>NC_088795.1:31411059-34219309 GCF_011386835.1 Chrysemys picta bellii | reverse complement strand
AAAATGTTATTTCCCCCCCCCTTTAAAAATTTAGACTTTTCAACAAAAGCCTGAAAAGAGATGGGGGTTGGGGAGGTAGGGGTGTAGAGGTGGAGTAGAAGGGTTTGTTAGAGAAAGATTTGTGGTCAAAACTGAAAGCTGCAAACATTTTTCTCTGAAAATGAAAAAAAAATTGTTTTCTGAGTTTTTGGCTTTCTGTCAAAAAATCAAAAATTTTTGAGGAAAGAAGACACTCCTCCTCCCTTCCCCCCAATATTATTTAATAGAAAACTTAATTTTCTGTTGGAAAAAGTTTTGATGGAAGAATTTTGTCCAGCCCTAGTGCAAACCAAGGAAGATTCTGAGGCTCTCCCATCCTATACTATAGATACTACATTAAGTAATGCCAAGGTAGATACCATTGCCCTTCATTCTGAGATCTTGCCCTTTGCCATTGTGGAGAGTGGAAAGACTTGGTCCTACCTACTGCAAAGAATCTCTCTATCTAAAATAAACAAGCCTCATAATTTTAATCCTCATTCTTTCCGTTTATATAATGCCGCTTGTCATTTTACATTTTAGCCAAATTTATTACCCTCTGATTACATCAACCATGAAATTGTCACTATGCAGAGAAGCATCAATACAATGATAAATAAAATATTTAGGATAAAATATAGTCCTCATGGGATATCAATGTGGTCTATTTTGCAGGGGGAGAAAGAAGTAATAGCAGGTAACAAATAAAAATCCATAAAAATTCTCTGTACGCTATTAGTAGTTTCTCTTAGGTTATTTTCTTCCAGTATTTTCAGTAAATTCAGCATCCATTTTACCCGAGATGTTTATCCTTATGTGGGTAAAAGGAAAACAACTTCCTGCAACCCTCAAACCCTGTATACGAGCAGGATAAAGCAAAGCAAAAACCAAGACAGGCCTCAATCCTGCACTATTGGAATCAATAGGAATTTTTCCATTGCCTTGAATGGGAATGGGACTGAGTCTTGATTCTTTAAATAATAAACGTTTTTTTGATTATCCCATAAAAGGGGCTGTAATTCTGGAAAAAATACTGGGCCAGAGTCATTGCTCCAGCTGCTTTGAGTTGATCCAACAAAGCAAAACATCCATAAACTAGGCTGGCTAGTAAGCCAGGTTTATGGCTGTTTTATGTCACTGGAGCAGCGTAAAGCAGTCCTGATGAATCTGGCCCACTATTTTTAAGTCTTTAAAACTATACTCTGGCATACTTCCCATGTTCAATTTTTTTACTGTCATGGACTGTATATTTTGTTGACAATATATAAGATATGGGCTGGACTTCAAATGTGCTGTGACTCAGTGCAGAAGCAAATTAAAAATATTCAAAAATATCTCAATTAGGGCTGTAGATTAATCACAGTTAACTCACACGATTAACTAAAATTTATCGTGATTAAAAAAATTAATCGCACTGTTAAACAATAAAATACTAATTGAAAGTTATTCAATATTTTTGATGTTTTTCTAAATTTTCAAATATATTTATTTCAATTACAAGACAGACTACAAAGTCTACAGTACTCACTTTATATTATTTGTATTACAAATACTTGCACTTTAAAAATGATAACCGAAATAGTATTTTTCAATTCACCTCATACAAGTGCAATCTCTTTATCATGGAAGTACAACTTACAAATGTAGATTTTTTGTTTGTTTCATAACTGCACTCAAAAACCAAACACTGTAAACCTTTAGAGCCTACACGTCCATTCAGTCCTACTTCTTGTTCAGCCAATCGCTAAGACAAACAAGTTTGTTTACATTTATGGAAAATACTGCTGCCCGCTTCTTATTTACAATGTGAGAACAGGTGTTCGCATGGCACTTTTGTAGCCGACATTACTAAGTATTTACATGCCAGATATGCTAAACATTCATATGCCCCTTAATGCTTTGGCCACCATTCCAGAGGACGTGCTTCCATGCTGATGACATTCGTTAAGAAAAATACGTTAATTAAATTTGTGACTGAACTCCGTGGGGGAGAATTGCATGTCTCCTGCTCTGTGTATTACCCGCATCCTGCCATATATTTCATGTTATAGCAGTCTCAGATGATGACCCTGCATGTTGTTCATTTTAAGACCACTTTCACTACAGATTTGACAAAATGCAAAGAAGGTACTAATGTGAGATTTCTAAAGATAGCTACAGCACTCGACCCAAGGTCTAAGAATCTGAAGTGCCTTCCAAAATCTGAGAGGGACGAGGTGTGGAGCATGCTTTCAGAAGTCTTAAAAGAGCAACACTCTCATGTGGAAACTATAGAGCTTGAACCACCAAAAAAGAAAATCAACCTTCTGCTGGTGGCATCTGACTGAGATGATGAAAATGAACATGCTTTGGTCTTCACTGCTTTGGATCGTTATTGAGCAGAACACATCATCAGCATGGACGCATGGCCTCTGGAATGGTGGTTGAAGCATGAAAGGACATATGAATCTTTAGCACATCTGGCATGTAAATATCTTGCAACGCCGGCAACAACAGTGCCATGTGAACACCTGTTCTCACTTTCAGGTGACATTGTAAACAAGAAGTGGGCAGCACCGTTTCCTGCACATGTAAACAAACTTGTTTGTCTAAGCGATTGGTTGAACAGTAGGAATGAGTGGATGCAGGTTTTTTTTGTACATAATTCTACATTTGTAAGTTCAGCTTTCATGATAAAGAGATTGCACTGCTGTACTTGTATTAAGTGAATTGAAAAATACTATTTTTTATTTTTACAGTGCAAATATTTATAATAAAAATAATATAGAGTGAGCACCTTACACTTTGTAGTCTGTCTTGTAATTGAAATAAATATATTTGAAAGTGTAAAACATCCAAAAATATTTAAATAAGTGGTATTCTATTATTTAACAGCATGATTAATCATGATTAATTTTTTTAATCGCTTGACAGCCCTTATCTCTGTTTTTACTCTAATCTACACCCTTCTGTTATGTTCATGGTATATACACAGAGAAGGTAGATAAAAACATTGCAACCTTCCAGAAGAAGTATTCTATGTAACATTATGTTATTTCTTAGAATTCAGAGCCCTAACACATAAGTCCCCAAAATAGAAGACACAAAGCAAGCTGCTCCCTAAGGCAGAGAGGCACACCTTGCTCTAGGCTAGCTCTTTGCATACTGACTGCACCAGATCCAGATTGTGTACATCCCTACAAAGCCCCCAACTTTGCAAGTTAAAGTGATAGCTTGTAATTTTAACATAGTTTTCAATACGTGTCTCCTTTCATAAATATAACCTCTGCTTTTCTTTTCTATATACCCTCTAGGCCAGCTACTAATCTGACATTTCTTAACCTGACCTTGTGTTTTTTAGCTAGAGAATTTAATTATTCAATGTGCAGTTACAGCCAGAAAAATGACCCTTTGAAAAAAATGATTTGTGTGTGGGGTCAATATTTATTCTCTTTGTGTACTCCATAAAAATGTTCAGTTTACAAATCAAAATATGATTTTTCTTTTTGCCAGTGCTGCGACCACAGCCTATTTATTTGAGAATCAAGCGGTGTTTTGTTGTCTTTTCACCAGCATCGTTATTAATACCAAAGATTCTGCATTAGAGTTTATGATGTACAAGGCAGAAGAGCATACAGCTTGCACTTGTCTAGCTGTACTGGATCTGCAGGGGCAACAGTAGTAAAAATGAAATTAAGTTGATAAGATGTGGGGACATACAGGAAAAAGATATCTTTTATGTGGCTCTTTTTCTGACCAGAATCTTAATTTTTAGCCTGCATTTTCAAAGAAGGAAAGTTAGATTCCCAAAAACCAGTGTTTATATCTACCATGATTGCATGTGCTGACTGGACGATTGCATATGCAAATTATGTGTTAAGTGGCTGAATGTTACCTGCATTGCAAGCACAGTTTTGCATGCATTATTTGTATATACATTTGTGCTTCTGTCTTTTGATTTGGCCATCATATTTTACTGTTTCATGCACAGTCAAAACAGTGCTTCAGTTATCATTTCCAGACTGTTTTCCTCTGTCTCCTATTAGTCTTGAATCAAAATTTTCAATTGTCTTATTCATGGAACAAAAATAGCCTGGATCACATCTTATTTATTGTGGTGTCCACCAAAGTTTTTTTTCCTGAGGTAAATAGAAATTTGGTAGGTCAGGTTTGCATGACCCTTTCTTGTAGTATTCTTAACATCTTGAAAACACCTACACTTGTAATTTTATACTGTGATATTACAAATGCACTTTGGGAACATGGTTGATTCACATAAACAAATGATAAGTGAATAATTTACATTCAGATTTTGTATTTCAGTATTCAGAGATGTGTGGAATAACTTTCAAGTAAAAAAGATGCAAGTTACTTAGGAGAGTAAGCTTTAAAGAAATATTTGCTTAGAGAGCAAACTTTTGTCCTAAAATAATTAATGGTTCTCTCTGTCATGTGCTTAAGAACGAAATGTAAAACGACACTCTCTAAATAAATATCTTTATTAAATGGCCATTAATTATATGCCACATCCCCACCATGAGAGCAAACTGTTTGCTCAATTAGAAAATCATTTAGCTACCTGCTGCTACTTCGTCTGTTGCTTCAGCAGGTGAGCAAGTGGTGCTAGTTTTGATTTCCTTGTGGATCTTGGTGGAGTCCTAACATTTTGTCTTTCAAAAACTCTTCCTTGGCAGAGTTTTTCTGTTTGTTTAAACCACGTAATCCTAATAAAAGCCAGAGTCAGTGGCCTTTTTCCTAATTTGTGGCAGATGTCATTACTTCCAAATCCTAGATACTCACTGATTAGCCACAGGGATATATAGTATTTACTGTGGTCTCTACATTGGACTCATTATTAACAATTGCTAAATATTTAATTCCAGAACTGAAAAGGGGACCCTGCTGATAATATAGCCTACTTTTTTTCATAACTCATCTAGCCAGGGGTTAAATGTGCGTGTGTGTGTGTAAAATAACTTTCTGAGTGGAACCGCCCATCATTTTCAGTTTTGTGTTGCTCCTTAGTGTAAAATCAATGATGTTGCAATTTTCAAAAGAGAGAGAGAGATACACGGCAGCTAGGCAGATTTCCTTTCAACAAATTGTTAGGGGAGTTACTATCAAGGGAAATTGGATACCTTCAAAATATTCTCCAGATTAAATATGAAAAATACCTCTAATAACTTTGAATTTAATTTGATTTGAATCCACATTTATCTAAGGCAGAGTAGCTGAATTCTTAAGATATAATTGTGCTTGGAACAGTGGATCCTGAGAAGATCATTGTTTTTTGGCATGGAATGTTTATCTTGGTTCTAACGGAAGATGAGTTTTTGATGGTATTTTTAGTTGGGCAAGATTAAGTAGTTTATCTTTAAAACTGTGCAGTACCTGAACTATGACATCCTTTGTTTTGTTTTTTCCTGAACTGCACCTGAGGAACTTAGCACTTGTAAGGAACAAGAATACCAACAAACCCATCTCTAATTGGTTACATACACAAGCAGTCTCAGGCTGTGATCTTATCCCATTTTGTAAACTAAGAAAATTCAGATCTAGTCAGTACTTGGATGGTAGACCTTCAGGGGGAAAAAAGGTACTACAGGAAGTGTGTTGGTGAGTTAATAGGTCATACTAACACAGTGAAAAGAGCGTTGAGACAAATTTCAGCCTCGCTTTTGGGGGAACTGTGCTTCTAGAATGTAAACTGAAATTGTGGTCGTCTGTCTAATGTGTCTACGCAATCTGTTCTTGAAATTAATCTTATAGCAAGCAGGCCAGATTCTGATTTCTCTTACATCTGTACATCTGGAGTAACTTTGTTGAGGTCACTCTGAAGTCTGTCATGGACCTGGGTCAGAAAAGTTGATCCACGTAGTTGTAAATTACACATACCATAGACCCTGGAGTGAGTGTAGCCTCATTTAAAAAAACCCACACACATCTTCTTTACCTGTGTGTGTGTGTGTGTGTGTGTGTGTGTGTGTGTGTGTATATATCAACTTGAATGACAAAGATGTGTTTCTTTTACACCTGTTGGCAACTGGAGACTGAGTTGGATTCTGTTCCTCCTTCTGCATCATCAATAGAATTGTGTAGTAAATTAAAGGGCTATAATTATTTTCACCTGTGCAAATCCAGGGACTCTACTAATGCAAAAGTCTCCCCCCAAATGTCATGGCTGATGGTAGAGTTTGTCCTACAGAATCTTTATTACTGGTAATGGGGAGCAAGCAAGAAAGAAATGAGCTTGATTTTCAAATCCGAGATTGTTCACAAAATTGGAAATTAGAAAAAAAAAACATATTTTTATTTGTAAATTGAACACATTTCATGTAGAAATTATTTAGACACAATAAAAGCCTTCCATACTCTCATCTACAGAATCAATTTTCAGAGTGGGACTGCACTTAAATGCTGACTGATGACTGAAACTTGTATAATCCTAGCACAGATCTACTTATATCAGTTAATTCAAATATTCAGCCTATCAAGTACACAGCTATTGATTACCTTAGGGTTAAATTAATGTGATACTTGTTAGAGTCTATTCCAGCAAAGAAGACATAAAATATGGGGCATATTGTTTAATTTATTTATGCAAACAATATGCAAACTACTAACTACATAGCTCAGAAGAGAAGCATAGTCAGCAGTGTACTCTTAGAAATTGAGAATTGTATTTAGTAATTTAAGGGCATTATTTTAATGTTTGATATATAAATTTGAATTTTTGACACACATTTCCTTATAAATAGCTTGCTTAATTAAAAATCTGTGTTTACTAAATACAGAAAATGAGTTAAATAATACAGTAATTGAGGCTGTGACCAAAAACAACCAAAGGAAGAAAATTCCAATACAGGATGACTTGATCCATTGGGACACACCCTCCTCTGGTATAAATTGGTATAACTGCATTGACTTCAATAGAACTATGTTGATTTACACCAGCTGAGGATCTTGGCCTGTTAACTGGCCAAGGACTATATGAGGAGTACAAACACAATGCAAGGAATTGAACATTCAGTGGGTGGGATTAATTTTGCTAGATATTGAACACTGTCTAAAACCTTGGATTCATACTGATGTGTTTGTGATATAAGTAAGTTTGAAAAAGTGAGAACACAAAGAGCCTGATATCTTCCATGATGCTTCGGGATGTTCAAGGAAAACAGGATCAGGGCTTGGCTCTAATCTCACATGAGGAAAAATAGGCTCTGATTCAGCAAAGCATTTTAAGATGGTACTTCATTTTAAGCACAAGCCAAAGTGACATTGAAGTCAAGCATTGTAGATGCTCATCACTTTTTAGGACTTGGCCAGTTGTGATTTTTAAAAAAGGTACCACTGAAAAAGTTCATTAATTACTTAGGTAATAGACTGAATTACTCCACTTTTCTCAGTTTAGCTGCTGAGTCTGCATACTAAACCTATACACTAAAAGCAATGACTGTTGAAAGAATGGTGTTCATAGGCAATCCCTGATTGTTTAACCTTATTATTTATTGATCAGTTGGTGAGCAGGAAGGAGACAATTTCTAAATATTAGCAACAATAATATGTTGCAAACAGTAAACATCACAATATCCCTGTAACCAAAGGAGACATTATTATACCTTTTATACAGATGGATAAAGTCATGCACCAAGACATTTCCTTGCTCAGTGGCACATTGGAGAGTTAGGAGAAGTACTCAGGAATCATGACTTCGAGTCTTTTAATTACGTCTACACTGCAAACAAAAAAAGCCCCTGCAGCAGCAAGTCTCAGAGCCCACGTCAACTCAGGGTTTATGTTGTGGGACTAAAATTAGAAGTGTAGATATTCCTGCTTGGGCTTTGAGACCCGATGAGGTTGGTGCGTCTGAGAGCTTGATCTCTAGCCTGAGCGGGAACTAGCCCCGTAGCAAGCCCTGTGACTCGAGCCCAAGTCAGTTGATTCAGGTTCTGAGACTCTCTGTTGCATTTTCTTGCAGTGTAGATGTATCCTTTGACTATAGCTCAAATCAAGTAGTTAAAAAAAAAATTCAGCTTTACAGAAGCCCTTGTATCTTAAGATTCCTTACCAAGATGGTAAATAAGTTTCTCGTGCAGCTCGATCTATAGTGGTGCCAATGAATATGCCGTCGTTATTTATTTTTTTTAAAAAAGAGAATAAAAAAAAAGCTTTTAATAAAATGGGTGAAGGGGTGTTAGAAGAAGTTTCAGAGACAGCTTCTGGGACTCTGTCTTCAGAAGAACATATCCAAGGTCTTGCAGGACCCTGCTGTTTGTCCCACGGGTTTGGTCTGCTTTTCAAAGGCTGGAACTGTATATATTAAACTAATTAATATATTTTAATAAGGGGAGTTGTATTCCCTCCAGTTCTTCCTGAATTTGAGCCCTGCATGGTAACCTGGACAAAGGGAATACTGTAAACATTTTTCCTGCAATCAGCACTATGGGGTTTGTGGGGTTCCCCCCCACCTCCCTCTCTGCTTCCTTTATAAATAAGATTAACATTTTCGCAAGAGCTAGAAG
This sequence comes from Chrysemys picta bellii, assembly GCF_011386835.1. Lineage (NCBI taxonomy): Eukaryota > Metazoa > Chordata > Testudines > Emydidae > Chrysemys > Chrysemys picta. The sequence continues at coordinate 34,210,790 of NC_088795.1, read as the reverse complement.
GCAGGCCTCTGTTTGGCCTCGTTAAGTTTACTTTTTGGCCTTTGCTCCCCTGTGGTGCTGGAAAACTTGTCTGGAGTGTTTGAGGGATTTTGTTGGCATGAAGGGAAAAAGGAAAATTTCATTATGATCTAGATTTATGCAAACGGAGTGATGGCAATTTCCCTTTTATGAGTGTGCAAAGATACATAAAAGTTGTATGAATAAGGTAGTTGGGGGGTAGCTCTTGTAACGAATTATACTACATCCTTAAGATTTAAGCTAACAGAAGTTTTTCAAAGATGTATGGAAGATAAAATAATAGCTTAGAACCTATATTTTTCATTATTTTATATAATCTTTTCCTTAGAAATGTCTGGTTATCAAATTGTAAAGCAAAGGATCTCAATTATGTTGTAACAATATTGAAAAAGTAAGTAATGATTGGATCTCATCAGTTCAGCTTGGGAAGCTTTGGGAAGTGACATCAGTTTTTTAAAGATACAGTATTGCAATGTTTTTTGCTTTTAAATAATACAGCAGTTACCTGATCAATTAAACATGAAATGTTTTCCCAAACCATAGCTGTATAGTGCCAAAGAAACTTTCACACGTCATCACAAACCTTTCTATATTTTTAAGTCACCAAAATCCCTTAATGCATTTAACATTTTTCAAGACTCAGACAATCCTGCTTTGTTAATACAACCTTGAAAATTGGCACCTTCTTTACTGAAAAAAGTCAAAACTGGAGATCTCTGAAAGGTTAACACTTTTATTTTCAGTATAGGTTAGTCATTGTGAATTCTGCTTTCCATCCTATCATTTACTTTTTTTTATTAGTTCAGCATAGTTGTAAGGTTTTATTACAAATGGTTCCTTTGCTGCTACTGAAAAAAATTGTTTGTAATGTACCAAAAGCCAACAAACTCATGCTCTGGTACCTTTTACAAAATTAAAAAAATTGCTTCATATACATGTACTTTATATATGGACATCAAGTAATAAACTACTCCATCCATCCTGAGAAGTGTACTTGGCAGTAACCTACTAACAAATCAAAATATTAGTTAATAGATAAAACCCTTACTTTTTTAACACTTATCTTCACCTGAGACCTGATTCAGCAAATGCAGAAGGTTAAAAATTTGGGCTCTTGTGGACCAAGTGGGATAGCAAATGCCAGAATCTGTGGTACATCAGACAATACCCTGCTGGCATTCCCTTCTTTTAATATTGGGGATCTGATATGAGGGCCTTTGCTGATTTCCATATGCAGTAAGATAGCCTGGTGGGAGAGATGGTCACTTTGTTAATCTGGTCCTAAACTATTACGGCCTTCATAAACGAAAAGCAATACCACCCAGGACTTTCAAACAGCCAGTGAATAGCATAGAGTGTCATATGCTTTCTATAATATGCCTTAGTCAGTAGGTGGGCTGCTACATTTTGCACTAGTTTCAATTTGAGAAGGGTTTTAAGATATATCTGTGTATAGGGCACATTGCAGTATCTGTCTCAAAGTGACAAATAAATGTGGTTTTTCATGCATCTTAATATGAGGTTAGATATAATCATCATTATGTTAGAAAAACCGTAATAGGCCAGATTCTGCCACTCATACTTACGTTGAGTACAGTAGCTCCTCACTTAATGTTGTAGTTAAGTTCCTGAAAAATGCCACTTTAAGTGAAATGATGTTAAGCGAATTCAATTTCCCCATAAGAATTAATGTAAATGGGGGGGTTAGGTTCCAGGGAAATTTTTTTTCACCAGACGAAAGACTATATTATATACACACACACACACTATGAGTTTTAAACAAACAATTTAATTTTGGTACACAGTGATGATGATTGCGAAGCTTCGCTGAGGTGGAGGAGTCAGAGGGTGGGATATTTCCCTTACTACTAAATGATGAACTAGCAATTGGCTGAGCCCTCAAGGGTTAACTCTCTCACTCTGTGAGATAGCAGGAATGGAGGGAGATATGCGCATTTCCCTTAAGTACACTGCCTTGTTAATTAGATCAGCTTGCTGAGACCACAGCTGCTGCAAGCTCCCTCCCTCCTGAGCCCTGCTCTATGGAAGATGGGGTAAGCGGGGTGCAGGAGCAGGGGGGAGGGGGGCACCCTGACATTAGCCCCCCTCTTCCTTCCCTCCCCCCACACAGCAAGCAGGAGTCTCGGGGAGCAGCTCCAAGGCAGAGGGCAGGAGCAGCACATGGCAGTGGGGGGAGGGACACAGCTGAACTGCAAGCAGCTGCTGCACAGGGAATTTAGGTGTGCGGGGAGCTGATAGGGGGCTGCTGGTCCACCCTGGTTCCAAGCCCCCACCAGCTAGCTGCAAGGGGCTGCTCTTCCTACAAGCAATAGACAAAGGGGGGGGGGGAATAGCTCAGTGATTTGAGAATTGGCCTGCTAACCCCAGGGTTGTAAATTCAATCCTTGAGGGGGCCATTTAGGGATTTGGGGCAAAAATCTGTCTGGGGATTGGTCCTGCTTTGAGCAGGGGGTTGGACTAGATGATTTCCTGAGGTCCCTTCCAACCCTGATATTCTATGATCTATGAAAGCAGGTGGCTGCCAAACAACGTTAGAAGGGAGCATTACACAACTTTAAACAAGCATGTTCCCTAATTAATCAGCAACGTAACAACAAAACAACATTAACCAGGATGACTTTAAGTGAGGAGTTACTGTAGTAGCTTACTTATCAATTGGTCCCATTAAAATCATGACAAAATTGCAGTCAGGTCACTTTAAGCTCCTATCTCTGAAAATCTTAGCTTCCATGTAGGTTGTATAAATACTAGTTCAATAAAACAATTATATTTTTTTGTATTAGAGGAATGGTGTTCACAAGCTAATTTTATATTAGGATGGAGTTTCATTTGGAATAATAGTTCTCTAAATTCAGTGTACAGCTGTATTAGTTTATATAAGGTCAATCAAGTGCAAGTATGGTAGTGTCTTTGAATTACACCTGATACTGTAGCTCTGTCTTCCCATAACAAATGGATTGTTTACTTTGTAACAGAGACAATACTCAAATAAACAACCCACAGGAAATTAAATAAACGTAAATTGTTAACTGTCAGACATATTATAAAGCGGCTACTATTTTCACATTACTAATTCATTTTTAATATAAAAGCTTTATATGATAAGTACTTTTAATACAAGTTTTAAGGAGACCTTTATAATTTAAGCAGTAAGGCCCAAATTCAGTACTTATGTATGTGTGTAAGTGCTATGCTAGGGTTACCATATGTCCGGATTTTCCCGGACATGTCCAGCTTTTTGGGCCTCAAATCCCCGTCCGGGGGGGAAATCCCAAAAAGCCGGACATGTCCGGGGGAAAAAAGGGAGGGAGGGAGGGATCGGCGGTGCTCGGCCGGGGGCTGGAGCCGCCGGGGCCGGCAGTGCTCGGCCGGGGCCGGGGCCGGCGGTGCTCGGCCGGTGGTGATTACCCTGTAATCAACAACTGAAACTCAAGTTAGATTGTTCAAAGACAACGCTGTTCCACTTGCAATGATATTATGCCTGCAGTGCAGACCATTTGTACCCGATATAATGCTCTGAGCATCAGACTAAGAGCATTAGCCTAGATTCTCAGCACCTTGGATTATTTCATTCCCAAAACGTTAGTATGGGTCAGCGTATGGTGGAGACAAACAAAAATAGCTAAAGGGATACAATACTGACTTAGATCTAAAACTTCTGATTTTCTAATTAAATATTGGAATGTCATTGGGCCCTGCTGAAATGACTAAATCATGAACTTCTCCATCTTAGTGACATTATTAAAATTGAAAATGTCAGAAATATCGGTTGTGAGCATGATGCATGAACACAAACCTGGATTTTATTTCATTTTTACAAATGACCAGATTAATTTGAAGTAATATTGAAGTCCTGTTTTACTCTTCCGCTCCATAATGAATCACCAATTTATTTGCTGAATTTTCACACATCCCTCATGCAACAAAGACAACACGAGCTGTATTGAAATAGTAAAAGGCATTAATGACTTTAAGACAGCATGCACTCCAGAAGCTGAGGCACAGTACTTCATAGGCAATTGACCTCAAGCAAAGGAACATTTCAAGGTCTAATTCAGCCGAGATGATTGCATAAAGCTGTAGATCTTGGGTTCAGAACTGCCTGAGCTTTGCAGTAGAACCTCAGTCAGGCTGCATACAGTAAGTTTATTCATTAAATTTACTCAAGGCTGCGGAGTTCTCAGGAGTGGGAGGAGTAGGAGGAATTGAGAAAATCATGCTAAAGAGTTTTCCACCCCCCTGCAGAACTCTGATCCTGCATTTATCACTAGGTAGCAGCCTTTTAAAAGCTTTATATTCTATGAAAAGAATTTTCTCTAGGGAGCTGCAGTAGCTGTAAGTCCTTTTGTGAGGCTGCACTTTAGCATGTTTTTTAGCATAGGGAGGAAACAGTTTGATTAGAGGTTAAACCCCAAAACTCAGGCCAAGTTTGCCGAGGTTTGATAACCTTTTGACAAAGATGTGGCTTGTGTTCTGAGCCAAATTTTTAGTGAACCTTGGCCAATTTATGGTTTTGTGAGGAAACTGGGCAAAACTAGGTAGTTAAGGCTGAGTTTCACTTTTGCATATGGAATTGAAAGTCAGATTAAAACTGGGGATAAGACCCAGGCAAACCAAACCAAACCAAATCAAAACAAAATGGGCTGTTGATTAATCACAGTTAACTCATGCAATTAACTCAAAAATATTAATAGTGATTAAAAAAATCATGATTAATCACAATTTTAATGTTAAACAATAGAATACCAATTGAAATTTATTAAATAATTTTAGATGTTTTTCTACATTTTCAAATATATTGATTTCAATTATAACACAGAATACAAAGTGTACATTTCTCACTTTATATTATTTTTTATTACAAATATTTGCACTGTAAAAATTAAGGTATTTTTCATTTCACCTCACACAAGTACTGTAGTGCAATCTCTTTATCATGAAAGTACAACTTACAAATGTTGATTTTTTTTGTTACATAACTGCATTCAAAAACAAAACAATGTAAAACTTTAGAGCCTACAAGTCCACTCCGTCCTACTTCTTGTTCAGCCAATTGCTAAGACAAACAAGTTTATTTACATTTATGGGAGATAATGTTTCCCGCTTCTTATTTACAATGTCCCCTTAAAGTGAGAACAGGCATTCACATGACAATTTTGTAGCTGGCATTGGATGCCAGATATGCTAAACATTCCTCCCCGGGGCCCCCGGGGGGGGGGGACGCAGAGGAATCACTCCCCGCTCCAGCTCATCTCCATCTCCTCCCCTGAACACACCGCCACCGCTCCGCTTCCCTCCTCCCCCCCTTCCAGGCTTGCTGGGCCTAACAGCTGAGTGACGTGGCAAGCCTGGGGCAGGGGGGAGAAGCTGGGGAGGAAAGCGATTCCTCTTCCTACCCCGATGTAATGCGGTCTCACCTATAACACGGTGAGATTTTTTGTCTCCAGAGGACCGCGTTATATTGGGGTAGAGGTGTATTGTTTAATAGCACAATTATTCACGATTAATTTTTTCAATAGCCTGATAGCCCTATTTTAAATGCCTTATTGTCTTTTTTTTTCTTTTCCTTTTTTTGCCCCTCAGAGTAGAGTTGCCAGTTGGTAGCAGTAGAATTTTAAATGTCAGTTGACTTTGTAGAACTGTCTGAAAAAGACTGTTTTGATTATGGAAAAAGGAATTAGCATCTTAACTCTGACTAACTTCTCCCTCTGCAGATAACCACTGGGAGCCATAATCTGCTAGTGTCAACAGGACACTTCATGCTTTCCTCCCATGCTGCCCCTCATGCTTGGGAGGAGCTCTCCATAAACATCCACAGAGCCACTTAATTGTTCAAATTGTTCAGTTATTGTTGTTCAGATCCCTCCTTAAAATTCTCCCCTTTGTTGTGATGCCTACATAAAGCCTGATAGCATGTAGGCTGCTGATGTGCTCAGACCCCTACCCCGATCAATGTTGTCTCACTGTTTCCTGGTATTTCCCTATCAGTCTGTATTCATCTAATGTCGTCTTGTTTTTATTTAGATTGTAGGCTCTTTGGGGTGGAGACTGTCTTTTTGTTCTTTATTTGTACAGTGCCTACCACAGTGGGTTCCTGATCCATGATTGGGGCTCCTCAGTGCTATGGTAATACAAATAATATATAATAATAACAGGGACTAGCTGTAGCGTTAATGTTTTCCATTTTCCTTTATTTTAGTAACTGGGGGAAGGAGACTTGCAGAGTCTCAAGGGCAGAGAGAAGCAATATTATGAGAGTTTGGGAAGGGAAAGCTTTTTTGATAAGAGTGAATCTTGATTTGAGATAAATAACTTGTAAAAAGACTTCCAAAGATGACTTTAATATCTTGGAGTCTTGAGATAATTTCTTCTACATATGTAGTTTCCAGACTTGACCGGCCTGAAAAGCATAGTCCTGGGGTGACTATATGGAAGTGCATTTTGCATCTATAGCTAACTATAGATTTAGATACCCTTGCTTATGTTGGGTAGTAGCTCACTCCTCAAATAGTTCAGTTGATTTCTGAGGGAGTACTTGAGGTGCAAGGTTCCTCAGCATAAATAAGGGTATCAGAATCTCGCTCTAAAATTGTCTTGTATCAGGAAAAATACACCTAGGGATCTATATATAACAATGATGTAATTCATTTGCAAAAAAGGGCCTTATTTAATAAAACTTTCTCCTGCCCAAAAATGGGAGTTCCTGAGCATCTGCCACAGTAATCATCTTGGCTGATGTGATTGCAGAAGGTCGTTAAGCAATTTGGTTTCACTGAAAGAAGGCATTATTCCATCTTTCCTGTTTTTTTAAATATATAAAATATATAAAAAGAACAGTTTTGTTGTTCATGAGAATTTGTGTGGGCTTTTGGGAGGATGGGAATCTATTACTGGCATGACTTTCAAAACAATTCTAGTTTGACTGTTTTATCAGAGACCTAGATAACTGGGTTTGCAGTGGTTTTCCAGTGCTTATTTTGAAGATGTGTCCTGTTTTACAAACATTGAATATGCAAAGTAGAGTCATAGGAAGATGAGAGGAGTAATTAAATATATAGATGAGACCTGTAGGCCAGATTTTTAGAAAAGTTTTTTGCATACATTTTTAAGTGCAGCTATTGCGATTCGTCATGCATATCAGACATTTGCATGTGCAAATGAGTATTTGGATGTCTTTTGATCACAGTAATTTTGCATTAAACCTATGTGACGTTACACCCCATATTCTTAATAGAAATGTGGTTATGATATGAATATGGCCTAAGATATATTTTATGCAAGATGGGTCTTGTAAGGTATCATTGGAAAGGTTATGATTTACTGAATGTGATTATCCAATTTGTAAACATGTATCATTTCTGTATCTAAAGTTAGGAATATTGACTATGTAACAATTACAACTGTGTGTGTATTTGGGGAGACACCCACCAGACAACAGGCCATCAGCTTTGATGGGCCATTAGGAAGAAACAATAAGACTTTAAAGATACTAATCTCTCTTCTTCCTGAGAGGCATCCTGGGACATAGCTGTGACACTACTAGGTCAGGTGGTCCTGTCACTTGGTATTAAACACAGTCTTGGACTTCTAGTAATTTTCCACTAAAAGGAGTGGGAGGTCAAGCCTGGAAAACAAAAGATTCCCGCCTTATGTAAATCGTATTTAAGGCTGGGCAGTAAGGCAAACATGGCTCTCCTCCATTGCCTACACAAGAAGAAAGACTGCTGAAAGTACCTGAAATAAAAAAGGAACTAACCTGAGGGTAAAGGTCGGGGTGAATCCAGACTGAGGCCTTGTCTACATTGCCACTTTACAGTGCTGAAACATCCTCACTCAGGGGTGTGAAAAAACATCATGTGGCATCCCAATCGGGGTCCAACCTGTCACACTATGGATACAAGTATGCAATGCAGACCTCTGGTTTCTTTTATTAGAAATCTGATAGTGTCAACTAAGCTATTATTGGGGCCTGAAACAAATACTGCATTCATTTGGGTAAGTCATCATTTTAATGGCTCATCATTACTTCTCCAGATGAGGAATATCAGTATTTTCTGGATAAATTTTAAATTGATTCAGAAGGGAAATGTGGCATGTTTAGTATAAAGTCTTAGTGAAAAAACTGCAGTCAGTTTGTCATTCAAAAAAGTGGTAACTTTATCATACTGCTTTTTAGAAAGGAAGATGTAGATCAAAGGCCAAAAATAATTACTTTCTAATGGAAAATATATCCCTTCTTAGGGTAATTTGAGGGGGGATCCTTGAACTGATGACTATGGAAACATTTCCAAAGGTACTGTTTAAATTTTTTTGGCCACTCTTTGTGAAACTCAAACCCCTTCCAGTTGTACAGTCTGTTTATATCAGAAATCTTTGATCTTGAAAATTCACTGAAGGTATCTTTAAGTTCTGTATGGGATAATAAAATTATTTGAATACTATGAACTTAGCTCCCTAAGCAGTCTATAGAATGCATTAATGCCCTGGCACCACATGCCAGACTCTCTTATTTCTGAACTTGAAAGTGGCTGCACAACCTTCTGCATTAGACCTAAATATGGAGGTTTGTGCTTCTGAGCCAGGTGTTTAAGAATAGGAAGTTTCAAGTCTTATTCATCATATTCAATGACTCATGAAAGTTGTGTCCTCAAATGTTGGTGTTGTCAAGCTCAGAATGCACTAGCTGATTGAGTAGGGATGGCAACTTTCTAATTGCACAAAACCGAATGCCCCTGCCCTGAGGCCCTGCCCCCCACTCGCTCCATTCCCCCTCCCTCCCTCGCATGCTCTCCCCCACCCTCACTCACTTTCACCGAGCTGGGGTAGGGGGTTGGGGTGCGGGAGGGTTGAGGGTTCTGGGATGGGGGTGTGGGCTGCAGGAGGGGTCATAAATAAGGGGTTCAGGGTGCCTTCAGGACTTCAGGCTGGGGCAGGAGGTTCGTTTGTGGGTGTGTGTGTGTGAGAGGGCTCAGGCTGGGGGTGCGGGCTCTGGGGTGGGGCAGAGGATGAGGAGTTTGGGGAACAGGAGGGGGCTCCAGGCTTGGCCGGAAAGGGGGTGGGGGATGAGGGATCCGGATGGGGGTGTGGGTTCTGGGGTGGGGCTGGGGATGAGGAGTTTGGGTGTAAGATGGGGCTCAGGGCTGGGGCAGGGGGTTGGGTGCGGGGTTGTGGGTTCTGGGGTGGAGCTGTGGATGAGGCTTTTGGGGTACAGGAGGGGGCTCAGAGCTGGGGCAGGGAGTTGGGGTGCAGGAGGGGTTTGGGATGCGGAGTCCCGGTGGCGCTTACCACAGCTTCCAGGAAGCGGCCCCCAGGTCTCTGCTGCCCCTAAGTGCATGGGTGGCCAGGGAATCTCCATGTGCTGCCCTTGCACCTGCAGGCGCCACCCCCGTAGTTCCCATTGGTTGCAGTTCCCAGCCAATGGGAGCTGTGGAACCGGCACTTGGGGCATGGGCAGCGTGTGGAGTTCCCTGGCTGTCCATGCACCCAGGGGCCACAGGGACCTGACAGCTGCTTCCGGAAGCCGAGTGGAGCTAGGGAAGACAGGAGCCTGCCTTAGCCCCAGGCCCCCACTGCGCTGCCGACTGGACTTTTAATGACCCGATCAGTGGTGCCGACCAGAGTCACCAGAGTCCCTTTTCGACTGGGCATTCCAGTCGAAAACCGGATGCCTGGCAACCCTTTAATTGAGTGGAGGCTTCCTTTGAAGGCACCAGGCCCAAATCATAACCTATCAGCCCCATTAGTATTTGAGCTTATTTCTTATGCAATCAAATATGCTTACTCAGGACTCTGTTTTGCTTTCACTCAGGGCTGTGTTTATAAGATGCAATCAAGTCCTGATATAACGAAAGCTTATGCTCTAATAAATCTGTTAGTCTCTGAGGTGCCACAAGTACTCCTGTTCTTTTTGCGGATACAGACTAACACGGCTGCTACTCTGAAACCTACCATTGTTTCTATGCTGGCTTGTTGGGGCAAATTCTTTTCTCATTTATACCAACGTAAATCTGGAGTAATTCTTGAAGTCAGTGGAAACTGATTAATCTATTACTGATAGAGACAGTAGGCCCGTTTTGGATTCTACTTACACTTTTTGTGTGCGTTGTAATTTCACTGACTTTGATGGAGTTACTCCAAATCTGGAGTACCTCCACTGATGCCAATGATGTTACTCCAGATCTACCCTGGCACAATTGAGAGCAACCCAGTCGCTCCAGCTCAGGGTTGAGGCACATTGCTGGGCTTGGCATTTATTTAGATTTATGAAAGAAGTCGAATCTAGTTAATACAAGCCGTTATACTATCCTATTGACCATAGAGCGAATTGAGGGAAAATAGTCTATTCGGGCCCAAGTTATATATCTCATCATCTTGGATCTTCAAAATCAATTTTCATGCTTAAGAAAACTATCCTATGTTTTTGACATAAATTGATTTATCTGTTTTGTTCTGGATTAATTCTCCATTGTAGATATATGGAAACAGGAAGTTTCTTTTCTGCCAACTCCTGTGCTTGTTTGTTCACATGGTACTATGGCTTTCATAATCCCTTTGGTCACTGCAGAAATATTTTGAAAGAGGATTAACATCTCATGTTATCAACCAACAGAAAGAGGCAGTGAGTTCTGATGAAAACTTTCTGTGTATAACTGCAGTATAAGTTAATAGCTCACAAATATAAGATGAGAGATTGAAAGGGTGCTTAATGTGAAGCTGATTTATGTTTAAATTATGTTTCAGACAGAGGGCAAAAGTTTGGCTTTGAATTGAACTCCGAGTTAGCTTTCAGCTCCGGGAAAAATAGGGTCATTTTTCTAATGACGAAATACAGTACCCTATTTATCAGAATTAAGAAAATGAAGGGTAGTTTAGTGGATTACACTAGGCAATATATTGGGGTTTTGGGGGATAGTGCAAAATCAGAGCAGCACCACAGGAGTATATAGTAAAATGTACAAAACTAAAAAATCCCTTATCCAGAAGCGATGTGCTTGTAAATAGGATGTTATTTTTCATGATTCGGCCCTGAGATTGTGAGGCTTTACTGGACAAACTGATTTAGGCTTTGTGTAAATGTGAAGGCTTAGAGAGTATCATAGGCAGTCCTAATCCTATGCTCCGATTCTTCATTCTCCTGGATAAATTCTTTTCAAAGACAGACCTACAAGAAGGATGTTTTCAGTAATTGAAACATATGTTGTTATCACTCATAAATTTAGCCTTTTGAAATGACTCATAGTTTTAATACATTAATGACTGTAGATGCAGTTTAAGTATTTACAGTAGTTGTTTGTCTGGATTAAATTTACATTTCATTGAATTAACTGATGTGGCAGCCAGGGTTTCTTTTGTATTTGATGCTTTCTTTTTTTGTTTTTGATGGGACCAAATTATTTTCAGAAAGTGAACATGGAGGGAATCAGTAAAATTCCCGGAACAGGAGAGGCAGAACTCCCTAATGGGAAAGGGATCCAGAGCAAAAGATAAAAAATGGAACCAAAGTGCTGAATGTCATAGTAGCGATTGTATTTGAACCTTTTGGCTATCAGTATAATTAGTGGTGAATACCAACCCAGTTAACTAAAAATCTTAGGCCTGAGGTTTTATTTCTTAATGTGCTCCCATCTGAAAGTATGTGTGAAAGATTCTCTTCTTTATGAGCAAATGTGATTAAATTGTGGCTCTTTGTGTTTGTGCATTTACAATATGGTCTTCTGCATATGATCACACACTTCTGGGCACTGTGATACGTTTTTCAGCAAATATCATAGTAGCATGCAATACAATGTAATGGAAAGGAACTACAGTAGAACCTCAGAGTTACGAGCAACAGAGTTACGAACTGACTGATCAACCCCATGACTGGAACCGGAAGTATGTAATCGAGTATGTAACCTGCTTCCCCCCCAAAAAACAACAACCCCAAAACACAATACAGTACTGTGTTAAACGTAAACTATTAAAAAAAAAAAGGGAAAGTTAAAAAAAAAATCTGACAAGGTAAGGAAACTGTTTTTGTGTTTGTTTCATTTAAATGAAAATGAAAAATAAGTCACTGGTCAGTTGTAAACTTTTGAAAGAATAATTATAATGTTTTGTTCAGAGTTACGAACCTTTCAGAGTTATGAACAGCCCCCATTTCCAAGGGTAGTGTTAACTCTGAGGTTCTACTGTGTACTTTTTCCTATGGCCCCTATCCTGCAGATGTATCCCTGTAGATGAATACTTATGCCTGCAAGAAATCCACATGGGCACAAAGGATCCACCTGTGCAGATCTAGTTGCAGGCTCAGAAATTGAGTTTGTATAGCTAAAATATTTTGTGCACTGTTGAGTTTTGGTTAAATGACACCTTTACCCACATATAGCATTTTCTGTAATGGAATTTGTGTTGTGTGATCATGTTGTAATGCACATGAGAACAGAACTAATGTTCTTATGAAAATGTTAGAGACTGATCCTTACTCACAAGTAATCTCACTGACATGGGTCCGGAATACTCACTTACGTGAATCAGGGTTTGCAGAATTATGCCCTTTACTCTGAATCCCCTAGCTCTGTCAAATTTAATTCTCAGCCCTTGCAGTAATAAAGATAATTTATTTATCATTGAATGACAGTCAGATTGCAATGCAGACACCTAATATGATAACAAACAAATAATAAGTTGTTGTTTTGTAGCGCTGAAATCCACTGACTCGTAGCAGTATTTCGTTTTCTTTTGGTGTGCTTTTGTAAAAGTTTAGAGAGAAGTGCTTTTTTCTAGTTTGTTGTGTGTAACCTTTTCATGCAAAAGATTTTCCCAGCAAGTCTCTTGGCCTAGTAAAAAGCCTGGTAGAGAGGAAAACAGAGGCTTCAACTCATGAAAGTGAATAGGCAATCTTAGCTATGAAGAAGTGAATACACTCAGTCATCAAAGAGTACTTAAAGACAGTCTGTAAGTTATCAACAGAATCATGTCATTCTTTAGATCTGCGAGCATTGTGGGAGACTGTGAATTCCATGAGCCACTACTGCAGGGTCAAGCATGGCAAAGCGGCTTGTAAAGTATTTAATTTTAAAAGTCATACTATATATTGGGCATAAAGAATTGCATTAAATTTGTTGCTCGAGGGTCATGATGTTTGCATGGAAACTTAGTTTATTTTAGAACTCAGGAAAGCTCTCATTGACTGAGTCAGGAATCTATAGATTGTACACATTTGGTGGTTATGTAAGATAAAACTTTTTTATATCCTATTGCAAGTACTCCAGTTAAAGAAACACTCGGGTGAGAAATCCTGACAGTGCTCAATAGATAACACCTATTGTAACACCAATTAAAAAAAGTAAGTCAGTACCTTTGATGTGAAAAATAGCATAATGTAAATAGGCAATCCTAATGATCTTCCAGAATGTTGTCTGGTAAATGATGCTGAAATACCTGGCATGCCAACAATTCAGATAATTTCTCAACCTTCACTAATCAAAAGAAGCCAGAAATGTAGTAAATTACTGGGATGAAAGAGGACCAGATGGTTTATTTAAGAAAATTTAGAAATTGTTAGTGGGAAAATTACTGTTGGAAATCTAAGTGAAACTGAACTCTGACTTCAGGGAAGATACAGGTAACTGAATGTTAGTTCATGTGTGAAAGGGGATTGCAATGTCCATTCCCAAACACCACTACAAGGTTTGGCGTTGGGATGAGGAGAGTTAAAGAATCAGAGGGGTGCTGGATGTGGTTGCAGGCACTCAGAATTAAGCAACATGTTTATTTCCATGCTCCAGAAGTGATAGAAACAGCTGTTTAATCAAGTTCATAAACCTAAAGATCCAGATCCTCAGGTGATGTAAATCAGCATACTCTCATGGTAGTGGAAGCCCGTTTACAGTCGCTGAGGATCTGGCCCACTGACACAAATGGCACAAAATTTAGAATTGAAAAATACGTGTCAACAATCAGTGCTCATGGTCCATGTACATTACCAAACAAATATTGATAAAGGCTGTAATGATAAAGTTCAGATTCAGATGCTTCTGTTGTTTTAACTGTGTATCTGGAACTAGGACATTGTTGTTTCACTTTGGAATGGATTGTATCCGGTAACATGACATAGATATTAGATTTTCTAATATCATGATAAATTTAAGATTTGTCTGAGATATTATGCAAGACACAAAAGCAGCACAAGTTAAAAGAGATGATTGACAATACATACTTATAATACTATAAGTCTGACTTATTAAAATCTTACTAAAATTAATTGTTAGAAGATATTAGAAGAGAATTCACACAAAGTAGTTGTTGTTCACAGCCACAGGATTTTGTGGATCTCACATGCTCTTGGAAGACAGCGTCAGATTCCTTCCCCCTCCCCCACCCTCAATTGCCTTTTGTTAGAGTTATTTTCCTCTCATGTTTTGGTTCCTTCTCTTCTAATGAAAGTGGGCAAGTCAGCTATTCTGCCCTTTGAATTTAGGATACTTAGGATAAATGGGATGATCCTTGTGGTCCCTTCTAACCCTAATGGGTCTTTGATTCACTAGAACAATCAAGTTGGTTCCTTTTTGTACAAATATCCAGGAATCCTGCTATCATGGAATCATTGCTTGTGAGGATAGTACGGCCAGCACTGTCAAAATTTGCGGCCAGATCCTTGTGCGTACAGTTGTGGTGCTGAGCTTTCCTGGCAATACTGAGCAGCTGTAATGCCATTTTGACATGGTATGTGGGTTTTCCACTGGAGATGTATGCATGGGTGTGCTTCCTGCTAGCCAGTAACTCCTTTTAATGTTAATTGGAATTATGTGTGCAGGGAAGGGAAGAAGAGGGGCGAAGGGAAAAAACAAGAGTTTATCTTTAATTATTATTGTTATATGTATTGCACCCAAAGGCCCCAGTCTGGATCATGGTCCCATTATGCTAGGCATTGTACAAACACATAAGACAAATGTCCCTACTCTAAAAAGCTTACATTTTAAATAGACAGTACAGACAAAGGGTGAGCAGAAAGGGATACAGTGTGTAAGCAAAATAGTGAGAGTGAAATGTTAACTTGTTTTTATGCACATGCATGTGCACAGAAACACACATGGGTCAAGTCGAGTGAGGGGGAATGGTAGGAGGTGCTGAGTCACTAGGACCATTGGAAAAGGAAAAAGAAGGAAGGGATACAGGGATGTTGCAGAGAGGGACAGAGGATTTGTGGGAGGAGGGTAGGAAAGATGAGGAAGAGGGAAAGGTTGGAAAGGACTGGGAGCGGGAATGAGGATCCCAAACAGCCAGTCAATGGAGAAGGAAGACCAGCGTCCTGACTGTAAAGTATAATGATACTGCTTGCGTCTAGTGGAGTCTAATAGCAATCCTGCAAATACCTAGTCACACTAGTAACCCTTAATTGAGTTAAGTCAATGAAAACTGCTGGTGAAAAATCACACTGCTTATTTAAGTGGCTAAATATGGATGTTGATTCCTCTTGGCACCAAGGACCAGATCCTCTAAACTGATCAAAATGGTTTAAATTAAACAGGGTTTACAGCTGCTTTGCATCACGGTTGCAGTGCAAAGTAGTGTGAATGTACAGTCCTTAAATCTTTGCACTTGAGTTGGAGTTTCATGGGGCAATACTGATTGGGTGGCTTTGGTGTAATGAAATGGTATCAGTGCTAGGTAATTTAACATGGAAATTAAGATTGTATTTCCTGAAGTTAGCCAAAAAAAATATGTAGAGAAAAATATATTCAATGTTAACGATTTACAGTTAGCTCTGTAATTTGATATTTTGTAATTAAAGAGCAAAAGCTGAGTTAGTGTCTGATAGATAATGTTCAGACTTTCTGAAACTTCTCCAAATCTTTCCTGCACAGTAACAATGAACCTTTACATACTACTGGTATCAAAGCATATTTTTGTGCAGCAAAATTAGAGCATCCTATAGTTATGTTTGTAATTACATCACTTTGATTTTCTTTTTTTTAATAATATGACTTTTTTATTAAAGGGGGAAATTATTCACACATGCTATAATTTCTGATCCACTGGGATTTCACAATATACCTTGTCCAGTTCATGCACAGTCTGTTGGCTTTTATCCTAAACCATAAAATACTTATTAATTTGACCAAAAAATCTGGAAAATATTTAGTTATGAAGAATGGAGGAGCCATTCATTTCCAGTTGGGAAGCGCTGGCCAAAAAAGGGTTAAAGACTTTAAATCCAAGGACAATTCTAGATGGATTGTTTGCATGATTATACTTTGAGTGGATATGGACTGCACACATGGTGCAAAGCTGAGGAAACACATGGCATTTCCTTGGGTGTTTGTATACAGGAAAAGCAGCCTGGTGAGATACATGACAAGTATGTGCAAAGACGAGTGGTATTCCACTTAGAAGCTTCAGAGCAGTGATGTCACACTTATAAAATGTGTTGTATATGAGAGGAAAAGCAAGACAGCTATTAATATTCCAGACCGAAGGTTTTGTCTTTGCGCTTAGCCTCTGTATCCGGAGCTGAAACAACTCAAGTGGACGCAAGGTGAACTGAAAAGAAATCAATAGTTCTTCTGTTAATAACAAATCCATTTTTATGTGAAATCATTTAATTCATTTATTTATTTGGAGTTCAAGTGCCGTGGAAGCACTTTATAATTATTGTCATAAAAAAGACTTATGAACACATCAGGAACTTGAACAGATAAATTAGTCATTGAAGTAGCTGCCTGGGGTGAGATCAGGGTTACTGGGGTTTCACTAACTCTACTTCAACAACAAATTCAGAATGTTTCCTGTGTTGTAAATTAGAAACTGCTCTATTTTAATTAAGGCCATCTGGAAGCTCAAAAGGACTACAGGTCTAAAAGTACTCAAAGGTGAAAACACTATTTCATACTCACATTTTTGTCAGACACGAGATCTTATTTACAAGCATGTGTTCTTCATGGTTTAAAACACTGAGGACTGTAAAGTGTTTTACTTTAGTCAGATGCATCTTTGACTGTTTGTGCTCTGAAAACTGGATAGGTGTTTTGACTGCACTCTATTTGGGAAGAGCATCCGATATATCATAAAAATGTCAGGTTGGAAGGGACCTTGAGAAGTCTAAGTCCAGCCCCCTGCACTGAGTCAGGACCAAATAAACCAAGACCATCCCTGAAAGCTGTTTGTCCAACTTGTTTTTAAAGCTTCCAGTGATGGGGGACTCCAGTAGCTCCCTTGGAAGCCTGTTCCAGAACTTGACTACCCTTAGAGTTAAAGTTTTTCGTAATATCTAACCTAAATCTCCCTTGCTGCAGATTAAGCCCATTACTCCTTGTCCTACCTTCAGTGGACATGGAGAACAACTGATCACTGCATTTGTTTGTAACAGCTATTAACATTTTGGAAGACTGTTATCATGTCCGGCCTTGGTCCTCTTTTCTCAAAACTAAACATGCCCAGTTTTTTTAACCTTTCCTCATAGGTCAGGTTTTCTAAACCTTTTATCATTTTTGTTGGTCTCCTCTGGACTCTTTCCAATTTGTCCACATCTTTCCTAAAGCGTGGTGCCCAGAATTGGACTCAATTCTCCAACTGGACCTCACCAGTACCGAAAGGGCCAATTATCTCCTGTGTCTTACATATAACAGTCCGGTTAATACATGCCAGAATCATACTAGCCTTCTTTGCAGCTGCATCGTATTGGCAACTTGTATTCAGTTTGTGGTCCACTATTGGCTCCAGATCATTTTCAACAGTACTACTACCTAGAGAGTTATTCCTCATTTTGTATTGTATATTTGATTTTCCTTCTGAAGTGAAGTACTTTGCACTTGGTCTGAATTCAACAAGATGAAATTCAATAAAGACAAGTCTCCAATTTGTCAAAGTCATTTTGAATTTGAAACCTGTCCTCCAAAGTGCTTGCAATCGCTCCAAGCTTGGTGTCCTCTGCAGATTTTATAAGCGTACTCTCTACTCCCACTATCTAAGTAATTAATGAAAATAGTACTGGACCAAGACTGATCTCTGCAGGACCCCTTTAGATATGCCCTTCCAATTTGAGAAGAAAACATTGATAACTGCTCTTCCAACCAGTTGTGCACCAATCTTATAGTTATTTCATCTAGAGCACATTTTCCTAGTTTGCTTATGAGAATGTTGTGTAAAACTGTGTCAAAAGCCTTACTAAAGCCAAGATATATCATGTCTACTGCTTCCTCCCACCCACTAGGTCAGTAATCCAATCAAAGAAGGAAATTAAATTGGTATGACTTTTTTTTTCTTGACAAATCCATGCTGACTATTCCTTATAACCCTATTGTCCTCCAAGTGCATACGAATTGATTGTTTAATAATTTGCTCCAGTATCTTTCAAGGTATTGAAGTTAGGCTGATTGGTCTATAATTCCCAGTCCTCCTTGTTCCCCTATTTAAAGATGGGTACTATGTTTGCC
Organism: Chrysemys picta bellii; assembly: GCF_011386835.1. Classification (NCBI taxonomy): domain Eukaryota; kingdom Metazoa; phylum Chordata; order Testudines; family Emydidae; genus Chrysemys; species Chrysemys picta. The sequence continues at coordinate 34,192,335 of NC_088795.1, read as the reverse complement.
ATCTCCAGTCTTCTGGGACCTCTCCTGTCCTCCAAGAGTTCTCCAAGATAATTGCTAATGGCTTATTGGAAATTTTGTATTTTGCTGTATTTCTTTCCCAACAGATGCCTGTATAGGTAAAGTTCCTCTCCCACCCCAGGTCCTGTGTTTTGGATATTTCTGTTATTTGTTTTAGAAATGATTTGTCTGCCTCCTCCTGATTTGATGGTCTATACATGCTTGTGTAGACTGGTATATAGGTTGGAGTACAGCTTTGAATTTGAACAACTGTTGAGGACCCAAATTGGTTCTGTAAATTGCTGAGTGCCCTCATCTCTGTAGGACTCTGAGGAGTTTATCACTTCACAACACTGGGCCCAAGTTTACTCTTGGTGGCTTTTTGGAAGGGCAGGGGAAGTGCACAAGTCTTAAAAGTGAAATGAACTGCCTTTTACCTGCCATGATCTGAGTTCCGCAAGTTGTTATTTAACCTGTACAGCTCATGATATCTCTAGCACTTAAAGCTAGAGCACTGCATTCCTCCTGCAGATCCAATAGTTTGCAAAGTTATCAACTCTAGCAGGGGAAACACAGAAACCTGAGAGTGGATAAGTGGAAAAGGAAGTATTTTAAATACTGTGTGCCTGAATGATCACTGTTGCTCTAATTTTATGGTGCATCAGCCCACTTTATTTTGATTTTAAAGCATTTATTTGTAATTGAGTGTGCACTTGTATTCCATTAAAGATTTGGGATTGTAAATCATTCCGCTTTAGTATACACTCAGCTGGTATAGATTGTTGTGGCTCCACTAACTTTAAAGGAACTATGCCCTTTTAAATCAGCAGAAAATCGATCCCTATATCTTATAACATTTCTGTAGCTCACATCCCCATAGTGTCTAGACTAACTTTGCTCCACATTTCTTTTTTGCCTTCAAGAAAATACTCTCACAAAACTTGCAGGTGCTTAAGGGTATTTACATGCATTAGTCAGGTGGACAGTTGCACAATTACTGAAACTGTGTGTGTAGATTTGTGGTTTTACAAATGCACACAACATTTGTGTGCATATCCCTGGAGCCACATTGGAAATATGAATCTTGATGTGATACTTAGAGAAAAATAAAGGGATTGACTTCTTTATTGCAGAATGTGAATAGGTTATGGGCACAACACAGTCCAGTTGTGCAGTAATGCCTCATTCCTTATGGCGCTATAAAAAACATATATGCTGCTTTTCGTCTGCATTGATCTGAAATTGCATTACAAGCTTCACAAAACTGATTTACATACCGTTACACCAGTGTCAATTCAGAATAACTCCACTGAAGTCAGTAGTATAATTGATGGCAGAATTTGGATATTTATGAATTGTTTCCCCCTTCCTTGAAATACAGTCACTTCTGGGAAGACGTGAGGCAGCTGTATAACAGTGCACTGTAATACTGCTCCTGTAATCTGCAAGAAGAATCCCACAAAAAAGAAAAGGGCAGAGCTCCATTGGTAGCCTGGAAAATTTGGGGCCTGATCCTGCCCCTTTGAAGAATTCCAAAGGGATTCCAATGGGAAAAGGATAGGACTGGTTATGTGGCAATTCCCTTTCTATGCGGTAACTGTACAATTCCATGTTACAGTTTTATCCTGTAAAAAGTGCTTTTCCTCCAATATGCTGTGTAGCTTCCATTGCAATAATAAGAATGTGGCCACGCTTTAATATCTGGGTGCCTAAAGTTAGGCTCTGAAATCCATATTTAGACACTTAAATAAGCACCTTCATTTTCAGAGGTGCTGAACACCCAGAGCTCCCATTCACTTCAAGGGGAAAATATTCCCATTGGGTATATGTATTTAGGTGCCTAACTTTATGTACCCAAAGACTTAAAAAAAATGCATTCACTTTAGTATCATTTATATAGCATATATCTCCATGTGTTAGGCAATACATAAGCACATAAGAATGGTCATATTGGGTGAGACCTATAGTCCATCTAGCCCAGTATCCTGTCTTCCAACAGTGGCCAGTGCCAGATGCGTCAGAGGGAATGAACAGAACAGGGCAATTATTGAGTGATCCATCCCTGTTGTCCAGTTTCAGCTTCTGGCAGTGAAAGGTTTAGGGACACACACAACTTGTGGTCAGGCATGGGAAGATGAAGCTCAAGACAATGTGTACTAATGTAATCTAATATAGTGGGGAGATGAATTTGTCAGGTCATAATTACACCTTCTTCAGGGAAAGAGTCAAAAGAGAAGGCATACATGCCTGATGCTGAAGGACAGCCTTTTTGTGTCTTAAACATTGTGGAAATTATTCAAGAACAGTTTATTCCTATATAAAGATTATCACTGTTTAGTAAGATTTGGATAAGCTGCTATGAAAGGGTTGGTTGAAAAAATTAAAATGGCCCAGGGCTTTTTCTCATACACCCATTTTACTTAACAGACTCTCCGTGTTTTGTGTTGTGTACTGGTGCCACTGGATTGTTAATTCAAATGAAGCCCGATCTTTATTTCCTCCACATTTGAACTTGAGCAATGTGTATAATAAAATTTCTATCTGGGTGGACCCAATCCTGCGAACATTTATATAGTGCATACTCCTGTAAGTAGCACCATTAAAATCAATGAATCAGATCCTCAGTTGTGGCCAAGCTGAACACAGACTATGTCAGGGGTGTGTGGGCAAGGGTAGCTGGAAGGTGGTTCTTGTACAACCCTACTTCTGGTCCCACTGTGCTGTGCTATACCAGCATATCTTACCTATCTTACTATTATATCTAATCTATGTTATCTCAAGCAGTAGAGCTGGTGAGAAAACTAAATTTTCATTCCGTGGGAGAAAAATACGTTCCGAATCAGAACGAAAAGAGAAAAATTTCCACAGAAATTCAGAAACATTTAATTTCAGAAGCATTAAAATGTTGACAGTTTTGATAATGGTGATGTTATATTTTAATATAACATAATAGTCAAAATTAAGTGAACAATGATAGTTAAAAGAAAACCTTTCAACATTATTGAAACAAAATGTTTTGATTCTTCACAGTTGGCACAAGATAGTCAAAATGAATAGTTTTGAAATTTTCCTATAGAAATTTAACGAAAATCAACATGTTCATGTGAAACATTTAGGTTATGACGAAACTGCATTTTCTGATGGAAAACTATTTCCATCTAAAAATTTTTGACCAGCTCTGGAATGTAACTAAGTACTTATATGGTGTTCATCACTGTAGTATCGGAACACCTTAAAAATATTCAATTGAACTGGATTTTCTTCATCTCAACATCCCAGTATGCTGGGGAAGTATCACACCCAGTTTATTGATGTCTGCTCTAATTTATACTTGGATGCAAAAGTCAAAGGTGGCCAAAAACATAAGTATGGATCAGCATAGCACAGGGCTGCCTGAGACACCCCTCTCTCTACTCCTTCCCCCCCCCACACACACAATTTTTTCCAGACACATTTCCTTTTCTCTTCTACTCCCGTAGCAGGGAGAGGGAGTGGCATAAGAGCCCTTATGTCAACTCTCTGCCACCAGAAATTAACCATTAATGTGGGTTACCCTCCCATGGCTGGTAAAAACAGCATTGGAGTAAGATTGTAGTTGGTAGCGCATTGCAGAAAGGTGGTACTGCAGGGGAGGAGCTGGCTTATTTGGTCTATTTGTGAGAGAGCAGGCGACTGTATTTTCAGGATAGGGCCTTGATTTTGCATAGAGGTCCATATCAACATATATGAAGTAGAATTTATTGAGGACCTGAGGTGGTAGTGATAGTAATATTAATAATAATAAAATATATGACACTTTTTTGACACCATGTATCACTAAGGATTTCAGAGTACTTTATAAAATGCTGTAAGAATCTTTTCACCTAACATTGAAAATGTTCTTCTGGAATAGAATATGGCAGATGGTTAATAGCATAAAATAGCACAATAGTATAGAAGGGAAAGTAAGAAAGAAAACTCTGTATCCAACTGAACCACCTATGGAAATATTGGCTTCCAGGCAGCATATAACGATTCAGATTGTAATTTGGGAAGATGTAGGGGGATCCATTATGCCCAGCACTAGTCAGGACCTTGGTTTACAGGGCAGTTTGTGGGAAAAGACTATAACAACACCATCCTTTTATTCCATGGATTTACCTCCAGTGTGTATTAAGAGTCATTAGCTTCTCACTCGATGGGGGTAAAATTATATTTATACTGCTTTTTACTCCTGTTAGCAACACAAAGCCAACATAGCTATGAGGGGAGAGCTGGATTCTCATCCTTGTTATGCATCAGTTGATGTTTACTGTTATACAATCAATCATATCTATTTAAACCCATTGAATATGGCAATAAAAACAAAAGCCCTTGCAAACTAAGCACATTTAACATGGAAATCAATGAAAGAAAATAAACAGGGAGCCTTACAATACTATTTTTACAGTCACTGCTCAGAGTAAAATCACACTTTAAGTATCGCCTGAAAGATGGCTCCCCTAAATCCACTCTGTGGAATTGTTTTAATATGGCCTTAGAATGAAGAGTGTCATCAACTGCATCATCAAAACCACTTCTTGTAGCATTTGGGGTTTCTTTGTAGGTTTACCATTGAGGTAATGACCAAGCTGAATTCCATCTAGTGGGTGAGATCTCATGAGATCACAGCAGTACTCACAGCCATATCACTTTTGGTTTTTGTAACCAAAGATTTTTTTCAGTTACCACTATTGATAAAAAGTTAACTTATCTAAGATAATCATGCAAGAATCACTGTAAAACAGCTACTCCCCAGCAGCTTGTCTTCATAACATGTAATTAGAAGTGATGTGATCTCCTGTTCATCATTAATTCATAGATAACTTACAGGAGTTTTTGTGTTCCTCCAGTTTCTATGCCATAATGCTCTTCATCTCAATAGTCACAATCAGCAAATCAGAGCTGTTATTCTCACTAAGAAATACATCATACTAAAAACATTTTTCTGTGTAGCTATCTGGTTACCCATGCAAGAGACATGGTATTGTTAGCATTTTCCCAGGATAAAACTAAGCATTGTGAGTAAAACAGAACACACTGTTCCTTTTACATGACTGATCTGGATCATACTGATTCAAGTTTATGTTCATGGCAGGTTCATTTTCCAAGTTCACAATGTAAGTCAGATGGCAGTGTTTTAGACTTTTTAAAAAATTTATCAAGCCCTCTTTTTACAAAGGTTTGAAACAATGATTCTCCTCTGACTTACACCAATTTTACACCAGGGTGACCCCACTGTCTTTAATTGAGCGACTGTTGATTTATAACAGTGTAAGAGGAGAATCAGATCAAATATCTGCGGAGAACAAACAAACAGGAAGAGAGAATTAGAGTGTGTAGTTTAAATTTAAAATATTATTGTGTTCATGAGATAATTGCATTAACAATGGAAAGGGTGAAGGTTCAGGACTATAAATCAAACATTATATTGGGGAAACTAGATAGTGAGATGTCCTTGTTGGGAGAGAATGCAAATCTTCTACATTGAACAGTATTTTGTGCTAAATTTCATTTTGTCCAAGGCCTCATAGAATGGGTATGATTTATTCATTTCCTGTAACCCTGAAGGAGTGAAATGTCCATTTGCGGTTGCATTTATGAATTTAATGGGGGTTTTTGAAAATGAGCTGGAGAAGTTACAGGTGTACTGGGAGCCGCTTTGGGTTTCATCCAGTTTAGATTTAACGTGCCCTGCCAGCCGCTGTTGCGTGGTGGGCAGGAGAATATAGAAGAGCCCTTGTTGAAGGAAAATTAGAGTTAGGTGCATGTCCTGTAATTTATTCAAGCTCTGTACTAAACTGGCTTCTTTTTTTTTTTTTTTTAAAGTGGCTGGTTGTATTCAGGGCATCAAACAACACTCTGACTCAACGAGAACTGAGTAACATGCTAAAGTCATTCAGAGCAGTTATGAGCAATCTTTAGCATATTATTCTGCAATCATTTCCTTTCTTCTGAACTGTAAATTGTTTAGCAACTTAAATGCAGATCAGAGTGATAGTTTTTAGTCTCCTGAAGTACAGGCTGCCAGTATTACTAATGGTGTTCTATTTAATACCTTGAATTTTTATTCAGACTTAAATTCTGAATATAGGCTACATTGTGCCTTGTCGCACATCCCTGAGTAAAAGGGGCAGGGCAGAGAGGGAGCCCCTGGAAGCACAGAGATGCCCCAGTGACACACAATCCCTCTGCATCTCCCATGTCGCACTACAGAGTAAATTGTACAACCGTTTAAAGGGTGCAGCATATTTCCTCATGCATCCAGCCTTGTCTGCACTGCAGGTGGGTGGGTGAATGCCAGCTCCGGTAGAGAGACATGCGATCAGCTAGCAGTAACACACTAGAAATAGCAGAGTGGATGCTGTGGCATGGGTGGCGGCTGGGCCAAGCCACCTGAATCCAAGCCCGCCTGCCCCATTTGTGTCTGAGCTTGGGTGGCCTGTGCTGCGACATTCACACTATTATTTTTGTTGAGCTAGAGAGAGTCTGTGAACCCGTGCTGGGAATCACACCTCCCAGTTGCTGGGTATTCTACGTACCTTCTGTGGGGGAAAGCCATGATTCTGCCCCACCCTCCCTTCGTCCTGTCCACTCTCCAACCCTCGCTGACCACTTGGTCTTACACCAAGCTTTCCCCCGGCCTCCCTAGAGCTTAATCTGAATTGTTGTACAGGGGTTGAGAGGAGCCTTACTCCTTGCACAGCCACATGAGACCAGGGCATGGTCTAGCCCTATATTTTATGTTGTACTTCATGGAAAACATGGGTCTAATTCTGATTTCACTTACAGTGGTGTAACACAGAGTGGAGTTACTCCTAATTGACCCAGGTGTAACTGAGAGCAGAATTTGGCTCAGTGTCTACAGGAATAAAGTATGTAAAATTCCGCTGGAGTGGTGGAGTTTTTGCCCTAGAATAATGTTCTGAATAGTAGGACTGAGTGAATAACATCCACCGAATAGTTGATTTGATTAATTGTATCTTCTCCCCCACCTCCCAATTGTGGGATGTCACAAGTAAATGATTTACTCCACAACTTTTTTGAGTTTAAAAATATTTATTGTTTGGACAGTGGCAAACTGGTTACTGTACATATCTTATACCTGATATACAACCTTTAAGCTGTTTACTAGCTGTGATTGTCCACATTAGTCACATGTTATTATTTGTGTTCCTCAACCTGTGATCAGTTTTGGGAACCGAGTTTAGAAGGGATATTGCGGAATTGCAGGGGATTCACAGATGGGAAATGAGAATGATTAAGGCAAGTAATAATTCTCTTGAAGAGAGAATGAAATGACTGGCACATGCTTCAAGTTAAGCAGGTGCTTAAGTGGTTTTCGGAAATGGGTCTTTATGCAAATTATATTCTGAAATCTATAAAGTGCTACCCTAAAGTCCTTACACAGACACACATCACTGGTGTAAAGTCAGTACAGGTTCTCTGTTCAGAAAGATTGCAGGACCAAGCTCCTAGAACCAGATCTTGAGGTCCTGAAACCACTGGGTGCTCAGCACATTTCAGGATGGGCCTGGGTTAATGACTAACAAAAAGCCCTGACCTTGGTAATGCCTGGGAAATGGAAGGCATGGTTATCTACATTCAGATGGCTTGATGTTTTCTCTAATTCCACCAGTGGTTGACTTCCTCTTTCTTACTTAGAACGATAATTAGCACTTTTTATATGTCTTTGAAATATTAGAAGAAGAAGCATGATGGATAGCATTGAACACGCTTGAACTTTTTTTGGAACATTCTTTTCACGTAGTGGTGCCAGCTGTTTCTTTGGCTCTGTCTGGTTAACACTCTTTCTGTTGAAGGTTTAAAAATGCATATATGTTATAGTGAAACCAAGACATTGATCTAGTGGAGACTATTTTAAGCGTGCAACAAGTGGTAAAATCAGAGGTTGATTTACAATGCATTGTTCCTCATGTAATGGGAAAAAGTCTTAAAATTTGCCTCAGCCCAGACTTCCTCTAGATCCCTATCCAACAGGAAAACTAGATGCCATGTAGAATGTGGTCTGTTACAGTATTTAATATTTTACACCTACGAGGAGTTATATCTAAATTAATTCTTCTTTCATGTAAGTAACTGAATTTTTCATATGATCTGTGTGTCATGAGAGAATTTCCAATAAAGGGGAAACCCATCTGATACCCCAAAACCTCTTTCTTATTTCATCAAATTATCACAGCAGCTTTCTTTGACACACTCTGTATATCAACATTTGTGGGCCAATCCTAATCCAAGATATACAGTACACCACCTATTTACACATGCCTCCAATTTTCTAATAAGTTAAGCAATATAAACCCATTACACTTTTTTTCTCTTACTTAAATTTCTCTGTGTCAGATTTCCTCCCACTGGAAAATCAGCTTTTGTCTTGTCTTATATGGATACTCTGCAAAAGGGTGTTTGAATTTTAAATACAGAGCAAAGATATAAAGAAAAAAAATAGTATAAGTGAGTTGACATAATGAGTATATTTTTTTTAGAGCCCTCCTTCCACATCTTACTAAGGTTAGTGCCAAAATCCTCCTTGCAAAACATATCATAAGAGTCCTTCTCCATACTGATATTTGAGTAATGGGGAGTCAGGGGAATAAAATTCCCAAATACATTCTTTAGGCATTGATAGACAAATATTGTTGAATAAATAATTTGAACCCCAGTAGAGATAGTTGAATAACAAAAATGCCTATTTGTAAATAACATATTCGGGGAGAATATTTTTGGAAATAATTACCATGAACAACTTGATGAGCAACATTTATATTTTAAGGATTTTCCAGTTTTAACTTGAGCTGTGATCCTGAATAACTTCTGATTTTCCCTCTGCTCTTTTGCCTTCTTCCCTCAGTCATTAACTCCACCCCTTCCACATCACACACATAGGGTTTCCTTATTTTCCTAACATAAAATAATAACTGTAGAGTAAAATTTACAAAAAACGCCTAAGTCCCATTTTGAAAAATGAGTTTGGTACTTAGGAGACTAAATCTCATTGAATCTCATTGAGACTGAGGTTCCTTAGTACCTAAATCACTTTTGAGAAATGGGATTTAGGCATCTAAGTCACTTAGGGTGCTTTTGCAAATTTGTAGACCAATTAAGCAGAAAGAAAAATAGAAACAAGAGGAAAAGGCATATTTTTCATGAGGGGTAATGCAAAGGAATGCTGGAAGATCAGAAAAGCCTGTGTGAAAACTGTAGCCTTTGGGGCTATCCAACATTCCCTTTCATTTTCAAGCACTTAGTGATTTGCTGTTGTGAACTGTGGTGATGTAGAAAGACACTTGAAAGAATTTCTGATTCATATTATATTGTACATGAAACAATAATCAAATAGGTAATCATCGTTAATTGATTTCACTGTGAATTTGTCATATTTGATTTATAGTCTATGACAAAAAGACAAATAAACAGTTCATTTTGAAATCAGTGTGTACTGATTATACAGTGAGTAAGGAACTGTTTCAAAGCCCACTGAATTCAAAGGTAGCATTTCTATTTGCTTCAGTGGACTTTTGATCAGGTCCTAAATGTTGAATGTACAGCTTCATAATTCTTGTATGTCATAGGCTTTTGATGAATTCTCTTCAACATTAGAATAGTATTAATATTTAAGAAAACAGAGGACTCATTTTAGATTTTCTATGCAAATATTTCAGCATAGACACAGCAAATGAATTTAAATATAGGAGCCTGTTTTTCCCTTGAGGCCTTCATAACATCCATTGCCAGTAATATATATTGCATATGTGCATAATAGTGAGAAAAGACCTCACAGGGCCATATTCAGACTTTATTTAATGGAATGGAACATGGAAGTCAATGAAGTTGATTCCAGTTGAATTCAGTGAGTTTTGAAATTGAGTCAACTGAAGTCAGTGAAGTGAAGGGAACTGAGTCAGTTGAGTTGCACCCACTTACACCAAGTCTAAATTTGTCCATTTGTTGACTCCTATATGGGGAAGACACTTTTGTGAGGATGTATGACAAGACAAATTCATGAGTCATGATGTTGCAATGTGATGATGTTACTTTAATATTTTGTCACGCAGTGTGGTGATGTAGCTAAACCTCAGAGTTTTGTGGTGCAATGACATTGCAATGAGACAATGCATTGTTGTACAGTTCGCCTTAGACCCAGTCCATCTCCCACTGAAATTAGTGGAAAGACTCCCATAGACGTTAATAGGAACTAAATTGGGCATCTTTACGTAAGTGTGTGGAAATCAGCCATTATGAAATATACTCTAGGATTCAAGTCACATGTGACCCATAACAATGCATTTGGATTTAATGGTTAATATATTAGCGTGCAGTCTCCCTTCAGGGTTTTAAAGTTTTAACTTACTAGTCCGAACAGTGGTTACGAGGAGCAAAAACCACACCCTAACTACACTTCTACCCCGATATAATGCTGTCCTCGGGAGCCAAAAAATCTTATTGCGTTATAGGTGAAACCGCGTTATATTGAACTTGCTTTGATCCACCGGAGTGTGCAGCCCTGCCTCCCCGGAGCACTGCGTTACCACGTTATATCCAAATTCGTGGTATATCTGGTCGCGTTATATTGGGGCAATATATTCTTATTAATCCTTGTTGAGGCTCTGTCTCTACTCATTTCCGTGATCCTCTTTGACCCCCATTTTTTGTTCTATGACTACAGAAATGTTACCTGGCCACTTTACCTTGAATGATGTATTACAATATGTGTTAACTATTTATGCTAAACAATCTGTTCCTCTTTGTATTTGGCTGTGACACTCTGAATACATTTTTCAGACCCGAAGAAGAGCTCTGTGTAACTGGAAAGCTTGTCCCTTCCATCCACAGAAATTGGTCCACCTTGTCTCTCCAAAATAACTGTGCATTTAATTGTATTATATTTAACAGAACAATTATTTCATATTTATAATTAATACAAAGGATATGGGTTTTATTCCCAGCTCTACCATAGTCTTCCTGTGTCACTTTGGGCAAGTCACTTAGCTTTCCTGTGCTTCAGTTACTCTAGCTTTCTGCTGGGGACAATATTATTTACCTCCCACTGCTGTTTTGCACCTCAGTTCAAGAGCTTCTTTCAAGAATAAATCAGTTATTCATCAGTTCATTTAAAATAGTTACAGCAAAAATTAAGACCTTACCTTCCATGTTGCAAATGGCATTCTGTGGGATTACAGTGCAGGAAAACATACATTTAGTATTCTTCTTGGAAATCTCTGCCCACTTTAAGGGTTACATTTTAGTAATTGAGATTAACAACTATTAGTTAATAATTTTCTCAAAGGTACTGCTTTTATACTTTGGGAGGCTTCTTTCTATTTCTTGGAACAGGTGCTTCTGCACTCATTGTTTAATGGCAATGACATTTGCAGCCATTCCCTCCTGAAAATTTTAACAGACCTTCTTGGTTATTTTTTCCAAAACATAGGGATAATGTATGCCATTTGATAAACTCTAGAGGGTCTTCCGTAAATCTAAGTCTTTGCAGTGTTGAAACCCATTATCTGATGGGAAGTATGATAGGAATTCTTTAATAAAATATAGCAACTGTTGATTGTCACCATACAGAAGAGCTGTAAATCATAGGAACTGTGAAAAAATATTTACAGTGTAGCAACATATTATTGTAGGAATTGCATCACTTTCAAATAGGACATTTGAGAAATGCACTGTGTCAGAATTAAAGATCAGGATGAGTAAAACTTGGAAAATGCTTTTGCTTAATGCTTCTGCCTGCTATTGCTTTCATGTAACTAGAGAAAATTGTTCAGCTTTCTTTGATCTTTCAGTGCTAATGGATTTTTCAACTCTCATTTTTTAAAAGATGGTTATTTTCAGGAGGAAAATGTCATTTAGAGCTATTTTACCCTTATCATCTCTTGGGGTATTTTTGTTCATTCTCACTTCTAAATATTATTTTTTGTGCCTTACTCAGTTTACGAAAGAGGGATAACAGATTTTTAACCATGATGGAAATTAACCATTAGAACAATTTACCGAGGGATGTAGTGGATTTTCCATCGCTTGTATTTTAAAATCAAGATTTGATGTCAATCTAAAAGATATGCTGTAGCTTGTCTAGAAACAATGGTCTTGTTGCAGGAATCACTGGATGAAATTCTATGGCCTAAGTTATGTGGGAAGTCAGACTAGGTGCGTGACCTTAATAGTCCCTTATGGCCTCGAAGTATATGAATCTGTGAGTTTCTGAAAATTACTTAATTTAAATTACAGTTCTACTTAATGGCATTTCAGTCAGCCAATTGAGTCTGGTTGCTGGAAAAAGTTCACAGAGTACTAAGTAACTCATCAGAACAGCAACAGAAGTGTGGTACTTAGAAAAAAACTCCCACTGAAGTCTTGATTAAGGACTGGGTAAGGATTTGGTTGCTCTGGAATAAGACACAACAAAGTGTGAATTGTGCTGTATAAATGCACTTCTATTGAGAGGTTATGCATGAGGTCAAAGGATGAGTGCCATTCATATAACTAAACATGAATTAATATAATTAGTTATAATTAGCCATGCACAAAAGGATCAACAAAATTGTTCATCCCAGCAGGCCATTCATTACTACTCATGTTTTCTAGCAGTTATACACTTATTTAAAATCTTTATTTGGAAGGTAGCATTGAAGAATAACTACAAATGAGAGAGCCTGTGAAATTGTCTGCTTTTTGAGAATGTCTTCTTCAGTGTCCTCACTGGGCCAGGTTTTCAAAAGGGCTCATCTCCCATTTAGGCACCAAATAAAGTGGCTAGATTTTCAGAAGTGTTCAATACCCAGAAGTTCCTATTGTTCTCATTGCCTAGGTGGGAGCGGATCTCTGGAAAATCCATCCACTTATTTAGCTGCTGAAATGGGAATTGCTGGGTGCTGAGTTTTTTAAATTCTGACTCTTACTTTTTCTGCATCTGGCCAGCAGGGAGAATGTGGTCTAAACTAGCATAAATGAATCTCTCATATATGGACTTTATGTAACAAAAAAATCCATCTGTGTAGGACAACTAAACTACCTGTATTATGCCAACATCTACAATAAATGCATATTGTCTTTCTGTCTGTCACATTTTAATAGTAAAGGCCAGATCCACCCATATGCTCTAGATGTGTTGCACTACTTGGAGGATGCACACCAGCCACTAATTGGGTACATATGCTGAGTCTGTGGCTGTTTTGCAACACCAGAACAGAGCAAAGCAGCCAGAGTGTGATAATGAATTTGGCTCTACATCTTTCAAGCAAGCTATGGTGCTGAAAGCAAGCATATGAAAAAAGAGTATGTATCTAAACAGAAGCAGTGGTTGCTTTAGATTTTCTAAATTTGACTAGTATCAGAGGGGTAGCCGTGTTAGTCTGAATCTGTAAAAAGCAACAGAGGGTCCTGTGGCACCTTTGAGACTAACTTTGTTAGTCTCAAAGGTGCCACAGGACCCTCTGTTAAATTTGACTAGTAGTTGTGGACTTTGCCAGCAGTTTGTGTGGTGATTCACTTTATCTGAAACCGTAAAAGAGTAGGCCTAGCTGAAAAATATTTAGCAGAGTGCGATGCTAATCAAAGAAATGTCAAGCCATAGAGAAATCAGGTTTGGGGTGTGTAATTTACTTTGTTTAGTCTGTGCATTAAAACAGAGCAAAATTATTTCTTTACCACACTTACCAATCTTATTGTTTCACAGTCTGTGACGATGGCTATAAGATCTTGCTATAAGTAGAAATATAGAAACATGATACAATAAGAGCAATAAGGTGTTGAAATAACACAGAAGTTAAAAGAAAAATGTATTCTTACATTAATTCTTAAATGGTCTTAAGAGAAATTGCTTCTGTGTGCCCCATGATTTATATTTCAGAATTTATATTTAAATCTTACTTTTGAAAGACTTATTTGGTAATAATTTTTGTTTTATCACATATATATATATTTACATTTTGTTTAAAAATATATATATATGTATGTATTTTTGAGCCCCATCTTTCAATTCTTGCTCAGGGAATGCGCCCATTGAAACCATCAATGAAGTTCAATGTATACTTGTGCAATAAACACCCTTAGTGAATTACAAAACTTTGTATACCTGCTTGAGCTCTATGAAACTCAAGCATGATGCACTGGCAGAATTATCTCAGTTTTGTTTAACATAATTAAAATTCTGTGGTAAATTTTTCCTGCATTCCACAACAAAATAGCCACTGTGTGCCTGCTGAATGGCTTTGTAGACAATCTGTTTGTCTCCACTGAACTGCTTTTGTTATTAAGAGATCTGTTTGGTCCAGTCACATCTGAATGTCTCTCCAGTGTGAGTTAAATCACTAATACAAGTACCTACAGTGAGCTGGAGGTCTGTTCAATTTCAAGGGAGCCTTAAGGTTCATGAACAGGGGTCTACTGAAGAGCAAATCAGCTAATCTTTAAAACAAAATGTAATGAGCCAAATAAAGAAACCACAGTTCAGATAGCTGACATCATATTATAATATCTCCCAGACAACACAAGACTCCTCATGAATGTGGGTTGATAATTTTTTTTTCTATGGTCACAAAAATTCCAATTGACTTGAGAGCTCTAACAACCAGATTTTTAAAGGTATTTAGGCTCCTAAAGATGCAGATTGGCATCTAGTAGAGTTGCAAAAAAATCCTTACTCAAGTGAGTAAGGATTATTTAGGTGTGCACAGACTAAAACATTTCCCCAGTAGATGAATTATGTTTAAAGGTTTTCAGATTACAATATATGAAACAGAATTAACAGAAGCTGCCCATCCTATTGTCCAAAAGAGAAGAGGCTGGGTTAAAAATGAAGAGAACCCAAGCCAGGTTTAATGGACACCATTATCTACAAGGCCCAACACTCTCATATGAGGATTTTTACTGGTATTATCCAGCATTTCAGTTTTACGAGGGATTATCTTTCATCAGGAATCTGGGTAAGTCTTGAAACTAGGAACATCTGTTTGAATCGCCTGAACATTATCGGATAGAGTTTTCAATCTCTGAATACTTTAGTTTCCTCCTTTGTCGTCCATCTTAGTCATACTAGGACTCAAAACATCTAAGCCACTAATTTTCCTCTAAAATGTAATTGCTTCAAGCACTGAATGGAGAGATGCCTTAGATGTCCCTCCTAACAGAGCGTCATCTAATATTTCAGAATCACTTACAGCTGGTAAAAGCCTCCTTCCTTGGAGGGGAGAAGGGCTGTGGAGCAGGCACTGACTATCCTTACAGTACTCCACTTCCCCAGATCATGCAAGGGTCAGACTTGCGGAAATCTCTTCAGTGGACTCACTTCCTGCTGCTCTTGACTCTGTCTTTTGAGTGGTTGGATTGCTGTCTCTGAGGAGAAAACCTGCAGGTGAGGGCTGTAGGGAGGAAAATCTTGCAGAGTTCCCCCCATTAAAGGGTGAAACCTACCTCCCTGCAGAAAAAGCAGTGGTTTTTCTTGACAAATCCTGGAACTGCACTGAGATTCACTCAAGACGAAGGGCAACTTGCATAAAGATACTTGCCTGCCCATGGGTCTCACTGTTACCCTTATGGCTCCCTTGCAGGGTGATTCCTTTATAGCTGGTTGTCAGTGGTTCCAATGCCCATGACAGCTCCCAAAACACCCATCAAAGTGGGGAAAGCTCCACTATGTCACCTGGGGAGGGGGCGCTTGGAAGAATTAATGCAGCCTGAGGCACATTATTTTCTGCAGATTTGCCGCTGGGTTCCCAGCTCTGTCCCAAGCATTCTGTGGATTCTTTCCTGTTGGTTCAGCAACAGAGGGGATACTACTGAGGGTCTGTGTGGCTGCTCCTGTAATGTGCCTCCAAACCCTTACTGCTCTGCAGAAAAATATAGACAAAACGTCAGTTGACAAGAAAAAATGCAGACCTGAAGAAAACGCATAAATCTCCAGTCAGCTCCCTGAGAAATCATTGAAGCATATAGCCTCCGATTTGCTCTCCTGCTTCTCAGTTAACTTTTGGCATAGCTACTTTGTGGCCTATCCTGATATCTTACATCCTGAAAGTTAACTGGTTTCAACACTGTATGTTTAACAGCGCTATTAACTCAGTTTAACATTAAGCAATGTCTACCCAGCACAACGGCGCGTCTGTGTCGCTATAGCTGCGCCGTTGAAATATAAGCAGTGTAGCCGCTCTTTGTCACCAGGAGAGCGCTCTCCTGATAACAAAATAAAACCATACCCAATGAGGGGCGGTTGCTTCGTTGCTGGGAGAGCGTCTCCCAGTGACAAAGTGCTGTCCACACTGGCGCTTTTTGTTGTTAGAACTTTTGCTATTCAGGGTTTTTTTGTTCACACCCCTAAGCAACAAAAGTTTTAACGATGAAAGTCCAGTGTCCATCTAACATCAACAGATAGCGCAAGACTCAGCAGAGTAAGATACCACAGGGCACAAAAGTCTTCTTGCAATGGTAGATGATGCTACATATAGTTAACATTAAAATAGTTATTTCAGCTATCTGTGCTATGTCCCATAAATGAATGGACATAAAATGTTTTGTGTACCATTTATATGTATGCCTGCATTTAAAGAAACAGTTTTGTTTATAATCTTCTTAAGGCAGGGAGTGAATCTTCTATGTTTAGTACAGTCCCAGCACATTCTAGGTTCTTAAATATAATAATTAATAACCAAATAATAATTAACATGTAACACTAGTTTGTGGTCTGGGACCTATTGCTAGAAGCACCAGTGCCTTAAGGAAGCAGAAAAAATAATATAGCAGGAGCCTATATTTAAAATAGTCTTGCTCCTTTGGATGAGAGGCCTTTAAAGCCTTTAATGTTGCTTTAAAATGACACTTGTTGAATATAAGTGAGATGTTTGGAAAACATGGCTTTTATTATCAAAGGACACTGCAAATGGATAGTTTGGAAAGCATTTATTTTCAGTGTTTCTTGAAGTAAAACTAAATGCTGTGAAATGACAGATGACCCATCAGCCAGATACCCACGTGACAAATCCAAAGGGAAAGCTAAAGTTGTCAGCACAATTGCCTATGGAGCTCACCAAACCCAGAGGCTGATGAGAGAATTTCATAAGCATTTTACTGTTTTACTCCCGTGACACTTAGAGTATGCCGTCAAGCTAGCTATCCTGATCTCACTGTTGGGAAAGAAAACCTAGGAGGAAGCAAAGGGAAAGCATACTTTTTTTTTTTTAAATCAAGCTAGGTGATTTGTGTTTAATTAACCCATCTTTTTCTTCCTAAGATGTAAATTACAAAGGATAATGCCAGCTCTGTTTGATGCAAAGAAGATGCATCTTGTGCCCGAGAAATGTTACTATCTAGGGCAGAATTCCTTAGAATTAGACAGGACAAGATTACTGTTCCTCTGAATCTGCATGCCTTCTCCCAGACCTGCATGTTATACATACATGTATATATAAAGCTCTGTTGTTCGCCTGCTGATTGTTCCCAAATCATTAGCCATGCACCTTCTCCTCATGTTATCTTGAACACTACAATGATATTCTGTCCTGCTGCTTGCTCAGGAAGAAGAGACTTCTAGTGTTTTCTCCTTGTTGTGTACTGGCATATGCATAGTGGGAGATGGCCCCAGGTCTTCATAGAGGTTAAGTTGCATATCTGAAAAACATTACAAGAAAATTCCAACACACTCCCCACCAATGTTGTCCATCATCATTGTCAGTAAAGATGCAAAAAGGACAATGATCACTTTCTTATTAGTCACCTGCACAAGCCTTCTACTGAGGAGGGGTCTGAAGACAGTGAATGAAAGGAAATCCCCTCCCCATATAGCCAGGGTTGGTGAGAGCCATTTTGGAAAGTAGAAGCTTTCAGGAGATTTCTTAAGAACTGTGGGTTTGCAGCAGGGCCAGCCCACAACATTTTGGCACCTGAGGCGGGGAGCTCAAATGATGCCACCATGCCCCCTCGCTTGGGCCAAAACTTTGAAAGGTCTCAATTCTGCCTTCTTCCTGTTCTACTCCTCTCATGGTACTGCTCTGCTACCTACCCCAATAAAGGAGAACTAACAACTTAAAATGCCTTATTTAAAAATTTTAAGTAACACTTAACTTTCAAATGCCTGAACAGCAAATGTAACTTTTCTTGTCTGCATAGTAAACACTGGCATTTTTATCTGTTTGAACAATCAAAGTGGTGCTTTCCATGCCTTCTTGGTTGCAAAGATTTGAACTGCTTCCTGAAGGTCCACAGTCTGGGCCTGCCATGCTCTATTGAGATGGTTGCAAGGCTGACCAGCCTCTCCTGTGTCATTGTGGAGCGTAGATGTGTTTTTATTAACTTCAGCTTGGAGAAGTTGCGTTCTCCACTGGCAACTGTTACAGGAAGTGTTAGATGTATGCGCAGAGCAACAAAAGCTTTTGGAAAGAGGGTGGTCATCTTATTTGTGCACACATATTCCAGAACAGCTTTTGGAGTTGATCCTGCTGAAATGTATCTTGAAAGGGCTTTGAGTTCATCACCTAAATCACTCGCATCAATATCGTGCATGTCATCATGTGTCAACACTGTCTCTAGTGCCCTGCATTGCTGGTGTAGCTCTTCTTCAGGTATAGGGAGGAGTTTTGGAATATCATACAACATCCCAAATATACTGCTGTGTTCCTTGAACAGCATGAATCATTCTTCAACTGATTGTATTGCACAATCTAGCATCCGGTTAAAGAATTCAACTTTGAATTGTTGTTGGGTCTCTTATGGGATTATCCCGTGCCTTGTAATCAAAACGTCTGCTTCGGTGACTCTTGTATTCTTGAATGGGTGGGAAAATAGCTTCAGTGTGAAGTTCCTCTGCCAACTTCTGTGCACTATTTAGAACATTTTGAAATCCCTCATCTGACTAGTAAGACTCTAGGTATGACTTTGCTTTGTCCAGTTGTTCCATTACTCCAGATATAGCAAGGTCAACACCTTGGAGTCTCTTGCTTCCAACGTTTATTTCAAACAGTATGTCATGCCACAACACTAAGCCACCCAGAAATTGGAAGTTATGTATGTTTCAGGTGATTCCATTTCCCTCTGCCACTGTTCTCCCATGAACAGTTCCTGTCATAGCATTATCCTCCATAATGGCAACTATGGCATCATCTATCTTCCCAATTTGGTGTCTGATAATCTTTATTGCCTCCACTCGACTTTCCCATTGTGTGGCACTCAGTGGTTTCAGTGTCAGAGATGATGTTCCCAAATGTTGCTTCAAAATTTGACATTGAGGAGTTGATGCAGAGAAAAATATATAGATGCTTTGAATTACATTAAAAAATTCAGCAGCCTCACTAGACGCTGACGCTGCATCACTGACAACCAAGTTCAATGAATGAAAACTGCATGGGACAAAAAAAGCTCGAGGGTTTAACTCTCGGATCCATGTCTGCACTCCTCTGTTCTTTCCTCTCATGTTGGCACCATTATCGTAGCCCTGACCTCTCATGTCAGCTATCGCAATTCCAGTATCTTCCAGCTTTTTAAGAAGCACATTTGTCATACCAGCTCCTGTAGTATCATCAATGTCAATAAATTCTAGAAAATGCTCTCTGACAGTCACCATTGCAGGGACATTTTCACTAGGTTCTATTGTTGTTACAAAATGCACCATTAAAGTCATTTGTTCCGTATGGCTGATGTCAGGTGTTCAGTCCAGAATAACAGAGTAATATCTTGCTGACTTCAGATCTGCCACAATTTTCTGTTTGACTTTTGTTGCCAGTAATGGTATGATCTCATTTTGAATTGTTTTTCCAAGGTAGTGGTGTGCGTACATTTCTTGGGTGGTGACTCTTCTTAGATGGTCCTGGAGTACAGCATCAAACTCCGCCATCAGCTCCACAATTTTAAGGACGTTTCTATTGTTTGGCACATACAGCTGATCTGAAGTGCCACGCAGTGCTAGGTTTTGGGGAGCAAGCACTCTCACAATGGCAATGAGCCTTTTTAGAACATCTTGCCAGTAAAGAGACTCTGATGCAATCTTCTCTTGATGCTGATCATCTATGGTGTCCTTTAACCGTAGTCTCATCTCAAGCTCTTTCCACCCATGGAATGCTCTCTGGTGATTTGCTGCCTTCTCATGGCATGCCAGATTTCTAGCCAGATTTTTCCAGTCCTTTGTTCCTGTAGAACCCAGTGTGGCTGGAACATTAGACTGGAAGAGTTTGCAACAAAAACAGTTTGCAGCATTCTGGGTTTTTGAGTATATAAGCCATGGCCTCTCCACTTTGTCGCCATTGGGGATTTCACACCAGTAATGTGTTGGATGGAAACTTTCTATTTTCATTGTCTTTGGGGAACATGAAGTTTTTCAGTTGCTGTGGCCCATGCAGTACAAGTAAGTCCCTCAGGCTATTGCTCAAGTGGGTCCACAGTCCTGGATCATCTAGCCTTAAGGAACTAAACTCAGCAGCAGCTGTTTCTTGTGCCTCCACCACACTCTTCTCTGATCTACACTTTTCTTCAGGAATGTGCATGGTTACATCTATTTGAGATGGAGATATGGATGCTGCAGTAGCTGCCAGGTCACCTGCACTCTGACTAACTGGAAGATCAGGCATCTCCTCACCACTCACATCCTCACTGGGGCCGGAAGGCTCACCGTGAACATTTGTGTCTATGTATCTCAGGAGAGCTCCTTCCTGCTTAGATAGAAAAGCTTCCTTTGCTTTCTTTCTTTTTCTGAATGTTGCCCCAGAGGGGCGTCTTCTTCTTTCACTCATGACTGCTGTTCTGTACCAGCTATAGTGGCTCTCAACACTCAATTGAAGGGGACAAATAAGCAGGCTGATAGCAGGGCCTGAGTGAGGGAAGATATTAGGGACTTTTGATATTGTGGCCTTTCATATCTGGGTCTTTATCTCTAGAGAATTCACAACTGAACACTGAAACTTTGGTCCCTTTTTGCTTTTTACATAACTATGATATCATAAATGGATTTTAATGAAATATTTAAGATGTGTGTTTAAAATAAGCCTATAGTTAATGTAAATCTTTTAAAAATATCTGATTGTAACTTAACTTACAAATTATAAAAACAGATTTAAATTTTTTATTAAAATTAATGTTTAAAATTAATTATACACAAGTTAAGAGGGAAGGTACTGTATATCTGGGGTCAGGCTTGAGTTATGAGGGATTACACGTATCGGTTGCTAGGGTGAAGAGATACATACATATCACATAACCAGCATTGACCCAGATCAGGGTGCAAGAATTTTTGAAGTGTCAGTGGATAAGTGGTCTCGGGTATGCCACCCATGGAATGTATAAGGAGTCCAAGTCAATATCGGTGTAGCGAATAAGTACATGGGTGGGATGCGTCCCTTGGTTCGTCAGGGAAGGAAGTGGGTTATTTCCCTGGTTGGCAGTCTCGATTACTCAATGTAGTATTGACGGTGTCCTGTGATGTGTTCCGTATAAATGTCTCTGAACCACCTGATGGTGTCGGACACCATGAGCTGTCTCATGAGCCGGGCGAGCGTCGACCGACTCCATATGCTCTCAGAACTGGCTCGTTGGGGTCCCTCGAGCCCAGGGCTCCCACGATCAGGGCATGTATCTGGACCTCATAGCCCTGGGCTCTTAGGGTGTTGGCCAGCGGGGTGTATTTGGACGCCTTCCATGCTCGGGCCTTGTGGAAGGCCGGTGACCTGTTTTCAAATGGCACCGTGACGTCTACCATGAGGACCTTCTTCTTTTCTGCATCCGTCACGATGATGTTGGGTCGCAGTCTGCTGTCTGTCCTGGGGATGGCCGAGTCGAGGGTGATCTTCCCCAGGGACGGCGGGATGGCTTTCACCAGCCGGTTCTGTATGGTGTTGTGGCGGTGCCGCCAGGCTCCAGAGTGCTGTTTGCATCCACACAGGACATTTGCGTAGCCACACTTCCTGCAGCGCTTGTCCCGGTTGCCGTGGCGGATGGCTCCGTTGAGGGGAACGCAGTTGAGTCGGGCCCTGTGGACAAACCGCCAGTCGGCGAACCTGGTGAAGCTGCCCCCGGGGAGGAAGTGGTTGCTTTCGTCCCACTTGCTGGACACCTCGAACACCTTGCCCTGGTCTGGCTTCCGCTTGAGGTTCTTGGCATAGTGGCAGCAGAGGGCGTCTTTCAGGGTCCTTACCAACATAGCTCTGGCGGTCGGGGTGATAATGGTGTGGTCCGGGATCTTTATGTGTGGCACCAGTATTCCCAGCTCCTGGTGCTCCTTGCACCACTTTCAGCGGCAGCTGATCCTCTGTCCCAAGCATCTCGAGTCGTTGCGGGCGCGGGACCAGAGAGAGGACAGGTCTCCCCCCTCTCTCCTGAACTCAGCCTCCAGGGAGCCGCTGAGGTAAGTGGCGACGTCCTGCTCGGAGGGGGTCCTGGCGATGCGTTTCCTGACCACGTCCCGTACTGCTTCCTACACGATGCTCCTCACCGTCGGGTCCGGGCACATCAGGAGGTGGAAGGCGTGGGTCATCACCACCACGTCGCACAGGTCACCCATCCGAGGTACGTTGGCGCCACCCTGCCTGTGGGAAATGTAGATGATGTCGGTGCTTGCCCTCTGGGGAAGGTAGAGCCATTTCCTCACCAGCTGCTGATGGTGCTGTCAGCCTTGTTCAGGGGCACCTTGGCTACGGCCGATCCTCTGAGGACAAAGGAGATGCGGGGGATCAGGAAGGTATTGAGGGCGTTGATCTTTTGCCAGGGGGCGAGCAGGTAGGAGTCGATTTGGGCCGCGTCTCGCAGGATCTCCGCGATGATGTCTTCGGGGGTCTGTCAGACGCAGACTCCGGTGGGTGTGCCGAGATGTTGGTATACCTCTCCCTCTTCAAGGGAGGCCATGGGCTCTCCCTGGATCAGGAACCGTGATGGCCGGACCAGTGCCCTGGCACCACCATCAGTGTGCAGGGAGGCACACTTTTTGGGGTTGAAGCGGAGGTCCATCCACTCAGCGGCTTGGCTGGTGACATCAAGCATTTGCTGGAGGCTTTCCGAGCTGTCGGTGACCAGGACCAGATCGTCCGCATAGGCCAGAATGCTGATTTTCTTGCCATGCAGGTTGAAGCCGGTCGGGCCGCTGGAGATGGCTTGGATGAGCGGTTCCATGCCCAGGTTGAAGATGATGGGGCTGAGAGAGCATCCTTGTTTCACGTCGCGGCAGATGGGGATGGCATCCGTCTCTCCGTCCTTGGTGCGGATGGTGGTGGTGCAGTTCTTGTAGAGGTCCCAGAGGATCTGGATGAAGGTTTCTGGCATCCTGAACTCTCCCAGGGTGGCAAAGATGTGATGGTGGGGTATGGACCCAAAGGCATTGGTCAGGTCAAGCCATGCTACGGCGCACTGCCTCTTGGACCTCCTGGCTTCCTGGATGGCCGTCTGAAGGAGGAAGTTGTGCTCGTAGCATCCCTCGCAGGACATGAAACCCTTCTGCACTACAATCCTTAAGACTTGTTTTTTTAAAAAGTCTCGTAAAATAAAGTTCCTATAAGAGGTATAAGCCCTCATAATTCAGGGCATGCACCAGCTTCTCACACATGGTGTTGGGAAGAAACTCCCCCTACATACAGGTTATTCCATAGCTGTTTTGTTAGCAGGTGCCTTTCCCAATATGCTTTCTACACTGTATGAAAAATCCAAACTCATTCTCTTCATGGAGTTTGCCTTTATTATCAACAGCAACAAATAATCAATAATAAAATAATCTGAATATCAACTCAGTCTTTCACCCCAGGCTTGGTTGCTCCTGTGGTTCCTCTCTCAGGACTGCTCAACCTATATACCTAGAGCCTCTTTCCTAGAGAATTGCATATTGGCGTTGCCTATATTGACTATTACTTCCTAAAAATGGAAAGATCATTAATGTATGATTTCTAGCACTCCATGGGGCACTTACACACAGTGTTTGACATAAAGAAGTGTTCATTGTAGTTGTAATGGGAGATGAATATCAGCACAGATGTGTTTTAAGTATTTATAAAGTTCCTTGAATAGTTCTCATTCAGAAATCCCATTGACACGCAAAAATGTGTTGGAAAGTGAAAACAATTAAAGAGCTACTGCAAATGCTACTTCTGCCTCCATGTGGAGTATTCTTTATACCTGCACTTGCAGGTATATAGAATACATAAGGAGGCTAATGGAAATTCTGTGGCCAGCAGCTATGCAGCTCCTCAGTGTCTCCTAAAACCATAGATTCCTATGTTTGATTGCTCTCAAATTATTTTTTACAAGACAAAAAAGTCCATTCCTTTTCTGTAATATCTGTGCCATATCTTGTTCTCAGGCATTTTAACATATGTATCCTGTTACAGTACATTTATTAGGAAGTATGAAATCATTAACTATACTCAAGAATCCATTAATAATGGTTCTGTATAAACACTTCCATTGGCTTTCATTCAGGCCATCTTGTTGGTAAACTTATAACTCACCCGATAAAATGACAAATGCGTAAGTATTTGGGCACTTCCTTTTCATCCAATCCAAATGTTGTTGTTCATTCCTCAAAGCAACACATTCTGTTATTTTCAAATAATTGCTTTTCTATTTAATCTCCAGGCTCTCAAAGTTATTCCCCCCCAAATATAGTAGGTAAAGCTGTATTGTGTCATAAGGGTGTATTTTGACACCACTTAGTTTTATATTTGTAGTAATTCCTTTCCATACCCTACCAAAATGCATCAGTGCATTAGACCTAAACTTACTTATTTCACTTTTTCTATTGAAGAATATAATACCATATATTTACAAGACTATGTGGCCCTCAAACCCAGAGTCTTAAATGAGGGGAGAAGAGAAAGGGAGGAGAGACCCACACATCATCCTCCTATAGTACAGTTCCCCCCCAGAAGTATGCTATCAGGTCACACTCATATGGAAACAATACAGGGACACTCCCAGGCAGTGCTGACAGTTTAGAAATGCTCCATTTTTCCATCTTTCTCTTTTGAAGCCTACATTTATGGGGATGGGAATTGTAGGACTGTGCAGGTCAGTGTGGATGTAATTCATGTTGCCTGAGAGATTGGATAATTTATACAATCTCTGATGTTACCATCTTAATGCTGACAAGACGGCTCACAGTAGAAAGTCAGGCAGTTAATCATGACTTGTTTCTTTTGATCCATAGACACTTTTTTTTTTTTGGCCTGCACTGGGAATTTTATTTGTCTTGTACAAAGAGAGTAGATAGGGCGGCAGAGAGATACTTAAGATTCTCACTTTGGGGAAATTGGTGTAGTACTCTTCCTCCACATGAGGGTCTATAGCAGCCCCATGGAGTTTGCTCAGCCCCATGTGCTGAGACCTGCAATATGGGCAGCCTGCACCAGGGGAGTAAAGGTACTCTGTATGATGGGTCATGAGTTAGCCCTAGCAAAGCAACAGCAGCAGGTGGTACTTATGAATATTACTAATATTAATTATTACTAATATCAATATAATATATGAATACAATATATATTAATTAGTAATTAATATTACAAATATTAGACAGGCTGAGCCTTGGACAGGAAATGTGTTTGGTAGCAAACCACCAGATCTCCAGTCTCCCTTTCTCAAGAGACAGCACTGAATATGGGGAAGAGGAATCTAATTGTCCTTCACTGATCACTCTACTGGCTAGGACATCTTTCTAATGGAAATTTAGTTGATTTTTACATTGGCATGTACCTTGCAAAATTAATGGATCAGCAGAATGTGCCAGGATAGCTCTCGCTCCTCCTTCCTCCTCTTTTTGTTCCTCTTTCCAAAGACCCCTTTCCACCTCATCCCCCCTCCAGTTTTTTCTCCTCTTCTCCCTCCCTTCTTTTTGCTGCTGCTTTGCAAATAGCTGATTGTTGATCAGCAGTGGTACTGTCTGGCAAGCCTTTTCTTATTCCTTCTTCCTTTGCTGCTGTTGCCCAGCGCACTGAGTGGAGCGATTGTGTCAGCAGAGATCAGTGAGTGGTGCAGTGTGAGAGGAAGGGTCACACAGATAGACAAACAAGGCTGTTATATACTCAATATAGGCAGCCCTGAACTAATGTAAATGCTCAAATAGATGGCTCCACTTGCACAGGCATTGTGCTGAATTATGCCAACATTCAACTTTTATATTTTTGCTTCTGGTTTTTTTTTTCCACAAGTATTCACCAGTCAGATATATAATTATGATTAATCACAAAAAAGGACACAAAAAGTACAAGTGCTATTACTTCTGTATTTCTGACTAGCATGGCGCAAAGGTTAAAATTTAACTTGCAAGGCTTCTGTTTTAATTACAGTGATGCACTTATTCTAGATAACTGCCCTTTTGCTTAAGGATAGGGCCTGGATTCAGTTATTTGTATTTGAGCTTCTTATATACATTTTATAATCCTTAGAAAGAATGATGGAATAAGAGATTTCAGGATAAGGTTCTAAAAGACCTATTAATTAATGGATTGCATCTTACAAAATCAGTTGGATTTGTTTGTGTATGATGGGATACATATTCTAGTCAGTAAATTATTTTTCAGTTACAAGGAGAGAGCGTTTTGTAAAATATCAGCAACTAGAACCATAAATTATAGATAGCTATTACAGGGCCTTACTATAGTGTACGGGTGTAAATGTGGGAGAGAGGAAGGGATGGCAGTGTAATGGTAAGACCTTGAATGTCCCTTTTGCTATTCATGCAGACACTGATATTATTTACATCTCTATAACTATACTCTAAGGATTGTGCCAAGATCTTTAAGCTTCTGTTTTTTCCCTGGCTAATTGACTATCTGATATGGGATGCTTTGAGTCGGCAGTATCACATATACACAGAGTGAGGTACAGGGGCAGCTGGCATGCTCATGTCTAATTTCGATGTTTGGCAACTTCCGAAATCAGCATGGTGCACACTGAAACACTTGGCACTTCACCCAAAAGCAGCAAAGTCTTTCACTTAACCCAATGTGAAGGTAAACAGGATGTTAGCCCAGGGTCACTTTGGTGTCAAATATCAGATTAAGAATAAAACACTTTGTAATTTATGGACCGAACTAAAATACTTTTTACAATTCCAACTTCTTGTTTATAGTTTTAATCCCATTTCCAAATTCTCTGCCTACATTAGTTGCCCACAACAGGACCCTGCATAGGACTATCAAATTAAGAAAGAAATTGTTTGATATAAGGCCAGATTTTTTTTCTACTAGCTAGACCCAGTGAGGTGGCAGATATGCTGTACTAGACAGTAGAGATGCTGTGGCTGCACTATTCTTTCTGAATCTCCCTTATTCCTGTCTGTTGCTTCTTCAAACGCTTATCAAACCTATTTTGCATGAGATGTACATTAAAATGGGTATTAGTATTTAAGTTAGTGAATCTGAGAGAATAGGTGGGGGAAGGGGGAGGGAGAGGAAGCACTAGCTCCCCCACCCTAAAACAAAAATTGTTCCCTGAATTTGCTAAGAGAAAAGGCTGAATGAGAAATAATGGGAAAATAAAACTTCCTATGCATAATTCCTTATGGAACTGAATTCCCTTAAATATACCTTCAATTTCTCTCTCTAGAATCTTTTGGCAACACTGGATAACCTCTGCTTCTGAGGAGAATCAAGCTTATTCCAGGCTGTATGAAGTAACTCAGTCTATTAGCCTTAGTTCGTAATTGATGTGCCTAAAGAAAAACAAACAAACTTAGCTGTAGTAAACAACTTATCCTGTTGCTGTGCAGGGTCAGAATCATGTTGGAGGAACATCTAGGAATTCTGTTTGATGAAGTGTTTTCTTTAGATAGACTCCTTTGAATGGGGTGAGACTAATTCTACTGCTGTCGCAATATGGTTACAAAACAAGCGGTAGACAAATTATTTTGGAAACAAGCAATCTTCCTTCAGCAGCGACTTGCCATGTTACCTAATTGCTTTCATTAGGCAACAGATGATCTGTGGAGAATTCTTTAATCTTTATTCATAAAAGCATTGCTCAAACCTAGTATAGGTAATCAAATGATATCTTAGGACATTCCCACCAACTGTGCTCTGACAAACAAGACTGGTCAGTGTGTGTACGTGTGCGTAGGAAGGGCTTAGTTATGTGATATTTTAAGTGACTGTTAAAAGGTAGCCTATATTTGTAGTCCAGATTGTGTGTGTAGAGTTAAGAGAAATTGTGATGTTTTGATCAGCCCCATGTATGCTAACTGTAAAATTGCCAAAGGGATGTGATGAGATTCTGGGCCCCTGCGTAGAAATGCAGTTATTTCTGCTTCCCCATCCTGATATCAGGTGCTAGCACCCTGTGTTGAGGTTATTTCTGCTGACTCTTAAGAGCAGGTGAGTCCTTGGATTATTATAGCAGAGCACCTATAGTTAAGACTGAGTTAGAAAAAGTGTCTGAGGGCCCATCTGGGGCACAGTGAACTAGGGCCAGGAACAGAGGAGAACTGAAGGGAGAAATCCTTGCAAAAGGGCAGACTCAGGAAGAAGCTGACAGTGAGATTTATTTGGTGGTTGTTTACCAAAAGCTAAATCCAGGAAGAGGGGGAAGTTTTGGACACTGTGGGAGCAGTCCTGCAAGATGAGAGAGTATTAACCCCAAAGATTCAAAAATTACAAGTCAGGCCCCAAAATTCATGATTGGCTTAAAAACTAATAGACTGTAAAAATGATAAATGCTGGTCTCTTTATTTGTCTTCTGGTTTTTGAGCTTTTAGGGTTCATGTGCAACCTTTTCTACACAATCATGAGGCTAGATACTTACTTTTTCTCATGAAAGCTGAGATTCTCACATAATCACAGACTCCAGGAGCTGTAGCTTTAAGAAAAACATCAAATATTATGAGACACATGATAATATCATGAGAATTAATCACACTTGGAAGAAAACTCCTACAAGGAGATGAGTGCCCTCAACTCCCACTGATCTCTTATGCACAATGTCTCCCAGGGGCTCGCTGGCATGCCTGGGAAGCCTGCTTGCTGCTACACCCCTCAATGGTGCTCCTCCCTGTGACTAGCCAGCTCTGCTCTTTGACGTAGGGTGGTGGGAGATTCACTTCGTCCCTGCCTCTAGCATGGCTTGAATTGCATATGGCACTAGCCCTGAAGTCCAGGTCCTCAAGCAGGAGTAGGTCCAAGACTCTCTTTGCACCCTTTCTTTCCCCAGTGGCTCACCCACAGTTGTATGAATGGCAACTAGCTCTTAAATTTTAATGCCAATAGTATATTTCTTTTGGTCTCTCTTGCACTCATGTATCAATGCTGCTGCTGCAGGGTTTTTTTCCGAGCTTGAGTAGGAAAAAATTGAGTTAATTTCTATGATGACTCTGAAAGAATGAACACTAATCCTTCTTTGTCATTACTAGGCTCAGCTCTCTGGTAAACAAAGAACTCTTAGGTTTCCAATGTCAAATGTTTTCTTTGCTGACCTTTGTACAGTATCTACTCTGATGTGGCCTGCAGCCAGATCCCCTTCATTTGTGATTTTGTGATCTTGCAAAGTAGGCCTGGCCAGCATGTGAACGGGAGTCATCCAGATCAAATCTAGCATTCTGCGGGATGTGATGTTTACATTTCAGCCAGTCGGCACTCTTCATTGTGAGATCATATTGAACCAGGACAGTAATTGGGGCAGAGATATTGTCTTTTGTAGGAGATGTAAACTCATAATCTTGCCCACGGGCATGATTTTAAGATCCTGTAACACTTTTTTCAAGAGTAAGGATGTTTTTAGCCTTACTGTCCTGGTTAAATCCCAGCTTGGGAAATGCATTTTATCTACTGAAATTCATCCTGCAGTGTCAGTTGGATATGGTAAGTCTGATTGTGGTCTCATGCCAATCTAAATCAGGAGTAACTACACTGAAGTCTAAATAGTTTAAAATCACTGTAAACTTGAAGTGAGATCGAAAATTGACCTATTTGGGATATATTCAGCTTTCACTTATACTACTGTAAATCTGGAGTAAATTTAATTTCTATGGAATTAAATTTACTTGAGTATAATTGTGAACAGAATCAATGCCATAGTCTTCATTTCCTGTCCTAAACTCTTGTGGCTGTGTGCTGCTGTACAGTTGTCATAGAAGTGATTGCGCTCCAGGTGAAGTGACTGTATCCTTCGGGATGGAAGGCATTATATTAATGCAAGCTATTATTATCATAATAGTATTCTTATTTGCAAGAGTTCAGACTGGATTTTCTCTGCCTTGTGCTGATTGGCTGTTTTGTGTCAAACCTCTCCATCCCTCTCCTTCACAGTTGCTTCACCTTAGCTTCACCCCACACCTGCCTTCTTAACCTCTTCTCTCCTGCCCTGTCCCCCTTGCCCCGCTTTTATTCCCTTTTGTTTCCATTTAGCTGATCCCTTCTAAGTAAATCCTTCCAAAATAAAATAAAACTGTAGAATTAACATGATGTTTGCTGCCATCACACTGTTCATTCTTCTTGTGTGTTATGCCCCTCCTCCCACCCTGTGTCAATCATGTCTAATGGGATTGTAAGCAATTTGGGTCAGGGACCATCTCTACTTTGTGATTGTACAGTGCCTAGCACAATAAGGCCCCATTATTGGTTGGTTCATAGGCACTTGACGAATAAACATGATTGATTATAATATTTATTAATAATAATGCCATAGTTTATTCCCTTATCAGTTTGACCTGAATGTCTGTTTCCCAGGTTCATACTTCTATTATCTACTCAGGTTCACTTCCTATTTCCATTTGACTGTCACCATAATCTTCTTTGTTACTATTAAGTAAATTTATGCTAGTGAGAAGGGCAGATTAACAGGTCTAGAGACCAAGGTTCTTTATTTACCCACAGGCTATGATTAAGCAAAGCACTTGCTTAATTTTAATCACATGAGTACTCCCATAGTCTATCAGTGCAATTACTAAGTAAGTATGCGCTTAATCATAGTTCAAATCTGTGCAATGTAGTGTCTGTGCAAGCTTCTCCGTACCATCCAGCTGATATGCCTTTGACTGATCACTTTGCTCTAGTGACAGTGTAGTTCAGACATCACATCCATCCAGTCTTTGGCTTCTCTGCAGAGTCTGCATGGATGTAGATTAGTTCTGTTGATGATGGTGGCTTGTATGTTGTGCTTTGTAAACTCCTCGTCTGTTGCAGTCTGTATCCTATCAGAACAAAATGGGATTGTGCTAATTCTTGCACATGTGATTATGTAAAGTGGAAAATACCATATACGTTTACTTTGAAATGTATTGTGTATTAAATGGATAAATGCAACTTTTTTAATTTTTAGAGCACATGCGTCTCTTTTAGGTCAATTTCTAGGAGCTAGTAAATCCACTGTTAGTAAATTGATCAAATATTCACCCACTTGCATTTTTAAGACTTCCTTAGGAGTATTCCAGGCAGCCCTAGTGCTTAGTTGTGCCCTGGTCCTATGTGGCCAATGGGTGAGTGAAACACCCAACCTTGTGTATGGCCTTGCAGGACCCTTCTGGTTTGAAGGGCTGCCTTTCCTGGGAAGGTGTAGCTACACAGTGCCCCTTATACAGGGTTGAACCTGAAGGCTCAATCTAGCCTTTAAGAATTTAGGGCCAAATCCTTCAAAGGCATGCATAAAACTCCCAGTCAATGCCATGGCATCCACATGTGACCATCTGAATTTGGTCTTCCTTGCACAGCTCTGCTGCCCTTATTTAGTCAAACCCCTCTATGACTTCAGTAGGTGGCACTCTTGTCTTCATTGGGAGTGCTGACTGAGTAAAGCTGCACAGGACACTGGGGTGGGAGTCTTAAAAATGCAAGTAGGTGAATGTTAAACACCGAATCAGAGCAAATATGAGAGAAGTTTTGGTTTTTAGATATTTCTCATCACAATTGAAACAATGATTTATCATACAGTGGGATCTGCTGAAAACTATGTTCATATTCTCTGAGCTCCCATCTCTGCAGGGAAACAGTGTATTATAGTTCAAATTTCCTCAGTACCCTGCAGAATATCACCGATCCCTCCTTGCTGGGGTTCTGTTTTTCATGGGCTGCTGTGTAATTGGATAGGTAAGTTTTTTTTACCTATCTCCCTGCAGACCTAGAGGCCTCTTCCTCATGTTGTCATCATAGTTCATATGGAAGATAAGTTAGAAATTATTGAAATCTGATATTAAATAGCCTACCAGACAAGTGAAATAGTATTTTAAAAGTAAAAGTACTTATTCTTCATATTCCAGATTTAATTCAGTGAACTAATGGTCCCGGTTTTGAGGCTGAAATCTGCTTTCATTTGTGTTGGTGTAAATCTGGAATAATTTGTTTAAAGCCAATTGAGTTACTCCTGATTTATACTGGTGCAGCTGAAATTAGAGTTTGGACTGTAGTTATCAAAGCAAACTCTTTTATACTGGGAATATGAAGAGTGAATGCATTTTGCAAGAGCTGATTTTGGTCCATGAGATAGAGAGGAGATATACTGTCTTGCTTCCCCAAGACCCTAGAAGGATAATGTACAAGTGGCCTAAGTGCTAGGCATGGAGATTTTGCACATCCTCAGAGCTGGAATAAAATAACTTAGAAGCAAGCTACAAAGGAAAAGAGGACTCCAGGTACAAAAATATTATAGTCTTTTGAGAAGACTGAGAAATCCTGACATTACTAAACAGCAGAATGTTCTTGCTTTAACACAGGCCTCTTATGAAATTACACAAAGAAGTTACAAGAAATAAAATAGTAAATGTTGCAAAATTGCTTTGGTATATGGAGCATAAATACATCAGTAATAATGAGAGACCTGCCAATTCCACGGAGCTGTTTAACATTCAGGAAAGAATTGTGACCACAGTGCACTGCTGGAGTCCCCTGGAGAGCTACTCAGATCCAGAGGGGAGAGAGGCTCCGTCAGCAGCAGCTGCGTAGCCGCTCTACAGTCACCCAGGATGGCCTTTTGCGTAGAAGCAGTCAATGCCCCTGTACCTATCTGCACTGGGGGTGCAGGGGAGTCACACTGGGCGAGGTGGTGTCTCCCCACAAAATCTCTTCATGGGAGGAGAGGGAACTGCTCAGCTACTGACTTCAGTGAGATTATGGGCTTGAGTGTTTGCAGGATCATGTCTTTAGTATGTATTATTCATGTGCTCCTATTATGTTTTCAGTTACAGACGAATATGATTAATTTTCAGAAGTGAGTTCATGGGAGTGTATCAGCAATAATAAACACCATATGTGTGAAGCATTCAACTTAAGTGCACAAATTTACTTTTGCATATACAGTACTTAACTACATGGACAAATGTGGCATTTGCAGTTATATTAATTGCACCTATTTTTAGCCCAATAAGATATTGACAGTAAATAATTGTCATTAAGGAATCAAAAAATACATGGATTATGGATATACATTTATTTCATAAGTATTAAACCTCAGTCAGTGTGCTGCTAATAATGAACTGATATGTTAGTAACATAACAGTGGCTATTGCTAAATTTAGTGCTACTGTATGTTAGGTACCAGTTGACTATTCCAAACATTTACATTGATGATTAATCACTCTATAGCAAACAGATATATTAATCCTCAGAAACAGATTTTTAATAGATGGTTGGTAGTTCAGTATCTTTCAATACCTAGCCTGTTAAATCTAACAGTTTAGATTAGAGTTGGGTCAAAACTAGAACCTTGCATCCATATTTATCCAAATTCTGGCAATAAAATGGGGGCTGTAAGTGAGGGTTTGTGTTAAAAAGACCCAAGTCTGAACTGTGCATGGTTTATGTGCCAAAAACCAACTCCACCCCCTGTTTTTTGTTCATCTTATGTATATGTGCTATTATTTCAAGTTGACCTAGATGTATGGTTCAATGGAAGAATTGTACTGTACAAAATAAATCAATTTAACTGTACTGTCCCCTTTGTTCTCCAATCTTTTCTATGCCTCAAATGGAAGAACAGTACAATAGTTTTATTTTATCCAGAAATTTTATAAAATGAACTAAACACAGTGACTAGCACTTTTGTGCAAGTGAAATATTTGCTTATCATTTTTAACACACATTCAGAAGATAAGAAATCCACTGTAACTCATTTGTGGCATGGAGCAGGAACTGCGTAACTGTAGCTGGAATTGTCTGTCACGTTCTTCTATATGGGACCTGATCCAGTTGAAAGTAGTGTGTGTGTGTGTGTGTGTGTGTGTGTGCGCGCGCACATCCAACACATCTGTAATGTGCATACGTATTGTACTTATGGTTTCTGTTCAATATATTATTGCATAAATGAAGAATGTTTTTCTTCAGCGAGTAAACATTTGGGTGACATCCAAACTGTGTGAACATCTTTAATATGTTGTCGTTTTAACTTCACTGAGGAGAGAAGGAAAGCTGCCCAACTCAGCTTACTTTCAGTTTTGCCTATACTACTGTATGGACTTTTCAGTGTTTCGAATTGTCTTAAAAAATTAGGGACTGAAGCAGCCTTCACTCAGGCTTCACTCAGCCTTCACTTGTTCAACCAAGCAACAGGTATACACCATGCTATATAAAACAAATGTGCCATACTTACGTGTGTGTGTGTATGTGTCTGTGTGCACACATTATATCTAGTCCGGTGTCCTCTCACGACTTTGGGTAGGTATCTTTTCCTGCCATGACATTATGCTTGAATTGCAGCTGGCGAAACTTGAGAGAGAAGGGAATCAGGGCTCTGAAGATGTGGATTGAAAAAATAAATATAAATGGACAGGAGTCTTCAAAATGTGAGCCACGTATATTATATACCACATTCACTTCCTCTGCAGAGTACAGTTAAATTAAAAACACATGGAGTGACTTGTTGACTTGATTTTGTCCTGTGCTCCATCCTTGTTATGGATTTGTTTCCAGAATCAAACATTCTGAGTGTTTCTTGGTGGATGCTAGCAGGCTTGGAAATATCACAGCATGTGAGACCCCGTAAAACATGAATTTCATTTGTTTTTCTTGGCTTCTGTGTGTCATGATGTGTTCAAGATGACAGAGTCTGGAAAACTGTAAATTTTAGTTGAGTCTCAAAGTCTGAATCCTAAGCCTTGTCTGAGCAGCAAAAGGAGTCTGATAGTAAGAAGTAGACTGATGTTCAGCTCTGTTCCTGAGGGTATACTGTACAGTGTGTGTTTTGTTTACATTAAAGGTATACTGTCAAGGCTGGTGGATTTGACATTAGACTTAATAGTTTTGTTTGGGTTTGCAGCTGTGTCAGACTGCCCCTCTACTCTGTCTGCCTGCTGTGTTCTCCACAGCATTGTAATGTACTTTACAGGCTCTTAGAGCACTTTTGAGAACAAGATCCTGGTATATAGCTGCAGTCTCATAAGAAGAGACCAAGGTGGCAGATTGGAGAGATGGAGGCATGCGTATGAGCATGTGAGTGCTCTTGCAAGTTGCATGCATATGTGGCCCCCTAAACTGAAAGAGACTCAGTGTCTTTGTTTTTGCAAGAGGGTAGTCTAATAGAGAAGCTGTGTTTTATCAGTCTTGCAAACCTTCATGGAGTGGGAGAGGTGATAATAGAGAAGTGTTAGAGGAATTCAAAATAAAATTTGGAAAATGAACTTTTCCCATTTAATTTTGGATTTTTCAAAGAGGTGCAGCAAATAAAATGTTGCAGTTTTATTTTTTAGTAAAAACATTAACATTTAAAATGATTCTAATTTAATATTTATATTATGTTAGCAGTTGAGGCCCCAATTGTGATTGCAGCCCTGTTACAGTAGGTACTGTACAAATGAAAAAATACCATCCCTGACCCAAAGAAATTACTGACTAAGCCCTGATTCAGCAAATTGTTCCACTCTGGCTGTGTAATTGCATAAATAAATAAATATTGACTTCCCCAAGACAAGAATCAGTTCATATTGGAATTTAACATGCTTTCACTTGAAAATGACCATTTAGTGGAAATTTTATAGGGATTGTTTAGTGGAAATTTTATTTTTAAGAGAGAATATTTTTGAGCTTGGTGAAAATTTGGCCCATCCACCTTAATTGTGACACTTTAAGTTTGATCTTAATCAAAAATTATATTCTGTGGTCTAGCTGGTAAAATGGATCACTGCACTGATTTTATTAATGCAGCTGGCTGAGGCCACAAGTGAAAGTCAGTTTGCTGGTCTTTGTCATTAGCTGGTGTTTGTCCTAGTCACAAGCTAGCATCTGTTTTTGTCATATCAGGCTCTCTCCGCCTGGTAAAGGAAAGGTTCAGCACATTGAATTGTTGGGAGTCAAATATTGCAGGTCAAGGTAATGGTAAATCAGCAAAGCTATGTGAGGAAGCATTGTTTTGCATACACATCCTACTGCACCTGCACTTGTCCTCTAGCTAAGTCTATCATTCTTGGAGTTTCATGAAAAAACAATTTGCCCAGTTCACTCCTGCTGATTTTTTATTTTAAAGTTTGTATTAATCCAAAATGAAAAACAGTTTAAAGGCTTGGGAAAAGACAGAACCTCATAGAATCAGCCTGCTAGTTTATGCGCACTTGGCCCTTCAGAGCAGCTGCTCAACTTTCAGTGTTTCATGTCTCTGTTTCTTGTGGGTGATAAGTAAAATGTCTCTTGGACAGAGACCGAATGAAGGAACATTGGGGTTCATGGCCTCAGCTGTTGAAGTTTGTCACCCAAGTCAGATAACTAGGATTCTCGTCTCACTAGACTTCATGATTTCCCACAAGGATGTTCTTCCTTCCAGCCTGCAAGGTCAGATGCATAACTGAGTATAACAACAAACTTCAGTCGAAATATATACTAGTCATGGAAATATTAATCTGAAAAGTACCATAGAGTGTTTTGATAAGCCTCATATTCTTATCAGCATATAGCTGGCCTGATTCTCTCCGGTTCTGCTCCAGTTTTATGCTGATATCACTTTGTTGATATCACTGGAATTACACTATGCCATAAAACTGGAATAAGGCAGTGGAGAATCAAGCCTACTCATTAATGAGTCTCTGTTTTTAGGCAGTTAAGTATTTAAGACTGGATTGTGGCATAGAATCTCAGCCCTGCATTGGTGGCAGTGCTATCCACATGGTTGACTGGAGCAGCGGACAGAGGGAATGGAGTAATGGCTTTTCCTCTTCCCATTCTCTCAGCCTCCTTTGCAGAAGCCGTGCTGATGGCCCTAGCCTTAGGCAGTACAAAGGACGCCAGATGCCCTCAGTGCACAGCATGAACCATTAAAAGGCCAGAGCCTGCAGCCTGGAAATACATGCTAGAGTTCAAATTTCTATACTGCTGGAGTTGCTTACCCACAGTTATCACTTGCAAATACTCGTAATAAAAGTGTAACTAAGTTGTGACAGATCATCAGCTAGTGTTAACGGCAAAGCCCCATTGAATTGTGTGGAGCTCTGCCGATTTACCCCAATTGAGGATCTGGCCTATTGTGCTTTTTTTGGCTGTGAGCATGAAACTCGATGAAGTGCGTTCTTTCCAAATTGCATAGTGTGGCATATCTCCATATCATTAAGTCTTGTCTGTCTAATGGACAGTCTATAGGCTACAATGGATGCAAACTTACATGAAGAATATGGGTTCCAAAGGTCCGCAAACATCAGGGTATAGCTTGAGAAATGGACCCTTGTGGTTTTCTTGTGACATGGCATTATTGTTTTTTATAGGCATTAAACTATTGGAAGACCCCAGAAGTTGGGGAGCAATGTTTAGATAATGTTTTTTATTTCTTTCAAGCATCAAGTCTGCATTCGTTCAGCTCATGTTGGTTATTTTTTGAAAGCTCAGGCTTGGGAGAAGATGTGAATGAAAACTGTATAGAAATCTAGAAAAGGGTATATACAAACATTTCAAGTTTTAATAACATCAAATTGTTCCTTTTGCTTTAGTATTACATAAAAAGTATAAATATTTTGCTTGAATTTTTGTATCAAGGGCCCTGTATCATAACCCTTAGCTATGCAAGTAGTTCCATTAAAGTCAGTGGGGCTATTTGCATGAGTAAGGGGTATGGTATCAAGCTTCAAGTAACTACCTGCTTTAGGCCCCAGTTCAGCAGTCCATCCCTGTTCAGCAGAGCACCTAAGAACATAGTTAACTCCCATTGATTACAATAGAGTTTAAGTGTGTGCTTAAAGTTGAGGATGTGCTTAAATGCTTCACTGAAGTCTTACCCAGGTTGTTCACGGATTGTGCGTACTTTTTTGATGGGTTGTTCAAAGATCAAAGGATTGTCTTGTCAGCCTTCCACGTTAATGCTTTGGGATAAGGAATAAAAATAAGAGCAGCAGAGGGGAGGAAATGAAGAACAGTCAAAAAGAGGAAAGTTTATCTTAATGGTGCATTGGAATTCCCTGTAATGAATCCAGCTGCTTAGCCACTGTAAGTAAATCGAAGATATTACACATTACTGGAATGGCCACACAGACAGTGGCGACATGTAGAAGCATCTGGTGAAACAGGGGTTGTGAGTCTGCATGCCGGTTTCTGTTGGCCTGTAGTGACTGATAGCCATTATAATATATGCATTGGAAACTTCAGAGCTCTGAAATGACCACTTCTGGGTTATTTTATTATCACAGGGCTGTTAACACTCAGTAACATGACAGTAGCTGCCTGTTGCTATTGTACTGTCCATATGTGGCACATAAGTGTTTGTTTTGATGTTATATCTGCTGTATAATCAGGAGACAGATTTTTGGAGAGATTGTCTGTGTGTGGTTCAGAAAGGCCTAGATTGTTACGGTCACTGTGGATTTACAAAGGCTGGAGGGTAGGAGGAGCCTTTCTCTCCTACCACTCCTCCACCCGGGCCAGTTAGTGACATTCCTTCTGCTTACCAGAGCAGCCACCTCAAAGTGGTATTAGTTGGGAGGCGGTAAAGTAATGACTCTTTCTCATCTCCAGTGTACAGAGGTGGAAGAGTGGTACACATCGCATCTCCTTAAGGCATATAGTAGCAACCCACTCCACCTGCAGCTCCATCCTGCCCCAACACAGCCTCATGCTTTCAAGTCGTGACAGAGCCCAGAGAAAATCTCCTTCTCAGGTTTGCAGCTGGAGCCTCCTCTGCTTCTCAGTGACTGTCAAAATCTCCATCTCCATCACTGCCCACAATTACATTGGGTCACCATAAGCTCTGTAAGTTTGGTAGTTCTTGCTCCCTCTCCAGCAGGTACTGTACACCCTGTAGAATTTAGCACTTTTAGAGGTGGGAGACAGCACAGTTTGTCCTTCGCTTTGTACAGGAATTTGACTGTTTTTTCTTTAGTTAGTATCTGGCATTGACTTTGTGCAGTTCCTCAGTAAGTGTCTGGATGGTCCTTTGTGACCCTTTTCCTCCAGCCCAGCTTGCAGAACTTGAGACTGGGGTAAATGATTATGGCTGTGGCAACTGACTTTCTCTTTCTTCCTCCATTGATCATGTTGCAGATCTTCGTTTTATAGTGGTTACTTGTCAAAGTGGGCTGAGGAAATGGGATTTCAGTGATGTATAATACAGAAAAATGTGTGACAAATCACAATTATAAGGCTGGGCCATGATTTGTGGAGCCTGGAAATATTTAACAGACACCTGCTAGCCAAAGGACTAAACCTGCTAGCCAAAGCAGAATGCTTTGCCCTTCTCTCGTGATATGTTATTCCTAATCTCAGACAGCTCTGTAGATACCTGGCTAGCTGGAGCCTGTGGAGAAAGACCCTTTCTTACCCAAATATCCAAAAACATCCTTGCATCACATTGCTTTGGGAAGACAATTGTGTATGAAAATTAAATCTGGATTTGGCATGGCAACAAAAAAATACCCGCAAAATTGGGTCCTATTGAATTTCTGCACAGTCTTTTCAGCGTGTGCCTTACACAGTAATATTCATGATTAGGACCCAACCCAATTCATGGCCATGAAAAACGCGTCACGGACCGTGAAATCTGATCTCCCCTGTGAAATCTGGTCTTTTGTGTGCATTTACCCTAAGTTATGTACATACTACCCTATGTACAGTATAGGGTAAATGCACCCCAAAGACCAGATTTCATGGGGGAGACCAGTGTTTCTCAAATAGGGGTCCTGACCCAAAAGGGAGTTTCAGGGCGTATCACAAGGTTATTTTAGGGGGTTTGCGGTATTGCCACCCTTACTTCTGCACTGCTGCTGTCAGAGCTGGGCAGCCAGAGAGCGGCAGCTGTTGGCCAGGTGCCCAGCTGTGAAGGCAGTGCCCCACCAGGAGCAGCACAGAAGTAAGGATGGCAATACCATACCATGCCATGCCATCCTTCCTTCAGCGCTGCTGATGGTGGCAGCTCTGCCTTCAGAGGTGGGCTACCAGCCAGCAGCCACCACTCTCCAGATGCCCAGCTCTGAAGGCAGGGCCACCGCCGGCAGCAGTGCAGAAGTAAGGGTAGCAGTATCGCAACCCACCTTACAATAACCTTGTGACCACCCCACAACTCCTTTTTGAGTCATGATCCCTACAATTGCAACACTGTGAAATTTCAGATTTAAATAGCTGAAATCATTAAATTTACAATTTTTAAAATCTTATGACCGTGAATTTTGTAGGGCCCTATTCATGACTCTGACTCTATAAAAATATTGCATGGAAATGTACTTGTATATCAGACACCAACAACTTGTATAGTAGAACTGCTTTCTGCTCCAGCCTCTAACACCTCATTAAAATCTGGATGTGGTCTTCATGTTAAATACCAGCGTACCCATTTTCTTCTTATGCTATAGAAAGGGTGGGGGAGAAGGAGAAATAAAAGAGAACACTTTATTGAAGGGACTTTCAGAGCAGAAATAAAACACACAGCTCTGCACAGAGGAAATTCTGCTACAGGCATTTTGGGCCTATTAGTGAAGATTTCTAACCCAGTAAAATACATATATTTGATAAATATTTAGGTCAGCATAAACCTATGAGCAATATTCCTTGAAAGCTTTCATTTGGAACAAAGCCATCTGCTTGGTAACAGAAACCCGTGGCCAAGAAAACTTCAGCATTCCCTTTTCTCAATGATACTTTCTAAAAGGTGGGACAATAAAAACATTTAATCCTGTCTGCTGTAGGAAAGTCACACTTTTTGGTTGTAACTTTGCTTTCTTAGAAGGAGACAACTGGAAGAGGCCTTGGGAGATCCCCTTTTGAGCTACTTAGTGATTAATATTAAACTAGTACTTGTTTTAAAGCTATTATTTATTTTAATGTGGCATTTTAAAAATGAGTTTTCTATATTTTTTAGAATGTGTTTAATATTGCAAGGGGCAAACACGTCTCCTTGGCAAGCATCAAATAGGGCTTATTAAAATTCAGCATGAGACAAAACAGATTAGCATAAGCTGCATCCTCCTGAATACATTCGTTTTTAAGCTTCATGCTGCTTTTTGATAACGGTACATCTAGGCATGCCACTTTTTTTAATTTTAGAAAGCCAGTAGAGCACATTAAGATACCCAAGAGCAACTGAAGAAAAGTTGCCTCATTTGATTGAAGTAAGTGTATGTGAAAACAAGATTGGATGTGATTTTTCCGCTGTATTATCTAAAAGAAGGACTTTGAAACTGGAGCAAACTCAATCCTGAACCATTGAAGTCAAGGGAGTTTACCATTGCATGCTATGGGAGCAGAGTCACAGTTCTGTGGGGAAAACCCCCTAAGCCCCTCAGAATAATCATACTGTAAGCAGAGTCAGGATGAGCTCTACCCTGACATCTGGTGGTGAATTATGGCGAGTGTGGAAAAGAACTCCAGGGGCTGATCTTGTTTGCATAGGCACACCCACCCGCCTGGCATGAGACAACAGCAACTGAAAGTGGTTACTTTGGCTGGTGTGGGATCCCCAGTTTCTCTGTTATTGGGGCAGGAAGAATAAAATTTTGTTACCCTGATTCTGTGAATCAAGGCCAGTGGAACTGTTGTATGACAGAAGGACTCACCATTAACTAAGTAGCACTCGCTTGACAAGGGGCATGGGTTATAAAACCTAGTGAATTGAGAGAGGTTGGGGGCAGGTATTTGTACCTGGTGATGTGGGCCTCTTTTGTGAGCCTGAAACACCAATTGCACCTCCTCCTCTCTCCACTGTTGAATGTCAGAGCTAACTTTGATTCCATTAGGAGTCTAGTTACAAGCTGCTGAGCTGAATTCACTTTGGGCC
Organism: Chrysemys picta bellii; assembly: GCF_011386835.1. Classification (NCBI taxonomy): domain Eukaryota; kingdom Metazoa; phylum Chordata; order Testudines; family Emydidae; genus Chrysemys; species Chrysemys picta. Next base: position 34,150,248 of record NC_088795.1, on the reverse strand, counting down.
AATAGTCCACCAGCACTGGGGCTCCCCTACTACTAGCTGAAATCACTAAGAGCTGAAATCACAAAAGAGCTAAAGTTACTAAGAGCTGAGATCACTGAATGTTGTGTTAACTAGTGGGGGAGCCTGAAGCTATATTGCTAAGCGGCTGGCGGAGCAGTTTGCGGGGGGGATGGCTGGAGGAGCAGCTAGCAGAGCAGGAACAGTTGGAGCGACCCAAGGAACGGCGAGCGGAACCGTTTGTGGGGACGGCTGGAGCGGCTCATGGGTCGGTGAGCAGAGCAGCTGGTAGAGCCGAGCAGTTCGTGGGACGGCAGGAGCGGCTCACGGGACGGCTGGTGGAGCGGAGCGGCTCGTGGTGAAGGCTGCGGCAGAACCCCACGGAGAGGCGGCCGGTCGGCCTCGGATCACGTGAGGTGCCCCTTAACACCCTGTGCGCCCCCCCCCTTTGAATTCTGGGGCTGCACTGATCAGGGACAGAGACTTTGGGGGGTTGTTGGACTTTTGGGACTTTGGTGATTCTTGGGTTGCTGGACCCAAGACACTTTGGAGGTGTTGGACTTTTGGGACTTTGGGTGATTTTTGGGTTGCTGGTTTCAAGAACCAATGGGAAAGGACATGGCCCAATTTGCTGGGGTGGGTCTTCACTCATGGTTTGGTCTATGAACTCTAGTTGTGGTGTTTTCCCAATTTAATGCTATGTCGTTTACCTCATGTTATTAAACATTTTCTGCTACACCGAGACTCTGTGCTTGCGAGAGGGGAAGTATTGCCTCTTCGAGGCGCCCAGGGGTGTGTGTAAGATTTTCCGAAGTCACTGGGTGGGGGCTCAAGCTGGTTTTGTGTTACGCTGTTGGGAAGGGACCCCTATGTACTGAACCCGGCCCTTGCTGCTATCAACTCAGCCTGGCAGAAGGGTTACAATACAAAAGGAATTGTGTTTGGCTAGTACTTGTGAACGTCCCCCTGCTATTATTAACATGTGTTTTGAATAAGAACTTTTTCACTCATGGCCCAATTTCTCTTTCTTCCTGTTCCTGTGGTGACATCATCATACTACCATTCAGGGCAGTCAGGCACTTGGGGTTGGCAGCAGGAGAAATAATGAATGTGTACAGGGCCTCCTCAATGTCCTGGTAAGGATGTGGTGATTCACAGGCAGCTGGGATGAACTATAAAGTGGCCATGTAGTCCAAAGAAGGGTCACCTGATGGACAGCTTTGAAACAGCAGTCAGCCAGGCTGAGGAGCCAGGGCCTGAGGACCCCCTGTCAAAACATCTATAGGCAATGGGAGTGAGATATCTCAGTGACTGCCACAATCACACCTCCATAACTCATTTATGACATCTTAATTCTCCCTCTCCTGCTAGCCTGTGTTTCATTGCCTGAGAGGGGTGCGGGTGCAGGTCTTTGCCACCATCACTTTTATCTATTGGGCCAACTGTCCCAAAGTTCATAGATTCATAGATTATAGGACTGGAAGGGACCTCGAGAGGTCATCGAGTCCAGTCCCCTGCCCGCATGGCAGGACCAAATACTGTCTAGACCATCCCTGATAGACATTTATCTAACCTACTCTTAAATATCTCCAGAGACTGAGATTCCACAACCTCCCTAGGCAATTTGTTCCAGTGTTTAACCACCCTGACAGTTAGGAACTTTTTCCTAATGTCCAACCTAGACCTCCCTTGCTGCAGTTTAAACCCATTGTTTCTGGTTCTATCCTTAGAGGCTAAGGTGAACAAGTTCTCTCCCTCCTCCTTATGACACCCTTTTAGATACCTGAAAACTGCTATCATGTCCCCTCTCAGTCTTCTCTTTTCCAAACTAAACAAACCCAATTCTTTCAGCCTTCCTTCATAGGTCATGTTCTCAAGACCTTTAATTATTCTTGTTGCTCTTCTTTGGACCCTTTCCAATTTCTCCACATCTTTTTTAAAATGCGGCGCCCAGAACTGGACACAATACTCCAGCTGAGGCCTAACCAGAGCAGAGTAGAGTGGAAGAATGACTTCTCGTGTCTTGCTCACAACACACCTGTTAATACATCCCAGAATCATGTTTGCTTTTTTTGCAACAGCATCACACTGTTGACTCATATTTAGCTTGTGGTCCACTATATAAGTTCAGGTAGTTCTATACCCAGTGAGTTTATGTAGCCATCTGGAGATGATGTTCCTTTCTGCAACCAGGCTCTGAGTTTCACTTGACATAATTTATGAGCATTCAGAAATTAACTTGAAACTCTGACAGCTCATTTGCTTTTAAATAACTCATGTATTTCCTAATCTTTTGCAATAAAACTGTCATGCTGAGATAGCCAGGCCTATAGAATGCAAACATGTAGCCAGACATGTAGCAGGAGAATGAATCAAAACCTATTTCCTGTCTTCGGGAGAACTAAAAAACTGTTTTGAAACAAACTGTGTCCAGCCTCTGTGCCAGTGCACAGGCAGCTGGGTGGCTGAGAAGACTGCCTTGAATTCCTGTGCAGGGATAATCTCATCCCTTGTACATATGTGAGCACAAGGACTATATGTGCTAGCTGCCTTAAGGAGGTGAAGGGAAGTGTGAGTATGAGTCTGCTTTGAGCTCCATGCTAGTCACTGGTGCTGGCTGGTCACAGAGGAGAGTGCATTTTCTTATTGGGGTGGTGCAGCAGCTCTGCTCTGGGACCTCTGCAACACAGGCTAAAAGGTGCACACACGTGTTCTTTATATTTCATTAGGGTAAAGAGGCTACATTTTCATCCTCTTAAAACATTTTTTGCTGCATTGTCTGTTATAAAAGATGATGAAATTATGTAAATCCCTTCATTTTGAAATGTACTCTTAATTATTAACAGAGTAACATTGTAAATCTGGTGCATATCACATTCCCTTTTATTAAAGTAACAACTAAGGGCTTGATCCTATGAGGTTCTGAGTGTTGTTACTTCCCTTTGAAGTGATAGTTGATGACACTTAGTGTCATGTGAGAATGGTAAAACATCACAGGAAGAGTTGCTGTCTTCTAACACTAAAAAAAGAACTAAATAAATTATCCCTAATGTTACTCTGCTTCTGCCTAGAACTGTGCCTTCCTGCCTTGCAAGATAGGATTCCAAGTTTTGTAATGCACTAGTAGGAGCAATGATTACAAAGCTTTGCATAAAATATCTTTGTTTTCCTAAAACTTATGTATAAATCTTAAGCCACACCTACACAATGCTACCAATAATGCTGTAGCACCATAGTATAGATGCTTCCTACCACGATGGAAGGGATTTTTCTGTTCCTGTAGTTAATCCACTTCTCTGAGCAGCGATAGCTAGGCTGACAGAAGAATTCCAGGGGTTAGGCTGGCTTAATTGTGGTGCTTGGGGTGTGAATTTTTCACACCCTGAAGTGATGTAGTTAGGTCGATCTAAATTTTACATGTAGACCAGGCCTTATAGGACAGCCAAGAGAAAGAAAGAAAAACAAATCTTCTGTTCTGGATTTATTTTTTAAGTAATATTTAGGAGGTTCATTCTCTTTATGCCTTTGACTTGAGATGACAGCTGAATTTATTGCAGCACAGGTCTTATATAATACAGTGCATGACACAAAATGAAATTAAAAAAAATATGTTCTAACTTGAAAATATACATGCAAGTTTTGATACAGGATTTAGTTTCTGAAGTCCAAAGGAGCTGGAGCAAATGTTTGGGAGCGTGACAACATATCAGAGGTCTCGGATGACGATGGTCTAACCAGGATGAGACCAGCATGCATAGTTTAACCGTACAGGGCTTTGAAATCAGCAGTACTGGCTGGAGCTGTCCAAACAGTTGTTGTGTCAGGTGCAACTGGGGCCAGTCAAGACAGGTTGCATGGAAGGCCATCTATGACGTGGTGGAGGATGTGTTCCTTTTGCTAGCTTGGAGGAATTCCAAAATCAGCTGCCCAGAACATTAATCTAGTGGGGCACAGATGGTGACTGTCACCTTTGGCGATCATATTGTAGTTAGTGAAAACTTGCAGTCACTGGTGAATGCTAACAAGGATATGAGGATATGACACTCAGCATGCCTGTACCAGGGTGGCAGAGCACATTCTGAGGATGTCAAACATTGACCTTCCTCTTACAAATGACTAAAAGAAGTCGTACATTAGTCATGCTGTAAGCTATAAAAATGAAGGATTGTCAAAACTTAGTCTGAAAGCTCCTTGGAACAGGGATTGGGTGTTCATAATTGTTTGCGCAGCTCTGAACATACTGCTAGTTCTCAAAATATCAAAATATAATAAAAGAAATAATAATTCATAGATTGGGGCTTTTTTAAACATTTATTTTACTTTATTTTCGTTAATTCAACTTACATTCCTGCTACTCTGACTGAACTTTACTCACAATACCTGTTCTAGCAGCGTGCCAATTTTCTATGGCATGTGGGAAGACTAGAGTAGTTATAAAATCCCTAACAGTTGCCTGTTCATGTCTATTAAAGCGTCTAATAAAATTGCAAAGCCTGCCATGTCTGAGTTATGGGAATTTATAGAAATACGTCAGGCTGTTTCTATTCCTACTAGTAGTGTTGAGATGTCCAGAGTCTGCCTATCTACATTACTTAATATGCTTTACCTAGCATTCACGTATCCCTTTACAGCAGAAAACTGGAGAAAAGTATTTGTACTTTTTAAACTTACAACTACACAATAGTGATATGAGTGGGAAATATATAGATGAAGGGTTTTTCTAGATCCTTATATATCACATATTTGTGCCTATATTTAATGAGTATCCAGAGAGCGGGTGAAGGTAGAATGTGTGATCTGAGCACAAGATTGGGAGACTGGAATGCCTATATTCTACATCTGACACTGATTTGGTCTTGAGCAAGTAACTTAGGCTAAAAGTTTCAATGTGTGTGCCCAGAATTAGTCACTTGCATCCACTGTGAGGCACCTAAATAACGGTGACCTGATTTTCAGAGGTACTGAGCACCCAGAGCTCTTGTTGACTTCAGTGACTCCAGTGTTGGGGCTTATCACTTTGGAAAATCAGGCTGTTTATTCAGGTGCCTTGGTCTGACTGTAGGTGCCTATCTTTATATATTCAAGCTTGAAAATGTTGCTTGTAACCTTTCTGCCTCCATTTTTCCCATCTGCAAAATGAGAATAAAAATATGTACTTATGTCAGAAGTGTGTTGTAAGGTAGTTGGTGCTTGTGTATTGCTTTGAAATAGAAATGAACACTATTTAGTAAGGGATAGCTTTTCAAAAGCATTTGGGGTCAGATTTTCAGGGCCTCAGCAGCTACAGTTGGGTCCAGGTTTTCAAGAGCTCAGCTTCCATTTAGACAAGCAAATAAGAGCCAGATTTTCAAAATCACTCAGCATTCAACAGCTCTTATTGTGACACTTACGACCAGATTTTCAGAAAGGCAACATGCTGAGCTCTTTTGAAAATCTGTCCCTATTTGTTGTTGTTACTTAATACAAATAAACACTATTTAAGATAATTATTGCATTGCTATTTTCAGATTATGTCAAGTCAGCTTTGTTCCTTGAACTTGGTGCTCATTCTGTGATAAATGACAGGCATACAATGGCGGGGACAGGGAAGTTGGAGGAGAAAATAGTTTTAATGGAGGCTTACTCTTTGTCATTAAGTACTTTGTAAAATCCATATTTAGACATGTGATGTTTTCTTTGCTATAGTACAGGAGTAAACCTAATGTAGCAAATACCATACATTTTCATTCAAATATACCATCCTATGGCTAATGTATAGTTGTAAGTTTTAGATATTATACACCCAAAGTAATATTAATGGGATGGAAAAGATGCATGCAAGAAAGTGTAGTAATTAAAAGAAACACCCTAATCACACCCTCAGTCTAGACAACCAAACAGATTTTGATTGTTAAATACAGGCACATTATCCTCACATCAGCTATACAAACCAGTAGCATTTTTGGACCCAGGTTTTCAGTTGGTAGAACAATATTATGGTCTTTGGGCAGCAGAAAATCCACTGTGTTTTATACAATTCCCACTCTTCCAGGATCCAGATCTGGCGGGACCAGCTGGGCTAGGAGTGGGACCAGAGCACGTGGGCGATGTGTTGATTCAGTGCATGTCTTGGGTAGCTCCTGCTAAGTAGACTCCTGCTCTCCCCGATGAAGGGTATTTGTGGCAGTACTGCCACTTATCCCCACCCCCCAAGGACACAACAGGTGCAGATTTTATTCCTTTGTGCCACAAATGTGAATCAAGTTCACTGTCTTTGAAGAGGTAGGTTGTATTTGAGTCTTTCACTCTGAGTTTCCCTCCCTCTCTCTTCCTTACTACCCCATTCCTTCTAAATTACTGTGTGGGAAGTTAGCTCTGAGATTGATGCTGTATTAGAGTCCAAGGATTGGGGCATATTTATGGGAAAAGGTCTGGTGAGGAAAGGATGGTCCAGGGTGGTCTCAGTTGTAGGACCCAATGTAGGCAATGTAGGACCCACTGTAGGGAGGGAGAGGAAATGCCCTAGCAGGGTAATGCTGGCAGTAGGCACATCCACAGAGGCTCTGCCCCTTGATGTGTCTTTCATCCCACTTTGGTGGGTGAGGGCAAATGCCATCTACACATCTACCTCCAGCTGGGTAGGTAAAGGCCTGCTGCTAGACTCTAAACGGCCTTGCGAGGCTGGGTCCTTGGCTTGTCATTGTCACTCCTCTTCAGGAAAGCTGGGACCTATCTCTAAGCCAGCCTGCTGTTTTCTGTCTTTGACTTGAGTAAGGGATATAAACTGTCATGACCCAGGTCATGGCCAAACACTAACTGATGTGGATTAGGAAGAAACTTTCCCTCAGGCCAGGTTATTCTGTAATTGTCCTCTACACTGTTTCTTGTGCCTTCATCTAGAGCGCCTGGTACTTGTCACTATATAAAAAAACAGGGTAGTGGGTTAGGTGGACCATTCGTATCTGGTGTGCAAATGCCTGGGTTCTATGTAGGACTTATTTTTCATATATAAAGCTCTATAATGTTAAGCCATTTACCTTACTAATTTCAATGGCACTTGAGATTGTGGGTTGGATCTTTTTCCTTGTTTACAGTCTTGAGAAGAGGGGAAGCAGGACCTTCCCTCACAAAGTCTGGTATTCTCTCCCCACTATATACCTAGTCATATCAGTGGGGTTCTCCCAGGCAAGGCTGAGCATTTTTAAAATTCCACTTTAGGCTGTTGGGGGGGGGCCTCAGATGTATTTTTGTTGGGCTCTGGATTGTTAATTTATTCTGTACATTATGCTGCTTCACGTGCTTTATTTAACCATAGGACCAGGGTTCCCCTTAAGAATTAGTGCTTATTATTATACGGTGCCTAGAGTCTTCTAAGGCTTGGTCTACACTAAACCCCCAAATCGAACTAAGGTACGCAACTTCAGCTACGTGAATAACATAGCTGAAGTCGACGTACCTTAGTTCGAACTTACTGCGGTCCAGACCCGGCAGGCAGGCTCCCCCGTCGACTCCGCGTACTCCTCGCGGCGAGCAGGATTACCGGAGTCGACGTGGAGCACTTCTGAGTTTGATTTATCGCGTCCAGACAAGACGCGATAAATCGAACCCAGAAGTTCGATTGCCTGCCGCCGAACCAGCGCGGTAAGTATAGACAAGCCCTAAGAATTATTATTTATAGTGCCTCAAAGTGTGAGGTACTTAACAGAACATACAAAAAGCCCAGCCCCAAGGAATTTACATTCCAGATATTAGACATCAAACTAGTGAAGGAGACAAGCAGAAGGGAGGGAATCAGCATTTTAAAATTTAAAATATAATTATGCTGTATCTAAAGATGTACAGCTGACTACCAGTATCTTACTATATCTAGCAGTCCGTGGCAAATCCAGTAGCAGTGCTTAATGGATCCATAAATTAGTCCATTCCTCAATCTCTGAAGGCATAGACCACAAATTCACATTTGTTTAGATTAAATCAACGTCCTATATATAAGTTCCCAGACTTTCAGATTCCAGTACTGGGATGCTATAGTAAAGACAACAGCAGCTCATTGGAGTGATGGCTGTGTTGCCATCCAACCAAGAAAATCTAGACTTGAGTTTGAAAGCCTTGGGATGATCGAAGCTTGTCATATTGCAGAATGGATTTGATCTATCTCTTAATATCCCGGATGTTTTGCTCCGCAGCATCTCATCTGACCAGTCTGTACAATAGCACTGGAACTGATTTACTTGCCTACTTTCCCAAGTGGATGAGTCAAATGTCACAGTAGTGCAACCAATAAAAAAAGGAACAAGAGGAGTTAAAAATATGAACTGCCTTAGAAAAATTGGAGGTAATTGAAAATAATTAATTTTAGACTATATCAAAGATTGTAATAGCTGACATCAACTATAGCATTTTAACTAAATTTCACGTACTTTTAAAATTTTTGAATATTTACGTATTTCCATGAATTCTCAGCTTTGTTTAAAAGACCTGTGAATGGCAATGCAGCCTAAGTATTCGTTGTCTCCTTGGCATTTTGCTTCTGTAACTTTTTTCCTTTGCATTATTTATAAAGTCAATTTTGATAACAAGCAAATTTACAATTGCTAATGTTTGTTGTAAATGCATACAAAAGCAGATTCTGCTGGTGCCATAATTAAACAATGAATCACATTATCTGACACATCAAGCTCTGACGTTTTTAAATTATTCAAAAATGTTTTTGTTTTGAGCTGGCACATCCTCATTAGCATGGATCTGGTCAGCCAGGCTGAATCAATCATGCAGGGAAAATTCATGAACTGCCATGCTTGTCACCTCCCGTTAACTCACAAGATAAACTTGGCCTGAAACAAATCTCGACTGGGAAGCGTGTGGACGGTATTGATAGCAGATGGTAACCACTACATTAGCCCTGAAGGAGCTCAGATATGCACAGAGGGAGGGGGTAGGGTGAAGGGAGAGGAGGACACTCTTGGAAGAAAGTTTTGTAACTCATTTTAATAATGTGGAGATAACAGAAAAGCTGGCTTCTTTCCTCTGCCGAGGAAGAGCTGCCCATGCTATAGCTGTGTGGGCACCCATCTGACTGAATACAGTGATGCAAGGAAGTGTTGAGAGTCTCTGGGTTAGGCTAAAAGGGGCAAAAAACAAGGGAGATGTCATGCTAGGAGTCTACTACAGGCCACCTAACCAGGTGGAAGAGGTGGATGAGGCTTTTTTCAAGCAACTAACAAAATCATCCAAAGCCCAAGATTTGGTGGTGATGGGGGACTTCAACTATCCGGATATATGTTGGGAAAATAACACAGCGGGGCACAGACTATCCAACAAATTCTTGGACTGCATTGGAGACAACTTTTTATTTCAGAAGGTTGAAAAAGCTACTAGGGGGGAAGCTGTTCTAGACTTGATTTTAACAAATAGGGAGGAACTCGTTGAGAATGTGAAAGTAGAAGGCAGCCTGGGTGAAAGTGATCATGAAATCATAGAGTTTGCAATTCTAAGGAAGGGTAGAAGGGAGAACAGCAAAATAGAGATGGATTTCAGGAAGGCAGATTTTGGGAAGCTCCGAGAGCTGATAGGTAAGGTCCCATGGGAATCAAGACTGAGGGGAAAAACAACTGAGGAGAGTTGGCAGTTTTTCAAAGGGACACTATTAAGGGCCCAAAAGCAAGCTATTCCGCTGGTTAGGAAAGATAGAAAATGTGGCAAAAGACCACCTTGGCTTAACCACGAGATCTTGCACGATCTAAAAAATAAAAAGGAGTCATATAAAAAATGGAAACTAGGACAGATTACAAAGGATGAATATAGGCAAACAACACAGGAATGCAGGGGCAAGATTAGAAAGGCAAAGGCACAAAATGAGCTCAAACTAGCTACGGGAATAAAAGGAAACAAGAAGACTTTTTATCAATACATTAGAAGCAAGAGGAAGACCAAAGACAGGGTAGGCCCACTGCTTAGTGAAGAGGGAGAAACAGTAACAGGAAACTTGGAAATGGCAGAGATGCTTAATGACTTCTTTGTTTCGGTCTTCACCGAGAAGTCTGAAGGAATGCCTAACATAGTGAATACTAATGGGAAGGGGGTAGGTTTAGCGGATAAAATAAAAAAAGAACAAGTTAAAAATCACTTAGAAAAGTTAGATGTCTGCAAGTCACCCGGGCCTGATGAAATGCATCCTAGAATACTCAAGGAGCTAATAGAGGAGGTATCTGAGCCTCTAGCTATTATCTTTGGAAAGTCATGGGAGACGGGAGAGATTCCAGAAGACTGGAAAAGGGCAAATATAGTGCCCATCTATAAAAAGGGAAATAAAAACAACCCAGGAAACTACAGACCAGTTAGTTTAACTTCTGTGCCAGGGAAGATAATGGAGCAAGTAATTAAGGAAATCATCTGCAAACCCTTGGAAGGTGGTACGGTGATAGGGAACAGCCAGCATGGATTTGTGAAGAACAAATCGTGTCAAACCAATCTGATAGCTTTCTTTGATAGGATAACGAGCCTTGTGGATAAGGGTGAAGCGGTGGATGTGGTATACCTAGACTTTAGTAAGGCATTTGATACGGTCTCGCATGATATTCTTATCGATAAACTATGCAAATACAATTTAGATGGGGCTACTATAAGGTGGGTGCATAATTGGCTGGATAACCGTACTCAGAGAGTTGTTATTAATGGTTCCCAATCCTGCTGGAAAGGCGTAACGAGTGGGGTACCGCAGGGGTCTGTTTTGGGACCGGCTCTGTTCAATATCTTCATCAACGACTTAGATATTGGCATAGAAAGTACGCTTATTAAGTTTGCGGATGATACCAAACTGGGAGGGATTGCAACTACTTTGGAGGACAGGGTCATAATTCAAAATGATCTGGACAAATTGGAGAAATGGTCTGAGTTAAACAGGATGAAGTTTAACAAAGACAAATGCAAAGTGCTCCACTTAGGAAGGAAAAATCAATTTCACACATACAGAATGGGAAAAGACTGTCTAGGTAGGAGTACGGCAGAAAGGGATCTAGGGGTTATAGTGGACCACAAGCTAAATATGAGTCAACAGTGTGATGCTGTTGCAAAAAAAGCAAACATGATTCTGGGATGTATTAACAGGTGTTTTGTGAGCAAGACACGAGAAGTCATTCTTCCGCTCTACTCTGCTCTGGTTAGGCCTCAGCTGGAGTATTGTGTCCAGTTCTGGGCGCCGCATTTTAATAAAGATGTGGAGAAATTGGAAAGGGTCCAAAGAAGAGCAACAAGAATGATTAAAGGTCTTGAGAACATGACCTATGAAGGAAGGCTGAAAGAATTGGGTTTGTTTAGTTTGGAAAAGAGAAGACTGAGAGGGGACATGATAGCAGTTTACAGGTATCTAAAAGGGTGTCATAAGGAGGAGGGAGAGAACTTGTTCACCTTAGCCTCTAAGGATAGAACCAGAAACAATGGGTTTAAACTGCAGCAAGGGAGGTCTAGGTTGGACATTAGGAAAAAGTTCCTAACTGTCAGGGTGGTTAAACACTGGAACAAATTGCCTAGGGAGGTTGTGGAATCTCAGTCTCTGGAGATATTTAAGAGTAGGTTAGATAAATGTCTATCAGGGATGGTCTAGACAGTATTTGGTCCTGCCATGCGGGCAGGGGACTGGACTCGATGACCTCTCGAGGTCCCTTCCAGTCCTATAATCTATGAATCTATGAATAAGGACGAGAAAATAGTCAGGAGCATAACTACACTCTGTATGACTGATTTTTCTTTAAAGCAGTTTTCTGCAATTAAAGAGAATGCTTTACAATGTATCTTGTAGAAATTAAGTGATCATTTTATTGGAAAGCATTACATTTGTGTCACGGGTTTTTTGGTTTGTTTGTTTTTAAAGTAAGTTTTGGTGTTTTTTTCCCCTCTGTTGTGGAAACAACAGCGAAGTCTATTGGCCAAATTCTTCTACTCGCTTACATGAAAATTTGAGAAACTCAGCCAGGGGATGGAATGTGTGGCATTGCTTATGTTGTTGAATCCTGGCTTTCTCAAAATCCATAGGATTAAATCCTGGCTCCACTGAAGTCTATGGAGGAGGGGGCATTGACTTCAGTGGAGTCAGGATTTCAACCCATAGAGTTCACAGTCCACAGGATCTCCAGGACTCATCTCCACCATACAGTGCCTCTTCCCCCCGCTCAGAATATAGAATACAAAAGCTTATGCTCAAATAAATATGTTAGTCTCTAAGGTGCCACAAGTACTCCTGTTCTTTTTGAGAATATTCATTGTTTCTCAGATATCACTGCATGGTAACCGTTAGTGAAATGTTGATTTTCAAATGGCAATGCTCCTGACCTGAAAAGTGAGCAAAAACCATGCAACAGTTTGGAGTAACTTCAAATCCAAACTGAAATGTGTTCTTGTGAGAAGGAGAATTTGCAAACCAAAAAGTCTGAATCATGTGTTTGAAGTAGAAAATCTAGAATTCTGCACTGTGATTAGAATTGACCAAGACATAAGTTCTTGGCATTCTGGAAGGTATAAGCCACGAGCTGGATGTTGAAAATGTTGGCGTTACATCTTATAACAATAGTTAGTATTTTATCTGCAGAATAACGAGCTGCTGCGTAGTGCCCATACCCTCAAGAATGAACAGTGAGGATAAACATAGTAAACATCATTACAAGTTGTCTGTGTATTTAGTACTACTGTTATTTTATTTTACTTACATTTCTGGCCATCTTTGGTGTCATTCTGTATGACCTTAAATTTGAAACTGGCATGTTGAACATCTGCTCACCCATTTTAGGGAAGCCAGCAGTGCCATTTGAGTGAAATTATTACTGTCAGAAGAAAGAACAAATAAAAAAAAGTATATTCTGGCTTTTGAGGTTTTTATAATTTTGGTATCCTTGTTTCTGTGACACTGAGTGTGGGTGGCACTCAAATGGTAGTGTCAATGTAACAAGGCATAAAACAGCTGTTTGATTCTAGATGAGTTGGATGGAAGTAGCAGTTTTTTTATGTTTTTGATGAAGTCACAACCTATACCTTTAAGCTACTAATGGATGGATTCAAATCTATACATTATTATGTTATAGAAATTATAACTTTTATGGGATGTAATTGTTATGAAGGGAAATGAATAATTTATGCATTTGCTCTATAGTAGGTATTTCAACACATGGGAGCTTTGGTCTTTTATGGCATTTACAAAGAGATTTGATAACTAAAGAGCAATGTAGCCATGCATGCAATATCGGGTCTCTCTTCACTTAAGAAGGTAAATGTCTACAAAGTCTTGTGCTTATAGAACCTGATCCCATCCCCAAGTGGAATCAATGGACACTTACAATTGGATTGGGTCCATTGTTCACTCTTATTACATATGCAATTACTGGGAGCATCACAGATTTTCTTATTGAGAATAACGATAGAATAACTAATAGAATAGAATAACTATGGTTTGTTTATGCAATCATGTAGTTTGCAGGAAGCGGGGGTGTAAATCTAACCTATGCTAGCCTGCTGTGCATTGTGTTCATATGGACAATGCCGCTACACACGAAGAGTTTCCCTAGTGCGCCTCAATCTACTTCTCTTTCAAAGATTTACACCCAACTTGCCACGAACTAAGTGTTTGTAAAGACAAGCCTTGCCTGTTAGATGTTCTTATTCAGAAAGATGCTGTTTGGACGATATTGCAGGATAAGCTTCAGAGTAGTAATTATCCTCATTAACAAATAATACCTAGCTCTTGCATAGTTCTTTTTAACAATAGATCTCCAAGTGATTTACAAAGGGGGTCAGTATTATTATACAAGTTTTACAGAGAATTAAACCTTCATTGGAAATGAGGGTACATAATTTAAATTGCTCTTCTCACCTTTGATTTGGTTGTAGGCACTCTATTAAGCATAAACAGTTTCGAGATATGGTTGGCACAAAATAATTTTTACTATATAAAATAATATGACTTTCCTATTTCAATATCCATTTTTTGAAATGCACTAACTAAATTTTATCAGTCTGTTTCATTTTGCTATCAAGGGAGTAAATGTAATTTCATTTCTCCATGATGAAAATAACATCAGGAAAATATATATAAGAATACATGTTTAATTTCCTCCTTGCCTGCATTACTTCTCTGGAAAATTATGAAGTGTTATCTCAGTCAGTCATATACAACATATTCTTCTTGTTCCTGACCTTGCTGTATGACAGACATATTTTTCTTCAGAAGAAAACAAATGTTGTTAGTCTTAGATGAGGTAGTTAAGTCTCTTTACTTTTACTGTTCAGCGAATGGAATTGTAGAAAGTGTAGCTAATGGTTAGATGTTGACTTACATAAATTGATTTTATAGTTCTAATCTTTATATTTAATGGTGTTTTCAGTGGAAATCAATATACACGAGATGAATTAATAATGGCACATTAAGGGCTCAATCTTACACTGTGGAACAAAGGTCCTATTCTTGTGAATCTTGAAAAGTTAGCTGCTAGGTATATATGTATAAAAAGGTGAGCCTGAGAGAATGCATGGTCATACGTGTTGGGAAAATAATCCCACGACACAGTGATTCAGTGGGAATAGATATGTGGAAATGCCTAGAGGTGATAGTGAGAAGTAGCCTAGTTATGAATTTGGTATATGTTACATTTCAAAATGACAGCAATATGATTTTGAATTGTGGCTACTGTGGTATCATGTAATTAACCAGGGCACAGGAAAAACCTCTTTGAGAGACTGTACTTAGAAAATAAATGCAGTCCTGGACAACCTCTCAATGCCATACTAAATTATAGGAAATTTTCAGAAGAGCAACAGAAACAATTTAGATATTCAGGGAGTGGATTATGAGGAAAATTAAAAGGACAAAATAGTCATATGTTGGTTAACCAGCATCTAGTGGTGATCGTATAATCATTTACATTTATTTGAAGGCTATTAACACCAATGACTGTTAACAAGAATTGGTTAGGATACTCAACAGAGCATTCAAGAAAGAATAATGGTTTGGAATGGAATTAAGCAATGGAAAATTTAGGCTAAATATTATTAAAAAAAAATCCTAGAACAATCAAACGTATCGGACAATGGAATAATCTCTCAAGGGGAATGGGATAAGCTCCATTACTAGGTTAATGAAAAATTAATTGACTCAACCAAGCACTGGAGAAAATATACTGTAAGGGAACAATCCTGCCATTCCCAAGCCTACTGTTTTTGTGGTGTTAATATCCATCCATTTTCTAGATAAGACACAGGAGTGTGTACGTTTGTCTGTTTTAATGGAAACAGTGAGTTTGTTGTGTGTGTAAAGCAAATGGTTGTGGTGTTGTATTACTTTTAACTTTACTGTTTCATAGATGAAAGAAGGAACCATAACTCAAGAGAAATGTTTCTGTGAGTGAGTTATGTGGTACAGTCTCTGATGTATGAACTAACAAAAGTGAAAATGCTATCCCGTAAACACGCGCTCTTTTATCAATCTTGTAATACTGGATGTTTGTAATACTCTACATGCTTTGCACAAAATGTTAAGGATTATTAATGCCATTTTGAGGATCACTCTTGTGTGCTAGACAGACAGCGTTTTTGACCCAGGTCGTTCAGTGCAGAGGGATTCCGCAAATGGCAATGAGTTTCTAAGAAAGCTTGTTGTTTATAGGCTTATTTGTGGCTTTGCCACAAGCCCTGAACAAGAAGCAAATGCATTTTTGCACTGCCCCAGGAGCAGTCTGGAAGTTGGATTGTGACTTAGAGTCACAATCTGCTGCCTGGTTTCCTTCTACTCCAAGGGAGAAATACCCTGCATGGCTTATAGACCTGGTACCACATACATCTCAAGATGCACCATGTAGCTACAGTATCTGCTCTATTGGTAGCTGGAGCCAAAGATCTGCCCTGTATCTTTCCAGCCTTGTCCACTCTTGCTCATGTGTGTTGGGGAGCTTGGATGTAACTGACCCATGTAGGCTGCTCTCCTTTTTGCACTGCTACCTTTGATCTGAGCTGCTGGCACAAGCCAGGCCATATATTAAGTTTGTGTGTGTGTCTGTGTCTGTGCGCATATAATATATGTATATGAGAGAGGCAAAGAAAATACATGGTGGCATAGTGTTGTTTTAAAGTTTTGTACTAAGGGCTTTGATGACCTTTTATTGTACACGGCACATTGGGAATGCCACATGTGAATTATGCAGGCCATTCCAAATGAGTGCTGATAAAATCTTCATACCACACTATACCATCTTGTGTATGCCACCTATGTTACAGAAAAGTACTTTATGAATGTTTTAGACACTGTAAAAATTGTGTTTGGACTATTTCTTGTACCCATCTGTGATGCCCAGTACTTTAGTTACCAGGGAATCCAATTAAACAGGACTAAAATAGTTTTTTCCAAAATAAAAAAGTCAGAATTTTAAGGTCTATTATTTCTAATCCTTCTATGTAGATACCAACCCCAGTCAGGTTTTGTGGTCTTCTTTGGCACCAGGTCACATTGTCTCATTCAGAGAGCATTTTGGAGAATGCCATTTTTCTGCCATAGTGTCAACCACGTTATGGAGAGAAAACATCATTATTTAGGGATGCCACAGGAATACATATGACTCATTCTACACGCTAGATTGCACCTACTGCATACTGAATAAACTGAGGACAGAATGTGGCCAACTGAGTACGAGTTTGCAGTTAGAGCTCTGTCTTCACTGTTTTGGAAAATCATTGGTCCCAAACTATTTCCTACATATTTGGAAGAGATTGGAAATTGATTCTTCAACTTTTTGTCACCTGGCAGATGGTAGCAGAAGGTGCTGAGCACATTCCTGAGCAAGAAGTCGTCTGGAGATTTCACAGTGCCATACAATCTTCTAACAATAAACACATTTCATCAGTCATAATGTTGACTTCAGGAAGAGATCAATGGAACATAAAGCCCATTGCACCAATATTTTGATGTTTAGGTAGGCATTAAAGCCGGGGAGGCATTGGCACCTGTTCCAGCTGTGGCATGCATAATGCAAATAAATACAACAGACAACTGGGACAGTAGAATGCAGCCTAATTATTTTTATTTGTGATCCAGAAGCAACAGGGAAGATGACAGAGTCATACAGAACAGATTTGTGGAAGCCTAATTTTGCTGAATGTACACCCAAAACCGAGAAATGAAAATGATGATCTCATTCAGCAGGGAAGAAAAGAGAAAAGCTTAAGAATAGCATTGCAACAAGATTGGCAAAGAGGAGCAAATGAGTTACAGCTGTATTTAAAAGAAAAATCTTTCAGGTTTTGAAAATTAACTAGTGTTGGATGGAGACTGTGACAATTGATGCAACATTGGTGCCAAGTGAAACACATTTGTTATCCAACAGGGAATAAAATGTATGCTACTGAAACCCTTCAGCACAGTTTGAAGCTTAATATAACTGAAGTATATTTTAAAATCATGCCAGTAGTTGTTAGCAAATAATTTCTTTCTTGGTTCCTTTCCCCCCCTCCTGTATTCCTTTGTGCACGCATGTGTGTTCTTCTTTATTGCATTTGAAGAATTACCGTATTTTCCGGCGTATAAGACGACTGGGCGTATAAGACGACCCCCAACTTTTCCAGTTAAAATATAGAGTTTGGGATATACTCGCCGTATAAGACTACCCCTCTTCCAACGCACACCAAAAAAAATTAAAAAAACATCAGATTTGATTTCAATATGGTAATTTTAATTCAAATGCTTATGACATGCAGGTACTTAGCAGGAAAACTGTCACTTATAAACATAAGGCTGTTTGTCATCAAACATGTAAACATAAAACAGTGCAAGTGGATTAAACTTTTCCTAATTCACTCTAAAGCTGAAAGGAAGGATAAGACAATAAACCCATGGGAGCTGCCATGCTGTTTGTTTTCTAAGCTGTCAACCAAACTGGAACTGATGATGATAGGAGGAAGATAACAAACAAGAGAGAGAGAGCAAGTGCCGGGCAAGTCCCTGGCGAATTAGCAACGCCCATCATAACTGCAAACTACGGTATTTTTACAGGTTTTGCTGGCGTGACAGTTTCCCTTTAAAAGCCTTCAAAATCCTCCTGTTCGTCATCTGATATCATAAGTACATCAATGACATCTTGTGATACATTTGTAAGGCAGTCATCGTATGGATCGAATTCCGTATCAGATGGTGTGGTCTCAGCTTCGGCTTCCTCTTCATCTTGCCACAAGTAGTCGTCCTCCATACCACCTAATGAATTTGATATGCCACACTTCTTGAAAGACTTGATTACTGTTTCTGCATCAATATCATTCCAGGCTTTTATGACAAACTTGCACAAAACATCCAACTGTGGAGCACGCATGTTTCCTCCTTTTGTGAATGACTTTTCGCCGCTAACCATCCATTCATTCCACTGTTCTTGAATGCGATCTTTAAATGGCTTGTTTAGGCACACATCCAGTGGCTGTACCAACGATGTCAATCCTGCAGGAATAACTGCCGCATCTGTGTTTAGTCTTGCAAGCATTTGCTTGGTGCTGGGAGTTAAATGAGCCCTGAACATAACCCACACCAGTAGACTACATTTTTGAATAAGTCCACCTGGTCGCCTGCTCCATACATTATCAAGCCATAGCTTTACCCCTTCTTCATCCATCCAGCCTTTTTCATTCACATGTACAAAACAACCAACAGGGAACTTGAATTTCGGCATTGTTTTTCTTTTAAAAATAATCATTGGTCTCAGTTTGGCGCCATCAGCTGTGCAGCCTAGTACCACTGTAAAACTGGACTTCTCATGTCCTGTTGTTTTAATTAAAATTGTTTTTTCACCTTTTTGATGGACAGTTTTATTTCCAACCATATCAAAATTCATTGGAGTTTCATCCATATTTCCAATACTACTTAACGCATAGCCATGTTTAGTGCGCTGTTGTATTACGTATCGATGGAAACTATTTACTTTGCTATCAAGATCTGCAGGTAATTTTGGGGCAATTTTCATCTTTTGCCTCAGTACCATATTATGCCTTCCCATGAATCTAGTACACCAGGATACAGTGGCCTTAAATCTGTTGCTGTGATCTGGGTTAGATTTGGCCCACTGAAGTGCAAACAAATGCATTTTATTTCGTGTCACTACATAACCGTTTTGGCGATGCTCATTCACCATGTCTGCTACATGTTTTTCGAGTTCTGGCCAATGTGGAGTGCCTCTTCTTAATGCACACTTACCCCTTGGCATACTCTTTAATGCTTTTTCATTTGCTTTCCAGTCCCGAACCATCTTTTCTGTTACTCCATATTGTCTTGCAGCAGCGCAGTTATTATGTTCCATGGCAAAGTTTACAACTTTAAGTTTGAAACTGGCTTCATATTTCTTTCTTCTTGCTGGTGGAGCCATGATGGGGTTTTGACTGTTGGACATTTGTATACTGTACTGTATGTACTGGTGCTATACTGTATGAACAGGTACAGATACTGGTGCTGTACTGTATGTGGTACCCAGTATACAACAACCAGCCAATCACGGCAAGCGATGTACCTTACCGGCGATTGGCTGGTTGTTGTATACAAAGCCTGCTTGGATTGGTCAGCTCTCCCTGCCTGCCCAGCCTTCCCTGTCTCCAAGACTATCAGAGCGGTAGCGCAAACACGCCTCTTTCACCCGTCTGGCCCACCCTTGTATCCTATTACCTCCTTCTCTGCCTCTCAGATCTCGCACATGCGCGCCTGCGCCGCTTCACTGCAGTCCTCAGGAGCGAGATCTGAGAGGCAGAGAAGGAGGTACGGTAATAGGATACAAGGGCGGGCCAGACGGGTGAAAGAGGTGTGTTTTTCTGGGCACAGCGCCGCTCTCTCTCTTTTTTCCATACCCCGGGCGTCCCGGACGCCTGCAGCTTGCTCCGCCCTTCACTTACACCTTCCCGGTGAGGCGCCCCCTCACCTCGTCATCGGGCGGGGATGCGGCCGCGGCCGTTTTTGAGCTCCCCCCACCATATGCGGCGACCGCAGATTCTCCAGTCCGGCTCGGAAGTTTCAGCACCCGCCCTATAAGACGACACCCGGCGTATAAGACGACCCCCGACTTTTGAGAAGATTTTCCTGGGTTAAAAAGTAGTCTTATACGCCAGAAAATACAGTAATTACAGTAAAAGTGAATATGCTGATATGTCCTAACTGTGCGGGAATGCTGGATTCAAGGACAAATGTTTGTTCTTCATTGAACATTGAGTTTACAGGTATGAACCTTACTTGAAATGTCAGAAAATCACCAGCAAGTGGGCACTAAATGCTACTCTCTGTGCTGTTGTGCAAAGGGATGGAAAAGGGCATAACGAAGTTTATTTCATTCCAGAGCTAGCAGCATTTCAGGGTGCCACCATACTCCTTGTCGTTTTTGCAGCATTTCAGGGTTTCAGGGGAGAAACAGACCACATGCTCCTGTGCTGGCCTTTCCCTTCCAAGGCCAGCAGAGAAGCCAGCATCCACACCCTCCAAGGTAGTAGTCATGGAGGGCTGCTCTGGAACAGGGTTTGACTTAGTGTCCATGGGCCTGGTCCACAAGTTTTATGTGCATATGCTGTCTGATTCAGGAATGAACCCTATACAACATAGCTCCCCTACAGTCCATTTCTGCTTTTTCCTCTCTCTGTGTGTGTGTGTGTGTGTGTGTGTGTGTGTGTGTGTAAATATGCATTGATTTTAGGTGCAATTTCATATCACTTTATGGGGGATGTCTGGGCCCCTAGAAGGCTGCGCACACTAGCCATGGAGGAGAATGGTTAGCGTACTATCCCGAGCATCCTGGTTGCCCGATATGCTGGAGGGCTGCACCGCAACATAACTCTTCTAAATGAGCTTCTCTCCTGGGAGCTCTTCAACCTCTGCCTCCTCAGCTAGGACTGCACAGACTAGGGGAGTTTTTGCAGGCCTGTTTTGGAGGAAAGGAGTAGCCCCAAGAGGGGGAGAAGGATAGATTCTGGTCAGCTGGGAGAAGGGGGGAAGGGGTGCGTGCGTGAGGGGAAATGTTACAAAAAGTAAATAAGAAGCAGCTGGTGGAGTATGTGGTGAAGTGCACCTTCTTTCCCTCATTCACTCCAATCAGACTTTTTGGAATCCACCCTTGGGCAGAGGGAATTTTGCACTATACCGGCATTCTAAAGAAGAGTTACCTCATTAGAAGAAGGGGCAGCTTTCATGCCTGCATAGCTAGGGTGGCTGTCAAACTTCTGTGACCCAGCAGCTGCAGATGCAGTGTTCTGCTTGATGGGGCACTGAATATTGTGTTGATATATCCCCTTTTCATTCTGAGATCTTTCTAAAACACACACTACATCCAAGTTGATTTCTATTATTTTATTATTTGTATTGCATTAGTGCTTAGGCGCCCCAGTCATGGACCAGGACTCCCTTGTGCTAGGCACTGTACCAGCACAGAACAAAAGCATAGTCCCTGGCCCAAAAAGCTTACTGTCTAGGTTTCCTTGCACTCAAGCAGTATGGAACATTCCTGCTTGTATGTACCAATGCATCATGCAGTAGTTTTCTCTTGTTATGACCCTGTATTTTGTTTTTACTAACATATATTTTCTTTTGTGCTGTTTTTTTCCTTTAATAAATGGAAAGGGGAGTAAAATGGGTTCCACCAGTAAATCGGTCTAAAACTGCCAGAGCTTATATTTCATCAGTGTTGCACCTAAATTTGAATTTAACTCCCATTTGGCTCCCTCTGGTATCAAATGGTGATAATTTGATGGATAGAACAGGCTGAAACTAATTAAAGGGCATGCTCAGTCTCTGGGGCTTTACAGTAAAAAAACAAATCAACAAACCCTGGCTGTCTCTTTCTGCTATAGTATTTGCTTATTCTTTTCACAGACAGAAGCATGATGTAAAAGACTTTAAATCAGACTCTAGCTATTTAATAATTAACTCCTGAAGTTCCATGAGGCATATTGTTTACGTCCAATATTTATAATGAACATGTAGAAGTCAGGACCAAAACAATGACAGTAACCACAAATGTTTCAAAAGCTTTAGTGAATCTTATTCCTTGGTTGGATTCTGTGTGACCAACAGCTGTGACATCTATCCCTTAGAGAACATATGTTGAGTTTGAATGGATGGGCGAAGATCATACCGAAGTAGCAACAGACTACAAGGTACTGACTTGTTGTACATGTAAAGTTAAAATGAAAGGTAGGAAACAAGATCTCTGTGCTTTATTTTTTAAATTGTAAGAATGAGTTTTCTTAGAAAACAAAATGTGTCACCATGTGGATGGGGTGTTAGGTGTGTAGTAAGAGTTACAAACAACTCTGCAGACTATAGTAAGTTCTTTCTCCAACGAGGCACGACAAAAGAGTTTAACAGCTACAATGAAACTCAGACTTTTACTCAACGTCTGAGACTGTATTTACGTACATCTAACAGGCTTCTATTCTGATTAGGGCTTTGCTGTTTTGTTTACTTAAATTTATGAAAGTAGGGAATATTTGGAAGGCTACTGATTACTATAATAACAAAAATAACCATATTCTTCCTGAATTCCTTTGGCAAGAAACCATAACAATGCTGCTTTTTAAACAAAAGGAACTCCTTATATCACTCTATGAATTTGGAACAGGGTATCATGTTGACTGAGGATTATGAAAACTATGTAGGCCCAACCCAACCAGCAGTATTTGATCTGTCCAGTGGTAGGGAGTGTGGAACAATTATAAAAAGAAAAAAGTTAGAAGAGGAATCTCAGCCATTGGAGTGAATATAGAGCATGCTGGTAAATACCACTGGCATCAGGAAACAAATAACTCGTTTTCAGGCTTTATATGAACTCATGGAGTGAAATGGGTTACATGGGTGTAACTGAGAACATTATTTTGTAATAGAAATATCTAAGAATTTGGAAAATTTCCATTTAAGATGATACTTTAATTACTCTAAAAGTAAAAATGTAGAGGGTGAGGGAGCATTTGTAACCTGATGGCTGCAGAAATGGTTGCATGCTCAAAGCGCTCCTGAATGTCGGCAGTCATTCAAGCATTTTATCTCTAATACCTTCAGAGGAGTAGATGTTACAATGGAGCATGGATTTGGGGCCAGAGTCCACCACCCTTAATCATATATAGCAGTAACTTAATCTGCTTGTAGTTCCATTAATTGAAATTAATGGAACTACTTATGGAGTAAGAGTAGTAGAATCTTATATTTGGTAAGGCTTGAAGGAATAGAGGAATGAAACATTGTAATAAAGGAAGAGTGGAGTGAAATTCAGTCGCACACATGCATATATTTATATTGATTACTTGATATATAGAGCTAGAGATATATGTAGGAAAAATGACTTGACTTCATGCGACCAGCAAGATCGGAACAGAGCAAGCTCCATCTTTCATGCCTCTCCTTAACCATCATGCTGTAGCTAGCACACCGGAGAAAGAGATTTTAGAGGCTTTGAACACTATGATTGATAACATGTAAGGTATTCTCTCTTCTACAGAATGGACAGTTGGAACTCTACCTACTAAAATTAGTAGGCAGGATAAAAGCACGAGCAGACGCTCACAGCAGCTGAAACCAAGATGGGAAATGTATGAAGCTAAAGGAAAGGAAAATAAACCGTTCAGGGAGTAAAAGTTAACAACAAATGGAGTGAAGGAGTGAGCTGACTGAGAATCTGGTGAATGGAGGAAGTGTTCTGAGTACGGGGTTTTCCTGCAGGAGTGGAGGGCACCGACTCTTTGGGCTCTATTAGGGTTTAACCCTAAAACTCAGCCATTTCTAATACGAAGGGTTTAAGCCAGTAAATGAGCCAATTCACATGGATAGGTTTGCAATTGTAGTGCAGAGAAAAGCAAGAGAATCAGACTGGCAGCACTTTCAACTTTTATCATGGTTGATGAGGCAAAGAAGAGGGAGCAGTTGATGAGGACAGCAATCCAAAAAGAGACTTTTTAAAGTGGGGAAAATCTTAATTTTCTAGATGTAAGCCCAGTACCCCAAAACTGGAGAAAATATCTCACAGTGATGAAGAATATTTTTCTAAAAAGAGAGAGCAATTTTTAAAAAAAGTCTGAGATCTGGATGCAAAAATTTGCATACATTTGCATACCAACAATTGCATGGGCAATTCCAGAATCTGCATATAAAAATATTATTTTATATTGGCATTTCAGAACCTCAGATTTCCAAATGAAACTTTCCTCTCCCAAATTATGAAAGGATATTAAAAGGCTTTTATGGTTTTATAGTTTTGATTTACATTATGTTGTGTAAGATACGTTTCCTACACATACAGTCAACACCTATAAGAAACTCTTTAGAATGAAATAAAAAGTAAAAATACTGCTTAAGCAACATCACCTTTCTTATTTGGGAAGTGGTGTGCAGATAAAATACTATATATTTGATCAAACTCAGGACTGCCTGAGACCTAGCAATTAGATAACCCCTAATGCTAGAATGCCTCCTATTTTCTTGGTAGAATTTAATCCTCCATATGAATCATATTCTTGCTCTGTAGAGGCTATTTTGTGATGGTATAAGATCATGTTTGCAGTGTGAGAGTTTCCCCTCATTACATCCTCTTAATATTTTGTCTTTTGGAATTTAACCATAAATTGCAGAACTGCAAACTCAGTAAGAAGCCTCAGGGACCAATATTTTCAGGGTTGTAGAGAATTGAAAAGACCCCTTTAATTTGAAAAATGATCGCCATAGATTTAAAACATAATGGTGAGTGGCAGCCGCCAATCATGGTGTCTTTTGACACATTTGGAAGGTTTTTTTAACCAAGACTTCTGCAATGAAATCCTATGGATTTTGTTTCACTTTCAGCCTGTGCATATTTCCTTTGCTGATGAACTGTGAACATTTGAACAATCTTCCTTAAATGTCTGCAAACACAGATCACCAGTTTAGCTTTCTGACTCTGGATATGAGATATGATTTCTGACATTTGTCATATCCGACATATGACAGAGATCCTGACCTTGTCCTATGTCATGAAACCCTTTAGATACGTGATCACCTATGACTTACAGCTCCCTTAAGAACAAGGGTTTTGTTTTTTAAATGAAGTGAAGATGCTTAATTGTCAGTGAAGATTTAATGGGCCTGATTCTGATCTTACTACAGTGATGTATATCATAAGTAATTCCATTGAAGTTAAGTTCTCAGGCCCAATGACTTCAGAAGGGCTTATGACTAAAATGTTGGGGAAATTCATCAGTGCTGACAATCAGAAATAAGCCAGAAAGTTTTAACACTTAATGGCACACATTTTTATAGTCGGTCAAATGGGTATTAATCCCCGTTAGCTAAGAAAGGCTAATCTTACAGTAGGATTCTTTGGCCTACTTCTTATGTCTCTGCAGGGGCAGACTACTTGCCTAGCTCCTCTGATCAGTAAATAGGCTACCCAACAGCTCTCCATCCAATGGAAAACATTTAGAGATGCTCATAGACCCTGCTAATAAGTTACTGAGCTCTTTCCCGCTCCTCAGAACTTCTGAATGCAAATGCAAAGAATGTTATCTTTGTACCACTTTAAAATAAGGGGTTGGAAATTGTATAGTATTGTAGTCTCTTATTGGTCATGCTGAATTGTTGAATTTTTGTTGTAAAGAATGTCCTTGGGCCACTAGCAGAGCAGATGGCTTACCCGATTGATACAATTTGAGATGATGTGCATTTTTGTCTGAATTGATTCCTAGAAAGCTCTGTAAAACCATGTTTAATTTCCTGATCTTATCTAAACTATTCTTAATAAAATCTTCCTTGGGAATCGAATACGTTACATATTATGAAAAGGTATTATAGTGGGGGGGTCATATAAAGTACAGTAGCTAGGACTCAAGGTACAGTATCCTTAAACTCAGTGAGTGCTATAAGAGAACTTTTGATAGCCCTGATGGTGTATTATAATTTTGAGCAATGTTATCCAGTCTCGTTTTAATCTACGTTCATACTGTATGAGACAAAATAAAGTGCTAAATAATCCCCTGTACTAAGAAGGACATTAGAAAAATTGAAAAGATATTTGATATCTAGAGGTAATAATGCTATTTGGGGTCCTGAGTTTTTTGTTTGAGCAATTACGCATTTGATCTAGTCTGGGAAAACCATTAATCATAATGACCATTTTAAAGCACTCCCTTTCGTTTACAGGCTGGGCCACAAGGTCATCAGCTTGTCATTCAGGTCAATAAATGGGTCACACATCTCCCCCTGTTTGACTACTGACCCAGCATATAAGTTGTCATTGGGTTAACAATAGGCTACTCTTCTGGTAATTATAGGAAACGTGGCAAGTTTGTACAGATGGACAAAGGTCAAACATGAAGGAACTTACAGGTGGTGGCAGCTCAAGGCTGAAACAACAATATAAGTCAAATCAGTTTCAGCCTTATTGGAATTAATGTATTTCCTAGGATTCTGCAAAAAGATATTTCTGTTTGTTTTAATCCTAAGTGGTGTGGTGTGTTTGGGCTTCATCTTTCTCTGAAAAAGAGACAACACACAGAGCAGCTCTTCATAATGATGCATATTGTATATCATTTTGTTTTGTGTTCAGAGATCCTGATCCCATGAAGAATGAAGTGTGTGTTTAACTTTAAGCATGTGCTTATATACTTTGCAGAATCAGGATCAAGAACAATACCTAATTCATTCCAGCAGTTTTCTATATTTATATCCATAGTCTACATATATAATAAAAGTCAACACTAGAGACAGAAGCTGCATTTTCTACCTTTTCTGTTCTTTCCCCATTTGTGTGGGTTTATCTTTTCTTTTAGGAAACAGGATTGGACTTTAGCAACAATGACAGCTCTAACCCATCTAAGCTAACTTCTCTTTTCTACAAAAGGACAGTTATTACCATCTTTAATACCTTCTAACAGGCTGTCTAGTAGGGAGGTTTTCCTTCTAAAAACTCTCCCCAGTAAAAGGGAAAGGGAACAAGGGATGTAGTTAAAATGAAAGCTGTATTTAATACTTTACATTTCAAATCCTTTAACCGTTTTTTGTTTTTTCTGTACCTTTAATCTGTATACTAAACCCCGAATCTTGTTTAAAGCTGTTTAATGTTGAAGAGTGACAGGATCATGTTATCACCTTTGATTCTTTGGGCCCATTTATTCCATGTAAATTAATAAAATAGGACCTCAGGGTTTGTCCCCCAATGTTTATAATTTCTTAGTTAAAGACAAAAACAACAAGGAGTCCGGTGGCACCTTAAAGACTAACAGATTTATTAACTCCCTTCTCTTCATGTGTCAGTATAATAATGCCTGCATCTGTAATTTTTACTCCATAGATCTGAAGAAGTGGGTTTTTACCCACGAAAGCTTATGCCCTAATAAATCTGTTAGTCTCTAAGGTGCCACCTGATTCCTTGTTGTTTTTGTGGATACAGACTAACACGGCTATCCCCTGATATTTGACATCAGTTAAAGACAATAGACCAGATTCTACATTACATTGCACCAGTGGGATAAACTGGCAGAAAAGTCAGTGTAGCTGGCCAAGGGGGATTCACCTCCGCGCAAAGATGATCTTCTGATGACTTAGGCTTTTGTAAGTGTGTAAATCACACGAACTCCCTGTTGTTACTGGTTAGCCAGCTAATGGGTTTTGAATATGCATCAGGTGCATGTAAGTGCAAAGATTTGCACACATCCACCTGACTTGAGACATGTGCTGGTCAGCCTAGGCTCTGAACCAACATGTGGCCATTTAGTACCTAGACTTAGGAGTAAATCTATTTATGATAAGGTATGAAACCACTCATTTTTTGTATAGTGAACACAATTGATATTTGTAGCCTCAAAAAGAAAAAAAATCCACAAGGAATCCTTTGGTTCCACGGGGGTTATCATAAAGAAAACAATAAGGCGGTTAGTAACTTTGATGGAACCCAGATTCCTGATATAGCACAAGTCCCTGGGAAGAGACAGAAGTGGTCTGTGTGTTGAGTTCTGAGAGGCTGCAGTCACTAAAGCTTGTTTGAACCAAACTCTCTGATCTCAGCATCTCCAAACTTTGGGAAAGTTTGGATCCAAATTACTGATCAACATTACCCCAAAAAGAGCCACAGTAATGTGAATTCATTGTTTCATTTACAGTATATATAAAATAATAAATCATTCTCATAGCAAAATGACTGACCAAGTATTCTACAGTTGGCTAATAACATAGTAAAAGCACCCTGACTGGTTCATAACTTAGATTGGTTAATAATTAAATCACTGAGTGTTTTAATATAATGCGCTGCAAAAAGCCGCAGGAGACACATTAAAGAGCCACTTGTGGCTCCTGAGCCTCAGTCTGAATATCACTGGGCTAATGAGAAAGGTCCCTTTTAGCAGGTTTACCATAACAGCCTACTACAGTCTTTCCTACACCTTCATCTGAAGCGGCTGGAAACTGGCTTAGATGAACCACTCATCTGGATGGCAATCTCTATGTTTCTGTGTAATTCTGAAGGAAGTGGAAATAAGTAGTTTTGCCTACCTTTACTGAAATTTCTTCATTTTTGGCGTATACTTCAGTCCTACTTCAAAACCTAGTTACTAATGGTGACTGTTATTTAGGTATTCTCCACAAATTATGACATCTATGCTATTTATAAGGAAGTCAGGAAATTTTTATCTTTAATTACACAGATTACATATTGTCTGAGATAGAATTTTATACCAAATGGATATGTCTGATTCATAGAATATCAGGGTTGGAAGGGACCTCAGGAGGTCATCTAGTCCAACCCCCTGCTCAAAGCAGGACCAATTCCCAACTAAATCATCCCAGACAGGGTTTTGTCAAGCCGGGCCTTAAAAACCTCCAAGGAAGGAGATTCCACCACCTCCCTAGGTAACACATTCCAGTGCTTCACCCACCCTCCTAGTGAAATAGTGTTTCCTAATATCCAACCTAGACCTCCCCCACTGCAACTTGAGACCATTGCTCCTTGTTCTGTCATCTGCCACCGCTGAGAACAGCTGAGCTCCATCCTCTTTGGAACCCCTCTTCAGGTAGTTGAAAGCAGCTATCAAATCCCCCCTCATTCTTCTCTTCTGGAGACTAAACAATCCCAGTTCTCTCAGCCTCTCCTCATAAGTCATGTGCTCCAGCCCCCTAATCATTTTTGTTGCCCTCTGCTGGACTCTTTCCAATTTTTCCACATCCTTCTTGTAGTGTGGGGCCCAAAACTGGACACAGTCCTCCAGATGAGGCCTCACCAATGTTGAATAAAGGGGAACGATCACGTTCCTCGATCTGCTGGCAATGCTCCTACTTATACAGCCCAAAATGCCATTAGCCTTCTTGGCAACAAGAGCACACTGTCGACTCATATCCAGCTTCTCGTCCACTGTGACCCCTAGATCCTTTTCTGCAGAACTGCTACCTAGCCATTTGGTCCCTAGTCTGTAGCAGTGCATAGGATTCTTCCGTCCTAAGTGCAGGACTCTGCACTTGTCCTTGTTGAACCTCATCAGGTTTTTTTGGGCCCAATCCTCTAATTTGTCTAGATCCCTCTGTATCCGATCCCTACCCTCAAGTGTATCTACCACGCCTCCCAGTTTAGTGTCACCTGCAAACTTGCTGAGAGTGCAGTCCACATCATCCTCCAGATTATTAAAGATTATTAAACAAAACCGGCCCCAGAACCGACCCTTGGGGCACTCCGCTTGAAACCAGCTGCCAACTAGACATGGAGCCATTGATCACTACCCGTTGAGCCCGACGATCTAGCCAGCTTTCTATCCACCTTACAGTCCATTCATCCAGCCCATACTTCTTTAACTTGGCGGCAAGAATACTGTGGGAGACCGTATCAAAAGCTTTGCTAAAGTCAAGGAATAACACATCCACTGCTTTCCCCTCATCCACAGAGCCAGTTATCTCATCATAGAAGGCAATTAGATTAGTCAAGCATGACTTCCCCTTGGTGAATCCATGCTGACTGTTCCTGATCACTTTCCTCTCCTGTAAGTGTTTCATAATTGATTCCTTGAGGATCTGCTCCATGATTTTTCGAGGGACTGAGGTGAGGCTGACTGGCCTGTAGTTCCCTGGATCCTCCTTCTTCCCTTTTTTGAAGATGGGCACTATATTAGCCTTTTTCCAGTCATCCGGGACCTCCCCCGATCGCCATGAATTTTCAAAGATAATGGCCAATGGCTCTGCAATCACATCTGCCAACTCCTTTAGCACCCTCGGATGCAGTGCATCTGGCCCCATGGACTGTGCTTGTCCAGTTTTTCTAAATAGTCCCGAACCACTTCTTTCTCCACAGAGGGCTGGTCACCTTCTCCCCATACTGTGCTTTGTATTCCTTCTACTTTGGGTTCTGAAGACCTTCTGGCATATTTGAATTCTCTGTTTCCCCCCCCCCATCCTTTATGTTTTGCTATTTAATTACAGTATATAACTCTCCTGCATACGAAAGCCTCTTTTGCCCTTCTGCTGCTGTTTTTTCTATAGATTTTCAGGGCCGCCCAGATGGGGGGGCAAGTGGGGCAATTTGCCCCGGGCCCCATGAGCCCTGGCCGAGAATCCCTTTCCTCACCTGGCGGTGGCGGCATTTCGGTTGCGGGGGGCCCTTCAGTCGCTCCAGGTCTTCGGCGGCATTTCGGTGGCGGGGGGCCCTACAGTGCCACCAAAGATGCGGAGTGACTGAAGGGCCTCCTGCCACCGAAATGCTGACACCGCAGACTCGGAGCGCTGCCCGGTGAGTACAAGCTCCCGCGCTTTGCCCCAGGCCCCCTGAATCCTCTGGGCGGCCCTGTAGATTCTCCTATACCCGCTTGCCCATGCTCCTTTCAGGAATCTTGGCAAGTACATTAATGTCACTTCTGTTAATAAGCTTCCCACTGATAAAGGCTCCATCTGTTCACAAGCATTTCACCTGTAAAGTGCCTATGTTCAATTTAACCTAAAATTAAGCTATCTGTATCTATATTTCAGCATCCATTCTGATTTCTAAATTGCCTTTTTTTGGCTCTTGTGTGTGGCACTAGCAGTAGTCCCATGATAGTTTTATCCGTAAGCTCTCTTCCTAAATTCCCCAAACATATTTTCTACAATTCAAGTCTTCCTTTTGCCTATAATGTACTACTGACTCTAACACAGATCAAACATCCTTGCCTTTCCTCTGCTCCATCAGTGAAGTCATTTATGTCAGACATAAAAAGCAACAATTTATACCAAACTTATGGTTAAATTTACTTATCATTATGGTATCATTCTACCCAAAAGTCTTAATATTTAGTTCTCCACCACTTCTACATGTCTTTTCACATTCCCATCTTTCTTTTCCTTTTTGTAAATAGAGGCGTCCTCCATGGTGATTCAGTGCTATGACTTCTTCACCACACTTCTTTTACTCCATTTACCGTGACTCTGGTAGAGCTCAGAACCTACTTGACAGTTCCATGGTGTAGTTTGCCATACCTTTCAGGTTACTATCTCTTCCATTCTCTTCTATATTTGTATCCCATGCTGTGTCACTGATCTCCAGACCTTCCTCTTACTAAGTTTTATAAATGCCACATTTCTTAATCTTTCATGGTCCTGCATGTTGAATAGGAGGACTTGTACACACTTACAGCCTGTACAAAGAAAGATGAAGGGACAGGAAAACAATGAAATATACTGTAAAACCAGCCTACCAATAAATCCTGACTATCTCCTTGCACAACTAGCACCAGCCTAATGAAATCCACAATTTTACATTTAACATTCAAGGGAACTGAGTACACACGCATACACACTCATTCTCTCTCTCTCTTTCTCTCCAGCCAAATAAATCCACTTTATTAAAACCAAAACAAAGACAACCTCAAGATTTTGAATCAATAGCGCAGTTTAGAATTCTTTACATACACTCTTTAATGGGGAT
This sequence comes from Chrysemys picta bellii, assembly GCF_011386835.1. NCBI lineage: Eukaryota > Metazoa > Chordata > Testudines > Emydidae > Chrysemys > Chrysemys picta. The sequence goes on along the minus strand of NC_088795.1, from coordinate 34,118,395 downwards.
TGGTAATGGGATACAGAGCCTTTCACTCCTAGGGCAACCAGTTCAAATCTACCTCAGGTTGATAGTCACTGAAAGCTGGTACTATCTAACAGCTGATAGTTTATGTGAAATGAGTAGTTGGTCCTAGTCCAGTTCCTACTGAACAGGTGTCCACATTACCCAAAAAAAAAAAAAAAAAAAAGCCGCCATTCTTATTGTTATTCTATCTGACAGTCTTAATATGGAGATAAAAGGGCTGACTAGGTATAAAGACTGAACTGCCCTATCACCTCTAGAAGGGGTTACTTCTAGTTGGGTATGAGGTTTATTTGTGGCAGACCGATGATAAATTATTGTTATAGCAAAACTGACCCAAAAACCCCTCTTTAAAACCTATAAATCAGAAATATTAATTTTATCTCAACAATTAAATCTTTCTACGCTATAGAACATTTCAGTCAAAACATAAACAGAACATACTAGAAAAAGATCAAAACAGATTTAAAAAATAAGTATACTTCCCTTTTCTGTTAGAAAGCTTCTTGAAATTACTTCCAGTTCTCTGTAGTTTCTCATCCAATTTTTCTTTTCCAGGATCTTTCACAATCCCAGTTTTTCCTAGCAGATCTATGTGTACCCTGTAAGATGCAGTGCCAAGCAATAAAACCTGGAAAAGCAAAGCACCCCTTGTGGGAAGTTTAGGAGGGTGAAAATCTGATAAATTAAAGTGAAAAGCTGTGGGGAATAGAGAACCAGAATATTTTTATGTAACTCATTGTGTAATTTTGTCATGAAAGAAACTTTCTGAAATATATATGTATACCGTCATTTTTGTCATCCCTCCCCCCCGCAGAGGTTTCTTAGCACCCAAAGCTCCCTAAAGTCAGTGAGTGCTCTGGATTCTTAGCACCAGTGAAAAATCAGGTTAACAGAATATAATACAGTACTACATAAAAAAACAGTAGTATTGCATGAATGTGATTTCCTAGCTTTTTAAAAACTGACACCCCACCCCCCCATACCAACCTGTGAAACCATATTGACCATCCATTGGCCTCCATGTCAGAGGCATGTAACTTGACCAGATTTGGGTGGATTTTCATGGGGATGGCAGAAGGCATCCTGAGCTTCCTGCAGAATTTCAAGACCTTACTCTACAGCATGGAAGAGCTAGAGTATCTTAATGAAATGATTGTAAGAATTTTGTAACATGTAATTTCCCCCTAATTTTGTTCTGTGAAACAGCTGAACCGTTTTGGTGGAACTTTCCAAATTCAGCCTGAGGCAGACAGCTGGCTTAGCAAACTTGAGCCCAAGTAGTTCAAGTTTGCAAAGTTCTAAGCAAATGAAAACAGGGTCTTATAAAGGAAAGTGTCAGCACTTAAAGTAGGCAGCACTACTAACCCGGCCCATAATTGTGAATGAATTAGATGCACAATTATTGTCTTTGTTCAAAGGAATGTCAGGGATGGTGAATAGTTCTGTTTTTTCATCTAGATGATTTTTGTAGAGCTTTAAAACCCCACCCAATTTTGCCAAGTGAAAGCCAGATTGTGCCTGGCTCTTGCATGGATCTCAGTGTTACAAACTCATGATTTTAAGTAAAACACCAAATATCATGGGACTCATGATAAATGAATGAGTCCTATGATATTTGGTGTTTTATTTAAAGACCCAGTTCCAGGAGTCATGGGAATATGTTAAGATCTCAGCTTTTGTTTAAAAAAACAGAAGAAGAAGCAGCAAGTTTTTAGCCTTTGTGGTTGCAGAGAAAAGCTTGGGAACTGACCCAAGTATACCGTAAACCAGAAAGCAAATTAACCCCACGCCCCAAATTATTATTGTTATTTAAATCTCATTATTTTTAAGCCAATGTCATTGTTTCTGAATGCTTGGGGTTGGCAATGCTGGGATCCTTCGGGGGGCAGAAAGCAAGGACCATCTTGTGCTTCTAGAGCAAAGGGACAGAGACAATCAGTCTCTACTGGGAGATCAGACTGTGCTATTCCAAGGGTTGGTGAAATCTGTGCTTTCCCTGGGAGCCCTGGAGCGGAATGTGCGTCTTGAGCTACAGTCCCTTCTGCATCTCCTCAACAGAGCCCTGTGCTGTTTGCACAATCTGGCCCACAATATATTTGTGTAGAGGAAAAGAAAAAACGTCAGGAGGACATGCATTAAAAGGTGGCCTCACAAGGGCACAATGTTATATAGTTTTTCTTCAGCTCAACAGGTGGCTTGTCAACATAACTGTAATTTTATATAGAGGTATTCAGAAGCTTTAGGGACATAGACTATGGCATTTCAATTATGTCCATGCCTTTGATACTGTGCTACAGTGTCAGGAATGGTATGGCACTATTTAAACTCAGTGTATGTCAGTATTGGCTACATGGTTATGTGCCTGGTGCCAGCTCAATGCTTTCTTGTGTCAATGACTGCTCATGCTGTGCATGTGAAAGGCAGCTGTATTAGTAAAGCTTGGGTTTCTTTGATTTGTTGCTAATATATATAAACACCATTGTTAGAAACATTATCATAAAACAGCCTCCTAGATAATGCATAAAATACTGACAGATGAACAAATGTGCTTAATAAGGGGAGGCACATAGTGCAAAATAGTACCTTTGTCAATCAGCAGACCTGGCCAAAGCAGGGTGCATGAATGATGTAGTCTGTTTTATTTATTGCTCTCAGTTTCAGGCGCAGTTTCATTACATGGTAGGCAACAATTAGTAAGACAGAAGGACACTTTGAAGAGTGTGGCTAGAGGAATATGTTTAATCTCTTTAGATCAAAAACATTAGCTATCTTAGAAGTGATTAAATAAAAAGGGGAGAATATTTTCTAACAGCCTAGTTCCCCTCTCACTTACACTGGATAGCTCTGTTGACTTAATTGATTTATGGCAGTATGTGTGATGGGAGAATCAAATCCAAGATAGCTATTTTTGTCTCAGTGCCACTGTGTCACTGGTATAAAGGGGGGAAGAATCTGGATATGATAACACCAAAATATGTTGTATGCATTAACTATTAGATGTCCCCTCATTGCTCTGTAACAGGAGTTAAACAACAAAGGTCCTGTTCCTACTCCCTTTGAACTGAATGGTAGGTGTGCCCAGACAACAACACTCTACCTTTTTACAAAGAACAAACAATGAATAGGGTGCCCAGCAGTTCTTAGCCAGACTAAAAACCCTGCAGGTGTGCATCATCTCACCATCATCAAATACTGCTACATTCGTGTGTGTGTATATACACAGATTAGGGTGTTCATAGATATACAATTTCACCATGGAGGTGATTCAGATATGAAAAAAAACCATCCCCCCAAACACTGAAATGCCTTAATCATAATTGTATTGTTGCATGGCGTCACAAGTTTTGGGTGTCTTGCTGTGCATTTCCATGCCTTATGGAGTTCCTTTAAGTGTAACCTTAACTCTGAGTTTTCTAGATTTCTGCTGCTTGGTTTTGGGATAATTACAACATCCCTGTAATGATTTTTACTCTTAAGTTATTGCTGTGTACTTTTAATCTTAACTGCACTTTAATTTTTTTTTTTGTCTTGGAATCTGTAACGACATATGTAGAATGGCAGATTGTTCTCTTACAACCAGTGAAGTAAAGAAAAAATAACCATTGTTGTGCCTATTCATTAGTCTAGTGGCTCTCAAATCGTGGTCTGTGGATCACTGATGATCCATTGAGTATTTGAGTCCACATGCTTCTAGCTTCTCCTCTTAATTTTCAGCTGCTTCTTGAAGGGCCTGGACAGCTGTAGAAGCAGGTGTGAAAAAAAGGAGGAGCAAGCATAGGGGCCTCCCCAAGGGTCTGCTGCAATCATAAGATCAGGGAGGTGGAGGAATCCAAAGCTACTAGCACAAGAAAATCCAAATTCTGCCATGTGGAGAAAAGCCAGGGAGCTGCTAGCAGGACTGGAGTCAGGAGTGTCAAAGGCCAGGAGACTGGGCATGATGAGGATGTGTTGGAGAGAGGGGCATATACAGGCAGGAGACAAGATAGAACAAGTGCAAGGGAGCATGGGTGTAATTAGAAGGGGGACAAAAGGACATCTTACACCCCACAACTTTCAGCATGTGGTGGACAACATATTATTTCTCCCTACCAGATTACAGCCTCCATTTGGAGGAAAGGGGACGGCAAATGGAGGAGGAGGGATCAGTCTGAGGTTGCATCAGACAGCAATGCTCATCGCTCTCCCCTCTCCCCATCAGCTTTGACCAGCTGGACAGAGAGGAGGAAGCCACACATACAACCTGGAATGAAGATCCAAGTAGGTTTGGCATAGCTGAGCTGGGGGTTGGGAGGCACAATATAAAAGACACGGGGGGTACAAGCTAGCTCAGATAATATTTAACAAGATAATTTAAAAAATATAAACAATGTACTTCCCTTCACATGTAAATAATTTTCATTATAAATCCAATTCAGTATATAGAAACTACTTCTAATATCCAGGCCAACCGATTTGTTGACTTTAATATAGCTTTGGTAATTCTAGAATTTAAAATGGTAGTAAATTATTATTTACGGAAGTATTGTTATTTGGGAAACTTCCAAGATAGTTATGCACGTGTCTGATAGTTTATAGATCTTTTCTTAAATGTTTTTCACCTGGTGTGTTATTCGCAGTAGGTTATGATAGGTTCACATTTTCCATTGCCACCTCTGTAATGTGGACTTTTTTTCATTAGTCAGTACGTTTAGGATAAAATTTTGGCTACTAGATCCATTGTGTGCATGGATCTGAAATCGGTGCCAGAGAGCTAGTCCTATGGGTTAATTCTCAGAATGTTAATTAAAGGGTTAAATTCAGTGTTTGCTAACTTGCAACATATGCAATGATGGATCGTTGTTTATAATTGGTGTATATAGTGGCAGCTTCATAAACGTAAGAATGGTACTCCATATCCTGCTGCTAGTTGATTTTGAGTTGGTCTCAGAAGGTTTCCAGAGATATTTTGGTATCTGAAAGCCTGGCTATAGTCAAATTTAAGGTGATTTCTTGCATTAAATTGGTGGCCGGATTACTGGGATTTGCAGGCTACATGGCTCCGCCCTCTTGACTGTCATCTTGTTCTGCTTCCCAATCTTTTAGAGCTGTGAGGCTTGATGTTGGGTTTAGCGGGTTTGTCTTTCGGAGCACTCAGGAAAGATTCCATAGACATTTTGAAAGCTGTGCTTCAATCCATTGGGGGGGACAAAACTTAGTGCTTGAATCTTCTTAGCACCCTCATTTCAACTGGCAAACTCATTGAGACAGTTCTCAGCTGCAGTGCTGCACCATGTGACCTATGGACATTCTTCTAATAGTGTCATCCATACAGTGCTACCACATAATTGATAGTGATAGCCTGTGCATTGTTGGGTATTTATTAATCATTCTGAAAGATGATCTATATGGTTTGAACCATATTCTTATTTTCTTTTGAGGCTCTATCCCGCCAAGCCCCCCATCCCTTTAAAGTGTCTGCTCCAGGTTTGAGATGTGCCCACATGGGCTATGCTGATAACATCATGTCAGACATAGCTCTTTATTGGATTATAGTATTGGTTTATAGCAGGGGTTCTCAAATGGGAGGTCGGGACTCCCAAGGGGTCGTCAGGTTATTACATGGGGTGGGGGGGTCGTGTACTTTCAGCCTCCACCCCAAACCCCACTTTGCCTCCAGCATTTATAATGGTGTCAAATATATAAAAAAGTGTTTTTTGTTTATAAAGGGGGGGTCACACTCAGAGGCTTGCTATGTGAAAGGGGTCACCAGTACAAAAGTTTGAGAACCACTGGTTTATAGGGACTCACATAAAGGGGTACACATTTAAAAAAATTGTGTGTGTGTATGTAAAACCAAAATGATACACCCAGTTTGATATATAAAGTAGTAATAAAAATACTCAGCAAAATTCTGCCATTTAACAAAAAAGGTCATTTATCTGACCCTCTGTAGGCCAGCTGCATGCATCTGCAAGTTTCTGTGGTGGATGGGACATCACCAGCAGAGGCCCACTTCAGGAAAGCACTTAGCATGTCTATAAGTGCTTTCTTGAATAGTGATGCATTTCTGAACTGGGGCCATTGTGCATGCTAAGGCTTATTAGCGACATGAAGGGAAGATCCACAACTTTAGGGTACTTGCAAGGAAGATAAAATGATGTTTTAAATTACGTGTTTGAATAATGCCCACAACCTTGCTTATGGGGGACTCAGTACAGAACTCTTCAGCTAGTTAATTGCTCTTTAAATACTTGGAAATCATGTTTAGGTATGTTAATTTTCTGCATACACTTTAGTACTGTGAGGGAAAAAAAGAAGATGCTTTCAACTCTATTCATTGTCCTCACTCTAGTAGTACTTGGAGGCCAGCTTCAAAACCGGGGTCTAAAAAGGTCCTTAGCTTTTATCTGGAGCAGGCAAAGCCCTTTCAGAAAATTCCTTCAGCTTTTTGTTTCACTTGACATCTACACACTGTGTCCCAAAGAACCAGGTCTAAATGGTTCCTTTTTATGCCTTTCTAACTGTGATTCTTTCTCCGAAGGGTCAAATTAGAGCTCCTGCACTCTGAGCTGTGGCAGTGACATTTGACAGCATTAGCTCAGTTCTACCTCGGGAATCATGTAAAGCAGCCACTTGGAGGGATTTTTTTTAAAACATAACTTTCATAAACATTCTTACGCTGACAAAGCGTCTAATAGACCTTCTGGGCTCACATTAGCTTTATTCCAAAGGTTGTTTTCTTAACTTGAGTGTCCGACTCATGTTTTCTCTGGTCTTTGCCTTGCCTTTTGTGTTAGGTGTTACACATCAATGATATGCAGATGTTTTTAATACAATTTATTATCATGTATACTCACTCCAGGTAATTATATATTAACAAAAGTAAAAAGTCAAGAGCCCAATCCTGCAGACACTTTTTACTGTATATACTGTTTGCTACCACAGATAGCCCTGTTGATTTCCCTGGGACTATTCATGGTAGGGAACACCATGTTTGGTACCAAGCATTTGCAGGATTGGGCCATTTAATTGTAGTTGTTTGAAGCTTTACTTAGGAACAGCTGTAGATTCACAATCATTCACCATGTTTCCTAGACAGCTGGGCTGCTGTGGGAGGATTTTTATCAACAAGTAGCTCGCTAATGGTTAGCTGCTGCAATGCAAAGGGCAGGATTTCCATTAGGCATAGTAGGCTCATGCCTAGGGGTGCCAGCGTTTTAGGGGCACCGTACCTCTCTAAAACTGTGTGCAGCATGAAGGTCACCTGTAGGCAAGGGAGGCGGTGAAGATGCTGTGCTTAGGGATGGGTAAGGTGTAAATCCAGCCCTGGCAATGCATATTATCTGTTCCTTTCAGTGAACTGCTCTCATGTAGCCAAAGATATGTGTGGGAGGTGAGAAAGCCAAAGGTACCTTTACAAGTTTACAATTTGGTAAGCTGCTTCTGTTTCATATGTAGAGGATACAATCTTCATTTTGCAGTTGTTGCAATACTGAGCTGTATCTTGCTGTCAGAACGTCTACATGAAATCACGAAGGAGTTTTGTTAGCAAAACTGGGTAGCACAACTAACTCTAAGTAATGTACTCTAAATGTGTAGAGCCAGAATCTGGGCTCATTACCATTTAAATCCAGAGTGACTATATGAAAGGCAATGGAGTTATTCTGGATTTATATCAGTATAACTGAGAGCAGAATCAAACCCTATTGGGCTATAGAAATGTAATTTTTACTTCAAACTTGCAATTGTTTTAAAAAAGTCTGTCAAAATTTCAAAAACATGGAGAGAATCAGATGGCATAGACAAGATGGCAGTCAGATGACAATGGAACGCTATTTTTAATCTACTTTTACTAGTTCTGCTAGCTCATTGCATTTAGGGCCAAATTCTGCTACCTTGGCTCAGAATGAGTAGAACCTCACCTCTGGAGTAATGCCATTGAAACCAACTCTTGTAATGAGCAGCTTTTTAAAAGTTGTGAAATCGACACCTACATTTGAATAAAAATTGATGGAATTCAAATTTTATTTTATTGGATTAGAATCCTGTTGCTTTACATCACTGGAAGTAATTTATGACTGTTAAAATAAGAGTGATGGATAGGGGTCTGAAATACATGCTGCTTTTTCCCAATAGGCTAAGGGTTAGCTGTGAAGGTCAGACACGCTGTACAGGAAGCTTTTCTTTCTCTTTTGAATGCCTTGGTGTTTTTACATTTAAAAAAGAGGCTGATTGTTTCTGAACAGCTTAAAAATGGTTTCAAGAGATTCTCTCTCTTTGATTTGCTCTCATTTTTGCCTTTCTGTAAAAGTAGCTGCAATTGAACTTTTTTGAAAAGTTTTAATGTTACAAGTATTATTCCTTTGTGTTGTAAATTGCTCATCCTTTTACTTCTGATGGTTTCAGTGGAATCACAGACCATGTTCCAACAAAATTTTATTAATGCCATCTCAGTGTTAGCTTCTGTGTCTCAATCATCGAAATAAAAGATGGAAGAGAACTAGTACTTGATCTTATATATCATCTTGCCAGTCTGGGATATTGTCCAGTGCTTTGTCAAGTGTTGTCTTGTTTTAAATTATTCTAGTGCTGGAATTTTACCAGTTCCTTCAGGAAACCATTCTACATTTTACTTTGTTCAGCTTTATTCATTTTCCTCCTTAGATTCAGTCCTTGTATACCACAATGATATGTGTTATATAAAAGTCATCGATGAGAAAGGACCACGTTGAGCAATTTCTCTGCCTCCGGGATGTTTACACTTTTCAGATACATTCAGACAGTTATCTAATACCACCCGAGTGATTGGTTAGTCTAGCTGTACCTACTTAGGTCTCTATAGCATGTTCCTCTCCTGCATAAAAGAATAAAGGAGAGCAGTTACCTGAAAAGTTGTATGGCAGTGGAGGGTGGCTAAGCATCTCTACATCCATCCCCTACACCATGGGATTGGTAGTAATGCAGTTGGGATACAAGATTTGCTCTCAGAAATAGAGAGGCCAACGGTCCATTGGTTGCAAAGCATCAAAATCAGCGGATCCTTAGCCAGCTGTTGAAAAGGATTCTCTTTCAGTGCTACTGTCAGCCACCAATGCTAACACAGCACACTAATGATTGTCACAGAGCAGAGAGGATGAGTTAGCATTCCTCCGAATTTAAACATTCTAGATTCAGAAACATGATTTGAGATGAACTATGATGCTGTTTCTTTCATGCTTATCCTATGCTTTATTCTTTAAATGGCAAATGTGCATAAGCGTTGATGCAGGTTCTTCTTGAACACTGATGTGAAGTTGGTATTTCACATGCTTATTACCACAGTATTTATGAATATCTAGATAAGTAGGTGTATTGTACATAATAGGACAATTTAATATGAGTGACATTTCTGCTAAGGCAGGTAATTGTAGACAGACCATATTTTCCTCTATTGTATTAATCTTTAATACACTCCTATAATTTAGCTTCCTAACATTTTTCTTAAATTTATGCTTTTAACTTTTTTTTTTAACATAATCATAATTTTTCAAATATTGATACCAAGAAGCCAGAGACAGGGACTGGAAGCAGGACATTTGATCTCCAGTTATGCAACTTATTTCTATTATAAAAATCCCAAACCATACCAATTTGGCTTTAGTCCTAAGGAAATTTCAATACACCTCTACTCCGATATAACGCTATCCTCCAGAGCCAAAAAATCTTACCGCGTTATAGGTGAAATGGTTATAGGTTATATCGAACTTGCTTTGATCCGCCGGAGTGCGCAGCCCCGCCCCCCCGAGTGCTGCTTTACCGAGTTATATCCGAATTCATGTTATATCGGGCCGCATTATATCCAGGTAGAGGTGTATTTTAAAAGTAAGATTAAGGGGCACAGCCATTCTGTAAAGTGATATTTGATCTATTCTTCTTGCAGTTGCTGTGATTATGAATTCATATTTTATTAATATGAGTGGGATTGTTTGCCACGCCATACTTATTAAGTATCTTCTCTTATTAAATGCATCACGTGCAGTCTCTGAACATCAAGGAATCCTATTAACTTAATTTGTCCCAATGGAGCATGATCTCTGGGAATCATATCAGAATAAACAGTGTGCCTAATGAATTTTCCCGTAGGTCCATTATTAAAATTAGTTCTCAATTATAGGTAGTCGCTACATAACTACTATAGAAATGTGTGTGTGTATATATATTATAATTATGCATGAGGATACTTGTAATTATCCTGACTACCCAGCACTATTTTCTGGGGGCGAGGGGGGAAACTTGAGCCTTTAATATAAACCACAATGTGGTAAAGCGCTGTAACAACACTTGCAATTGTTTCAGAAACATGGGGCCAAATTCAGCCTCATGAGTGCAATAGGACAACCTGCAGGATGATACTTCTTAACAGGAATCAGAACCTGGCAACTGTAAACTCTTCAAGGCTTGTGTTGTCTTGTATGTGTGAGCAGCATTTAGCACACTGTAGACATTGCCCGAGTTAAGTATTAACAATGTAATCCCAGTTGCGCATCTCTCCTGGTCACTAACATAAACATTTAAATTGGTCAAAATAGAATTACATATCTTCTGCCTGTCCCTTTCTTTGTTCTGTGTTAAATAAATAACCTAAACCCAATTCGCTATAAGAATGAGACTCTGAGGCCTGGTCTACACTACGGGTTTAGGTCGACTTTAGCAGCGTTAAACCGAATTAAGCCTGGACACGTCCACACAACGAAGCCCTTTCTTTCGACTTAAAGGGCCCTTTAAACCGGTTTCTTTACACCACCTCCGACGAGGGGATTAGCGATAAAACCGGCCTTTGCGGGTCGGAATTGGGGTAGTGTGGACGGAATTCGACGTTATTGGCCTCCGGGAGCTATCCCACAGTGCTTCATTGTGACCGCTCTGGACAGCACTCTCAACTCAGATGCACTGACCAGGTAGACAGGAAAAGACCCGCGAATGTTTGAATTTCATTTCCTGTTTGCTCAGCGTGGAGAGCACAGGTGACCACGCAGAGCTCATCAGCACAGGTAACCGTGATGGAGTCCCAGGATCGCAAAAGAGCTCCAGCATGGACCGAACGGGAGGTACGAGATCTGCTCGCCATATGGGGAGATGAAGCAGTGATAGCTGAACTCCGTAGCAGTAAAAGAAATGGCAAAGTATTAGAAAAGATCTCCAAGGCCATGAAGGACCGAGGCCATAACAGGGACACACAGCAGTGCCGCGTGAAAATTAAGGAGCTACGGCAAGCTTACCACAAAGCCAGAGAAGCAAACGGAAGGTCCGGGGCAGAGCCGCAAACTTGCCGCTACTACGCGGAGCTGCATGCGATCCTAGGGGGTGCAGCCACCACTACCCCAACCGTGTGCTATGACTCTCTCACTGGAGAAACACACAGGGAAGACGGTTCGGGGAACGAGGAAGATGAGGATGGAGGTACTGTAGGTAGCTCACAGCAGCAAGGAAGCAGAGAAACCGGTTTCCCCAACAGCCAGGATATGTTTGTGACCCTGGACCTGGAACCAGTAACCCCCGAACTCACCCAAGACCCAAGGGCACACAGGAGACCTCTGGTGAGTGTAACTTTGTAAATATTTGTAAACATTACACAAAAAAAAGCAAGCGTGTTTAATGATTAATTTGCCCTGGCAATCGCGGCCAGTACATCTACTGGAAAAGTCTGTTAACGTGTATGGGGATGGAGCGGAAATCCTCCAGGGACATCTCCAGAAAGCTCTCCTTTATGTACTCCCAAAGCGTTTGCAAAAGGTTTCTGGGGAGGGCTGCCTTATCCCGTCCGCCATGGTAGGACACTTTACCACGCCAGGCCAGTAGCACGTAGTCTGGAATCATTGCATAACAAAGCATGGCAGCGTATGGTCCCGGTGTTTGCTGGCATGCAGACAACATCCATTCCTTATCTCTCTTTGTTATCCTCAGGAGAGTGATATCATTCACGGTCACCTGGTTGAAATGGGGTGATTTTATTAAGGGGACATTCAGAAGCGCCCGTTCCTGCTCTTCTGAACAGAAATGTTCCCCGCTGTTAACCACGCGGTGGAGGGGAGTGGTGAAGTGATCATCCCAGAGAATCGTGTGTGTGTGTGTGTGTGTGGGGGGGTGGTTTACTTGTGTTTGTGCCGCATGTTAACCAGGAAACTGCAGCCCCTCCTTTTACATTGAAAACCCATTTTAAATGGACAACCCAATTCATCCTTGATATGGGAAATGCGCTGCTGTTTGCAACCTTTCCCGCATGTTAAGAAGGTTAAAAAAGCCAAAACACTGTGGCCTACCATGGCTGCCTGCAAGCCGAAATATGCGACCTTGTAATGAAAGAGTGTACCCATTGTTCTCTAAAATGTGTCTTTTTTAACCACCTCTCCCTTCTCCTCCACCAGCTGCAAATGTTTCTCCTTCGCAGAGGCTCGTGAACATTAGAAAGAGAAAACGTAGGACGAGGGACGATATGTTCACGGAGCTGCAGATGTCCTCCCACGCTGATAGAGCACAGCAGAATGCGTGGAGGCAGTCAATGTCGGAGATGAGAAAAGCCCAATATGAACGAGAGGAGAGGTGGCGGGCTGAATGGCGGGATGAAAAGAGCAAGTGGCGGGCTGAAGACGATAGGTGGCGTCAGCTTGCAGACAGACGGCAAGAATCAATGCTCCGTCTGCTGGAGCATCAAACTGATATGCTCGAGCGTATGGTTGAGCTGCAGGAAAGGCAGCAGGAGCAGAGACCGCCGCTACAGCCCCTGTGTAACCAACAGCCCTCCTCCCCAAGTTCCATAGCCTCCTCACCAAGACGCCCAAGAACACGGTGGGGGGGGCCTCCGTCCACCCAGTCACTCCACCCCAGATGATCGCCCAAGCATCAGAAGGCTGGCCTTCAATAAGAATTAAAGTTTTAAAATGCAGTGTGTCCTTTTCCATCCCTCCTCCCCCACCCATCCCAGGCTACCTTGGCAATTATCCCCCTACTTCTGTGAGGAACTAATAAAGAATGCATGAATGTGAAAAAACAATGACTTTATTGCCTCTGCAAGCGGTGCTCGAATTGGGGAGGGGAGGGTGGGGTGGGATGGTTGGTTTACAGGGAAGTAGAGTGAACCGGGTCGGGGGGGTGGGGGTTGGAGGGTTCATCAAGGAGAAACAAACAGAAGTTTCACACAGTAGCCTGGCCAGTCACAAAACTCGTTTTCAAAGCTTCTCTGATGCGCACCGCGCCCTGCTGTGCTCCTCTAACCGCCCTGGTGTCTGGCTGCGCGTAATCAGCGGCCAGGTGAGTTGCCTCAACCTCCCACCCCGCCATAAAGGTCTCCCCCTTACTCTCACAGATATTGTGGAGCGCACAGCAAGCAGCAATAACAATGGGGATATTCTTTTCGCTGAGGTCTGAGCGAGTCAGTAAGCTGCGCCAGCGCGCTTTTAAACGTCCAAATGCACATTCCACCACCATTCGGCACTTGCTCGGCCTGTAGTTGAACAGGTCCTGACTCCTGTCCAGGCTGCCTGTGTACGGCTTCATGAGCCATGGCATTAAGGGGTAGGCTTGGTCCCCAAGGATCACGATAGGCATTTCAACATCCCCAATGGTCACTTTCTGGTCCGGGAAGAAAGTCCCTTCCTCCAGCTTTCGAAACAGAGCAGAGTTCCTGAAGACGCGAGCATCATGTACCTTTCCCGGCCATCCCACGTTGATGTTGGTGAAACGTCCCTTGTGATCCACCAGGGCTTGCAGCAGCATTGAAAAGTACCCCTTGCGGTTTACGTAGTCGGTGGCTTGGTGCTCCGGTGACAAGATAGGGATATGGGTTCCGTCTATGGCCCCGCCACAGTTTGGGAATCCCATTTCAGCAAAACCATCCACTATTGACTGCACGTTGCCCAAAGTCACTACCCTTGCTATCACCAGGTCTTTCATTGCCCTGGAAAATTGGATCACAGCAGCCCCCACCGTAGATTTGCCCACTCCAAATTGATTCCCGACTGACCGGTAGCTGTCTGGCGTTGCAAGCTTCCACAGGGCTATCGCCACTCGCTTCTCAACTGTGAGGGCTGCTCTCATCTTGGTATCCTGGCGTTTCAGGGCAGGGGAAAGCAAGTCACAAAGTTCCATGAAAGTGCCCTTACGCATGCGAAAGTTTCGCAGCCACTGGGAATCGTCCCATACCTGCAGCACGATGCGATCCCACCAGTCTGTGCTTGTTTCCCGGGCCCAGAATCGGCGTTCCACGGCATGAACCTGCCCCAGTGACACCATGATTTCCACATTGCTGGGGCCTGTGCCTTGTGAGAGGTCTATGTCCATGTCAATTTCCTCATCACTCTCGTCGCCGCGCTGCAATCGCCTCCTCGGCTGGTCCGGGTTTCGCCTTGGCATGTCCTGGCTCTGCATATACTCCAGGACAATGCATGTGGTGTTCATAGTGCTCATAATTGCCGCGGTGATCTGAGCGGGCTCCATGATCCCAGTGCTAGCTATGGCGCCTGGTCAGAAAAAAGGCGCGAAAGTAGTATCTGATGGACCAGGAGAAGGAGGGAGGGCGGGAGGGAGGGAGGGCCAAGTGACGACATGGCGTACAGGTACAGGAACAGGGAGAAACACAAACAACTGTCACACAGAATGGTCCCCCCAAAGATTAAACTGAAAACCCTGGGCTTAGCAGGCCATTGATTTCACGGAGGAAGGGGAAGCAAATGAATACAGAACAAATCTATTTTTTACATCTTAAGCTGGCAGCCGACGGTGCAGCATGAGTGATAGCCTCTCCAGTACGATGACGATGGATACCAGTCATAATATACCATCGTCTGCCAAAAGGCAAGGAGCTGCTGCTGTGTAGCAATGCAGTCCCACGTCTGCCAGCCCCACGTCCGCCAGCACCCAGCATCGCCCTCGGCCTCTTCTGGGTGCTTAGCAGACAATACTGGGCAATTGGCAGAAAATAGTATGCTACGACTGGTTGCCATCATCATCGAAACATATCTGCCCAGGTGGCCATGATTGACAGCCACTCCAGTATGACGACGATGGGTACCAGTCATAATATACCATCGCCTACCAAAGGGCAAGGGGCTGGTGCAATGCAGCCCTACGGCTGCCAGCCCCACGGCTATCACTCATGCTACACCATCTACCGCCAAAAGGCAGTTAGCAGCTGCTGCTGTGTAGCAATGCAGTCCCACGTCTGCCGGCACCCAGAGGACATATGGTGACGGTGAGCTCAGCTGAGCTGAGCGGACTCCATGCTTGCCGTGGTATGTTGTCTGCACAGGTAACCCAGGTAAAAAGGCGCGAATCTATTGTCTACCGTTGCTGTGACGAGGGGGGAGGGGCCTGACGACATGTACTCAGATCCGCCCGCGACACTGTTTTGCATCATCCGGGCATTGGGATCTCAACCCAGAATTCAAAGAAAAGGCGCGAAAGTAGTATCTGACGGACTAGGGGAAGGAGGGAGGGCGGGCCGAGTGACGACATGGCGTACAGGTACAGGGAATTAAAATCAAGAACGGTGGCTGTGCATCAGGGAGAAACACAAACAACTGTCACACAGAATGGTCCCCCCAAAGATTAAACTGAAAACCCTGGGTTTAGCAGGCCATTGATTTGACGGAGGGAGGGGGAAGCAAATGAATACAGAGCAAATCTATTTTTTACATCTTAAGACGACGGTGCAGCATGACTGATAGCCCTTGGCAGCAAATACGGGGCGCTTGGCAGTTAGTGTATGACGATGGTCTTCAGGCCTATTGCACGATCGGCTGCTCGGGGAAGACTCTGCTAATGTGCGATGACCCAACTTGTAATAGGACGGTTAACAGTCGTAATACACCATCTACTGCCAAAAGGCAAGCCCCACGGCTGCCAGCACCCAGATCGCTGATGAAGGCTACCAGTCTACTGCACCGTCTACCGCCAAAAGGCAGTTAGCAGCTGCTGCTGTGTAGCAATGCAGTCCCACATCTGCCGGCACCCAGAGGACATATGGTGACGGTGAGCTCAGCTGAGCTGAGCGGGCTCCATGTTGTCTGCACAGGTAACCCAGGTAAAAAGGCGCGAATCTATTGTCTGCCGTTGCTGTGACGGGGGGGGGGAGGGGCCTGACGACATGTACCCAGAACCGCCCGCGACACTGTTTTGCATCATCCGGGCATTGGGATCTCAACCCAGAATTCCAAGGGGCGGCGGAGACTGCGGGAACTGTGGGATAGCTACCCATAGTGCAATGCTCCGGAAGTCGATGCTAGCCTCGTACTGTGGACGCGGTCCGCCGACTAGAGCACCTAGAGCATTTTATTTGTGGACACACACAATCGGCTGTATACAACCGATTTCAATAAAACCGGCTTCTATAAATTCGAACTAATTTTGTACTGTAGACATACCCTGAGTCTTCAGCAACCAAGGATCTTTCAGGAGCTTGGGTGCCACCTCGCTAGCCACTGATGTTTCTGGCTAGTGCAGCCTACAGAGTGGTTGGGGTTAGCCTGGCAGAAGGTTGGGTCAGGCCATCTGGGAGATGCAGCCACAATCTATTCCTCTTGGAATGTCTGTCCTGGAGCTGGAGGTGTAATTTACAGCTAGGGTAGACATAGCTGCACTAGTTCTGATCAAGCTAGTATGCTGGAAGAAGTGTAGCCATAACAGCATGAATGGTGGGATGGGCCAACTGCCCCAAGTCTGAGACTGTAGGTATGTACTTAGGGTGGCTAGCCTGTCCTGCATGCTTGCCGTGGTGGCTACCCTTCTGTTTTTAATATGTTAGCTTGATCAGAGCTAGTGTAGCTACCCAAGCAGGAAATTACACCTCCAGCTCCAGTGTAGAAATAGCCTAAGATAAGTCCTCAATTTAGCCCTTATTCAGGAAAGAATCCATATTCAGGAAGGACTTAAGCAAATGCAATGGGCCATAGGCATGCATTTAATGTTAAGTGTATGCTTAAATGCTTTCATGAACAGAGAAATATTTAAGTCCACGCCTGGTTACTCTTCTGAATGGGGGCCTTTATTAGCAGAACAGCAACCGAACAGGCAGCAGTATTGCAAACTCCTCCATTCCATCCTGCTTGTATGACTGAACCATGTTCTGGAATGACAGCCTCTAGGGCTGAGAAGGTAATTCATTCTCCATGCCAGTCATTGGCCTCTCTGCTGAGACTGCCAACTAACTGCCAATTATGATGGTGGTTTTTGTGATATGGACAGGTGTTCTCTAGGAATTGGATCAAGATCACCAATTCATTTGATATGAGCTAATAGACAACAGAGAATGAGTATTACTATATGTGTAAATATATTACTGTATATTTTGAATGTTTATGTAATGTATAATTAGTTTCCTGTGGAATGTATTTAATAGATACAGTAATATGTTTATTACAGCTACATTTAACACTAAAAGTACAGCCAAAGGGCTGGACTGGTGTGACATGGAAACTTTCTGTTTGTAAGCAGTTTCTCCCATGAAACATGTTACAAAAATAATGCTGGTAACAGGAATGGGTAGTGTTGTGAAAGGCCATTTGTATCAACTTTGTTCCTCCCAACCCCAGACACTTTTTCTCCAGGCCTACTTACTCCCCATCCATGAAGTCCAGTGCTCAAGGACCATCCATAGAGAGGCTATCATGGGTTTCCAGGGAAGGGAACGACAATACAGTGTAAGTAACATTTCCCCTTTTCTGTGCTTTTCACACAAAATTCTGGAGGTC
Organism: Chrysemys picta bellii; assembly: GCF_011386835.1. Taxonomy (NCBI): domain Eukaryota; kingdom Metazoa; phylum Chordata; order Testudines; family Emydidae; genus Chrysemys; species Chrysemys picta. The sequence goes on along the minus strand of NC_088795.1, from coordinate 34,100,675 downwards.
TGGATCCTCTCCATTTGCAGAAGTTTAGGGGACAATCGATCCGTGCTTGATAACATTGAGAATGTAGTGGCCTTGCTCCTAGTGACTATAAACAGGTTTGTAGCTAACTACAGCACTTTAATTTTGGTTTAATATTAGAAGAATGTCACTGTTTAAATATTTTACAGTACACTTTTTCAGACCCAGTGTGCTGTTACATATTTGCACCTTCAAAATGAACTGTGGGGATGAATTAGAGGATGAATTTCTCTAGCGTCCTAATTTGCACCTATGGTGAGGTTGTTAGAGGGGCAGGAATTCTGATCTGTGCTGTCAGGTTCTGCAAATCTTAAATATTGTGAGTAGTACAGTAAGCAAAATAGGCAATAGGAGAAGAAAATAAAATAGTTCATTTTTATTTTACCACTTCTTTTGCTCTGGTACTCCTGATAGATAAGGTTTCAGAGCCTGACAACATTTAATTAAAAAATGTAAGTAGCCAGTTCTAGGTTGCATATGCTACCCTATGGGCTTTTTTCCCCCCTAGTCCCTGAGCATCAAGGAAATGTGCATGGTCACATCAGCTCGGAAAATCCCTATTCCCATTTGAGTCCCTAGCTCCACTCAAATGGCTGTTTACACCTGCCCAAGCTTTTGAACGTTTTTGTCCATATTTTTAAGAAACTGCCTCTTATCTGCTTCACATTTCACTTCTTCAACACTAGAGACCATGTGCAAAGCTACTTTTAAAAACCAGTGACCAGTTCCTTGCTTGCAATCTGTATAAGCCTTTTCCACCAATTCATGTGCTGTTGAGGCTGTTGTACTGTCACACTAAGCCACAGGTGTCCCATTCGATGATGCTGAAATATTTTGAGTGGCGCTGCATGGTGCGGGGCAGATAATGTCATTTAGAAACAGAGAGAACAATAATTCATGGGCAGCATAAATATCATGGCAATGAAGTTTGGAAAATCTCTGTGGCTGGGTGCTCAGCTGAGCCGTTGAGTATCCAGTCACCTTAGGCATCCAGTTCAAAAACCCTATTTCCAAAGAACTATGATCACCCATATTCTGCTTTGAAAATGCCCTTCATTTTCTGAGCTCCTAGACGTGAGCAGACATATCCTTTGCAGAGTGCCCAGTGGAGGCTTTTTGGAAATTTTCCTTTTAGCTTCTCTGTGTTCATCCGTCTGTAAGATCAATGAAACAATGCCAACTTCAGAAGATGACATGGTAATTATTTTTTGTAAAGTGCTTTGAGATCCACAGATGAAACATACTATTTAAGTGTGTGTTGTTATTGTGAATACTAATATACATAATTTATTGAGATTTTTTTTCATTGGCTAAGCATAATGTGAAGGTCACTCATCGGAGTTTTATTTCAGGTTTGAAAAAGTTGTTGTTCTTCCAGTACTTGATTAATTTTCCCCATGCTCATTCGCTTGATGTTTTTGAATTAACAATTATTTCTGATACATGCTGTTAAAATAAATTAGAAAACTGCAAGGACTTTTCATCAAGTCAATATATTTGTCTTTTGCCCAGACAAAGTAGTGCTTCACAGCACTTGCACCCCTGGGGTTTATCCCACATATAAAATCCCATTTTCATAGCATTCAAGAAATTATGACCCTAGTCCTTCTCAGAAGAGCCCTTAGGAGGTATTACTTGATTACTGGGTTGAGGAGAACTGCCAAAGACATTAGAAATTCAGGAAACCTAATAGTTTCTAATTTTGAGAACCACATTGGGGTAAGCCAACTTTCAGAGTAATTGTAGTGAGATTGATTTTGAAGTGCATAGTTATGCTATCGTGATGGTTTATGAATGAACCTTTATATCCCCCACCTTTTCATATTCGGCCCTCCACCAGATTTATATAGGAAGTGGATTCCAGCATATCATCTGGCATTCACAAAATATCACAAAATGGAAGCAGTCAAATATATTGTGGAGCAATTAGATGCCATTATTTTTATTTTGTTTTTACCTTTTCTTCTTTTTCATTTCTGTCCTATCTGCTGCCTGCAGGCTGGTTGTAAGATGTTGGCTGTCAATGAGACAATTTTTAAAGTATTATTTTAGTATTTTGACAAGGATTTGTATAGTGGCTCTCTTTGTAGTTGAGTTCTGAGTGCACTGTATGTGGTTTAGATTAAGGCAAACATAATCCATAGGTATAATATAGAGAGCTGATACCCACGAGTCTCACTGGGCACCATGAAGGATAGAGATAAGGACATTGTTGGTGGGTTTTATTTCTGGAGGAGGGTGGGAATCAGAGGTACTATAACTGTAGTGGTAAGTCTGCTGTCAAAATTAGAAACAGAACTGTTCTGTCATAAACAGGGGGTATCTGTTCTTTATATTAGAAAAGATTTAAACGTTTAACTGATCAAGACCAATGGCTAACTTGGTTCCCCTCCTTGAGTTTGTAATCCCTGACTGGAAAGGTTTAATCTGACTATTAAACTGGTGTTTAATAGTCTCCCTCTCCAAAAAGAAAGCAGTACAGATACTGTTATGTTTGTATTCTTGTAATCATGTTATATACTTCATAGAGCTCTCCAATTAGAAAGTCTCTGCACTCCAGAATGTATAATATTTCCCCAACATCTGCATAACTTAATTTATTTTTCCTGCATCATTTATATCAAGAAATGATATCCATCTCTCTATCCCAGCTCAGGTTGGGCACTGTAAAGAGGATTTGACCTGGTATATATATATCTCCATTGCAGCCCCTTTCAAATCTAGCTTTCCCTTTGTGCCGCGAAATAACTCACACAGAGGGCTGGTTTGTCTCTTGGCTATATCTAGGTTTGGGGGAGGCAGAAAGGAGGCTCCCCCACCTCACTCAGCTGCACTGAGCGTGAGATGCAAGAGGGCTTCAAGCTGTCGGAAAGCTACTGCTCTTGCATTTCTATTATTACTGTTCCCTCTGGGAGTGTCAGCCAGTGGGGCTGGGGAAGTATTGTGGAGTCTCTTCATAAAAGTGATGATCTCAGAGGCAGGGCTGGTTCCAGGTTTTCTGATGCCCCAAGCAGCGGAAAAAAAAAAAGAAAGGCCGAGCGGCGGCACTTCGGCAGCAGCGCAATTGCGCTGCTCTATTCTTCAGTGGCAGTTAGGTGGCGGGTCCTTTGCTCCCTCTCTTCCTCTTCGGCAGCACTTTGGCGGCAGATCAAAGAGGAAGAGAGGGACTGAGAGATTCCCGCCGAAGACCCGGACGTGCCGCCCCAATAGCGGACGGAGTGCTGCCCCTTTGTATTGGCCGCCCAAGGACCTGCTTCCTTAGCTGGTGCCTGGAGCCGGCCCTGCTCAGAGGGAATAGGAAAGGAGCAGAAGAGGATTGAGCAGAGGCAAGGCCTCAGTGGGAGCAGAAATCTGTGCTTTTGGAGCTTCAGGGTTGAGAGCAGGAGAGACTTGGGAGTCTGAAGATCAGAGAATCACCAGTGAGAATGGTTCAACCCACGTTAGTCTCACAGTATATCTAGAGTGGGAAAGACTTATGTTTTTATATTTTAAAATTGTTCCCTTTGCAGCAGGACAATTTAACTTAAACAGTTGCGGGGGGGGGGGGGGGGGGGGGGGGAGAAGCTTAAATAGCCAACATAAAATTACAACATTTTACTGAAAATCATCGAAAGGAAACCACAGAAGAGATGTCCCTGAACTGTAAGAGACTCAGTTTGGACATATGCAAATTCTTGTATGCAGTGTTGTTGTAGCTGTGTTGGTCCCAAGATATTAGAGAGACAAGGTGGGTGAAGTAATATGTTGGTCCAATAAAAGATATTACCTCACCCGCCCTTGTCTCTCTAAAATGCAAATTTTGCCAGAGAAGCTGTTAACAAGTTTTGACAGTGTAGCCTAGACAGCTGTCACTTTTATGAAAGGATGAATGTAATTATGGGAATCTCAAACCCTAAATAAATCTGCCAGAGCTCCAAGAGAATTTCTCAGGTTCAAAACTTCGAAAATTAGTGATTTTAACTTATTTTTGAAACCTTTATTTCTTTCCAAATAAAAGAGAAGTTTTTCAAGGCCTGTGGTGACAATTCAAGGCTCGGTTTTGACCTCTAAGCCCTGACCCCATTCTAGTCCATTAGATCTAAAAACTTTTATACCTCTCCTTTTGTTTCCTTCAAATAGAGGGTTGCTGCTAAAAGTATCAGGTTCTCTCAGGTTGAGTTGTTACACTGAAAGCTTTTGTAAATAAATAAAGTAAAAAGCCAGCTTGACTTATTATTTACTTGTGTGAGGACAATATAGCAACATGGCCCAAAAGAGGGTAAATATATAGACACAAAAATTGGACATACATATGCATTTAAAAAAATACTTAACAGGCAGTTCCTCTTTAAATGTGGAGAGTTAATATTCTCATAAGCATTAAAAGGATATAGGATGCTCTGCTCTAGATGCTTGTGATGTTATCTGGGATTTCAGTAAATCAGTAGGTCGTGGCATGTAGATACAGGGGAAGACCGGTTTCAAATATCTTGGTTTTAAAATATATTTGTAAATATATTTAGATCTGTAGAATTTTTGTAATGACTATGCTTTTCAATTCCATGATATAGTGCATTTCATCTGGGCGTCTCAAATTGCTTTACAAACCCTTGAATTTAGTCTCATAACACTCTGGGAGTCAGGGATGTTTTATTATCCCCATTTTGCATTAAAAATCATAGATTATAAATCCAGAAGGGACCGTTTTGATCATGTAGTGTGCCCTCCGGCATAAAACATGTCATGGGACTTCCCTGAATTAAGTCGTGCTTGAATTAAAGCATATCTTTTTATAAAAACACCCAATCTTGATTTTTAAAATGTCTGTGATGGAGAATCCACCACAACCCTTAGTAAGTTGTTCCAATGGTTAATTACCCTCACTCTTGAAATAAGGTGCATTTTTTTTAAGTCAAATTTGTCAAGCTTCAACATTCTGCCATTGACTGGAAGTTGAAATAGAGGCAGAGACCGATTAAAGTCAAGTGTTTCAAAAATAACAACTGATTTTGAGCTTTTCCACTTTTGGGTATCCAACCTGAGATGTCTACAGCTCCCTTTGTCTTCAGAGGGAGTTCCTGGGTGCTCAGGATTTCTGAAAAGTAGGGCGAGGTGTCTTAAGTTGCTGCCACCAAAATTGAGGCATATAAAATCAGTAGTCGCTTTTGAAAATGTTAGTCCAAGTGACTTGCACCAATATCACATGAAAAGTTTGTGGCAGAATGAGAGTAAAACCTAAGTCTCCGTAATCTCAGTCCTATATCTGAGCCATCCTTCGGTACTCATATATTCTGCCTCTCATTTGGAGACGGTAATTAGGCTTTTGAAAGGTTGTGTCATTTAGAATTTATGTTCTAAAAGAAATATCGCAAGAGTTGTATGTAATTTTCTCTACTTTCAAGCTGTAAGTGGACTCATCCTTGCAGTTTTCATCAGTTGAATGCAACCTTGTTTCTTCTCTGCATTTTTTCTTGTTTGTTTCATCCATGAGTGCCTCTCATTTGCAAAATTCTCCATTCGCAAGAGACAAATTCTGTCCCTGGGACATTTCTAGACGTCAAAAATCATTGATGAGAAGTCTTAAAGCTCAATCATTTTTTCCCCATAATGGAAGCAAAATGGTAGGAAATGAGAAAAGGAAACCCCAGGTAATGCAACTGCATGGAAACCCATTTCTGCGTATTTAAGGGCAGTTGTTGTGTTGGGACATGGTATGCATCACTGCTGCCTCTTGACAGGTTCACCATGGAGAGACACAAATTAAATTCTTTCAGTTGCAGTTTTGAAGCTAAAAGTGTTTGACTGGTTCAGCCCCTGAATGGTGTTTAAGGAATAAAGGGAAAGGAGCAGGAAGTTCTAATTGGCAAATTACTCCTTGTTATTTAGTTTGGCTTCTAAGTTGGAAATTACGATAATGAGGAGCTTTGTGGGACTTGCCCTTGAACAGGACCAGGAGGCTTTTTGTTCAATTACTATTTAATGTGAAGATATTCAAGGAACATATTGTAGCATTTAAGCCATCACTTTCTATTAAACAAATATTTTATTGTAATGATTTTTAAATCTCTCTCCATGGATGCTTTTATGATTTAAAAATGTCTAAGCTAAGTGAAGTGTAGATTGCAAAGAAGGACTAAAAAGATCTTCTAGTTACTTAGCATTTGTCAAAGTGTGATTCATTTAGTGGCTGTAAGTATATAATTCACAATGTAATACACTCCAATTGCTCTTTATGTATAATAACTTAAGATGTTCTAAAGCATTAAACTCTGAAAGAATTGTCTTATGAGATACCAAATGTCGTATACGTTTAATAAGCAGCTTTCAGAGTAAAGCACATGACTCCATTTACTAGTGTATTTTAAAACCGATTAAGCTTATTCTCACCATTTTTTAAAATAAAAAAGGTCAGGGTGACAACAGAAAGCCATATTACCACGAAGGGTGTGATCCTGCCAACACAAATATACATGTTAGAAACCCATATCACATGACTTACTCACCTACTTGCATGATTGGGCCCTAAATTTCTATTGCATTTGTCATTATGTATCATGCATTAAGTATAAAAAAAATTACATGAGCACACTTGTAGTCTACAAAACCAATAAAAGAACTACATGCATTGAGTGATGTATTGGGTGGTTGTTTACAAAAAATTCTTTTTTATCCTCTAAATCAGTGTTTCCCAAACTTGGGATGCTGCTTATGTAGAGAAAGCCCCTGGCGGGCCAGGCCGGTTTGTTTACCTGCCGCGTCCACGGGTTCGGCCGATCGCGGCTCCCATTGGCCGGGGTTCGCTGCTCCAGGCCAATGGGAGCTGCTGGAAGTGGCAGCCAGTACGTCCCTCGGCCCGCACCACTTTCAGCAGCCCCGGTTGGCCTGGAGCAGCAAACCATGGTGGGAGCTGTGATCGGCCGAACCTGCGGACGCAACAGGTAAACAAACTGGCCTGGCCCGCCAGGGGCTTTCCCTACACAAGCAGCGTCCCAAGTGTGGGAAACACTGTTCTAAATCATGGCATATATTGGATGACCTTGTCAAAACTCGTACTTCCCTGAGAAATACAATGCATGTATTTGTATGTGAGATACTTTTTTTTATTAGTGGTTGTAATATTGTACAAATTGCCTAAGAGTCTTTTCTGATCTATAACTAGTACTTATCATAATTTAGTAGAAGTACTGCGCTCGGTACTTTACTGTACAAACAAAAGGTCTAAGGCTCTGAGCCTTCAAACACATGACCAGGGCTATAGTCTCTGCCCTGATGTGCTGAACTCATCATTTTAGACATGATATCACAAATACAGTAACAAGCAGTAGGGAGCGGAAAGAAAGAGGAAGGACAGTGTCCAGCAATAAGATCACAAATTTTTATTCATTTAGAGGAAACCACTGTAAAGAGGCAATTTTCTCAAATAAATTCAAATGGAAAAGCATGTGTCAGAGTGAGAGGTTAATTCTGAGATCAGAAATACAAAAAGCTCCATAGCATTTTTTGTATGAGAAGTACACTGATAAAAAACGTTATGCCTAGTTAGCAAAGTTTAACATATGCTTCTATTTATGCTTAAAGTGCATAGTATCAACAGATGATCAGAAAGATTATTCCACGATGGATTATTCCAGGTAGATAGTATTCTAATTGTATTTAAATTTGTTGTGCTATTTCCTCTACTAAGCACCTTTCAGTGATATCAGCACTAGATATCTAAATAAATAAATAGAGTGCACGTGACTTGGTTCACACTTCTCAAAAAAAAAAAAAAAAAGAAAGAAAAAAAATAAGTTCACAAAGTTATTCAGCATGGGGCACGTTCATGACTTGGTAATTTAAGAAAAAGGATTTTTAAAAAACAATTATTATTATTTACTCTGTTCTTCTGTGCGTCATGGAAGAAGTTAGTTTTTAAAAGGGATTTGAGAAATAAAAGGGTAGATTGGCGGACCAGAATCAGCAGATTTTGATTTAATTAGATAAATGGATACATGAGTAGATTGAACAGAAAAAGTTAATATTTCCAGGAAGTATTTGTATTATGATATATATATATATATATATATATATATATATATATATATATATATATATATATATATCCCCTTTTCCCCTCTCTCTGTTTCTTCCATATCTATACATATTTGGCTTTCTTCACTCACTCTAACCCTTATCAATTTTCAATGAAAGGTTTACCTGATATCAATAAGTTACTTCATACAGACTGAAGGTTATTTGTTTCACCTCTCTGAAGAGGAGTTGTGTCATCCTGGGTAACCAGTTGTTATTAGTCTTACAAAGTAAGCTGCCTTTGACTGCCATGCTTATCAAGTAGATACTGAGTATTTATTTTCTAGTTTCTTGCACTGCAGACTATGGAGCTGGTACGTCAGTTAATAGCTGTTGGTAAACTATTTATCTGTAGCTATAAATTGAATGAGAGGAAGGATAGAAATTGAATGAGAGGTTTTATGGTATAGGCACTGAACTAAGAAGAGCTGGGTTCAGTTCTCAGATCTGTCACAGACTGTGTGTGATCTCGGCCAAATCACTTACTTTCTGTGCTTCAGTTCCCCATCTATAAAATGGAAACATACTTTTTTCTTCCACTCTTTCTGTCTTGTCTATTTAGAGTGCATGCTCTTCAGAACAGGAATTGTCTTTTAATATATATCTCTACAGCCTGTCAATACATTTGTATCATCCACATAAGTTATTTTACAGGGTTGTCATTTCTTCCCATGAAGTAAATGTATCCTTTTCCCTCCATCTCTGCTACCAGAACTCTGGTCTATACCCTATTCAGCCTTCTCCTTCCCATTGCTACATTCCAAATTTAAACGACTTATTCCTTTTCTTATTTTTTGTAGTGAGGAAAAAAGTCCAAACCCCAAAATCCTTCTTCCTTTTTTACTCAGTTTATTGCTCCTATGGAGTTTGCCTGTACAAGGACTAAGTAAGGACCTCAGGCTTTAATCCAGAGTGATTAGACTTTTGTGGACAAATCATTTTCTAAATGTGATAAAAAACCTAAAGCAAAAAGTATTAGGTAGTGGCACCTTATGATACTGCATTATTTAAAAATAATAAAGTGGGCTCTGAGCTATCAAGAGTCACCCCACACGAGTACCTCTTCTCTTGCTTACATTTCTGCAGTTATACCTTTTTTTAGTTGCAAACTCAAAATTATAAATCAAAACTAGAGAACTTTTCCTACCTCCCCAACATTTACATTAATTAAGAATGGCTAAAGAGACTGTTGGTGGAGGTTTAATTTGTTCAATAAATTTTCTTCTGAATTAGGCCCTTTCATGCCAAATTTTGGCCTAGAGCAAATATACTTAATGCCAATTTATAAACCTCTCAAAACAGGGATATATAATAGAAACACTGACAGATTCAGAACTATAGCAGTGCTGCTGGATGCTGTTCTCATACAGTCTATTATTGTTTCAGTGTAAGTATAGGACCAGTGAATGATTCATAGCTCACTCTTCTGTCCAGAATAGAGAGCTGTCTCAGAGTGAACCCCTTAGGCAGTTTAGTCCATGTTTTCTTTTGGTTAATCTGCCCCTAAAATAGAATAACGAATTCATTTAAAACAAAAAACGAATAACCCTAAACACACTGTGATAAGTTAGCACAGATGAGTTCTGGAAATACTATTGCATTCATATATATTTTTGTAATATTTTAATATGCCATTTTAAACAGATATTTCAGTTTGGTGTGTTCCATTGAATTTACATATATATGAATGCTATGTCATCAGGAAAGTCCTTTGTTTTGTACATCAGTAGCCAGACATGGTCTGTTTTGTATTGGTCCCTGTGAGAGAAAAAGTTGGTTCACATCTAAGGTCTGAGAAGCACACCATTGCAAGTAAAATCAGTTAAAGCAGCCCTTGCTTTTGCTTTCACTGGAGACCTGAAGAGTATGTGGGTAGTCGACAACTCAATTTACTTTGGCAGTTCACTATCTGAAATCCCAAAGTGTTGAGTATGCTCTACCGGTGGATAGCTGTCATCACTTTCCCAAATGACACTATTTAAGGAAAGACAAAGAATCAAAATAAAATTAAATTCTCCTGTTGCATATGCTCTTGAGTCGTCTATCTGGTGGTGTGAAATTTCTAAATCACTTTCATTGTTACATTAGCTACTGACTCAGTGGTAGGCAAAATAAATTACATATTTTTATTAGGGATGCTTTAGGCACATTTTAAAAACAGTGCTTTCAGATAATATTTCATTATTTGGTAAATATATGGCGTGCCATAGTGTTCAATGAGTTTACTGAAACTTCTTTCCCATGTTCTTAAATTTGCATACAATTTTTGCTAAAGGAAAAAAAAATTAACTAATCAAAAAGATTAAGAGTTGACTTGATTATGGAGAGAAAAGCATAAGAAGAACCAATGGGTGGAAATTAAAGTCAGACAAATTCAAATGAAAAATAAGGCTCACATTTTTAACAAAGTGTGATTAACCATTGTGATAAACTACCAAGAGAAGAGGTGGATTTTTCATCTCTTTATGGTGTCTTCAAGTCAAGACTGGATGCTTTTCTGGAAGGTATCCTTTAATCAAACAAGTTATTGGGCTCAGTGCAGAGGCAATTGGGTGAAATTCTCTGGCCTGTGTTATACAGGAGATCAGACAAGATGATCAGCTGGTCCCTTCTGGCCTTAAAATCGATGGAAAAACTCACTGGATCAGCTCTGACTTGGACCCATAACTCTACTGAGTCCATTTTCTAATGTAATGTCTTCCCAATCCATATTGTAAGATGTTCCATGACAACAATATATTAGTATACATCTTTAAAATTATATCAAAGTAATTGTTCTGTGCGAGTAGTTTATTAATTCTTGGGCATTGTAGCTGATAGCCTGGAATGTATTGCTTATTTGTCCAGATTGCAGAGGTGAAAGCATAGAGGAAAAAACATTAACAATCTTAAAATAATAAAAATGTAATTAAGATCATCCCATGAATTGAAATCTGTTTAACCCCCCCCCCAAAAAAAAACACACAAAAAACAAAACCCCAAAGGTGAGATTATGCCGGGCCCTTGGACTTATGCACAGTGGGTTGTGGGGATTGTGTAAGGGGCCTTCCTACCTATGCTTGTGCAATTTGTATAGGATCTTGGCAGAATTTCAGCCCCTATGCTTAGGAAAAATGTAGCTACTGGTGCATCCTTACTCCTCTGGGGGCACACGGCACTTAACGTGGGTGTGGCAGAGGCACACAGATGCTATATTACTTGGGGTATTCTACATAGCCCAAATAAAATGCCTTGCAGTAATTCCCTGGTTCAGTGCAATTGCACACGCAACCTGCAAAATCAAGCCCCAAATCATTACCTGTTTGTGACAGATAAAATTTTTGGTACCCTACAAAAAAATCAGTTTTGATTGAAAGCTTCGCATTTAAGGACCAATTTAGTCTCAGCTCTCAAAAAATCTACTTTTTCTGATTTAATCAGTGGAACCCAGACTGGCTCTGTGTTCCTCTATGAATTGTGTTACTAGTTGCATATAAAATCTGGGGAGGTTTACGCCTCTGTATAATGTTAATACGTTCCTTATACTTTTTGTCTGTAGAGCCAATGGACTTGAAAATTCAATAGAAGATGCATCGCATGAATAGCATGCAGTTATATTGCCAGCAGAATTGTGCTAAGCAGTCAAGGTACAGCTTGGTATCAAGGAAAATTACTCTTTGCCTGCCTGCAGGGTTAGCAAAATGGTGTAATTATGATTCTGTATTCTCCAGCACTGGAGTGCTATAATCCAGAGACTTCCTGTGCTGCAATGTCTATTTCTTCAACAGTGAGGAATCTGAAAAGTAACTAGGAAGTCTTGCTATAGCAGGATACAGGCATTTTACTGTTATTTTATGTTTATATATACATAGACGCACTCTAACAAATGTTATGTGAAAGGAACTTGATGCTTGCAAAGCAAATCAGTCAAAAGATATAATAGTCAATACTCTTTCTGATAGCTGGGTGAAATTTTGCAGCCAAAACTTTTCAGTGAAAAATGCAGATTCGCTGACATTGAAACATTTCATAAATTCATGTTGATTTCTCTGAATTGTTCATTTTGGGGGGTGAGAATTGAAACATTTCATTTTAAGATTTTCAAAACAAAATGTTTTGATTTTTTTTTGTCTTGAAACAATTTTTTATTTCAGAATTTCCTTTTATTTGAAATTCAAAAATGTTTTTAAACTGTTGGTTTGGGGCAAACTAAAACAAATTTTTATTTCACTTTTCAATTTGCTGAAAATTTTTCACAATTTTTATTTTGGATCCAGACCAAAACAGATTTTTTTTTATTTGGCAATGATCTGAAAAATCTGCTAGTCGCCTAGCTCTAGGCTTTATTCCTGGGTTAAGTTATGGCTCATGTTGTGCTATGATGGACCGGAAGAACTCAGTGCCAGACTCTGTAAAGGGCTCTCACATGCTGTTAAAGCATAGCTCAGAGGCAAGGGGTGGCACAGAGCTCTTTGGCTCCCAAGGAGAGCACTGGGAGACTTTCTGCAGCTGGGAGGTCACTGTGGTTATGCAAGTGAAGTGCACCCACTGCTATACTCCTTTGTGTGATGCAACATGCTCCCCCTTGTGCAGTTGCCCCCTCTGTGTGCTGTCATGAAGGGCAGAGCTATGGCCCCACCTTGTATCTATATCTCTCCATCCAATTTGGATGGGGTGCCACATGCCCCTGAAGGAGTAGGGATGAACCAGTGCCTGTGTGCCCCTGAGTGCAAGGCTCCTTATGCCTCTCCTTCCTCCCCTCTCCACGTGCATATACTGCATAAAAGGGCAAGGGAGAATATGGCTCAGGGATTTTCATTCTCTTGCATTCCAAGATGTATGGGTGAGGGATTTTCCCCTCCTTCTTCCCCACCCTCCCTGCAAGTACCAAACCATTGTTTCATTACCCTTACTCTTAAAAAGTACACCATATTTACAATCTGAATTTGTCCAGCTTCAACTTCCAGCCACTGTATCATGTTATACCTTTTGTCTGCTAGATTGAAGAGCCCATTATCAAATATTTGTTCCCTATTTAGGTACTTAGAGACTGTAATCAAGTCACCTCTAGACCTTTGTTTTGTTAAGCTAAATAGATTGAGCTTCTTGAATCTATAACTATAAGGCAAATTTTCTAATCTTTTAACCATTCTCGTGGCTCTTTTCTGAACCTTCTCCAGTTTTCAATTTTCTTCTTGAATTGTGGGCACTTGGACACAGTATTCCAGCAGTATTCACACCAGTACCAAATACAGAGGTAAAATAACCTCTCTGATTCTACTTGAGTCCCCTGTTTATATATCCAAGATCACATTATTTCTTTTGGCTGCAATGATGTACTGGGAGCTCATATTCCGATAAAACATAGTCATAGTCAAGTTTGGGAGGAAACTTAAGTATCTGTTGTATTTTTGTTTTTCAGTTACCAGGAAAGCCTAACCTAAGCCTGTTCATAGCTGGAAATTGTGGAGGAAACTTGATACATCCAAATGATATTGCCCGACAATCAGAGTGAGATTCTCAAAAGATCTCAACATGGACCTGACTCTGTTCCCATTGAAGTCAATGTGCAGCATTGTTCTAAATCTTCTCCCACTGAAGTCAATAAGACCTTACAATTGGCTTCAATGGGAGCAGAGTTTGGCCAACCCTAAATGCTTTCTAAAATCCTATCCATAATGAAGAATCTAGGCTGTAATTTTGAAAGGAGCCAAAGGAAATTAGGTGCCCAAATCCTATTCAATGTCAATGGGATTTAGGTCTTTGACTCTTAGGATCTTTTGAAAATCCCAGCCTTAGCCTTGTTGAATATTAGAGAATGGCAACTTTCTTCTGGATTTTTTTGCAAATTCAGGAGCTTTAAATCCTCCTTTGAAACAGCTTCTGTATAAAAAAACAGCAATTATTAAAAAGAATTTGTTTCAGACCAATAATCCATGTTGCAGAATTGGTTAATTATAGTTTTTTGTTTTTAATTTGAAAGAGTTTTAGAATGTTATCTATTGCACATATCTGCAGATGGAAACTATTTTTATAGTCTTTAGCAGACTGTGTATTATGGAGCCATTCCAATAGTATTAAATCAGACTGATTTCTGTGGAACTACTATCCTCATAGTACCATAATTATGTAGTGTTTAATAGTCTTAATATACAGAGGAGGTAATGACATTGACTAGAGCTGTTACAGTGTATTAGTTAGTGAGCACGTACTAAATGTTCCATTTTAGTCTGTCTTGCGGTTCAAAGATTTAAGTTGTTCTGATTCTCATTGGCTCCCACTGGTCCCAACATGCAAAAATGTGGGTTGAAAAGGAGATGCATACAAGCAAGCAAATACATTAACCAAACAGTTTAAAGAAAAAACAAAACAAAAAAAGTGCAGTGGAGGAAAGGTGAAGTGATAGTGGCAATTGATTCACATCACTAAGGCACAATCTGGTCCAATTTTAAATTTGGTAAAACTTGGAGCTTAAATGCTGGAGCTAAATTTGTGATATGCCGACAAAATCAAGCGTATTCCAAATTAGAAACCTGATGCTGCATTCCTCATGCACTCAAATCTTTAATTGACTTCAAAGACTTCACAAGAAATGCAGGAACTGGCCCTGAGACTTGCACTTTGGGCCAGATTCTAACCTCAGTTAGAACCTATTTAAATCTGAAGTAATGCTATTGATTTCAGAGCCTGGCTGTTTGCCATTAAGCAGTTGGGAAGTTCTGCAGGGGTGAAAACATTATCCAGAATTGTGTTCCGTTTCCTTGTCAATTTCTTTACAAGGCCAAATTCAGCCCTTGTGTAAATGGACGCTAACCTACTAAATTCAATAGAGTTGCATCCACTTACACTAAGGCATAATCTGGCCCATCATCTCAATGTTCTTTATCCCAGGATTTTGGATGGTGTTGGATGGAACTTCATTCTATAATAAATGGGCTCTGGTAACTGTCTCCCATTAAAATAATTGGGGCAAACTGCCTGGTTTCAATTTTATACTTGGTAGTCTGGAAACATCAGTAACATTAAGATCAGCAAAGACCTAGACATAGACACACTAACTGCTGCACATCACTATTCTAAATTTAGATGATCACAGAGATTGCTGTTTTGGTACTAACTGTGATCATAAAAACCTCTTGAGCATGAAGAATTATTCTTTCTTTTATCAATGGTTGTGGTTTAAAAATGCTTCTGCCTCTATTTTTTTTAATGTGTATCTGTGTTCAGGGAACTGTGTTATCGAAAGACATTTTATTTTGAAATGTGACTATATAAAACCTTTAGTTTCTTAATGAACAATTCTGCTTTTTGTGTGTATCATAACACAGAATAAGAACTGTTTCCTTTAGTTACAAACATAAGTTTTTTACTGCATCTTAGTTCATTTAGTCCTATAGAATCAAAGCAGGTAGAAGAATGAATTGGATTTTATTCCTTCTTTAGTATTGTTAGTTCCAATCTGAGAAAATTTACTAAAAGTAATGAGGTGAGTAATGTAATGCACAGGTGTCAATTAGGGCATAATATGAAGACAGTTAGATTGCACAGGTGCTGTTAAGAGCCAAGAACTAGTGTTTAGTATGGTGTGTGCACTTAGCTCTCTGTTTCCATCACATCAGTCCCAGTTGGGACATCAGAATAAATCAACCTGGTGTCTTTATAAGATCCAAGTGGGCATAATTCAGACAAGACTGAAATGAAGTTGGTGAATTGGGAAAAGCAACTGGAAGAGTTGGGAAGGGTAACATCTGCACCACTGGTTGAGGGCATGCACCTACCATTTGTGACTCAGGTTTTTATTCTCAGTGCTTTATGAGATCCAGAGATGTTTTGGGAAGATCAGATAGGAGCTTTAATCAAAAAGGTGGGGGTTTGTTTGCATCCCTCTGGCTAGAAGAGCATGACCTTTTCTTTTCAATGTTGACCTTGCTACCATAATTTGTGCCTTTGTCCTTTTGAAATGAGACGCCAGTAATGCACATTTTTCATAGATTCCAAAGCCAGAAAAGACCATTGTGATCCTCTAGTCTCATCTCCTGTAAAACACAAGCCCTAGAACCTCCCCAAAATAATTCCCCAGGCGTATCTTTTAGAAAAACATCCAATCTTGATTTCAAAATTCCAGTAATGGATAATCCACCATGACTTTTGGTAAGTTGTTCTGGTGGTTAGTTACTCTCACTGTTTAAAATGTCTGCCTTATTTCCAGAATGAATTTGGCTAGCTTCAACTTCTAGCCATTGGATCATGTTATACCTTTCTCTGCTAGATTGAAGAGCCCATTATCAAATTTTGTTCCCCATATAAGTACTTCTAGCCTGTAATCAAGGCACCCCTTAACCATCTCTTTAGTAGGCTAAAGAAATTGAGCTCCATGAAGTCTATCCCTGTAGGACTCTATTAATGTTTGATAAACATTCTCTTTTCACTCCACTGTGGTGCAGCCACATGCTGCCAAAGCCTCAGCTCCATTAAGCACTGCCTTAATGTCTGTGGCTGTAAGTGGCATTGAAATCATTGTGAGCTGTGTACGTCTATCCAAAGACAGAATTCGCTGTAAGACTGTACATACATGTTGGGGTTCTGATATCACAAATCACTTGAGGTTCTGATTACCATGGATGTCATCAGACCCGCTTGATGTGTGTGTACAGTCATGTAGTTTACATTTACTTGTAAAGGAGTTATTCTCTCCTTGATGCAGGCATTTAACTTTTGGTATGTTAATGGAAGTTACTGTGCAAATCAAGTGGAAACTATAACTCATGGTTTCCTCTCTTTCTATCTATACACCTTGTACAATACCAAGGACAGCATACCAACATCTAATATAGCATGCTCTTCAGAACTAGGATTCCTTTCCATACAGCCTTCTTTCTATCTGTTTTTGAGCTGGATCAGATCCGCATACAGTTGATGCAATCTTTCATTGCTGCAGTGCAGATCATCTTACCAAGTAGATTGAGAAAGGAGGGAGGAAGTGATGAGTAATTAAACTTTTTATTTGGAGTGATTCATTGCTGTGGTACATTACAGTCCTTCTGATGTGGATCCAGTATTGCAAATTATACTCAGCGTTCCAGATCACCATGTCCAGCAGCAATTGTTGGGATCTAATTTTGGCACAGGGAAAGAATAAAGACCAGGAGGGTTCCCTTCTTGGTTTGCAGGTTCCTTTGTTGTTTCACCCTAGTGAGTAATTTTGGCCCCAAAATTATAATTGGTGACAACAACCCATACCTCAGGTGAATATGCGTATCACATTAATGCCTATGACATACTCATTCCTCTAACAGTTTTGTAAGCGAAAATCTGTTAAATACAGCCGGTGACCTCAATTACCTTAATTCCTCCAAAACTCCAAGGACTCATCCCCAACATGAGTGCCTCACACAAGAAATTAATATCATTTTTGTAACTTGTTAGACTGATGTTCTTTTGGCTGACCTCTTGTGGAAAACCCAATGGTCATATTTGGAATTTTCCTGCCCATAATAAATGAATCTGTGCCGAATTTTATTATTCTAAGCCAGTGGGAAAATGGTAGTTAATTTTATGAGTCAGCCACCTGTCAGAATCATCTGCATTGCTTTGGATTAGAACTACAAATATTTTTAAAGCCCCCATTATAAAGATGCTTTGGTGCATAGTGGGGGCTGGGGGGCGTGGAGGAGATGGGCAAATTATATTCCTGTGCAGAGAACCAGCACAAGACCCAAGCACCATTTAAATCCTGTTTTGGGGGTGTAGATGGGACTAAGTCATGCATCAGCCTTGTCTTGCCTTTAAGCGTGAAGGGGGAATACATTAGGTAGAATGAGAGGACCAGCTCAGAGACGGTTGTTGCTCAGAAACTCACTTTTTGATGATTGTGTAGCCCATTTGTCAAATAAGTTTGGCAAATCCTCTTACAACAATCTTTAAAAAATAACTGTTCTTTGAAATATTAATGAAAAATATTTTAGAACTTGTCTTAAGATGAATAGATCTATCATCGCTGAAATAACACCATTAAACAATCTTTAACTTAATACCTCGGATGTAAAATCATCACTCACTTAATGAAAATATTATATTATTTCTATTATAACAGTTCAGTACTGCTGTGCTGAAAACATGGAAATGTCTTTCTTCAGACCATTCCAGTGACCTGAGAGGGTTTCCACCCAGAAGGAATCATGTTTGCTGTTTGTAGGCTCAGCCGCTGTATAATAATGTGGCATATAAACTTCAACACTCTGTGCAACAAAGTGATTCCATTAAACATGCCATGTTCTGTTCCATTTCTATGTGTATTTTTGTGGTTTTATTGACAGAAAAAATTAAATCCATGTAAAAAAGTGAATGAAACTAGAGACAGTATTATCGATGATGGTCTGGTGCCCTATGTCAAATGAATGAATTGGTTTCAGTCCAGTTCCCAGTGGACAAGTATCCCTATCACAATGCCAATCATCACAAATGGCACTCTTGCTGGAAGCTTTAGCAGAAAGGCTAAGACTAGTAAGGAGAGTGAAGTACCTTTATTCTGGGAGGTCCTTCCATCTGAGACTTGAGGTATATTTGAGGGTCGATGTGCAAAAGCTTTCACTGCCACTTTCCATGCTGTGCCAGTCTTGTGGATAAATACAGCCCTTCAGTATTCTGGATGTCATTCTGTATTGGCACTCTCATGAGTGCTAAATTTCATTAACTCCCCCTTCCGTTATATTTGTGAATGTACATGTTGAGTAAAAATACTACACCAACATACACAGTAAGTAGAAAGCATAGCATAATTTTAGTGTAAAGTGCATTTTCTCTATAGAAATAATGGGAAGGACAGATTAACGTTTGGAGTTTGAATAGTCCTCTTAAAAAGGACAGTTCTATGATGAGAGTTTTAAAATAAAAGACCTTCTTATCAGTAAAAAAATACCTGTTGAACATCACTGGAGAGCTGTATGTTTAAAAAATCTCTGGTATCATTAGAGGTTAGGAGCAGTATTCCTTGGGAAATACAGTGCTGTGGCTCTGTATAATATCAAGGAGGAAAGATCTGTTTTGCACATTTGGGGAAAATCTCTTCCCATAGCGGCAGAACAATTTGTTTCTGTCATCAGGGGGTTAAAGAAGCAGTCTTCTTCCTGTTCTGTTAAGAGAATTTCCCTCCCCCTAATTGTTCAGGGAAGCACATCAGAGGAGGAGATTAGTCACAATTGACCAATGCTGCCGTAACATGGCATTTTGTTTTATATTTCTGTAGTACAGGAACATTTTGTGCATTCTGTTTATCCAGTGCTAAGAAAACTCAGAGACTCTCAGATGTACTCTTGCCAGTTCAGAAATTTCTCCCAGTTCTGCCACCCTTATGCATGTTGAGTAGTATCTTATTTCACAAGTCCCATAGAAAGGCACTGCTCGCTATGACTAAAGGTGATGGTGGGGAGGGAAAGAGTGTGTGTTTTGACCAAATGTAAACTTTAACTTCCAGTGTCCTGGGTTCAAAACCTATATTTATTTGTATCAGAGGGGTAGCCGTGTTAGTCTAAATCTGTAAAAAGCAACAGAGGGTCCTGTGGCACCTTTGAGACTAACTTCTGTTAGTCTCAAAGGTGCCACAGGACCCTCTGTTGCTTTTTATATTTATTTGGTTATCTCACCTTTGTGTCTGTGCACTACCGGATGTTTATTAGGGGCCTAGTCTTCCAAAGCAGGTATGTATGTAGCCTCAATAACTTCAATATGAATATTCATGGTAGTAAGTATTACACTCAGTAATTAGTGTTTATAGGATTGAACTCTTAATTAGATACATAGTATAGGATTCCATCTTTTCCTTGTGACTCTAAAATCTCTGACAATGTATGAATCAAGAAGATACAATGGATCCGTTGGTCTATATGAAGGTCTATAGCATCCAAGACTGAAGGATTATTTTAATGGCCAAGTTTAATCGCAGTTGGTTGTCTGGTATGAACATCTGTTTAATAAGTTAAAACTGCTGATTTAAACATTGTAACCAATATGCTTAAAACTGAGTTTAACAGTAATTTTTTGAGACATGTCATTAGTTTATATCCCTCAACTCGATTATTCTGGGACTAGAAAAAGGCTATGAGAGAAGATGCTGATTGCTATGTGAGATGACCAGCAAGAATGGTTATAGCAGTTTGTGGAGCTGAGAAGATGAAGACTAGCATTGACACAAATTTGATATATATTGTGAATGTTTCTAAAACTTTTAGAACATTTTAAATTGAGAGTTATGTTCATGATCAGCTTCACTTGACCAAAATTTAGCAGAGACTGTGAGTGTAAGAAAAACACCCCTTCCCTTCATAGAATCATAGGATATTAGGGTTGGAAGAGACCTCAGGAGGTCCTCTAGTCCAATCCCCTGCTCAAAGCAGGACCAACATCAACTAAATCATCCCAGCCAGGGCTTTGTCAAGCTGGGCTTTAAAAACCTCTAAGAATGGAGATTCCACCACCTTCCTAGGTAACCTATTCCAGTGCTTCACCACCCTCCTAGTGAAACAGTGTTTCCTAATATCCAACCTAGACCTCCCCAACTGCAACTTGAGACCATTGCTTCTTGTTCTGTCATCTACCACCACTGAAAACAGTCTAGCTCCATCCTCTTTGGAACCCCCCTTCAGATAGTTGAAGGCTGCTGTCAAATCCCCCCCTCACTCTTCTCTTCTGCAGACTAAATAACCTCAGTTCCCTCAGCCTCTCCTTGTAAATCATGTACCCCAGCCTCCTAATCATTTGCATTGCCCTCTGCTGGACTCTCTCCAATTTGTCCACATCCCTTCTGTAGTGGGGGGACCAAAACTGGACGCAATACTCCAGGTGTGGCCTCAGCAGTGCTGAATAGAGGGGAATAATCTTCCCTCGATCTGTTGGCAATGCTCCTACTAATACAGCCTAATATGCCGTTGGCCTTCTTGGCAACAAGGGCACACTGCTGCCTCATATCCAGCTTCTCATCCACTGTAATCCCCAGGTCCTTTTCTGCAGAACTGCTGCTTAGCCAGTTGGTCCCCAGCCTGTAGCGGTGCATGGGATTCTTCATTCCTAAATGCAGGACTCTGCACTTGTCCTTGTTGAACCTCATCAGATTTCTTTTGGCCCAATCCTCCAATTTGTCTAGGTCACTCTGGACCCTATACCTACCCTCCAGCATATCTACCCCTCCCCACAGCTTAGTGTCATCTGCGAACTTGATGAGGGCACAATTAATCCCATCATCCAGATCATTAATAAAGATGTTGAACAAAACCGGCCCCAGAACTGACCCCTGGGGCACTCCACTTGATACCAGCTGCCAACTAGACATCGAGCCGTTGATCACTACCCGACAATCTAGCCAGCTCTCTATCCAACTTGTAGTCCATTCATCCAATCCATACTTTTTTAACTTGCTGGCAAGAATACTGTGGGAAACTGTATCATAAGCTTTGCTAAAGTCAAGATATATCCCATCCACTACTTTCCCCATACCTACAGAGCCAGTTATCTCATCATAGAAGGCAATCGGGTTAGTCAGGCATGACTTGCCATTGGTGAATCCATGTTGACTGTTCCTGATCACCTTCCTGTCCTTCAAGTACTTCAGAATGAATTCCTTGAGGACCTGCTCCATGATTTTGCCAGGGACTGAAGAGAGGCTGACCGGTCGGTAGTTCCCTGTGTTCTCTTTCTTCCCTTTTTTAAATATGGGCATTATATTTGCCTTTTTCAGTCGTCTGGGACCTACCCCGATCGCCATGAATTTTCAAAGATAATGGCCAATGGCTCTGCAATCACATCAACCAACTCCCTTAGCACCCTTGGATGCATTAGATCTGGACCCATGGACTTGTGCACGTTCAGCTTTTCTACATAGTCTTTAACCTGTTCTTTCACCACTAAGGGCTGCTCACCTTCTCCCCATACTGTGTTGTCCAGTGCAGCAGTTTGGGAGCTGACCTTGTATGTGAAGACCGAGGCAAAAAAAGCATTGAGTACTTCAGCTTTTTCCACATCATCTGTCACTATGTTGCCTCCGCCTTTCAGTAAAGGTCCCACACTTTCCCTGACCACCTTCTTGTTGCTAACATACCTGTAGAAACCCTTCTTGTTACCCTTCACATCCCTTGCTAGCTGCAACTCCAATTGTGCCTTGGCCTTCCTGATTACATCCCTGCATGCTCGAGCAATATTTTTATACTCCTCTCTAGTCATCTATCCAAATTTCCATTTCTTGTAAGCTTTCTTTTTGAGTTTAAGCTCATCGAAGATTTCACTGTTAAGCCAAGCTGGTCGCCTGCCATATTTGCTATTCTTTTTGCACTTCGGGATGGTTTGTTCCTGTGCCCTCAATAAGGCTTCTTTAAAATACAGCCAGCTCTCCTGGACTCCTTGGCCCCTCATATTAGCTTCCCAGGGGATCCTGCCCAACAGTTCCCTAAGGGAGTCAGTCTGCTTTTCTGATGTCCAGGGTCCATATTTTGCTACTCTCCTTTCTTCCTTTTGTCATCTTCATTCTGACTAGTTTGTCTCGTGAAGTTCCATTGATGTTAGCAGAAAAGTGGATTTAATCAGTCTTCAGTTAGACATGGAGATGTCTACAGGCAGAAAATTAAAACATGAAACAAGACTTGACTGTAAAAAAGGAAGAGAATGAAAATAAAAAATTGTAGTAGATATGGGGATTTGAGAGAGTGCATGTTTGCCTGGTCTCGATTATTTTGCATTGACCGTACTGAGCCATTCTCTGGATTGAAATGTGAGCATTGGTGGCCAAACACAGAAGGGCTGATTCTGATCTCACATCAGTTTTATACCATTTTAACTCCGTTGGTTTCAATAGAATCATTCCAGATTTATACCAGTGGGAGATGTCCCGATGACCTGGAGAGGGCTTGCACGAGCCCGTTGTTGACAGAGTTGGGCTTTGGGGCTCATAACATTGAACCTCAGCTTTTGCTAAGGAAAAAGGTACCGGTAAGTCTGTAGCTCTTTTCCAGGTACAGATAGCCATGGAAATGTAAACTGGTCACTAATCCTGAAAGGAATAAGGAATCGAGTGACTCTTCTGAAGCAGGAGCTGGGGGACCCGCAGTCCTCCCTCCCACAATTTTCTGTAAAATGAGTCAATCAAATGTTAGTGTGTCCCAAATCATTTCACTAGCCCTCTCTCTAATAATTCAGTGGCCCTGTGCAGAGAATTTGTGGTTGGATACTGATGGGTAGGAGTCAGTTGTGTTTTAAGAAGGCAGCAAGAAAACTGTTTCACAGCCCTGTCCCCAAAATGTCTACCCTTTCTGGGGCTGGCACTGAGGCAGCTTTGCTCATTCAGGCAGATGTCATACCAGAGGTGCATGCCTACAGTTGTCATGGCAACTGCTGCTAGGGGCTCCTGCTTCTTGTGCCTACTGCTACCACCAGCACCGGGCATGGTGGATTGAGAATGCCAGCCCTGCACCTCCATCTCCACCCTGGCAGCTCCTTTTGTGCAGGAGAGAAGGTAGGGCCAAGCTGTGCTTCACTGAGTGAGAGTCCTGCAGTGCTTCCACCCACCTGCTGCCTGCCTGCCTGCCCATCCATCCTGGCCTGGGGTTTGATGAGCCATGATTGGAGGAAGCCTGTTGCCCCACCTGTTCCCTCCTCCTTTCTGTCTCTCAATACATAGCATCCAGGGGACATCTGCTCCTCTACCTGACTCTTTATATCAGCTAATGGAAAAGCTAGCAGATAGGTGAGGCCTGCCTGTGTGAAGAACCAAAGGGGATCTATTCCCCAGTGGACTCTCAGCCTGCCAGTAGAAGGGAGACTGCCACGGATAATTTTTGAGGGCTTATCCTCTTATTAAAATTTGTCAGCACACCACTAGTGAGATCACAATCAGGCCCAAGGATCTAGTGCTTTGTACAGGAGTTGAGTCTTACAAAGTGTCATTCATATAATGTAAATGTTTGCTTTCTAGGCAACAGGATTGGCTATTTCCAGAGACGTGCTGAGCGACTAGAGGGGAGATGATCTCATCTGGTATGGAAAATTCTCTGGGCCAGGTGCTCCATTTTGCTAAATCCACTTTGCCCTGGGTAAACGGTGCAATTACACCAGCCAGAGAAATCCAGCAGAGAATCTCCCTTGTGAAAAAGGGGAGGAGGGGACTTGTCAGGGAGGGGAGGCAGGTGGCAGGTCAAAGAAAAAGGAGCATATCTGGGAAGGAGAGTAGAGAACAAGGGAAGTGGCAAAGCAAGGCTCTGCTAATCGTGACTTTCTGTGGCTGGAAGGTATTCCACCAGCAGTGTAACATAAAGCTGCCCTCCTTCAGCTTTAATTTAGTCTGGGTCCAGGCAAGGAAGAATCAAGAAGCTGTGATGGCATCCCTGGGACATACCCCTTTAGCTAGTCCAGTGGATAATTGAGCTGTGTGCTCCTGTATTCCCATGCACTGGAGTTGTGCTCCTGACCATTATATGGGCTCCACAACTTAGGCTTAGTGCTTAATTATTCCTTTTCTTGGTCATGTAAAAATGTTTGCAAGGGATGGAATAAGAGAGATTGTTTGTTTGCATCCACACTATTTCCAAACCGATCATGGAAGATGCAGAGGATGCTTTTATGTTGTTTTAGTCTTTAAAAAAAGACTTCTTTCTGCATTTGAAAAACCTCTCTCCAGACTCTACTATCTTATATTTTTACCACCCGGTAATTAAACATTCCTGAATGAGCATGGCAGTGCCCATTTAAAACCGGAGATACTCTGAGGCTTCTGGTGTTTCAAGAATGCCCATGTCAGAGACACCACAAGACTGTCTGCTATAAAAGCCAATGTGTTTACATTAGACCCAGAATACTTCCAGAGGTTCACCTGTACATGGAACTGAATACAAATTGTATTTGTATGTGGAACTGAGTACAAATGGAAACCACTATAGGATTTCCCAAAAATTTCAATGGAAAAACATCTGAATTCATACTCAGCCAATAATTATGGAAAAAGATCTTATTCTAATAACCATGTGAAGGAAAAATATTCAGGAGAGGTATTTAAGTTTAATACAGTTGTAAAAGACTGAATATTTGCTTCAGCTTACATTCTTACATTTGCTGTAAATTTCAGGGAGTGAATTGCCATATTTCAGTTAAAGGATTAATATAAGAAAGGGAGGGAACTAGGAAAGCGAGTAGCAAAATTCACCCTTCAATGGAAATGCTGGTTTGTAACAATTTCTTTTATATTGGGTATGTTGCCCAGGGTCTTTTCAGTCCTTATCCTGGGAGGTATACCTATAGGTGTATCCTAAGAAGTATTGACTGCCTGCATCAACCCTTTAACTTGAGTAGTAATTGAGGGGTGTCTAGTGTCTTTAGCTACAACTGTATTACTAAATCCAGGGTACTACATGATATAAATTGCAAAGCCAACCGGAGAAAAATTAGTAGCATTTATTGATTGCCAAGCATTTGTTTGTTTCAGTAGTATTTTGATACCACTCTGGGGGGATCTTCTTTTCTTCGAAACAGCCACGTATTGTTTTTGTCTACACAGGCTGTTCTTTGGTGACTTTAGAGATGTCAGCACTATCCTAGTAACTGTTTTCTGTAAGTATGGTCTGGTATTTCTGATTACTTCATGTTAATGTTCTACATAAAAGAGGTGATGAAAGATTGACAGATAGCTCCCCTGCCCTGCTTTATCTCAGTGTCACAGGAACACATTTCAGCAATTAAAGGGGACAGTTTTGTGCGTTTTCTTTGTTTTATGCTAATTCAGTAAATATTTTGTATTCTCCCCTCATTAGAAACTGAAAGACAATTATAAAATTTCTTTTGACAGCTTAATGAGGCAGTAACTACTTAAATTCACCTGCTAATTATTTCCTTCCTCATAACTAAAGTTATAAGCCAGAAAAACTTCATTCACTTCTTGATTGTAAATGTTATCCATACAGTCTTTCAGTTGGTGACAGTTGCTATCATAGAAGGAAAAAACACTAGTATTTATTTGTTAACCACTGAAAAGGAACTGGTATGGAAACTGTTTGGTAAAAGGTTGCACAGTCACTATTTCAGTTCTGCAATAAGGGAGGTTTAGCAGCGGAGACAGAATCCTGCCTTTGTAGTTCATAGAGACTGCATGATAGAGTTTTATTTCCTCTGTGATGGACCTCCACTGAAGCTAATTCTTGTACCAGATTATTGTCTAGAAATCTGTGGTGAAAAAGCATGCAAAGTGACCATTAAACCAAATCATTCATTAATTTCTCCTCCCTTGAGAAGAGAAGTAATTAAACTTAAAGTGACCTTCAGTAATGTTATCTATCTGGAGCTCTGAAGTTTTTGGTAAAGCTTCAAGTTCGTGTTCTGTATTTGGACATGTAATCCATCCTTAAAATGTCACATGTACTGTAAACTGCTATTGAGGCATATGTGGCTCTGGATGTTGTTGTATTTCTCTTGAACAATACAGGTTCTGAGTGCTTGGAGGTGATTAGAATATGGAAAAGAAGCTTTCACAAGTACATTCACATCTGTCTTTCTAACCAAATCCTCCTACGGGTTTGAATTTCTAGTGCTTCTGAGCTCCTTGGAAATCTTTTGGATAATTGCAAGATTTTTTTGTCTGAACGGCATTTGGTGGGATGTGTTTAACAAATGTCTTCCTTGTATTGTTGAAAATAGTCAATTTTCAGAAGAATCAGGTTTGGTATTCAGTCATTGTTGAGCCTGTGAAGATGCAGGACCAGAGTAAGGGCTGTCATAAGGTGTTTGTGAGTGTACAGATTCGTGTGTGACCTTACAACTCCGTAAACATGAATTGATTGATTTTTTTTTAACAATAAAGGAATGAAGTCTTCATAGGAGATTAGGAGATACAATAATTGAGCCTAATTCTTTCCTAATGTACACCTCATGCAATCTTATCAATGTGAACTGAGTTGTGCAAAGTGTAATTTGGGTCAGATTTAGGCCACTTGGCCAAAACTTTTAAAGATGAGTATCTAAAGTGAAGCAGCTAAATCCATGTTTAGGAATCTGAATGAATGTTCCGCAGGGCTGAGGGTTCACAACTGCTACTGAAGTAAATGTGAGCATGGACTGCACAGCACCTCTGAAAATCAGGCCAAATGTATTTAGATGACTAATTTTATTCACATACGTTTGAAAATTTTGGCCTTTGCACCTTTCTTTTTCTGAGCTAGAATGTCAGATTCACCTCAGATTAAAACATTATATACTCTTACCCTTCAGCCATTCTGAAACTGCATCTTCATATTCTTACTCTCTCCCTTTCTCCACCCAAGTCCACACACCATGCGGTTCACAAGGGCTAAGAATGAGAAAGTAGAAAACATGCACAGTTGATTCATTATGCCTAATAGATTATCATGTCTGACTGTCTAACTTGACATGCATTTTCTACACCATCATATTCTTGTGAAAAGCTAGTAATTTGGATTTCCACAGTATTGAAATAGTTTTGACAGGGAGCTTTACAGTTTCTGGAAACTAACCATGTGCAATAATTGGAAAGAAAATAATATGTTGTAGATTTAGTGAAGAAAAATGTGGCAGAGTTAAATTGAAAACCCAATATTTACTGTATTCAGATTCTCTGAACAATATATCTGCATTGTTTTTCTGTATTATTTGGCAGTGTTGTATTCTGGAGTCGGGGAGGGTGACCCCCACCTCAAGCAGCAGAATTTTACTTCTTTTAGTCATCCTTCCAGCTTTTCAAGCTATTTAACAACAAGAAATACTGTTAATTAAATGGTGACCGGTTCAAAAAAGAAAGCAACGTCACCCACTCTGTATTCTGGGGGACGATTATTTTTCCTTTTAAGTATGTATCTCCATTTTATTCAAAACTGTGGATACTGTGACTGACGCCAGTGGCACTACTGTTTCAGCATAGTGGTACTCCTCAACATTCCTCCCACTCTACCCACCGTATCATTGTAATCTGCAGGAGTGATCCCATGCTCCTTAAGCAGCCAAAACTCCTGTTGCATTAAATGGAATTTTGGTTGCCATAGGAGTAGAGGATTGAAAATGAAGAGTATTGTCTGCTCTTGAAACAAATAAATAGGAATTACAAGGTTGATTCTGAGGCTTGGCTCCCATGTGGAAGTATACTAAAAGCTGATTGTGGGGAATGGCTTAACTTTAGGCCTTCCGAAGAAAGCAGTGCATGGGTGTATCTGTCTACAGGTGGAGAATTGCATCATATGCCATACCCATTACTGAGGAAGGAGAGTTAATTTTTACACAGGAGGAAGTAGTGCAGTAGTTGGTCATTAAGTAATACTATATGTCTTCTCTGTTTTGTTGCTAAATAAGTGGAGAGGGCAAAGAGGCAAGTTCTGGTTCATTTGGGGCTTCCATCCCCAGTTCTTTCTATTATATACATTGTGTGTGTATATGTGTATGTACATATGTGTATACACACACACATACAGCTGCACAAATTATGTTTGTTTCTATATACTGTATTCTTGCTCAGACCAGCATCTAAGCACAGCCCATTCATATATGCTGTTGCTTCAAAAGGTATAGGGACTGTTTATAGCATTTGCTCTTAGCATACAGATCTTGCCCACTTCCACCATGACCACATCTAATTACTCCTCCCTTTCTAGATGAGGCAAAATTGGGACTGCAAACTTCCAGTATGGGCTCCCACTGCTGCTCACCGGTTTCTTTCATCGGTGTATATGCATTATTAGCCAGAATTTGGTCTATGATTAATTTTTTGCTTTAAATTAATAAGATAATGAATATGGTTTATAATAGAAGGGGAGCCAGGTGAGGGGGGAATCCTCTGAGCTGCTTCTTGCCCACATGCTCCGGGTTTAACTGATCGCTATATTTGGGGTTTGGAAGGAATTTTCCTCCAGGGCAAATTGGCAGGAGTTACAGGAGTGGGTGGGTGAGATTCTGTGGCCCACGTTGTGCAGGAAGTCAGACTAGATGATCATAATGGTCCCTTCTGACCTTAAAGTCTGTGAGTCTATTTCCCTCTCAAAGGCCCTCAGCAGGTTGACAAATCCTTCTGGCTAGAAAGAGCTAGATGCAGCTCCCACTGACGCCAGTGCTGCTCCTGGCTTGGTGAGAGGGGGGGTCTTTCAAAAGGGATGTGAGGCATTCCTTCCCCTAAGGGAGTTACGTGAACAGCCTCCAGTTATTGCCAGTTTGGGATTAAACTCAGGACCTGAGCTCAGATTCTCCATGTAGCACACCTTAATGCTGCCACTTGACCTCCCATATTGTTGTATTGCTTTGAATGAAGATCTGATTACATTCATGTATGAGCAGTGAGTCTTGTAAAGTTCTGTGCCTAACAAACTTCATTATAAATACTCAGAGCCAAGTTCTGCTGTCTTTACTTTCTTCTTCTTGGACCAGGGCAGAGTAATATTTGAGCTGCTGTGAGCATGTTATTACTCTTTTTAGAGGTTGGATAAGTGTATTTTGTAAAGAGTTTAATTGCTAAGGGAAATAATAAAGGTTTTAATAGTATAAAAGGAGTATGTTCCATGTTATTTATTAAAAGTTTTCTTTTATGTCCTTTCAGTCTAGTTGTAATGTTGTATGTTTTGATAAGGTCAGATGTTGGTTATGAATTTCTCATTGGGGATAGAAAAAGAAAAACGCAAAAGGTAACTCAAACAGCATAGTGTGTGTGAAGGGAGGGCCCAGGAGAAGCTCTGAGAGTCTGAGTTTCTATGGGGGACAGCCAGATGTCAGCTTGAAAGGAATTTTTTGTCTGTTTCTGTGCAGGGTAGAGTGCATTTCATGCAAAGTATACTAAATATATGGAAAATGTTACTGAGAAGGCTGTTGAAGCAAACAGTATAAATTAGGGCTTGTCTACACTTACTGGAGGATCGATGCTGCGGTGATTTGATGCATTGGCGGTCGATTTAGCGGGTCTAATGAAGACCAATCGCTCTCCTGTCAACTCCTATACTCCACCTGATCGAGAGTGGACCCTGCGGTAAGTAGATCTAAGCTACGTCAATTGGAATTATGCTATTCATGTAACTCAAATTGCGTAGCTTAGATCGACTTTTCCCTTTAGTGTAGACAAGGCCTAAGATCAAGAGACACCTAGATGTGTTTCTGGAGAAGGAGTGTATTGAAAGAGATTCTGAGAAAGTAGGAAGGTTGGATTAACTTCATCCTAAAATAAGCAGGTATGTTGGGCCAGATGGCTTTTTGTTCTTAACACTTCTCTGTGTTCCTTATCTTCCATTTCCAGTCCCTGTCCATCCCAGGCGCTGTTCAACTCACCATCATTATGGGCAGAGCGGTAGTGTGTGTGTGTATTTGTTTGAGTTAGTAATTGGATAGATTGGATTGCTCAGGGAATCAACAATGGCTTATGGAGCCTTTCACCACCAGCTGGCTGTTTGGTGAGCTATTGGTAGTTGAAATAAGTTGATTGTCTCAGGCCACTTTCTGTTGGAAAGATCTCTACATAATGGCCCCCACAATCAGCTCTAACTGGGATCCTGGTTGGCAGCAGAGAGGCCCAGGACAGAATGGGCTACAGAGAATGAACTGCTCCCTTGTTCCTAAAGTTGGTCTCTCAAGTTCAGGGTTTATTATTATGGGGCAGACTGTACTCCCACTGCTTGTACGTTTGCAGTGGCTAACCAATAGGCTTCTGTCTGCAGAATTGTCAACTCAGCATCTTGCATAAATGTTAATATAAAGTTCGTAGTTTGTCTGTTTGTCATGGAAAAAGTATTTAAAAATACAGAAATAGAGTCAACGACATAACAGCTTATTCATATTCCAAATTAGGTTAAGTCCTCTGTTTGAATAGATAAACATAAAAAGACATTTGAGACTGTGAAATGCCCAGCTTTACCACATTAGTGTAATCTAAAATAAAAATGTGTGTAAAATTAATTTGCTCCTAGGCTAAGATCTTCACACATTTTGTCTGGAGCATATTTTTATGGCTGAGTTGCAGGAACTTGAATGGGTTTTCTAATGTAAATGATGGCACAAGCTTTTATTGATGCTAGTGGACTTATTTAGAATAACTAACGGATACATGAATGAGGGGATAAAATAAGAACTGAGTAAATTTAAGCCCATTCCTGAATAAAAAAGGTACAAGTTACATAAATATGTATGATCAGATGAAATAACCATGCTTTAATAATCTTCATGTTTAAGGACTAATCATGCAAGGTGCTGGGGCCTTCCTGTAAGGAGATGAGCCATTTCAATTCCTAGTGAAGTTAATGGGAGCTGAGGCTGGCAGAACCTCACAGGACTAGACCCATAATGTCCTCTCCACTGCGCAACAACAATTATTATTTAAAAAAAAATCATATTCTAGAAAAGCACATTTTGCTTTATATGTGATAGGTACATCACAAAGCAAGCCAAAACTATTTTATACCACAGTCTTCAATAAAGTGTGTGTAGGGGGGGTGGGAGGAGAGGGGAGATCAATATCCTACAAGTACAAGTGTAATTATGTCTGAATAATGCATTCTCATTCAGGGGTCACATTGCTCTTTACTAGAGTCATCTCTTAGATCCCGATCCTGAAATTAGAACTGGGCAGGCAGATCCTTACGCCCGAACGAAATCCCAGTGAAGTCAGTGGGGCTGTGCACAGGTGTCAAGAGATGGGTGTGATTGCAGAATGTGGCCTTAGTCAGTAGAAGAATTGCTGGACACTTTCTCCTGTATTCATATGGGCTCTGATTCAGCAAGGTATTTAAGCACAACAGTAATCCTATTCATTTCAATTTGACTCTTTTTCACATGCTTAATGTGAGACGTATGTGCTTAAAGTTAGATATGTACTAGGGCAGGGGTTCTCAAACTGGGGGTCGGGACCTCTCAGGGGGTCGTGAGGTTATTTCATGGGGGGTCGTGAGCTGTCAACCTCTACCCCAAACCCCGCTTTGCCTCCAGCATTTATAATGGTGTGAAATATATAAAAAGTGTTTTTAATTTATAAGGGGGTCACACTCAGAGGCTTGCTATGTGAAAGGGGTCACCAGTACAAAAGTTTGAGAACCACTGTACTGGGGGTCTTGCTGAAACAGGCCCTTAAACAGGATAAAGAAAACATTAGGGGCACATTGTGGCTGGCCTCTGTGTGGGTACGCAAGAGGATTGGGGCACAGAAAGAGCCTTTCATCCTCTTGCCTGCTCTGCTCCTGTCCCTTGGGACCTTCCACAGTTATAATCTTTGTGCTGATCTGCCCCTTAATTGTCATAGCTGTAAATTATTCTGCATTTACACAATGTAAAAGCTGTAATTTCCATCTCCATCTGTTTTAAATCAGGAATGAGAGATAGGAATAGTGTCTTTAAGTTCAAGGTTGATTGTGAGAGACCTGGAAACAGATCTCCCTATAACATATAAAGTGAAAAGGTGCTTTTCTGGATTATGAAAGTTTTAAAATAATGTTTGATGTCGTACAATAGAGGGGATATGATGGGCCTGCTCCCGTGAGGTTCAGCCAGCCTCAGCTCCTGCTGACTTCATTGGGAATTGAGGAGACTTATCTCCGTACAGGAAGTGCACAGCACCTGGCATGATTAGTCCTTACACATGAAGAATATATTGAAGCATGGTTATTTCATTTGGTGTGCTGAAAAAACACACCATTCTGAAGGGTCAGCAGAAGCACATAGTCACAATTGGGAAGAAGAAACAAAGGTAGCTATCAAAGTATACTTAACAATAATTTCTTTTGTTGGTGCAGAGGCAGATATAGAGGGTATAGATTCTGATTTCATGCCTTTGTGAATCAGAAATAGTTATCAAAGTCAATGGAGTTCACTGTCAGAAGTGAAAGAAGAACTAGGCCCAGAGATAGCTATGGAAGGGACATTAACTGATTAACTACCCTAGCATAGGTGTTCAGACAAATTTTGTTAACTCTTTAACATTGACTCCAGCCAAATATACCCAATTTGACTCCCTGTTTAACCTGCCTGTGTCTTCCCTCAGTGATGAATGCTCCAAATTTGCTGAATTCCTGACTCCTGAACCCTATCAAACAAGCAACTGTAACCCCTATCGTCTGCAGTTCTGAATATTCCCAGTATGTTTGTCATCCACATGGAGATTAATGGTAACTTTCTAATGATTCATGTGCTGATGGCTGTAGAAATACCAAATTAACATGACAGGCTTTTCTTGTGAGGAAGAGCTCTGTGTAGCTCGAAAGCTTGTCTCTCTCACCAACAGAAGTTGGTCCAGTAAAAGATATTACCTCGCCCACTTTGTCTCTCTAATATCCTGGGACAACAAGGCTACAACAACACTGCATACAGACTTTTCTTATGGCATTTCAGACCACACTAGAGCCAGGAAGTACTGGAAATTCTGTGTTCTAGTCTCACAAGATTTCTTAAGCACGACACCCTCATCTGAACCTACACTATATGCTTATCACTTGTACTGGTGCTATTCATACAGAGCATCCAAAGATGCACTTTACAAAGGGCCAAATTGTCAAATTCAGGCACAGGCCAGTCATTGTGGGGCTGTGCTGCACTGATATGAGCTTTGGAAACTCACCTGGCATGTGGGCAAGTATGGACCAAAGCCACCTTCTGGAAAGGTCAGGTGTAGTGTGGGCTTCACTTCATGGCAAGTCATTCTCCCTCCACAAGCCCCGCCTTCTCACCTTCCCTCTTTCCCCTTTGTTGGGTTAATGCCCAGGGGGATATTAGAAGATAGCTGTCCTTGCTCTCAGGAGAGTGTAGGGATTTCAGCTGTGCCTAGCTCTAGTGCAGGTGCTAAAGGGAAAAGGCTGCTTCCGCCCTCTCCTGGTTAAGCACCTGTGCAAGCACCAAGCACACTCCAGCCCAGGGGTCAGCAACCTTTCAGAAGTGGTGTGCCGAGTCTTCATTTATTTACTCTAATTTAAGGTTTCACGTGCCAGTAATGCATTTTAACATTTTTAGAAGTTCTCTTTCTATAAGTCTATAATACATAACTAAACTATTGTTGTATGTAAAGTAAATAAGGTTTTTAAAATGTTTAAGAAGCTTCATTTAAAATTAAATTAAAATGAAGAGCCCCCCGGACCGGTGGTCAGGACCCGGGCAGTGTGAGTGCCACTGAAAATCAGGGTGCGTGCCACGTTGGCACATGTGCCACAAGTTGCCTACCCCATTCTAGCCCTAATTAATTAAGCTTCTCAACACCGCTATGCTGCTAAAAGAACCCAGGTGTCCTAACTCTCAGTCCTTTGCTTTGATCACCAGACAATACGCCCTCCTTGCTCCATGATTCAGAGAGTGCTGCACTAGCCAAGGCGAGTGGATCAATGGAGCTGTGTTTTCTTTAAGCCCTGTTAAGTTATGAAATGCCTTAAAACAGAATATAGTTTATTTTTGGTTTAGAACAAATATATTTGCTTTCACTGAGATGAATGGAATTGGCCATGAGCACTAGGTTCATTTCCAAAATGACCCCTGCATTACCTCATGCCTTTGCCCACTTCTGTCATATGGAACTTTCTTGAATTTCTCTCTCACTATTTGTATATGACATAACGTATAAACATGTCTGTTGAAATATAGGCAGAGCATTATCTTTATTGAAGAATAACATTGTTGCCTTCATATAATGAGCATACTGCAAGGTTTTATATACACAAACCTGTTCTTGATCCATTATTTAACAAATATATATGTACAGCATTTAAAAATACACCATCCCTCTGTCTAGACATGTAAATATTTGATTTGGACAAGTCGTGCAAACATTGGGTTTTCTAAATGAGCTCAACATGGCCTTTCCATTGAGTCAAGTTGCTAATCTCTTCTTTTCTGTTAGGTTTACCTTTCCCAAGCAAGGCATTTTGTTACAAATGAATTCCTGCCTAAGATTC
Organism: Chrysemys picta bellii; assembly: GCF_011386835.1. Classification (NCBI taxonomy): domain Eukaryota; kingdom Metazoa; phylum Chordata; order Testudines; family Emydidae; genus Chrysemys; species Chrysemys picta. Next base: position 34,065,759 of record NC_088795.1, on the reverse strand, counting down.
CTGCTGGCGAGTCTGAACTCACTGTCCATTGCCTGTTTACCTTTAAAACCCCAAGAAAGGAAAAACATTATTATAAAGCAGCTGTTACATAATACCCTATAGACAAGCTGGTGGCTACATATTGCTTAGTAATCTGACTTGTTCATTTACCAGACACTGATTTCTGGAAAAAAGAAAACCAATGCTGGCATAAGGAGCTGGATGTATCATGTCATTTTAGATCTGTCGGTACATATTATATTTCTGACAAACAGGTGAAGTGATCAGAGTTAAATTAGTAGGGCACTCTAAGTTTGTTAAGCCAAGAAGTGCAAATGACAGAGGCCCTTTCAAGTGATGGTGATGATGACTGATGCAAATTTGGGATCAAAGCTACCGGTAATTCATTACCAAAAAATGATTAATTATTATTCTGAAAGAAAAAGAAAGGGAAAAGATACATCTGTTGGAATGTCAATGGTAATTAAATTAGATTCAAGCACGCTTCCTGGCATGTTAGAAAACATTCCAGTAGCTTAGAGTGCAGCAGGTGGTTACCCATGTCTTCTAAATCAGCGCCTTTGGATAGATAAGCATTTGCTGGATTTTGCTTAAGCAAATAGTGGTATCAAAAACAAAAGCATTTCAATAGCCAGATGTGTTAGAATTGTTGTCTCCCAAATGTCCCCTATGTTTCCTGGTGTAGTATTCCTGTATCCTCTGTTCAACCATCATTTCCTCATTCAGGCTGAAAAATGCCATTGTCTGTCTGTGTGCAGACACTTACGCACATGACAGCTTGAGTCTTGCAAAGCTTAAGCAATTTAGCACCACTGTAGTCTGCTTAAAGAAAAGTAGCACGCTATAAATCCAGAAAGTTTTTCAGGAAGCACATGATTTTGATGTAAAGTGCTGTCTGGAGCAACAAAAAGCCTTCACATATACTCCACCAAGAGTGATAAAGTACTTCTGCATAGAGGAGCCCTTCACAAAATCGATAGACCATCTGTCCCTCAGCGGATGTTGTTGCCTCATCATTTCGAATGAATGTCATTTGCTGCTTTAAAAATGAAATTTGTTGTTTACTTGGGACAATATAATCTCAATTAAGGAAGTTCACATGCCCCATAATCAGATATAACATTGAGTTATTTAGTATAACTGCAGCTAGGATGAACTCCTGGACAAGTTTGTCAGTCATAATAAAATGCTGTTGTGTTTTATTTAAAAAAAAAAGAAAGAAAGCAGGAGATGATCTAATAAAAAGTCTAAAACATTTAAACAAACAAGCTGACAGTAATCCTCCCTGGTTAGTTATACTTTCTCTGATTTAACTCTCAAATACTGTAGGTAAATATACAGCATATGTCCACAGTAAGTAGTAATACAGTAATGTGGATGAGTATGTCTGAGTAAAAGACTGGTGAGGTGCAGTTTTGTAGCAAACCTCTGACCTTATATGAACAGACACCATTTGTGATCAGCAGTAATAGAAATAGAAACTTGGATTGGCAGCATCATATTTTCTTTTCCTTCCAGTGGTAATGGATTATGCTTTGGATGCTGTATATCCTAGGTTCTATCTCTGCTGTCTGTCTGTCTCCATCACTGGTTCGGTTTGTAGTAAACTTCCCAGCTTTGATCTAGCTCCCTTCTCTACTCTCCCAGCCAATGACCCTGCCTGCCAATAACCTGTCACCCACAGACAAGTGACCAGCTCTCCTCACGCTGTATGAGCCTTCCCACAACATCTGTGACTATGGCTCCCCACAACATCTGTGTGACTACAGTATATAGTCCTATTCCTACAACCCCTAAATGATCAAATGACCATATCCCTCTCAAAGCTGCAATACTTTGCCCCACAGCCGATTACCCCCGTGTCGCTTTCAAAAGCCCACAGCCCAACAGGAAGTCTCAGTGAATTTCCTTCTAGGTGATGAACCTTCCTTTTGTCTCAGAGGGAGACTCGAGTCTTCTTCCCAGTCATCAAACTGGAGCTTTAGCTCCAGTCCCTGAAGACGTGCCCCAAAGTTACACTGGTGAACCCCCTTGCAGCCCTTAACTGCTCCTGCCATCCCAACATCTCATTCAGTCCACTCACCAGCATCACATACTGAACAGGCTTAGTTTCCATGTGTCATCTACACTGAGATCAGGCACCATCTTGCACCTGTCCCAATGACTTTACTACAGAAATCTAAGGAGAACAAGGTCTCTTGTGAGATTTCTACTTTCAACTGGGTCAGAGAGCAAAAGATCTATTTTTCGTTATTGTTATTTCAGTGCTTCCACTTCTGATATTAGGAAACACTATGAAGTTCAGATGGCATGTGACTAGAGATGGTAAAAAAAATATTTTTTTAACATAAATATTTTTTTGAAAAAGGGCCTTTCTTTAAAAAACAATTTTTGGTGAACGTTTTTTTTTTTTTAATTTTCCATTTTTTCAATAGCCTGAAAAATATGTTTTTATTTTGTTTTTCAGTGTTTTGGTTTTTCCACACCCTCTTCCCTTATTTTTCCTGCCCTCTACCCATTTTTCAATGATAAATTGGAAAAAAAGGAAATGAAGGAAGGGGGGGAAATGGTGAAAGTGGTACAAAATGGAAAAACAAAAATTTAAACCATAATTTTAAAAACAAATTAAAATAGTTCTTTTCCAAAATCTTCAGAATTTTAAAAATATCAAGAAAAAGCTTCATGGTTTTTCTACCAGCTCTGTGTCTGACTAATTTAAACCAAACTAAGCAAAATTAATGGAACTTTTTAAAACTCCAAGAAAGGTTTGGTTTAGAAAGCTGTTTTGTTTTTTTTTAAACAAAGATTTTAGTTGATTCTTTGTTTCTTCTGGCTGGCTTGCCCATCACTGGTCATGATCCACCATGAACTCTGCTTCCATTACTTTTCTATAACAAAATTATTTTGTTTTCTGTTAAGTAACTTACAAGACAAATTTGCTTTAACTAGTGGCATATTGAAAAAATAACTACCACAAAATTTAGAGTGTTCATATAAAAATTCACATTTCTGGCTGATTAATCTCTGAACCTTCAAAAGTTTTTCAGACATGTGGTATGAGGGCTATTGCCAAAATATAATGTCTTAATACTGTGTGATATAAATTATTTGATTGAACTGACAACCTGCTACCAAAAATATAAACCTTACGTCAAGCACTAGGTATGTGTATGAATCAAGCTAAATCCTCTTGAAAGTAGTAATGGCACTTAAAGGAATAATAGAGGATTCCCACATATCTAAAAAGGAAACTGTATATAGTGTCTGTTAGAATAGTTTAAAAAGCAAGTGTTCAATGAATATTGATAGGGAGAATGGTAATGTCTTTAATAGGTTTCCTCTGTTCTGATAGTATTTTTGTGCCAAGCAGAAGTAATGGAAATGAAGAAAATTAAATGCTAGGGCTATTCCAGTGCAACTGTCTGGCATATTCTGAATGCAGATATTGTTTTCTAGCTCTCCCTAAATAATGTATCTTATCCTTCACATATGTGGTCTAGATGGATTTTTTTGTGTGTATTTGTATATGTCTATCTATTAAACAAAAGATGTGGGTTAGCTTTCAAGCAATTGAACCTGCAGTGATTACCATGATCTTTTCAGAAAGAATACAAGGTCATTGATTTATTGGCATGCTTTACAATTCATGGTGAGCTTGAGTTTTGTCTGATCTGTGGCAAAAGAACCTTGAGTGGGAAATTATAGCTTTTTAGAAAAACATCTTGGTTGAAACATCAATTTCTTTTACTATGCTGATATTAGTTATAATAATAAATGCCCAGATGCTTCTAAACAGTTTTGCTGATAGACATTAATCATGTTAGGAAGTTTAAATAAAAAGAAAGCGAGAAAAGAGAATTAAAGTTGGAATTTTTATTACCTTTGGATAATTGCTTGGGAAACCAGCAAAGCTTGTAACCCACATTGTTTCAGTGAAATTGAATGTGGCAAACATTAATTCTTGATTGGAGCTCAGTATTGGATGCTGCAGGCTGTCTTAGCACAGGGCTGTAATTTGTCCTGAAAATTGTTCTCTCTTTTCACAGCTATAGCACTTCACTTTTTACTCTAGATATGCTCTCTTGCTTTCTGTCTTCCAATCACACAGCTTTATGGCTTTTCAGCTCAATACCAAACTTCAGCTGTGCTGGAAGATAACTAGAGGCCTGCAATTGATAAAGCAGGAGAAGAGCTTGCTTGCCATTAACAATCACTATGTGGACCCCAAAATAAATCAAGGGCAGTTTTCTAGAAAAAAGAAGTCAAATAACAAGTGGAGCAGAAAGTGAAGCAAGGGAGAACCAGCCTCCAGAATAACCCCAATGCCATTCTTTCTGAGGCGAGGTGGGTAGATGAACATTTCCTTGAACCTGGGTCTCCCACGTCCCAAGTGAGTGTCCTAACCACTGGGCTATAAGAGTCAGTTTCTCTCTCTGGTCCAGTGTGTATTTAGGTATACAAAGTGGAACCGCTCCAGCAAGAAAGACAGAGTCTGACTAACTGGTAGCACACTTGCATCTAGGTTCAAGTTCCTGCTTTGCCTGATTCAGAACAAGGATGGACTTGAATGTGGGTCTTGCATATCCCAGGTGAATGCCCTCACCACTGGGCTGTAGGTTATTCTGAAGTGATTCTGTCTTCCTCCACCGCGAGACACGTTCCCAGCTAAAGCGTTGGTGAAAGCAATATGTTTCCATTTTCACCAAAAAAAAAAAAAAAAAATCCTGACCAGCTAGGTAGGGGTGTGTGTGTGTGTGTGTGTGTGTAACAGTGGAGGTGAAGTTGTGGAGCAAAGATTAATTACAGTTGTTTGTCTCACTCATGTGACCATTAATTGATTTTGCCACGACAAGACCAGGGAGGTTCTGTGGTCCTCAAACTAAAAAGTAAAATGAAAATTTGCTAATAATCTGTAGTAATTTCTTATCTGTCCCCTCTGCCCCCCATAATGATGCTGGCTTTGGTGGGACCCAACTGAGAGTACCAATTCAGAACAAATTGCTGAAAGCAGGGCAGTTACAGCCCAAGGCTGGGGTTCCTTTGCACACCAAGGCAAACCAAACCAGCCAAACAGAGAAAACTTTGGTTTTACCCCACTGGCTAACCATAAGTCACACAAGCAATTCCCTTAGACACTCCAGTTTCCCAGTATCACCACCACTGCCACTCGTTATGGGGATGAATGGTTATGAAAACCAATACCCCAGTCAGAGAAAAAGAGGTTCTCCCAATCCCAAAGGACCAAGCCCCAGACCCAGGTCAATATACAAATTAGATTTTACCCACAAATCACGCTGTTGCCAGTCCTTTAGAATCTAAAATCTAAAGGTTTATTCATAAAAGAAAAAAGATATAGATGAGAGCTTCAGGGTCTCAGGATATCCATAGCCTTTGTGGACCAGATTCCTTCCACATGAGGGCACACCTCACTATCCTTAAAACAGAAGAATCCATGAACAGAACTTCACAGACTTTCCTGGCCCTTATGGGGGCACATTTACATAGGGTGCTATCTGGCCCTCAGTGTTTATGCAGCCTGTACTCATGAACAAAACCATCCACATAGAATATGAATTCATTTGGTGACAGTGACTGTAATGTGCCCTTTTCACCTTACTGGATTTTGTTAAATACCAGTAGAAATTCATCTGCTTTCCATAGTAAGCAATTGTCATGCATTTTGCATATTACACACTCCTCCTCTTCCCCCCCCCCCCCCCCCCCCGCCCAACATCAGGTTATCCCTAACATGTACTGAACGATTACACAAATGACTGCACCACAACTAAAAGGGGGCAGAATTTGTCTGGGCTTACCCAAAGAAGGGCAGCTCTGCTTTATGGTTGGTGTGGGGGTGGGGTGGAGTGGAAGGTCAGAAAATGCTGTAAAGGTGCTCGGTGGTCAGCTTTGCAGCAATGACCCCCCCCCCCAGGAATGTGCATAAAGGTACGAAACCTGGGTGGGGCAAGTCTCTATGTCCACGCAGTGAGGAAGCCAGCACCCACCCTCCCTCCTCTAGTGAAGGTGAATGGCAGGCTGGGGTAGGACCTGCTGTGGGCATTACGCTAGTCGCCCCTTTTAAAGGCTTCAGTTGAGTGTGGTTTTTTCGCCTTCCCCACAGCAGGTGTGAGGCTGTACCTTTTCTGGTGAATAGAAAAGGTGGTAGGCCATATGTCGCAACTTATTTTGTAAGGTTGGGCAGATGTTCAGTGCAGGTACTCCATAGGGAGGGCAGCCAGTGGCCAGATAAATGGCCTGGTAAAGGACTTAAAAGGAGGTACTGGATAAAGGAACAGAACGGGGGAGGGGGTTCGGGGACTCCTATGATTGGTGCAGCAGGGAGCCACCCCCACCCGTTCTCATAGCCCTCCTTAACCCTCTTACGAGGCTGGTGGATGGTAAGGTCCAAGCCATGGGTCGGCTGGGGGACCTGGATGGAAACAAAGGGGGGCTGGTGGAAGCCCCGGAGAATTGATTTGAATAAGCATGGATTTGCCTGCACTGTACACTTTATCTGCCAGGTAGTCCCAGACATCTATATAATAAAGTTGCGGCCTGATTAAAACCCATAACAAGTCTCCTGTCCTTCTTGTGGTATACCCAGACAACTGTAGTTTTGCATTTCCACTTATTTTGACTAATGATGCTGCTAGAGTTCTCACCAGTCAATGTTGTGACTGATTGTAACTGAATTTTAATATGGAGCTCTGACTTTACAATCCACTATGCAAATGCTTATACTTCGGTGTACCTTTTGGTGCATAAGTGTTTGCAGAATCAGGCTCTTAGTTCACAGGGATACGGGCAGCGCACCTGTTGAGATTTCTTTGGGTCCTGCAAAGACAAACTCAGATTTGCTAGAGCTACTGGTTGGTTGACAGTGCCATGTGGGACATAGTAATGTGGAAAAACCTGCATTATGGAAAAAACACATGATATACTGAAATTGTCGTGTGGCACCTGGTGTTTGACAGATGGGCAAAGCAGTTCTGCTCTTCAGTCATAGTTTTCAGTAAATAGCTTTTCACGTGATACTCAGAACTACGTGCTGTTCGATTTTAGAAACGAAATCTGTTTATTGTAATGCTTGTATCAATTGCTTTATGATTTCAATAGCATTTGTCTAAGGGGTTTCTTAGTGCTTGACCTTTTCTCTTTAATGCAAATTATTAACTTAATAATGATGATGATGTACTCAGACAAATGTAAGAATACATTGTATCTTTGCTCCTTCAAAAATGCTTGTGTTAAGCATCTTTTGTTTGAATTAACAATTGCCTATTATAGAAGAGCTTCACCATTTTAGCCTTCTATCAGTCTTAATATCAGCACAGGGAAATCATATGCTAATAAGAAATAATTAGAAAAAGTAAAAGGTTCTAAAACAGTTATGGAAATTTATTTTCCATGAATACTTGCAGTATAGTATCAGAGGAGTAGCCGTGTTAGTCTGGATCTGTAAAAAGCGACAAAGAGTCCGGTGGCACCTTATAGACTAACAGACGTATTGGAGCATAAGCTTCTGACGAAGTGGGTATTCACCCACGAAAGCTTATGCTCCAATACGTCTGTTAGTCTATAAGGTGCCACAGGACTCTTTGTCACTTGCAGTATAGCCACTGAGAATAACTTAATTTAACACAAGCCTTTGCTGATGAGGGTCACAATCCTGAACTCTCCAATCCTACTGTGAAGTCAGTGCGAACTTTGCCTGAGTAAGATCTGAAGGGGAAATCCTCCCAGACAAGGAAAGGCAGAGTGAGGTTGCAAATGCAGTGAAACCATTGCTGCTCTACTGCACAGGGAAGTTCAGGGTATAGCTAGGCCATGTATGAGGATTGCATGTCCCTTACTTGCCACAGACCCCACTCCTGCTGTGACCTCTTGTCCTTGGCTTACATAGAAGGAGATTGTGGATGGGGTGGAGGGAAACCCATGACTTTATGAATTCTTGGATCTAAACTCATCCAGTACCTGCGAATGCTGCTCCAGTTCTAGGGTGACCAGATGTCCTGATTTTATAGGGACAGTCCCGATTTTTGGGTCTTTTTCTTATATAGGCTCCTATTACCCCCCATCCCTGTTCCGATTTTTCACACTTGCTGTCTGGTCACCCGATCCAGTTCTGAGGCTGCTGCAGAGTGACCATGCAGGTGGCATGTGGTTCTCTGCCCCCTGTCTTGGGTAGGTGGCAGAATTCTACCCTACACCTGCCATGTACCATTTGGCTGGGGTAAATCCTGGGTCAAAGTTTTGCTGTGGACCTTAGATGTTTAAATGTTTCCTTTTGCTCACTTTGGCCTTTCACAAGTTTATTTTTATGTGTTTTGTACTTGTTGATTTTTAGATCTGGACTATAGAACAAGAAGTCAGAGAAAAGACTGGATTTTTTTCTAAAAGATATGTTGTAGTTCAAGCAGGAATTAATTCAGGGAAGTCCTATGGCTTCTGTTATACAGGAGGTCAGACTAGATGGTCACAGCGGTCCCTTCTGGACTTATCTATGAAAGGCTAAGTAGGGGGGAGCACTGAGCCATGCCATCTGAGGAGATATACTGGGAAAATTGTTTCAGGCACCCACAAGCTCCCTTGGTGGTGTTCCTGCTGACAGGGATGTGCAGTTTGAACCATACATTAGGCAGGAGCAGAATGCTTCTCTCAGTATGCTGGCCCTGCTCTATGGGCTAGTATAGATGGGGTGGAGACAAGGCCCCATCTCCTCCCTGTCCCTCCATTATTTTTGACACCATATTCACCAAGTAGGAGCAGTCTCTGCACTCTGAGGAGTGCAAGAACTGCTATTGTGTGCTCAAGAAGGGGAATGTTCTTGCAGGCCTCGCTGCAAGCAAGGACAGCAAGCAGTCTGGCCTCAAGTTTGCCCAAGAGTTCAGAATAAAACCAGAGCAAGAACCTCAGTTGATGGTCCCATATAAATACTATAAGCCTGCAGCATTTTATATTTCTGTGCAAGATGCAGAATTTATAGTGGTTATTTTATCACTCTCATCAAACGTGTATGATCATGGATCTGGAAAGTTGTCACATTCGCCTGGCAGTTGAAAAGACCGTAACTAAGACATGAACACACTCTTAATATGGCAACAAATGCTATCTGTACAAAGGATTCTGTGATGATATATGAAAGAGTCAGTTACTCAAGTGTCATATATGCCAGCAATGCCCCTCTGCTATGTACATTGGCCAAACTGGACAGTCACTACGCAAGAGGATAAATGGACACAAGTCAGATATCAGGAATGGCAATATACAAAAACCTGTAGGAGAACACTTCAACCTCCCTGGCCACACAATAGCAGATGTAAAGGTAGCCATCTTACAGCAAAAAAACTTCAGGACCAGACTCCAAAGAGAAACTGCTGAGCTCCAGTTCATTTGCAAATTTGACACCATCAGATCAGGATTAAACAAAGACTGTGAATGGCTATCCAACTACAGAAGCAGTTTCTCCTCCCTTGGTGTTCACACCTCAACTGCTAGCAGAGCACCTCACCCTCCCTGATTGAACTAACCTAGTTATCTCCACACTGATTTATACCTGCCTCTGGAGATTTCCATTACTTGCATCTGAAGAAGTGCGGTTCTTACCCACGAAAGCTTATGCTCCCAATACTTCTGTTAGTCTCAAAGGTGCCACAGGACCCTCTGTTGCTAGTTACTCAAGTGGTTACTATGTTTCTTTCAACTGCTGCATCAAAATACCTACATGTTTTAATCCAGTTAAGAGAACAGTACACTATTAAGATGTTGCTCACAAATGAAAGGTACATGGTAGCAGTTAAGCAATTGTGTTATATTTCACACTAGTTTAAAAAGCTGTTAGGTCTGATTTCATTTTTTATTTATTTTTCTAATTAACAATGCACCTATCACTCATCTCTAGATGCGCACACATTCAAATGTAATACAGTAATCAATGCAAATTGACAGTACTGTCAAGAATAATACAATACTGACCCCTTACCCCCAATTCACAGAAATAGCCCCCATTCCCTCAGGGAAAAATCGGAGTAACTAGATAGGATTTGCAACTTGGGCTAGAGGTCAGCACACTTGAGTTCTGTTGGACCTATAGGGAGTTCTAGAGTCATGGGCTTTGTGCTAAAAATGCCCTGACAGTACATTTTTCACAGCAGGAAACACTCAGCTCTTATGTGTCTGAAAATAATTTGGATTCAGTGGGCCACCTACCAATCAGAACAGTTTTGTGATTCAGGACTTTGGATGTACTATAATGTATGAGGAGATTCCAACATAAAATGGAGAAGACCCACATTTAATAAGAGATTAGCCTCCGTGCGCTAATATCCGAGGGTAAAATTTGACCCTCTGCAAAATATTTTGCCAAACTTATTCTTTCACACTACTCCACAGATGTGCCTCAGTTTCCTTATACATTCAGTCCTTGATCTTTCAAGGGAGACTTGCATCACAATGCTCCTTGCTGTGGTGGTTTTGCAATGTGGACATCAGTCCACTGGGAACATAACTGAGGTCAACGAGTTCATTTCAGACACTACAGACAACCAAGTGATGATGCCTTTCAATGAATAATAATCTGAAAGCTAGGTGCCTAAAGTTAGGCCTTTAAACCTGTATTTAGACATCTAAATAAGTGTCCTGATTTTCAGCACTGCTGAGACCTCAGTGTGCCTCAGTGACTTCAGTGTGCAGATATTCCAGTTTGGGGCTCCATTCTAATCTGAGATATACCTCAACTAGTATCCAAAGCAGTGTCCTTGGAAAATCCACTACTGCACTTGTACACTCAAGTACAGCAGCAGACTTTTCAAGATAAATGGTGATATATATTGGCATTTTTCAGATTAGAATAGATTCCACTCAATTGAGTCCTGAAGACAGAAATCTGTTAAATTACTGTTTTACCTGAAGAGCTATTATCTGCCACATGTACTATATGGAATACTTTGCTACAAATTACCAGTGGGCTCTGAAAACTGGAAGTACTAGTACAGAAGGTGATTTGCTTACCTCTGAAACAATGCTTGAAGAGGTAAAGGCTTTTTGGACACCATATATTTCTTTGTAAGCTATTGAGAAACATATACTGTAATTGATTTTTGTCAGTGAAGAGCACTGGAAATGATAATACATGCTGAAATAGGGTACCAGGGTTATGGAAGATATTAAATTCATTTTACTGGCTTAATATTTTTATTTGTCCATGTAAGCACTTCTTCAAGTAGTGGTGTCATTAACATTGTCCTGGGTGAACCTACAGGAAGGCAAATTCACTTTTTGAAAGCAATCAATCACTACTTCATTCTGAACTGAATATAATTACTTCAGTAGCTGTCACACAATGTTATGTTACTCCCATAAGTCTGAATGTTGTTGGTTGAGAAAATAAACTTTCAAGTGGAATTGCAACCCTATATATTCTGCTAGACATTCAAACTAAGGTGTTAGTGTTTGAAATTGAAGTGGCAAAAGAAGTATTTCTTCGTAACATTTAGGAATAAATTACCTTTATAGTAATGCCTGAAACAAACTGGAGAAGGAAGGAGACCAGTTACATTTCAGCACCTGAAAGGGAGACTTTTTAATGCTTGTCTCATATTCCAAAAATGCACATTTTTAATTTGGTTTAAGTAAACAAGCTTGATGATTTTTCCAGCAGTTTTCACCAATTTGAGATAAACATAGTAAGTTTCAGATGATGGACATCTTCCTCATTGCGCTAATCGATATGGAAAATCGTTTACAAAACCAAGTGGTAATTATGTGGAGGCAGAATATGGAAGGGAAATAAAGCAAATCTGTTAGCATGGAAACTGTTTGAAGATTAAAACCTCAGATTAAACATCCATGAATAAGTTATCAAAGGTTTTATCAAATGACTAAACCTTGGAAAAGCATGACAACATGCCTGTCTCTCTTTCCTTGGCTAGCTAGAATACACTCTCTACATGCATCAAACAAAAGGCTTTTTTGTTAAAGGGAAATAATTTTGTTTAAAAACAGTTTGATTTTCTCCCAGAGTGATATTTTTAGCTTAACAGCGCTTTACACCTAATTGTGGAATTATTATTTCTGTAAGGGCAAGCTTAGTGCCATTTTATCAGACTTGTGATACAGGATTTCTTATAAACCTTTGCAAAAATTACATTTTTACTAGGACGTGACATCTGTGTAGTACTTGGCGACACTTATTCTGTTTGTTTTTATTCATAAGGCCATTGAACTAAGAGTTTTCATTACTGAAATGCTTGAACTCTTCTAAGAATGTGTACCAAGTAAATATGAGTTTTTCATTACCAGATGCTTATAAATCTTATGTTATGTGAACAATAATCTAAGAGCCAACAGAATAAAAAACTCTGCTCATAATTTTGGATGGAATAGGTTAGTTTTGTAAACATTCAATCTGGAAGCAGACAAGACTGAGTGCCGTAGGGTGAAACTCTGGTCCCATACTCAACAAGGCATGCTGCAGGGCTTTGCTTTGCATACCCAACCTATTGGTAGGGTACAATTCAGCTACCGGGGCACTAAAGCCATGGATTACAGTAGTGGCTACAGTCCATTGTACTCGCATGTGGTGGTGGTCCACTGGATCTGGCAATTCCAATATCCACTATCCACCCACAAACCCATCCTCCCTGCTTCCATGTGGAAAGATGGTGGGCAGCAGCCTTTGGAGTCACCTTTCAAAACTTCTCTTTTTCTCAGGACCTCTCTGCTTGAAATGTGGCATTTTTTCTAGGCTTGTGGCCTGCCATGGTTGTGCAGTGGTATTAAAGGAAATAGTCTCTCATTTCAGGATTAAGATTGAAACAGTTTTGTATTTTCAAGCAAACCTGGAGACATTTGCTGGGCTTCTACAGTAAATTTAAATTGCTCCTCTCCTAATGCACCCAGGTAGGAGGAGGCAGCTGAAATTTATCTGCAGACTCTAAGGAGTCCAAGTCAGAGGAGGAGGGAAGCAGCTATTGCTGCTTATAGTACCATCAGTCTCAGAAATCTTCCTCTCTATACACCTCCTCATCTTTTAATGTAGAGTTCATTCACTACAACAGTAATACCAGCTTATTAAACCAGCTTTGTGCTTAACTTCTTGAATGATAATTATTTCATTAGTTGTAGGTATATAATAATGGTCTGAAACCATATGGTATACATGCCAGGCAGTAATGAGAAAGGACAGAATCCTTCTCCTTCTCAGTGTTTGTGGGATTTTCCATTACTCATTAAGCAGTAATATGCTCCCCTTTATATGGCCTTTAATGATTTAGGAAACTTACTCTGTCTCTGTCTCTGTCTCTGTGCAAATACAGGAGACACGTGAAACAGAAAGAATGCTGCAGACCATTTGCATTTACCACTGAAATCAGTGGGAGTTTTGCTGGGATTACGAGTGCTGCAGGTTTGGGTTTAGAGAAGTCAGGGTAGAGGTAAACAGAGAAGGAGGAATAGATGTTCAGATTTGTACATCTGTAGGGTGACATACTCTGAAGGGAAGAAATAGGAGGAGGGGGACCATTGATTTTAGTGGGAGCAGATAATACTGAGCATAATCCAAGAGGCCCTCATCACCTCCTGGGATCAGGCTCATGTATCCTCTAGGCTTTCATGCATGTGCAAGTGTTTCTCTTAACTTCCTTAGTGATGCTGAGGAGCAAAGGGCCTCTAGATCTGAAATAAACATCCTGTGCATGACAGATGAGCAGAGCTTCTGCAGTTTCCATTTAGACTGGAGGGCTATCTTGCACCTGTGCAAGCTGTTAGCTGGGGAGGTGGACAGTAACTAGTGCACTGGGTCAGAGAGTGGCAGCTGATCATGCTGGCATTAGTCAAGGCAGCAATGTCTGGATGCCTCACAGCACTTTTGTCTGCCATCATGCTTCATTTTTGAGATACAAGTTTAAATTCTTTTCACTGCTGCAATAAATTTAAAGGGAAGGAAGATGTTGTGTAATCCGTGGGGCTGTATTAACTCTATATACGTGGCTGTCTTACAATGAAAGGATTTTATAGAAATTAAGAATAATACCATAGTATGAATCACTATCACCACTGCAGAATGGCTGGGATCCACCCATGATTCTTACATTTCTTGAATGATGCAGCTCCATCAGCTACTCGGGACACTTTCACCAAACACTGCATAATTGATAGGCAGGTCCATAGTTGGCCCTCAGCATTACTCACACCCTGATGCTGTCACTGGTGAAACTGTATAGCATGGATTCAAAACAGACTGTAGGTGACAGCAGGTGTTCCATTACTCACTGTCTTACGAATCTCCTCTTGTTCCTCCTCCTCCTGCTGCACAACACAATACAACATACTGTGCCACTAGATTTGTTACTGAATCTGTTTGTAGAATTGACATCATGCTCTGTAGATGCCTGAGGAATTCCAGTGGACATTTTAACTAATTCCTTAGAAGACATGTGAAGTGATCCTGATTTGTTGTATAATCTGCGTTGCTCAAATAGAATACCTAAGAGGGGCATAACCAAAGATGAAGAACTAGTGTTGCGTTGCTGTTTTACCATGCTTTTGGCTAAGGATCTCAAAGTGCTTTGCAAACATTAATGAATTCTTACAGTATCACCCCGAGGTTAGTATTATTGTGCCCATTTTACTGAGAGAAAAACTGATACTCAGAGGTTACATGAGCTGCCCCAGGTCACACAGTGACATGAGTGTGAGAGCTGGGAAGAGAACTCTGGATTCACTCCCAGGATATTGTGTGCTCAGTATGGGTTGGGTTGTGCATTTTACACACAGCCGTATGTCAGGGACAGCGTGACAAGTCTCGTATGCCACAAGCCTCTAACCTTATACTTGTGGTTCCTTTGTACTTGTACCAGTAACTAGTAAAAAAAAAATAGACATTGATATATCGTTTAAAAGTCTAAAGCCCTTTAAATGTTTGTTATGAGAATTGTTCTTTTTTTCTTTTTTTCTGCATCCAGCACTGATTTCCAGGAGAATTCTGCATTAACTGCTTTTCCAATATTTTGTGAACCAAACAAGATACTATATATTTCAACAAGATACTCTGTTTCAAGGATTCTCTTTTTCTTCCTGTATGGAACATTACAATTCCTTGCATTTATCTGGATAGCATAATCAGTGTATACATTTAGTTAAATGGGCAGTTATACATGATTTGTATTTTATTAGTATGCAACTAGTTAGAGCAAGCCCAGTGACACTCCTTTCTGTGATGACTATCAACATAAGCCAGAAATGCTTCTCTTCAAATAGTTATGGGATTGGGAACTGTTACTAAGAATGACCACCTTGCCTGACACTTTGAGGTCCAGAAAACCATTGCCGTGATCAATAAGATGTGATCCTTGATCCAGCATACAGACTCCTGTTAAGCATAATTTACAGTCTCCCCACATGCTACTGCTGCAGTCCTATCTTGACTTTATTAACGTTAAGAGTGGTATAGTATGAAGTATTTATCTGAGCACCTGTTTGGGATAAAGTGCTGGCAGGGTATAAAATATGAATTACTATATAATGTTACAAATGAAAATGGCCACAGGAGCATATTACAGTACTTTGGAATTGGCACACAATCTCATGCCATTCCAGTTTGCTTCCAGGAAAAAAATTACTTTTGACTCCAGCAAAATAACTTGATATGAAATCCATCACTTTAAACAAAGAGATAGAAGGTGACATACCATTGTAATTTTACCAAGCTGGGCATTTTGCCCAACTGCAGATGGGTTTTAGATACTGGAGGATAAGATCCAGCTTTGCAGTTTTATGCACAGCCTTAATAGCACGAGGGCTTAAACTCCTAAAGAATACAGTTTGTTGTAAAAGTGTTTAGCCCCCCCTGTAGTGTTAGTGAGTTAGAGTCAGTGATGTGAAAATAAACATGTCGTAGCCATCTGGGTTGGTGGAAGTTATTGCAGCATCTCTGGAGCTTGTGGTGTAGCTATATGGCCTTTTAAAGAAGATTTTTTGATGGGTAACGCTTTTGTAACTATGCCCATTGTTGGTGTTAATGTGTTTTGAGCTCTGAAATATTGACCTAACTGAAAAAGTCTTTAAAAAGATAATCGCTGTGGAAATGATTGGGAGATTGTACTTCATTTATAAGTTTCCCTTTGTGTTTTGTTCTCTTTCAGGTTTTCATTTAGCACTATTAAAACATTAAATTTTGTCATTATTTCTGAATCCAATGATTAAATAAAGTAACTACAGGCCCAGTCCTGCAAACACTTAACACAAGATGCAGTACTTACTGCTCTGAATAGGCTCAATGAAGTAAACGTTTAACTCAATAGCAATACTCTCTATGCTAAGCAATAGTATGTATTTGTGGGATTGTGTCCTGTAATGATAATATATTGATATGATGAATATTGTAGACCTAAATGTGTTAGAAATTGCTGTGTAGAGCTCGAGCGAACTTCACAATGTCTCACAAACTGTTAAAGGTTATATCAGATATATTGTGCCCATGTATGAGAGTCCTACTGAATGTTTATTGTAGGTATCAACATGTTAAGATACTTGCAAACAGAACATTTCTATCATTTCCTTTAAAACTCAGGCAGCTAATATGTACTGCTTGAATAGTTTTATTTTATTTCATGTAAATTACTTTAATAGATTATAGTAAGTCACTGACTAAGCACCTGAAACCAGAATTGTTGGAGTGCTAAACCAGCTTTTGAGAGCAGTACCCTCTTTTGCAGGTGCCGAGAGAATATTTTATTCATTTCGGTTTATTCAAGTAGTTCAGTTCAATGACAAGTTCAGTGGTTCCCAAACTTGTTCCGCCGCTTGTGCAGGGAAAGCCCCTGGTGAGCCGGGCCGGTTTGTGTACCTGCTGCGTCCGCAGATCCGGCCAATCGCAGCTCCCACTGGCCCTCGGCTCGCGCCGCTTCTAGCAGCTCCCATTGGCCTGGAGCAGCGAACTGGGGCCACTGGGAGCCGTGATTGGCTGAACCTATGTGGCAGGTACATAAACCAGCCCGGCCCACCAGGGGCTTTCCCTGCACAAGCGGCGGAACAAGTTTGGGAACCACTGCTCTAGTGGATTAGTAACAGGATGCAATGGAGACAGAAAACGAGAATTTAAAAAAAGCTAACAGATTTATCCTTTTAAAAGTCTATTTGAAGAAAGTATATTGTAAAGTATGGATAAAGTGGTATAGCATGGTGTTCTTTGTTATACTTCTCTGTTGCATCTATGTATATATAAGCTACTTTTAAAAAGACTGTGCCACAGCTTTAAAGAGTTTTGTATTCAAAGGTCATGTAGAACCTGGAACAATTGAAAGGCTCTTATAGTCATGTCACCACCAAAGTTTTATCACAATACAGGAGACAAACGCAGTAGTGCCGCTAGTTGTGGTAGTAAAGACACTTCTTGAAGATGCCATGCGGTTGCCCTTCCACCGCTCATATCTGAGAAAGACAGTATGTCCTTACCAAGAAGAATGAATCTTGTTGATTTCCATAGAAGATTTTTCTACCACTGTGTGTTCAGATGATGCAGGGATACCTACAGGAATGACAGATGCAGGAGTTCTTTTATAGTAGTAACTAGAGTTTTGGACTCTTCAAAGACTCTTGGGAAAAATCTGTGATGGGATTTACAGTGCATGTTGTGCAAATAACACGGATGGCTGTTCATAATTAAGTACTTCTGTATACCTTCCATAGATTTGCTGTCTGAGAGAGCTGCAAGAATGTTAGTTAACTTAATCTTGGAACGGTTTATCTATTTTAGAGGAGTTTGGGATATACTTTCATTAATCACCTGCTGGTCCTGCTGAGGAAAATCTGTAATAATCAGGGATTTTAAGTACTTCAGCAAGATTTGCAAGAGCCTTGTGGCAGCAAGCACCTGTAATTTTGCCAAGGATAACAGCAAACCGCTTTACATGTTTAGCCAGCAAAAGTAGCAATCTGATTTTAAATAGCTCCACCACAGTGAGCTGTTCTTCTAAGATGTGAACTCAAACAAACAAGTCCTTGCAAACTTTCTTGAGAAAAACTCCTAGAGATACCTGCATTTCTAGTCATGCGCATGATGAAGAGTAAGTTGAAAAAAGAATCATACATTGTGTGGCAAAACTGTTTGAGGAATTCATAGTTCTCCAAGCCTGAGATCCAAAAGAATAATGACTTAGTTGCTGAAGCCATGACAGTCTTTCAAATGAGATTCCTATATTGTGATTTTGCTGTGACTGTATTTTCTTAGTTCTTCCTGAGGTGTATACTTCAGTTTATAGGTGTCTGTGTTGTATATTGATGAAGGAGGTGGAAAGGAGTTTGTGTGCACTGTATTTTTTTCCGTTGGAGTTTTAATTATTTTGCATTATATCAGACATCAGGCAAACTACTAATAGTAATAATATCACCCAACTCTTACAGAGTGCTTTTTGTCCATAGATGTCGAAGTGCTTCACATAGGAAGTAAGTATCACTATCCCCATTTTACAGATGGGGAAATTTTGGCAGAATGAGGAAGAAGTCTTGCCCAACGTCAGCCAGCAGGCCAGTGGCAGAGACAGGAATAGAACCCAAGTCTCCTGAGCCCCAAACAACAACTACGTGATATATTTGGCTGCTTTTTTAGATTCATTTTGTTTTATTATATCTTAAGGATTTCCTGGACCAGAGAAAACAATAAAATCTTTGTGAATGTGTTTTTAATTTTATAAGCACTGCGATAACTAATTCCATATTTTAAAAAAGATGCTTCAATCCAAATCCTTCTGCAGTCATAGCAGAGGCTAGTTTATAAATTACTACTGAGTAAGCAAACATCACCCCTTTATTAAGAATAAGATGGTGGAAGTTTGGTGGTAAGATATTATTGGTGCTTAGTAATATGACTGCCTTTCCATAAGTGAAGGAGCAGTCATATGGTAGGATATAGACATAATGGGTAGAGGAAAATCTGTAGAAGAAATTAAGAACAGTAAGACTGAGTAAGGAGAAGGAATCAG
Source organism: Chrysemys picta bellii (assembly GCF_011386835.1). NCBI lineage: Eukaryota > Metazoa > Chordata > Testudines > Emydidae > Chrysemys > Chrysemys picta. The sequence continues at coordinate 34,046,779 of NC_088795.1, read as the reverse complement.
TTGAGGAAGAAATCTGGACTTTTTCTGTCAGCGGTGACGTTTCAGGGGCAATCAAGTCCAAAAAGACCCCCCACTCCAAATTCCTCCATCCTCTCTTTTCCCCACCAAATGATCCTGTAGGCGATACCTACATTATTGAACAACCATCTATCAAAATACTCTTTATATGATAAATTTCAGAGCTGTAAAAGCATTCAGGTGTATAGGCTGCCCTTGTCAAGGTTATAAATGACCTTGTTACATTTACAGATTTTTGTCTTCCGATCTGTCCTCATCCTGAAGCACTTGATCTTAGGACAGCTTTCAACACCATTGATTATGATATACTTTTAAAATACTTGAGGGATTTTGCCATTCTGCCTGGTTCCGTTTCAAAGCGATTTCAGTCATATGCACCTGACAGTCGAACAGTATGTTTAAATAGGTGAGCGGGTTTTTTTTCTGCACAGTTATTAATACTGGTATCCCACAGGCTTCTAATCTAGATCCCTCACTTTTTAATATCTATATATGTTGCCTTCATGTCAGATTATTCATAGGCACCATGTTGGCTTTCAGTTTTCTGCTGATAAAATACAGGTCTATCACCCAATTTGGTTAAACTGAATAATGATGTTTTTCTGGCAGACAGTACAACAGGTATTAAGCAATAATAAACACTAATATTTTTCAGTTAGCTTCAAGTAAAATTCTAGTGTTAATAGTTTGCTTTCAGCAACAGGTCGAGCAAATACATTTGAGAGATGAATGTTGACTGGAATTACAACAGTAAAAACTCTTCCTTTTTTAAAAATGATATCTGTTCTACAGTTAAAGCTCCAAACTCTGTAGTAATACAGGTAGGATTTGATGCCATTATCTGAATTTATCTGTGAAACGCTCTTCATCATAGTGTCTAAGTGCTAAATATAATAATGTAAATGTTCATAGCTAGCCATAGAAGAATTCAGCTCTGTGCTTCTCACGTGTTATAGAATGTTTTATTTGCTTGTGTGTGTGTGTGTGTGTGTGTGTGTGTTAAAGCATCTGTGTGTATGTTATCATTTTCTTGTTGGTTATGGTGGCAAGGCCAAAACAACAGGTGGTTTTGAGTATCCTCTGAAGTTGGATAGATTTTGGCTGATTACTCCAGTATTCCATTAATTAGGATTGGTATTATTCTGAATCCAGAAAAGACATTTGACTCTTGTGTTCATCTGATGATTATGACCTTGTATTACCATCTGAGAACATTGGCAGCTCCTAACATGCTTGTCCATGACTGACACTGAGAAACAACTCTATGCCTTTATTTTATCTATTCTAATACCCTTTTAGTTGGCTTGCCAAGTAGTTTGATAAGCAAGCTCTAAGTTGTTCCAAATTTTGTGGCCAATGTAACATTTTGTCAGGAATATATGAGTTTATATCACCAGTCATGGTATCTTTCCAGTGGTTACCTGCTAAGCAACCTTTTGATTTTTAAGACCTTATGAGTGCTCAAGGCCTCTCAACAGACACAGAATATGTCCAACGGTATTGTGCCCGCTACTAAGATTTTGTGGTAGCACTGGTATAAGAAAAATGGCTTGATTTCTTAGCTTTAGTTTAACCCTCTGACTTTTTTTGATCCAGAGACAGTATGCTACCTTTAAAGCATAGTTTAAGGTTTAAAAATAAGACATTTTTATTAGTGGTGAACATTAAGGGGAGTTATGAATGTAACTTTCTATGTTCCACGAAGAAAATTCAGCACTTAGATTCATAATGAAGTGACAATGTTTAACTGCCTGTAAATTCAACTTTCAGGAGATTTAAGTACCCTACTATATAAATTTGTTAGCTCTAGAGAACACTTTAGATTTAATGTATACTCTAACGCCTTTCAACATCCCATTCTGCTCAGGCAATAATAAGTTGTACTCACCAGTTTATTTGACAGTGAGAGAAGTGGTTTATTCCAGTCACAGTCCTTGGTATTTTCCATACTGAGGCAGATTTTCAGGTGCTCAGCACTCCCTTTGGGGACAGACTTTCAAAAGAGCTCAGCTCGCCTTTAAATAAGTAAGGAGGAGCCCGATTTTAAAAGTGTTCAGCACCCAGCAACTCTCATTGTGACACTAATGGCCAGATTTTTCAAAAAAGCTCCGTACCCAATATGCTGAACACTTTTGAAAATCTGGCCGATAGGGTAAAAGAAAGGAATTGATCACACAATGTTCCTGAGCATTTTCCCTCTTAGTGCCATTGTTTCAGTGATGTCACTCTAAATTGTGGTGATACCTCCAGTTATGTAGAAGAGTCCAAATATTGTTTCAGGCAGAGACAGTTTTAAATAACTGGATGGTTAGGAAGTGTCTTTTTTCTTTAAAATGTTGTCTACAGTTCTAGGAAATTCACCATGGCAAAAACATTGACAAATTAGAATCCTAGAAAGACATCCTAGATCATCAACCTGCTTTTACAGGCAATACCAGTCATTGCCTGTTGAGGATGCATTAGGAATGATGGGCCATATCATGGGTCTCCTACACAGGCATACCAGGACTCATAAAGAGCATTAGCACTGCATATTGGCTAAAGAGGGAGGAAAGCAGCAGAGACCATGTGCAGTGGATTCAATACCCTGATGTTTTACAGCTATCTCTGTGGTGGGTCTCCACAGCTCACCCTGGCCAGTGGGTCCATTCATAATGCAGCCATAAAGCTACATACAAAGGGGGCAATGAGCTGTATCAGTTAATAACACCTAGCTGTTATAAAATGCTTTTCATCAGTATGTCTCAAAGCCCTTTACAGAGAAGGTCAGTACCTCCATTTTACAGATGCAGAGTCTGAGGCACAGTGAGGCTAAGTGAGTTGCCCTGTGTCAGCCAAAAAGGCAGTGACAGAACCAGGAATAGAGCCCAAGTCTCTTGACTGCTAGCCCAGTGCTCTATCCACTAGATCACACTGCCTCTGGCCCCTTCATATCTGGTTCCACATCATATGCACTGCTAGGCATGGGGACAACTTGAGAGCTATCCAGCTGTACAGCATGGAGCTGAATAGAGAACTAATTAGGTCCTATTAATCCCATTATTTTTAGCTTTTTGCTTGGAGATGATTGGTAGATGGGTAAAATAAAAAAGTTATTATTTAGTGGCTTATCACAATAACTTTCTTTTAAACAGTAGGTTTAAAAGCATATACAGTACGAGTTTGTAACTTACCATACTTGAAATTTTTTTCAGCTACATTTTGTACACTGTTTGCATGGGCTGTATCTCTATCATAAATGAATTACTTCAGGTTTACGTACATTTCCCTGTGTATGTCTTTATCTTTAATTATTCATTCTGAAATTTAATTAGCTGGTGTATGAAATATATTATTTTGTACTAGGTTATATTTATCATTCTAAATGTAATTGGAAAAATAAAATCTGTTAAACTAATTTCTCAGAGGTTGAGGTATATCTTGAGCTACTTAGATCTTATTGAGCTTGTACTCAACAAAACTCCCATTAATCAAAAACTGAGTAAAGAACCTCAGGAAGTGGTTTTAAAGTAGAAAGTGTGTGTGTGTGTGTGTGCATGCTAGACTCTAGTTTTACCTTTTTTTGTGTCTGGCTGTCTAAAAGGATAGATCAGTTCAATGGCTGGGTTTTGCTACTTATTAGTAACTAAGTTGGTTCTGCTAATCTGGACCCATAGTGAGAGGAAAGAATTATATATATAAAAAGTAATATGAACAGTCATTGGCTTTTTGGAGTCTTTACTGTATCACGAGTAGGACCTTGATAAAAGAAAAGGGCACAGGTTCCACCTGTGAAAAGGCAATAATAGAGTGGATTAAGTTCTTTAAATTCAACATGGGGTTACAGTTGCATGTCAGAGTTACTCACTGGATGGTTTCCAAACTACTGAAGGTACAGCTGGTCATAGAGAAGCAGCTGAAAGCATCCGTCCCCCCTTTCTGCCTTTTGAATATTGTGTAGAACATGTCCTGCATTCAAGCATGAAATTTTGGGGGGGATTTTGTTTGTTTTATGAACATTTTAACAATCACTTGAAAATTGTAATGACTTGCTGGTCAAAGACAAAGCTATGTAGATTTTCAATAAAATGTTCATCCTTTAACTCTGAGGTCTCATTCTGTGCCCAACCCATTGTAGTTTTCTTTAGAGTCACCTTAAATTATGTTAGAGACATTTACAGTTAGAATAATGAATGCCCTGCCTTTCCCTGCATACACAAAATGGTTGCTGTGACTATCCAGGGCATCAGCATCTCCCCCTTAAATAATCTCCCCTGAGCCAAACACAGACTGATTGGATTTCATCAGGGAAATTTTACGAGAATGCCTAAACAGGAAGATATTGCTGAGGATGACCGGTAGAACTTTCATTCAGCATTTATAGTGCTGTCCTGTATCCAAGAAAGTCTCTTGTTGAAGTCAATGAGCCATAGCAGCAGAGTTTGGCTCAGAGTGAGTAGCATGTTATTTTGTATGTAATTTTACCTCTATCTGCCAGCATGAACAAGTATGTGGTGGAGTTGTAGCCGTGTTGGTCCCAGGATATTAGAGAGACAAGATGGGTGAAGTAATATCTTTTATTGGACTAACTTCTGTTGGTCAGAGAGACAAGCTTTCAAATTTGCACAGAGATCTTCTTCAGGTTCTGTGGCCTGCAATGTGCAGGAGGTCAGATCAGAATGGTCCCTTCTGACCTAAAAATCTATGAGTCTATGAGGTCTTGGAAATGTACTCAGAATGTCACAGCTAAGCACAAGGTGGAACAGATTGTGTAGCATAAATAGTTAACACATATTCAAGGGACCATTCAAGGTGAAGTGGCTTGTTAATACCTCTCTTGCCATAGGGGGTCAGGAAAAGCTGGGAGGGGAGGGTTGAGTGGGCTATAGATTGTTGTTATAAGCCATGGATCCAGTGTCTCTATTTGGTCCATGATTTTTAGTGCCTAGCAAAGTTATGAACAAGTATCTTCTTAGGAGCCCAAAGTCCTTACCACTGCAATAAGCCAGTAGGGGCTCTGAGATGTAAGATATCAAGGGTAAATTAATTTCTATTTATTGTTTTTGGACTCCTATTGTTGTACCCACACTCCGTGTTAATCCAAAAGAGACATTTAAAAACCTATACATTTGGTTATTTTCTTTTGTAGATAATGGAGCCTCAGTGCCACTGCCATAGAATATCAGTTGAAACAACTGTGTTGTTTATCACAAACAAGACAATGTTATTACTTTTTTGCTATTTGTGTCTTACATGTTCGTTCAGCATTGTTATGCAATAGGGGATTATTAAATGTTTCAAAGCCACTGATTATTTTTTGTAATTAGAACTAAACTCTGCAGCTGTCACTAAGCTCCTCATCAAATGATATATTTATTATGTTAGAAATGAGAGGGGACATGTGAACCAGACTTTGAAAAGAATATGCTCAGCTCAGAGTAGAGTATTATTTTTAAATGCATGTGTGTGGGTTAGACCAAGATTGTTGCAGTATCAGTGTGCCCGACTTACGTGCCGCCTTTAATCTTATAGTATTGTATTTCATTGTCACTCGATGCACTACTGTCACAAGTGAAATGAAAAACCTCTGCGTTCAATGAGCACTTTAATCTGTCATCATAATCACGAAAGTCTTGTCAATCTTGGCCTAAAAGTTAAGCATGTAGATCAAATATGTGGTAAAAGGAGACATCTGGACTCCACAATGTAAATGGACATTGCTGAGGGGAAGGATATTAAATATTTGTCTCTCTTGTGTTTTATTACTCTAAATGAACATATTAGAATTGTTCCATATGGTCAAAAAAAAAAAAAAAAAACCAAAACCACCAGGAATAGAGATAATGCTTGTCCCTTCCCTTGAAGGAAGAAATTGCTAGCCAAAAGCACAGCACATAAAAATGTGAATATTTCCTGCTGAAGACTGCGGTAGCATTACCCAAGATCACTTTAGTAGCATATATACTTCAGTGTTTTTTAGCCCCTCAAACCTGCTCTGCCCATGAAAGCAAGACAATGAGGGAACGTTCTGTTGGTTCAGAAAATTGACAAAATTAGATCACCACAGGTTGACAAGAGATAGTATAAACTAAATTTGCTGTATCCAGAAGACAGTGTATTTAAAAGCCGAGTTACACCTTGTAAACAAATATTTTGTCAGCCTTTGTGTGGTTTTAAAAGCCTGGCATAAAAATGTATTAAATTATATCTTTCATTTATATAGCATAATAGCAACCTTAGTACTGCAAAGTGCAATAAAAAGTAATATATTTTGCTATCATCACAATAGTGAAGTCTAATACAGTGCTAAAAATGCTTTCTAATTTAATGAAAGATACTGTGACTTCAACATGAGATTTTGCCAGGTTGGGGGGAAGCTCTATTAGAGACTAATACAATTTTCTGGAGATGAACCTGTTTTTGGATCTACGGGAATAGCAGCATGAAAATCTAAATTTGGAGTATTACTTTCTGTTTTAAAAGCACTTAGCGGTGCATTAAATTAACTCTTTTAATAAACATTTACGGTAGGATTTCCAGGAACACTAGTGTTGGGTTAACTCTGAAATTAGTCTTAAAACTCCCAATCAGTCTGGTGAGGACTTTTGGAAATCCCACACTTAAGGCATTTGTTCCTCCTGTTCCCTTTTACTTCCATTGCCATGAATGAGAGTAACATTGCATATCATTATTATTATTATTTATTAGCAGCATATGTAGTGATGTATATAGTTAAGGTTGCCTGACACTTCCATTATAACACCCCATTTTCAACTGCTTCTAAGTTTGCCAAATTTTTACCTTTTGGGATGAGATTGTCCATACCGGGTGTTTGTCTCAGGCTTTTTTTTTTTAAGCTTCAGCAAAAAATAATACCTTCATTTCCAAGAATGGGATTAGGTACAAATACATTGTTTTGCCCATTTTAAAAAATGCTCACAATCTTTGGAGCAAAGGCTTAAAATTTGGCAAAGAGTGGTCCTTGTCTCAGGGATGTCTTTTGCTGTTCCCTTGAAAAAAAACACCCACATTTGGCCATTATAAGCCTTTGACAAATCACAGTTCTTACATGATTGTTAGGAATTTGCTGTTATAGTTTGGCCATTAAATTCTCAGGCTGAGTATTCCCTCTGTACTCCTCATGCTCCATTCTTAACTCACAGCTCCCACAGGGGACAGAATGTGCATAAACCATCCCCCAGAGCAACTGAGCATGTTGCATCCCAGGACTGCTGGGGCTCAGCAGTATTTTCTCTACAATTGCTGCTCTCAGCTGCTATGCAACCTCTCTGGTTCTGGGAACAGGAGCTGAGAGCAGGGAGTGTGTCTCTCTTGTGCCCTCAGTGACGCCCCTGCCAGCATCCAGGTGGCAAGGAGGAGGAAGCAACCTGATTCAAATGGAGAGGGGGAAAGAGCTGGACTTCTTGGGAGCATCAGCAAAGGCAGTAGATCGGGACCAGGAGCTTGGAGAGAGTTGCATGAGCAGCTTTAATTCTGGCATTTCTTAACTTTTGAGCGCTTGACTTTGCAACATTAATGTTATTTTTTATGTGTATTTTAACATTTATATTGTGGTAGTATATGAAGGCTGCAGCTAGGTGGACCCTTTGTGTTAGGCACCTTACAATCATGTAACAGTGACAATGCCTGCCCCAAACAGCTTTTACTATTGGTTGGCACTAAAATGTCAACATTTATCTACAGTGGTACCTAAGATATCTCAGAATTGCTCTCTGGTACGTATCCCAGGTATTTCTATGTGTTACCTTCAGAAGTATTGATATTTCCTGGTGATCACTACAGATGCCTTATTTCAGATTTTGCATGCTTCAAGCCTTGTACCAGGGAAGTAGGTCATTATTATAACCCCATGTCCCTGATGACAAAACTGTGACACAGGAATGTGAAGTGACTTGTCCAGAGCCACACAGCAAATCAAAAGCAGGGCCAGGATTGGAAGTTGAGCATTCCTGATTCCTAGCCCTGGGCTCATTTCTCTAGATCACTCATGATATGTTAAACACCAACTGAAATATATTAAAATATTCAGCATATTATGAGTTCATAAAATTAAATATGTACTTGAAAAAGATAAATGAAATTGTTATGATTTCTCCATATATAGTATGCTTTTTGTATCATGATAAGGAAAGCAATTGGCATGGCAATGGTAGTAATACAATGGAATGGCAAATTGAAACTATGAGAAGGCTTTCATGTCTTACCAGTATAGAGTGGCTATCCCTGCCTACTTCAGCTGTCCCTCAGTAGGATTTGTCACCCAGGTGATGAGAGCTATTTCTGTATTTGCAAAGAAGACCATGTGTGTGTGCAGTGTTGTATGCTCATTAATTATACCCCACCTCATTATATGTTAGAACCAATCATTGCTTCTGGCCCAGGCTTCTTGAAACACTTATAAATCAAAGAGCTAAAGCATGATAGTGAGGTATGTAACTCTAGCAGGAGCTTTATTAATACCTATGCAGTGCAGACACAATCAATAAATTGCTGACTAAATCCCAAATTCCTGCCCCAGCATGCACTGAGTTCATTATAAAACGTGAGATGGATTGTGTTCTGGAGTGAATTTCTTTCTTCTATAAATGTGGTCTTGAATCTGGACATTACAACCAGGTTATTTTAAAAACCATCCCTCAAAAGCAAATTGTTTGTTTAAACTATATGATAGACTCTACTCTACAGACCTAATCTACTCCACAGACCTAATCACTCTACTCCAGCCCTGTTCCACTATTCCAGAAAGCAGTGGAGGATGCTAGTAGGTTTTTTGAACGTTGCCGCTATGTTGCTTAGCCTTCCCAAAATAAAACCACATCAACAGCAATCTTCTGTGCACACATACACAAGGCCATATCCTGCTGACTGGAAGGAGGAGAAATATATATCCTTATGTGTACACTTCAAAATTTGGTATGTGCTCAGATACTTAGGAAAGAGACCTGGGTGTGATTGTGGATGGCCCAGAGAAGACTTCTGTTAAATATGCAGCTGTGGTGAAAAACAAACAAGATGTTCGATATGTAAGGAATGGGATGGAGAATAATACAGAAAATATTATAATGCCTCTGTATAAATCACTGATATAGCTTTATCTAGAATATTCTGTACAACTAGTAACCCCATTTCAAAAAGGATATTTCAGAATTAGAGCAAGTTCAGAGAAAGCCAATGGTAAGGAAAAATCTCTCAGATGAAGAAAGATTGAAAATATTGGGATTGTGTACCTTAGACAAATTAGGGAGACATAATAAAAGTATATAAAATAATAAACAGTAAAAGAAGGTAGAGTGGGGGCTTCTATCCTTCCTGTCACATAACACAAGAACAAGGGGACATTCAGCGAAATGGAAAAGTGGCAAATTCAAAACCGATAAAGGGAAATGCTTTTTCACACATATACTTAGACTTCGAAACTTCTTGTTACAGGAAATTGCTGGGAGTAAGAATTTAGCAAGATTCACAAAGGGATTGGACATTTATGTGGATATACTGTACTAGATAGACCTCAGTTCTGATCATTCAGTAATTTTTTTACTTACTGAAGCAATATGAAGCTAGACAGATAATCAGATAGATTACTCTTCGGTGGATGAAACAGAATGATTTTTTTATGTCGCTAGCCAAGTGGTATAGTCACCTCTGATACATGTCCAAACCCTGATATGAATGGAAGTTTCAGGTGAGCCAAGAAGAAAATGTGCTGTATGTGAGACAATAAGTACCGGTTTTCCAGCTGAGGTTTGAAGTGAGATGGGGAATTGAGGTACGGAAATACAGGTGAGCTGTCCGAAACCGTACAGGTTGTAAAGCTGAGATGCCAGCTGTCGTGAGGTTATGTAGAGAGACAGAGAAGAACAGAGGCTCATTGAAAATGAGCTGAAGGACCTGGGAGGGGAGTACAGAGAGAAAGGATCCATAGGAGATAGGCTGGAACAAATCCAGGCAGTATTTTAAAATCCACTGTCCTTATGTTCCCCTTCTACAAAACAATGTGTGTTTACCCAAATACTTGGGTCTGCTGGAGCAAAAAATCTTGTCACTCTCCCTTGGTTGGGATGGGATCAGCAGCAGGATTGTGAAAGGGGCAGTGGGTGTGGCCTTCAGATTTCACATTGGCAAGAAATCCAGAGACTAAGACAGTACAGATCCCTGTCTCCCCCGTCTCAGATGTCATGCTGCTGTTTGTTGTACTCTGTGACCGTTCCAATGCGAGTAACATTGCACAAAGGGGTAGTTATTCAAGCAGCATTAACTTGAGTTTACTGAGTGCATACCATATGTATACTTCACAAGAATATATGTCACGTTTAGCAGAGGTTGTTCATCTCTGCCCCTTTGTCTGTGCCACGTCCCTCCCCTACAATGTCATGCAGTGCTTTACTCATACGGCTTGAGCACAGAGGGGCTATTTGGCACAGTGGGGAAGCTGTGGCATAGTTTACTTGGTTCTCAGTGCAACTCTGTAACTAATTCTTTTTCCTTTTAGCACAGAGAAACCTAAGACAAATTAGAGCAGTTGAATTGGAATTGCAATTGTTTTCATCTGTGACAAGGCTGATGACAGCTTTCTGTTCCTGCTGAAGTCTGGTTGGAAAGGCCAGTTTGGGTTAAAAAGTGATTTGGGGGCATTTTCTTCTCACAGTTTTAACAACGTTGACCAAGTTGTACTCTCAGTTACACCACTGAGAAACTGGAACAACTCTACTGATTTCAGCAAATTTACTAGATTTATACTCATGTATACTCATGTAACTAACACAATAGTTGGACTCATTATCTTTCCTAGCTAATAAGAGGTGGATTAGCGCGATTCTGTAAAATTCAAATCGCAATAGTACCTTTTTAAATACCTTGGCGTGTATTTTTTTGGTGTCAGCATGAAACTCCCATTAAGTTCAGTGGGAATTATGTGCATATGTGGAGAGATGAATGAGCAAGAACTGGTGCATTGGTTAAGTTGTGAATGCGGTCTTGTGCATATCTGTCTGTACATCTTTCTTTGGTGGTACATTGAGTTGCATGCACATTTAACCTCTGGAGTTATGTATTCAAGTCTAAAATTAGGTCACATGTAGGTTCCGGGTCCTGTTTGACCAAATGACAAAACAGTTTGGCATGACTGGCGGTCGCTGACAGGGGTTGATAATAGAATCATAGAATTTATTGATGGAAAAGACCTATTCATTTACATTTTTAAAGAATAAATACCAGTGTCCATAAATAAAAAAATTCAGACAGTGGCATAACTACATTTGTGTATGTAATAGCTTATTTACAGTTGTATGCATGAATATACATAATTTGCTGATAGGCTACAGCTGCTTTAGCCCCCTCATGCCCCCCCCAAAAATAATTGGGCAGTTAGGTCATTTAATACAATTCTTTGCTAATATAGAATTATTCCTTAAAAGAGTGAATTGTATTGCCAAACAGGTTTATGGGAAGATTGCACAGTGCCTGTGGCTGCCAGATTCTTAACTGGTTGCCTCATGGACATATACTACTTAATACACCAATTTACACCAGCTGAGGATCTGACCCCTAGCTCCCAAGTACTATGTACATGTACATTTTTACCTTTAATATCTAAACTCTTCCTTCTATAATGAAAAATATCCCAAAAATAACATTGTGCTTCCTTCTAGATAGATAGCCCCTTAATGATTTGTTTTGGAGAGGGTCATTCATACTTTTAGTGCAATAACAGTTCCAAAGTCCATGAAATGTTGGTGGGCTTTATGTCCCCCAGAAGTCTGGTCTCTGTTTTAGAATGTGGGTGAAGAAGACTACTAAAGAGACTCCCAATTTTCATCAAGTCCCTGCTCCTTCTCCCTATTCTCTCTCTCATGCACACCATTGATTCTTTTTCTAAAATGTTAAATTAGAATAAACTATTAGGAATATTCACTTGGTTCCTGTGAGGTTGGTGTGAGTTTTGCAGAACAAAATGTTGAGTTTAGAATACTGTTTGTTTAAAAAAAAAAATTAGACCAGAACAGCCTTTTTGTTTTTTGTTGCAAGCCTTGGAGGTAACCCAGGATTTTAAAATTGTTTCTTTCTTTTCATGTGCTATGGAAAATCTAAATAACTACTCACTGTACACAGTGTGTACCCCTTTAATGATAAATTGTCTCCAGAATCCTGGAGGGGGAAAATATCTAACAATGAAACACTTTTTAGGAAACAAAAATGATAGAAATAACAACTGTGTCACATCAGACCTCATTAGAGTCAATGAACTCACTGTGGTATTTAACAATTTCCAAGAAGTAGGCCATAATTCATAAATTAGTGTAATTCATAAAGTACGTAATTCATAAATAGCACTGTTGAGAACAGAGGCAGTATACAATCCTTGGTTTACAGCGACCCTTTTTTAAAGAGTAAAACCTAGGAGCTGGAAAATACAAGAGTAAATAAAAATTAAAAAGGCATAGGCTTTATAGCCATTATATACAGTTTGGAAAATGTATATCATTCCAAAACCAAAAATCTTTGTTTCAAAAACCAGTCAAGGTTGATAAATGACAACACTGTACTTATGTATCACATTGTTTGCAAAACTCAAGCAATTAAAAGCAAGGAAATGAATAGTTAGGGACATCATAAATCTTATTCTGGATAAATAATAAATATAGACACATTGAGACACACTAGCACCTTAAAACCAGTTAAACTGCATATGATAATCCTTCTGCAGGTACAATGGCTCCTGGTCCCCTGGTTGCTGAAATGACTCCTTTAGGGCTCTTTATGTCCTCTGTCTACAGGAAGAAAGTCATAAAGTAGATCATCTGTAATAATGCACTGCTCTTCTTACTCTGAGGACTGTCTCAGTAGTAGGGTGACCATGTTTTCCCAAAGGGAAAATGAGACACCACACGGGGCCTACCTAAGGCCCCTCTGCCCCCTTATGAGCCCCCCCCCCAAGGCCTCTCTGCCTCCTGCCCACGGGGCTGGCCTGAGGCCCCCATTTCTCTCCCGTGCATGAGGCTGGCACAACCCTCTCCCCTGCCCGCCACCTGCCTGAGGCCCTCCTCTCCCCTCTGTGCACGGGACCAGCACAACCCCCTCTGCCTGTTCAGGGCTAGCACGAGGCCCTTCTCTACCCTCTGCATGTGAGGCCAGCCCAGGACCCCCTGCCACTGACCTGCGCGGGGCTAGTCCGGCCCGAGCTGCTCTCCAGAGCCTTCCCTTCACCGCAGGGCTGGCGTTGCTGCTTTCCCCTCCCCCCCACGTTCCTTCACACCCTGTTAGGGGTCGCACCCCACTTTTTTGGCAAAACCGGGCATTTGTCCAGTTTGCTCAAAAGGGACTGTCCTAGTCAAAATGGGATGTATGGTCACCCTACTCAGTAGCCAGACAACCTCGGAATCAGGGGCTGCAAAGGTGGCTTCTCCAGAGCTGACTGGAGCTTGGCTGGACCAGAGAATCTGGCCCTTTATTCTTAACATGTCCAAAGAAATGCATAGTACATCATAACATAACCTTAACTCTGACCCATGGATATTTTTGAAAATATGTTTTGTCATCTTGATTTTAATATCTAAACTAACTGTCCACAGTTGAAATAATTCATAACAATTTGCTTCACTACAACCTGTTGTCTTCAAATATAGTCGGTGCATGAGTTTTCAAGAAAATGTATCTACATGGAAAGTCTAAAGAAGTAGTTATAAGACATTTCAGAACTAGAGCAGTCGTTCTCAATCTTTACCAAACCAGGACTCCATCCCCTCTAAGATCTAGCTAAGAACGTCCTTCTGTTTAACAATATGGAAAGAGCGGAGTGGTTCAGATACCCTGATGCCTGTGTGCAACTCCCCAGGTTGTGAACCCAGGAGCTAGAGGAAGACAGATGAACACTTGACAAAAAGTGCTAGTCATCCTGGTTGTGAGCACTATAATTGGGTGTTTCTGAGTGTATGAAAAGGTGGATGAGACCTCTTACTAGATTAATAGGAGAGGAAAATCATGTCAGTTATACCTTATGTTTTTTTTTAAAGTAATTTTCCATAAGAATTTTTATTTGACCTATGTCCTTAATGATAATTTGCCCATTTTTAACCCATCCATTCTTCTGAATACTCCAATAGTTACCAGTGAGAGGCGTTTTGTGCTTAATTAATTGAACACTGTGTAACTTTTTCACTACTTCATTAACTGCCTTACAAAGCACACCTCAACATTAAAGTACTAAGTATAAAGCTATTATCTAGCTGAAGTACATTTGATCTTGTCTAGATTTTTGTTTAAAAGCTAAGCTTTTCCAGAAAGTAATACCTAGCACCAAATTACTAGAAAGAATAACCTGGGGATAGCTACGGTTTGTGGAATTTCAAGAAATAATTCCAGTGATAATTACCATTTTTGTTTCTATTATTAGAAGACAAATATTAAGATAGGTAATTACTTAGCTATTAGGTTTTTGATAAATATGGACGATCAATCATTATTATTATAACTATTTGTCAAAAATTTATATGTAGATGAAGAATAATGATAACATTCATTTGTTATATTTCTAATGGCAAAAAAAAACCCCATCTTTTTGTTAAGCTTTTAATTAAAATTAAGATTTCCAGTAATTAGACTCAGAAACAGTCTCCTAAAGAATGAAATGTGTTTAAAATATTTCTAAAGTGAAACAGGAAAAAAAGGAACAAGAGCTGATTTTTCCAATGTTTCACTTGCACTCCTAACTTGTCGGAAATCTAGAAACCCCGTAGAACAGTATGTTGGCAACTCTTGAACTTAGCTACTGTAAACTGGTTTTCCCTACTGCCTATCATTTGGCATCATTAATCTTCATTAAACCAGTTTATCCCATTGAGCTTAAAGTCTCTTTCTTTTTAGAGACTTGAAAATTGAAAAAGACATTTAAAACAAACAAGTCTTGTTTAAGTACTCTGTATGGGTGAAATATAACTCAGCACAGACTCTGCTGATCATATTCTACAGGGATTTTATCCAGGACGAGAAAGTACAGTACATTTGCTTTATATACAGTACTGTATATCACACCAAACTATATACATGAAAATCTGTTGCATTGCCTTAAACTGAACTGTCATGCTCAATATAGCTTTATAAATATTGACACATTTCCTCTACCACTCCATGCCTCCCCCAAATCCCTATGTTAATTGTGAAATTATAATAATACAAACATGGAAAAATATGGACATTCATAGTGAAGGATCGGTGTTTTTGGTAGCTGGACACCATCGGAGCAGCAGATAAGGCCAACAACCCCGATTTAGGAAAGCATCCCTATTTGAGACAGCACATAAGCATGTCATGTGCTTTACTGAATAGAGAGATGGACCTAGGCAGATGTGCTAGTGCTTTTCTGAATTGGGGCCAAAGGTAATGGCCTATCTGCATGATAAATACTTATAAGTGGAATCCGTTGCATATATAAAACAATTGCAGTATTCTTTTCATATCTGCTAGTGGTACTCAACATTCCAGTGGAAGTCTGAAGGATCTGCCAATTATTTCACAGTTTACATTCCTACATCCCAAGGATCAGTATAAAGGCCACCATGGTGGCAGAGCAGGATTGGACAAAAGTTCCTGAAGATTTAATTAGGAAGGAGGAGTGCCTCATGTCATTCAACAGCAGTTCCTCCAACTAAATGGGGCTGGCTTGGGGAGCTAAAGGTCAGGGGCCATGTTCTGATCTCTTTTATACTGACATAAATGCAGAGTAATTCCATAGTCTTCAATGGTATCATGACTATGGAGCTACAATAACAATTAGAATGTAACCAGTGATTAGCACTTATCCACATTTTCGTCCAGTGATCTCAAGATATCGGTGTAGTTGTGATCTGCATTTGATGCCAGAAGAAATATTCGAATAGATTAGTTTCTCTTTACGGGCTAAGTTGCCAGGCCTATTCTTTTATCGCTGTGACATATCTGCCTGATCCTACATCCATCCAATACAGTCTGTGGAAATGTTGGATGTGCGAGATGTGCAACATTGGGTCTTGATTCTATAAATAGGAGTTACATATGGGAACAGAGTTTTACAACTGTACAAAACTTCAATTTAAGAAATTGTTATTTTTTGTTCATTCCCTCAGAGTTTCACTTTGAGTTCTCAGGTTTGAATGCTTTTATTTTGGTTTACAAATAAAATTAAAAAAAATCTTTAATCTGACAGGATTTCATTTGTTAACGCATTACTTCAGTTTGACAGCAGTGTAACTTCATTGATTCCAGTGAAGATACACTAGCACAAAACTGGAGTACCGTGACAGTGATTGAAGTCCATATTCTCTAAGTTTCACAAGACTATTCTCTGCCTTTCTAACTTTGTATGCCAAGTTTCATAGCGGAGGAAATTTATGTCCAAGTTGCCCCTCTGAAAACAAAGTTGCATATAATAAAAGCAGATACAACCTGAAAAGTAGTGTTGGGGAGACTGCACAACACTGTAGGAGAATATTTATTTTGTTTAAGCCAACTAATTTTCTCTTTAAAGTACGTATTGCCCTTTCCCTGCCTGAGAAGAATGTTATTCCCCGTTCCCAAGTACTGAGCTCCTGTTGACATTAATTGACAATTTCACGTGTGGAGGGCTTGCAAGGAAAATACACTTCATGGCAAATAAATTATTTATTTTTTAAAAAACACTTCTTTCTCCTCATATCCTCTCTCTTCCAATGGCTTCATTCAAGTAAAAATTGTAATCCTCTTTTTGTGACTCTGCAATCGATTGTTGCATGAAAGTTTGATTTCTGGTGTTTAATCAAAGTCCATGAGACTTACACATCTGAATAACAAAACTTTGCATACCTATAGCACCTTCAGTCCAGGTATTTTGAAGTGCTTTACAAACATTAATTAATTAAGCCTGACAGTACGTTTTGAAGCAGGATGGTGTTACCCTCATTAGTATTGTCATTTTGCAGATGAAGAAACTGGTGCACACAGAGATTAAGGACAAATTTTTCAAACTTGGGTGTTTAAAATCAGGCACTTAAATCCATATTTAGGCTCCTAGAGTGCAATCCTGCTCCATTGGAATTCAATGGCAAAACTTCCACTGACTTCAATGTTGTAGGATCAGGCCCTTAAAGGAGGTTTGATTTTCAGATGTTCTGAGCATTTGCGTGTCCCATTGAAATCAGTGGGACTACAAGTGCTCAACATCTTTGAAAATTCAGTTCCCTGCAATTTAAGTGCTTAAATACGGAATTGTCTAACTTTAGCCGGCCACATTTGACAATTTTGATCTAAATGACTTGACAACATCACACAGAAAGTCCCTTGCAAAACTGGGAATGGGACCTTGACTTATTGATGCTTGTCCTCTGTTTAATCACAAGACCATTCTTTCTCAATTATCTGTACAGTATCTAAGGACAAGTGTGAAAAAAGCACCACTGTATGCTTAGAAATGCCTGTGTACTTGCACTGATATTTTGATGTTATGTCCATTGAAGTCAATGAGAGTTTTATGTGTGAGGAGTGCAGGACCAGCCTAATGGTTCGCAGCTGACTTTACATTTGGCTAGATTGTCCCCTTAAATGTAGCCTTAGAATTAGGGGCTGCACATTCCTGCACTATAGCTAGATGAGCTCTGGGAAGGAATCATGGGTGAGATTTTCAAAGGCGCCTAAGAGCCAATTCCCACTGAATTTCATTGGGAAGGGGAGGTTTTTAAAAGTTCCCAAACTGTTTAAGAACACAAGTCTCACTGATAGTCTATGGGATTTGATCTCCTATATGCTTTAGGTGCTTTTTTAAATCAGGGTGCCTAACTCCCTTAGGCTCCTTTGAAAATCCTTGTTTATGTCTCCCCATTGCTGACCAGAAACAACTTCCCCTTCTTGCCACACTGGAAATCTCTGCCCTGCACCTGTCCGCTCCTGTCACACTTGTACAGAGGGATGTAACAGGTGCAGCAGCAATCTGTGAAGGTCACACGGAGTATGTGAGGGGGAGATGGACTGTATGCAGTTCAGGTGTTCGCATTTTAAAAGGATGTTGCAAAATTGGAGAGGGTGCAGAAAAGAACCACAAAAAATGATTTGATGACTGGAGAAAATGCTTAGGGCTTGTCTACACTACCTGCCAGATCGACTGGCAGCAATTGATCCAGATGGGGTCAATTTATCGCATCCAGCATAGACACGATAAATCGACTGCTGAACACTCTCCCGTCGACTCTGGTACTCCACCAGAACGAGGAGCGCAAACGGAGTTGACGGGAGAGTGTCAGCTGTCGACTTACCGCAGTGAAGACACTGCGGTAAGTAGCTCTAAGTACGTTGACTTCAGCTATGCTATTCATGTAGCTGAAGTTGCATATCTTAGATCGACCCCATGCAGTAGTGTAGACAAGCCCTTAGAGTGAGAGAATTAAATTGCTTAATCTGATTATTTTACCAAAGAGAAGATTGAGGGGTGACTTGATTACAGTGTCCAAATGAATGCCTTTGTGGGGAGAAAATAATGGGTAGTAAAGCGCTCTTTAATGTAGCGGAGAAAACTTTACAAGAACCAATAGTTGGAAATGTAAAACAGACAAATTAGAAATTAGGCATACATTTTAACAGTGAGGGTAATTATCAGAACAAACTGCCAAGAGAAGTGGTGGATTCTCCATCTCTAGGGCTGGGTCTACACTACCCGCCTGAATCGGCGGGTAGAAATCGACCTCCCGGGGATCGATTTATCGCGTCCCGTTGGGACGCGACAATCGATCCCCGAATCGACGCTCTTACTCCACCAGCGGAGGTGGGAGTAAGCGCCGTCGACGGGAAGCCGCAGAGGTCGATTTTGCCGCCATCCTCACAGCGGGGTAAGTCGGCTGCGATACGTCGAATTCAGCTACGCT
This sequence comes from Chrysemys picta bellii, assembly GCF_011386835.1. NCBI lineage: Eukaryota > Metazoa > Chordata > Testudines > Emydidae > Chrysemys > Chrysemys picta. Next base: position 34,027,901 of record NC_088795.1, on the reverse strand, counting down.
ATTCACGTAGCTGAATTTGCGTATCTTAAATCGATTCCCCCCTGTAGTGTAAATGTAGCCTAGATGTCCTCAGATAAGATTGGATGCCTTTCTGGAAGATATTCTTAAGCCAAACACAAATTATATTTTAGTCAAGTGTAGGTTATTGGGCTCAATACAGAGATAAAGGACTGAAATGTAATGGCCTGTGATATACAGGAGGTCAGGCTTGATGATCTAATGGTCCATTCTGGCCTTAATATCTGTGAATCTGAATCTTACTGTTCCTTATATCTATGCAGCCAACTAGGAGCATCCCAAAATATGGCCCATTGTGATGGGTTTAAAACTATTATGTCTAAATACAAATTGCATTTTAAATGTCAAGAACTATATTAAATTGCAAAATCACAATCCAGAAACTGCTTGGTTTTTTCAGGCCCTCCTGGGAAACGAGGTAAGAGGGGCAGAAGAGGAGAGACCGGTAAGTTTTCACTTTTGGAAGCAAGATGTCAGATTTTATTTTGTGTGGATGGGTTTTTCTCAGTATTTTGTCCATTTTGTGCAAATATATCTATTATTCTACTGGATAGACTCAGCTACTTTATTTTGGTTTGCATTTTTTCTTGGGGGCAGAGGAATGCACTAGCATGCCTTATTTTTGCTCTTTGTTGCCTGTGAGCTATAGGAAGAAAAGATCTGTAAAAAAAAAAAAAAATTCTGATAGAAGTTTTGTGATCCTTGGCATATAACTTGTGGCCTTCTAAATTGCTTTCAATCTGACATAGTATTTAAATTGTAGACGTGCTTCACAATACTTGAAGACCCTTTAATAGTTTTTGTAATTTCTGACATAAGACATTAATAATAAAACTGGTTATTGGTAATTCTGAAATAATTTCAGCACTCTGAGTCTTCTCTCATTTACACCTGTGCACATCTACATAACTCCATTAAAGTAAATAACGTTACAATGGTATAGATGAGTATAAAATCAAGCCCTTTGTGTTTAGAACAGATCATGTCATGAGGAAAAGGGAACATGTTATATGAACAGTCATGGAGGTAATGTCTAAATAGACTGAACTTTGTAAAATAAACTGTTGATTATCAGGAACTTGTAGCATTTAGGATTCTCTTGAATTAAAATCCAGACTGTGTTTGTAGCTGCGAGTTTGCAGATGCAACATAAAAATAAAGAGAAGCTTTTTGTTTGTGTGGAAACTGCACTTGGGGCTTGATCTTCTCAGGCGCTGGGCACCTTCAGCTCCTCTTGACATCATTGGGAGTTGACGGCACTGAGCACCTTGCAGGATTCAGCTCTTTGTCAGGGTGGTGTTTCTAGAAGTGGCATCAGAGAAATGGGTACTTCAGATCCAGCTGGTTATATTGGGTATTTTTGGTTATCTGTGAATTAATCTGGCAGATTAGGAGAAACCTACAGTCTGGTTGATTCCCATGAATCTTAGTTGTTCACAGTAATCTATTGTTTTGTCTTCTAGGTAGTTATAAATTAGAACTTTATTTTGTTCTTAGAAAATTATTTCCTTCTTTTTCTTGGATAGCTAAAACAAAGCCAAACTCTGATAAAATTAGATCAACTAACTCTGATATGTTAATCAGTTTATGATACTTGCTGCAGAGAAAAAAGTTACTATATAGCTGGAATCGCTCAGGTTGAATTTGGCTTTACAAATGATCTTGACAAATCAAATGAACTTGGCAGCTACCTTGCAGTATGCTTGACTTTTCATTTTACACATCAAATAAACACACATTAAGATATTAACAGAGGAAATTGATCTCTTTCCTTTAGAAACAGACCCCGCACATTAAAATGCTATTTGGAAATGTTTACCAGTATAAAGAAATTACCTTAGTTACTAGACAATAAAATCACATTGTTAAAAACAAAAGCCTGACAATATCAAAAGCAAACTGAAAATACAGCTGTTGCTATTTTATGCCCCTTTTGCACCTCACTTTATTCAGAAGTTAGAGGGAGGCATGAGAGCTAATGAAAAGCCATTGATTTGGGAGCTGCAGCTGCTCCACTTAATAAGAGTGAAATATTAGATTTGATTTGCAGCCCTTTGATAATGTTCTCAAGAACTGCTGTACAAAAGCCTTTGAATCTAAATAATTGGAAAAATGTGCAAATATCACTTCACAAAGTGTGACATTTTAATAGGGAGCATTTTATAAGTGGGTCTTGAAAAAAGACAGCGATGAAAGGAAATTTCTGTGGAGTCAGGTGATCACTGGAACTTCTCCTTATTGGCAAAGGAGGAAAGTAAGAAGATCTAGATGCAAGTATTTTTGTCTTAATGCCAAGGTTAAATGCCAAGGATCAAAAAAATATTGTGTAATTTTGCAGACAAGCTGTAATTTAATTCCCAGTTGCATGGCTAATTGAAACTGGTAGATATAAAATATATGCACATGTGAAGTCTGAGAAAACAAATTGTATTCCATGGTTAATATTTTTTTGGCCTGCCATGAGACTGCATGAAAATAAATGAAGAATAATTAACATGAAATTGCATGGAAATGGGTGAAGAATATTTAATTCTTCAGCAAAGAAACTGCATGTATTTAAGTCTTTGGCATCACTACTATCCTCAAAGAACCAAAGAAGAAAAATATTGTTAAAGATCAAAATCTAAACAGTATGTTGATTATGCTAATTTATAATCATGTGGTCTCATTTTTGGCTTCTTGCATATGAATCTTTCTTACTAACTTCATAAACTTATATACTCTTTTTTTTCTCTTTTTCCCCCCCACAGGACCTCCTGTAAGTACAGTTGATACATTGTTGGGTCTCCCAGGTTAACCAGGATCAGGCAGAAATGGGTTTAGACCCTGTTAAGTAATCTCCATGGTGAACGGATTATATTTGATCCAGAGGAAATTGACAGTTATTGTTAGTACAGTGTAAACTTTTACTAATTTTGCTGGAGTTGAATGATTTGTTTGGAAACTTATTTTTTTAAACAAACCTTTGAAACAGTAAAACTTTACCTCGGCCCTACAGATAGCATTTTTGGATCAGAATAGCATGTAAGTATGTTCTGTTCATTTTGTCTACTAGTTATTAATGTCTGTTCGGTCTGGTATAGAAATGTTAATCAGTAACCGTGCCAGAAGGCTGAACTATATAACTATAGGAAATGATTCAGCAACCTTTACTTGCACTGAATAGGTTTCAGAATAGCAGCCGTGTTAGTCTGTAGCCACAAAAAGAACAGGAGTACTTGTGGCACCTTAGAGACTAACAAATTTATTAGAGCATAAGCTTTCGTGGACTACAGCCCACTTCTTCGGATGCATATAGAGTGGAATAAATATTTATTTATTATTTATTATAAATATTTATTCCACTCTATATGCATCCGAAGAATGGAATAAATATTTATTTATTATTTATTGTAAATATTTATTCCACTCTATATGCATCCGAAGAAGTGGGCTGTAGTCCACGAAAGCTTATGCTCTAATAAATTTGTTAGTCTCTAAGGTGCCACAAGTACTCCTGTTCTTTTTGCACTGAATAGTAACTTACTCTGGTAAAATAAGCTCCTTGAGACAGGGACTGTCTTTTCGTTATGTGTATGTACAATGCCTACGGCAATAGAGCCCTTATCCAGACTGCAGCCACTAGATGTAATACAAATAGTAAAAAATAATACTCAGTTTTAGTAAGGGTGGTAAATCTGGCCATAAATTTGTTTCTGACAAAATAATTCAATTTTTCTTGTCCGCACCTTTCCAGACTTAAGTCACACTTCTTCTTTTTCTAAGTATAGTATTTAAAATATGTATCTAAAGTATCCGTATTTATTGTGATACTATACCATCCGCAGGTAACAATGCAATCATGAGAATAATATCCCCTGTAAAGCTACTTTAGGAGACTTGCTTTTTTATTTCCTTGGATTTGTCATGGGTTGGCATTTCGACAGTCTTACTTTCACGACCAGATCATCTTGTCAACTGAATGGCATATGTATTTTATAATAATTAATTAATATCCTGAATTTATGTTGTCTGACACAATCATTTTAGCGTTAACTGTAACTACCGAGTAGTAATGCTACAAGAAACATTTTAACTTCTAAATTGTCAAAATGCTCAGTGGCTCACATTGGCAACTCATCTGACAGGCTATCAGCGAAAGAGCAGGCTTAATGCACACTAGTGCTCTTTAAATGAAGGAAATGCTGATTTCCTAAATATTTTTTGCAGTTTCTTCTCACAAAATGCAAAGATCAAGCATTAATCAGGATATAAATGATTTTCCTACAGCAAGAGAATTTAGCAAAGCAGATAGTGAATTCTGAGTATGCAAATCTTTACTCCTTGATATCATCTCCCTATTGTTTTATCACAGTTCCATTTAAAAAAAAAAAGTAGAGCCATACATTATTAATATAACCCAGAATTAACTCTGAGGACTATGGGTAAAGTTTTCAAAAGCCTCTAAGTGACTTAGGAGCCTAAGCTCTATTTTCAAAAGTGACTTGGGCACGTAGGAGTGACTTTCAATGAGACTTATTCTCTGAAGGATGGAATTTTCAAAAGCACCTAAATCCCATTTTCAAAAGTGATTTAAAAGCCTAAGTCTCATTGGGAGTCAGTGGACTTAGGCTCCCAATTGCCTAAATCACTTCTGAAAATGTTTTACTCTAGCTTTGACCCTGTGTACATAGTAGTTACCCTTAAAAACTAGACTGTGGTTATCACCTGGGATCCCACAATAGTTCTCTATATTTAGAATAGTGAATAATTATGGTAACTTAGGTACCATTGTGTAGTAGCTGTGGGTAGCTATTGCATCTTCAAAGATGACCGCTGAAATTTTAGCTGCCTTTTCCTATCTATAACCAGTGTGTCAGGATGACAATCCAAGTCCCGTGGTTTTTATTTTTTATGACCCAATAGAGCTTACTATGATTTTTTCCTTGATACTGACATACTATAGGCAGCACACCTTCCATCTATCTTATTCTCTTTCTGCCATGTGCTGCCACTCAATCTATATATATAACTCCTACTGATAGCAAGAGTTCCATCAAGGATCAAAGGCAGTAAGTGGCCCTTTTGTTAGTTATTTTTAATGTTGACTATGTTTTATCTTGAATAATGTGCCTTGTCAAAAAAAATATTGTTCACTGTGTATATATATATATCTATGCCATACTTGTTCATCTGTACAATATAATCAAGTGTATAGGATCAATGGCTATTCGAATTTAACATTAGTGTACTGCACATGTTGGTAATGTCACATGTCATGAATATGCTCTTAATGTGTGTCATACCCATTTCATCTCATTCAACCAGGGTCAACCAGGGCGAAATGGCTATCCGGTAACTGCTCTATCATATCTTTATGAGAGCTTTTTTTACTCTCAGAATCATTCTTTTCTTTTCTGTCTTTTTATTTGTCTCTGCCTTATTAACCTTCACATGAACTAGGGGAAATTCACCCTTCCCTGATGTTTCTCAAGTGCCTAGAGAACATAAGGCTTTTTTTATTTTTTAAATGTTTGCTTCTTCATGTAGAAGTTCTTTATAAATGTTCTAGTGAGATGGACATGTACAAGATATGCCGTAACACAATGCAGAGTTTGATACCAGAAATGTTTTGTTTGTTGAACTTGTGTATTCCTGCGCGCACACAGATAATTTTTTCACCGTAATTTTAAATGTTACTTAAACTGGATCCTGCATATCAGTTTTCTCTATCAGAAAGCTATTCAGTTGGCATGTTGAACCTCTAAAACCTCCACTTGCATTGCATTCTGTTCCTTTTGGCTGCTTAGTTCTATGCATCTTGAGCAAAATAATTGCTAATATAAGGGTCTTAGCAGTTGCCTGCAAAGCCTATTATAGAGCAATTTTATGATAATGTATATAATTCACTTTTGTGTCATCTTCATTTACATCTTTATGGCTTTCTGTCTAAAAAATGGAAATGTATGAAATAATGCATCTTTTTTGAAAACCACCAATGAGAAGTTTAGGAAATAACCAGTCAGCAGCACAAGCTTGAGTTATAATGTCACCTTTGTAGGATACAGAGTGTGACCAGTATCAGATATATTTTTGAAACCAAGTTACAAAAGATATTATTGGATAAATCTGAGAGAGAATATAATTGCACAACATAGTAATTGTTTAAGTCTGGTTTTGATCTTATTTTAAGCACTTACTGGTAGTTTGGGGCCTTCAGAACTTGGGTTTACATGTTCAAATCAGGCAGTTAGATGTCTGATTGCTCAGTATGTGTTAACAAATGCTGTGTGTTTATGCAAACCACAGCGTTGGGGCCCTCCAAATTAGAGGTCAGGTGGAAGCCACTATGGAAATCTGCCCCTAAAATCTTCAGTGTATCTGCTTAGTTTACTGGGGCGGGAGAGGAGGGCTACCTATCAGTAGTTTAAAGGCAGCATTGTGGTGAAATAGCCAACAAACAATTCGGCAGAATTGCATCTAAAGAACATGGACATGCTGAAACTCCATTATAGTCAAATACTGTAGTATGAAAGACCTAAATTGCTTCAGAGTACAAACTGTAATTCCATTTATAATGTTTAGACCAAAGTCGTTCTGTGTTAGGGGGAAAAAATATTTGACAACAATTCTCTTCTGCCTTATGCATACGCCTACATGTTCGGATTACAGAGGATGGTGTTTCCAAAGAACCCCCAGAGAGCTAGACTCCCTGACCATATGGAGATTCAATAGGAACTGGGTGCCTAGCTCCAGCCAGAATCGTAATTGTCATTGATGCATGGTGAGGATAATGTAGGAAGCAGAAAGAAGCTAGATTAAACTTGTATTGCTTGATTTGAGATGTAAACTGAGAACACTTGATCTGCCCAGTCTCTGGTTCCACTCCATCTACTTTGGGCCCTAGGATCCAGGGGCTACAAAAGCTTCTAAAAGCCACTTTGTGTCCTCCACCCAGGCTTCTGAGCATGGATTGGCTGGACCAGAGTTCCTCAAGGGCTACATGGTAAAAATTAGAACTGAAGTAATGCTGAATGTCATTTTTGCCATTATTAAATTAAATGCATGGAGCTATCAATTTCATAACCTGAGGCAGATTATTGATTTTGTATCCACACACACGTGTGTGTGTGTGTGTGTGTGTGTGTGTGAAAGGAAGAGAGCGATTTTGAAAAGTGCTCAGCATTGACCTAAGTCTGCTACCACTGAATGGGAGTGATGGGAAGAATTTGGCCCTAATTATCAAAAGCCGTATTCTGACTGGTTGATTGGCCCTTCTAAGTGAAATTACAGTCACCTACTAATTTTTATCCTGAATGGAATTTAATAACAAACAAAATACATTTTTAATTTTTTATACCATCCTATGCAATTCTATAGCAGGGATTCTCTGATAAATTCACCGGGTATTTTGGAACCCTGTTTGATTCCTTATTACTTTCATCATGGTTAAGTTTTGTAGGAGATACTACCTCACCCATCTTGTCTGTCTATGTACTTATATGGTCCCCTTCACCTTAGTATCTCAGGGCCTCCATAGTACCGGAATGCAAAGTTCCCCCGAGGAGTTTCCCTGGCATTGTTCCAGGGGAAGAGAGATGATTTATGGTGTTTCTTCTACACTCTCCCATGACATAGCGGCCCCCACCCCCAAAAAACCTGCTGATGCCCCAAGAGCCACAAGATCTCTGGGACCAGTGGAGGCATAGGGCTGCTCCTTGTGCATCTACACTGAGACCTGGTCTACATTACAAAGTTAGATGACGTAAGTCCACTTGGGTCGACCGTTATGCATGTGTGTACACTAAAATTTTTCTCCTGCTGAATAAGCGACCCATTACAACAATGCATTAACACTACCACTTCCCCGAATGATGAGGGGCCACGGTTGACTTAGGTCGATGCAGTGTGAGTGTAGACACTCCATTAATTGTGTTGACCCTAAACGTTTTCCAGCTGGTGTTCCTCAATGCCCACAACAACGACTGCTCTGTTTACAATTTTGAATTCCACTGCCCAGCATTCACAGAGACGAGAAGCACACCACCTCACTTTAAAACCCCTTGTGTTTTTGAAATGCCTTTTACTGAGTGCCTAGCTTGGTTAGCACAGCTAGCAGCTCACCTTTCTCATGTTCATCCTGCTGTCCAACTGACCATACCAGCTCCACGCACACAGATTGCTACTCGACATGCTGCTGCCTGAAATAGGCAAGATGTCTTGAATCTCCCCGGGATGTGGGGGAGTGAGGCTGTGCAACCATACCTATGGACCAGCTGTAGAAATATCGACATCCAGGAGCAAATTGCATGGGGGATGCTGGCAAAGGGGCACAATAGAGATATGCAGCACCACTGTGTGAAAGCAAAGGAACTATGCCAGGCAAACCACGATGTGTGAGAGGGCAACAAGATCTGTTACTGCCCTGCAGACCAGCTGCTTCTACGATGAGCTGCATGCCATACTTGCAGTGACCCCCTGCCAGCACCCTGCAGACCACTGTGGATATCTTAGAGGAGCCCGAGACCCCTGCCGTGAACAGTGACGAGGAGGGGGTTGGGAAGGGAGATTCAGCAGGAAACTGGAGAGCGCCAGGAATTGTTTGACACTCCACAGGAGTCTAGCTAGTCCAGCCAGGTGAGAGCAGATGAGCACACTCATGAAGGGGAAGGGAGCTTAGGTAAGTGAGTATGTGCATTATTTCTTGTAAAAAAATATTTTTGGCTTTTCCTTTCCCTTAAACCTCATCTCCCTCTCTCCTTCTCGCCTCTCACCTTTGTTCCCCATTTAAAAATGGTGCCTGGTTTGTCCATAAGTTAAGACACCGGTATCAACTTTTCATTGCTACACTGATATAATGTAGTAAAATACAATGTTAGGGAATAAGTTCAAAAATAGTAATATGGCAGTCTGGTTTCACAGTCCACATCAGGTCAGTATCTTGTGCTTGGATAGAGGTAGAACAAACAGAGGTAGAATCAGTGTCATCATTTCATTTCTTTGGCTCGTTGGGCTATGTGTCAGGACCAGGCAGAGTACTCTGTTTATCTGAATAGGGGTCTCTCTTTTATCCTCTTGAGAGATCTCGATGAAACTTTCATGAGGATACTCTGCAATCCTCTTCCTGAGATGTTTACTGTTTACTTCCATGTTCACTTGGGATTGTAAACTATGGTTGTTCCTGTTAACAGTGTTGGTAAACGGTTTTTTAACCTTGTATGTGTGTGTTTGCACTTTAATTTTTTAACTGCTGTTCTGCACACAATAAAGTCCTATTTTTGGAAATTAAGAGGATCTTTATTAGTTCACACCAAGCATTACACAATTCATAGCAGCAGGCAAAGACCCAACCAAGATATAATCTAAAGTACACAAGAGAGAGAATATTTCATGAAAGCAATGGAGAATTGCACTGTGGCTGACTGTTAAAATGTTCTTTTAAAGGTTCCCTTAGCTGCAGAGCTCCATGGTTGGCTCTTCTAATAGTCCTCATGTCTGGCTGTTGAAATTCAGCAGACAGCCGGTCAACCTTGCCCCTCCACCCTGGAGGCAGCTTTTCCCTTGTTGCCTCACAGATAGTATGCAGTACACATCATGCAGCTATAATCACTAGGATGTTTTTCTTGCTGAGATCCAGTCTACTGAGTAAACAACTACAATGTTGCTTCAACCTCCCAAAAGCACGTTCAACGGTCACAGAGATACCAACCCTCCCTAATGTTCTGTAATCCTCCCAATTTTTATGTGTAGTTATGAAATTACTATTTCAGGCTTAAATCTACAAATTTTGCAAGTTCAGCATATATGGCGTGTGTGTGTGTGTGTGTGTGTCACTCACCAGCACCTGGGTCACCAACACAACAAATAGTGGGGGGCATTCTTCTCTGCCTCTCCTGTGGCACATGCACAGACTGCACGGTGAGGGTCTGATAGGAGGTGAGCTATGGTGATGTTGAATGTGCTGGGGCACTGCGGATTCACCACCCAAGCCACAGGCTATGTATTGTCATGTAATTGATCCATGTGAACCCTGTTGGACTATCTTAACATACTCTACGTATCTAAAGCATGCCAGCAGAGTCCACAGTGGGTGGTTAGAATGCAACAGACAGCCTGTGTCTTGGGCAGTGAATTCAGTGCCCCAGCTGTGGCTTGCCACCTTTTGGACCCTCACTGCACAGTCTGTTGGGGAGAAGAAGATGGAGGGGCAGGAGGAGGTGGTGGTGGCAGAGGAGGGAGAAGAGGAGGGTAATCCTGGGAAGGAGGTCCAAGCCTGGAACTGGCCAAGGGAATTAAGACCCATAGGAGTTGCACAGGAGGGAAACTTTCCTAGGACTGATTCTCCCTTCCTCCCTGTTTGGCAGTGAGGGGCCATGGAGCAACAAGGGTAGGGGCCAGCCATCATCTTGACCGTAGACAGAGAGGGGAGGTGGGTTGCGGGAGAGGTCCCAAATTCTGCGGGGTGAGGTGCGAGGAAGGGGAGGGGGAGAGGGAGAGGCCACTTTCTGTGGGGATAGCACAAAGGGTGGGAGAGAGGTCCAAGGAACCTCCCTAATTTCTCCCTACTTTTTTTCATAAACATCCCTAAAAGTCTCAGAGCAAGGTTTGCATCTCTGCAATCATTTTGCACCCACTCAGCTGATAAATTACTCTTTCCTTGGTGCTGTCAAGGTGGCCACTGTACAGCTTCACAAGCCAGCGGAGCAAGGTGTAGGCTGGGTCCCCCAGAATCACTACTGACATTTCATTGTCTCCAGTGGTAATCTCGTGGTGGGGAAAGATGTACGTCCATGCAGGTTTTTGAAAAGTACTGGTGTCCTTAAAGATGCAAGTATCAAGCAGCTTCTCTGACCAGCTCACACTGATATCAGTGAAGAGCCCCCAGTGATCCACTAGCGTTTGCATAACCATAGAAAAGTATCCCTTTCTGGTGATGTTCTCAATATGAAGTTGGGCTGTTGCCAGGAGAGAGATGGTGCCATCTGTTGCCCCACCACTGTCTGTCCCCCCACCTGCTGCTGAAAATCCACCCACTAATTCCTGCATGTAACTGAGCAACACAGGCCTGTGTAACAGGAAATATTTAATGCCCTTACACACTTGGGTCACAATGATCCCCACTGTGGATTTTCCATCTCCAAAATGATTGCCTACGGATAGGTAGCAATCCAGTGTTGCGAGCTTCCAGAGCATGATCACCACTGGCGTCTCCACTATCATTGCAGGTCTCATTCTGGTGTCCCTGTGCCAGAGGGCTGAGGTGAGCTTGGCACACAGCTTGAGGAATGTGGGCTTTCTCATCTGAAAGTTCTGAAGACACTGCTTGTCATCCCAAACCTTCATTACAATCAGTGCTAGTTTCTTGGACCCGGAACTTGAGCTTCACCATGTGGAGCTGCTCTACGAATGCTAGCAGAAACCAGGCATTTTTTTCGTTCTGTCCATCAGCACCCAGTTATTGAGCTCAAACATCTCTTCATTGTCCTCCTCGCCATCCTGACTGTAGCAGAGATCTGCAAATACTGGAGAATGGTGTGTCCTGTAACAGCAATGCACATGAGAATTGTGCTGAGCTCTGAAGGGTCTATGCTTCTGTCCTAGAGATGGCAGAGACTGAAAAGTGATGTGCAGGACTGTGGGAGTTTTAAATAATAAGGCAAAAATTAGGGGATGTGGAAAGTATCATGGAATGGAGAAAATGGTCTGTTGGGTTCTTAACCTGTAGCTCCCTGAAATCTCTGGACAAAGAACTTTAAAAATATCCCAAAAGGCATTGTGCTGGACAGTGGCAAGGCATGCACTGAGATACTTACTTATGGTGCATCACACTTTACATTGATGCAGACATTTCTGCTCAGTACGCATAGTGCTGATGCAAGCAGCCAACTGCATGCTCCTGAGTGTGGAGGCTTTGCATCAACTGAAAGTTATAGGATAGATACGGTCTGACTCCCAGCTCCCTACCCTACTTAACCGTCATAACGTGTCCCTTCTCCTTAAGGTGTGGTTGAGTTCCCACATTGCAGAATGGGAACGGATCTAACTTAATTGTTCATCTGCTGTTATTGTCATTTACTGGTTTGGAGGAAATTTGGATATTACCATTTTTCCAAACTCAAACTCCATACCTTTGGGGTTTTTATTGGTCTCTAATTAATACCCTTGAAAAATGTTAATATATTGAACCATGAACATTGTAGCTGACATACTGGCAGAGTTTTCATTTCCCACCAGAGCTGAGGTGGGAGTGACAGAATTTCCATAAGCATCAGTCTGTCTATAATTCCCTCCAGGTTACAGGACAACTTTGACATTGCACTTCTGGTTTTCCCTCTCTAGTTAGAAATAATATTCACAATTACAGTACGATAAGATGGGGGACCATGAACTGTAGAGGGGTTGCAAGTAGGTGTCAGGAGGCTGTGGCCATCCTGCCCTTCCCTCAGTGTTAAATGGAAGGGGACCATAGCTAGATGGGAGATGGGTTTTTGAAGGGTCCAGGTATGGAAACGGTTGAGAACCACTGCTAAAAGAGACCAGAGGGGGAAATAATGTTTCAGTGGTTCTCTGGGCATGTGACAGCACTTACTATATAACCCGTTTCATTGTTTCCCATGTATAGGCAGTGAATTACAGCTATCTTGTGCCATGTAGGCCCCGCCCATACTAAGGGGCCCTGTAGAGCCATCCTGCTCCAAAGGGAGCACTGGAAAGGATTCTGCACAGTGAGACAGAATGCCTCCTGGGATAGAGAGTGATTATGCATTGTGCAGCCCTGGGCAATAGGGAAGAAACAGCCTCATAGTCCATAGAATGTGATGGCTGTAATTCTTTCCAGAGTTTACAAAGATGATGTGTGAAAGTTCCTTAGGTCCTCCCCCACAAAACAACCACATAATCTGGACCTTAGTTTCCCCTTTTGTCTGTGTGGGTCTTTCACGCACCAAGAGGGGGAAGAAAAATATTTTTTTAATATTGTAAAGTGATTCCAAAACCACAGACATTGACATTGGGACTCAGGGGCAGCAGTGCAATACAGGAAATAACTTTTCATGTAGTTTTATTTTATTCTGATTAGATTTGGAGTTGATACTGTCCCTGGAAAACTTTGCATAAGAGACATCAGGCCATTTGTAAAGTTGGGAGGGTCAGAATTAGCTCTTTTGGTTTTGATTATTATTTTAAATATTTTTATACTTTTCTAACTAAGAAATGTTGGTGGACTTTTAAAGAAGAAACTAAATTCAATTAGTACCATAAGATACTTTTTTCAGGGTTTCCTCTGGAATCCGCCTTTTCCCCCAATTCTCTTCCCCCCTCCACAGTGACCCTAGAAAATAGCATGGTGAGATCACATGCTTATATTACCTCATTGACTTCCAAATCAAATGTGCTCATCATACCCTCCCACCAACAAAAAAATCTAACAGCCAATTCATCAGGGAATAAGAAAGTGAAGATGGGTCTGGCTGATGCATCACCATCAATGGCCCTGATCCAATTGAAGTGTGTTATGGGTGAAACAGGTATCACGCCTCTAATCCTGCTGAGGTGGATCCTGGTTACTGATGATTTTATGTGAACCAGAAAGAACACAGCTTGACTTTAAGATACCAGGGTAAACTTGCAGGGCTGGCAGTTAGAAATAACATCTTTTCCTTTGCCCTGTAACTGAGTAAATTTGATCTGGAAATCATTGAGACACAATAAATGTGGAACCCCCTGGTGCCATTTTTATGGAGTTGCTTTTCGTAACAGAGCCTCACTTTGTGATGCTTCTGCTTATGCAGCCTAAAATCACATTGAGTTTTGTTGCTGCCATATCATATTTCAAATTCATGTATAATTTACTGTCCACTATGGCTCCTAGGTCTTTTTGGCTTTACTGTTTTTCAAGTTTTCCCCTCCCATTGAAGATCTGTGTTTTGGATTATTCTTCCCCAGATGTTCCAGACTTCCTCTCACTCAATCATGCTCATTTAGGGGCCAAATCCTGGTCCCTATGCACACCCCAACTGAACTGGCTATATGCCAGGTGGGAGAGAGAGAACCCTCCATCTCAAACCTGGCACAGCATGTGGAACACTTTAGCCAGTGTATCCAAAATTCCCACATCTTGTGCCCCCTTCCATGGGCTTGATGCAGAGGTATGGTACTCAGGGGGTGCACCCCAAATACCCTCTTTGCACCCTGGCCTTCCTTCCGCAGCAGGACAGTGGTGGTTCTGCTGCATCCCACGGTCCTGCCGCACCTATGACAATTTGACCAATGGTTTCATAATTCCCTAAGATTTGTTAAGAAATGTAATATCTTTCTGTGCATCTCATTTCTTACTATCTTGCTTGGAGGATACCGCTGGTATTGATACCAAATATACTTAAAAAGAAGAACAGGAGGACTTGTGGCACCTTAGAGACTAACAAATTTATTAGAGCATAAGCTTTCGTGGACTACAGCCCACTTCTTCGGATGCATATAGAATGGAACATATATTGAGGAGATATATATACAAACATACAGGTTATTACAAAACATAATGTGTGTATATATATCTCCTCAATATATGTTCCATTCTATATGCATCCGAAGAAGTGGGCTGTAGTCCACGAAAGCTTATGCTCTAATAAATTTGTTAGTCTCTAAGGTGCCACAAGTACTCCTGTTCTTCTTTTTGCGGATACAGACTAACACGGCTGCTACTCTGAAACCTTTCAAATATACTTATTCCCTTTGTTCTCAAGCAGACTGATGATGGCTACTCCTGTGTTTGACTTCTCTCCTTTCTGTATCATGCAATTTTTCTCTGTGGGCCAGATTCTGCCTTGCCCTAACTCTGACATATAGTGTTGGGGGAGGGCATAAAGAGCTTCTTACCCACACCTTCCTCTGAGCAGACCACAGGAGCTTTCTCCACACATAGTTCCCTGGGAAAGGTGCATAGCAATTGTGGAGAGAGGAGATGGTGTCCTGACACTGTCCCACGAGCACTGGCCAGCAGAACACACCCCACAAAGATACATTGTCTCTGTGCTTTCAGGAGTTCTGGGAGGTCTTCTGTACATGACTGTGCATGTCACCCATCAGACAGCTGGATAGGTACAGCCTCCTGCAAGTGCAACTTGACTGTTTTTACAGAAAAACAGTTGCCCTTGAAAGCCCAGAATAATGCATTTCCTGAAAATGCCTCCAATATTTAGTTTATTCTGCCAGATGCTGAACATTTGAGGAAATGTATTATTCAGAATGCCACCCCTATTCACTAGGCTTTACCATAGGCCTGATATTGCACCCATTGACGTCAATGGCAAAATTCCTATTGATGTCAGTAGGTGCAGGATCAGCTTCCATGTTTGTACATTGCTTCGTTAGATATCACCTAAAAAGATGGTGTAAGAAGTTAGTCCCGCCTGGAGTGCCCTGCTGCAGCATAAGAGGCATGCCTGCCTCAGTTTCCCCTCTCAGGTAGCCCAAGGATTTTATGCCACACTCTCTTGCTTGAATAATGCCACTCCTGGGAGCCAGGTTATTACAAAACATAATGTAAATAGTCTAGTAAGAAAAGTTCCACAACATAGTCCATATGATCCCCACCGCATGTAGTCCTTAAAACTCTGCTCTTCCTAGTGGGAACCACGCCCAGCCTCTCTGCTGGGAGTGCAGCCTCACCATACTCTGGTGTCTTCCACCACAACTAGATTCCTTATCCATCCTCTTCCGTCCCTATAACAGGATAGCCTTTCCAGCTGGATTGTAACTCCATTCTTCCCAGCAGGAATCTCCACAGCTTCTGTGCTAGGAAATCATTTTCTCCCTGGTCTTTTCTGTTCCCTTCGGTCCAGCTCTCCAGCATGAAGACATCGGTTGGTAAGTCCCTTCTGGTTGTTTCAGAGAACTGATGGCCACTTCACAACTAATATAAATAGGAAAGCCTTTGAGGCCTTTTATGTATTAAGATATTCCCTTAAAACACAGGTCCAAGCCCCCAGTTAAACAACAAAAAAGGAAACACCAAATTGTTGTACTGTAGCCCGCGTATTGCTGAGCAAAAGTCAGTCCTTAGGGTGAATGTACCAACACTTTACCCTGACTCAGGTGAAATGTAATTCTAATACTGCTTAGATGGACCTTCTTCTTCTTTTGTGTCTGCAGTTGTGCTACAGTCCTGCTGTAATTGGTCCTCTGGCAACAGAACTGGTGTGGTTTCGCTGCCCAAGGAGTGTTAGGAATTGGAGAGCGTGGAGGGGGAGCATGACATGCGGCTCAGGTCTGTGGCCCCGAGTAGCATGGTGTGTAGGGACAAGGGAGTTATTCCACAGTTGTGGAAAAAGGATGCTTTCTGCCTTTTTCATCCACACATCAGCCCAGTACCCAGCCTGAGAGTAGCCACTGGAGACAATGGATACAAACCCATGCTGTGTGATAGGGGTATAAGCTTTTGCAATCCTGACCCATGGCATGGACTATGGCCTGTAAACAAAGCTCAGTCTCATGTGTGACACCCTTGTTAAACTAAGTTCTTGGGCTCAGTCCAAGGCCTCAAAGGCTTTCCTATTTATAGTAGTTGTGAAGTGGCCATCAGTTCTCTGAAGCAACCAGAGTATTAGTTTTTAGGTAGATAGCTCCAGACAGCCTCTTGAAAAATCCACATTCCCATGGATAAGGGGTAAGCTCTGTGCCCTGGAGAAAGCTTTACTATAACTCTCCTCCTTCGAGTTTCCACCCTGCCATGGTGTATGGTTAATAGGCTTATGGCCTGTATATTCTTAATATAAAATACCTCTATGCAACAGAAAATTATGATAGCACTCGAAAGCTATCCCTAAGTTATAATGCAGTGATTCAAAATTTCTCAGCAATACAATACAATACAATACCAGCTTTTTACAACATTCTCAGATGCATTCCTTGGTATCAGCAGGCACAAAATACTGTTAATAAATTAACTAACCAAGCAGTACTGTCATGCTGTCAGAAATCAATAATGGTAATGCATTTTCTAAGAAATACTGTAGCTGAGAACATAATAATGTAAAAGAGAAATACATTTCCAATTTTTATTAAGAGACATGGAGAGTCTTTACATTTACATTGCTGGATGAATAGTTATCATGGCCTGTCTCATGCAGGGGGTCAGACTAGGTGATGATAATGGTCCTTTCTGGCCTTCAGTTCTCTGAATCATATATAATCCCACTGATCAATTGCTTCACAGACAAAACAATTTAAGATTCCTCATTAATAGTTGTTTGAACGGAAAGGTTGAGAGCTCTTAGATTTTCAGTTACTACGACGTATATCACAGGTTACAATGCTGGCTACATCTCATATAATATTTTATGTTGGCTTGTTATAGTCCTGTTCTGATTACATACATCCTGTGAAATGGGCCTTATCTACATTAGCTATTATGGTCCAGTTTCTATCCTCAGTGACACATATGTAACCTTGAATTCAGTGGGGTTGCATAATTATAAGTGAAGGCAGGGTTTGGTCCTGTATCGTTAGTGCCCAATCATTTCCTCTGTGTAATGGAATCCCCCTCTCTCCTGGCCACATATTCCACAGCTGCTACTGAAATGCTGGGGTGATAACAGCCTCTGCAGAAAATCCATCTCTGTGTATGTGGGCATTTGGCTGTTGGAAACTCATAGTCCCTGGTCACTGGTTATACACTTATCCATTTCACCCTGAAATTATATCCTGCATATTGCTGCAGGAGCCACATGGAGCACAGCTCTACTGTATGCAAAGTAGGGGCAGGATTTGCTCCTTTTATATGGACTTCTTAGTGCATGCTCTTTAAAGAGGCCTGTAATGTTGCTAGAAAAGATCGTGTAAGAACAGGTTGCCCAAACATCAAAAGGTTTAAAATCTCACAGACCTGAAGACAAGAATTTGGATGAAAAATGTGTCCCAAGTATTTACATACTGGCAAAATACTTCTCTCAGATCCACATTATGGATCTCTATTGCATATTATGCAATCATTCCACCTACAGCAGGCACCATAACAAACTTACATTTATAGCGACCAATTTACAGTTAATTTTGGTGTTGTATGTGTGTGTAAGGCATAATACAAATGCCACAGGTAAAGGGAATACCATGGTGTAGTAAACATCATAATTGTAATAGCACCCTCTTTACTGAACTCTGGGTAAGGCCAGTGAGAATTTGGTACACGGGATAGTGTTGAATATACAACAGATATGCAATATACTCTTGCTGTAAGCAAAAAGTCCACATTTTGTATCAGAGGTGAATTTTACCATTTTCACTATGTGCAATTATTAAAATGACAATTAAAACAACTCTAAATCAGAAACCTTATGTGGTGATTTCAGGAAAGGATTTGTGTTGTAATAAGCACACACCTTTTGTGTGTCCTGAATTATGCTCAATAAAACTCTCTCATTATATTCAGCTCATTTTAATTTTTTACTGTTTCATTTTGTAAAATCTATGTAAATAAAACAATGAATATGATAAATTAAAATGGTAATAGGCACCTGAGGAGGCATTATTAGTAACTCGGACATCATTTATCATTTTCTCACTTCTCATGCAGCTTCTTTAAATTAACGTGGGGCCCAGTTCTAATGTTAGTCTTTAGTAGATAACGCCATTTGTCTTGTAAAATCAACATATGTGCATGGAACTTCATGCAGTAGTTCACTTGGCAAGCTAGGCATCTGTATATAGTAAGAGCTGAGCATAATAAGAATTGGACGTTATGGTATAACTAGTGTAAATTGATGTAATTCCGTTGACATCATTGGGAGCTATATTGACTTATGCCAACTAGAGGGCTGGCCCTATGCACACAAGAAAATAAAGAGAAGATTATATTTGATGGCAGGGAGACAACCGCATGCTCTGGGTGTCCC
Organism: Chrysemys picta bellii; assembly: GCF_011386835.1. Classification (NCBI taxonomy): domain Eukaryota; kingdom Metazoa; phylum Chordata; order Testudines; family Emydidae; genus Chrysemys; species Chrysemys picta. The sequence goes on along the minus strand of NC_088795.1, from coordinate 34,009,017 downwards.
TAAGTCTCTGACTGCCAGAAACTGGGAATGGATGACCGGGGTTGGATAACTTGATGGTTTGATGGTTACACTGTTCTGTTCATTCCCTCTGGAGCATCTGGTGCCAGTCACTGTTAGAGGACAGGATGCTGAGCTAAATAGACCATTGGTCTGACCCAGAATGGCTATTCTAATGTTCTCATGGCAGATGGATGAAGTGGGTGCAAAGAGACAGCTGAATCTTATTCTTTCACTAGTAGTTTTTTTTCTTCCAAGTTTATTCTCTTCTCTGTTGGAGTTCTGAGTGCACAGAGAGAAAAAGAATAACTTAGTACTAGCTGGAGGTTTGGTTCTGCCATCTATTTGAAAAATTAACAGTAGGTAAGTTTCTGTTCACACTGGACAGATTTATTCTTTGTTCTTGATACATTGACTTTAGTTTGGCAAATAAGCATGTGCAGAAAGGCTGAAGACAGGATTTTCATGTCCGTGCTTTGGCAAATATGATTCATATTTAACCCATACCTAAAACCATTTAAAGATCTCTAGTTGTGCCTTTTATGCTTTCTTGTTCTGGCTATCCTATTCTGAGCAGACAACCCTAATCATTTCCTTACATCGGATGATATAGACCAACAGAGTAAATGAAAATAGCATTATATTGGAAATAAGCAACCTTTGACTGAAACTTCAGGTTGTAAACACGTTAGCCAACATATACATAAGCAGGAAATGTAATACTGGTCCTCATTTGTCAAATTGTATTTGTGATAGTTACAAGCGTGTGTGTGTGTGTGTGTGTGTGTAACCCAATGATGAATTACTTCATCAGTAAATATTTCATTGTTTTAAAATATTTTTCACCATTTGTATGACATTTTCTTATACAATGAGGTCCTGAAAGATCAGAAGAAAATATGTAATAGTTATATTAATGGTTTGCATTTATTTTTATTACTTATAATGTGAAGATTATCCATATATCTGTCATGGGTGAAAAAAACCCTACATATAAGAATGAATGTAATCCATTCACTGCTTTGTAGATACAAAGCTCTCCAGGAGGATTGCAAATCAGTATGATATCCTTGAATGCTAGATTTTCCATCTGGATCTATGATATAGCTGAAAGAGGTGTAAAATCCCATGTAGCCAGACAGTTCCCAAACTAATATGCATATGAGGAAGCTCATGTACATTGTTGATCGTAGAAAAAGTCAGAAATAAGTTAATCTCAAGAATTTGTTCCTGAAGTGCATGCTTCAGATGGTAGTATTTCTCTGACCTGACTGGACAAAGCATATAGGGGGGTGATTTTCCAAGTGCATTTAGATGCCCAATGGAAATCAGGTCCTAATTCCTATTTATGCCGTTGAAAATCTTCCCCTGGAGAATATAGTGAAGGAACAATCCTACAATGGCAGGTGACTGGACTGGGTGACCTAATAGATCTTATTTTATTGTACAAATAACTTGTAGAGAGGGATAAATCCTCCTACTTTAAATGAAACTCGCTACAGGCACTGACACATTAAACATGCTTTTCTCTCCTCTCCTGCTTCAAGGATACTCCTAGGGCAGCAGTTTTGTGTGGAGGCTGTTGTTAACTCTTCACACGCACAGATTAGTTCACTGGTATACATGTGCATATTGGATAGCAGAAATGAGGATTAGTTAAAGCAGTTACTTTTTTTTTTAACAAACATGCTTGTCTAGTATGAACAACTTATAAAAGCAGTATGGAATGTCAGTTGAAAAGTTTCCAATGACAATATGCTGTACAGATCATAAATCAGCCTCTCTAAAGTGTTCTTTGAAACCACATTGTAATTCTGTTTCTTTTATTGATCTCTTTTGCTTAAGTTAAAATAATTAGCATTTTTATTATAATTTTCTATTAATTAGATGTGCATAGCATGTACAGACTATATAATATAAAATCATTGATCTAAGTTCTGCTCCCATTTTCACTGGTGCATTCAGAATAAATTATTCCCAGCATATGCTGGTACTGTATACCAAACAGAATTTGTCCCCTTGTTTTTTTTACTTCTCAAGACAAGCATGAAGAAAAGAATTCATGTGCATGAATGCTCATTAATTGAAAGAAGTATTCAATTTTAATGTAAAAATCACTTTCTTGCTGTTACATGATTTTTTTAACAAATGCTGTGCACTGTATGTTCATGGTCTGTATATTTGCAGCTTTTAATAAGAGAAATAGAGGAAAAACTTGGAAATTTCCAACATTCTTTTTTTCCCCATGTGCCATTTTTGATAAACATCACAGAAGTGGGTGGTTTTTTTGTCCCCTTTATACCATATTAATTATACTAAGATAGTCCTTCGTTTTATAATCCTTGTTCACATTGAGCAGCACTTGCTCAGGAGAGTGGTCCCATATTGCCACGGCTACTCACCTGAATAAATAATACTTACCACAAGAAAGGTCTGCAGCTTTGGGGCTTACATAAACATATTTCAGGAGAAAAATGGTAATTGTTTAAGAAAATGCTCTACTTCTCAAGGCACAGGTTTTGCTAAGCAAATGAAAGACATGTCTTATCCCTGAGTTTGAGAAATTACAGTTTATGTTCGGATATACAGTTTCATTCAACATTTCTTAGACACACATAATATGTCTCTTGATTTGCAGTTATCAGGATGACTTTAGTCTGATACTTACAGTTGGTTCCAGAGAGCACTATTAACAACCTTGCAGGCTTCCACAGGTGAGACTGAACGCTGAAAGAGTGGATTAGAGTACTCTGAAGGCACCCAGGATAATTTGTAACAGTTTAGTATCTTTCATCATCCATAATCTAGCACTTACACTCCTAATCAACACTAAAGTGTAAGTGCAGATACATTTTTATAAAAAAGGTCCCCTTGAGTTGAACTAATCAGGCTCTGGTTTTCCGTCAGGTAGTTTAACCAATTAGTCATTCCTCACTATATCCCTAAATAGGAAATGATCAAACATTTCGAGTTCCAGCTGTGTGAATCAGTTATCTTGATATTTTTCCCATTCTGCGTATGATAGGAGATCTCTTATTTTGGGTTTTTGCCTTTAAAGTGTGGAAAGTGTTATTTGCTATTGCCATAAAATGCATACATACAAATTTCAAGTAGCAGCCGTGTTAGTCTGTATCCACAAAAAGAACAGGAGTACTTGTGGCACCTTAGAGACTAACAAATTTATTAGAGCATAAGCTTTCGTGGACTACAGCCCACTTCTTCGGATGCATACAGACTGTAAAACTAGGTAAAAGTCAGGAAAATTGCTGTTTTTTGTTTTGCTAGTGGTGTGTGTGTGTGTGTGTGAGAGAGAGAGAGAGAGAGAGAGAGAGAGAGAGAGAGAGAGGAATCTGGCATCCAAATGGGCAATAATGTATTGGGTCAACATTCAAATGCATACTTGACAAGTTATTTAATTTAGTGCAATTTTGCTTCCATCCTGCCACAAGGTATAATTCAGAGATTGCAAGACCAATGAGGAGATGAAGCTAACTGTTAAATTTGTTAACTTGATCAGATTTTTTAAAACATGATGGGCCACATTCTGTCCTCAGGCACATCTGCTTAACTCCTGTGAATTTCGGTGGATGTTGCATCTGTGGGCAGAATTTTGGTGTCTGTTAGAAAAGGGGTGGTATGGAAATGTGCTAGCTATTGGAATATTGTTCACAAAAGTACAGGTGTAAAACATCGATGGGCAAAGAGATAAGTTTCCCCCCCCCCCCATGTACTACTATCTCACTTGCTTATATTTCAGCATTTTCAGCTTTAGTTTCTGCTCCAAAATGTAGTTAGTTGTTCTTGTTTGCTACTATTCTTGTAGCAGTGCTGGTAGGGAGAAAAGGAAGGGCTTCTTTTATCAAATGCAAACAGAAACATGAAGGCTATGATATGATTTTGAATTATGTGGAAATTTTAGAACCATAGTAAGAAAATCAGTATATTCAGTTCCAGCTGCACAACCTGCAATAAATTACTTTAACCACAATGATCAGGGCACAGGTACAGAGGAACTCAGTGGCCCTTTCCAAAAAACTTTTGAAAAAAATGTGACTCCAATAGACAGATTTACGGATAAAGAGCTGTGTTCTTGCACCCGAACATGAAAAGAAGCTTCTGTTTCATTTCATATTTAATACAATTCAAAAGATGTAATTGGAAACAGTCATAAAAGTTTCCATGTTTCAGCACTAACAGCCTTCTTCACTGATCCCTTTTAAGGTCCCTGAAGAAGGCCATCTGTGCCAAAATCATGGAAGTTCTGACTGTTTTCAAACACATCTCTTGAAATCTGCTTTAAAAAAAGAGAAGTAGAAGTTTCCCTTCTCTAGAAAGTGAAACAGGCATGAGGCTCTGTATCTTTAAGAGTTGTTTTATAGAAAGTAAAACACAGAACACTGTGATATATAAGCTTCTAGGGCCAAATTCTGCCTACACTTAGGGTCCAATCTGGAATATCCAGAGTACACTCAAATCCAGAAATGAGGTGGAGAATAGAGCAAGGATCAGCCTTTGTCGGAGTGGAAATTGGAACCAAAATGAGGCTTTCAGAGCTGTCACTTCCTCTCCTGCCTTTGTTTGGCTTGGCAAGATGTAGGATGTGGAGAGAAGCAGCTGGTGGAGGAGAGGTAGAAGATGGGGCTCCATCTGCCTCCAGCTTGTGAGGAAGGATAAAAGCAGCAGAGAGCACGGATTTTGCACAGAAGCATTATTGCTATTTCTCTGAAATGAGGGTAAAGAAAAGTGGCAGTTTGGGGGAAGACCACCTCCTCCAATTCATCACAGTAGCTCCTGAAGCATCCAACTAATAGCAAAGCAATTGAGAAAGAAAACACATTGTTCAGGGCTTCCAAAAGATACACGGTCACCTGACCCTGTCTGCCTACTGGGTTCATGTCTCTCCACACTCCCTTCTTCTTGCTCTTTCCCCTTACTACCTTCCTTCCTATGTTTGAGGCCTTCTCTCCCCCATGTGGTTTGCTGTCTCCTTCATGCTCTTCCCTTCCCAACCACTGACTGTCCCTGTTTTCCTCTGGCCTGATTTGCTGGAGGCTCTTGAGGTTTCCCAATAGTCCCTTGTGAAAATTCTAGTACCATCAGAGTGATTTCCCTATTTCTTTCTGATGGCATCGTTCCCTTTTCAAGTACCACTAATTATTATCTGCCAGAGATAAGTTATCTTGGGACTTGTTCAAAAGAACACACTTTTCCTTCCCTTTGGAATAGACCAGGTTGCATTGTCAAACAATGCTCCTGGTGAGGATACTCCAATCAAGGTCATCACCACCAATATCACCTAGGAGTTGAATGCTGTGCTGTATTATCAGTATACTCACTATGGACCTGATTGTAAAGCACATCAGCATCAATGAAAGTCTTTCTACTGACTTCATTGGTATTTGGATCAGGTCCTATATCTCTGAAGGGCAAAGAACAAACATTTCTAGTGAAGCAGTGCAAGAAGATTGGAGCCACTGTTAGTGTTGCTTGAGTGCCCATGTAAATATTATTTATACCCCTGATTTAAGTTGAGGGTGCTCACAGGAGGTGTTCAGATTTTGTAGGATCAGACCCTTTTACCCATTTGAGGTCAGCGTGGCTGCATAACTACAAGTGAGGGTAGAATTTGACTCCCGAGCTAAACTAGTTAAAATCAAATCCTATACCTCACAAATAAAGATATTAAAGGCTCCTCTAAATACTTTGTGATTTATTATCCTTGTTATTGCATGCTCAATAAATTAAATTGCCCGGGCACTCTAGTAGTCATTCCTTCTGGAAACTAAGTTTTGATAACTGTCATGGAGAAGATTTATGGGAATATTTTTCTTTTAGGACTAGATATAATCCTTTATAGAGGTATGAGGTACAACAGGTGGTGTATCATTACAATCTACACAGGGAACCTAGTATTAAGTCACTTTTTAAAATAATTTATTCAGTGTACCTTACTCAGTGCCTGACCATCTGTAGAAAGTATATTGATATATAAATTCATTTTAGGGTAGGAGAAGTTAAACACAGAATGATAATAATTGAAGAAATAAGTCAGTGCATCGTCAAAAATATAAGTGCCCCTTTACAGTGACTACAAGTAAATGTCATTTAAATATAGGACGTGCATGCCACAAATCTGGAATCTGAATGGACCTGCATGTGCACCCATTGTGAATTCTAACATCTGGGCACATGTGGCAATGTGTTTGTGAATGACAGGGGTTGAAAGCACTTGTTCTGGTATTAAATTTTAACATGGTGTATCTGAACAGTCTTTCCCTATATTTCTAGCACCTCTTCACAAGGACTAAATATGAACATTAGCTTTTGAGTTATCCTTTGTTTCACTGATCTCAAGCTACGTCTACACTGCCATCAGGGTGTGTGATTGCAGCCCTATGTGGACATAACCAAGCTAGCTTTAATTTAGCTATCACAAGTACCAATATTAGTAAAGCCACAGCAGCTTTGGACTTCTGTGTGGACTAGAAGCTCGAGTAAGTACCCAGGGTTTTTTGGGTGGGCTTGTACAGCTCACGCAGAAGCCAGTGCTATCATGACATCACTCCTGTATGTACTGACGCTAACCAGATTTAAACTTGGGTATGCCTACATGGGCTGCAGTTACACACCCTAATTGCAGAGTAGATATCCCCAAACAGTGGCATGGAACAGACACCGTTTTTCAGTTTTACTTTGAAACCTCTCATAAAGTTTTTTTTAAAGACTTTGGCCATGATTGTTCCCTGTCCCGCTATATGTAGTGGAAGTGTCTACTCTGATGGATCTCCTTTGCAGGGATGCAGAAGCGGGAAGTGTTAATTCTGTGACCATTTCTACCCTTCTCTCAAGCCTATGGGGGTGGGGGGCAACCATGGATGCTCCAGATTTCAGGTTCTGCAGGCATATGGAGAGGCAGACTGAAAGGAAGGGGTGAGGTGGAGCAGCTTTCTGTCATATTCCCAACGTTCTCATGTGGTGGTAGCTGCCTGCCTATCTGTGCTCTGCAAGCAGTATTCTCACTGTACCCTTAGAAGCAACTTCACATCTGCACTTCTCTTCAGGCAAGTTTCTTTTTGGCATGCATGGGTGGATGCCCATTGGCAGTGTGGCGCTTCCATGGAGTGGTGGTGTGGGGGGAAGGTGGAGGTCAAAGAAACGGGGGGGGGGGAAAAGAGGTTGACCCTCCATGGAATTGTAGGTTCCTTGGGAACTGTGGTGCTGAAAGGCCACATTGGGGCTTTTCTTTGTGGACCCCTAAGCATTCCCTGGAGAGGAATATTCGTAGAAACTGAAAAAAGAACTGAGGCCCTCTGAAAGAGGATTGAAAAAATTATATTTTCATCGTACCATGGAGATTCTCTGCAGTTGTCAAAACAGAGATAGTAGAACAGATTATTGTTTAGTATGACTTATGTGAACAAATGGATTGATTTCTATGGGGGTGGGAAGTGGTTCTTCAGAATTATTCCAGGAAACAAAAAAAATCTAATTAATCAAAGTCATAATGCCACAGCTGTTACAACAATCCATCTCTGCTGAACTCTAGCCAGCTAATTTTGAGAAGTGACATTTTTCACAGTTTATTGTTTTCTCATCAACATGACACCAGCCACATCAAATATATTCACAGAGTGACATTGGCATTGATGAATTAGCCATGTGCTTCCTATTTATGGGCACAGGAGTTTTTCTTCAAGAGAAATGAGAATTTTTAGGCAGAGGGTTAGAGATTCCTATCTGTTCTATGCACATATTCAGTGTTCAAGTACATTGATTTCATGTGCATGGGTGAGGAGAGTAGGCAATCACTTCAAGACCACAATTTTGATACAAGCTGTTTTTTTTTACAACCAGCTGTTTATAATCTGTTGTTTCTTAGTGCACCATATCATTTATTGTCCTCCAGGATTAAAATTAAGTAGCCTTAAAGTCTTTATTTTATTTACCAAAGTAATTGAATGTTGTTTAATTATGGTCCCTGATGGTAGAAGGAAATTATGTTTGGCATTCCTCTCTTTTCTCATCCTATTAGTCAAGGATACTGATATACAGTGATACACTAATATACACTTCACCCACCAAGAAACACGGGATCAATGAACACCTGTATATAAGCCCATCCATTTCCTTCCCATTCCTGGAAGAATCAACTGGCTTTCCTTTGCGTTAGCCAGGCTGCACAAAAATTGACCAACATGGATCCATACACATTCTCTATGATGTAATTTGACATTGCAATAAGACACAATCTGTTTTGGATGTGCCTTGTTCCATCTCTTCAGATCCTTGAGCATCACCCATACATATGAAGACGCATGGAAATGATCTGTGGGGGCTTTTGGCAATGTTATATTTTTCTTTGCAACTGTCTTGACGAATCTCACAGTTCAAACAAAACATCAAACATAATTCCTAAATTTTGCAGGAGCATGACAGAGATCAGGATGTTTCCGATGCTACTGTACTAGGCACATTACTTCGCATCTCTGTCTTTGACTGTGGAAACTTCACAAATGTTTCTAGAGAGAAGGGTACTCATTCCACACTTCCTTAATAGATACCTCAGTTGATACCCCCAATATATACCCAGGATCTTGCCAATGGTGAGCAGACCTATCACCACACTCTTAGCACAGATGTGTAATTATTATTTATCCTTGGGAAACAGGTTTCAGTGAGTATGTGACTCGTTGAAGAATCACCTGCAAGTGATTCATGCTGTTTGTTAGAGCTGGTTGGGAATTTTCCATCACAATGATTTTTCTATGGTACGTGCAATTTCTGTAAAATTGAAATGTTCAGTTTGACCCAAATTGGAGTTTTTCATTTAGTTGAACTGACCTGAAATGTTTTGTTTTGAATCAGTCCAGTAAAACATTAAACTCTGTTTCCTTGTCCTCACAATGGCTTGTGGGAGTTGTAGTTTGGGCCCCCTTTCTCTCCTATGGACCAATCTCACTTACAACACTTGATCTCCCTCTGACTGAGCTTGATGTGATGCATCATGGAAGTCACATAACTCTGGGTACATCATGGGAGATGTAGTCCAGCCAGGATGCCTGGCCCATAGGGGGGAATAGAGGCAATGTACCTCAATGGGAAAATTCAGTTAAAGTTGATCTGACCAGAAATTAAGGATTTCAGGTCATTTCAACAAACCAAAGTGAAACATTTCAATTTCAGACATGTTGAAATGTTTCATTTCAATTGAAAATAGTCAAGCAAAAGATTTTGACATCTCCAAACTGAAAGTTTTCTGATTTTGCTCAGCTGTACTATTGATGTTTCAGATAGTGTCTCCAGCAGTAAGTTCCAGCCTGTGACAACAGCCAAGGCAGACAAAAGAGATTGAGATACTGAGTTAGCAGATGGTGAGCTAGTCCTGACTGATTTTCTTCAACATGCTGGAGGCACTGTCAGATGCAAAAGAATTACAGTTACTCTGCAGGAAGTTTTCAGTGAATGTACCTCACCTCAGACATTCCAATAAAACAGCTATAATGCTTGCAAATGTACAGTTAGTCAGATGGGCCAGCTTCAGGGAAAGACAGTGGTCTGCATCTGGAGATGGTCCCATTGCTGCCTAATGCATATGATCAAGACTGAGTGGTAGCTTGGCAGTTGTCTCATCTACCTTCACAATGTGTTTGGCTCTATTCTTCTGTATATTTGGAATGGTTTTTTTTCATTTTGGCCATAATATATTCAAGGATATCCCTTACTGAAGAACGCATCCCTTGTTGGATCCATTCCAGTTCCTTCTGTGTATCTGCATGAGTAGGAAAATCAGTCAGAGCCCTCTGATACTTCTCAATTTTTAATGTTATATGAAAAATCTGACAGATGGTTTCTTGTTGGGCAGAAATACACCTGGCTGCTTTTTTTTTTTTTGGCCCCAGAGAGGTTTGATTACTTCAGCAAGTATTTTTCAGCTGCAAGATTTGCTTTTGATAGCTTGTGAATGTAGTTTTTGTTCCATAGGACTTTCTGTCACACTGACTTATTGTCACCATATGAGGTGATTTTGTAGTTCACACCATGGACAGCCAAACTCCTAGCAATTTTTCATTTTCCAAACTCCTCACCTTTAGATATAATAACCACCCATCATCTTGTTCTTCCAAATGAGCTATTAGGGCAGTCAGATTGCATTTCAGGCATTGACTAATGCTGCTGTAAGAACAGTGCTGGTGACTGCATTCATGCTTTCAGATCCTGCTATGCATGGGCTGATGTTTTCTGTGGGACTCTTAAGAGGTGTTTTGTCTTTTTTTTTTTTTGTACTCATGCTCTTATTGTTTAACTCAAACTAAATAGGACACTGAACCTACTTTAGCAAATTCATAGCTTTAGATTCTGTATTCCTTTGGCTTCCTAAAAATCAAAGAAGAGACGAATCAAGAAGAAGGGAAAATGCAAATAAAACAAAAAGCTACATACTTACTTGTACTCAGGTTGGGGACTGGTTTGAGGTCTTGGTCCCTCTGAGTTTCATTAGTTGGGGTTTGGTCTGAGGTTTTGTTCTTAAGTCTTTCCAGCTGGTTGGAGTCCAGTCTGGAATCCTGTACAGAGTTCCTAGGGATGAGGTCTGGTTTAGTGCCCTGGGGTTCCTGCTGTTCAGTTTTAGCTGAATTATTGCTGTGCCTGCTTCTGTTCTTCCTCTTCACCTGAAAGGAAAGATCTTGGGTTCCTGTTGTTCCCATCTTCTAGAGTCAGGAAGCAGCACGCATAAGACTTAGTGATGCTGGCTGGTTGCTAAGCAGCCAGCCCTCTCTTCAGACAGTGGTTGCTATTTCACCCACTCCAAGCAGCAGCTGTTGTCCTGGGGCAGTGGTAGCAATGATGGTGGCACTTTGGGGCCCCAAACCTGAACCAGTGGTTCAGCTCCTTCATCCCTGGGATCCCTTGCTGTGGTGATGGTTTGGTGCCTCTCCCCAGGGCTGTGGTGGCTCAGATACCTGTTCAGTGGTGGTTTGGTGAGGCAGTGGCAGTGGTTTTTGTAGGCACTATGCAGAGGTGAATTTTAAGGAGGTGTTTAAAGGACAATGTAATGGCTTTGTATTTTTTTTTTTTTTTTAGGAAGAGGTCTGCCCTTTCCCTGAATAAAGGATAGGAGAAAGCACAAAGGTGTTTGAGGGGGAAATTAGACTGATAGGCAATAAGGGATGGCAAAGTGGGCATAGGGGAGACAGGGTTTGAAAGCTTGAAAAAAGTAGGAAATGCTAGGTAGTGTCGGGCTAGGCTATTATAGGCTTTAAAATGGTAAACAATGTGTTTGCTGCAGTGGAAATAGGAGGGCTAGTGGAGGGCTGCAAAGCGTGTGTGTATGAGAGGGAGAGAAATCAAAGCAATGAGCTGGGAAGGTGATCTTGGCAGCAGCATTCTGAATGGATTTAAGAGTGGCAATATGTCCTTTGTCAAAAGGACCTGGAATAGGGACACGATTGGGGTCTACATAAATTGCTCCTGATTAAGGCTAGCAAGGCACAGTTTTGCTATAAAAATGTATATTAAAATCATTTTTACAATAGAGATTTAAAACAATAAATCAATTCCCCACCTCAAAAGGGATTCATTTCTCTTATCATATAAAATCAATGGTCCATTTAATCTACTCTCATGTTGCTGTCAGGAGCCAGTACCAAATACAAGAAACTCCATAATAGAGGTTTATGGAATAACCTGCCGATAGTGCCTTCATGCATCTCTACTGTCAGTGTTCTTGTTTTTGTGGACTTTTTTCTTTTTGAGGAAGAAGGATCTTTTCCTTTCTCTGCATTTCATTGTTTAGAGGGTGACTGTCACTCCAGCCAAAGAGGACTAGACCCCTTAATCTTGTCAGTGATGTTCCGTTGGCCAGAAGGAGTTGTTGCAGCATGTTTTAAAGTGCTCCCTCCCTCCAGGAGGCTGGGCACACAACTTCTGCAGCTAAGCTGTTTGTGATCACTATACTTTTTAACAGCAGTCATTTAGATTCATACAAAAAAGAGCCAACAGATTTTCATCAGTAGAAGCAATTTAGCTAGTGGAGGAGCTCCTCTTAAAAAACCTACCGCCCACCTATGTTCTAAAAATCTTTTACAAGAAAAAACCCCAGTCATCAGACTACTAGGAATATCTCATTAAAACACCTAATTTAATGCCAATCTTGCTAAACATGTAATTAGCTGGGGGAGGGGGAGAGGAAATAGAGATCAATGATTTTTAATGGCTTCATGATGAACAGATTTGACAACAGTCAGGTTTTTAACCAGCGTGAATCTGGAACTAGCCCAGGTAATGCAAAAAGAAAAATTTGCCATCTTTTACCTTATCTGAATTTAAAGTGGATGATTTGTAAAATTGTTGTTTGACACTGAAAAACTTTTAAAAATAGGTCTTTTAAAGTTCTTACTGAAAATCATAAATGGTATGCAACTCCTGTAGCTACTTTAAAGCTGAATTCCTGCTTTATTTTTCTGAAACTCTGCTGGAAACCTTCTAGTGGATATGTATTTACATAAAAGGATTCAGACAGCTGCTAGTAACAATTTCACAACCTATCTTACTGCATAGTGTTTAGAAAATTGTCATAATTTTAGTCATATGAATCAGACTAAGAGTCTATGAATTCCAATATGCATCTGTGACAATCTTAAACTAGTATAATTTAACACTAAGTCAAATTAGTGTCATAGAGACAAAAATCACTCTGGTGTATATATTAAAATATGATTGGATAATAAAGTGCCAAATCTTGGTCCCACTGAAGTCCAAAGATTTACTTGTGGACTTGTTATATTATTGCAGTGAAATGGACACATATGTCTCATTAGGTCTATTTGTGAGCACAGAATCTTGCATGAAAAATGTCGGAGCAGACTCTGGTACTTACTTGTACCATAAAATGAGTCCAAATTGTATGGAGCAAAATCCTGCTCTTAGATCCACAATGGGGATCTCAGTTCCATGTTTTGCCCTCCACATGTGTGTGGGATTTCTGTTTTGGCCTTGCATGCAGAATATACAATAGAGAGCCACAGGTGAGACCGGAGAAGATACTTTGATCCAAAATATTTCATTTAACATAAACTGGCCTGGAAAAGCAATATGAATGATTCAGCCAAGTTTGGGAGCTCAATACAAATTTGGAGTTGCTTATATTAGCTTGTTAGCATATTGGTTCATTTCTAGTTACATGCATAAACATAAATTACACTGTCCAGAATTTTCCTTAGATACTTTTCAGAGAAAAATTGAATCACAACAATAATGTTAAGATGAATTGTCCTAATTATAGTATAAGTGGCTCAAACCTCACACCAGCTATGATAAGGCAATACATCCCATAGTATGCAAAACAGGTAGAAAATGTTTAATGGAATGAAAGATCTGCACATATCAGATATTAGATCATAACTCCTTTCAATTGAGTATGTGTCTTACGATTAATTTTGGTGAGATTAAAAGGATCACAAAGGAATGATCAAAGAATCTTAGAATTCAGAGATAGAAAAGATGTTAAATCATCTAGATCCTTCCTCTTTTTCTCTGCCTTTGCTTTCCTTGGAAGACTCTTTTACTGTCTAGTAGCTCTCACGAAGTATTTCCTGATGTTGAGCATTCATTTTCTTAATTTTACCAATTACTCCTAGACCAAGACAACACTAATAAAGCTGGTATCTTTTGGAAGCAGAGATATATGTATATTGCAGAGGTCCCCAATATTTTTGTTGATGTCTTTTCAATATTTTTAAAACTAGTTCTGAAAAAATATATTAATTTAAAAAATATAGGCCTCTAAATTAATCCATAAATAAGAAAGAGGCATTGATTGTAAACAGGAAACATTGATTTGTTAAAGTTTTTTACTTTTGCACGTGTAATTTACTAATTTTGATGCTTTTCCAGCTCTAAATATTCTTGAGTAAAATTCATCTCTCTGCATAAAACCAGAATATGCAGGCTTTATGCAAGGAAATAAGTGAGAATTGGGGGACTATGGTCACCAATAGAGCAGTATATTCAGTAGATATCTAGTAAAAGGACACATTTTAAAGATAATAGTGGAAACGTAGAAACGAATTTTGTATAATCAGGGGAGAGCATTCTGTTCTCCGTACCCTCCACAACGTCCACAAAAAGTGAATGTGTAATAGTGTTAACTATTTTTTAAAAACCTAATCAGTCCCTTCTGTCATGGTGCATCCTGTCTAGTCTAGAAAGTTCTTGAAAGAGATTTGACAGAGATTGTCTCATAGAAAACCATAGACTTTGTTGCTGCTTGTCAAAAAATAATATACTAATTAGTAATAATAATTGTTTCCATTTTTGAAAAGTGCGTTAATTGTCTGCTGTCAGTAGTGGAAGGAGATAATAGAGGGAAAAAATAAGTTAACAGTTAATTTGATGGTTCAGGTTCAATATTTTTATAAAATAAGAATCTTATTCATTATTCTGGTAGAGTAATCGCCTCAAAAATAAAAACACCATATTAATTATATGCCAGTAATTTGTTTTTATTCTTCTGTAGATCAGTATTCCCCAATTAAGTTTCCCTCTCCGACATTTTTAAAAGAAATCCCAGAAAATTCATCCAGGCTGAGACCATGTGCTCAGTTCTTCTCCAAATGGAATCAAAAGGAAAACTCCCATTGAAATCAATAGGAGCAGGATCCAACCTCATTTATGTTCATTTTCAGCCTATTAGGAATTTCACTTTCCACCCTTCCAAGAGTTATAAAACATTGAGAATACTAATAGAAAATATGTTTCACATAGACCTTTAATTCTAGCGTTATAGTGATAGAGAAAGTAAAAGCTATAAGAATAATTAATGCCCATCATGTAGGGTAACACAGCTGGTGATATAAATTATGTATAATGTTTATTCTCAGTCAGGCAAAAGAAATTCCCTGTTCATTTGGAAAATAGAAATATTATTTTAATTGTAAGAGCTGAAGTAGACATGGGGACCCACTGAGGCCATTCCCTGTGAGCCAGCAGTTACATCCTATGATGAGTTTTCCTTCTAAAAGTACTTGTATAATTCTTTATTTATTCATTCATTATAAAAGTAATTAAACCTCTGGGGTTTAATGCTAAACCCACAGTTGGCCAAACTGTTAAACTCAGCTGCTGGCCCAACATAGGGAACTTAGGGAGGGAGGGTTTGTATCTCTACCTACTTACTTACTATGACTCATAGTACTGTTATGAGGATTAATTAGTTAATGTTTATACAATGTTTTGTAGAATTAGAACCTAATTTACAGTCAGGATTCAGCCTTCATTTCTGCACCTGTAACAAATTGCAAGCACAAATATTAACAGTTAATATATCTGACTACTGTACTAGTAGTTATATGTCTAGCTATTAGATGTCTACTTACCAGTACTTTTATTTGTGTGCACAGTTCATTGTGGAAGCAAAACTGAATGTGTTATAATTTGAGAATATAAGATTGTGCCCGCAAAAACAAAGATAATTTCTAAAAGTGTAGGCCTCAAAGTGCAATATAATTGCTAGGAAATCATTAAGTGCTTTCTATGTGGTACATGTTAGAGGGTACTGGGGATGTAGAATAGTGAAAACTGCCCTTTTAATAAATTGGATTAATATTTTTCTTTATTATGTATTAATACAAATTGATATTGGGGAAAAACAAGTTTTACTTCTAGGAGACCAATTACAAGAATATATAGGACCTCGAGGCCGCTGCAGACTTTCTTCTACCATCTTGCAATTGTTATTTATAAGAGGGAGATTCAAACCACCGAGTTTTAAGCCTTTGTTTCAGCTCATATATGCTGTGATCTGATATTTTTATAAATGAAAGTAAAAGGGCAGATGAAAATCTCATTCTCAGAAGTAGCGATTCCAGAGTGGCTGCTGTGAAGCAATGTAGTAGGTGTTCAGAACATTGATGAGGCAATTGACTTTTGCTATGCTTTAAGTGCTTTAACTCTGTCCTGTTTTGGTATAAATTTTTAGCATACCATCTGTGTGTTTGCTTTCTTTAAGACATATTGGTTGGACTGATAGCATTTTATTTTCAGTATCTGAAATCAGATCTATACAGTACCATTTGTAGGTTTCCCATCTATTCTGGTTTTGTTTGGTTGGTTTTGCTCAATCCATGGCTGGACTGAAGCATAGGCATATAGAACCATGCATAGACCCCCAGCAACTGGTGGCACAGGATGATGTCAGTCTCTCAGCTTTCATTGAAAAAAATGTTACCACTCATGGATATGAAGAAAACTTGATCCAAGTGTAAGTGGTGGAGTCATGTCTCCTTGTCTCTGTAGAAAGCCTGAAACAATCACATCAAGAGGTATGAATTTCCCCATTCCTCTTAACTCTGAAACCTGCTGTCCCTGCAAGAAGGTGTGGGGACATGATGCAGAAGTGGATTATGTGGGGCCCCTTGTAGAATCTACATAGGGCTTCAGATTGCCTTAATTCATCTCTGGATCAGTCCAATTTTTACTTCAAGCCTAGTTTGCAGGACATCAAAGGATCCAAAAATGACTTTCAGTGGGTAGATTAAATCATTTCATATTGATTTTGTATTAATGTTCTATGCAATGTCGTTGCATTATGACTCATGATATGATGATGTACAGTGATATACTGATAAACAATCATATCAAGGCATAAATATCATCATACTGGGAAGCACAATGTCTTACTGGACAAACTCTCAAAATGAGTGAATGACTCTTACATAAATCCAATGCTAACTAAACAAACAAGTAATCAGAATTATTGAAATGTATAAACTGTATTTGTCAGAAGACTGTCGCGATTCAAGAACAGATTTTCAAAAGAGTACAGCACCCTGCCTCTCCCATTTAGACACCTATGTAAGTGGCCATATTTGCAAAAGAACTCAGTACCCAGTAGCTCCCAACTGAGGGTGCTGAGAACTTTTGAAAATCTGGCTTTAAATCTTAAATAATATTTCCCAAAACAGTGTCAACACATTTAATATTGGTGCATATTCTGAGTTTCACCAAGATGGATCAAAATAATTCCATTGAAGTGAATGGAGATACGCTGTGTTTACATCCATATAACTGAAATCAGAACCTGGACACTAGATAATAATAAGAAATCTATCTCTCTGAAATATCACATAGCGATAGGTGCAATTGTTACCAAGAAAAAGCCAATATTTAGCAGAGGGTTTTTTCCTTCCCCAAGTACAGAGAAAAAGTTCAGTACCTCAGCTAATGCAAAGTAGTAACTGTTGGCAAATGCTGCCTTTTTAATAGCAGTCATTGTAATAACTTCATCTGAAAGCTAAATTACTTCTGAGATTTTAGAGAGGAGTGTTTGCTTTCTTCAAGTGTTCTTGAAGTCATAATTGTGATAACAGCCATACAGTAAATGGCTTACCTAATATAGTTCCCTAATTGCTTCAAGCAAAATACATAAGCCAGATGCATTATTTCATATGTTCTGTCGTATTGTACCATTGTGGTTTGCAAGCCTAACAAATCTTTCATTTCAAGTTGAACACTTTCTTGCCAAACACCAGCTACTGCCTGATTACTTCCCACCATATTGTTCTGATTACTACCTTCTTAGGTCTGCTTCTCCTGCTGTTCCTTTTTCTTAACTTTGGTGCCTGCTATGCCCTTAGGGTATTGCATTTAACTGCTGACATACAGTAAATCATCTTCTAAAGCCTATAGCATTCCACAAGTCTGTATATTTGCCCCTGACATCAGTGTTCCTATGATTTAACTGTTTCATTTTGTTTTGGCTTTTGATTATCCTAGGGTCCGATTGGTATGGATGGAAAGCTGGTAGGTGATTTGTTCAAAACTAGTATGAACTAGGACTTTCCACACATTATTCCTCTTTTCTTTCTTTTTTGAATCATTTATGCTAAAATGTACATTAAAATAAATTTATAGCCAGCCATGGACTGGTTCATCTTAGTATAACCTATATGGCCCTTAGTAACCTAAGCTTGATGACCTACCAACCACCTCTTCTTTTTGCATTCATCCAAGGCAACTGAGAACAGCCAAGTTATCTCTAAGTCCTAATCACATTTTGTCTGGATCGTGCTGGGGCAGGGCCATCTCAGTTCAGGATCTTTGTCCATGGAACTCACTCACAGGAGGCCCATCAAAGTATTTTGGTGATTGTCTTCAAAACTTAGCATGAGGTCTGCCTGTTAGTAATAGCACATCTATAACCCTTTTTTGGCTGCCTTTTTTCACTGGATTTTCTTTTGGGGGTTTTGTGCCTTTGTCCAGTGTTGTTGGCTGGTGGTATCTGTGTTGGCCTGGTTTTGGTTTTATAGTTGTTTGTATCACATCGCAGATACTCTTTTGGGAGATGGATGTTTTTAAATTTTAATTAATTAAATCAGAGGTGGGTTTTAATTTTGTGGAGTGCATTCTGTTTAGTTATCATCAGTTGTCACAACAAATATTTTCTCAATTAGAAAATGCATGTTGGAGCTTCTATAAATAGTGATGCAAGATCTTGAAGTTTTTTGTTTACAAAAACTTCTGCTTCCTCTCTTACTCTTTCTCAACTTCTACAAGGTGCTCCTTCTCTCTTTCATTATCACTGTTTCCCTCCCTCCCCTTTCTTTTCCCAGTTGGGCTCTTCTTTTGCTTTGATACTAGGAATGCATATCTTTCCCTCTGTGTGCTGCCAGCCGCAGTCTTAGCTGCCCACACTTACTCCTCTCTGTTGCCAAGCTCCCTCCCCCTTCTTTTATTAGTCTTTTCTCTATTCTCCAGGGTTCTGGTTCTCTTGGAAAGTAACCTTCTGCTACAACTACCACCTCCACTCACTACGCTTCTTCATCTGTACTTTTTTATCACCTCTGTTACTTATCTGGAAGACTTTTAGTATTGGCTTCGATGCTACAGCTGCTTAAGTTGGCCCTCGCTTCCTTGCCCTTTCCTTTCAGTATCACTTGCCCTGTCAGTAGATGATATCAAATTAGCTGGCAGGACAGGATCAGTTAGCAGCCAGTCAAACTCCCTTTGAACAAAACAATGTTGAAGAGGCTGTCAAATTGAACTCCAGAATTTTGCAGCCAAAAATTTTTAAGTGAAACTCAAACCCAGTTGTATTAATCTGCGCGTGTGTGCGCGCGCACACACACACACACACACACACACACACACAAAAAGAGTACATATGAAGGAAAATTGTTCACAAGACTCAGCTGAAAACAGGGAGCACTACACAGCTACCTTTATCATAGTATTATATGGGAAATGGGTGATGGCTAATAAAACAAATGAGAAAAGGTTGTCAATATAATTGTCACCAAAGTAGTTCTGCATTTGGTTCAAAGCAGCTACTACAGTGAGAATGTCAAGATTGGTTACCAGCTTAGGGATTGAGTTGTAACAGGGATGAAAGTAACTTAAAGGATTTACCGGTACGCCGGAGTCCTGAGCGGGGGCGTGGCCTGAACCAGAAGAGGCGTGGCCTCAACCGGAAGAGGTGGTGCCTTTCAAGATTTAAAGGCTTTGGGGCTCCGGCTGTGGCATCCGGGCTCGGGGTGGTGACTTCAAGGGCCCGGGGCTCCGCGCAGCGGCTGGAGCTCCCCGGGCCCTATAAATCCCTGCCTGAGTCCGGCTGCCAGAGCTCCAGCTTTAAAGGGCCGGGGGCTCCCTGCAGTGGCAGAAGCACTGGGCCGTTTAAATCCCCGCCCGAGCCCAGCTGCCGGAGCTCCGGTGGCGCTTTAAAGGGCCCTGGGTTCCCCGCAGCGGCTGGAGCCCTGGGCCCTTTAAATCATCGCCGCGGAAGTTGGTCCAGTCCAGCACGGCGTACTGGCTCTTGCCGGTACGCCAGACCAGACCGGACTGGCTTACTTTCACCTCTGGTTGTAAGATCACATTCAACAGCAGTGTGCTAGTTCATGAAAAACAGAAAGTGAAACAGAGTAGAAACAAAAATAAAACTACACTGTGTTGTAATTTCACCATCCAAGCTGAGGGAAGTGCCAAAAGGAAATAAAATATGTACCTCAATGGGGAAAAGCAAATACAGTTGTTAAAATTAGCCATCTTTAAATTATGGAAGTCAGAAAATATAAACAGGGCACCTTTCAGTGCTTGAACTGGGGTTCCAGGTGACTACCACATCCCCATGTCCTTCTGCTACCTGTTGAATAAAAGAAAATGGTGCATACCATCACTTTTAAGGCACAAACCACCAAATTTTCCCAGTTAAAACTTTCACACTTTCTTCAGATCAACCCACCTGCTTCAAGTGCATCTCTGAGTCATGTCTGCTTACTTTACCAGCAAATCTTGCCCCTGTTAGCATTGCAAGAGGCACTACATGTGTGGAAGAACAACCTGGATTTTATCCTGCCTCAGAGATTGTAATCAAAATAGTCAGTTGATTACTGGTGGTGCCAGAAGAGGCAGTAAGACCCAAGGTTGACTTTACAGATCTGGCAGAAGAAACACCTTTAGACTTTTAAGATGAGCAAATTTGATATGCCAAACATTGAGACACAATTAATATGAAGCTCCACAAAGTCATTTTTAGAGTCACTTTCATGAGTGAAATCATCTAAAATGTTATAAATTACACAAATTAAGGAAGTTATTCTTTTGCAAATTAAATAGGACCAATTCTGCGCTCAGCTACCACAGTATAAAGTGTTAAAACAGAATTCAGCCCCGTGTCTTGATGTTATCCATTTTTAATATGCAGTAGAAATATTAATTGTACGTTATGTAGCATATTTTAATAAAGGAGTGCTCACTAATGCTTCATAATTAAGATTCTGCCAACCTTTCAACGTCAGAGCCAATTTTTCACAGTGATTTTTATCTAGAGTTTAAAAGTTAATTCCCAGCTAAAACTGATATACAGCATCATACAGTGCATTCTGTTAAAGTTCCATGCTACTCATGCACCAGGAATAATTTTAGTATCAGTGAGACACACTGTCCTTCAGCATTCCCTTAGAAATACAGTACCATTGCAATGATTGAAATGGAGCTGCCTAGGAGAGTTTTCAAAACAAATCATGTTCATATTATAATTTTAAAAATAAACACAAAAGCCACTCATTTAGGGCCTGGTTGTGCTTGGCCCTTGTGTAGGTACACAAGGAAGGAGAAGGACATAATGAACTTCTTTATGCCCTCTACCTTTGACTTCTTGTGCTTCAAGCCAATACAAAGAGCAGCTAGTGGAAAGGTAGTGGTCAGACTCATGGTGCCATCCCTCCATCTGCACCTGGCCAGCACCAAAGTAGAGGGTTTGCTATACCATCTCTTTTGTATAACATTGTTTTTTTTACATACAAAACAACACACACATAAGGGAGACAAATGAAGAGAAGCAATAACAAAAACAATTCTATAACTGCAATTGTTGGGTAGTGTAACATAAAATATCTGATCTATGAAGGGTATACAGAAATATTTATTGATCAAGAAGGGTTAATAGCCATGAAATAATTAGCCTGGTTGATACAAGGTTCCATATTATATGTTCATGTTTGAAAGGAGATTCTGTATTTAGATTAGAGCAGACTTGGAGATCTTTTCCTGTCTTAGGGGTGCTTTTATATTGGTTACCCATATATACAGTTCCATGCTGGATAATTCTGGTATTAAGATTGAGACAGCCAGTATAAATCATCCTTATTAAGGGCGATGTAGCCCTTATGCTCCCAAGGATTTCCACAAAGCACTATGGCCCCAATCCACAAAGATACTTAGGCACCTAAATCCCAGATTTAGGCACCTAAATCCCAGTTTTAGGCTCCACTGCAATCCAGAAAACTTCTGCCAAACCCTGTAGGCACCTGCACTCACTTAGCACTAAAATTTTCAGGGTAAAAGTTCCCTAGGCAACTAAGTTTCTGCCTCTGAGCATATGCACTGCTGCCTCCCTCCTGGTGTCCATACAACTATCTCCCACCTAAGCCTCACAACAATTCACGAACCGGCATAGATAGGTGTTTGCTTGTAGGGCCCGATCGGGTAGGTGTTCTCAGAGGCTGCCTACCAAATTGGGTCCCATTCACAAGCGAGGAGGCGGTGATGGTGTCATCCATCTTGTAACTTTGAGCTCAGTAGTTAGAGCACTCACCTAACATGTGGGAGACCCAGGTTTAATTCCCCCTCTGTTGGAGAGGGAGAAAGGAATTGAAGAGGAGATCCTCATACCACTAAGAAGAGTGCCCCAACTAGTCAGCTATGGAATGTTCTGATAAGGAACTCCCTCAGTCTCTCCTGTTGAAGCTGTGCCACTGTGGATAAATAATTAAAGAGCGATTGAAGCAGGGGAATTTACCCCTGGGTCTACCACCTCTCAGGCGGGTGCCTTATGCACTAAGCTACAGAACCATTCTCTTGCTCTCTTTCTGGCCCAATAGCTATTCCACTGTGAGTAAAGACTTAAATAGTCATTGGACCAGAGAGAGTGAGAGAGAGAATTAGTAGCCTTGAGGTTGGGGCACTCACTGGAGGGTTGGAAGACCCTGGGTCCAGTCCCCCTGCTCCAATCACTCTTTAATGATTTATCCATCGTGCAACAGTTTCAACAGAAGAGATTGATGGAGCCCCACATCAGAATATCCCACGCCCAGTTGCTAGGGCCCTCACTTGAGAGATGAGACCTCTGTACAAATCCCTTTTCCTCCTTTGGCAGAGATGGGAGAATTAAACCTGGGTCTCCTGCATCCCAGGTGAGTGCTCTAACCACTGGGTTAAAAATTATCAAGTGGGCACCCTGACCTGCTGCTGCCATTTTGTGTGGAGCAAGGCACAAATCTAACACATTCCCACAAGAAAGTATTTATTACCTAAGCTGTGTGGTTCCAGGACAGGGGTTCTCTCTCGTGAATCACTAAGCGGAGATAGGCACCTATTCTGAGAGAGGTGCGGAGCTCCCCACCTAGTATGCTGGCTTTTGTGGGTCACATTATGAGGCAGCTATCTTCCCCCATTCATTATGTAGGGAACCTAAGTATCTAACTCAGGTTTTGTGGATCACAGTGTTGTTCCTGTGATTTTTTTTTTTTTTTTAGGTGCCTAAAAGTTAAACACTGCGATGCTGAGCATGGCAACATCTAAGTCCCTTTGTGACGCTGGGCCTGTGCCTCCATGAGGCACAGTTGCACTTGACTCTCTCTGTGGGGTGCAAAAGCAGCCCTGTGCCCCTAGTACATAGCGGAGGCTTAATGCTGCAATGTATACATGATCAAAGAAAAGCAGAGTTAAAGAGAGAAATCCTGGCTCTGTTGACATCACGGGTAGAACTCTTATTGATGTCAGTGGGACCACAATTTCATCACCAGTCTTTAATTCACTCAGCTGTGTGCTACACAACACCCTCCATTCTGCAACACTCTGTAGCATGTAGGCACAAGGTATGGCGATAAGAAAGGAGTCGCAGCTTTCAAATCTATTTTTTGTTTAATCAATTAATTTTTTTAAATCAAAACCGTAGTATTGTTTGAATGTTGGTTTCAATATTTCTGAATTTATGTAAATATCTGTGTATTGCTGATATTTGGGCCAAATTTTCAAGTTAGATGCGCACGTTTGTACTCAACAATGGTATGGACATGTATATGCAAGTGTTAGGTGCATATACACGCGTACAACTGACTTTGAAGCTCTGCCTGGGCGTCCTTTACATTTCAGTTCTTAGGTCAGCGGAAGTCAAAATTTTGAGATTATTTCATAGTCTTTCATAGATATTTCAGAATATATTATGGCTTTCCATGTGTTTGTGAGTCTGTGGTTGTATATGTGTGTTTGCATTGTTCCAAATTTGGTTTATCTTTAGTGGGCCTACTCCTGCAGTCATTACTAGGCCAAATTCTCATTGATTTCAGGATCGGGACCAGCATGTACCTCTAAAGTGTCACTGACTTTAAAATTGTTACAGCCAGGGGGGACAAAGTATAGGCTTTTAGGAAATCCTGTGGGATTTGCATAATTCTTTTCATTGCCTTGGATTAACCTAGTCTGAGGTGTCAGCCCCAGAGCTGAGAAATTTAGAAACTTCCTTTTACATTAGAACCATTTAACAACTTTTAAATATTGTTTTGGCTTAAAAATGAAGCTTTAAAATAAGTGTCTGGTTCTGAGATTCACTCCTCCAAAGGAAGGAATACAAAATGCAACCACATGCTAAGTGGTGAGAGTTTGTAGTTCTCTCTCAGTGCACGTCTGATAGCCACAATTCTGCTACACTAGGACCGTGATAGCTCTGTAATGTTCTAGTACTATTTATTATGTGGTGATCATAGACTTCACATTGCAAAGTGACATATATATAACTCAAAGGGACATTTTCTTCTCTATTTAGTGTAATAAAACCTGATCAACTATAAGCAAAAAGTGACATTGTTAAGAAACTTTTGTTTGTAGGTAATAATCCTTGGGTAGAAAACATCTCGATTATGCTCTTTAAAGTTCTGCGGAAAAAATAGTTAAGAACAGATCGAGATGGTTAGAGCCCATATAAACCTTTTGACCCATTTTAGGAATTACAGTATCCTGAAACTAAAGTGAAGACATCTTTTATTTCTTTTTAAAATGTCTTTAGGCGCAGTTACATTTAACAAAAGGAAAGGTTTTTCTCATTAAACTAAAATATTATTGAGTTACTAGAAAAGCCAAAAATCTTAGCTAGTTCTAAAAGCTCAAACATTTGCCTCCTTGTAAAAGTTCCTCTGTCTTCCAATGTGATTTGATCCTCCGTGAGGTTGTAGTTCACAATCACACTTACTATATTGTACCATAGTACATTTCCTCTTCACATTTACCCATGGAACTTGCTAACTTTTTCCAGAGGAATCCAAGATGCAGGGGCCCCTGTGGTAGAAAGTCCATCCAGAAAGGGATTGCAGCAGCACAAGATTCCTAAAGCTCCTTCGTCTGCCATGGGGCCCTCCGCTGACCAGACCAGTACTGCCCCACAAAAGCCATGAAGGGAGTGAATTGCTTGCCATGGAGGGTGTGAATGGGAGATGCACTGAATCAATGTATCCTCAAGCCACCTCTGCTGGCAGGATTCCTGTGGTACTATAGCCTCAGTTTAAACCTACCCTCCCTATGACAGGGGTGGAAAGACCATGTAACCTCCCTGATAAGTGTGTTCCCTGACATGGCAGCCATCATTAGCACAGTACATAAGAATGGCCCTACTCGGTCAGACCAAAGGTCCCTCTAGCCAGTATCCCGTCTTCTGACAGTGGCCAGTGCCAGGTGCCCCAGAGAGAATGAACAGAACAGGTAATCATCAAGTGATCCATCCCCTGTCACTCATTCCCAGCTTCTGGCAAACAGAGGCTAGGGACTTCATTCCTGCCCATCCTGGCTAATAGCCATTGATGGACCTATCCTCCATGAATTTATCTAGTTCTTTTTTGAACCCTGTTATGGTCTTGGCCTTTACAACATCCTCTGGCAAGGTGTTCCATGGATTGACTGTGCATTGTGTGAATAAATACTTCCTTTTATTGTTTTAAACCTGCTGCCTATTAATTTCATTTGGTGACCCCTACTTCTTGTGTTATGAGAAGTAGTAAACAACACTTCCATGTCTACTTTCTCTATACCAGTTATGATTTTATAGACTTCAATCATATCTTCCCTTAGCTGTCTTTATTCCAAGCTGAAAAGTGTCAGTCTTATTAATCTCTCCTCATACGGAAGCCGTTCCATACCCCTGATCATTTTTGTTGCACTTTTCTGAACCTTTTCCAATTCCAAATAGAGAGTTGTTTACACCTCCCTGCACCAGTGGGGTAAATCAAGCCTGATACTGTAGTTTAACTGCTTAAAATAAATAAATAAAGCCCAGTGTTTTTACCTAAATAGATCCAATATCTTCTCCCTCACTCCTGTATAGTTAATTTAAGTCCTTCCATCATTTCTGAATCACACTAATCTGAGCAGTGGAACTATGAAGTTTCTTAAATGAAGGTGTATTATTGTCATAATTTCCCATGGATCAGTTAATTATGACAAAAAGACACTAATTTTAGTTCTAATTGAACATAATGATGAGACTCCATAATCTAATTTTATCGAGGTTGCTTCTTGCTGGAATGTTCATCACCTCCTTATCAGAAAACTTTGTCAGGTTCTGTTCAGGTTAATGATCTTTTTGTAACTCGCCCTCTCTCCCTCTCTCTCCCTCTCTTTTTTATTTTGCAGGGTCAACCTGGTCCTCAAGTAAGTGTCAACTTGTTCTTTTACACTAGATTATGCCTAACTGAGGAGTCAACAGAACTCTGATTATCTTCAAATTCTTTTTATTTTTTGGGGCTAGCATTTAAAAAAAGCTAGAAGCTGGTAATCATTACACAACACAGTAGACCAAATATTTCCCAAGAGAGAAACATGGGGCCCCCATATGGTTGTTTTAATTCCATCAGCTGTTTGACCAGATGGTGGGCTTAACAATGTATTACCAAATAAAGCAGATCACTTAACTATGGGTTGAAACTTTTCCACATAACTTTAAAGCAAGATGAAATAACTTAGCAAATGTGTAGCAGGAGCTGGTTCACATTAACTGCTTATTAATCACATACTAATAATGCTGTTGTAATCTGGGCAGGCTTCAGTTATTTCAGATATTGCACTACTGGCTACTTTGATTAATTATATACAATCCCTGAATTAGTTCTGCTTTGGTTAAGAATAGCACAACTACATGTCATGTGAGGGTAATTAAAGAAATGGCAATTAAGTGAAAAGGAAATTCATCCTGAGTTTTCAGTCAGTCACAGAAAATAAAAGAGGGGAAGTATTAGATAGAACAGAAATTATATATAATTTACTTGGGTTATATTCAGAAAAATGGAAGAGCAAAAGAGAAGGAGAACTAGGCAAAATTAAACTGGGTTTTAGTTAATATATAACTAAGGTTCTTTCCATTTGCATGGTTGTAATGCATCATGAAATATTTTGATAATTTTTTTTGCCTGAAAACTTTATGGTTTTCTGACATTTAGGTTTTTTTATGAAAAATTAATATTTTTCACAGAAAGTGGACACTTTTAGCAAACCACTCCTCCCCAGTTTTTATTAAACATTTTTGATCAGCATTTGTTACTATGTAATTTTCCCAGTCTTAACTATGCTTATGAGGAATTTGGAGTGCAAAAAGTTAATCGGCTGGGCTAAACTAAATGGCTTACTGGCTCCAAAGAATAAGTTTCCTATGCTATCCTAGAAAGTTTCCTGTGTTATAGGTCTATTTGTTTGCACTAAGAGCAGAGCTAAATTACAGTACTATGTCCTACATTAACAACTATTCTTGGGTCAGCCTTGATATGTATGAAGTATTTACTACATCCATGCAACACATACATAAATACTGCACATAAATAAATCCACAACAACTGGAAAACAGTTGTATTTAAATTTTTATTGATTCAATATCAATGGGATCTTTTTCATAATAATACAATATAAAAGTTCATTTAATTTTATGTTTTTCCTGTTTCAGCTCAGTAAAAATGATTTCTGTCTTACAAACCATGAACATTTTCTATAAAAGCTCCTGTTCCTATTCTACTGCTGACAATATTGAACCCAAAGCAGAACTACATATTTTTTGTCATAGCCTTTAAATAGTACAGCACTTATTTATGGTTACTTTTTTCCTTTAAAAATAAAACAGTTTTGAATACCCTACTGTTAACAAAATTACTCTGAGGAATAGTGGCAATACATGAATCAGTGCTTTGGTTTTTTAAAGTTGAAAGGCTGGTGCTAAAATGATCCCAAAGAGCATCAGATGTGTCTTATTGAGGATATGAAATCCAGTGATTAACACTCACCAAAAGGATTCATTTCCACTTGGAATCCATAAGGCCAAATTCTCCCCTCAGGCATGACCATGCAACTCCTATTGAATACAATGGAAATACATACATTTATCAAAGAATAGAATATTGCCTGTAGGTTATAGTTAAGCCTACGTAGAATATAATACCCTGGCAATGAAAGAAGATGGGTTACATTAATGAGAAAAAGAGTAACTTTTGTTATTTTTTCTAGTAACAGAAGGAACATAAATGTTAGAAAACAATGAACATACTACAATAATCAAAGGAAAGACCAAACTTGCTTAGGAAATCCCACTATGAGCTCTTTTAGTTGAGTATTCATACAGTGCCTGTCACAAAGGAGTCCAGATCCAAGACTGTGGCTCCTGGGTACCACAGTAGTACAAATAATAAATAAAAATAATACCCACCACCAATAAATAAAAATACTGTCAAAGTGCTTAGTTGTGGCTTTGTTACAGTCTATCTCCCAGTTTCACCCAGCATCACGTGGAAGTATCCTGTGCCCGGCCTTTTCCTGGTGCAGTATCCTTCTTCCAGTGTTCCAGCATAACTACTTAAGAGACCAAGCCAAGACACTGACAACTTGCCATCTGCACTTTATATGGGACATCACAGCTTTACAGAGACTGCTCTCCTCTCTTCACTGGCCCTCCAAATCCTTATTAGAACTGGGCAAAATATTAATATGGAATATTTGTTTTAGTCAGATATTGCCTGTTTTCATATTTGTGATATGTCTGTGAAAGAATTTTACATCCATTTGATACTTCCCAATTTAAAGTTATGTACATGTCATAAGAGAACTGCAACACTTTTTGTGACAAATGTTTGCATTTTTTTAACTTCGAGCTTCCTTAACTTCAAGCAACAATACTCAGTTATATTTGGTCCCAAAAGCCCCATAGTATTGGCTTTGATTTCCTGATTGGCTGAAGCTACTCTATGCAGTCAGTGGGTTTGGCGAAAAAACACTTCGATGTGTTTTCTAAGAGCAGTGCCTTCATATTGTACTTTTTTTTTTCCATGAAAGGCAGGGAAAAAAATTGTCAGCAGCACACAGAGAGTAGCTCTGTGATGTCTTGTGCTGCAGTGTATGTGGGAAAGCACTTTATCACCCCTTAGAGAACTTCCAGGATTCTAGGGGAGTACTGGCTCTGACTGGTGGCCCTGCAAGGACGTTGGGAGAGCAGTGCATTCACCAAAGAAACTAGAGGAGGGTAGCAGACAACGGGTCCTTTTGCTTAAGAAGCAATCACTGAGTAGAGTTGGAAGGCAATTGTGTGGGAACAGTGGGCTGCAAGGCCTGCTGAGTTTCTCTATAGGTGCAGGCAGTTTGGATAGCCATCCACCTTCATAAATATATAATTTAGTTTTGGGGAGGCTGGTTTACACCACGTAGGTGGCTATGTTAAAGCTATAGTCATGGTGTGCAGGTCATAAGAATCAATAGTGTTGTGGGTACACTAAAGAGTTGGAAAACAGGCTGCTATGTGCTACAACACCATCACAACAAAGCCTAACAACAATATCCATTATTCCCTCAAAATGACTTCCCTTTCTCCAGCTGCTCCAAATTGAGGTTTAAACTCTTCAACAGTTTCTCCACATGGGTGCTTGAAACATTACCATGGAGTGTAGAGGATGGCGGAGAGGAAAAGACAAGCTCAAAGTGTGCAGGACCAAAACCAGGTCCAGAGAAGGAGTCCATGACTGCTGATGCAAAAGAAGCAATGCTCCATTTACTGCCTCCTTGCCAATGGAGCCAATGCTAGCTGAAGGACACTGTCCATCAGCCAGAAATTCTTGTCAGCTAGCACCCACCCTTGATCATCCAGTGCCTTTTCATAATGAGTGAGAAGCCCCAAACTCACAGGAGATGGCTGTCATCTGGGCCACCACCTGTTCCACTCTGCAGAAAGATCTGGCAGCTGTTTCCCTCTTAGTGGCCACTGATACCTCACTTCATCAAGTGGTCCTTCCCCCTGCTGAACGATAAAATGAGATATGCCCATTTATTATGTGAAAATGCCATTTGTTGGTGCAGATTTGCGTTGTGTGATGCGCAGTGCATGCAGGTCAAACTTAAGCCTCAAACTTTACAAATTTGATCAATGTTACATAAAGTCATGTACAGTCTCATAAATCCTTGATTTCTAGGCACAGTGGATTGAGTTAAGTATGGTGAAATTAGTATAGTTGTGGTCATTAGTTTAAATGATATAATTAGAGCCAACATTTCAATATAGATGTGCTTGAAAGGATTTGATTTTTATCAGCAAATGTCAGGAAATGTCAATTTCACCTTCTACACACAAACCGACTAAAAAATATTTCCATCAATGATAATTTAAATGTACAGTTAGGCAAAGTAAGAAAAATTCTGCCTGAGAACTTACTAGAGTTTGATTTAAGAATATTAGTTGTATATTTTAACATGTGATACTGACAATTTGTGTTTCAATGGCTATCAGACGTTAACGTTTTGAATTTCAGCTTTTCTGTCATTAAATAATTATGTAACCCTCTTCCCCATTGTTTAATTCCCCTGTAATTTCTCACAACTGTGAAAATGTAAATTGATAAAAATAGTTAAAAATAAATATCCACATTATCCATTGAAATTTGATATAAATCTAATTCTTCCAAGCATAAATATGGGCTATGAAACTGCTGCTATAAAGTTTGTATGTTCACTCTTGTCTTTGTGTAAAACTGCATTTTTTATGTAAAAACTGAAGTTTGAATAACAACAAAGTCAGGACTTCAGTATAAGGCCCACTGTACGTCCTCATTACTGTAATCTTTCATTTAAAATTAAGCCAAAAAGCTTTTTATTTGTAAAGACACTGGGTCAGTCTTTTGTTTCTCCTACAGTAGATGACTTCACTGACACATAAACAGTACAGAGAGCTACTGCATATCCCCTGTCCTGTATTAGGTATTAGTGATGCCTACATCCATTGAATGGAAGACATAGAACCCTGAAATCATATCTTGGCAGGTTCTAGAAGTTAAGGGGGAAATTTCTTTACAGTAGTTGCCTAGTAAAAGGCAACAGACCTGATTCTTTCCTGGCTCCAGTGTAACTCTATTGACTTCAGTGGAGTTGCTCCTGATTTTCACCAGAGAGAGCTGGAGAATTGGGCTCAAGACTTTTTGTTGATGGCTGATGTTTCAAAAAATAAACCCCCCTTGTGAACACAGCCACAATAAGGTGTATGAAATCTGCTTTCACAGACGTAATTAACTTAATAATACACTGCTACCTTGATATAACGCGACCCGATATAACATGAATTCGGATATAACGCGGTAAAGCAGGGCTCTGGGGGGATCAAAGCAAGTTCAATATAACGCGGTTTCACCTATAACGCAGTAAGATTTTTTTGGACAGCGTTATATCAAGTTAGAGGTGTGGTTTAGAAAGTGTGCTGATTTTTTTCAGGTATGAATATAATAAAGCAAAGATAAATAGTAAAATAGCTTTTTGATAAAAATATTTGACAGTAAGGGGCACACATTAAACCATGAGTGCTTCAGTTGCACCAGGAAAATATACACATGTGTGCATACAAGTATTTGTGAATGCCTAATATAAACACAAAGGGTGAGCTTCTATGCTAGAAACACAACATGGAACTCACACGGGGAGTGGCTAAAGTGGCTCCTGATCCTTGGCTGCTCAGGTGGCTGGAGAGGTACCTGGTATTTATGGCAGCCTCCCGAGGGCTGCTCTGTGGGTAAAAGCACTGAGCAAACACTCCACAGCACTACATGCTGGGCCTTCACCCACAACATACCCTTCCCAGCCCTACCACAAGTACACCCCCTCCCACTGCCTTTGCCAGGCCTTGTGAGGTGGTCCTTGCAGGGCAACTTTATGGCTGTCTTCTGCAGTACTTGTGCCAGATGAATCCTCCCTGATCAGATCCAGGGATTTTAGAGTCCCTTTACACCATTCTGCCTTTTTGCCAGTGTAAAGGAACTGGAGCGGGGATGAGGCTCTCACACAAAATATATTTTCAATTGCATTTGCCTACTTTGTGCAGAAAATGCATTTTGCTTGTTTAGTTTCCTACTTAGGGTTGCAGTTCGGGTAATCAGCTTTGGAAATCTTGTGCTCAGATAGCAGAATATTTAAGTGCTTGCCAGCAGATCCAGGTACTGATGGTGTACAGATTTATTTTTCTGGTTCAGAAAGATGTCTCATCAAATCTGTTAATCCCAATAATATTTTAAAGCAGCTTTCAGATTTTTTTCCACTCCAAAAATGTATAAGAATATAAACCAATGTAACAATGAAAATGAAAGAAAACCATCAGAGTCAGCATCATTTAGAACCAGGGCTCAGTGCAGGCTAACCTCAGTGCCAAGGGTGCTGATCCACAACTATGGAGCTTTTTCTTCCTCGTCTACTGGTGAAGGACCCTCCCAGCAATAGCTGCATATAGCAGATGAAGACAAATTGGAGGGATAGATTCTCTGAATAGGTGGGGCTCAGTCTTGAAGGGCCCTGAGCACCTTGTGCAGCATGCTAAGTACCCCCATCTCCCAATTAAATTCATGGGAATTGAGGGCACTCGGCACCTTGTAGGCATTGCTCAGCAGTTGCAGAATTAGGTCTTGGAAGACCTAGGTACAATTTAAGCAAATAATTCCTAACGGGGGCATGAGGGAGAGGCTGCAGGGAGAACAAATTAACCATCTACTTCCATTTGAAGGGTGTTATCTCTAGTTTTTTTTTTTGACAGGCACATAGTTTCTGAAACCCACCAATACCTCTTTTAAGACAAAACCAGGATGGATCTGTTTCCCTCATCTCACACACTTAACGTTAGTGTTAAGTGGAAACATACCATGCACATTCTATCTTTTTAACTGGGAATTGATTTCACACTCATCACCACGGTATTTTTAGGGCTTAGATCTTCTCACGGCAAGAAGAGCAAAAATGACTTGCATTCCTTAATTCTGTGTAGTATTACTCAACAAAGAACACATGAGCACAACAGGCCAATCGCAAGCATAATACTGAAGTTCCCGTTTGAGGTCTACAAATAGCTTGTCAAAAAACAATTAACAAACTATGAAACAGCTCTTGTATTCCCATAGCATTCCCTAGTTTTTAGTAAGATTAAAGTTACATTTTACTGGTATAGTTCTAAAAGCTGTGAAAATGTAGTAGCATCCTCTGTGTTTTATTAGGAATTATGTGAGAGCAAAATACTGTACCATATTCAAGTATATAACATGGTATTTTACTATCTTACTTCATATGTTTTGTATTCCATATTAAATGCCTACTACACTAGCATTTTTAATGATCCCCATGCTCTCTTTCAGTTCTAAATTCCAGCTCGATCTGTTGCAGATTCCTATAGTTTCACTGAAGCTAAACAAAACAAAATAAAAATCAAGAAATTTGAGAAACGTTGTTCTTTATCAAGCTGTTGGGCAGCTTTAAAATATCTGAACTGACCTCTACTATCTAGGGCAGGGGTTGGCAACCTTTCAGAAGTGGTGTGCCGAGTCTTCATTTATTCACTGTAATTTAAGGTTTCGCGTGCCAGTAATACATTTTAACATTTTTAGAAGGTCTCTTTTTATAAGTCTATAACTAAACTATTGTTGTATGTAAAGTAAATAAGGTTTTTAAAATGTTTAAGAAGCTTCATTTAAAATTAAATTAAAATCCAGATCAGTGGCCAGGACCCGGGCAGTGTGAGTGCCACTGAAAAGCAGCTCGCGTACTGCCTTCGGCACGCGTGCCATAGGTTGTCTACCCCTGATCTAGGGCCTGATCTTGTATCTTTTGTGAGAATAAAGTAGTCCTTATTCGTGTGAGGTGATAATGTTGTGCAAATGTTAATAGGGCAGATGGGTGGACCAGGTAACTATATGCTGGTTAGCCTGACATTAATCCCTGGCAAAATAATAGAAAAGCTGATATGGGATTCAATTAGACTCATAGACTTTAAGGTCAGAAGGGACCATCGTAATCATCTAGGCTGACCTCCTGCATATTTCAGGCCACAGAACCTCATCCACCCAACCTGGTAACAGGCCCATAATCTCTGGCTGAGTTACAGAAGTCCTCAAATCATGGTTTAAAGACTTCTAGTTACAGAGAATTCACCATTTACCAATTAATAAAGAATTAAAGAATAGGAATATAATTAATGCTAGTCCACGTGTTTTTGTGAAAAATAGGTCTTGTAAAACAAACCTTAATTTAATTCTTTGATGGAGATTACACATTTGGTTGATAAAGGTAAATGCGTCAACATAATCTACTTAGGAGCGGGGCCAGGGCTGCAGCTGAGGACTTGGGCTGGCAGCAGGGCCAGAGTGGAGCTGGGGACAGAGCTGGGCTGGGTGGCACTCCTTCCCCAACCCCCATGGGGGCTGGCCTGGGCTCCACCGCGCCCCCCAGACGTTCCTCCACGCCCCACAGTTTGGGGACCATTGAAGTAAAAGCAGTTTAATGCTGTGGTTTATTTCATGAACTGTACATTAAGAGTACGTACATAAATATGTATGTGTGTGCATGTATGTATCTTCCACACATTTCCTTACTTGGACAGCCTGGCATTTACACTTAGTCTAGTTTATTATTAACATAAATACATCTACCTAATGTAATCTATTGAATTTTTTTAACATACTGGTATTTTCATGTACTTGGGTGGTCCAAAATTCGGGCAAAAATCAGTAAAAAATTTATAGTTTTTGTAAAACCTGGGAAATTTTCAGTAAAAATCAGTAAAAACTGAAAATGAAGGACCTTACCAATGGGGAATCAACATCAAATGGTGTGTTTCTACTAGGGTAGTAGGTCTAACATTATTCAGCATTTTCATGAGTGAGCTGAAAATAAATTTAAAATTACTGCTGATAAAATTTGCATATGAGACAGATTGGCAAAATGATAAACAGCATGAGGACAGGACAGTCATAAGATGGATCTAGTCAAACAAAACGTGTTTTAATATAGCCAAATGCAAAGTTATACATCTAGGAACAAGGAATGCTGGCCAGACTCACAGAATAGGGGACTGTATTGGAGAGCAGGACTCTGAAAAGGATTTAGGTATCATCATGGAAGAGCAACTGAACATGAGCTGTCAGTGCGATGCTGTGGCAGAAAGGGCTGATGCAATCCTTGGACGTATAAACAGGGGAGTAGTGAGTAGCAGTAGGAAGGTCATTTTACCTCTGTGTAATTGGTGAGACTGATATTGGAATACTGGATACAGTTCTGGTGTAAGAAAGAGCCACAAAAATGATTAGAGGGGTGGAGAAAATGCCTGACAGTGAGAGATTTAAGAGCGCAATCTGTTTAGTTTATCAAAAAGAGGATTGAAAGATGACTTGATTACAGTGTATAAGTAACTTAATGGAGGGCAAATACAAGATACTATAGGCTTCTTTAATCTAACAGAGAAGGGCTTAACAAGAATCAATGGCTAAAAGCTTAAGCCAGACAAATTCAAATTGGAAATAAGGGACACGTTTTTAACAGTGAGGGTGATTAACCTTTGGAACAAGCTACCATGGGGAAGTGGTGGATTATCCATCTCTTGATGTCTTCCTATCAAGACTGGATGCCTTTCTGAAAGATGTGCTTTAGCCAAACACAAGTTATTGTGCTCAATACAGGGATAACTTGGTGAAATTTAAGGGTCTGTGATATGCAGGAAGTCAAACTAGATGATCTAATGGTCCCTTATGACCTTAAACTCTATGAATCTATGAGTAGTGCAGTTGAGTTCAGCAGGACTACTTGCAAGTGTAAAGATTACTTGTGTGTGTAGGGGCTGGATTAGTAATGCATACCACAGGAAAAATCCGGACTTCATTGAAGTCAGTGAGAGTTTTGCCAGTGGGTCCTGGTTTACCCTAAATTTTCAGTAAGGGCCAACTTTACAATGACTTGTGCACATGAGTAAACTTACATGCATAAGCATTTGCAGGAACAGGCCCCAAAACATTTAAGACTTAACAGTATTGTTATAATACCAAAATACTAGTGTGTCATACCCTCTCTTTCAGATTTTAGCAGGAATTTAATATATTATGTGCATTTGATGAGGTGCTGGCATGCATAGCTCTGATGATGCATTATTCTGCTTATATGCATATGGGTCACATTTACATGAGGATAACATGATGCAAAAAGAACTCAGTGTGGTAGGAAATACTGTAATTCCATTCATAAGGACAGGTCAAAATGTCCTCTGCATTTTCAGTAATTTGCCTGTTTGCATCAAGATGGAGCATGGCATGCTGCAACCTGTAATCTCTACAGGTCACCATTATGTATAGCAGGCCATAATTCAGAACTCCATGGGCCACATTCTGCCCATGGAATACACTTTGGATGCCCTGCTATATAATAGAGGCTCTCGGATAATCTCAAACACTGGCATTCATAAGGAATGTTAAGCATCATGAGCTGTTGGGGAACATTTAAAAGAATCACATATTTTCGAAGAAATATAATACAATTGCATTGTACAGTATGTCTGCTAGTGATCATTTGCCAAAAGAATAAATATTCATTTATATATACACATACATATGTGTGTAATTTCCCCTGAAGATGGTCTGAGTTTTGCAGACAATAATATTAGCCTTAGGAAAATTTTTAGTTTTGTTTTTAATAAACTTTATGTTGTTTTAAATTGCTTCCTTTTTAAAAAATGTTGCAAGCCTCAGAGGTTACAAAAAATCTCTCTAGTCACCTCATGTTTATATATACATTAGGCTAAATATGTGTAGATATGTATAACTGATGTACAATAATGTGTAGCATTTATAAGGTGTTTCATCTTCAAAGCACATTATAAATATTAACTAATTCTCAAAATACTTCTATAAAGTATGTCTTTATTATCTCCTATTGCAGATGGGGAAACTGATGCAGAGACATTAAGGAACCGATCTTTCAACCATCACTCACACAAATAGGCTTTACTTATACGTGTAGTCTCATTGACTTCAGCTGACTTACTTGTGTGAGCAAGGGTTGACAGATCCATGTTAGAGCCAAAATTAGAACCCCAGGAATTCCAGACTTTGCCTATCTTGTCATGATTCAGATGGGATGTTTAGGTATCTTGTAGTGTTCTGCTGGACTGTAATTTGCCTCAGATGGATTTAGGTTATGTAAAATTCTACAGTTCTTATTACCCACAGTTGATGACCAGGCATAATGTACTTTGTTTTAGAAAGATGTTATGATTTGTTTACACAACGTCTGAGGTTGCAACAACATTGGCGGACAGAGAAACTATTTGAGGACCTACAGGATGTGCAAGGTAGCATGGAAAAGGAGGAAACATAGGGTCCCACAGGAAAATTTAAAAAGCAATTTCAGTGGTGCAAAATTTCACTCCAACATTTTTGTGTTTTATTTTCCCAAGCTTTAGCATACCCTAAGGATTAAAAAGTTACCTAGACTGTGAAATAATTCCTTCACTCCTATGGTATGGAGATTATATTACAATCTCAGAAACTCTTCTATCCCTTGGGCAATATTTTACACAGCTATGGCTTCATATTAATATTTTACTGCTATTGCCCTTCTAACCAGTCATGATTTATATAATATAACCTGCCACCTCTTTTACAATTGCATTTTATAGTTGTATTTGTAGACATTTCTAAAAGGAAATCTAAATCTTTCTTTGGTATTCTGCTTCCGTGAAAGAATGAATGTGTGTTGTAATGTAGTTTATAGTAAAATTTGGAAGAGGAAAAAATACAGTACAAGCATAGGTTGAAATGTTGCTCTCATTGATGCCAAGATAAATCCAGAGTAATTCCACTGAAATAAATAGAGTTACTCTGGATTTGTCTTGATGAAACTGTGAGCAGAATTTGGCCCCCAGATTTTTAAAGGCTTATGTTAAAAGCCAAATGCTAATGCACCTCAGTGTGGCTGTACAACAAATTGCTTTCACAGTACTTTTTAACGCCATGTTCCCAATTCTGCTCAGTTACATAAGTGCAACTTTTATTGATGTCATTTGGATTTACACCTATGTAACTAGAGCCGAATTGGGCCCAAAATTCTTCAAAAGAGGCACCTGACATTTAATAGCAGATATTATGAAACACTGTTTCTAGTATTTTCAATAACTAAATCTTGTTTTCAGGTTGTGGAAAACCAAACAGTCTTGAAAAAAGTCATTCAAATCTGAACAAAATGTGCAGTGGTTGCAATTATCAAGTTGACATACCATAAATTAGGTTTCAGAGTAGCAGCCGTGTTAGTCTGTATGCGCAAAAAGAATCCGAAGAAGTGGGCTGTAGCCCACGAAAGCTTATGCTCTAATAAATTTGTTAGTCTCTAAGGTGCCACAAGTACTCCTGTTCTTTATACCATAAATTAATATATAGTTATTTCAGTAGATACTGTGCTGTGAAACTGTTGGTAAATATTGACATTTTAATCTTGACCAGTGCTCAGCACTTATTTAGTGATAGATGAACCTCATCACTAATCAGACGCTTCATAGTTTTATTTCTAGCAACTTATCTTAGAGTTTTCTGTACTGCCCATCACCTATGCAAGGTCCCTAATGGTCTGCATGAGTCTTGTGCTCATAGACACTCAGACTTTAAGGCCACCATTGTTATCATGAAGTCTGACCTCCTGCACATCGCAGGCCACGGAACCTCAGCCACTCACTCCTGTAATAGACTCATAACCCGCTCCCTGAGTTACTGAAGTCCTCAAATCAAGATTTAAAGACTTCAAGTTACCAAGAATCCACCATTTACATTAGTTCTGCTCTTCTCCATTCCTGGTTGCAGGAGGCTCTGCTTGGGATATAATTAAATGTTTTTCCCCGAAAGACAAAAGTAGAGAGATTTCCCTGAACCACAAAAATGGGAAGAGAACTTGAAAGATGGATGTCAGTACTTGAAAGACAGATGCTGCAATGCTGCTCCTGAACTGGCTACTAGTAGTGGCAAGTTCTCATTATTCTCAGGGTATGTCTACACTGTAGCTAGAAATGTGCTTCCCAGTATGGGTGGCCAGATATGTGCTACCTCTGCTTGAGCTAGCGTGCTAAAAATAGAAGAGTGGCTGAGATGGCTTGGACTAGCCACTTGAGTACCTACCCAGGGGTCAGGTGTGATTGTACTTGGATGGGTAGCCCGTGCCTTTGCCCATGTCACTGTGGTCACACTGCTATTTCTAGAGCACTAGCTCAAGCAGAGCTAGTGTGTGTCTGTCTCCCTGCGCTGGGAAGCGCTTTCCTAGCTGCAGTGTAGACATAGCCAGAATTGGCATTGGATCAACTGGAAACAAAACAAAACAAAAAGATGAAAAAAAAAAATTTGGGTTAAGCAAAAGTTTAATGTTTGTTTCTGTTTTTTTTAACCTTTTTAAAAATAAAGTGTAAGAAAAATTCTAAACGAAAAGTCATTTCACACTGAAAAATTGTTTTGACTTTTTCAGAATTTTTTTCCCAGCTGAAACATTAGGTAAATTCAACATGGATTTGCAAATATTTCAATTTACCCAAATATGCATTTTTCATTTAAAAAAAAAAAGTTGTATCCAAAATATTTTGTCCAACTGCACTCTGAACCTCTCTTGCATACCCTCAAGAGAAGTAATTTTCTCCAAGGTGTTTGAGGCTGTGATACAAAAGAAAGAGATGCTCAAAATCACCCCCTGAAGTGTGTCTTTCACAAGGCACTGGGTTATTCACCAGACCACTGGGTACAAACCACAACAACCTTAGCCTTAAAGGAGCTGCTTTTCAAGTTTAAGTGAATATGAATAAAACATTACATTGTGAACTACAGTTACCTAAAATGATATAAAGATTGCCTAGGCCTCATCAAGGAGCTATTTTCATATTGTACTTTTAGGAGTAAATGGAAGAACATGCCAGTTCAAAAAAATCTTGCAAAGGGAAATGTAAAAAAAAATAAAAAAATAAAAAATAATAATAAAAAAGGTTTAACAGCATGTTTATATCTCAAAAGACCTTGGGAAAAAAGGGGTTTATGGCTTTGATTGGCAGGAGGTATAATGTTGCTGTTTAATTTGTATTGTGCTAAGAAAGAAACCCAGAATGTGCTTCTCTGATCTATGCAGTTTTATAAGCCCTGAATTTCATTGGACTCTATCAGTCTTCCTTTTAAGGTTTTTTCTCTCCCAAGTGTTCTTTCAGTTCTAGACCACATTAATTGCTTCCATAAGGCAGAGCTTTGTGATCAGAGTCAGTACCTAGTGGGCCCTCTTAGGCCTGGGCTTAAATTAACATCATATCTTTTGAGAAAAATAGCTTAATAGTAAAGATATCATCAGAGAAATGTCCACAAAACAATACAGACTTGTACTATATCATTGGTAGTCCTAATATGGGGGGTTAATGGGAAGATCTAGCAATTCTATTTATTTTCCTTCTTTTCTTGTTTTGTTTCATGGCCACTTTAATCTTTAGTGCACAATGAAAGGTGTGTGAAATCTGAAGTTATAAATCTGTTTATAGCTATAACTCTCTTTTCCAGCTTAACAGAGTTTGACACCGTAATAAACACAATTTTTCTGTGGAAAGGTGCTTTGATAATTCTTTGCCCAGGCTTTAGTTCCTTTTTATTGTAAATGCTAAGGTAGCCTTTTATTCCTTTCTTCTTCCTCCTTTTTTTGTTCATGCAGTTTTTGCAGCTGATTGATTTATTGTTCTGCTACCTGAATTTGAATGCATTAATCTCTGTTGACTGCAGTGAATATTTATTAACAGAAGTACAATGCCAGAGTCAACTGCACTTTCTCTTGCTATTGAATCCTATCAAGTGCCCGTGGCTTCCAACGAATACCTTCTGTTAGTGTTAAGGGGTATTAGAAAGCATTTTTCCCCTTCCATGCTTGAGGTGTTACATAACTGATTATGCGCTCACGCGTTACTTATGCACACAGAGATGCAGAGTGAACCCTAGTGTGAGAAATATAGTATTACATTGAAATTCTAGCATGGGACACACATAAAATCCCAGTTGAGAGAGAACATGGCAGGAAGAAGAAAAGAGCACTTGACATCTTCCAGAATGGGCATAGAATAGGACTCCATCCCCAGGGCAGGGAAAGAATGGACTGAATAGGGGAATGAGCTTGAGGAAGGGAAAAGGAAGTTAACAGCTGTGCTGCTTCAGTCTTTGAATGGCCAGTCTTTAAAGATAAGTTTGACTCAGATTGGTAATAACTTTCAATAACAACCTAACAGCTTTTCAGCTGCCTGTGTAACTTGGGTGGTTTCATTCCATTTCCCAAGGAACAGTTCTCCACATCCCCAGAATAAAAACCAGCATGGATGGCAGTCTCTGCAGGTATGCCAAGGCGTGAAATGGCCGTTGAGGCTGAGATTTCATCCTGATGTGAGGTATTCCCTTCAGGTCAAGGTTGAGACATGTCGGTGGGTCAAAGTGGACATCCTTCACTGATGCTGCACTTTTTCTGTGGATACGTGGATGACTTCAGTCTAAAGGACTCAGTCAGCATTTTTTGCCAGTATTTGATGATTACTTGTTCTGTTCATTCCCTCTGAAGCACCTGACCTTTGCCACTATCGGAAGACAGGATACAGGGCTAAATGGACCTTTGGTCTGACCCAGTATGGCCTTTCTTATGTACTAGATTCATATGTTTAAGCAGTACAAAACTGAACAAAGTTTTGGGTGCATATCTGAACTGGCCTATAAATACTAATCCTTCTATGGTTTGTCCATCACTAATTAGTTACTGTATAGTTGGCAATAGAGAGATATCTACATTTTATCACAAGAATCTTTGATATGGCTTTATGAATTCACTGTATCCATCCTCATAAGTGCTCAAAATTTGCATGGATACATAAGAGTATCAGTAAATTCATGCTTATGCAGAGATACAAAGTATGGGCATAGGGAAACATATTGTGACTAATGAGGTGATGGCTCAAATTTTTTGGTCTGGGAAGTATATTCATTATATTATATTAGCCAACAAATAGCATCCAGGAACTGTCTGATTGTATTCTGGATGAGAGAATTACCACAGTATTCTGGTTCTGCTAATGCACCTCATTTCTCTGCCATTATATTCTTGGTCATGGTGTCATGCTAGCACAGTGGGTCTATGAGTATCCTGCAGATACTCATCTAGCCCTGGTTCAGAAGAGACTTAACAATTTGATTCAGAATGTTATTATGCTTGACTGATTGTTTATATTGGACTGCTAAGAAGAGAAATTGGGCCAAATGCATTGCTAGTATAGGTAGGCTCAATACTACTGAAGTAAATGGAGTTGCATTCACTTGTGCTAGAGGTAAATTTGACCCTTTGTCTATAAAACCCAGGCAGTGGACACGCATATTCTTTCAGTGTCCTGGATTTTTTTTTAAGTATTATTTGCACTGAGGTTTGTGGTTTTTTGAAGAAAAGCATGTGGCGAAAAGGAAGACAGCTATATTGATTAATCAAAGAAAATGCATGTAAGATAAAGGATAATGTGTTCAAAGGACATATAGCAATAGCACAATGTGCTAACATGCTGGGAATTTGAGCTTCATACCCTAGCTTGGTACCTGACTACTGGGGTGGCTGGAAGCACCGTGGAAGAGTTCTGTGGTGAACCACTGGCCACTGTAGTTCTCCGAGAGCTTCAGGGGCAGTATTGTAAGGCTGCAAATCCTGATCTCAACCCCAACACTGCATGAGAAGTGAAGATACGTGTGTAAATTAGTGCTATTATAATATAAGTCTTCACTTTCCTGGAACCTCTTGGATAGATCATATTTTCTAACCTGCAGTTTAAGAACCTATGTGATTTACATAACAGTGTATATCACTGCATTCTGGATACAGTGGTGTAAATAAATGTCAGGTTAAGGTTAACATTGACATCAACAAGTAAATTACAAGACTGAAATGTTCATCTAAGATATGTTATGTACAATGATTTTACGTCTTACTTTTTGGCCGTTGATTATTAATTCAGGTACAAATTGCACTGTCAAATATGAAGACTTCTTTTCTTCTGTACTGGAAGAAAGATGTAACAAAAAGAAACTGCAGTGCAGCTAAGGAGAGTAAAGCAAAATTTATGAAGAGATTTTTTTTATGATCCAAGAGAAACTATGAGAATCCCAGAGGGGAGAATGAAACGTGTCCAAGAAAGGGGATGGAGGCAGCATTGGTTAAGAGGAAGAAGCTCTACAAATGCACTGGAAATTTTGGAGAGCATTAGTAAATTTGATCCAAGGTGAGATGCTGGCATTGTGCGCCAGCTAACACAGCCCTTGTCTGCAAACATTTAATGAAGTCCAAAACCATGCTGCTTAACATTCCTGGACTCATAAGGGAAACAAGAAAAATAATAGGGCAGGAAGCTTAAAATGATTTTGTAACTCTTTTCTTAATACTTTCTATAACATCACATTTAATAATTCAGCATATCCAATCCTATGATATTTTACAATAATTGCTGGGTTTCTATGAGTTTGATGTAAACTTTAGTTTCAAATTCAAGGAAATCTCTTGTAATTTGGGACAGCTGATAGTTCTGAGCAAAATGGCGAAGGAAGAAATATCAGTACTTTCATAGTGAAATGGTTCTTCCTCACCTACAGAAACTACATTCCATCACTGAAATAAAATCCTCAAAAAACAAACAGCAAAAAATTCTAGGTTCATGTTATATTTTATATAATTGTGAAAATATGATTTTAATGCCAGTTTATCAATAATGAGAAGCTGCCTGATAACTCTTCCAGGTTAAGGAACAACTTTGGGTTATCTCCTGGGTTTGTGTGCTTACTGTAAGACTTGGCTTGCGCTAGTCTAACCTGCATATTACAATTTTTTTTAATGTTTTGTTCTTAGTTGGCTAATCAGTTGCATTTCTGCAATTGCATCGACGCTGTCTCTTGTTTGTAGTCAGTTCTTTATTCTGTTTCATCCTGAGCACCCTCCAGAAGATCACAGTTGTTCTCTAAATGTTCCTGAGACCCTCAGTACGCATTGTAATTCAGTGACAAAATCATTGTGGGGTTATTTTGTCCAAAATTAAAAATGAAACCTTG
Source organism: Chrysemys picta bellii (assembly GCF_011386835.1). NCBI lineage: Eukaryota > Metazoa > Chordata > Testudines > Emydidae > Chrysemys > Chrysemys picta. Next base: position 33,965,119 of record NC_088795.1, on the reverse strand, counting down.
ATTCATAGATATTTTTAATTCTGCAAGCCAGATTCAGTCCTACGTGTGCAGGGATCTCCTTGGGCCCATAGGCACTGACTCCATGGGTGCTCTGGAACTGGAGCACCCAGGGGAAAAAAATAGTGGGTGCTGAGCACCCACCGACAGCCCCCCTGATCAGCTCTTCCCCCTTCAAGCCAGCTCGTCCCACCTGCTGTGATCAGCTGTTCTGCGGAGTGCAGGAGGCGCTGGGGGGGAGGAGCCAGGGTGGAGTGCGCTCGGGGGGAGAGGGCAGAACGGGGCGGGAAGAGGCAGGGTGGGAAGGGGTGGAGTGGGGGTAGGATCTGGGGTACAGCAGGGGTCGAGCACTGCCCGGCACATTAGAAAGTCGATACCTCTGCTTGGGCTCACAAGGGAAGCTAGCTGAGGGGTAGAAAAGAGGAGAAGGGAGAAAAAAGTATTATCAGTCCCTTCCACAGTGGTACTACTAGGGGAGAACAGCTTTGTTTTACAGTTGGGGTTCCCTAGAAGCCGCACTGGTGGATGCACTGCCTGTGTTGACCTTGTATCATCACAGGCTACTCAACACAGTTCATGGCCTGTGCCAAATACCTCTGGCTTCTGGAGATTGCCAGTAACTTGCACATCTGCATTACTGCTCCTAATGGAGTGAACTTACTGTCACCAGAGACCCACACCTTGGGGTCCACAGCTGTGAATCTGGCCTTCTATATGTAACCTGGGCACATTGCTATATCTTCAAACCTCTTCCTCATGCGTATCCCTGATCTGTCAGGTGTCACACTACAGTATACACTCTACATCTTCCCTATTAAATTATAGAGCCTCATTCATAATTTCATGTCTTGTTTAACTGTTTGTATAGAAACAGATCATAATGTAGAGACAGACCATAGAGTAAAGTTAGGAGACTTCTTTGTTGAATATACAGTATACTGGTTCTTAATGCAGAGATACAGATTAAAGTTGGGGTCTATAATGAAGGGAAGATTGTGGCTATGTTTATACTTTTAAAGAAAAGTTGGACTAGCTTGGAAGATAACAGAATGCACAATCAAATATATTTTTTAAATTGTTTGATTTAAATACTGGCTGTTGAGAAGATGTTGCTAATATAATCGTCGGAAGACCTTTACAGGTGGGAAATAGCTGTCATGGTAGAGTAAAGTCAAAAATTAGTACCTTTTAGATAATGTGCCATGAAATATTGCCTGTGGGCAAAATCCTGCAGACCTTAGAGAGATTCTCCCATAAACTTCAATGGGAATCTTGTCTGAATGCAGACTGCAGGATTAGACGTTATGTTGTCCTGCCCTGGCCTTCCACTCCTTGTATACCTATTTATATTAACAAGGATGTGACAAAGGACTGGAAATGTGGCTTCAGTCAAGACAGCAAGAAAGAAGCACCTGCCATTAGTCCTGAATGTATAAATGTAACTTGTGTCTGTACTCAGGGGCAGCAGCAGCTGTAAAATATAGTTGACCCTTACTTCAGCTTTGTTCTCAGTTGGCAGGTGCCTGGACGCCTTTCAGTCTGCTTTGGAACACCCTGTTTTAAAAAGAGCAGTATTTATCACCCAATTATGAATGCAAATTTTGCATGTGTTTGTGATTTACGAGGCCTTGCTTATGCCAAAGAGGCTATAAACTGTATTTGAAAATGTATGGCAGTCTGCAGTAGATAATTACACTTTGAGAAAAGAGCCTCTGTTTCCAGTGAAAACACTGTAAAGTTATTTCTGAAATGTTCTGACCTCAGACGTTTCACATAACGGACACAAAATGCTTTCACATTTGTGCAGCAGCTAGAGGCCTGATCTCTGCCATCTCACAAACGAAAGCACAGAAAGCTCCTTTGGAAAAGGGCAAGACATCTCTGTTGCAGCCTTCGAAATTAGCATTTTTTTTAACTCACTCAGTTCTTTGTATCTATGCTCTTTAACAAGAAGAAAGAATAGCGTTTGGGGGAAAAACAAACCCTCTGCAACACTTGCCCTTCTTTAAACAAACCAGTCCCCAACTCTCACCCCACCTCCACAAACATCACTTTGCCTCATACCAAATCCTTACAGCCTTTCCTCCCTCCCCCGAACACACACATCAATAAAATCTGCAGTAAAACCTTGGGAGAATTTCTCCACACAAATGGAAAGAAGATGTCAAAGGCTGAGGGTTGGAGATTTCCTTTTTAAAGTTCCCAAAACAATGGAAATGGTATTCTCAGAAACTTGAGCTGGGTGAATACAGCCATAAAATATTACTTGAATATTCTTGCAATTAAATGCCACTGATTCCCTTTACTGGTATTTAGGAGAGCTATTTTTTATTTGCAAGAAAGCTCACAGAAAGCAAAATCATTGTGAATAAAAGTACGAGTGTTTGTGAGAGTATTCACACCAAAAATGCTCTTGTAGCCATTTTGAAAAGATATTTTTATTTGTTCATACAATAGATTTGTTGAACGTTAATGAATACTTTGGGATAATTTGTAAGCAGAAAGGGAGATTCTTTTAAATTATAAAACATCCAATCAAGAAACAAAAACAATACCATATGATTTAGGTAACTAGCCATATTGTGCAAAAAGCAAACACTCCCAGCAACCAATTTGATCCATCAGAGAGTTCCGTGTCACCTTTAAGACTAACAGATGTATTGGAGCATAAGCTTTCGTGGGTGAATGCCCACTTTGTCGGATGCATGTAATGGAAATTTCCAGAGGCAGGTATAAATATGCTGGCAAGAATCAGTCTGGAGATAACGAGGTTAGTTCAATCAGGGAGGGTGAGGTCCTCTGCTAGCAGTTGGAGTGTGAACACCAAGAGAGGAGAAACTGCTTCTGTAGTTGGATAGCCATTCACAGTCTTTGTTTAATCCTGATCTGAGGTGTCAAATTTGCAAATGAACGGAAGCTCAGCAGTTTCTCTTTGGGGTCTGGTCCTGAAGTTTTTTTGCTGTAAGATGGCTACCTTTACATCTGCTATTGTGTGGCCAGGGAGGTTGAAGTGTTCTCCTACAGGTTTTTGTATATTGCCATTCCTGATATCTGACTTGTGTCCATTTATCCTTTTATGTAGTGACTGTCCAGTTTGACCAATGTACATAGCAGAGGGGCAACGCTGGCACACGATGGCATATATAACATTGGTGGATGTGCAGGTGAATGAACCGGTGATGTTGTAGCTGTTCTGGTTAGGTCCTGTGATGGTGTTGTTGGTGTAGATATGTGGGCAGAGTTGGCATCGAGGTTTGTTGCATGGATTGGTTCCTGAGTTAGAGTTGTTATGGTGCGGTGTTTGGTTGCTGGTGAGAATATGCTGAAGGTTGGCAGGTTGTCTGTGGGCGAGGACTGGCCTGCCTCCCAAGGTCTGTGAAAGAGAGGGATCATTGTCCAGGATGGGTTGTAGATCACTGATGATGTGTTGGAGAGGTTTAAGCTGAGGACTGTAGGTGATGGCCAGTGGAGTTCTGTTGGTTTCTTTCTTGGGCTTGTCTTGTAGCAGGAGGCTTCTGGGTACACGTCTGTCTCTGTTGATTTGTTTCCTTATTTCCTTGTGCGGGTATCGTAGTTTTGAGAATTCTTGGTGAAGATCTTATAGGTGTTGGTCTCTGTCTTGGGGGTTGGAGCAGATGCGGTTGTACCTCAGTGCTTGGCTGTAGACGATGGATCGTGTTGTGTGTCTGGGGTGGAAGCTGGAGGCATGAAGGTAGGCATAGCGGTCGGTGGGTTTTCGGTATAGGGTGCTGTTAACGTGGCCATCACTTATTTGTACTGTGGTGTCTAGGAAGTGGACCTCCCGTGTAGATTGGTCCAGGCTGAGGTTGATGGTGGGGTGGAAGCTGTTGAAATCATGGTGGAATTCTTCCAGAGTCTCCCCATGGGTCCAGATGATGAAGATGTCATCAATGTAGCGTAGGCAGAGGAGGGGCATGAGTGGACGAGAGCTGAGGAAGCGTTGTTCCAGGTCAGCCATAAAAATGTTGGCATATTGTGGGGCCATGCGGGTCCCCATGGCGGTGCCACTGGTCTGGAGGTATATATTGTCACCAAATTTGAAATAGTTGTGCGTGAGGATAAAGTCACAGAGCTCAGCAACAAGTTGTGCTGTGTCATCATCAGGGATACTGTTCCTGACAGCTTGTATTCCATCTGTGTGTGTGGGATGTTTGTGTAGAGAGCCTCCACATCCATGGTGGCTAGGATGGTGTTTTCTAAGAGATCACCAATGCATTGTAGTTTTCTCAGGAAATCAGTGGTGTCACGGAGATAGCTGGGAGTGCTGGTGACGTAGGGTCTGAGCAGAGAGTCTACATATCCGGATAGTTCTTCAGTGAGAGTGCCAATTCCAGAGATGATGGGGCGTCCAGGATCTCCAGGTTTGTGGATCTTGGGTAGTAGATAGAATAACCCCGGTCAGGGCTCTAAGGGTATGTTGAATTGTTCCTGTGTTAGTGTAGGGAGTGTCCTGAGTAGATGGTGCAGTTTCTTAGTATATTCCTCAGTGGGAGCTGAGGAAAGTGGCCTGTAGAATTTGGTATTGGAGAGTTGTCTGGCAGCCTCCATCTGGTAGTCAAACCTGTTCATGATGACAACCGCACCTCCTTTATCAGCCTCTTTGATTATAATGTCAGGGTTGTTTCTGAGGCTGTGGATGGCATTGCGTTCTGCATGACTTAGGTTATGAGGCAGATGATGTTGTTTTTCCCCATTTCTGCCTGTGCACGCCGGCGGAAGCATTCTATGTATAGGTCCAGACTGTCATTTCAACCCTCAGGAGGAGTCCATGTGGAGTTCTTCTTCCTGTGTTGTTGGTGGGAGGATATCTGTGTATCAGTGCACTGTTCAGTGTTATCTTGAAAGTATTCTTTGAGTCGGAGGCGGCGAAAGTAGGCTTCCAGATCACCACAGAACTGTATCTTGTTCGTGGGGGTGCTGGGGCAAAAAGAGAGTCCCCGAGATCACGGTCCTTTTTCCTTTGTAGAGAGGTGAAGTGCTGATTAGGTGGTTCCTCAGTTTCCACCTGATCAGCATCCTATACAGCAAACAGGAAAACATCAAAAAAGAGCTCTCCAACCTGGAGACTTTCATTAATAACCAACCCTCCACACAAATGGACTTCACTAAAATAAGACAGGAGATCTACACTACGCACTTCACCTCTCTACAAAGGAAAAAGGACCGTAAGCTGTCTAAACTCCTACCTGCCATATGGGGCCACAACAGTGGTACCCCTAACTCACCCAATTTATCCAGCTACATACTCAACCCAGCAGAAGAGTCTGTCCTATCTTGGGGACTCTCTTTTTGTCCCAGCACCCCCACGAACATGATACAGTTCTGCAGTGATCTGGAAGTCTACTTTTGCCGCCTCCAACACCAAGAATTCTCAAAACTACGATACCCGCACAAGGAAATAAGGAAACAAATCAACAGAGACAGACGTGTACCCAGAAGCCTCCTGCTACAAGACAAGCCCAAGAAAGAAACCAACAGAACTCCACTGGCCATCACCTACAGTCCTCAGCTTAAACCTCTCCAACGCATCATCAGTGATCTACAACCCATCCTGGACAATGATCCCTCTCTTTCACAGACCTTGGGAAGCAGGCCAGTCCTCGCCCACAGACAACCTGCCAACCTTCAGCATATTCTCACCAGCAACCAAACACCGCACCATAACAACTCTAACTCAGGAACCAATCCATGCAACAAACCTCGATGCCAACTCTGCCCACATATCTACACCAACAACATCATCACAGGACCTAACCAGAACAGCTACAACATCACTGGTTCATTCACCTGCACATCCACCAATGTTATATATGCCATCGTGTACCAGCATTGCCCCTCTGCTATGTACATTGGTCAAACTGGACAGTCACTACATAAAAGGATAAATGGACACAAGTCAGATATCAGGAATGGCAATATACAAAAACCTGTAGGAGAACACTTCAACCTCCCTGGCCACACAATAGCAGATGTAAAGGTAGCCATCTTACAGCAAAAAAACTTCAGGACCAGACCCCAAAGAGAAACTGCTGAGCTTCCGTTCATTTGCAAATTTGACATCTCAGATCAGGATTAAACAAAGACTGTGAATGGCTATCCAACTACAGAAGCAGTTTCTCCTCTCTTGGTGTTCACACTTCAACTGCTAGCAGAGGACCTCACCCTCCCTGATTGAACTAACCTCGTTATCTCCAGACTGATTCTTGCCAGCATATTTATACCTGCCTCTGGAAATTTCCATTACATGCATCCGACAAAGTGGGCATTCACCCACGAAAGCTTATGCTCCAATACATCTGTTAGTCTTAAAGGTGCCCCAGGACTCTCTGTTGCTTTTTACAGATCCAGACTAACACGGCTACCCCTCTGATACTTGATCCATCAGACAATTGTGAATAACTAACTAATTCACAGAAATTGAGGGGTGAAGGGGGATTCATGGATAATCTGCGAAGAAAAAAGAGGGCAAAAATCATTGGATAAGTTATTTGAAACAAATAATAGAACCAGCTCTATTAAAAATCATAGGTTGGATTCACATTCATGCTCCCAGAGCTCTACTATTTCTCCTGAGAAGAAGGTGCTGTGGTGCAAATTGACTGCATCCTTAGTTGTGTCATTGTGGACTAATTACATGCCTGTGAGTGAGCCCAACAAGTGGGTGGCACTGGTCGGGAAGGGCTATAGCTGCAACAGTTGTGCCATGCCTTCAGCAGTTTCTGTCAGTGGAGTTTCTGTTGAAACCAGACTGTGAATAACTGCATCCTGCCCCCCACCAACAGAAATCCCAAGAGAGAGCAATGGCAATAAAATGCCCTGCCCTTCCTTAAGTTGAAATGAATATCTTTGGGTTGCAGGCGAAGTCACTGGCACAGTGAGTGTAATATACAGCGTTACTGAATCTGGTCCCTTAGCTATAGTGTGCAATTGATAGGTCATCAAGGGTCAGTTAAAGGATTATTTTTTTAAGGTAATGGAATGTAACCACGGCACATATTGTATTCTCGGTTCAGTGGTCACCATTTTAAAGTCAGTGTTTGCCAACAATTACTACACACATGCTATACTCTCAGACACTATTCTGCAGTAACTATTGGTAAATATCAATATATGTTTGTCTGAGAGCTTGCAAGCTTGATATATATATTCACATGTTTTAAAGCAGGCCTGCTGAAAATGTGCTGCATTATTATCCCTCTCAGTCACATCAGTACAAGCATTCATGGGGTCAGAATGAATACAGAATTCTGCATGCAATTTTAACTGTTTGGCATGTGAACCTCTGCACTGAGAAGAAGCAGTGAGAGATGTAAGTTGACCAAGTGGATGCACAAAGACAAATGTTCATCACGAGTTTATCTGTGCTTTAACTTGTTTTTTAAACTTCAGGGAAGGACTGTGTCCAGCCTCTGTGTGGGGATACAAGGGGGAGAGAGCCACAATGACAGTCATTGTATTCAATTGAGTGCAAGGGCTCCACTCTTCTAGCTGTCCCAAAGGAGAAATGGGAAGGGAAGGAGGAGGCCAGGGCTTGATTCTTCCCCCCTGCACCAGCCAGAAGAGATGGCCAGCTAGAGAAGTTAACATACATTGCATCTCCTTAAAAGGTGTAGTAGCAGGGGCTCTCCTACATGCTGGGGAATCCTTAAAAATACACAAGAAACTGGCTAGCACATGAATTTTCAAAGCTTTTTTCGCTGTAGCCAGCATCCTATGAGACAGTGTTTCATGGGCCACTTCTTCCATTTGCAAGTCATGTGAATCACTTCCTCTCCCATTTGTGATTATGAAAATCCTTCTGGCAGTTATACTGCTTGCTTACATGGAAAAGTAGCATTAGGAAGATAGTTAGTTTTAACTATGCTGCTGGTGGTGCCATTCTCTGATGGTGGTGCTTTTTTCCTCTCCTCCTCTTGTTGTAGCCATGGCCTCTACTGAACACAACTAGACTGGCTTGTCCTCTTTGTTTCCAGATGCTTTTACCAGTACCAAAACTCTTCTTTGCACTGAAACACCTGGACATCTTCAGAAGGAGCTGGAAACATGTAGGCAGAGTCAGCACTATTTAATCTGCCAGTTCTGTGCAGACTACCAGCAAGTGATCCACAAGCCATAGCTTGAGAACTGGGTCTAGAAAGTTGATTCCGGCAGTTGCAGAACACAGAAATTGGGAAATTGTTCAGAAAACAGAGAATAATGAAAGAACCTATAGTACCACCCTAATATCACCACTACACCACTTGTTTTTCTGGTGTTTTTAAAATAATTATCCTTCATTCTGAAAAGTCACATCAAACTGAATTCTGATAAAGAAGAGCTCACTTTCCTCTACCACATCACAGGATGCCACTGGACTGAACATGACTTGCTATGCTCCTAGAATTCCTAATCTAATTTTCCGTTACTTTTCTAATTTAAGAAGGCTGCCAAAATACATGACAGATCTGGATTTATTAGCCATATTTGGTAAAAAGTTTTACTGTTTTAGAAAATGCTTATTACCAGATGTAGGATGAAATCCTGGCTCTGTTGAAGTCAGTGGGAGTTTTGCCATTGCCAGGATTTCAATACTCTTGTGAGTAGTTCCACTGAAGACTGCGTGCACAGCTCAACAGGAGTAACCCCGCTACACCTGCTACTAAATCTTTGCAAAACCTGTTCCTAAAATACCTGCAGTTTATGGAATGAAAACCGTAAGAAATCATAACATTAGGGATAGATCTCTGGATCATTCAGACCTGCTTCTTACTGTGTCCCATTGAACTTCATTAGCATCAATAATTTGTCAATTTTTTTTTTCTGTTTTTTTCAGGGTCCTCCTGGTCCAAAAGGCGAGAAGGTGAGTACACATATTGTCAACTTACTTACAAAATAAATGGAAACCCCTCCTGGTATTAACTGAACACATAGTTTCTATTGACGCAGTATGATGTGAAATTATGTAAGAGAGTTGGGTAGCACACAGATGCTGTGTTAAAACTATCATCTCATCTTTCCACTTTGCAGGGAGATCAAGGTGATCAGGGCCCTCGGGTAAGCATCTTAAAAAAAAATGTTACACTTCCCCTTCCCTGAGTAGGCAATTAGTCCTTAGCGCAAAACTAAATTAAACATAGTGTCTTAGCTAATCATGCTTATTAGCTGCATTTACCCTGCATGTTGTAGTAAGTGTCTGCAGGACAGTAACACCAAATATAACCAAATAGTCTCTGAGAAGCGTTTGAGTAAGAGTAGCCATACATACATTACTATATATGAAAATATACAACTGCTGCTAGTGGGGGAAAATGCATTTAACAGTGATTTTGCTCTGCTGTGTAAGAGTTGGTTTGCCAGAGCAAACCTTCCAGTTTTCCCAGCAATCTTTCAGGTCTTGCATAGACTCCTACAGTGCAGAGGGCAGGTGGAATTTATTAATAAATTTGGTCCTATATTTTCTCTTAAAATATCCATTATTTAGAGAATTATAAAAACATGGCACATTCATGGACTAGTTTGTGTGCCTTCATACATGTACTGAAAAGAATAATATTATTGTCTCTTAAACAGCATTTTTTTTCGAACAGTTAGAAACAGAGCACATTTTCCTTGTGGAGTTATTTTAGTTTTTAAATATTGTGTTTGTTTTAATCACAGGAATACAATGGTGAACATATTGTTATGTTGGTAGTGCCAGTTCATTGTCTTTACATCCGTTCTTCATTATACAAATGTTTGGACATATTGTTCTAATGATGCAGAGACTCAGTTCAGTTACGTGTTTATGCATTTTCTCATGATAGTATGTGCCAGGGCACGTTTTCTGTCAATTAGTTAATATATTTTAATTTTACTGTGAGTGAGAAACCTGTAAAGTCATAACATAGTAACTTGTCCATATTATTCTGATGACAGTAGTGCTTAGAAGCCCCAGACAGGCCCCATTATGCTTGGTGATGTACTGACATTAGAAATCTGCAGTTCCAGTCCTAATAGTTTAAAATCTAATTTAAGCCAAACAAGAGGAGGAAACAAACTAAAGGCAGGAATGAGGAAGGATGACAAGAGTAATAGTGAAAGCAGCACATTGTTACCTAGAATGGTTATATGCACAACTTAATGTTTCCGAATCATTTAAAGTTGGGGTTTTTTTTAATTATAAGATAGAAGTAGCTAAAATAGATCTGAGAAATCCCCACTGACTATCTGCTTGAGCTGGCTGTTTGCTGAAGGCATCATGGCAAAAGTAAATCTATAAGAAGAGATCTGGAAGAGGGCAGGGTAGCGCCTCTATACTACTTTGGAGAGGTATTCTATGCATGAGGTATAGTACAGAAGACAGTGGAAATGTGCTGGTGGGAGAAATGAACATACAGGCATTCAAGCTCGGGACTGTTAGGAAAGCAAGAGTGGCAAGGAACAATCTCAGGAAGGTACAAGAGAGAGATGTATGGAAGGGCAGAGTTGTGAAAGGCCCTAAAAAGCTGAGGACAAGGATCTTGAATTTGATGTGGTGGAGAAGGAATCATCAGTGGAGGAATTCAAAGGCAGGTGATCATGGTCAGAACAGCAGGTGTGAGTGAGTCCAGAGGAAAGGGGGTTGCAGGAGTTAAGCCAAGATATCATCAAGGCCTGGGTGCGAGCTTAGCAGGATGGAAAGAGAGAGAACGTTGGTGCTTGGAAATTCTGTTGAGTAAAAAATGAAAAGATCTGCAAAGGGCATGGTTGGGTGTGGCAGGATAGAGGGTAGAGTCAAAAATGGCTCCCAGGTCATGGGAGAATGGAGGTAGTGTTAATGGTGACAGGGAATGGGAGAAGTGGAAAGGGCATGGGAGTGGAGAAAAGGGCCCAGATTCTGTAGACTGGACCAGTAGTCTTGGCACAAATCCAGAATTAGGGGAAGGAGAGAACGTGGCTTTAAACCATCGTTACAGCTCTTCAGTCCTGGGGCTAGCAAGTCTAGTTAGACTTTAGACTAGTGCAGTGCAGCTAGAAGGTACAGAAGAATCAGATCCAAAGAGTTCAACTTTAAACATGTTAAATTTAAATTGACAGCGAGGCAACCTGCAGGAGATGTCAGAGAGACTGGCTCAGAGGCAGGACTGGATGGTAAAAACAGATCAGGAGTGGCGATGCAGAGTTGGGAAACAGTATCCTGTGGTATAGATCATGCTTCATCAGAGGTTTAGTTAGTTTACACTATATTGAAGAGTTTCATTAAGAAATTTGTAGATATCATTTGAGTAATTTGCAGTCTCCTTTCTCATGTCCTTATCTTTCTCAAAATGAGGTTGGATATGTTTTACAGCTGCCTTTCCTTCTTTTTCCTCAGATATTTTCAAGTGTAAATACTAGGATAGTGCTTCTTACCATTTTATTTTTCATGCTACAATAGTTATCTTTTCTGATGACTGTCCTCTGGATGTATATGCTCAATTTGCATTGCCAGGGCATTAATGGAAGTTCTTGGTGTAAATCAATCATGCACCAAAATGAAACTATACCCACTTGTTCCTTCCTTGGTTACTTTTCTGTATGTTTTGCATCATTTCGTATGTAACATAGGTATTGTGGTGGGTGACACTATGATGTTTTCTATTATTCCCAGACGTATTCTGCCTGAAAGTGATACTGGAATGACATCAACATTTACATTCAAAAAGCCTGAAAATAGACTGGTTACTGTATCTGAAAGTCCTGGACACTTTTAAACTAGCTCATCTTTTGGAGATATGGAGCCTGCGGTCTCTTTGTTATATAAGAAACTTTAGGAAAGGTTTTACTGCTCCAAGCCATTTTTATGGCTTTGAAAATTCAAAAGAGCCCCTTCGCCTTTATAACAGCCACCTTCTTCTTTCAGGCACTTTCATTAGTAAAAGAAACCAAAGTAAAAAGTGGAGATTTGCCAGGGTCAAAATGGGACCCTGAAGCTTGCAAAATTCCCAGTGAAATGCAGAGAAAGATGTAGATCATCACCTTCTCTCATTACTTATACCTGAGTCAAGAACATCTCTTGCAACCCTCAGACACACCCCCTTTTCAATTTTCCTGGGTTTGATCTTAAAAATGTAAAGACACTCCCTGTTTAAATCACTCTGAAACTATTAAGGGGGAAATTAAGTACAGTATTTCAGAGTTGCAGAAGTTTACCTTACTTGATTTGCACACACAACAGTATGCACGAGGCAGGTGGAGAAATAGTATGCTTACTAGTTTGAAAATAAGGCCCTATATAACACATCTCCACTTGATAGAGAAACAGTATTGCAAATGAGGGTCCAGATCCTGCAAACATTGTTTGGAGGTTCAGAGACTTGCAGTTTTCATTGAGTTATGGGTATTTTTTCCAGTTTTTTTTTTAAAGGGGCTAATGTTTGTTAAGAGTTGGATTTTTCAAAAGTGCTCAGTGTTGGCATGCCTTGTTAACGCCAATAAGATTAGAGATATGCCAGTGATCAATGGCTCCATGTCTAGTTGGCAGCTGGTATCAAGCAGAGTGCCCCCAAGGGTTGGTCCTGGGGCTGGTTTTGTTCAATATCTTCATTAATGATCTGGAGGATGGCATGGACTGCACCCTCAGCAAATTTGCAGATGACACTAAACTGGGAGCAGTGATAGATACGCTGGAGGGTAGGGATAGGATACAGAAGGACATAGACAAATTGGAGGATTGGGCCAAAAGAAATCTGATGAGGTTCAACAAGGACAAGTGCAGAGTCCTGCACTTAGGACAGAAGAATCCCATGCACTGCTACAGACTAGGGACCGAGTGGCTAGGCAGCAGTTCTGCAGAAAAGGACCTAGAGGTTACAATGGATGAGAAGCTGGATATGAGTCGAAAGTGTGCCCTTGTTGCCAAGAAGGCTAACAGCATTTTGGGCTGTATAAGTAGATCGAGGGACATGATCATTCCCCTCTATTCGGAATTGGTGAGGCCTCATCTGGAGTACTGTGTCCAGTTTTGGGCGCCACACTACAAGAAGGATGTGGAAAAAATTGGAAAGAGTCCAGCGGAGGGCAACAAAAGTGATTAGGGGGCTGGAGCACATGACTTATGAGGAGAGGCTGAGGGAACTGGGATTATTTAGTCTGCAGAAAAGAAGAATGGGTGGGATTTGATAGCTGCTTTCAACTACCTGAAAGGTGGTTCCAAAGAGGATGGATCTAGACTGTTCTCAGTGGTAGCAGATGACAGAACAAGGAGTAATGGTCTCAAGTTGCAGTGGGGAAGGTTTAGGTTGGATATTAGGAAAAACTTTTTCATTAGGAGGGTGGTGAAGCACTGAAATGGGTTACCTAGGGAGGTGGTGGAATCTCTTTCCTTAGAGGTTTTTAAGGTCAGGCTTGACGAAGCCCTGGCTGGGATGATTTAGTTGGGGATTGGTCCTGCTTTGAGCCTGGGGTTGGACTAGATGACCTCCTGAGGTCCCTTCCAACCCTAATATTCTATGATTCTATGGTTCAGTGCTGAGCACTTTTGAAAGTCCTACCCTAACTGTTTAATCTTCCCTAGTAAGTTTGTTTTCTGCACATATATATTTGTACCTAACTTCTTATGAATTTGTTACTTATTTTAAAAATTCTGATTGAACAAGATTTTTTGGTCACCTGCAGAATTAGAATTCCTCCAATCACAAGTGTAAGAGGCTCAATGTTACTCTCCTGAATCAATTTCCATTTTGTAGAAGATGCTTGTTTCACAACATGTCTGTAGCGGTCTGCATTGCTATACTGAGCCATGACATTGAAAATTAAAATTGATGTATTTTAGCCTGTGGGCTATTAAAATAGGTGCTGATACTGAGCCACTGCTCAGTTCCAGTTGTTCAACTCCACTTCAATTTAAAATTATTAGATTAGAAACTAGCAAAGCCTTTGAAGATTTCATAATTAGTTTTACTTAAGGAACTCTGCCACCTTTAGATTGCAAAGGATTTATTGTCCAAGCAGAGGTTGAAGCCTAATTAATGAAAATAGGCTTTGAGAGGTGAATGTGCAGAGGCTAATCAGCTACAGCACAGTATCTTAATCAGTCTTCTATCATCTTCCTGCAAATGACATAATAAACAGCTTCTGTCATTCACTCCTGATACATGAGAGATTTATTGTTTATCAGATCTAAAAATCATAAGCCAGCAGCTGGTTCTAAATTAGTTTTGGGAGTTAGGTGCAATAACAAGCCACCCAGGAGTCATACATAACGACTTTCATAAAATTATTTTCTCCTCATGGTGTGTTCAAGTAAATTTTCCTAACAGCTGGGTCTACACAAAACTGATAGCATCTTTAAAATGTCTTCAGCAGGAGAGATTAGGTTCCAGAAAAGCAAGGCATTCAGAAGTTTATTTTATTATCTTAACCTTTGTTGACTTGAATGATTAAACAGATTCTTTTGCTCTGTTAAAACAGTTAGGCCCAGATAGTAATGCAATGTTCCTATTTGCTTAACCCTTGCCTCCCTTGTCTTTGCCTTTAATGAATTTGCTGCTTACTTGCTGCTGTATGTATTGCTTAGGGAAAAGAAATAGCTGTGTTACAATTGATGCTTTACAGGTTCTGTACTTAAGTGCAGGAAAACTGTTTTAATTTCTTTCAGTATTGACAGAAGTTGGCATGATGACAGCAAGCTCATTAAAATTAAAAAATGTCCTGATTATATGTTAAAATCAAATCACTTTTTTGCCTATTACATTTTAGACTCTGTTAGAGAAGAGCTTTATAAATGTTCCATATTTAATGGAAACTAAAGCTATCAGTAAGTTTTGCTTGTTGAGGGAGTATTTGGGGGGAAAAAATCAAATAGTTTGTAAGCCCGATTGACTAATACACGTACGGAAGCTTTAGTTAATATGTTTCCAGTGAATGCAGAGTAAAAACAACACTTTGGGTCTATCCTGCTCCCACTGAAGTAAGGCTATGTCTACAGTACCGCCTATGTCGGCAAACTTACATCGCTTAGGGATGTGAATATTGCACCCCGGTGAACAACATAAGTTACACCGACCTAAGTGCTACTGTGCACGGTGCTGTTGGCTGGAGAGCTTCTCCTGTTGACATAGCTTATGCCACTCACAGGGTGGTTTTTTTTATCCTGACAGGAGAGCTCTCTTCTGTCGGCATAGACCATCTTCACCAAATGCACTGCAGCGGTGCAGCTGTGTTGGTACAGCTGCGCTGGTGCAGCAGCTTGTGTGTAGACATGGTCTTAAGCAGTAAACCCATGTTGACTTTAATAGGTGCAGGATCTAATCCAACTATATACTCTCTGATGACAAATCAGAAAATGGTTAGTAACTAGAGACTGAAGAATAAATCACTAGTCGTTACCTTGCATCAAAACCACCTTGTAATGTATTTCCGGCCAGTAGCCTGATTCTTTCCCCTCTGAGGTCAGTGGTGAAGTTCCATTAATTTCAGTCAGAAGAGTATCGGTCCCCAGAGTAGGAATTTCCATACCATATCAAACCCTTTATTCATCTAACCTGGGGTCCTGCTTCAATTAGTAGCCAGCACCCGGTTCTTTAGGAGATGATGAAAACTCTCAAGAATGTATGTTAATTAATGACAGGTTTCAGAGTAACAGCCGTGTTAGTCTGTATCCGCAAAAAGAAGAACAGGAGTACTTGTGGCACCTTAGAGACTAACAAATTTATTAGAGCATAAGCTTTCGTGGACTACAGCCCACTTCTTCGGATGCATATAGCTATATGGCTATATAGGTGCCACAAGTACTCCTGTTCTTCTTTTTGTTAATTAATGGTGTGATGCGGCAATGTTTTCTGAACCCCGCTTGCAACTAATTTATGCCCTAATGCAGCATTCTTATCATATACAGTATTATATGGACATAAAATTATCTAATCCAGCCACATTGTAATATTTGTCTTGATGACCTCCTGGGTATCTTTCACTGACTGACTATATGCCATATAAAGAAGTATTTCTTTTTATTTGTTCTAAATGTACCGGCCATTAATTTCACCTAGTGTCTTCTTGTTCTTGTTTTGTCTGTTTAAGAGAGGAACTGATTAGTTTTAATTATACTTGCCATAATTTAGCAGCTCAAAATCAAGTCCCCTCTAGCTCTTCTCCTTTTCAGATGAAGTAATTTTAGAGCTTGTCTACATGGAAAGTTATATCAGTACAGTAGAACCTCAGAGTTAAGAACACCTCAGAAATGGAGGTTGTTCGTAACTCTGAAATGTTCAGAACTCTGAACAAAACATGATGGTGTTCTTTCAAAAGTTTACAACTGAACATTGACTTAATACAGCTTTGAAAATGTATTCTGCAAAAAAATGGTGCTTTCTGTTTGTTTTTTTAGTAGTTAATCTTTAATACAGTACTGTACTGTATTGCTTTTTTTTGTCTCTGCTGCTGCCTGATTGTGTACTTCCGGTTCCAAATGAGGTCTGTGGTTGACTATTCAGTTCGTAACTCTGTTGTTTGTAACTCTGAGGTTTTACGGTATTAGGTAAGGTGTGAATTTAAACCACTATACTTATAGTGGTATAACTCCATGTGTGGATTCTTGTATTACAGAAGAGTGTTTTTTTCTGGTGTAGGTTATGTCTCTTTGAAAGTAGTTTAGGCTAAACCAGAAAAAGCCACTCTTATTCCAAATAAATGTGTCCACACAGGGAGTAATACTGGTATAACTATATAGCAATTTAAATTTACACCTTATTCTGTAGTGGTATAACTTCCCATGTAGACAAGCCCTTAATCTTTGCATTGTCTCATCATATGTAAATAAAGAAGTAACTTAAACTATCTTTAATATCTTTGTTAGGTGTCAACACTGAGGCTTAGAAAGTTTCAATGGTTTGTCTGGGAGACACTGTGCTCTAGTGAACTGCAGAGAGGGTAGGGCCCATTCTGGTTCTAACAGTGACTTACCATGAAACCTTGAGCAAGTAATTTAACTTCTCTGAGTCTCCGTTCCCCTATCTGTAAAATGGGATCAAAGATATTTACCACCTACATAAATGGGCCTGATTATAGACTCTGCTACACCAGTTTTATGCCATTGTAGCTCCCCTCATGTCAGTAGAGTTACACCCACATAAAAGTAGTGTAGCAAAGTGGAAAATCACGCAGCGAATGTAAGCAGTAGAAGAGGGAGAACAGGCCTCAAGTTCTCCAGGCTGCCCGCCTTACATTTCATCCGTTAGAAAATGTGGGCTTGGGGAATCTCTTCTTTCAAAATTCACAAAAATGGCCTTCTGATTTTTTTTTTTTTTTTACAACCACCCAGAGCTAGACTGTGCCTTTTAAGTCATGGCCCTGGGGTGCCATGGGAGAGGGCAGCTGCAGGTGTGACATCCTGGGGAAGTATTCAGTGTACTTAACCCCCTATATTAGAACGCTAGCATGACTGGTCTAATGGTTGAGGGCAGTGTCTTCAATTTGTAGTTGGCCCCTTACCAGTGGTGCAAGAAGGGCAGGAGTAAGAAAGGCTCTCTCAACGTGATTTCCACTGCGTGCCCATGCTAGTCTCAAGGTTGTGAAAAATATTATACACGAAATTTCACCTCAAAATGTTGACATTTTGTAAAATTGTTTCAATTACCATGAAGTATTGCACACTTGAAATAGACAAATTTGATCAAATAAAAGTCATTATGAATATTTCACCCAGCTCTAATAAATACTTTAAATGCACTTTGTGCCATTTATCTGTTCAGACACTGCAGTATGAAATAAATAGAAACTGAATGAGCCAGGACTCTGCAAATTTTGAGCAGAGTGTCCAGGAAGGAGGCCTCTGCTTACTAAGATCCTATCCAATTCAGTTCACTTCTCAGAAATGGAGTGCAATTTGATAAGGGTTGCAGATGAAACCAGACACAGGAGCCAATCCAACCCCTGTTGAAGTCGATGGGATTCTTTCCCACTGAGTTCAGTGGGTGCTGAATTGGCTCTGAGACATTGTTTTTAGACAGGATAGTTCATGTAGTTCAAGTTGAGATTGTTCATTGGAAACCACATTATGCCTGACTGTGGCATATTTACTATGTAGGCCAGGGGTAGGCAACCTATGGCACGCGTGCGAAGGCGGCACGCGAGCTGATTTTCAGTGGCATTCACACTGCCCGGATCCTGGCCACTGCTCCGGGGGACTCTGCATTTTAATTTAATTTTAAATGAAGCTTCTTAAGCATTTTTAAAACCTTATTTACTTTACATACAACAATAGTTTAGTTATATATTATAGACTTACAGAAAGAGACCTTCTAAAAACCTTAAATGTATTACTGGCACGCGAAACCTTAAATCAGAGTGAATAAATGAAGACTCAGCACACCACTTCTGAAAGGTTGCCGACCCCTGATGTAGGCAATTAGATTGCAGTTTACATTAACATGTTCCCACTTAGAATATACTTGTCATTGAATTATTTCTGGAGAGGATATTGTGTTATGGGAAATTCATCTAATGCTAAAAACAAAGTAGCTCAATCAGAGTCTGATATGAAAGTATAGTAATCATAGAAAATAATGTTTTTGTAACAAC
This sequence comes from Chrysemys picta bellii, assembly GCF_011386835.1. Classification (NCBI taxonomy): domain Eukaryota; kingdom Metazoa; phylum Chordata; order Testudines; family Emydidae; genus Chrysemys; species Chrysemys picta. The sequence continues at coordinate 33,946,606 of NC_088795.1, read as the reverse complement.
CCATCTCTAGCCAGAATTAGTTTGTGCTAGTTGCTAAATATCAGGTTTTTATTGAGTTTATATTAACTCTTAACAGTGGCATAATACATTAAAATTAAAGTTATATTATTGTGTATGTGAAAAAAACCCACAATCCTTGTCATTCATTGCAGGGCATTGTGTAGGTTAGCAGAATTCTGGTGATGGAGAAAGCAGCAGTTGTGATGAAAGGGATTGTATAAAAGAGCTCCTGCTGAGAGTCTGTGGCACAGTACAGAGTGATCCTGGACACTGTATTCCCCAGGGCAGGTACAATAATTAGCTGCAGGACTGGCACTTGGTCTGAGGGATTAATTAGACCTTGAGGTGGTGGGTGGGGGAGGGAAGTCAGCCATAAAGAGTGTCAGAATCACTCTGGCCTGAAGCCTGTGTGATTTGATGTGAAATATCAGCAGCTGGCTGTAATCTTAGGAAGTGCAAGTGAGCAGCAGGTGGTAATTCCTGTCTCATTTACCATGTCTTCACAGGAACATGTAAGCTTGTGCAGCATGGGTTTATTGACAGGTCACAAGAAAAAGCCTGAGCAAGACTTCGTTTGCAGTGTGGTAGCTGTCTTTGGTCCCAGGATAGTAGCAAGACAAGGTGGGTGAGGTAATATCTTTTATTGGACCAACTTCTGTTGGTGAGAGAGGCAAGCTTTCAAGCTTACTTCAGGTCACCTGAAGAAGAGTTCTGTATAAACTTGAAAGCTTGTGTCTTTCACCAGCAAAAGATGGTCCAATAAAAGCTATTACCTCACCTACCTTGTCTCACTAATGAAAACTTTGTCACATTTACCATCCAACAGTCAACATACAGTATATGCAGCAGCATTATATAAAGCTAGTAATAATGACTTCATACTGTTACTGCATTTATAATACTGCAGTAAAATTATGAAGGGGTCTTTAAAATATCTTAAATAAGTTGTGACCTTATGTAGACTGTCACAATGAGCAGAGTGTATTGTATTCCCACCAGAATGTATTCTGGGACTGCTGGTGGGAATTCCTCCACTGAAGAAGTTAGACTACAATATGATGGATATAACAGGAACAGTTACTACATTGGAGTGAAAATTCTAGAGGAAAGGAAAAGCATCAGAAAATTCTAACATTCTTCAGTTTCCTCCATACATGTACAGCCATGATATATGTTTCCAAGTTGGTAAGCAGGGCCCTATGCACTGTGCAATTCCATGGCTGTGGGCATGCTCCAAAGCTCCCTGTTCTGCTTAGGCTATTGTGGAGCGGTTGGGATGAGGATGTGACAGTGTGCATATTTGGATGTTGTGAGCTAATGGAGTTCTGGAATGGGAATGAATTCAGACTGTGATTGTCGATGAATCTTAGTGGTTCAGTGTAGTTGTTGCTTATTGTGGTGTCCTAATTTTTGGAAGGGGAATGCAGAGTATGGGATGAGTGCTCTTTGTATGTGTGTTTTAAAACTCAAACAAAATAAACAAAATAATCCATCACTGAACAACTTTGAATCCATCCCTGATAAGAGCTCTAGTTAGAAAAAAAAACCAAACAGATGTAGGAGCTCTTGAAGGTTATATGTATAGCCGAAGGATGAAAGAAGGAGGAGAATGTATTTTGTGAAAAAGAGAGATCTTTTATAACCTTTAATTTTGAGAGACTCAGTGTGCTGAACCTCAGAAGGTGGAATGCCTCCCAGAGCTCCCAGGCATGCAGACCCATTTCTGCTCACTTTCACAAGGCTCCACCTAATATCTTTATAGGGTTGGCTAGCTCCAGAGGACACTATGTGGGGGATGAACCATTATCCTCACTCCCTTCTACCCACTTTTGGAGCACCTTGTGCCCCTATGGGAGTAGGAAGGGAGCGATCTCTGTGCTTTTAAGCATCTTTGCCTTTCCCTACAACTGCACGTTTTCATAAGAACAAATCAGAATCTGGTCCTGAACTAATGTTAAAAAGGGAGTTTCTCTCATGCCCCAATGTGTTTGTACACACAAATAGCTGCAGTCTTGATAACTACTCCTTATTTTGTTGATGTAGCTTCAGAGGGGTTGAGTATGCCAGAGGGGTATGTGCAAAGCTCCAGATGAACCTTTTTAGAGGGCTGCACAAAATTTTCACAAGCCTGAGCCTTTCAGAGCTCTTGACTTGAGCAGAATGGCATCTTTTCAGAGCAAAATCTCCTTTTCTATTTCATCCACAGGTCTGGTTCATATTCAGAAGGGAATAAATCAACACTGATATGAGTTTCCATTAATATTTTAAAAATTGCCAAATTTCAAGCCTATTCTATTCAGAGCTAACTATGAAAATTTGTGCATTATCATGTTGTAATTGTATAGTCTACGGAGTAAAACTGAAGCTGTTAAAAGATTTCTATTTATCCTTTTTCTAATAAGTGAGGTTTAATATTTATCACTGCTATTCAGGGTTTAGGTCTTTTGTTGGCTTTTTGTTTGTACCTGTTTTCATTACATAAGGATTGTAGTTTTGTCAAGAAAAGGAATGGACCATGTGCATAGTAGAGCTAATGAGTCACAGATGTAAAGATTCTGGCATATTACCATCTAATAACTTTTTAAACTCATATTCCATAATCAGACAAATGCAAATTAAATACATCTGTTTTCAAAATTATGCATCATTCCTGTGTCTGGTAGCAATGTGTGTTTAGATGTTTTTAGCTTGTTTAAAAAACATAAAAAAGAGGATGATGCTGTTCTTTCAAAAATTATATACCCTAAACGTAGCAGAAAGTAGCAAGGCCAATAAAGTTTGCTTTGTATTGTTGCACTACAGTACTAGGGTCAGTCTCTGTTCACTTCACTGGTATAATCAGGAGTAACTCCACTGAAGTCAATAGAGGTACCTCGGTATGAAATCAAAGTGAGAGGAGTGTCACATTCCAGTTCTTAAGATGTGATTTAAATGTACCATTGGAGAAATGCTACATGCATTAGAAAATTCCTATGACTTTATTTATAAAGAAAAATCTTAAATCACTGTGCTCAAAAGGGGGGCGGAAACAGAAGTGGTATACAGCTATTTATAATGGTTAAAAAATCCTGCTGTGGCTTACAGCCTCTGTCAGGTTAAAAGTGCCTTGAGATGCTTTAGATAATATACTGTGCTACAGGATAGAAGAGGTTTTTGTTTAAAATATACCGATCAACTGTAGAAGAGAGAGAGAGGCCATTTTCCTTTGTTAACAGGTCTAACTCCCACCCTCCAATGCAATACTGGAAAGGTGTAAATTGGGTGCAGAATTCACCTCTCTCATCCTCTCAGTTGGTTCCAACTCTGGTATTCTTCTCTTCCTTCATCAATACGATGAGAGTCCTGCACATGCAGGGAGAGTAGAATATGAGAGGCTAGATCCACCATGGGGGATCTGAGAGGAGAATTTTTGTCCTGAAGGTGGAGATACTGCTGTATATGTCAAGAATGTTGAACTCAGCCATCTGACTACTCCTGGTCTAGCAGAAGACCGTTGTTCAATGTGTATTATTGTGTATATACTATCAGTTTATGTGCTGAATGTCATATGTTAAACAGACTATTAAAGGCATAATAATTCAAAGTCATTTCAGGATCTGCTCTCAGTCTTTCAAGTTTCGCAGTGATCTCTTGGCAGAGCTTTGTACACGTACCTCTCTAAAAGTACTATAACATATGTTGGTTGAAAATGGCTTACACCTCAGCCAACTGTAGCCTAACAGATGTCAAATGTTCATAATTATCCATAATAATATTTGATACTGCTAAGTGGCTTTTCTCTTTAAAATTCCTTTATGTTCTTTATTCAAAATAATCAGCCAAATCTCTGATATATTGCTTACACCTAGTTCTGTTTCCCATATGACAGACAGAGCTGTTGATAGGCAGTGGGATGTACTAAACACAGTGTTTGTTCTGTTTGTCCATTAGTAAATTGTCCGTGTGATGTTTTGTGTCGTGTTGTTTTGGTCCCATGTTATGTTGTGTCCCTAGGGTCTGCCAGGCTTCCCCACAGTTGCTGCTCTGCACAGTAATCAGATCCTCACCGTCAAGGTTTGTGCCTGACATGTACCAGTTCAGTCAGGTCTCTCTATCAGCATAAGAGTGCGCATGAATAGTTAATTTTGCCATGGGATACCAATTAGCCCATCTTACTTATTATGGGCCTAATTCTGATTTCACCACACTCGGGTTTCATGCTGTAACTCCACTTATTCCAGTGGAATTACTCCTGAGATACAGCGTGAGTGAGATTAGAATCCAGCTCTGTGTGTGTTAGTACCTACCCTAGCATCCACATCACACATACTCTGGAAGGGCATTTTGGTTTGTAGATGAAGTTTTGTTATAACCGTGCTTTATTAAGACATACAGGAGTATGGAAAATGTCAAAGTACTGTTCATCAGGCACCTAATGAGCACAGGCAGATTCAATTATCTGTTTATGTGTCATGCACCAGTAGTTTAAACTGTACCCTTGCAGATACACTTTGAAAAATGTGTAAATGAAGCCGGAAGGATTTAAACAGTCTAGGTATGCCTGGACTTCAGATATCATTAAAATGGAACCATTCTTCATGGCACAATATGCTGGTTGGAAAATCTGACTGAAAATTGAATTGGTGCTTTGTCTATGGAATCTTTGCTGAAGGACCACCATGTAAGAAATGTGCTGATTTTATAGCCCTAGGATTATAAAATGTTGATGAACTCAGAGATGCCTAGAAGATTTGCTGGGAAGAAAACTTGTGTTATGTTACCTTCAATCAATCCATAAATAACAAAGCTTCTATCTTGTATCCTGTCAATCTAGATGTTAACTCCTTTAAAAGAAAAGGCACAGATTTTATCAGACACAAGCACCAGTTTATATTATATTAGCTATTATAAATCTAATGTACATATCTTTATTTCTTTCTTGGGGCCTTCTGATGTCTATTCTTCAACTCTCTCATCTCTGAACTTCAACCTTTGACCTCACCTGCCTGATCAGATGGTGTTTCCTAAAATCAATCATGGGTTTCTCTCTGCTGATCAGCAGCTCATTAAACGCCGCCTCATTAAGGTAGTGCTTAATCTCACTGGAGTCTGGTTCTTCTTTACATTTGAATATTACTCTATACTGTACTTTTTGTCATAAGCCTTCTTTTAGTGGGTAATTAATCTGAAAAATGTCTTGGAGCCAAATCATTTTTCGTGAAATGTGTTTGTGTAAAATAGCAGTGGAAACTACACAAAGCTTTGCTAAAAAGTTCATAGTTAAAATTCAGCCAGTGAGGCTTCTTACAGTAGTTTGCTTTCTGGAAACTGAATAAAAAATGCTATTTTTTTAAAGGAAAGAAATGTGTTTTGACAATTTGTAAATTAAGTTATTGCAAAATCAGTGTATCTAAATCATAAAAGTAGCCACTTACTTATCATTATCAAACTGCTACTGAAAACAGATAAAATATAGTATGCAACTTTTCAGCAAGGCAATTATATTTCACCATCATTTTAGAATTCTACCAGTGCTCAATTGTTGAGCTTTGCAAAATTACTTTGAAAATATAACAACTCTCAGACAAACCTACTCACTCAGTCTTTGCTATGAATCTATGATCATGATGATCACAAAGTGAAAATTATACCTGCTCTTCCAAATCAATTACTTGCTTTGGGAAACTGGGTGAGTAGAGTTTTGCAAGGCAATACTAACCATCAGTGTAAATCCTGCTATTGGACACGCAGTTTCGGAACTTGAGCCTCACTCTTTGTGACTGTATTGGCTGGTTGCACCGTACAGGTGCAGCACACTAGTCTTCTGAGGCAAAGTGCAATCTCTGCCATAAGAAATGAAGAAGCTGTTTAAGACCCATCTCCATCTATGATCAAAGTAAGCATCCTGCTCAGAGCAGCTATTTCAGCCCATCAGGAACTTGTTATAGGTAAATCGGTGCCTTTTCGTGGGGCTTTGTACATCTGAAAACAACTTTCTGATGATGATTTTGTTGACTCCTGTTCAGGGTGATCAAGGACAAGCTGGACCCCCTGGTCCTCCAGGGCCACCAGGACCCAGAGGTCCTCCAGGAGACACTGGCAAAGATGGCCCCCGAGGGATGCCTGGAGTACCGGTGAGTTAGCCTAGAGGATATAGTGGCATCACTGTGGTATATGAGTGCTTTACAAGCATGAATAAATTTAAACTCAGAAACACTCCTGTGGGATGGGAAATATTATTATTCACATATTATCAATGGAAAGCGGAACCATAGGCAGGTTATATGACATGCTTATGGCAACACAGTCAGTAAGTAGCCGGGCTGGGAACAGCATCCAGATATCATGACTCCCAGTCGTGAAAATTGCTTCCCCCGGTTCCTGACCTTTCTGAATTGTTCCCTGATATTCTAATTATTGCAGTGCTGGGCAGCCTCTTTGCAAATAAGAATAGAATGTTTCCACACAGCCCCTCACTTAAAGCTAAACTTGAATCTAGGTTATTGTGTGTTTGATTTGACTTCTGGTTCCCTAATGACGATTAATATTTTTAAAAAATGAAATTAGAGGAAACAGATTATTAAACTCTGTACACTATTCTCAGAGCCTGATTCTGCCATCCATACTCAAGTTGAGCAGTATACTGCTCCTCAGAAAGTCCCATACATTTCAGTGGCGGTACTCACAGGCATCATTTGTTTGGGAGGAAGAATCAGGCCTTTAGCTTTTTGGCATTTTATTGTTGGAGGTCTGACAAAACTTTTTTAAATTAAAACATAAATACAAAAGTCACTTGGCCCTATTTTTAACAAGTCTTGGAAATGCTCATGATTTTACATTTTTGTGATGTACTAAACTCTTTAGGTTTATTTTAAGGTTATCACCCCCCCCACACACACACTTCCATTTTCATAGTCCTATGGGACATAAAATCAACATTGTGAAGGAAAATTCATGGTTCCACATGTGAGGCCAGGGCAGAAAGACATAAACGTTTCCTAAAGAGTCCTTTTTTTGGTAAAAAGTAAAACCAAAAGGAAAATACATCCAAGCTCATGTTCTGATCTCATTCTGAGTGCCTCATCCTACATTATATTAACTGTATAAAATTATAGAACATAACTTAACAATAATAGTTCAGCTCTATTAAAACTTCTTTGGAAAACCCAACAAGACCTGGCATTTAGAAGTCTGAGTCCAAAAAACCTTGCAAGAGTTGCCTTGAAAACCTTTGGTTAGAAGAACACTGTGAAAGGTTGTATACATCTGCTGCCTTCCATTCTTTAAGGTTCATCTCAGCCACCCATTCACTTCTGCCAGTGATGCACTATCCCTGCATTGTCAAAAAGAAACTTTGGACTTCATTTTGATATCCCTTCCCCTGGTACAACTCCACTCACATAGTGGAGTTACTCCTGCGTTACAGTTGTGTAAGTGAGATCAGAATCCTCTGTCTGACTCCAATACTATAATTTTCTCTGGATAATGCACAAGAGGCTGGGGAAGGTCAACAATGATGGAGAGCGAGACTGATTATAATGTGACTTGATTTTTGCAAAGGGAGCAGAATGAGAATAAGTAGGCACAGGGACTGATTTACCCTTTTATTTCTGCAGTCCTTACAAGCCACAGTGAAGGCACTTTAATGGGACAGTCTGTGAAACCTTACACTTATACTCCTCTATACCTGTGGATAAAGGCCTTCAATTCCTAGGGCAGTCAATACGGCACTTTTAACAAACACTAAGTTGACACGCACAAAAATAACAGTTGAGAATAGTTACCTGCAGCAACCATTTACTATATGCACAAATTGCTTCCTACCCAGTGGCAAAGCATTCATCAAAGATGGAACAATTTAGCGACAGTGTGTCAATGTCAGAGAAAGCTAGAATGTCTGAGAACTATTCCATTTCCTTTTCTAGCATTCTGTGTAAATAAACCATTTAGATATTGTTCAGGTGTATGTAACATCAGTGTTTTCTTATATTTTATTTAGGGTCCTGAGGGCCAGATTTTCAAATGTATTCAGGTGCCTAAAAAGATGCAGATAGGCACCTAGTGGGATTTTTCAAAATCCTAAGTGGGTTTCCAAGTGAAGTCAGTGGAACTTTGCAGAATCAGCACCTTGCAGGACTGGACCTAGTCAGATGATGACCTAGTTAAATTCTGTGGGTCTCCCAAGTTATGCAGCAGCAGAGGTTGCCACAATTCAGAGATAAGCGCTCCCTCACTAGTTACTGCTGTATGTATTTGGCTGAGGCTGCCCTCTTCCCAGAGCAGACATAAACTCAGCCCTCGGGCTCATGGGAATGACATTTCCTGATTTCTGCTCAATGAATCCCTGGCATCCTGACACCAGGGCTTGTTCTTCTGTGGCTGACTGATTTATATTTAGTCAGACAGGAAAGAGTTGTAAAGGGGCTACATGGCCTCTTCCTGACTGACACCTTTGTTTCTGATATTTGAATACAAATGGATCTTTGAGCTGAAGATTCATCTTCCTTGTCTCACACATCCAACAAAGCAGTGATTAGAGAGTGTAAGAAAAGAGACACTGCAGAATTCCAGGCTAGAAGACACAGACCCCTCCACCATCAGCAAACTCCATACTAGAGCAACCGTTAATGAGATCAGCAATGTGCCCTCCTCTGCAACTACGTGTATTTAAAAGAAAACTGGCCAATGATGGACCGGCCTTATCTTATCTTCCCACGTGAAACGGCCATATTGGACAGTTGCACCAACACCTAAGTTTCAGTACCGCATGCATCCTCAGAAGGGAATGGAATGAGAAATCAGGTTTCACTGCAGCTACTCTGGGGCTTTCTCAGTATTTATGTCCCAGAATACAACAACGTGCTTCTGAAACTCTAGCGTCATTTAAATTGGGTGCCTCTGGCATGCTCTGAGAAAGTTTGAAGCAACTCTGTCTCTGCTTTGCCTCCTTTACATCTAATAAGATTAGATAAAACCCATCAGTTTTGTGACACAAAATAGAGTGTCTTCTTTACCACTGCAGAGCAAATGAAAAGGTTCCTATCAGTCAGCAGAACAGTAATTCCTCTTCTGACCTACTCAGTGTGAGACCGAGTTTGGAAAAATTCTAGGTTGAGATTTTCAAAGCCAACTATGGGATTTATCAATACAACTCTCATAGAAATTAATAGGAGAGGTGTGGCTTTGAAAATATCAAGCCTAGGTTTTTTTTAGCAAAGCATTAATTTGCAAAGAGACAAGGTGGGTGAGGGAATCTCTTTTATTGGACCAACTTCTGTTGGTAAGAGAGATAAGCTTTCAAGCTTACACAGAGCTAAGATCAAAAGCTTGTCTTTCTCACCAACAGAAGTTAGTCCAGTAAAAGATATTCCCTCACCCACCTTGTCTTTCTAATATCCTGCAACCGACATGGCCACAACATCACTTACTTTGCAAAGTCATTTATAAACCTACTCAAGTGTAGCTGTAAATTACTTTGAATGACAAAAAAAGCAGGTCTTGGGATACATATGCAAAACAACATTACTTCATTTTCCTTTAAAACTGCAGTTTGCTGGGAAGGACTGTTGTCTGTTCATTAGAACTGGAAGACAGGATATTTGGTACTTAAGAGATCTTGAATTAAGAGAATTATCCCATTAAAAGATTGAAAAACAACTAGCAACTCTTCGAAGCCCATCATGTTACCAGGAAGAATTTTTACCTGCCATTTTAGCAGCCAGTGATCATAATAATATATATATCCATGCAGCTGTCACGTGCTTCAGTAGGTATTTTGGTGTAATGTAGTTAATAGACATTTTAATGTTACTAAGCAGGGAGTGAATTAGGGTGACCAGATAGCAACTGTGAAAAACAGGACAGGGGGTGGGAGATAATAGGCGCCTATATAAGAAGAAGTCCCAAAAAACGGGAATGTCCCTAAAGATCGGAACATCTGGTCACCCTAGAGTGAATGTAAATAACATTATTGATATAAATCCAATTTGTTTTTTAAGGGAGAGCCAGGAAAACCAGGTGAACAAGGGTGGATGGTAAGTACCTTTATTTCTTCTGTTTCTAGTTCACTAAACAGTTATAAAAAGTACCTTTATGTTCTCTTCATAATTAATAACTCCCAAGAGTCTTATGATTTTGTTCTACTTAACCCTTTTTTGTTACAAAAGTGTATGGATCCTCCTCTGTAATGAGAGCATTGAATTATAGATCTCCTCCTATGCACAACAGGCTGACTCTTAAGGCCAGATTCTTCTCTCAACTTACAGAAGCAGAAGGGAACCCAAGCAGCTGGTAGCACAGCACAGAAAGGAGAAAGAGCCAGCCGAGTTGCATAATACTCCACTCCCAGGGAGTCCCCATATATGTCCTCCCTTCAAAGCTTAATTATTGCCTCTTGCCCACTTCTTTAGAGAGCCCAACTCTCACCTGGCTCTGTGGTGACAATCCTGGCCCCTTTCCCTGATGGAACAATAAAGAGGAAATGCTGCACACTGAAATTCACAGGGTCTTCTTCTCCCTATGAGTTTTTTCCCCATATATCGGAGCATCTGGCCCTTAATTCAGTAGTCAAGGGAATGCATTTTTTATGAGTACAATGATCTGGGAATAGATGTGTTCTGCTGCACCATTCAATTTAAAATAAAATGAGTATGATCACTTTTAACCCCCACTTCAACCAATGAGCCGGTGAAAGAGTGACTGCTGCCCAGTGCACATGTGATATGTGGTCCATACACTGTTTTTTGTCCTTTGAGGTCTCCTCTCACAGTGCTGGCCAGGCCCAACCTTATTTTCTTATGAGAGCTGACAAAATCACAGCCCATGGCCCTTTTGGATTTGTGGATCTCTAGAAGCCCTGGGTAGCAAGATAACAGGGGCAGTAATCAGACACAAATTTGATTGCTTATAGTCTGAATTTCTGAAGTTTTGAGCAGAAATGGTGTTACTTTACCTTGAAAAACTTCAGATTATTTTGGATGGCAAAAGACACGTATTCTTAGAAGCTGATGAACCTAAGAAATGTCTAGGCTCTGAAATGCCCTGCTGCGAACAGGCAGTTAAAGAAAATCCTATGGCTTGTTCATTTGAAGATAATGGTTAAAGAAAAAAGAGTACCACCCAATGTTCTAATCAGTTTATTTTTTTTCTCCTTCCCTCTTCTGTTTTTCTGATTGCCCATTGATTATAATGTGTATAATAGCTGTGGGTTTGTTTTACATTTGCTTTAATACTGTTCTGTGTGCTCTCATTAATACACTGTGGACCAGATTCGCTCAGGCTCTGTAGCAGTGTCTTCTAGTACAGACCTTGGCACAGAATCACCAGAGGCAAAGTCTACCTGGATGAGGTTTGCTGCAGTGCAAAGTGCCTGCAACCTCCTTGCCACTGGTTCAGACAGAGCGGACCATTCCAAAAATTAGGTTCCGTGGGATTACTCTGCTCATGTGAATAAATGCTACAGGATCAGGCCCTACACTATTTCAGTGGAAATAGGCACACCTACCTCATAAGGACTTTATGTTGATAAAGTGCCTTGATATCTTCCCATAAATGTGAGAAGTATTATTAGAATGGGGGAAACTAAGGTTCCAATCTTTGCAATTATGGACAAACAACTGCAGGGCACAGCTTGAAACTACTTAGCTTTGCTAACTATTTTCTCCTCTCACAAATAGTCAGTCTTGCAGCCTTCCAAGTGGAATAACACTTCACAGAGAGGGATTGTTGGGAGATAATGAGATGATAGCAAGTCTTGGCAGCCTGTGTGTCTGTGTTCACCCACAGCATACAGTTATCTCACAGCAGTTGCACACCATATTGTGTGTTACTCCTTACATAGTTATTATGGCAGAGGTTTCATCACAATAGTTCTCAAAATGAACCCTCCCTATACTTTCAAAGTGTATTACAGAGACACTGTCAAGTCATATAAGGTCTGAATTCACACAGGCTTAAAACTTGATTATTATAGTAACAAATATAATTGTTATTTAGAAGCACCAATTAAAAAAATCTTCACACACACTTTCCCTCAGTTTGCTTGCATAACTTTTCTTACCTTTAATGAGAGTTATTCAGGCATGCTGAAGTAAGGACAGATTGGAACTAAAATGCGATTGGAGCATATAGACACAGTTTTCATATATGTGTAAGGCCTAGAGTGAGTCACAGTGACTTTTTAAATATTATTCACATGTACATACAACTCATTGGATGTATTAAATTCTTATATGTAATTTTAAAACAATTCATGCTTCTGTATGCAATAGTTTTAAATCATTTTAATGTAGCTGGATTCCTGAGACTAATTTTCTTCAGTTAAATGAGAGGTCCACTGACTTCAATGGAGTTATAACAGTTTACACCAGCTGATGGTCTGCTCCATTTTACTGAAAGCTCTTGAACAAATAACAATGATGCATTGACTGATAAAGGAAAAACATACTTCAGATGAAATCAGTAGGGCAGTTGTTATTACAATGCCACTCCTCACCTTAGCTGGAGGGAGGTTTGGTTAGACCAGCTTGGGGATGGCCAACCCCTGGTTCCAGAGAGGCATAGGAGAGGAAGTGCTTGTGCTCAGACACGCAGGAGCTTAGTCCCCACTCTCCCAGGTGCCTCAGAATGAAGGTGGGAATGTCCCTCAAGGAGAGAGAAGGGGTTCTCTGCTTCTCATTGGTCAGTGGGAGTGATAGGGGAATAGAGGGAGCCAATGAGCTCTTACAGGCACCCTCATTTCAATGGAATGATGCCCCATAAGTCTTGGGGCCATCTTGAGGCTATTGCTGCCCCCCCCTTCCTATTGTTGAGATACTATTGATTTCAGTTTCCTAGATACTGTGGCTCTGACTTATTGTATCTTCTGTACTGGGAAAGTGTTTTTTCCGTTAGGGCCAAATTGGCAGGATGTCAAGGATGAGAGGGTCACTTTCCTTGCAGCATCATGGAAGACCAGTTTTAGGTGAAAAGGAATGAGAATACAAATATTTATTTAGTTTGTCACCTCTTGTGTCTTGGGTCTAATACAGATAAAAGTTAAAAGTCAGTTCCTGGAGGTAAATCTGAGTAAAAGGCCCAGGATATAACTAATTGTCATTTTTGTATATCTGAAGAAAGGAACACTATGTCTTCTGAGACTGAGGTAACCCTCATTCCCCCTTGAGTGTGTGTGGGGTAGGGAGAAGATTCAGGGGTGGGCTGAGTTGTAAAGTTAGGCTAAAGTGAGTCAGCTCTGAATTATTGGTTAGCTGGTGTGTGGCTATTTACCTCCATACTGAACTAAGTAAAATGCCTGGTATGTGAGGGGGTGGGTGGATTGTGCCCCTTCCAACTGCCACACTTGAAGCCTGCTGCTTACTATCCATCCCTGTTGTCTGTGTTTTATTTGCCTGTGTGTCCTGACCAATATGTTGTACAATCTTTAATACCCAAGAAGTGGTCCCCATTATTTCCTTCTCATTTTCAGAACTGAGAATAAGAAATTGAATTGCTGATCATTTTGTACCAGGAGTTAGAATTTCTGGTTGCAATCTAATGAGTGCCTCATTTGTGGTTTGTGACAGGAAACCTCAACTCTGGCACTGAAATATTAATGTTCTTATACTATTTTTTATGAATACTTTGCAGTCTGCATTTGGAGTGTTTAAACACTTCTTAAAGCATTTTGTGTCAAGTTCAGCGGTACGTGCCAGCTGCTTTGTGCCACATCAGTGGCACAGAGCAGCTGGACACCTGGCTTTACAGTCAAGTAAGCCAAGCTTACAGCTGTTTTGCATCCCTAGAGTAGTGCAAAGCAGGCAGAGTGTACTGGTGGTAAATATGGACCTTTGCTTTTGGGATGCAAAAAGTCTCATGCTACAATAATCCTCCCCAGTGCAAAACCACCCCAAGCTACATATAAAGTCTGTAGGATTAACAACTTTGCGTTTATCCATTTTCACTGGGCAATCCTTCTAGAAAACATGACCTACATGTTGTTGTTTTCAGATATGCAAAATAAGGGCCTGATCCTGGAGTCCTCTCTCATAAGAAACTGTCACCCTTGAAGAAGACTGCAGGATCGGACCCTGAATTCTCAAAGTGACAGATCTTGAAACTGAAAACCTATTAATTTTCATATGGAGAAAAAGAAAATAATCTAACTCTATGAAATAAACTTAAAGGGGATGTCAAAACAGAGACTGTGAAGTGCTATTAGTTTAAAGTTTGGTGAAATCCTGAGGGGTAAATCGTCAGCTGATGTAAATTCCCACAGCTCCATTGATTTCAGTGAAGTCTGCCCTGAAGTCAGTGGAGCTATGGGAATTTACACCAGTTTAATAATTTTGCTTTTATACATGTAGGATATAGACAAAGCTGTAATGCACCATTTGTGCCATTCTGGCAGTGTAGTCAATATAAATCCTGGATGAGGTTAGTTTAGAATTAAGTTGGCTACAATTTGCAACTTAAGAGCTAAAAGTTGGCAGTCAAATTTTCAGCCTATAAATCCTGAGGCAATTATTCCTTCCTCCAACACAAATCTACGTGGCTGTTTTGAGTTGCTAGTGCTAGTGCAGTAAGAATGCCAGTCATTGGTTTTTCATCCTTTTTAATATGTTTCTATACATCAAGCCTCTGCATGTTTCAATTTGGCATCTCATATGAAAATATAGTATGTGTTAGTATGCTTTTGTATGTTTTAAATATACCTCAAGGATCTCTAGTGTTTGTGAGTAAACTAGATTTAGTTGTTTTTCAGAATGGATAATTGTCTCTCTATTTTGGAAGGAAAAAAACATGTAACTAGTTAAGATACTGAGGTGTTAGGCCAAATTTTCAAAGATCTGATCAACAGGTAAGCTATACAAAACATATGTGCACAAATTGTGTGTGTAAGCCAGTAAATGAGAAAATTAAATCAGTTTGCATGTGTAAATATGCAAATTAAGGGTTTTGTAGGAGCAACAGATGTACAAATATTTTGCATGGTTCATATGGCCCAAATTCTAAATGCTTAACAAATTATGCACTCTACAAATGCAGTACATTTTCAGTACATTAGTACAGAATAGTGTACAGTCATACAGATGTACTATAATATCTCAGTGGAATATTTAAGGGCTGTTCCACAAATAATGAACATTTTGGGCTCTATCCAGCTGATATTTTCTATAGCTTTCCAAAATGAGAAAACTGCTGAAGATTAAAGGTGCTGGATGCCCAGCTGGCCAACTTAAGTCAGATGGTCTCTGTCTACTGCAAAAGTCCTTTCTCTCCCACCAAAAAAAAAAAAAAAAACCGCCCAAACCTGAGCGACAGCATGTTGCAAAAGAGGCATGTAACAGGCAAAATATACTTGCCTTAATTGCAATTTGTTCAGGCAGACAAATTCCCTATTCTTGTGAAAAATATCATCATAGCTTTAATGATCACAGATGATCAGTTCTTGGTGCTAATCTCATCCCAAAAATAGCACCTCATATGGAATAGCATGTGTAGCATCAGACTGGAGTATTTGCTCTGTATTTACTCAGAGGATGAATGCTACTACTGAATTATCAGATCTGCTTTCTGCAGTACCAGGACTTTATCGGGATGTTTTACTATCCTGAAGTGGATTCCTGGAGGCATCTAATCCTTTTAGTTCTAGCTTTTGTACTATTTATCACTGAGCTCCTTCAGTGCTATCAGTTAAAAAAAATCAGTTTGGGCATATTTCTTTCCTGTATGTCTTTCTTTCTATATCTACATGACCTATTCTGGAGGAGCAAGTTCATGAAAGAAGGAAAAGGCATGTCTCCTCACTTCCTCCTTCTGTTGATACCTCCACCCATGCTCTCCTCCCGCCCTCCCACCCCCGCCCCCGCCACGTGTTTGACATCTTGCCCCTCCTGCTGGCGTCTTCCATCCCAATTCTTTAGTGTTCCATATTTTCCCCTTTCATCCCTAGTCTACACTTACCAGTCCTCCTGTCCTCTGGCTGCTCAGCCCTGGCTCCTCCAGTTGGGGCTGTCCCTGCTTTTGCCCTTCCTTCAGTCAATGAAGGACTGAATTCACCCCAGTTCTTCCCTATGTGATCTGCCTTTAACTCACTCATTCTGTTATCCTCATGGACCAGCAAATAAAATGGAAGGCAGTTAACTAAGTATGATGTATGTTAACATTTAACTGATTCTGAAAGAATCTTTTAAAATACAATGGATATTTTTACTTTCTTTATCCACTTGGGACCCTGAGAATGAGTTAACAATATCTTTCTTTGTCAAACTAAAATTTTGAGCCATATACATGAAATCACAGCGGGACAGTGGAGAATTTTTGTTGGTATTTTTTAAATTACTATTCATTTAAAAAAAGTTTTAGGAGAACAGTTTTGGCACATCACCCTTTACATTCGTAAATTACTCTCTTGTTCTAGAAATTTTGAGTTTTACTTTAATTCACAAACTGTGTGGCATAAACGGATGAAAATCTATGCACATAAACGTCAAAGGGAAGTTTTGCAAACATCGGGGAACCTAAACTGACCCAAAAAAGGAACCAAAGTTGAAATGTTGAAGTCATGATGCAAACCAAATTAAATGGTAAAATGTTATCATCACTGAGCCAGATCCTCAGCTGGTATAAACTAGCATTTCTCCACTGACTTTCTTGAAGCTATAGCAATTTACCTCAGCTCAGGATGTGACCCATAGTTTAGTTCCAAGAGTATATTGGTCAATTTTTAATTATCTCCTCTGTACTTGTGTTATTATCAAATAGAATGACACTTACATTTTCTGGGATGCCATAGCAACAGAGATCTGCTGAAGAAAAGCACTATATGAAAACTAATTAATTGCTGCTGTTGTTTTTTCCATCAGTGAAAACATATAGCATTCAGGCCACTACTTAATCAGAATTTATGTGAAGTTTCCTATCTGATAATTAGCTTGTTTCTTACTTAGCTATTGTTTTATCCAGTTGACTTCACCAGTACTAAAGCCAAATGCAGTTAAACATAAATACATGCTATAAGAATGAATTACCACTGCATGGGGCAAGTCTCCTTTTGGAGCCATACAGGACCATATTTTCAAAACTTCTTCATGTGCTCATTGTGCATACAAAACAGGATCAGTGAAATCCTGGCTCCAGTGAAGATAATGACAAAACCTTCATTGACTATGCAGCCTAGATTTCACCCCTTATATAAGATTAGAGCTTTACACTGTCCCCTGGTTCAGATTTCTATTTCAATTTTTCTGCCCTCAGGCTGGCAGGGGCTGGAAGTTTTGTAGGGCGAGCATACAGGGAGCAACAAAATGTGTACTGTCTCTTTAAAGGAGCAGCAAATTTGTGAGGTTTTGCAAGTGTTCCAGTGAGTGGGACTGGACACTGCAGGGGAGACGGTTTGGGGAATATTCAGGGCTGGAAGGGCTCTTAGTGTCACCTTGCAAGTAATAACTAGGCTGTGAGCCAGCTGCTGCTGGTATCAGGGCCCTGAGCCAAAGCTGCACAGCATAGAGTCACCAAGGGTTACAGGGCAGACGGTGACACAGCCACTTACTGGTCTGTGTTGAAACCTCAAGCATCACACCAACATGCAAGTAGGTAACAGAGGAGTTTTTTAAAGTCACAGTATCACACTTTGATACAATTATTTATTGCCATTGAGAGGTGTTTTACTTCATTATGTTTTAAAAGCATCTAATGTAAATATGCTTCAATAAGCAAAAGCACTCACGTGTCCTTTACTTTTTCATTACGTTTTCTCATTTGGCATTTACATTCGCTATCCATGAAATTTGATATCTTGTAAAACAAATCATCTGTGCTATACCAGACATACAAATAAAAATGGTCAGAGTTCATATTTCTTACATTTCCTTGAACATTAAACATCTAGGTAATTTGAAATTGGATACAAAAACACCTTGAGTGATTCTTCCTAAAATATTACAATCTGAAATTACTTTACTTTTGAACTACATTGTAATATTTACAGAACAGATTTATATATTTCCTCCTCACTATAACACTTTTTCCTGTTCTGTAACTTGCTAAAACACACATAGTTAACAGACTGTGCTTAAAAATATTAGGACAATATAATGATTATACTGTTCTTTCCCCCACTTTTTCATTTTAATAGGAGAGTTGGCTGTGTAAGGCAGTTCAGAAGAAAATCCTGGTCCCACTGAAGTCTATAGTTTTGCCATTGACTTCAGTAGCACCAGGATTTTACTCCCGGTGTTTACTAACCAGGGAACACCCAAGTATCAAATCATCGGACACACCTCCATTGGTTCATCTTTGCTGTTCTCAACCCTAAGGAGACAACTCCAGAGACCAATTAAATTCACAAAGTAGTGATTAAAGCCAATCTGGAAGTCTTCTGGCTTTTACATGCACACTCACAAAAACCTGTTGGGTCACCTTATCCCAGGATATCCCATTTTCCACTGGCATCAGATGGATGCATGTGCAATATGTTGTACACACACGTAGGCTACGTCTTCACTACCTGCCTGAATCAGCGGGTAGAAATCGATCTCTCAGGGATCGAATTATCGCGTCTCGTTGGGACGCGACAGTCGATCCCCGAATCGACGCTTGTACTCCTCCACCACAGGTAGGAGTAAGCACTGTTGACGGGGGAGCCGCGGAGATTGATTTGCCGCCATCCTCACAGCGGGGTAAGTGGGCTCGGATACGTCGAATTCAGCTACGCTATTTGCGTAGCTGAATTTGCGAATCTTAAATCGACACACTCACCCCCCCCCCGTAGTGAAGACGTAGCCTTAGAATCAGCTGCAGCAATCGATTAGCTTCCCCGCTGCAATTATACACAATTAGCAATATGAGAGTCTTGTGAACTACAGCCTCCCTCCAGTCTCTCATTCAGAACATATGTGCCAGTGGTTAGACTCCAGAAGACATTCTCAAACCTGTCTTCCATCCCTGGTAATGCTCTGTGTTACCTTCTGAGATATTAGCTAGCTAATTTACTCACTGTGTATCTTAAGATATTATACTGTTTAAAGAAGAAGCTTTACAAAGATTTTTATGGCCTCTGATTAGCAGAAGCTACACTTTTATTTTTATTGTATTTTAGCATTTTTCAGCTCCCTATTTTGTGCAGGCATTACAGCCAAGGTATTGAAAACTGACTGCTTCAGGTTAGCCTTCCCAGTCCACATTAGAATTTAAATAAAAGTGGCGTACTCTTCAAATGTGCTGAGCACCTGCAGCACCCATTGACTTAGTGGGATTTCAGGGAGCTCAATGTTTCTCAGAATCAGGCCACTTTAATTTAGGTTATGAAACATGGATTTAGGAGCCTAACTTCAGGTATCAGGTTTGAAAATTTTGGCCCAAGTCTCACAACAGGTCATTAAAATAGATAAGTATTATCATCCCAATTTGCACAGGGGATTGAGGCACAAAGAGATTAGTAGATGTAGATAAGCTACGTGAGCTTCTTCAGTATTAGTGGAAATAGAAATTAGGTTTAGGTCACTTGTCCCCAAGCCCTGTTCCTTAACTACAATAACATCCTTTCTGCTGCTAATGGTGATAGTGACAGTAGGCCAGATGCTACTCTATGCTAGACATGTGGAAAGTAGCAAAGTAATGTAGATGGGCCTTACCCTAGTGTGTGTTTCACCTGTCTCCATACACTGCAAAGGCTCCTGGGCTTGGGCGAAAGGTAGAACTGAGATGGGGAAGAGGAGAAGGTGCTCATGCAGCATATGCCTTTCAAGTTCAGCCAGAAATTCAATAAATAGCTACCCAGATATTATCCTGGTTGAATGTGCAGCTGCAAAGCACCACTGAGAAGGGTTTCATTGCAGCCACTAGCAGGGACCAGAACGTGGCTCCTGAGGGAGCTGTGCTATGGAAGGAAAAGACTTAGAATGCTGTTTGGAAAACTGAGCCTCTCTGCAGATGCTTCTGGAGCTATCCCAAGAGCTAAAAGGGGTCCAGTCCATCAGGTGGGCAACACAGCCCTCTCCCAATTCCAGGGAAAAAATGGGAAAATACTATACATTTTACATTCCGTTTCCTAGTTCCTAGTTTAGCATGTAGGGTAGCAAGTGCTCCCAATTACAGTCCTAATAAGAAAAAGTAATTAAAATCATTTCCCCCCTGGATATTTTACTTATGTGCTTATATACATATATTAGAGAGACAAGGTTGGATAGGTAATATCTTTTATTGGACCAACTTCTTCAGCTCTGTGTAGTTCAAAATCTTGTATCTTTCACCAACAGAAATTGGCCCAATAAAAGATATTGCCTCACCCACCTTGTCTTTCTAATATCCTAGGACCAACCTGGCTAAAGAACACTGCAAATATATATAGTATCAATCCTATATTATTCTAAAAGGGAAGGCTTCCAACATGCTTTGTTAGAAATTGTAGACAACTCATTAAAAATAGAATCTAAGGGAAGTCCAGAACATGCTAAAATTTTGGTATTTAACTAAGTCCTCTCCTTTGGTATATAAATGGCTACATTTCCATTGTTCTGCCTAGGAGACCACTGGAAGGTGGGTGGGGGAGGAATCATCAGTGGATCAGTTGCACAAAGTTTCCACATAGCTTTGAGTGCCAGATCTTCCCCAGTCCCAATGCCACAGGGCAATCCGTCAAAGGAATACTGCTCCCATTTAACTGAGCTCAGCAGTTTGGAAGTTCACAGGGTAAGAAGCGCCAAAGAGTCCTGTGGCACCTTATAGACTAACAGAAGTATTGGAGCATAAGCTTTCATGGGTGAATACCCACCTTCGTCAGATGCAGGGTAAGAAGCACTTGTCACCCTGAATAAATTGTGAGAGTAAAACTTTTGGGTAAGTTTTTAATTACAACTGGCATTTCTGAGCTTAGTGCTGGAGGCAGCCATCTTGCTGAAGAGTGATATAATCTCTGACTCAAGTAGTGTAAGAGCTCAATGGAAGAGACAGGAAAACAATTTCCAACCTGGTTTAATACAGGTTTGGGTTTAAGCGCCATAAAGAGAACACTAATAATGACATAAAATACTTAATTTTAAAATATCATCCACTATTTTCTTTGCACAACTGTTAATCCATTTAAAAAGCACTTTAGGAAGTATTTTACCATCTCTTCCACTGGGTTTGCATGCATTTAGACTTTATCTGAGCTAGGGTTTTCTTTCAATTGCTATTTCAATTCAGATTTCTTTCAATTGCCACTACAAGTTCAGTTCCATCTGATAGCAATGTCAGGAGCTCTATTGTGAAAATCACCAATGGAATTAGACACAATACTTAAAACCACCTGCCTGTAGCCCTGTCTATACTAGAGCTCCAACTACTACTGCCCCTGGTGGAGCTGGAGTGATGGTAGCAATGGTGGGAAATTCTAGGGAAAACGCCTAGTTTGGCACAGCCATAGGGTCACAGATTACATCACTTTTCAGCAGAGTAGAAGCCTCTGGCACTAGACACAGAAATGCCCCAAATATAATTAATAAATTCACATTTCACAGTTTATTCCTGGAGATAGCAATAATATATTAATGATATTAACTTCTATTTAAATAGTCACTTTCTGCTGAAGGATCCCATATGGCTCTTCAATACCACAGTGAGAGATACCTTAGAAGAAACATAGAGAGATACCACTTCTAAAAGTATGTACATAGAGCACCACTGAAATGCAGCTACGTTTGTGATGGAGGTCAGCAAAGAACAGGAGCACCACAGTTGGGGGAGGGCAAATTTTGCCAGAGATCCCACGCCAAACCCTTGCTATAACAGTACCATGGGTTTTTTAAGCTGTCATCCAAATTTTTTTTCACCCTTCCAATCTGGACTAAGGGTTCTTGGTACAGGCTTCCTTTAAAGAACTCATTGTTATGATGCTATTGTTTTCATTTTGGAGGTGTATGAGGCACTATACTGCATGTCTCAAGGTTTATAGGGGTGCTATTTTTGATAGCATGGTCAATGTAACAGTGTTTTTGATGGCCTTATTCCATTTCACCCCATGTACCTGGATCAGTCTCCCTCGTCTTGTGTACCAAGTGACCCGATTATCCTTTTTCAGACCCCTAATCAAAATTCAGGTCTTCAGTCTAGCTAATGCCTGCTCTGATGCTACCTTCCGCTATACTAATGCTTAAGCATTTAGGGCTCTATCAGACCTTCAGGCCACTCTCCTGCTTACAGCTGTACTGTCTGAGTGGGAGCTCCAGTATGCTTGGTGTGGCAATTGCTGTGCCCCTAACAGGGTGCACTGCAATGTGTGCTCTTTTCTGTGGTTAGCCAGCTCTGCTGGCCAGTACAGAGGGAGGTAGCGCCATGGCTCCAATACACCGAAGTCAGTGCAAAACTGCCATTGGTTTCAATAGAATGGTTAAGAGCCCTACACTGTAACTGTATTTCTTCAGGGCACACACTTTGTATATAAAGTGCCTCACATATCACAGTCATTATATAAACAATAATAATAATGTTCAAACTGGAAAAAATATGGTGTGCTCCCACTATTCCACAGTTTATCCTTTTTTATCAGCTATTAGGAGTAATGGGATGATGTAACCACCCACAGTACACCTCTCTATTTGAGTTACTTGATCCCAGTTATTAGAGGATGCTAACAGTTATCAAGTATGCCTGACACAGGAGAAGTGCAAGGAGCCCTTTTGCTCACTAGCACAGCTATGTGGAAAGCTGTAGCATTGCTGTAAGTAGCACAAGGGGAATCTGATAAGGGTGAGGGATTCGGCTGAGAGTTTCTAAATTAATGGGTGTCGTGGTGACTGGCACTAGAAAAGGTTTCTCTCCTTTTTCAATCTGGGAGAGAGAGAAATACACCTTATAAATTATCACCGTATGTTTTTATGCCCCTGACCGCTTACCCAATGTACTGCACTCAACTGGACACACACACACTATCAACATCCTACTATTTTTTCAACTTCACCTTGAAATTTCTTGCACTTTGGTGCCACCCACGATTAACAATCAAGAAACATGCATTCCTTCATTCCCACATCCAGCATTTCCCCCCTCTCGGCCACCAACAGACCTTATAACCAAACGCCAACCACTTAATGGAAATAAGAGCTGACTTACTCTACAGTTTCTTGAAATCTGTGGCCTGGAAGGACTTCTCCTCCAGCCTAGTAAACCAGATAGCAGTTCCGGCCACTGTCCTGATACTCCCCAGTGCTGAGCATACTCAATTCCCACTGAAGATTGGAAGCTGAAAGCACTCAGCACCTCACAAGTGGCTTTCCGCATCTCACAAGATCAGGCACTGAAGTCAACAGAAAGGAGGATGCTCAGAATATTGCACAATCAGGCCCTAATACTGCTCCCGTTGATGCCAATGGCAAAACCCACATAGTCTTCAGTGGGGCAGGATTGGAACCTAAATAATGAGCTATCCTTATTCATGAGAAATCCAATCCAGCAATGAATTAGTCCAGGGAATTAGTGCCTGAAAGTGATAGGGTTTCTGATGGTGAAACAGGAGAACATTCTATTTCTGTATGAGGCCTTTAAGTGAAAGCTTCAGCCAAAGGCACTAACCTAAAGTTTTCAAACTTGGATGCCCAAAGTTAGTCACATAAATCCACATGTAAAACCTACATAACTCCATCCCTACTGGCAATTTTAGGACTCATAATTCACCACCGTTGGAGCTCATCCATGCTAGCAATGGTGATGGCTGTGGTCACCCAACATCTATGAGGATGAACAGTTGAAAAGTGCAGAAGGTTATCGTGGCAGGGAGAGTGTGTTGAACAGAGCACATTCTGCACCATGGACGTTCCCATGGCCTCTATCTCCACTGGCCAGCGATGGGGTAAAGATCACACTTCGCTCTCTTGAGGAATGTTGTAATGGCTGTTCTTCCACTGTGTGCCAGGAAACTCCAGGAGGCATTGTGTCCCTTGGCAACCTCTGCCCTGCCTTCACAGCATATGCCTATAAAGCAAAATCCATCCCTATATTTCAGAACAGCATTTTCATTTTGCAAGCTGAGTGTCTAAACAACTCCAGTTCTGATACTGCTCCCCTTTTTGACTTGGGGCAAGTCACAAAGGGCTGGATTCTGTGTTCTCCTCCGTTTGCTTTGTGTCACTCAGGCAGCACAGAGACAATGGACATACCAGACTAGTAAAGAATTTCCCCTGCATTTGGATCTCTTCATGGGTATAAGGCTGGAAGAGGTGGCAGAACCAGCTTCTGCAACAGCTGTCCCCACCTCCCCTGGGCCATTGCCTGGGAATAGGGATACAGGAAGGAGTTGTGTTGGAGCTGGTCTGACTTCCTCCAGGACCAACTGACATGGATCTAGGAGCTGCACGATTTCCCTGCTGCCTCTCCTCTGCAGCCAAGCTCCATTTGGGTGGAATGGAGAATCCAGGCCATTGAAGTCCCATTGAAATCAACGGGACTTGAGCACATGTTTAATGTTAAGCAGATGTTTAAGTGCTTTTTTTAAGACAACAGCCCATTAACCTCTCTGATCATTTGTAAAATAGGGATAATAATGCTTCCCTACTTCTCAAGGGTGGTGTTAAGAATAATTGGTTAATGTTTTTAAACTGTGTTGAAGAATAAAAGCACTGTAAAAGTCCCACAAATGCTATGCCGATTTGCTCAGCTACTGGCCCTAGACTAAGAGAGGTGTGTGTTGGCGGGAGGGGGAGTTTATGTACCTTTTTTCCCAAAAAATGTTCATTGCTTAAATCTATCCCTTACACTGGCAAGCAAATATGTGATGTAGGTATTTAATTGTGGAGGCACACCTATTTCTTAGCTGATATCAGAAGCATAAAAGCCTTAGTTTCTAAATGCTGACACATTTGCAACTATAAGAAGAACCAGACAGAATGGAATATAAAAGATTAAAAAGGGGAAAATCTGATTTTTTCAGTGTGTAGTTAATGCTATTCCAAAAGAGAGGAGAAAAGATCCATTGTACATTTCCAGCAGAAAGTTTTACTTTTCCTTGATGTCCAAAACATTAGCTGGTTTCAGTCCAACATAAGAATGCTTACACAATAGGGCATTTTTAATTGGTCATTTAAGCTTAAATTGGCTACATTATTATGCTAATTACATTATTTTCCCTTTTCAGGGGCCTCAGGGACCTCCAGGACAAAAGGTATAGTATAAACAACAATACTGTGAAAGTGATTATACTTCCTAGTGCCAAATTGCAAGCAGGAGAGGTGAATGGAATTAGCTACTGTACACCACATTGAAGTAGTTAGTTTAGTCTGTGAATTTTGTTTTCCGAAAATACAACTACATAATGTGAGACACAAGATTTCTAATTTTGCCCATTATAGGAAATTCAGGCAATGCAGAGCAGACTGTTTTCAATCTGTCTGCTGAACTTGCAGGTTAAAAGGTCACTATAATTTTCTTTATTCAAGTACTGTATAACTATGAAACCAAACTTAAAACACTGTGAAAGGTGGGGGATTAAGTTTCAAATTGAATGCATGTCTTTACTCAAGTAGATCAGTGCCATATGACAAAAAAAATGACCAGAAGAAATAAAGGATGTAGGTGTTGCTGATAAATGGTGTTTGGTTGGCTGTATTCAGGTGGCCTGCCGGTGTCTTCCTATTTCTATGGTAACCTGACAACTGACTTCCTGTGAATGCTTTCAGCATTATTTAGACTCATCAGAACTGACTGCTGCAGTTTGATGGAATGAACCAAGGATTTATGGGATTGAACCATTAGAAAACTACTAAATATATCAGTAATAAAAACTAGTAGATGGCACTTTGCCAGTGTGTGACCCAATTATCATGAAGGCCAATTTTTTTGAAAAGTGATTGCAGAAGGTAAACAATATAGTCGAATATGTTTAATAAAAATCATGTAATGATTTAAAATCATCTAGAGAAAACCTAAAAATATAGTTATCCTTCACAGGTGGGAATGATATTATCATCTGTTTTTCTGTCTTTGAGACTGTCACAGGCACAGCATTCTTTGAAATGTGGGTTGTTTGCCATCAGTTAAAACAAAACATTTCAAACAAAAGAAGGTAAAAGCTACGAAGATGTAACGGCTTGATCCTGCACCATTCAAGTCAATGGGAGTTTTCCCACTGACATGAATAGGAGCAAGATCAAGCCCTAGGACTAAGGAGAGGAGCGTTGTATGCTTAGCAATATACCTTCTGATAGACACTGTGTGAAATTGTAAAGCTGCCCTACTCCCCATGTTGCATTTTAAAACTACTCCTTCAGACTTGGGAGGTACTTTAATAGCCTGCTTAACATCAGCAAAACCTCTTTTTTGGGGGTTGGAGGAGGGATGTTAGATCCCTTTGCGTGATTAAGCATATGCTAATTTTAAACCTGTTTTATTTATGCATGTTAGCATCTTATAATATAAGAAAAATCAGCAGATATCAATAAGGGAACAGTCCATACTGAAAAAACAGTTTATCAAGAGCCTGATGGCTTACCTCCCTTCTGAGCCTGTGCGCTGCCCTCTGTCTTTTGGGAGGAACAGCAAGAATAAGTGAGCGTTCACTAGTTCCTGGTTAGCATTCATGGCCTGCTTGCATCAAGCAACAACAGGGCTGGTACAGACAATGCTACCAACTCTGCATCCTTAGGGGGCCTCCAGGTCCTAAAGGCTTCCCCAGCAGGGAAAGGGTGAAATGCTAGTTTGATATCTCTTGCTAAGGTTACAGTGCCACGTTGTATGGAATACAAACAATTTCTGACTGACTCACAGCTCTATGGAGACAAGAGCTGGAGCCTTCTGAGAGTTCAGGATGTCTCCCTTTATTGTGGCCCATTCTGGAACACATGACACATTTCCTCCTTTTCCTATTTAGCAGGAATTTTCCATTCCACATACTGTACTGCTGCTTTCCTCACCTTCTGAATTGTCACTGAAAATTCATAATGATAGTTGTACAAGTTAGTACAAA
The DNA here is from genome assembly GCF_011386835.1 of Chrysemys picta bellii. Lineage (NCBI taxonomy): Eukaryota > Metazoa > Chordata > Testudines > Emydidae > Chrysemys > Chrysemys picta. The sequence continues at coordinate 33,919,713 of NC_088795.1, read as the reverse complement.
AAGACAATGCATCATAAAGAAGTTTGAATTTGTGCTAAGACTTTATAAAAAAGATTCCTCCAAAGTTATATTTCCGTGCCAATTTCTTTTAAATTCTTTCTTCACGTCTGCTTCTTGTTTGATCTATAGTGGTTTTTAAAGTTTCGATTGTAGTAAGTTTAAAGCAGTTTAAAAGGGTGGCTATCGTTTGCAGTGCCAGACAGAATTATTCCATCGTATCCCTTAAAAGTACCAAAGATAGATCAGTGCTACCAGTTGGTAGCTTTGGAACATGGTTCCCGATATGAATATTTTTGATCACACAGGTCCAAACACTAAATGTAGGGGGCTCAGTCTTCCAAATTCATGCAGAGTGGTTAGTGGAATTGAATTATAATTCTTTAGTTTGTACGGAAGGTTTCAGAACATCACAATATAATCAGCCATTTGAACTTGGTTAATGAAGTAGGACATCAAGTAGTGCAATAATTATAACACTAGGACACTTCTGATTAGTGCAGAAGGTCAAGTGGGAAGAGCGCTTACCATTAACAAACAATGATTATTTTAAAAAACATTTTGCACTTATGGCAAGCATGTGTTCAACATAATTCTTTAAAGTATTGGGTTTAGAGCTGACATGTTTTATGATTTGTTTGTCTGTTAAACTTGCTAAACCCAAGTCTATGGTTCCCACCAGGGTTCTGTTGGAGTGCCTGGTGTTCCAGGAATAGATGGACATATGGTGAGTTCAATATGAAACTTTTTAGCCTTCTTTTTCAGTGCTGAAAATGCTATTTACTTGTGTTTCTAAAGCCAGTCAGAGTTTTTCTACATGAAAGAATTGCACTGATATAACCAAAGATGTGATTTTTAATGGATTTTGTTAACTTGCTGCCAAATACTCTGTTGACACTCTTATTTTTGTTTGAGGGACTTTTTCTGGTTTAGCTTAAGGCAACTGGAGACAGGTTTAAGTGAAACTGAAACAAGCCACTGTAAAACTGGATTAAGAGTGTTCACACAGAGGTTTGTTTCACTTTAACTAAATCAGTTGTAAAGTTATACACCAGTATAACTTAAATGGAAATGCCTCATGTAGACAAATACTCAGTCACTATGTCTCATTAGAAATATTTTTTAATTTCCCAATTCACACAATGAAACTTTAGTTTTCTGAACTCCCAGGGAGAGTCATGAAATATAACAGAATCAATGATTGGCTATAAAAATACTCATAAATCAGGTAAGCAAAGATAGCTAGACAAAGATTCTGTCAAAATGATAACACTATTGTTGCAAAAATAGATGTTGAGGTAAATACGTACAATGTTATTGTTAGTTTTAAATTGAAGATTGTTTTGCAGGGTTTATTTTGGGTTTGTGTTTTATATATAGACAAATACTGTAGTCCCCAGTCATATGTTACTCAGACAAAATTCCCATTGAAGTATGTGGGAGTTTTGCTTGAATAAAGAGTAAATAAAGATTGTGGGATCTGGCCCTTAAATGGAAAGGACTAGATAAAGCTTTTAAGCTGAAATGAATACAGTCCTGTTGGTATTATGAGAACATGTAGTTTTAAAGTCTCTTTACAATTAAATTAAGACAACAAATAGCCTTAAATTACTATGTACACAGAAAAAAAAGACAACCTTATAGCTTTTTGTTGGGCCCAGTCCTGCAGAGAGCAATTTTACTCCCATGAGTACATCCATTCAAGGTAATGGGACTACTCATGTGAGTAAAGTGACTCATGCTTCAGTTTTTTGAGGGTCAGGCCTTCAGTGAGCTAGGCCCTCCACCTGCGAGACACCTATGAAATCTGAATCCAGAAACAAATTTCTTCTTTCACCGATACACAAGACACAATTGTATTTGTCTCTTTCTATAGATCATGCCAAGCTCTGCAGCTAGGTTCAGGGAGAGATAAATGGAAGTTTATCAGATGGAAGTGTATAACTTTACACAATGTATCTACAAAAAAAGAAAAACACAAAAGATTTTTTGCAATTTCTTTTTTCTTTCTCATGGCTTAATGCCTTGCTATAAAGGACCATGTCTTCTCTGCTGTTTTTACAGTGCTTAGCTCATTGTTGTGCTACTAGCAATAAATAATGAATAATTAAATAGATTAGAAATGTAGGGGGAACATAAACTTAGATTCGCTGTGGAAAAATGCAAACTAATCCATCTGGGGGTAAAATAATCCCCAAAACAATCATTCAGTTGGGAGGGGAGGAGGGATTTATCTTTGGTGGCTAGTGAAATCAATTTGGTAGTCTTAATCTTTTAGTTCCATCACCAGACTGACTCACAATTCGGCATGACTGATGGTCTCTGCTTACAAGAGAGGCCTCTGACTAAAACAGCAGGGGTGTTTCACATCAGCACTAAGGTCTGTTGGCTGTGCTGGGTGGGGAAGTTTACATAATATGTCTGGCCCGGCTCTAGACAGTACTATGCATCTGTTCTTCTCATGAACACTTACTTTCCTACCCCAAACTTCAAAAACACTCGCAGGGAATACCAAAAGGAAAAAATATAATTGATTCACTGTGTTCGGATGACAAACCATTGTATATAAACATAGTATTATGCATACAAAAAAGCCCTAAAGCATAACTCCAAAGTTTTTGATCATTTATTTCTGAGTTTTTCGTAACAAAAAAAGTACAGCATTTTAACATTATAATTTGCAGTTCTGTATCTATATAATTTGATGATAATAGTTAACATTTAATAGTAATTTCATTTTATTGCTAGTAAAACATGAACCTAATTTTGCTATAATATCTGAGGAAGACCAAAAAAAATAATAGTGTTGTCTGTTGTAAGACAGCAAAGGAGAAAATATTTTGGAATCAGCATATGTGAGATCTAAGAAATGTTAAAACATCATCAACCAAATTTTTCATGGGGTCTCAGATTTAGCATCTGCATTTTTGTGACTGTGCTTAGTTGAGAGAACGATTTTGCAGGCACAATCACTTATGGGCACAAACAGTAAAGTGTAGACGCTAATTACCAGTACATTATTTGTAAGTTCAAGTGAGGTTTGTGACCATGTAGTCGCCTCCTAAATGTTATCAGGTGTGTCCACCAAAGTGTGGGTGCAAAATTAGTAACATCATCTTTGAAAACTTGGCCTACTCAGTTGTAAAGGAAGGACAAGATTAATTCCAGGCAATTGAACTATATTTGATTGATGATTCACTTCCTATAAAAAAAATTATGTTTAGGGGCTGGAGGACACAAATTTACTCAAGCAAATAGTTTTTACTCATATGAGTAGACACATTGATTTCAATTGGACTACTCATATGAGTGAGGATTTGCCGGATTGTGGCCAATATTTTTTTTAAAGAAAATCCATTGGAGAAACCAGTATCTACTTTCATTGCAGGTACAAAGAAATGATTCTGTGATCTCATCATTTGTAAATCTACCTTCTGAAAGTCACTTGTATGGTGCGCTGTTCATATTTTACAAAGGAAAAAATAAATATGCAGTTTCCATAGGGAAAAAAGGAAAAAATGTTACAGATTCTTACATGCCATTCATCAAATTTAAATTGTGCTTCAAAGATAGATCCTGACATTTTCTATTTATAGTTTTATGTTCTGATTTCCTTCAATAGTTATGGCATTTTCAAATGTTTTTCTCTGTATAACTTGAAGACACTCTTAAATGGTTATACATTTCCTATAAAGGTGTGAGCACATTTTCATTCAGGTTGAAAACTTTACTTTTGGCCTGGAAGAAATTATGTGCACTAAACTAAGAAACTAAATCCTAGAGCAAAGCTATAGAGATCTAAAATAAAAATGTAGTCAAAATTCTTTTCATTACACCACAATTGTTTTTCAAGGTCCTGGACTATATGTAATATTTTATTGTGAAAGAAAATGAATTACTTTAATGTAGCACAAATGTGACAAGGCAGGCATGTTGCAATTCTTTTCAGTAAATGACAATACATTCCATTTGTTTGCAAATAAATGAAAAAAGAATATTGAAAAGCTAAACTAAAATAATATTGTATAATATATGAAGAGGCATATAATATACTGTACAATACACCATGCAGTATATGCCTGTTCCTGCCAGTGAACTGTGCAAGTGGATCCCTGTGCTCATATTTGGGTGCCAAAAGGTTAAATCTTTCCGATAACATGCAAAGCCATAGTTCCATTTTATGCAGGAGATACTGTTGAAAAAGACTGGAATAATAACTTTAGTGTCTGGCTTAATTTTTCCATTGTCCATTGTAGGTTTCTCTTACTCTGTAGTCTCAAACTAGAGAGAGACTCCTTTGAGAAATGAATGTTTATGCTCAAGGAGCTAGTCTTCATGAATTAAAGTTGGAGTTTGTTGTGGGCTGCTGGCTGGTGATTCTGGCAGCGTTCTTATGGATTTACTGTGATTTGCAGAATATTGAACCAGCCTCAAATATGTGATGCAAATCATCTCCCTTGAAGACATATGGGTAAAAGGTTTAGAAAAGCCTTAGAGCCACGATAGCCTTTTAATGAGTGAACTCCCTCCATCTAATGATGTATTGGACTAGAATGCAAGAGGCATTAACAGGGTTAATATTTTCTTTCTTAGGCTCCAATTCAGGAAAGTATCTCTGTTCAGGAAAGCACTTAAGCATGTGCTTAACTTTAAGCATGCACTTAAGGCCCACTGACTTAAAGTTAAGCATGTACTCAAATGCTTTCTTCGGTTTTACTCCCCCTTCAGAAATAATCACTCACCTTGAGGAAATTTTGTAAGGTTGCCGTTATCCATAGCAACACCCCAAGCAGCTGCAAGTCCACAATTAAATTAAATTTTCTTTTAATGCAAGCAGTTTAATGTACAACTAAGCCAGGGGTTCTCAAACTGGGGGTCTGGACCCCTCAGGGGGTTGCAAGGTTATTACCGGGGGTCGTGAGCAGTCAACCTCCACCCCAAACCCCACTTTACCTTCTGCATTTATAACAATGTTAAATATATTAAAAAGTGTTTTTAATTTATAAGGGGGGGTCGCACTCAGAGGCTTGCTATGTGAAAAGGGGTCACCAGTACAAAAGTTTGAGAACCACTGAGCTAAGCAATCTCAGTCATAGAAGGTTTTTCTATATTCTTCCTTTTTTCTTTCATCCGTCCTTTAATTGGAATAGTGGAATATGGGAAACAGTTAATGCTTATGACCAATAGGTCTGGCATGGGCTACATAGCAATGCAGACAGGCACAATAGCTCTTGGAGCAGTGAGAGGAAGTAACTCTGAGCAGAGCCTTCTCTTCCTTTTTACAAAACACAGTGGGCACCTGTCCCTGTGGCAGTGGTGCTCTCCCCGCTAGTCCAGAGAGATAGCGGGGCCTAACCCCATTCCTCTCCACCCTCTTTGCAGAGTCAAGCACTGACAGTGGCACACGCCTGCCCCATTGGTGTGCACTGGTAACACAAGGTGCAGGATTGTGCCTGGCCTATGTGGGGATACAAGGGGAAGTAGAAGAGTTCTTGCACTTACACAGTATATCCCTGTATCACTAATATTAAACTGGCTACAAAAAGTGTCTTGAAAAGTTCAGATACTACAAGGATACGACCCTAATCAGTTATTCCTTATGTGGGCCTTACTCAGGCAGAACTCCTGTTGTCTCCAACAAGTCAGAAGGACTTTTGAAGCCAATGGGAGTTTTGTCTCAGTAAGGACTGCAGTGTATTTGGCCTGAAGGAATCCACTTTCCCATGAATGGATTGGAGATTTACATGAGCTGTGTAATTCTCATTAGCTTTAAATGGGACTTTCTTACAGTACATAAATCCTCCACTCTTCACCACCTACATATGTTAGACCCCCTATTTTTATTTATACATTACTTGGGAATTTTTTTTTTTAAAGGATGTATTGAAAGCAAAATGTGTGGTCAGTGTCGATCATTCCACTTTAAATTGCTTCAGTAGTTTGACCAAGTTACCAGATAGCAGTTTGGTAAACCTGGGGAAAAAATGTCCTTCTTTTAAATATGCTAGTAGATTTAGAGATTGAAAGTGTGCAGATTTATAATTACCCTTTTGATTGCTTATTTATTATTACTCTTGTGCATATACATTTCTCCTCCAGTACTTTTTATTACACAGAATACATATTTTAAAAGATTTTCTTTAAAGTATTTTTTTCAGGTATAAAAATCATGTTGTATGAAGTGCAGTTTATTAAAAGAAGAAATACAAAGAAAGGAAACATCATTGAGTATAATTCACAAATTCTCAGACGAGTTTGTGGGCCAGCTGAGCCTTGTTGAAGAGTCTTTTCACTTAATTTCACCTGGTGAGTGGGCCAGGAGAGATTTCCAGTCCTTAAACAAACAATTTTAAGTTCCTTTTGAGGGGGGACGAAAAGCAAGTTGAAAGGAGGTAATTCAACCCTTGCTTGAAATGAAAATCACAGTAACATGTCTGAGAAACCACTTTTCCCCCCTGTCCTCGTTTATGTATTTTACAGTAAAATTAGCCTGGATTAGGTTTTGGGGGCCTCTTGTATTTCCTCTTCCTTAAAATTAATTACATTCTAGTGACTGAAAAATATAGCAGCACTGACAAACCTTTCCTCTCAGGGGGAGGGAAAAATCAGCCAGATGCTATACCACGAGGTACTCATCACACCAAAACTACGCTGACATTAAAGAGGCTGCTTTTTTTCTTGCTTTTTTACCCTTTTGGTCCTTTTTCTTTTAAATTCAACACAGACAGCAAAAGTTAGGTTAGCCACTCATCTCAATTTTTGCTGAACAGTCCTGATTTTAGATCCCAGTCCTGCAGGGCACACAGCACCTGCAAGGTGAAACATACTCTCGACTCCCTTTGGTTCCTTTACATGTCTTTCCCACAGCTTATAGGATATCAATACAATTCTAAGATATGTTTGGAGTATTACACAATGTCTCCATAGTATGTAGTATCAAAGTCCAAGGGCAAAATCTGAATTTGTGTGGACCTTACACAACTTAATAAAAGCATGTGCAGAGAAAGATACATGCTTCTTGCAGTTGTCCAGACATTAGTTCAGTTATCAGAAGCCAAAGTCTTCTCAAAGATAGACTTTGCTTCTGGCAAATTCTCCTTGCTAAAGAACCTATACTATTAATGACATTCATGATGCTGTTTGGAAGGTCCTGTTTTAATTGTCTTCCATAACGCATATCTTCAGCACCAGAACATTTCCAAAAGAGAATCTTACAAGTTGTGTCAGGTTTGCCTAGCATGCTTTGCCATGCAGATGAGGTGCTGGTATATGGCAGAGATAAAAATGAACATGAAAAGTGACTACATGAAGTTTTGAGATGCTTCCAACAAGCTGGCCTATCTTTGAAGGAGAAATGTGGATTTGGAAAAAGGAACACTCAAAATTTATAGAACACACAATTGGTAAACAGAGAATGCAGCTGGATTCAGACAAACTGAAGGAATTACTCATCTTACCCTAACCCAAAGACATTTTTGCTGTAGGAAGATTCCCGGGCATAATAAATCATTTTGTAAAATTCTTAACAAATTTAATTCATCTAGCAAAACCCTGAAGAGATCTCTTTAATGATCATAATACATTTGTTTGGGGAGCACACAACAAAACCTATTTAATAAAATAAAAGAATTACTGATATCTCCACATGTTTTTGCACAATATCCAGTAAAATATCCAGCAGCAGATGAATCTTCATATGATTTAGGAGCAGTGCTCACACAAAACCAGCCAGAAGGAGACCAGAGCCTGTTGCATTCATATCAAGAAGGCTTACAGAAAGTGAGCAGCAGTATCCTCAAGTGGAAAAGGGAAGCTCTAGCAGTCACTTTTGTCTGTGAACAGCTCAGTGCATATCTGTTTGGCTGGAATTTGAACATTAAAACAGACCACAAGCCTTTAGTGGCATTATGATGTTCAAAACCACTGGATGACGTTACACCTAGGATTCAAAGATTTTTGACTACGGCTGATTCAATTTTCTTTCTACATTGAACATATAGCAGGGAAAGCACTCATAGCAGCAGACACTTTCTAGATCCCCGGTTGCACAGCCACGAACGGAAGAAAAAGCTTTAGAGAAAGATGTCAAAGTCTACATTGTCCTTTTTCTGGCAGCAATTCCAGCATCTGCCAGCTGACGTCAACAAATTGGAGATGAACAGCTAAAGGATAGTCCTTACCAGAAACGGACTTAACTTTGCCAAAGTTCTGGAGCCAACTTCCACCAGACCTACTACAATATTGGCAGGATCTAAATGACCTTCACATGGCTAATGTTTCTGAAAGGACAGTTCATTCTGATCCCCATAGTACGTCAGAAAGAGACACTCTCCAAAATCCATGAGGGACACCAAAGTATAAACAAGTGCAGGACACGAGCACAACAATCCATGTGGTGGCCCTGTCTGAGTAGGCAAATTCAGAGCTTAGTAGAGGGCTGTGAGATATGTAACAAGTTAAAAAAAATTGCTAGAACCATAACTCTCTACAAAGTTACCTGACAGACCTTGGCAGCAGGTAGCCACAGATTTTTTTTCTGGAAAGGACACAAACACATTATTGTAGTTCTCCAGATGTATTGACTTGGACATACTTACATACGCTTCAGCAGCACAGGTCATCCTGAAACTAAAGTCAACATTTGCAATACTTGGAGTTCCTGAAGTCTTCATATTTGATAATGGGCTTTAATTTACCTATGAAACACTGCTACCATTTTCACAGGATTTTGATTTTGAACATCATTCTATTAGTCTCCTTTATTCCCAGAGCTACAGGGAAGGGGAGAAAGCAGTGTAGACTTTAAAAAGACTTCTTCAAAAATCAGTAGATTCATAACAGAACATTCCTAGCATATCAGTCAATACTCCTCGTGTCTGGACTATCTCTGGCAGAACTTCTGATGGCAGGATGACTAAGGACTGACCTGAAGGAATTTTGAAAACAGGATGCTGGAATAAACATTCTGCAACAAAAAAAACCCTTCATTATTCGGCACAGAAGAAAAGCATTACCTGAACTTAGACCAGGGAACAAAGGTTGTCTCAAAAGCTCCCAGACACTTGGAGCTGTTCCCAATTTGGCAGAAACTCCCTGATCCCACCTAGTGAAGACTCCTAAAGGATTCTTCAGAAGAATCGGGTTCATCTTCAATATTTTGCAACACAACAAAGAGAGGATCTGGGTCCTACAGATATTCTGTCAGAAAGTGAGCCCCCTCGACAGGAAACTCCATGCACAAATATAACAGAACTGACAACATGGTCTGGAAGACTGATCAGAGCCCCTGAAAGGCTTAGAATACTACTCTGGACTATTTTAATGCAGTTGATGAGGGGACATAGTAGTGTAAATAGTTTTAAGGAAATTGAAGTTTATTTTGAACTGTTGTACATTGGTTTATAATTTAAGTTGTAATATTTTTATGAAAGAGAAAGGGAGATGTGAAGTGATTATAAAGTTCCTGGTCTTCCACAGTAACCAGAATGTGTTGCGGCAGGGAGCTTAATGAATGTAGGAACTTCCTGGTTAGGGGGTTCTTTAGTTGCTGCGTAAAGCTTGGCTCTTTGTGTTTATATCCTCACACTACTGTCAGTTCTAGAAATTCTCAGAAGTTTTGGGTGGTAGGTGGTGTTATTCAGAATGGCTCACCCATCCTTAGTGATAATGTAATATAATGATGTTTTTGTGTTACGCATTGGCATCACAGTTTACTGAAACAACAGCTGTCTTTAACAGTGGCAATCCTGTGTTCTCTATAGCAATAGTGAAAACAACTTAACTTGTTAGCATATTGCTGCTGATAGTGCATTACAGTGCATATTGTCCCATCAGTTAACTTGGAGTTAATGTGAAGAACTCCAGTTAACATTGATGGCAGCTACATGCCAGAAGCTGACTCCTGTAATATGTTAAAGCCTCTGAATGTTTCAATCTATTTGTGTGTTACTGCACAAATGAGGACCATCTCTCTATATTAAATAAACAACAAAAAATCCTACTGGGTCAGCAGTATTATTTGTCTGTGTCAGTGGTCAGCAGATAAACTGTTTATTTCGAGGTCAGAGCAAGAAGTTGAGGTCAGCTCGTGAGCTGGTGTTACATTGTCATGGAGTTCTGAACTATACTCAAGTCACTTCGTCTCAGTTTCCTCCATGTATAAAATTAGGATAATGCTTCTCTGCCTTACAGAGGATTTGTGTGATTTAACTGATATTTATATAATGCTTTGAGATGCTTGGTTTAAAGACACTTTAGGAGTCCAAAGAATTATGTGCCTGATTCTGATCTCTTTTATACTAGTATGAATCCATTGATGGAATTCATCCTGATTAATACCAGTGTAAATTAAATCAGAACTCAGTCCTTTATTGGTTGTAGCATTTTTCACCACTACCATCCCGCACATTCTGTACATATGCTTAGTGGCCCATTTTTGGCAAGTTCCGTAATACTGAGCTATGTGATGTGACTAAAAATCCTCATTCATATTGCTGACAAGGTAGCTTTAAAACTTCTACCAATGTGCACCAAGGTCCAAAGTCACCTTTGCCTAGGCCACAGCATACCTCTCTCTGGGTTAGGAAGAGACTACAGAAGGCTTCATGTCCTTTTACCCTGGTTTAGCTAAAATGACTTGATGTCAGACTGCCATCTGGTGATCCTTATGGCTGCAGTATTTGGCCTATTTTGTTCCAGTAAAAGTTCAGATTTCTATACCCTCTGTGAGGCTCCTTTCATCATTTGCATTTCCAGCATGGGCATTTCTGCAAGGTGATGCTTAACAAGATATCTTGGTGTCAGGCAGTCCCCTCATTGATTTTCTGTTTCCATCATGGAAGCAGCAGAACTTTGTTCTCTGTACCTAGGACACTAATGTGTACATATAACATCTCTGGAAAGTAAAGATAATATCTATTTAGGACTGAACTAAACAGGTGCATAAAGAGTATCTCTGGGCTCCCTAATTAGTATACATTTTGAAAACAATAGCAAAGTTTTATTAGAGAGTGTTTTTGCAGTTCAACTGACAGTTTACAGGTAAGTTATGAACATGGATAATGTAACTCACTGTTACAAGTTGTATAGCTCTTTGACCACATTGATATTAATTTTTGAAAAACAATAACTGCAACCTGTGCACTTTTTCAGATATTTCATTGTCTTCTGTATAGGCAGTGTGACAGGGTCGGGCCAGATGGCTACAGGACAGTGATAGAAGGCAGATACATTAGCCCTAGATTAAGCAGGTCCCTTTTCTCTGGGTAAAGTAACGAGCGGTTCAAGAAAAAGCAGGAACTCGCTAGAACCAATTAAGGCAGGCAGGCTAATTAGGATACCTGGAGCCAATTAAGAAGCTGCTAGAATCAATTAAGACAGGCAGGCTAATCAGGTCACCCAGTTTAAAAAGGATCTCACTTCAGTCAGTGAGGGGTGTGCAAAGAGCTGAGAGTGAGAGGGCGTGCTGCTGGAGAACTGAGGAGTACAAATGCTATCTGGCACCAGGAGGAAGGTCCTGTGGTGAGGATAAAGAAGGTCTTGTGTGGAGGCCATGGGGAAGTAGCCCAGGGATTTGTAGCTGTCACACAGCTGTTGCAAGAAACACTGTAGACAGCTGTGATCCACAGAGCCCTGGGCTGGAACCCGGAGTAGAGGGCAGGCCCTGGTTCCCTCCCCCCATTGGATATAAGAGGAGTTGACCTGGACTGTGGGTCCCACCAGAGGGGAAGGTCCCTGGCCTGCCCCCGACCCACTAGGTGGATCAGCAGAGACAGCGGGGCTTGTTCTCCTTCCTTTTCCCCATGCTGGCCAGTGATGACGTTAGCTGAGTGAATGGCAGGTTTGAGCCACTAGCAAAAGTGGCCAAACTGAGGGCTGCTGTGAATCTCAGAGGCGAGCAAATCCGTCAATAAGTGCAGGACCCACCAAGGCAGAGGAGGAACTTTGTCACAGCAGTCACACATTTTTTTTTCAATGTATGATCCTTCTTTAGAGGTAAATGTTGTGTTCTTAAAGTCTACGAAGTGGTACTGTAGGTAAAGCAAAGAAAGTTAAAGGATATTAAAACTGCACTTTTGCTCTAGAAGGAATATTTGTATGTTTACAGTCTTGGGACATGTTTTCTGTGGACCTGATTGCCACCATTGCTTCTGCAAGCACACCAGATCAAGCAAAACTGACAGCAGCTGGGAGGTGTGCATAGCAGAGAAGCTACCATCACCATGACATCTGCTGCTGGACATTGTGGAAGCTTCTCTACCAACTACTGTGTCAAGTGGGCTCCACAGAGCTGCAAACCCACTTCAAGAGGCAGGGGTTACTGCTAATAGAAGCAGTGTTCGCTAAGATGCTGTTCCTGCATATGACATGGTGGTTCTGTGGTAGGCATAGTGTTGGTGACCAGTAGGAGCATAGTTTTGAAGAAGCCATCTAGCTGGGTGTGGAACAGAAAAGCAGAGCAGAGGAACTGGAGCTGGAGATTCCCTTGGATCCACGGGGGTTAGGAGGCTGCAACACTGCTTCCTCTGCAATCCCCGGGAACTCTCCAGGGGTGACTGTACAGAGTTTCCTGGGCCCTCTGTCCATCTCCCATATGAGGGCACAATACAGTCCTCGTTCTTAGCTTAATTAAGAGCTTGGATTATATTTTATGCACTAAAAGATTATAGGTTTTGCTTGTTGACTCTCCCGCACCCTCAGAATGATGGTGCCTTTTGTTTCCCAGGAGTTCACAAAAAGTGGTCCATTACCTAAACTTTGGAATGTGCTGTGAACAGAGTAACTGTTTGCGGGGTGGAACCTCCCCAGAATCCTGAATAAATTATAGAGCTAAATGTTATACAGAAGACAACTGTTTCCACAATGTAACATCTAGCACTAGTCAGGAAATGCATCCACTGCAGCATAGTGAATGTAAAATTATCTTTGATTAAAGATTGAAATTCACAGCTTTCTTCATTTTACCAATGGCAAATTGAAAAACAATCTGATTGAAATTATTGCATGTGATAGCACTGTTGAATGCACAATTTTTCCTTTGGTGCCTCGTTTCCTTAAAAAATGGTGTAACCACTTTTCCACCTTAAAAATGATATAAATCTTTTATGTTACTCTTTGAAACAGTTACCCGAATGGTTGAAAAAGACCCAGGCAGTGTTTTACATTATGGTTTTAAAATGTGTTTTGGTTAAAAAAATATAAAGTAATAAGCCATACTTTGTAACAAAGGCATTCAACATTATTTTCAGCCTAAATACTAAAATGGTCAGTTGGGACCAATACACTCAAAATAATGTTGTGTTTTAAGGTATAGCAGAGGAAGCACCATCAATCTACTTGCATTTAAAATGTCAGCTGCTGTTTTGCTTTTATAACTACCTGTGGAATTTCCTAATCAACTGAGTGTTCAAAATGTTGTTGGATTTTTTTTTAAAGGCTTTGAAAAATTGAAACGTTAAAAAATATCAGCGTATATGGCCAGATCTTGCCCTCAGTTCCAGTGATGCAACTGAAGAACAGAATTTGGCCCATAGTATTCAGATATCAGACAAGCCATAATGGATTGTGTGATAGTGTCCCACTTTGAGATTTGACTTTCCACTAAAAAAACCCGTTGCAACTTGCAATGTTCCCTTGTGTTTTGCTGCTGTTTGTAATGCATTACCCAATACTCCTTAGAGACAGCCAGACTGTAGGTTTCTGCCATTTTCCACCATTGTGGTTATCTTTCTTTCCTTCTAGTAGGTTCTTTGCAGGACTGGCCCTCAGTCTGGTGGGCTGTGAAACAATTTTCATATGCGCGTTTATCCCCACTGATGTAAGGCACTCCTGTCCTGTGTGGTCACACCACTGTTCATCGCAAGAGTTTTGGAATAGGTTAGCAAGATAAGCCTTTGGAGCACCCCAATACTTGAATGAATTATTATCTGTAAAAAGGTGCGGGGGGGGGGTCTTTAGTTTCTCACTTGCAGGAGAGATGTAGCTAGTTGCTTATGCTAGGGTACATGGCCAACATTTAGGAAAGTTTAGCACAGGACCATGATACAAACAAGCTGAGTGAGGGTACTATGTACCTCTACGCCCCCATCTTCTGGAGGGCTCTGTGGACATGCTAGTAACAGATATGTTTTAAAACAGTGGATGGGAAATTAGGGATGTCACTTAGGCTGGTAGGTCAGATACGTGGGCAAGGGAATAGGGTTGTTGCAGGGCTCCTGGAATAACATGGCCCTATGAAGCTACTTAGGTCTGATAGCTCTGAGTTTGCTGCCAAGTTTTTGAGATCTCACATGTGCATGGTGCTAAGAATAATCAGCAATATCATCGCTGATTCACCAATCAAGATTCTCAGAAAACTAAACGGGCTGCTGAAAAAGTGTAGGATGAAAAATTGAAGAGGGGGTACTGTGTGTATTACAAAAATCAGAACATGAGATAATCCCTACAATGCTGGCCATTAAATTTAGAGGAGGATAATCCATTCAAATGTACGACAGGTTTCAGAGTAGCAGCCGTGTTAGTCTGTATCCGCAAAAATAACAGGAGTACTTGTGGCACCTTAGAGACTAACAAATTTATTAGAGCATAAGCTTTCGTGGACTACAGCCCGCTTCTTCGGATGTATATGCATCCGAAGAAGTGGGCTGTAGTCCACGAAAGCTTATGCTCTAATAAACTTGTTAGTCTCTAAGGTGCCACAAGTACTCCTGTTCTTTTTTCAAATGTACAATGTTATTCATGTGCTGTCCCTCCAGCCATATTTTCAGTTTCTCCTTTTCCCCCATAGCTCTCTCTCACTTGGTACTGACCATCCTGGAAACCCAGCATAGGGCCTAGGCAGAGTAAATTATAGACCCCCACAAGGGTGTCAGAGATGGAGTTTTGTTTTGGGAGGGATTTAATATAACTTGATAAAAGCTTTAGCATTTCTCTTCACTTCAAGGAAATTCAGATGAATTTTCTATTCTACTTATGCAGTCTTTTATCATACTGGTAATTATGGGTGTTAATACCATTGATGTG
Organism: Chrysemys picta bellii; assembly: GCF_011386835.1. Taxonomy (NCBI): domain Eukaryota; kingdom Metazoa; phylum Chordata; order Testudines; family Emydidae; genus Chrysemys; species Chrysemys picta. The sequence goes on along the minus strand of NC_088795.1, from coordinate 33,904,695 downwards.
CAGGCCTAGGAAGAAGGTGGAGGCTTGGAACCCTGACACTTTGATTAAAGACTTAAGCCCTTGGCGAGTGTCAGCAGACAACAGCCGTTTTAAAGTGAAGGGGATAGAAATGAACAGTGACTCGTGTTTTGGAGGGGCGGTGGAGAAATGAGTAAATATACAAGTGCTCATTCCATCTCGGTGTCTCAAATGACAGTTCTCTTTAAGTGACTTTAAGGTTGGCCCTTTGTTGGACACACATGTTTGATAGCCAGTAAATTTAAATCCTGGCTGCCTGATAGATCAGATTTAATTGCTACAGTAGCTAGCTGTAGGGATGCTAGCCTTCCAGGATTGCCCTGGAGTCTCCAGGAATTAAAGATAAATCTTTAATTAAAGATTATGTCCTGTGATAAAACTGCCAGGAATTCATCCAACCAAAACTGGCAAACCAAAGCTGGACCCATTTAAAAATACCAGGGAACATTGACAATGAATTGCCTAAATTGGCCATATAACTCCCTGTGACTATCATTGTGCTCTGATGGCTAACTCCTCACCCCCTGCTTGGAAAAACTCCCTCCTTAATGTCACAAATGCTTTTGGGAGAATCTCAACATTCTTGTTTTGTATTATTCAAATTACCCAACTCTTGATAATCATAACATATCCCACTTTTCTTGTGATCTAGTTCAGAAATAGAATGCTACATGACTGTGAGGAATGGGTACTCCAGAGCTGTGGTTTATAACTGACCATAGCATTTAGGGATGGAAAAAGCCTCTCGCAATGGAAGATTGTGTTCTGGAAAAGCAGAATCTCTCCATAGTAGTTGTGGTTGCAATCAGCTTCCATTTTAATTGCCCTCTAACTTTGGCTTGCAAAACTGGTTTGTTTTTGCCAGATTTTCTCTGAAGGCAGAAGAGAATATTTCTGCAAAGTCTGAAGAAATTTTCCCAGTTTTTTTTTAATTATTATTATTTTTTGGTCAGCTCAGTTCCCTGTGTTCAGCACTTCTTAAAATAGACCACTTTATTTAGGTACCTAAATATAGATTTAGGGACTAACTTTATGCATATGTTTTTAAAATCTTGTCCTGTATGCCTTTTGAACATGTTTGATCAACAGTCGAGTGAAGGTAAGCTGTGCTATGCATGCATGTGGTTAAAGGTTATCTGAGGAACAAGTATACCTTATTAGGTGATTGAATGAGGCAGGGTTCTGTAGGAGCCATTATTAGCTTGACCAGCACCACTAACTTCCTTAATAATTGGTAGACCTCTCCATCACATTTATTTTATAAAAAAAATTAAATTTAAATAGGGTCTTTATTTACCTACCATAGGGGGGAAAACTTGGGAAATTCATAAAGTGGGGAAAAAATTGTTTAAAAAAACAATTAAAGTTTGTAGATGACAACATTCTTACCTATCACTTCAGACATTTCCTTGCTTTTAAGTGGTTGGGTTTCATAACCTTACACTGCTACACAATAAACAAACACTATTGAGCATTAGCTAATTACAGTTATCCCAACCTGGGCATCTTTGAATGGGCATCTCCTGCTTCTCCATCCTCAGTTCCAGGGCATGAGAGTTGGGCAAACAAGTCCATATTCAAAAATAAAAAGAACACCCTACTTTCCAAAACCACTCAGATTTCTAGAATTGGACCTTTTTGAAAGCTAAGATTTGTTGTCATGGGTTTTCACGTGTCTCTGCCCATCTGTCTTCCAGAATTTTTTTTTTTAAAAGGCCGTTATTGTGCTATTTCCAGGGCAAAGAAAAGGAGGACATGTTAACAATCTTCTTAGAAAGATGTATGAGGATAATGGCCAATTTTGCTGACTCAAGGACCCTGATTCTCCTTTCAGGATAATTTGACACCATTGTAACTCCACTGACTTTGGTGGAGTTATTCCTGATTTATACAGGAGTAAATGATATCATCATCAGCCCCAAGAGGTTTGATAAGCTGTATATAAGCATCCCAACTTTTGGGATTTTATCCAAAATGAACCCTTTTTGAGGTTTCTCCATCACTACTACAAACTGAAAAGGAGACATTAGGTGGAATATTGCTGATAATCTTCATCTTCTTTTTCTTTACACCGCCTCTTTATTTGTTGTCATTCTAGGGTGAACCAGGTTTGCCTGGTGCAGTGGGAGAACGCGGAGCACCAGGGCTTAAGGTCAGTGCAGAAAACCAGTTGAAAAATAAAGCACTGTACAGGCGTGTGTATGGATGATAGTGTCATGCTTTTTGATTTGTGTGTCATGACTAGTTTGTAATAGTCTCTGCCTCTCTACAGTGCTAAGTGGTGTAAGAGACTTTAGACATTTCACCATAGAGGGGCGTGTTCTTCTGCTGCACATGCATAATTCAAGTCAACATTAGTGACGAGTGTACTTACACTGCAAGGCAAATATGATGCAAGCGTTTGGGAATTTGGAAACTTGTTTACATGGTGTTGTTTATGCTCCTCATAATGCGTTTCAGACCCCTTTTCAAGAACTACTGCGGTCAATTCTTTGAATGTCAGAGTTAAATCTTGAGGTCTGATCCTGCTTCTTTGGAAGTTAACAGCAAACTTCAGTGGGAGAAGGTTTGAGTTAGAGTGACCAGACACCAAGTGTGAAAAATCGGGACAGGGGGTGGGGGTAATAGGCACCTATATAAGTTAAAGTCCCAAATATCAGGACTGTCCCTATAAAATCGGGACATCTGATCACCCTAGTTTCAGTCCATAGTTATGGCAAAAAGAAAATGTTGCCTTCCATTTATTTGTTTTGATAATTGTTATTCTTTACTTGATTCCGAACAGATGAAATTGAACACACAAAACTTGATAACTTTGTTTGAATAAAAGTCAGACACATCCAAAATGCTTTGATTGTTGGGCCTCGCAGAAAAGATAATACCAATTTCTAATCCCATCAGCTGTGTCTGTGTGTCTGTGAGGGCACATATGCCTCTCAGCTGATTTTACAGATCATATTGCTATTGACAGCTAGCCAGGACAGTCTTTAAAATGTACTGACTTGCCCCTTGTCCATCAGGAAAGAAAACAAGCCATTTAGGGGCATACCCTTTTCTTGTTTTATATGCAGTGAATGCAAAGTGATTGCAGTTATTGCTTAATTCATATTCACAGCAGTATTCTTTGAGTTGCCAAGCAACCATCCACCATCAAAAAGGGTGTGGATAAGCTAGAATGGTCAAAAATACAGAGATGAGTTGCCAGGACCAGATTCAGTGTACGAAAGGGGATTTGCCATTGTACTGGCTTCTCAAACAAAATGTAATTAAAAAGTAATGGCTAAAACTGTCTTTTTTAATATAGAATTCTGGGAGAATTTTTTGCTCTCTACCAGATTATGAATCTAGACAAGATATTTAAGGGGTTTCCATTTCTCATTAAGTGTCCTCCAAACTCCTCTCCAAACCTTAGGACCGCCCTCTTTTTCATTTTCTTCTCTCCCTGAGTCCATCCAGAATAAGGTGGGCTTGGCACATCTCCCCCTGGTTCCTTTTGGTCCTGATGGGTAGCTTCACAGAGCCATGAAGTTGTTCCTTGCCTCCCTTAATCCCAGAGTGAAAAACCAAAATGAGCCTTCCACACAACTGACCAGCCTTTTTCACTGTGTGTAAAGTATTGGTGCAGCCCATCAGATTTTAGTATTGAATCCTTTCTGACATGGCTTCTTCTATTGAATAATCTGTAATATTAAATGAAAAACAGCTGCTCCACAGTGTCTTGCGTTAAATATATTATCTAATGTCTCTTCTGTTGAGTTATCTAATGACACCATCTTAATAACATCAAGATTTCTTTGTTCCTACTCTTTTGATCAGGGTGACCCTGGAGAACGAGGAGAAAAGGTGAGGTATATTTCACTTTCCCTATGTTTATCTTGTTTTGAAGAATTGGGAATGCACAGGCAGCAGTGAGGACTGATCTGTTAAAAAAACAACCTGCTGTGTTAAAAATTATTAACTAGAATTCAGTCGCTGAATTGACAAAACTGTGAACCCTGTTGGGGAACCCTTTATTTGGGCTAAGTAGCACTTACTCATGCAAGCAATTCATTGACTTAGTGAAACTACTCATGTTAGTACTGTATGTGCTCACTAATATGTGTTAGGGCTGCACAGGTGGGCTCTGATACTATAGAATTTTTTAAAAAAACGTTCCTGCTATGAATAAACAGAAAAGCAAACTGGTTTACATTACTTGGTGTTGGTGTTGTGGGTGTCTGTGGGCAGTAGTTTCTTAGAAAGGCAGTCCGATAGCACAGTGATATCTCATTTTATTCATGTTGAGTTCTCTGTTGCAGCCCAGCTCTACTTGAAGAAGGGTGAGAGAATCTGGCCCATCCATCTCAGACTTTAGTCTGCATGAAAAAGGGCAGGAACACAAATGCTCTACTTGTTCTCACTTGCATTGGTATCAGTGAGGAACAACTCCATAGAAATCAATGGAGTTACACCAGTATGATATCACAGATCAGAATCATCCCCACCATACTATAACTATGGGTCTGATTCTGTCCTATCAGAGCAGAATTCTAACAGAACTAATCATATGAGAAAGTGCTACTCACCGTCAGTAAGGCTTATAGAACCAAGCCTCCTTTTACTGCTCCTGAAGCAGCGCAATAGATTGAAAACAATGGGGCTAGTCAAGGAGTAAATTTCTCTGGCTACATGCCATCCAGCACTCAGGACAATCCTGAAATGCACCTTATACTGGGGCCAGGAGGGAAATGGCATAGAGAATCATCCCCAACTAGCTACATAAGCAGGTGGGGTGGGAGGCCAGGATTGGGCCATATCATTTTAAAAAGTTTTATTTTTTTTTTTGCAACTTTTTTAATGATCCTAGTCAGGAAAATTTCCAAAATGGTTTCCAAAGCAATGAGAATTCCTTAACAAATATTTTATAAATGACAGCCACCCATTACTTGTATAAGAATTCCTTGTGTTTGACATGGGTTCACTGGTACACTCTTTGGTCCATTTGTAGATCATATTTATCAACAAATTTTAGTTGATGAAAAAATATTAAAAAAAAAAACCCCTCTCTTGTTCCTTTCAAGAACTCAGAAACCTGCAAAAGCCTTTGGGCCTGATTCTCCTTTACATTAAGGCCCTTTTACGCTTCTCTGGAAGTGGGTGAGTTGTTGTAAATTAGGATTCCGCCCTTTCTGTACAGGTGAAGCTTTTAAAATATTTCCTTTAAAAAGCTATCAACAATTTTTAAATAGGGATGTTTTCTCCCAGGCAATGACAAGAGTGTTACTTCAACATTACCTCTTTGAATAATGTTTAGCATTTACATGGAGACATGAATGGTTTTGGTAGCTTATTCTATGTTTTAGTTAAGTTTTGCTAGCTTCACACTGATTTGTGGGGAAATACTTGAAATTCAAAGAGCATATCCTGAATCGCTTCAGAATCACAATAAAAATATATTGGAAGCCAGTAATGACCAACTCTGTTTGATCAGATGTGTCTATTAATGTCTTTGTGGTGAAAAATATTTACTGGCTATTCCTAATGCTGAATCATCATAAAATCATTCCTTTGTCACTGAACCAGAATGAACTGGGGATGTCTGTAGTCTAAATTGACAAAAGGATGAAATGACATGACAGTTTGTATTTTCTCAAGGAACTGTGAAGAGGTTTATAACTTTGAAATATCTTTCCTATCAGTGATCAAATATAAGAGTTGTGTAAGTTATATTTCAGACTGCAAATCCAAATGAAATATATCAAATCATGTTTTTCTCCTCCTGTGGATTTAAGTTGAATCAAGGCTCTGAGTTCATGTTGTAAATGTTTTATTACATTTATTTGAGAGACAATGTGGTAAGGTATAAATTATTTATTAATTTGGTCATTTCTTATAGACTCTGGCTAGTGAATTAAAACTGTAATAGTGTTTGCAAATTGCAAATTTTTCTGGATACTTTGTGAATGCATGAGAATTATTTTAAAAATTGCAAAACTCAGTACTGGAAATATATATTTTTTTAATTTTAGGGTGATGCTGGAGAAAACGGATCCAAAGGTGACATGGGTGAAAAGGTACATCTGTTAATGAGTAGAGATTTAAGGCCATAAAATCTAACCAGAAAATGAAAGGGGGATGGTACCAAAAGGAAAATATACAAAGAGACTTTTTAAAAGGTTTAATGGTCTGACTCATTCTCACAAACAGCAGAAATTCATCAGTTCTAATTAATTACAGAGGGTCTGCTTATGCTACGGTAGTTAAAACATGAGGCCTGACAGTGCATCTTTTATAAACCTCTAAATATGCATCACACAGAAGCTTGGGTCACAAGCTATCAGATATTCTTGTTATGTCTGTTTGGTAAATGATGCAAGTTTTGAGTATTAAGGCCAAAGGCGTTGCTGCGTTCAGCAATGCAATGCCTAATTGGTGTAAGAACATAAATCTTATTTTCAAAAGGCATTAAGACACTTAGGAACCAAAATCGTATCAACAGTCAATAATAATTAGGCAGCAACATCTAAATACCTTTAAAAATCTGGGTCCAAAATTCTAGCTGCAGCGTACCGCCTGAGTACTCAGGATGTGCACTGGGGAGTTCCTCTGAGACTAAGAGGGAAGAATTCTACAACCAGGACATGGAGCAGCAGCTAGGTCTCCCTATGGATGGTACTTCAGTCCCCACCTCCCTCCCACAACATGCCTCTTTACATTCCAGGTAGATCCACTTAATCACACTGCTAGAGAGCTGAAGCTAAGGGAGATCTGCCAAGGCACAGCACCCCCATACAGAGACCCAGTGTCTCCAATAGATCCCTGAGATTAGTAAGGATCTCAGGAGATCTGGGGGTTCTGAGAGGACCAACCCTTTCCTTTTTCAGGGTGAGGAATGCTGCCCCCTGACTGGATAGGAAAAGAAAATTCTGTAAGGGGAAACTGATCCCCTTTTACATTCTTTTCCAAAGGAAGGGCCAAGGCAATGTGGCATGCAGTGTTGGAAACATAATCCAAGTGGCTGACCAAAACCCCCAAAAGTTTGGAAATTCAGAGTGGAAGTTAAAAGTTATGTTTCAGATCTTTGTCATTTCACACCAACTAAAGATCTGGCTTCCATGCCTTTATGTCAGCTCCGTCTCCTCAGGTACCATATTTTAGAAGTCTCCAAAGAATAGGTGATTTTATATATCATGTGCACTCTGACTAAGAAAGGGGAAGTTGAGATTGTTACCATTGACAGATTTTATGGTTTAAGAGGAATGGGAAAAATAGAGAATCATACCTGCAGGTAATGGATTCAAATCCAGTCCATATCTCTAGCACAGTTGCCAACTTTCACAAGGTAAATAAGCACCCTGACCTCCACAATAAGCCAAAAATCAAGCTAATCCATTTCAAAACAAGCCAGTCCCTAGAACCCCAACACTTTATGTGATTATATCCCCCCAGCGTGCAGTCTGGGACTGTGGTGGGCCCGCTGTGCACCCCTGACTCTCTCCTCCCCTTGCCTCTGCTTGCCCCTTGCCCCTGCTTTATGGGAGCAGATAAAAAAAAAGAAACTACAAACTAAAAACTAGCCAACAAGCATCTCACAAGCCAATTAAGCCAAAAACAAGCCCAGTTTCTGCATTTTTTTAACACGGTTGGCATGTCTGGTCTCTAGTGGCCAGAAATCATTACTATCTGTCTTTGGATATTTAGATTATTATTCTTTACTCAAAAATATATGCAGTTTGATTTCATAACTATTTTCCTGAGAGACCTAGTTGCGTGTCTAGAGACATTTTTTATGTCCTGAGAATATCATGCTTAGACAAATCATTGGAACAGTAGATCAGATAAATAGGTCATGTATATGTTCAGGAAACAATATTAAGGTCCAGCAGCAGATAAAATAGAAGTTCAGAATCTCTCCTGGGAGCCCTATGAAGCTTCAGTAATTTTTCTTCAATTGTGTCTGCTACTGAAGTACTTGGCATGCATCCTAGTGAAAACACGTGTTCTAAAAAAATCTCTTCCTCTTTCCGTTGGGAATTTATCCTTCCAAAGCCAGACACTGTGTGTGTTTCTTTGTGGACCTCAAATGGTTTGGTATTCTAGTTGGGAATAACTTTTAGAAAAGATTGGTCAGCAGATGGGCTTTTGGATGTTCATCTGAAAAACTAACTGAATTCACTGAACCTCTGAAACATATAATGCTCCCACCACTTCCAAGTTCCATGTAATTGTCTGGAGTCCTGGGGTGAAATAGGGATGGATAGATAGTGTTTGTACAGGTCTCATTACTTTCTCGGCATCAGGCTAGTCGCTACATGATAGATCTCCTGGTTTGGCATAGTTACCTTTAATCGGTTTCCTTCTCGCTTTTCCAACAAAAAGATCTGCCACTCAGAATTAAAAGGGAGTTGGTCTTCCCATGGATCTGTGAATGTATAGGAGAAGGCCACAGAACTTCTCTGATTATGTCCTGCAGAGTGACTCTGCAATGGAGGTCTGATTGGTAAGAAGCTTAGGAGAATATATTTTTGCTGTGGAGGTTTAGGAGTGAGTAAGCCTTGAAGTCAGAGTAATTACTCTACATTTACACCAATGTAGTTAGGAGCAGTGCTTCTGTGGCCAGTGCTCCAGTGACCTGCACTATCCATGACAGTCATCATACTTATATCAGAGATGAATTTAGCCCAGTGGTTGTTAATCGTGTTGGTTGCAGAGGAAAAAAATCATGACGACTGCTGCCCCCTAACAGGAACAGCCAACAGTAGCATACTCACCAAATAGCTCTTGTTTTCCTTCCCTTTCTTGATCCATCGGTCACTTCTCCCCATCAATGGCAGGATCGTCTTCAGGAGACAGGCGGGAGCTCTGTGGCTTTCTCTTCCAACATAGTTTCAGGATCTTTGGGTAGTGCCATGAGAAGCCTTTCACACACTCCTCTAGCCATTTGTGGGGGTATGGGAAATCCTCTCCTTTTCCCCCTGCCCTGATAGAAGCACTTGGCACTGTGTTCCAGCAAATCTCTCTACTGTCCTTGCTGCTGCACCATTAATATTGGGTGTTGGTCAAAGTTATCCATGCTCTTTCTAATCCCGGATGCACCATGTGCTTCAGAAGGCTCGGAACATGGGATATTTGGATGACTCTTGGGCTTCTGAAATATGTGATGCACACTAGGACATCACCTGGGCAAAGCATTGAAGCAGTACTTGAGCTGAAGAGCTGCAGCGAGGCTTACAGACTTACTGAGACTCATTTTTCAAGCTAGTGTGGGGAGGGATTTTTGAGCCTGAGGAAAGAGGGAATCATGGAAGTTTTGGATGTGCTGAAATGATTTATCAAGACTAATCTGAACCAAAAATAAGGTTCAGAGATGAAATAAGGTTAGAGCCAGTTTACCCAGTCCTCTCCCTTTGTTCACACCTCCATACAGTAAACCTCCATAAATTATGTCTGAATGAACAATACATAAACCATTGCAGTAAATAAAAAAATAACAATAATAATAATAATGAGCAGTTATATAGTACACCTTTACCCCAATATAACGTGACCCGATATAACTCGAATTCAGATATAACGTGGTAAAGCAGTGCTCTGGGGGGGTGGGGCTGCATGCTCCGGCGGATCAAAGCAAGTTCGATATAACACAGTTTCACCTATAATGCGGTAAGATTTTTTGGCTCCCGAGGACAGCGTTATATTGGGGTAGAGGTGTATCTTCATCCAAAGATCTCAAACATTAAGACTCACAATATTCCTGTGACATGGGTAAGTATTATTTATCCCCATTTTATATACGGGGATACTGAGACAGAGAGGTGAAGAGATAACAATTTCAAATAACAGTGCCTAAAGTTAGGAACACACGCCCATATTTATGCACCTAAATGAAAGTAGTGTCATTTTCACAGATGACGCACATCTGCAGCTCCCATTGATCTTAATACATAAACATGGACTTAGGTGCGTATATTTAGACATCCAAGTTTGACAGTGTTGGCATCAGTGAGTTCTTAGGTCACATACAGAGTCAGTGGCAGACTTGGGAATGGAACCCACTCATTAGTCCTTGCTTCTATTCTCCTGCTCTAGCCATTGGCCTGTCAAGCAGCCAAAATCCCTTGAAGTACTTTTCCATTTGTGTTTTCTCCTGCTGAAATTCTTTCATTTCCAATCCAGTTGACTCAGTGAGGGACTGAGAACATGCTCTAGCTATATAGTTTTTACTTTTATCCTGTATTAGTTTTCATTCTTGAATGAAAGTGGATTATAAACACTTTGTGTCTTATCTGTGCTATTTCCAATGTTATCCCTTAAAATGTTTAACTTGTGACTGTCTCTCAGCAGTTGCTTTGCCACTTTATAGCTATTAAAAAGTCCTTGAGATTTCACAGTTGTACGTGCTGTGAGGGACAACAGCAATATCACTCATACATGTCTATCAAAATGAGACAGCTCAGGTTTCCAGACATGAATCAGCCTTTCAGAAAATGGCCTTTTGTTTTCTCTTTGCCCTCTGAAGAGAGAGCTACAATAACTATGAAAAGGAAACCAGGCTTTTAAAATATAAATCACCACAGCTCTTCATTCAGCTTTACTGAACCACAGGACAGCTAATCAAAAACTAGTGTTTTTATACTAGTAGTTTAAATTTTATTGTTTTATATAGTGCAAGACTATAATAATAATCCTTAGCATTTATACTGTGTTTAATATCTTCAAAGTATGTTACATGTATTAGCTATTTTACTCAGTATGTGCATCAGTAGCATGCTGCTTTGAGACACAAAGTAAACTTATTGCACAATGATCTTAATTTTCATAATCAATCATAATTCATAATAATAATAAGGAAACTGTCCAAATACAGGTGCTATAGACAATTTCTATACTTTGTACAGGTTTGACCTATTTACATGAATAAGTTGACTAGCAAAACTTTTTAGTTGAGAAATAGCATTTAATAATTTAGCTTACTCCACTTTCCTTTGGCATTCCATTCAAGACAAGGTGAAGCGAAATGAAAATACAAGAATTTTCAGAAGTCTACGAAGGCTATAAACATAGAGCAAAGAACTGAGAACCAGAAGCGCTCTGCCTTAGCCACTGACTGATTCTGTGACCTTGGGCAAGTCACCTCCTATCAAACCCAGTCAACTCAGCTGAAAGCTGAGCAAAACACAGGAGAACCTCTTTGCAAGTTAGTTGCTTCATCAGAACTGACCTTTTTACAGCTAAATTACAGCTCCTCAGACATTCTGTTACTACAACATTTACCTGCGTTAAAGCACCAAGATAAAAACAGTGACCATCTATGGAAAAGAGATGGATACTCTGACAAGGTTTGATTAAGATAAACTAATGGGTCACTGGGTTCTTTGAGGTTGAATGTCATTAACACAAAAGCTTTGTCAATTAAGGCCTGACACTTGCCATCTGTAGATATGGACCAAAGGGATCAGTGATGCCCTTTGATATGGCAAATAATTTTGAATGTGTCTTTGAATGCAGAATTGTTTCTCTTTGAATAATACTGACATATTGTCAATGGTCAAATTGGTATGCAGTGTCACAAGACATATTTAAGCTTGCTACAGTAATTGAGAGGTACTTTGAGAAGGTTCCAGGATAATCATGCTTGTGTTTGCTTTATCAGTTTCCTGAAAATATATGTACATAATAAGTGTAATCATTGTTTCCTTGTGAATTTTATATCAGGGTGATCCTGGATCTTCTGCTGCAGGAATTAAGGTAATGTCATGTTTATAGTGGTCATTTTTTGCGGAATCCCTGTCACTTTATGCCACAAATCATTTTATTACTCTTTTCTCCTCTTTTCTAACCCTGATTTTTTTTCACTTTCTCTGATCTTGTGGTTGTTTATTTGTTTGTTTATTTAATGTTTCAATTAGGGAGAACCTGGAGAATCTGGTCGGCCAGGACAAAAGGTAATACACGATAGCATTCAGTCCCTTTTTTCCTCACGATTAGACTTGCCATCAAATCTTGTTTATGCAAAATATTAGTACTGGAGCTTCCCTCTTGCACATAAATTGCTTGTTTGGCAATAGCAATGATTGCAAGATAGTGCAATTTAACTGATTGCTCAAGGTCTGTACACATTTTGTTTATGCTCATTTTGAGTTTTGAAAAAAGCTATAATAAGAATGACACTGGCTAGAGTGAAAAGTGAAAATTAGAATAACCCACCCAGTCTTAGAACTACAGGGCACTTTTTTCCACATTGAAAGTTTGCACTATCTCAGCTGCCTGAAACTAACAAAGAATGGCTCTGGTGTTTGAATGTTGACAACTCACCCTTGCATGTTTGACTAAATATTGACCTGCAGATTATAGTATGTTATTACACCTCGTTAAGATGAAATAAATATTGACTCTAGGGCTGGATGTTCTCTCTCACTTGTGCTGGTAGTGAGGAGCTAAACTGGTGGAAGCGGACACAAGCATTGAAAAGTTAGGATCAAGTAGCTCCACTATGTGCTACCCCCCCACACACACACCCCTCCAGAGAAGCCTTTCCACTGGACACTGTGCAGCCAGAGCTTCCTTGGTTGGGAGGAGATGTAGCAGGGGAGCAGCTGCTCAATATGGCATGCTGCCCTCTTGGCCTAGGAAATTGCCAATAGGAAGTCAATGGTGCACCAAGCAGCATTGCCTGCCTCCTCCGTGTCTTTGACCCTTTTTCAGAGGATAGAATAGGATGCAGGCACAGATGGGCAAGCTAGTGACTGTGTGCCTCCTCAAGGAGCCTGAAGGTGCTGGCGCAACACCAAGGAGAGGTTGGATTTTAAAGCTACAATCCTGGGATGTGTGGGGTAGCAGTTTTGCTTCCCTCTGGAGTCTACAGGGTTTCCTGGGAACAACCCTTCACCATCTCCCACCTCTTGTAAAGTCAGAAACCTTTCCCCTATCCCAACAGGAGAACTGGAAATTTATTCCGTAAGGTACACTTTGGAGATTTTCCAGTACTCAGGTTAGGGGAGAAGTAAAATCATATACTGTATGTAGGGAATATCAGGCCAGGTATATTCTAAAACTCAGTTCCTTTTTATGGCCATATGGAACTCTGAGAAACCATTTTTTTAAAATCAGTAAAAGAAAAAATTGCAGCTGAGTTTCTCTACTTGGCAGATTTTAATCATAATGATTTGTAACAGACTGTATATGACTATTATGATATGCAAATTAAATTTGTTAGTAAAGCTCAGTTTCAAGTAGGAAAGCCAGTGAAAGCAGTTTTAACTAGCTAACCTCTGGAATCATTGTGCATCATGTACTGTATGTTCTACTTGGATAATAAACTACATAATGTACTTTAAATGGTTAGTTTCGTACTCTCATTTGCTGTCTGCCAGGCAGGGAACAACTAGCAGTGATTTATTAGCAAGCTATTGATCTCACTGCCCAATACAATCAGGTTTGATATAATAGATGTAATATAGATAAATAACCAGTAGCCGTGAACTCCACATTCATTTAGAGTTTTATAAGATGATGAGTTTGTGTTTGTGTGATTGCATATGATGTAATAGAAAGAAAGTGCCAGGCTTTTGTCTCAAACATTTACATTGCCCAGGATATTTTGAATACTCATTCGCTCTCTGCATTTTATAGTTCTCTTTTTTTAAACTTACGAATGAATTGGAGCATGATCCTTAAAGGTACTGAGGTCTTCAGCACCTTGCTGTACCAGAAGGGATTGTGCACATTTTCTTACACTGCCCTTCCAATGCACCTCAGCCTTGACCTACAATACACCCTCCAGTTTCAGCATCAGGCCACACTTGAGCATATATTGCCAGTCAGACTAAAGTGAGTGATTGTTTTGTGATGTGGTCTAGTGGCTACTTTGAAACCACAGAACGTATTTTACTTGTGATCTACTGTAAATCGTATTTGAACTCAATACTTCAGAGGCAAAGGGCTTGTGGATTTATGCATTGTGCCACCTAGCCCATATGTTTCCCTTCATTATATATGTGTGTGTGTGTGTTTATACACACCCACACACACACACACATCTATATATATATATATGTATATATATTTTTCAAACCTTACAATCTGGAGGCAAAAATATGTTCTCTGCGAGATCACTCTAAATGTAATACTAATAAATGGATGTGAAGATAATACTGTACATAAAAACAGTATCTCACTGAAATAAGATGGGCCAAAGTTTTAATGAGTAGATGCTGAGGTTCATAATTGCTTGTGTTTACATGAACATATCTGTCAACTGAATGTGCAAAACAAACAGGTTATTGCTCATAAAATATCTGTTTGCATGAACAATTAACCAGTTTCTTGCACAAATGCACACATGTGGACTTCTGCTTCTGGTCTTTAAAAATTTTACCCTGTGAGAAAAATTCTTCTTTCTGATCCACAGTAAAGGTTTTTTTATCCACTGCAGTGCAGATCTCTGTTGTGTAGTCTGTAATCCATCCTACATGGAACTCCAACTCACACCAGTCTGAGTTCAATATATAGAACAAGTGCAGAATGTGCAATAGAGGTCTGAACTGCAGTGAATAAAAGACCTGTATTGTGGCTCAGAGGGTAATTTTGCCTTATATATTTACTTCCCAGTGAATAGAGAATATGGGCTAAATCCTATAGTTCTTACTCAGGCAAAACTCCCATTGCAGACAATGTGAGCTTTTCTTGAATAAATAATAAGTATGGAATGAGAGTTTGACCATTCTTATACATACACATACAGATTAATGGATAAATACATATTCATCTATATTTACATATCACTCTTTAAATGAGATTCACTATTTGAGTGTAAATATAACGAAGACACACACAAAAACTAGCAATGAGAAACGTTTATATAGGCATAAACTGTGCAAATGTCAATTTCCCAGACTTTTGTTCTTTCCTCTTATGAGGACACCTTCGGAATGTACATCTGTTTTTACAGCACTCAATGGGAGTTTTCTCTGATTAAATGCCAAGAATTTGAGCTTCCATTAGTATTCACTAGAGTAGATATGTGTGGAGACCCACTGAAGTTCTAGATCTCAATGTAGAATTGGAGCCTTAGTCTTTACTCAAGAAAAACTCCCATTGTGCACCATAAAATAATAAAAAGGACAGAGCGAAGACATCAAGTTTTGGTCCATGTTATGCATTTATTCATGTATTGATTCATATGTGAGGATATTTTTGTGTATGTCTGAATGAAATACGTCTCTGTGTGAATGTATGAAAAAAGGATAGGTGTGCCATATACATTATAGATGTAGCCCACGTATATTATATATGTTCTATAACAACTTATTTGACTGCTTTAGTTTGATAGACTGGAGTTTGTATTCAGCTTTTGTTTGTCCTTGGAGTCATTTAATCTCATAAATCATATCAACCTTATATTTTGAAAAAAAGTTAAAGAATGGAAATACTGTCCATTCAACTTCAATGAACTTCATAATAGAACACTAGTAATTGGAATGTGTTTTTAATCTTGCCTTAAAGAGTACATTTTAATCACTTTAGTTAGTGGGGGAGGGGTAGCTCAGTGGTTTGAGCATTGGCCTGCTAAACCCAGGGTTGTGAGTTCAATCCTTGAGGGGCCATTTAGGGAACTGGGGTAAAAAACTCTCTGCGTTTTGGTCCTGCTTTGAGCAGGGGGTTGGACTAGATGACCTCCTGAGGTCCCCTCCAACCCTGATATTCTATGATTAGATTACTTAGAATTTGAGTTCTCCAAGGCAGGGACTGTCTTTTTGTTATATGTGTGAAGTGCCTAGTACAGTGAGGGCCTGAGCCCTGATTATGGACTGTGCAAGCCATGGCAATACAAATTAAAATAATAATAAAAGATCTATTCATTATAATGATTAAACATTTATATTAGAAGTGAATTTTACTTATTTTAAAACAGGAGAAAAAGTCACATCCACTTCAATGACAGTAATTGACAGATTACAATATTAATATCTTTGTTTCACTAGCATATCTGACTCTTCATGCAAGAAAAAAAAAGATGGAGTAGAACTTTTGGGTTAATACTATATTAAGATTGAATATAATACATCCTGTTCAGAGAATTACTCTTTAGACAGGAGTAATGGCCCAGTTTCTGTTAGACAATGGTAGGCAGTGTATCAACTGCTAATAGAATCTGCTGAAAATGATATCCTGTCCTCCATTTCTTTATTGTATTTCACATTTAAAATTTCCAAAGTGGATTGTCTTTTTCAGTAGCTTCAGTCAGAAAGATTTGTTAAAATTCTGGAATGACTGAAATCTACAAGGAAGCTGGTTTTGGATCCTCCTAAAATGTTTAAGAATTCTTTAGTTTGGCAAATCAATTTTCAAATCAACTATTCTTTTTTTGGTTTTGTTGTGGCAGATTGTAAATTTGCTAGAAGTTCTTCAAGTATGTTTTAATATTATCACCTAAAAATATAGTGCAATTTGTTATGTAAGATGAGGAATTTGTGTGTGCTTGTAATCTCCAGGCACTGGCCCAAACGACAACACTGAGATCTGGATTTCTGTAAAGTTCAGGAATGGATGAATCTAGAGTTTAGTTCAACCATTTATAGACGGAGGGACCAGCTACAAAGTTTGGACCTGATCTTCCCTATAGTTCAGCGATGTTCAGATCCTGGGCTTTGGTTCAGGTCCATCTCTATGATAACCGGAAATCTACTGTCTGTCTAATCGTTTTGTCCTTGAAATCAAAATTATTACATCCATTATATTCCTAAAGCCCTTTGATTTTGATGTTTATCGTTTTCCTTCTCCTACGAGGACATAGTTTCAGCACCATTTCAACTAACATCTTAAGATGATTTTATGTGTGTAAATGTTGTGCTTGTCCTTCTCTCCCATAGAAAAATATCAACTTAATTCCAGAATGAATGTGTTCAGTCTTCAATTCCTGTTACACATTTTCTTCTTGAAAGTAGAGTATTTTGTTCTTTTTTATTGCAGTGCTAAATAATCAGGGTATTTTTTAGAAGAAGTAGTTCTAGTTTATTTGCTTATGGTACTTTGTGGTGTTGTAGATGTGTACGTGTATGTGCATTTACACTGAAATGTGGACAGTGTTGATGGTTCTATAAAAATGATAGTTAATTGTAATTGAGTAATCCCCCTGAAAATGTACAAATTAAATACATTTTTTAGTCACATTTGTAGCTAACCTGGACAGTTACACAGCACCCTATACAGCCAATAACTGAATAGGGGATAGAATTAAATATCTGCAATTGCAGATTCGCAGAATTATTGCAAATGCAGTAAACATCAGTATTCATATTATTTAATTAATACTATTTATTCCCTATCCTTTTGATAAAAATACTGGCCAGAGTTTTCAACCTGTGTGTCTAGTTAAGCTCCTAAATCCACAGGAAATGTTTAGGTCCTTAAATGTAGATTTAGAAGACTAAATTTAGGCATTCAGTTTAAACATTTTAGTTATACTTCTAGGTTAGCAAGCCCTTTAATGTACATTGTGTTGGCCTCAGTATCTGTGATCCCTACAATGAATAGCAATCACATATAGAGTATGTGATCTCCTACTATACCTACTACAGTGTATACCTGGTTGTTTTCTGGATACCACTCATAAATGAATATTGTTCTGTAATGTTATGTGATTTTCCTGTGTAGGGTGAACCAGGTCTTCCTGGGCTTCCTGGACTTCCTGGGATAAAGGTAAATACAACCATAATATCTGTGTAGTGGTACTTACATCTTCCTAAACATTTTTTATTTTAAAATGGATTTTGTTACACGAAGGCATCACACAGAAAATTGATCATCTCTATATGAATGAATGAAAAATATGCCTTACACTTTAATGTGCAGTAAAATGTCACCTTACTTTGGAAAAAAAAACTGAACTACTTTAAAAATGACTTTTTTTACATTTTTATTTATTTCAGGAAGCTTGTCATCAATGTTTGGTTTGCAGTTTAATGAGTATTTGCCAGTAACAATAGTCAACAGAACCTGCAAAGCTAACAGCCAGAGAACTGTCTTCATTATTCACAAATTGTGGAGAACCAGCTATGAGAAAAATGGTCTCTGCTCTCATTGCTTATTAGTAATTTCCACTGACAAGTCAAAATATTTGAATAAGAAGACTTTATCCAATATTACCATTAAGCAGTCAGACAATCTGTGGACCAATAACTGGTTTATCTGCTGACTTCCAGTCTGCCTGTTATCTTTAGGCAAATTATTATAAAAGACATGCAGTCAGTTCAGCCCTGGCATAAATGTTGCATTGGGAGTTGCTGCCAGTTATACTGGAACTCAGTTTGATTCATACTGTATTATACTATAAAAAGTGAGCAGAGTTAAATGTTATGAATGAGAGCTGACTGGGTGGACTGCTTCTCTTTCATGGCAGAGGTTATTCTTTCAGACAATGAAACCTCTTAGAATTTCCTTATATTCCATTTTCAGCATGGGCCTGTGAACAGCTGATGTAGAGCTTTTATTGTCTCCCCACTGAATCCAGGGGATGAAATCCTGCCTCCATCAAAGTAAAAACTCCCTTTGACTTCAGTGGGACCAGGCTTTCCTTCAAAGTGTATAACATTTGCAGTAGCTTTCTCAGTGACAGTTGTCAAGTGCCACAAGGTTTTAATTTAGTGTCCATTTTTCATTTGTGGAAAATTATAAGAGGAGTTGATTGGGCATTTTACACATGCAAGAGCATGTGTGCTTATTTTAAAATGTGGACTTATGTATCTTAATACTGAAAGGTGCAGGACCTGGAGATAGAAATTATGTTAGGTCCTGTCTGTTCTGTAAGAAAGAACCATGGTTTAACTGTGTTGTGAAAGATCATGTTGCAAATGGATCCTTCAGAATGGTTAAATTTATAGTGTAGATGGGACCTTTATATATGTGAAGAAACACTTGTAGTCATTATCTCTATCTACTTTGGAAAGTCAGTATAGAAATAACATTTGTTTTGTAGTATGTTCATAGTATAGTTAAGTTGGAGGCCACTTCCAGCAGATTAAGATCAATTATCAAAGTTGGTTTTGGCACTGGAAAACCTGAGATTATGAGGCAACCAAGCTAGAAGATCTTGTTACAGTAACATCTTCTGGAGGCTAGCAGAACAATCCCTTTTGAGATAGTTCCCATTGCAACATATACATTTTAATGAGGAGAAAGATGAAGCTCTTTGGAAAAAATCAGTGTCTCATCTCCTAGTACAGATTCAGTTCCTAGAAAGGAATTTTCTTTTTTTCTAGATTTCTTAAGGGGACCGTCCACAATAATGAATTCTCTTTTGAGCACCCTTTGACTCGTGGTTTTTGATACTATTCTATGACAAAAAGAAACAGGAGTACTTGTGGCACCTTAGAGACTAACACATTTATTTGGGCATAAGCTTTCGTGGGCTAAAACCCACTTCATCGGATGCATGCAGTGGAAAATACAATAGGAAGATATATATACACAGAGAACATGAAAAAATGGGTGTTGTCATACCAACTATAACGAGACTAATCAATTAAGGAGACTATTATCAGCAGGAGAAAAAAAACACAAGTACTCCTCATTCTTTTTGCTGATACAGACTAACACGGCTACCACTTTGTTTGCTATGACAGGTGATCTGCAAAGATTCCAGTGACTGTTGCTGACAGCTGGACCCGAAAAAATCTAAAACTAATTTAAACATGTCTCTTTGGGCATGTCTAGTTGAACATTTAGTTTGCGGCAAGCTGGGGTGTGAATCTACAATGCTGCAGCCTGCCGTGCACTAACTGTCTGTGTGGACCTGCTGCACCACACTAAAAATTCCCTAGTGCACTTTGCATACTGCTGTTTCAAACCTATGAGAAAGCAGTCACCTTCAGGCTTTATTTGTGCTTTTGTCTCTTCACATACTATCATTTTGGACATGGGGGGAGCACAAAGAGGGGGGTAGATAGGTCCACTTGAGAGACAAAAGATTAATGATGTGAGAAATGGATGGAGCATGAAGTTCTGGATATTGTGGAATAGATATTTTCCAGCATTAAGCCTCTGGGGTGATGCTGGAATAACGCAGGGTTCAGTGTAGAATTCACACCTGCCACATGAGAAGCCCAGGTTCAGTTCCCAGCCAGTTCGGTACTGAACTCTAGGTGTTCAGATACTATGGTATAAGGATCTATATAGAAGAGAACAGGGCCCTAGTGGTGAAAAGCCTGCCTGGATGTGTGCGGCATTGTCTGAGATGCCTTCGAATGTTATTTCACTGGGGAGCCTGCAGACAGCCATTGCCACCTCAATGGTGGGCAGCACTGGTAGGACAGGTACTGGCATTGTATCTAAAATGCACAGATTCTTATGGAGCATTGGATGCCATTTAAAGTGCATTGACCAAACCCTCAAGGGAGCATGGCACTATGTAACCTATCAGTGGAAAACTGAATCCAGAAGAGAGGATCAAGAGAACATTAAGTGGTAGGAAGCAATCTCGGATGAACTAGTCTAGTGAATGAAGAAACAATAAAGGTACATGTACTTTGCCTTTGATCAAATTTACAGTAACATGGCCTACATCAGTGTACATTATGGAGAAGGATGCAGATGACTGAGGAGCATGTTGGCAGTTTTACTGTGTTCCAGATCCCCTTGGAATTGGCTGGTAGTCTACAAACTGATACACATAAGCTTCTTCAGGGCATATGAGAAGCAGGGCAGGGGAGACTTTCTCTTGTGCCACCAGATTCTGAGAAAACTTCACTTAATGTCTTCCATTCTTGTAACTCTGATGGAGAAGAGAAGTACACAACACCTAGGCAGTCTCCTGTTTTATGGCTGTCATGTGATAAATATGAGGTATAACCTCTTCTGTTCCTTAAATGTGTCATTTCATCTACAAAGTCTTCTCAGCTAATCTCCTCTGAACCTGCCCACTGTGGCAGGCTGTATAATGAAACACAGTATGCAACTGTAAATATCAAGTACACTATTTATGGTACAAGTTTGAAAGCAATCTTTGTGTAAACTTCGTAAACTCAAAGGTCATTTCAATCAGTGAACCATACCTTTCAAGCTGCCTCTTATCTTTCTTGTGCTGGTTGTGGTACATTTGTAAAGGGATCCATTAAGATATTTTGGAAAGAGTAGCCAAAGTCACTTACAACTTTAATAAGTATCAGTCAGTAGAAAAGTTTCAACTTCATAATGTGCAATTATTCAATTAGTTATTTAATGCAGCAATTTAGTATATCTTCCAGATAGCCATTTAGAGGTTGGTTGAACATGATTTCAATCTGAATGAGTGGCAGCTTCTGAAAGGCACATTAGTATCTTGTGTGAATTCAGTAAATGTAATAAAGACGTTCTTAATTATATTCCTCGGCTCATTCACTATATGCATACGGATGTTTTGGGAGTGCTTCCTGATCTTTCATCCCTTTCATTATCAACTGGTGCCACAGAGAGTACAGAACTTCAGTCAGTTATTTCCAAGAATGTGATGAAGCCAGCTGTGACATATTGTAGAAACTTTTCTTGACCACCTGTTGCTGTTTAGGAATGGCTGGAAACTTAATGAGCGTTTGAATGTTTTCCACCATGTCATTCAGGAAAATGAGTAAAGCACCTAAACACAGAATATTGACTCATCTCTGTGACATCTTATGTTAGCCTTTAGTAAGACCCTATTACTGATGCCGAAAGAATGCAGAATACTTTCAGTAAGACAAAAATGTAGTAACTTTGTTTTATCCTACTCTTCAAGAAGTCATAAAAAGTACATACAAAATGGCTCACCTATTGAAATTGGAGGCATTTGCAATTTCATTCATTTGTGATCTCTAGACCTTCTCTCAAGGTATTCTACTGGCCTGGTTAAATTTTGTGGCATTTAATCAATACAGTCATTAAATTTGACATCATCCCAGCTTAACCTCTACCAGAAGATGAGCTGTTTGCAATAGTTGGAGAACAGGCTTTCCATCAACATTAGACCTGATCTGTCTTCTTGTTCCTCTCATTTTATGAGACAAATACTGGGTCAAATCTTGAGGTCCCAGCTGAGTTTTTAATCAGCCCTTATTCAAGCAAACTCTCATTGAAGGGTTTGGCTTCTCTGCCCTACTTGTTTTGTGACAGGGAGAGACCTACATTTAAGAGTTTGCTCTATTCTCAACATTGAGAGAGACTATTGAGTTGCCAAAACTCAGTCACCTACATCTTTCTACAGAGTTGCTTATATAGGCCATGTGAATTAGATCCAAGCCAACATACTCTGTTCCCAGCTCCATGGCATCATTAGAAATTTTGCCTCAGTAAGGACTCAATAAAAACTGGCTAAGGACCTCAGGATCTGTCCCATGTTTGCTTTATCTAAAACAAAGACAATTCCAACCTTCATTTATGTTTTGTATTTGAATTTCATGTTTTTATCTCTTACTATATCCCAGGATCTTGTTCCCTGCTTGCACACTTAGTGGCCTAAGAATCATGTTTGAAATACTTTTCAGAACCAAAGTTTTAAGTTCTGGGAGAGTCAAATAAACTTTGCATCCAATAAAAAGTGACTTCCATGCAGACAAAACTTTAGAAACAAAAGCCAAAATTTTCAAACCTGGGTGCCTAGAGTTAGAATCCTAAATCCCTTATTTAGATGCTATTGAACTGTCTTGCCATGGAGATGCTTACTCTCCATTCTCTTTTCCTTTGGCCTGGTCTGTTTAGTCCTTGCTCTGTTTATTGGCATTAGAGGGGTGACGGGTTTCCAAGGCATGGTAGCTCCTTTGCCTGGTTCTCTGTGGAGAGGAATCCACAAGCCATTCCAGCGTTCTTCAGGTTTCCCTTTCTCTCTTTAAAAAAATTCACAACAGGTCTTACATTTTCCATAGTGTCCCTTATATCTCTGCTCCCATTGCCCCTATGCGTTGCTGCCAAGCGTACAACTCTTATTAGTCCTAGAGACCATCATTCCAAAAAATTCCTTCTTTCAGGGCAGAAATCAGAAAAAACATCAGAGCTGGATCTTAAACCCTTCTAAATAGAGCAGTTCACCTTGTGACTGGCATCTAAATAAAAATCCTTTGATTTTCAGAAGTGCTGAACATCTCACTGAAGTCACTGAAAGCTGAAGAAATTCAACCCCAAACTATCTTTTGTGAACACTTGCACAGCTTCCTAATATGCATGTGCCCACATTTGAAATCCCTGGTGAAAAATGCAGGTTGGTTAACTCCCACCCTTTCCTCATCCAAATAATGATGTCCTGGGGATAGGTTTTCTCTGGGAGCAGAAAAAATAGATAGTGCATGCAGGTCAAATGCTGGAGAGTAGAGTTCAATGAACTGTGTGTCATGATAAAAATGGACAGTGGCAGGAAGTAATATCAGGAGGGTTTATACTGTTTGTTACATTGATTTATAGACCTGCTTTCAAAAGTAGGTACATGGAATTATATGTACACAAAATTACATGTACAAAAATAATTTGCAGTTGTACACCTAATTTGAATATACAGTTACGAGGATTGCAATAGATGCATATATAAGGTAGCTGGATGCACAGAAAGTAGTTACACAACTAACCGTACATTTGCATGCCCACTTATCTAATTTCCTTATGTCATTATGGCAACTGCATAAATTAGGCATGTAATGGCTCATACCTAATTTTGAAAATCAAGCCCAGAATATGAACTCATCATTGACAATGGACTGTGAATAAACGACTAACTGTTGCAGGTGGCAAGAGCATTTACTATGGCATTCCTCAGGATATATGCAATTCTTTGTAATCCATCAGAAACAATATCCTCTGAATCCACAAAAGCCAGGATTTCTTTCCTGGAAAAGACACTAAAGTACTAGAGAAGTGGGAAAAGGGTAAAACATAAGTAACTGAAACACAGGATGTGAATTCTGTTTCCCCAAAAGCTGTTACAGGTTAAAAGATTGATTTGGTAGAGAGAAACTGTTTTACAGTGTCCTTTAATTTGCTTCCTTGTGCTGGATAAAGTCAGTCCAAATTTAGAATCCAGTTGAGAAATCCGAGAGTCCAATTAGCAGACCCAGGTATTCAGAAATCAGGGATTTTATCAGCCATAATGGAGACCTGAAATCAGTAAACTGAAAACACTCTTCTGATGTAATGCCACCATAGAAAATGTTTTCTTGGTTTCAGATAGTCATAAATGAAGTAAAAACAGTTGCAGTTCATTTTTAATATTAGCAACAAAAGCCCCTTAAATTTATCCTCTCATTCTTTTCTTCTAATAATTTAGCAGATCAATCATTGCAAAAGTTGGCTGCCTTTAGGAAAAAACAAGGCTCTTATTACAACAAATGTTTTTACTGTAATCCTCAAAAGCAGGTATCATGCTGACTTGAATTCTAATTAGCCTTTAAGTAAGAAGTATTCTGTATGACTAATGCATGCAGAATCATGACACATTAATCAGAATTATTGCCGATACTTTTAGCACCCTTGCAAATCAGCACATATTTTTCAAGCACCACTGCACTTTTCTTAAAATGAAAATTGGACTCACTAAAAGGCAATAAATGTTGTAGAAAACAGAGTCTGGTTATAAGCTGAAGCTTTGGGTTTTTAGGCAGGTTAAAGAATTATACATTTTGCCTCTAATGAATCATAAAACTGAAGAAACGGTCATAAATACAAAACCAGAGATATTTTTCCAAGTTAAGAAGTTGATTAGGCAACTGGGTTGATCAGAAAGTCAAAATATGGTTTCATGGCTGATGAGGGAGCCAGGGAGCCTGTGCAATGGGGCACCTATGAAGCCAATTCTGAATTAGTATCAAAAATCGAAACAAAGGTCTAAGAAAACATGGAACATTGTTTATGGGGTTTCCCTTTACCCCCTTCATTTCCTGACTGTAAGCCAACTATTGTGGTCCTTCTGAGAACAAAATAGAAACAAAAAGACAGCAGATGCCAGTGTCTGAGAATCAACAGAGGAGGCAGTGGCTCAGATTCAGGCCTGATGTACTTCATTGCTTTCACTGAAGTTGCTTTATTTTGTTCTTTTTAATCTCAATCTGCCTCTAAATCTCTTAATAGCATAAAGGAAGGAATACAGCCCATATTGTTTCTATTTTAAATATGCCTAGGCATGAGTCATGAGGGTCATTTAGGGCTGGCACATCCTTATGTATGATGGGCTAACATATGTATCTGTTAGACTGGATAAAATGAGGACATTTCAGTTTGCACAGTCCATAGCTCTCCCTGCTAATAGGAGCACAAATGGAAGAGGGCACAGTAAAAATGGATTGGACCCTCCTTTGCAGTGGGTTGTCCTGGGACTGGGACTCTGCAGTGTGCGTGGGGGTGGGGGGGGGGGGGTATGTTACTGAGCAAGGGGCCGGTGGATAGTGGAGGATTAGCTATATGCAGCCAACAACAGAGAAGTCAAAGCATATAGCTACAGAGGGAACAATATTAACTTTAAAGAGGGGTTTGCAATAAAGAGCTGTGGTGGTAGAGTGAGTGGTTTGACAAATGGGAAGGACAAGTGCTTGGCAGGTTTGGCTGGAGGTCTGTGAGGCTTAAGCCTCTATTGCTTGGAGATTCCTGGTCTAAATGTCCTTTGCCCTCCCACTTCCATGTAAGTACCATAAATGCTTCAGAGTGAGGAACCTCTGATAACTATAACACAGCTTCACATGGTGTTCTGGGAGAGTCTTTGCCCTAGCAAGATTTTTTTCTATGGCAGGGAGAATTGAGTCCATATTTTTTTATTGCCATACACAGGTATTTCAATAAGAGAATTAAAATACCTTTAAATTCCCCGATAATATAATTTCTGCATCACTGACTGCTGGAGGTCAAAAATAGGCAGTATTGTTGCGGCTGCATTGGTCCCAAGGTATTAGAGAGACAAGGTGGGCGAGGTATTATTGGACCAACTTTTGTTGGCGAGAGAGACAAGCTTTCAAGCTTAAGCGTCTCTCTCACCAACAAAAGGAGGTCAAAGGTGTCAGCAAATTTTTAAAAAGTTGTCAGACTTTTTAGTAAACTCTTTGTTTTAAAAGTTCAGTTTATTTGTGCATACATAGTTCTGAGAAATAAATTGTTATTAAAACAATGATAAAAGCAAAGCCCTAGTTTACAACCAAATGTATACTACTTACCCACAGTTGTTGCAGATATATTTAGTTTGTGTTATTCTAAGCAGCGTAATTATATTATTTTTAATATCCATATGCTAAAATCCTGAAGCAGAGTAGACCTATTTAAAGTGTTAAGTGTTAAATAATTCTGTTGATCTGCATATGAACTGTGAGATGAAGACCCAACCTAAGTCAGTAAGTGGTTAGAAATCTACTGCTAATAAGTTGCAGTGTAAATCCTTCAACAAATTAATGGTGATTAAAATGCCGTTAGCACAACAGGTGGTGTTTTCATCATTGGGGGCTAAAAACAAGGTACAAATTTGCACAGCTATAACAAGGAAGATACCCACAGTAAATGGTGTTGCTTTTACCCTTAGCCTCTCAAATCAAAGCTTGTCTTCACTTCCTCCCATAAAAGTTTTGATAAATGTGAAACAGCCACTGAAGAATTTGTCTAGATAATAATCTTCGTAAAAAAAGTGGACTGTCTTCAAAAAAAGTTTAACATAATTACAAACTTCCCTATTGCTGAATCTGAAAGCCCTTTTAAGTATAAACTATTAGCTAAATATCTATCTAGCTTACATTCTGTTAGATGTCAGACATACCATTTGTTTTAATGGACTAACATTTTTTTCATTTTCATGTCCTGTGTTTACCTGATTAACAGCTAAAATAATACTAACAAGGTTTGCAAAAAGTATCTTTGTAATTTGTCATTTGCCAAGACAGCAACTCTGCATTGCATGAACATGCATAGTAAAAACAAAGAGGCATTGATTATTGTTTCTGGTGGTTTGATGTGATCGCATTTAACCAAGTAACAAGTGTAAACTCCTCAGGCACTATACAGCCTTCACATGGACTCACAGACAGTCCCCTGGGGCACTCTGAACTATCTTGCCACCCAGGTAAGCTTGATGCTGTGATAGATGGTCATTTTACACCAATGATCACAAAATATTCAGGTTACTCACAGTCCCAAAGGACCAGTCACTTACCCCAGGTCAATTTGCACCTTAGATCTCACATCACAGACAACACTTGTAGCCAAACCTCTAGTAAATTAATTAAGGGTTTATTAACTGAGGCCATGTCAGCACTCCCACTTATGTCAGCAAAACATAACACTGCCCTGAGCAACATAAGTTTTGCCGGCATAAGTTGTAGTGTGCACAGCACTGTGTCGGCAGGAGAGCTTCTCCCACTTACATAGCTACCTCTGCTCCGTGTGCGTGGTTTAACTGTGTCGAGGTGAGAGCTCTCTCCCGTCGGCATAGAGCAGCTACACGAGAGATCTTACAGAGGCTCAGCTGCCTCAGTACAGCTGTGCCACTGTAGGTCTGTAGTGTAGACATAGCCGAAGAAAAAGAAATGAGAGTTATTTGGTTGAAACAGGTAAACATATATATACACATACACACACACATGCACGAGTTGCAGTCTTAGGTTTCAGAGTGTGGTAGAGGTGCTGAAATACGCCATAAGTCCTTTAGGGCTAACTCAGGTTAATCCTGGGGATCTCTTGCTTATGTTTAGGAATCTTTGCCTCTTAGAGTCTGAATTGCGTAAAAAAGTCCCTAATTCCTTCTGGCCAGGAATTTTTATCCCCATCTGTCTAGAGGCCAAACTGATGGGACGAGCGCTTCTGTATGTCCCGTTCTTCATGGGTGTGCTGGGAGAAATCAACAAAGTTCTTGCTCTTTGATGGCTTACAATGGCCCATTTGGATTCAATAGGTCTTCCTGATGGGCCAGAGATAGCCCCTCCTCATGGGTGGAAACCAGTATGTCACTTGGTGATGTTTCTTTCTTGACTGATTTATAGTTTCAGAGGGAACATTTGTACATTACAGAACAAACACTTCAATATTACCTTACTGCATGGATTAGAGATATTATAAGTAAGATTAATGGATGCAGCAATTTACAGGTATTGCATAAAGTCTAAACACATTGGTACAAGTCTAATACCTATTTTAGCAATACTAACACACAGGTGAGTCAGACTGGTTTCCAGCTATGCATTTGATAGTGTTTGCTTGAGGCTTTGGGACCTTGGCATGAGCTGGCACCTGGTCTACCAGCATCTCAATAACAACAAATGATATGGGTCCTTTTGCATAATGGAAGTAATTAATAATTTTTGGAATGTATCTTGATATCAAGTAAACTGGTGGAACTTGCCTCAATCCCTACAAACCAATAATGTCTTGGTCTGAAAAGTTGGAAAACCTGGGCTGTCTTTGGGATGACAGTTGCTAAGCAAGTGTTTCATAATAACTAATGAACACAAAAATCTTAAGCTAAAATACAAACAAGCAATTCTCAGTGGGGTTTTTTTAAGCTGCCTGGCAGTACTAATAGTAGAGGAATTGCTGATCTTCTAGAAAATACCAATGGCCAATCTCCTACCAGCCTAGCATGTCACCTTCAATATTTCATGTTGTTGGACCCCAGATCAGTTTTCTGCAGCCCGGACTGCTTATAGTAGATCCTTAGAAGATAAAACTTCTGTTTTGCTATAAGAAACTGCACCAGGTGTTTAAATAAGTCAAGGTTAAAGGTAATCTTGATTTTATAGACTGCAGTGTTCACTTCAGCATCTTAGGGTCTGAGAATCTATGGATTGCCTGGATGTTGACATGACACTTACCTGCTACCTGACTGCAAGCTGCATTAGCTTATATCTAGAATCGGTTTCCAGGACCACAGCTTTTGTTCCCAGAACCTTATGCCTATTGATGCTGAAGTAAAGATGACTAAATGCAGATGTGAGAGATACCTACTGCTTACTTAATCAGCGATGCAAGCTGAATTTAGGCTTTGAGGATACATTTTAAACAGAATAAAACGAGCAAATATGATTAATCATCTAGGATGACATTAACTCCAGTTTGGAGGGTCTATTTGAGCCCTTCATATGGGCCCTAGTTGTGGGTAGAGTGATTGGCATGAGTGCTCTATGCTGGGGTGAATTTTTCACCTATCATAGCTACTAGAAAAATCCTTTGCTAAACTAAAATAGATTAGTGTGTGTGACAGCAGATACTGTAAATCCTAGTGGCATTATGTCCTTGATTCAAAGGATGCTGCATCCCACAGTAGTTAGAGCCTGATTCTCATCTCACTTAACCAGTGCAGATCAGAAATAACTGCAATGAAGTCAATAGTTACACCAGTGTAAAAGATCTATGCAAGAGTGATCAGAATCCAACCCTTATTGTTGTATTCCTATGGCAATATGCTGGGTTAGATTTTTACTGTCAGGTATTATTTTTAAAAAATCATAGTCCTTGATTTTCTAGCCATAATCCCGTATGGCTTTTGTGTCATGTCTGCACTATGGACTAATCAAAATGATTTTCCCTTTTCCTCTGCATTGCAGGGGCATCAGCGTACATTACTGAGATAAACTGTTTGTTTTCATTACGTTTCTCACATCAATAAGCCATTTGCTTTATCTGAGCAGCATAGATGATAAAACAGAAATCTGACAATATTAGCACTATACAGTAGGTAGGATGAACGTCTATTGTTTGCAGAACAAACATTTCCTTTATGAGTAACTGACAGAAAAGCCAGGGAATGGGCTTCCTAGAGTTACTTGCACGTATTGTGAATGGCACAAAAGTACTCTTTATGGATATTTTCTGTCAGTAAACATGCTGTAGTTACACTGAAGAGCTGTCAGATGTTAGAGATACA
Organism: Chrysemys picta bellii; assembly: GCF_011386835.1. NCBI lineage: Eukaryota > Metazoa > Chordata > Testudines > Emydidae > Chrysemys > Chrysemys picta. The sequence goes on along the minus strand of NC_088795.1, from coordinate 33,874,877 downwards.
CAGCCAATGTATAAATCATATTGTTAAAACAATTATTTTTTTAAAGTTTCAAACTTAGTTCTGTTTGCAAATCATTCTTATCTTTGAATACTAAAGCTATCTATTTGGTCATGCTCATTTCCCTGAAAATACATTATATTCCATTTGTGCCTGATGCTTCCCGGGAGGTCCCTGGTGTTGTGCATCTCTCTACCACCTGCCCTGTCTAAGCTTACCTGGGTCAGCTCCCCTGACACTGCCAACTTCTGGCAACACAAGCACTGCCTTCCAGGCCTCCACAGGCCATGCTCTCTGTACAGGTCAACAATAGGAACATTCCAACACCCAAGTTATCAAAGCATCTCCCTGGAGTGCCCTTCCCCTGATCCACTGGACACTCTCAGAATTCCCAGATCTTCTGTTCCCAAAGGAACAATACACCACTGCTTACCAGTTACACCATTCGCTTAACACACAGCACTTAGATTTGTTTATTGAGAAAGCAAGTACAGTATAAGTTTCTGTAACAAAGAACAGGGATTCAATGGTAGCAACGAAGGGTTACATATAAAAGAAAATCATAGCACACATACTAGAGCCTAAACTTAACTTCCAAGACAGTGTCATTTCATACAGAGCAAAAGCTCACCCAAAATCCATCCAGTACCTTAGAGCCAGGTGTGGTTGTGATCTTCCATTCCTCAGGCAAGCACGCTGTCTTCTTGACTCCTCAGTGGAAAGATCCAGAATTTGTCTGTGTCTCTTCAGTTATAGTCCAAAAATCCATTGTCTTCACTTGCAAACAGGATAATCCTTGCTGCTTCTGTTTTCCTAGAGACTTTGCAATCACTTGATAAGCATTTTGCTCAGACCATAAAATAGGCGTAACATATACAATAATCAATGTACATGTAGACAGATGGATAGATAAACATCTTCTGCCTGAAAAAAACCTGTTTCTCACCTTTTGATGACCAACCCCAAGTCACAGACCTTAAGAACATAATTATCAATGTATATATACATAACCCTTTTCATATTATCCACACATAAGATTCACAATTATTATGAGGCCCAGTGTGACGCAGGCTTTCAGTAGAGACCTATGTTACACTCACTGGCAAACTAGTGTGTAGATACCAGACCCATTGGAATCCCTGTAACCTTTATGCATCCCTGTGCCATTTGCCATTTGGCACCAAGAGGTCCCTGGGTCACAGTGCCTTTCCTGGTTTTGGTGCTTGAGTACAGAGATATAACCATGCTCTGGCAATGATCTAGGAAGACTATATGCACAGCTGTGTTCATTTTTTTTCTTCCCCTGATTTGTGGCCCCTGGGAACTACAGTGATTAGATCAATCTTCCATTTTATCTATCTATCACTTCTCTCTTGGCTCAAGTACAGTAGCTTGGATGTGATTTATTTTCCCTCACTACCAGTATTTCAACATCTGCCACTTCCCTCCAGGGCATAAGGTGAGTTTGGAATTTGGCCCTCGTCTTTATACACTTCAGACATGTTTACACTAGACAAAAAGCTTGAGGTAAGATACTTGGATCCCACTTTTTCCTTCATGTGAAGTTGCTCATAACTTTGTGAAGGTTGGACCCCACACCAAAGCTGAATCTGCTGAAACATTCAGAAGCGCCACCAGAAGCCAGATTGCTCTTCTGGAGAAGCAGAAATCTGTGAGAACATCTGCTGATGTCCTAATTCCTCCCTTTGTTTTAGCTGCAGGAGTTTCTAGGGCATTTGTGAGTATCAACCCAATCTCCACAGGAGGCCTTAAGATATGTGGGGGAGGAGGGCAGCCACAAGGGCTATGGCCCTGGCAGGTAGCAGCACAGTAAAGTACGTGAACATGCATAGATGTGCCACTGAGCACATCAACTCCTATATATTGAGGGCAACAAGTATTTTTTTTCTGTTTAAAATGGCACAACAGGTATTTATAAACCATATTTTTGTCTGTAAACTGTAGCCCCGTCACCCCAGCAGTTTGTATCAGTGACATTATTACATTGAGAAATGTAGTACAATATCACTGAAACAACCTGAGGTGACTTATCATCCAGGAACATTAACAGATGTGGGCTTTTTTCTGAACATAAGAAAAAGTAAAAGACAAAAGAATAATTCTATGAGCATATGATTTGCCAAACACACTCCTATCTGTGCTCCAAAGGCAACCATAGTAGGTGCCAGAATTCTGGCTGGCAGAAGGCCCATCCAGAGCTTCCCTGAACCCCCTTATGAGCACAAATAAACCACTCAGATGGGTTGTATTTAGGGGTCATTCCCAGGTCAGGGTTATAGTTCTGTATCTATACAGATTAATGCCTCACCCCATGCCTTGCTCCAGAAGGAAGGTAGGAATATGACGGGCTGAGCTTTTCATTTAAAGAGAAAAAGTGGAATCCTTTTATTTACTTTGATTTTTCCACTACACCTGTCCCAGGCCCAAGGATATAACACAATTTATAGAAAACTTTTTTGATAAAATATTAAAGCAGGTCTTGATGTAAGCCCTGCACTCTCAGATCATGGAAGTAAAACCACAGACCTCTTACAATATCCTCTACGTTTTCTGGTACAAAGCACCTGTAGAGCAATCTCTCTCCAGGTTTGGCGGGAAAGCTGGGATTGCAGTGGAAAGATTTTGCCAGCACTCCTTTTACAATGTAGGAAGTTTCTGGTATGAGCCTATGCACAATGCTCTGCCAGAATTCAACCCAAACGCTTTGTATTAAGATCTTTGGATAACATTTCTAAGCCTGGCCACTGATAGAAAGAAGTTGGGTCATGGAATCAGTACAGTACTTGTTTCTTCCCCTAGAAATCATAATTAACAGGTCCAGTAATAAATCTGCCCAGTTGGCCAGGTGATAGTTTGTGTTGGGGTGCTGTAAAATAATTTTGAGCTGTCAAGCTCCTTCCTAATTTTAAAATAAATTACTGAAATTCCATGACTGTGGAGGGGAAGTGTTTTTTTTAATTTGCTGTCATTAAAAGGGAATGCCTCCTTCCACAATGAAAACCCAAAGGTTACTCTCACTGGTGTGTACTAACACAGTTACATTACAAAGACGGCATGTGAACTACAGGATTATTTTTATTGTTATAACATACCCACTAACCTCATTAAGAAATACATGCTTCTGCATTATTTATTTCCTACTAATTTCCTCGCTTCCCCTCTTTCTCTTTTTGTGCTTTAGCAGATATGCTGGCCTTTGTTTCATACCACTAGTGGTACATTGATTAATGACAGCAGTGATTTTCATATGGAAATATGCAAGAAACCTCCCTGAGTTCATAACCTGCACTGTTTTTCTCACCAGTGCAACATACCTGTAATTCCATGCCAATGAGCAAGTTGATACTTCCCTTTATCAATGTAAATAATTTTATAAACAAGGAATTTGGATGTGTTTGTCATTCTAGGTATTTAAAATAGCAAGTGTTTGTGATTTCTTTTAAATGAAGCCATTAATTACCTGCTGCTGAGAGGTGCTGTTCTTCCTCAACTCCCACTGACTTCAAGGAGGGCTGGGGGTGCTCAGCACCCAGCAGAATCAGAGTAGAGTTTTCATGCTTAGATTCAGGGGATACCACTAAAACTGATATGGGAACATTTTTTTTTTAAAGTGATTGTTAGCTCAGTAGTACTTTGGCCACCTGCACTCATGATGGCTAGTAGCTAAACCTCTTCTTGATTCAGATTCATGGGGAAAATATAATGCTAGGAACCATGAGGCCTCATTCAGGAAAAGCCTGTAAAGAAAAACATATGGTTTGTCCCTTACAGACCATACAGAGTTATTTAAAGCTTTGTGCTGCAGTGTAGTCGCTAATCTAGGACACGGTTGTCACGGCTGTTACTTAGATGTGCAGGGGAGTGAGAGGGGATAAGACCCTCCTTACTCCCTACACACCTGTGCTCAGATTGTGACTGACCATGGTGGGAGAGAGCAGGGGCTACTTACCTGTTATTCCGCTCTGCAAACAAATGCGCAGAGAGGGTACAGGGAATGAAAGGAACCCTGATTCTCAACCCCACCTACTCCCTGAATCCACCATGATGTTAGTCTTGCCATGGCGGATTTTTGTTTGATAAATTGCAGCATAATATAGGGCCATGTTAACAGTCCTTAGCTTCATAAAAACAAGATTTGCAGCTTTCCAGTTTATTTGTTTTTCTCAAACCACATGAAGCTTTGCTCCAAGAAGTATGCTGATGGAAATAATCCCTGATTAATTAGTCATCCCTAATTAATCTCTCTATAGTTGTTGGATCACAGCTGGAAAGCCCTGAGTGATCGGGAAAAATACTGTTAAAAATAAACTGATTTTATTGTAATAAATTTCTATTAAATGAAGAATAATTTAATATGCTCTCATCTGTTAAAGGGTGAACCAGGTTTCATTGGTCCACAGGGAGAACCTGGATTACCAGGGTTACCAGGAACAAAGGTAAGTTTAGCTTCTCGCACACACTCATCCATATTATATTGGGTTTCTTCGTGTTAATGACCAAAAACAAAGTTAAAGTGAAGATCAGGCCTATAATCAGTCATTTAAGGATGAAAATCCTTATAAGAATGTGGTACTTATACAAAACTACCAAGAAGTTTAAAGTTTAGGTTAAAACTTTAAACTGTGCCCAAAATTTGGAAATATTAAAATTCATTGTTTTGGTATCCAGGTTACTTTAAATTTGCCCTGCAGTGTGCCCTGAGAAAATCAGAAAGTCAGACTACTTAACCATTCATAGCCATCTCAAGCTCCTTAGCTGCCTTAGTCAACGTAGCCTCTCTAAAGCTACCAAAAGCCTAAATTAGGCCATGAGAGCCAACATGCCAGTATGGACAATCTATCTTAATAACTTTTAAGAAATGGACTCCAAGCAATGAAACTTTGATCCTGTGCACTAGATCTTGAATATATAAATCCATTAAACATTGTGCTTTCTCTCTCCTTCTGTCTGTTCTTTTGCAACTGAGTGGGAAATAAAGTGCCAAAGAATTTTTGAAGTCTTGTGGACTCACCTATTGAGAGCCAAATTTTGTGAACCTATTGTCCCATTCACTTCAGATTTGGAAGGAAAAAACGGAACTCCAGACCAATTCTGAAGCCAACTTTCCATTTTAAAAATGTATTTTAAGGTAATGCTGGAGAATGCAAAACAAGCTTTGAATGGAAAGTTTCAACCTTAATTATGGAGTGGTGCTGTTTCTGTCCTTTTCTACGAGAGGTCATGATTTATTCCTAGGCTTCTAGAGTCCCTAATTGCTTCATTAGCCATCCCCACCCCTTAAATGCAGACTCCAACTCAGTATTCTACACCTGTATCACTTCTAGATGTGACTACTACAATGAACTTTAGCTTGGGCGAAGTGTGAAAAGCACTCCACAGCTCTCACTTGTGCAGAATACAGCTGCTCACCTAACTAGGGTGAGCCAGCAAAAGTGGCTTGTTTGCTTCACTGGTTGCCAATAGGCTCCTAAAAGGCCACCTCTTCCATTCTTACCCATCACATGACCTACACTCATTTAGAACACTGGAACTAACTCACCCGAGGGTTCTGAGAATGGAAGTTAGAGGCAGCACTAATTGCTCCCTTCTGTCTATGCCTTGTTCTGGTCTTTTGTTACGTACTATTTCTCAGATAATACAGTCTTGTTCAACAGAAAATGACTCAGATTAAGGTACAGAAAACATCCACTTCTGCTTTCAGGAATGCTGTAAATTTAGCTAGGAAAAATATTCTCCATCCCATTATAGCTCTCAGATGGGCTTGAAAGTACATCCTGTTTAGTTTTTCTGAACTGACTTTGTACTATACTAAAGGTTGCTAGTGGTTTGTGATGCGTACATACATGTGTCAAGGCTGGATCCCCACTTTGAACTTTAGGGTACAAATGTAGGGGCCTGCATGAAAACTTCTAAGCTTAACTACCAGCTTAGCTCTGGTTCCGCTGCCACCATTTCCCAATTCTAGATTCCCACCCTGGGAAGCACTGAGAAAAACCTTTCACCAATTCCCTGGTGAATACAGATCCAATCCCCTTGGATCTAAAACAAGGAGAAATTAACCATTCCCCTCCTTCCTCTCACCAACTCCTGGTGAATCAAGATCCAAACCCTTTGGATCTTAAACAAGGAAAAATCAATCAGGTTCTAAAAAGAAAGCTTTTAATTAAAGAAAAAGGTAAAAATCATCTCTGTAAAATCAGTATGGAAATTAACCTTACAGGGTAATCAAACTTAAAGAGCTCAGAGGACTCCCCTCTAGTCTCAGGTTCAAAGTACAGCAAACAAAGATAAACACTCTAGTAAAAGGTACATTTACAAGTTGAGAAAAACAAAGGAAAACTAACACGCCTTGCCTGGCTATTTACTTACAAGTTTGAAATAGGAGAGACTTGTTTAGAAAGATGTGGAGAACCTGGATTGATGTCTGGTCCCTCTCAGTCCCGAGAACGAACACACTCCCAAACAAAGAACACAAACAAAAGCCTTCCCCCCCCAAGATTTGAAAGTATCTTGTCCCCTTATTGGTCCTTTAGGTCAGATGCCAGCCAGGTTACCTGAGCTTCTTAACCCTTTACAGGGAAAAGGATTTTGGAGTCTCTGGCCAGGAGGGATTTTATAGTACTGTACACAGGACAGCTATTACCCTTCCCTTTATAGTTATGACAACATGTGTGTTGAAATCTTTGACAGGGTGAAAGAGGAGAAGCAGGGCCTCCTGGAAAGGGTGAGCGAGGTGAACCTGGAGTTCCTGGGCCAAAGGTCAGTCTGGTTGAACACTGGCAATGTTTTGTTAGTTTTATAGATATAAATATTCAATAACTGCTTCAAGTAACCAGAACAAAACTTTGCAAGTGAGCTTTAAAGGAGAACACGGTAAATTCATCCCTGTACACTGCTACTACTCAGGCAGCTAGCCTCTGCCACCATGGCTACACTGCTATTTTTAGTGTGATAGATCATCACAGCTAGTGTGTGGACATCTGCCCGAGCTGGAAATACCTCCAGCAGCAGTGTAGACAGAGCTATAGTTTAGTCCAGAAGCCAGAGGTAGCATAGTGTTCACAACTGCAGAATTAGGCCATAAGTGGAATCCATTATTTGGACTGAAGGAGACAGAGCCTCAGATGGTGTAAATTGTGATGGAGTGATGGCAACTGACAAAAGGTGAAGCTCTGCCCTGATGTGTCTATAAGCACCCTAGTTTGAGCTGTCTGAACACTGTGACCTTTCAAGTTCAGAGAAAATCCATTCTGCTTCTTGTTTTCTAAGAAAAAATAAAGAAATAACCCTAACTACATTTTAATATCTTCCGAGCATTTTCTACTGCATTGGTGATTGAGTGTTCTACTCTTGGCATATCTTGAAATGGTAGTCTGGCTTCTTTGTCAGGTAGATCTATACTGATAGATTTATTCATCTATACTTCCTGGGAAAACTATTGTGGTAACACTTTATTTTAGCAGTACTATCCTGTAAACACTATTCAGTTCTCAGTTCTTGGAGGGCCTAACGGTACAGTGGACACCCCCTGCAAGCCACAATTATTTGTGTCAGTCGTGTGCAAGAATCGATAAGAGAATACTTGGTGGAATTCCTGTGGAAGAAGGGAACCAATAGCGTTTGCACATCAATACTAAAAAATTCATTATTCTGGGTGCTATTAAACTCCATACTAGATGGATTCATGAGGTTGTTCATAGAAAATAAAGTGTTTCCACTGCTCTCTACTACTACTAGAACTAATCTCTTTTCCTCTCCTCTTTCCTTTTTTTCTCTCATTTTTCTTCTGTCCATCTTCTATGTCTTCCTCACACAGGGGAAATCAGGCGAATCTGGAACTAGAGGCCCAAAGGGGTCAAAGGTCAGTGTCAAATGAATTGCCTTTTTTGGTGTAACATGAAGATTTCCAGGGCAAATTATTAGTACTATCGACTTTGATTTAGAAAGAAATGATAACTAATCCTGCAGCCTTCATACAAGCAAAACTCCCATGGGTTTAATTGGGCTTTTTAACTGTAAGGTCTGTGGAATCAAGCACTAAATATTTTGTACGCCATGATTGTGCTCTTTCTTTCTCTGTTGTAACATCTTAAAATGATTAGTCTCTTTTTTGTCTGTTCCCTTTTTCCGTGTACCTATTTTATCGCTCTCTGTTTGATGGTTGTGTTTTAATCCATTTTCTTTGGGATGGAAGGAAAGAGCTGTTAAACTTGGTACTTTCCACATTTTGCTGATCCAATAACCATTGAAAAGTATTTGATTTAAATATAATTTCTTATTGTTATTCTGCTGATCTTTTGTGAGGGGGTTTATTTTGAATTTTGGGCAATGAGATCTACCAGGCTTGGGTCTCTCAGATTCGTCTTCTAGATAGTTGAAAAACTACCATGGACCTTGGCAAAAAGTTAAAGCTTCAATACCAGAGTGTACACAAAAGCAGTAAAAATTTTCAATGGATTTGCAATATTTTTTGCAAAACCTTATGCTTACTAGTGTCTGCCAGTTTATACTATGGGGTCCACACAAAATAAAACTGGAATATTTATTCTTTTGTTTAATTAAATCATTTTGAGAGAACAAAGCTCTGCTGAGAATCATTTCTATATTGCTCTCAACGTTGACCATGAATTGGCAGTATATCTCCATTTGGCAAAACACATAAGCACACAATTAAAGTTAAGTAAGTACTTCAGTCCCATTGACTTCACAAAGCATATGCTCATAGTGAATAATAAAATGTTAAAAGTGGTTCACAGAACCAAGGTGGTGTAAACAACAATTAAATACTCCTGATTTCTTTTCTTCCTTGTGCTGAGGAACTTGGTCTCCACTGGAATGTTATTCACAGAATAATGTGGTTTCTTAGGTCTTGTCTACACTATAGAGTTAGGTCAACATAACTAAGGAAGTGTCTACACTTAAATTTTGCTCCCGCTGATGTAACTCACCTGCTACACCGACTTAATAATACCACCTCCATGAGCAGTGTAGAGTCAAGGTCAATGTAGTCACAAGGTCAGTGTGAGTGTAGAACACATTGCTTCTGTTGACTGTTACTGGCTTTCAGGAGCAATCCCACAATCAATACAAGCACTCCTGTTGAGAACGTGCACCACTGACACAAGAAGCAAAGTGTAGACACGTGCAGGAAATGTAATTACTGTGGCAGCTGTATGCCGACGTAAGTTAGGTCAACCTAACTTTGTAGTGTAGACCTGGTCTTAGTGTCTGATCCTACACCAAGTCAATGGAATCTTCACCATTAAATTCAGTGTGTGCAGGATTAAGTCTTAGTAGCACTTTTCACTCATAGGCTGTCAGCATTTACTTTCACAAAAGGGAGCCTTGGGAAGGGCAGGAGGTTGATAAAGGTGTTAGCATGTCGAGAGAGATAAAAAGCACTGTCTATTTCTGAGACCTCCATCATTGTAGTATCGGATCATCTCCCAGATATTCTGGTGTGTATCCACACAACATCGCAATGAGGTAGAGAACTATTATTTTTATTTTACAGAAAGGCCACAGAGCCACAGACGACCTGATTTTCAAAGGTATTGAGGCACCTAAAGATGCAGATAGGTGCACAATGGGATTTTCAAAAGTGCCTGAGCAGATTAGTCACCTAATTCCCAATGGGATTTAGGCACCTGAGCACTTTTGAAAATCTATCTAGGGACCTATCTGCTTTTTTAGGCATCTAAATACCTTTGGAAATCTGGCCCAGAGAGGCTAAGTGACTGCCCAGAGTTACACAGGAACTGTGTGGCAGAACTGGGAAATGAACTCAGATTTTTAAGCAATACGCTCATGCCGTAGCCACAGGTCCACCAGTCCTCTCCTGCTGCAGAGAAGACAGATGGAAGCAATGTTAATATCTCCTCCCATTGTGCACCTCTTTTTTCTCATATGCACCTTTCTCTTATCATCAGTGAATTAATAATCCTTGTCCATACCAGTATCACAGAAGCAAGTATAGATCCAAACAGGAGTAGGAGTAGCAGTATTTAATTAAATTTGGTGACACTACTGCCAAACAAAAAAGCTTGCTGTGAAAGTGGCCATGAATGTGAAATAAGTCCCAGGCACTAGATTTCAGGTTACGAAGACAAGGGCCACTCACAGAGTTTGCCCTTATGGATAAAGTTTTCTCCATCCCTCTGAGCTTATTAGTGACAGCCAGGAGGAAAAAGATGAGAGTGAGATGATAAAGATCTTTATTCCATCTGGGATACTAGGGCAAAGAAATCATTAAATGCTGACAACGATGATGTGGTGGTAAGAGAGGCAGTGACTGAGGAAAGAAGTTCTGCAACACCAGTGGGAGTAATGAGAGAGAAATGCGTGTGCAGTTTGAAAAATCCCTTTCGAAGAGGTTGTGTGACAATTGCAGAGGGTATGTCTACACAGCAGTTAAACACCCATGGCTGGTCCGTGTCAGCTGATTCAGGCTCACAGGGCTTGGGCTGTGGGGCTATAAAATTGCAGTGTAGAAATTTGGACTCTGGGACCACGTGAGGGGGGGAGGGTCCCAAAGTTCAGGCTACAGCCTGAGCCCAAAGATTTACACCATAATTTTACAGCCCCGCAGCCCAAGCCCCATGAGCCTGAGTCAGTGACACAGACCAGCCACAAGTGTTTAATTGCTGGGTAGACATACCCTAAGGCCTTGGCTACACTTACCCAGTAGTTCGGCGGCGAGCGATCGAACTTCTGGGTTCGACTTATCGCGTCTAGTCTGGACGCAATAAGTCGAACCCGGAAGTGCTCGCCGTCGACTGCGGTACTCCAGCTCGGCGAGAGGAGTACCGCGGAGTCGACGGGGGAGCCTGCCTGCCGAGTGTGGACCAAGGTAAGTTCGAACTAAGGTACTTCGAACTCGAACTTCAGCTACGTTATTCACGTAGCTGAAGTTGCGTACCTTAGTTCGAATTAGGGGGGTAGTGTAGACCTGGCCTGAGTGACTTACCCCTTGAGCTTTCTTGTGAAGCTTCTGATAGTGGAGTATCCATGCCATCAAGAATAGCGAAGTTGTTTAAATGACCCAATTTTCAGTCTGCCTTTTATTTGATCCTTTGTTATTTCTTAAGCTACCCCGGTAATATATTATATAGTAAATGCTACACACAAAGAGCCAAACTCTGTTCTCAGTTGCAACAGTCTCAATCCTCACACTCCATTGACTTCAGTGGAATTATCCCTATGTAACTAAAACCCATATTCTATTTGCTTTTAAACCAATGTCAAGTTTTTTTATTTTGTTTTTAAAAATAAAGTATATGCTCGACTTGGAGGGTAATAAAAATATTGAAACTATTGAACAAATTGTTTATCTTTTTTTGCTTACAAATATTACTTTTCCATAGGGTGATACTGGAGACAAAGGTGATTCAGGAGCAATAGGTCCTAGGGTAAGTGTACTTTATTTTAACCTGTCCAATGGAAATCTCAATTGTTACTTTTAGGCCAAGTCAACAACTACAGTTGAAAGCGAGTTAGCACGAGCCAGGGTTAAACATAAGTGTTGCTAACATAGTTGTGTCATGAAGAGGGTTTCTAACTGCAGTTCAGTGTCAACAGGGAAAGCTATGTTATAAATCATACTCTAGATGCCTAGAAGATTAGTAATATCTTTTGCTGGACCAACTTCTGTTGGTGAGAGAGACACGCTTTTGAGTTTTGTGTGAGCTCACCCACCTTGTCTCTCTAGTATCCTGGAATCGACACAGCCACAACAACACTGCATAGAAGATTAGTCATCCTTCAATGCTGTGTGACTAATATTTGCCCTGCTATAGCAGTCACTTGATTTTCAGGTGAAGTTTTAAGTGTTGGTATGGATCTATCCTATAAAATCCTAAATTGTCAGGATCCCACCCATCTGGAAGATCCCCTTCCCCCAGGCTTTCTCTAAGGAAGGGAGAGAGTAGATTGGGAAGATGACTGAGAAGATAGGGGGATTCTGGATTGGAAGATGTTGTTTGAGGTTTGCAAAATTTCATAAGCAGGGTCTGGTTTTTTACTTGAATGATCCAAAAGAGTAGGCCTGACACAGCATCTTCTTTCAGTGGTTTATCTAAATGGTTTATGTATCAGTGTTACCTGTTGGAGCACGATTCACTGTGTTATGATTTATTCATTCATATTTATCTTTTTTTAAATGTTTGTTCCTCTTAAAACAACCTTTGGTTTTAGGCTAACTTTTGCAGACTGTGATTTATTGAAAATGCTATAAAGTGATAAAATATACTGTACCGAGATCTAGAAAAAAGTTCAGGGAACAAATGTGAATGAATAAATAGAGCAAGTGTCAGAAAACAACCCATCTCTACACTAGGCCATGGAAACCATACAGAAAATATGCTTGCGATAATTGTGTTTAAACAGTATTTTTGCTAGCAAAGTCTCAGCTGCAGTGTGAAAGAGGCTTGGGTCAATATTTCTTTTCATAGATAAAATGCATTTCATGCCTCTGAAAACCTCTTTAATTAAAATATAAAAATATGAGAAAGAAACTAATGAATTATGGGGCCCAAATGGAGACACAAGATTCAGATCTAAACTTTACTTCTGGTTCTCATCTCTATCATGGGCCAATCAAAATCTGGATCTTAACAACCCTGAACTTTTCAGCTCAGGGAGATCTTTCAAACAAATGCTGACTATAGAATAAAACAGTCTCAGACAGACTAAGAGAGACTAGGATAGAACAATCAGTCACTAAGAGTTGTGTGCTTGATTCAAATAATATAGTGTTTGGGGGATATGTTACAGGGCCCGCCTGGACAAAAGGGAGATCAAGGTGCAACAGAGATAATTGACTACAATGGCAATATCCATGAAGCTCTGCAGGTATGTGAGCATAAAGAAGCTCAAATGAATCAATACAGGAAGAACAGCTTTTTGGCATAATTATATTTTTCTTTTGCATAGGACATGAAATTACTCCACCATAGTATCTTAAAGATTTGCTAGAAATATTAATTAGGAATCTCCTGTGCTTGGAAGCTAGATTTTCTTTTTGGTGTTAGACAAACTTGATACAATGGTGAGGGAATTAGGTGTATATATCCCCTGGACTGTATTGACATCATCAGATGAGGACAGAACTGATTTATTGCTGGCTCCACAGCTGTTAGTGCTAAATTCATCTAATAAACCACTTACACAGATCCCACAGAAGTGTCTGCTTTTCAGTTCAAGTAGAATAATATTGACCGTCTTTCTTTGTCTTTGTCCTTTTCTTTTTCTTCTCCTCCTCCTCTTACTCTTTCCACAAAATGTAAAGAGCAGAAACTTTTGAGGTTTGGAAACCAACTCACTTGACTCCATTAGCAAGCTGTGGATTCAATCAGCATCTTGAATTAGGATCCTTAGCAGTAAATATATTAAATAGACTAGCATTGGCGGCCTTATTTACTCAGCCCTAGAAAAATAAATATTTTACAAAAAGGGTGAGTGAATGTTCACATGAAAGCCAAGTGTACCAGGGTGACTTGCAAGCTCTGAGAACAGTATTTGGTGGTCTTGCTAACTAACTACCAATTCAGTCCTATGAGATGGCAAGCACTCACCTGCAATTTTCATTGTGCCAAATTCTTGGAGGTTCTGGGACTTGCAACTCCTATTGAAGTTAATAGGAATTTTCAGTATTCAGTGGGTGCTCAGTACCTCTCAGAATGTAAGTAGAAGTTGACAGAGTTCACAGGATCCGGTGCCTCTGTCTGAATGTTTATACAATTTGGGAAGACATCATAAAGCAGCCAGGAGGACTAAGACCAATTTACAGTTGCTCGAGTTCATGCCTCCTATTCCATTTCATGTGTCACTGGAGAATCACACATCTTAGTCCATCAACACAGAAACAGTGATATAGAAATTATCACCACAGTTCAAGCAAGAACCCTGCAGTTTATATATCTTTGACTTAGAGAACCAGATACAAAATACATAAGTGAATCTCTCTTTGGGTCTGCTCCGACTCCTCACAGAGGCAAAAGTGAATAGCTGAAGTGGAAATTTTACCTTTGGAGGAACTTCAGGTGCTTTATGTATTAAAATTTTAAATATATAGTTAGAAATGAACACTGAATATTAAATTAAATATATAGCTAGAAATGAATGTGAAAACTGTACATTACTGCATTTGGTATAATTAATTTAGTTATTTGTCCTGTAAATTAGCAGAATTGAATTTTTCTTCTATTTTAAAACTCTTTAAATACTTCCATATATAGGGTGACTGCAAATGCACCACCATATAAAATGCCATCTGTTAGAGATTTCAGTTCCAAAGTTAGCTTGTATTGATATGATTCTAGTTTTATAAAATAATGTTCTTTATTGTGCAATTCTCTATAAAACAGTGTATGATTATATGCCTATTAAACTGAATAAGACTAAATCTTATATTTAGATAGATGTATTAGATGTATAAGCATCTTTGTTGGCACATAGTAAAAATATTTTCATGACTAAATACTGCCTGCCTTATTTGTGCAAGTGGTTACATTGCTGTCAATGAAAAAGCCTGTGTGAGTAAGCTAAGCACAATTCAACCCTGACTATGTTTAAACAATACAACCAGGGCCGGCTCCAGGCACCAGATGAGAAAGCACGTGCCTGGGACGGCACATTGTAAGGGCGGCACATTCCCGCCGCCCTGCCGTGATTCTTTTTTTTTTTTTGTGCTTTTTTGGGGCTCCGCCAGTCCCAGCCAAGCCCTGCAGGGGCATGGACCCTGGCCCGGGGGGCAGGAACTAGCAATCCCCGCTGCTCACCGTGCCGCCGGGCTCCCCGGACGTGCCACTCCCCGCCGCCTGCACCGGCCTCCGCTCCTGCGCCGTTCTGAGCCCGGCCCGGCAGAGCAGCCTTTAAAGGAGCGGCTGAGCCAGCACCTCCTGCAGCCCCCAGGGACTCCGCCTGCCCGACCCGGGAGAGGCACCCCAAGGCTGGAACGGGGAGCCCCTCTCACCTGGCTGCAAGTGGGCTGCAGCGCCTGGCTGCCCACGGGCGGAGCAGGCGGGCGCCACCCTTCACCCCTCTGTGAGCCGCCTTGGCCGCCCTCCACGCGCTCCCTGCGGCTGCCATTTTGTTTGTTTGTTTTTGGGGTTTTTTTGCTTCGGCAGTCCGGCCGCCCTTTTTTTTTTTTTTTTTGCTTTGGGTGGCAAATAAGCTAGAGCCGGCCCTGAATACAACCAAGTAATTTTGTATTGCCTTTTGAGAATTTTCACTACTTTTTATTTGCTCTATCTTCTTTGAAACACAAAAAATTACCTAACTATTTTGCCTTTTTCCATTATGAAAATACTGATCTGCCCCTCCTCCAAATGTTTTAAATGGAGCTGAAGTTAACATGGCTGATATTGTGGATCAGCAACTTGGTTTGTGTACTGTTATTACTACTAGCATCACAGCTCTGGGAATTGTATTTGTTAATGACACAGAACCAGCAGAGACCTCAAAATATTGGCAAAATATCAGCTCTTAGAACAGGAGAGGTGTGGAAGATTCATATATAGATGCATATAGGAGCCAAAAGTTTCCCCCCATCAAATTCTATGTTGTTAAGGTACATCTTATTTGGCCCTGAAAATTTTATAGCCAGAGCCTTTAGTCTTTACTTATATAAAACTCCCATGTAAGTTAATGGGGGTAAACCACTGATACCAGTGCAGGATTGGGCCTTGATGACTGTGTACTTTTAACTTCAGCTCTCTTAGATACAGATCTCCCAGACGCAGCACAGATTCTGTGAAGTTCATTATTAAACAAGTGAAATATTTTATTTCAGTATTCACATCTGATAATGTTGTCTTTTGTTAATATATTTTGCCAACAGAGGATTACCACCCTAACTGTCACGGTAATTCCTACTGCATGACTTGTTGTGATTTGTAGCTATTTTATTCTGTGTAGTTGCATGTTCATAATTCTGCCGATTTAGGATGTATCTTCATTCATCTGATGTTGACCCTGTTCATCATCATGTATGTCTGTTCGCTAATTTTTTTCTTACGATGAACATATTGTTGAAAACTAGGGCCCGATTCTTTTCCTATCGAATAATGACAAAACTCCATTGATATAAGTAGGACACAGATTAGATACGTAAGGTTCTTAGTGCTGTCACTATGCACTACCTGCCAGAAGGCCAGATCCTTCATTTGCTCTGTTCTCAAATCTCTCATTAATTTAAAAGGGTGTTCTGAGTTTGCAAGAAGTGCAGGATTGGGCACCAGGTCACTTTCTGTTGTCAGCCTTATTTTTCAGGGTAGACAGTTCAGTTATTTTAAATCATATTGGGTGAAAACTTTACATAGGAGTTCACGTTCTCCCCCCCCCACCCAAGAAGTAGCCTATTTCAGTTTATAAGCAGGAATATGTGAGAGGGATTTAGTGTGGGGATTTCTCCTTCTCTTTCTTATCAAACACTGTTAAAAGAACTTGTTATATGAAATTCTGAAATTTTTCCAGTACCTACAGCTCACATCCTGCAGTGCTGAGTATTTTCTGTGCCCTGCACTCTGACTGACTCCCACTGGAGGTTTATACACATTGGGCCAGAGTTTGATGTCACTGGAAACTTAGGGGACTCAGCGTGTCCTAGGACGCATTTAGAATTTTGCAGAATTAGGCTCCAAAGGAGCTGCAGATTTGATCAAATTAATTTATTCCCTTTTTTGTTTAATTGTTTATCTCGAATGTTTTCATTAGGTCTGCTTTTGCCATCTTTGTAAATGTTGTTTATAACAGTGATGGAATTTGTTTGTTTTTAATGCATCCCCCCATTGTGCAATGTTCAGAACAGTAAGCAATCTTATAGGCTGTTTCTGCTATAGTTGCTAGACAAAAGGGGATGAGTTAGTGATTCATGACCTCATCCCACAAAGCACTGAACATGCTCAAAGACTCTCAGCAACTTTCGGGAGATGGTCAGTACCTTCTAGCAATAGGCACTAAGGGCCTGATCCCAGGTCCATTGCAGTCAGTTGGAGTTTGCCCATTGACTTCAGGAGGCTCTGATGCCAGCTTTACATTTTTCGTACTTTGGGATTCAGTCTTGTTCCCACTGAAATCAATGGAAGCTTTGCCATTGCCATCAATGGGGGGAGCAGCAGCCCCTTCATCAGTTCAAAACTATAACCTTGCAATGTTATTTTAACACAGAATTTTGTGACTCCATATTGTCTGTTGAGAATTGTCATAAATTAACAACCTGTTTGTAGCTGGTGTTGGTTCTTCCCTGTGTTAATATAAAGTTTTCTTAGAAAGACTGGTTGTGTTATTAACAATGGTGAAGTTCACACTTATGTATATCCGGTATGTTCTGCAAGAACTTAGATAGTTCAAAGCTAACAGATTTATCTGTTTCTGTGTCTAGGGTCCACCAGGGCCACCCGGACCTCAAGGAGCACAAGGCCCAAAGGTGATCTTTCTTAGTTGACACATCTTCTTTTAAAAGTCTAGGAATTCGCTAGCAGAGCTGGGTGAAATTTTTTACCTGAAACTTTTTTCTGGTGAAAAATGTAGATTGGATGACACCGAAACATTTTGCAAATTCATGTTGATTTTACCAAATTGTTTTGGTCAGAAAAGAAACTAAACAAAATTCTATAAAAAATTAAATGTTTCATTGAGATTTTCTAAATGAAATGCTTCAATTTTTTAATTCAAATTACTTTTCCTCTCAAAATTTCATTTAATCTTTTAAATGGAAAAAAATGCTCAAAAATGAAACAAAATGTTTTATTTAACCCAAAATGACTTTTTCCAATTTTTCAAAATTGCCAGTGAACCAAAAAATGTTATATGTACAGTCCTATGTTCTGTATTTTATTTGCTTACATATGTGGTTCATTTATATATACAATATACTGTATAGAAGAGCATCTACACTTGAAATATTACATGATGGGACTTATGTCATGATATGCATCTTAATTAGTATAAAATGTTTATTTCAATATATGTACAGTTTTGGTTGGGTGTTGTGCATGAATGCCCAAAAGAAAATAACCCATGCTCAGCCGATGTGGTGCAGTGCTGGTGTTCCCTCCCAAATCTGCATTGAGGTTGCTCAGTAGGCTTTCTGCTGTGGAGGAGGGTCCCAATGTATGGCCTAGTGGTCAGGGAGGGTGATCCACATATTTTTTGAAGTAGCTACTTCACCAGACAATGGCTCCCATGCCCATAGCAACATCCAGATTGTTCACACTCTTGGCTGGCACTGGGGGCTGTTCATGGAAGTGCTTGCCAAAATATAGGGACAGATTAATGCAGCTTTTATACAGGGCCGCCCAGAGGGGGGGCAAGTGGGGCAATTTGCCCCGGGCCCCGCAGGGGCCCCGCGAGCCCTGGCCCGGCGGCGGTCCGGATCTTCGGCGGCGGGGGGCCCTTCAGTGCTGCCGAAGATGCAGAGCGACTGAAGGGCCCCCCGCCGCTGAAATGCCGTCAAAGACCCAGACCGCCGCCGGGTGAGTACAAGCGCCGCACCTCCCCCACTTTGCCCCAGACCCCCTGAATCCTCTGGGCAGCCCTGCTTTTATATCATATATATGCACCAGAAAGAGAAAAACACTGCATCCTACAGCACGCTATACTGCTGCTCCAAAAAGGAACAGCATATTCTACTCCCCTGACTTGCCACCAAGATCAATATGTGCACAGGGCGCCAGGAGACTGGCTGCCACCCCAAGCCAACTGGTCCCATCTCTTTGGTGCTGTGGAGCACCATCAAGCCATCACCATATATGGCATTCAAGACAATTAAGACCATATTCTGCCTTGTATTTGCAGGGATATGCAAGGGTGGAGGAAGTTCCCTCTTCCACTCCAGTAAACCCACACAAAATGGAACAGAGTCCAGCTGTCTGTTTGTCTACACATATTTTTCATATAAAAGATGTCTTATTAGATAACATTTATTAATTGCAATTCAAAATCTGGTTAAGTTCTAATATATATATAATAGTCTCTTTATTTTCTGTATAATGATGCACACATTTAAGTGTAGCATATAGGAGCTGTATGCTATGCATTTTCCAAATGGGGCTCTGTTTATACGATCATAAACATACATAATAAATCATGAATTGCTTACACTTACAAAGAGGTTTTTTTAAAGCAGGATATGTTGAGTGAACAATGGATCCTCCCTAAGCTGATGCAGGATAACTAACTGATTAATTAAGAGATAATTATCATAGTTCTTAAGAACTTATCATATAATGTATCCTCCAAGAAATCCTGTTTGCGTAGCAGCAAACTCTCTCTTAGTGATTATGAGTTCTCGTGAAGAGCAAGTACTCTCTTGTGCAGCCCACACTGGAAACAATGCCATTTGTTTTAAATTTATGATGCATCACATCCCATGATATCATGAGAAAATGCATTTTTGGTTTATCAAAAATTGTTCTTGAATTTAAAGGTTTTTCACCAAATGCCAGTATAGATGTGAGTGAGTCAGTATAAGCATTTGTGAGAAAATACTGTCTTTTTTTCTGTTTTTCACAAACTGGTGAGGGACAGTATATGTGAAGGCATAGAAAGACATTTCAGTAGGATCTGTGTAGCCTACAGAGGCTCTGCAGCTCCCAGTCAGGGGTAGGTTTCTGAAACTCTGGGGTTACAGATGCAGAAGGTCGTCCCCTTGTCGAAGAGGATACTTTCCTCCTCAGAAATAGCCAAGGTAAAGCAGAATTCAGCCTTACAGAGGTTGGAACCAAAGGCCCCCACCCCTACTCCCCTATATGTCATGTCCTCTCTTGGGAATGACATTCAGGAATCAGGGCATCCTTCCACGTTCTAGTGGAGCAGGGAGGCTCTTCCCTGGTTGACTGACATAATCAAATTAGCCAGGCAAGAAAATGTAAAGGTCTGAGTGGTCCATATTTATTCACCCAGGCTGTCAGCAACATTGCTGAGCATCCTAAACCACTGACCATAGGCTTAATCTTATGTTCATTGATGTCAATGACAAACTCCCATTTGACTTTAATGGTGCAGAGTGGATGTTTTTTGGGAGGATGGTGGCATTTTTCTCCTGTGTAAGTCAGCCAATGTGCAGTCAATTTATACCCCTTTCTGGGCCTTACGCAATCTAGATGGCAGTGTATCTGCCCTACTGACAGGACCCATTGTTCTGCATACGTAGATACTGTAGCAGATAAACTTCCACAACATGTTTAACAAGATGACATGTCTCTCTCCTATTCTCTGCAGTGTAATATGCGTCTACGTCATTCACTGTGATGTTGTGCACAGCTAAGGTGTGGGGTTGAGGGTGTTACTGACCAACATAATTTACTTAGCACAACATAATCTCACCAATAATTGGTGTAATAAGGGAAGATAACACAATTTCACCTTATGTTTTACAGGGTGAACCAGGATCCCAAGGAACTCCAGGAGCTGAAGGGGAGCAGGTACACCATGAGTACATCACCAAGGGCCAGACCCTATGAACAATTATGGCTTTTTTTAGAAATAATGTCATTGTACGTTATGGAAGGGGTGGGCTTAGAATTCATAATCACATGACATGGCCATACGTGACACATTATGTGATCACATACTATGCAGTGATGTGATAATAAATTTATATCTATCAGAGGCAAAAAGTCATTCTGTTTTATCAGTTTATCCTTGAACAAATCTCGGATTTTATTGATGTGTGAGCATTGTACAAGTCACTTTCATGACAAAGATATGATTTTTCAGGGTCCTAAAGGCTCAAAGGGGGATGTGGGTGAGTCTGGCATGCCAGGAGAAAAGGGAGGAATTGGACTCCCAGGCTTACCAGTAAGTATGCAAAATAAATTTAATTTAGCTGAAAGCTAATTTGGGTTTTTAAATGATATATTTCACATTTGATCATGCTTAAGTGTTTGCAAGTTTCAGAAGTAGCAGAAAACATGAAATGAAAGTATTAGTTGTTCCATTTCTAATCTAGGAGGAGACATGAATGATAGACCAAAAGGTTGTTTGCCAGAACTTTTCATTCTATTTATGGACAAATAAAATCTCACTTTGGAAAGATGTAGATTAACTGGTATGCTGAACAAATTTATTTGTCCACTGTAAGAGTCAGCAATCACAGCAATGCTTTGACAAAAATAAATGTGGTAACATTCAGGAGAAATTAGCTGCTTGATTACACAAGAAAGAGAGATATCTTGATACCTGGAATCTCAGTGGCTGACTCATATTTTTGAAGGAGAGAAATTTCATAAACACTTATGAAAAGTCTATTTTTTGTATTTATAGAAGGATTTTATATCTATATAATATCAATATAATATATGCTATGTATATTTGTGTGTGTGTTGTGTGTGTGTATATATATATATATATATACATATTGATATTAGGGCTGTCAAGTGATTAAAAAAATTAATCGCGATTAATTGCACAGTTAATCATACTGTTAAACAATAATAGAATAATGCTGCCTTCTTCTTGTTTACAATGTCACCTGAAAGTCAGAACAGGGGTTGCCATGGCACTGTTGTAGCTGGTGTCGCAAGATATTTATGTGCCAGATGCACCAAAGATTCATGTGTCCCTTCATCCTTCAACCACCATTCCAAGGGATATGCGTCCATGCTGATGACTGGTTCTGCTCAGTAACAATCCAAAGCAGTGTGAACCGACGCATGTTTATTTTCATTATCTGAGTCAGTTGCCACCAGCAAAAGGTTGATTTTCTTTTTTGGTGGTTAGGGTTTTGTACTTTCCGCATTGGAGTGTTGCTCTTTTAAGACTTCTGAAAGCATGCTCCAAACCCTGTACTGATCAGATTATGGAAGGAACTTCAGATTCTTAAACCTTGGGTCAGTTAGAAATCTCACATTGGTACCTTCTTTGCGTTTTGCGAAATCTACAGTGAAAGTGTTCTTAAAATGAACATGTGCTGGGTCATCATCCGAGACTGCTATAACATAAAATATATGGCAGAATGTGGGTAAAACAGAGCTAGGGACATACAGTTCTCCCCCAAGGAGTTCAGTGACAAATTTAATTAATGCATTATTTTTTTAATGAGCGTCATCAGCATGGAAGCATGTCCTCTGGAATGCTGGCCGAAGCATGAAGGGCCACACGATTGTTTAGCATATCTAGCATGTAAATACCTTGCAATACCAGCTACAAAAGTGCCATGCAAATGCCTGTTCTCACTTTCTGGTGACATTTTAAATAAGAAGAGAGCAGTATTATCTACTGTAAATGTAAACAAACTTGTTTGTCTTAGCGATTGGCTGAACAAGAAGTAGGACTGAGTGGACCTGTAGGCTCTGAAGTTTTACATTGTTTTGTTTTTGAGTGCAGTTATGTAACAAAAAAAATCTACATTTGTAAGTTTTGCTTTCACGACAAAGAGATTGCACTACAGTACTTGTATGAGGTGAATTGAAAAATGCTATTTCTTTTCTGATTTTTACAGTGCAAATATTTGTAATAAAAATAATATATACTTTGATTTCAGTTACAACGCAGAATACAATATATATGAAAATGTAGAAAAACATCTAAAGTATTTAATAAATTTTGATTGGTATTCTTTTTTTTAACAGTGCAATTAAAACTGCGATTAATCGCAATTCATTTTTTTAATCACGATTAATTTTTTTGAGTTAATCGCGTTAGTTAACTGCAATTAATCAACAGCCCTAATAGAGACATGTATACATAGTGTGAGTGTGTATATACACACACACAGCATTATTCTATTATTGTTTAACAGTATAATTAACTGTGCAATTAATCGCGATTAATTTTTTTAATCACTTGACAGCCCTAATATCACACAGCCCTAATATATACACACACACACTCACATGCACAATGTATAATGAAATCAGTATGATTACAATAGAAAGAGCTTTTAATAAACTCCTTGCTGTCTGCTCTATCTATATTTTTAACCATGCATGTTAAAATTAATATTTGTAATTGTTTGATAGTCTAGTGCTTAGTGGCTATTATCATGGGTTTTTGCAATAAGCATACATTTATAATTCATGGTGTCAAGTATGAAAGTCATGACAGTTAGAGATATAATTCCATTATAAGCAAAACTTTTATTATGAAAAGCATAAATATTTAATTACAAAAATGTTCTTTTCTCTAAAGTGAATTCAGTTGTTAATAAGACAGAAATTGTTTAATAACTTTTTATAATGATTTTGTAGGGAGCCAATGGTATGAAAGGAGAAAAAGGAGATGGTGGTTTGCCTGGTCCTCAAGGTCCTTCTGTAAGTCTTGCCATGCTGTTGTGATGTGCTCATTATTGTAGCAGTGATTCTCCACCTTTTCATTCTGAGGGACACTTCATATGAGAGAAAGAGGAACCTTCATGGATGACCCCTTCTACCAACTCCCACCGTTTCCTAATTTTGGGTTTTTTAAATGTTTCCACTCTGTGATCAACCAGGGTGGGCAGGGGAAACCACTGATGGACAATAATTTGAGAATCACCGGTCTATACAGACTTCTGGAAAGCAGGTCACTAGTTTACTAACTTAGTTTGTATATGTTTTACTATGTTTTAAAAGCTATATAAGAATCCATACCTCCTACATAAGTCATTGACAAAACTCCCATTGGCTTCCCTGAGAATAGGAACCATCCCTTCTTGTGTTGAATCATAGAGCGGTAAGACAGAGAGATGAGATTGATGGGAATTTCCTGTCTCAGCAATCTGTTTATCTGTCAGCCTTGTACAGTGAGTATCTCAGAGGGACAGATGAGAAGCAGATCTCCAAAGGGCTATAATGATGGTAGGCCCCAATCCAAAGCCTACTACAGTCAAATGAAGGACTCCCTTCATTGGTTGAGCATTATATCCGGTCCTTAACGACTTCAGACCTGATCTTGGAAATATTTATGTATGGGTGCATCTTTACTGGCGTGAATAGTCCCATGGAAATGTTCAGGATTACTCACATGAGTAAGTGTTTGCATTATCAGACATGTATGTGACTCTTCAAAACATTTTGCAAACATAAATAAAAACCTCACGCAAGGCTCTTGTGATATAGGTAAGTACCATTAGCTCAATATTATAGATCAGGGGTTGGCAACCTTTCAGAAGTGGTGTGCTGAGTCTTCATTTATTCACTCTAATTTAAGGTTTTGTGTGCCAGTAATACATTTAACATTTTTAGAAGGTCTCTTTCTATAAGTCTATAATATATAACTAAACTATTGTTGTATGTAAAGTAAATAAGGTTTTTTAAATGTTTAAGAAGCTTCATTTAAAATTACATTAAAATGCAGAGTCTCCCAGACCAATGGCCAGGACCCGGGCAGTGTGAGTGCCACTGAAAATCAACTCGCGTGCTGCCTTCAGCACGTGTGCCATAGGTTGCCTACCCCTGTTATAGATCATGGACCTGAAGCAAAGAGGTTAAGCATCTTGCCGAAGACGACAGGCACTCAATGTTAGAGCTAGGATAAGAATTCAAGAGTTGCTGGCTCCCTGTCCTGGCATTTCAAGATCCCACTTCTCACTACAGAGCACAAATGTCTCAATCTAGCTCTGAAGGGAAAATCAATTCATTACTTTCCAACATTATGTGTGTGTGAAACTCAAAGATCTCGGCACATACTTGCTGAATTTCCTAGCAGAGTTTTTGTAAAAGGCTTATCCCCTAGAGAAAACAGGCATGGTAATCGTCCTCATTTTCTTCTCCCATTGGAGGCATCACCACTCCTCTCCACTCCCAGGAGATTCCCAACATCCATTATCAACCCTTCTCGCTTCATCCTATTTTGCATTTTAAAACCTGCTTTGTTGACACCACACTTAACCTCAGAGGATTGGCTAGAAAAGTCATTAGTGCTGTATGTTAATCTCTAGAACGGGCTATGCTGCTCAGCAGCCCTGCTGGTAGCTCAGTACTGCTATCATAACTCCCAATTCAGAGCTATTTTGCATTGAGCCCAGTGTGAGAAGTGGTGTTAAGCATTATAAATACCAGAACAAAATTCTTCCTTCTGGATTTGGTGGGATCAGTAAAGTAAACCAGCATATAATGAGCACATGCTGAAAGCTGAATAACCTGATTACCTGTTGTAATGACTTCATCATTGGGATTAAGCCTGAATATTTGTGCACGTAGTGCTTGTTGGGCTAAATCAAATAAAAAGGGAGGAAGAGGGCAATCTAGACATATCCCAAGACTTAAGGTAAATTGTTTAGTTTTATTTCCATTGATCAGGATTGGAAAGGAACCAGGGAATGGCATCACAGCATCCCTCGCTATTCCTGTAGAATATAGATTGCAAGTACAGCAGGGAATACGTACCAGAAAATAAGAGCCAACAGCATCCCTACTCAGACAGGATTTGAAGAAATTCACTACTAGCTAATGTTTTAAAGTTATCTAATGGTTTGAGTGAAGGACTGGGAGTCAGGAGACCCTGTATTCTGTTTGTAGCTCTGCATTTGACGTGAAGTATGACCTTGGGCATGTAATTTTTTTCTCTGTGTGCCTCAGATACCCCGTCCATTAAGTGAGAATAATAGCCAAGTTTGAGAAGCACTCCAAGTACCAAGATAAAGATGCCATCTATATGTGCAAGTTATGTTGTTACTTTTTAAAGTGCTCTCCAGCAACTGCAGCACTCTGCAGTATTCTTCATCTGAATGGTGACAAATGATATTAGCAGAGAGCTGGGGAGAAAGAGTCTGACTTCCTGTATTTACAAGGGAGATTCCTTTTACTACATGAGCTAATAACATCATTTTCTATATGTAGATCATAGGACCCCCAGGACCACCAGGGCCGCATGGGTCACCAGGCCCTATGGTAAGTCTTTCTTTCCCACTCCCAATTGTAATGCTTGCTTAATAAAAGTGCTATGAGAGAACATGACTACTAGAGATGGGCCCAAGCCATGGATTTTGGATCTGTATTTGATCCTAACCCAAAGTTCTTGGGAAGTGGGGAAATTAATTGTGGGTATAAATGTGTTTCCCTGTTTTGTTCCCCCAATGAGGTACTTAGAGGTGCAACTACTTATATTGGCACTCACAATTTATTTTGTGAAAACAAAACTGCCGGTGCAACTTGTATCTAGAAAAGGCAACAAGCCTTTATTTTCTTCATTAAAGATGGAAACTTTATTTTCAGGGACCCCATGGACTGCCTGGCCCAAAGGTAAATGAATAATTGCCTGGATTCTTTAAATCTGTAATGTGTCATGCTCTGTTCTTTGTTAACCATAGTGAAGCATGCATCTATGTTGTGTCCTTTGTCTCATTTATTTGTTAAATATTTCTGATACTCTTAAGCCTTTAGGCAGATACTTAAAGTAAAAGTTAAAGGATATTTTTGAATTGTATTGATTTATGATCGTTGCTTGTGTGTATTTCACATGAGCATAAATTGGACTAGATTTTTATAATGATGATTGTGAACTGGTATTAAAATTACCCAGCCTCCTGTTTGCTGGTGAGAGTTTCATGCTATTCTAATTAGTGCTTTGCAATTGCCTTAAATTACACTTTAGAACACAGAGGATGAGTGTGTTGTACATGGAGGAGGTGAAATCAAATAAATTCGTTTCCAGATATGCCTCTTTTCCTCTTGCTCCGCTCTCTCTCTCCCATCTCCTATGCCTTCCAACACAAGTTCACCTCACTTCCCACAATCCCCACCAGGAGTCCCACCCCAGCTTCAGTATATATCTTAGTGCTGCTGGAAACACTCCCTTATCCCTAGCATAGCATGTGTGCATGACACACACCCCAGAAGCCCTGCAAAAGTCTTAGACGACAGCCAGTTTCCTGAAAACATGGATGATTTTGGAAAGGTTAAAAGAAACCAGGGTTTAATTTGTATTTTAATTAAATTAACACATTAATTTAAAAATTCAGTATCACACTCAAGCATGATGAATCCTGTAACAACCATTTTAATCATTACATTTCTCTTTTCATATTCAGCTTTCTAAAAAAGGATTATTTTGTTTTTTAGGTATGGGGGATGAGACAGAAATATCCCTTTTTAAAGGTTTGAGCCACAGCTATACTATGTCAAACTTTACCTGGCATTGGAGGCTTGGGTTAGGAATGATCTTCTGAAATCAGTTCTATTTAGGGCTGTCAGGCAATTAAAAAATTAATCGTGATTAATCATGCGATTAATCGCACTGTTAAACAATAATAGAATACCATTTATTTAAATATTTTGGATGTTTTCTACATTTTCAAATATTTTTATTTCAATTATAACACAGAATACAAAGTGTACAGTACTCACTTCCTATTTATTTTTGATTACAAATATTTGCACTGTGAAAAAACAAAAGAAATAGTATTTTGCAATTCATCTAATACAAGTACTGTAGTGCAATCTCCTTATCATGAAAGTTGAACTTACAAAAGTAGAATTATGTACAAAAAACTGCATTCAAAAACAAAACAATGTAAAATTTTATTGCTTTCAAGTCCACTCAGTCCTACTTCTTGTTCAGCCAATCGCTCAGACAAATAAGTTTGTTTACATTTGCAGGAGATAATGCTGCTCACTTTTTGTTTACAATGTCACCTGAAAGTGAGAACAGGTGTTCTTGTGGCACTGTTGTAGCCGGCGTCACAAGATATTTATGTACCAGATGTGCTAAAGATTCATATGTCTCTTCATCCTTAAACCACCATTCCAAGGGACATGAATCCATGCTGATGTTGGGTTCTGCTCAATAACAATCCAAAGCAGTGCAGACCAACGCATGGTCATTTTCATTATCTGAGTTGGATGCTACCAGCAGAAGGTTAATTTTCTTTTTTGGTGGTTTGGGTTCTGTAGTTTCCACATGGGAGTGTTGCTCTTTTAAGACTTCTGAAAGCATGCTCCACACCTCATCCCTTTCAGATTTTGGAAGGCACTTCAGATTCTTAAACCTTGGGTTGAGTGCTGTAGCTATCTTTAGAAATCTCACATTAGTACCTTCTTTGCATTTTGTCAAATCCGCAGTGAAAGTGGCCTTAAAACGTACAACATTCTGGGTCATCATCTGAGACTGCTATAACATGAAATATATGGCAGAATGTGAGTAAAACAGAGCAGGGAAAATGCAATTCTCCCCCAAGGAGTTCAGTCACAAATTTAATTAACACATTATTTTTTTAACGACCGTCATCAGCATGGAAGCATGTCCTCTGGAATGGTGGCCGAAGCATTGTAGGATTGAGTGGTCTTGTAGGCTCTGAAGTTTTACATTGTTTTGTTTTCAAGTGCAATTATGTAACAAAAAAAATCTACTTTTGTAAATTTCACTTTCATGACAAAGCGATTGCACTACAGTACTTGTATGAGATGGGTTGAGAAATACAATTTCTTTTATCATTTTTACTGTGCTTATATTTATAATAAAACATAATATACACTTTGATTTCAATTACAACACAGAATACAATATATATGAAAATGTAGAAGAATATCCAAAATATTTAATAATTTTTAATTGGTATTCTATTGTTTAACAGTGCAATTAAAACTGTGATTAATTGCGATTAATTTTTTTAATTGCAATTAATTTTTTTAAGTTAATCACGTGAGTTAACTGTGATTAATTGACAGCCCTAGTTCTATTCCATATTAGCATCAGACCTGTCTTACCTCAGACTTTTGACCTGAGAGTCAGGTTTTTGTGGGATTTCTGCTTCCAAAATGTCAGGAAAGGGGCATTGCCCAGATATGTCTACTCAAGCTGGAAATTACAATTTCCAGCTCTGTAGCAGACATATCCATTGACTCAAATGGAGGAAGAATAGAGAAATGGCACCTGTTTTTAGGCAGGGTACAAAGGAGACGTCACTGAAAGCAGAAGCATAGATTAAATTCTTTTACGGTTTGTTTGGGGTTTTGTGTGGCAAAGAGAAACCTTGGGAAGAGGGCAGAGGGAACAGTCTTCAGCATAGAGAAAATCCTATGCATTTCCATTTCTCACTGGAAGCAGGTATTGTTAGCACCCTGAGTTGTCTATAGAGCCACCATGCTGTGGTAGTTTTACATGGTGTGAAGATGTCTTCACACGCACTTAGGTCCACCATTATTCACTTCACAATTTTTAATACAGCGATGTCTATGTCACATCAGAATCACAATCTTTCCACAATATCTTTTGTTTTACTATAAATACCTTTTTTGTGAGATCAGTGAAGGATGGGCCCCAAAAATGCATTGTCCCAGTACAACACACTGTTCCTCTTAATTTCCCATTTAACTATGTGTGCTTAAAGGTTTAAAGTATCTTTACATAAGACTGTGTTGCAAATTCCAGTTTGTCATTAGAAGAGAATATACTTCCACACAAATTGCACTTTTCTGCAGATTTCACTGCAGTTATCACTAATCTGAACAAAATGCAGTCTCTAATATTCTTGTCTAAGGTTTTTCTTTAGTTTGAATTATCAGCCTACAACAGAAACGTGTGGGCATACAGGATACTCAAAAGAGGAAGGAAAATTACAATTGACCCCACATCAGACAAATACTTCAATAATTATTTAGAAGTGATTCAAGAAAGTCTTACACAGCAGAGTTTATTGTATTATTTCAACACACAATTGTATTTAAAATGACCAATCATTGTCTATTGTATATTTTAGGACAGGTCAATACAATATCTCCAAGTAAATTGCCAATAATCTGTGAATGCTGAATTAGTACCTTACGCTGAAAAGACCTTACTGTTGTTTTGAACTGGAATTTGCAGCTACATCTAAGACTGGCTCTCTTCTGTCCCAGCTTAAATACCCATTGTAGCACCAAAAAATTGGCATTTATACTTTTACATTTAGGGTGAACCAGGGTTAAATGGTCTTAAAGGATTGAAGGGTGAACCAGGTCAAAAGGGTGACAGAGGGCCCCTTGGTCTTCCAGTAAGTAAAAAAAACTATTCCATTTCAGTGCAAATCACAGACTTTTCTCTCTTCTTTCAACCAACAACTCTGGTTTACTCAACAGCATTTATAAACCTCTATCATGTTGGAGCAGAACATCAGTCTTGTTTTGTTGTACCCAGAGTCTGTACCATTGTCCAAAGTCACATCCTGTAACACACAGTGCTGTCAGTTTCTTTTTGTCACGTGTCAGTGGACAGTGTTAATAGCCTCACGAGGATGCTGTCAGCCCCATTACATTAATCATGTTGTGATTTCAATGTTGTGTGGTGTTTTAAAAACGTGGTTTTATCAAACACATTGTGTTTTAATTTCCATGTATCCTCAGTGATATTTCATTGAAGAATTGCTACTAAAGTGGGAGGTTTGCCTGAGTCAGGACTGAGTAAAATTTGAGTGAAAACCTTGGGAATTGGCTTCTAGAATGTTAAAACATTCCCCATTCAGCCAGGGATGCTGGATATCTATATATATAGATATTTTAACTTTTGCCTTGTACTGTTCAGAACCGTTTTCATTATAGGTACTTGGCATAGATTGATCTTAAAAGGACACAATTGACTTAAAAATCACATTTCCATTTGAAAATTTTGTCCCAAGAGACACCAGAACTGAAAGTGATTAGAAGAAAAACAATATATTTTAGTGTGTTTCCTTTGTGCATTTGACAGCACTTTGTGAAAAGTCAATTTAATTGTTTTCCACTTTATAGTCAATTTGTTTCCCCTGTTGTTGTGTGGGTCTTGCAATGATCAGAAAAAATCTGGTCAAAAGTTTTTAAAGATTTGCAGAGAGACTCTGAGGAATGTCACCTTTACCAAAAAGATTTTAGTTTCTCTCAGTGAAACTAACCATTTTCAAGTTGACAAGGTCCTTTGATAATCCAGCAAATAGTTTCCAGTGCACAATCTTATGTTATTCACATAAAATCCACCAGGGGTCAGCCAGTCCCCAAGGATGTTAAACCGAATAGCCCAACCTGCAATGCATTATATGCACTTCCAGCCTGGAATTAGATTCATTGTTCATGAACATGCACTACAATTGTAATTTGCTGGTAAAAACAGGAAACATTGTCTCCTGGGCTCTTGAAAATGAATCAAACCATTGTAATGGGGGCCAAGATTTTGTTGGTCATGTAACACAATTTTCTTCAGCTTAAACACTTCTTATCGATGTTAAAATATATATTTTAATTTCATTGCAAAGTAGAGTAGTCAGTATTGTCAGTATTTTATTCACATTAGACAACTTGCTAGTTAATTTATAAATTATTTGTATATTAAAGCACAAGAAACACCATAATGTCTGATGTTTGTAATACTAATATATCTAGGGCCTCATTCTAATCTCAGGTATGCTGGTGTAAATCAGAAGTAATTCCATCAGGTCTGTGGTGTTACATCAACGTAAAACCAGTGTAACTGAGATCAGAATCCGGCTCTTAATGTTGTATGTAATTTTTTAACTAACATATTGTAATAATGTGATCCTCATTCCAGAACCCCGTAACAGCTTATATTCTGTGTTTAAGTTATGTTTATTCATCAACACCACTTACTAATCTCACATTCTTGTCATTCATGTTATATCCATCATCCATGCTTCCACCTAATCATACAGGGAGCATCTGGCTTAGACGGAAAGCCAGGACCCCGGGTGAGTCCCTTGCATTCCTGTGTCATGCTTTGCTACTGAGTCTATGTGTTTCACAGTGGTCCTATTTGCCTAGTTTATACATGTGTCTTACATGGAATGAGGCAGAATTTATCAGGCAACTTACATGATGCTGAATCTGAAGAAAGTCTTGGTATAGGTTAGCAGTGGGGGACAGGTAGTGCCGTGCTCTGTAGATGGGGCTCTGAATCTTAAAAAATTCATTATGGGGTGAAATTTTGGTTGGAGCTGGCCTTGTTTATATAGCTGTACAGGAAAATCTGTTAAAATGGGACATGGCTCAGTGTATCTAAGTATATTCATCTTCTTTCTGAGCTTTATGTCCATCTTGGATTTACATTGGCCTTGGAAATTGTAGCTTTGTCACTGAGACTAGCTTTCAAGTCCCATGTAAGGAGAACTGCCATTTGAATGAAGCATGCTGCATATCTTCCTTTTCCTGTCTTTTATTTGTACTTTTCCCTCTGACTTCAGCAATGGAAACCATGCAATGCTTGGAACATCAATTCTGAGCTTAGAAAGCAACAATAACAAAAAAGTCAAAAAAGTAATGGTTTCACTAGTGCTTGTTCTACTTGGTAAGATTAGGCTTCCCTATATAATCTGAAGCCCTGATGAGTTTTGTACTAGCTTCATGAGACCAGGTAATACAGAGTCTGTGAGAGTGGTGCAAAACTGCTACAAGTCGATCTTGAGCCTTCTGACATTTACCCCAAATGTTAACTGCTGTGGCATTTATAATGATGAAGGAGGAAGGGGAAAAGTGAAGGAACAACATAGCTGTGTATTTAAAGGCCTTCTTAAGCCTGTCATTCATCATTATGGCCTCTTATATTTAATCAACACAATTCTTAGTATACACTTCCTTGTTTAACCCTTTAACTCCTTGTGACAGAAATTCACTCTACATTTTCAAACCTCTATAAATCTGTTGACTTAAAGCAATAAATTACAAACCAATTAGATGAAAGGTGAGCTACATACATCACAGCTAATAGTTTATAGATGGGATTTTCAAACCACCTAGTGAATTTGGATGCCCAATTCACAGCATAATTAAGATTTGAAAATCTCAGCCTATATTTTTAGCCAATGGGAGCTGAACTGATCCTAAGGCAGTTCCTGACTAGAATAAACCTGCAGTTAAGAACTGCTAACAGATTTCAGGGCATTTGTTTTTCACTACTTGTTTGTTTAATTTTTTAGGGTATGGATGGCCCACTAGGTCCACATGGCCCAGCAGGTCCTAAAGGAGACAGAGTAAGTACACATTATTCAGATGTTTCTCCTTATGAAGCGAACATCATGGCAAAATGTTGTTCTAAAACTAATGACACACACAAATGTTACTGAGCAGAATAGTACCTCCTGAGTTTAAGGGTCAGACTTCCTAATGTAGTTTAAAGTGCATTTTTAATCTGAAAACTGTAAAAATAGCACCTACTTACTCATATGATCTACTCTCTGAGCCTATTCTGCTTAATTTAGTTATTCTAATAAGTTTTTATTGATTTTCATTCCTGTTAGCCCTGCCGCGCTCACAAAGATGAGAGGAAGGGAGCTGTATGCTAGTCCTTGTGCAGCAGCAGGAGAATTGTTTACTGTGTTTCAGTCAGTTACAACAAGTCAAAGATATTGACAATGTGCATCGCTGAGGGTATGATCTAAAACAGAGGTCTCCAATCTGTGGGGCACACCCCCCGTTGAGGGGCACAGAGGAACATTCGGGGAGTGGGAGTGACTGCTCAAAATAAAGAAGGACAAATCGAGAGTCATCCTAATAGTTGCAACCTGGCCCAGACAAACATGGTTTCCTTATCTGATGCACCTGGCCGTTTGCTCACCAATCACTGTCCCTGGCCTTCTGTCTGGATAGGATTAAACCCTTCAGAAAGACCCCCAAATTGATTGTCTTGCTCGCAGATAGATTGAAAGGGTCTGCAGTCTCTAATCAAAGACTTTCTAAGTGAATATCTGACTGCATTAATTCTTGCTACGAATCTTGTAATATTCAAGCACCTTTGGACATACATACATACTCACTCTACGAGGTCCATTTCCACCTCTACGGCACTTCTCAAAAATGTACCCATTATTGGAATATGTAAGGCCACTACTTCGGCTTCTATACATACACTCGCTGAATGCTAGGAAATAACTCACGACTCCGCTTCTGATACTGTGTTCGGCTTGGCTATACTTTCTTCCATACTGGACTCAACGCTGAAACCCCCTCCACCTTAGCAGGAATTGCTCGGTAGTCACCTAGTGTGGAGCACCTGTAGGGACACTACTTGAAGAAGAATTTGTTACTCACCCTGTGCAGTAACTGTAGTTCTTCAAGATGTGTGTCCCTATGGGTGCTTCACAACCTGCCTTCCTTCCCCGTTGCTTTGGAGTTCTCTGTTATAAGTCTTCACAGTAGAGAAGGAACTGAGGGTGGTTTGCCCATGCAGTATAAAGCAATGGCACGGGCCAGACGGACGCTGCTATGAGAAATCTCTAGCGCACCTAAAATGGAGCACCCCTGCGGAGAGACATCTCAAAGAACTACAGTTACTGCACGGGATGAGTGACCATTTCTTCTTGCCGTACTACATCACTGACCGCATTACAAACAATAACTAGCGATAAGAAGTCTGGAATTGGAACAAAACAAATTCAGTATTCATATAAGGAGTTACTTGTCATTTCACCCACTTGGGTTTTTTTAGACATTTTATATATATCAACATTTTATCTGTGAATCTCTGCAGCCACAGGAGCTGTATGAAAGGCGGGGGGGGGGGGGGGGGGGGGTTGGAGTGAAATTTTCAAATAATGCTGACCACACATTCATCTCCTTAGGTTGTAGGAGCTGCTGCTGTTGTTCACTAACAAAGAGGAATCCAGGGCAATGGGTATTTTGCAATCACAGCTCAGGAAGAAACTAGTAAGACTCCTGCATTCTGAGTGTTCATAGAACAGGATTTTGGTCAGTTTCGTTGTCTTGTGTGCCTAGAATGATGGAGAAAACTGAGAAAGCAGAAGACAGTGTGATTTGATTGTGTACATGCACAATATCAAAAAACTCAGTGCTCCATATTTGACTGCTGAGTCATCCAGTTGAGGAACAGGGATTTTCACATTTCTTGTTCTTAGAGGAGCTGAGGGGTCTCCTCAAAATCTGGGAAGCATTTAATTATCACTATTTTTTAGGGTAGAAGCTAGGAACTGAGCCTGCGCCCATTGAAAATCCATAGGAAATTTCCTATCGATTTCAATCTAAATAAGATGGGGGCCTGGCGTTTTAACTATGAGCCTGTCAACCTTAATGCCACTTTAAACTTGCACAACAAAACAAAAGATGATACTTGATACTGACTAAAACCTCCTAGGAGTCGCAAACCCAGAATTATGTCTGTTTGGATTTCTAGGGCCTTGGCTACACTTACCGGCAAGTTCGACGGCTGGAAATCGAACTTCTGGGTTCGACTTATCGCGTCTAGTCTGGACAAGATAAGTCGAACCCGGAAGTGCTCGCCGTCGACTGCGGTACTCCAGCTCGCCGAGAGGAGTACCGCGGAGTCGACGGGGGAGCCTGCCTGCCGAGTGTGGACCAAGGTAAGTTTGAACTAATTCGAAATAAGGTACTTCGAACTTCAGCTACGTTATTCACGTAGCTGAAGTTGCGTACCTTAGTTCGAATTAGGGGGGGTAGTGTAGACCAAGCCTAACAAACAGCTGTGGTAACACTACTTCAGACCTGCCATACTGAAGTCATTGCTATATGGCATGAATCCAATTAGCTTTAACAGCGGCTCATCCGAGACAGATCTGCATGACTTGAGGATTCATTTTTGCAAAAATATGTGGTGAGATATAAGATGTAGACATGTACTGTAGTCCAAAACAGGTACAGTAGCTAATGTTGCCACTAAGTTTGGTTTAATGGTCTTGAGGGCCATAGCTTATTTTTTGTAGGGTATTACATTACTCAAGTCTTCTTTGAAAGATACACATCTCTGTGTATTGTAAGGACATAAACATGAAGAGCCATGCATTAAGCAGCAACTAAAGTAGTTCCTCTGTTTATTAAGCTCCTTGCTGCGACACATCCTGGTCTTCTCTGGTAACTGTGGAGGACCAGGAATTCTGTAACCACTCCAGACCTTTTTTGAAAAAGAAAAGATTAAAATGTAAATTATAAACCATGTTTTTTGTTCTGTTTGTAAAGTTCCCAATACAATGGGGTCCTGGTCCATGATTAGGGCTCCTATCCACTACAGTAATATAAATAACAAATGAAACTCATAATAAATCAATTAAATGATGGAGTGTGGAAAGGAGTTTTTTTGTAAAAGGCAGGCTAGCAGAGATCCTGCCCGAATAATAATTTAATGCTGCTGGGGTATTGCTGTGGCATTTGTTATGTGTCAAGGTGCCTAAACTTTTGTAAAAATGTCTTTTTCAACTATTTAAATTGAAATAAATAATAAATGCACTGTCAGCTATTTTCGTGCGTCATTACAATTTGCACATGCACTTATTGAGCTTCTGTATGCAAAAGCAGGAGCACAAACATTTTGCCCTTGGACCTCAACCTTTACATTTCAAAATAATAGCCCATAGTATGGCTGCTGGATATCATGATACAGGATCAAATTTTGTCCATGATGACAACAAAATCTTTGGTTCAGGAACAGAAGCTAGTGTTAAGTTGGAAGGGTACACAGATGTCTCAAGGTGAAATGTTGAAGGGTCAGTTGCAAATACAAAGTAAATTGTAAATCCACATATTATGCTTATAATTTGGAAAGCTAATCTCGCTTTTTAAAAGACACTGTAGTTGAGTGCAGATTTAGGACTCCTTAAGTGTTTCAGGGATCAAGGAAAAATCAAATGAAAATATATTAGTTCCTTAACTATATGGATTCATTTTTGTATACGCAGAATTTTGGGCAGCGATGGATTCACTTGATCTAATAACATTTACTATTCCTTGGCATGTGGCAGAAGGAACACTGTCCGGATCTGAATTTTTTCAAGTTTAACTATTTCACTAGAATCTCAAACACTGAATACTCCTATTTAGAGGGAGGCAGTGTGGTCTAAAGAACTGGTTCAGGGGACTCTGAGACAGGAAACCTTATTCACTGCATGACCTTGGTCAAGTCATTTAACTTCTCTTGGCCCAATTCAATTCTGGTATAAGAGAATACAACTCCTATTGACTCCAGTCAGAGTTGCACCTATTTAATTCAGAGCTGAATTTGATGCTCTTTGTCTCAGTTCCTCCTTCTGTAAAACTGGGATGGTGATAATTGCCTAACTACCTTACATGGTTATTGTGAGAATAGTGCTTTAAAAATGTAAGATGTTTTATAAGCGTTGCAAATGATTATTATCTGTTACATGGGAATGTAATACTCTTAGATGACCATGGGCAGCATTTCAGAATGATACTTTGTGCACAATGCTATATTTGTATGTAATGCTTCTTTTTGTAAAAGAGATATGACAATGAATTAAAATTTGTAAAACACTTTGATATTTGGTGTGAAAGGTGCTCCATACATTCAAATTTTTATTAGTCCACTGAAAATATCAGCATTTCCATTTCACCGGGAACTGCAGGAGTTTTTACTACAGCCATCTCTGCTTATATTTTCATGATTTTTCTAACCAAAAAATGGAGTTGATTGTTTAATAATAGGTATAAAGGCTGGCTGAAAGACCTAACAACATCTAATTTACATTGTCTGTTTGCCAGTAAAACTCTATTTTCCCTCTAGACAATCAAACATCTTGGAGTATTTGTATTTTGTATATTCCCTATGGCTAATCATCCAATAGCTAATGTAAATGTCAGCGATAATGTTGTCAGACAAGACTGCTTCTCCAGTCTCTTATTAGTTTAAAAGGTTTTGAAAGATTCACACTTAATGAAATAGGAATTCCAAGGGATTCTCACCTGTGTGGCAAAGTTTTGTTTCTGAACTCAGCTCTTTTCAGGACCTCAAACAAGTGGCTTGCCTAAAAGTTCTGTCACTACATACATTCAAAATACGTTAGTGTTTCTGACAACACATTTATTTATTTAAAACTCTTCTCAGTGGGGTGGCCTCATGAGATCTTCATCTAGTTTGTGTGCAGGTTCTAGGGAGAAACCAAATATAGTGTTGTTCCTGCAAATACAGTACTTCAGCACAACACAGACAATGTAATTCAGGACACTGGATCTAAAATGGCAGGAAACAACACTGAAGAATGACAAATTGTTATATTTGCACTGGCAAGATTCTGAAAATAAAAGATTAACAGTTTCTTAAAACTAGACTGTGAATATCTGTTTCTCTGAAGCAAGTATTTATTTCAGTGTTCGGGGCAGCAATCCCAAAAGTCTTCCCCCCACCCTTAATTCATCCTAATCCATAGCCACTGATGGCATGAGCCATGTTCCAAACACCTTTCCACAGGTGCTTCACATTGGAGGTAGAAAATCTGTAGGATACATATCCAGTCCGATCCTTGTGTATAATAGATGGGATGACTTCCCTGAACTGATTTTCCAAACCCTTTGCCAGTATTTTTATGTCTACCATATGTTTAACAATGATACTGGCCTATTTTGAGAGGACTACATATGGTCTAGATCAAAAGGACATTAACTAGTCTTGATGTATCTCAAATATGGATCAGAGAACTTTGTAGCAGTTATATAAGTAGGTTAGCAAATCTCTTAGCTTCTTCTGGCAGAAAATGCTGAGGCCCCAGGGGATTAATTTTGTACATCAGCTGTTGCTTCTAGCATCTCTTGTTGTTTTACAAGGGTATCTAGTCTCGCTGCCTGGTCAGAAACAGTTGGGAGATTAACAGAATCAAGAAAGACCTTAATCGGACACTTAATCTCATCCAGACTGAGGCACATATAAGGAGCTATAATCTTCATCAAAAATGTAAAATATCTAAACTTGATCATATGTCAGTCCCCCAATGCATCCCTTGTTGCTGGGATTATTAAACAAGAGATTCTTTCAGCTAATTTTTTTTTTCTGGAGCCTCCTTGCTATTGTTGCCCAAGCAATATAATTTACACCTAAGTGGTACATTCTCAGAGCAGTGTACAGGGATTTATCCATGACTCACAAAGATAACACACACATCTAAATCTCCAGTCTGTGCTTTTAAAATGTACCCTTTCTAGTAATAATGGATAATTAATCATCTAGATTTTTAGAGTACGTTTCACCAAGAGGCAGGCACTTCATCTACCACTGAACTGCGGCAATGTCTGTGATGGAACATGGTGTCTTTCCATGCCAGGAACATTACACAAAAGCTTTGTTTGTATTAAGAAAAAGAAGTGAAGAAGATATCCAGGCAATACTGCAGGGGGAACCTAGTCAAACAAGCAGCCTTGAAAACCATATGTGACCAGGACCTCTCTTTTTTGTCTCATGCAAAACACAACATCTTCAGCAGCACAGTCCCACCAAAAGGCTATGCTGGAGTGTTGGTTCAGTGCTTAGTGAGAGGGAAGAATACCATGGAAAGCAAACCTTTCATTATTTACTGCAGCAGGTTTGATGTTTCTTGGAGTCTCCCATCTTGTTGCTCACCAGGCATATCTGTGTTTAGCATACACGATTTAACAAGATCACCACCAGAGGTCCTGCAGCAGCCTTGATGCAGAGCCACGTGTCAGCTAATTTGAAACGTGTTTTTTTTTTCCTGTCAGTCACCTTGAAAAACACTAAGGCCAGGACTGATTCCAACCTTACATTTGTTTTCTAGAGATTTCATTTCATTCTGGAAATGTTTCCTCTCTATTGGCTTGTAAAAAGTTATGTGCATAGTTGCTCTAATAGCATCCCTCTTTGGAAACTCTTTATTCTTCCACTGACTTCAGTGTGGAGTGGGATCGTACTCTCAGTGAAAATCATTTATATTTGTCTCACCGCGGGTTAGAATTTTTATTTAATATATCTGAGCAGCTAAATATATGGCTCTACTAATGGTATGGTCTTCATGATATTACTGTTAATAATATTGCCTGTTACACACAAGCCCTGATTGACAGTAATTTTCTGGTGCATCATAGCAAATCTCAGCTGTTCAGCCAGAGCGGGATGCAAGGTGCTGAGCACCCACAGCTTTCATTACAGTATTGGGCTCCTCCTGAAGGCCCAGTGCTCCAGCTGTTACGAGCTGTAGCACTGGCTGGAAGTTAATAACACTGGATGTTTAGCAACTACATACATTTTTGGTACTAAACAAACTACACAAAATAGTATTAATACATGATAATGTTTACCTTTATCACAGTTGTCATTTATCATACTGTACTGGCTTATCTTGAGTCACCCAGAAAGAGATACAATCAGTGTGTCTGGACATAGGAATATACAGCCCTGTTGTCGTCATTTAACTATTTACTGAAAATCAGATTTGCAGACATTATCCAGCCAAAGGATTAGAGATTAATAGGCTTCCACTTTTTCAGAAAGAGGGATTATTTTAACATGAAGAGACTGTTTTGTGATTAAACCAGATGTGTATTTTTAATCTTTTTTTCTAGGGTGAAAAGGGAGCTGTTGGTGACCCTGGATCCAGAGGACCATATGGTTTGCCTGTAAGTTGCATGGAACTTGTACACATTGCAACTTTCACCACGCCTTGATTAAACTTTGCTGTGTTTTATTACCATTTTCCATCCAGCAGTGTAATTAGTTGAGAGCGGTGAGGGCAGATGATAATCCCTGACAATGCAAAGTCACTGATCTTGAAGCAGGCCCATATCACAAACTTACACCGATTCCTACACATACATACAACTATGCAAACGTAACAGAATGGAGCTAACAAACCAACAAGAATGAGGAAATCTAGAGTTAAAGTGCCCCTTATTCTGCAACTCCTGCCATTTTGATTATGTGTGGTCGATACATGTTATTAGATGCCTTGAGACCACCAAAATAGACTGGCAAAGAGCTCAGGACAGAGTGTAGCCACGGAAGTTTTTTGTGATTTTCTTAATGTCTTATTCAGATTTCTTTGATGCAACAATATTTTGCTGTTACTATTTTTTGTGTTGTTTGCATGTGGAAGATTTTGGCTTGCTTTGATTTTTTTGCATTTCTGTGTGTTTGGGATGGGAGAACTTTAAAAGGTTCATAGTTTGGGTTTGGTTTGGATAAATATGTAGAAGGTCAGATGATTACCCAAAGCTTATCCAAACCTCTCAAGTTTGCAAATTTGGCCTACAAGTCTAACTGACTTTCTGATAGTATTTTGGCACTTGTTTCCTGATCAGAAACCAGAAGTGATAAAAGTTTTAGCTGAATATACCAGAGCAGGCAACTTCAAGGCAGGGTTGGCCAGGGGAGGGGATCCTGTTTTCTATAAGTTAGTTAACTAGTTTACCCATCCCTAACATATGTAGACCAGGGCTTCAGTTAATGTAACTCAGCAGAGCTCCACTGAAGTCAATTGAACTACCCCAGTTTACCCCAGCTGAGGATTAGCTCAGTGGGTGTGCACATGTATGTCTACTGTGTGCACTGACACAACAGCTGTTGTGTGTTACAAACACAGATCTATTCCAGCCTTAGTAAGATCACAGTGGTTCCACTGCAATTATATTGGGTCATTATTTACAAAGGCAGTTTTATACATCTCCTCTCCAGTTTCATTTGTTTGGGCTGGATTCTCTCAAGTTGGAATAGGGAGTTGTAATTTACATCATCCTGCGCTAGAGAGTCTCCCAGTATTAGAGCAGGTGGTGCTGTTGCTGCCATATTCGTTTGACAGTCTGCCACAGAAAGGCAGTTTTATTTTCATCTGGAAGTTCCATAGGAACCCTTGTGAGAGGTTGCTGAGGGAATGTGCTAAGACAGTGCACCCCCTCACCATGCCCCTTTCCTACTGTTGGCTACTGTTGCCCCTTTGAGAGGTGAGTTGGATTCTGATAGTTTCCTCAACACCAGCGAGGGTTAACTACCTTTTACCACCACAATCTCTCCACCGGTATTGGACTTTCTCCCTCTGGGGCTGTGAGCAGGCCAGGTAAACCTGGGCCAAATCTGACCCATATTTATGCTTACAAAAGATGAAGGAACACAGAGTACAAAACCAGCAATCAAGTGCATCCCAGGCCCACAGTATTTAGTCCAGCAAAACTCCCAAGATACAGGGCCAGATTCTCCACTGACTTGCCCATTGTGTAGTGATTCACACCTGTGCAAAGTGAGTACAAACAAGGATTCTCTACTCATTTGCAACAGTGCTAGCATTTAACACTCACTTTATACCAGCATAAAAGATAGGTAAAGTTCAAGACAGTGGAGAATAAGGCCCCAAAAGTGTAAGTGTTGCAGAATTGGGCCACCGGACTAGATCATTTAAAAATTTCTGCCCTCCCTTTTTTTTATGTCCACAGTTTGCAGATGCAATTAGTGTCACTTGGATGTCTAATAGCACCCGCACATCAGGTATTAGACATCAAAGTGACATCTCACACAGTTATGTGTACCCACAAAACTGCAGGCACAAAAAGGGATGCCAGAATGGGGCTGATCTGAAAGTTAGACCTATCATGTATTCTTTTTCTGGGTGTTGTAATCACAGGGCTACACCTTACTCAGAGCTCAACTGCCTCCAGCCCTCTGTAGAAGCCTCCCCATCACCAGGCTTTGTGCAGGCCCAGACATGATCAGATTTCTTGAGCACAGAGATCACAAGGAGTCTGCAAGGCTAGCACTCATAGCAGCATTATCTTTCCCGAAAAGAGAGTGAGGGGCTGTGGGTCTGTCTTCTCAGCCCAGGAAGTCTGGTCCAGACCCTTTTCTCTGGTTTTTAGGTTTATTTCTTCCACATAAAACTAGTATAGCACATATATCAATTATCCCTTCCCCCTAACCCAGGATCTTCTCCAGGAGCCTATCTATTTCTGCTCTATAAATCACTTGCCTGACAGTCATACATCACTCTAGGGCCTCCCACAGGAATCAACCTACTTCCTATAAACAAAATAAGGAGTCCTTGTGGCACCTTAGAGACTAACACATTTATTTGGGCATAAGATTTTGTGGGCTAGAACCCACTTCATCAGACGTTCTAGCCCATGAAAGCTTATGCCCAAATAAATGTGTTAGTCTCTAAGGTGCCACAAGGACTTCTCATTTTTGGTTTTGTTTTGTTTTTTGCTGATACAGACTAACACGGCTACTACTGAAACCTGCTTCCTATAGTTCTCCCACCGTGACCAAGGGGCTACCTGCTAGAGCTTCCCTATTCCTAGGAGCTGTCTACCCCCAACTGAACCACTTGCTGGCTTTTATAATTACCTGATCCCTAGCTGATCAGTCTCAGCTGGAAGATAGCTGGTCCATCACAGGTGAGGCTGGGCCCAATTCCCCTTAAAGAGCCAGCCACTCTGTGACAGAACCTAAACCCATTTTCCCTGTGTATCAGCTAGCACAGCTGTCCCCGCTAGAGGGAAGATGTCACAGCAGCTTTATTTTGCATTCACTCTCTACTGCTCTGAGGCCTTGTTGCCTGAGCCAGATATCCCAGTGCTGTTTTGTCTGAGCCTTGGAGAAATTAAATAATTTACATTGAAAAGGAAGTATATAAAACCATGCCTTTTGGATCAGTGACCCAGCAGTGCAATCAGTGTGGCTGCCCTACTGAAAGTGGAACAGATCACTAGCGACATTGTGTCAGGATGAGGCTTATCTCTGAATCTATGCATGCTGTGGGTCTTATCCGCTGAGGAGCTGAGCACCCTCAACTCCCATTGAAGTCAATGCACCTAATCCTGTTCTGACAAGTCAATGGTAAAACTTCCATAGACTTCGCCTGGAGCAGGAGAAGGCCAATGGGTAGTGCGGGCTTTCAGCTCCATCTGTGTACTAAACATCTCTGTGAAATACCGGATGAATATTAGTTTGCAGTGTATGATTATTTGCTGGCCACTTACAGAAGTAAAAATCTTCACCTTTTCCTGCCCTTTTTGTGAATTGAAACTGGTGAGATCCTAGTGATTGCATTATTTTAACTTGCTCCTGGAGCTTGTGCAATAAGCTTCAATCTACAGCAAAATTTTACAGTCAAGTTATCAGTTCCTGGAAACGGGAAATGTTAAACACTGACAGAAAGACCCTTCACTAATGGCAATTCTATTTGTGTAACTCTAGAAATGTGTGTTGCTGCTGTACAAAAAGAATGCTATTGCTCTCCTGTAGGCAGAAGGCAGGTGCTTGCATATCAAGACAGCCTTCAAGATAGGTGGGATTAGCAGATAAGACATCACATAGTCATGAGGCTTAGGGATGCTAACATAGTTTATATGGTTCTTTGGCAGGGCAAAGATGGCGAGCCTGGCCTTGATGTAAGTAATATTTATGACCAGTTTACTCATAATGGTAGGTAAATGATTCCTTCACTGGGTGCAGCACATTTATTTCCCATTTTCTGTGTATGCTGAACATGCAGAGAACATACTAAACATTGCATTGCAGTTGTTCGCATATGATAAAGAGAGGTGAGAGCGACAGACTGAACAATGGTATTTTGAGAAAGTACAGCCCAACCCTGAAAAGCCCACAAGGCACAGTGCTTACTACCCAAAGGAGTCCCATTGACCTGCGTGGTCACAGTAGTAACTACTACACCTGGTAAGAAGAGTTTGCAGGATCAGACTCTAACTAGTGCCCCTCCCTAGGAGCAGAACAAGGAGCCACCAACATTTGGTTAAGTAACTTCATCCCTATTAAAAAAAATAATCCCGCACTCTACACATGACACATTTTTCACAATTTAGGATTTCTTATGGCATGCGGGTGAGAGCCTGTTGTGATCCCATTCCCACCTTCCCTACTCTCATCCCATTCCCACCTTCCCTACTGTCAAAGGCCCAAAAGTGCAGCAGTCCCATTCAGAGCCCAGTAATGTCATTTAGTCTGTACAACAGTAGGAGTCACTTTGAATCACATTTTACTTCCATTGCTGGAAAATGACCTTGCTGAATATGAGCCATGTTTCTGACACATAGCATGCAGTGCAGTATTCTTTTTCTGTATAAGTTTTCCAGCAGTATTTTAAAACCTAACCTACATTGATAGAGAAGCCAATAGATATCTTTGTTCGTTTTTTTTTTTATAGGGTTTCCCTGGTCCTCGAGGAGAAAAGGGTGATCTAGGCGAAAAGGGAGAAAAGGTGACCTCAGTGCTGTTATCTGTTGTTTGATTCCTCAGCCCAGTCCATTTTGCTGTCCCAACCCTATCATTTGTCCATTAAACCTGATCTTTCTTCCTACTGTGTGCCAAAAGGCAGG
The DNA here is from genome assembly GCF_011386835.1 of Chrysemys picta bellii. NCBI lineage: Eukaryota > Metazoa > Chordata > Testudines > Emydidae > Chrysemys > Chrysemys picta. The sequence goes on along the minus strand of NC_088795.1, from coordinate 33,829,953 downwards.
TCACGTGTATTTGTTAGACAAAGTCATCGGTCAGAAGGAGAACCAAAACCTCCATGCAGAACCAGTAATACAACACTTGCCAAGATAGTAGGGGAAGAGTTTGTCCACGCTCACCCTAAGATCAGGTTCCTTTTCTGTACCCCATGCCATGCCTGATGAAAGTCCTTGTCAGTCTGTGATTCTCAATGCACATGTCACTGGGGTAGTAATTTTTTTGTGTGGGAGACGCTGGCTCAGGTCCTCGGCTGGTATAAATCAATGTCGCTCCAGTGACTCCAGTGGGTCTAGACAGATTGATACCCAGCTGAGGATCTGGTTCCTTATAAAGTATGCTAGAGATTGTTTAAAAAATTTACAAAGTTTACAATTAAGAGAATTATCTTAATTATTTGCATTTGGTTGCTTTTATGGATTAAAGCTCTTCCCTATAGTTTTTGTAAGCCAAACAATGCAATATTTCTCCAGTGCATGAGAACCATAAAGTGAAATTAATTAGCCTCATTTCACAATCCAAGCTGAGTGATATGCAACTAATAAACACAGTGAAAAGCAATTCATATTTTAGGGCCAGAATGTGACTCTCCCTGCGGCCACAGGGAGAGTTTGCAAAGAGACTTCCTTCGTGCTGCCCACACAGGGGCTTACAACAAGTGCACTCTCTCTATGCCCACAGGAGTAGAGGGGTTGCTCCTTCAAAGAGGGCCTGCAAGAAGATATGACCTTGGCCCTGTATTAGACTACAGAGCAAGCAACTTGTGCAGGGGAGCAGAGTATATCATCCTAAAGGAAGACACTGCAAATGATCTCAAAAAATCTTAGCTTGAGTTTTTAAATGGCTTCACTTTAACTATACCCGTACCACTTTTGTGTTCACGTTCCATGGACATTCATGGGATCAAGTTTCACTGGCATGAATGTTCACAGAAAGTGAACCTCAGAGTCACATGAGCAAGTATTGGCAGACACAGAACTATAAATATTACATGCATGATGAGTATTCACTCCAGAAGTGCCTGTGAATCTTACGAGTCAGGGCACAGAAACAATACTGTTATGGCAACAAGTGCTAATATCATGCCTGTTGTGAGTCATTGAGATATAAGCATTCAGGAGGATTAAACTCTCCATAGAAAGGGATCTGTACAGTACTGCGCCCAGACATTTCTTAAGAGGATTGTGTAGGTTAAAGTGCTCTTCTTTCGGATGGAATTTTTTTAGCGTTCCTTTGTGTTGTAGAGTAGCAGCAGGGATGATCAGGCCACCTTGAGTAACCATGTGATCCTAGGTAAGGGATTTCCCAGAAATCCCGGGGGTTGAGGTAGGAAGGGGAAACTATATATTAAGCAATGACATTCCAAGAGAGAGAGAGGCCCAAGACAGGTGCTTCTTGGTGAAAAAGCAGTGGTGTCTAAGCTGAGTTTTTTGCAGTTTTTGACTACTTGTGTTCAAGGAAATTTCCAAGGAAATAATCTTGGAAATAAATTATTCTAGAAAACATCTTAGCTTTACAACACTGATTTCTGCTCCTAGTCGGAAATGGACCTTCCAGGTCTCAAGATCTGCTATTGCTTGGCAAGAGGAAACAATATCCTGTTATCTGCCCAACCACCCCTGATTAGCACAACGTTTAGAGCAAACAGCCAAAACTTGGAGAGAAATGTTCATGCATAATCGATTAATAGAGTTAAAGAAATTTAACTCCCCTCCCAAACAAAATAATGTTTTTTGGAAAATGGATATGAGGAAATTACAATCTGCTTGTCATTGTTCCAAAATCAGAACAAAGACGCTAATTTTATCCAATACATTTTTCAGTAAGGGCTAAGTTAAACTGATAAATCATTCATTGTAACTTATTTTCTCAGCTGTAATAGTTAGGGTAAGAAAAAAAAAAGTCAGAGAGCTGAGGCCAGGTCCTTAACTAGTGTAAATTAGCATAGCTGCACTGATTTCAATTCAGCTATGTGCCAGTTTACCATGATTTTTTCACTTTAAATATTGCTGAATGATATTGACTGCTAGGCTGATGTCACAGAGGTTCATATTATTAAATTTCTACACCAAAAATCTGAGGTTCATTTACACGGCAGAAATATGTAGCATAAACATGACATTTTTTTAGTGACCAATGACATCTCCTCTTTCACCTATGTGATCCTTTCCAATAATGTTGGGCAGCGCATAAATCTGCAGCCCCTTGGTTCTGATTAAATCATAGACGGGTAATTTCTCCTACAGGGGCTCACTAGCTCTGCTACAGTGAAAGAGAGTCAGTGTTTGCATCATAATTTCTGCATAACTTGGCTGTAAAAACATAATTGTTCAAAGCTGTAAGTTGGCGTACAAGGTTATATTCCAGGAGCACTTTTTGAGAAATAGGTTTTTTAAAGTGGTTTGATTGGTTTGTTGTTGGTTTGAATGGTTTTTTGTTGTTGTTTTAAATTGTATTAATCAAAAAAAGAATCCTCAAAAGTCTGCATTTAAATAATGTGGTATTTTGGGTCATTAAAATGGGTTTTAAAAACCTCACTAAGTACAGATGCCAGTAGTTTACCTTTTCTTTTTAAACCCATCTTTTTAAAAGGTATGACATTAACAGTTAAAAAAGGACAGAGATTGATTTTTCTGAACCCAGGTTAAGACTCGATCTCACTAAGTGCTTAACACCCTCCACTCCAATTGATATTAGGGGGGTGGGGGGAAGTCCAGAACCTCACCGGACTGCACTCTAAGGGCCTAATGCTCCCTCCTGGGTGCTGAGGGGAATCTGTGCCCAGGAGAGGGAGGAGCCTGTGTCCTTCCCCTAATCACATAGCAATCCCTCCACAGGTTTTGGGCTGCACAGGTCTGGAGAGAACAGGAGGGAGAGTGGGCTAGGGTAGCCAGGTAAAATTCTTTGATTCTTCATCTTTAATCACATGGGGAACACACAGCACAAGTTATAACAGCCTTAATCTATTGTCATTTGTGCTGCTCCTCTCTCCTCCAGATGCTGATCCTCCCATTGGGGAAAGAGCCCAGAGTCAGGACATATAGAGGGATCCCTTGAAGCATGGTTGCTGCAGGAGCTGTGCTCCCCAGCATCCATCAGTGCTTGACAGCAGTAGTGATGCATGGGGCATTCACACAGATGCTCCTGGACTTCTGGGAATCCCTTGAAATCTGCCTGAAACTCAGGGAAGTGGGGAGTGGCAAGTTAAGGGAACAGTAACTATTTCTCCCCCCATTTTTCCCACCCTCACCCAGTTCATTGAAGAATTAATAGGAGGCTCAGTGAGTTAAAACTGACAGAGGCCTGTTTTACATTTAAAATGTAGGTCGACATAGCTATGGTACTCAGGCGTGTGAGAAATCCACACCCCCTAAGCACCAAGGATGCTGATCTAACCCTTTGTAGACACAGCTAGGTTGATGGAAGAACGCTTTTTGACACACAGGAAAGAGAGATGAGGAATTCTGTTCACATGGTGCCATAAATACAGTAGATTTGTCTATGGAAAACTCTTGTTTACATTTGAATGGTACAGTATACTGTAGTATTTCATGTATTTTATGTGTTTTCCCTTTTCTAAATGAATTACAGTAAGACAGTTTGTTTCTTAAATTAATCAAGTTTTTGTAAAAAAAAAATCATTTTCTAAATGGATTTAATCTTTGTGTTGGTGTGAAACTGGTTGAAAATCCATTTACTGTACTTCATCCTAAACATGTCTGCCTTTCCAGAGGTGCATTCTTTCCTTCTCCTTTTACCTTCTTTCCTTACAATTCCCTCTGTCTTTTTTATCTTTTTCCTTACAAATTGAATCCTTTCCACAGCCACAACCTTGAAAGCCCTCCCTTGGTTGTTCTCCAGTGTCATACTAATCTTCCTTTCACTATTTTCCTATTCTTTGTAATATACCTGGTGCACCCCACTCTTTTTTATTGTCCTACTCTTTTTTTTTTTTTTTTTTTTTAATAGAAGCCGTTTTGGTTTTATTAAACTGCAAGTGAGCCTGAAACTCATTTACCATTGTGATCAACTGGTGTGAAATCAATTATAAAATTGACTCTCCAAATATCACATACTGCTTGAGGGGAGTCACCCTTCCAGGGTAGGCCTGAAGATTCTTTTTCCGTGTCTCATTTCTATGGATTATCAAAAGCTGTGAAATTTGCTGTAAACCTCTCTTTCAGAAATCTTAATCATTTGCTTTTTTACAAAGCAACTCCGTCACCTGCTTAAAGGAGTGAATAATGATAAACCAATGAAATTTTACCTGCAGTGGAGAGGTATTTGAAAATCATGTTTTGAACATGAAATTTAAATGTAAATATTCATTAGCATTTCTAATTACAGAAAGAGAGAGATCACTGGAAAATTTTATAGCACTTCAACATCAAGCAGTTTGGATCTTCTGAGTCATTTAGCAGGGTTTGAAATGAAGGGCCAAATTCTGTTCTGAGTGGTATCCGTGCCATTCCCTTGACTTCAGTGGGTTTGCATGGGGGTAACTGAGGGCAGAATTTGGCCCAGACTCTACTGGGACTGATGCATGCAAGGTTCATTCAGTAAAGGACATGTTGAGACATAGTCATCCCTGCTGTGACTCCACTGAATCACACCGGGAATAAATTGTTCCCACTATTTTCCCCTCCCGTCCCCCCATTGGCAGAAATGAGATTGATCTGTTTAGTTGTTCCAAAGACACCTCTGACTAGAAATTCCTCTTCCTATGTAACTCCCAAAGAAAGGGACACATTCTGCTTGCCGTTTCTGTCCTTGCCCACAGTTTGAATCAGGAAGTCAGCCTATCATTTCAAACCCTACTTTAGGATTCAAATAATTCATAATACTGGCATTAATACAAAAGCTCAATAATACCAACTGATGCAGTTCTTGCTTATGATCATATTATTTATTTTTCCACATAATGCACCATCCAAACCAGAACACAGTGGTAAGTGTCCTTTCAGCCCTCCACTGGCAAAAAAAACCATCTTTTAAACCAATCTCTTTCATTTATATTTTTTTACCCAAAAGAATGAAACATTTGTTTTATCCAAACCATTGTGTCCACAGGGGGAAAAGGGAAAGAAAGGCAAAAAGGGGCCTAAAGGGGAGAAAGGAGAACAGGGTGCCCCTGGATTAGATGCACCTTGCCCATTGGTATGTCTCACTCATGTATTGGAAATCGCTCCTCCTGCTGTAGATTATAACCGGATAAAGCGAGAGGAGAGGAACAAGCCACAGCTATAGTGTAACCTGGTATCATTCAAAGGGTTTCCTCTCCTAGTCTGCAAATTCCAGCATGACTATTTTTTGTCCTCCTAATTTGGTTTAAATTACCAGTTTGGAGATCTTAAAAATGAATGTCACTTATGAAATATTTTTCATGGAATGCGCTGCATAGACATTCTGGCTATTTGTACTTACCTGTCAGTGTTCTATACAGATTGGAAACCTGTTGTGCTAAGTAGTTCTTTCTTGATTGGAGGGTCATTTAAACACTAAGGTCTTAGATGTGAGACTGCACCTGGGTCATTTCCACACGGGTTTTAATCACTGCTGCTGTAAGCTTGCTCCTCTTGGTCTCTTTTTTTTTTTTTTTTTTTTTGGCTCCAGCTAAATCAAATACCAAAGACACTTCTTTGTCAGTAACGTTGCAAGTTAATCTTTACAAACAGGGATTCCGTGGAATTAAGGGGGAAAAAGGGGAGCCAGGCCAGCCAGGCCTGGATGGGCTGGATGCCCCTTGCCAATTGGTACAGTATTTCTCTTTCCTACCAACCCTGCATGCGATTCCTTTGTATATGGTCAGTCATTCTCAGTGTAAAGTGGTGTTTTTCTGAGCGGACTTTACATTATCCACCTAATACATGCATGTGCATGAACAAATCAGCTGCTTCAGCAATCATAACCGTATCGAGAAGACACATTCTGTCAACACCTGGAACCTAACACCCAGCATATTGCTCCCACATCACATGGTAGTTTGAGTGTGTTCTTCCAACATAATTTTTCCCTCAGCACTGTTTGTTTTTTCCCCCAACAAATGCCTTTTGCCTTACTCACTAAGAATGAAATACACCTCTTTGCAGAGAGCCACCACAAGGACCACACGTTATTTAAGTCCCACGGCGTAAGTGGTGTGGGGACCTCATGCTGGCCCTCTGCATAGGAGTTAGTTTCACCCTAACCTGCACCTGAAATGATTCTGCACACTTGACTCCAGCTGAAATCAATGGGAGTTTTGAGTGCATCTTTTTTCAGAATTGAGCCAAGATGACATTTATGCAGAGAATGAGATAAATATCAATCTGTCAGAGTTAAATCATAGAGCTTTGCAATAAGCAAAGATATGAGTAAGATCTGCAGGATGAGGCCCTATGAACAAAGTTTTTGGGATTGGGCCCATAGATCAGAATAGTATTTAAATTTGAAACACAAAACTTAGATGAGCTTTGTAAGAAGATAATGGTCTGCAGCCCAAACCCTCACTGTCTTCGTTATTTAACGTTTTCAATTTAATGGTCTTTCCTTTGGAACTTACCTCCCTGCAATACACACAATACTCCCCCACTCTGTGTTAGCATGAATTCAAGTTCCCCCCTATACTAAAATTCTACTTGTTGACCCTCTCCCTTGTACCAATCTGGCAACACAGATTTTTTTTTTTAAATCTAAGTACGCTTTATTTTTTCCAATTAAAATTGAATAGTACATACACATTTCCGAAAAGACTCAAGATATAGGTGTTTTAAATTGTTGGCAGTTAAATTTGGTCTGCATGTTCTGATATTGTTTGTTAGCTAAGCACGATTATCTAAAGATGAATGTTAAAATTAAGTAGGTTTTATATCAAGTACAAAGTTTCTAATCTAAATTGTCAGTGGAATTTTAATCTGAAGTACATAGTCCATGTAATATTTTGTTTGCTTCTGATTAATGATAACCATATCTCATATTTTGTTGGGGGGTAATCAAGCATGCCTTCATAATTAAAAAATGTGTTTGTCTTTGTAGTATCATTTATATCTGGAGAACCCTTACACCATTGCTGTGAAAAATGTTCTTCTGTTGGTGGGATAGATACAGTTATCAGAATAAGCTTTTAAACAAACAACACTGTTTTGTGTTCTAGAAAGCAGGTAGTTTTTGCCAGAAAAATAAATAAATAAATGGATAAATAAATAAAGCCACCCCACACACAACACACAAACACTGTTTCTCAGAATTGTTAGCAGATAAGAAACCAAGTATAAAGTAGTATTGCCTTTAACCTAATAAATGATTGGGGCCTGATTCTCCTCTCATTTATAGTCCAGTTCTGTGAGGTGCTGAATTCCCTCGACTCACGTTACAGGATCGGTCCTCTACCGCAGTGTAAATCAGGACTAACTTCATTATAACCTGTGTATCTAAGATCAGAATCTGTCCCATGCGCTAAATTGGGGACACAGAGGTTTTAAGCAAGAACAGAATACAGTGCTGGGAGTGTATATAAGTGCTTGTAATTAGCACAGTCCAAGTTACAAATAGCTTGGCAGCCATATGTTATCCATGCTCCAGAATAGTCAGCTTCTACCTTAGTACCCTGCTTTCATGGCAACTTTCCCCATTGATTTCAGTATGAGTAGGTTCAGTCCTTTAGTTTTCATTTTATAAAGGTAAGAATTAACATGTATGAAAATATTCCCATATGCAGTTTGAATATAAATAGCCTATCAATGGGTTAACTTTGTACCAAGACCAGAAAACCAGTAAGCGATATACTATTGCTGACTGATCTGTGGCTAAATGTCCATGATTTATGAATAATAGATACAACTTTAGATTAACATATAATTGGCTGGCAATTAATCCAGCTCAACTGATTTGACCCCTGATAATGTTGCTATGACAGCAAAAATATAGCAGTTATGCTTTAAAGTTCTTACCATGATTAGGCACACTGTAGTTTGGGATTTGAATTTTTTGGAGGGGCAGGATTGTATGCATTTACAATGTGAGCGCACTCAGCCTCATGTTGGATGTTGGAATTTTCCTCTTCTTAAGTGACGAAAGTATTAGTTAGGAAGTGGGAGCTATTCATTAGCTAAGAAGGCATGGTTGTTTCATCAGATATACTGTCAGGCTCATCTATGCACTTTTTATCTTTCTCCTTGAAACAGGGGCCGGATGGATTACCAATGCCCGGCTGCTGGCAAAAGGTAAGACATGCCAAATTATTTCTGCACAGAGGCACCATCCCTATTCTTTGGCACAAGAGAACCCTTTTGACCTCACACCCTCTGATTTCAGTAAGAATAGCTTACAGATTTTGGAATACACAGCAGTCCAAGTTATAACCTCTTCTCAAATATTATTTGCATGATGAATTTGTAATATGTAGGGGTTATAACAGCAACTGATTTATGCAGTATTTGAAAACAATTGGCACCTGAGTTGCTGGGAAGTCAAAGACCATCATTCTTCTTCATAGGGAGAGCTACATCTCCTTCAGCCCCTGCAATGAGCTGGGAGACAGTATCAGACCTGCCCATCAGTGGTGTGGCAGAGTCTTTCCAAAATGTTCATAGTGACCTATCAAGCTTAGAGTCTTCTGGATTATCCAAAGGGACAATGCATCTTGCTTCCTGTTTGCCTCTTTCCCAACCCCCGAAGTCTGCTGTTGCATTTTATTACTGCTTGCAGCTGATTTTCAGCAATGCTAAGTAATAACATTGTTACTTTGGTAAAGATTTGTGCTATTGAACGGTAGAACTCTGACAGTGCTAGATTTAAAAGGCTCAGCATTCAGAGCAAATGTATCAGTGAACAGATATTTATTCCTCGCTGAATACTGATGCATGAATAAACCATGTGTGAAATCCTGGCTGGGTATGGAAAAACTCTCATTGACTTCAGGGGAGCCAGGCTTTCACCCCATGCATTTTTCAAAAGCTGATTCTGGATAGTTATGGTCACATAGTAGAGTCTGGCTAATATTGAAAACAATTGAATATTTTATTTGAAAGACACCAGCTAGCAGGTGGAGCTGTGGGTCAGGAGGTGAGTGTAGCCCTCACACCACGAAGCAGGTATGCTGCCAGTAGTAGGTGTGCTGACTGGCAACAAATTACAGGTATAAATATAAATAACTATACAGCTAAGAGGAGCCATACACACCATTCACTGGGCAGCAGCATACTGTGTCAGCTTGCACTGAGTTGTCCTGCCTTATAGAGCGGGACATCATACATCGTCAACAGTGAGCTGCTCTACCCTTTCCCAACCTCAAATCAGCTACTGCAGGGCAGGATTAGCCCTATGTGCAAAGCCTAAACAATGTATAGGTTAGACTGGAAATAAAAATTCTACTTCTAAGCTGGGAAAACGTGTGCAGAAGTGTAGCTATATTTGTAGAGAAAGTACCTGCAGCTTCTCTTTAACTAGTGCCTCCCTTGACTATTTAAAGGCACTATTTCAGCTGTGGCTCTCAAAACAGGCAAAGCAATTCAGGAGCTGCTGTAGTACCTGAAGCTATTTGTTACTCATATGTGAAGATGAGCAGATCTAAAATTGATGGTGGTGTTTACACAGCTACCCATCTTGTTGCTAGAGGTAAACAGGAGTCACTATTTGCTTCCCAGGATAATAAGCATTGTTTTTCTTCTCAAAAGAGGTCAGTATCTGCCTATAATTCTTTAGGTAACTGATAACTGAAGTAGGTATGCACATTAAATCAGTGATTCTTAGTTTCCCAGAAAGTTATTTAGAGGCACTGGTTAGAAAGTTACAGATATTTGTGACCGCATCACTGAACAATAGTTTAAAAAAAACCATAAGTATTATAGGCATTTTGGAAGCACATTTGTGGTTAAGAGAATAAAAGATGTTTGGGGTTCTGCCCTATCTTTATATACTTGGAATAGATGTTTGGCTACTAGATTACTAACCTGGCCAATTTATCTCTTTTTGTCTCTTTGCAGTGATGAATCTAACCTTAGAAGCATGAAGTTGTGTATAATGCTCCACTTTTTGTATTTATAGTTGAAAACAGAAATTTTATTTTACAAGTCTGAGATATGTTTACATGTAGCTGCTTCTACTTGTTTGCAGTAGTCCATGTGTACATTTTCTTCACTTACATCTGCAGTTAGGCAATATATATAACCACAGGAGAAATCTGCAAAAATAAAGATTAGTCTCTCTATAGAGATATCTATACAGAGATAAATCATGGAGATTTAGTTTTTTCTGCAAGTTCTCTTATTTTTGGCTTGTGGACCTGCATGGACAATGAGTGCCATGAACTAGTTTACATGAAATTGTGACCAAATATGAGCTAAATGCTATGAAATGTACTGTACCAACTGCCATTGGAATTTACTGACTTTGCTTCCATGTTCATCTTAAACACTATCACTGATTCATGCCATCATCCCTGCTTGTACAGACTAAAAAAAAAAAAAAAGCATGAATTGTGTGCCAAACCTGCTTGTTGTGTGATCACTCCACATGCTAAATGGCTGCTCACTGTGACCTTTGATCCAAACTCCTGAATTATTTCCTTTTGTTATCTCAAGGGAGTCACACCGTGGCTTATTGCCAAAAAGAGATAAAGCAGAGGAGATTAGAAAAAGGTCTTGAATTTTTGGGGAACACAGTTCCAACTGCAGGTGGACGGCTTCCAGTTGTGTGGGTCATGTGACCCCTTCCCTTGGTCAAAAAGGGGTCATGCCTGTTGATCAGCATCGTTTTTTCTTGCGCTGCTCACTGTCACGAAGACATTCAAGATAGATGGGTTTAGATGCCAAGTGCTGTCAACTGTTTAACCAAGAAGGAAAGAAGTTTGAAGGAGAAAACAGACTTCCTCTGTGGGCAGTTTGAAAAGGTTGCAAAGATGCCAAGTGGATCGTTTGACCGCAGGCCCCATTTGAGATTAGAAGCTTCTCAGTCTGATTCAAGGATTGACACAATATGTGCCCCACATATTGTATTTTTGGGTTGCTAAAGGAAAGCATTCTTGGCAATGGGGAGTCTTAGAACACTCTCTATGGACTAATGAAACTGATGGGATCTGTATGTACTGTAGTGTGGGTTTTGGATTATCCAATTTAAATTACACAACTCTTGTATTTTATGGGGGGGATGAAACAAAATTAACCTAGCTTTCAAAACTTGCAGAAGATTAATTTCAGTAGCCTCTTTCAGATTTGTTGTGACAAATACTTAGGCTTTGAAGGAAGTACTTCACATCATGTGTTCCTCTTGTTTCAGCATTATCTATTTTAATGGAAAAAAGTTATTTCATTTTACTTTCACAAGCTGATTTATTCACATGGTTCTTTTTCTACAATTGCAATGATTTTGCTGGACACGGTTACCCAAAGAACGTAGAAAAGGAGGGAGCCCAAGTGATTATCATGATATGGTAGTCACAATACACTCTATAAGGTGTAATTATTTTTCCATTTCTGATCAAGTGACTAGTACACAACAGAAGCAGAGACTGTTTTGTTTCGTTGCATTTTGATTACTGGAAACGTTGAATTGGTGCATACTTTGTAGTTTGAGCCTCCCTGAGAATTTGTTTGTTTCAGTTACAGTTTTGAGTCTTCATATGGTGCATTTGTGATCAGATTAAGAGATTAATTTTTATGAAACAGTTCTGTATTTAGTAGATGCAAATTCTTTTTAGATCTATTCAAATAATTTTGCATATTGAGATGATCACTGACTTTTAATATACATTTCTGAGAGTTCATTTTATAGGCAGACCAAAAACAGAGTTGCAGAAAAAGAGTATTTCTCCACCAATGTGTCGGTACCCTGCCATTCCTGGAAATATGCATGATTTGCTGCTCAGTGGGTTTGTAGATCATCTGGACCTATCATGATTTCACTCTTAAGTGGATAGTTACTACCACATTAGACTCTCAAGAACCCACACTGTAGGCATTTATTTCATTCTGCATAATATTTTATTGCCATTTGAATATATCAAAACCATGTCAAGAAAATAACTTTTCAAGGAGAGAGCGTTAATTTTTTTTACTTCTATAAAGATGGCTTCTTACATAAGTCTCCATCTTAGTTTCCTACAGAAAGCCAGTTTACGGGTGCAATTATTTTTTTAAAAGCCCAGTGATGTTTTGCTAGAAATGGATGTTTTACTCTACTTAAAAAGTGTTAACAACCAACACCACCAGCCTGATCTTGCACTGCTTGCACAGACTTGTTATGTACTGTTGTAAGTCTGAGTGTTACAGTAATGACTTTAATGGAAGTTTCACCCATGAAGGGGATTACAGGATCAGGGCAAAAGCAGCATTCCACCTTCAAGTTTTATTCTGGTTTCTTGGGAAATAATTCAGGCTGTCCTCTGAACAGGAGAGAATCCTGTCCATGTCCTAACATGATACATAATGGCAAAGTGCATTATGCATATGGGGACTGGAAGTATCATCTTTCTGTGGAACACCAATTTTCTGTGGCAAGTTATTGGACTAGATAGTCTATTGTCCAGTGCAGTATAGTAATTCTTACCTTCTAATGAGAAAATTTGCCCAGTTAGCTAAATTAACTATATACATTAAGATAAAAGGTAATAATAGTATGGAGTCAGCTAGTTTTAGTGAAAAAATCAGGATACATACATGTTCTCCCTAACATTCTGTGTTTGCAGACTAAATGAGGAAAGTTGAGATCGTGTTAGCATGCTGAATATGGTAGCAAAAACTTGGAATTACCCATGAAAGCAAGTCATTTTAAGGAGTTAGCACCAAACTAAAGCACTATTAAATCCATGCTGTCCCTTCTCACCCCAATATATTTTGCAGTGCCTGATTTGACATCAACTTTAAAAATCCTATTTTGTAAACAAGAAAAGCATGAGCCTTAGTTCCTATACTTTTGTTGAGGCTTACAATCAGTAGTGTGGAATATCACAGTACAAATAGTTCTGTTGATAGTACTTGATGACTTAAACACAGGACAAAATTCAGCTCTGGTATAAGTGTGCGATAGTCACTAACACAATGACCCACAGAATACATACTGTATATATGTAAACTTAAAAACAAAAATAAGTAACATAAATTGCTTATTTTTGCTCACTCCAGCTAAGAATGCTTCTGCTGTCCATGAATGGGTGTCTTGGTTTTTGGCTAATGTCAGGAAAGGATCATTCCACTGAAATGACAGGGTCTTATTAGTAGACATGCAGTGTTATCAATATAACCAGTCAGATTAGAACAGTAATATATACATATTAAGTGGTATTGAAAAGGTGGCTACAACATGCAAAGTAGTGGGGGGAAATCTAGAAAAGGTTGATACGTAGTACAGACAAAGTAGCTCAAGTTGAATATTTCATAATGAAAAGCACCCTCTGAAGACTTGCAACATATTTGTTTAGTTTAAAGACAATTGGTTTTGGTGCTATTATATCTTTTTTTTTTTGTTTGGCAATGCAGCTTTGGTTTGAACCACCTGTTTTATTATTACATTTTAGTAGCATTCCTCATTTGCTTTGTTAAATTTTGTGAATATGCAGAAACAGTGGTTCATCTACCAACCTTTTCAGCAGTAAAAATGTATAGAGGACATGAATTTACTTAGGTTCTGTATCCCTCGCTTTGTTTTGTGGTTATTTCTTGTTCCTTTGCTTAGGATTTTCAGTATTTATTTGGTACCAATCTTCTTATGTATCTTTAACTTAAGTGTATTGCAGTCACATTGAACAGTGGCCTTTTGTCTTCATTTTCATAAGCTAGTTGGGGAGGGAGGAGGGAGAACTTTCTTACAGGATGTTTTGAAACCTCATTTTTTATAAAGTAAAGCATGAAACATTCATTCTCAGTATTGATAAGTTATTTTTCTTTTAATATTTTTTTTAATGTATTGGTGATTTTGATGTCACTGTCTGACAATCTGGTGAGGCAGAATGACTCTGTGCATCCAGCTGTTTATATGTGTTTTCTCTGTATACCATAGAAGTATTCGTGAAAAGTTTGAAAGAGGTCAAATCAGCATGTCTGCATCCATAAAAAGAAGCACATGTGCTCTAATAGCTTAAAACGGGTTATCTTCAAGAGTCAGTGTTATGTACACTGTGAAAAATTGAAGCTTTATCATATTGAATACACACAAATTAGGTACTGTTGACTGATGATGACACTGGGACATACTACAACCCTGCCTCTGGCAGTCCTTAACTACTTAAGGGCAGGCACTGTGGTCTAATGGCTAGAGCACTGGGCTGGAAGTCAGAGGAAATGGGGTGAAATCCTGACCTCATTGAAGAGAATGGGAGTTGTTCCGTTGACTTACGCCAGGGTTTCATCCCTGGATTCTGTTCTCAGCTGCGCCACTGCCATGCTGGGCAAGTCACTTCACTGTGTGCCTCAGTTTCCCCGCATGTAAAATGGGGATCATGATACTTCTTACCTCCTTTGTAAAGTGTTTTGAGATCTACTAATTACAAGTGCTATAGAAGAGCTAAGCACTATTAATCATGAGCGAATATCCATTGGCTTCAATGGGACTGTGGCTGCAGGAATGATCTCACTTTTCTGAAAGCGAATAAGGTCCTAAAGGACATGCAGAAGTTGACATTTTCTTTCAAACTTCCTTACTTCCACTACTTGTCCATCATACATATGTATTTGTAAATCTGTATCTTTACATTTTACCCGAGGAGAACACTTCGGTTTTCACAAAGGAAAAAAAGTCTCTCACAGAAGTGCTGATCTTTGCAAAGAGACACATCAGAAGCAAACATGGAGTTTGGTGGTTGTGGATACTGATTCATTTTCCTGGTGCCATTAAAATAATACACCTATCATCTGATTGCTTTCTTTCATATGGCAACTTGTTTTTATGAATCAATGTTACAGTAATGTGAAAACAAAGATTCACTCAAACCTTCTGTTATTGAAGTATTTTACATGGGGGTTGGATTCATGCAAACAAGTGTCTGCCATCTTCATATCTGATAGAATTCAAACATAGATTCCACTTCTTTTGTGGAGTAACATATTAAAAATAACCTTCTGGAGTGTTGTTTGTTTTGTAATTTTAAATATATCAAGTTAATGCTGCTTAGAAACAATTGTCTTTCTTTGGAGATCGAGGGCCTTACCCAACTGGGACCTTTAGTGTTTTATTTGTTTAACCAAGAAATTATATAAATTTCCCAGATACCATTGATACTTGCACACTTCTCTGAAGTATTATTGAAGAGGTTGGTTTGTAGAAGAAGAATGTTTTACATATCGTTAACATTTATGTGAATATTCTTATATTATTGTACATGTTTGGGAAAATATAATACCATACAGCCTAGTAACATTTTTTTTAAAGATGTATGTATCTGACTTTTTTCCTTTGCAAAATATTATATATATTTTTATTTGTATTTTTTACTTTTTTCATCTATAAGTGCAGTTATTTTTGTATTGCAAATGGTCTCTTGTAAGTACAGTAGAGGAGATGAAAATGCAATGAAAAGTAATTTGGCAAGAGTTACACTGCTTTTGGGAAAACATTGGGTCAGTCTCATGTAATCAGTTCTGTTACAACTATTTGGAGTGTCTTATCACTGTAAATAATGGCACAAAATCTGTTTTGCCCAGTAGTGTAAATAATATCAATGTTTAAATAATCCATTTTAATTTGTTATTTCCACTTTATTGTGGCCTCTGGTTCAAACAGCATGGTTTTGGTTTCCTTTTGA
Organism: Chrysemys picta bellii; assembly: GCF_011386835.1. Classification (NCBI taxonomy): domain Eukaryota; kingdom Metazoa; phylum Chordata; order Testudines; family Emydidae; genus Chrysemys; species Chrysemys picta. The sequence continues at coordinate 33,814,249 of NC_088795.1, read as the reverse complement.
AAGCTTCTCATTGGTTTTCAGTTTTTAATATTGTTTTGTTTTGAGTTTTGTACTTGGGTTTTTGGTCCTAGCTTGTGAGAAGTTGATCTTCGGAATTATTTTTACACTATTTATGACTTATTTTCATAATGTAAAAAGTGTGTAATTATTAAAATATTAATCCAACCATTGATGCTGATTTCCATAGTTATAAAGTTCTCAGTGTTGATGCAAAAATTTGTTCTAGTGTGTCTGGAGTGAAAAATGTATGTACAGTGTTGTGACGAATTGTAGCATGAAATACAGTGCCACTTCCTCCAGTTAATATTCATACCAGCTCCGATTCCTCTTACATCAGTGTTTCTCAGCTGGGGATTGTGACCCACAGGGAGCCATGAGGTGTTGAAAAATTTATTACAGTCTAAACCAAAAATCTTGTTCTCCCACACAGTTACTTTTCAAGATCAAATATTCCCTGTCACGCTCTCAAAACACAAATGATTTATATGGGTTTATCCTTAATAGATTGTTGGGGGTTTTTTTTGTTTTTTTTTAAACTTTTACCAAAAATTTAGGGCAGTGATACTCAGACTAAGGCTTTCAAGCCGCAAGTGGCTCTCTAATACGTCTCCTACAGCTCTTTACTGCACATCAGATTAAAACACTGTGATTGACTATAGTGCTATAGTAAATGAAACAATGAATTCACACCACTGTGGGTCTTTTGGGTAATGTTGATTGCTAATTTGGCTCCTGTAACTCTGAGTATCACTGATTTAGGGGGGGTGCAAAAATTGGGCTTCAAATAAAGGGTTGCCAACCTGAAAAGGTTAAGAAATAGTCTTACATTAAGCTGTTTATGGTGCACCATAAACAGGAGAGAGAGATGTGGTCTGTGGTGAAACAGCTGCAGTTTTGTTAAACGGATATTGTAGTTAGAGCAGCAGCAATCACGATAGTTAAAGTTGCAAAACGGTTTCTGGTCTAGAGCCCTGTTCTTGGACAGACAGAGCTTTGGTAACACACGCTCTTGGAGAGTTTGGGAGTTTGAGATTTTCCATGCTTCTCCTCTTCCTAAAGGATAGCTTTTGGTTGTGAAAAGTTTTAGCAAAAACATTTCAACCCTTTGAGAGAAAGGTGACTGAAAAAAATGCATTTCCATTTATAACAGTTTGGATCCTGTTTTGAACAGCCCTGCAGCCAAAATGATTGTTTGAAAGTTTCAGTTTTGCATGGAAAATAGTCTTCAGTGAGACACAGTCTTGTTCTGGCAGCAGTTGGTTTGATTTGACTGAATTATGAACATTCAAAAATTGCACCGTGCAGAATAGAGTGTTGCTGAGTTGGTTAAGTGTACACCTAAGGAACAAAGCAGTGTGTGTAGGAAACTACTCAAACCGGCTGAGACAGCTTTCCAGGTGTTTTTGGAAAACCCAAGATCTAATTAAAGGACTCCTTCTCTTTTTGCTTTCCTCACCAGAATCCCTGCTTGGCTCAGGGGAATTAATACAGCACTGAGTGGTGAGGTCATGACTTCTATTTTCACTTCTTTGAGAACAGAGATTTAGAGTTTACAATCTAATTGAGTGACACCACATACTCCTAGAGGGACTAAAAAAAAAAAAAATGCTGCTCCATTTCATAGATAAGGGTAATTCGGAGGTTGAGTGACTTGCCCACTGTTACACAGGAGATGTAAGGCAGATCTGAGCCCAGAACTCTGACCCTTTTGTGTGCTCATCCAGTGCTGTACCTAATAAACCAAAATATTTCTCCAGCATATTGCTTTAAAGCTCAGTCCTTAGTTGTTACCCTCATTTTGCACACAGCATAATGCTTTAGCCGCCCTTGTAAAGTACTTGGAATGCTAGAGCCTAGTCACCACACTGACAAGCTTTATCCACTACAATGGATAAGAGTTGAGACAAAAGAGAAAATACAATCAAACATGAAAGTAGTACGTACCAACCAGTGAATACCTAAACAACTGGAAAGGGTAATGTACCAATGAGACCAAGAGCCTCTTTCATGCCCATTACAGGCAATCTCAGGGCAGTAACAGCTAGGCAACATGCAAAATAAGGCATTCCCAAAGGGGAGTGGAAGGATCTCACACGCACACACATACAGAGCATAGCCCTACTGCTACAAAGCAAACATATGGTGCTTGGTAAAGAGACCAGAGACTTTTCCTGCTCCCAAATTTTATCTTTATTCTGGCCCAGGGAACTGACTGGGGCCCTGGTGCTGTAGTTAGGGCTGTACAGCAGACCATGCCCACTGATCCCCTCTGCTGTTCTATTAATGCTGTTGTGAAAGACCTGCTGAGCAGCCTCTACTTTTGAGTGCAGGAATAGGTGCACTTCATTCTCTCTGGGAGCACCTGGCAGGATTTGGGTGGTATGCTTAACTAAGAGTGCCAGTTTTATTTGCAACAGCAGGAGGAGTGGGTACTTGGCGAAGACTTGAGTTCTAGTTGCTTATTGTATTTATTTTCTAATTTAGAGTGTGCTCCCATCACAAGTTATTTGGGGATGTGTATATGTTAAAACAAGTTCATAAATATGAGGTAATATAGGGACTTTCAGGACTATAACCCTACCCTTCACAGCCTCAGGCAAAGTGGATGAAGCAATTGGGCTTTGTGTGCCACAGACATGAACAAACTAAAGTCTGTTGGATCAGCTAAGAACCTCTTGCAGAGTGAAGTGAACTCCCCCAGGCACTGCTCAGTCACATTACTGCTCCACACCCTAGTTTGGAGCCAGATGAGGTGTACAAGCCAGACAGTTGCAAGAGCAGGAGCCAGAATGAAAGAAAGGCAAAGTAGGTACCCCGCTGTGCCTGCATGTGGATCTGCTCAGTCTACCTTCTCCAATGGTGAAGGATAGCTTTAACTATATTGCTGCTGCCCCACTGTCAGATAATTAGCAAATTGAGCTGTAGCTCACCACAATCCTCATTGCTGTAGTGGGAGCCAGACCAAGCTAAGGCATCCCTAACCAAGGCTATAAATGTAGTTTCCCTGGGACCTGAGAAGTCTCTCAAACAGGCAAGAGAGGGCATGGGTATCATCACAACCTGAAAGGGCACATGCAAAAGGTGGTCTTGGATATAATGCACATATAATTGAAAAAGGGGTGTGTATTGTCACTGAATGGATTGGGATGTCACATGATGCCCTGTAAATCATACATGTGAGCTTATGTGCAACTGAAGGGATCAATTTAGGACTACCTACTTTTGGTAATATGGCAAAGGTCAGTGTCATGCTGTCTGGAGTGGTTTACAACTGAGAGAGTCTGGTCTGAGACCAGACTGTCAGAAAATAAGTTAGACACCCCAAACTGGTGGTATATTCTATACTCATGGGGGGATTCTGCACCACTGTGCATGTGTTGAAGTTATGTCCCCTGCAGATTTTTGCCCCTTGCAGAATACTACATTCTGCTGGGGAGGTGCTGCAATTGCACCTTTTGCCCACCAGGGGCTGCAGTGGTGCCAGAAGAGAGGGCAGCCGGAGCAGCCTGCTGTGGGAAGGCTGCTTTCCCTCACAGTACCCTGCCCATGGGGCCAGGTGAGGAGACATGGGATATGGGAAGGGGGGCAGTCACAGACTAGTTCAGAAGTGCTAGTGGGGTGATAGCACTGAGCCAGGAGCTGAATGGGGGAGGAATGCAGGGGTACATGGGGATAGGTACAGATATAGCAGACTGAATGGGAGAGTAGTTGGTCAGCCAGAGTCTGCATAGGGGAGGCTCTGCATCTCCCTAACAATTCCCCCCCCCCCCCCCCAAAACAAACCCAAAACCAAATCTTCCATACTTCACCCACCCACACGCAATAACCCTCCAGGTTCACTCACAGGCTCCTGCCCAGCAATTACTCTGACTCCAAGCCTTTGCACTGCTTCTGAGGGGTGTGGGAAATAAGTTTCTGTATTTTAGTTTAAAGGACTTACTCAAGGTTCCATTTTAATATGCCTAGCATGGAATCTATTTGTCAAAAAAAAAAAGGTTTCCTGAATCTTTGTATTGACATACTTGCTGACAAGTATTTTGACATAAGTTACCAAAATAATTGAAACTGTCATGATTATGTTGTGTTATTTTGACAAATAAGATATGCAGAATTTTAAAATATTGTGTGAAGAATTTAATTTTTTGGTATAGAATTCCCCCAGGAGTAATTCTATAATTAGATTTCACCAAGCCAGTAACAAATGTGCACTCCTGGATCACTATGGAGTCACAGACAATCTCCTTAAGACCCTCCAACCTGTCTTGCCACCCAGAAAAACTGAACTTAGTGATAAGAGGTTATTAAAACCAAAAATAACACCACAAATCACACCACTTCAGGTTACTCCCAACCTCAAAAGGGTCAGGCACTTACCCCAGGTCAATAGATACTCAAGTTCACACCAAAGACAGTGCTAGCAGCCTATTTCTCTAGTAAGCTAACAGCTTATTAGCAAAAAAAAAAAAAAAAAAAAAAAGTTGAGAGGTTAAAGCAGGTAAAATACACTAACAGTTGAATCAAAGTTTGTAAGTCCAAAATTATAGCAGAGATGTAGTAATCTGCTACTTTTCCATAAATCTCTCAGGGCTCCCCAAAATAACTTTTGGGATGTCTGTCTTGCTCTGGAATGCTTCCCTGTGAATGTCCAAGAAGTTCAGAGATGAAGGCTCTTTCCTCGAATCCATCTTTTATATCTTCTTTGCACACACACACACACACCCCTACCTTGACAGGTTCTGTATCCACCTTCTGGGCCTTCCTTTGTTGGCTGTGCATGAGGAATGCAGATTAAATCTGTAAATTCCCATTGTGAACTCAATGGCTCTTGTTTTGAAGTTGGCATTCTACTTGCTTTGCTTTCACCAGCAATCTAGTTCCAGTGACATCCTAATACAATGTGATAGGCAATTGCATTGTGTGTAAGCTACGTGAAAACAATACAAGTAACATTGTTATTTTTAACGCAGTTCACACATCAAACATCCCATCTTAGCACTAACACACTTTGGTCTAGGGTTATCTAATTACTGGGCATGCATAATGTAATGTGATAGCAATCAATAGGTTATGATAAGACTATATCAATTCATTTAAAAGGAAATGCGAGTATTATTCAAATGAATTAGTAAACGTTTCTTTGATATTCACGCACAAGTGAATGGGCCTGAGACTCTGGCACGTGCTGGCATCTGGCCTGTCAGCATCCCAGTTAGTACACAGAGGAACTCTTCCAGAAGTCGCTCCAGCACAGGCTTTTCTTCACCAATATGGCTTTTTGCCTCTTATGCTGGGTATATCCACTCACAGCTTTGTTAGCATTAACTCGGACTCTTTTGCAATCTTTCCAACAGTTCCCTGTTGTTCTGTCACTAATCATTTTCTCATGCAGCCCCCCCGCACCCCCCAAAATCTAAATGTAGACCATTTTCTGATAACTGTTATACAACATTAGCTAGCTACAGGCTCTGCCTCTTCTTAGCATCTGCAATTACTTGTTTCCCTTTCTAATAGTTATCACAGTTGCATATTCTCTTTGTTATAGTTGTCTGACCTCAGGTTGCCTCTATGTCATAGGCTTCATGCACTGTTACACTAATCATTGTTTACACTTTATTCTCCAAGTATAGTCTGAATCTTTCCACTCTCCAGAGATCCTGAAGCAGAAGTGCTCAGGAGGAGTTGCATGTGGAAGGCTGCCATCTCATTCTCTCTCCCCTTCCCCCTTTTAATTTTTTTTTTTTAAATTGGGACTTAAGTGTATTTGTTCAGAAGCTCCTTGCTTTACAGCACTTCCAACACTTTTCCAGTACTGTATGTTTCATCACTTAAAATGGGATTCACTTTTATTTTGTTGTACTAAAGATTCTGTATATGCAAGAAGGAAAAAAAGTCTACTGTTCTCACCCACATCAGAACCACATTTAGTGGTCCACTAATAAAAATGCTTGCACTTATTTGGATCATAAAATGAATCAAGCAAAGGCCAAACTACCCAAATCATGTTCTGTCAATCCCATTGCTTCTTACTAAAGATTTCCCCAGATCTTTGTTGACTTCCGCTCATTGCCAGGAAGAATGCTAATGTGACATTCCCATGACCCATCTATTGATTGCAGTGGGAAAATGTTTTTTAAAGTTCCTGGAAACCCACAGAATCGTGGAATACGCAAGTCTGTAAGAGGAGGTTACAGAACAGAATAAAAATGAATCCCATTTTAGAAATCGCTTTCAGGACAAGATGACAATGTTTTATTTACATGAAGGCAGTTCACTGGAAAGTAAAACTCTATGGCAACTAGAAAAAGTAGCATTTGTTATTATACAGGAAAAAACATGTAGGCAAAAACTTAAATAGTTTCTAAATATTGTATTAGTGATTAAACACATGAAGTGAGGGTGGTGATTATTTTGCATACTGCATAGGAAATAAGGTGCAAACTAATCTTTAATACTCTGCTCTTGCTTGCCTTTCACATAAGGACCTCAAATGCCTCTACAGACACCCCGGGATGTTGGTAAATTTTATTCTACTCATTTTGTAGATTGTCTCAAACTCAGCTAAGGCCTGATCCTGCTGCCCTGAAGTAAATAGCAAAACTCCTATGGAGTTCGATGGTGCAAAAATAGGTTCATGATCAGGAATAAAACCCAGACATCCTGGTTCTTACTTCTGTGTGCTAACCAACAGCCAAATGGGGTCAATTCTGAACTCACATTGGTTTTACATCATTTACCTCAATGGAATTATTTCCAATTAGCATTGATATAAGATCAGAATTGGACCATAACATGTTAAGCTGCATTAATCTAATGAAGATGAAAGCATCAGTTTTTGGTATCATAGTGGATTATGAATTTTTTTTTCTTAACTTGACTTCAATGAAACTAGCCCCTCCTTTGTATCTTTAAAAAATAACCAACTAAGTTTTCCAGAGTGAGAATATTCTTGGCTTTGAGTTTAACATCAATTACATTTTTTGAGAGAGACCCCACCATCACTTCTGTCTTAGACTTGAGTGTATCCATTGCCTTGGTTTTACATGAATTTGGAGTTCACTAACAATAGAATTATTAGTGAAAGGTTGATTTTTAAAACTATCAGTTTATCAAGTGATTATGGTGGTCCCACATTAGTACTAGTTCTAAATGACAGTCTAGGCCCCTATCCTGCAAAAACCTTTATACACATACTGTACCAGTCTTCTCACTGGATGAGTAGTCTCACTTTCAATGCCATAAAGTTAAGCAATGCACATGCTTAGATTTCTGTAGGATAGGGCCCTTAGACTACTTCTTTTTGTTTACTGAAATATCTAAATCTGAAGTCCCAATCCTGCATTTAGCTTTGCATGGGCAGGCCCCTGAGCCAAGCAGGGCTCATTGTAGCATGGGGGCTTTTGTGTTTATTGGAATGTATTCAGATAATGAATCTGAAGTGGACAAGCAAGTATAAGATCTGGTTGCTACTATAAACAATGAAGCTTAGAAATAAAACTTCACTCTATTGAAGGGAATTTTATCATTCTAGTCTTAGAGCCACAGGCTGTCCTTTAGCAGAGTATAGAACTTAGTGACACTGCCAGCTGAAAACAGCAATTCATTTCTGGTATAACTATTGATTTATGCCAGTGATTAACTATGTATTTAAAAAAACCCTTTTCATTACCTGTGTTAGTAACACCTTATTCTATTGAAGAGTAAATCTTTACAATCTAGGGGTGAGAGAGTATTGCAATTTCCAAGCCTTCCCAAGGCTTGGCGGAGGCTATTAACTCTTGTGATGGTGACAGCTCTTTGTTAGGAACTGAAGAGAGATCACGTAGCCCACTAGCCACTCTCTAGTTAGTAATGCCTTTTGATAATTGCCAGCTGGCCCAAGATTCCAGTTGGCTCCAAGTCTCATTGCCAGTCCTCCAGGCCAGTTCTAATCAGAAAGGTGGACATCAAAAAATGAGAAATCCAATTGAAAATTTTTGCCTGCCACTCCCAATCTTCTATGTCCATATGGCTCAAAACTCAGTCAACTATTACAACAGTGTAACCTTTTATAAAGCCATCAGCACGACAGGAAAGGCAGGGACACCATATGTGCCCACATATCAGGTTGTCAACAGCAACTGGGCAGAACCAAGAGAACAGAGTGCCCGCAATGGAACTATTGTGGGGCTTCTCCATGTTTCCACCCTGCACATTGTTCTTAAGTAGCTTGTTTCACATGCTTGGGCCTGGCAGGGCTCTGTGGCTGCTGGGATGAAGGCAAGAGCAGGACTCAGAAGGGCTGGAGTGGCTGCCACAGCGTGTGGGATGCTGGCAGGGAGTAGCTAGGTACTGGGGTGCTCAGCTGCTCCCTTCCTCTCTGTGCAAAACACCCCATCCCCCTCCTATACTTGAAACCCCAATTGTACCCTACTCCCCATGCAGATCACCCCACAAGAAGCTATGTAAAAACAGTCCCCTCTACTCAAGAGACCTGCTCCCTACAGACAAGATTCTGGTTAGCCTTTGTGTGGGTGTGGAGTGTGAGGGGAAACCCTAAGGAAGAGCTTAGATCTGCTACCAAGATGCTCCCTGCAGGGAGGGGCAGTAAGTGCATAGAACTACAGCTCCACCCCCTCCCACCCACGCTGGCTAGCGGCACACAGGGAGAGGTAGGCAGCATCCCCTAAGCAGTGGGGTAGTTTGTTCAGAGAGGGGCACACAAAGGAGCACTAGTAGATATTCAGCCTCCCAGAGACATCAGGCAAAAGCCTGCCCCACTGAAGTCAATGGCAAATCTCCAGGTGTCTTCAATAGGTCGAGGATTTCACCCAGAATGCCTCCAGTGCTCCCCAGAAACACTGCAGCAACTCTACACCACCCAGGGAAGCCCCTAATGCAGTGGTGTTGCCCACTGGCTGGGTTTGTCCTCTTTACACTGCCAGAGTGGTATAAAGAGTCCTCTCTGTATTGCAGAATTAGGCTGTCTGTGGGTAGGTATTATGGGGAGAAACATTAGGAATACTGGTTCCCCAGGGGTACAGGGCGCACACCCCATCTGCCTATGCAGTACATCAAAAGAAATGCATTTAAAGAAAAACTGCATTTATCCAGAGTTGGATTTAACTAGATGTTAAATCTTACCATAAACGGTTCCACTCACAGCCGTAGCACCCCTTAATGTCAGGTCATGGCACAGGCATCCTTAGTTCTAGTCTGGTGACCCCAACTTTCACCCCATGACAGACCATCTCTGTTTACATCCTCTGTGGCCCAGCCCTCTGGTCAGGTCACTTTTCCAGGTCTGTCTCCTCCTGGCAGAAGGAAAGCCCAGCTGAGGAGCCAAATGAATATCCAAACCAACAATTCTTCTGCTACTCTTGGGTTAGAGGGAAGTTCTCTGCCCTTTATCCCTTACTTATGGGCCCTGCAGAGTTCTGCAATGCTGCTTCTTCCTAGCAGGCTTCCCCCCCTGCCTCCCCTCCCAGGGGACTCTGGTGGCTACTCTCCAGGATTTAAAGTCCTGTGCTTACAGGCCTACTTCAGACCTCACACACAAGCCTGACCAGCTCTCTGTGATTCTCTCCAGCCTGCCTTCCCAGACAACAAGAAATTTCTTTCCTCTGCACCCCTAAGTTTTCTCCCCTTAATTGAGTTCCCCTCTCTATGTATTGTGCCCTAACCCATTCACAGCTGGGATCACTAATGGTAATTAAGCCACATGATCAGGATCAGCTGGAGGACAACTGCTACTTTCCAGATAAAGCTGAGTCCGACTCCCCTTAAAGGGCCAGTCAGTCTGTGGCACTTACCTAAATGCAGTATTCAAAATTGAGTACTTTTCCCACTGGAATCAATGAGAAAGAGTCTTTCCATTATATCTAACTTGTTCATGGGAAAGCTGGTAAAATGTGTTCCTGACTACAAATGCTTCCATGTTTATTAGGGGGGAGGGATAGCTCAGTGGTTTGAGCATTGGCCTGCTAAACCCAGGGTTGTGAGTTCAATCCTTGAGGGGGACACTTAGGGATCTGGGGCAAAATCAGTACTTGATCCTGCTAGTGAAGGCAGGGGGCTGGACTCAATGACCTTTCAAGGTCCCTTCCAGTTCTAGGAGATATCCTATCTCCATTAATTTAATTTAATTATTTAAATACCATGTGCATTTTAGAAGACCCTATTCCATTGATTTATATAGGATTACATAATTCTAACAGATGGAGGGGGGGAAATCTCTGGACTTTTCCTGTAAGACTGGTATTATGCAAGCCCATTAGATGCAAGACATATACGGGATATTTATCCTGGAGTAGTAACTGGTCCTGCAGTCTTTGTGAATCTCATGGTGCCAGGAAAAGCAATATCGGGGGAGAGCAGGGGCAGCCTGAACTATTTAAAAGTAGTGCACGACAATAAATGGTAGGACTCTGTAGTGCCATCCTTTCTCTCCTTGATGCTCTCTGCGTAGGTCCACATGGAGACTACCAATAAATGTCTCTTCTGTTTGGGGAAAGGTTGTCAATTGGGGTGGTGGAGGGGAATAAGCTACCACAGGGTTTCCCTGCCCCAGCATGATTTTTTTTAAAAGCCTCCCCTGCCCACCTTTGCAGTGTTGCTTTTTTTCACAGAGCAACTGCTATTGTGACAGAACTCTCTGACTTCTTTGTGCTCCCATCTGCTGATTGTTACCTACATAGCACAGTATAGCAGAAGTTAGAGAGACTGGGACACAGAGTAATCCGACAAGAACATGGCAGGATCTTGATCAGTGGAAGAAGATCTATGTTTGTACAAACAGCACACTTGGAGAGGAGCTGCTGCTTTAAGAGCCCTTTGTTAGAATTCTCTTTGGTAAGGAGTAGGAGAGAAGCCTGCCAGGAGGCAAACAGGAGTTGCTGGCAGATGGGTGGTGAGAATAGGAGTTGAAGTGCCCTCCACCCCAAAAAAATATTTTGTTAGCTAGTTCCCTGAAGAGCAGAGAGAGAAGATAGAGAAGAGAAAGAAAAAATACAGAGAAAGGAAGTGACACACATAACTAAACATGGGGCGGGGGCAGGGAGAAGAGAAACTGAAAAAAAGACACCATAAACCTTTTCCTCTTCCCTCCACAAAATATAGGATTTAACTCCTGTTCTGTGTCTCACTCCAGGCAGCTTTGACTTAATATCCCCCCATCTGTCTCTCCTGTTGGAATTACCATTAAAGAGGCAGCCTCTCGGGCCAAGGCTAGACGAGAGGACATTCTGAAACCATATTGGCTATTTTGAAACAGAGCTTTGAAACATCTTTTTATAACATACATAGTAGCCCCAACCCTGTACATAGATGCACAAGTGTGGTGATATGTGCTGGGCCAGAGGCGCCTAGAAGTCCTGCTAAATAGTGTGGTGAATTTGTGATGTGGGACGCAAATTGACCCCTAGTACAACTTGATTGCAATGCAGATCTAGTGCTGGCAACTAAATAGGAAAAATTCAGTAAACGGTGGGCATTTTAAAATGTGCACAAAACACTGTAAATATAAACCCACTTTAATGCAAATCATCCTATTTAATGGCTGATTCTGATTCTGGGGATGTCACCCAGGGGTCACAGAGAGAATGATAAGCGGTAGTGGGAATCAGGCAGGGCTCAAAGAGCATTGATTTGGAAGTTATGCTGTCCAAAAGGGACACAGAGCACAAGTCTCGATGTAGCAGGGGTCTCACACACAATTTAATTGAGATCCATATGGAGGCAATCAGGGTCACACAAGGGGTCAATGAGGTTCAATTTGGAGTCAATGGAGTCAAACGGGGACACAGAGAGGAAGGCTAGACAAAGAAAAGGTAATGCAGGGGTCAATAACTATTAGTTTGGAGTTAATGGGGGTCAAATAAGGACACGGAGAGCAAGCCTCGTATTAATTTGGAGGCAACCAAAGTCGAACAGGAGTCAGTGAGCGCCAGTATCAAAACAATGGGGTCAAGAAGGGGTTAATGAGGCTTATTGTGGATGTTGTGAGGTCAAACAGAATACTACTGGAAGTAGTAGGGGATATGCAGGGGCCAATGAGGCTAATTTTGGAGGTAGTGGGGTCAAAATGCAGACTTGGGGAGTAGGGCTGGAAGGAGTAGGGGTAATGCAGGGGTCAATGAGGATTATCTAGACATACTGGGGAGAAATTAGGACACTGAGAGCATGGCTGGAAGTACTAGGGATCATGCAGGGGTGAGTGAACATTAATCTAGATCTAGTGGGATCAAATGAGGACATGGGGAGCAAAGCCGGAAGTAGCAGAGGTGGTGCCAGGGGGTCAATAGGATTAGATACGAGGTAGTGGGGTCAAATGATGATACGTTGAGCAGCACTGGAATTACTAGGGGCCGCACACAGGTTAATTAGGATCAATTTGGAGGCACGTGAAGTCAGTCAGGGGTCACTGAGGGCCACTAGCAAAAGAGTGGGGTCAAGAAGAGGGCCAATAAAACTAAATTTGGAGGCAGTGGAGTCCAATGGGGACACAGAGCACAAGGCTGGAAATACTGTGGTCATTAACGGGTCAATGAGGATTAATCTGGATCTAGTGGGATCAAATGAGGACACGGGGAGAAATACTGAAAGTAGTAGGGGTCATGCAGGGGTCAATGAGGGTAATTATGTTGGTCGTGGGGTCAAATGAGGACAGGGGGAGCAATACAGAAAGAAGTAGGGGTCATGCAGGGGTCAATGAGGGTAATTATGTTGGTCGTGGGGTCAAATGAGGACACGGGGAGCAATACTGAAAGTAGTAGGGGTCATGCAGGGGTCAATGAAGGTAATTATGGTGGTGGTGGGGTCAAATAAGGACACTGAGAGCAAGGCTGGCAGCAGTAGGGGTCATGCAGGGGTCAATGAGGATCATTATGGAGGTAGTGGGGTCAAATGAGGACACGGGAGCAATACTGAAAGTAGTAGGGGTCATGCAGGGGTCAATGAGGGTAATTATGTTGGTAGTGGGGTCAAATGAGGACACGGGGAGCAATACTGAAAGTAGTAGGGGTCATGCAGGGGTCAATGAGGGTAATTATGTTGGTAGTGGGGTCAAAGGAGGACACTGGGAGCAATACTGAAAGTAGTAGGGGTCATACAGGGGTCAATGAGGGTAATTATGTTGGTAGTGGGGTCAAATGAGGACACGGGGAGCAATACTGAAAGTAGTAGGGGTCATGCAGGGGTCAACGAAGATAATTATGGAGGTAGTGGGGTCAAATAAGGACACTGAGTGCAAATCTAGTGGTGGTGGGGGTCATTCAGGGTCAATGAGGATTAATCTGGATCTAATGGGGTCAAATGAGGACACTGGGAGCAATGCTGGAAGTAGTAGGGGTCATGCAGGGGTCAATGAGGATTATTACGGAGGTAGTGGGGTCAAATGAGGACACGGGGAGCAATGTTGAAAGTCGTAGGGGTCATGCCCGGGTCAATGGAGGTAGTGGGGTCAAATAAGGACACAGAGAGCAAGGCTGGCAGGAGTAGGGGTCATGCAGGGGTCAATGAGGATTATTATGGAGGTAGTGGGGTCAAATGAGGACACGAGGAGCAATGTTGAAAGTCGTAGAGGTCATGCAGGGGTCAATGAAGGTAATTATGGTGGTAGTGGGGTCAAATAAGGACACTGAGAGCAAGGCTGGCAGCAGTAGGGGTCATGGAGGGGTCAATGAGGATCATTATGGAGGTAGTGGGGTCAAATGAGGACACGGGAGCAACACTGAAAGTAGTAGGGGTCATGCAGGTGTCAATGAGGGTAATTATGTTGGTTGTGGGGTAAAATGAGGACACGGGGAGCAATACTGAAAGTAGTAGGGGTCATGCAGGGGTCAATGAAGGTAATTATGGTGGTGGTGGGGTCAAATAAGGACACTGAGAGCAAGGCTGGCAGTAGTAGGGGTCATGCAGGGGTCAATGAGGATCATTATGGAGGTAGTGGGGTCAAATGAGGACACGGGAGCAATACTGAAAGTAGTAGGGGTCAGGCAGGGGTCAATGAGGGTAATTATTTTTTTAGTGGGGTCAAATGAGGACACGGGGAGCAATACTGAAAGTAGTAGGGGTCATGCAGGGGTCAATGAGGGTAATTATGTTGGTCGTGGGGTCAAATGAGGACAGGGGGAGCAATACTGAAAGTAGTAGGGGTCATGCAGGGGTCAATGAGGGTAATTATGTTGGTAGTGGGGTCAAATGAGGACACGGGGAGCAATACTGAAAGTAGTAGGGGTCATGCAGGGGTCAATGAGGGTAATTATGTTGGTAGTGGGGTCAAATGAGGACACGGGAGCAATACTGAAAGTAGTAAGTGTCATGCAGGGGTCAATGAGGGTAATTGTGTTGGTAGTGGGGTCAAATGAGGACACGGGAGCAATACTGAAAGTAGTAGGGGGTCATGCAGGGGTCAATGAGGGTAATTATGTTGGTCGTGGGGTCAAATGAGGACACGGGGAGCAATACTGAAAGTAGTAGGGGTCATGCAGGGGTCAATGAAGGTAATTATGGTGGTGGTGGGGTCAAATAAGGACACTGAGAGCAAGGCTGGCAGCAGTAGGGGTCATGCAGGGGTCAATGAGGATCATTATGGAGGTAGTGGGGTCAAATGAGGACACGGGAGCAATACTGAAAGTAGTAGGGGTCATGCAGGGGTCAATGAAGGTAATTATCGTGGTGGTGGGGTCAAATGAGGACACGGGGAGCAATATTGAAAGTAGTAGGGGTCATGCAGGGGTCAATGAAGGTAATTATGGTGGTGGTGGGGTCAAATAAGGACACTGAGAGCAAGGCTGGCAGCAGTAGGGGTTATGCAGGGGTCAATGAGGATCATTATGGAGGTAGTGGGGTCAAATGAGGACACAGGAGCAATACTGAAAGTAGTAGGGGTCATGCAGGGGTCAATGAGGGTAATTATGTTGGTAGTGGGGTCAAATGAGGACACGGGGAGCAATACTGAAAGTAGTAGGGGTCATGCAGGGGTCAATGAGGGTAATTATGTTGGTAGTGGGGTCAAATGAGGACACGGGAGCAATACTGAAAGTAGTAAGTGTCATGCAGGGGTCAATGAGGGTAATTGTGTTGGTAGTGGGGTCAAATGAGGACACGGGAGCAATACTGAAAGTAGTAGGGGTCAGGCAGGGGTCAATGAGGGTAATTATGTTTTTTAGTGGGGTCAAATGAGGACACGGGGAGAAATACTGAAAGTAGTAGCGGTCATGCAGGGGTCAATGAGGGTAATTATGTTGGTCGTGGGGTCAAATGAGGACAGGGGGAGCAATACAGAAAGAAGTAGGGGTCATGCAGGGGTCAATGAGGGTAATTATGTTGGTCGTGGGGTCAAATGAGGACACGGGGAGCAATACTGAAAGTAGTAGGGGTCATGCAGGGGTCAATGAAGGTAATTATGGTGGTGGTGGGGTCAAATAAGGACACTCAGAGCAAGGCTGGCAGCAGTAGGGGTCATGCAGGGGTCAATGAGGATCATTATGGAGGTAGTGGGGTCAAATGAGGACACAGGAGCAATACTGAAAGTAGTAGGGGTCATGCAGGGGTCAATGAAGGTAATTATCGTGGTGGTGGGGTCAAATGAGGACACGGGGAGCAATATTGAAAGTAGTAGGGGTCATGCAGGGGTCAATGAAGGTAATTATGGTGGTGGTGGGGTCAAATAAGGACACTGAGAGCAAGGCTGGCAGCAGTAGGGGTTATGCAGGGGTCAATGAGGATCATTATGGAGGTAGTGGGGTCAAATGAGGACACGGGAGCAACACTGAAAGTAGTAGGGGTCATGCAGGTGTCAATGAGGGTAATTATGTTGGTTGTGGGGTCAAATGAGGACACGGGGAGCAATACTGAAAGTAGTAGGGGTCATGCAGGGGTCAATGAGGGTAATTATGTTGGTCGTGGGGTCAAATGAGGACAGGGGGAGCAATACTGAAAGTAGTAGGGGTCATGCAGGGGTCAATGAGGGTAATTATGTTGGTAGTGGGGTCAAATGAGGACACGGGGAGCAATACTGAAAGTAGTAGGGGTCATGCAGGGGTCAATGAAGGTAATTATGGTGGTGGTGGGGTCAAATAAGGACACTGAGAGCAAGGCTGGCAGTAGTAGGGGTCATGCAGGGGTCAATGAGGATCATTATGGAGGTAGTGGGGTCAAATGAGGACACGGGAGCAATACTGAAAGTAGTAGGGGTCAGGCAGGGGTCAATGAGGGTAATTATTTTTTTAGTGGGGTCAAATGAGGACACGGGGAGAAATACTGAAAGTAGTAGGGGTCATGCAGGGGTCAATGAGGGTAATTATGTTGGTCGTGGGGTCAAATGAGGACAGGGGGAGCATTACTGAAAGTAGTAGGGGTCATGCAGGGGTCAATGAGGGTAATTATGTTGGTAGTGGGGTCAAATGAGGACACGGGGAGCAATACTGAAAGTAGTAGGGGTCATGCAGGGGTCAATGAAGGTAATTATGGTGGTGGTGGGGTCAAATAAGGACACTGAGAGCAAGGCTGGCAGCAGTAGGGGTCATGCAGGGGTCAATGAGGATCATTATGGAGGTAGTGGGGTCAAATGAGGACACGGGAGCAATACTGAAAATAGTAGGGGTCATGCAGGGGTCAATGAGGGTAATTATGTTGGTAGTGGGGTCAAATGAGGACACGGGGAGCAATACTGAAAGTAGTAGGGGTCATGCAGGGGTCAATGAGGGTAATTATGTTGGTAGTGGGGTCAAATGAGGACAGGGGGAGCAATACTGAAAGTAGTAAGTGTCATGCAGGGGTCAATGAGGGTAATTGTGTTGGTAGTGGGGTCAAATGAGGACACGGGAGCAATACTGAAAGTAGTAGGGGTCAGGCAGGGGTCAATGAGGGTAATTATTTTTTTAGTGGGGTCAAATGAGGACACGGGGAGAAATACTGAAAGTAGTAGGGGTCATACAGGGGTCAATGAGGGTAATTATTTTGGTAGTGGGGTGAAATGAGGACACGGGAGCAATACTGAAAGCAGTAAGTGTCATGCAGGGGTCAATGAGGGTAATTATGTTGGTCGTGGGGTCAAATGAGGACACGGGGAGCAATACTGAAAGTAGTAGGGGTCATTCAGGGGTCAATGAAGGTAATTATGGTGGTGGTGGGGTCAAATAAGGACACTGAGAGCAAGGCTGGCAGCAGTAGGGGTCATGCAGGGGTCAATGAGGATCATTATGGAGGTAGTGGGGTCAAATGAGGACACGGGAGCAATACTGAAAGTAGTAGGGGTCATGCAGGGGTCAATGAAGGTAATTATCGTGGTGGTGGGGTCAAATGAGGATACGGGGAGCAATATTGAAAGTAGTAGGGGTCATGCAGGGGTCAATGAAGGTAATTATGGTGGTGGTGGGGTCAAATAAGGACACTGAGAGCAAGGCTGGCAGCAGTAGGGGTTATGCAGGGGTCAATGAGGATCATTATGGAGGTAGTGGGGTCAAATGAGGACACGGGAGCAATACTGAAAGTAGTAGGAGTCAGGCAGGGGTCAATGAGGGTAATTATTTTTTTAGTGGGGTCAAATGAGGACATGGGGGAAAATACTGAAAGTAGTAGGGGTCATGCAGGGGTCAATGAGGGTAATTATGTTGGTAGTGGGGTCAAATGAGGACACGGGGAGCAATACTGAAAGTAGTAGGGGTCATGCAGGGGTCAATGAAGGTAATTATGGTGGTGGTGGGGTCAAATAAGGACACTGAGAGCAAGGCTGGCAGCAGTAGGGGTCATGCAGGGGTCAATGAGGATCATTATGGAGGTAGTGGGGTCAAATGAGGACACGGGAGCAATACTGAAAGTAGTAGGGGTCATACAGGGGTCAATGAGGGTAATTATTTTGGTAGTGGGGTGAAATGAGGACACGGGAGCAATACTGAAAGCAGTAAGTGTCATGCAGGGGTCAATGAGGGTAATTGTGTTGGTAGTGGGGTCAAATGAGGACACGGGGAGCAATACTGAAAGTAGTAGGGGTCATACAGGGGTCAATGAGGGTAATTATTTTGGTAGTGGGGTGAAATGAGGACACGGGAGCAATACTGAAAGCAGTAAGTGTCATGCAGGGGTCAATGAAGGTAATTATGGTGGTGGTGGGGTCAAATGAGGACACTGAGAGCAAGGCTGGCAGCAGTAGGGGTCATGCAGGGGTCAATGAGGATCATTATGGAGGTAGTGGGGTCAAATGAGGACACGGGAGCAATACTGAAAGTAGTAGGGGTCAGGCAGGGGTCAATGAGGGTAATTATTTTTTTAGTGGGGTCAAATGAGGACACGGGGAGCAATACTGAAAGTATAAGGGGTCATGCAGGGGTCAATGAGGGTAATTATGTTGGTCGTGGGGTCAAATGAGGACAGGGGGAGCAATACTGAAAGAAGTAGGGGTCATGCAGGGGTCAATGAGGGTAATTATGTTGGTAGTGGGGTCAAATGAGGACACGGGGAGCAATACTGAAAGTAGTAGGGGTCATGCAGAGGTCAATGAGGGTAATTATGTTGGTAGTGGGGTCAAATGAGGACACGGGGAGCAATACTGAAAGTAGTAGGGGTCATGCAGGGGTCAATGAAGGTAATTATGGTGGTGGTGGGGTCAAATGAGGACACTGAGAGCAAGGCTGGCAACAGTAGGGGTCATGCAGGGGTCAATGAGGATCATTATGGAGGTAGTGGGGTCAAATGAGGACACGGGAGCAATACTGAAAGTAGTAGGAGTCAGGCAGGGGTCAATGAGGGTAATTATTTTTTTAGTGGGGTCAAATGAGGACATGGGGGAAAATACTGAAAGTAGTAGGGGTCATGCAGGGGTCAATGAGGGTAATTATGTTGGTAGTGGGGTCAAATGAGGACACGGGGAGCAATACTGAAAGTAGTAGGGGTCATGCAGGGGTCAATGAAGGTAATTATGGTGGTGGGGGGGTCAAATAAGGACACTGAGAGCAAGGCTGGCAGCAGTAGGGGTCATGCAGGGGTCAATGAGGATCATTATGGAGGTAGTGGGGTCAAATGAGGACACGGGAGCAATACTGAAAGTAGTAGGGGTCATACAGGGGTCAATGAGGGTAATTATTTTGGTAGTGGGGTGAAATGAGGACACGGGAGCAATACTGAAAGCAGTAAGTGTCATGCAGGGGTCAATGAGGGTAATTGTGTTGGTAGTGGGGTCAAATGAGGACACGGGGAGCAATACTGAAAGTAGTAGGGGTCATACAGGGGTCAATGAGGGTAATTATTTTGGTAGTGGGGTGAAATGAGGACACGGGAGCAATACTGAAAGCAGTAAGTGTCATGCAGGGGTCAATGAAGGTAATTATGGTGGTGGTGGGGTGAAATGAGGACACTGAGAGCAAGGCTGGCAGCAGTAGGGGTCATGCAGGGGTCAATGAGGATCATTATGGAGGTAGTGGGGTCAAATGAGGACACGGGAGCAATACTGAAAGTAGTAGGGGTCAGGCAGGGGTCAATGAGGGTAATTATTTTTTTAGTGGGGTCAAATGAGGACACGGGGAGCAATACTGAAAGTATAAGGGGTCATGCAGGGGTCAATGAGGGTAATTATGTTGGTCGTGGGGTCAAATGAGGACAGGGGGAGCAATACTGAAAGAAGTAGGGGTCATGCAGGGGTCAATGAGGGTAATTATGTTGGTAGTGGGGTCAAATGAGGACACGGGGAGCAATACTGAAAGTAGTAGGGGTCATGCAGAGGTCAATGAGGGTAATTATGTTGGTAGTGGGGTCAAATGAGGACACGGGGAGCAATACTGAAAGTAGTAGGGGTCATGCAGGGGTCAATGAAGGTAATTATGGTGGTGGTGGGGTCAAATGAGGACACTGAGAGCAAGGCTGGCAGCAGTAGGGTCATGCAGGGGTCAATGAGGATCATTATGGAGGTAGTGGGGTCAAATGAGGACACGGGAGCAATACTGAAAGTAGTAGGGGTCAGGCAGGGGTCAATGAGGGTAATTATTTTTTTAGTGGGGTCAAATGAGGACACGGGGAGCAATACTGAAAGTAGTAGGGGTCATGCAGGGGTCAATGAGGGTAATTATGTTGGTCGTGGGGTCAAATGAGGACAGGGGGAGCAATACTGAAAGAAGTAGGGGTCATGCAGGGGTCAATGAGGGTAATTATGTTGGTAGTGGGGTCAAATGAGGACACGGGGAGCAATACTGAAAGTAGTAGGGGTCATGCAGGGGTCAATGAAGGTAATTATGGTGGTGGTGGGGTCAAATAAGGACACTGAGAGCAAGGCTGGCAGCAGTAGGGGTCATGCAGGGGTCAATGAGGATCATTATGGAGGTAGTGGGGTCAAATGAGGACACGGGAGAAATACTGAAATTAGTAGGGGTCATACAGGGGTCAATGAGGGTAATTATTTTGGTAGTGGGGTGAAATGAGGACACGGGAGCAATACTGAAAGCAGTAAGTGTCATGCAGGGGTCAATGAGGGTAATTGTGTTGGTAGTGGGGTCAAATGAGGACACGGGGAGCAATACTGAAAGTAGTAGGGGTCATGCAGGGGTCAATGAAGGTAATTATCGTGGTGGTGGGGTCAAATGAGGACACTGAGAGCAAGGCTGGCAGCAGTAGGGGTCATGCAGGGGTCAATGAGGATCATTATGGAGGTAGTGGGGTCAAATGAGGACACGGGAGCAATACTGAAAGTAGTAGGGGTCAGGCAGGGGTCAATGAGGGTAATTATTTTTTTAGTGGGGTCAAATGAGGACACGGGGAGCAATACTGAAAGTAGTAGGGGTCATGCAGGGGTCAATGAGGGTAATTATGTTGGTCGTGGGGTCAAATGAGGACAGGGGGAGCAATACTGAAAGAAGTAGGGGTCATGCAGGGGTCAATGAAGGTAATTATGGTGGTGGTGGGGTCAAATAAGGACACGGGGAGCAATACTGAAAGTAGTAGGGGTCATTCAGGGGTCAATGAGGGTAATTATGGTGGTGGTGGGGTCTAATAAGGACACTGAGAGCAAGGCTGGCAGCAGTAGGGGTCATGCAGGGGTCAATGAGGATCATTATGGAGGTAGTGGGGTCAAATGAGGACACAGGAGCAATACTGAAAGTAGTAGGGGTCATGCAGGGGTCAATGAGGGCAATTATGTTGGTCGTGGGGTCAAATGAGGACACTGAGAGCAAGGCTGGCAGCAGTAGGGGTCATGCAGGGGTCAATGAGGATCATTATGGAGGTAGTGGGGTCAAATGAGGACACGGGAGCAATACTGAAAGTAGTAGGGGTCATGCAGGGGTCAATGAGGGTAATTATGTTGGTAGTGGGGTCAAATGAGGACACGGGGAGCAATACTGAAAGTAGTAGGGGTCATGCAGGGGTCAATGAAGGTAATTATGGTGGTGGTGGGGTCAAATGAGGACACTGAGAGCAAGGCTGGCAGCAGTAGGGGTCATGCAGGGGTCAATGAGGATCATTATGGAGGTAGTGGGGTCAAATGAGGACACAGGAACAATACTGAAAGTAGTAGGGGTCAGGCAGGGGTCAATGAGGGTAATTATTTTTTTAGTGGGGTCAAATGAGGACACGGGGAGCAATACTGAAAGTAGTAGGGGTCATGCTGGGGTCAATGAAGGTAATTATGGTGGTGGTGGGGTCAAATGAGGACACTGAGAGCAAGGCTGGCAGCAGTAGGGGTCATGCTGGGGTCAATGAGGATCATTATGGAGGTAGTGGGGTCAAATGAGGACACGGGAGCAATACTGAAAGTAGTAGGGGTCATGCAGGGGTCAATGAGGGTAATTATGTTGGTAGTGGGGTCAAATGAGGACACGGGAGCAATACTGAAAGTAGTATGGGTCATGCAGGGGTCAATGAATGTAATTATGGTGGTGGTGGGGTCAAATGAGGACACGGGGAGCAATACTGAAAGTAGTAGGGGTCATGCAGGGGTCAATGAGGGTAATTATGTTGGTAGTGGGGTCAAATGAGGACACGGGGAGCAATACTGAAAGTAGTAGGGGTCATGCAGGGGTCAATGAAGGTAATTATGGTGGTGGTGGGGTCAAATGAGGACACTGAGAGCAAGGCTGGCAGCAGTAGGGGTCATGCAGGGGTCAATGAGGATCATTATGGAGGTAGTGGGGTCAAATGAGGACACGGGAGCAATACTGAAAGTAGTAGGGGTCAGGCAGGGGTCAATGAGGGTAATTATTTTTTTAGTGGGGTCAAATGAGGACACGGGGAGCAATACTGAAAGTAGTAGGGGTCATGCAGGGGTCAATGAGGGTAATTATGTTGGTCGTGGGGTCAAATGAGGACAGGGGGAGCAATACTGAAAGAAGTAGGGGTCATGCAGGGGTCAATGAAGGTAATTATGGTGGTGGTGGGGTCAAATAAGGACACGGGGAGCAATACTGAAAGGAGTAGGGGTCATTCAGGGGTCAATGAGGGTAATTATGGTGGTGGTGGGGTCTAATAAGGACACTGAGAGCAAGGCTGGCAGCAGTAGGGGTCATGCAGGGGTCAATGAGGATCATTATGGAGGTAGTGGGGTCAAATGAGGACACAGGAGCAATACTGAAAGTAGTAGGGGTCATGCAGGGGTCAATGAGGGCAATTATGTTGGTCGTGGGGTCAAATGAGGACACTGAGAGCAAGGCTGGCAGCAGTAGGGGTCATGCAGGGGTCAATGAGGATCATTATGGAGGTAGTGGGGTCAAATGAGGACACGGGAGCAATACTGAAAGTAGTAGGGGTCATGCAGGGGTCAATGAGGGTAATTATGTTGGTAGTGGGGTCAAATGAGGACACGGGGAGCAATACTGAAAGTAGTAGGGGTCATGCAGGGGTCAATGAAGGTAATTATGGTGGTGGTGGGGTCAAATGAGGACACTGAGAGCAAGGCTGGCAGCAGTAGGGGTCATGCAGGGGTCAATGAGGATCATTATGGAGGTAGTGGGGTCAAATGAGGACACAGGAGCAATACTGAAAGTAGTAGGGGTCAGGCAGGGGTCAATGAGGGTAATTATTTTTTTAGTGGGGTCAAATGAGGACACGGGGAGCAATACTGAAAGTAGTAGGGGTCATGCTGGGGTCAATGAAGGTAATTATGGTGGTGGTGGGGTCAAATGAGGACACTGAGAGCAAGGCTGGCAGCAGTAGGGGTCATGCTGGGGTCAATGAGGATCATTATGGAGGTAGTGGGGTCAAATGAGGACACGGGAGCAATACTGAAAGTAGTAGGGGTCATGCAGGGGTCAATGAGGGTAATTATGTTGGTAGTGGGGTCAAATGAGGACACGGGAGCAATACTGAAAGTAGTATGGGTCATGCAGGGGTCAATGAATGTAATTATGGTGGTGGTGGGGTCAAATGAGGACACGGGGAGCAATACTGAAAGTAGTAGGGGTCATGCAGGGGTCAATGAAGGTAATTATGGTGGTGGTGGGGTCAAATGAGGACACGGGGAGCAATACTGAAAGTAGTAGGGGTCATGCAGGGGTCAATGAGGGTAATTATGTTGGTAGTGGGGTCAAATGAGGACACGGGGAGCAATACTGAAAGTAGTAGGGGTCATGCAGGGGTCAATGAGGGCAATTATGTTGGTCGTGGGGTCAAATGAGGACACGGGGAGAAATACTGAAAGTAGTAGGGTTCATGCAGAGGTCAATGAGTGTAATTATGTTGGTAGTGGGGTCAAATGAGGACACGGGGAGCAATACTGAAAGTAGTAGGGGTCATGCTGGGGTCAATGAAGGTAATTATGGTGGTGGTGGGGTCAAATGAGGACACTGAGAGCAAGGCTGGCAGCAGTAGGGGTCATGCAGGGGTCAATGAGGATCATTATGGAGGTAGTGGGGTCAAATGAGGACACGGGAGCAATACTGAAAGTAGTAGGGGTCATGCAGGGGTCAATGAGGGTAATTATGTTGGTAGTGGGGTCAAATGAGGACACGGGAGCAATACTGAAAGTAGTAGGGGTCATGCAGGGGTCAATGAAGGTAATTATGGTGGTGGTGGGGTCAAATGAGGACACGGGGAGCAATACTGAAAGTAGTAGGGGTCATGCAGGGGTCAATGAAGGTAATTATGGTGGTGGTGGGGTCAAATAAGGACACTGAGAGCAAGGCTGGCAGCAGTAGGGGTCATGCAGGGGTCATTGAGGATCATTATGGAGGTAGGGGGGTCTAATGAGGACACAGGAGCAATACTGAAAGTAGTAGGGGTCATGCAGGGGTCAATGAGCGTAATTATGTTGGTAGTGGGGTCAAATGAGGACACGGGGAGCAATACTGAAAGTAGTAGGGGTCATGCAGGGGTCAATGAGGGTAATTATGGTGGTGGCGGGGTCAAATAAGGACACTGAGAGCAAGGCTGGCAGCAGTAGGGGTCATGCAGGGGTCAATGGGGATCATTATGGAGGTAGTGGGGTCAAATGAGGACACAGGAGCAATAGTAAAAGTAGTAGGGGTCATGCAGGGGTCAATGAGGGTAATTATGTTGGTCGTGGGGTCAAATGAGGACAGGGGGAGCAATACTGAAAGAAGTAGGGGTCATGCAGGGGTCAATGAGGGTAATTATGTTGGTAGTGGGGTCAAATGAGGACACGGGGAGCAATACTGAAAGTAGTAGGGGTCATGCAGGGGTCAATGAAGGTAATTATGGTGGTGGTGGGGTCAAATAAGGACACTGAGAGCAAGGCTGGCAGCAGTAGGGGTCATGCAGGGGTCAATGAGGATCATTATGGAGGTAGTGGGGTCAAATGAGGACACGGGAGCAATACTGAAATTAGTAGGGGTCATACAGGGGTCAATGAGGGTAATTATTTTGGTAGTGGGGTGAAATGAGGACACGGGAGCAATACTGAAAGCAGTAAGTGTCATGCAGGGGTCAATGAGGGTAATTGTGTTGGTAGTGGGGTCCAATGAGGACACGGGGAGCAATACTGAAAGTAGTAGGGGTCATGCAGGGGTCAATGAAGGTAATTATGGTGGTGGTGGGGTCAAATAAGGACACGGGGAGCAATACTGAAAGTAGTAGGGGTCATTCAGGGGTCAATGAGGGTAATTATGGTGGTGGTGGGGTCTAATAAGGACACTGAGAGCAAGGCTGGCAGCAGTAGGGGTCATGCAGGGGTCAATGAGGATCATTATGGAGGTAGTGGGGTCAAATGAGGACACAGGAGCAATACTGAAAGTAGTAGGGGTCATGCAGGGGTCAATGAGGGCAATTATGTTGGTCGTGGGGTCAAATGAGGACACTGAGAGCAAGGCTGGCAGCAGTAGGGGTCATGCAGGGGTCAATGAGGATCATTATGGAGGTAGTGGGGTCAAATGAGGACACGGGAGCAATACTGAAAATAGTAGGGGTCATGCAGGGGTCAATGAGGGTAATTATGTTGGTAGTGGGGTCAAATGAGGACACGGGGAGCAATACTGAAAGTAGTAGGGGTCATGCAGGGGTCAATGAAGGTAATTATGGTGGTGGTGGGGTCAAATGAGGACACTGAGAGCAAGGCTGGCAGCAGTAGGGGTCATGCAGGGGTCAATGAGGATCATTATGGAGGTAGTGGGGTCAAATGAGGACACAGGAGCAATACTGAAAGTAGTAGGGGTCAGGCAGGGGTCAATGAGGGTAATTATTTTTTTAGTGGGGTCAAATGAGGACACGGGGAGCAATACTGAAAGTAGTAGGGGTCATGCTGGGGTCAATGAAGGTAATTATGGTGGTGGTGGGGTCAAATGAGGACACTGAGAGCAAGGCTGGCAGCAGTAGGGGTCATGCTGGGGTCAATGAGGATCATTATGGAGGTAGTGGGGTCAAATGAGGACACGGGAGCAATACTGAAAGTAGTAGGGGTCATGCAGGGGTCAATGAGGGTAATTATGTTGGTAGTGGGGTCAAATGAGGACACGGGAGCAATACTGAAAGTAGTAGGGGTCATGCAGGGGTCAATGAAGGTAATTATGGTGGTGGTGGGGTCAAATGAGGACACGGGGAGCAATACTGAAAGTAGTAGGGGTCATGCAGGGGTCAATGAAGGTAATTATGGTGGTGGTGGGGTCAAATGAGGACACGGGGAGCAATACTGAAAGTAGTAGGGGTCATGCAGGGGTCAATGAGGGCAATTATGTTGGTCGTGGGGTCAAATGAGGACACGGGGAGAAATACTGAAAGTAGTAGGGTTCATGCAGAGGTCAATGAGTGTAATTATGTTGGTAGTGGGGTCAAATGAGGACACGGGGAGCAATACTGAAAGTAGTAGGGGTCATGCTGGGGTCAATGAAGGTAATTATGGTGGTGGTGGGGTCAAATGAGGACACTGAGAGCAAGGCTGGCAGCAGTAGGGGTCATGCAGGGGTCAATGAGGATCATTATGGAGGTAGTGGGGTCAAATGAGGACACGGGAGCAATACTGAAAGTAGTAGGGGTCATGCAGGGGTCAATGAGGGTAATTATGTTGGTAGTGGGGTCAAATGAGGACACGGGAGCAATACTGAAAGTAGTAGGGGTCATGCAGGGGTCAATGAAGGTAATTATGGTGGTGGTGGGGTCAAATGAGGACACGGGGAGCAATACTGAAAGTAGTAGGGGTCATGCAGGGGTCAATGAAGGTAATTATGGTGGTGGTGGGGTCAAATAAGGACACTGAGAGCAAGGCTGGCAGCAGTAATGGTCATGCAGGGGTCATTGAGGATCATTATGGAGGTAGGGGGGTCTAATGAGGACACAGGAGCAATACTGAAAGTAGTAGGGGTCATGCAGGGGTCAATGAGCGTAATTATGTTGGTAGTGGGGTCAAATGAGGACACGGGGAGCAATACTGAAAGTAGTAGGGGTCATGCAGGGGTCAATGAGGGTAATTATGGTGGTGGCGGGGTCAAATAAGGACACTGAGAGCAAGGCTGGCAGCAGTAGGGGTCATGCAGGGGTCAATGGGGATCATTATGGAGGTAGTGGGGTCAAATGAGGACACAGGAGCAATAGTAAAAGTAGTAGGGGTCATGCAGGGGTCAATGAGGGTAATTATGTTGGTAGTGGGGTCAAATGAGGACACGGGGAGCAATACTGAAAGTAGTAGGGGTCATGCAGGGGTCAATGAGGGTAATTATGTTGGTAGTGGGGTCAAATGAGGACACGGGGAGCAATACTGAAAGTAGTAGGGGTCATGCATGGGTCAATGAAGGTAATTATGGAGGTGGGGGGGTCAAATGAGAACACTGAGAGCAAGGCTGGCAGCAGTAGGGGTCATGCAGGGGTCAATGAAGGTAATTATGGTGGTGGTGGGGTCAAATAAGGACACTGAGAGCAAGGCTGGCAGCAGTAGGGGTCATGCAGGGGTCAATGAGGATCATTATGGTGGTAGTGGGGTCAAATGAGGACAGGGGAGCAATACTGAAAGTAGTAGGGGTCATTCAGAGGTCAATGAGGGTAATTATGTTGGTAGTGGGGTCAAATGAGGACACGGGGAGCAATACTGAAAGTAGTAGGGGTCTTGCAGGGGTCAATGAGGGTAATTATGTTGGTAGTGGGGTCAAATGAGGACCTTGGGAGCAATACTGAAAGTAGTAGGGGTCATGCAGGGGTCAATGAAGGTAATTATGGAGGTAGTGGGGTCAAATAAGGACACGGGGAGCAATACTGAAAGTAGTAGGGGTCATGCATGGGTCAATGAAGGTAATTATGGAGGTGGGGGGGTCAAATGAGAACACTGAGAGCAAGGCTGGCAGCAGTAGGGGTCATGCAGGGGTCAATGAAGGTAATTATGGTGGTGGTGGGGTCAAATAAGGACACTGAGAGCAAGGCTGGCAGCAGTAGGGGTCATGCAGGGGTCAATGAGGATCATTATGGTGGTAGTGGGGTCAAATGAGGACAGGGGAGCAATACTGAAAGTAGTAGGGGTCATGCAGAGGTCAATGAGGGTAATTATGTTGGTAGTGGGGTCAAATGAGGACACGGGGAGCAATACTGAAAGTAGTAGGGGTCTTGCAGGGGTCAATGAGGGTAATTATGTTGGTAGTGGGGTCAAATGAGGACCTTGGGAGCAATACTGAAAGTAGTAGGGGTCATGCAGGGGTCAATGAAGATAATTATGGAGGTAGTGGGGTCAAATAAGGACACTGAGTGCAAATCTAGTGGTGGTGGGGGTCATTCAGGGTCAATGAGGATTAATCTGAATCTAATGGGGTCAAATGAGGACACTGGGAGCAATGCTGGAAGTAGTAGGGGTCATGCAGGGGTCAATGAGGATTATTACGGAGGCGGTGGGGTCAAATGAGGACACGGGGAGCAATGTTGAAAGTCGTAGGGGTCATGCCGCGGTCAATGGAGCTAGTGGGGTCAAATAAGTACACAGAGAGCAATGCTGGCAGGAGTAGGGGTCATGCAGGGGTCAATGAGGATTATTATGGAGGTAGTGGGGTCAAATGAGGACACGAGGAGCAATGTTGAAAGTCGTAGAGGTCATGCAGGAGTCAGTGAAGGTAATTATGGTGGTAGTGGGGTCAAATAAGGACACTGAGAGCAAGGCTGGCAGTAGTAGGGGTCATGGAGGGGTCAATGAGGATCATTATGGAGGTAGTGGGGTCAAATGAGGACACGGGAGCAACACTGAAAGTAGTAGGGGTCATGCAGGGGTCAATGAGGGTAATTATGTTGGTAGTGGGGTCAAATGAGGACACGGGGAGCAATACTGAAAGTAGTAGGGGTCATGCAGGGGTCAATGAAGGTAATTATGGTGGTGGTGGGGTCAAATAAGGACACTGAGAGCAAGGCTGGCAGCAGTAGGGGTCATGGAGGGGTCAATGAGGATCATTATGGCGGTAGTGGGGTCAAATGAGGACACGGGAGCAATACTGAAAGTAGTAGGGGTCATGCAGGGGTCAATGAGGGTAATTATGTTGGTAATGGGGTCAAATGAGGACACGGGGAGCAATACTGAAAGTAGTAGGGGTCATGCAGGGATCAATGAAGGTAATTATGGTGGTGGTGGGGTCAAATAAGGACACTGAGAGCAAGGCTGGCAGCAGTAGGGGTCATGCAGGGGTCAATGAGGATCATTATGGTGGTAGTGGGGTCAAATGAGGACACAGGAGCAATACTGAAAGTAGTAGGGGTCAGGCAGGGGTCAATGAGGGTAATTATGTTGGTAGTGGGGTCAAATGAGGACAGGGGAGCAATACTGAAAGTAGTAGGGGTCATGCAGGGGTCAATGAGGGTAATTATGTTGGTAGTGGGGTCAAATGAGGACACGGGAGCAATACTGAAAGTAGTAGGGGTCATGCAGGGGTCAATGAGGGTAATTATGTTGGTAATGGGGTCAAATGAGGACACGGGGAGCAATACTGAAAGTAGTAGGGGTCATGCAGGGGTCAATGAAGGTAATTATGGTGGTAGTGGGGTCAAATAAGGACACTGAGAGCAAGGCTGGCAGCAGTAGGGGTCATGCAGGGGTCAATGAGGGTAATTATGTTGGTAGTGGGGTCAAATGAGGACACGGGAGCAATACTGAAAGTAGTAGGGGTCATGCAGGGGTCAATGAGGGTAATTATGGTGGTGGCGGGGTCAAATAAGGACACTGAGAGCAAGGCTGGCAGCAGTAGGGGTCATGCAGGGGTCAATGGGGATCATTATGGAGGTAGTGGGGTCAAATGAGGACACAGGAGCAATAGTGAAAGTAGTAGGGGTCATGCAGGGGTCAATGAGGGTAATTATGTTGGTAGTGGGGTCAAATGAGGACACGGGGAGCAATACTGAAAGTAGTAGGGGTCATGCAGGGGTCAATGAGGGTAATTATGTTGGTAGTGGGGTCAAATGAGGACACGGGGAGCAATACTGAAAGTAGTAGGGGTCATGCATGGGTCAATGAAGGTAATTATGGAGGTGGGGGGGTCAAATGAGAACACTGAGAGCAAGGCTGGCAGCAGTAGGGGTCATGCAGGGGTCAATGAAGGTAATTATGGTGGTGGTGGGGTCAAATAAGGACACTGAGAGCAAGGCTGGCAGCAGTAGGGGTCATGCAGGGGTCAATGAGGATCATTATGGTGGTAGTGGGGTCAAATGAGGACAGGGGAGCAATACTGAAAGTAGTAGGGGTCATGCAGAGGTCAATGAGGGTAATTATGTTGGTAGTGGGGTCAAATGAGGACACGGGGAGCAATACTGAAAGTAGTAGGGGTCTTGCAGGGGTCAATGAGGGTAATTATGTTGGTAGTGGGGTCAAATGAGGACCTTGGGAGCAATACTGAAAGTAGTAGGGGTCATGCAGGGGTCAATGAAGATAATTATGGAGGTAGTGGGGTCAAATAAGGACACTGAGTGCAAATCTAGTGGTGGTGGGGGTCATTCAGGGTCAATGAGGATTAATCTGGATCTAATGGGGTCAAATGAGGACACTGGGAGCAATGCTGGAAGTAGTAGGGGTCATGCAGGGGTCAATGAGGATTATTACGGAGGCAGTAGGGTCAAATGAGGACACGGGGAGCAATGTTGAAAGTCGTAGGGGTCATGCCGCGGTCAATGGAGCTAGTGGGGTCAAATAAGTACACAGAGAGCAATGCTGGCAGGAGTAGGGGTCATGCAGGGGTCAATGAGGATTATTATGGAGGTAGTGGGGTCAAATGAGGACACGAGGAGCAATGTTGAAAGTCGTAGAGGTCATGCAGGAGTCAGTGAAGGTAATTATGGTGGTAGTGGGGTCAAATAAGGACACTGAGAGCAAGGCTGGCAGTAGTAGGGGTCATGGAGGGGTCAATGAGGATCATTATGGAGGTAGTGGGGTCAAATGAGGACACGGGAGCAACACTGAAAGTAGTAGGGGTCATGCAGGGGTCAATGAGGGTAATTATGTTGGTAGTGGGGTCAAATGAGGACACGGGGAGCAATACTGAAAGTAGTAGGGGTCATGCAGGGGTCAATGAAGGTAATTATGGTGGTGGTGGGGTCAAATAAGGACACTGAGAGCAAGGCTGGCAGCAGTAGGGGTCATGGAGGGGTCAATGAGGATCATTATGGCGGTAGTGGGGTCAAATGAGGACACGGGAGCAATACTGAAAGTAGTAGGGGTCATGCAGGGGTCAATGAGGGTAATTATGTTGGTAATGGGGTCAAATGAGGACACGGGGAGCAATACTGAAAGTAGTAGGGGTCATGCAGGGATCAATGAAGGTAATTATGGTGGTGGTGGGGTCAAATAAGGACACTGAGAGCAAGGCTGGCAGCAGTAGGGGTCATGTAGGGGTCAATGAGGATCATTATGGTGGTAGTGGGGTCAAATGAGGACACAGGAGCAATACTGAAAGTAGTAGGGGTCAGGCAGGGGTCAATGAGGGTAATTATGTTGGTAGTGGGGTCAAATGAGGACAGGGGAGCAATACTGAAAGTAGTAGGGGTCATGCAGGGGTCAATGAGGGTAATTATGTTGGTAGTGGGGTCAAATGAGGACACGGGAGCAATACTGAAAGTAGTAGGGGTCATGCAGGGGTCAATGAGGGTAATTATGTTGGTAATGGGGTCAAATGAGGACACGGGGAGCAATACTGAAAGTAGTAGGGGTCATGCAGGGGTCAATGAAGGTAATTATGGTGGTAGTGGGGTCAAATAAGGACACTGAGAGCAAGGCTGGCAGCAGTAGGGGTCATGCAGGGGTCAATGAGGGTAATTATGTTGGTAGTGGGGTCAAATGAGGACACGGGAGCAATACTGAAAGTAGTAGGGGTCATGCAGGGGTCAATGAGGGTAATTATGTTGGTAGTGGGGTCAAATGAGGACACGGGGAGCAATACTGAAAGTAGTAGGGGTCATTCAGGGGTCAATGAGGGTAAGTATGGTGGTGGTGGGGTCAAATAAGGACACTGAGAGCAAGGCTGGCAGCAGTAGGGGTCATGCAGGGGTCAATGAGGATCATTATGGAGGTTGTGAGGTCAAATGAGGACACAGGAGCAATACTGAAAGTAGTAGGGGTCATGCAGGGGTCAATGAGGGTAATTATGTAGGTAGTGGGGTCAAATGAGGACACGGGAGCAATACTGAAAGTAGTAGGGGTCATGCAGGGGTCAATGAGGGTAATTATGTTGGCAGTGGGGTCAAATGAGGACACGCTGAGCAATACTGAAAGTAGTAGGGGTCATGCAGGGGTCAATGAATGTAATTATGGTGCTGGTGGGGTCAAATGAGGACACGGGACGCTATGCTGAAAGTCGTAGGGGTCATGTAGGGGTCAATGAAGGTAATTATTTAGGTAGTGGGGTCAAATAAGGACACCGAGAGCAAGTCTAGAAGTACTGGGGGGTCATGCAGGGGTCAATGAGGGTAATTATGTTGGTAGTGGGGACAAATGAGGACACGGGGAGCAATACTGAAAGCAGTAGGGGTCACGCAGGGGTAATGAGTCTTATTATGGAGTTAGTGGGGTCAAATGAGGACACGGGGCGCTATGCTGAAAGTCCTAGCGGTCATGCAGGGGTCAATGGAGATAATTATGGAGGTAGTGGGGTGAAATAAGGACACTGAGTGCAAATCTGGTGGTATGGGGGGGTCATTCAGGGTCAATGAGGATTAATCTGGATCTAATGGGGTCAAATGAGGACACCGGGAGCAATGCTGAAAGTAGTTGGGGTCATGCAGGGGTCAATGAAGATTATTATGGAGGTAGCGAGTTCAAATGAGGACACTGAGAGCAAAGCTGGAATTTCTAAGGGGTCTCTCACACACAGGTTAATTAGGATCAATTTGAAGGCAATGAGGGTTACACTGGGGTCAGAGAGGGCAAGAATCAAGCCAGTGGGGTCATGATGGGGTCAATGAGGCTCAATTTGGATGCTGTTGTGGGTCAAATTGGGACATAGATGTAAGGCTGGAGAAGAAGGGGGTCATGCAGGGGTGAATATTAATTAGTTTGGAGGTACTGGGGGTCTAATGAGGACACTGAGCACAAGGCTGGAAGTACTAGGCGTTATGAGGGTAAATTTGGTGGCAGTGAAGGTCATGGGTGCTTGAAAGAGGGGAATTGGCAGGGCAGTGGTGTAATGTGTGGGTCAATGAGGAAACATTTGGAGCCAGTTTCTGTCACAGAGGGGTCAATGAATGCAAGGCAGGAGGCAGTGGGGTCAGAGATAGCAAAGCTGGAGATATTGCAGGGGGGTTCACAGGGGTCAATGAGGATACATTTGGAGGCAGTCAAGGTCGTGCAAGGATCAATGAGGATGAGGCTGGGGACAGTGGGGTCACATGGAGGGCAATTTTGGTGGTAGTGGAAGGGTCACAGAAGGCAGTGGATATTACATGGGGTCATAGAGAGCAGGCTGGAGGCATTGGGGCTCACCCTAGGGTCAGTAAGGGTGAGTCTGGATGCAGTGGGGTCATGCAGGGGTCACTATCACCACTCTCTAACCACCTGAGCTAGCCAGCCCACAAGCTGTACACATCTCTTGGTCCTTCTGATGGGAGCAACAGGCTGCTGTGGGGTCTTTGTGACCCCCTGCCACAACGTGGGCTGGTTGGGACCAAATCCTCATAGGGGGATTAGTGATCATTTCACATGCAAGAAATAGTAGGATTGGTGCTTGCATTGTCCAGATGCTGGGCAACAGCTCTCCCCTGTTTTCTGGGGATGGGGGAGTGCTTCACCCACCACCCTCTCTCTTCCTTTGGCCCTTTGCCCATAGCAGTCAGGGAAGCTAGTAACCAGCACAGAGACTCAAACCTGCAATGGTGATGTTTAGCAACCAAGCTAGCCTGCCTATGTCAAAGACTTTTCCCACAGCCAATTCAGGTACATGAAATAGGCTGCAATGGGATGACATCAGAGTGGGGCCCTGTTGTTTGGTCAGGTGGATTAGGGCTCCTTTTGCATACGAGCGGTAATGAGATTTATGCCTGCATTCTCCAGCCTGCTCTGCTGTGGCAGGGGGAGCTATGCCTTTCTTGCTGCTTTGCTCAAGACCCCGGAGCCATGACCTGTGACAAGTCAGCTGAAGATAGGAATTAGCTTGCCATAGAGTTTTCTCCAGGCACTGGGGCGAGGCCTCTTGCCAGCTCCATGTGAGGCATCCAGCCTGCCTTCTTCCCTATTTTTGGCCTCCCTGCTCAGAGCAGGGAGGCAAAAGCCACTTTCTAAAGGCCTGTGTCCACCAAGGGACTTAAACCCATGGTAATAGTAGCACCACACACTAACCAACTGAGCTCGTCAACCCACAAGAAAAACACCTCCCATGACCATTTCAAAAAGGAGCAACATGCTACCTGAGGGACCTTGCAGCCTCTGGCATGCCATGGATGGGTCAGGTATCAATTTTGGGCAGGGGATTAACTTAAAGGGTAGAGTGGTTGCTTAGCATACAAGTAGAGATGGGATCAAGGCCTGTGTGGTGACCCTGCTAGGTTATGCTACCTGTGAGGAGAGGCGGAGGCACACTGAGACAAAAGGGACAACCTCCACCTGCGTAAGAAAGTGTTAGCTTCATGGGATTCCCCCTGTGCACCCAAAGAAAGGGGAAAGTTTCTACTATGCTATATTTATCAGGATTCCTGTAGTATTTAATTTAAACAGGACATACAAGGCAAATTCAAGTGTTAGACTATTTATCAGTCTAATCCATGGTGTTTATATGGCCCCATCACCCTAGTATCCTAAAAAAGGGTCACACAAAAGAGATATTGGGAACAATCCCTAATGAATGAAGCAGGACACGAGTGTTTCACAATCTCATTATATTTATTAGCATGATATTCCATGAGGTAGGCAGGCAGTTGTGGTATATCCCTTCTTGCAGATGTGGACTTGATGCACAGATAGACTAACTGATTTGCCTAAATTATCATTAAATAAAGAATGTGATTATATTCTAAAACGTGACGCTGGAAATATGGCACTTTGGGTTCTTTATTTGCTGTCTCTCAATGATTTCCTGACTAAACTTGCTCAGTTTTCAAGTAAGAATATGGCTAACTAAACTGCCACCCCCAACAAACTTGACTGCAATCTGGAACTCAAATTAGATTTTGTAGGTTTTTTGGGGGGAGGGGCGTGGTTTGGCAGTCGAGGGGTTTGGCTTGTGTAACACCACAAGTAGTAAAGATTCTTTCATCAGCACATACATAGCTAACTACTCTGTTGGATAATGCAGGAGTCAGGACAGAGTCTTTCTAGCTGCGTTGGTTCTGCAGGGATAGCATGAGTGACAAGTAGGAAAGGGCTACATCAGTCAGAAAATATGCAGATATGACAGAAAACACAAAAAGGTACCATTTGACTTTGAAAACTGCTCAGTGTTGACCTAACTCTGCTCCCATTGAAATAACTGGTAAACTCCTTTTGACTTTAAAGGAAGATATGATGCCAACTCAGATTATGGGAAGGATTAAAAAAAAAAAAAAAAAAAAAAAAGATCAATGTGCCAAAACCCCTGCAGACCCTGGGTCTAGTCCCCAAGTCCTTAGAGGCAGGCTACCAGCAGTAGTGAATTTCTTTGCACCACTGCTCATACAGTTTGAGGCTATAGCCAACCTGGGTCAGTTACAATACTATCTGAGGACCAAATCCTGAAATACTTACTCCCACTGGCTGAGATTTACCTTCATGCTGTCATGAATACTCTTTAATCAATATCTTTCTTACTTGCTGTGTGGTTTCAGAGAGGTTGTCCCTTAGAGTAGAAGCTTTATCAAAATACGTGTCAAAGGTTTTCTTTACACTTTTATGTCCACCTGACCAACATGGCTGGATCTGGGGGCTGCCCAAGACAACGGGTGGGTGGTGCCCTTGCACACATCCTTTCCAAGGGCATGAGTCACTGCTCATTTATATCAATGGGAGTTGTTCCATTGACTCTAACTGGGTTCTGATTGGGCCCTATCAGAGCTTATGCTTAGATGCATTCATTTTGCTGGAGATTAAAGAGGTATAGAGAAAACATGAAATTGCTTCTCACTAGAATATTCCTAATGACGGTGAGGAGGTGGTGACATATGCATTTTGGAGGATATCTGCCCAACATTCTGCTAAGGCTAACTCAGCATTCTCATTCTATACTGAGAGGCAGAACATTGCTGTAATTGGACCAGAATGCTGTGAAGATGAGTGTGAAATCATTTACACCTCCAAATCCCTAGAAAGCCTGTGATTTGATGATGTATTGGCACTGACTTCCCTTGTGGTGAAGATCCACTGTAATACATGAAAACAACTGTGGGATTTTGTGTGTGTGTTAGTCCTAAAGCTGACATTAGCAATCTTTTAAGTGTAACCCTTCTGCCAAGTGGAGTTGGCAGCAACAAGGGCTGGGTTCAATATCCAAGGGTGCCTCTTAACAATACAATACAGAACCAGCTTGAACCCCCACCCAATAATCTGGGAAAATTAACCACCACCCCGGGTGCCTCCAAGAGGCAATACTTCCTCTTTTGCAAGCACTGAGTCTGTGTATAGCAGATAAAACTTTCAATACCAAGGGGAAAGGAACCTGGCATTCATTTGGGAAAACACCCAACCATGATTCGAGCTCATCTGACCATGAGCAAAACTCATGCCCCAGAGTATATTGGGCATGGTCCTTTTCCTCCCTTTCTCACCTTGCAGTGTGACAGTCCAACAAATGTCCCTTTTAGCACGACACTCCCCTTTCTCTCTGCCACACCCCATTCACAGCTGCTGTCCTGGGTCAGCAAAGACTCATAGTTCAGAGATGCGTTCCCCTCCCATCCAGGGGAGGGGTGGGAAGGGAAGGAATGCTGAACAATGCTGTCACTGCTGCTGCCACTGCAACTGGCTCACCGTTGCTGCCATTCACTCTGCATTGCTGCTTGCCGCCGCCATTGCACCATCGTTCATTCTGTCATTGTTCACCCCACTGCACCATTGTCTCCTGCACCATCACATTCTGCTGCTGCTGCCTGCCTCTCTACTCGGACCCTCTGAGAGTCGGTCTCTTGAGGTTCCACCCGGTCATCACTGATTTCAGCTCTCAGTAGGGGAACCTCACTTCTAATGCAGGCTGAGCGGTCACTTCTGCAGAAACGCTGTTCCACAGCAGATCTAAGCAGCACTTAAACCTGATTATTGGCTATTTCAGTTCTAGTGATCACTTAACAAAACAAAAGACTCTCAATGGAGCCTAATTAGCTTTATCTTTAAACAGTGGCAAGGGGCAGGTTCCTCCAGGCAGGAACACTTGTCCCCATCCCTTCTTCTCTCCACTGGGATCTGGCATCCGAGCCCCCTGCATTCAGCTGAGTTGAGGGTGACCCCCCCTCAATCAGGACAAGCTAAGTACAGTTCTGCTGCCCTTTACTCATACAATAAGGATAACATTTCATTACCCCAGCATTCAATACTAAAGTGATTTAGAACCCAACACCAGCCAAAATTGATCTCTTGGGCAACACAGCTCTGTCCGTTGGGTATCTAGACAAAGCAGGTGTGTTCCTGTAAACACAATCTGGTCCTTAAGCCTTTTTACCCCCAGCTCATCACTATCTGTTAGGGGAGAACTCCATCAGACCTTGCTTACATAAGTGCTAGAGCTAATCCAATGCAATACAGACACGACATTTTGGACTCTGCCATGGAGTCAGGGAACACCGTTGTATATATAGGGGGGAATGTAACATAGCAGAAAACTTTCCAAACAAAAACAACACTGTGGTTTATGGCTAATAATCTCAGATTGTGACAACATATATTTAAAGAATACTAATCAAATTCTCCAGTGATTTACAGCCAATGGAATTCTTGCTTTCAGTGAGACTATGTAGGGTTTTAGACTCTGGAGAATTTGCTCTTTAAAAAAAAAAAAGTTCACATCTTTTCTAGGGTAACGAGGACTACTTATGAGAAAAAGTTTCCCAATGTGATTTAACAATACAATACTGGATTTATTTTATAGTGAGTTAACACTTCTAAACCTCATTATGATCATGCCATTCTACTAGCCCTTGTTAAGTGCGGACCCTAATCCAAACTCATGTCCATTTGCAAAACTGTGGGAAGAAACTTTTCCTGTCCATTTCTGACATTGTTTGTTTACACTCTCACAATGTACTGTACAATGTGAAAGGACAATGTTGATGCAAAAAGCAAAGTAATATCTGTTGTGCTAGTTTGAATATAAACTGCCTTCCATTCAAAGATGACTATTTTAAAATTGAGAATGTGAAACAGCTTTGGTTCTAACTGTGACCCACTTTAAAAGTGCTATAATATACTGGGAAATGCATCCTGAAATCCAAACTCTTACTTCTATGAAGATCATCACTTACATGCTAAGGGCCTGGTCCTTGTCCCCTGCTTCTTCTCTTATACTCGCAACTTTGGGAATGCCCAAGCTTATGCAAACACCTGGGCAGATAGATGATATAGATTTCATCACCTTGAGCAGGCAGGTATTAGCGCTGGAAAAGCAAGTATCGAGAGGCTGTGCAGACGGAGATGCTTCTGCACAAGCAGAGCTCAGATTGAAGCCTCACTGAAAATCAAACACTGAGTATTAGTGGCTTTTTGCATGAGTGCAAAGCAGCAGAGCTACTAGTATTTTGCTCTTTGGTTTTCATCTATATTTAGGACAGGATAGATGTGATTATGGGTTGAGTTTCCAGATATGTCCTTCTGCCAAATATGGCCAGAGTTTACCCAGATCTTTCTGCACCTGAGAATCTCTACTTATCCTTTTTTATATCTGTAATAAGCCTCAGACTTTGTTTGATCAAACCAATACAGATTATATCAACAATGCTTGAATCAGTGGGATCCTAATAAATTGTTTAGTTTATTGTGTATTACTAAGAAATTTCTGACAATGAGATAGACAGTTTACCTCTAATTCTTATTGTGAGATTCCTAGGGTACAATCTGGACTGCTGAACAGCTGTCCCACCCCCCCCCCCAACCAAGGTCTCCAACCTGGGGTGCCTTTCACATTGCTTCACTATGAAAACAATCACTCCTGGTCTGTTCACACACAGCCTCTAGCATGCAAAATCACTCCCAGGTGAATTATGAGTGCTTCTAGCCAGCCACTCCTGAATTATATTACAGGGCAACAAATATTACAACAAATTCCCAGTCGCAGACTCATCCCCAGAAATGAACATCTTGTACTGCCCAGCTCTTTCCTTCTGTGCCACACAAGCTCATAGGAAGTCTGTCATTTCATTAATAGAATACGATATGCACAAACTCCAGTCGGAGAACACTTCAGTCTCCCTGGTCACTCAATTACAGACCTAAAAGTGGCAATACTACAACAAAAAAACTTCAAAAACAGACTCCAACGAGAAACTGCTGAATTGGAATTAATTTGCAAACTACACACCATTCAATTAGGCTTGAATAAAGACTGGGAGTGGATGGGTCATTACACAAAGTAGAACTATTCTCCCTACTGTTACTCACACCTTCTTGTCAATTGTTGGAAATTGGCCATCCTGATTATCACTACAAACGTTTTTTTTCTCCTGCTGACAATAGCCCACCTTAACTGATTACACTCGTTATAGTTGGTATGGCAACACCCATTTTTTCATGTTCTCTGTGTGTGTATATATATATATATATCTTCCTACTGTATTATCCACTGCATGCATCCGATGAAGTGGGGTTTAGCCCATGAAAGCTTAAATAAATTTGTTAGTCTCTAAGGTGCCACAAGTACTCCTCGTTCTTTTTATCTCAAATGAAGTTTCCCAAACACTTCAATCCAAATACACACTGGCTTAGATAAAACAAGTTTATTAACTACAGAATGACAGATGTTAAGTGGTTACAAGCAATGAGGCATAAAAGTCAGAATTGGTTACAAAGAAATAAGAGATGTTAGGTATTAGTTTGCATTTTATAACAAGCTAAGTTAATTTAAAGCAAAAAGGTTTCTCTCATCATATGCTTATAGCAGTCTGACTGGATTTCTGAGCCAGGACCCCTCCCCTAGTTCAATGATGCTTTCTTTGTCTTTCAAATATTGTTGACACTGTGAGTACAGTTGAGGGAAGAGAGGTAATCTGTGTCCTCTGTTCTCCCTTCTTATAGCATTTCTCTTCTTTGAGAATCATCTCCAGCTGGGGTTAAGGTGACAGCAAGTCGGTTTGCCAAGATGTAAATATCGCGCTCATGCCCTTCTTCCTGCCAAAGAATGGCTGATTACCAAGGTGATTGTCCAATTGATTTTGTTGACACTTGGCTGAGGCGTCTGTGATGGGTTCGATCACAGAAACCCCCTTGGGACTGTCATCTGATGTGTTGAAATTATCTCTGAGCCCATTTTCTCTGCCAGTTTGGGCCTTCAGAACCCTGTCTTGTCGAGCCAGACACGCCAGTCTGCTCCAACACAGACCCAGGGACTGAACCACGCATCCCAAAGCTGCAGACTTAACTGAAAACAGCTTAAGAAGTGCTCTTGTCTCCAGCACCAAGACACCCAGCTCCCAGTGGGGTCCAAACCCCAAATGAATTAATTTTACTCTGTATAAAGCTTATACAGGGTAAACTCATAAATTGTCCGCCCTCTATACACAGAGAGAGATATGCACAGCTATTTGCTCCTCCAGAAATTACTGATTAACTCTGGGTTCAATAATAAGCAAAAGTGATTTTATTAAGTATAAAAAGTAGGATTTAAGTGGTTCCAAGTAATAACAGACAGAACAAAGTAAGTTACCAAGCAAAATGAAACAAAAACACATAAGTCTAAGCCTAATACATTAAGAAACTGCATACAGGTAAATCTCACCCTTAGAGGTGTTCCAATAAGCTTCTTTCACAGACTGGACTCCTTCTTAGTCTGGGTCCAGCAATCACTCACACCCCCATAGTTACTGTCCTTTGTTTCAATTTCTTTCAGGCATCTCTTGGGGGTGGAGAGGCCATCTCTTAAGCCAGCTGAAGACAAAATTCAGGGGTTTCCAGGGCCTTTTATATTCTCTTCCTTGTGGGCGGAAACACCTTTGTTCTCCTGTGCAAAATCACAGCATCAAGATGGAGATTATAGCCACCTGGGCAAGTCACATGTCCATGAATGATTCAGCTTTTTGTAGGCCGACGCCATTATAGAATCATAGAATATCAGAGTTGGAAGGGACCTCAAGAGGTCATCTAGTCCAACCCCCTGCTCAAAGCAGGACCAATTCCCAGCTAAATCATCCCAGCCAGGGCTTTGTCAAGCCGGGCCTTAAAAACCTCCAAGGAAGGAGACTCCACCACCTCCCTAGGTAACGCATTCCAGTGTTTCACCACCCTCCTAGTGAAATAGTTTTTCCTGATATCCAACCTGGACCTCCCCCACCGCAACTTGAGACCATTGCTCCTTGTTCTGTCCTCTGCCACCACTGAGAACAGCCGAGCTCCATCCTCTTTGGAACTCCCCTTCAGGTAGTTGAAGGCTGCTATCAAATCCCCCCTCATTCTTCTCTTCTGGAGACTAAACAATCCCAGTTCTCTCAGCCTCTCCTCATAAGTCATGTGCTCCAGACCCCTAATCATTTTTGTTGCCCTCCGCTGGACTCTTTCCAATTTTTCCACATCCTTCTTGTAGTGTGGGGCCCAAAACTGGACACAGTATTCCAGATGAGGCCTCACCAATGTCGAATAAAGGGGAACGATCACGTTCCTCGATCTGCTGGCAATGCCCCTACTTATACAGCCCAAAATGCCGTTAGCCTTCTTGGCAACAAGAGCACACTGTTGACTCATATCCAGCTTCTCGTCCACTGTGACCCCTAGGTCCTTTTCAGCAGAACTGCTACCTAGCCATTCGGTCCCTAGTCTGTAGCAGTGCATGGGATTCTTCCGTCCTAAGTGCAGGACTCTGCACTTGTCCTTGTTGAACCTCATCAGGTTTTTTTCTGCCCAATCCTCTAATTTGTCTAGGTCCCTCTGTATCCGATCCCTACCCTCTAGTGTATCTACCACGCCTCCTAGTTTAGTGTCATCTGCAAACTTGCTGAGAGTGCAGTCCACACCATCCTCCAGATCATTAATAAAGATATTAAACAAAACCGGCCCCAGGACCGACCCTTGGGGCACTCCACTTGAAACCGGCTGCCAACTAGACATGGAGCCATTGATCACTACCTGTTGAGCCCGACGATCTAGCCAGCTTTCTATCCACCTTACAGTCCATTCATCCAGCCCATACTTCTTTAACTTGGTGGCAAGAATACTGTGGGAGACAGTATCAAAAGCTTTGCTAAAGTCAAGAAATAACACATCCACTGCTTTCCCCTCATCCACAGAGCCAGTTATCTCATCATAGAAGGCAATTAGGTTAGTCAGGCACGACTTCCCCTTCGTGAATCCATGCTGACTGTTCCTGATCACTTTCCTTTCCTCTAAATGTTTCATAATTGATTCCTTGAGGACCTGCTCCATAATTTTTCCAGGGACTGAGGTGAGGCTGACTGGCCTGTAGTTCCCCGGATCCTCCTTCTTCCCTTTTTTAAAGATGGGCACTACATTAGCCTTTTTCCAGTCATCTGGGACCTCCCCCGATCGCCATGAGTTTTCAAAAATAATGGCTAATGGCTCTGCAATCTCACCCGCCAACTCCTTTAGCACCCTCGGATGCAGCGCATCCGGCCCCATGGACTTGTGCACGTCCAGTTTTTCTAAATAGTCCCGAACCACTTCTTTCTCCACAGAGGGCTGGTCACCTTCTCCCCATGCTGTACTGCCCAGTGCATCAATCTGGGAGCTGACCTTGTGCGTGAAGACAGAGGCAAAAAAATCATTGAGTACATTAGCTTTTTCCACATCCTCGGTCACTAGGTTGCCTCCCTCATTCAGTAAGGGGCCCACACTCTCCTTGATTTTCTTCTTGTTGCTAACATACCTGAAGAAACCCTTCTTGTTACTCTTAACATCTCTTGCTAACTGCAACTCCAAGTGTGATTTGGCCTTCCTGATTTCACTCCTGCACGCCTGAGCAATATTTTTATACTCCTCCCTGGTCATTTGTCCAATCTTCCACTTCTTATAAGCCTCTTTTTTGCGTTTAAGATCAGCAAGGATTTCACTGTTTAGCCAAGCTGGTCGCCTGCCATATTTACTATTCTTTCTACACATCGGGATGGTTTGTTCCTGCAATCTCAATAAGGATTCTTTAAAATACAGCCAGCTCTCCTGGACCCCTTTGCCCTTCATGTTATTCTCCCAGGGATAACATTGTTTACATGTTAGTTTGAACATTCTCAGGAAAACTCAGATGTGGATTGGCGTCTCCCAAAGCCCATTGTCAGTTAAGTGTTTCTTGATTGGGCACTTACTGAGAATAGTCCTTTCTCAAGAAGCTGACCAAATGCTTCACTGAGGCTACTTAGAATCAAACACATTGAGATACAGGTACATAGCCAATATTCATAACTTCAAATACAAAAATGATACACACATACAGACAGCATAATCATAACCAGCAAACCACAACCTTTCCATAGACACCCCACTTGACCTCCTCTGTACAAGACTTGGTGCAACCAAAGGACCCTGGTTGCAACAATGATCTATATGGTCACAGTTCATGTCAATAACATCACAGCGTCCATTTGCCTTTTGTCTCTGAGGAACAGGTTTGTGGCTGCTTCCCCATGTTTGGAATATGACTTAGTAACATCATATAGTAGAATCTTAATTTACATACAATGTTGCCACTAATTTTACCAGGACAATAAAGGTCAGCGAATTAAGAGTTTTCAAATGATACCTCACAAGGCATACTTTGTATAAAATGTATCATTGTTTTGTAAAAGTGGTGAATATAAGAGTATAGTCTGTCACATTTTTATCCTAATTGTGATAGCTAAATACACAATACTTCTACATATTCATCAACATATACTGATATAATTTGTAGTAGGGGTGGCAACATATTGTATCACACAGCATATTCTGAAAAAAATATTATTGAAACATC
Source organism: Chrysemys picta bellii (assembly GCF_011386835.1). NCBI lineage: Eukaryota > Metazoa > Chordata > Testudines > Emydidae > Chrysemys > Chrysemys picta. The sequence goes on along the minus strand of NC_088795.1, from coordinate 33,770,405 downwards.
TGTCACAAAGTTTAAAAAGAAACCACATCAATGGATTGGCATAATCTATTCATTGATTGCTGAAGGCTGTTGCTTTAAAGGCAACACATTTTCTTGATGTCTCTGAGAAGAGCTTATCTTCTGTGCCTACCTGATATCGAATGGTAAAGACTAAGGCATCTGGAAAATGTAAACAGAACTTTAACATCGTCAGCAAAGGTAAAGTGTTTTATTATAGAAACATAGTGAAAAACTATAAATAGACTTAACATCTTGAATATAAAACTTGAAGGAAAATACCTCTCTCCCATTACCTAGATGTAACATAAAATACACTGGCACCTCTGAGAGAAGAGGAATATCATGCATCACATCCTGACACATATTTGTCCACTCCTTTGGACTGCGCACTGTGAAGGTTTAGAATCAAGTCTCTACCAGGGCTTAAATTCAGCCGGAGCTGTACACAGCAAAGATCTGGAAAATATTTTCAATAGCCCTAGAGTTTTTATAGTATGTTGGGGGCAGGCGTGGGAAGCTCTGGGAAATATTCTATAAGAATTTAAGCCCTGCCTGGAATCTATTGTGAATCTCAGTAAGTAAAATCTGGGTGAAGGTGTTTGTAACAGGGTGGCTTGCCCTATGGGCTGGAGAGCTAAGACAACTCTGATTACAGGATCAGCCCCTCCTCCCGGAGAGGAATCACATGATTCCTCTACAAAAGGAGCAGGAAGTTGTAGTGAAGAGGGAAAGCTCAGGAAACTGAAGCTGTAGAAACACTGCAGGGTGAAAGAAGACTCCTGCAGGGCCCTGAGTCAGCAGGGGGAAAAGCTCAAGAAGCAGGGGAGTGTGAGAACAGCTCTCCAGGCAGGGATGTATGGGAGCGACCCTGTCCAAGCAGGGGAGAAACCGCAAAGGCCCAGCTGGAAAGGTCTGTGGAGAAAGACAAACTCCAGGCTGGAGGTGCTGGAAAGCAGAACAACAGTTACTCAGGGAGGCAGGGCTGTGCCCAGCTGAAACTGGGATGAAGCCTGTGTGAGTTTGTGTTTTATTTTTGAATAGGGTTACCATACGTCCAGATTTCCCCAGACATGTCCGGCTTTTTGGTGCTCAAATCCCCGTCCGGAGGGAATTTTCAAAAAGCCGGACATGTCTGGAGAAATAGGGAGGCATAAGCCAGGGTCCGCCCGGCCCAAGCACAATCCGCCGGGTCCGCAGCGCAGCCCAGTCGCCCAGGCTACATTGTAGCGAGCTCAGGCGGGAGGGCGCAGCCGCAGAAGGCGGCGGAGGGGCCACTGCTGCCCCCGCAGGCCGGGTGGACCGCGCGCCCCCGCCGGGCCCAGCCAGCAGCTTGGGCTTCCCTCACGGGCGGGGACCCCCCGGCCACTGGGGGACCCTTCCTGCAGCCCCAGAGCCACAGGAGCTGTTCCAGCGGGGACAGGCTGGGGAACGTGCTCGGCGGCGGCAGGAAGGAGGCGGCGGGGAGTGCAGCGTGTGCTGGGGCTGCAGGGACCCACGCCGCCCCGGTTGCCGCTGAGCCGCCGAAGCTCCCGCCAGGCAGAGGCTGCCGGGGAAGTGGGGGAGCAGGGCAGGCAGGGGGCGCAGAGGCTGCAGGGCGAGGAGGAGCAGGGCAGGTAGGGACATAGAGGCTGCAAAGGCAGGGGGTGCAGAGGCTGCAGGGGCAGGGGGCACAGGGGCAGGGCAGGCAGGGGGCGCAGAGGCTGCAGGGTGAGTCGGAAGCAGGGAAGCACTTAGCAACCCCCAACCAAGATCAGAGCAGGAGGGAGGAGGGGGAATGCAGGGTGCTCAGAGGAGGGGGCAGAGTTGGGGCAGGGACTTTGGGGAAGGGGTTGGAATGGGGGTGGGGAAGGAGTTGGAATGGGAGCGGGGAAGGGGCGGAGTTGGGGCAGGGCCAGGGCCCCCATGGAGTGTCCTCTTTTTTCAGTGTTGAAATATGGTAACCCTATTTTTGAAAGACTCTTGGATTATCAGGAGCGAGAACTGGACTGGGGTTGGGGACTTGAGGGTCAATATGCACCTGAGGACTCAATGAATTGGACCCCAGTAGGGGACTCTTTGAACTGGATGAGTTCTTTAAGGGCCCTGCAAAGGGAGAAACAGAGGGAGGGTACTGCAGAATGACCTGTGGCCATGAGGGGTGCTCAAAAGGCGGCTGCCCGTGTTACAGTTTTAATATAGATTTTTCTAGATTTACTAGAAAGCCGATCACCCTTCTGGATGGAGTGTGAACACAATAAACTACTTTAGGAGCTCTTCTGGTTATGCTGAAATCAAGACAGTTAAATAAATTATCATTTTCACTCCCAAATTTTTAGGAGATGAAGAATGGATCTCATAAATGAGGTGAAAAAACGTGGAGCAATGAACAGGCTCAATTCCCAACCCCTCCTACTGTACAGTATTGCTTTCCAGAAAATCCCCTGTAGCTCATATATCTCCTTAAGAATCTCCCATAGCATAGCCATGTATCCAAGCTACCAAAGACTTTGCTCAGATCTAGTTTTTGCTGGAAACCCCCCATTGTAAATCATGGCTTTGAGCCTTTCACTGCAAAACAGCTGGGCAGCCATAAAGAGGTTTAAGGGCTTTCGGTTTAGAATTGGACAGTGTACCCCAGTGGACTTGGGAACTGAAAACACACAGCTTGACCAGTCCTGGAGTTTTCTGTTGGTGCTCACTCTAAGGTTTTGTCTTATCTTCTTCTCTAAGACTAGCAAGGTATCTAGGTTTATTTCTGAAAGGGCATCCTTTGTAGGGGGTGGATTTGGAAATAATTTTAGCCTCTCCGATACCCACTGTAGGACTGAGAAGCCTTTCCCAGATTTGAGCACAAAGCTGAAGCCTTCCTGAAGTTGACTGGACTGGCAATGGGAAAGAGAGAACCTCTCCTAGCAACTGTAGGGGGGCTTCCCCAATGGGGCTGTGAAGGTTTGATTCTCATAGGACTTGCTGTGTACACACAAGAATTGTACTGCTTTAGTTATACTGGTATTGTTTAGGCAGTACAATCTCACTACTGTAGATAGACAACTATATAGAATAAGAGATGTCTTTACCTATATAGCTATTCATGTTTGGGAAGAGGAGTAAACTATAAGGCACCTTTTTACCAGTACAGCTGCATCCAGCTTAGAGGCTGTACCAAACCAATTTAGCTATTTCAGTAGAAAAAAAATCACACCCCTAACTGCAACAGGTATATTACTAAAATAATTGTGTGTAAACCAAACCTCATATTCTTAGGCTGTCCATCTCCATAATATCTAGGTGCTACTGCCAATAAACCCATGGTCATTGTCTATGCAACCTTATTGCCCTCACAGAAATGCCTCTGGTGTAAATGAGGGAATAATTTGAAGACAATAGGGTTGCAAAGGTGGTCTTGCAATTGGATCTTATGTCTTCTCTATGTGGGGAAATTAACTAGCATAGCTATTGCAGAATAGCTTTCCTGTATGAACACACTGCTCTGAAATAAAAGTGACTTCGGAAGCAAAGTAATTATTCCAGAAAAAATCATTTTAATTCCAGAATAGAGTGTGCATGCAGGAGAGTTTTTCCAGAATACTTAAATTATACCAAAATAGTTATTCTGGAATAGCTATGCTGGTCCATTTCCCCCATGTAGACAAGATTTAAGTTAATCTTGATATGATCAAGCCAAAAGAGAATCCAGTTCTCTCCCCCAAAGCTGTGTGTCTGCTTCTGTCATCCTTGCATAACTAAAACTTGCTCTTGTCTAGGAGGCAAACAGAGATGATTTTGAGCAGAACAGCAGAATAGAAGGGCCTGTTTTTACATGGGTCATTGTCCAGGGTGAAATTGCACTTTCTTATAGAACAATTTAAAACCCTGAACAGAGAAAATATCCCTGTAAATACTTATTGCATGGCAAATTCATTTCTCACCTGTGTACCATCACTCCAAACGTCTCAGTATTACTGCTTCCCAACTGTCTCCTCTCTTTGAATATCTGGGTTTCAGATATAACGGTAGGTTATTTTCTCTCTTTATGGATTAGCATGGACTTTCCACTTTATTATTCTGCCTGTGTTTTTTGTTATCTTGGTCCCCTTTATATTTTGCATGTGTTGCTGTTGTCCACATAGTATTTATTATAATCAGTAGAAGATGTCTGACTGACAGCACTAATAGTATCGATGAAAGATTTCAGCTAAGTTAAGAAAAAACAGAAAGAGGCTAACATCTCAGTAACAAGCAGCAGCAGGCCACAGTTTCCCTTGGGAAACAGAGTACTCTTGTGTCACTGGCCTATTTTTTCCACATGAATGCCTGGAAAAATACTGCCACATAACCGGTAAAAGATGCCAAGCTCATAAGGGACTTGGTAATACTGTGTTTCAAATCATCCTCAGAATCAACATACTACTCTGTACTGCACTAACTAGTAGAGGAGGGTGTCCTTTATGATATGCAATATGTTATTTTCCTGCTATTTAACTATGTTCACTAGCTCCTGCCATCCTTCAGCTTCCAATACTATATATTTATTTTCCACCCCCTACTTATCCAGCAGCAGCATTAATGCACTCCCGAAGGCTTTGCTTCTGCAGTGGAGTTAGCTCATTAAGCCTTCTGGGGTGATTCAGCACCACCATACATGGGAAAGAAAGGGAAAATAAAGAAGTTCCAACTCTGTCTCTCAGAACATCAATGCTTAGATGGGAAACAGTCCCCAGAGCTGGTAAATGAAGAGTACATAAGCAGGAACCTGTGGAATTCACTGCTGTAGAACATCACTTATGCAAGTATGTTTACAAGGTGTCAAAAGACATTGATGAGCAAGGATAGCATTTACAGACTGGCTTGCTATGTTACAAAGCCACAAAAACTAAGTGGCTTTCTTTATGAGGGTTAAAAATATAGAATTCTGTAACTGAGCAGGTTCACCATGAGACATGAGAGCTGCAGTTTCCCACTGGAGCATCAAATGAGAGCCGCTGAATGAGTCTGAATAACCAGACAAGATTGACCAAACTTCAACTATACTGGCATAGCAGAAGCACACACAAAAAAACCCCTTGTAAATGTAGAGTAAATAATGAACTGGTTAGATAAACTTAAAAAAGATCCCATCATGACAGTTCCCAGGTAGGGTGACCAGACAGCAAGTGTGAAAAATCGGGACAGAGGATGGGGGGTAATAGGAGACTATATAAGAAAAAGACACAAAAATCCAGACTGTCTCTATAAAATCAGGACATCTGGTCACCCAGGCAACTGTAGGCCACTCTGAAGGACATGATAATTATCTCTAGCCGTAGGTAGCAGGCAATCACTACTCAGTACTTCCTGACTTAACAAGATAAATAATTTAAAGACACCAAAGAGGCTGCAAGAGCCAGAAAAGACAACCTTGTGCAACATGTTAGCATGCAGGCTGCACGCAGGGGCTGTCACATGAGCTTTCATTTAGCAGATGCCATACTTTTCCTTTATTATAAAATTGTTCTTAATTTTTCAATATTTAAACCTGTATGTTTGATTCCTGTCCTCAAGCAGTGTTTTAGGACATGTGTTATTAAGTTGCCTGCTTTCTGCACTTTCTTTTCACTTGTTTTGGGAACATATATGTCTACTTCACTATGGGCCTGATTCCAGAGCCCTATTTGAACTTCAGGTCAGGCTCTATTTCTTTATACTGTTATGGGGTGGGTAAGATGTCTTTGAAACCGGTGGGTGAAATAGCCACCTTTCATTCAGTATAAATGTAAAAAGCAATTGAGCTCCATCATGGCATAGATAGCTGAAAATTAGGGAATCTACTGAAAACAAAGCAACATGCAAAGCTGGAGTAGGATTTAGCCAGGCAGCCCAAGGAGGGGTTCCACTGTGATTCGATAAACTCAAGGGAAGGGTATTGATTGGATCACAGCGGTGTGTCAGTGAGAGTGAAGCAGCAAGAACCATCATCACAGAAGAGGAGCAGAAAGCTAAGGAGACAGCTGAGCAAGTACTGAGAGCATGGCCCTGAGAAAAGGCCTTGAGAGCTATTCAGACTGAGCGCTGGCTGAAAGAGGCTTGGAACAGTAGGCAAAGAAACTCCCCTGTTGCTTGATTTCGCCCTATGTTGAGCAGGACTTTGTAATCCTTTAAAAACAAATAGGATTGCATCAAAGAACTCAGCTCCATCATCAGTTTCCCCTCCTCATTGAAACAACCCACAGGACTCACAATTTTGGCTAACCACTCGGGTCTAAACAGAATAACAATATTGTGCATCTGCCATAAATAGTTTTAAAATATTCAGATGTATTCACAGGTTAACACCCTAGTCATTTTCCTTTCCTTTGGCCAGAGAAACATCAATAGTTTAACGACGACTTTAAAGGTAATTCACTACATCAGAGTTTAGATGCAATACCTTCTACTAGCAGTGCATTTCTCTTGACTCGGGTTTACTTATATTGATCCTGACTCATGTATTTTACCCTCTTTGGTATTTTAAAGGAGCCAGAGTTTTTGGTTACAGATGATATTGCAATTTCAGGCTCTTTTTTAAAAAATAAATGAGTGCCTAAAGTTAGGCACCTGACGTCACTTGTTATTTAAAATTTGAACATTTTAGCCACTGTTTCCAAATCAACTGTTGGGCAAAGTTTTTGGAGGAGGCAGTGGCAGCAGGGTGACTAGTCTCATGAGAATTCATGGTTTGAAAAAAACCGTCCTTTCAGGCTTTTAGATCAGGCCACAGTTCTTAGCTGTTAAATGAGAGTTTAGAGGAGCGATTTTCAAGCTGAGATTCTTGAGCTACAAGCCAAGCATTAAGGCTATGGATAGCTCTTGCAGGGTCCAAACTATCTATTCATCACTCTACTCACTCAACCTGGTCCTAAGCAAACCAAGTGAAGAACTCATCAGTGGAGTGCTCCGCAATCTGTGAAACACACCTGTATCAACCCGAATGAGGAACACTGAGCAAACATTGCAAAGGTCTGACTGGAAGATTCCTACCACATACTAGATGCTATCATAAACAAATAATAAACAGTGGTGCTTCAACACAGATAAGCTATGGTTTGGTCTTGCCGTGCCTCAAAAGTGAGATTTTTACCATTGCTTAAGGGGCTGATGATTTAGCTCGTGGTCTTCGGCAGCGGTGTAGCACAGTTCAGGAACATGGTCAAAATTGTTTGGCTCCACTACACTGCAAGACCAAACAACATTTTATTAATGTTGGTCAGAACATGGTAGCACACGTTCCCCACAAACAATGATAATGTTTCATCTCTGCCTTTGCAAATTTCCATCTCTCCATTGCTGTGCAGCCCTCCCACAAGACTGTTGTGTGTTCCTTTACCTTTCTCTTCGAGGAGCTTTCTCCGATTCACTAGATGTTGTCAGGCTCTGGCACCATGAATTTCGTTTTCCTGCATCAAACACCTCCTATGTGATTTACAAACAAGAAAGGCAGCAAGTCTGCTGGGGAGAAGTTCTATTAAACAAGTCTCACCCAATGTCCTTGCCATTGGGTGAAGTGTTGCCTGAAAAGTGCACAGCCTGAAAAGGGGGCACCACTGGTCAGAGCAGGGATATGGTCAGTACCTCCTGGGGTGAACTCATTCAGCACATTTCCTCAGAAGCCTGTGCTGACAGGGATCTTAAACAACTCCTTATAGAAACTAAAGCTGCTCTCCCCCACCTCCTAGGGAATGTATAGGTGCAATCCTGCCTCTCTACAGGTTTGGGATGTTAACCCTCCACACACACAACCACCCTTGCTGGAGGGATACAATTTGACATCTCAAATGAGCCCAAATTATCTGATTGAGAATAGCCTGCAAACTTGTAAAAGCATGGACCATACTTAAGGTCACACACCAACCCTAGGGCTTGTTTTCATGAAGAAATTGCACCCGTTTAATTTAAATCAGTTTTTAAACCACTGCAAAAGTCTCTGTGGACACTTATTTCCAGTTAAGAGGGGCTGTATACAGTATAGGAGAAGTCAATTGGGAGCAGGTTTAAGATAACCCTAAATAAGTCTCTTAAACTGGAAAAAAGAGTGTCCACACAAGGGTTTGCACTGCTTTAACTAAATTGATTTAAAAACTGATTTAAATTAAACCATAAACTTCCCATACAGAAAAGGTCCTAAGTAAACCTGAACCTTTTTTAGGTGTGAAAGAGTTGATTCACTCCTGGCACACCCCTCCTAGTGAGATTTATTGTTATAACAGCACTCTGGCCCTGGCAGTGGTCTGCCTCTTTTCGTGATTCCACCCCCCCAGCCAGGTGACCTTTAGTTCCACCCTTTCCAGGGTAAAGAAGGAGTACAATACATTAAATTCAAATTAACATACCTCTTCACTCCTTCCTAGGCTGGATCGTCTGCAGACTCTTCACCCCTTCTGAGGCTCTGCAGGGTTGTCTTTCTCCCTGGATGCCCAGTTCCAAACTCAGTAGTCCTTCTCCCCATCATGTCAGGGTGTTTCCACATCACCTTTCCCAGCAGCTAGTAGGGGAGCTCAGTCCCTCCTTCTCTTCTGGGCTCCAGTATAGGGACCCTGTGATGAGCACCTAATGTCTCCTACCTCAGCCTGCTCACTGCTTCTCTGGATTTCTTCTTACCATGGCCTTTCTTCAGGTCCTTTTCCACAGCCCCTCTCTGGGCTTACTGTATATCTGTCTCACTCTCTAGGCCTTTCCAGCATTTTCTAGCAGCTAGACTACAGAGTTCTTTCTCCTAGTACTCCCTTCTCATCTGGGCTTCCTCACCACCCAGCTCCTCCTCCAGCTGGGCTTCATCTACATTTTTGCCTGGGCCATCCGCCCCCCCACCCCATGCCTTAACTGAGTTCTTCATCTCCAGTTAACCCTTATAGTGCCAGGCCTTACTTATTTACATTGCTATAGGTTGGGTAAGGCCTGTTTGAAACTGGTGGCTTCACATGAGGCTTTAAGCCATTTAGGATATATATGGTCCATTATTTACCTAATATATTTTATAAGGGCTTGTCTACACAGGAGAGCTATTCTGGAATAAAATAAAGTATGAGATTAATTATTCCAGATGAACTATTCTGGATTAATTTTTATTTCAGAATAAGAATTCAGACATGGATGGGAAGAGCTAATCTGGTCTGGAATAATTCCATGTGTGGACAAACCCTAACCAATGATTTCCTTAGGTCTGGTGAACTCTGCTTGGCTAGTTACAGTTTTCATATCTTGTGGAGCTCAGAAGCTGCTACAGGGTCACAGTTATGCAATGCATTGTGGTGAGAGCTCATCCTTACTTTGATGCTGAATCTTGCTTTCCCTTAGCTGGGCTCTGACTTTTGGTATGGAATGGACTTGTATGTTTACATTCGCTTGCCCTCCTGATGTCAGTAGTAACAACGGTAGTATTTATTCAAATGTCTTTCTCCTCAGATCGTGATCATTTGTTTTTGCATATTCCTTGAAAAATTAATAAAGAAAAAAAGATATTGATGAAAAAGGTGTGCCAAAATGGAGCATATATGGTTTGTTTTTTTAAAACTCTTATCAATCCAGTGAATCACTAGGGGCTAGTTTATGGCATTTATACCACATCCCTGTGGAGATGGTGGAGGAATGCAGAGCCCACCATCCCAGCAAGAGCACTGGAGAGATTGTGCCTTCCTGAACCACAATCTTTCTGGGGCTGCTCTGTGCTAATGTGAGGGAGATATGCATAATTTGTTCCATCCATTAGGAGCAGATTAGTCTCTCTAGTGCATTGATTCTGGAAGAAGGAATGCAAAGACTAGGAGCCAGCGGGCCATCGGAGGCTTCTTGATTGCCTTTCTGCCCCTGCATGGCCATGTAAAGGCCTCTTACAAGCTGTTCTCTAACAATCTATTTCTAGCTTGTACCTGTCCTTTGCTGCTGGAGCTTATTGTTTCCATATGAAATGGGATTTCTAGTGATAATCTTCCCTCTGTCCCCATCGGTATTTTGTGAAACTCATTCCACAATTCTAATGGACAGAGATTAATGTGCATTTCCTACCAACAGAGGGCAGACGCAGACAGGAAAGGAAAGTGGCTTGTCCTTAAATGCCCTTACATTGTCCTTTCAGATTCCTTTGCACATTAATTTTCATGATAAAGCAGGGAAACAATGTCTGGGTTGTCTCTAGTTTATATTAGTTTATTAAAGGGATTGTCAGTATAAAATGTGCATGTCCTGTGTTTTGTCTGTCACATCATTGTTTTGCTTTTAGAAAAGGAGGCAAGACAAAAAGGCAGGGCAAACTGGCTTGGATCAAGACCTAAGCCAGGTTCAGACTTAACACAGCATCCTGGCATGCAGTGAGGCCCTATGCAAATGTACGTGGGGCCCAGTCTCTCTCCCTCTATTTGGGTGAATTCCCCTATCTCCATGTATCTGCTGACCCAACAGAAGATTGGCAACACCTCATCTGTTTGTGAGGTTGCATAGTCTCTGATGTCTTTCCTACAAGGGCCAGGACCCTAGGATGTGGAGATGAAGAGCAGCTACTCAAGCTGATGCAGGGACCAGTAAGGAATTTGTCTGCTGACAAATGTTAGCACACTTCAGAACTATCATTTCAGGAATCCTGCTTACCTTGGTATGTCTACACTTAAACCACTACAGCCACACAGCTGCAGCTGCACTGCTGTACCACTTCAGCATACAGACTACCTGTCGTCAGGAGGAGCTGTCCCCTCAGTATAGGTAATCACCTCCCTGAGAGGTGGTAGCTATATCAACGGAAGAATTCTTCTGTTGACCTAGAGCTGTCTACACCTGGGATAGCCACATCTCTCAGGAGGTTGGATTTTTCACACGCCGAGAGACATAGTACACCAATGTAAGTTCCCAGTCTGGACAAGCCCTTTGGCAGACATCACTGCATCAGTTACACCTCAGGTTTTGAAAGTTTTTTTCATAACTATAACAGCTAGAGAGTGAGACTAAGGTCTGGTCTACACTAGCAAACTAGATTGACCCAGCTACGTCACTCAGACGTGTGAAAAATCCACACATAGTTAAGCTGACCTGAGTTCCCATGTAGGCAGTGCTAGGTTGACAGAGGAATTCTTCTGTCGACCTAGCTACCAGCTCTCAGGGACTGTCTCCTACAGTGACAGGAGAACCCCCTCTCGTTGCTGTAGTGTCTATACTGAAGTGCTACAGCAGCACAGTTGCAACACTGCAGCTGTCAAACTGTCAAGTTTTAAGTGTAGACATAGTATCAGAGGGTAGCCATGTTAGTTGGGATCTGTAAAAAGCAACAGAGTCGTGTGGCACCTTTAAGACTAACAGATGTATTGGAGCATAAGCTTTCGTGGGTGAATGCCCACTTCGTCGGATGCATGTAATGGAAATTTCCAGGGGCAGGTATAAATATGCTGACAAGAATCAGTCTGGAGATATCGAGGTTAGTTCAATCAGGGAGGGTGAGGTCCTCTGCTAGCAGTTGAAGCGTGAACACCAAGGGAGGAGAAACTGCTTCTGTAGTTGGCTAGCCATTCACAGTCTTTGTTTAATCCTGATCTGATGATGTTAAATTTGCAAATGAAGTGAAGCTCAGCAGTTTCTCTTTGGAGTCTGGTCCTGAAGTTTTTTTGCTGTAAGATGGCTACCTTTACATCTGCTATTGTGTGGCCAGGGAGGTTGAAGTGTTCTCCTACAGGTTTTTGTATATTGCCATTCCTGATATCAGACTTGTGTCCATTTATCCTTTTACGTAGTGACTATCCAGTCTGGCCAATGTACATAGCAGAGGGGCATTGCTGGCACATGATGGCATATATAACATTGGTGGACGTGCAGGTGAATGAACCGGTGATGTTGTAGCTGATCTGGTTAGGTCCTGTGATGGTGTTGTTCATGTAGATATGTGGGCAGAGTTGGCATCGAGGTTTGTTGCATGGATTGGTTCCTGAGTTAGAGTTGTTATGGTGCGGTGTGTGGTTGCTGGTGAGAATATGCTTAAGGTTGGCAAGTTGTCTGTGGGCGAGGACTGGCCTGCCTCCCAAGGTCTGTGAAAGTGAGGGATCATTGTCCAGGATGGGTTGTAGATCACTGATGATGCATTGGAGAGTTTAAGCTGAGAACTGTAGGTGATGGCCAGTGGACATAGTCATACTGTTTTAAATTAAAATTTAGATTCTGGAGTAAAAGATAACACCCTAACAAAGAAAAGAAATGAATATTTGCTCATAGAGCTGATATGATTTGACCTAGTTCAAGCCCTGATCTTTGCATCCCAGAGATGTTGTAAGGTAAATTCACTGATGTTTGTAAAACACTTTAAGAAATCAAAAATATTAGTTGATGGCTGCAATCTGATTCCTCGATGATGATGATTTATTTGGATTGCAGAAGCACAAAGGGGACCCCAGTCAAGGATCAGGGCCCCATTGTGCTTAGGCACTGTACAAACACAGAACAACAAAGATGGTCCTTACATATTTGCCTGGCCTTACAGCTAGAACGTTGACATTTGTAATAATTGATGGATTTGGGGAAGTATGTAGATGAAATATTATGGCCCTTGAATTATGGTTCCAGGCTTGGTTAAATTAACTGCCCTAGGTTTCCCATCAATTGAGTCTATAGCTAAGATGATATACATAACAGAAGTAATTTGATAAGCAGAATTTTCAAAAGGTGTACACTGGGTATCAAAACAAAGGCAATGATGTTCATAGCTCACTGAAGAATTTATGATGTGTAGGTGGTGGTGCTGTGTACAAATGTCCTGTGTATATTTTAAAGGGTCCCCACAAAGTAATTTTGTACAGTGCCTCTTGTAAAAGTAAAACCCTTTTGTACAAATGCAGTCCAGATGTTTGCAAGATTATGCTGTTTATATTTTTTTATGAAGCCTCAATCAGTACATTGAAAAATAGAGCTCAAATATGTCCTACTAGGCTACTGTGGGTTTCTGCAGCAATTTTATAAGCAGTTCGGCAGAATGACCTATCCTCTCAGTCAGACAGAAGCCAAACTATTTATCAATCATTTTTGGCTATACCCTGTGTAATATTAGGAAATTTGGCCAGAAAACTAAAATACTCTGTACTTCAGGACAATGCTTTGAAAGCTCAGGAGGGAAAGAACTGCAACCTAGCATGCCAAATTAACATAATCTCTCTATGAGATTAATTATTGTTTATGTTCTGTAAGCATGAGGTAAGTAGTCCCTACAGTACCCCAGTGAGGTAGGTAAATAAGTCATAGAAGTAAATCATCCACAGGATAAAACAGAAAAGCAGTAGAAGAAGTAGTAGGACTTAACATTAGACAACATTTGTGTGTGCCTATTACATGGAAAGCAGACAATTGCAGTGAAGAGGAGCTAGGCAGTGAATAAGAAAGGGAAGTTTTGATCCCCCTTGAGGAACGTCCTCCATGGGGTGTGAGAGGAGAAAAGAAGAGTAGTGGTGGCACAGGGGGAGGCCGTGGCAGTTGGAACAATGTTTAGAGTGGGGGGTGCTGAAAACCATTGAACAAAGCTGTTTATGATGGAAACCACGACAAGCCAGGAGGTGCTGTGCCCCCCCCCCCCCCCCCGGAGAGCTGGGGCAGAGAGTGGCACAGCCAGAGGGGCGTGTGGAGAGAGGCTCTCTCCTGGGCACATGAGCGGCAGGTTGCCGCGCAGATGAGAGAGCAGGAGGAGGGGTTTGGCAGGAGGCAGAGCAGAAGACGGGATAAAAGGACGATGAGACTAACCGGCTCCTCACCCCCAACACCAGCCTCCTGGGACAAGGGCAGCCTAAGGCGGCGGGAGAAGCGGCGTCAGCATGAGCGAGCTGTACAGCAAGGCGGAGACCCTGGAGCTGAGGAGAAGGCACATCGGGTGAGCAGGGCCGGTTCAGGGCAGGGGAGCCGGGGCTGGAGAGCTGCCCTTGGCAGCAGGGCAGTGCCAGGCTGTGGCCCCAGGTGCGGGGCAGGGGGAGCTGCCTGCGGACAGAGCTGGGCACAGTCCCCCGCTTTGCCCACCCAGCCCGCAGCCCCCTGAGCTTCTCCGCGCAGCGCATCCCTCCTGCTGGTCCCTGCGCTTGCTGGGCTGGGCTCCATCGCTTCCACCAGCGGTGCACACGGCGCTTCTGCCCTCAGCTAACCCCGAGACAAACGGGAGGCTTGGGAGGCAGAGCGGCGGCTCAGCCTGGGGCGGGGGATCAGTGCATGACAGTAAGTACCCTGCGCTCGGTTACATAAATCAGCCTCTATCGCTGTTACATAAAAGAAGGATGTTTGTCTTTCTTCCTCCCTCGGCACAAGTTTAGCACAAGCTGGGATCAGAGGCTGCTACATTTTAAACATTTGATCCCCAAGTTTCAGTGCTGCTTCTGCCAGGAAAGCTGGAATACAGAATTAAACGACTTTTGCAGCTAGAATAATAGGTAGTTTGTTGCCTTTAAGGTTGTTTTTCTAACATCGTTTATTGTAGGTCACTTTTAAATAGACTCAATTCTAGCTGAAATCCATGAGCCCTGTATAATAAATGGAATGAGCATCAGCTAATGGGCTTCATACTTAATTACATACTAGACCTATACAAATGACCAAAAGAACTGAGAGTTATTAATATTGTTAAGAGCACATGGTAATACTACTTTCCCCCCAGAGAACAAAGTGTTTCCACAACAGGATTTTGATGAATAAAATAAAAATGACTTGTGATCCACGGAGCCATTATAATAATAATTTACAATTCTATAGCACCTTCGCAAAGAACATCAAAGTGCTCTAAAAATTACATAACCCAGAAGTTATACAGAGCTACCAGAGGGGAGGGCAGCAACCAGCAGATAGTACATTGAGTAGTTATGTGAAGGGGAAAATTTGGTAAACACCTGCTCTTACATAAAGCTTCAAGCCGGAGCAGATAAAGCAAATCCTGTCCTCTGTTGCACCCAGGCAAATTCACAGTAGCTGCACTGAAGTTAATTGGTTTATCACTGAAACTGAGAGCACACCCTAGCATGTGATCTTGGTTTTAAAGGTCTCTTATCCATAGTGGAAATTTCATAGAATTTAGTTCACCTACCTCAGACATATGAAGGCTGAGTCATCCTGTTGGTAACCTGTGGCTTCAGGGAATTTTGGCATGTCATAGTTGGTGCTTAAAGTAGTAAATCATTTTCCTTTGGTACCTTCTATTTGTGTGGCAAAACAATGTTGAGTTTACTTATATCAAATTTAAGTCATCATACATAGGTAGTACCTCCTCATTGTAGATAACTGGTGAAAGAAATACAAAGCAAGCAAGAGGAAGATCAGTTTTTTAGTTTGTAATTCCGATATTTAAGACTTTGCCTCTTCCTGACAAATGCAGTCTCAAAAACTTACTTATTTAATATACTGTACTTGATGGCAGATTGCAGAAAAGTGAGCACCATAAAACTATGAAACAGAATAGAATGCCCGAAGTACATTTTTAAAATGCTATTGATTGTTTAATTCATGGGCAAATTTAGCACTCATAAAATGGGGGCCTAAAGGGTTTGTCTTGAGCGTAACCTAGCACAGACAGCTATGGTGCAGATTTTCCACACAAACTCTGTAGTGCTACCTGTTCTGCCACTATTAAGCCTCATCTGAGTCAAGACTGTGCAATTGTGATATAATGGGAAGTAGGATGAGACCATCAAACACTATTTTCTTTCCTGTGACTTGAATCAGGATTGAAAGAAAATATGAACTCTACCCTTGTCACGGTGTGTATCTGATACCTATTTATCATTTACTACAAGTTAAATAATATGGTTTCCTCCAGATCATATGGTCTTGATTAATATTTCACTAGGTCATGCCAAGTGAAAAGCTAATTCATCATTGTTAGATATGAAAGTACAAAGATGCTCACTGACTTTCTAATATTATGCTACTACTAAAATACTCACTTGTTTAGACTCCTAGGTGTACATATAATGCCATCAATTGTTTTAATATGCTTAAAAATCAATGCCATCATAGCATGTAGAGCCAGTCATATCTAAGGGCCAGATTTTGTGATCTAGGAGTCTTGCTTGAGTACACATTGCAGGATCAGGCTCTGTAAGGCAAATAGTAATGGAAATCTCATGGAAAGAAGTTACAACTACGAACTGAAAAACTGTACTAAAGAAATTATATTTGATAATGTTCAGTCTGCTGCTTTACCTCCATTTCACTTTTGAATTGTCTTATGGCAGTAGATTTGCAAGAGTAAATAAAGGGGAAATAGCTCTGAAAGATGCCCCTAGATAACTGCTTGATTAGGCAGAAATTCAGACACTAAATTATTTCAAACACTACAAATTACATTTTATGAGTAACAGTTCGGGTCCATGTACACAATTAATTGTATTGCATCAGGTCACCAGACAAAATGGACAATAAGGATGCTTTTAGTAAAGCAGTTTTGTTATTTGGAAACAATCACATCCCTCTTAGGTTAAGTACTAGTAAAGGTTTCTAAATGCTTTCTCCCTGTTCACTAATATTTCGGAATATAACTGTATAGTAGGAATATGTGTCATTGTTGTATGCTCAGAAAAGAAAAAAAGAGGGAACATTTTCAGAAGTGCCTAAGTGACTTTCAGAGTCTGTCTCATTAAAAGTCAGTGGGATTTGGATGCTTTTGAAAGCAAGGCTTAGCCACTTTTGAAAATTTTACCCAGAAAATCTCAGTACCCTAAGCCTGATTTTTTCAGAAGTGCTGAGCACCTCTGAAAATTAAGCCCATCATGTATTGGCATTTTGTTCTAACATATGGACTCTATAAATCTCATACATCAAATTCAGCATAGTCTTCCACTGTGCAATCAATTTTTGGCCATATATTTTAAAAAAGTTCTTAAAAATTAATCCAATTTCCAGAGAGTTAATTTTATGTAAACTTTCATAAAATGTGTAAATTAATAGGACTGTGTCAGACAAACATAGCTAGACATCCAAGGATGCAATACAGTGCACATTCCATTGTGCTCACAGGAAACCATACACAGAATTTTTGTACACAGGGACACTCAGGAAGGTTAATCCGAACTATGTTTTAAACTGAATGAGTTAAATCGTATTAAACTTCTGTGTAGACGCTTTTATTCAGAATCCAAGTGGCCTTAATTAAGTTTCACCACTGCAATTCTGAGCATGTGTGTCTCCACACAGGAGTTTAATGTACTTTTAAATCACTCCTTTAGTTAATTTGGATTAATTTTTCTCAATGTTCCCATGTTCAAACCTGTAGATACAAAAACAGGGGTTTGAAAATAACCTAATTAAGGACCTGCTCCTGTTCCCATTGAAATCAATGGAAGCCTTTCCATTCATTTTAATGAGTTGGTTCAGGCCTCACTTGACCATCAGTTAAACTACAACACCGTATCCAAAAAAAAATCATGTTGCTTCACAGTCACTTCATAGAAGAGATGGTCTCATTAACATATGATTTACTGAACAGCTTTTGTGATTTTAGTATTTCAAGCTTTGCCACTTCACTGATATAAAATAGTGTATTCCCTGGACTTCAGCAGCTGTCCATATGAAGGTGAAGGTGCCTTTGAAGTCAGTGGCAGCTTTGCCTGTGCTTTGACTGCAGGAGTTCGTGGGATTTAGTTTTTGTTTTCCTAAGCCCTGAGATCATCAACTCTCAAGATTCCGAGGCAGGGCAACAATTGAGCAAGCTGAAATAATGTTATTTTATACTTTTTAGACCTTCATGCAAAGTTTTCTTTGCTAAAGACCCTATCAAGATAGTGCGTGCTCAGGGGCAGTATATGTATGATGAGAACGGAGAAAAATACCTGGATTGTATCAACAACGTTGCACATGGTAAGTACAAAAACTCCATTGACTAAATTTACGTCATTCCCACTAGAAATCAGAAGATCCTTTTTTCAAGACAAGCTGATGGTGCCAAATTCAAGAGAGCTCCCTGACTTTCTTTGTGTGATTCAGTAACTGATCACATGTCAGTAATTATTAATAATTTCTCGTTTAGTTGGCCACAGCCATCCAGATGTGATAAAGGCTGCAGTGAAACAGATGGAACTGCTCAACACCAATTCCCGATTCCTGCATGACAACCTTGTCCAGTATGCAAAGCGCCTCACAGCTACCCTACCAGAGAAACTCTCCATTTGCTATTTTGTTAACTCTGGGTATGTCTGAAGGATTTTTCATTGACACTATTTTGTTGCTGTTTAACAAGGACATTGTCAGGTCAATTAAGGCCCAAATTTTAAACTGTGAAAAAAAAAACCAGGGTTTAACAGAAGTAACACAAATGTTTCCATGGAAATTTATTTCTAAATAACTCCAGGAAATTTTTTGTTTTGTTTTGGTCAGACTCAAAAACATCCTGTGCAGTGTTTGCTACCCTCACCTTGCTGTATAGTCTTAGTGCATGAAAACCAGAAAGTGAAACTGGCTCTCAGCAAAGTGAAATGGACTAATCTGTTTTCATTTTCTATGCCAAGCTTATGCGAAAAGGAAACAAACAGGATGTAAATAATAGGAAAATAGATAATTTGGTCAAACTAAACTAAAATGCTTACCAACCTTTTTAGTCAATGTTCTTGGCTTCACTGAAATAAATTACATGTTCAAATGCATTTTAATCCCAGATCCCCAAACAGGTATATACAGCACCAAATTCATCCCTGGCATAAATCCCTGGAGAAATCAATGGCTTAGGGGACAGATCCTGAACTCTGATGATTGGTATGATTAGTCTTTAGCAGGGAAAATCCAGCTGTGATTGGAATCGATGGCAGTTTTCCCATTGACTTCGTTAGGACCAGATTTGACCCACAATATGGAAACTTTGAAGCAGTGATGATCCTTTTCTATAACAACTAGAGGAGACTACAGCAGAAAGAGCTGATACCATGTATTTTCTGAAAATAGATCTGTGTATTTAGAAACAAGAGGGATCAAAAGAAAGAAGAAAACCCAAAAATAAAATTCAGCAGAGAAATTTACTCAATTCTCTTTGGTTGATCTCTGTAGAGGCATTAGGTGGGTCTGTTTTAATCAACAGTCCTCATTCTAATACAAAATGCTAAATACTGCTATTCTTCAGTCCAAATAGATTTATAACCCAATATCCCTAAAGGGAGTGAATCTTTTTATTTAGCATAGCCAAGGAGCTTGCACATATCAGTACTACCTAAAATCCTTATTTAGTCATTGCTGTAACATAGCCCCAGAGTGACTTGTCATGACAAGTCTTGTTGCTTCTTCTTGTTCCAGCAAATGGATCGTTGGGGTATGTGGGTTGTACTACATTTTAAAGGGGGCAATATTGCAATAAAGATTATATATTTTGTTTGGGATGTCTTACTGACAGAGGCCTATCTAAATCTTTCTACAAGATAGTATGATGTACCGTAGGTTGATGGTTAGAGAGTAGTATGGTTTGGTGCTGAGCGAGAGCCCTGACTTTCAAAGTAAACTTGGGTCTTCATCTGGGCCTGCTGCAACAAGGCGCAGAGCGGGATCTGGTCCATGTGGAGGCTGGGGAGCTGCTGGGAATTTTGTAACTTTAATATGAGGGGCAGTTGCATTGTTCTCCCAGCTGCTGTATGGAGTGGTGTTATCTGTACAAAGGGGAGGTAAAGTGCCCACAAGCAAACAGGGCTAGGGGAATAAAGCATCTCTTTGTTTGATACATATACAAAGAGCTGTTTTCCCTCTTATGTGGTATTTATGTTCTGAATCATAGCATTCTAATCTGTATAACAAAGCCCGCTGTGTTGATTGTTTGTATTCATCAATTCCATACCCTTTTTCTGTTTTAAATTAAAATGACTGATAAGTGCTTGCTAACCATCTAGCCCTGGTGTTGCAATAAACCATTTTGTACTGTGTATAGTCCCCTAATGTGTTTATTATTCGGTAGATCTGAAGCCAATGATCTCGCCTTACGACTGGCTCGGCAGTATCGTGGACACCAAGATGTGATCACCCTTGACCAGTAAGTTTGCAGAATAGCATATATGAATGCAGCTAGCCACTTCCGTAGTATCTTTATAGGTGGACTCTATATAGTTGTACGGTAGATTTCAGTGAAAAATCAGCATTGTTGCCTTCATACAAACATTATAATTAAATACAGAAGGCTCCATTTAAAGTAATGCTAACTAGGTTTTGAGCCACAATCTGACAACAAGTAGTAAACTGAGATGTGAAGGGACACTAAAGTTTGGTGGGCCTGAAAGCTGAGCTACCATGATAGATGTCCTAAACTAGGCCAGATCTCTCTCACTTACGCAGGCAAAACATCCAGAGAGCTACACTCAATGGATGTTTTGCCTGTGTGACAACTACAGGACTAGAAAACTTACAATTCTATATATGTGGGTTTGTGGTGGGGCCAGGGGGGGTTAGTTGATCCATGCTAGGTTGTTGATTGTTTTTTTTTTTTTAAATCCTAGACACACACTGTCACAGTGGCCAAACTGGTGCTACAATATTAAGAACTAACTTTTCAAAAGGGCAGATGCCCAGCCTCCCTTTTGCCATGCTATAAAATTTGTGCCTCCATAATTAACTGGAGCAAATCTGAGTGTTTGTATCCCCGACTATCTGATTTGCAGCCCTCTTTTAGAGTCTGCCAAAGTCAGTCTACATTTACTAAATCCCAGGTTTAAGGGCCCTTGTGGAATACCTCAGTGGAGGGGATCCCAACACCTAAGTGCAGTGGCAGCTGTGCCCTGCCTGTGCAACAATCGTGGATGCATGTGGCAGCTGATGGCTGGAGCAGAGGTGGGATATGGAAGGCTGGAGATGGGAAGGTGGCGAAGGTGTGCTGGCTCCCAGCAATTCTGCATCCTTTCAAAAGCCTATGGGCCACTGTTACAGGTAGACTTAGGAAGACACCAACTGTGTCTGTCCTTGCAGTGGCAGGGATGAATTTTACTTATTGGTTCCAATCTTGCTCCACTGAAGTGAATAATAAAACTCCCACTGCCTTCATTAGGTTCAGGCGTGGTCAAATTAACTTGAGCAGCCCTCACAAACACCACCCCTGGGTTTCTGGGTACTTTTTTTTTAATGCTGTGTTGTGTGTGCGCAGTTGTGAATTTTAGCTTTTCTAAAACCTTAATGATAGTGATTTTGCATTTAACTCCCATTGCAGTGCTTACCATGGTCATGTTTCTTCTCTGATTGACATTAGTCCATATAAATTTAATCAGCTGGGGAAGGAGGGCAAAAAAGAGTTTGTGCATGTGGTGAGTATTTTTTCAATTGCATATAAATTACTGTCCTTTGTAAGTGTTTTTTCCCTTTCCTCTAGTCATTTCAAAATCTGCCTGTGTGCTGGCTTTATTTCCCCAGATAAAATTATTCCTAACCTGTCAGACTACACACTCCTGTCATTTTATATCAAAGGATTAAATTCAGCAGAAATGTTTGCTACTGGGTTTGTAACAAGTGGCTTATAATTAGCTTTAATGCTGAATTGGCTCATGCTATTATCATGAATTGTGATATATTATTTGATGGGTAGGGAAATCAGTAAACAGCTGTTGTGTAATTAGCGCTCATCTGGTTAAAGCTAGAGTGAGTCCCGCACTGCAGATCTCCAGCCCCAAGTAAGCTGGATGGAGGCCTCCATATATCTCCCACTCTAGAACTGGTGCTACAGCTCTCCATGCCAATGCCATTCCCCAGGCTGGTTTCTATTTTCCAATGACTCCTCCCCGGCCCTTGGAACCCTCCTCACACTGTTTGTAGGGGTTGGCAAGCATGTGGAAGGCCCACCTTCTCTCACAAAATAGGAAGCCAAGTGGTACAACTGAAGCATAGGTTTCCCGTGGAAGGAAGGGGCATCAACCATTCTTGCAGTCTGTAAGAACTAGAATCAGTTAGCACTATAGACCAAGAACTGGCAGTGGCTACGGGCTGAATGGATGTATGTGGTGGAAGGCTCTTTGAAGAATGGAGGCCTGTAAGGTTGCTAGCACTAAGTGGCTAAGGCTGCCGCTGAGGAAAGTGCAGTGACATCGCTCTGAATAATGACTACATGGTTATTCCCTGAATGAGTTAAACTTAAACAAGGGGAATAGTCCTGCCCTCATACATTTACTCATCTCTGTATTTCCTATAAACAGATCAGCACTAAGCCCTGGAAAAGAAGATATTAGGCAAATACCTATTTCACATCTAGAGGAAAGTATCTTTCCTGTAATACATGGTACAATCTTCAACTCCTAATAGTGTACATAAAATTCAAGGCAGAAATTCAGAATATCCAAAGTTTGTGATATGTATGAGAGAAAGTGGTATTTTTTTCTGATACAGTTACATCCCTAATGAAAAACACTGGGAACTGTCCAATAGAAAATGAATATTGCAAGGAGGCATGCATTTGAGATAAACTCTGCTGCTTTCAGGCTCCTTCTCCAGATATCTACAGAGGAAAATACAGGGAAGATCATCCAGATCCAGCAAGTGCTTATGCAGATGATGTGAAAAAGATTATTGAAGACGCTGAGAAGAATGGGCGCAAGGTTTGTAGCATGAGCTGTAGAAACATTGTAACCCTGTTCAGGTTTAGTAATGAAACTACATCTGTTGGCAACAGAATAGGGGGGAAAGGGGACAAAAGATCAGCATCTATACGGTGCAATTTCTTCTCCTTTTCTGCCTTCACTCTTCTGTTATGGGTTTTATATTCTAAGGCTTCCATTGTCCCCTTGATGCACTTTCATAACTCTCATTAACATCCATGAAAGTTATATGCAAGGATCAAGAGGAGAATAGACTCATAAAAGGAGCAAATAAATCCAAAATACTGGTAGTTGAATTCACTATTTTGTGAGCCTTTGAAACACAGTCAAGCTTTCAGTCCTATTTGAGAGATTATGGTGAAAGACCTAGACAGGCTATGTAGAAAACCACTGCCTGGAGAACTGATAAATGAGGAAAATCATATTTCTAAATTCACCATTGCATTCAAGCACATTGAGAAATTTATTGCACTTTCACGCCTCGAAGCTTGGAATCCATGTACAAGCTGGTGATCACCACCACCCTTAACTTCTATAAAATTTGATTTAGAATGTCTGTTACCCAGTGCTTCCTGGGGCAATTCTAATTTTTTTGAAGACTGCTAGGGACTGATCTAAAGCCTGCTGAA
The DNA here is from genome assembly GCF_011386835.1 of Chrysemys picta bellii. Taxonomy (NCBI): domain Eukaryota; kingdom Metazoa; phylum Chordata; order Testudines; family Emydidae; genus Chrysemys; species Chrysemys picta. Next base: position 33,747,310 of record NC_088795.1, on the reverse strand, counting down.
GCCAATAGAAAGACCGCAATGGATATTGGATCAAACAGTCCCCTTTTAGTCCAAAGGTTTACATCACCTGTCTTTTAGTTTCTTCATCAATTTTTTTTCTTTTTTTGACTAACGGACAGTTTTTCTTTTCTTTTCTTGTCTTCCTTTTTTCCCTCCTTTTGCATATCTTCTTAGGTTTTGGTGCCGTAGACCTGTGACAGGACAAGTTGTGATAAAGGCTAAAGTCTCACATGCTATGGGGACCCTCGTACTGTTTGGCAGTAGTGTGCCTCTTCGAATATAGTGTTCGCTTCTTTACACGTTTCCGCTCGACCTTGTTTCCAGGAAGACTGCACTGCTGGCCAGCTCGCGTGCTCCTGTTGATGCTCAGGGAGGGTTGCACAAGCGGTGTGGGAGGCAATCTGTTACATAGCAGACTTGTGGTGACGCTCCTGGGAGATTTGGGGTAACACTGTCTGTGCTGCACAGACTTAATGTTGACAAGGAATGTAAAACTTGATGTTCCAGTGTATCTGATCTGCTGCTGTTGCCCTTTCTGATTTGGAATAACTACTTTTTTTCCCATTCCTAGCAACTGGAATTACTTCACCTATAGATTCTCTTTTGTGAAGTGCCTTGCCCTAATGTATTGCTTGTTTAGTCATTTGCCTGAGGCAGGGGTGCCCAAAGCATAGCCAGGGTGTTCTAAAAATGCAAACTCTGTCTGCCCTGTCCCTGGCCACCACAGGTTTCTACTGCTGGTGTTCCCTGACACTAAGCAATTTCTATTAATCTATCAGGGAAATCACAAGTACCAGTAAGTATGTATTTTTAATTGAAATTTCTATGTAAACTTACATGGACCTTATGAGCCTGATCCAACTCCCACTGAGGCCAGTGGGCCATCAGTAGCTGGTGGTTTAGGTCCTGGATGTGGCCCTTTGATTTCTGGCAGGCTGCCAGCGTGGCCCTTGGTGTTGCAAATTTGGGCACCCCTAATGGAAATCTTATGCTATAGCCATTGACAACAGACCACAGCTGTCCATCCCAGCATGTTATTAAAGTCACCCGACCCAGATATTTACAATTTCTTTCTGTAAGTGTTAGCTTATTTGCAAAGGCTAGATAGAGGAACATTGCTCTTACTTCGTCTTCTTTTATGTAGATTGCGGCCTTTATTGCTGAATCCATGCAGAGTTGCGGAGGCCAAATAATTCCACCTGCAGGCTACTTCCAGAAAGTGGCAGAGTATGTACAATACTTGGAATGGGCATAGCTGAGAAGTTATGCAGAGTAATAGGTTAAGGCTGTAGGCTTATTCTATTAATGCCTTAGGGTTTTTTTGTCCTTCCTTTTTGTTCCACCTTTTAAATACCATTATGTAACTCACATCCAATGGAATTTTTAGTTATCAATCGCTTTAAAAAATACAATCCATATGTTAAAAAGCAAACAAGTGGCTTGAAATAGAGTAATTTAAACATCAACCATAAAATGCAGTTGTGGGGTTTTGTCTGAAATCTTCTAAATTAATTGTATGCTCATCGGGGTCAGGGACTGAGTCAAATTGTAAACTTCTGTAACACACCCTCCTTTGTGCTAAAATTAGGCCTGGACACTAGAATCCTATTATGTGGTGTGGCATTTGGACTGTTCCTTTTGTTTTCAGATATGTGCATAAGGCAGGTGGCATATTCATAGCTGATGAAGTCCAGGTTGGTTTTGGTCGAGTTGGGAAACATTTTTGGGGTTTCCAGTTGCAAGGCAAAGACTTCGTACCTGACATTGTCACCATGGGAAAGCCAATTGGCAATGGCCATCCAATGTCTTGTGTGGTTACAACAAGAGAGATTGCCGAAGCCTTCGGTGCCTCTGGATTGGAATATTTCAACACGGTAACTTTCTAGATGAAAGTCTTCCTTTTTGTTCCTACAGCAACTTTAGTCTGTATTCAGTGCTTGCAGCAGATGCTGGGTTGATAGAGCTGGAGAACTGTAAGGGCCTAAGTTTCAAAAAACTCTGTATCCACCTTTGGAGCCAGATTTTCAAAAGAGCTCTGCACCCATGTAGACTCCTAAAAGGAAGTGGTCAGGTTTTCAAAAGTGCTCAGCACCCAACAGCTCCCATTGAGAACCCAAATTCCATGGGGCCCTTGTTTTCTTTACCTCTCAGGGGTAGCTAAACACTCTCCCTGTATCAGGAAACACTGGAGCTGTGCAGATATTACAAAGCCACTACTTTGATTTCATCTTGCCTGTTCAATCAGATGTCTGCCATCTTCTCTATTGTGATTGAGTCTTGTCACTAACTGCAGCCAAGTTCCATTACTTAGTCTGAGTCCTTTTAAGCTTTAGATTGCAGAGATTCTGAGATGTGGCTATGGAACTGAATGACTGGAATGCCGTAAATGCTATTCAGTAAGAACTGTGAAAAAAACACCATCAGGGTCGATTCATATCATCAACTTCTTTAAAAGAATGAATGATTGTAATGTTGCACCCTATCCAGTAGAAGATAATGGCTCACATTGTCCCTCTGAGCTCACATATGGAGGGGACACTGAACATGGATCTTACCTTTTCCGTATGGAAGGCTGGTCAACTGCCTCAACAGCATCATCCCTTTCTCTCTCTCTCACAGTTGCTGGACCACAAAAATAGGGTGATGCAGGCCAGTAGTTGTCCTAGCTTCTGAATCTACAAAAGAGGGGGCAGGATTAGATAGTTTTATGGATCACAAGAATATCCAGAGTTGTTATAGTTAATACAAAAATGAGTATTGGAAGGGATATAAAACCTCAAGTTTTGGGGCTTAAACAACTCTTTAACTATTAAGAGTGAGGATGAGATCTTCAGGGGTGCATGGGGGGAGGGGAAATGGAACAGATTACCCCACATCTGTCTACTGCAGGGTTTCTTGCAGCTGCCTCTGAAGCATCCAATACTGGCCATTGTCTATAACAGGATACTGGACTTCAGGGCTGATACTGGACCTCAAGGCTGATACAGCATGGCAATTCCTGTGGTCCTATGTTATTGCAACCTGAGGAACAATTGGGGAGGGACATCTTGGGTGCACCCCTCTGCATTGCATGGTTGGGGGGAGAGGAGCAAGGGAGGGAGGATACTGTATCCCATTTTCTTCCTGAGCAACCAAGCAGGGACTAAGCACAATCTTGCCTAAAGTCCCTTTCTTTAAGCTTTGCTCACAGCTTACTGACATGGGAAATGTTAATGAAGCCCCCAAGGATGGAGGCAGAACAGAATTTCAACCACTTTGTTTTCCCATTTGTCTTTGCCTTCAGTTTGGAGGCAATCCAGTGTCCTGTGCTATTGGCTTGGCTGTGCTTGATGTAATTGAAAAAGAAGATCTCCAAGGAAATGCCATACGAGTAGGGAATTATCTAACAGAGCTGCTGAACAAACAAAAGGAAAAACATCCTTTAATTGGAGATGTCAGGTAGGTACCTCAGGGTACAATTAAGAAGTTCCCAGGCAGAAGGTGGGACAGAGAAGTGGTTATTCTGGTAGCCCAATAGGTGAAGAATATAGGACAAAAATGAGGAAATTGTAAGTGATGATTATGTCTTGTTTTTATTTCTAAATTATCAAAAAAAATTGATCCTCTCCAATTTCCTGGTTTTTGTTTTTATTCATGTCATGAGTTAAAATCCCAATCCAAGCTATTGGTATAAAAGACAAAAAATCAAGTTACAGGTAGTTTGGACCTACAGGAGATAACGAGATGCTTTTCTCTTTAACTGACAAAGCAACTTTATTAAGTCAGCTATATGTATATCTTTACAAATAGCACTGAAGAACTTAGTACATGAAAGTGTAGTATCTTTCTCTATATATTTGACTCACTTGCTGGAATTGTTGGAGCAGTGTTACTATCTGTGCAAGAGAGGGGCTTTCCTATTGGACAGTGGATCTCATCCTTCTTCCTCCCTTTATATTTCTAGGGGTATTGGTTTGTTTGTTGGAGTAGATCTGGTGAAGGATCAGCAAAAGAGAACACCTGCAACAGCTGAAGCCCAGCATATCATCTACAAGTAAATATTTATCTTCTGTGTCCATGCATAAAGTACACTGGGGCAATCTCAATCTAACCATTTACCAGCCTTTTCTTAAGGAGGTTGAAAACCTTGATTTTTCTCTAGCAGATGTATACACACAACTTTAACTGGAAATTAATAACACATTTGATTTAGCATTAGAAAACTCAGATAGTGGCCCAACCCCTGGTGTAAGTAGATGTAATTCCCTGACCTTCAGCATTGTTTTCTACATACAGCTGATTGGAATTTGGTCTGATGCACCTCTCTGAATTCTGACATGTACGAGTTACATTGTGCACTTAGATGCCTTTTTACATGTGCATCATTTGTTTTCTACACAGACTGAAAGAACAGCGGATCCTCCTGAGTGCTGATGGACCCCATAGAAACATTCTGAAATTTAAACCACCGATGTGCTTCACTATGGAAGATGCAAAGCTTGTAGTGGACCAGATTGATGAACTCCTCACAGGTATGCATGCATACAGAATGTTCCTCCTTGTTCATTTCCAAATGACATGCAGGAAACACCCCCTAAAAGCACTGAAATCTAGACCATTATGTGCAGAAAATCGCAGCAAAGATTCACAGGAAAGCTGGCTTTTAGAACTTTATTTCCCTCTCCTTGACAGAGCTTTTCCCCAGGCTCTATCCTAACACACTTTCTTAATGCAGTTTATTATAAACTATGTATAGGGCCCTTTATTTACTTCTATGAAAACCTGCCAGGCCAAATCCTGCACTTACTTCTGCCACAACCCCATTATTTATTATTATTATTATCTGTTTGTTTCTGGTTGTACCCCTAACATGGTAGGCAGCAGAGTTCCTGCCCTCAAGGGTTTTGAAGTTAACGGGATTGCAGAAGGTGTAAGTCACCACAGCATTAGGCCCACTGACTTTAAAGAGGTTGCACAGGTGTTGGATAGATCAGTAAATAGCTAAACTTTTCAAAGTGACCTCTAATATTGGATTCGTCAGTTTTTCATTGCACAACTTTCAACATGATGGGTCAAATTCTGCTCTCCTTTACATCCCTGCAATCCTGCCAACTCCTCTGTCCTGTGGCAGGCAATTGTCCCAATGCCAAATGACTCCAGAAATGTGGGAGCATAAAGGCACCTTTACATTCTCTACTCCTCATCCGTATCGAGTACTCCTTGGCCACAACTGAGGATCTGGCTCAGTGGAGTTCATCATCATCATCATCATCATGTTCCTATTAGGCCTTTGGCGTTTAGGGCAGTGACGAAGCTCCTCCACTCCTGTCTGTTTCTGGCAAGTCTTTCAATGGTCTCCAGCTGTGCCCCAGGTTTTTCAGCTCAGCTTCCACAGCTCTTCGCCATGGTTGTTTTCGGATGGCCTCATTTTCGCTTGCCTTCAGGTGTCCATCTTATTGTTACTCTGGTGATGGAATCAGTTTCCATCTGAAGCACATGACCAATCCAATTCCAACGCCTCCTGTAATGATGGTGCTCGGATCCTCTTGGCTGGACTGTGTCAATAGATCTTGGTTTGACATTGTTCTGGGCCAAAAGATACAGAGGATTTTTCTGAGGCAGGTTGTATGGAATGAAGACAGTTTGGACATGTCATACTTTCTCATTCCCCAGCATTCTGCACTATAAAGTAGTGTTAAAAGTACGCAGTTCTGATAAATCTTGAGTTTGTATTTTGATGATTTTCAGACTGTATTTAAGCTCCTGAAGGTGTTCCTGGCTTAATTGATTTTGTTCTGGATGTCCTGGCTTGTTCCACCATCCTGGAGTTACACTGGTGTAAATTAAGTCAAAATTAGGCCCTTTATTTATGTGCCGACCTGAAGACAGATCTGTACAGAAGTGCTAAGCTTGCAAATTTCCCCTCTGCTCTGAATGTCCACCATCCTCAGGCTACTAATCATGATAAATTCATCGTTCTCCAACAAGGTGTGTTAGAAAGGGTTAATTAGTTCTTCAGTTAAGCTTATTATCTTTCTGTGCAGTGAACATGTGGCTAGTAGCTCAAGTGCAGTATTGCCAAGGTAATAGACATTACGCCTTTTTATGGGTGCAATTATCGTAACAGGGACAATGCTTGGCAATGAATATGATCATTGAATACTTTTGCTTGTTTTAGCTTTGGAAGAAGCAACTGGAGCCAGGACAGGAAATGGAAGATCTTCAACTGCACAACATAAAAGAAAAGTATGCTTTCTTTTTGGTGTCTTAAAAAAAGGTGTTGGGGAAACATGTACAAATGACTTTAGTGAAGGTATAGCATAAGTGTAAGTGATCTAGACTGATGTAACTGAGATCAGAATCTGATCTATGATAAGAGAAGACAGAAAACAATCCGAAAGATTCCTGTTACTGAACAAATATGAAGAGCTGAGTAACAGACTGTATTCTTTAAATATTATTTTCAAAACGTTTCAAGGATTTCACTTCCAACTTATACTTTTGAGTATGAATAGCCTACATGATTGGACCCCATAGAATGTAATGTTAGCCTTGGGCACTAAAAATATGCATATTACAGATGGCCCTGCAAGGTTCCCTAAAGAGCATATGCTGTATGTGTTTTCGGGAACCGAAGGGCTGGAGAGCAATAATTGAATTTCCCAGTAGGATGACTATTAAGGCAGAGATCCTATACTAATGGCTACTCTAGAAATACCATAAATGGGGCCTATGCCTCCTCTCACATACCCTTGTGTAAAATTGGAATAACTCCATTGATCTGAATGGAATAGCTTCACTGAAAGAGGAGAATCAGGCAGACAGTTTCCTAACCCTAAAGCCAAAGTATATGATTAGAGATGGATACAAACATATGCTCATTCATTGAAACTTTGTGTGTTTCAGATGACTAATGAAGGGAATTCCCAGTCAGACTGCATTAGTGAAAGCATCAACCATATCAACGGAACTGCCTGCAGACAAAAAAATGGCTTCTACACTGATAACCGTGCAGTGCCTTGTAAAAGGATCAGAACATGAAAAGAGAAGTTTTCTTTAGATCAGTGTATTTAAAAAGACAAAAAACAAGAAAAGGCTGAGTGGATGTGTGCAAGTATCATACTGATTATTTAGGGTCCAATCCTGCCTTCCTTACGTGAGCAAGACTCCATGTAGCTTTATTGGTAGTTTAAACTACATTTTCTCCTACATAAGGACTGCAGGGTCAGGCCTTTAACTTAACCAGATAAGGGTATGCTAAATAAAGTTCTGATTTTTTAACCCTCTTGGGTCATCATATTTAGGCTTGGTATAAGTGAATGCAACGCCACAGAAATTCATGGAGTTGCTCCCGCTTACGTAAGGTCTGAATTTGGCCCATGGTGCTTAATAACCATGGAACCACTGCACCAATCCTATTAAATCCTTGTTTGCGAAGCATTACACCTTTTACTGTATTTGAAATTTCAGTATGCAATATTGAGATGTTAATTACTTTCCATGTTTTAATGGCTCAGTTTACAACACAAACCTTGAGAGACAATTCACACTGGGAAAAGATTTAGGGCCTACGGACCAGGTCCTCAGCTGATATAAATTGGTATTGCTGTAGTGAAGAGAATAGAGCTCTGCCAAGTTTAAGGATTGGGGTGGGTGTATCCAATTATATGAACACAACATGTATGCAAGATTCTCACTTAATATTTAGAGATGAAAAGAGTTTGGATCATATTTTTTTGCATAGCAAGTGACTATAATTTATTCAACTTTTTGTCATGGGTAAGTGGCAATCTACTCAGTAAAAATTATTGTAAAGAGAATCTGTTTAAAACAAAAGGCATCTTTCCATGCACAACAAATGCAGGAAGATTTTAAAAATCAATTATTTTAGCCTCAGGCTAGCATGAAAATGAGATTTCCAGGGGTAACCTCAATTTGAATTCTTATGATTTTAGACATGTTTAATTGCTCTACTAGCCTTGTACAAAATCGGGTCTGATTCTTTGAAGTGCTGAATGCTGTCAACTCCCATGGAAGATAGTCAATAAACTTTGAGGGTGCTCTGCACCTGGCAGGATTGGGACCTCAAACATATAACATTTGTTACATTACTAAAAGGGGAGTTCCACAGACTAGAGCGTGAGACACAGAACAAACTAACACAAGGATCAGGCGGTATTCTTCCTCCAGCTTCCCACCTGGGTTTGGGTGGGAGGAGAATCCAGAGGAGCTCAGATGGCTCCCCTCACTCGCCCCAGCTTAAGCACTTTGGACTTGTTTTTCTGCCTCTAGCAGTAACATGGACCTTGAATTGCACAGTGTGAGTGTTAAAGTTGGATCAGGGCTTTCAAGTGCCACAATTTTAATGCATGCACAAGTAGGCTTTATGGAACTAATTGAGGGCTTTTAAAAATTAGTTATATTTACTTTAACAAAGACATTATGGCTTTATAATTTTCATTTACTAAGTCTTGCTGTTTTATACTTGCTGTAAATGACTTTTCATTAATTGCAAATGATGATTGAAAACTAAGAGGTACTGCTATTTCTAGTCAGTCTTATCTAGTTTTATACCTTCAACCATTATGTTATATTGATATTTTCTGTATGAACTCTTCTGGTAACATCAAGCCAGCTGCTTATCTGTTCAGTGGTCCTTGGTTATTTCAAAAATTAAAGTTATTTGTAACCACAAAGACCTTGTGCACTTTGTTTTGAATTTAACCATTTACTCTTTTAAAAACCCACTTAGTTAATGAGGAAAGTAGTGTTCCGGCAAGCCAAGGATTGCCTGCAAATTGACAGTTATATACAGGCATAGCCTACCCATGTTATAACATGGCTTTATTGCATAGATTATAAACTAGTCAGGTATTGTCTATACTGGAATCTAAAATGGGCTTTAGCACCTTTCTAGAACAGTTTTTAAACACTTCTAAAAAGTCTCATTTAGAAGCAATAGAAGATCTTCATACTTTATCTGTGGCAGTCTTATTTTAACATGGCATATATCCCCATGCAGCTGATTAACAGAGTACAGATCCTCAAGATATAGGCCTTGTCTGCATGAGAATGTTATACCAGTGTAAGTCAGTTTTTTAAAACTCATGTCATTAATCCAGTGCCAATGGGAGTTAGGTACCCAGCAGGGCCAGCTCCAGGCACCAGCTGAGCAAGCTGGTGCTTGGGGCGGCAGATTGTGGGCAGAATGCTGCCTCCAAATCTTAGGGCGGCAAGGCTGCTTTTTTTGTTTGTTTGTTTTTTGTTCTTGTTCTGCTCCGGCCGCCCTGTAGGGGGTGGTGGTGCGGAGAACCAGAGCGCCCTGCAGGAGCCCTCGCGGCAGGAGGCGGCGCAGCAGGAGGGGCCGCGTGGCAGCGCCCCTGCTGTAGCCCTGGCTGCTCCCTTCTCTCTCTCTCTCCCGCCCACTCCCCCCCCCCCCCCCCAAGCTGGTCCCCCTGTATCTGCGCTCCGGCCGCACCGCAGGTTTTTTTTGCTTTGCTATTCCGGCCACCCTGGTTTTTTTTTTTTTTTTTTTTGGCGCTTGGGGCAGCCAAAAAGCCAGAGCCAGCCCTGGTACCCAGGCACTTCTGAAAGTCCCACTGGGTGCCTATCTGCACCTTTAGATGCCTAAATACCACTAAAAATCTGGCCCTCGGTTGCCTTCCATTGCAAATATAAAGTGAAGTGTGGGGCCGATTGTCCCTGCAGTTTATAGTCAGCCTCCTCCCTTCCTCCATCTGGGCTTTCTCCTGACAAGGATGTAAAGGTTGTGCTAGCTAACACTTCTAAACTAGGCACGTTTTAATTCACTCTGTGCTAAACTGGTTGAGTTATCGTCTAGGCTCCCTCCTAGGGTTTAACCACATTCAGCCAGTGGCCTGACCTCAAGGTGGGTAAGACAAAAGCAGAAGAACAACAGCTACTCTGCTGCAGTAGCAGGTGACCCATCCCTGGCCAACGTAGAGGACAGGTAAAGAATAGACAACAAGGATCAATAGGTAAGGACAGAGGAATAAGTGTAGCTTTAGCTACTGACAATCATTATCCTGAATGATGGAGCCATGAGGGCCACATCTACTGATGGGTGGGGGAAAAGGGGCAGAAGCTAGTGGGATTCAGAGGTGGCTGAAGACTTCTATTGAGGAAGTATGGTGCTATGAGCCTTGTCAGCTGCTGAAGATTTGGACATGGGATGGAGTTGTAGGATACACATTCTAGATCAAACTGCACCCAGCCCTGTGTGAGTGCACAGGGGGGAAAAAGGGTACAAGAAGGCTTCTCCCCACTCTTGAATGTGGGGGAAGGACCAGGCAAAATGCCAGTGCTTGTGCACTCGGTGTTTTGCTACCAGACATATTTACATTCCCTTATAAGGTTTGTTTGCAACTCAAGGTGCTTAACATGTTGTAAAGGCTACTGTGGATAGTCCCCGCAGACTTGTTCTAGGCCAGCAGTTCTCAACCAGGGGTCTGAGGCCCCCTGAGAGCCCTCAAGCAGGTTTCAGGGGGTCCCCAAGTAGGGTCAGCATTAGACTCCCTGGGACCCAGGACAGAAAGCTGAAGCCCCTCTGCCCTGAGCTCCACCACCTGGGGCTGAAGCCAAAGCCAAAGCCTGAGCAGCTTAGCTTCACGGGTCCCCTTACGATGTGGGGCCTTTGGCAATTGCTCTGCTTGCTAATGCCGGCCCTGGCTTTTATATGCAGAAAACCAGTTGTTGTGGCACAGTGAGCCATGGAGTTTTTATAACAAGTTGTGGGGGGCCTCAGAAAGAAAAAGGTTGATACCCCTGTTCTAGGCTACTCTGTAAAGCACAAATGTGTCAGAAGTATCCACACTAACTGTTACAAATGTGTTAACTACTTTAAGTTAACTGGCGATAAATTAAATCCATCCAGATAAAAATGCCTAGAGGGATGGAGTACATTCTCTGCCTTTAGAGTACATCTCCTCTGCAATTAGACATCCACAACTGGCCCGTGCCAGCTGACTCAGGTTTGTAGGGATCAGGCTAAAGGGCTGCCTGAGCTCCTTGAGCCTGAATCAGCTGGAACAGGCCAGTTGTGGATGTCTCACTGAGGGGAGACATACCCAAATGGATTTAGCGGTAACTTCCCTCCGCTTACACTGCAGAAAGTATTGTCTGGCCCACATAGAATGCCTCCTGAGCTCCTGCTGAGACACTATGTCGCTGTCCTACTCCCTACTGAGGCCCAATTTAGCCCTCTACTTGGATGGGCCATGGGCTAGTGCAGGGGTAGGCAACCTTTCAGAAGTGGTGTGCTGAGTCTTCATTTATTCACTCTAATTTAAGGTTTTGCGTGCCGGTAATACCTTTTAACGTTTTTAGAAGGTCTCTTTCTATAAGTCTATAATATATAACTAAACTATTGTTGTATCCAAAGTAAATAAGGGTTTTAAAATGTTTAAGAAGCTTCATTTAAAATAAAATTAAAATGCAGAGCTCCCCAGATCAGTGGCCAGGACCAGTGAGTGCCACTGAAAATCAGCCCGCGTGCCACCTTCGGCACACATGCCATAGGTTGCCTACCCCTGGGCTACTGTATTGTTCCACACAATTCAGTACAAGTGAGGCAAAAGTAGTACACAGTTTCCAATGAGCAAAGTCCAGTGGGATTTATTAGGAAACTTATTTTCAGAAGCACAGCACAGCAAACTGTACCATGCCCCCCACTCTACTGCGGAGACATGTCATTAATCTCGAATTTCAAACGACACATCAAACACCACATTTTCCCAAAGCTAATTTGATGTTGAAAGTGGTTTACAATCTTATAAACCCAATGGGCCTACTTCGCTGCTGCCTTGCACTGTGTGTAGTCATCATTCACACCCATGCCCAGTGGGTGAAAACACTATCATTATGAGTTGGCAAGGGTTTACACCCACAGTGTGCTACACCCATGACCATGAGGTGCTAGGCTGTGGAGAATAAGGCTCAATAGTTTTGCTAGTAAGTTGCTCAAACTGCAAGCAGCAGACATACTTTTTTTTTGTTTTTTGTTTTTTTTTTGTTTTTTTTTTTTTTTTACTAACAATGAAGTTTGGTGCCTTTTTAGTTTCCTTGTAAGAAACTCCTACAATTTGAATGGTTTTAGGGCACAAAAACCAGAGCTAGCAGGACTTGGGTTGGACCTATCTGCACTACTACTATTCTTGTTTATATTCTGCTAGTACTTTTGGGCCTCAACTGAGATCAGGGCCCCACTGTGCTGAGAGTGTCTCCATACTGAAGAGTTTACAATCTAAATAGTCATGCCAGATTAATGGATGGGAGAAAGGAAATACAGGTGGGTAATGGAGGCTAAATGACTTGCCCAAGCTTATATAGGAAACTGGGAACTGATCCCAGATTTCCTGAGTTCTGTTCCACTGCATTTGTCACCTGACCAACGTTCTCATATCTTGATATATGCTCAATGTATTAGACAGGCAAGTTGGAATAGGGAGAAATAACAGCACAGCACTTGCTGATAATGGTTATGAAAGACCATTGTACACAGCAGGTACATTTACACAGCAAGCAGGATCCTGCAGCAGCAAGTCTCAGAGCCCCACGCTATGATGCTAAAAATAGCGGTGTAGCCATTCCGTCTCAGGCTGGGACCTGGACTTCAGAGCCTGAGCCAACACAGCTATTTTTAGCACTGCAGCAGGAGCCCTGCAAGCCAGGGACTGTATACCTGGGCTCTGAGACTCCCTGCCTTGGGCTCCTGCTTGCTGCGTAGACATACCCATTGAGGGCCCATACAAGCACAATTGACTTGAAAAAGCACATTACAGAAGGCATCCCTGTACATGACAATACTGAGCTGAAAGGAAAATATATAACAAGCATCTATACCTTTGAAAAATACAAGCCATCTTGGCATTAGCTCTGAAACACTGCAGTATGAATACACCCAGTTGTCAAACATTATAGAAAACCAGGTTTGAATTGTTAGCATCGCAAAAAGCGTGAGAACACCAGGCAGAAACTCAAACCCCAGAGGCCTCAATGGCTTTGGGAGTTAAAAATTGGGGTAGGGAGAAATAGGCCTGGTTCATATGTAAAGGACTCCCCTCATTCAGGGATCCTGTTTGTACACACCTCACACTATCCCTGCATGGTGGGTGCATCCACAGCAGGAAAAAAGGGTGTGTTTGAGAGCTGTGTTAGCTAATGCATGGTAAACTCCTAGGATTGACAAGGCAGATATATCTTTTGTGTGTTAGCAAGTCCCTTGTTCACACTAGGAGTTTATCATGTGTTAGCTAAGGTAGTTTAAACCAAACACCTTCCCTCCTCTTCCCTTCTCTCTCCCATCAACAGAAGACGAAGCCAGATCAGTAATAGCACTCCCTTGTCTCTTACAGTTCTTGTATTCAGTTTTATCCTCCCAGCTGAAGCTCTTGATTTTACCAGGCAATGTGGTCCAGTAAAAGAGGCATCAAACTGAGAATAAGATAACCAGGATTCTATTCTTGGCTTTACCACTGAATCACTGTGTGTACTTGAACAAATCACCCCCAGGAAGTTAGGTGCCTAAATACCTTTGAGGATCTGGGCCTTCACCTCTCAGTACCTCCATTTCAAGATTATTTATCAGATGCCACATGGATGCATTATGAGAACCTCGTGGAATATCTGGATGGACAGTCTAAGAACTAGAGAGCAGCCTGAATGAAAATCCTGAATTCAACACTTGAGAAGCTTGGAGCAGGATCAGCACTTCACAGGCTCAGGACAAATCTCTAGTATGCAAAAACAGTGTTTCACACTTCAGGTCCCTGAAACACAAAGTTGAAGCAAGCAACATTCTGACCCCCTGGTAAAGAGTTAAAATGGGTGAGGTGGTAGAGAGAAAAACAGAAGGAGATGATTGATGAGAAAGACTCCAGAATGGGTCAATAAGAGTCTGCTTATGAATGTCTTATTAGATATAGGCAAGGAGTGTAGTGTTGTGGTTAGAATAAGGAACTGGAGGTTAGGATTCCTGGGGTCAGTTTAGCCATTGATTCATTATGCAGCCTTTGCCAAATGACTTAATGTCTTTGGCCCAGATCCTGAGAGGTATTCAGGGTCCTAATTTCCACTGAGTTCAGTAGAAGCTAGGAGCCTAAGTAACTTTGTGAACCTGGGCCTTTGTGCCCGAGCTTCCCATCTGTAAGACAGCTGTAATAACCACTGCATGGGATTGGTATAGGGAAGGTTCAGTTAATGAATGTAAAGTACTTTGAAATTATTGGATGACAAGCAGTAACTAGAAATGTAAATTATTATTCTTGGTAATAAGTCACACCCTAACAAAGTACAGATAGTATTGATTACTAAATTTGCAAATGATGCAGTCACTTGTCCTGCTTTTGCTTATCATATGCCACACCTATTCATGCAGCTCTGCTAGCTGAAAAAGCCATCATCATTAGGACATAAAGCCTGACTTTGTTTGGCATGAAGTCAGTCCATCACTATTTTAAATGACACGAATGATAAAGCACACCCACGGAACCAAAGGCGGACTGTCCAGAAAGTTCTATAAACATGTTTTCAGCTGGCACAGAGCATTTATCTAGCAAAAATAAAGGCAAGGCTTATCCTTGATTACTCAGCTTCTTCACTCTAGTCACGGCATGAGGAAAGAGATGTGTACATATAATGCTCCTTCATATTCCATAAAGCTGTTCTTGGGAGCAAAGCTGTCTGCACACTGTTCATGTGGGTCCTGTTTCTCCGTTGCCTTGCACACCTGTGCAAAGTACATAGTGGCAAGTTAGGCCCACTTTGCACTCTTTGAGGAGGTGTAAATTACTACTCAGTGACAGGCAGTGGTGAATGAGGCCCATGAAGCCAATAATTGCTTTCAGTCTAAAGCTTTATCAAGATGGGAAAGGTTTATGCAGGGGTTAGAGCTATAATTATACAGGTACACTAAACTGACAGAGTGCATTCACACATGTCTAAAGTGGCTGAAGCACCTTCCCTTGCGAAGGATAGGGTCCACACAGCACAGCTTTCTCAGTAAGTTCTGCTGCCAGACTGTGCATTATGGGTTGTTTTTTGCAGTGGATTGTGGGGTATGTTACTAGAATCTACTGGACTTCTGAGACTTGGACTAAAAAACCTCCCTTGCTTCCTACCATGGTATCTTATAACAATGTGTTTTTGTTAGCCAACACCATTTTCAAACTGCTTCCATTTATAAAAAGAAACCAAACAAACCCAAAGTGCTGTCAGGCAGCATGGAGGGAACACTGGCAGGCATCGCACTCTGGAGTTATTAATTCCAACGTGATCCAAATGTACTGGAAATCATGAAGACTGGTGGCTGTGGATGAGATATAATACCATGCCCACCGCCGCCATATTTGTGCAGGTGGGGGGGGGGGTCACAAATATGTATAGGTGGGCTCATAGCTATTTTCTTTGTACTAGGGGGTGGAATGGCATGGGAGCTGTCTGTCCCTTGCCATGGGAATGAGAGTACCTACCTGTGGTGGAATTTCGCTCTTCTCCCACTCCTTGGCCAGGCCCTGGATATAGTACATTGCACATGCACCTGTCTTACCCAAGAAGTCTGAGTTTGGACTCCTCTGGTTTTTCCCTTTGGAGTGGTGAAAAGTGGCCACAGTCTTCTTAAGCCAAAGTATTGTTTATTTTAACAGTAGGAACAGAGCATATAGAGAAAAATAATTTTACAAGCAAACAGTCTACACACTCTTTTGCCTAAGGTCTAACAATCTCCTGATGGTAACCTAGGCAGACCTAACTTGTTTAGACATCTCTGGTGGCCAGGGTTCTGTGATTCCCCCAGACAACTACTCACCTCTCTTGAGAAAGGGTCCCTTTTATTCCTGCCAGGGTTCATTTCTTCTTCTGTGGTCACAGACCTTCTCCTGCCCTGTTCCAAACCAGGTTTGAAGGTTGGCCAGAAACAACAAAAAATTAAGGGTAATAGTCCTAGCATTGTTGCTTAATATTCCTTAAGTGTTTTCTGAGGTGGCTTATCTTGAGTCAGTCTGTTCCTTCCTGCCTGTTTCTCTAGTTAGTCCTCCATTGAATAAACCCCATATATTCACAGAAAACATCCCAATAATCAGGCCAGTGTGCAGTACTCATAAGTTACAGAGCAGCTCCAAATCTATAACATGTGCTTTTGCTACTGCTATATTATTGCTTTTTCTTTCATTATAATAAAGTTACCTCATTTGCGTTGTCCTTGTCATTTTTCTCCTCTGCTGCTGGACCATCATATCGTGCATTGTACTGGTTGGGTGGTGGTGGTGGGGAATGGCAATTGAAGGATAGGGAACATCAAGTAACTTGGGGAGAAGGGTGGGATGGTATGTGTTTGTGTATGGGAATGGGGTTGCCTATGTTTTTGGTGGGGACAAAGCTGCATTTGACAGCATTTGGCTGGTTGCAAGTTCTTAGTTGTCTAGGGAATTTCCTCCTCATCAGGGTCTGTGGTGCCCTGTATGGTTTCTGAAGGTGCATCTCCATATTGTGGTCTGTCATGAAATTGTTCAACATATACTGAGATTAGGGTGACCAGATGTCCCGATTTTATAGGGACAGTCCTGATATTTGGGGCTTTGTCTTATATAAGTGCCTATTTACCCCCCACACACACACCTCCTGTCCCAATTTTTCACACTTGCTGTCTGGTCAGCCTAACTGAGATTCTGTGATGGCCTCAAGTAAAAATAGAGTTTTAGCTCCTTGAAGTAAGCACATGTACTAGGAGCATTACCAGAGGGGTGTTTTTTTTGTTGTTGTTTTTTTTGTCGCCAGCTACAACAGTGCTATGAGAACGCCTGTTCTGACTTTCAGGTGACATTAGAATCATGGAATCATAAAACTGGAAGGGACCTCGAGAGGTCATCTAGTCCAGTCCCCTGTACTCATGGCAGGACTAAGTATTATCTTGCCCATTCCTGACAGGTGTTTGTCTAACCTGCTCTTAAAAATCTCCAATGATGGAGATTGCACAACTTCCGTAGGCAATTTATTCCAGTGCTTAACCACCCTGACAGTTAGGAAATTTTTCCTAATGTCCAACCTAAACCTCCCTTGCTGCAGTTTAAGCAACATTGTAAACAAGAAGTGAGCAGCATTATATCCTGCAAATGTAAACAAACTTGTTTGTCTGAGTGATTGGTTGAACAAGAAGTAGGACTGAGTGGACATGCAGGCTCTAAAATTTTACATTGTTTTATTTTTGAATGCAGGTTCTTTTGCACATCATTCTACATTTGTAAAATCAACTTTCATGATAAAGAGATTGCACTGCAGTACTTGTATGAGGTGAATTGAAAAATACTATTTCTTTTTGGGGGGGGTTATAGTGCAAATATTTGTAATAAAAAATAAATATAAAGTGATCACTGTACACTTTGTATTCTGCATTGTAATTGAAATCAATATATTTGAAAAATGTAGAAAACATCCAAAATATTTAAATAAATGGTATTCTATTATTAACAGTGCGATTAATCGTGATTCATTTTTTTAATCGTTTGACAGCCCTAATTTTCACCCTATGGGCTGGCCAAGGATAACTATTGCTCTGAGTACCCCCTAGCTGTACTCAATTTTGTAAGATCTATGATGTTGCTTTTGCTCTCTGATTTGATAACTCCCACATCCAAAACGACCTTTCAAGATGGTTACACCAACACAGTGGTTACAACAAATACTTGTGCAAATACACAGGATACTCATAAACATGCCCAACACTCTCTTTCTTCATTTATTCACATAAATATTTGTGGAAATCACATAAAAGGGGGCTACATGAAATCACATGAAAACCATCAAGGTGAATTGGCATGTCCTATTCATTGAATTTTTGCAGTGTTCTCCCATATTATTAATCTTGCACCTTACATAAATAATTTAAAAAGCCTGAACTGTCTTATTCTCCTCCTTTGCTTGGTTTTCTCCTTCCCTTACTCAGCCTTCTCTTTTCTGTTCTTTTCAGAGGTCTTAGCATTCATTTAATAAGGATCTCCAATGAGAACAAAAAAAAGACAGCAGAGAAGACAAGGGAGCTCAGCAGAAGAACACTTTCATTAAATAATTTCTACTGCTGTCCTTGAATACCTTGACATATGTTGCAGCCAATGATTCCAGGAAAACTGATTATTTTTACATACACAACTTCAGAACTACAGAAGGCAACTTGCATAACCAGCACTGAACAAATAGCTCCGCATGGGGTAAGGGGCAGATTAGCACTGGCCTATAAAAGTGTAACAAACAACTGAGTCAAGCAGTTGATAACATTAATATAGGTCTGTAGTCTTACACAACAGCTGGGTCATCGTTCAGGAACAAACTCCAGCAGGGACTCAGTACACAGATGACAGACACATTCAGTAGCTCTCGAGGCTGGCAGCTAAAGAATAGCTCACCTTGAGAGAGGGACTGAGTCTAGCAAAACAGATTACAATTTTTATCTCTTGTTAAGAGACTTATTTTCTTAACTTCTTACATCCTTAGTTACAAATCCAGACAGTACATCTGTGAAACTTCTATAGCAAAGTGATAAATTCAGACAGTTCATAAACTCAAAGAAGGAATAATAAAGTCACATGCATAGGTGGTCACTCTTAATGTTTAGGCAGTGACACAACTGATATACAAAGAAAGAGCAGGTGCCATACTTGACTCTGGGAGGCCTATCAAAACAATCTGTATTCATTTTTCCCCACTTGTGGCTTTGACTGGCCTAAGAAATTGTTTTCTGCACTACTATGTGCACAGCCTGGTTTTGATTCCTAATCTCTTGCTCTTTAGGCTAGGAAATCGATTTGCAATCTTAGAGCTCATCTGGGTTTACCTAAGAGCTTGTCTACATGGTGCATCAGTGCACAACCTTATAGTGTGGATTAGAATGTTTCACACTAACTGGCCCATGTGGCCTCTGTTGGTGCACACAAGAATTCCCTTGTTAATTTAGTGTTATTTGAAATATCTAAATAAATTTTGTTTAGGAATAACTAAGTTACAGAGAGATTTGACAATAGCCTACAATGCATGTGTTCTAGTAGGCCTGATTGTCCACTGCCTTGTATCACATCACATTCACTTTGCACAGGTGTAAATAACCATACAAAGGGCAATGCTGAAAATCAAGCCCACTGGGCTTAACTTTCTAAGCACTGAGGTGCAATTGCAGATATCTAAAGAGTTGCACATTGAGGCTGGGATTTTCAAGAGGTGCCTCAGGCCATCTCTACATCCAGAAGTTGCACCCTTTATACTGCATCCACACTAGGGTTGTGCCAGTATGATTTTTTTCAGTTAAAAAAAGTGAAATAGTTATATCAGATCAAAAACTGTGTAGACCAGATGTAAGGGAGTTAAGTTCATTGGCAGATAAGAAGCTCAGTGGGATTTGGACACCTAACTCCTTCGGATGCTTTGACAATCCCAGCCTGAAATAAATGCAGATGCCCAATTCCATGTACTTCAATAGGTGTTTCATTTTGATCAACCCCTCCAATGTTTAGCCAAGAGCCTGTGAATCTGATATCTCTATCATATTAAGTATATCAAGTCACTAACACTGAAGTACAAAAAGCAAGGAATCATCTCCCATATCACACTGCTGTTCACCCCATTCCTAGCTGCAAAAAGCTGTCCATCTGTTTGATTACTTTTTTAATCTTTGAAGCCCATGTGTTGTGTTGTAGGACAACACATTGTTACCTTCCTCAGAGCTTCAGTCCAGGAAACGTTTCCCCTGCTGAATCACAGCAAGATTCATTTTGAAATAAGTGAAATAAGACTTACGTTCATGCTCACTAGCTTTCTGTACAGAGAACACAGTGCAAACGTATAAAGTGAGAAGCTTAGATGCATTCTGTGAACTACCTATGTTACAACTGGCCTTCATGGAATAAATTTGAGTGTGTAAATTTAAAAAAACAAAACAGGCCTGATTCTTATTTCACACTGGGGTCAGTCACAGTGTAAAACTTGTGTAAGTTTGAATTTTCTGATTTCTGCTCTAAATAAAGCAAATGCTTAAGGTGAAAGAGACATGAATTAAGAAGGAGATGTGAGCTTTACTTTTGAATTTAACCTACTAACGCTTAGCTTTTATATAGCACTTTTCATCAGTAGATCTCAAAGTGTTCTACAAATATCATACCCTGGTTTACAGAAGGGTAAACTGAGGCACAGAGAGAGTTAAGTGTTAAGAGTCACCCAGCAGGCCAGGGGCGGTAATATAACCCATATCATCGGAGTCCCAGTCCAGTGTTCTATCCACTAACCATGGGATCAGGCTAGTGTAAAATACTCATTTGTAGCCTGGATCAAATGCATAGGAGTGTCCACACTAGCCTTTACAAATGTGTTATGTATCTCTGGTTAAATGATTGCCAACTAACTTAAGGTACTTCAGTCTAGTGAAGGCAAGCCCCCCAAAAAGAAAGAAATGGCATATTTGGTGATAACTGACCAAATACTGCTCACCTTAGCTATATGAGAAATCCCATGGTTTCAGTAAGACTTACACATGAGTAACGTGAAAAGGATTTGGTTCAAAATATGTATTAATTATTCACAAGGCTGGAGCAGCTCTGATCCATTCCTGTTTCATCTGTTAAACTTTAAAAGATTTGACACTGCACTGAAGTAAAATTAAGTTGATAGAGGCAGCATAAGGCTGTTTTTCATGGTTATCTCTTTCCTGATACTGTCCACAGTTCTGTAACTTCACAGAGATCCTATCAGTTTCAGTGGAAATTCCCTGCAGGAGCAGTTGCAGACCTGAGCACTTTACATAGCAGTCTTGCTGTCATAGTAGTCTAGCTCCTAGTACTGATCAAAATGCTCATGTAACATTCTTACATAAGAACTCATGGCCTTGTGTGTTCTGAAGTCTATGGTCGTTTAACCAGACAAATTCCTGCCAACCACTGAAAGTTACACTTGGGGACATTTTTAAGAGAGAAATAGGCACAACTCCATACAACTCCTTTAGACTAGAATAGCTTTTTGGAGGGATGAAACAGAGACATGGAAAATAATTTGCTAGAAGAATTAGGGACTGTCTCTCCCCAGAGTAATTCATATTGAATTGCATCCCTGCAGTTGGCAATCTGGAGCCTGCTTCTGGTCTCACCTACGCTAGACTAAGTCAGGAGCAATTCCATTGAAGTCAATGGGCCAAACAGGTGTAAACAGCTACCAGATCAGAGTGGTAGTGTTTTTACACTCACTTCTGCATAGGTGTAAATTACTACACAAGGACCAAGAAAGAATCAGGAACAGGGCTACATTAAAGCATAGGCACTATAGGCATTTGCCTAAGGCCCCCCGACTCCTGAAGTCATGTTTGTTACAATCCCAGCTTTCATTTAAAAAAATAAAATAAGATTTGTGAAGAAAACCTCAAAAATGTAAGATGAGTCTGGCCAATGCAGTGACATCTGCTTGAGTCTGCAGAGAGCCTGAACCAACAGCAACAGAACAATTAAGTCCCAGCTTCACTGCTCCGGGAGACCCTGCTGATAATATCCCAGCAGAGGATTGTGTGTGGCAGAAGAGTGCAGTGGGCTCCACCCACCCCACCTAAACATTCACCTGAAGAAGCAGAGGTGGAGCTGGAGTGATAAAGGCCCTGCTGCACTCCTCCCACTGCTCCCTGTGAGGAGAAACTGCCCTACCCCTCCCCCCCCCCATCCTGCTACCTGCCTTTAAAAAGGAAAGGGCTTTTTGTTATCACAACCCCAAGTGGGTCATAGAGGCACAGAGCACCATATGATGGTGTACCCTGGGCCCCAGAATGCCCTTTTGACACCATTCCTGCAACACCAATTGAGCCCACTATCTAACAAGCCTGTTCTACATTCTCCAGAAACATTAGATCTGACTAGCTTCAGGAGACTTATAAGCTGCTCCTTCTGCTGCTTCCCAATCCCCTACCTCAGCAGCAAGGAGAGGGTGAAGTCTCACTATCAATGTCACAACAGACCGTCTTAGATGCAAGGAATACAGCTGATAGTAACCAAGGCAAACAAACAGCATGACGTAGATTCTTAACATAGCAGCAGCACACTTTCAAGTATGTACGTGTGTGTATGTGAGGCAGAATGGAGATCCCCTGAAGACATGAGCAAGCTGCAGGAGCAGACCATAAAGTTTCCTATTATTTCCAGAATGTTCTGGAATAATGTTAGGCGCCAGGATGCTTCTGAAGCATTGTGATTGTCAGCTACAATGCTTGTATTTACCTCAGTGTGACCATTCAGGTTTCAAACAGGCCCAAGTAACGTGGGAGCACAACTCTCAAAGACTTTCAATAGGACTTGTGCTTCTAAGCCACTGGGGCACTACTGAAAATTCCAGCTTCATATCTTGCTAAGAATCTAATGCCATGTTTAGATCCCTACATAAAATGACCAGATTTCCACAGATGCAGAACAACCACAGCTCCCATTGACTGCATATGAGTTTGCCTCAGTGGGAGATGTGGATGCTCAGGACATCTGGAAATCAGGTCCCCTTTACTTGAGTGTCTAGTTCTGAATCTAGGTATCTTAGCTCTGGGTACCTGAGTCTTGGTCTACACTACAAAGTTAGGTTGATGTAAACTGGCTTGTGTCGACCTCGTTGTGCATATGTCTCCACTTAAATTTGTCTCCCATCAATGTAAGTGCCCTGTTACAGCGATGCAGTAACACCACTTCCCTGAGCAGCAGTGTTGAGCCACGGTCAACGTATTGAGGTCAGTGCAGCGTGGGGGTAGACCAGGGATCGGCAACCTTTGGCACGCGGCCTGTCAGGGAAATGCACTGGTGGGCCGGGATGGTTGGTTTTGCCTGCAGGGTCCACAGGTTCAGCAGATCGCAGCTCCCTCTGGCTGCAGTTCACCATTCCAGGCCAATGGGGGCTGCGGGAAGCGGCAGCCGGCACATCCCACACCACTTCCCACAGCCCCCATTGGCCTGGAACGGCGAACAATGGCCAGTGGGAGCTGCGATCACCCGAACCTGTGATCGCTGCAGGTAAACAAACCTTCCCAGCCCACCAGCACATTTCCCTGACGGGCTGCGTGCTAAAGGTTGCCGATCCCTGGTGTAGACACTGTTTATGTTGGCCATAACAGTCTGCCAGCTGTCCCACAGTGCCCAACATTGACCACTCTGGCCACAACTGTGATCACCACTGCCCAGAGGTCATGGAGCCTATAATGCCCCTCTCCCCTTTAAAGCCTTGCAAATTTTTGAAATGCCTTTTCCTGATTGTCCAGCTTGGTGAATGTCCCTAGCAGTTCTCCATTGCTGTGTGGAACTGCCCAGCTGACCATGCCAGCAACATGCTCCAGATGTGCTCCAGCCTGGAGTAGACGGGAGATATTGGATCACCTGGGCCTTTGGGGCTAAGAGGCTGTACAAGCAGAGCTATAGAAATATGGGCATCTATGAGCAAATTGCACTGGGGATGCAAGAGAAGGGTACGATAGGGACCAGCAGTAGTGCCACATGAAAGCCAAGGAAATTCCAGAAGACTGGAATAATGCTAATATTGTGCCAGTGTTCAAAGGGCAAGTGGAATGCCCCAGGTAAAATAATGGAATCAGTTTAGCCATTGATTCATTATGAATGGCAAAATAATGGAATAGTTTATATGGGATTCAACTGATGACGATTTAAAGGATAGGAACATAATTAAGTCCAGTCAACATGGTTTTATGGAAAATAGATCTTGGCAAATAAACCTGATTTCATTCTTTTAGACAATAACAAGTGTGGTTGATAAAGGTAACTGCACAGTTATAGAGTAGACATTTGTAAGACATTTAACTTAGTCATTTGAAAGGGATGGTGAAAAATTGGAGATGGTACAGAAGGTAGTCACAAAAGTGATAAGAGAGCTGGAGAAAATACTTTAGAATGAAACACTTGAATTCAATCTGCTTAGCTTGTCAAAAAGAAGCTTGAGAGGTGACTTGATTACAGTGCCTTCATGGGGAGCAAATTCCAGTTAAGCCAAACCCCGACACCGGATCTGGTGCTGTTATATACTTTGCACATACTATGCAAGGGAGTGGGCAATCAGCCTTATCACCTGCAATGTGACCCATTTAGTGTTGCTCTGATCTTTGCCCATCTTGATTACTTAAAGCAAGCACAGAGACTTTAATACCATTGTTGACTGGCATTAATACCTTTATGCTGTTTAGCAGAGTCCCAGGCATTGATCACCACCACACTTTTTTGGTCCCAATTTCAAATACAGTGACTTGGTACTATAGTGACTGTCAATTACTGTCCAGCTTGTAACCATACTCCACCTGAAGAGCAATAGGTTCCAGTCTGGATTCTGACCTTCTTTTGAAGGTGAGACCACATTTGACTGATGTCCTGCTGATCTCCAGCATGGTCAAGTTGTACCCTATTGTGGGATTTTCATTCAAATACCTTAGGTTTCTGCATTGGCAAGTAAGAGGTTGATGATGTTTTTGGGAGTGCCCTGAAGTGGCTCAAGTCATATATAGGAAACAGAGGTTAGGTGGGGTGCTGTTCATGTATAGGAATCCTTGTCTTGGCAAGAATGTTTCTAAACACAGGCTAGAGGACTAAGGCTACATAATTGTCTCTTTTCTAGTGGAATCTGTCAGCCCAAACTCTACCTTGTTGGGAGTGGTCATTCAAGGATTCCTCCAAGATGCATCCTCAGAGGTCTTGCTGTGATAGCTGGAAGTCCCCATTTGCACCCTTGTTTTGTGTCCCTGCTTACTGATGAGACTAGTGGACAATGGTAATCTTGGCTTGACTTTGGAGCACTCCTTTTCCATAGCAAACCATGAAGGGACATGTAATGAAGGTGTTCCCCCCCCCCCCCCCCCATCACCACCATTTTCACAGGTTGTGCTTTGATCTTATGATGGCCTTGCAAGAGTAACATATGCCGTTGGGACCATGAGGCTGATTATTGTGATGTCATGCTACCTGGACTTCCAGCAGTATTTTTCCACTGCACCCCACTTAGATGTAACAGCATATTTGCTTTCTGCTTTAATCCATCATAATCATCTGGGCTGCGTTCATTTCAATGACTGCCTAGAGAGTGGTTGACTAACTTTACACCAGCCCTTTTGGTTTTCAAAAGCCCATAAATAGGTAGAACTTGGCTAAATACAAAACCTTCTCCTAGCACCTTCCTTTGATGGGGATTTGCCCTCTGATATCACATTGTTTTTGGGGAACCTATCACCGTGGCAGGAAATTATACCTTTGCTGTGATGAGTCTTGAGGTATAGAATTACCTCCCTCTTGATATCTGTCCCATCTACTCAGTCCCCACTGGCAAATGACACTGAAAACATTTATTTGCTCGAAGCTCTATTTAGTGCGACTGCTCTTTGCCCCTTGTTTATTACCTCTCCACTTGCATCCCCAAGCCCCTTTTATTTTCCACAATCTTTCTCAAATACATATTTTAGATCACACAGAAGCTACTGGCTTGATCCAGGAATTACTGGTGAAATTCTACCTCCTGTGTTGTACAGGAGATCGGATTAGAGGACTATAGTGGTCTTTTCTGGCCTTAAAATCTCTTTAGCAGTATAATGTTTTTATTAGGTGGCTGCAGCTGTTTTCATTACTTAGACTGTAAACTCTTTGGGGCAGGGACTGCTTTTGTTCTGTGTTTGTACAGTACCCAGCTCCAGGGGATCCTCGTCCATGACTAGGGCTCTTAGGTGCTACTTCATACAAATAATGGGAAGACAATCTGTGTGTTGGTTTAAGCTTCTAACACACTCTGGAGACTACAATGGAAATTTAAGAAGTCACTCATTAAAGTCTCCTATTGGCCTGTATGATGTAAAATCTTTCACAATTTACTGGGAATAATCAGTTGTTTTGGGTAGGGTTGTCCTTGCACAGAAGCAAAAAAAAAAAAAAAAAAAAAAAAAAAAAAAAAAAAAAATCTATTGTGTTTGCACTTGCATCAAGCTAAATTGGAGTAGGGTTAGCAAGAGATGATCAAACTCCAAAGCATTACAGGTAAAATTGTAATTTGGCTCAGGTAACTAAAATTATTACACAGCCCCTATTAAGTTAATAACAGAATTGCTTCATCCAGAATTATAACAAACCTTCTTGAAAAAAAAAATAAAGGAACTAATAATTAGAATATTACAAGAAGCACTGTATGTGTTAGCATATCAATGTCAATGTCAAACAGTCAGTCAGTTTGTTTCAGGGCACTCAGAATTTGTACAACTTATCAGTTGAGCAGAAGTTCATGGCTAACCTCAAAATCAGCTTGTTTAAATCAGTTCAATATAGAACAGGGGAGGAGCACATCATTATAGTGGCAAATGAACCAGTCCTGGGGGAGCAAAAGTCACTGGCTAAACTGTTGTCCAGACGTTTCTGCAGTGCAGAGGAGGCTGGCCAGACATGTGAAACTGACTCCATAGCAATGGAGGCCTAAGCAGATGGTGAAGTGCTGAGGAGGGAAAATTTCTTCCTTGCAAAAGGGAGCTGTGAAGCACCTGAATGGCTGCAAAACCTGCCCTGAATGTGCAAGTCTGCGGATAAGATCCACATCCCAATTTTGGCCCATTTATGCTGAATTAAAGGACTAGAGCATCACTAAGGGGCTCTAAACATGCTGGATCTGCCCAGGGGTAGAAGACAGCCAGAGGCAGAATAAGTTCACATGGCTGACGGATTGTCCTTATATCCAACTGCAGAGGACATGGAGACTGCGTGTGGAAGACAAGGACACAGCCTTATCTCTGAGGTGCTCCAAAGGCAGCACTCTATAATCCAAAGAGGATTTTTTTTAGTGGGGAAAGCTTATTTGTATGATTGGCACTGTCCGCAGACATGGCTCCCTGGGCACCAGAGTCCCACCCGGTAGAACTGTCAGGACAACGTGATTTTGACATGTGCAAAGAGGGAGAATGGAATTCAGCAGAGTTCCAGCCTCTCAATCCCTTGATTAATCCTGTTCATAGACTCAGAGTCTGTTCATCTGTTATGCGACTCAAAAACATAGCTGCAATACACTAGGACTCTCACTTGCAATGGATCACTAGGACTCTCTTTTGCAATGGATCAATCAGACTACTGGTTTAATACCACACAGGTTTGCCAAACAGAATGGTATTTCCTACCTACCAGGAAAATGTAAACAGAGACTTCACTGCTGCATATCCCTACATTATTTCCACTTCAATTTCAAGTATAGGGCAATTTACAGCACTATGACTTTCCTACTGCTGCTTGAAAAGCACTGGATGCAGCTGACAGCTTGGGTGGTGACACAGAACGCATACTGGGTTTTAGATTTCCTTGCAATTGAATCAAATTTAGCAGCTGCTGGTTTTCTAGCTCAATTTTTTCATTCAAAGTTTCACATGTTCCCTTTGGAGCTTGCCTCAAAAGTGTGAAGAGAAAAATGTAGGGTCAGGGGATTCTCTCTGGTAGAAGTTATTTATGGCATCCTGGCTACAAAGAAGCATGTGATAGTTTTACAAAAGGAGTACTTCACATGGAGCTAGGATCAGATTATATCAAGAAGAGACGTGTTCTGGCCTCTTACTTCTATGAACAAAAAAGGTATAAAACCTGATTCCACAGTTCATACTAAACTAAGCTCCAGTTGAAATCCCTGGGAGTTTTGCCTGAGTAAGAACTGCAGGACCAGACATACAGATAACTAAATATTTCTATAGTGATTGTGCCAATTCCAGTGTCTCTCTCCCAGCCCAACAGTTCATTAAACTAATAAATGTAATTGATTTTAAATTAAGAGCTGAGAGATTTGGAGATAGTTGGTTTCTAACCTGATCTCTTGGCATTTGAGAGTGATAATGGCAGGTGTATGTATCCAATATAGTATCTTCATATTTTTTCCCCAAATAGGATCAAAGTCACTTTCTATTTTTGAGCCAAGCTACTGCATCATTCTTCCCCTGTACTGTAACCTAAGTTGATCCTGGCAGTATTGGGTTTTCAGCTTTTTGACCTTTTGGCTGTGTACTTGAAACTGACTGGTTTTATCCGGTCTGTGATAGCTCCAGGTTCAGTTACACTGATAGCATTTCATGGCAGGAGATACTGCTCAAAGTTAAGGTCTTCTGAGCTTTCCAGGAGAAACAGGGAAGGAAAATGGCTGACATTCAATGGCTACAGTTCAAGAATGGCTCAGGGTTAGGTTGGGACATTCCCCCATGTTGACAGAGCAGCACAAGGGCTAGTGACACTTAACATAAGTCCTATTTTGAGGGCTACATAGGGGCTTAAGTGAAGCACAGACTCAGTGCTGGGCCTTTTTGCACAAGAGCAAATTTTACCTGCTGAGCCTAATTCTGCAGTCCTTACTTCGGGAAGACACCTATTGAACTCACTGGATATTTTGGCTTTTGTAAAGGAGGGTGGAATCAGGCCATCTGTAAAGTCCAACTGCTTGCCTTCTCTCTTTTAAATGTACAAATGGCTATGCATTTATATATTTTAAAAAAAATTGACTGCACACACAGTTCTCACCCAGCAGAGAGAGAGAGAGAGAGAGAGAGAGAGAGAGAACACGTCACATCATTTAGTGCAGTACTGGAAGGCGTTCAGATACTACACTGACAAGCTCCATTTAAAAACCTGTCTAGGACTAGAATAGAGGAAGTGAGGTGAATGTTGGAGTGTTGATGCTGTTTATCAGCTAGATCAGGGGTTCTAAACTGGGGGTCGTGACCCCTCAGGGGGTCACAAGGTTATTACATGGGGGGTTGTGAGCTGTCAGCCTCTAGCCCCAACCCCTGATTCGCCTCCGGCATTTATAATAATATTAAATATTTGAAAAGTGTTTTTAATTTATAGGGGGGGGGGGGGGTCGCACTCATCGGTTTGCTGCGTGAAAGGGGTCACCAATACAAAAGTTTGAGAACTACTGAGCTAGATGATGCTTTTTGGAGTGTTGATGCTGTTTTATCAACTAGATGTTACTTTTTGCCTCTCATGCGCTGGGGAAGGGAGGGGAGAGATTTTTGCCCCTTTAGCTGCTTTTGACTATGAAAAAGAATTGCAGGTTTCCACCAAAAAGAGTGGCTTCTTTTTGTTTAGCTTCAGATATCAGGGATGTTAAGCCTTTTATTCCCGTTTTGTTGGGGAATCTCAGAATCTGGGGCTTGACTCTTTCTTCCAACTGTTTATACAGTGTTAGAGTTAAATAGATGTTAGCACCAAGCACCAGAAAGTTTTAGTCAGTCTTCCCAATTGTTGAGTTTTCTGCCTCGTTACATCCACTAGTTCCCCAGTTGTCTATCAAGGCTGCCAGCAGTGATAAGATCTGAATTTCTTATGTAATCCCCTCTCTTCCCTACTCCCCTCTGTACAATAATTTAAAATACCAAACACAAACTTTAACTTTTCTTCATACATTATTAAGAGGCAAAAGAGGTCACAGAGCCAGTTGTTTTTCCTTTTTGGTCACCTTTAATAATACTAATAATGGCACTCTCAGCCATGTGAAATGTGTAAAACTGTAGAAAGTTTATTGGTGAATCAGCTATTATTGGGGTGGAATTACATTCCTTTTTCGAAATCTTTTAAATACAGAACACAATTGTTTTGTAAGTTTAGCATATATCTTTAAGTAGACGCTAATAGCTGATTTCTGCCTTCTCCATGAGTGATGCTTCTGCTTAATAGTAGATTGTTTAGTTTTAAAAAATTCTCCCTTTTTTAAAGGCCAGATGTGGAGCCCTTACTCACAGCAGGGAGTATTCACTCATGTGATTAGACTCACTGGCTCTATGGAAATATTTGTGGGAGTAATGGCTCACCATTGTGACAGCCCTGGAGACAAAAATATTCTGTTTATCCCAAATGGATGCACTGCTGCTGCCTATTTTGTGTCTCCCTGATGCCTTGGCAATTTATTTCAATGTTGAACTGAAGCAGCCACTCCCAGGGGCAAGAGGATAATGCAGCCTCCACAGCCCATTGAATCCATTGCCTGTCTGCTGAAACTGCCAACAAGATGGCTAACTGTTAATGCTATTCCAGATAGTGCTTTGTGATAAAGAAATGTGTCCATGGTTTCATAATATGTACACTTGTTTGTAGGTGTTCTCACCATCAGCTAAAGTCTAACTCTCCCTTTTTAAGCAATTGTAAAGCTCTACCAATTTTTCATGCTCCAAAGAGAGGAAACAATGCTGTTGTACAAGTCTCCGTTTTTCACACACCCAGGGAACTTAAACCTCAAGCGATCATTCCATATAAAGGATGATAAATGGAAGCCTGGCTATACAAGATTGATAACTTATTACCTATTCTCTACATTCTTAATAAACCAGCATTGCTACGTTAGAGCAAAGGTCATGTGGTAATGCATGGAATTAGTGCACACATGCAGAACTCCCTAAAACATGCTACTTGATAAGTTATGAGTTTACCATTCAAATGTTGTCTTACATGTAGCCACAGAATAGGTATAGCATTTGCATCACCAGTAGCTCACCATCCAGTGTCTCATTAAATTATTCTTGTTACCGCCTCAGAGCCCTATATAACTCTACCCTTTCCTTATTTATTCTTGCGTGCTGATCTCCACATTTTCCCACTTACTCTGCTCTACCAGTGCGCCCAAACTCACCTGCCCATTTGTCAGCTTCTCACAGCCACTTCCACACAACCCCACCATGAATGGTCTCATGGTGAGTTCATTTGCTAAGTCTCTATCCTTATCTTAAAGGCCCACTTTTGCCATGTTGCCTACCTACAGTGAATCTAACTGACTTGTGTTTAATAAACCCTCTTTTGTTGTTTTCCCACCTCAGTCTACCTCTTCATCCATCCTTAGACTGTGAGCTCCATAAGGCACAGTCTAACCTTTCTTGAAGGTTTTTGAAGTCTCAACATCCTATCTTAAATATATATCATAAATACACAGAGTGATAATACCGAGTACAAACTTCCCTACACTTTCTCATAGACCATCTCTATGGATGAGAGTCAATATTCTTGTGGATAAAGTTCTTGTCCTAAACTTGTGCTAACAGCTGCTTTGTTCCACCCTAGAGACGGCTGCATTCCAGTGGCAGAAGAAGGGACTCCTTTTGTGTACGGGATGTAGTTTATAAAGCATTTAGGGATACTTTGGGAGAAAAGCTTACATTCTATAGCACTTAATGACACCCTCATGCTAGCTTACTGTATGTGTTTTTTAATCTTCCTGAAACTTTGTTTAATTCAGCCAAAAAAGTTAAGATCACTAAGTGAAAATGATAATTATAATGAGGCAAGGTGAACCCAAACCTTGCTTTGGGACTGACCATCTTCTTCTATTGTGTCCTGTATCCAGAACTAACCCGCTGGGAATGACTGTTTGAGCAAAATCCAGGAATCTTGATCCTTAAGCAACCTCAGGTGGATTTGTTTGACCAACATTTCCTCATTTGTAACGTAAGAGTACTGGCAGAGCCAGGCAGCAGTGGTTAAATATTTTTTAGATATTGTGTTATCGATTCATTGTGTGTAATTCCATGTCCCTGAAGTGTTATATATCTTTCAACATTATTAAGAATGAGCATTCTCCCCCCCCCCCCCCATGAGCTCATTGGACATTTTTAGTTCACACTGAGTGCACATTTTCACTGAACTCAAGCACAGAACAATTGGGCTCCAGGAGAAAACCAATTAACATAATACTATGTGGCATAAGGGAGACCCACCAAAACTATCATAAAGAAAATAAATGAAACTTGGTAAACACCTTCAAGGATAACAAGATATGTCAAGTGTATGGTCCAAGTAATGTCTTAATAAGCAGCAGAGATGAAGAAATTGAGTCTTCCAGTTGGTCTTGCCCTAATAGAGCAACCACAAGGGTCAATACTATTATATTTGTATCTCCACTCAGTGAGCCTTAAAAGAAAGAAAAAGAAAGAGAGACTATTGTAAACTTTTTGAGGTCTCTCTGTGCTGCATACTGATGGGAAGAAAGGCTGAGAGCCCCAATCTGAACTAGTACCTATGTTACCAGACTACAAATAATAGTAAGTGCACATAATTAACACATCCTACACACATGGAATTTGCAACTGGTACACTTCTACCGCGATAGAACGCTGTCCTTGGGAGCCAAAAAAAAAAAAAAATCTTACTGCGTTATAGGTGAAACCGTGTTATATCGAACTTGCTTTGATTCGCCGGAGTGCGCAGCCATGCCTCCCTGGAGCACTGCTTTACTGCGTTATATCCAAATTCATATTATATCGGGTCGCATTATAACAGGGTAGAGGTGTAATTAAACAACATGAAAACAAAAATATCAAAACCTGAAGGTGGGATTGTCAGAAGCACTCAGCATTGGCCCAATTCTGCTTCCCTTGAAGCCACCAGGAGTTTTACTACAGACTTGGACAGGACAGAGTTAGATCCTACTTATAAATAAAAT
Source organism: Chrysemys picta bellii (assembly GCF_011386835.1). Taxonomy (NCBI): domain Eukaryota; kingdom Metazoa; phylum Chordata; order Testudines; family Emydidae; genus Chrysemys; species Chrysemys picta. The sequence goes on along the minus strand of NC_088795.1, from coordinate 33,714,898 downwards.
CTGCAGCCGTCTCAAATGTCTGATACTTTAATTAACTACATATTGCCTACCTCAAGAATCTGGGTGCTTGATCTGATCAGATTTGTCCTAAAATATTAATAAAAACAATAGGATAGTGTAAATGAGTCTACTCACCACTAGACACATCCTCATGGCCAGGCATAGCATAGCAGCTCTCTCACTTCTCAAGCATTCCCCTGCCAATGGTCACTACAATGACAAGTTCAGAGTCACCATTTTAAGTCTACTCCTTTAAGGGTCACAGTTGTCCAATCTAAGAGTCCCAAAATGTCTTTAGCACAAAGTCCTTCCACCCTCTCTGGGGCTTTTCCTCAGAACATCTCCAGGGCTTAGCCTGCAGCCTTCCTTCTAGGCTCAATAACCCTTGCAATGGGAGAGAAATCCAGTCTCACCCTCTTCTCTGGGTTCCAGCCCAGGGCCCTGTACTGAACAACAAGGTCTGCTTCTTTACCTGCACTGCCATTCTCCCTATACCACTGCCTCCCTCACAAGACTGTGCAAGTTCTCTTCCAGGTTTCCCTGTCTCTCCCCAGCTTAATCAGGGTCTCTCCCAGGCCTCCTTGTCTGGAGAGCTTTCCTTGCTGCTCTGAACTGCCTACCTAACTCACACTCCAGCTCTTTGCCCAGCTTATGTTCATTACCACTTAAGCCTAGCTCTCCCTTCTATTAGGGCAGCTGCCTTCAGATGGGGCTGATTCTGTAATCAGGCTGGCTTAGCCTCAGGCTCTCCAGCCTGAGGGGTAATTCACCCTGTCCTATAACTTGGATTCAGTATGCCACTATGTAGTATATATGGGCCAGAACTGTGCCCTAAGGGTCATAGGAGAATTTCCCCACTACTAGCATAGTGGAAGACCTCTATAATCAACCCTATGATGGGCTGTTTGCAAGCCCTGGTGCAGGGGGCATGAGGCATGTGGAAGGGTGTTGGGAGATGAGAGCCTAAGCAACCACATAGTCAATTAACATGGCTTCTGATGTGTTAGCCAGCATCTTAACAAGTGTTAAGAGTATTCTTCAGTCACATGAAGCTACACTTGAGCAAACAGGATTGAAAAACAGTCCTTGCCTCTCAAGACAGGACTCTAGGGCACAGCTCCAGTCCTTATACACTGCCACAGTGGGATAGGGGCATCTGGTTAGGGGCTAGAATCTCTCCCTATATTTTCGGAGTCACATTTTAGGGCACCATAACAGTCCAGAATACTGACTGCCCAAAGGTGGCTTCATTCTGTGCTCCAGGAGGCACAGCCCCATGTTTCAATTACATAGAAGAGGGAAACCTAGATCCAAACCTCCAAACTTTGAGCAAGTTTGATTAGTTTGGATCCAGATTCATTGCTGGCCGTGACTGTTTTCTGTAATGGGCCAAACCAAAATCCTAGAGTCAAAGACAGCATACAGTAGGGGAGCTTGATTCTCAGTCAGAATCTTAGCTTGGTGGCTTGGGTTTGTCTATGTACAGCTTCCTTTGGTGAATCAAATATCAGTGAACTCTGGAACTGCCATTGGTCTTTCTAATCTTATGGGACATGGCAGCTTCTCTGGGAGCTTTTCCCTGTTGGGGCAGGGAATCACCAAGACATCCCCCTCGAGTCCAGAAGACAGTTTCCCCAGAAGATTGTCCTGGAAAGACTCCCCAGAAATAGGCCTTCTTAATAGCTCCACGCTGTACTGATGAGCTAGAGTGAGCTCACATGAGCCCCTTATTAGCAGCTCCAGTCTTCTGATCCCATGAAGAATCTCAGTTTTCATTTAAAAAACCAAAAGTTAATCTCTAACCCTTTTCACTGTGCAAGAGCCTTGAAAAGATAAAGCAATAAAAACGAATAGCAAAGGTGAATAGGAATATGCTGCTGGGATCCACGTCTGCAGTAGAAGGCCGGGGGTGAACCTTAAGATCCCCCACCACTTACAGACTTTGATTGAAAATGAATCTGGTAAGCTTGGGGGTGTACCTCAAAAATAATATCACTGAACCTCCCCAAAATCCCTAAACCAGGCGAGTGCACAGGACTGTAATGGTGGTGAACAAGAATCAGTTATGTTGGTTGCTAGACATCAGTGCAATGTTCTCCCTTGCACAAGATCTGCATTCAGGGCCTGATTCTGTATTTTTTTCACTGGTGTAATTCCATTGATTTCAGTAGCATTACATCAAAATCAGGCCCTCAGTAATGCCCTTTTCTGGTGAGTGTACACTTTACTCAATGACTTCCCCATTCCATATTCTATGTAAAAGACGGGGTCACTGAGTCAGGGCCAGATCCTACAAGGTGTTCTGCATGGGTGGACCTCTGTGCCAAGACAGAACTCAGTGCAGGATCAGGGCCTAAGTGTGAAGTGAGTAAATAAAAAGTGTGGCAACAATTTCTTACAGTGGGGAACGGGTCAGCTCAGAAGAGAAAACAAGGGGCTAATGTAATGGAAACTTTTCCATCGTTTGCTACTAAGTGTCATCTGTAAAAGAACGACAGTATCTCCTAGAAAAGGTGAACAGAAAAATTCTGCGAAACCTAATATCTCCTGTAACTTTCTTCCTGTACAACCACTCCCCAATGCTGAACCTGATCTGTTATGTTTATCATTTTGAGTGGCAGCTAAATGAAGCACACTATGAGTTAACATGCTAGTCTCGCAGACTGTCTGTCCATATTCCGTGTGTTCATAGAAGGGCATCTGATCAACAACACACAGACACAGTGAAAGGTTAGCTTGGGACAAGCAGCATAGCACAAACACATAGCGTCAGCAGGAAAATGGATTGGGCAGCAGTGGAGGGTGTGTCATGATTTGTTCCTAGGCAGAAAAAGGCTCAGAACCAAAACAGGGAGAAAGTTACTGGCCAGCAATTTGAATAAAGACCTGGGGGTTTCGAAAGCACTGACAATCTAATTAGTGTGTCAGCACTTTTCAGCAAATAGATCTCCAGGGAGGAGGGTGAGAGGAAAAGGAGAAAAACTAAAGAGAGAGTAAAGTGGGGGTAAAGGGAATTGGCGCTGGGGAGTTCTGAAACGAACTTTTAAAACTAATACGAAACCTCAGCCTATTTGATGTATAGATTAGAACAGGTGAGGAGATGCAGGGAGGATTCAGAATGGAAAGAGATAAATAGTGGTGTCCCCCAGGGGTCTGTACTGGGACCAGTCCTATTCAACATATTCATAAATGATCTGGAAAAAGAGCAAAAATTGCAGATGATACAAAACTACTCAAGAAAGTTAAGTCCCAGGCAGACTGCAAAGAGCTACAAAAGGATCTCTCAAAACTGAGTGACTGGGCAACAAAATTGCAGATGAAATTCAATGTTGATAAATGCAAAGTAATGCACATTGGAAAACATAATCCCAACTATACATATAAAATGATGGGGTCTAAATTAGCTGTTACCACTCAAGAAAGAGATCTTGGAGTCATTGTGGATAGTTCTCCTAAAACATCAACTCTATGAGCAGTGGCAGTCAAAAAAGTGAACAGAATGTTGGGAATCATTAAGAAAGGGATAGATAAAACAGAAAATATCATATTGCCTCTATATAAATCTATGGTATGCCCACATCTTAAATACTGCATGCAGATGTGGTCACCTCATCTCAAAAAAAGATATATTGGACTTGGAAAAGGTTCAGAAAAGGGCAACAAAAATGATTAGGGGTCAGCTGTCGTATGAGGAGAGATTAATAAGACTGGGACTTTTCAGCTTGGAAAAGAGATGACTAAGAGTGAATAAGATAGAGGTCTATAAAATCATGACTGGTGTGGAGAAAGTGTTATTTACTCCTTCTCATAACACAAGAACTAGGGGTCACCAAATGAAATTAATAGACAGCAAGTTTAAAACAATCAAAAGGAAATATTTTTTTACACAATGCACAGTCAACCTGTGGAACTCCTTGCCAGAGGATGTTGTGAAGGCCAAGACTATAACAGGGTTCAAAAAAGAACTAGATAAGTTCATGGAGAATAGGTCCATCAATGGCTATTAGCCAGGATGGGCAGGGATGATGTCCCTAACCTCTGTTTGCCAGAAGCTGGAAATGGGCGACAAGGGATGGATCACTTGATGATTACCCTGTTCTGTTCATTCCCTCTGCGGCACCTGGCATTGGCCACTGTCGGAAGACAGGATATTGGGCTAGATGGACCTTTGGTCTGACCCAGTATGGCCATTCTTATGTTCTTATGATGATTCCCCATTAAACAGCTCAAGAAATGTAAAAATGTATTCATTTCCCCAAAAATTCTGCTACAATTTTTTTTTTAGTATTCCAAAGGGGGAGGGGGGACATAAAACCCAACCAACCAAGCAAACAAAAAAAACCAACCAAAATATTTCACTTGTTTAAAATGTTTGGTTTTACTGAAAACTTTCACCTAACCAATATTTTTGTGGGTTGTTTTTTTTTTTTTTTTTTAATTTTTTGGTCACAAAGGACATTTCCCATAGAAAATTCTATTTTGACAAAAAAGCCATTTTACACTGAATAACATTTCAGCTATCAAACTATGAAAATTTTTGACCAGCTCTAGTAAATATTTACTGCTGAAATTAACTCCTAGCCGCAGCATATGAAAGCCACTAGTTCTCTCATTGAGGCAAAGGAGTTGGAATTAGAAGGATCTGCATTTTATTCCTTACTCTGCCACTGAGCTGTTACATGACTTTGGGCAAGTCACTCTTTGCTTCAGCTTCCCCATCTGTAAAAGGGCCATAACAACAGTTACTTACCACACAGGCACAGTGTGAGGCTTAATTCACCTTTGTATGTGAAAGGCAGAGTATTAGGAGGGAGGCCAGATCTATCTCACAGGCACTGTAGCACATGTTCCAAAGTGTAAGATGTACACACATATTCCTTCACAGACTGCCCCTTTCTCTCCCAGTTTCTGTTTATTATGTGTATATAAGACATACTCATCATGGGCTGTCATTTAGTTCCCCATTCAACTCAGTGGAAAGGCTTCCATTGACTTTGATGGTAGTTGGATGAGTCCCCGAGTGTCTTGAACAAAGCACCTCAGAATTTGGCCTTTAATGAGTTGGGATATCAAAAAGGAGGTTTTCAAAACCTGATTGTGTTCAGATCTAGCATTTTAGTCTGGCAATTATAGAGACAGAGATTGGCTATGACATTCAATACATAGGGCTGAATTTTCAAATAACCCTTAATCTCGCTGCTAATTTGTATTTGTGGTATACTAAAATCAAAGTCTGTGGGTCTTACATCTCAGCTTTGCATATGCAAATTTGATAGCTACATGGCCAAGTTTTTTGGCACTCGAAAACACATAAGCACAGATTTAGAAAAAAATCTGACCCATTATAAATGGAAAATTCATCAGCAATGTTCCTTTCTGGTAATTTCATTGCCTCTTAGTGGCAGGAGGATGGTTATATGGTTAAAATGCAGGACTAGGAGATAGGAGACTGGGATTCTATGCCCAGCTCATTCCCAGATGTTCTATGACCTTGAGCAAGTCAAATAACATCACTGCATTTCAGCTTTCTTGTCTACAAAATATGTGTAATACTACTTACCTGCTCACCAATGTATTAATTTAATCAATCTTTGGAAAGAAATTTGAGTTCCTTGGATAGAAGGGTAAGGCAGTCTTCTTATTCTGTGTCCGCTTTGGCCCTAAAGATCACTCTCCAGTGGTAAATTTTGAGCAAGAGTTTGTTGAGAAAGAGGCAGAGAAAACATTTCAGTATGAATTGTCTGTCGGAAAGATCTCAACAGCTCAATTATGTTTGAAAACTCAGCCACAAGTTGTTCAAAGAGAAAATTTGTTCTCATGTTTGTACTCTTAAGAAGCAGAAAGAAGATGTGTTAAATACTTTGTATTTGTTTTACAAAATCAGACAAAAAAATTAGTGTTTCATTGCCCTTCAGTACTTTTCTACATCTTTTTAAAGGAGTTTCTTCTCTCCAGCACCTCTGTATTCTCAGGAGGTAGGGGAATAGCATTGTAGTGAGCACCATCCAGTGGTCAACAAGGATTTGGACTGACGCTTCATATTGCAGATACACACATTTATAAAAAGCTGAAAAGTTACAGCTCGAAACATAGTAAAGGTGGGGTTGATGGTGCTGCCAGAGTTTCTGGAAGGTAGAAAAATATTTTTATTTGGCCAGCTGCAGACACTTTTAGAATTTTGAAGTACAACAAAAAAACTTATTTTCAACAGGATTGCCTCTGCCAGTAGCTGAATAATGTCTTAATGTTTTTAGTAGTGAGTGTTTTGGGATTCAGTCTTTCTCTGGTTCCAAGCATCCACCGAGCTTTCAACAACCGTGCTTAAGCACAGTTTGAGCTGCCATGGTCAGAGCGATGGTTATGGCTTGCTGAGGCAACGTCGCCATCTCTGATTTACCTAAGTGGGATACCTTAACTAGAGCATGAGTTTTGAGACAATTTCTACAATTGGCTTTGTCCACACTGCTGATCCACAGCATGTCAGATGAGGCTGGTTCAGCCACAACCTAATTTAAACCATAACTAAGCATGGCTGTTAAATTCATTTGAAAAATTACAGGGCTTATTCGCCTCTTACTTACACTGGCACATCTCCATGGATTTCAATAGAGTTTACTCTGGAATTACACCAGTGTTAGGTGAGAGGAGAATCTGTTTAGGGCCACCAACGATATGAGCTATGACTTCAGCAAGTATCAAAAGATTGAACTTGGCAGGAGCTGATTTTTATTTAAATTTCTCCTATTTTACAAAACCAAATATTGATTTAATTTAGTTTACCATAATCATTGTTTTATCTATACAAGGAACAGTGATTTCAATGGTTAGGTGGCGTCCGACACATAGTTAACCTGTGGAACTCATTGCCAGGGGATGTTGTGAAGGCCAAAAGTATAACTGGGTTCAAAAAAAAGAACTAGATAAGTTCATCGAGGATAGGTCCATCAATGGCTGTTAGCCAAGATGGGCGGGGTATAACCCCATGATCTGGGTGTCCCTAAACCGCTGACTGCCAGAAACCAGGAGTGGAAGACAAGATTGGATCTCTCCAAAATAGAACTTCAGGGGTTGTACAGATCAGAGCTCTCAGACACTGACTAAAACAGGATACTAGACTAGATGGACCAGTGATATGACCTAGTATGGCAGTTCTTACGTTTTGATATCTTTAAGAAGGAAGCCTGAAGGAACATTTCTTTCCCCTGCTTTTCTGAACTTGTGCGTTTCCTGTCTATGCCTTGTCTGCTGTGTATACTATTCTGTTATTTTATGCATTTTCTCTGTTTGTTCCATTATGTACAGTGATGTAATAGCCATGCCCATTAAATATTCAATTGTTTTTCTAAAACTAACAACTAAGTTACATTGCAAAGAAATTTAAGAACTTTCAGTTTATCAATTAAAAGGTGTTTTAAGTCCAAGACCAGGAAAGGAAAGTCTGCTTTTTAAGAGGCATTGCTAGAGAAAAGGAGTTTGGACACTGCAGTGTCTTTGCTAGATCCCTAGTGTATTGGCGTACAATGCACTTGATTTCTGTTGTTTTCAGGATGATTCATGCAAGAAGCACCACACAGACAATGAGGGGAGTGAGCTATAAAAACATATCGATACCAGGTAACTAAGAAAGAAGACAGGAGCAATCAAGGGAGCAGAGAATAGCAAAGGGGCTAGGGAGCCTGAAATAGGATTAGAGGAGCCAGGAGGCACTGTTATGTCTGCACTTGGTGCTGAGAGGTGATTCCCAGTTGACAAACATACATGCTCTAGCTCTGCTCAAGCTAATGTGCCAAAAAAAAAAAAATAGCACTGTAGCTTTATAGACCAGTAAACCTTTTGAAACATGCTTCTGCAGGTTATCCCTCCGTGTAAACTTTATTCAAGCTGTGAGTAAGGTGACGGAGCATGGAGCTTCCTTCACCCCCAGACTCATTCTGCCCTCACTGGCATTAGCTAAAATGCAAATTGTTCTCTTTCCTGCCATCTCCTCCTCCTGCTGTCTTGATGCTCCTGTTTACTGCTTGTATGTAAACTGAGGCAAACCCCCATTCCTTTGTTTAGGACAGACCTATTTAACATCTTTACATAGGCAAAGCCATCTCGTCTTGAACATATTCTAGTAACATCATATGGGGGAATTCAGAACTTTACGTATAACGTTGCTCCATACATTTTGCTGTTGTATTATTGACCAGCCAGTTATTAATTTTTAAACGATACCTCACAAGGCATATTTTGTTCAAAGATTATTAGGTGCGTAGTGTGTGAAATATCTGGGTGCTTCAGGTCACACGCACAGGGTTCCATTCACTTCCACCAGTGCTAGCATTTTACACCCACTTTATGCAGTGTAACACAAAGTGCACAGCAGTGGTGGATCAGGCCCAATGTGAGCAAGAGCAATGATAATTATTACATCATTTTTCTTGGATTAGGCATAACAACATCTACATAAAAGTGTTGTAGTGGATACCTATCGTAGGTACTTTTTATGGCCTTAATTACCACACTGAGTGCCTCTCAATCTTTAATGTATTTATCGTCACAGTGTCCATAAGGCAGGGAAGGACTATTATCTCCATTTTATAGATGGGAACGGAGGCAAAGAGACTAAATGCCTTGCCTAAAGCAAGCAAGTAGCATTAGTATGTGGAAGAGCAGAGAATTGGACCTGTCTCCTGAGCCTCAGACTAGAATTCTAGAAACCATCTTCTCTCAAGACCATTACAAATAACAATAGGCTGCCTTGATGGCAGCACAGAAGTAAAGAGTTTTTACTTCCACTTAATTTGAAAGGCACAGCTTCTTCCCCTTGACACAATTTAAGCACAAAGACCATGTGCCAAAATCAACTGAAATTCTACTCCCTATTTCAACAGATGCCTGCTGTGTCTTGGCAAAATCAATTAGGCCTAAATTTTCAAATGTGCCTGTTAGATACCCAAAACTAACTAGTAACACAACAGGCTCAATTTTTAGAGATTCTAAGCACCCACCGTTCTCACTAACTTCAGTTGGAGCTACAGCCACTTGGCATTTGAAAGTCAGGGACTGGACACCCACAGATTCACTATATTAGTGGACACTTTTGAAATGGTAAGTTGTAGCGTGAGTGTCAGTTTCCGCATTATAAAGAGGAAGGCTTGCTTCCTTCCTTGGGTGATGAAAAGATTGATGTTTGTCAATTGCTTTGCAGAAGAAGAGCACTAGTTAAGAATTTTTTAAGCAAATTTACTGACTTGTTTTTAAGTTGGCATATGATCCATGCAAGTTTTAACATTCATTGGCTTGAATCTTAAATTTCTATACAAACTCATGTCACAGTCAAAAGCTGTCATGTTAGGATATTAACATGAAACACTTAGTATTTATTACTGCACTTGGAATGAGGATGCAGTAAACTGGGCTGGTATAACACAGAGTAAGATACTGTAAGTACTACAGTTAAGAGTTTATTGTGCTGTTAAATTCAAATATGATCCATGAATTGGGAAATTACAATTAAGTAAAAGATTTAGAAATAAATTTGGCCTCATTGGAGGTGTGCAAATAAAGTAGTCTACGCAATTATATCCTTCCCTGTACAGTAATGTGCATACTTGTGTATTTTACAAACCTTTGTAAAAAATTTATGCCATACATTTTAATTACTTATAATCCCCATGCAGTGGGGCTAGCAAGGATGCCAGTGTATTTGAGTTAAATTTATTCCAGATTAGTCATGAAACTTACTTATGAACTCTACACTATTAAAAAGTCATTAGACTTACTGTAATGTCTTTATCAGCACATCTTTCAAACCACATAAACTTGTTTTTCAGAAGGTTGATTCAATACCACAAATACACCATATCCTACTTCTAATCTATAATTCTCAGCAGGCTGGGGTAGTAGAAAAAAGGAAGTCAGGACAGTGCCCAGTCTTTATAACCACACTTCTAAGCAGTGTATCCATGTTTAATTCTCAACACTATTACCAGTCTAATACCTCTCACCTTGCTTGAAGTGCTGAAGTGATTTCCCAGTAGTTTACCCCGGAGGATGCAAGAGTTCCAAATTCAAGTCTATTTCTAGCACACCAGCCTAGGAGGGACAGTTTTTTTTTTTTAATTTGAACATAGGAGTTCTTAATTTGACTGCCACTAAGTTTCTATCAAAGCAGATTGAAAGTGCTGTTTACATCAAGCTAGTAAATAGCCGTATCTTTATTTCCCACTATGGAGGGATGTTTTCCTATTACCAATATCTTTACTCTAACGCAGCTTTTCAGTCCTCTTTTCGATGAACTCTGACAGGTTCTCTCCCATCATATATTTTAGGATGGGGTAGTCTAGACAAAAGGTAAAGCCAAATTTTTTTTGTACAATTTTCTTGCACTCATTTGTACGTTTTCTTGAATAACCCAAAACCAGGCACATGAAGCTATCTGCTGATGCGTACAGTAAACAGCATACAATTTTACAACATTCACCCATTCACATAATTGAAGAGTCAGAGAAGATACCGCAATGCTTCTCCTTTACGGTTTGTTTGGTACACTACCTCACAGGAGAAACCTCTAAAGACCATGCCAGAATTGAACGAGTTTCAGTCCTGCACTGATGCTTTACCGACCAAACTACTCCCATTTCTGCATCGTGTATCCCACCTCTGGGCTCTCTTATTATTCCCCTCATCTGTTTCTTTCTGCTCTCTCTCCTTACAGCAGTACAGCTGGTCTGTACTGAACTGTAAATAGTACTTTCCCCACTAAGACTGTCAGTACAGAGGGATACAAACAACACACTTGGAAAAATGTAGGATTCCTGTAATCATAAGCATCCATCAGAACTCACTCATAGCTTTAAAAAAAAAAAAAAAGGTAACCACCAACCATCCTGATAGAAAAAGGCATAGCAAAACAAATGAATGTAGTGACGATTACATAAACATAATAGAAGGAACGAGTGGAAAGCTTGCTTCTCATGATGGCATGTCAGGTAGTAGATGTTAAACACGAAGATCTCAAAAACTGTAGGCATACTGAGGTCCTAAACAGAACGATGGCTCCCAGTGACAGAATTAATTTCTGAATCCAGAGGATAACATAGTACTTTGAACACTTGTGACTAGGTAAAGGACCTTGCTGTGATTTTAGACAAAGATTGTTCCTTCTCACAGAGAGAAGCAATGCATGATCTGCACAAATGTTAACAATTAGAGGAATGAAATTATTTCCTCTCAATGTGTATACACTAATCAAAGAAAAATAAGTTGGTGTCTGTCCCTAGCCAATATAAAAAACCAAAAGCCTCCAAAGTAATTCAATAACTCACCTTGTTATTGGTAATGGTGTACCATTTCGATACAATGCATGCCTGAGAAGAACTGCAGGCTCTGGTGAACTTACGAGAGACAGTTACAGTTGCCCACTACAGTTTACAATATCACTATCCAATAAAAGATACATTAAGTAAACAACCGTTGTGTAGTAGCATTGATACTGCAGAACCTACAGACTAGATTGTGTATGATTTGTAAAGATTACTCTGTTTTAGAAATCACACAAAATGCAAGTGGTTTAGTAGAAAATATGTTTAATTTGGCTCCTTTCATACACTGTTCCAAAAACAAATTCACTCACACAATGTTGTATCCAATGTACATCTGGATTTGTTAATGCATTGCCATGAATATCAAGGCAATTGGTGCCTTAGAAATAACTTCACTAGACACAGTGTGTTTGATAGTAAAGCATCACCAAAAGACTTCTCTCCAGGTATAAACTTGGTATGGGGCAGGCCACAGGAAAAAAGGCCAGAGTGCTGCACACTTTAAAATCAGGAATTGCCCAACATTTGCCCAATATCTCAGTCAGGTTAAGGGAAAAAACGAGGAGGGGAAAAATACCAGTTTTACATTTTATAGTGAATTGTTTCAAGGTACAAATTCATACCTAAAGCTAAGTAACAGTTCAGTAACTTTTTCTTTTTTAAAGATAGAAATAGACAAGTGATAAAATGCTGTTTTAAAAATACACCAACCACTGGTAATGACAGTTTTTATTTATGAAAGGAGACAGTTGGAAGCACTTCTTGCACTTGCTGGTTCGCGTAACTAGACCTTTCTTGTGTCTTCTTGTAGGGGACAGTATAATTTTTATAGATTGCTTGTTTTTAAGCTCTTCATGAAGAGAAGCAAATCCATTTTGTGCTTGCATATATCACACCAGGCACTAACCCATCAAGTATCCCCTACAGGACAAAATAAAAGTTAAGAGAGAGAAGTTAGGAGCACAGCACATCTAAACTGAACAGATTACAATTTTCAAGATAAAGCTATACCAGGTTACCAGTGTACTCATTTGTCAGACTTAAACAATTGAAAAAGTTATAAAAAAAAACCAAAAACAATGAGAAAACAGTAAGGAACAACAAACAGTTAGCTAAAATGACTGTGCAAGCCTTAATTAATGTTATGGTATAGACCTTCACTAGAAACATCGTCAATGGATACTTATGAAACTTTCCACTCAATTAAAACTTAATGAGACTATTCCATATTCAAATTTTCACCAGAACACACAACCTATTCCTGTGGTGTATGCGATATATTAATGCAAGTTTAGTACCACAATTCCAGAGCCTCGTAAGAATATAATTTTCAAAAACAGAAGACCAAGGGATAAAGTTGTTCATAAATAACCATACAATAAAGTATGGATCCAAGGATTCTCTCTGTTCTCCCTGTTCTAGGTTAATTAACTGGAGTTTAGTTATAATTAGGTCTCAGGTCCAAAAATCAGATTTTACTAGCTGTCAACCAGATTATTCTCCAAGGTGAACTCCAAACATTGGCTTGTGGTTGAAACCAGTTGCAGTTGCCCCTAGATCAACTTCTCTAAATACAAGTTTTGAGTTGGTCTGTATAAAATTAAGATAGTTACTCCCTGCAATTGTCTGAAATTTAAAGAAATGGAAATTCAGTTTACAGTTCTAACATTTTATAGTAAAGCTCAAACTGGCATCTTTGTTGTGCTGTTCTGGTAACATATGCAAAGAAGCGCTGTAATGGTGAGAAACACTTTTGGCACTGTTGGAATATTTAAAACACCAACTCTGTGTCCTTAAAAAAAGGCTACATCTTTGGTCATTTGAAACACGTCTTAAAATCCTGTCTTATTTCTGATCTTTCATCACATTCATGTCCATGGAGGGTTTATGTTTATCAACCAAAAAAACAAAAACAAAAAAAAAACCCTCCCTAACCAAAAAGCAAATTTTCATTTGATGAATATTAAAGATCAAAAACTTTCAGAAGTGTAATCTGGGAATTTTATAGGCCTCTCAAGTCCATCCACAGAGGTCTCAATAACCATCACATTGGGTTAATGTTTTTTAATAAGGATTTTATAAAGAATCCTGTAAATCGTTCCTTGGAAGAAATTTCTTCCATTCCTTTTTACCAACTTGTAGTAGTCTGGGAAATTTTTCCTTCACTGGCACACCATTACCTACTGTAGATAGGGATCTAAATGAAGAGAATCACGGCAGCTGTGCTTGGGTGTAGATAGTTATAGCCAGGTGGCCGAGAAGATATCCCAGCAGGCTGGCAAGGGACTTCTAAACTAGCAAATCAAAGGGGCGTCTTCATATACCAGCATTTCCTGGCCTTAGTGTTTGTGCCATTAACTGCAGAGAAATTTGCTGAGAGATTCAAGGGTGAGACTGGTTCAAACAGGAACCTGCTCTGCTAACTAGCTTGAGCACTCCACCCTCCACCCCCACTTTACTTTGATAGAATCACTGGAACAGATTTAGTCTATTATTCTCAACCTAGCCTTTATCATCATAAATTCTGGAAGCCTTTATTATATTTTGTGAAAGGTTCTGCATTTGTGCTGCTCACATAGACTATCAATTTCAAGATCCTACATCAGTCAGCCCAAACTGGTACAATTCAGCCCCAACTTTTCTCCTTTCCTGTCTCCTCTAACCTCCACTTCTTCCATGAACTAAGGTAACGTAACGGCCGAGACACACACGTCTTACAGAGTAGCTGTATATTATTGCAACCCTTGTCCTTCCTTTCCCCAATTTCTCCTTGTCGGTCTATGGTTCTCACGTCTTGAATCATGTCTGAACCACAACATTTCAGAGCAAGGACTGTCTTTACTTGTTTCTAGCATCTAGCACAATTCTGTGTGTTTGAAAATCAGAGCAAAAACAGAAGGGACAGCTTAAGTCTATTATTGTGAGTATAACTACAACAACAGGAATCATGATTTAACCTGTATGTATTAGTTTAGTTTTTAGATTTTAAACCTGTGGTTCTCAGATGCAAAACAAGAATGATGTCCACATTAATCAAAAACAATGTACTGAATACCACCAGAATACAAAGGCTTTTATGTGCCTTGAGTAATTTAGGAACTGCCTGCCTTTCAATAAAAATAAAATTCAGTGTCGTGTCCTGTATCAGATAAGTCTTGTGTTTTCATTAATGAGGATTTAGCAAGTTATTTGGCAGTCATATGTGACAAACTTTCCCTTAGGCAAGATATTCCTGAATATTAAATAATCAGTGAACAAAAGCCTGTTAGGAAATTAACTGAAATGATACAAAGTCAGTACCTCATGTAAAACCTTTGTTCTTGTTAGAACATATGTCTAAGCCACAAATGAGTCTTGTAAGATTTCCTTCCTATTCTTCGGAGTTTCTCAAACATGACCATAAACTCTTGAGACCAGCCACATTTGATTAAAAAAATAAATCTATTGTATGCTGATGCTTCATGCTGCATTGCTACACACTGCCAGGAAATCCAACACTTTATGGGCTAGTAATTATATTGGAGAGGAGATTTAGTGACTCTCCAAGAAATGGAGAATGACCATATCATTATTTCAAAAAAAACACATCTCCTGCCAGTTAATTCATGGAGTGGTTTTAGCAGTGGCCCTCAAAGAAACTGCTGCTGTTGGCAGCTCTAGAGGTCATAGTGGGGTTAAGAAGTGGGAAGGGAAGGAGAAAAGAAAGGCAGGCAGCAAAAATAAAATGAATTCATTATAAGCTACTGGATAGACTGGAAAACACAGAATCAAGAAGCTCGAAAGCCCTGTCAGTAGATACATGCAAGAACAAAGATTACTCTACCTTCCTTGGAAGATTGTTCTACAGCCCGTGAAAAATTTCCCAGATAGCCTCAATTTTCCTTCTTAATTTTCACCTTGTTATACCCCTAATTCATCTCCCATCCTCCCAATGCTTAGCTATTTATGCTTCTCTCCAAAGCCTGTGCTGGCTTTTAGCCAACCTGTATAGATTAAGTCTTTTAATCTTTCCTCAAAATCCAACCCATCCAGTCTATAATCCAACTGTATTGTAGCTATGATTTCTGACAGGGAGCTTGTCACTCCCTGCACAACATGTTTCAGAATGGGCAGACCCAAAAACGTCACACCTCCCTAAAGAGGGCAGATTCCAATTTTAACTAAAACACCTTAAAGCAAAGCTGTGAATGTTTAATCTACACCAACTTTTTTTTAAACATAACTTATCCTTGCTTCAGATGTAGTGCTTTGTAAACTTAGCTGGGATCCTAGAAATCTGTTTGCCAGAGAAAAATGTGGAATATGCATTTTTACAGAGATTCTTTAGTTTTTACATTTTGTGAAAAAAATGTAAACTTATTAACTAAATTTTACTGATGAAAGTACCAGTGCCACTTATTCAATGGGCGCAACCTCCCCTCTTGTGGTTGATTTTTGAATACGCTGACCGCCCGAGCCCTTGCCACAGTCAGCCCTGGGCGGCTGGTGGTTCAGTTAATATAGTACAGAGAGCCAGGTAATGGAGGCCCAGATAAACGTGGTTCTACTGTACATAGCTAAACACACTCCAATACACTGCTTTGGCATATAGCGGTTACTCAATGACTTATAGGGGTGTGTATTTTAATGCATCTCAAATTTCACTTCAGCCTCCAGGACTAACGTTAATATAAAAGCAATTTTTGCTTTTTATTTTGTGCGTTAAAAAAAAAAACAATTTTCTGAAAATATAGAAAGCAGACATAGAAATATTTGGTATATGTAAGAAATACAAATTGCAATTCTATTAATTTTATTTTATCATAATGATTGATGCACTGGAAGGCTTCAAACTTGCTTAAAAAATGTAAATATACCAATAAAACATTGTGTTCAACCGATACCTATATTTATAGTGGCTAGGGAAACTGGAAGTTCAGCATTCCACTTTAATCATGGAAAAAAACCCATACAAATCTGTGATTTATCACAGAAAACTAGGATCCCTGCTTATCAGTAACAGAAAGGAAGGGGAGAACAGCATGAAATGTACTAAATAACTTACGGCAATTTCATCCGCATGAAAACTCTTGCCATGAAGAAGCTCAACAGGACGCTGACAAATCCAATAAAAAGCAACAGAAATCTATTGAGCTTTGGAATATTTGGTGCATTGGATCGGTCCAGAATTATGAAGCCTAAGCCTCCCATTGTGAAAAGGAAGCTGGATGCGAGTCCTTCCATAATATACTGTCCATTTACTCTGGGGGAAGAAAAGAAAAAAGTAAAAGATGTTTCAATGGAACACCAGTCCCTCAAGGTATTATTTCCACTTCAAGAGCTAGCTATTTAATATAATATTTTGATCTGATTCCAATTTACAAAAATCCAGGACAGTTCATTTTGATGTTTACACACTTAGCCCCAGCAACATGTGTTATGTTCCACTGTCTCCTGATACGAAGTCAATCATGATAAGGGATGAATATAAAATTTAGCTCCTGGATCAGTACTTTGCAAGTGCTTTTAATCATGAGTATTCATAAAAGGGTAATGTAACTGTATGCAAAACCACCACATTTTATACATTTCTTTATTTAGAATTTTAGATGACTGGTAATTTCAAATGTATCTTGGTTGAAAGCAAAAATAAGTTAAATGAATGCAAGTAGGGACCCAAGACTTCGACTGTTGAGCTTTCAAGTTTGTTTCCCAACCCAGTGCTTAGAAGACAAACCCCGAATTCCAGTCACTGCAAGAAGAGAAGGGTTATTTAAGTCAATATCAAGGGAGGAATTGTGTCTCCTTGTTCTAGCACAGCATTAGGAGTAAGGTGCGCTAGACCAGTGGTTCTCAAACAGAGGTCCGGGGTCGCCTGGGGGATCACGAGCAGATTTCAGGGGGTCTTCCAAGCAGGACCAGCATTAGACGTGCTGGGGCCCAGAGCAGAAAGCCAAAACCCCACCTAATGGGGCAGAAGCATGGGGCTCTGAGCCTCGCCACCCAGGGCTTAAACCAAAGCCTGAGCAACTCAGCTTCACAGGGCCCCCTGCAGCGTGGTGCCCTGGACAATTGTCCTGCTTGATACCCCCTTAATACTGGCCCTGTTTTTTATATGCAGAAAAACAGTTGTTGTGGCACAGATGGGCCATGGAGTTTTTACAGCATGTTGGGGGGAAGGAGGGGAGAGACTCAGAAAGAAAAAGGTTGAGAACCCTGGCACTAGACTGCATTCTTATTTCTGTCACTGCATGATTTTGGATAAGTCCCTTAATACATCCATGCCTCAGTTTTCCAATTTGTAATACAGGTTTACACCACCATCTTGATAAAGCACTTTGCTGGAAGGATCTACAAGGGAGCAGAGCATTTCATATTAGTATCTAATCTTGATAAATAGTCTAATCTTTTATACTGTTCTTCCCCATGACTTTCACTAAAGTGCTCCCACCTTCCTAGAGCCATGTGGTTCATGTATGCTGATAATAGCCCACCTTAATTCATTACTCTCATTATAGTTAGTATGGTAACTCACTTTTTCATGTCCTCTGCATGTGTGTGTGTGTATGTATATATCTTCCTACTGTATTTTCCACTGCATGCATCCGATGAAGTAGGTTTTAGCCCACAAAAGCTTATGCTCAAATAAATGCGTTAATCTCTAAGGTGCCACAAGTATTCCTTGTTCTGTTTGCTGATAGACTAACATGGCTACCACTCTGAAACGTGTATAATGCAGTGCTCCAAAGAAATCTGAGGCATATATTGGAAGGCGTTAATTCTGAGCACAAACAATTCCCAGAGTCAAGAGTAACAATGAGAAACTACTATGTATTTTATGATCAATTTATTTATTTAAACAGTGTCAGCTCTCTTTTTTACAATGAGGCACCTTAGTTAAAAAAACAAAAACAAAAAAAGCCCCATCATTCTCTGCAGAAATTAAGGATAACCAGTCCAGACAGTCAAAATCCAGAGCTCTGTAAACTACTCCTTAATCTTCTCAACTAACTTCTGACTAGATTAGTTTCACCTCTAATAAAATTTTAGATTCTAAGCAAGAAGCATCTGCTGAACTAATTTTGAAGGACAGACACTGTAGATTTAGGTTTCAAACTGAACAAAATCTGGTCCTAAACTACAAGTTACTCCATATGGGTGGTCCCCTGCACTCATGCAAAATAACTAAGACCTTAATCTTGCAACTTATCAAAATCCATCATTTTATTTTGGGTTCACAAACTGAATGCAAATTATGGATATGAATTCCACAGTTTATTGCTGTTGAGAGGAATTAGAAAAATAAGGTTTGTGGTTTGCCCTTACAGCAGAACTTGATGTGGAACAGAAAAATGGTCATTCAAAATAGTAGAAAAAGAGTTTGGGATAGAAAAGAAAGTGAAAGCCAGCTAAAGACAGGTTATATTAATACACACAACTAGACTGGGGTATTCAGTTTTAATTGTTAACATATTTGCAACCACCCACTGTTCCTTTCACAAACAAGCACACAAACATCTTTCACCCATTATTAAACAAAAAGTTTAACAGAAAGGAAAAATATAAAAACACATTACACAACTGGTGTATTCTATCAACTCTGACAAGTAATTAAAGATATTATAGTTATGAAATATGATCAAATATAGCTTGTTACAAATCTTGACTTCTACTCATGAAAATTAATTAGTATCTACCAGAAATTTCATTTCTTGTAATGCAAAAATGTAATTGATAAAAATACAAAAAGATATTAAAATTTCACACAATAAAAGTCAAATCCTTCCAAGCCTATATATAAAATATACCTCTACCTCGATATAACACTGTCCTCGGGAGCCAAAAAATCTTATCGCATTATAAGTGAAATTGCATTATATTGAACTTGCTTTGATCCACCGGAGTGCGCAGCCCCCCCGGAGCACTGCTTTACCGCGTTATATCCGAATTAGTGTTATACCGGGTCGTGTTACATTGAGGTAGCGATGTATACGGTGGATATTTAAACAATTCATTTGCAAATGAAAGCTCCAATCAGTGCAATCAGATTCATATTTGTGGATCCTGGGGCCCTCAGAAAGCACAGCTGAAGTCAATGGAGCTCTACAAGAGCATTGTGGTTCACTTGCATTCATCTGTTTGCAGGTCAGGGAGAGACCATTCGATTATGACAAAGGATAATTTCTACCTGTATGCCAAGAAGGCCACTGGTCTCTGATGTCCATGTTCATCTGTCATAGACCCAACACTGGGAGGTTCTACAATCACATCATAGATTATTCCTATTAAAAAAAAAAAAGGGGGGGGGGGACATTAGTTTTGAATTATGGGCCAGCATCATCCATCTCTAAATATTGAGAATGATTTCCTTCTACAGACAATATGACTAGAAAGGGAACAGTTTAGTAAATTACATGCCTTTTTACATCTCCTGTTCAAATGCTAAGAAACACAATCAATCAATTAAGGTACAACCTTAAATTATAGTGGGATGAATCTCAGACATTTCAGAAAGCCATTTTTTACATTAGGGTATATCTATACAGCAGCTGGGAGGGTCGTTCCCAGCTTGGGTAGATATACAGTTCTGCTCAAACAGATAGTTCTGCTCAAGCTAGCATGCAAAAAGTAGCAGCATGGCCACTGGCTCAGGCTAGTTACCTGAGTACAATCCTGCCAAACCCCCTGGGTAGGTACTCAGGCAGCTGAGCTGCCACACCACCACTGCTATTTTTAGCTCACTAGTTCAACCACTCCTAGCATGTGTATGTCTACCAGAGCTGAGAATCAGCACCCCAGCTGCTGTGTAGACATACCCGTAATGGTAAGCGGCTTATACATGATTAGTACTTCAAGGACTGTGAATGTGTAGAGTCATAACTGTTCACCATATCAGAGCCTAGAACACTAGACCTTGTTTTTCTACTTAATCGAGTTTAATCTGTGATTGTTAACTTGATTAATTCCATTTACCTTTATAAGGTTAACAAAAATAAAGACCACTTTTGGCTGAAAAGACCCAAAATGTACAGTAGTGTTCTATTTAAGGACCATTCTTTCTTACTCTATTGGTACAAACACTAGAGAATATCATGGGAAGATTCATGTTGCAATGTCATTGAGCCTGACAGGGATCCTGTAAACTTTAGCAGTAATTTTGAATTTAATCTAGAATTTTAGGAGTTACTTATATAAAAGTCTAAATTTATTCCAGCAAATTTACTTGAGCTACTGCCTCTTGTGGTTGAACTTCACATTCCTTATTTGTTTCTGGAGTGACTGCAGCATCTGAGGCACTGTATAAACTCACAGGAGGCATATGCTCAGCCCCAGAAAGAGGAGTAGGGGGAAAGAAAGGGAGAGGGAGCAGAAAATACAACATACAATGAAAGTGGTCAGGAGGACAAATTAGCCATGTCTTGACATGGGATTTTAATTACTATAAACTAGGGCTGTCAACCAATTAAAAAAAATAATCATGATTCATCGCACAATTAAATAATAGAGCACCGTTTAGTTAAATATTTTTGGATGTTTTCTACATTTTCAAATATATTGATTTCAATTACAACACAGAATACAAAGTGTACAGTGCTCACTTTATATTTTTTATTACAAATATTTTCACAGTAAAAAACAAAAGAAATACTGCTGCAGTGCAATCTCTATCATGAAAGTTGAACTTACAAAATGTAGAATTATGTACAAAACAACCCTGCATTCAAAAGTAAAACAATGTAAAACTTTAGAGCCCACAAGTCCACTCAGTCCTACTTCAGCCAATCACGCAGACAAACAAGTTTGGTTACAATTCGCAGGAGATAAAGTTACCCGCTTCTTGATTACGAAGTCACCTGAAAGTGAGAACAGGAGTTCGCATGGTACTGTTGTAGCCGGCGTCACAAGATATTTACACAGAGTACAAAATACTCTAAAGATTCATATGTCCGTTCATGCTTCAACCACAATTCCAGAGGCCATGTGTCCATGCTGATGACAGGTTCTGCTCGATAACGATCCAAAGCAGAGCAGACTGACTTATGTTCATTTCATCATCCGAGTCAGATGCCACCAGCAGGTTGATTTTCTTTTTTTTGGTGGTTCGGGTTCTGTAGTTTCCGCATCGAGCGTTGCTCTTTTAAGACTTCTGAAAGCATGCTCCACACCCCAATTCCAATCAGATTGTAGAAGGCATTTCAGATTCTTAAACCTTGAGTTGAGTGCTGTAGCTATTTTTTAGAAATCTCACATTGGTACCTTCTTTGCGTTTTGTCAAATCTGCTGTGAAAGTGTTCTTAAAATGAACACCATGTGCTGGGTCATCATCTGAAACTGCTATAACATGAAATATATGGCAGAATGTGGGTAAAACAGAACAGGAGACACACAGTTCTCCCCCAAGGAATTCAGTCTCAAATTTTTATTAATGCACTATTTTTTTAAATGAGCATCATCAGCATGGAAGCATGGTGGCCGAAGCACGAAGGGGCATATGAATATTTAGCATATCTGGGAAGTAAATACCTTGCAATGCCGGCTACAAAAATGCCATGCAAATGCCTGTTCTCACTTTCAGGTGACATTTAAATAAGAAGCGGGCAGCATTATCTCCCATGAATGTAAACAAACGTATTTGTCTTAGCGGGTGGCTGAACAAGAAGTAGGACTGAGTGGACTTGTAGACTCTAAAGTTTTACACAGTTTTGTTTTTGAGGGCAGTTATGTAACAAAAAAATCTGCATTTGTAAATTACACTTTCACAATAAGGAGATTGCACTTACAGAAGTTGTAAGAGGTGAATTGAAAAATACTATTTCTTTTATCATTTTTACAGTACAAATATCTGTAATAAAAAAATATAAAGTGAGCACTGTACACTTTGTATTCGGTGTTGTAATCGAAATGAATATTTGAAAATGTAGAAAAATATCCAAAAATATTTAATAAATTTCAATTGGTATTCTATTGTTTAAGAGTGCGATTAATCACGATTAATTTTTTTGAGTTAATTGCATGAGTTAACTGTGACTAATTGACAGCCCTAATATAAACTATTCTACATGCCCCTCTACCTATATTTCTTGTAGGTGACAAAGAGAGGATCTTCATGAAGGATTTGAAGGGAGAGGGTATCAGCTCTGCAGACTAGCGCAACAGACTTCTCATGTAATTTAGAGATAATTATAATAAATGCAGAATTATGTTTCTTTTGTGCATCAAACCAAAGTACATTGTGTCACTTGACTAGAGTTTCCTTTGCTAAACAGAGAAAGAGATTGTGATCCACATACCATCTCATATTAAGCAGCAGCAGTGATGAATAAGCCAAAAACTGCTACAGGGTTTGCATAGGAAAACAAAACAGACACCTGCCAAGTCACTGCTCAACAGTATCATCCTCATTCCTCAATCAACACTCTCCCAAAACCAAGTAATCAAAGCTAAGGTTTTCTGATATGCATGGAAATCTCCAATTTGATCACTGATTAAATTCTACGTACCACATACTAGAAGGTCCCATTCCAGCATCAGGATTAAGGCAAAATTTCCATAGTGGACAGAGAAAGGTGGGGATTTTGGGGGGTTGGGAGGAGCAGGTAATACACCTCACTGACATAACAGATATAAGAGTCATAGGTAGCCTAATCTAAGCATTAAGGGAGTTTAGGGGCTGCTCGTCTCAGGTTGCATATCAATTTAAAGAAGGGAACTTTTGAATGTCTTTGAAACACAGAGCAATGTCCTTCACCACTAGAGGAAGATGTTGTAAGAGCTATCTTAAAATTATCCCTTCCAAAAGCCAAGTCTAGAAAGTAGGTCTGTCTATAGGAACAAAGGTTTCTCCCCATGGCACACTCATCTCCGGACTCAGGCTCAAAAAATCAAACACAGTATCAGTTTGATTTCCAATATTGCCTATACTGAGCAACTGTATTCTGGTCTGGAGATGGATTTCGTCCCACAGACCTCTTCCGTTACTACACCTGAATTAAGATCCTCGCCAAGGCCTATCGCTGAACCTCGCACCCAAAACCTTGGCCACCGCCTTGCTGTTCGCAGAGCTGCGGCCATCGCCCCAGCGGGGACGGGGAGCTGCGTGCCACCCTCAGCGCGGATGTGGGGGGTTACACCACGGGCAAAGAAGATCCCTCTCTGGGAACCCCACCGGAGAGCGGGGTGTAGTGACACAAACTGCTCACTGGTGGGAAAATGTGCCGGCTGCTGTTTTTGTCCTTACAGGGCACAGGTAGCACCGCCGCCCACAGAGCGCGGGGAGGCACCCACCCGCGGCCAGGCTCCCACCGAGAGAGATAAGGGTAACCCCACTGTCCCCCGGCCGAACAGGCGCCCTAGGAGCGGAGAGAACAGGCGTAATCCTGCCCCCCCCCCCAGTCCTGGGCCCGCCCCCAAACCCCCCCAGTCCTCCGCCCGGGCCCGTTACCTCCAGTGATGAGGAAGTAGGACACCACCACCAGCGCGTAGACGGTCATGGCCGAGGGCGTGTGCACCCAGCTCGGCCGCTTCAGCTTGATGTTGGGGCACTGGAGCACCGCGAACGGCACCCGGTAGAGCGTCTCCATGATGGCAATCCAACCACCTCCGCGGCAGGCTAATCAAACCCAGCACCGCCGCTGCCCCGGCTTGACCCGCCGCGGCCACCGTCTCCCGCACTCTACACGAATACGGAAGCGGAAACCAGCCTCAGAGGGAAGGCAGGGCAAAGGCGGGGTCCTGGAAGGTGATAAGAATGGGGCGAAAAAGTGCAAAATTGGGCACGGTAAAGGTCACCTGGAGAAAAACGCAAGATATAAAATCTCACGTCGTTAAAACACCTCCAAACTCTGGAGTTTCAAGCCGACTATACATGTCTGGAGAATATCAGTACTACTCACCTGCCAGATCCTAGCAGCACCTGACGTGGCCAAGACACGTTAACTGAGAGAGTCTCGGGCGGGACTGACCCACCTGAAGCCCCGCCCACAGAGCAGGAGGCCCCGCCCACAGTGCGGAACCGGGCGGGCGGGGCGCTGTCGCCGTGCTATAGCTAGTAGACGCCCGTTACGTTACCGTTGCGGCCCCGGCCGGGGAGCACGTGCGGGGCACTGCGCAGGTAGAGGTGTGTTCAGGCTGTTCAGTGTGTCCCTTGCCCCAGCAACAGCGCGCAGGGAAATGCCTCTGTGTTCAGCCTCAGAGCGGCCAATCCAGCAGAGAGCGTAACCAGCAGCACCCACTTCTAGCGGCAGCAAGTCCTGTGTCGGTGTCAGGGCAGCGATCTCTCTGTTGTACCGCGCCAGTAGAGGACGGAGTGTGGCAGGTCTGCGCCCGGCTTGGGCGCCTCTGTCGTGGAGTGTGTGAACATTCCAAGTTGCAAAATGTATTTGGGTTTTCCTTATCTTTAGACCACAGAAAAGCTGGATGCCAGGCAGGTGCGGCACTCTAACAAGTTTGGGTGAAGCAAGCTTTGTTAGGTAGGGTGACCAGACGTCCCGTTTTTAAAGGGACACTCCCATGTTTAAGCTCTCCTGCAGGTGTCCCAACTTTTTCTTAAAAATGGGCAAGTTGTCGCATATTTTCTGCACCCCGCCCCCATCGGCACTGGCGGGCTGGGCCGTCATTAGGCATACACAGCATATGTGCTGCATAGGGCACCCAAAATCGTGGGCACCACCAGAACAGCAGGTAAGAGCAGGTCGGCTCCCACACACCCAGTGTGTGCTGCAGTCTCCTTAGGCAGGGGCCGTATTCACAGAGCCGGATGCACCGGTACGGCGCATTCTGCATGAGGGAAAGAGTGCGGGGGTCTCTGTGGGGAACTGTGACTCTTTGCCACTGGGTCTCTTGGTATACTTTGCTGCCTTCTTCCTCCCCCCATTGCCTCAGGCTGCTGTAGCGTCTACTGCATACAGAGCTAGGTGTATCAGCAATGAGGAGGGGTTCTGCTGGGGGTCCGCGAGCATCAGTTTAATAATACTTCGTAGGGCTCCATAAATCCTAAGGATGGCCCTGCTGGCGGGTCCTGTTGTTGGCCTGAGCTTTGCAAAGACGTTGGTCAGGTCATCCCTTTCCCTCCTCCCCTGCAGTTGGGAGCAGCTCCCATCCCTTCCTTCCCGAAGGGTGCCAAAAGGCTGCTGCTGACCATATTCTGTTGTGTATCCTGGCAGAAATGGGCATGTGACCCTGCATGCCTCCCCACGTATTGCCTCAAGAAGACGTAGTGCCAAGTGTGATGGGTTGGGTCACAGAAATCCCCTTGGGACTGCTGCCTGATGTGCTGAGACTACCTCTGAGCCCATTTTCCCTGGCAGCTTGGGACTTCAGAACCCTGCCTTGTTGAGCCAGACACTCCAGTCTGCTCCAACACAGACCCAGGGTCTGAACCACATGCTCCCAAACTGCAGAATTAACTGAAAACAACTTAATAAGTGCTCCTGTCGCTAGCACCCAAACACCCAGTTCCCAATGGGGTCCAAACCCCAAATAAATCCATTTTACTCTGTATAAAGCTTATACAGGGTAAACTCAAATTGTCCACCCTTTATAACACTGATAGAGAGATATGCACAGCTGTTTGCTCCCCCAGTAATTACTTACTCTGGGTTAATTAATAAGTAAAAGTGATTTTATTAACCATAAAAAGTAAGATTTAAGTGGTTCCAAGTGATAAGATAGAACAAAGTAAATTATCAAGCAAAATAAAACAAAAACACACAAGTCTAAGCCTAATACAGTAGGAAACTGAATACAGATGAAATCTCACCCTCAGAGATGTTTCAGTAGGCTTCTTTCGCAGACTAGACTCCTTTCTAGTCTGTACCCAGTCCTTTCCCCAGTACAGTCCTTATTCCAGCTCAGGTGGTAGCTAGGGGATTTCTCATGACTGCAGCCCCCTTTGTTCTGTTCCACCCCCTTTTATAGCTTTGGCACAAGGAGGGAATCTTTTGTCTCTCTGGGTCCCCACCACTCCTTCTAAATGGAAACGCACTAGGTTTAAGATGGATTCCAGTACCAGGTGACATGGTCACATGTCCTGAGAGTCCACAAGCCTTCATTCTTTCATCCTGACTCACAGGAAGACTTTCAAATAAACAGCGCCATCTACAGTCAATTGTCCTGGTTAATGGGAGCCATCAAGATTCCAAACCACCATTAATAGCCCACACTTTGCATAATTACAATAGGACCTCAGAGTTATATTTCATATTTCTAGTTTCAGATACAAGAGTGATACATTTATTCAAATAGCATCACCACACTCCGTAGATTATAAGCTTTGTAATGATACCTTAAAAGAGACCTTTTGCATGAGCATATTCCAGTCACATTAAATTCACAGTGCAACATCACACCAAGTACCAGAAGAGGCGGGTCCGTCCCGGGGGCCCAGCCCAACATGGAGGGCGGAGAGCGCCAGGCAGGGAGGGTCGGGTAAGTCAGTCACCTCCCCTGTGTGAGAGAGGTGTACGGGAGTGTGTGTGGGAGGGGGTAGGGGTGTGTGTGTCACCCCTCTGCATGTGAACCCTAAAGCATTAAAGATAAGAAGGTAAATAAAAAGAATCCAGCTATGCAGCATTTCTTTTTAACAGGGGCTCAGTCAACTTGATGTTAATTTGAATGTTTGTATTACATAGTTCTGACTGATTGCCATTGATCTTGCTTGAATACGAGTAATTTTAGGGGCCTGGCACCACCTCCCGCACCCTGAACTCCTCATTTCTGGCCCCACCCTGGAGCTCGCACCCCCAGCCAGAGTCCTCATCCCGTCCCACACCCCAACCCCAATTTCATGAGCATTCCTGAACCCGCCATACAATTTCTATACCCAGATGTGGCCCTCGGGCCAAAACATTTGCCCACCCCTGCTATAGGTTGTAATTGACTGCAGACTTATATGGTTTGCATTTATCATGTCCAGTACTGTCTTTGGGCATCTGTGACATTTTATAGGAGCAGATTTTGTTTTGTATTGTATCTGGTTGTTTCCAGCACACTCTCTTGTTTCTAGGAGAATCTATATTCTTTCTTAACGAAACCCACATTTGTTTTATTATAAGTGATCATAAGTGCTATGTGATTTTACGTGGGCAAAGGATCTGGGATTTCTGTGAATAGCCAGTGCCAGGATATCGCTGGGGAATGATGCAAAGGCACTTGGGAACTGGGATGCATCTATTGTTAACCTCCAACAAAGACAAGTCTGGCATAGCCCAGAGGAGATTGCTTGAGTAGCTGAAAGCTGGTGCTATTAGAGAATTGATACCCAGCCAGGCATAGGCAAGATTCCCTCAGCTGAAGGCAGGGGGTAACAAGGTGACTCAGACTCCTGGGTACCCCAAGAACCATCACACAAAGTCACAAAATTAAGAATAAATAATACAAGCTACTTTTGTGTGTTGCAAATAGTGCAGATCAAAGCCATATGTAAAACTATTAAATAAAGATATTCCAGAAAAAGTTGCTACTGACTGTGGAGTTTAGAAAGAAATCAATGAACCATCATATTCAACTAGGTAATCATATCTCACATTTACATTTAAGATTGTGGCTCCCAACATTTTATGATTGAACTCGCTCTTACAGTGGAACTGTGCCTAGTCCTTCTAGCGTACCTGAGGTCACATTTGTTTTCTTTTTCCTGGCCTTTTCTTTCTGTCCTCTCATTTTTCCTTCTTGTGGTGTTCCCCCCCCCCCACACCCTTCTGTTTTTCTTTCTTATTGCCCTTTATGTTACAACTTTATTCATTCATCTCCTCACTACCCTCACAATTATTTCCCACTTCTTTTTTCTCAGTTCTCATTCTTCTCTGCAGTTCTCCCCACATCTCTTCTCTTTGTTTTTCTCCCCATTCCTTACTGCTGTGATCTCTCTCTTCCCCATGTTTGACACTGTACTATGTTATGGACAGTACACAAAGGTGTGCACTGTTCAGTGCTACTGTGGGGCTGGGAAGAGAGCACAGAGCAGGAGACTTGTGGTGCCCAGCAGTTTCTCATAACAGGCAAGGATAGCTATACCTCTAGGGCAGTAAACCCCATACAATGGAAATTCCAGTCTTAATAAGCTGAATTTTTTGCTGTCTCTGAATAGATTTAAATAATAGAACATAACTGAGGTGAAACTAGTCCTGATCTGCTTAGTTAAAAGTCTTTGTTTTGTTTCATCACCAACTACTTTGATATATTATTTTAAATTGATATATTTAAAGCTGTAGTTGACTGAGGTGGCCACAGCGTGGTAGGCATACTCTTTTAAAGTAATTGTGTCCACAGTAATTTAATCTTACATGTTTTTCCATCTGTTAACATATTCTGGATGTTCCCAGGAGAGATTGTTGTAGCATTTGCTCAGAAAAATAAGATGCAGATCTTAAGAAAAGGAAAATACTGGGAGCTATCACAGTAAAAGACTACTTGGGCCAATGAAGGAAAGAGGACTAACTCGAGTATCAGAGGAGGATAGCAATATACTGAAAGACATTTTTGGGAACAGTGGGAAAACAGGATTCTTCAGAGGACTGGAGGTTAGTTCTAAAGCCTTTCACCTCTAGGTCATTCATTCAAATCTGGCCCAGGTAAGATGAGATCAAAAGTTATTAACCTCTCTTTTCTCTGTACAACTCCCAGTATAATGTAGCCTCAATCAAAAGTGTGTGTTACCAGCAGGGCTTAAATTCTCAAAGATTATTTCCCAGAGCCCTGGCACGTCCCATGGGGTTGAAGTCCTAAGGCCCAGCATGCACTGTGAAGGATCTTGAGATTAAACAGCTTGAATTGGAGACTAAAAGAGAGCCAATGGACAATTCTAAGAGTGAGGTGAGATGATTGGGGCAACAGGCAAGGAAGACTATCTTAGTAACTATGTTTCATAAGGACTAGATGGGAACAAGGTGGGCCAGGGAGATGGTGATTGCAGTAGTCAGAATGTGAGATAATGAGGGCCTAGACAAGTGATTTAGCTAGCTGGAGAGAAAAAAGTGTCCTGGCTTGGAAATGTTATGGAGGAAACATCAGCAGATTTGGAGGTAGGCTGGATCTGTGGACCAAAAAGGAGGAAGTAGTCAAAAATAACTTCCAGGTTACTGTCCTGTTTGAGAGGAAGGATGATGGCACTGTCAGAACTACCAGCGACTAAGAGCTGGGGGTGGAGAAATATACATTTTATCAAAAAGATGTCTCAAATTTGGATGAAAGGAAATATCTAGTGCATTAAGCCCATCTGAATATTTATAGCATGCTTACATGCTTCTGCCCACAATTAATCAAATGCAGTTTGGCATGTGCAGGTGATCTTATTTTTTTAAATTGTGGGAAAAGAAGAGCAGGTAATATTGAAGGTGAAATAAAGGATACAAATGTCAATACTGCAATTGAAACTAATTCTGATTTTGATTCATTTCCAATATTATCACTGTCCTTTAATCATCAACATGAAGAGAAAAAAATAATCTCTACTTCCTTGAGATGCAGGGGCGGCAAGCTGCGGGGGCGGCATGGCTGCGGGAGGTCCACCGGTCCTGCGGCTTTGGCGGTAATTCGGCAGTGGGGACGCTGAAGGCGTGGCACTGGCGGACCTCCCGTAGGCATGCCACCAAATCTGCATGATCAGCGGACCGCCCGCAGGCATGCCGCCGAAGGCCGTCTGACTGCCGTGCTTGGGGCAGCAAAAACCATAGAGCCAACCCTGTTGAGATGTATTTGCAACCCCATTAAATTGAGGAAGACCCTGTGTTTTTCTAGGGGAAACTAATGCAGTGACAAATCCCTTAATGGACCTACAATTTGGACTTTAAGCAGGCAATTCCACACACACAAAAGCAATTTCTACCATCACCATGTAAATTACAACCTGCTCCAACTCATACTGAAGTTAGTGTCAAAACTCTAATTGACAGGATAATGGTAAGGATAATGGTAAGGATCATGTCGTCTTATACATTTGTAAATAGGAATATTGCTAGTATTCAGTAGTCATAATTTGACTCCATAGGTGAAGCAATAAAACTTGTACATGAAACCTAAGCCCCACTGTCAACCACTTATTTTTGGTTATTTGTCAGTGTTTAGGAGGCTTGCTCTAAAAGAAAACATACCTTGTCTCTCTAAATAATTGAATCTAGTGACTACCTTGAAGACATTGCTAGTTAAGAGGCACATCACACCTGTAAAAACTGCCTTGATAGCTAAATTGCAACTGTCTGCTTTGAGTCTGTCATCAATGTAAAAAAAAAAAACACACAACACACGGATCTAACAGCCTTATTATCATTTCCCTGATACTTTGTCTAATGACTGGATTTTTATTTTTGCCGCAAGCCAGGCTATCGCACATGGACACTAAGATTTTAGTTGCCCTTGTTGTTCATTCAAATTTCATTTTTATAATTGGTTTCTTTTCTTTCCTTCCAACACTCCCTCCCTTCCCCATACCCTGGTTCAGAGCAAATTGCCTAATTCCACTGCTTTCTGCCTGTTCATTATTTAGCAATAATTAAATTGAAGATGTTATACAAACCAAAATGGAAGCTCACCATGAATATCAACTCCTTTCCCACCATTCTTCCCCCACTCCCAAGAGCCCTAAAGGAAATCTAATCTAACAGACAATGTAAATCAAGCATGTTGAATCATATCTAATTGAAAAACCACTTATGGGGTAGATTAAACACCTGTCTTCATTTCCCTTTCTGTCTGAAATCAATTCTTTTCAGCATATTGCAGAGCCGATGCAGTTGTATTACAGAAAGACCATGAATACAAACTTCAACTTTGAAAACTTAACTTTAGTATATTAACACTCTGCTGCTCAGACAATTTAGTTAATGTTACAATCCCAGGGCAAGATCTTTCTAGTATTTTATAGCCTTTAAAAACACATTCCAAGCTGGCTTGGAGATGGTGGAGCTAGTGCTGTTTAAATGGTCTTTGATTCTCAGTCATTGCTAGGTACTGTACTAACATATAATAAAGCATCCTGCCCTGACGAGCTTACAGTCTAAATAGCTGTATGGTTATTCAGTTTGAGAATGTTAACAAAACTGTCTTCATTGCCTTAGCAGGTGAAAAGGCAGTTCTCTTGGGGAAAGAGATTGTTTCACCTCTTCTGTTAATACGCCACCAAGCTATTCAGGAATTTTAAACGGAGACCTATCTTTGTTTCTCCATGAAAGTGACCATGGCTGAGGTCTGTAACACTGGGAGAATAATGAGCAATGAATGATACTGAGGACCTCTTCAAAACAGAGGACAACTCCCCTTAGTCAATTTTTTAATATTAAATTATTTCTTCCCCTTCCATATTTGAATATTGGCTGGTTAAAGTATAGGCAGAATTAAGGGTTCTTTGCCCTTAAGGAAGAGCTGTTAAAGGCAGCTTACAGCTGAATAAAATTGGGCTTGTGCCCTTTTGACTTTTTTTTTGTAAATCATAGTCTTCTAGCATAGACAGAACTAGAATTACTAAGGTAAAAGCAAGAAGGGAAAAAAAAACAGTTGGAAAATAGGGATAGTGCTCACCTCCTTTGCGATCTACTGCTGAACAGCACTGTATAAGAGCTAGGTATTATTTAAGGATATTTTAACAGGGGAAAAAAAGCAAAAATGCACAAGCCCATTTTTCTCTTTAGAGATCACCTTTAAAAGGAAAGTTGTATATTTTACTACTAGATAAATTGCAGCTAGTGAGAAAGCTACTCCTAGCCTATGGTCATGTATTGGCTTGTGACCACATGCAGGAGTTTCTCCAACGTGGAAACCATTTCTCCACCCTTCCCACTTTGTTACATTATGGCAACTACAAGTCTCACTGTAAAAATCAATATTAGCAGAGTATTTAGTTTATTTTACTTGTCTTAACAGAATATTGCATTCCTTTGGAGACTAGTCACTCAAGTCTAGATTTTTAAAGGTATCAAGCATTGCTCTGCTCAGTGTTGCAAGGCCTAATTAAGTATTACATGTCCAAGTCCCATTTTAAAAAGTGACTTAGTCCCCTAGGTGTCACTGGAACATAGGAGTGTGCAAGGAATAAGTGATTTGAATGGCTAAGTCCTATATTCCAATGACAGGCACCTAGGTGCCTGAGTACATCTATACTGCAACAAACCCTGTAGCAATGACTCTCAGAATCCCAGACTAACTGACTCAGGATCACAGTACAGGGCTAAAGATAGACATTCTTGCTTGGGCTGGAGCCTGGGCTCTAAGACTCTTCTCCCTCACTGGGTTTCAGAATCCGCCTGAAGCCCAAGCAGGAACATCTAGACTGCTATTTTTAGCCCTGCAGTATGATCCTGAGTCAGTTGAGCTGGGCTGAGACTCGCTGCCAGAGTTTTGTTTAGTATTTTTTTGCTACATATATGTACCCCAAGTCGCTTTTGAAAAATGAGACTTGGACATGTTACTTGGGCCTTGCAACACTGAGCGGAGAAAGTTAAAAACATTTAAAAATCAGGGGCTCACTGTTTTGCTTTTCAATCAGGCCTGGTCTACACTTAAAATATAATTATACATAGCTACAACGCTCGGGTGTGAAAACCTCACACTCCTGAGCACCATAGGTGTGCTGACCTTATATTGCACTGTGTGATATCTGAACATGGTTGGACCTGCTGCTGCTTCCCTGGATGTATTACCCAGTCAGCTGGTCAACAGCTATCTTACTGGTTCAGAGTAAATCTTGATTTCCCTCTGTGGCAGCCAGTACAGAAAGTTAGGTTTCACCCTCCTTGTTTCTTTATC
Organism: Chrysemys picta bellii; assembly: GCF_011386835.1. Lineage (NCBI taxonomy): Eukaryota > Metazoa > Chordata > Testudines > Emydidae > Chrysemys > Chrysemys picta. The sequence goes on along the minus strand of NC_088795.1, from coordinate 33,681,875 downwards.
CTCTGGGCTGTCTGCAGAATCAGTTACAAATAGAGCCAGCATCCTGTAACCAGTCATCTCTCCAGTCACCACACTTTGGGAAATGGTAGTAGTTACCTGAATTTAACAGTAGCAGTAAAATCACAAAATTTTATTCAGAGTGGAGGATCAATGACACGTTCCAACTTGCTGATGAGGAGCTGTGTAACAAGTTACATTTGAGGACATCCCCCAGCCACTTAAGCAGCTCCTCCATCAGTGCTACAAAACTCTTCTCCCCACCGGCTGGCCTAGTGGAACAAACGTGAGATCCCTGTTCAGCAAAACTCATTCCCATCTCAACTACATTCAGATTGCAGAGGAATTCTGAAGCTCTCTGACCCTTTTGTACTGTGGCAGGCCGGGGACATGAAGAGAGGGCTAAGTGGGGGCAAAGTGAAAACTCATTCTTCCTATATGCACAGAGATTTGAGTGATCATTAAAAAGTTGCATATCCGGTCTGTGCAGTGACTTTAAAGCTCTTCACAGAGTAGCTACAGTGGCTGTGAAAACTACAACAGAAAACATCTTGACTTGTGAGTGAAGACTACACTAGAACACTGAACTGAAAGGTTATTTTTGCATTTAGCAAATCTTATGGTGAAGATGCTTTCTAGCTTTGACCGAAGATGTGTAGAATGATGGCGAAGATGTGTAGAATGGTAGAGGACACAAGAAAAGTTGAATTTTCATTTATTAGGCAGACAATACAAAGAGATTCACTTAGATTTCTGACTCTGTGCTTGTGCCTTCAACACTTTCACAACAATCTTCTGCTCCTCAATAAGGAAAGCTCGTTTGATTCTAGGGAGGAGAAAAAGCCTTCATTAGCTCTAATATATAAACTCTGCTTTGATATTAGACACATTTCTCCAAACCCAGCTATTAAGCACAAAATGATACCTAAAACCTAGTTTTAAACTTTTCTACTTGCACTCTTCACCATCCCCAAGACTATTGAAATATGACATGCATACCATCTGAATTTTAAAATGCTTTTGGCCTCATATGTTTTTTTCTGCCCACTCTGCCAAGAAAAAACTTTGTCAGAAAACTGCAAAGGCCTAGGTATTTCAGGATTAAAACAGTTCCCCCTATATGATGATTATCCCCCCGCCCCCTTCATGCACACAGAGGCCACAGTCATGTTTAAACGTGGTTATTTTTGTAGGCTAGACATGGTCATTATGTAGAGGATCTCAAGCCTAAAAAGATCGAACACTTAAGTCATCAGACAGCTTGCTTGATGGTTTGCCATACCCAAACACAAATATACCATATGAATATTTCTAGTTACTATTTAATACAAAGGTGGTTAAGTGACATAGAAGTGTAGTTTAACAATCTCATTAAAAAAGCTGCTGTTAGCCTAAGCAAGTTTAAATACTAGTGACGGGATTAATCTGATTCTCAAATCCATGCCTGTACAAATACTCCTCCCATCCTAATTATATAGATATAAGACCCACCCCAAAAATAAAGAATACTAGGAGTGTGCCTTGCCACATGGCAGCAGACATTTGTTACACTGACGCCCTGTCTGTGGCTCCTTCCTGTTGCCCAGAACCCCTGTTCTCCTCCTGCATGGTAGTCAGGATCTTTTCTCCCTCCACTAGCAGCAGCAACTCCCTCCAGTGCCATATGCAGATTTATTTACGTGATACAGAGAATCATTTTGTAACCCAGTAGCAAAACAACCTTCAAGCTGTCATGAATATCAATGCTTCACCCTTAATAAAAAAAACTTTTTGAACTGTGCAGAACTATCACCTTTTTCCATATCAAGCTACCTTTATTCTTAAAGATACACATTTCACGTGCTAAAGCTGCTTTTCACAGCATTCACACCTGTAGTAGGCTGGCTTAGTCACAAAATAAAACTTTTATATAGATGAATCAAACACAGGTGGACGTGCTAGCATCCTCAACAAGCTGTGGGGGGCATTTAGCATGGAAAATTTTGAACTAAGCATTATGTCCATCACACACCAGATGTCTTCCACAAATCTGTGCAATTCAGTTTTTAAAGTACTCAAAAGTAAAAAATTGCTAGCAATGGTTATAGTACAGATCAGGCAGGGAATAGCATGTTAACCTTTTAATTCTGGAGATCTGGAATCAAATTTGTCTAACACGTGCATAGACAAAGCTCTTCACACCAGAGACAGATATAACAAAAAGGTCCATCACATGGCTAATACACATTGGCACTCTGCTATAAAATTAATTAAGATGGCCTTAGTCTAGTGTGCAGTGTAAAATTTATCCATATGGGAAAGCCATTACATCAATGCTGAGATGCTTAGTGTGCAGATAACAGGGACAATAATTATCAGGACTTGGGTTCAGTGAACAGCATGAAAAAGCCAACCACTTCAACTTATATCTATTCTTAGTCACAGTTCACACAAGACAGGTAGAACTATTTAAAATACTTGAGTTGTAAGAAAATCTGCTATGTATGCAGAGTAAGGGCTTGTCTTCACTAAAGCGCTAAGTCCATGTAAGTTACATAGCTTCTGCCTCTTCTTGAGGTGGATTACAAAAGTGGATAGAAGAGCACTCTCCCATCAACTTAGCATGTCTTAACCAGACTCACTAAATCAATGCTGCTGCACTGATCACAGCAGTGCCAATTTAGCCCTAAGAAAGACAGTGAACTGTAGATAGTTTAACTAGTGTCATACTTTTAAACAGGGTCAGTTTTGACATTAATGCTTTCCTTAAATAACTATACCTCTCTCCTCTATCAATCAGTATTCAGGACAGAACTCAAAGTTCAGGTTTATACAGAAGGGACATCATGATATTTGATGGCAAATTACAATGAAGAATCTAAAACCTTTATAAAAAAAAAAAGATAGTAAAAGCAGGAACTAGTTGGAATCCAGGAGACAAGATTTTGTACATATAAATGCATCTACATTATTACATCATTGCTGAGTTTCACAGCCCCATCTTTACCCATTTCAAGTCAGTCAAGAGAAATATATGGTTAAAAAGAATGTTAAGCACCCAGGTCTGAAAAATTTGGCCTAGAAGAAAAATGTGTTACTGCTAATATGATGTATTATACACACACATTTTGACCAATATTTATGACAAAGTTGCTTAGCTTTTTTTAAATTTACCTGTCACGGACACATTTAGCACACATGGAACCGCCATAGGCTCTGCTAACATGCTTCTTCGTTTTTGACAACCTCATAAGGACTTTAGGGCGCACAGCACGAACCTATGTGAAGCAAAAATTGAAGTGTCATACAGAGTAATTCATAATCATGTATACTTTTTGGATACTAGCCATATTAAAAGAAAATCAAGCACACCATTTAAGCGTGTCACTTCAGACTAAGCACAAGCATGTTGAGCAGTTTCTCTTGAAAAAAGTCAACTGTTGCTGAATGTGCAAGATACGCTTTTACAAGATACAGCTGTTTGCAATATCTCTTCACTACAAATATCTTACTACAAAGTCCCTACTTTGATAATTTATTGGTCCGAGATCTCTCCCAATCGTACAGGCATTGTGGAAAACTGGCAGTTAAATGTCAGTAGATTGCTTGGGCTCCTGTGTATATATTACAGTGGAGTTTGCAACCAAAATACTGCATGAAAACCTGGAAGTGAAGCTGAGAATTAGACTATAAAAGTAAATTCTAAGACTTTATCATTTTTTAAATAACCCAACGTGGTGGTGTTAATAACATAACTAAGGAAATTTGCATTACATACATGTAACCTGACAGTGTCTCTTCCAAGTCACCTTACATATTCTATACCAAACAATCATACTGTAGACCACATCAATTGGAATCACTTATAATACTGTAGAAAGCACTGCAATTGCTTTTACTGAAAAATGACATTTGGTCATTACGTACTAGCCATCTTTTAAAGACATTTAGCGCTAGAAATAAGGAGAGTCGGTATCATGTGGTCAAACAAGCTTTCTGGCAACCCCCAGCAAGCAGTCCGTGTACTACAAACAAGTAAGAACCTCTTTTACAAAAAATTAAAATAAAACCCCAAATATTCTCTTTACAAATATATCAATCTTCTATCAAATACAATGGACACACCATTCAGATCAAGCTAGGTTGGTGGTGGTATTACTTGGAAATGGTAGAGTCAAAGAGGATGACAATATGAGTTTTAGAATAGATATTGTCCTTCAAATGTCACTTTTCACACTGCTACAACTGAACCTGAAAACCCTTTAAAGTGGTGGTGTTGTTTTTTTTTGGGGGGGGGGGAGGGAGAGGAAGAGGGTAGTTAGTGATATACTGGAAACCTCCCTAGCAAAGATTAAATCAACGTCCTTCTTTCTGTAAGAACAAAGTTATACCTTTGCTATATGAAAAAAAAATAATAAATACTGTCATTACTATAACTCACTTTTGATTGTACACAATCTGCACATAGAACTACATCATGAAGTATCCTACTACAGTATCCCTTTGATAGTTATCTATATTTAGACTAGCAAGGCTTAGATTTTTATGGCTAAATTTCAGTAAACTGCAATTTCATCCCCCCACCCAAACCAATGAAAAAATATTTCCATTGATAACTGAAATTTACAGATAAACAAAGTAAGAAAAATGCTGCTTAAAAACTTAGAAGTGTCATTAAATAATGGTCTGACACCCCCATAATTTTGTGCAACTGAAAATTTAAATCAATTTTTAAAAAGTCGCTTAAAATAAATATCATCCACCAAAGTTACAAAAAAAAACACAAAAGTTGAATTCTTCTAACCCTATCCATGCCCAACTTTATGGCATGGGCATTTGCTACTTATCCCCTAAGACAATGGTTCCCAAACTTTAACAACCTGTGAACCCCTTTCACCAAAATGTCAAGTCTCGCGAACCCCCTCCTAAAAAGGAATATTTCCAGGGATTTTCTCCTTCACCTAAGTATAAATTATAAAAGCAGTGATCTTGGAAATATGAAATTTGTTTTTATGACATGCTTATTACACACTATTTAGTATTAATTATTATTTATCATTGCAGTATTTTTATTACATTATGAAAATGGCAACACTCTTCCAAGATCTCACTTTCTTAGCTTGTATCACTTTGAATAAGCTTGTTATAAGACAAGGCTCCTATGTTTCATCAAGAAGTATCAGATGTGAAACAGCATGAAGGTATCTAAGAAGCCAACTCAAAGAGTTCCTCTTACACAAGCATTCAGGTCTTGAGCAGTTCAAGCAAACAACGCATGTACAACATAGCTTAAACCTGTTCTTCATAATAATTCTAAAAACAATACTAGCTGCCTATTTAATTTTAAAAACAGCAAAAAATATCAACCTCCCTTTCCATTTCTTATAAGGAGTCTTGAAGTTTAAATCTCCTCAGTGTGATAGATATGCTTGCTTTGATCTGCTTAGCTCTTGGAAGCCCAGGGGCTCCGAGGCTGCTGGTCCCGTGCTGCCCGGGGTCCCTAAGGACAGCTCTGTCCGCCATTAGGGAATTTTTTCCCCCGAGAACCCCCTGTAACATTTCATGAACCTCCAGGGGTTCACGAACCCCAGTTTGGGAACCACTGCCATAAGATAAAGGGGCTCAGATGCTGTGGATTATGAGCACCAAAATTAAGAAAAAAAGCATCACTATCCATTAAATGCTTTAAATTTTCAGAGGTTTAACAACTAATCCTCACAACACGCACATGAAGTAAGTATCATCTCCAATTAAAGACTGAAAAGCACTAGGCAAAATACTTAACTGAAAAAAAAATATCACATAGCAAGTCAGCAACTGTGGGAGCTGAAGTATGTGATCATGGTACCAAAAATGACCAGGTAATACTTACACCACGAAGTCTTCCTGGACACACACCACATGCAGACTTCGGTGCCTTGCCAACTTTCTTGGTATAAAGGTAAACAATCCTGTTACCTGGTGTCCGGGACCTGTGTGCATCAGAGAAACAGGCAATTAGTGTAAAAAAAACAGATTCAAAAAGATAAACTCTCAGGAACTCCAATCTTACTTACAGCCTGGTCTTGTTAGAGGCTGTGTTGTAGGACAACCTACGACGGTATGTCAGACGCTGAACCATTTTTTATATCTAAATAAAAGAATGAGAGAAAGAGCATTAGACTCACAACGATCTTTCACCACTAAGTTTAAATTTTTTTTTTTGGTGGTAATTTGGACAACAAGAAGTAGGTGACATCATCAGTGAATCATATTACTTTTAATGGCCCTAGCAACACCAATACACTGAAGTTTGACATGGGCAGTAGAATGCTTCAGGTTTCACACCTGTCAGTAGTAAAGATGTAGTACTAATCCCACAAACATAAAAACAATAATAAACTCCGAGTCTCAGCATTTTTCTCCTCTAAATCTCAAAACACATTATAAAGGAGGGGAAGTATCCGCATCTACAAACAAGTTAATCTATGTTCAGATGTTGTGAAGTCACAGTGTGTTAACATTTATGTACTTAGAGCTTGCAAACCCCTATACCTTTCATAGCACCCAGAACTGCCTGCTCCCCGTATCTTGCCCATTAAGCGACAGTCCTGTAACCACCACTGCGCCAGGTCCATCCCAGAACCCCCATGGTCACTCCCCCGGTCGTTCTGACACGAGTCACTAGAAGGCAGCAGAACTCCCCATCTCCCTACCTGGCGCCCCCACCCCGTGGGTCTGGAGCATCCCGTAACCCCAGGGCCTGTCGATGGCCCCAGCGGCTCGCAAGGCCGCAGCAGGGGTGCGGGGAATCCGCTGCAACCAGCAGGCGCGAGCCCCAACCGCGGTCCCGAGGCCACAACCCAATCCCCGCTCCCCAATACCGCCCTCCCGCGACTCCCCACAGCCCAGTATCCGCCCGGAACTTAGCCCCAGGCCGCCCAGACCCGCCAATCCGCGGATGGAAGCGGATCGGACCAACTCCCCAACATAGGCCAAGAGATGGAAGCCACCATACCTGGTCTCGCCGGGACCGGAAGAGGAAGGGGAAAGGCGCGGGTCAAAGTTCAAATAGTGACCGAGAAACCCCGGAAGTAGTATTCGTGTTTACTCAAGCTTCCTTATGGTAATCGAGCGGGGCATGGGCGCCGCCATGTTGTACGGAAAATAAGGAGCGACTGGCCGGGGTGGGAGTCTCTCCCCGTGGGGGGTTGAAGAAGATTGGGCTGGAGCCCGCAGTTCGCCACTATTGGGCCGCCTCTCGCTCTCCCGTCACTCAACGGGTCCCCAGCCACCGGCCCGAGCGCGGCTGGGGCAGGGGTTCAGGGCTGGGGCAGGGGTTCGGCGTGCGGGCTCTGGCTGGGCAGCGCTTACCTTGGGCGGCTCCCGGAAGCGACTGGCAAGTCCGGCTCAGCGATGGCCAGGTGGCTCCGTGCGCTGCCCCTGCCTGCAGGTGCTGCCTCCGCAGCTCCCATTGGCTGTGCTTCCTGGCCAACGGGAGCGGCGGAGTCAGGGCGGGGCGTGGGGGGCAGCGTGTGGAGACCCCCTGGCTGCCCCTGCGCCCAAGAGCTGGAAATGCCATCCCTTTTGGGAGCAGTGTGGAGCCAGGGCAGGTAGGGAGCCTGCGTTAGCCCCGCTGCGCCGCCGACTGGACTTTTGGCCTATTAAAATCTCCCGGATTGCTTTTAATAGTCACCGGGAGATCAAGGCTGATTCCGGTAGACTCTTGGCCAATCCAGGAAGGTTGACAACCTTAAGTTGGACCCATAAACACTGACTGCAGCCACCTCTGGCTCTAACACACACAGCACAGCGTGTACCTTACAATCCCAAACCCTGGCAGAGCCAAGCACTGGGCTTAACGCACCTTTTCTCCCTGGGAGTGGAGGGGAGAAGGAGTGAATCACAGGTGGCAGATTTTGGTTGCCCTGCTTGATGCACTGCTGGAAGGCTCTCTGGGTATGCCTTAGGCTTAAATGCTAGCTTCAGTGTAGACCTGGGTGGGCAAACTTTTTGGCCCGAGGGCCACATCTAGGTGGGGAAATTGTATGCAGGGCCATGAATGTAGGGCTGGGGCAGGGGGTTGGGGTGTGGGAGGGGGTGTGATGTGTAGGAAGGGACTCAGGGCAAGAGGTTGGGGTGTGGAGTGCAGGCTCTGGCCCGGCGCCGCTTACCTTGAGCGGCTCCAGGGTGGCAGTGGCACGCAGGCAGGCTCCCTGCCTGCCCTGGCCCCGTGCCACTCCAGGAAGTGGCCAGTATGTCCGGCAGTGGCTCATGGGGGTGGGGTGGGGCAGGTGGCTCTGCCATGCACTGCCCTTGCCTGTGAGTACTACCCCCAAAGCTCCCATTGGCTGTGGTTCCCCGTTCCCGGCCAATGGGAGCTGTGGGGAGCAGTGCCTGCAGGCAAGGGCAGTGCACAGAGCCCTCTGCCCTCCCCACCAGGGGCCGCAGGGACTTGGTGCCAGCCGCTTCCAGGAGTGGTGTGGGGCCAAGGCAGGCAGGGAGCCTGCCTTAGCCCTGCTGCACCACAGGGCTGGCAATCCCGGCCCGCGGGCCGTAGTTCACCCTCCCCTGGTGTAGACACTACCTATGCCCTCAGGGAGGGATTCCAATCAATTGGAAAGCCTGAAAGTTTCCCCTTGGGAAAAAATGATGTGGTAACTTTATATAATTTTAAATCAGGAAAATAGTCTACTCCAGCCTTCATATGTTTTCTGACAACAGTGGGACCTGAGTTATCTTCTTAGCAGGCTGTCTTTGCAGGACCAATCTCTCTGTTTCTCCTCTAAGCTAATGGATGCCATTGTCATGGCTGTGGCTGGTGCAGGCATGGTATCTATTGCATTGACAGCATTTACCACTCCCATAATCCTGAGATTTTGGAAGCAGTCCTGAGGACTTGAGAAATCTCCTAGAATCTTGAGTCTTAAGCCAAGAGCCTGAAAATATGCAGAGCTAGAGGTATATAACATCTATTAGCTGTTTCCTCAGAAACCTGGAAATACTGATCTGGTAGCAACCCAAGACATCACAAGTGACAATTTTTTGGACAGCCAATAAAGAAAAAATACTGAGAGCCCTAATCAGGCAATTCCTTTTTAACCTCCAGTGATTACTTCCATTTCCTTTGTTATTTTTTATTTCTTTGCTGCAATAAAATTATCTAATGGAAAATAAAAGACACATGCCTGTCCCAACAAGTGATCCATTCAAGGTAAAGAACTGCACTGTGGATGCCTATTTCTCTTCATTCTTTTCTGACTGGTTCTAATCCTCTTCTGCATTCCAGGAGTGAAGCAGGATAGTCTACACAGATGCTAATTCATGCAGTTTGATAAACTATAAGTTTCAGTTCATGAGCTGTCTTCAGAATTCTGCTTGACACCATTGCTAAACACAGGATTTTGTCTAAAAAGTAGTATTGCAGCAGCTGGTTATCTAAGATCAGTGAAGCTGGAAAAGGTGAACCACTGAAGTCAAGTAGATCATTTAAAATGTATATCTGGGTAGACCCTGGAGTTTTTTCCAGGGTTCTAGTAATCCTGATTTTTTTATGCAAGCCTATTTTCTAAACATCAGATTATTTCCTGAAAGCCTTATTGTTCTACACTGTGGCCGTTATGGTTCATGCCCACAGCAAGAAAGTTTTAAATCTACTACTCAAAAATCTAAACCATAAATGACCTGATAGGCTTTGTTTGTTTTGTTTTTGCTAATGGAACAAAGGCAGACAAGGCATCTTGGACACATCCCTTTTTTTTATACAAGGAATCCATGGGTGAAATCCTGGTCTTGAAAGCCCTTTCAGAGGAGTGCCCGTGTGGTGCAGTTGAAAAAGCACAGACACCATAATTTAAAAAGAATGACTTTTTGTTTGCACGTATATGCATTCCCTTTTCCTATAATAAAAACAAAGATGTGAAGGTCACAGCTAATTACACTGGTCAAGCAAAAATGCAACTGAAAAATTGTCCCCAAGTACAAATGTTTCTTGAACCTGTGGCTGCACCAGATTCTTGTGCATGTCTGGTCCCCTTCTACTTTTTTTATTCCTGTCTTATTCAATCCTCAACATGCAACCCCTTTGCTCTCCAAAACTCAGCAGTGACATGAGTTGTGTTCACATACATTACAGCTGTCTGCAATATTTCTTGTTCTACTTGCAGCTGAACTGGGAGTTCTGGATGGGGACTCCTCTTTTCCCTGATGTATGGCAGCAGGGGTTCTTCAACAGTCTCTGTTAACACCCACCCATGTAATCCTGCTACACCATAAACATAATAGTGGAGGGTTCTTATAGGGGATAATCTGGTGCATCTGAGCCTGGCTAGTCCACTAACAAACTATGCCCCTATCTGAACTTATACTACCTCCCACCTGCACTGCACTACATGGGACAGATGCTAAGACTGGAAGCAGTTAGAGTTGAGCACAGAGGAAGTTAGATGGTCTCCCAACAGCCAATGAGAGTACTCCAGCTGTGCCAACTCCACCAATGTAAATCTGATGTTATCTCCTTATTTATTTTGGGAAATTATTTCTATCAATAATTTTCAATTACCTTTAGGCAATGGAGAGTGTTACCTATACTGAAGAAAGGAATGCTAGCTTTAAAGATTCCCATTATATTAGGTTTCTCAAGTCTCTTCAGTTGGACCTTTGTCTGAGATCACGTCCCACACATTGAGGCCTTGACAGGTTGAAGAGTATGCTGACAAGCATGGCTGGCCTTTTCACTTTGCAATTAGTGACTAGCTGGCAATAGGAAGGCCTGTGTTTTTCATTTTGTTCTCTACTTCATGGATCCTGCTCCCATCCCGCTATGGGGCACCAAGGCATCAAAGAACAAAATATTCAAAAACATATGTTTCAATTTCTCCTGCTTCTCAGCTGTGGTTGCTCTTGGTGGTTCCACTCTGCCTGTCCCTCTGTGCTGCACAACGTCCATTCTTTTCTTCACACAGCACATGAGAATGCATTGTGGCCGATCTGGTAATTGACACGGTTTATTTGCATTTGATTTATAAGGCCAAATTCTGCCTAGGGTTGAAGACAGAGCATTAACATTGGCTTCAGTGCAAGTCCTCACCCCCCATTCATTGGGAGCAGAATTTCACCAAATGAGTGTAAGCCATGAAGTGTTCTCTGCTACTTTTGTTTAAACAATATTACAAAAAATAAAATCTATTGTATACATTTTCAAAGGACCTGTACACACATCTCAAGGTTCCGATGCAATCATTAGCCACTTGAGCTTTGCTCTTGGAAGTAGCATGTATATAGAACCCTTTGATGTGTGTTCATAGTCTTATTTATAGATTTTTAGCTCACAGTTTGTTGTGCAGCATTCTCCCTGTCTTATATCTATAATTATTATTTTGGTTAATTATTGACTCTTTTTAAATGCAAATTATGGGCATCAGAATTTTCCTGCTTCGTGAAAGAGAGAAAATATGTCTGAACTAGATATGAGAGTACATTTGAAAAAGAAGTACATTTTAGACAAGTGAATTTCAGAGCAATTAGAGTATTTAATTTGAACTTTCTAGGTCCAGAACCCTAAGGGGAGTAAGGAAACCAATTAAATTAAATTAAATAATCATGCTCTAAATATAAAAATGTAACAGAACCCAATTGTTAAAGAACAACACTATTAAATTACTGATGAAGTAGTTTGGAAATGCAACAGTTTGCCATCTTATTACCAAGCAATAGTTACTGATTCTACCTAGACTTAGCAAATTTGGGCCACAACCTCAACTGATTTAAATAAAAGTAGCTGCATTGAACTAAATGAAATTGCACTGATTTACACTGGCTGAGGGTCTGGCCTGTTGTTTTAAAACACATGCAATTTATTTTGTATGATTAACAGGACTTTCAAATTAATAGTTTACAAATGCATCTTTAAATATTAGTTTGATTTTTTTAATACTGTCTAGTTTGGTGAATCATACCTGAAGTAGAAGCTTACTAGAGCTTACTAGGAGCTAGCAAACAGGAGCGGCCAATAGGGGAGTTTTGCGAGGGACTTCTACAGGTGAAGGAGAAGTGATTAGGTGACCCGTGGGGTAACTTTGTTGTCTGTTGTGTGTGTGTGTGTTTGTGTTTGTGTTTGTTTCTGGACTGAAATATACCATTTGGTCTGTTTGTTTGGGGGACTGTGTGCTGACTGTGTGAGTGCTGAGCCAAGCGGCCTGCTAAGCCAGGCTGAGAGCTTCTTAATGAGGCTTTGATCCCTAAGCCCTTTAGCACTCATCAACCTTTAACCAGGGGAAGGGCTACTCAGGAAAATCAGTGCTTTAAAAATCCCGCTCCTCAGCGACCAGAGGAGCCAGCGAATAGTGGAGTTTTGTGAGGGAGTTTACAGGCGGGGGGGCTGCATACACTTAACATTCCTTGAACTTCTTTAAACTTAAGCTTAAAAACATCCCCTGATAAAAACCAAACAATAACAAAGGAACCAGCTGCAGGAGTAAAAAGATAATGCAGGCAGAAGTCCAGCAACAGAGTGGGGGCTACCCAATTTATTGCACCCAATGCAGCATGTATGATTACCTGCCCTATAAGCAGGTAACGTATGTGTGCATTCGGTGCAAGGAGTTCCTGGCCCTCAGAGACCATGTACGGGCTTTGGAGGCCAGGGTGGCTGAGCTGGAGGAGCTAAGGGAGATAGAGAGGTGCATAGATGAGACTTTCCAGGACACAGTAGACCGGTCCCACTCCTGGTCTGACAGATTCTGTGCTGTTGAGGATGAAAGTCTCAAGGAAGGAGAACATCCAACTGGAGGAGAGGGAAATGATCCCATAGTTGGGACCCTCCTTCCAGATGATGTTGTGGTTTCCTCTCGCACTGAGGATACCTCTCCAGAGGAGGGAACTCCAGTTATTAGGAAGAAACAGGTATTAGTAATGGGCGATTCGATCATTAGAAACACAGATAGCTGGGTTTGCGATGATCGGGAGAACTGCATGGTGACTTGCCTGCCGGGTGCAAAGATTGCAGATCTCTCAAGACATCTAGATAGGCTTATATGTAGTGCTGGGGAGGAGCCCGGTGGTACCAATGAAATAGGGAAGGACAGGAGAGAGGTCCTGGAGGCCAAATTTAGACTGCTAGGTAAGAGATTGAAGTCCAGGACCTCCATGGTAGTGTTCTCTAAAATGCTTCCAGTTCCACGCACAGGGCCAGTTAGACAGGCAGAACTGCAGGGTCTCAATATGTGGATGAAACTATGGTGTAGGGAGGAAGGGTTTAGATTTATTAGGAACTGAGGAAACTTTGGGGAAAAGGGGAGCCTATACAGGAAGTATGGGCTCCATCTAAACCAAAATGAATCAGAATGGTGGCGCTTAAAATTAAAAAGGTCGTAGAGCAGTTTTTAAACCAAGGGCTGGGGGAAAGCTGACAAGTGCGGAGGAACACATGGTTTGGACATCCCTTAAGGGATGATCTATAAATGGGGTTTCCCTATGTCCTAGTAAGGAGGAGAGGATGGAAGATGATAAAATACAGGTATGATCTGATGAGAAACAGTCAAAAGAAAAAATGTCCCATTCAATTACATCATGTAATGGCAGGCAGCTAAAAAGTGACAAGTTTTTAAAGTGCTTATATACCAATGCTAGAAGTCTAAATAATAAGATGGGTGAACTAGAGTGCCTCGTATTAAATGAGGATATTGATATAATAGGCATCACAGAAACTTGGTGGAATGAGGATAATTAATGGGACACAGTAATACCAAGGTACAAAATATATCAGAAGGACAGACCAGGTAGTGCTGGTGGGGGAGTGGCAATATATGTGAAAGAAAGCATAGAATCAAATGAAGTAAAATTTTTAAATGAACCAAACTGTACCATAGAATCTCTATGGATAGTAATTCCATGCTTGAATAATAAGAATATAGCACTAGGGATATATTACAGACCACCTGACCAGGATGGTGATAGTGTCTGTGAAATGCTCAGGGAGATTAGAGAGGCTATTAAAATAAAAGAACTCAATAATAATGGGGGATTTCCACTATCCCCATATTGACTGGGTACATGTCACCTCAGGATGGGATGCAGCGATAAAGTTTCTTGACACCTTAAATGGCTGCTTCTTGGAGCAGCTGGTCCTGGAACCCACAAGAGGAGAGGCAATTCTTGATTTAGTCCTAAATGGGGCACAGGATAAGGTCCAAGAGGTGAATATAGCTGGACCGCTTGGTAATAGTGACCATAACATATAGTAATTAAATTTAACATCCCTGTGGTGGGGAAAACACCACAGCGGCCCAACATAGCATTTAATTTCAGAAAGGGGAACTACACAAAAATGAGGAGGTTAGTTAAACAGAAATTTAAAAGTACAGCACCAAAAGTAAAATCCCTGCAAGCTGCATGGAAACTTTTTAAAGACACCATAATAGAGGCTCAACTTAAATGTATACCCCAAATTAAAAAACATAGTAAGAGAACCAAAAAAGAGCCACCGTGGCTAAACAACAAAGTAAAAGAAGCAGTGAGAGGCAAAAAGGCATCCTTTAAAAAGTGGAAGTTAAATCCTAATGAGGAAAATAGAAAGGAGCATAAGCTCTAGCAAATGAAGTGTACAACTATAATTTGGAAGGCCAAAAAAGAATTTGAAGAACAGCTAGCCAAAGACTCATCCCACCAACGTCACCCAGCGCTCGCACTCTAAACCCAACATCCGAAATTAGGCCAAAGTATTACAGCTCACAGGAAACTAGACTATTATGTGTCACAGGCAAAGAATACAAGAGACTGAGGTGCACCAATGCCCAAGGCCCCTGCAATGCCAGGGAAATGATTAATCCTGGCAAGTGACCCACACCCACATGATGCAGAGAAAGGCAAAAATCCCCCCAGGTCACTGCCAATTTGACGTGGGGGGAAATTCCTTCACAACCTTACAAACAGCAATCAGTTAGATCCTGAGCATGTGAGCAAGAACCAACCAGTCAAGCACCTGAAAGAGAGAATGTTCAGTGCCACCTCAGAGCCCTGGCCCACCTCCCCAGTGTTTCATGTCCAGCTGTGCCCATACCTGATGCTTCAGAAGGAGATCAAAACTACCCCCACCCCCCAGAATACATTGGAGGGAATTCCCTTCCTGACCTACAGAAGGCCAGCTGAAACCCTTTTCAGAATACCAGGCATAAACCAGAAGTAAGTCCAAGGGCTGTTGAACCCTGCCCCCGTACTTAGCTACTGCTCTTTTCTTCCTTACACAGTCCTCCTTGACTGTCTCTCTTCCCAAGATCCTCAGTTGTGCAACCCCATGCTCCTTACTCACACTGGAGAACACTCACTCACACTAGTAGCTCCCTTGAAGTCACAGGGTAAGAGCTGCGAGGCTTGCATAATTGGACTTCCAGAAGGTATCCTCTCACCACCTCCTTTCCTTTACCTGGCTATCCTATTTCATTCTGGTAGTCTAGTACTTGAAGGTTTCCACTGTGAATCCACTGTGCTGGTCCTCTGCCCCTGTGGTGCTGTTGCTGATCCCTTGCTCTCTAGTAGACTTCTGAAGTCCTATGGGCTCTTCTAGTTCATAAAATTCGTTTCAAGATTGAACTACTATTTAATCTCTTTTTCATTCATTGACTTACTCACCTAGTCTGCCAAAATTCTAAAAGACATGGGGGGGGGTGCAAGTACTGTATGTGCACGCAAATAAGTATGGAAGAGAAAAAAGCAGAGCTGCAGCTGGGGAATACGTTGAACTTATTGAGCCCCAGCTACAGAAGCTGTTCTCCACTGGCAAAGCTGAGGAAGACTGCTGTGCAAACACCACCTGCTCCGTCCCACATGAATCCCCACTCAACTGTGTGAGCTCTCACTGGTAGTGTGGCTACACATTGTACCCATTGCATCAGCGGAGGTGGATACATGCACACAGGTAGAGGGTACAATACACTAGACAGGAGGGGATGAAAATGAATGGGGAGGAAAACCTGTAAAATGACGCACTATATATAATGGACGTGTGGCATTTATTGCGTTTATACACAGTTTTTGTGGCTGGTATAACTGTGTCATTTAGGGTTGTGAGTTTTTACTTACTAGAACAACCCCTCGTGTAGATGCAGCTATACCACTTTAAAACTATCTTGTACCAATATAGGTTATAGAGATATAATACCAGTATAATTAAAGCAGGACAACCCCTACATAAGCTATATTGGTCTAAGACAACTTTGTACTAGTATAACTGCGTCCAAGCTGTAGCTACAGCAGTATAATTGAAGCAGTACAATTTACTGTGTGTGAAGAAGCTCTTTGACTTCATACCATACTGAAAAGCATGACATTTAAGAACTTTTTTCAACAGATTCTAAACTTCTTCCTCTGGATTAAAAAAAACACCCCACCAGATACCTTTACTATTCACAGTTAAGCAGTTCTTGAGTTATGTGTTTGGGGATGAAAACATGCTGTATGCACTGCACAGTCATCCTGTGATTTATTCATATGCATGTTCTATAAAGTCTCTCATTTCTCATTAAGGGCCTGACTAGTAGTCCTCATTCAGTCCATATTTTCACTGACTGCAACGGAAGTCCTTACTCTCATTTACACTAAAACCCCTTAGTGTATACGAAAACCTGGCCCAGAGTATTGGTTGAATAAGAACAGCAGGATTGGGTGTTTAAATAGGGAAAGAAAGCAAGAAACCTTTATGGATATGTGCTATGAATTGACTAAATGGGCAGAGAGAGGGAAAAGTCCTAAAATCTGGTGCCCCTTTGAAACTCTTTCGCCTCAAAAAAAAAAAATCACAATCTTTTCTTGTTAACTGTGTGACGTGTGTCATGATTCAACTGTATTAATCTAAGCCAATGTAACCTTTCATGACATGGACTTGTAGAAATTACATTACAAGTAACCGGATTCATTTCCATTTCAGTGGAGCTTGTGAAACAAGCAAAGTTATTTTGTAGCAATGGGGGAAACAATTTAGCAGAATGCACGCCTAGCATAGGAAGTACATAAATGTCGTATTTGGGTTGAAACTTTTTCTGTCAAAAATGTCATAACCTCATAAGAAAGAGAATTAAAATCCCGTTATTTTAATTTACATCTCGCCACAAGATAAGTAAAGTTATCATTGAAATTCTAATTAAATAGGATGATTGACTAAGGTAGGACATCAAAGAAGAGAAGTGAATATGATAAGTCAAAGTCTTATTAATTAGTCCGCGTGGAAGAAATTCCAGGGACGTCAAGCTGAGGCTGCTGCAAGGAGAAAAAAAGCAGACAAGAAAATGTGTGTTTCTTTGAAGTTAGGAACTGAGATGGTGATGGAGGTAATTGTGTCTGACTGGATCCAGTAATGAAGAGCCGTAAATCAGACCTAGGAATCGGAGGAAAGATTCTAGTAACGAATGTGGCTGCCTCCCTGCTGCGAAGAAACAGAATGCAGAGCCGACTAATTGACCCAGTCTATCTCCCAGTAGCTCTCTGTTATTATTTATTAATTTTTAATTTCTGAATTATTTACGTTCTGGGAAATTATTTTTGACAGCCTGTTAGGCGCGCCAAAGTTAATGGAGGATGAAAGGACCGGTACCAGAATTAGCAGGGATGTAGTCACAGGCTACTGAATTTAATGATTTTGGAAGGGAAAATTGATTTCACACAGTGTGTCACTTTATACTACTTTAGGGATACACCAGCTATTTGATTAATTGAGGAATAACCAACTCAAAAGTATATTTGAAGTGTAAATGAATTACAGTGCTCAGCTGTTTATTTTTCTCTTTTGCTGATTAGAGCACTGAGTTTGCTTAAAGTTGCTGAATAAAACCAACATAGGTACCCATTTGTGTACCTGCTTAGTTCCTCCTTTACCCTGAAAAAAATGTCTCACCGTCTGGAGGAGACCTGCAATCCTCCTATTCTCTAGAGGTGAAATTTAACCTGTCTTGCACTAAATCCAATTAAATGGGCTCTGTGTGCATCTCCACACAGGAGTTGTATGGGATAGAATACAATACCCAACCTGTGGGCAGAGCATGGTGTTGAAGCACAGACCCTCCATGGATGCCAGCCACAGCCTCTTCCACCTCCTGAGCTGTTGTAGTGGCCACTGGCCTAATACATCACATATGCAGGGATTCAGTCCACTGAAGGTACATAATTGCTGATACAGTGGCATCAACCTTGGCCCAGCCCCCACACTCCTATCTACACTAGACTATCTGTGATCAGTACAGACACCTTCACTTCAGTACACAGTAGGTTCAGGATTCTCTCCACTCTGCCCTGAGATCCCTACTATGAGGCTGCGGTGGGGCATTCATAATTGTGCAGGCCCTTTGCATTAGCTACATATTATCCTTCATGTGAGATGCAAACTAATTTTGTTTGTAGCTCATGTCACTCTGTATAAAACCCTTCTTGCAATAATGTACAGAGGATGCTGGGAGATGCTGCAGACTATTTGTTTGCCACATTACCATATGATATGCTCACAGTTTCCAGAGAGGTTCATGCTGAAAACCTCTCCACAGTTCTTCAGGATCTCCTGTTTTGTCTCATTTATGGATGTGTCTTAAAGTGAGGAACATACTTATGTTTATCATACATTATAGAGCAAATGTGTGCTTCAGTGTCCTATACACAGGACCAGGAGGGGAGGGATAGCTCAGTGGTTTGAGCATTGGTCTGCTAAACCCAGACTTGTGAGTTCAATCCTTGAGGGGGCCACTTAGGGATCTGGGGCAAAAATCAGTACTTGGAACTGCTAGTGAAGGCAGGGGGCTGGACTCGATGACCTTTCCAGGTCCCTTCCAGTTCTAGGAGATAGGATATCTCCATTAAAAAAAAAAAAAGATCTACAGAATTCTAATCCTCATTCTGACACAGTTTCCTTCTGTGGGCTTGGAAAGTCATTTAGGGCCACATATTCAAAAGTGGCTACTGATGCCCCAATTTTTGAGTGCCCAACATAAGGCACATTAAGCTGTCTCAAGATGGGCACTCAAAACCTGAGGCAATAAAATTGATTAAATGTTCACCCTTAACATCTCTGCTTCCTATTTCTCCAGTTGCAAAACAGGGTAATAACTTCTACTTACCTATCTTGGAGGTATGTTGCAAGGCAAGGAGGATAATTAATCAGTTAAGAGACCAAATGTGCTATGAAAACGCCAAGCACTGAATATGAGAAGCTGCTGGTCCATTCCACAATTCAGAGTTTACCATAAGATCTGACTCAAACAATTTGGCCATATGGTGAAAGAAAACCCACCAAGGCAGAGAAGAATGATCTGGGCTAGACTCTGCTCCCATTGAAATAAATAGCAAAACTCCCTTTGACTTCAGTGAGTGAGCACCGGACTGAGCTGTAGACTGAGTAGACAGCATACAGCAGGACAAGAGACCAAGGGAGCTGGTGTCCCACGTTGAGTCCTATAGAATAGTGAAGGATCAACAAATGCATCAAATATTGGCACATTGGTGGGGGGTGGAGGGGATGTTGAAATGTCAATCATGAGTCAATATATCTTTAAAAATATGTATTTGTGCTCTTAAGTTAAAGGTCAATGAAGAGGTACAGGAAGGATTTGCTGTTAAGGGGTTTATAAGTCATTTAAACATCTTCTCAGCTTATTTTTCTGAGCCGTTCAGGAGCACTGTGAACATTTCTTTGTGATGTTTTACTGACAGGAACAGGCAAGGCTAGTCTGGGTTTATCTGTTACTTTTTGGATTATACCACTGGCAATTAACCATGCAAGGAGGATCAGCTAAAAGAGGGTGTTATGTGAGATGTCTGACCTGTGGCCTCTACTTCAGGGATTGCTACTTTATCATTTTCTCAGCATGTGCAGCCTAGATTGGCTCATGGAGCAAAAACCTGAAGTGCAGACTCAGAGCGTTCTTGGGTCGCTTGAATGACTTAGAGATTTTTTTTTATTGTAGTAATTAAAAACTATTCAGAGTGAGATGGGGAATGCATATGAGAAAGCTGAAATACTGTACAAGGATGTAGATTTCTGTAACAACCTCAAATATGTCACTGTAAAGCAGACCCATTACAAAACTGCTCATTTTGTTTGCAGTGAAACCTTCTCATTGGAACTACTATTAGGAAAAGATAAAGGCCAAGTTCAGTTCTCAGTGAATTCAATTTGGATTACACAGGTGTCATTGAGACCAGAATTGAGCCCCCTGCATTTTCTATGTAATGTTTTATCCATTTAGACCAGGGGTCCTCAATGCAGTGCCCGTGGGTGCCATGGTGCCCACCGGGGTGTCTAAGTGTGCCCACGTACTGGCCTGCAGACGACGCCTCTGGATGACGCTGCTTGTTGGCGGCATTTCGGTGGCAACGCCTATTGACGTTGCTGCTTGTCGGCGGCATTTCAGCGGATGCTTGTCCACCGCCACGGTCCACCTGCCAGACGAAAAAGGTTGGGGACCACTGATTTAGGCAATGGATGAAAGAATAGTGGAGCCATATCTTCAGCTGGTATAAATCAGCTAGCACATTTGAAGTTAATAGAGCTATGCGTAAGTATACCAGTTAGGGATCTGGCCCCAAGTTTTCAAAATAGTATATGGAAGAGATGTTCATAATCCATTAAAAAAAAAAACATCCTACACACCTCCCAGGGTGCATTTAGTAAGTTCACCCCTAAATGCACGTATCAAACAATTGCAATTAAGCATTTAGTTCAGGGGTTGGCAACCTTTCAAAAGTGGTGTGCCGAGTCTTCATTTATTCACTCTAATTTAAGGTTTCGCGTGCCAGTAATACATTTTAACGTTTTTAGAAGATCTCTTTCTATAAGTCTATAATATATAACTAAACTATTGTTGTATGTAAAGTAAATAAGGTTTTTAAAATGTTTAAGAAGCTTCATTTAAAATTAAATTAAAATGCAGAGCCCCCTGGACAGGTGGCCAGGACTCGGGCAGTGTTAGTGCCACTGAAAATCAGCTCGCGTGCTGCCTTCGGCACGTGTGCCATAGGTTGCCTACCCCTGATTTAGATGATGAAGATTTTTAGCATGCACCGCAGCTTACAGAGCATAATGCACATGCTTTCCTAGATCACAATGCTGGCTTCTCCCTATTTCAATATTAAAACAAAGGGGTACAGTGCCCTGGGAATTCAGCTTACAACTCCAATTAACAACAACTAATTCCCCATGCTGAATATTTACCCCTAAGTGTTGGCTAGATATAGTAAGTCATGCATTTTGCATTTAAGCTCTTAAAGCCCAGAGGATAACAAAAATCTATTTTGATCACTTTTTATTATCATCTGAAGGGAGAAGAATACATTCCCCCATTCATCATATACATTACTGAATTAAAAATATGAAACAGACTGCTGTCCCCACACTACAACATGTCTTTTTTTTTTTTTAAAGCGGAAAAGAGGGTGACAAGATCATTTTGTTTTATTTGCTTTTAGCTAAGTAAATGTTAAAATGATGCAGAATTATCCATCTTGTAATGAAGGATGATCTATTGTTAAGGCACTGGACTGAGACTCTGAAGATCAACATTTAATTCCCAACTCAGATTCCCAGTGTGACCTTGGGGAAGTCCTTAAATCTGTCTGTGCCTCAGAGTTCCTTATTTGTAGAGTGTGGATAATAATATTTCCTTTCACTCACCTTTTGTCTGTCTTGTCGGTTAAGCCTGTATGCTCTGTGGGAAATGAACTATCTCCTGCTAGGTGTTTGCACAGTGTTTAGAATAGTGGGGCCTCTAGGTGCACCAAATAAATAATAAAATAATGATAATACCAAAAGTGGCAACTAGGCCAACCTGTCATTTCCCTGAATGATAATAATATATTATTTGTGCTACCTGGAGGTCTCAGCTGGGATCAGATCCCACTATGTGAGGCATTATATAAGCACATAGTACGAGACAGTCCCTGCTCCAAAGAACTTACAAGCTAAATAGGCAAAACAGATTAAGGCTGAGGGGGGAAACAGAGGCACAGAGAGATTAAGGCCCAGTTTTTTAAAGGTATTTAGGTGTTGCTCTGCTCAGCATTGCAAATCCTATGTGATTTAGGAACCCAAACCTCATTTTAAAAAGTGGTTTAGGCACTTAGGGTATGTCTACACTATGAAATTAGGTCGATTTTATAAAAGTCGATTTTTAGAAATCGATTTTATACAGTCGATTGCGTATGTCCACGCTAAGCGCATTAAGTCAGCGGAGTGTGTCCTCACTACCGTGGCTAGCATCGACTTACAGAGCTGTGCACTGTGGGTAGCTATTCCACAGTTCCCGCAGTCTCCGCCGCCTATTGGAATTCTGGGTTAAGCTCCCAATGCTTGACTGTCACGAGTGGTTTTGGGTACATGTTGTCAGTCGCCCCTCCCTCCGTGAAAGCAACGGCAGACAATCATTTCGCACCTTTTTTCCTGGGTTACTTGTGCAGATGCCATACCATGGCAAGCATGGAGCCCGCTCAGCTCACCGTCACCATTGCTATTGTGGGCAAGTCTACTGTGGGGGCTGTTGTAATCCAAGTAGCCAATGCAATCATTAACGTTCTGTTATCAAGAGTAGTGACTCTTGGAAATGTGCGGGCCTTTTTAGATTTTAGGTGCATCGTATTCCTATCCTTTGTCACTGGTAAAGAAGTCTTGCAGCCGTACATTCCAGTCCGGTCAGCGCTGTAACACCCCATAGCACTTCTGTGATTGACGCATGTAACAGCTCCAGGGCTCTTGCACTTTTGCCTTGGCCGAGGTACTTTGCCCTACCCTGACCTCCAATCATTCGACACAGAAGCACCTGCAGCAGCTGGCATTGCTACACAGCAGCAGTTCCTTGCCTTCACAGCAGACGGTGCAGTAGGACTACTAACCATCCTCGTCAGACAAGTAGCTTGGCCGGGGGTTCTGGGAAATTCTTCCCTGCCCGGCTCCTAGCAACGTCCAGGGCATGGTGTACGGCTCCACTGCTTCCACTGCAACTCTGCTCTCTTGCAACTCTGCTCTCCTGCTCTCCAGCAACGAGCTCAGAGGATCCGTTCTGGTCCTCCTGGGCGCTGCTGGCAGCAGACGGTGCAGTGGACTGCGAACCGTCCTCATCCACTGCTTCTGCTGCAACTCTGCTCTCCTGCTCAGGGGATCCGTTCAGGAAGCCTGGACAGTAGTAAGGAGCAGTTCAACTATAGGCTGAGCAAGTGCAGAATGGTGGTAGAATGTACCTTTGGACATTTAAAAGCTCGCTGGCGCTCTTGGTCAGACCTCAGCGCAACCAACATTCCCCTTGTTATTGCTGCTGTGTGCTCCATAATATCTGTGAGAGTAAGAGGGAGACATTTATGGCGGGTGAGAGGTTGAGACAAATCACCTGGCGTCCAATTTTGAGCAACCAGACACCAGGGTGATTAGAAGAGCACAGCAAGGTGTGCTGCGCATCAGAGAGGCTTTGAAAACCAGTTTCAGACTGGCCAGGCTTTGGTGTGACAGTTGTGTGTGTTTCTCCTTGATGCAAACCCACCCCCTTTGTTGATTTTAATTCCCTGTAAGCCAACCACCCTCCCCCCTTCGTAATAAAGTAACTATTGTTTTGAAATCATGCATTCTTTCTTTATTAATTAAAAAAACGAGATAACGGACAAGATAGCCCGGGTGGGGTGGGGGAGGAGGGAAGGACAAGGCCACATTGCTTATTGTAGCCACGCTAAAAATCAAACTGTTTGAATGACAGCCTTCTGTTGCTTGGGCCATCCTCTGGAGTGGAGTGGCTGGGAGCCTGGAGCCTCCCCCTCCCCACGTTCTTGGGCGTCTGGATGAGGAGGCTATGCAACATGGTGAGGAGGGTAGGCGGTTATACAGTGGATGCAGCGGGGGTCTGTGCTCTTGTTTGCAGCTCCAACAGATGCTTCATCGTGTCCGTTTGCTCCCCCAACAGTCACTTCATCATGTCTGTTTGCTCCCCCATTAGCCTCAGCATCGCATCCTGCCTCTGCTCTTTGCGCTCACTTAATTCTTTCCTGGCCTCCGCCACTGAATGCCTCTATGCATTAAGCTGTGCCCTATCAGTGCGGGAGGACTGCATGAGCTCAGAAAACATGTCATCGCAAGTGCATTTTTTTTGCCTTCTAATCGGCAATAACCTCAGTGACGGAGATGATAGGGGGAGCGTAGAAACATTCTATGCGTGGTCACCTGTGCTGCTGAGTTCGCCACACTGACCAAACAGGAAATGAAATTCAAAAGTTCCCTAGGTTTTTCCTGTGTAACTGGCTAGTGCATCGGAGTTCAAAATGCTGTCCAGAGCGGTCACAATGGAGCACTCTGGGATAGCTCCCGGAGGCCAATACCGTCGATTTGCGTCCGCAGTACCCCAAATTCGACCCAGCAAGGTCAATTTTAGCACTACTCCCCTCGTTGGGGAGGAGTACAGAAGTCGATTTTAAGAGCCCTTTAGGTCGACGAAACGGGGTTGGTTGTGTGGACATAGTCATTTTTAAATTGACCTAATGTGGCTAAATTTGACCCAACCCCGTAGTGTAGACCAGGCCTTAGTCTGAAGAACAACGCTTAAATATCTTCAAAAATGTGGGACTAACTGACTTGTCCAAGGTCACATAGCAGGTCAGTAGAAGACCCAGAAGTGGAACTCGGATCTCTGGAGTCACAGCTGAGTGGCTTACTTGTTGGGCCATAATGCCTCTTTCATCAAAGTAAGGATTTTTTGCTTAATGTAAAGAAAACTGCCTTGGTACCTCTAGATCACAATACAACCAAAATAAACCTCAGGTTTGGTTTCTAATATGTACCAAGGTGGAAATGCTGCAAAGGAGAGCAACATCATCCCAAGCACCAGGCACACTGGGAGCCAAAGAATATCACGCTACTATGTGATCCCAAACTCCCTATATCAGTATGTTGCACATTCATTTAGGGCTAAATTTGACCTCCATGCTCACACTGTGGGGTAGTTACAAACCTGTGCAGCCCCCGAGGAAGGCATTACTCATTGATAGAAAAGAGAAGAACAGTAAGACTAGACAGCATACTCCAGAACTTTACTTTTCTCTAGGGACTAAAAATTACTAAAGTTTGGAGCTGTCAAGAATGTGGCAATGAATGTGGTATAAATACTTAAGCTAGCTAGCTAGTGTTACAACCGGAAAACAAAACAACTAAGGGCTATCTATACCCATGCAATGTGCAACACACATGGAAATTTGTTGTAAAAAAAATTAGAGATTGTGTGTTGCAACAAGAAAATGATGCTATACCATACAGTGCCCATCAGTCTCCAATTGCACTAAGCAGATTGTGTGGAGGTAATGGCTAATTCAAAAGATTCTCCCTTTCTGTTTTGTAAAGAAAAATACAGCAAGTCACACTGCTTGCTAGCAACACAAAACCTAACACTGTAGCAGAAAAACTGGATCAATAAGCTAAGACTGCCTTAGCCATCCATGCCTATGATCAGCTGGTTACATATATGGCACAGAACACACAAAACATTTCTACAAGATTATACCTCGCTCTGTGTGGAGAAACCCCCTGGAGATTTTACCTGAGTAAACATGAGTTTGTGACAAGCTGGTTATCTGAATTAGGCTTCTCCTGGGTGAGCTGCTCCTTGTGGACACACAAAGGGACAGATCTTCATGTGCTCAGTTCTCAGCCTCAGAGCCAAAGATTTCCAGAAGGGCTCAGCACTCAATGTGCCCACTTTTTTAGGTGCCTAAATAGGAACGGAGCGTTTCTGAAAACGCTGGCCTAATGGCCAACTTCTGCTTTATCAGACATACCAGTGACAAGACTTTACACAACATTACAGAATATTTCTGGCATGCTTGGAAGTGTTTTTCTTTGTATCTCTCTATTCTGTACCTGGAGGATGCAATCAAATGCTTTTTGTACCCTGCTGAAGGAATGTTTTGGACTTATCTTGTGCTCAAGCAGATTTTAGCTCATTCTGCACTTTTCCCACAAGACGGCCCCCATTAAACAACAAAACAAGCAAAACGGTGACAGATGGATCCAAAAAGGGCTCTGTGTAGAACAAAACAATAAACAAATTAACATGATACCTCAGGGTCAAACTTCCCACACACTGGAAACCAGAAGAAAACAGCAGCACTAATGATTCTTTTCTTTCCAAAGGCTCTAGATTTTTAAGTGCTTGGAGGAGATAGAAAACAAGCATTAAATTTTGATTAAAGGGACACTGTCAGCTTATTTTAGGCTTAGAATTTAGGCCTTCTTAAAAAGCAGGGGTGGGCAGATGAGGGGCTTGTGTGTTGGATGTAAATATTTCCTTGCAATACCCTAACCCAAATATATTATCATTCTGCTAGTGCATGAGAACCATCAAGCAAAAGCCATTAGAAACAGAAAGTGATATTGTCCAGTCTAGTTCTACTGTTGAAGGGGAGTCAAGTGTGGAAAGTAAACACTATTTGACTTGTAACATTCCGTCATATGTAATAACAAAGGTGTTATTAGTGTGACAGGATTTTTAAAAATATGTGGTGTTTATTTTAACAGTGACCAAAAGAACCTAAGTCCTGTTTTCAAAAACGATTCAGGAAGGAAGGAATGTAAGTCCCACTGATTTTCAATGAGAGGCTCCTGTGCCTAAGTCACTTTTGAAAATGGGATGTAGGCTCCTAAGTCAGTTACACACTTCTGAAAAAGAAAAGACACCGACTAAAATTAAGTGTTCACCCAAGTTCTCTACAGCATCATATCAATCCCTAGTTTCCATCCCCTCCTCTAGCATAGATATTGGACCTACAGAGTGGTCTCTCTGGGGTCCACAGAGTGAAAAAGGGACATGGAGGTGTCTGACTACCTATGTGGTAGCCACCACTGTAGCCACCACTGTAGTTCCTCAGCCCCTCACAACATTCCTGTGAGAGCTATTATCCCAATTTTCAGATGGGGAACTGACGCACAGAGGGGCTAAGTAACTTGCCCAAGGTCATACAGGAAATGTATGGTGGAGCAGAGGACTGAATGTGGATCTTTTGAGTCCAAGTTAGTGCCCTAACCACTGGGCCATCCTTCCTTTCCCACCTTCTAGGGGAGGCTAGGTGGCCTATTGGATAGCATGCTAGACTAGGACTCAGGAGACCTGAGTTCTATGCTTGACTAACCAGCCTTGGGTAAGTCACGTCACTGGCCCGTGCCTCAGTTTCCCCATATGTAAAATGGTGTTAAAGATACTTATTGTGTCCCACCCACCAAGCATCCCTTTGTGTGTTAGGGAGGGGATCCATGTGGGGGTGCTCCCTTCCATGCTCTGATCTCAGGGGAGGCAGGTCCCTGTGATTTCTCAGCCTTTATTTTTTTTTTGTCTGTTTGCTGAAAGTGCATAAAATGATCAAGTTTTAATACAGTCAAGCTGTCCTGCAGTGGCTCCAGAGCAGACTGGCACAAACCCCAAATTGATTGTGTTCTATACTTAGATTTCACCAACCAGTTATCAAGTGTTGTGACAAAGTTCCTCCTCTACCTTGGTGGGTCCTGCGCTTATTGACGGATTTTTGCTAGCCTCAGAGATTCACAGTAGCCCTCAGTTTGGCCACTTCTGTGGCTCAAATCTGCTGTTCACTCAGATAACCTCATCACTGGCCAGTATGGGGAAAAAAGAGTAAGAACAATCCCCGCAGTTTCTGCTGATCCACCCTGTGGGTCGGGGAACAGCCCAGAGACCTTCCCCTCTGGTGGAACCTCCTCTGTTGGATCAGGAATTGGGAGCTTTGGGGGGAACCCGGGCCCGCCCACTACCCTGGGTTCCAGCCCAGGGCACTGTGGACTGTAGCTGTCTACAGTGCCTTCTGGAACAGCTACGTGACAGCTACAACTCCCTGGCCTCCTCCAAACACCTTCCTTATTCTCACCACAGAACCTTCCTCCTGGTGTCTGTTAAGGCTTGTACTCTTCAGTCCTCCAGCAGCACGTCCTCTCACTCCCAGTTCCTTACACACACCTCACTAACTGGAGTGAGAGCCTTTTTAAAGCAGGTGTCCTAATTCGCCTTAATTAGTTCTAGAAAGTTCCTGAATGTTCTGGAATAGTCCCTGTTCTTACCCAGAGAAAAGGGACCTGCTTAACCTGGAACTAATGTATCTAACTTCGATCACTCTCTTGTAGCCATCTGGCCTGACCCTGCCACCGTGTAAACTCCTCAGGCACTGGAACAGCCTTAACATGGAATCACAGACAGTTCCCTTGGGTACTCCGGTCTGCCTTGCCACTAAGGTAAGCCTGCCTTTGTGATAGATGTCCCTTTCACCAAGAATCACAGCAATATTTAGGTTATTCCCAGTCCCAAAGAACCAGTCACTTACCCCAGATCAGTTGCACCTTAGATCTCACACCAAAGACAATACTTGTAGCCACTCCTATAATAAACTATATACAGATTTATTAAAAAGGAAACAAGAAAGTTATTTATAAGATTAAAGCAGGTGAACACACACTCACAAATGAGTTCCAATCTTAAATTTCAAAAAGTAATAGAAGCTTCTATAATAAGCAAACTCTATGTGTTCTTTAGGGCTAACCCAGGCTAGGCACTGGGGTTCTCTTGCTTATGCCGAGAAAACCTTGCCCCCTCAGAGTGCAAACAGCATAAAGATCCTATTCCCCCTTGTTAGGGGGTATTATTCCTTTTCCTGCTTCTGGTCTGAGCTGCAAACTCAGGCTTTGTCTACACTACGCACCTTTTAGCGACACGGCTGTGCCGCTACAGCCATGCCACTAAAAGGCACATAGCGTAGCCACTATCTGTCAGCAGGAGAGGGTTCTCCTACCGACAAAAAACTTCCACCCCCAACAAGCAGCGGTAGCTTTGTGGGCAGGAGAGCACTCCTGCCGACGAAGCGCTGTTCACGCAGGCACTTTTCGTCCACAAAACTTTTGTCTTTGGGGTGTGTGTGTGTGGGTTTTTTTTCGCACCTCTGAATGACAAAAGTTTTGTTGTTCAGTTGCCAGTGTAGCTAAAGCCTTTAACTTGCATGACTAATCTTCATGGGTGTGTGTGTAAACAACAAAGTCTTTTGTCCTCTTTAATGTTCCATACTAATCCATCTGGTGTCAATTGGCCTGCCTTGTCCACAGGACATAACACCTTCTGTTGGCGACCAGCATTTCACACTAGTTAATGTCTTTCTCCTGTCTGGTGAGTTACACAGTCACAGAGGCTTACACTACAAATGCTTAAATATAATCTTACAATATGGAATACAGACATTATAAGTGAGATTAATGCATGCAGCAGCTCACAAGAATTCAATAAAGTCTAAACACCAAATACATTCTTACAATCCTAATACCTATTTTAACAATACTAGTAATACAGGTGAGCCAGACCATTTCCAGCTAATGCCTTGGCTACACTTGTGAGTTACAGCACTGTAAAGCCGCCCCCAGCGCTGTAACTCACTCCCCGTCCACACTGGCAAGGAATTTGCAGTGCTGTATCTCCGTGGTTGCAGCGCTGCATGTACTCCATCTCCCCGAGAGGAATAGCGAGTATTGCGCTAGCGCTGCGGCGCCAGTGTGGCCACCCAATGCGCTGTGAATGGCCTCCAGAATTATTCGGCAGTATCCCACAATGCCTGTTCTAGCCACTCTGGTCATCAGTTCAAACTCTACTGCCCTGGCCTCAGGTAACCAACCATGTGACCCACCCTTTACATTCCCCGTGAATTTTAAAAATCCGCTTCCTGTTTGCTCAGCCCGGCATGGCGTGGAGTGCTATCAGTGAATCTTTCCAGGTGACCATGCCTCCACGTGCCAAGCGAGCCCCAGCATGGAGCAATGGCAAGTTGCTGGACCTCATCAGTATTTGGGGGGAGGAAGCTGTCCAGTCCCAGCTGCGCTCCAGCCATAGGAATTACGATACCTTCGGGAAGGTATCAAAGGACATGATGGAAAGGGGCCATGACCAGGACGCCCTGCAGTGCAGGATTAAAGTGAAGGAACTGCGGAGTGCCTACCACAAAGCCCACGACGCAAACGGCCGCTTGGGTGCTCCCCCCGCGACCTGCCGATTCTACAAAGAGCTGGATGCGATACTTGGGGTTAACCCCATCTCCACTCTGAGCACCACCATGGACACTTCAGAGCCGGTGGGGGGGGGGGGAGGAAGAGGAGGAGGAGGAGGAGGAGGAGGAGGAGGAGGAGGAAAACGGGAGTGATGGTGGTGGGCCGGATGGAGATACCCCAGAATCCCTGGAGCCATGCAGCCAGGAGCTCTTCTCGAGCCAGGAGGAAGGTAGCCAGTCGCAGCGGCCGGTACTTGATGGAGGACAAACAGAAGAGCAGGTTCCCGGTAAGCGTTTTTTTTTTTCAGGAAGGAATTTTTTCGGTGCGGGTTCTTTGGGAGAGGGGGGTTAGGCATGCATGCCTAGATGCGGAATAGTGCATTGATGTGGTTTATAACCTTGCGGTAATCGGCCTCGGTAATCTCCTTGAATTACCTGAATGAGTCTCATTCAGAATGTGTGAATGCGCTTGCGCGGGTTTATCGGGAGAGCCACCGTGGTCCTTGTCCCAGCCAGGCTAACATGTCCGCGCCACTGTGCCACGAGGGGTGGGGGGACCATTGCTGCACACAGGCAAGCTGCATATGGGCCAGGGCGGAAGCCGCATTGCAGTAGAAGACCCTCCCTTGCTTCCCAGATCACCCTCAGCAGTGAGATATCGTCCAGGACGAACTCCTGTGGAAAATGTTGGGACAGTGTTCAGTGTAGGTGCCCCCTGAAGCTGTTGGCTCTCCCCAAGGCACAGAAACCCAGAGGACAGTGCAGCCCTGAAACAATCAGTCCCCTTACTCACCATTTTGAGGCTCCCGTGGGATATGTGTGCTCTGTTTCGGATGGGAAAATTATGCTATTATGTAGACCTTGTGTGTTTTCTACTCCTTAAGTGCGGGCAATCATTACTCTGTCTGGTATAAACAATGCTGCCTCTGTTAAATGTTGCATTTTGCCTATACAGCAGCATCAACCTTGAGACCTCAGCCGCCCCTCTTATCGCCTGCTCAGAGACTGCAAAGACTCAGGAAGAGACCGCGAAAAAGCAAAGAAGACATGCTGCAAGAAGTGATGCGGCAATCTATTAAAGAGAATGAGAAAGCACAGAACTGGAGGGAGAGAGAAAGCAGGATCCACCAGGAAAATGCAGTGCACCAGCGGCAAAGCACGGATCGGCTCATAAGCATCCTGGCACGCCAAATAGACGCTATCCAGGAGCTCGTAGCCATGCAGAAAGAGGAGCGGTACCACAAACGCAAACACCTCCCCCCCCACAGCCCTTGTCCCAAAACTCTTTCTGTTGTGCCCCACTGTCACCTCCAACCCACTTTCCCCAACTTCCGTGTTCTTCACGCCACCCGCTGCCTCCAACACTAGTATCTTCACCACCCAGCCCTGAAAACCACGACCCTTACCCTCTGCACTCAACCCCCATCACCATGCAGTATAGCTGTCCTGAAGTGCAGCACTCACTGCATAGCACACCAGACAGGACATACGCAAATCTGTGATTGTACCACTCCCCACTCCACCCCCTTGTTTCTTTTCAATAAATAATTTTTTTTCTTTTCAATAAATGGATTCTTTGGCTTTGAAAACATTCTTTATTATTGCATAAAGTAAAAGACTCCTTAGCCCAGGAAATAAACAGGCACTGCAAGTCTGCTTGTCTGCTTAGCAGACACTGATTCCTAAAGATTGGAACTACTGCACTTCACTCCCGTGCAGGGCACCAGATATCACTGCTGGTTTTCAGCCTCAAATTGCTCCCTCAAGACATCCTTAATCCTTGCAGCCCCGTGCTGGGCCCCTGTAATACCCCTGCTCTCTGGCTGTGCAAATTCAGCCTCCAGGTGTTAAACCTCGGAGGTCCATGCCTGAGTGAAGCTTTCACCCTTCCCTTCACAAATATTATGGAGGGCACAGCACGTGGATATAACCGCAGGGATGCTGTTTTCGGCCAAGTCCAGCTTCCCATACAGAGATTGCCAGCGGCCCTTTAAACGGCCAAAGGCACATTCCACAGTCATTCGGCACTGGCTCAGCCCGTAGTTGAACCATTCCTTGCTGCTGTCAAGGCTCCCTGTGTAGGATTTCATGAGCCATGGCATTAACGGGTAAGCGGGATCTCCAAGGATCACAATGGGCATTTCAACTTCCCCTACCGTGATCTTCCACTCTGGGAAAAAAGTCCCGGCCTGCATCTTCCTGAACAGCCAAGTGTTCCGAAAGATGCGTGCGTCATGCACCTTTCCGGGCCAACCTGTGTTAATGTCAATGAAATGCCCACGGTGATCCACAAGCTCCTGGAGAACCATAGAGAAATACCCCTTCCGATTAACATACTCGGATTCTAGGTAGGGTGGTGCCAGAATAGGAATGTGCATCCCATCTATCGCCCCTCCACAGTTAGGGAACCCCATTTGTGCAAAGCCATCCACTATTTCCTGCACATTACCCAGAGTCATGGTTCTTCTGAGTAGGATGAGATTAATGGCCTTGCAAACTTGCATCAACACGATTCCAACAGTCGACTTTCCCACTCCAAACTGGTTTGCGACCGACTGGTAGCTGTCTGGAGTTGCCAGCTTCCAGATTGCAATAGCCACCCGCTTCTCCACTGGCAGGGCAGCTGTCAATCTCGTGTCCTTGCTCCGCAGGGTGGGGGCAAGCTCCTCACACAGTCCCATGAAAGTGGCTTTTCTCATCTGAAAGTTCTGCAGCCACTGCTCGTCATCCCAGACTTCCATGACGATGTGATCCCACCACTCGGTGCTTGTTTCCCGAGCCCAAAAGCGGCGTTTCACAGTGCTGAGCATGTCCGTGAATGCCACAAGCAATTTCATGTCGTACGCATTACGCGGCTCGATAGCATTGTCGGACTCCTCACCCTCACTCTCACTGTCACTTTGGATCTTAAGGAATAGTTCGACAGCCAAACGTGACGTGCTGGCGAGACTCGTCAGCATACGCCTCAGCAGTTCAGACTCCATTTCCCGCAGACAGATCGCGCTGCACAGAAACCGTTGAAAGATGGCGCCAAAGGTGGACGGAAACAAAGGGATTTCTGGGATGCGAAGCAATGCATCACGGGGCATTAGGACAGGACCCAGAATCCCCCGCACCCACGCCCCCTTCCCACAACCCACGGCGCCAGAATGGGAAAAGGTGCTCTGTGGGATAGCTGCCCATAATGCACCGCCCCCAATAGCACTGCAATTGCCGCAAATGTGGCCACGACAGTGCGCTGGGCAGCTGTCAGTGTGGACAGACTGCAGCGCTCTCCCTACTCAGCTGCACAAAGTCAAGTTTAACTCACAGCGCTGTACATCTGCAAGTGTAGCCAAGGCCTCAGTGCGTCTCCCTTCTGACTTGCAAGCCACCCCAAACCACAGTTCTCTTGTAGCCCTCGATTATTTCTCTTCAGCAGTTAAAGCCAATCAAACTGTGACATGGATAAAATATCCTATCATTAGAATGAGATCACACAATTCATTTCCCTCTGTGATGTACAATATATTTGAACCAAAGTCTCCAAAAGTAAAAGTCTATATTATAACATCTTCCTGCATGTCACCACTTTAACACAACCTGGCACTGTGTTGGGATTTTGCATGCGAAACACATTGTTAGGGGGAAATGACAGCACTGTGAATCAAAACCACATCCTCAGCTGGTGTAAATCATCATCGCTTCATCGCCTCCAATAGAGCTATACTGATTTATACAAGCCAAGGATCTGGCCTCACATACAAAGAAATATTTGGCCTCAGTCATAGCAGTTCATTGCAAGGAAAATGCAACTAGGTTTGGCTACAAATACACATAAAGTTATTTCTGCTACAAGCATTTCTACAGTACCTTTGTCATTTTTATTAATTCAGGTAAGTCCTTAGTAACCTGGAAGAAATGGCCAAACAAATCAAAGGGGAAAAGAATGGTGCCTAGACTTGCTCACCTAAATACATACAAAGAGCAACAGAATAATCAAATAATGAACCCTGTGGCATGAGATACATTTTGAGGGCAACGGAAGTGCCACACACCAAGGGTCTTGTAAAACATATAAGGGGTGCTTTCCAATGTTATTAAATATATATTATATAACCTGCCTCTGAGATGATAGAGCTTAGAGGAATGTTGGAACACAAATTGAAAACTACTTGTTAAACAAGGTTAATTTGTTCTTATTCCACATTATAAAATAGCTTCAAACACTTCTAAACTAGGTCATTTGACTGCTCTGAAAGTACATGGTACAAGGCAGCTGTCTTTAGCAACAAGTTTATTGGAGAGTTTGATTGCATCCCAAAAGCATGATAGATATTTCTGACCATATCAAAGAAAATGCAACTGTTTTATCAAGTCACACTAATGAGACAGCTTGTTTAATTGAAATGCTTTAAATTACCATGTAGTACAGCATAAAAAAATCATTATTTTCATTAGATGAGCTAGTCGTTAGCCAAAAAATCCAAGTTACAAAACATCACTGCATGAGATAATAAATACGTTGTAAAAACCATTAAAATCAGGCTATTAAGAGGAATTTTCATTTAAAATATACAGTGATGTTAGTTGAGTGCAATTTTTAATCATATAAATCAGGTTTGGGCTGTGCTTAATTTGTGCTAGGCCTTGCCAGGGCTGAGCCCTGGCACCTCTAGGCGTGGCAGTTCAGAGCCCCGGCACCTCTGGGCTTGCTGCATCAGTTAGGAAAATAAAAAAATTGCTTGAGCCCTGACACCTAATTGCTCGAGCCCCGACACCTCTTTCATTACAAATTAAGCACTGGGTTTGGGTCTTTGAAAAGGACACTCTGATACCCATGGACAAAGGTCCTGATCCTGCTGTTACTGAAATCAGTGTCAAAACTCCTACTGGCTTTAGTCAGGGGATGATTTCTTTGATTATTGTATGCCATTATTCTGTAATAATAGCAATTGTGGTAGCAACAGGTGAAGCTTAGAAGATTCTAAGGGCTTATCCACACTACCACTTTTGTTGGTATAAATTATGTCAATCTGGAGTGTGAAAAAACACCCCCCCAGGAGTGACATAAGTTACACCAACAGAAGTGCTGGTGTGGACTGCACTATGTCAGTGAGAGAGCTTCTTCCACCGACATAGCTACCGCCGCTCGTAGAGGTGGTTTTATTATGTCGACAGGAGAACGGCTACACAAGCGATCTTACAGTGGCTCAGCTGCATCAGTACAGCTGTGCCACTGTAAGCTTGCTTGGGTAGACAAGCCCTAAAGTTCAGAGACTTGTCTTATCCAGACGGTTTAAACTGCTTGGCTCAGATTCACTGCTTTGCACCTTATGCAAAGTGGGTGTAAAATGCTCCCAAAACAGAAAGGTAACATTTTACACCTATTGTGCAAGGTGCAAATGTCTACACAAGGGTGCAAGGCTGTAGAGAATCTGGGGTGCTTTGCAAAATTTCCACTGTTTCCTGTTTATGGATAGGCCCTGGGGACAGCCTCTCTCGTGGTACGTCAACACTTTCCAATCCTGGATGGAAGTGCAGAGGTGCATGAAAATAAAAAAATAATGAAGGGGGGAAAAAAAAACCAAACTCCTCATGCTGGGCCACAGGATAGATTCCTGCTTGGCTTGACACACCTGAGGGAGTGATAGCGTAAGAATATGGCACAACTACTGCATAATATGGCCCCGGGAGCAAGTTTGTCATTATTTCAGAGTTCTAGATCAGGGGTTCTCAACTTTTTTCTTTTTGAGGCCCCCCCAACATGCTCTAAAAACTCTACAGCCCACCTGTGCCACAACAACTGTTTTCTGAATATAAAAGCCAGGGCCATCGATGGGGGTAGTAAGCTGGGCAAGTGCCTGGGGCCCCACGCCACAGGAGCCCCCGTAAAGCTCAGGCTTCTGCTTCAGCCCCGGGTGATGGTGCTCAGGGCCCTGGGCTTCAGCCCTGCACGGCAGGGCTCAGGCTTTCTGCCCTAGGCCCCAGCAAGTCTAACACTGGCCCTGCTTGGCGGCCCCCCTAAAACCTGCTCGTGGCCCCCAGGGGGCCCCAGACCCCTGGTTGAGAACCACTGTTCTAGATTAATGAAGACTTTTTACCCTCAATTCTCATTTTAATAATAATCCCCTCCCTATAAGAGAGCTACACATATATTATTTACTTGGCATCCACACAGGAGAAGTTGGGACAATCCCTAGACTGGTGTCAAGTATCAGGGGGTAGCCGTGTTAGTCTGTATCTACAAAAACAACAAGGAGTCTGGTGGCACCTTAAAGACTAACAGATTTATTTGGGCATAAGCTTTCGTGAGTAAAAACCTCACTTCTTCGGATACCTAGACTGGTGGATCATTTAGCTATCTTCACTCATGCTCCTCCTCTCTTTGTAGATGGTGGACTACTTACCCTATGGGCCAAAATCAGGCCCTATGCACAGGGCCGGCTCCAGGGTTTTGGCTGCCCCAAGCAGCCAAAAAAAAAAAAAAAAAAAGCCACGATCGCAATCGGCAATTCGGCGGGAGGTCCTTCGCTCCGAGCGGGAGTGAGGGACCGTCCGCCCAATTGCCGCCGAATTGCCCTCTCCGGAGTGGCTGCCCCAAGCACCTGCTTGCCAGACTGGTGCCTGGAGCCGGCCCTGCCTATGCAATATTTATGTGGAAATGAGCATACAGTGGATGCTACCAATGTGGCAGTAAAGTGAGCCAATATTCAGGGCTGCCCAGGAATGGGCACACCACCCTTTCCACCCCACTGCTCAGATCACTCCTGCCAAAAACACACATAATCCCAATGAAGGAGGGTGCACAGGGGACCAAATCCCAGGAAGTAAAAGGCAGGAACCACCCCTTCTCCCACTCTGCAAGGCTCTCTGCAGAGGGCCTGAAGAGTGTGAACTCTGCAGGATTTGGGGGACAGGGTAGGAAAGCTGCACTGCACCAGGCTGCCTCTTCCTTTCCATTTCTGACGTCGAGTTATCGTCTGCTCTTCCCTTTTTATGTGGGTTTTGTTAAACGCTTTTTGAATCCCTTTTTTTCTCTCAGGGGCCAGCAGGGATGTGGCTTGCAGATTAGTGCTAGTGTTAGCTCTATTTAATAGGCCTTTTTTTATCCCATTTAAGTAGAATAAAGAAGCTTCATTTGTTAGCTTAAAAAAATCAAGACTTTAATTCTTGATTATTGCTCCCCAGAGAACTCAGCTGGAGTTCTCTCATCATCACTGATCAACTCTGAACTTTTTGTTGCTATTCAATCCCAGTTGCGTTCATTGTTTTAGAGGCTTTCAGCATTACAGAAGCAAAGGATGGGACTCCAACGACAGGATGGGAAAGTCCCCACAGCAATGGGGAAATGTTACATAGGATTCAGCTGCAGCCCTCCTCTCCATAAAGACACACATTTACATTAAATTAAAATTAATGAGTTGCATATTTTAATGATAGTGGTAATCATTCTGCATGGATCATTCTCACCATAATTTTAAATTTACTATTTCTTCTTCCTTTTTTTTTTTTTTTGATAGATCATCAACCAATTTCTCGTATTTCAAGCCAGAGAAGAGATTTTATTTGGGACCAATATAAAAATCCCCTCTAATTCCTGAGAAACTCTGTTAGTAAACAGCTCTGGATCACCATCTGGTGAACTGGGAAGCAACCACTGCTGCATTGAAATCAATGGAACGGAATCTGCTTATGAGAGGGATGAATTTACCCCACTGCTTTTCCAATTATAATTTTTTCTAAGAGGTCAGTCAGTCCATTTGCCATGGGAATCAGGATGGATCTCAGCTTTGCAAACCACTTTGCTAGTTCAGAAACAGTTCATTCAGTCTTTTTACCTGATTACTTGTGCCTGACATCTCTGGAGCTTAGTGACCAAACACTAGGGTAGATTTGTCCTGTGAGTACCATCCTTCACCCAGTGGCTGGATGTGCTTGGGTGTATTCATGTCAAGGTGGCTGAAACTCAAGCTGTGACTCTAAACATATGTAGGAAGTTGTCATAATAGGCGATGCAAATAGAAGCCTCCCCAGAACCAGCACAGTTATGAGCTGTGCAAAGCCTTTCTTATCTGCATGTCACATATTGTATAATTTAGTAGCATATCAGACCCTTTGGAGGGATTTTGCAGAAATAATGCAAAATGTGTGAAATCCATTCAGACACTAGCTTCAGCAACAAGATCTTACATCTGCAGGGCTCAGCTATGCCTCCACAGAGGCTGAGCCAGGGTGCAGAAGGGGCACTGTCCAACTAGCAGTGCCTCCAGAGGTGATAGGGATGTAAAATATCATTTAAAAAGTTAACCGTTTAAACGATATCATTTTACTCATTTAAACATTTAACCAATTAAAGGGAGAGGGGGCTGGGGCTGCTGGGGTCAGCGGGCCGATCAGCCCTGGGGTTAACGGTTAAGGTGGGTTAACTGATAAGACTAATGTTAACTGGTTAATATTTTACATCCCTAATAGGAGAGCATGCTGGGCAGATGGCCTTTCTATATCTGTTGAAAAGGTGTAGTGCAGTTTTGCTGGTGTTCAGGAGAATGGGTAATAGACGCATCACACTCAGGTGCCACTCTTTCTGGAGTTGCTAGCACTGCTAGCAACCTTACTCAGCTGCCCTGACTTGCATCTGCTAAGGTCTGCAGCTAAACTTTGTTTTCCTCTTGCTCTGGGTGCACTATGAGACAAGAGCAGCCTGCATCCTCTGCAATTGCCTGTGCTGGAGCAGTCACAATTTGACTCATATAATAGCTTTTATCCCAAAACAGTTTGAAAATTATGCACATATAGGAATCACAAAGACACTCTGCGGCAATGAACAGCAGTGAGAGAGAATTTTTTGGCAAAGGACAAACACCTGCTTTTATGAAGTGCCACAGGACCTTTAATGTCCACATGGAGCAGACTCTTGTCTTTTAACTCGAAAAGATCACCCCCCTCCCCACCCCCAGTAAACTGCCTGGAACTCAACTTTTCTACTTAAGGTAGAAGGCCTGACATTGCCAAAATGTAAACCTATCATTCCATCAAACTCAGGAATTTCATATGTGGTGCTTTTGCCACTTCCCTGTTCTCCCTTCATGCAGAATAGCTTGTATGGTCTAAATGAAAATCTAGTCCAACTCCTCCCCAAAATTAGACAGTTTAGTAAACAAGGTAGAAATAATGTACCTTTACACAGGGAAACCTGCCAAACTCTAGCTGCATCAGAAACAGGATGATTTAGAAATAGCAATAGGCAAATAAGAAACAAGCTAGGGATATGAAAACCAGTTTGAAAAAAAATAAGAACTTTCCTCCTCTCTCCCTCAAAACCTTTGTTTTCCCACTTGAAGAGAATCTTTTTAGGGGACGAAATAAGTTTGTCTAATTTTCTTTTAAATTACTCTGCATTTCCATACAGCTCTGCGCACACACCGGTTTTCTCTAGAAGTGGGAAGCACTGAAATGTCAAAAAAAGGCCATTTGTTCCCTTGATATTTCCAGTCCTACCAGAAGCAGGAAGTAGCCATAATCTCACCAGAAATCCTGTTCTTATGTGATTTTCAGTCCAGCTTTTCCAGGCCTGGGAGGATTGGAATCAGCATCCATACTTATTGGGAGTTTCTTCAAAATGAACTTCCAAATCCTCTGAGCTTTGTCCATATTAACAATGATACACTTTGGGGATGTGCTACTTTTAAGCCTTTATCCCCATGATAAAGAGGAGAATATAATGGGCCACTTTCACTTACAAGGTTAAGTCATGTTGCATAGCAGTGGGAATCCTTTGGTTTCAATAGGAGTTGCAGGTTCTCAGTGCTTCTGAAAATCAGGCCACTTTTATTTAGGAGCCAAAATATGGAGGTAGGACCCTAAATTTAGACGCCCCTGCTTTAAACACTGTGGACGTAACTTTTTTGAGTCTCAATTCCCCACATCTATTAAATACAGGGCTGTTGTGAAGCTTAATTAATTATTTGTAAAGAATTTAGTAGAAAGTGCTTTAGAAATACAGAGTTCTTATTAATTACTATTTTTCCCTGCCGTGTCTCTGGTATTCATCACAGGTTGTTTCTCTCCTCTGCAGTTTTCCCACTCTAATTACTTGAAAATGTTTATTCCTTTGCAAAGGCAAGGTGGCAGATCTTTATTTATTTATTTATTTAGGCTAGATGAAATTGTTCTCATTGCTGTTTCTTAGCAGGTTTTTCTGAGCATGGTTATTTGATTTAGGTTTTACGCGCTGAAATTTGAGTTGATTAGTTTAACCTAGAAAGAGAAGACACATTGCTATGTTATGTTGTATTCCATATGAGACTCTCCTGGCACCATCACATCTCAGAAATATTTTGTACATATCAGGTTTTCAGTTAGCATTGTTCTGAGTATTTTGAAAACTCTGCCTTCACTTACTGAACTTGCACACAGTAGAGGTCTAATGGATCAGCATTGATACTTTTAAGCTTGGCAAGTAAAAAATATATTTTGAACTGAAAATGCCTGATAACAACTGCAATTTGTGATTTGGAGGCAGGGTAGGGGTTAAATTGTGAGATAGCTGAATGTAGAAAATAGCAGTATAAAATTATTCTTATTATTCACAGTGAATAAGGGCAACTTAGATTTTTCCCTGCAGTTGAACTCATCATCAATAGAGGGCAGTACAGGATGAAAAAGTAATCACAGCTCAACCTATTCTGCTTGTTGCCTTCAGCACCAATTCACTAATTTTCTTTTAAGGCACTTTGAAAATGACCCTTTCATCTTGAAAAACAAGGAATCTGCAATGCTGGCCATATGTCTGACATGCTGCCGCCACTCAAATATCCTCCTCCTGCATCACTCACATTATCAACGCAGTTTTAAGTTGCGCTCTGTGTATGTTTGTGTGCCATCAAAGTAGGAAGGAGGCAGAGGGTCAGGGGAATAAGGACCTTCCTTTCAGGAGAAAGTCGCTAGTCACATTCATTTCCAAGAGAAGAGTCCTGCCATTATTCCCTGCCTGCAGTCACTCTGAGTGTAGCAGGTATAGCATATCTCTGTAACAGTTTATTTAATTATTAGTTCATATCGGTCCTTTTTGGATGCAGCACCAAATTCTCTCAGTGAAAACAAATGCACAAGACTTTCCCAAGTGTAGAAATGCATCCACTAGTATAAGCTACCCCTGTGAATGTTCATGTTTATCTTCACTGACATAGACATGTTCAGTATATTGTTTATGGGGCAAGAGACAAAGAGCATGAGTCTGTCTGAGAAGAGGACTGGGAAAAAAATTGTTTGTGGGGCTGGATGAGGGAAATCAGGGAATTCCTCTGGAGCATCTGCACCAGAGCAGCCTGTTTACCTCCACCCCGCCCCCCCCCCGCCCCCAGGTTATGGTTTAATACCCCCCTTAGTTTTAATAATCCATCCCTACAGTTGATGCCACTCCCAAAATGGCTGGAAGGCTCACTAGAGAGCAACGCAAGGCGCTGCCTTCTCCCCTTGTCCCCAGCGGCTGAGCTCATCGACTTTATAGTTAACCTGCTACAGCACTTTTGTTCAAAGCTGAAAACATCCCCACCAGTGACGCTGCCCGATACACTTGGGTTCCAGCTATGAGTGTTCCCTCCTGCAGATGTATCAGCACAGCAACTCAGTAGCACATTCTCCCAGGAGATGCTGAGGCTGGTTGGGACAGTAAATAATTAGCTTTTCTGCCTTTAGCTATAGAAATGATTATGAATTTTTAAGCATTGTGAGTGATTGAAGCCATTTCTGTTTGCTTTCTTCTAGTCACATTGCAGACTTTAAGGAAAATACCCTTAGAGCAGGTTGACATGCTGGTAGAAAAACATAAAGGTGCAAAGAGGGCTAAAGTCAGGGGGCAAGTCACTGAGCATTCAGAGCTGGGGAGGAAGTCAAGATAAAAGGGGACTTCATAATAAAGGCGAATCTTGCTTGTTCAGTCCTGGCTTTATCTGATAATGGATTACTCCCCAAGCAGGTTGATAATATTAGCTCCTGGGAAGTTATTTTTGAGTGGGAGCTCATGGTTTGGCAGAAGTCACTTTTTCTTTAATTTAGTTTTTTTTTAAATGTATCTTGAATTTTCTTAAATTAAAATACTGGTGTAAGGTAATGAACTGACAGCAGCAGAAACTTCCCGTTCTCTATTTAGACAGAGACCAGGTATATCTAGACAGCACCACCTCCCCCATATTCCTCTCAATTCTGATCTGGATTGGCATTCTCTATGCATAAGAGGTCTCCAGGCCCATTCAGTTCTTGGCCTCTCTGCTGAGACTGCCAGCAAGGGGGCTAATGAGTGCCAACAGCTGTGATACTACTAGTGTTATGCTTATAAGAAGCACACACAGTCTTTTTCAAGGGGGTAAGGCAATACGCCGTGTTTATTGAGAGTACAATTTAAGCATCAAAATCACATACGCTTCCATTCACACACACACACACACACCTCTGTCGGACGCGTCCAACAGAGACCCAGCTCCTCCCCTCCCTCGTGTGCAGTTTCAGCTGGCCACTGGAACTGACCGAGCAACACTAAGGACGGATAACTATAAGATCCAGCTGCAGGACCTTTTGGTGTGTGTATGTGTGTATGTATGAATGGAAGCATATGCTGATTTTGATGCTTAAACTGTACTCTCAAGAAACGCAGTGTATTGTCTTTGCCCCTTGAAAAAGATTTGGTGTGCTTCTTATAAGCATGACACTAGCAGCTTTATTACACAGACACCTGTCAACTAAGAACTGAAATGAGCCCACCAATGTATTTTGCATGGACCACCAAGCAGCCTTCAGATGGTAATGACTTTCAGTTAGTACCAGCCTGGGCCAAATTCAAAGCAGTGGCTTCTTGACATATTGTGCAGCTGGCAACCTCTCTCTTCTGGCTGTTGACCTTGCTGCAGCAATCCATTCCTTTAGTGGCTCCTAGCCTTGTGTGTTGCCCTTTATTTGGGGCCATCCTTGAAAATTAGTCATAGGCTGCAGTTATTGCAGAATATAGAAGAATGACCAGTCGAGGGGGACTTTCACCTGCACACTGCAACCCACAATCTGGCTGCCCATTATTCGGGGAGGACCTGATCTGAGGGCCTTGAGCCAAGGCCCACTGAAGTCAATGAGAGAATTTCTATTGACATCAATGGGCTTTGGATCAGGGCCTGACTGTACTTCAAGGTTTTA
Organism: Chrysemys picta bellii; assembly: GCF_011386835.1. Classification (NCBI taxonomy): domain Eukaryota; kingdom Metazoa; phylum Chordata; order Testudines; family Emydidae; genus Chrysemys; species Chrysemys picta. Next base: position 33,638,732 of record NC_088795.1, on the reverse strand, counting down.
CATATACAACCTCTTACCTGTTGACTTTTGTCCCATCTTGTCAGTCGAGATAATCATTAGTAATTAATTATAAATTAATGAGGGCTCCATGAAATTTGTTTTCCAAGATAACAGCAATATGGAAATCAATTTTCCAAACATTCCCTATTCATCTACTACATCCTTTGACTGTTTAACTCTCGCAATTTGCTAGGTGTCTAAACAGCTTCTTCAATCTGCTCCTGATTTTATCTGCACTTCCAGCTTTTCACCTTTACCCATCAACTGGCTGCACCAATGGGCATTTTGCCTACATCAAAGTTTATCAATGAAAACCTCAGTCCATCTTTGAAATCCTAGCAGCTATCATTTTGTAATCAGAACAGCAAAACAAACCATGACACCAGCTGTTGAGATTAACTGAAGAGTCTGCTACATCGGCACAAGGTTAACTTGATTTCACAGCATCCTGAAGGTGGCAGTCAGGGCACAGAACATTTGGTCCAATGCACTGGTACCATGGTCACCCTATCTCATAGTTCATGTGGTTATGGTTGTTGAAAAGACTGGAGTGACCTGTGATTGAAAATTGGGCTTTCTAAAATACCAATGGTATAAGCTGCAATGAGTTCTTCAAAGTCCTGGAAGAGGAAGTCTGAAACAATAGCTCCTGTGGGAAGGATTTTCTTGCATTGATCATGGTGAGAAAAGCTAAGAGACTGAACTTTACAAAAAGAAGCATAAGCTCGTTCTAAACAAGAAACATCAATTCTACTTTCAGTGCTGTGTCAAACCAGTGCTATTCCCAAAATGATTTCCTTCAAAGTCAACTCAATGCAGAGGTGTTCTGCAGAAAAGATTTTATTTTTTTCTATCATTAAAATGGGACCCTGGTGACCTCAACTGGATGGGTAGGATGCTGACAACTGACTTACCCACCCACTTTCTCTCTCGGAATCCTCTCATTTAGAACCACATGTAAATGACTCACATGGTAGCACTTACCTTAAGCAGTTTTCAGCTGCAGACAATCCTAAACAGGTGCTTCAGCCACATTGGGCCACTCCATTGGCACAAAAAGCCACCCTAATTCTGGTGGATCCAGGCCCCAGAGGATCTCCCCTATATAAAGGCATCTCCAGGGGATGTAGCCACTGTACATTTCTTATGCCACCCCATTCATGGCTCCCACCTATGGGATGTGGCTGAATAAGAGGAGGGCATGGCTGGGGCTTCCCAGAGCCCCTCTTCCCCTGGCTTTCAGAACTGCTCCTTTGGACTACTGGTAACTGTGGCAAGGAACTGGCACAACAGCACTGACTCAGGAACAGGGTTGCTCAAAGGGCATCTTTCATATCCCCTATACAGGGCCGGCTCCAGGCACCAGCCTGGCAAGAAGGTGCTTGGGGCGGCCGCTCCGGAGAGGGGCGGCACGTCCAGGTATTCGGCGGCAATTCGGCGGACGGTCCCTCACTCCCGCTGGGAGCAAAGGACCTCCCGCCGAATTGCCGCCGTAGATCGCGATCACGGCTTTTTTTTTTTTTTTTTTTTTTTTTTTTTGGCTGCTTGGGGCGGCCAAAACCCTGGAGCCGGCCCTGCCCCTATACTCAACTCTGCTGGGCACTGCTTGACCACAACTGACACTCTGTCCCTAACAACGTGTCATATACCTGCATGAGGCCTTGGCATCAAGAAATCTGTTCTCTGCCCTCCAGAATTTTCTGTAGCATATACTGACAGTTTACTTTGCAGTGGTACTTGTTAAAAAAAAAAAAAGACCAAGACAAATGGCACAAAGGAAGTGGCTTGTCAGATTGCTCTTCACTAGTTGCAGTGTCCCCTTTACAAAATGCTCACATAGACATTCCAGTCAGATCACTGAGGCACCAAATTTTAAACTTTTCTCACTTCCCATTATTTATTTGTTTATTTAACTATTTATGGCTGGATGCTGTGGCCTTTTCTCAGGCAGAATTCCTAATGACGTTTTCAATGGGACCTGAGCATGCATCTCAAAACACTGTGCAATAAAAGCCAAAATACAAAACCTTAACGATAATCAAAAAGACTTACCCAGTCCAAATACACAGCCAGATAGAATCAAAGAGTCTGGGGTAGAAGGAAACCAAGTAGCCCTCAAGGCATGAGCCGCTGTCCCATAGAGATGAAATGCCAACTGAGAGAAAGGGTGGGAGAAACGGAAGGCAGCAGATGCAGAAGAAAAAAAGCCAGGGACCAAAAAACGGTTAAGGATTTGGCAAACAGACCAACTATGTTGTGCTGACATCTGGGGTGAGTCGACTGGTCATGTTAGGACAAGAACAACCGCTCATGGGATTTTTAAAAGCACTCAGTCTTGGCATAACTCTACTCCTGTTAAAGTCAATGGGAGTTTTATCATTGACTTCAGTGACAGCAGATGGTGACTGTTCGTGAAAACCCCATCCTGCTTGTAGTTTTGCAATAGCCAGATTCATACAACCATAAAATTCAAAACAACCTTGACAAATTGGAGAATTGGTCTGAAATCAACAGGATAAAATTCAGTAAAGACAAGTGCAAAGTACTACACTTAGGAAGGAAAAATCAAATGCACAAACTACAAAACGGGGAATTACTGGCTAGGTGATAGTACTTCTGAAGAAGACCTAGGGTCAGAGTGACTCACAAACTGAATATGAAACAACAATGAAATGCACTTGCAAAAAACCCTAATATTCTAGGGTATATTAACAGGACATTGTATATGAGATGAGAGGTAATTGTCCCACTCTACTTAGCACTGGTAAGGCCTCAACTGGAGTACTGTTTCCAGTTCTGGGCACTGCACTTTAAGAAAGATGCGGAGAAATTGGAGAAGATGCAGAGGAAACAAAAATTATAAAAAGTTTAGAAAACCTGACCTATGAGGAAAGGTTAGAAAAATTTGGCAAGTTTAGTCTTGATAAAAGACTAAGGAGGTACCTGATATCTGTCTTCAAATATGTTAAGGACTGTTATAAAAAGATGGTGATCAATTGTTCTCCATGTCTACTAAAGGTAGGACAAGAAGTAATGGGCTCAGTCTGTGGCAAGGGAGATTGAGATTACATGTTAGGAAAAACTTTCTAACTATAAAGGACAGTTAAGTTTTTAAATGGGCTTCCAAGTGAGGGTCTTGGAATCTCTGTCACTGAGGCTTTTAAGAACAAGTTAGACAAATTCCTGTCAGGGATGGTCTAGGTATACTTGATCCTGCCTCAGTGCAGGAGTCTGGAACAGATGACTTCTTGAGGTCCTTTCCAGACCTACATTTCTATGATTTTATGATATCTGAATCAGAAGTGACCTCCTCTGCTATTAATAATGATAACCTGGGTAATTATAGGCCTGTCAGCTTGACATCGATCCTGGACAAGATAATGGAGCAGCTGATATGGGACTTGATTAATAAAGAATTAAAGGAGGGTAACATAAGTAATGCAAATCAGCATGGGTTTATGTTCTGTCAAACTAACCTGATAACTTTTTTTTATGAGCTTACAAGTTTGGTTGATAAAGGTAACAGTGTTGATGTAATATACTTAGACTTCTGTAAGGCATTTGACTTGGTATCATGCGACATTTTGATTAAAAATTAGAATGATATCAAATTAACATGGCATACATTAAATGGATTAAAAACAGGCTAACTGATAGGTCTCAGAATGAAATGTAAATGGGGAACCATCTCTGAGTCTATTTAGCTTAACAAAAAAAAGGTTAAGGGGTGACAATTACAGTCTATAAGTACTTACATGGAGCACAAATATTTAATAATCGGCTCTTCAATTTAACAGAGAAAGGTAAAAAACAATCCAATAGCTGGAAGTCGGTGCTAGACAAATTCAGTCTGGAAATAAGGTGTAAATCTTTAATGGTGAGAGTAATTTAACCATTGGAACAATTTACCAAGAGTCATGGTGGATTCTCCATTGCTAACATTTTTAAAATCAAGATTGGATGTTTTTCTAAAAAATATGCTCTAGGAATTTTATTTGATTATTATTATTATTATTATTATTATTTTGTGGGGGGAGTTTTATGGCCTGTGTTATACAGGAGGTCAGACTAGACCAGGGGTTCTCAAACTGGAGGTCAGGACCCCTCAGGGGGTCACAAGGTTATTACATGGGGGGGAGGTTTGCGAGCTGTCAGCCTGAACCCCAAACCCTGTTTTGCATCCAGCATTTATAATGGTGATAAATATATAAAAAAGTGTTTTTAATTTATAAGGGAGGGTCGCATTCAGAGGCTTGCTATGTGAAAGGGGTCACCAGTAAAAAAGTTCGAGAACCACTGAACTAGATGATCAAAATGGTCCCTTCTGGCCTTGAAATCTATGAATAAGCTTGTGATTTTTGTTTGTAATTTACTCAGAAAAGCTCAAGTAAGACGCAGACTGTAGTTTCCAAAGATTTCTTGCCTTTCTGTGGGCTGACTGAGGTCCTGTGAGTTGCCCAGGGAAACGTAATCTCATCAATAGCTCATCTCAGATTATAGCCTGTTGCCCAGGACCTTCCTTAACTGCAGTACTTCGCTTAACCTTGTTGACCCCAGTGTCTGCAGTCAGGCTAAGTCACAACAACGGTATCTCCCACCCACTGGCTCTTCCTGGGTTGCTTCGGACACGGGGAGAGAGGACCGAGTTCCATTTTGTCTGCAGCAGAGTTCCTTTCAATGATTGAAAAATGGGCCAAACTCATCCTGGGTGTAAGATCACTGGCAAGAATGGGGTTACTTACAACTAGGGTAAAATTTGGCCCAGTGACTTTAGCATGCTTTCTTCTAGGTGTTTGCATTATTGAGACTGGATGGGAGAAAAATTCCTCATAGCCTCTTTCAAACACCTCAACAGAGAGCCGGGCCTGAGTGCTGTAAAGAATGTGCTGTTACCCCCAAGGGATCAGACACAGTGTAATAACAGAGAAAGAGCCTTATACAGAAGGGGGAATGTTAAATGTAGCTAAACCAAACATTTCTTTTCCTTTCCTTTGGGATAAGATTCTTTCCCATGGAAACTAAGGTTGTGCCCCTACATGTGCAGCCTGGGGAGAGATGCTTTGATGTGAAAGAGGATCCCGGTAAAGTACCGGATACAGAAGCCAATGTGAAAACAGGAGGAACTTCCAGAAGCAGGAAAAAGCATTGTCCCAGAGAAGGCTTATTTCATTCCCTTTCAGTCATCATTCAGACTGTCTGGTTAGTTTCCTCCTGCTGGTCACTCTGCTGTGAGGAGAGTCCTGCCTTAATCATGGGGCAAAAGTTGATACATTTGATGAGTTTGTCAAAGTAAAAATATCAGATTTCATGGTGTGACCTAGATACTAAAAATGAAATGAAAACTCTGTGCATTATGAGCCAAATTCTGCTCTCAGTCACACTACTGCAAACCAGAGCAACCACATCTATGTGAATCTATTCTAACTGTGAGCACAATTTGGCCCAATATGTTGTATGAAAGATACAAAGAAAGGAAAGTGAATATAAACGTTTGATACATGCTGGTACGTGCAACCTACAATGTCAAAGTCGCAGTTTGAGATATATGGAGCCCCTATCCAAGAGGGAGGCTAATTTGTGGAGACCCCTCCTTCAGTTTTCAACTGTGTGTGTCACAGTAGGATCTGCCACTGTCTGAATGCAATGACCAGTGAGCACCTCGCTCAGTGGTTTTCAACCTTTCCAGACTACTGTACCCCTTTCAGGAGTCTGATTTGTGTTGCGTACCCCCAAGGTACACCTCACTTACAAACTACTTGCTTACACAATCAGACATAAAAATACAGAAGTGTCACAGCACAGCACTGTTACTGAAAAATTGCTTTCTTTCTCATTTTTACCATATAATTATAAAATAAATCATGTGGAATATAAATATTGTACTTACATTTCAGGGTATAGTATATAGAGCGGTATAAACAAGTAATTGTCTGTATGAAATTTTAGTTTGTACCGGCTTCGCTAGTGCTTTTTATGTAGCCTGTTGTAAAACTAGGCAAATATCTAGATGTGTTGATGTACCCCCTGAAAGACCTCTGTGTACCCGAACCACTGGCCTAGCTAACCCTAGTAAGTGAAAAGTAGTGCACTCTCTGTGGGCCCCTAGGTCTTCTTCCTCTGTCTGATCACCACATGGTAACAGGTTCTTTCCCCATACCTTCTTCCCCCTTCTGGGAGGTTTAGTGCTGACATTGGTGTTAGACTCAAACACCCCTTGTGCTCAAGGTAGTGCAAGGGTACTATTTCATGGTGTGCAAGGAGTGGAAGTTCTCTGAGATCTCCCCTCTTGGGCATCCACGCAGACAGACTCTGGTCACAATCAGGCCCCAAATCTCTTCAGTCACAGCAAAATACTGGCCAAGAACATTTCCTTTCATATAATTTGTCTTTTTTCTCAAGTTTTCTTTTGTATGAAAATTCCCCTTAATAGTTGTTCTAAGGAAGCTGATTTGCGAGGTCAGATATTGTTTGTTCCAGAGTGTCTACACAACCTGAGAAAGGATTTCAAGGCTGAGCCCGCAAGCAGTCATGCAAAAGTGCATCATCATTTTCTATACCCGCTCAATTGTGATGACTTGTCAAAGATGTAACAAAAGACCTGTCAGCACTTCCACTACAAAGTCCTATTTACGGAGGTTTAAAGCTATTATAAATTGCATCCCAGAGTGAAATCTGGCGCACAGCTTTGCAGTCAGAACATTTTTTAAAAATTAAATTGTTTATTAAGATTATGTATTAAAGTTATTTCAGTGATAACTTAAGGAGACTTCCTTTTTAAGAGGCCATCAAACTTCTGAGACTAATAGCCCATAATACACTTATTACTGAGTTAGCATGAAGAACCCTCATGTGGCTATTGTTGTTATTATGAAATGTGCTCACCATCCTCTCACCCTTACATTATAACCCTACTGCTCTGCCTACCGTTTTCAGCACTCTCTGTGCAGATACCCACCACAGCATTCCATCTGGCTTTAGGAACCCACAGCTTTGGCTGAAACCATTGGGAATTGTGGGTGCTTAGCACCCCTTGCGATCAGGACCTATGGCCAATCTTTTCAGAAGTCTCCACTAATTCTGCTTGCCTCCATTTCTGAATACCCAGCTGAGACATACTAGGTGTCTCAAGATGGGTATCCAGAATTTGAGGCCCCCGGCAAATTAGAGGCCTCCTTTGAAAAGTTGTTTGTAAACTCTCTCTGCCTGAGTTTCCCTGTCTGTAAAATGGGGGCAGTAATATCTTCCTACTTCACAGGGGTGCTCCAAGGCTTAATGTTCTTAATGAACATTGAGATTCCCAGATGGAAGGCATTAGAAAAATGAACATATTCTTACAGTGCCAAAGCCTGAGGTCTTACTCAGCCCTTATTCTGGCAAGCTTCCCTTGACTTGAGTAAAAGTCAAGTAAAAACAGAGTAAGGACCTCAGAATTTTGTCTATATTATTCAGTCAATGTTATGCATGTTTCCCATTTCTGGGCATAAAAATATACTAACACACGCTATTTTTTTAGGGGCCCAATTGTGAGCTGTTTACTCACAAACCTGAGGAGTTACTGACATGAGTAGTTCCATCCAAGTCAATAGGACTACTCATGTGAGCACTTGCTCACTAATCAAAGCGATCTGTTCCCATTAATAATACTTTAAAAAGGAGCTGAGAAAGATGAGGCCAGAAGGTAGATTCAGTTTAATAAGCGTTTTTCTTTTACCTGAGTTTTCTGTTCTGTTCTTTTATCTCTTTATCAAGGAAGCTGAATTCTAACATGCCTCAGGGTACAATAAACAACAGAAGGTGACAGAATTGCTGCTCATTACTGCATGACAGGTGAGTCACCCACTAGCTGTTATCTATGTTATTGGGACAGATCACTTGAGGGCTGGATCTGAAAACACCCCAACCCACAAAATGCACCAGTATAAAAATTTCATGATGTGACATGTTTGTCTCTTTATTTCTATTTAAGTTTCATTAATAAAATTTACAGTTACAATAATATAATAAGGGGCATCTGTGCAGCATGTTTAAAGTGACACCTGTGCCACATTCTCATTAAGGCTCTGCTAGTATCCCTGGGCAAGAGTCCACAACACTCACTCAAATTGCATAGCCATTGCTCGTGAGTCCCATAGACTAAGTTCAGATAACTCATGTTCCACTCTTAATGCTAATATTGATCCTTTTCTCAATATACATTGTTTTGAATTAAATACCATTTGTCATATTGTTTGTGTGAGATGGAAGGATGCTTTCATTGTCAAGTTCATGGGACCAACATGAGGATGCGATGTGTAGGCTATTCCTGTGAGCAATATCTTAACCATTAAAGATGACCACACAAACATACTCTACCAAATGCAGACTACTCCATTATCATTTCTTTCACACAATGTCTAGGTCAGATGGGACACTGCTCAGAAACTCAGAAAGACAGATGCAGTGAATGGAGAAGAATGTTCTGGAGGTCTCCTCAAGCAAAAGCCTCATTGACTTCATCTCCTTAAGAGCCTTAATATTAGCTATTGACTGTATTTTAGTAGCTGCAGTAAGTTTGTTGTTATAAAATGAAGTCTGGGATATTTTCTTTTTACATCTTGACTCTATGAAAACACCTCAGGACAAAGAGTATTTATGAAACAGAGAGGAATCATGGCAGTTGAGGCTCAGAAGAATTGGTGGGGTTGTAGGTCACAAGCCACCTTCACACCTACTCAGAGATTAGCCTCGGGGGGAGGAGGGGGAGTCACAAGGAAGCATTTTAGAGGGAGCTGGGAAGAAAAAGGGTCTCCCTCCCCCTTCCCCTTTCAGAATGAAAACCTGGTACACTTTACAGTAAAGGGCAACATGGGAGAGAATAGCATTCATATCTCTGTGATCCCTTCACTGTTCTCTCCTTCTCTCAACCTCTCCCGCTCCAGTCTAGCTGTTAACCTCCCCCACACAAACTCACCACCAATTTGCCCACACCCTCATTCCCATGTGATTCCAATTCCGCTTTGCACGCAGCCTGCCAACCCAAACATCCCCCTTCTCACTCAGACCCCACCTTGTGCCTTCTCAGCTACTTACTCCCAAACTAACTCCCCCCACCTGCCCACACGCACACCTATTCCTCCAGACTGAGGTCCCCTCCTTTTCCAACTCTGCCTCTTCACAGCCTAGAACCATCACCTCAACTGAGAGACATCTCTCTACCTGGCACCCCCGGACTCAGAACATTCCCACAACACACACTCCTCCAGGGCACAGCTTTTCCTCCTCATAACTAACACTCACCACTACTGGGCTCAAAAGCCCCCCTTCCTCTCCTCTTAGAAACTCCCTGCTCAGTTGAGAATCCACCCAGTCACATCTGGTTTAAAGCCTCTCCTCCCTCTGGGCGCTGTGAGTTCTCTGCTGCATTTCTTATAGGTGCAGCACAGAATCTCACCCCTAATCTTAGCACCAACTTACATATCAAAATCCTTTTTAAGTTTGCCAGACGAAAGAAGATATTTAAGAACTAAAATACCCTGACCAAAAAGGAGGAGAGGAGACAGGATATACAGAGCTGCAAGTAGATTTTAACTCTTACTGGTATGGTACTGACCCTCTGAACCCCGTCACAAAAAATGATCTGTGACTAGACCCCTGCGCAGATACAAATTTATACCCGCGGATGCAGATATTCGCAGATAGAAATAGGTATTTGCTGAACTACCGGGGTCTCCTGGAAAACGCAGCAGTGAAAGGAGCAGAACAAGGGGCCACCACCCCTCGGAGCCAGCGCCCCACACTGACAGCTCCTTCGGCACGGCTGTACCGCCCCAGCCCTTCCACGCAGCTGTACTGTACAGCTGTGACAGAGGAGCTGCCGGCACAGGGCGCTCACTCCTGGGCCCCACGGCCCCACGTTCTGCTCCTTTCACTGCTGTGGTTTCTGCGACAGCCCTGTGGTTCAGCGGATACTGATTTCTATCCATCGATAGCTGCATCCGCCGGTATAAATTTGTATCTGCGCAGGGCTCTACAATCGGGGCGGCTCTATGTATTTTGCCGCCCCAAGCACGGCAGTCAGGCAGCTTTCAGCGGCATGCCTGCGGGAGGTCCGATGGTAATGCAGATTTGGAGGCATGCCTGCTGGAGGTCCGCCGGTCCCGCGCCTTCAGCGTACCCACTGCCGAATTGCCGCTGAAACCGCGGGACCGGCGGACCTCCCGCAGGCATGCCGCCGAAGACAGCCTGACTGCCGCCCTCATGGCAACTGGCAGTCCACCCCCCGCAGCTTGCCGCCCCAGGCACGTGCTTGGTGCACTGGTACCTGGAGCCGCCCGTGTCTTGAAAATGTCTTTCCGGTTCAGTGTACCAGCAATAAATGTCTTAATGATACGGCGTACCTGACCATACTGGCTTACTTGCACCACTGAGGATATAATAAGCAGGAAGGGACACAATAGATTCTTTCAGCTATTTATTTACTGGTTACTCTATTTGCGGGGCTATATTTCCATTTTGGGAACCAAATTCTGCCTTTGGACGCAAGCCTGCAACTCCTATTACTTGCAACTGTGTATCTGAAGACAGATTTTGTCCTATAGGTTATGAGTACATTACCAGTGAAAAATAAACTATTTGGGCATTTCTCACTCTCTTTTGATTTTAAGGATTTATAATAGTGAGAATGGATGTCTGTGCTTTACAAATGTGTGACTCAACTAAATTCTTGAGAAAGAAATCGGACTGAGATCTCCAGCCTTGTGCTTTCTATTTACCTCTGTTTACTTTAGGAAGGTGTGTGCGTGAGATCAAAGAGCTAACTGTTATTGTACAGTAGTTCTCCATTTTAAATACAGAAGCCGCAGGAAATAGAATGGTCTCTTTGTTCATTGGGTTGGATTTTACAGCTGGAGTCAATGTGAGTCCTGAAACTACCAAGGTTCATGTTATTTTTATTTTATATAAGCAAAAAACTGTTTTGTGAGGGAGTGGTGAGTTACGTGTCCTAGAGGAAGAAGGGTTTTCAGTTACAGACACACACTGCTCTGAGTGCCCTTCATCAGCTTTCATCTCAGTTACATTCCTGGGTGTGTTAGATTGTGGTCAAGTCAGTCCATCATTTTGGAGAGCTCAGAATAATGCCAACATTTTGTAAGAAACATTAACAACATAAAAGCATTAAGCAGCAAAGATCTTACTAAATTGAATAGACAATTCAAGCCCTGAAACTACAGCTGATCATTTGCTTGTTGAATAAATGGGGGAAATAAATGATTTCTCACCCCTCCGCCCCATTTTTCTGAAATTTGATACTTCAAAATTTGAAATGTTCTGAATTTTGACATTTCAAAATTCAAAAAATGTTGACCAGATCAAAAAAAGGTGGAGGGGGAAGTATTTGCAAACGTTTTATCCAGAATTTTCCCATTTATTTTTCAAATTTCCTTGAAATTTCAAAATTTGAAAAATTGCAACCAGCTTTTGCGGTAGTAAAACCTGGGTGTGACATCTGCAGCAGGGGGAGAAGGAAGAATACCATTTAAAACCCTGACTAGAACGAGAGTAAATCCCAGTGGCCCAGAACACATAGACGCTAGATGTTTTGTTTCCAAAGCTTATAGTGGGTTGGGTCTGTTTGAAGAAATTAAATCTGAGTAACATCCATTATTGAAATCTTGCCATGTGACTTTAATTTAATTTTAGATTCAGTGGGAAAATAGTTCTCCCTCATTGCGGTTGTTATTTTTTAATTCAGCGTGGTAACATCAAGCAAAAGAGACTAACCACAATGGCCAGATCCTCAACTGATGAAAATCAGCACAGTTTCATAGAAGACAATGGAGCAACCTGAGTTTACACTGGTGAAGGATCTGGCCCAAGAGACGGACCTAAGTGTCTCTTCTGGTGCACATTTAACATCAAAGGCTTAATTGTTCTGTGCTCTGTCGTGCATAGTGAAAAAAAAAAAACAGAAAAAAAACCCCAACCCACCCCAAACCAAAACAAACAAAATTTCAGTGTGTGTCAAGGAAAAAGTGGAAAGGTCCATGAAAACAGAAGCAATGTTATGCTGTACCTAAGTCTCTGCCTTCAGATCAATGAGCATATTAGCGGTGCACACCACACAGAAGAGGCAGAAAAATATGAAGGTAGTTAATAAACTCTCCACTGTGCTTGGGGAAAGAGGCACTACGAGACTACACTGTAAAGCAGTCCTAGGTGGCTATGTCTAATGCAGGGTTGGGCAAACTTTTTGGCCTGAGGGCCACATCTGGGTATGGAAATTGTATGGCAGGCCATGAATGCTCACAAAATTGGGGGTTGGGGTGTGGGAGGGGGTGAGGGCTCTGGGGTGGGGCCAGAAATGAGGAGTTCAGGGTGTGGGAGGGGGTTGGCAATGTTGATCATCCTCACTGGGCTTAGTTATCTCCTGCTCTGAAGCACGGCTTGGCACAGTAGTGTGGGTGGATCCAGACACTAATTCTACTCCTGACATAACTTAGATCTACTTCTGGGCAGTTCTAATTTGTACCACAGACACAGGGTCCTCAGTGAATCCTGTGCCAGTGGAGGATCTGCTGTGTCTCGCCCCTTCCAGCTGCAAGACAATACCTCGCTCTGTATTCCTATCCAGTTTGTTCCATTTTGTATTGCTCTGTATTGTACTAACTCATGCTTTAAGAATGTAAACTCTCCTGAGCATGGACACTGCTCTTTGTTCAGTATAACGAGCCTACTACTCAGTGTCATGTAAGTACTCTTCAGATATATAAGAATAACAATTAGTCGTGGACCACGAACAGAAGTTTCTGTGTGCACATTTGTATCTGACTGAAGTAACCATTCATTATAATTTGTATTACGTAGCACCTTGAGGCCCTCACCTGGTTGGGGCTCCATTGTGCTAGGCATCCTACAGGCCTATAGTAGAAAGCAGTCGAAAAAGACTTTCAGCTTAGGTAAAGCACACCTACATATTCTTGAACACGGCTGATTGACTTCTATTCTTATTACTTATTCTCACTCCCAGCATGCATAACTGCATTCCCATTCCCCATTCATCTACTCTCATACCAACTGGATACAGGCTCTTGCTAATACCATCTGCTGACCATCTGATACCTGCCCTTTGCACTGCACAAATCTCTTACTTGAGCTGCTTGCTGTGGTTGTGGACAGTCTGCTAATTTGTGGATCTCTGGAAGTCAGAAGTAAGGGGCATTTATAATCTCATGGGTAAAAACAGTCTCTTCCTTATATCCTTTCCATCAAGCCTCAAAGAAATTAAACCCACTGATTGCTGATAATATTGAACATTCATGAGGCTTTAATGGCATTTCAAGCTTCCCTATATGGGAGCAGTCTTTGAAGTATGTTTTCACCCTGTGCACCTCTATTCCAAAGGGGACAATCTGGTTCTATATATGAAGTGCTGCAAAAATAACACTGGATTTAGCTCCTTAGCAAGAAGTCAATTATTTTGTGTTGGCTTGGCTCTGAGTTCTTGCCTCAGACAACTGTCTGAGGCAGAAAACTAATACAAGATACCATACCTCAGATTATATTTTTTTCTCTGAACACAAGAACCCATAGAGCAGTTTTCTTACTAACTGAATGTGCTACACTTTTAAGAGCTTACAGAACAGTGGTAGGAAAATGCAACAGCAGTCAGTTTTGTATGTTCTCTTCATATGGAACCAGCTTACGCCCAGGCCCGCTGAGTTAAGCAAGTATTTGGAGAATCCCACTGGAGAGTGTTTCCTCTCTTACCTGCTGATAGCACAAACCCAACCATAACTCCAGCAAGTGACTGAGTGGGGAAAGGTTATGCACCAAGAGGGCCAGTTACTGCATCTTGTATTGTACTTATACTTTTCTTGCGCTGCAGAAAGGTGCGTTACAACAGGAAAAGCTGTGGAACCAGTTCAGACTTTAGCTTAGTAGACATATTTGTAACACGAATCACAGAAATGTAGGACTGGAAGGGACCTTAATAGGTCATGTAGTCCACTGACGCAGGACTAAGTATTACCTAGACCAGTGGTCTCCAAACTTTTTTGATCACGCACCCCTATCAGTAAAAAAATTTTGAGCACGCACCCCCTGCCACGCCGAAGCAAAAAAAAAAAAGCGCTCCTCCTGCCGCACCCCCCCCAAGGATCCTCTTGCGCACCCCTTGGGGTGCGTACACCCCACTTTGGAGACCACTGACCTAGACCACCCCTAACAGGGGTTTGTCTAACCTGCTCTTAAAAACCTCCAGTGGTGGAGATTCCACAATATCCCTAAGTAATTTGTTCCAGTGCTTAACCACCCTGACAGTTAGGAAGTTTTTCCTTATGTCTAATCTAAATCTTTCTTGCTGCAATTTAAGCCTATTATTTATTGTCCTGTCCTCAGTGCATAAGGAGAACAATTTTTCACCCTCCTCTTTATAACAACCTTTTACGTACTTGAAGACTGTTATCATGTCCCTCCCCTCAGTCTTGTCTTATCCACACTAAACAAACCCAGTTTTTTCAATCTTTCCTTGTACATTATGTTTTCTAGACCTTTACACGCCATTGTTGCTCTCCACTGGACTTTTTCCAGTTTGTCCACATCTTTCCTGAAGTGTAGTTCTCTGAACTGGACACAGTACTTCAGGTGAGGACTTATCAGTACTGAGTAGAGTGGAAGAATTACATCTCATGCCTTGGTTACAACGTTCCTGCTAATACATCCCAGAATGATGCTCTTTTTTTTTTGCAACAGTATTACTTTGTTGACTCATATTTAGTTTGTGATCTACTATAGCCCCCAGATCTTTTTCTGCAGTACTCCTTTTATATGTGTACAATTGATTGTTCCTTCCAAAGTGTGGTACTTCACATTTGTCCTGATTGAATTTTGTCCTATTAATTTCAGATCATTTCTCCAGTTTGAATAATTTTGAATTTTAATTCTGTCCTCCAAAGCGCTTGCAACCCTTCCCAGCTGGGTATTGTCTGCAAACTTTGGAAGTGTACTCTCTTTGCCATTAGCTAAATCATTTATGATGATATTGAATAGAACTGGATGCAGGACAGATCCCTATGGGACCCTACTCGATATGCCCTTCCAGCTTGACTGTGAACCATTGTTAACCACTCTCTGGAAATGGTTTTCCAACCAGTTGTGCACCCACCTTATAGTAGATTTGTCTAAGCTATATTTCCTAGAGGGCCTTGCACTTCTTGTGCCGGGTAAAAAGAAAGCTGTGCATATTAATAAGATTGCTGCTGAGAATTTGATGGAACAAGAGTAACTAAGCCACAAAGTAAATGTGCATATTTATGTTATGATTGACATTTTCTTTTTAAGGGCTAAATCTTGCCCTAACCAGGGACTTTGATAGAGGCATCCTCCATTTCAGTAATTCTGGTGGTCAGGATGGGATGCCACAAGATGGACCTGGTGGGACACATGGTGGCACACACTTTAATACTGCTCTGAAAAGGAGAAGTGGTGTCCCAGCTTGTATGTGCTGCTGACTACAGCATAGCAGCTGGGGGTTGAAATAACACTTTTGGGCTGTGATAGTGAGGTTTTCTTCTAGGGACCTTTTGTGCAGTAGGAATAGATCCTGCTATGTTGTTGCTTTGGATTATGAGAGTGAGGAAGAGGCTTCCTATACCCCCTACGCTTCCCCAATGAACTAGAACAGTACAGGACTGAATCTAGCCCTAAATGTCCTATTGTTCAGCATTTTGTTTTGCAAAGAATTACGTTTCCTGTGAGTATGGCAAAA
Organism: Chrysemys picta bellii; assembly: GCF_011386835.1. NCBI lineage: Eukaryota > Metazoa > Chordata > Testudines > Emydidae > Chrysemys > Chrysemys picta. The sequence goes on along the minus strand of NC_088795.1, from coordinate 33,622,987 downwards.
GGAGTAGCAGTTATTGTACACGCTGTGCAGGAAAACATGGATTGTGCTCTTGGTTCTTAACACTGTAGTAGACAAAAGGCAAAAGTTGTTTCAACCAGAAGGCAGGGCAGAAGACAAGACTTCAGCTCATAAACTATTAAGCTAATGCATAGGAAAATTGCTCCAAACCACTACTTTCATCTACTAAGAGTGACTGCCTCATATAGCTAAGTACAGAAGTTGAGGATGAAGTACTGGACTTTGCTCCCACAAATGGAGATGTACAAATGGCACAGTGCTATGGTCTTTTGATCTCAGACAAAGGGACAGAGATGGGGGGAAGTTATGTTACCCACTAATTGAAGTATTTTGAAGCCACCAACTCAAGATGGCAGAGAGATAATTTGCTGCTGGGTTTCTTTTTTATCACTGTGATCAGCAGCAGCAGCAGCATCTCATGCCCTTTATTCTTGGGGCATTTATTGCAACATATAACACAGTATTTCAGAGCTGCTGGAAGATGGATAGCTTTATTGGTTAATTTATGAATTGTTCTAGACCTAACTTTCCAAGAGCACAGTGCAGAATTTTTGAATAGGAAACAAAGAAAAATAGATTTCACTAATTTTTAATTAGTCCTAATCCTGCAGATCTAACACGGAGGAAAATTCCCAATGAAATCTAGTCAAAGCTCCCATTGATTTAACTGATATTTGCATTGGATCAAATGTTTGTCATTTATTAGATTAACAATGATGCAGATATCATTTGCAAAACCTAATGGGCAAGTTTTTCCATGGTGTGACTCAATAAAAGCCAATGGATTTAAATAAGGGATGAATTTGATACATTTCTTGATGCTACTAGGGTGTAGAGTGTGTGTGATCTATATGACAGTGGTGAATTATCATAAGTGGCAACAGCAGTGAAAGCGATACTACAGAATGAAAAAGTACAGAGAAAAAAAATCTCATATAATCATTCAAAGAACAGTGAAAAGAGATAGGAGCAGAAATTAGGAACCACTGAAGAAACAGCATCTGAGCAGCTGCTGAGCTGAAGAAGTTGGAGATGGAGAGCCATGGTGCGCTCAGATGACCTGAGGTAGGATGGGGTACCCCCTCCAGACAGGTGACCAGGGGAGTTCCCTTTTCCGCCTACAGGGCATGCAGGGGATTCGTACCACATATAGTCCACATAGTCCAGCAGTAACAGCAGTGACGACAAGAAGCTTATGCAGGAGAGACTGATAGGCTGGAGGCAGAGCTGGAAGTTAGCTTGACCCTACTCCAGTCTGACTGGATGATGATTGGTGAGAATGTAAAGGTCCCTGAGCTAGGTGGGGAAGTCACGTTGATTCAGTGTGGGGGGGAAAAAGGCAGGGGTGGTCAAATGGAGGCTATGCCACAGAGCCCAGGCTAGGGGGAAGAATGTTTATTACTTGAACTGCTGTCATTTGAAATGACGAAAGGTATTGGCTGTGACGCCACCCAGGGAATAAACCTGTGGGTTCCACTAGGATGTTGGTCAAGCACTCTAGGCACAACCACTTCATTATGGGGATATGTGACAGATATTGCAACCACATGCAGTATCTTTGGGGAAACCTAGTGCGTTAAGTTTATGAATGGTTAAGTATCACTGTGGGCCAGGGGTGGTATATAACTCCAGGGGGAGGGTGGGGAGGGTTGCCACAGCTCGTGTGATTGGGGTGAATTGCATAGGTTATAAACACCACTAGAGAGGTACCACCCACTTGGGAGGCTTGCGTGTACTGGTTCATACTGGGTTTTTCCAGACCCCACCAGACAAAGAAAGAGCTTTTGATATAAAAAGGCTGGGTTTAAACTGTCTCAAGCTATTCTTCCTGATCAAGAAGATGGGCAGCATTTTCTGTGCAAGGGAGTCCCTAAACCTTGCAGAAGGGTTGGAAAGACTTTAGACTACCAGGACCCACAAGATTTTGATTAAAATTTTCCTTTTTTTTTTCCATTAAAAAACTGAAAACATTTTTTTTGAAGACTTAAATGTTTTTCTAAATTAAACCTGGACAATTTCCACAAAAAATTAGGAAAAAAAAATATTTTTTCATTTCTTTTGAAATTATACATGGAAAATACATACCATTTTCTGACCAGGTCTAATAGATAAAGAAGCTGACTTTGGGGCAGGCAGAGAGGGTGTGCTAGAGAGAGACACACACTTCTAAGAATAAGGTTGATTGCTTAATGCATTAGTAATTCCCACATACTACCAAAGTGTAAGTGAATTGAGAAAGACTTGTACAGGTCCCCAGTGTGGTGAGAGCAGGTGTTAAATTTTACATTACATACTTCAAGACCCACGTTGGCTGTGTATGTGTTGTTGTGAAGATAATAACATGTCTTTTCCCCCACACACATGCTGTTGAAGGTCCACCAACACTTGAAAGCAGACTTGCTTGATTTACTGAGCCTTGAAAACCTTTTGGTCACATTTGTCACTTCAGGAGAAAAAAAAAAAGTCATGTAGCAGCTGTGTAAAAAAAGGCATTTTAGAGAAAGGAAAAATGGGCCTTCAGATGGCATGAAACCATCTGCATTTGTTTCAGAATGAGTCAGAGCAAAAGCGCCACAATTTTCATATTATATTATATAAGATAAAGATTTCTCTGTTCTCCTGTTGATGTTTATAAGAAACTTTTCAGTGAGTGAGAAAATAACTATTCAAGGGATGCGTGAAGCTGACTAAACACAGAGTGCTGTAAAATGCACAGAATAAACAAACTGAAAAACATTTTCCCCACTAATTTCCTTCAATGACAATAATTTTAGGTGTTACAACTATAGTAGGTACAACATTGTTGTTGACACATTGACAGAAATGTGTTTTTTCAAGTAGTCTGTTTCCCTTTAGGATTCAGTATTCTCACGCCTGTGAAATTCAAGAGGAAGTTTATGTACTTCTTTCATATATTCAGCAGAAAGAATTAGAAACTATAATATTCTAATAATGATCATCAATAGAAAGAGTCTGTCCTTATACAATAGGGCAGAATTTTAAAGGAAAGGTAATGTAAATGTAAATTAAAATTGATTTTGACTGCAAAACTATAACAAAATACATCTGTAATGTATTTTTGTGAGTGTGTGTGTTTATTTTTTTAAGTTTACGTTTCTTGTCTTTTTGAGTGCCAGATAACATATGCATTTGAATTTTTCATTAACACATACTAACATGTTGGCAATTTCTTAAAAGTAATTAGACAATGGCTTCAAAATGCTGGGCATAAATAATCCTGTCCATGTCTGCAACTTCCAGGAAATATAGAGGTCTGTCTCTATAGGTAAATAATTTCTGTATACTGCCGGCAGAGAGACAATCATGGTGATTCAGTCCTGGGGATCTTATTGTTTCACCTTCTAAGTGAGGGTAGTCTCAGAGTAGACTTGAATTGTGTAATAATCACCGAGAACCACACTGTCTGTCAGCCAATGTCTTTGCAAGCAAAGGGAAGCACTGCCAAATGGGATGCCCAGACTCACAAGGAAACAGAGGATTTCAGCTCCCAAGACCATGTAAGCTAGAAGTGTCTTAGATCAAATGCTCCAAGCCTCTTAGGGTAGGAGGGTGAAAAGTGGAGGATGTATAGTTTTCCTCCTTCTTTATTAGCACCCTCAACTTATACACTGGTGTGAGGTCACCTTTGAGGAAGCTGCCAAAGACAGCAGGGTGAGTGCCATGAATGATGCTCCGAAGGAAGGAAGGAAGACATTTGGTGGACAATTAGGTGTTTAGTTGAGTTTGCTGTGCAAACTGATACAGCAGCAGGGCCAGGCAGGAATTGAGTTGATAACAGCCTGATGTAGCTTCTTACTAGAGAGCCTTGCAGAGACAACATTTGTGTTTTATGATAACTTTCAAGATTTCAAAATTTGTTTTTCTTCCACCTTGGTTACAAAACCAAAACTTTTCAAACATTTTTGTGAAACAGAATTTAGTCAGAATGGCTGTTTTCAGATCAAAAACCTGAGTTTTCAATCTGGTCTCTTTCTCTCTCTCTTTAGAAGTGACCAGGGAATCCTAAAACTTGGAAAACCTTCCAGACAAAAGCTTTGTTGAAACATATCTCTGTGAAACGTTTTGTCTTTGACGCAACTGCAGATTTTTATGAAATTTCATTTAGTCATAAATGTTCCAACCAGCTCTACTTCTGACCACTAGTTGACCCTGAATGAGTAATGATGGTTGCTCTGACTATGGGTCAATGGTGACCCAAAATGAAGGAGTAAAGACCCTATCTGAATGAACTTGTAGGCCATGGCCAGGTTATGTAAAGGGCAGCCCAAATGTGTGAAATCAGTGATGCGTATTGAAGAAAACACACTATAAGAAGTGGACAAGGAGCTGGAAAAAATCATGGGCCAACATAGTACAATCTATGAACAACGCATGGTGGGAATTCTGCTGCCAATTTATATCCTATCCCTAAATAAAATACCATATAAATTGAAAAGAAAACATTACATTTAATCTGACAGCCATTGAATTAGTCTTGTGTTATGCAGAAGTTAATCAGAAGAAATACTGTGTGTCAAAATCCATGTTCTTGGAAACACACACACACAAATTCCACTGATTCATTGGGTGTGGTTAGGGGGTCTTAGAGTTCCCAACAATCTGGAGATGTCCAATTTAGAGAATTCTATTATCCATTGATAGATTTGTGTAATATTGGCTTTAAGGAAAAGAAACTACAGCACACAGCCATCATTAGGCTAAAAAATGATATCTCCTCGAGGAAAAACAAATAAAGTTATAAAGATACTAGCATTCCTCTAATTTCTGTTGTGTTAACTGGCAATTTGAAATTCGGAGTGTTATATTAATTAGATTGGCTGTAAACATTAGAGGAGAACTTCAGATTGATTTTGCAGGTCCACACACAAAATCCCTAGGGTAGATCCTCAGCTGGTGTAAATTGTCATAGCTTCATTGACTGCAGTGGGGATATGGAAGTTTACACCAGCTGAGGATCTGTCATCAGTGCTTTGGGTACTAAACAGTTCACAATCCGTACTGAATCTGCTGCTAATACTCTAACAATTTTGCTCACTCTGGATTTTCTTGTAAAGGTGAAGCAAGAGTTGCCCACAGGCAGAGACAAGCTTCCCCAGGTGATGGTGTTCCATGTGGCTCTCTTAGGTTCTATTTCCATTTGACAAGTGCTTCTGGCATTGTGAAAGTAACATGAGAAATCCCTGTAGTGAGATAATCTAGGATTAGAGATAAGTGGTTCTGCAAGTACCTGAGGCTGGTGAAGTAAATTTGGATTAGGACAACAACCAAAACATTTTTGAAGCCCTACTTCTGTACAAATGGAGACATGCATATGAAAATATATCATAATTACGTTTCACAGCTATTGAATATTTTGGTCTTTATATCTATGTGCACAACTCTACAGATATTAATAATTATAGTGAGCACAGAGATGAAGAGGAGCCTGGAGTGTAGAGGTAGTTAACTGATATAATCTTGTCTGAGAGCCCAGTGACTGAAAAAGAATGAGAAGAAAGCATTTAATCATCATGTACTAAAAGTATTTAGATCCATAGTTACACATTGTACCTCCTCCAGACTGAGGGTAGGCCCAAAGAAGGCAAAATTAGCCCTCACAATTGCTGGTCCCCAAAATGCTGTCAAAGTCAGATTTGGAGGCAGAGTATTTCCCGGCACAGATCTGAGCCCCATCAAAACCCACCCTCCACAACAGCTCACATAAATAGGGGCACCTGCAGCGTGCCCTGAAGACCAACAAATCAGGACTATTTCAGACTGGGAGAAGCTGAGAGTCCCTCATGGAGAACTTTCTACCTAGTCACCTCCTTTTCAATTTGAGGTTAATTTCACACATTAAACATATTAAAAACTGGCTGATAGGCCTCAAAATGTAATTGTAAACAGGAAATCGTCAACAAGTGGGTGTGTTTCTAATGGAGTCCCACAGGAATTGGTCCTTGGCCTATGCTTTTTAACATTTTAAATCAATCACCTGGGGGGAAAAAAAACATAAAATCATCACAGATAAAGTTTGCAGATGACACAAAAATTGGGGGGGGAGTGGTAGATAATGAAGAAAACAGGTCACTGATACAGAGCAATCTGGATCACTAGATAAACTGGGCACAAGCAAATAATATGCTTTTTAATTGGGCAATATGTAAATGTATATATCCAGGATCAAAGATTGTAGGGCATGCTTACAGAATGGGGGACTCTATCCTGGGAAGCAGGGACTGAAAAAGATTTGGGGGTTGAGGTAGATAATCATCTGACTCACAGTGTGATGCTGTGGTCAAAAAAGCTAATGTGACCCTGGGATGCATAAACAGGGGAATCTCTAGTGGTAGTAGAGAAGTTACTTTTCCTCTGTATTTGGCATTGGTGGATCACTGTTGGAATTCAGTGTCCAGTTCTGGTGCCCACAATTGAAGAAGGATGGAGAGGATTCAGAGAAGTGCTGTAAAAATGATTAAAAGATTAGAAAACATGCCTTATAGTAATAGCCTCAAAGAGCCCAATCCATATTGCTTAACAAAGAGAAGGTTAAGGGGTGATTTGAATACAGTCTAGGTATTTACATGGGGATCAAATATTTAATAATGGCCTCTTCAGTCTAGCAGAGAAAGGTATAACAGAGCTCAGTGACTGGAAGCTGAAGCTAAACATGTTCAGACTGGAAATAAGGCATAAATTTTTGATACTGAAGGTAATTAACCATTGGAACAATTTGCCAAGAATCATGGTGGATTCTTCATCATAGACAATTTTTAAATCAAGATTGGAAGTTTTTCTAAAAGATCTGTTCTAGGAATATTTTGGGGGAAGTTCCATGTCCTGTGAGATACAGGTCAGTTTAGAGGATCACAATGGCCCCTTCTGGGCTTGGAATCTCTACATCTATACTCTTAACTCGACGAAATACTCCCTCCTCAAAACAAGCTCCCCAAACCATAGCCCCCAGCACTGAAATGCCAGCATCAGAGTGCCAAATAAGTGACAGAACATAAACCACCACATTAAGAAATATTATGGAATTATTTTGTTTTGGGCATTGTCTAAAACAAGATGGATGGGTGAGGGGACTTCACAATGAGCATGAATTTGTGCTGGAGTATCTTGTTGAATCAGGGCATATATCAGTGTGCCTTGTTCAGATCTAATACAGTTTAGGTAATACTAATGATCAAACACCATTATCATCTAATGGCTGTTGGGGAAACTATGAGAAATGATCTTAGAGTCTCATTCCATTTCCCAGATGTCCACATCACATTGCATCTGACACTAACAGGTATCCTTGTTGGCAGCTCATCAGAATAGGTCAAGAATTGAAAGTACCGTCAAGAGCAACACTTCTTCCACTATCTCAGGGTTAAGGAACATTTGTGGGATATAGTGGTGAAGCTTTCATCGATACTGCTCATGTTCTGTGGCTAAACAGCAAACTTCAGTTTCCAGTACTATCAACTCAAACTGAAGACTTAAATTCACTGTAACTTTAAAAAAAAAATCTTACATAGATGTTTTGTTCTTTAGGAGATTTGTGGTAGAGAAATAGCAATATTATTTATGTGACTTTTTGAGGGGGTTTCCTTTCTACAAAGGAGGAATCACATCCTGAGGGCCTCCAAGTTTATTTAACCCAGGATACAGTTATTACCAAATTAACAGGGAGCACCTTCAAATTACTGACTGACTGACTGACATGATCCATTGACATGCTCACATTGAGATAGAACTTTGAAATTCAGTACACTCAATTATGGACTGCTGGTCATAGGGTGAGAGGGAAAGGCCATTCCTATCATTACACGCCAAAAGGACCCTAATCAAACACTTAAAAATAGATATTTTAATTCTTTTCTTTGAGACCAAAAGCACCCATCCCTGAGCATTTCAAATGTCATTGTGAATATTTTGTACACCCCTAGTGATGGGTCAGTAACTGTACAGCATCCCTGCACCATGATTACCAAAGACTATTTCATTTCAGTCCCACTGGGGAGACATCTTCCCCCAAAAATTCTTTCTTAAATTAATTTTTAACCCCAAATAGACACATAGGCCCCAATCCTCAGCTATCGCTAAGGAGCACACAGCACAGCTCTGCATGCCGAGGGATGGCATCTGTGTTTCCTTAAGTCTTAGCCCGCTCCATGCAAGGACAGTCCTCCAGCATAATTCAGAGCAGTCAGCAGGTGTGATGTTTAGCAGCTGCACTGCACCAGAGGATTGGACCCATTATTTTCACAGAATTTCAGCTCCCCTGGTGGTTCTAGAATACATGCCAGCTGTTCCTCACAAAAATCTCACCTACTCCAGTGGATGTCAGTAGAGTTAAAGAAGTGTCCCTATTCTACTCCCCATCACTTGCAGGCACAGCCTGTGCATGGTGTGACTTTGCAATAATTCATTATATTGCACCTTCCATCAAAGGACCTCAAAGGACTTTGCAGAGGTTATTTAAGGTTCACAACACCTTTAGGAAGCAGGGAAGTATCATTGTATCCATTGCACAAATGGCTAAACTGAAGTGCAGAGAGGTTAAGTGACTTCCCCAAGGTCACACCATAAATTGGTGCTGGTGGCAGAATAGCATCCAAGCGTCGTGAAACCTAGTTTCTCTGATCTACCCACTTGACAGCACTTCCTCACCGATTAGAAATTGTGAATAATATATACAGGGAGGGACAGAGTCATATAGCATGTAGGCCAGATACTAACCAATTTTAAAATGGTCTTGTTTTGCTGTAGCTGGAGTTTAGAGCTGCTATATAAGCATCTCCCGCTAGATGGTGCTGAATAATTAGAGAGCCCTAACATCGATAGTAGCAGATGGTGAGGCAGTATAATAGGAATAATACCTATTTCCCTCCTCCCCTTTCCACCTCCTCCCATTTTCCCAGTTTGGCTGATGTTCTAAAAGTGTTTCTTCTGGAATGTCTAATGATAACGGAATCCCTTTCATATTTAAGGCCAAGGTGGGTAAACATCATTAGTGGCCTCATCCTTTCGTCTGATACTAAGAAGGGAACAGCCTCATAGCATGAAATGTAAACTGGCGAGCTTTCTGAATAACAAAGTAGCTTTTGAAACACATGGATTCCGGGTTTGTTTTTTTTAAATTTAAAGCAGGCATTGGACTTGCCCTTTAACAACACAATGGACAGCTCAGAGTCACCAGCACCCAAAAGTCAGTGCTGGGGATGTACTAACCTGAATATTTATAGATGCAAAAAAAGGGTGTCAATGTAAGAGTGAGAAATCTCTCTCTCTCTCTCACACACACACACACACACAAATAGTCCATTGTAAAAATAAATAAAATAATAAAGCTCATGTCAACATATGAAATCAAGTTTCCTTTTCAATTAAGATCTTTATGTTTAATTCTGTCAGAGTCCTTTTGGCAGCATGAAATGTACCCTGTTTAAACAGGAGCTTGCATTCAATCACACTTTTTAAAAAAAGACCCTATTCCCTCATTTCAGTCCTAAGCAAAATAAATAAATAAATAAATAAATAAAAAATAGAGACATCAGAACTAAAGTCATCTTTGTTTCAACCTTTCCTGTCTGTTAGCTTGGGGGAAAAATGGGCAATCCTGACAGGCTCATAGGAGAACACTCTGGGTGATCCACAGTGGGAGACAACAGCCTGCCTTATACATTTTAATTAGGTGATATAAAATTACTGAAATAACTATGTCCAGAAGAAAATATCTTGCATGTTTTTAAAAACACTATTTTCCCAACCACTAACTCGTGTCATTTCTTGACTCTTAGCTCAGACCCATTGGAAAAGTGCTTCCATGTATGAATGCAAGGAAAGTCAGAATTAAAGTCCTCTTACAACTCCATCCAGGAAGAAAGGAACTTGGAGCTGGGTGTGTTTTTGTGGGTCAGAAAAAAGAGGCATGTGGGAGGGAGACTCTGTGGGGTGATTGTGAAAGAGAAGGGGCGTGTGAGAATGTGTGTGGGAGTGTGAGAAGAGAATAGAGAGTGGATGTATGTAGTCGACAAGAGATGGAGTGTGAGGTGTAGTACATGTAAGATGGGGGGGTCAATATCTATGAGGGGGAGGAGGGGTGTGTGTGTACTGTTTGTGAAAGAGGTGGGGTGAGTGAGAAGTGGGTGAAAGGGAATAAGCATGAGATGCGTGTGTGTGTACTGGGAATATGTCATCCAAAATGCCTCATTGTCGGGACTGTTGAGAAATAAAGCAAATGTTTACTGTAATTAATGATTTTTAAAACAATCACCAGAAGCAAGATGGGGAAAAAAAGACAGTTCTCAGAGGAGCTTGTAATGAATAACAAAACTGCTCTAGTGCATTGTCCAGAATGACACACTGTATAATCACATAGCAGCGCCAGGGCTTAATGTTACAGTCCATTGTGGTGTTTCCTCTGTGAGCAAACACTGTATGACCCATGACTGACTGCAGACATTAGCCCAGCACAAAGTCTGCTGGCCAATCTATGTGCCAGAGGGAAAGATCATGCCTGGTATGGTTTACCACTCCAGTGACCACAGCAAACATTGTAGGAAAGAGTGGCTCAGGACTGTTACATATTGCTTATAGCTGTTAGAGTTGGTTCACTTGGGCAACTTGAATCACAGCTGTCTTATGCAGGGTGCTTCTCTGAGAAAATCTGTAGCAGTGCATCAGTCAAGCAAATAGAACTGTGCAAGAGAACTAAACCCCAGGGAGCAGAGGAAAGCGGAATAAGAAGCTGGAGGATAAAGAACAAAATATAAGAGGATATGTATAAAGTCCCAGAGCCAAATTCATCCCTGTTGTAACTTCACCATACCAATGGTCACAACTATTACAAAAGGGGTGAATTTGGCCCATTGTTCTTATCTACTCCAAATGCAGCATGGGATCGGAAGATGGTCTAGCAACAGGACACTGGATTGCGATTCAAGAGACCTGAGTTCATTTCTCTCTCGCAGGGAGTCGGACTATGGACAAGTCATTTAATCTATCATGTGCTTCATTGTTCCTTTCTGTAAAATGGAAATTAGTACTTTCCTGCTTTACAAAAGTGTTGTGAGGATAAAATCCATGTATGACTGCAAGGTGCATTAGGATGACAAGATGTCCTGATTTTATAGGGACAGTCCTGATTTTTGGGTCTTTTTCTTATATAGGCTCCTATTACCCCCCACCACCTGTCCCAATTTTTCACTCTTGCTGTCTGGCCACTCTAAGGTGCATAGATACTACAGGGAGGACAGACAGCATTTTTAACACATCTAGCATGGTACTACCTAAATGCTGAGCTCCTATAACTACTGAAGAGGCACATCACAGTTTGGCAGATCTGTGTTGTTCACAATTAGTATCTATATGGAGTAGGAGAGAAAAAGAAACCACATGGGAGCTTTCTGCACCACAGCGGAAGCGCCTTTGAAACAGTGAAGCATTATTCTGCAAACATTTGCTATTGAATTGTGCCCCCAGACAATACTTAACCTCTAAACTCACTCTGACAGCTTAAGAACTGCAAACATTTGGGTACCACTATTCACATCATGGCTGTACATGGAAACTTTGTGGACACCACAGTTCTGGGCAGTATCGTTTAGCACTGCTTGCTGGAAAGAAAATTGAAACTAGTAAAGGCCCCAGCAGGGTGGCATCCATCACAGCACTTTTCATGATGCCAAGTGGTGGAGACCCTACTTAAACAGTTGATCCTGGGTGCACCCTTGTCAGCACAGATCATGTGGGTTATTCAGTGTCAATCACACATGGTACGTAGTCCCCATGCACCTCCTGTAGACTGTAATTCATATCCAAAGGATACTGACAGCAAACTCCGAGGAGATGCCACATGTATTGTGTGGGGATTCAGACTGTATGAAAGGTTAGATGCAGACTCCTACTAGATTATTACAAAGAGATGAAGGACACACCCTTGGAGAGAGAATTACCCTTAGATCTGACCTGTGACCTTGATGTACAATAGGGTAACCATGTTTTCAAAACGTGTTGCCATTTTCTCTCATCCCTGTCTACTCCCCTCCCCTGTCACCTGCTATTTAGTATGTTTATCCAACTGTGGCACTGGTATTTTCTCCAGTCTCTCCCTCACACATGGTGTAAGTTTTTACCTTGTTCCCCCTCCTGTCGTATTCTTTATTGCTTTTCCACAGCTATAGCCTTCTTTCTACCCTCCAACTCCAAGTCAACTTTTGCTTCTTGTTTCACTACTTCTGTCTGTGTCTTTGGTCATCATCCTGCTATTTCTGTTTTTTTGTTTCCTCTCTTTCTCCATCTCCCTCTTTTCCCATCCCAATCTCTTCTCCCTTCATTATATCTTTCAGGTCAATACCCCATCCTGATCTCCGGTCCTCAACTTAGCATCAAGACTCTACCTACTATTCTTTCACTTCCTTTCACATCTCCTGTTCTCTTCTCAAACCCAATTCCTCCCCACCAACTCTCTCATACTCCCCTTTCTCTTTTTCTCCCCCCCCCCACCACTTTGCTGGCCACAGGCCTGAAGATATCCTTCCTGCTCAATTGAGAACCCACTGCTGCTTCAGCTCTCCTCTTTACTCCTCTCCACTGTTGCCAAAAGTGGAGGTGGCTTTCATTCCCTTGCTGATCAACTCAGAAGCAGATAGGCCAGGTGTCACAGTCACAGTAAAATTGCCCCACATGCGGTCCCTTGGGTAAGCACCAGCATTGTATATTGCTAATGCTTTAAGACGCACTGGAAAGGATTTCAGAAAGGGTTGAAGATGTGAGCGTGGAGTGAAAGGTTCCTTTGCAGGTTACAAGAGGCTGTAGAGGGAGGAAGGGAGAAGGGAATGAGTTAACTCGACACTTCGGCTCAGTCCGAAGATAAGACACTGATTCCAGTCCAAGATCAGTGAGCTCGAACAGACTCTATGCAGCCAAGAAGCCTGCAGCCGTATCTATATCTTACCCAACCCCAGCCAACTGTGAGAAAAAAGAAGTAAGTTGAACAAGGCTGCAGGGGATTGCAAAAATTAGTAAGACGGTGAAGGCCAGCGAGGGGGAAAACAGCCAGTGTGTTTTGGGAAAGCTGAGGAAGCCACGGAAGGCTGGTTTGGACTGGTACAAAGAGCATGGGGGACAGAGGTCCCTGAATGAAATGCCCCCAAAAGACCCCAGGACTTAAAACCCTCCTGAGACCTGAAGCAAATCGGAGATCAACAGTGGACCCTGGATGGCCTGTACACAGGACAGAACTCACATCCACCCTTCCCTCTCTTCTTCTTATGTTACACCCAGGCTTGGCCAGCCTTGGGTTGTGCGTGTGTGAGTATGAAAGTGGGTTAGGACGCAGGCACTAACGCTTTCTTTCTTCCTCTGAGTGATGTGGGGAGCACCCATCACTCACCGCTGTTATTTTATTAATAAAGCTTTAAAATTTAGTCAGTTGGTGTGCTCCTTCATCCCCTCCCCTAACGATCCTGCAGCCTCAGCCTGATCACCTGATGCCTCAGGCAGCTTGGTAACAGAAATCTGTCCCTCACGGCTGCAAAGGAAACTTGAGAATGTGAATCCTAAAGGCTCAAATACCAGAAGGTAGCTCAAAGTTTATTATTTTTAAAATTGCATTATTTTAAAGCCAATCTCATGATTACGTTGAGACCTGGTTCACAATTTTTGAATGCTTGAGGTTGGCTACACTGCAGATGTCCCAAGATTTTAATGAAAAAGACAAAATAATTCTTTCAATAAAACGTACCAGTACACCAAAAAAGTCCCTTCAAATCAGGACAGTACCAGTATATCCTGATGTCTGCTCATTATATCTTGATGTCTCAAAAATTGGCTACTCTTAATATATCTTTTCCTTGGTGAATATTCCCATTAGTAGGGATATAAGTCACGCGGCTCAAGAATTTTTTCCTTTTCCATCCTGACTGGAAAAAAAGGATACATTTTAAGTCCATGAAGAAGCAATCACAGAGTCTGCCAGGCTTCCCAGGAGATGGGTGTTCAAGCCTATGAAAATTCCCATACAGGATCTCCCAGGCTTGCCTCCAGGGCAAAGATAGCTTCTTAAAGAGACACCAGCTCCTTATAGTTGCAAACATATGCTGAACGTTGTTAAGCACATGGAGTTAATTTTGTAAACAAACATCTTTTGTAAATAAACAACTATGATGATTCTGAATAATCCAAAACATAAAGAGACAAAACACTAATGTTCCAAACAATGAAAACAGATTCCTAACAGCTTTGTTTACAATAAAGAAAATCTGCATATGTCAAGAAATGCTGTATTATCACATGGCTTAACAAAATTAAGTGCAGCTGCATTGCATGTTATTGAAGTTTGCTAATACAGAAATATGTGAACAATATCATTATGTCCGACAATATTAGCAAAGGAAAAAAATATTGCACTGCAAAGCCAGCAAGCACTTGTGAGGAAAATATCTTTCCAGTAACTATTGATAAATATTTATTAATCTTTTCGATTTTTGAATGCTTGAGGTTGTGTCAAGAAAAGAAGCATACGCTGATGCCCTCAAAACCAAAACAAGTGGTCAGCAGTCTCTGTACAAAAGGCAATAGTTCAACACAATAGTCCACTGTTGCTGTGACTCTCAGTGTTGTTTACCTCTCACAGAAATTCCAAGTACAAACCACTTCAAACAAACCACAGACAGAATCTAAACTAAATCCATCCACCAGGTTAATAAAATAAATATTGACTGGGTTTGACAGCCATAGCAGTAAACTATTGCCCTTGTGTTAAAAGAGTTTCTTTGTTTGGGCAATATTGTCCAAAGCCTTCCAACAATATAGCACAATCTCTGCTGAATCCTCAGGCACTATATTACTGGTTTGTCCATCATCTCACAGCTGACTTTATTTTCTAAATTGGAACCTGTAATAATGAATGCTTTCCTTACTGATATTTCTTTACCTGAGGAATCTTGATGCCTCTTGTCCTCACCCAAGCAGATGATTAACTCCTTAGGAGCTGATCTGTAACAGTTAAAGGGTCCAATTCTGCCCTCAGCTACTCACACAGAACTCCCATTGCACACAATTGAATTTGTGTGTCAGTAGCCATGCATGGAATTTGGTTTATGATATTTAGAAACCACCCCACCTCAGTATGCTGGGATCTTCTATCTATATTTGCTCTGAATTATTAGAAGTCTATTATATGCTCAGTTCTGCCCTCAGCTACATGCATGCATGTCCCATTGGCTTCAACAACGAGGAGTCCTTGTGGCACCTTAGAGACTAACAAATTTATTTGGGCATAAGCTTTCGTGGGCTAGAACCCACTTCATCAGATGCATGAAGTGGAAAATACAGGAGCAGGTATAAATACATGAAAGGATGGGAGTTGCCTTACCAAGTGTGAGGTCAGTCTAACAAGACAATTCACTTAACAGCAGACTAACAGCTACCACTCTGAAACCTATCACCATTGGCTTCAATGACACTGAATTCAATGGGAATTGCCCTGTGTGCCTGAGGGCTCTAAATCTGGCTCTGATGGCCAGATTTTCTAAGGATCTCTGCTACCATATTAACCCACCAAAACAAGAGACTGGACTTGCAAAAAAGCTGTGGATGTTGACCTTTTTCGAAAGTTCATCCACAGCTGTGAGTGCTGAGAGTTTGAAAAGCCTGACTCACGTGTGTTCCACAAGATACCAGAGTCAAAGAGTGAGAAGGCTTTTTAATGTTATGGGACGTTGTGTGTCTGAAACAGGTCTGTACCCAAACCCAATATGTTGTACACAAGTTTGGTATTTTTAATTCCTGGGGGAGGGGGAAGATCGTTATTTTGATCAAAAAAGGAAATAAAGGGATTAAACAAATCAGACGAGTGCTTTGTAATTGGTCTCCAGACTGCTCTTCAGTGAAGTGCATGCAAGTGAATAAAACTGCATGGACAGACTTTATTAACTGCAGCTTTTCTTTCCAACCCTGGGATTAGTGGACTACTTTAACCTTGACACATTCATCTTATACTCATAAAGCTCCACTTTTAAAAGTCCCTTCTCTTTACCTTTTCATACTTGTCTGATTCTGGCAAATACTTTTGTAAATTAAAAGAGGATAGTGCTGTGTCTCTTTTTTAAAAAAAAATTGATTTTTCTCACTTATCTTTGTTAGCAAGAGTATCGGGGAATTCAAGACGGTTTATCATCAACACATATTCTAAAAGCCTATCACAGATGGTAAAAATATGGCCTAAGCAGAGGTTTATATAAAAAGGGCTCTCTTCAAAGAATACATGCATTAGGCAGTTATTTAAACATATTCAAGCAAAAGTAGAAGGCACATGTCTTTATTCACTTGATTGTAATGTAAAGCAAAGTATACAAATATATGCTCTTTATGTATCTGAGAGAAATGGTGCCTCTTTGGAGGTCCCATTATACTAGAGCAGTGGTTCTCAAACTTACTTGATCACGCCCCTCTTCTCTGCGTCTGTAGTAGTTTATCCTCCTCTCCCCCCGCCATACAAGTATATATACTGATAAAAAAAATCAACATGCAACTCTGACTAAATATTAAAAACGGTAAGGCATTGATTCAAACTGAGCCAACAATCCATTGTAATAAGAGCAAAAGCAAAACTGTACTTGTGGTCCATGCTTACAATTAAATGTGTACTGCGTCGTAGCAAACAGATTAACGTACAGATGGCAATGAGTTTGTATAATATTATGCAAGCTTAACAGAAATCCATGAAATCCACAGCGCCATCTGAGGACCTGATATGTCTGGAGGAATTAGCTTTCCTAGTTATTCATTGCTGTGGGTAAAATGTGCACAGTATCTCCCCCCCCCCCAAGCTTCTCATGCCTCCTCAAAATACATTCTGCATCCCCCAGGGGGGCCCTCCCCTCCAGTTTGAGAACCTCTATACTAGAGAAATCGGAGGTGAGATTTTCATGGTCTAACTCTGTTCCAGTCGAAGTCAATGGTAAAATTGCCAATGCTGAGCGCTTGTGTGAGAAAATCTTGGTGTGATAACCTCCATGTTGGCCCCCTTGCACTCTTAACAAGAGCTGGGTGAAATTTGTTGTGGAAACCCTTCCCCTCCACCCCCAGAAAATGCAAATGTGGGTCAACCAAAACAATTCACGAATTTGGGTCAATTATGGTAAATTGTTTCAGTCAGAAAAAAGAAAAAGGAAAAAAATTCAGAAATGTTAAACCTGTTCGTTTTGGCATTTCTGAAATGAAATGTTTTGACATTTCACTTTGGAAAGAGATTTTGCTTCAGAATTTCCCTCCATTTTATTTAAGAAAACATTTTAAAAATCACAAAATCAAAACAAAATGTTTACTTTCAGGTCAACCAAACTGTTTTTGTTGACCCAAAATTAATTTTTTTTTCAACACTTTAGTCTGCCAAAAATTTTGAAACATTCCAGTTTCAGGCTGATCCAAAACTTAAAAAAAAAAAAATTCAGACCTTCACCTAAACTAAATATTGTTATTCACACAGCCTTATTCCCAATACACTTAGCATGCACACACAAAACTGGAGGAGTCGGTCAGAGTCATCGCGGGGTATAAGGGAGAGAGGTAGTGAATGTGTGTGTGGGGGCGCTTGAGTGAAACACTTGAAAGTTAATTGCAGAATAAAAGAAGATCCCTCAAAGGTACGCCTTTCCCCAGTGCACCGATTTATTATAATTACAGAATTTACCTTTTCCTTTTTTCTTTATCCAGCCACATATTTGAGTTGCTTTAGATTAAAGTAGATGTCTTGTTAATTATGGCATTTAGTTTTCAAATTGTAATTGGTGTCTGGTGCTCCTAAGCTCCTATAACTCTTCTTGTCACTGTTTCAAGGGGGCCTGTTTAAATTGCCTGAGGTAAACTAAAATGGAAAGTACCTTCTTACTTAAGTAATTTGAGTTATTTCTTGTGGCTTTATTGATTTAATGTTGCACTGGTGTGGGGGGGAGATAGGAAGGGATCACTATGGGCAGCGTTGTCTGCCAAGATTTAATCAAGCATGATGCTCAGCGTCAATAATAATAGTAAAGGGTTTATTATTATGTTCTCTGGGAAGACAAAAATAACACTGAAAAATACACAAACAGCACTAGATATTGACTAAAACCATTAAACCAAACTGATGAGGACTGCCATGCAAAGTCTTCCTTTAAAAATATCTTGTATGGCTGTGTGTGAGAAAGTCTGCTAACTGATCAAATTGCAATTGCGTTCCATTGCTTGGGAAATGTGTCATTTCCGCCCCCCCCCTCCAAACAGACACACACACTCCCCCTTCTATCATTTGCCTTACTGTTCTTTATTCATATGCTATGAAACTGGAGGCTGCCTAAAGGCAGGGACAAATCATTCAATTGTGACTTTGTGGATACCTGGGACTGGCCCACACTCCGACTCTCAGATGCCGAACAGTTCTTGCTATCACATCATATTGTAACAAACACAGCACCCACAATAATATTCAAGACTGACACAGGTAAGTTTCCCTAAAGCTTTTTTTAGGCACTTAATTTTTGTTCATGGTTACTGTACTTTTAGGTCAGAGTTTTCAAAAACAGGGTCCTAAACTTAGAATCCTAAATCCATATTTGGGCACCAGACAGATTGTAAAAGTGCTGACTACTGAACAATTCCATTCACTGCAAAATAAAATGTCACTCACTTTTCTTCCTAATACATTGGACGACTCCAACACCAACACTCCAATAAACTAAAAAAAAAATTAGCTCATCATCTCCCATCAGGATGGCCTAATATCTCTGGCCAATTGAAATGTCTGATTTTCCAGGTATCAATACAGCAGATCAAAGCTAAAGTAACTGATGTTCCTTACATTGCCTGTCTGCCAAAAATTCCTGCATGGCCTGTCAGCCTTGCACAGCACATACACGTTCACAGTAGCTATTGGTCCTGTTCTACAAGCCCCTGCTGCTAGGAGGCGTCCAGGAGTGTCATTATCTGCTCACAGAGCTGCTGCCCTGTGCTAGGCAGTGAACAAACTCTGCTTGTCACCCACACCGGGAGTGAGAGCCCTTTGTTCCATTAGTGCTGTGCTTGTGAAAGACAGTGACAGCAACCCTTGATGCTCTGTACCTCAGGGGAACACCTAGCACCCCCATGTTCATCCTTGTAAAATGATTGTGTGGTATCCAATGCAAAGTTTGTCATGTCGGGTGTCTTCGGAAGACTCATGATGTACTGAGCATTGTTGTTATAGTAATGTTATAGTTATGTTATGGATTATAATTTCATGTCTATAGTTATAAGGCTGAAAATGTATCCTCATGGCTTAAAGCAAGCCCAGACAAAAACTCTCCAAGAGCAGAAAGGCAGTTCACACCTCATCAGGGCAGGTATGGGACAAACCCAGCCCAGCCTCACAGGAAACAAAAGACGCTGGCCTAGGCAGCAACAAAAGAACCTGTTAGACTCTCAAGGGAGTCACCCCCTTCCTTTGGTCAGTTTGGAACTGCGATGAGGTAATGCTCACCTGACTCTGAAGGGGAGGGGGGCAAAGCCAAGAGGGAAGAAAGGACATGATAAAAGGGAGAGACATTTGCCATGCTCTCTCTTTTCCACCTACATCTACAGACACCACCACTACCACCAAGCGACTGAAGTGCTGATCATTTCTGTGGTGGGTGGCCTTGCCATGTTCTCCACTGGCTAACACAGATTTCAGCAGCTCTTTTAGAAAGTTCCTCTCTGCTTGGCTTCAGTGGGACTACCCCACGTGGGAGAGGCAAGTGGGATCTGGTCTATAAAACTCAACCCTGAGGGAAACAGTAGAAGCCCCAGTGCTCGAGTCATTTAAAACCAGAATGGACAAGATGCTACAGGCTCTATTGTGCCCCATAGATAAGCCCCGTGCTGAGAGCAGTATGCAACATCCCCTCACCCTAAGACATTTTCCCTGTCAGAGCCCCCCAGTACACAGGGAGAACATGTACTCTGCTAAACTCTTCTAAACACTGCAGCACGCTCCCTCCATGAGGATGGCCAGAATGCAAGGGGAAAAGCTATGGTATGCCTACTGCTTATCCCTCCTACCCCCTTTGAGGTGCTGTGCTTTCCGCAGAGAGAAGGTAGGGAGCAGCCCCTGTGCTCCCCTGAACATACAGAATAGGAATTCTGTACATCTCTTTCACAGCCCTTGCAAGGGGGAAGCTCCTTACTCTTTTCCACACTCCCAGCATGAACGTGTGTGTGGATGAGACAGAACCTAGCCCTATAAAAATACACTGTAGGGGAAAATCCTGCACTGCCATGGGGGATGGATTAGACTAGATGCCCCATGCAGTAAGTCTTTTCTACCACTCACTTGTGCAGTGTACGCTTCTTTGAGCCTTCAAGCATTTATCGCTGCATGGTTTTCTTTTTCTTTCCTTTTACCGGCTTTTTTTGCCTTAAAAAAATCTTATAATTCAATATCTTTATTTTTCTTCTGCATATGCCAGGTTCTGTTTAAATTCACCATGCATTTTTCAGTACAAAAGAAAAAGATCCAAAATGTACATTTTTCTTCCAGTTCATTCAGGATGACCATAGATTTTCTTTTTCAAATGGATAATTACCATTGGCACTAAATTCCTTAGAGGTGAACACTGTTGCTGACATCATTTCTGTTTAACTGGTATCATGTGTAGAAGAATACATAATGCTTGTCCAAACACTCATGCAAAAACTTTCCTTGCTGTTATGTGTTTTTCCGCTACAACTTCAAAATCAGTAAAAAGAAAACAATATGGATGCACAGTCAATCCTCTGTATGGATTTTACACCTAGCCTATTCAGAATCTTGTAGAGCAGTGGTTACAGCAAAGGGTTAAAAACCAGAAAGGATCTCAGGGCACGTCTTCACTACAGAGCTAAATCGGCGCTGCTGCAATCAATGCAGTGGCATCAATTTAGCAGGTCTGGTGAAGACAAGCTAAGTTGATGGCAGAGCGCTGTCCCGTCAATTTCTGTACTCCACCTCCCCAAGAAGCATAAGGTAGGTCGGCGGGAGAGCCTCTCCCTTCAACACAGTGTGGTGTAGACACCATGGCAAGTGGATCTAGGTAAGTTGACTTCAGTTACGTTATTCATGTAACTGAAGTAGTGTTGCTTAGATAAATTTACCACGGTAGTGTAGACTTAGATTCTAAAATCCTAGCTGAGAGGCCAACTCACAGTTTAAGTTGGAATTAGTTACTTTACCAATGTTTGTCTTAGTCATCCCCACCTGGAGAACTAGGTGAAATCCAGGCCCTTGCTGAAAATCAAATATTTTAGGGAAAATAGAATACTAACAAGAAAAAATAAACAATATTTTCCATTATGGAAAATTTAGTTATCAGGTAACATTTTGAGATGTGCCTACTTGATTTCAGAGTGTAAGTTCCATTTTCAGAAGTGAGGTAGGCATTTAGGAACAGTTTTGAAAATGTCACTTAAGAACTTCTGAAAATTTTAGCCCTTGTCTCCAGAATTACCTACACCTAATTTTCAAAAATTATGAGTCATGTCCCCCAGTGTGAGGAGATTGGCTTAGAAAGCAAGAGATTTTTTAAAAATAATAAACATCAGGTTCTTTTTATTTGCCTTCTCTTTTTTGAGCATTTGCATTGCACTTGGGTAATATTTTCAAGATTTTTTCTGCAACCATTTGCGCTAGAAACTTATTCTTTTAAAAATGAAAGCTGCGATTCTCACGTAATTGCTTGGGTCGCTAAGCTGGATCTTTAAGTTAAACATCAACTATTGTGAGACTTGTGATAAAAGTTAGAAGAGTTGGCAATACTGCATCTACAATGGGGATGAAAGTAAGGTTATGTTAATGGCACTAGTTTTAGATCTCATTTATACTAGAGCTCAAAGAGTTTTATTGAACCAGTTCAAAGTACAGTTTGGCTGTATAAACTATGGAGAAAATCATGTTTGAACCAAGTTTGCAGACTATGTTCTAGTCTAGGTTTAAGATCATTTAAAAGAAAAAAATTACTGCTTTGAAATGGACATTGGTATATTGTGTTTTTACACTGTTGCCTGTCCACTTTATAATGTGAGTTGTTTAGCACAGAGTCCATGTCTTCCTTTCTGGTAGCTCCAAGCACTCCAAGAGCACTCAATACATGATACATAAAATAACAACAACAAATAATAATTGGGGCCTTAAAGAAACAATACCAAGCTTGGTAACTGATCTGCTTAGTCTCTTATTAATCATGCACTGAAAGGCCCTTTGTGAAGGACTGCTGTGAGAACCTTTATTCTGAATGTCCTGACTTTTCTAACTTACTTCAGGTTTATGACATCTGGAGAAAGATTTCTCTGTAGAAAATTTTAATACAGGAACAGTTTCTGTCTTGAACTCTTTGTGCTCTGTAGTAGATAAAGCTTTTGATACAGAAAGACAGTTCAAGGTGTCTACAAACTCTGCTGGTGTGGTCATCAGAGGTCTCATTCCTGCAATGAGCGCCATGTGAGCCCATCCTTCTATCTAAGCAGAGCTTATCGAAGGAGCAGGGCCAGAGTTTGTAAGCTCCACAATCTCACTAGCTCTTTAAACTCTGCAATTTAAGTCCAATCACTCCAGAGTAAGGATGTACAAGCTGTGCAAGCTCTGTAGGTTTGGGTTGTTTCTAAATGAAAAACATGAAGCACTGTTACTGTAGTATGCTGTTAAGCTTACTGTTTTAAATCAATATTCAGAAAAAATATAAACACATAGAATCATAGAAATGTAGAGCTGGAAAGGACCTTGAGAGGTCATCTAGTCTAGTCCCCTGTGCTGAGGCAGGACCAAGTATATCTAGATCATCCCAGACAAGTGTTTGTCTAATGTATTCTTAAAAGCCTCCAATGATGGGGATTCCACAGCCTCTCTAGGTAACCTGTGTGACACTGAACCCCATATTCTTCATGGTGATATTATTATGATATGATTAGGGAATAATTATGATGCATTTTGTACAAGATGGGTCATGTAAGGTGTCATTGGAAAAGTTATGATTTGCTGAATATGATTATCCTATTTGTATGCATGTATCATTTTTGTATCCGAAGTTGTGAATATTGACTATGTATCTGTATTTCACATGTAGCAACACCTGGGTGACACCCACTAGGCAAGATGCATCCAGTCTAAATAGTGAAGGGCCTAGTCAGGGTAATGGGCCATTAGGAAAAATAATAGGCCTTAGGAAAAGCTTATCCCCCATCTGGGAGCCTTCCTGAGAACACTCCAGACAGCCTGTAAGTAATGGCTGCTATGACTCTGCAAGGGCATGTGATCAGACCACATGACTCTGAACTCCATTTTGGGTAGCTGTATTTTTCCACAAACTGGGCTGGAAACTGTTTTTGGAACAAAGGGTTTCCACCATATGCTAAACTATACAAGACAGGGAGTGACCTCATCTGTTATTCTTCACTCCCCCACAACTCAACACCTGAGAGAAGCTCTGAAAGAAAAGGACTGGGAACGGGGGTGGGGAACCAAAGATGCAAAGCAAGTGCAGCTTGTCCCTTAAGAATCCACGAGCCTGCTTGTATCATCAGCCAGGGTGAGAATTTGCTAACTCATATCATATCTTTCTAGTATCTTAGGCTTAGTTTGTGGTTTTTTATTTACTAGGTAATCTGCTTGCTATCACTTACAATCACTTAAAATCTATCTTTTTTAGTTAATAAACTTGTTTTTTATTTTAACGTAAACTGGTGTGCCTTTAAGTGAAGTGTCAAGGGGAAAATCTCAGCTAGGTTACCACAAGTGTGCATATTCCTCTCCACATCGAGGGAGAGGCGAACCAAGTAATAAATTCATACTGGTCAGGGTTTTGAACAGGGCAGGACGGTAATGCTCTGGGGACCTAGCTGGGAAGCTGGGGGTAATCTTGGTTGTAGCCTTTCTATTGTTGGTTCATGCAGTGGCTGGTCAAAGCCTGCATGTAACTGCAGCTGGGTGTCTTGCTGCCTGTGTAAATGCTGGTGGAAGCGTAAGACCAGGAGCAGTCTAGAGCTTGTCACAGCAGCACAGTGTGAGAGGGAGCCCAGGCTGGTCAGTCAGAGGGCTCAGTGGTACCCCAGTTCCAGGTGGCACCCCGGGGAACCCGCCACAACTTGTTCCAGTGCTTCAAACATATTTCAATCCCATTGATGTCAAAGTCCCGTTTAAGTCAAAGGGACTGAAGTACTTGCTGAAAATCGAGCATGTGCTTAATCTGAAGGGGTGAAATTCTCCCTTGTACAGAGGATTAATCCATCGTCTATGCACTATTTAAATTCTTCTTGAGCCTTATTTTGAGGGCTAAAGTGGGAGTCAAATGATTCATAGTCCTTATGTTGACCTTCAGCACATGGGTGAATTTATCCACAGTGCACAACAAAGATGGGAAAAAACAAAATCTGAGAGGCATATATCATCTAAGCCTTTTGAGGCAGAGATTATGTCTCCCTATGTGTTTGCACAGCACTAGCACAAAGGGCCCTGATTATGACTGGGGGTCTCTTGGTGTTACAGTAATAGAAATATTAAATAATAATGCACAAAAATCCTCCACCCAGGAAGCAATAAGTATAGAATTCTTATTCACAGATAGGCAATAAAAGTTTTATATTATAATTGTCTCAAATTCCAACTCCTAAAAATCCCTTTTATATTTAATACAAGATAATTTCCTTATTACGTATTGTGATATTTAGGTAACCTGAGAAAGCTAGAAAGGGATTCCTGCTGATTTCTCTCCTCCAGGCTACTCATAAAGAGAATGATGTATAACATGAAAAACTTTATTTTGGAATCACTGCAGACTTTCATTTTACAAAGTTAAGAACAAGATTGGGGGAAATTCCTCCTCAAAATTTAGGATTCCTCTTTTTGGCCACCTTGCCTGTAGCTGTTTTCTCCCTAACCACAACTCCCTATGCACAAATATGTGTCCATAACTGAAGTCCTCTTTTCCATGACCCTTTCTCAGTTTGTTGACACCAATAAGCCATACAAACCCTTTGACCAGGGCCGGCTCCAGCGTTTTTGCCGCCCCAACCGGCAGAAAACAAAACAAAAACAAAACCCGTGATCGGTGGCACTTCGGCGGCAGCTCTACCGCCGCCGCTTCATTCTTCAGCGGCATTTTGGTGGCAGGTCCTTCCATCCGAGAGGGACTGAAGGACCCGCCGCTGAATTGCCGCTGAAGAGCCGGATGTGCTGCCCCTTTCCGTTGGCCGCCCCAAGCACCTGCTTCCTGTGCTGGTGCCTGGAGCCGGCTCTGCCTTTGACACCACAACCTCTGAGAGGAATAGATGTATGGTTAGCATATTCAGTGAGATATAACGGGGACACATTTTCAAAGGTGGGCATACTGGATGTACTTGCAGAAAGATGGGTGCACCCATAGAACAACACTTCATTGGTGCATGCACTTTGGATAGCTGTGCACACAAATGCGCAGTAGGCCTGTAATTCCTGGATTTGCACATGCAAAAAGACAGCAATTTTTTCAGACACATCCAATGAGCCCATACTGGAAAATTTTACCCAAACAATCAAATAATGAGGAAGATTAAAAAAAAAAAAAAAAGAACCCTTACTATTTACACCATCTGAAAAAGAACTGGGTTGATCAGAATAATATGTACATGACTTAAGTAGGTAACCTAGGGCCCTGCTCCACGATTTTTGATTGTATGCAAATTCTGCGAAGGCATAATGCTATCATTAATCAGAGGTTATACATGGCTATCTACCCTGTATCAGTGTTCCTTCACCTTTGGAGACCAGCTATGGGAGTGAAAGGATGGTGCAGTCTCCATGACCAATCCTTAGCCACTCTACTAAGACTGCCACCAAGGAGGCATACTAGTACCATTTGTCAAGTAGACCCCTGAGTATTAGGTATTGGAGCAAGACCCAACAAACTCATTTCACATGGACTACTAAAAAGCCAAGAGAAGCAATGGCTTTTGATCACTAATAACTGGAACTGAATTCAAGGCAGTAATTTAAAAGTGAAAGACTCCTTCCCCCTTTACCAATCTCCTGAGCCATCCAGTTCCATTCTTGCAGTACAGAAATCAGTGTGATTCTCCTCTCACACCAGTGACACCCAGGACAAGTTCCACTGGAGTTACACCAATGTAAAACTGGAGTCGGTGAGAGGAGAACTAGGCCCTTCATGTTTTAGACCGTGTACATGACAGGAACACTTTTCGCCCATTCTTTCCCTTGCAGCCTAACCAGAGTGACCCAGTTTTCCCAGATACTTCCAAAGCCAAAACATTTCTGTTTAAACATTATGATTTCCTTACACTTCAATCAATCATAGAAAATTACAAGTAAAGATAAACAAGATAAACATGGCCCTGGATTGTCTCCAGAGGCCTGTGGGACCATTGCAGGCAGAGAATAATATAATTAAATATGTGCAGCCTGTTCACTGCTCTCACACTCGGACGGAGGAAAGCTGAAGAAGTTTGTCCTGTTGCAAACATTTGCTTCACAGTCATACAACTGAATTTAGCATGGAAAGCTTCTGCAGGCATTACCAATGGCTTACCTCACTAATGAGTAGGAATAATACTGCCTTTTCAACTTTGTGGGCAAAAATTCCCTCTCAGATCCATACTCCAGTCTTCTATGCAGAGAAGGCATTCAAGTCTGCAGGGACGCACAGGCTGAAAATAAATGAGCATGGGAATAGAGTTAAAACAGTTCCTCCTGTGGAAAACATAGGAAAGAATATATAAAATACACCGATGTACTTTACCAAAAAGAGGGTGGGGAGGGATTACACTGAGTATGCTGGAGTTTGCCCCATTTCTGAGGCTGCTAAATCACCTATACTAGAGATGACTTATTCGAGGTAGGGTGTGCATATCAAGTCCTGGTCCTGAGCTGCAGGGGCGGCGCTTGGGGCATGGGCAGTGTGCAGAGCCCCCTGGCTGCCCCTACAAGTAGGAGACGGAGCGGGGTCATGCCGCTGCTTCTGGGAGCCACGTGGAGTGGCCTCTGACTTTGTTCCCCTGCTGGAGCGGCAGAGCGGGGCCATGCCACTGCTTCTGGAAGCTGCGTGGAGTGGATCCCAACCCTACTCCCTGGCTGGAGCACCAGAGCGGGGCAAGCCACAGACACTGCTCCCCAGTGGGAGCTCAAGGGCCAGCTTAAAACAGCTGGTGGGCCCGATCCGGTCCGGGGGCCATAGTTTGCCCACCCCTGCCCTAACGCATGCCATTGTGCCTGGGTACTGCAAGACAATATATAAGAAGGTGGGAGAAAACTTGTTCATCTTAGCTTCTAAGGATAGGACAAGAAGCAATGGGCTTAAACTACAGCAAGGGAGGTTTAGGTTGGACATTAGGAAAAAGTTCCTATCAGGATGGTTAAACATTGGAATAAACTGCCTAGGGAGGTTGTGGAATCTCCATCTCTAGAGATATTTAAGAGTAGGTTAGATAAATGTCTATCAGGGATGGGCTAGACAGTATTTGGTCCTGCCATGAGGGCAGGGGACTGGACTCGATGATCTCTCGAGGTCCCTTCCAGTCTTAGAGTCTATGAATATGTTTGTCACTGAACAATGTACAGTCTCATACATGCACACACAATGGGGGTAAGCGTAGGAAAGAGATTTAGCCTAAACTCAGAATTTTCTGGTGGTTGTGGGTTTTAGGGTTATTTTCATGAAGTTTGTAGCACACTATATTTGCACTAGTGCTATAGATGGCAAATTAACTTTTTGCTGCCATTTTCAGGTATTGGCTAGCTTTTTATTTTTCACACACTGGGATGTTCCAAGCATGTGTGAACATTGTGTTTTATCATGAGACTAATTAAGCATTGCACCTGGGAGAGGACATACCCTGCAGCCCATTGTTTATGAGAACATCCTACCAGAGGTCCACATCTGTGCTGGGTGTAGCATATGGCATCAAGTTCTCACAGAACACATGTCCTTAGCAATATTGCCAACAACACGTCTTTGAAATGGCCTGTCAAATATTTTCAAAGCTAGTTCTTTTGCCAGTATTACTGAGGCAGTCTCTCCTTTGGTGTGTATTTGTTTATAAAGAGATACCAAGAATAGATAAATGCCAGCACCTGGTTTAATCCTGACTCATTCCCAAATGACTCATTTGGGTGGAGGATGGCAAACAAACGGGCAATATGATTTGTGTCACTAGATGAGAAGACAAATAGCAGCCTTTCTGCTTTTATGGATCATAGAAGAGTTATGTACAGTTTTTATCTTTGCAAATCTGCAGCAGGCAGAGAGCTGATTTTGTTTATTTTGCCAGTCACAGGAAGAAAATCAGCTCCTCAGATCCCCTATCAGGCCTTTGGGGAATAATGACATCATCCAACAGAGCCATCAGGCAACCCTCCATTGTGTGTCACAATGCAAACAGCACGTCAGAGAGTGCTTTCTAGCATTTGGAGAAGATTGTGACCGACTTTAAGAGGGACCTTGGACAAATGACTTTAATCTCAATCTGCCTCAGTTTACCTATCTATATACAAACCAATTTCCATTCTCATAGGGTTTGTGAGAAGGTTTGTGGTAGTGAAATCTGACTTAAACAGCCTGTTAAGGTATAGGCGGCAGGTACAAGAGGCCAGGGGCAGTTAAGCCTCCCCAAATTGCCAGCCTGCTGCCTTTGGAGTGCGCCGTCGCTGAAAGGGTGGGTGCTCCGGTCATGACCCCGCCTGCTCATCCTCTTCCCCAAAGGCTCCCCTCTTCCCATCCCCGCTTCGCCCACATGCGGGCCTCGCAGGAGAGAGTGAAGAGGTGTGCGCAAGGGGTGAGTGGCTGGCCAGCTGGTTGGCTGGCCAGCGGGTGGGGACAAGGGAACAAGCAAAGAGGCATGAGCAGTGGGTGGGGGTAGGGCCTCAGAGAAGGAGCTGAATGGGGCTGAGGTGGAGCCTGGGTGGAGCTTCAGGGGGAGTAGCTGAGCAGGGGAAGACCTCATGGCAGGCCCACAGTCTGGATACACACAGCCTCCCCAAATGGAGGAGTCACGTGCCACCCATGTGATAAGGGTTCCCCTAGTGCAAAGAAAGTTTTACTCCAACTTTCTGTAGCAGTTCCACAGGGCTCAACTTTTGTTCCCCTTCTCTTCTCCCTCCAACATTTATCACTGGGTAATCTCATTCACAAACAGAAATTCAACTACCATCTCCACGAGGATGATTCACAAATATACACCTCTACATGTCAAACCGGTCTTCTTCTGTCCAAACTAATATCTCAGCCTATCTCTCTGTTATCTCTTTGTGGATGACAAGCTGTCAGCTCAAACTCAACATGGCTAAAACAGAACTATTAATATCTTCCCCACCTCATGTCCTCCTCGTTACCCCCTTTCTCAATTGCTGTGGGCAACACCCCCATATTGCCAGTCAGTCACTCATGCCCATAACCTGGGCATCATCTTCAACTCAGACCTCTTTCAAGGTCCTCACATCTGGGCTATGTCTAAGTCTTGCATATTCTTTCTGCATAACATCTCTAAAATATGGCCTCTCTTACCCAGGCACAATGCTAAAACTCTCATCCAAGCTCTTATCTTGTGTTTTGATTACTGCAACAACCTTCTCTCTGGCCTTAATACATGCAGTCTTTCATCCAACGTAAACCACTTGTCTTCACTTTCAAGGCCTTTCATGGCCCTTCCACCTTACCGATCATCTTTCATTCACTGTAGAAATGTCAGTTCCCGCCTCCAGTCAGCCCATGCTGGAAGCCTCCATCGTCCACTTGTTAAATTTCCCCTGTCCCGATTTTTCACACTTGCTGTCTGGTCACCCTAATGGCAATACAAACAATAAAATAATAATAATTGGCCTATATCAGCATAGCTAGCCCTATGCCACTCACCTAGGAAGTTTCTAGCATGAGAGGCATGTTGGGGGCGAAGTTAAAACACTGCTTCACTCCAGCTATCCCTGGCTGTTACACTGGCTCCTGGGGGAGTGGTGCAGTTGGGCATTAGTTAGAAAAGCTACTACCGAGCCCCAAGATCAGGAAGGGGAGAAATAAAGGTGGCATATGGCCCACTTTTTCCCCCCGCATCATCCCCCACACAATCAGGTCTTGCACTAAGTGCAGCTCAGCTAGCCCTAGGACTGATCCTTGTTAGGTGTTTATTCCCCTCTACTTGGAGTAGAAACTAACTGCGGCAGTTCAGATACCTCCGGGTGCTCACCTCTGGTTAATGTTTATTTCTAAATGGCCAGCCCTTTGCACTGGGGCATCTGCTTCCATCCAGAACAAACAAGCACACAGATAGGCAAAAGTGAAGAAAAAAATTAACGGGCATTTCCAGTAACAGTGTGAACTGCTTTTCTTCTGAACGCAGACGAATACAACTCCTCATGAAATCAGACAATGTGCCAAGGAGCCCATTCAGCCATAACCCAAAACAAAGGGTCATACTTAATGTTTTGACAAAATGATGTAGTGTTGTGGACCCCCAGATTAAATTAATTATTATTCAGCACTTATACTGTGGTAGCACCAACAGGCCTCAGCCAGGGAAGGGTCCCATTGTGCTAGGATCTGTACAAACACACAGTAAATGATAGTCCCTGTCTCCAAAGAGTTTACAGTCTACAGCACAAGATGTGACAGGAAAGGGAAACACAGATAGGCAGGGTGGGGAGGGAGAATGGGCTATCGCTAGTAACGGCTGTTTCACGATAGTCTAGCTGTGTGTGTAGTTCATAATGTCAGGAGTGAGTGCTTGAGCTAAGCCTGAGGACTGGCCAGCCTGGGCTCCAGGCCTGTAATGAGCTCAGCTGGATTACGGTTGGACTGCCTGATTGGCTGAAGGGAGCCAGCAGACCTGCTTTTAAGATCAGCAGCAGGTTACTGGCTGCTCACTGCTTATGTCTGCAGCAGCCATTACTCCTGTGCCTGCCTTATCCCCAGCCTTATTCTTGTCCTGCTCCAGCCCTGCTTGCTCCCTCAACTCTGGTTCCTCACTCCTGTTCCAGGCACCGGGCCCTGACAACCCATGCCCTGGTCATGACACAAAGATGTAATAAACCCTTCAGTAGCAGCAATCACAGCTCACTACCTGTCTATCCATTATCAGGCGACAATCTGATTTCCTCTTTCAACCAAGCCCTAATATTTCGTTCTTGATTCATTTTAGGGCTACATTAGAAAGTGGGTCTCCTGGCTAGTTGACTAAGAAGATGAAGTTTGCTATATATAGATAATGATATTGTGGTCGTTAAATGAGGAAAGAAGAAAACAAAACATGAAGACAAGCTTTTGAGTCATCCTGCTTCATGCTTATGCCAGATGTTGTAGAATTAAGGAACAGGCACTGACATGCACTCATGAGAGACTATGCTGTTGCTTTAGATTTAGCCTCTCCCAGAAAGTGCTGCTGCAGGGCAGTGGGACTGAGGGGAGTTAAAAAAATGGAATGATAACTGGGATAAAATGGGGAGGGGAAGAAACTTCTCAGCATATAAATCTCAAAGTGTCAAAGGCTTTATATCTTTTGGCACCTAATTCTCACATGCCTACTTTAATGAGTGCTGAGCGGGGGAACTAGCAAGTCTTCAGGATTAATTCTCTTTGTGTATTTCTCCTTATTGATGTTTACCTTTACAAACCTTATTCCATAAGCATTTGCTCAGTGCTTCTCAGAGGACTCAGCAGGAGATTATGGTAAGATTTTTTTGAGATAAATGGCCTAGACAGGAATGAGAGCCAGTGCTTTCAGAGTTGAGGTGTGCAATACTTTTATAATGAAATCCAGGCCATCGAGAATCCAAAACTCATGTCAGTTGCACAAAATATTTGCCAAAATTTGCAAACTGGGGGGTGAGATTGGCGAGAATGAACCTGAGCCAAATTGAGTTAGGTTGGTTTAGGCCAAGGGCAATCAGTTATTTTTTGTCAAGATCCAAATTTCTTGGTCAAGGTGTAATCTAGGTCCAGACTCCAGAGAAACATTTTTCACACTGCAATAACAATGGTAATAATAATAATAATAATAATAATAAGTAAATAAAAAGATTTTGCGGTCCTTTCAAAAGCATCCGGTGGTCTGGATTTGGCCCGCAGTCCACCTATTGACTAAGCCTGGTTTAGGGTTTCAGATGGTAACTTTGCAGGACATGGTTAAGTCTGCATGTGAACACTAGTTAGCAGATTTAACAAGGCTACAGCAGCTTGGTAAGTTTGAACCATTGCTATGCAGCGTGTGTGCAGAAGTCTCTTTCCAAAAGCTTCAGCCACCGAGCAGATATAATATGTAGCTGAATATATGAGTGTAAAGCAATCCAGAGAAAAGTTCACCATGTTTGAACCAAGGCTGGATTATGGTAGCCTGGGGCCTTCACCTACACCTCATTGCCCTTCTTCATCCGCACACCAGATGGCCAATTCATAAGCTTTTTGTGGCAGGGACCATCTTTTTATTCTGCGTCTGTACAGGGCCCAGTTCAGTGGGGTCCTGATCTATGACTGGGGCTCCTAGAGATGCTATCACAATACAAATCAATAATAAAATAAAATTATAATATTAAAATCAGCTCTGATGTGGTGCCTGCTTTCTTGTTTTCCCAGTCCGTTCACAAAGGTCCAAATTATTCATCTCCTATTCACTGCTGCTAGTAGAGCTGGTTAAAATTTTTCAAAATATTTCCAAAAAACCAAAACAAAAAAAGACAAGTTTTCACACACACACAAAAATCCTATTTTCCCACCAATTCTATTTGCCAGCTCTCTAAGAGGAGAGTGGGAACCCAATTTTTACTATGAAAGAAAGAGTCCAAAGACCTGAGCATGGCTCCCTGCTCAACACATATTCGAGAATCCACAACACTGATTAACCTGTGGGAAGTGATGAAGTGAGGCAGAGACCATGGCTGATAAGGAAAGGTATGTGCTTCATTGGCCTACTGGGTTAATCTATCCCTGGCCTGAGGAATTTCACAGGTTTGGAACGTCTTAAATATCACAAATTAAGTTTAGCTCCAATTAGGTTGCACTAATATTAGGGTCAAATTCAGGCCCAATTAATACCAAATTTAGAATTGCAAATTCAGACCCATAGAGGCAGATTTAGTACTAATTTAAACCCCATGCAGCCCCTTAATTTCAATGTTCCAAAGTCGTCCTGAGAGTAAATTCACAAATATCAATAGAGTTATGCCATGGGGTTCAATAGGGTATCAATCAACTGTGAATTTGGACCAGTTCAATTTCTATTTTTTAGCTGTCTGGAATCTCAGAAACAGAATTTTCAGGAGCATTTTTGCGTGTGGTCAATAAAAACTTAACCATCTAGGCTGGAGTTTTCAAAGCAACCTGTGGACAGTAGGGGTCCAAACCTCTTGAAAATATCAGTCTTAAAATTTTATAATTCCAGGGCCAAATCAGATCCATCCTGAGCTCAATTGCTTCCAAGTTGGCTAGTGAGGCCCAGCAGCAAACCACTTCAGTTGCTTTCTAATTTGTTACTTTATAAAGTTTTCCCTCTTTCTCCTCAAGCCATACTGAAAAGAGGCAAAAAAGCGTACTGAAAAATGAAAGAAAGTTTCTGTTTCTTGTACATCTGTAGCTCATTAGGGAGACGATCAGAACAGAAGACAGTTTGACTAGGCAACTTCAGGCTTCCTCTGGTACAGATCTAAAAAAAATGGTACTAATGGTTGATGGAACATCAGTAATCACTGACTGCCTAACAGAAGCAGCAACAGCCGCCACCACCCCGGTGTGAAGTGCACTCTTAGGTGAAGACACCCCTGGAGGTCTGAGAAACTACCTAAGAAGCCACAATCTCTTCAAATGACTTTGGCATGTCAGAACCCACAGAAAAATGTTCCTTCTATGTATTATTTATTGCTTTCCTGTATTTATATAATATCCAGCTTCCTGAAAGTAATTTGTTTTGGATTGTGTAACACTGGGCAGAACATCAAAGGTATGTTAATCAGTGGTAATAAAACACTAAAGTTTATGGTCACTGAGGTATTAAATATTGCTAATAAATTACAGGGTTAGCATTTTAAATGAGCTATAGTTTGGAGAAGAGCAGTAGCACCATGTCTAAAAGCATTAATTGCCATTGCCTAACTCAGTAATTATCAAGAGAGTCAGATTTTTTTTTAAACCAACATATCACAGTATGATATGCATGCAATGAAAAACAGCCGCATTTGAAGAGATTCAGTAGTGCTTAGCGCTTAACCCCTTCAGAAGCACTCTATTAATGTTAAAACACAACACTCCTGTTAGGTAGTTAATTATCATCATCATCTGCATTTTACGCATAAGGAAACTGGAGCAAAGAGAGGTTAACCCATTACAGATACTGGGGTGGATGGGCCTACGCCTACCCAGAAATAAAAGTCCTCCCCCTCAATTGAGGGGGAGGAACCACAGAACCTAGACCACAGAGATGTCAAAGGGCTCTAAGACAACACAGATTTAGACCTTGGGAGCTCATGGTCTCCAGTCCCATGCTCTAAGGACTAGACATCACTGCTTCTCCTCTGAGGGGTAACAGGGGGATCTGAGATCAAATGCTGTTCCTGTTTTTATTTTGTTTTTTTCCTCTACCTGGGCTGCCTTGAAGTGGGGCAACAAAAGGCAGCAACTCTTTCATGGAGACACCCAGCAGAGAGGTAGCACTCCACATTACTGCAGTATTCTACAGCAGGGCTTCTCATGCTTTTTCAAAGAGTGGACCACATCTTAATAGAGAGATGCTTTTTCATGAATCACCTCCCCGGCCATTCACCTTTTGTGTGGACTATCACCCTCCTATTCACCATCACATGTTCCACCTCCCCTTTGCATCACCCTCAAGTGCATACTTTGGTAACTGCCGCAAAAGCAACTGCTTACATAGAAGAGTAATGATAGGACAGTATTCAGCTACCGTCAGCTGCTCTATCATGTAATACTTTTGACAGTATGAATCAAGCTGTCTCTTCATTTCATGTCCCCATCCCATCTGTGTTGCTTTTCTCCACCTGCTTCCCTGCTACCTAGATGTCTCTCCTTCATGCCCATCCCTGCCTCTTGGTTCTCCAAGTCCCTGGATGTGCTGTCTTGCTATCTGTACCTCTTTCCCTCCCATTCCCCATACTGCCTCAGTCTCTTCTCCCTAGGATACGCCTCACACTGGGAGCTGGTCATTCCTGCCTCCTATCTTCCTGTTCTGCTTCTGAGGCAGTGGCCCTTAGTAAAAACAGCTAGGCTGAGATTTCCTTTTCCCAGCTACTTTTACAGGCTTTATGCTCTTTTCCCTATAACTGGCTCCCTAGAGCCAGATACTGAGATGGTGTAAACTGATGTAATACCACTGAAGTCAATGCCAATATACATCTCTACTCCGATATAACTTGACCCACTATAACGCGAATTCGGATATAACGTGGTAAAGCAGTGCTCCGGGAGGGCGGGGCTGCGCACTCCGGTGGATCAAAACAAGTTCGATATAATGCAGTTTCACCTATAACGCGGTAAGATTTTTTGGCTCCCGAGGACAGCGTTATATCGAGGTAGAGGTATATATCAGCTGAGGATCTGGCCTTTCAACTTTGCATACCTAGAGCACCTTTCATCCAAGGATCTCACAGCACTTTACAAACATATTTTATTTCTTACAGCATACCCGTGTGATAGGTAATTTTATAGAAGCCAAAAGAGATGCACAGATATAATTAAGGGTAATAATTGGCTCATTTTCTCTCCTAGACTGTAGAGGGCAACAGGCAAACCCAATATCTGCCAGACATTTCCCTCATCTCCTTATCTGTTTGGAAAATCTGCCTAATAATTTTCTAAGTATTTCCCTCTCAGGCTAGAGACACTGTTTCCTAGCGCTTCTTTAAAACAAAAAAATTCAGTGATAATTACTAAATATTTATGAGTAGGGGGTCTACTTAAATTGCAGATAAATCACATTTTTTTGTGGGTTGGTTACAACATAGATAGCAAATTTTGTGATCGTGTTAAATATCTGAGAAATTTGCTATTTATTCCATGACCAACCCACAAAAAAATGTGTGATTTTTCCACAACATTTCTCAAGTTGGGGGCCCTGGCCCAAAAGGGGAATTGCAAACCTAATGTCGGGAGGGGGGTTCATGGTATTGCCACACTTACTTCTGCGCTGCTGCTGGTGGCAACATTGCTTGAAGCTGGATGGTGGGAGAGCAGTGGCTGCTGGCCGGGCACCCAGCTCTGAAGGCAGTGCCATGGCCAGCAGTGGCACAGAAGTAAGGTTGGCAATTGTATGGTATTTGCCAGCCTTACTTCTGTCTTGCTGCTGTTGGCAGCGCTGCCTTCTTAGCAGGGCAGCCAGAGACCAGATTTCATGGTCCGTGACACGATTTTCATGGCCATGAATTTGGTAGACCCCTACTTATGGGCAACTCTACAATAACTAAATTGGCATTCGGGCTGAAAGGAGGACAACAAATTTCAACAATGGAACAAGTTTCAATTTCAAGCTTTCAAAGGATTTTTAACCACAGATAAACAAAAATTACCTTTTAAAATTATGAAACATTTTGATAGTGTCTATCCTTAATTCAGCACCATTCTTTTGGCTGCATGATGCCAAGATCTTCCAAGTGGTGCAAGCTACATAAACTCTTCTTTACAGTTCATTATCTCTTCACTGCACTTTTAAGGTAGCTACTTAAACTTATCTATAACAGCTCCAGTCCTGCTTACTAAAGTTTCTCAGGGTATGTCCACACTTGGAACTGGAAGGTGTCATTTTCAGCTGGAGGAGACATACCCATGCTCACTCTGATCAAGTGAACATGCTAAAAATAATATCTAGCAGTGGTGGCACAAGTGGCAGGAAGGACTAGTTGTCCCAACTATGATCCTGTCTAAGACACTTGGCACATACTCAGGGAAGCTAGCCACTCCTACCGATATACTCTACTTCTAGCATACTGGCCCAAGGAGAGCTAGGTGAGTATGTCTCCTGGGGCTGGGAATCACATCCCAGCTCAAAGTGTAGACATGCCCTCAGCCTCAGCAAAATTACTATTGCTATGGAAGTTAGGAGAGTTTAAACAACTGCATAGGCTGCAAGGCTGTGGAGAATCAGGCTTTAGTCTCTTGATTCACAGCATCTGCCTCTTGTAACCTGGCTAATCAATAACGTATTAGACACAGACAGCATCCCATGAGTCACATGAAAAGCCCTTAGCTTGAACAGGTGCTGCTGGTACAGAATAAAGAGCCATGGTGGATGAGAGACCAGACACAATAGCATTCTCTGGCAAGATTGTATCAGCATGAAATCAGATGGAACCGATGACTGTTTGAAGAAAAGCCTGCGACAAAACAAGGAGCGTGCACACACCATGAGTCAGACTGATCATTACGTGGGTGATTCAGGTGGTCTGGAATGTGACTTAAAAAGTGGTCAGAAAACATTATCCAAAACCAAAGTAACTGCTTCAATAGCAGCATAGCTCTACATGACTTAGAGAGCTACCTTAGGGCTAAACTCTGCCTAACGCACAGCCCCACAGCAAGAGAGTGCTGAAATACACAACCACATTGGGGCCCTCCAGAGGCATTGGCCATGATTCTGAGTTCAACTACACTGCAGTAACTTCACTTATGGAGCGAGAAGAGAATGAGGCCCATTGTGTCTAAAGCAAGCATAGTTCCTCCAGGGAGGTTGGAAGACCGTGGACCGAAGCAGTCCCTGCCATACCCTTTAAAAGACTGCAGCTTTTTCTCCTGAGCCTGTGCAGAACCAGTACTTCTGCTCAATGGAATAGGGGACTAGCAGTGCTTTCCTAACTAGCCTTGAGCAGTCCTTGTCCTGCCTGGAATCAAGGATTAATACTATGTTTGCCCTCTGCACAGACGTGCAAGTGAGGTGGGAAAGCTCCTTGACCCATTCCCCCCACCCCCACCCCGGGCCAGACACCTTCCACTCTGACAAAATAGCAGCCTCTCTGTCCAGGAAGAGACTCATTCTGCCTTCTCCACTGAAACATTTCACAGTGAGGGGAATCAACTGCAGAGTGGGATGGAAAGGAAGACAGAAAGAAAATCCTGAAGGCCAAGGCACATTCAGACATTCACGGTCATGTGGAATATGGGGATAAAGATTGCCCATAAATTTCAAAGTCTCTTCAGGAAAAGTTCTCTACGCTCTGCAGGAAGAGCTCCTCAACATTAAATACAACAGTGCCAGTGTTGTGGGTTCCTAAACTGTTATCTTCTCCCTTTTTATATTAATTAAGAAAACTGAACGAGTCATTTAACCTGCTCCCTATACAGACATTTTTCATAAAAAATGCAAACTAACATCCCAGTGTTGCAGTGCATCTAGAACTCTGTTGAAAGATAAATGAGAAGCTCAGTTGAAAACCACTGGTCACAGCTTCTGTTTTGCAGCTGACATTTGTTTCTGTTTTAAATACCAGTATAACATTTTTAAGCCATCAGTAAAACCCCAACGTGACTTTTTCTCTCTGTTGAAGCCCTGGGCACGTTCTGGAGCCACACATTGGAGCAACTGATGTTCACTCAGAAAAGGAATTGATGTTGTACAGTGCCAAATCCTACTTGTGTTTCTTACTCAGGAGTCAGTGGAATTACTTGATGAGGATGGGGAGCAGGATCTGGCCTCATGTTAGAACAGCTGTGCTCTAACTTAGGCAACTGCTATAGCATAGTGTTTGAATATTTTTCCATAATGACTTGACTCCATCCACGTTATCCATCCAAATGTTAGAGACACTTTTGGCCACAAGTGAGTTGGACTGGTGATTAAGCAAGGTTTGACACTTTGTTATCCTGCTGGTGTGGACAGGCCCTGAGACAATCTTAGTGTAGTTTCCTCCAGTTGGCAGACTCCCTTTTGCTCACTTGGGGCTCGATTCCCCCACTACTGATGTCTGTGAGAGTTCTGCTATAGGTTTCAATGGAGGCAAGATCAGGAACTTGGTACAGTAGGTACCTGGGGCTCAAAAACATTCTGGTTGGAGTCTCGTCTGCTACAGTATTAGAGCAAGTCCAGTCACTGGATGAGAGTTTGCACTAGCAGCCTACGTTCACTTGAAGAGTCTGGTTGCAGATATTTCTTTCCTGGAATATTAAAACGCTAGAATATTAAAACCCATAGACTACCCCAAAACATTATTTTTAAAAAGTTGATTTTGGAAACCACAAAGGACGACAGCCCTGTTACAGCCCAGAACCGCTTCCACATCAAAGGTATCTTCTTCTTCTGCCAGATTTATCAAGTTTTGATTCTTATCCCTCCTGACATCCTAAAACACCACAGGTATTTACAGTTGTGTCCAACATACACCTCGTTTCCTGCTTGAGCACTGTATGCAACAGCACTTCAGTTGTGAGGCAAATACACCTTCCTTTTCCCCCTCCTTATGGTCTCCCTGGCTGTACACTTAAGCATCCCTGGCCAGTCCACTTGTGCAACCTTTGGCAGCAGAGAGCATGACATTCCTCTCTCTTTCAGTCTGATCCCATTTATCCTTGTGTGGAGCGGCAAGTGTTTCAGGGGCACCTGAGGGCACAGTAGCTGAAGTAGCTTACTGCCGTGGTTCTTAAATTCTAGGTCATGCAACCTCTTAGGGGTTGGCACACTTCTTGGAGGGTAGAGATCACAAACACTATTATTCTATTTAATTAACTTACTTTTCAGCTCCTGTTAACCCTTATAGGTGTCTTCCACCGACATAGCTTATGCTGCTCACAGTTTTTCTTATGCCCACGGGAGAGAGCTCTCCTGTTGGCATAGAGCGCCTTCACCAGACAGCAGTATCAGTACAGTGTATCAGTACAGCTTCACCACTGCCCATATAGATATACCCTAAAGCTGTAAGCAAGCCCCGTTACAGTGGATTGGGTCAACTAAAGGAAACAAAAGAGCTCTGAAGTAAGTCTGAGGGGTTTGTTACTGGTGAGGCTGGCAGGGGTGATGCAGCTGTATACAAAACACACTTTTCAAGGAACAGGGAATAAATACATCAGCAGCAACCACCCCCACCCTAGGGTATTTTCCTGCTCTTTTGGGGACATAAATGCCTATATTTTCAAAAGCAACTAGTGATATTAGCTGCCCAGCTTGAGACACCTTAAAGGGGTTTGATTTTCAGTCAGGCTCCTTTGAGGTGTCTTAAGACAGATGCTCAAAATCACCAGTCACTCTTGAAAATGTAGGTGCAAACTACTAATGATGGTTCTGTGATACATATAAGGGGCTGAGAGTCAAGAATGCTGACTACAGAGTTTGTGAATTTCTGGTTGGAAATAAATCTCTTTGGTGTACTTTGGTTCGTCTTCTGTTTTAACTCTTGCATTTGGCAGCATTCAACAGCATGTCGGAATCTGCTACCTCTGTTCTGGGTCCATCCCCAGTGAACCTCTGTGTAAGCTAAGGTATCCCCTATCAGATAACATCCAAACCACGTCACATTGGTCTCTCTTATTTTTCTGCTCTCTAGGATTAAAAGTGCTTCCCTCTCTCGCTGAAAGGCTGCTGGAGGTGGAGCACTAGCTATGTATTCATAGAAGCTGTCCCAGCCCTTAACTTCTATTGTAAATAAATGAAATTCCACAACAGAGCAGTGACACAGACTTAGCGCTGCCCAGATACCACTAAGCCCTGGCCCTTGAGGTAGGACTAAAAATCAGAAACAGAGCTAAGGATGAGCAGGGTGGCTTCAGACAAAGCATATAAGCGGGTGCTTGGGTACTGCACTATAGTACAAGAATTCTCAGGCTATCCCTGCAATCACTTCCATTCCTGCTGTCAGAGGCGGAGACAGCTGTCTACTTCATCTCATTTTGAGGGTCCTTTTGTAGCTAGGTCTTTGTCACATTCCGGGGGTGCAATCCAGACACGTGAGGCGTTGTGTCACCACTTACTCCTCAATGTTGGGTGCCTCACAATACTTTGCTGTTATAGCTCCTAACGAGGGCCAGTCACAAACAGCTTAACAGCATACCAGTCACACCTGGAGAGAGTCTGTGTATACCTGGAGCCCTGGTCCAACAACGCTGAGCTCAGCATCCTGTCAGCAATGCTCCAGTCACACTCTGGCTTCCAGCAGCCTTAGGGTCACCCTGCAAGTAGAAACCAACATACTCCCAGGCCCAAATTTTCCCCAAACATGTGTTCTGCATTGTCCAGCACTCTCCTGGACAGTTCAGATATTAAAGGTCCATTGCTCTGTAAAGGGTCAATATTCTACAGTTGGCTACTTTAAGTGGAGTTAAAAACAGTTCTGTTTAAACACAACACTGGACTAGTTTAGATTAAAAATAAAACAAGTTCATTTAACTACAAAGATATAGTACAAGTATAAGGTTACAAGAAAAATAGAGATATAATGTTTTCTAGCACCTTAAATTTAACAAGCTAGACTTGGTTCAAGATAAAATCCTTACT
This sequence comes from Chrysemys picta bellii, assembly GCF_011386835.1. Lineage (NCBI taxonomy): Eukaryota > Metazoa > Chordata > Testudines > Emydidae > Chrysemys > Chrysemys picta. The sequence goes on along the minus strand of NC_088795.1, from coordinate 33,581,557 downwards.
GCAGGCTCCCTTTTATTTGTACAGGTCAGTGAGCTAGGAGTGTTGATTACAAATACCTAGCAGATAATATACATAACCAACAATTAATAAGCAAAGCCTTATTTTTATTATGATCTTCCAGAAGTCATAGTGTTCTTATTTTGGAGTAAGAGTGTCCCCCATGGGAAGTTATTCTGGTTAATTTCCCCATGCAGAAAAGCCCTAAAACCAGATTATGGACTTGAACCAAAATTCTGGATCTAAACTCTAAGACTGAAGACGAAGCCTGTATGCTCAGTTGTCAGGTACACTATGGTCCGTTTATGCTTTTCCATTAGTACAAAAGGGGCCATAAAGTCAGTGGATACAGTTACTTGATATAAGGGGTTTCCTTAGATGAAAAGCTAACATCAAGGAACATATCCATGTGAAATGGGATGTAGCCAGAATAATTCCTTGGGGCCACAGCTTAAATTAGAACATCCATCAGGTTTACCTGATTTATATAGAAAGCCAGCTCTAGCATATGTGGGTGCAAAGGTGGTGAAAAGCCATCTTTGTCCCCCACTTCCCAGGTCCTATGAGAAGCGTAGGTCAGCCAGATAAGCCCTTGTATTTCTGTACCGGGCAGCCTGCACTCAAACTCCTGATCCAAGTACTGCTGAGCATAGGGGCTTGTGTCTGGATCAAAATCAGAACTTTCCCATACTGTCGAGTGGTCAGATGGCTCATTATCGTTTTGCACTCCAAACTCAGATTGAGAACATTGGCTTGGGCCTACCTTTCCACTTAATCCCTTTCTTCCACTTGAGGTTCCCAATTAATGTTTCTTAAGATCTTCAGGACAGTCTTTCCTTCCACTTTACTCTGACTTCTCTCCGTTGTGGCTTCCTGCTAGAAAACTTAGTGTCCTCCACTATTCTAAACTTCTCCAGTCCAAGAAGCAGCTGCTCTGACTCGTGTCTGCATTTCACACTGGTGTAAGATTAAGTTCAGTGCAAACTAGCAAAGATTGAATCATCCATTTAAAAGTATACATGCACTCCCAGGTGTTAGCTATTAAAGATTTAATTGGTCACATGCCACCTGAGGCACGTTGTGCATACTCTAAGAAGATTTACAATGAGGAATTCCACATCTGGATTACTTTACTTGTCACAATTCTAAAACGTAAGACAAAAAGGATGTCATGAGAAAGAGGAGAAAGTTCTGGAAGCTTTAACATGGTTACTGGTGGTAGGAAACCATCTCCTTGGTATCTTCATGTTCAGCATCTCTGTCCCATTTTATCCCTGATTCTCAGACAATGCTACATGGATTGCGACCCAAAGAAGAAAAGTGCCAGAAAATACTACTTCAGCGCACATAAACTCCTTAATAAAAGCATTTCAAGGGATGTTAGAAGCTATTTTGGATTAATTTTTGGACTAATTTGCAACTTAAAGTTGTGCAAATGGTATAAGGGAAGAGAAACAGCTTGTTCTAGCTGAGGTGCTTATATATATCTTGCACAACTATAGAACTTCCCAATCTTTGATGTATTTATCCTCACAACCCCCCTGTGAGGTAAGGTAGTGCTATTTCCCCCATTTTACAGGTGTAAAAATGAGGCACAGAGAGACTACGACCAAGGTTCTCAAAGGTATTTCGGTGCTTAGCTCCCAACTAAACCAAGTCACTTGCTCAAGATCACACAGGAAGTCTGTAGTTGAGCTGAGCGTCTAGAGCCCCAGGTTAGTGCCCTAATCACTGAACCACCCATCCTCTCTTGTTAGTAAAATAATAATAATAATAATAATAATCTGAAGAATATTCTGTTTACTGCGCTGTCCGCAGGCCGGCTGAGTGTAAACCAAAGGTTACAGCAGTAATCCAGGATATAGAATTGATTGGGTTTAGACCCAGCTCTGTTCCTGATTTGCTGGGTGGCTTTAGGCACGTCACTTCCCCTTCTTTGTGCCTCTGTTTCCCCATCCAATGCAATCAGGCTAATATCTGCTTTCCAAGGGTATTTGTGATGCCTTTGTGTAGAACAGGGGTTCTCAAACTGGGGGTCGGGACTCCTCAGGGGGTCGCAAGGTCATTACATGACGGGTCGTGAGCTGTCAACCTCCACCCCAAACCCCACTTTGCCTCCAGCATTTATAATGGTGTTAAATATATTAAAAACTGTGTTTAATTTATTGGGGGGGGGTCATACTCAGAGACTTGTGATGTCAAAGGGGTCACCAGTAAAAAAGTTTGAGACCCACTGGTGTAGAACCAGAAAATGTAATCACATCAATATCTGCAGGAGGTAGTTGTGACGGGAGTGGGGGGCCATAGATTTATCTCTTTTTATTTTCATATCATGTGACCTGTGCAAACTCTGCTTTGGTCTTGGTTTCTTGCTGTATTTCCTCCTCCCCCATCACCGGAAGCTTTCACACAGACTTCAGTGGAAAAACTGTCAACAGTTTGTCAATGGATCAAACCCCTTCAGACATTGTGTACAAGTTTCAATGCTATTTTCACATTCACTTCCTTTCTTGTTTCCATGCAGATAACCTTTTGATGCTAGTGAATCAATTTGGACAGCAGACACACAATCCACATTTGGGAGAATTTTTCGACGGCTGTGTTCATGACCATGACTAGTTTGGCATGAAGGACGGTTCTTTGACCTAATGTGGCATCTTATCTTGATTTGCAGTGCTTCTTTTCAGAGAAAAGATTTTTATTAAAAAGAGGTAAGACTTTCAAAATTCCATGTTTTACCTACTTCCTGTGCAATAGTCCAACCCCATAAACACTTACTACTGGCTGTAATGCTTTCTCCTGGTAAGAAGCACACCCTACCATAGTAAATGTTTGCATAATTGGTTTGTAAGAAAAAATAAAACTCATCCAAAGTCTGAGTTGATTTTCTACAATCCAAACAGTTATAGCAAACTGAATTTGGATCCAAACTTCCCTAGAGCTTGATAAGGTTCAGATCCAATCTGGGTATCATCTCCAGTAGCTGGATGTGAAGTGGACATGAACAACAACAACAAAAACACCCTTTTGGGGCGGGGGAGGGAGGAGAGGGCCTATCGTTGTTTATCCCAGGGCAGATTATGAGTGGTGCTGTCCAACATAAGTAAGATTATCCATAACAAATATTTATAAAGCACAGTGCTACTCATAAGCCAGGGGACCAGAATTCAGTCCTACTTGTTCAGCACTGAAAATATATCAGCACTACACAATATGACAGTGCATTTTCTATACCCCGCCCCCCAAGTCTACAGGATCTGTTTTTTAGATTTTTGTTCTACGTCTATGGAAAAGCAATGCTGAGAACTGTGATTTATGATTCTCTGTTTACAACCAGCCCGTATGGCCTCTTTCTGCAGCACTTTAATTTCAGATTTGTCATCCTGCTTGGCAGACCTGAGGGAGTTGGAGGCAATGTGTTCTGCTTTGGGGGTAGCCTCAGAACACTCTCAGAGCAGCCATTACAGATTGTCCTGGACAGATTCTGCAGGAAGCCCTAGCCAGCCCTCCTGGCTGGAGGAAGTATTGGCACAGAGACTCTCTACAGGGAGGAAGGAGGGAACAAACAACCAAAAAAAAAAAAAAAAAAAACAAGTGGGGGATGTCTTCAGGGCCCTTTACTCAGCTGAGCAAAAAGACAAGGAAAGCTCATCAGGGATGGGAGGAGGAGACCACATGCTTGCTGGTAGCGGTGTCACTTCTGCAGTGATCTGCATCGGACAGATTTTTAAACCATCCCAAAACATATAGCGGAGACTGAAACTGTATCCTAAAGAGTTCACTAAGGTCCAAGTAGATATAATGCAGATAACAGACAAGAGACCCAATCCTACAGTCCTTACTCAGGCAGTACTCCCTGTGAGTATAGGACTGCAAGATCAGGCCCAAGGAATGCTAGGCATAACCACTATTTGGACAGATGGAACAGGGAGGTTTATAGAAGAGAATAGAAGATGGCAATGAGATATTTTCCTGTCCCAAAACTTTGGATTTAGGGATTAGGCTTTTAGGGGTTTCCCAAGCCCTCAGAACTGCTCCCAAAACCTCAGGACTTGTTCGGCCGCAGTGACCACAGCAGGTACTCTGACCACAGGTGCCAGAATGATGAAAGTGACATTGTAGAAATGACTCCTGTCCTGGCAGGCCCCAAATGAGGCCTAGATTCACCAAGTAGGGGACATGTAATCTGCTTCATTTAGAAACCAGTTCTGAGTTTCTCCTGTTCTGAAAGATTTTAGCTGTTTGTGAGAAATTCCCTGTCACCTGAGTTTTCAGCCTAGCAGTCAGGACTACCACCATGGAAGTAACTGAATATTTGGCTCAGGTGCGGGTCCAAAAACACTGGGGATGGGGTGGGGGGGAATTCACCTTGGGTCAACCTGAAAATGTTTCAAAATTTTCAGCATATCAAAATGTCCAAAAAAAAAAAAGTTTCATTTTGATTTTGAGGTTTTTAAGATGTTTTAAAACATATTTTTAAATAAAATGGAGGGAAATTCTAACATGAAACCTTTTTCCAAAACAAAATGTCTCATTCTGGAAGTGCCAGAGTAAGCTGTTCCAACATTTCCAAAACATTTCTCTTTTTTTCCACCCCCAACCAAAATAATTTGCCAAACTAGACCCAAGTTCTTGAATGGTTTTGGTCAACTCAAATTTGGATTTATTTTCTCAAAAAAGGGTTTCATCCAGCTCTAGTCAGGACCCCTGTAGCAGGCTATACCTCTCCATTGCCACCTTGGGGAAAGGAGTAGGCACTGCTCCCGTCACAGAATCCACAGTACAGCCCCTCTGGCTATACTATTCAGGATCTCCACCCCCTTTTGAGGGAAAGTTAAACAGTCCAAACAAAAAGTTAACATATGCTTCAGCAGCACACAAAAAGCAGAGCCTAGGCTTTCAGGAAGCCAAAAGAAAGGAAAAAGGAAAAGTACCAGCCCTTCACCTTTCTGTCAGGAGGACCTGGGCAGCCAAGGCTCTCAAGCTATTTCACCACTCAGCAACTCTTTGTTCCAGGGAACTCTGAGTCGCAGTCCTTCTTCAGAGCACTGTCCTCCATTGAGCAGTGATCCTCCCTTTAAGGACAAGCCCATCTCCAGGCTTGACAAACCTCACAGGTGCATGGGGTTTGGGTCGATTGTGCCCAGAGGTGCCCTTTAACCCTTTCCTGGCAGGTGGGGATCTTTCTTTCTTTCTGGCTAAAAGGAATGGAAGGTCCCAAAACTTTCTTCTGTTGTAACATAGGATCACAGTCTGAGAAGCTAAGAACCACTGCCCTGTAATTACAATGGGAAGTAACCAGTAAGATGTTTCAAAACTAAAGAAAACTTTTAAGTGCAATCACAGTATTTCAGGAGAATTCAGAAAGCTTTAAGCAGATTTAGAGGGGAGTCATATTTTTCATTCAGGGTCAAGTCAAACATCATCAGCTTCTTCCACCCCTTCCACCTCTTTTCAGGCTATAAGTTTTGAAAGATTTTTCAAGTCTCCATTTTTCCAAAGTCTAGCGTGGTCTTTAATCAAGAATCTTGTCAGAATTTTGGATTCCTCCAGATTATTTCACAATCTTTGCACATCAGTATTATTTTCTACCTGTTCAGTTTTTGCATCATTAGTAACAAAACAAGGACTCAATAGAAGAGTAAACTTTCTTTCCAAGTTCACTATTGCATCAAAAATACTATTCAATACAATCTAATTTAATTAGTCATGACCAGCTTTGAAAGTAGACAACATTGCCTGTGCAGCTTAGGAAACTCCACCGATACATTCTGTCTACATAGACAACATCTAGGAATAAGAATTTCTCCCTTAGGTTCCTGTTCCCTATTGATCTGGGGGTAGGGTCAAGAGTTAAAGATTTCTCCAATAAACCTGTCTCCTACTGGCTTTAGGTTGAAGCTTATAAGCCATCCTGTGACTTTCCATGGGAAACAGGCTCAACAACATTCAACACGTTCAAGATTCAAATTCCCAAACTAACTCCAAAAGGTATATAAACCCCATATGAGCTCAACTGAGGCCAAAGAAAATTAAGGTGGTATTATCAACCAGACTTAAAAATCAAGCCTCAGACCAGAACAAATTAGATAGTGTACAGCTGATCTTAACTCAATAATCAGCAGAACTCTGGTAGTTCCCAAACTCAGTAAGGCAGAAAAGTTGATGGCCTGATAAATTCAACAGAGCAAAACCAATGCCCAACACAAACAGAAATAGCTCACTGCTTAAAAATTAATGCCTAACCTCACAGCCAGCAAAGACAGCGGCAGAGATCCCAACAACTAGTACTCCATACTGTAACCATAATGAGAGCTTCCACTTCTGGTTCTCTCAGAGACAGGAAGTCCAAAATTATGTGGAAATAATAATAATAATTGATAAAGCAACAGTTTAATGTCAGAAGAGGTTCAGGTTTGGTTTAGATTTTGGACAACTTTTTTTAAAAAATTTTATTTCAACCAATTCATCCATCCACAGGATTTACCACAATGAAGTGAAATAATGCAACTTGCATGAAAAGTCCAGTTCCTCAGCTTTGAATTCAGCAAATCGAACTGCTCTTTTGTATACAAATTCAGGAGCGTTTTCATAGTTGTTGTGTATGTTCCTACAAAGCTGTGATGCATTTGGTGCTTGGTGTAGTGCACCTTTACATTTCTAGGCATTCTTCGAGTGTACAGAATTCTGCTGCCATTTTGTTCTCAAAGCTCCATACAGCCTGAGTGTGAAGAGACACACACACTGTTCTTTTTCCTGGAGACTTTTGTTCTTTCTTGTCCTGTTCTCTTAATCATTCTGATTGCTCACTGTGTATGGAAAAAAACATAAAATGTTTCCCCAGATAAATTTCTTTCCCTTCCAAATGCTGTAATTCTGTAGTTCCCTCTGAGCACCTGTATTCCCTAAAAGATGCCATGAAACCAGTTGTGCTCTGTGATATGATACCCTATACTCTGGAGTGTGACACTCTTAGCAAAGAAAAATCAGATCCCGGGAAAGGCGACTGTTAGGCTGGTTGATAACAGGCTTTGGTATAGTTCATTAATGGATACCAAGACTTCTGCCAGCCATAGGGTGACCAGATGTCCTGATTTTATAGGGACAGTCCTGATATTTGGGGCTTTTTCTTATATATACCCCCCACCCTCTGTCCCAATTTTTCACAGTTGCTATCTGTCACCCTAGCCAGCTGTGCCTATAAGAAATGAAACTACCATGCCTGCCACCACAGTGGCATATGGAAAATAAGTTACATTGACTGCAAAACAGGAAATTAAACATACATTTGTCAGTTTTAACTGGGCTCATGATGGATTCTCTCTCCCTGTATTCCATCCCACCAGTGTCTTTCTACCAGCATTTCAAGCTTTTCATAAGTAGTGATGAACAACAACATTCCGTGTTTGCAGATCATCATCAATTGGGGATTTGTTTTGCAACACCAAAACCAAGGTTGGTTTGGGAATTTTTGTCTCGTTTTACTTAAACCCCCAAGATTCCGGTGGGTGGGAGACTGAACAAAGAGTTCATGGCTTAGTCTCTTCTGTAGCCTCTTTTGTTTGGTAGCTGCAGCTGTTCAAATGATTATTGTCTATATGGTCATCCTTGATTTAATTACTGTGTTAAGATGCAGAAGCATTGGCTATTAAATTATTTAATGAACAATTAAAGCCTAAGCACATTTATCCTCTGAAGTATAGGGTCAATGTTTTCTTTTCATGGGCTGTTCCACTATTTTTCTCTCTCTCTTAGGGTTTTGTGCTAGCACCCATCACTGTAGCATCTGATTGCCTCCCACTTGAATTAGATTGGCAAGTCATAACTCCTAGTGGATTTCATGGAGTTTTCTGCTCTTCTCTGATCTCTAGTTACAGGGTCCTTCTTAAGGGGTTGTGGGTATTTCTTGTGTTTTGTTGTTACTTCTTTTTATTTTGGGGGGGGAAGGGGGCAAAGGTTGATTTTGTTGTTGTTTCTTGGGGTCTTTTGCTATATATTGTTGCCATGTTTCATAATTTCTTGATATTTAAAAATAATAGAGATAAAGATAGCAATTCAATAGTAACATCTGCCATTCAGAAATCAGCCTCCGTTAGTTATATACATATACTCACAGATGTGGACAAATCCCACTCTTAAGATAGATGTGCTCAGTCTGATAAACAGAATATTTAATCAAAATATAGAGCACAAAGCAATTGTTTATTACAATTACCATTATGCAACAGTAAGATTTAGCACCATAGTGGAATATAGCTGACCTCAGCAACAAAAGTAGTACCAAACTGGGGTGACCAAACAGTGATTAATTCACATTCTAGGAACTGTGCTTTGTCTGTCCTGGGAGCAAGACCATGTTTGTCCACAGCTGAGGAAAAGGCTCAGGGAAAACATTGTTGATGCCCCTGGTTCATAAGGGCCAACTATTATTATTTGTTTTGTGGTAGGTACTGCCCAAACCTATAGGAAGCCACCAAAGAGCTCACAATTTAATTAAAACAAACAACAGGCAAAAGAGAGGAATAAAATATACAATCAAAGTAATATGTTTGTTTTAAATTGGTATCAACTTTTCTAAACTGGCCCTCTACCCAGGTGTTACCTTTAGATATCATGGTAGAAATAAGTCTCAAAGAAGGATTTGAAGGAGGACAGAGTAGTGGACTTATAGACTAATTCAGGGAGGGTGTTTCTTGGTAAGAAGTGGTACAGACGCAAGCACACAGGTACATAGGATAAACAGATAAATGGGATCAAAAGTAGCATTGTTGGAGGAATCCGATGGTGGAGGTGAACCAGGGTTGGGAGAGAGGGGGTGGGTTATGTGATTGGATAGAGTGACAAAAGAACCAAAGGTGAAGGAAAGCGTGAAGTGGAGAGAATCAATAAGTGGGTCCCTTGAGGGAGCAGAGTGAGAGCAGAGAAAGTGCTGAGAGTGGCGGATAAGTGATGTACTAATGGATTGGAAGCCTTAAAAGGGCAGGGTGGAGAGTCAGAGGGTAAATTTGCTTTGTTCAAGCAAATGAAGTGATAGAGAGGGAATTTGGTGCTGGAATGATCAGAATAGGAGCAGTGTTTAGGGAAGACAAGAGTGAAAGGCCATTTTGGTGAGTGAGATTGTTGATCCAGGGCTGAAGGTCAAATGAAGAGGTGAGGGAGCAGAGGTAGGAGGCTAAAGGGTCAGGCAAGATGTCAGTGCAGAAGGAGAAGTCATCAAACTCACTGAAGATAAGGGTGTGATGAAAAAAACGTGATCCACGCTGATATTGTGTCTAGGAGCAGGGGGAAACCTGAGCAAGGGGCAGAGACATGGCAAACAAGGATGCATTGCTGGGACAGGATTATCATGAGTGAAACTGGTCAGTGTTGTGAGACATACAGTATATAAACAGATTGTTGGGCTTTTTAAAGTCTAGCAGGTTCTCTCTGATGGCAGCTTCCACCCACCCACATCCCATTGACATGAATGGCTCCATTCATTCCAACTGGAGTTTTGTGGGTATTAATTTCAGAATCTCTTGTAAAACAAAAATTCATTTGAGGCCCATACCCCTTGACTCACCCATTTCCTGAGAGTTGTCTTGAGATCAGAGGATTCTTGGTATATGCCCTCAGGAAGGGGGAGAGCCCAGCTCACAATTCTGGGGAGGCTACAAAAAAGTCATTAATCAGTAAACTAGCCCCTGACCACACAGGCAAATGTCTCACAGAGTCTTCTTGTGTGCGTTTGTCAGTGCAGCCTCCATACAAGAGATGCGTTACTCTTTTCTACAGTCTAAACATTCAGCATTAGTTTTACCTTACAAGGAATATTAGGGTTTAAGCATTCAAGTTTAAAATTCTGAAAGAAAACTGCAGTAATTATTTTATAGCACAGGGGGAGATTTGGGGAATTCTTTAAATTATGCAGATTACTGATTGCAGACATTTTTGAAAAAAGTTGCTACATTAGCCATGAAATCCAATGAGACCAGGGTGGCAAAAGTATTAAGCAGCAATCAGCGATGGTCAGGCAGCTGCTGTGTTGAGACTGCTGCTTATCACATTGACCGGCATCGTCTAGTTGTTTTCTTGTGCTCCTGCCTCTGTCTGTATCCAGCTGTTGTTTCTTGTCTTATAACTAGACTGTAAGATCTTTTTTAAATTTTTGTGTGTGGGGGGGGGGGGGGGGCAGGGACCATCTGTTTTGTTCTGTGTCTGTACAGTGCTTAGCACAATGGTGTCCTGGTCCATTATTGGGGTTCCTAAGCACTACCATAAAATAGAAAAATAATAGTACTGGTGAGGTACTAAATGCTATGACATGCAAAATTTACATTAAACGTAAAATACATGTTCTTGTTATGTAGCGTTCTTAACATACAGTATCACAAAAACATAAAATGGAGCCTTTGAACACGTGGTTTGTAAAAAAAGAGGGATTATGGGGGACTAAATAGCTTTTAGGGATGAGTAATGAAATAAAGCTCTTTTCATCTCTTAGGGACCGGTTAAATTCTGACTGTGCTGGGAATGAAAGCTGCTACTGATGGTTGCTCGGTCTATGGGAAGTGATTTTGGCGGCTTTCATCCCTTCCAAATGACAAGGTGCACCCATCAGAAAAGCTGTCACTGGGCAAAAAAGTTTTGGGTGCTTTTTAAAAAAAAAAAAAAAATAGCCCTTTTTTCTACATGAAACTTTTCACCAAAAATTTGTTTATTTGAAGTTTCTCAGTTTTTCAGCAAAGAACCAAAAACAAAGTGTTTCAGTTTTTGAAAACTGGAAGCCAAAAACATTACTGCTTTGGCCTTTTCCTCCTTTCAGCACTTTCTTCCCCTCTACCACCCTTCTCCCCCCCTCTTCCTTTTTTCCATTTTGCTACTGGAGTGGGAAGAATGGAGTGGGGGGGGAGAGAAAAGGGGGGAAGTTTTGATGAAAAACCAAAACGAACATGAAAAGATTGCAGAAAATTTTTAAAATACGAATGTTTTGACCCGCTCTAAACACCACACTTAGCACTAATTGTTGGTACAGTCTCATGAGGGAGGCAAGAGGGGGAAAGGGCTGGAGAATAAACTGTCCCCCCTCCAAGAGGATTTCTTCAGGTGAGGCTCATTCACAAGGCAGGATATAGAAGCTAACACTGCCACTTCCTGTGCTGTTCTCAGGAATAAAGGACTTTGGTCATGAGGTTAGTCAAGCTAACCCCTTTCTGAAGTGCTCAAATGGCATTGGGGAAAAAAATCAAACAAAAACCAAGCAGGCATTTCCACTCTCAAACAGGACTAAAATTGTTTTCTCCTCCCCAAGATCGCTGATGTTTTAAGTGATTTCGTTTCTGGTTTGGTTCTTCAAACAGAGCCTCTAACAACACATCTGAACTCTGTGGCAGTGACTCAACAAAGGAGTTATTAGTATCACTTCACCTTGCAAATGGAAAAATCATTCTGTTCCCTCTTTACCTGCTCCTAGTAGTTGGTAGGTTAATTGTGTACAGTTTCCAATTGTTCCACTAATCACACACACATTAAACTCCAGACAACCTGTAGTTGGATAGAGCTCATTGGGTGGTACTCCTGCCTTTTTTTTTTTTTTTTTAAATTGTACAGCCTGAATCCCATTCAACAAGAGCATTAGCTTTAGACCTAAAAGCACAAGGGTCAAGTGATTCTGGCAAGGCAATTGACAATTAATATTTGTACAATGCTTTTGAAGATGTGTGTTCTAGAAGTGCTAAGTACTATTATGTGGCCTAGAAGGGAGTCGATCTACAAACAAAGCACAGGAGAATTTGACTTATATATGGCTGATTTAAAACATTTAAAGGAAACAGATAGGACCTCTTTTCTGAAGGATCAGCCACCCACCCTGTCACCTCCAAAACCCAACAAACAAGAAAACTTGCAAGTAGGATTGTTTGCTAACCTCACTTGCATTTTCACATTTTTTCTCTTTTATAAATAAATGCTTTTCAGGCAAAGTATAACTGATCTCACAGAGTTTATTCGAATTATAACACGGGTGTTGGGCCACAGGATTGCCTTGGCATTGTTATAGCTCCCTGATCAGGGTTATGTGACAATGCAGATCAAATGTTTGGAAGTCCTGCTTAGCCAGAACATTGTCTATTAGCTTGCCCCTTTTGCAAGTGCTCTGAGTTACTGTGTAAAAATAAAATTCCTAAAATAAGATTGTGGGTGGCTGAGAAATGCCAGCCATTGGATAAGGTGAAAATGATTTCTCTTCAGATCTGCACAAAGGTAATAGGGACTTCAGAAGAAGAGCATTCTGTTCCTCCACTTTACTCATCAAGAGCTCAAAAGTTTAATAGGATTCAAAAAAAGGATCAGACATTTATATGGTTAACAAGAATTACAACAGCAAGAAATAAAAATAATTTGCAAAACAGAATTTTGGAAAGGATATAAACCCTCATGCTTCAGGGCATAAGACAACCTCTAACTAGTATGGTCAGGTAGAAACTGTCCGTGGGTGGTTTAGCCAATAATCACCCACTGTTTGGGTTCTTGTGCCTTTCTCTGAATCATCAAGTACTGGCAACTGTCAGACCCATTGAGAGAAATTTGGGGCCATGGTACATCATGCTGACTGAAACACCTTCCCTTCTTATTCCAATTTATGTACACAGATGTTGCAGATGTTTTGGGAGGCCCTCTGAGCTCAGAACAATTTTTCCACCACCACCCCCTTCTTCAGCTCTGACCACCATCAGAAATAGGATACTGGAATTAGTGGATGATTGGTCTAATCTGGTATGCAATTCCTGTGTTCCCCAAGGACAGAACCATGATTGGGGAGGCTGCAGACAAGCATATCACTTACAGGTGGGTTGGAAAGCTGCCAGAATGGAGCATACAGAACCTACCACAGCCCTCCCTCTTCCCCACTCCCAGAGTGTCACACTTCAGGTGAGAGAACAAGCAACAACAACAACAACAAAAGCCATTACTCTCCTCACTACAAGAAAGCAGGAGATGGAGACAGAATTACACAGGAGGCCTGCCCCCTGCTATTTGCAGACAAAGTAACATCAAACCTTCAGTTTGGAAGTTCATAAACAGACCCAAAATGTTGATGCTTTGAGCAAGGAGTCTGGGGGGAGGAGAGCAGTGAGCAGGGCTTGCTTTTTAAACCCCAATTAATGTATCCATCACCAAAACTGTCACGATAGTAGTATAAGAATAGTATCAATTGGGGGACAATTTATGGCTCCCCCCTAGCATTAGTGCCTGCTAGTAAGACCAGAGCAGCAGCATGTATGTGAAGGAATAACCTCTTTATATGTGCACACATGTACAGGTCCAGATAAATTATTGATTTAACTCTTTGAAACCATGGATATCCTCATGCTATGCACTACCACAAACTCTTCAAACTTTACTGCTTGGTTTCCATAGAAGTACATCACTAGCCAGTGGAAAAACTACTAGGAACTGAACATTATCTTTCAGCATCCCAGTGTGGGCATAGGTAGAGCTCAGGGAGAACTACATCTTTAAAACAGACCTTTCCAGTTATTGTGTCTTGTAATGATTGGATTGGGGCAGGCATAGCCTTTTATATTTGCATAGGGAGGAGAGACTTGGTAAACACAGCTGTTTAAAGGTGTTTTATTGCTTGAGGACATTAATGGAGCCTTAATACTCCTAAATCTGCCTCTTTTGTCTTGGCTGCTTAATATTACATGTGATCAAAAAATGGGAGGAAAAAATCCTGCAGAAAATATAATGGGAAATTTTCCATTGGAATGTTGAACTTCTCTAAAATTTTCCAACCTGCAGAATTTTGACAATTTTAAGCTGATCCCCAAAACTTAAAATGGTTTATCTGACTGGGACAGTCATTCCAAAAACTGTGTTAGAAGGAGATCCAAAAGAAAGCAAACTAATGTTTTGGCAGGTCTCCTTAATTTCACCTCTGTTATTGGCGAGAGTATCAGCACATGCAGATCTGAGGGGTTGTGCTTGCAAATGGCTGTGCATCCTGAAAGTTTGGTCACATGTGTCCAAAGATTTTCATATGGGAGGGAAGTTGCTGGGTAAGGGAAGGAGAATGATCGAATGGTCAGGGCAAAATAATTCCTAGAGCATATCTATAGATTTCGGTACCTAAGACAGAATAGGGGGAGAGAAAGCAATGCCAGGAAATAACAGAAGGCATTTATCTCTGTAACCCAATGCACCCCTGAATTCACACCCTACACAATATTGGAATAATCTTTGTACAAAATATGCCTTGTGAGGTATCATTTGAAAACTAATAACTCGCTGGTCAATAATATCATGGTGAAGTGTATGTAACAACAGTTTATGTAAAGTTATGAATTCCCACTCTATGGTGGTATTTGTTCAAAACCAGACAGCCCTGCCCAAGCAAAAGTTGTTAAACAGGCCTATCCTAAGCAAAGGAATGTGTGTTTAACTCAAATTACATATAGGTAGAGAACAGGGCCATCAAGGGAGCAGGGGGAGGAGATGGCAGGGAACAGAACAATTTGTATTTCAGCAAATACACATGGGGAGAAGAGAGCCTGGAGCCTCCTTTACCTTGAGACTCCATGTCACCTTCCTCCCTACTTGAATAAGCTCTACATTGAGGGTTAGCCTTCAGAAGAATCTGCCTCAGAGATTCAATGGACTATAAAAGAAAGGAGCAGAGAATGCCAACTTCTCTCTTTCCCCTAAGAAGACAAAGGCACCAGCACCATTGGGTCTCTGGAAGACATCCTGATTGAGGAGACAGTCAGCCACCACCTTGCTGAAAGGCTCTGGATGAGAAAGGCTACCTTGAAGAAAGCCCTGAACCAACACTTGCTAAGTTCAGTTTTAGACGTGTTTGCACTTTTATTTGCTTGTAACCATTTCTACCTTCATCTCTTATACTTGAACTCACTTCTTTTGTTAATAAACTTCTTTTACTATTAATCTAAATCTACAGTGCTGAGTTCGTATTAAAGGGAATGTCAGCTCCACTTAATGTGGCAAACTGGTATGTTTTGTCTCCTTAAAGGAGAAAACGAACCCTATTGTTTCTCTAAACTGTCCAGGAGAGGGCTGGATGTTGCAGAGCATACACTTTTGGGAAAATTCAGGACTGGGGGTTTGTTGGGGGTAACCTTGCAAGTAGTAACCAAGATTTTGCCATTGCCTTTCTGTGGAGTGGCAGGTTTGGCTGTATTATAATAATCTATTTGGTAAAGAGGCTACAAAGACAGGATGGGTGCTTTTTCTGGGAGTCAGTCACAAGGATAGAAAGCCTGTTCAGTCTGCAGCCAAGCCATTTTTATGTAGTCAGGTGACAGGCATGTCTCTTAAAACCCTCCCCTCTTCTCCTGCTCCTCTCCCTCCCTCATTCCCATCAGACGTGTGTAGTGTTTCATCAGTGCAGCAATAGTGGGACTCCAAATGGGAGCTCACCGTTGCCACTGCACTGAGCTAGAAACAATACTTTCTTCCCTCAGACACTGCAACCAACACGCAGGTGAAGCAGATTGGTAGATACTCTTTGAAATTTCCTCACTTCATTTGCAGTGAGATGATAGATGTTCAATTATAGGTGGAGCTGGGAGAACCACTCTTTGAGCCCCGAAAGGGAGAGACTGCTGAGCTGGAACTGATATGCAAACTACATACAATTAATTTAGGATTGAATAAGGACTGGGAATGGCTGAGCCATTACAAACATTGAATCTATCTCCCCTTGTAAGTATTCTCACACTTCTTATCAAACTGTCTATACTGGGCTATCCTGATTATCACTTCAAAAGTTTTTTTTCACTTACTTAATTGGCCTCTCAGAGTTGGTAAGACAACTCCCACCTGTTTATTCTCTCTGTATGTGTGTATATATATCTCCTCAATATATGTTCCATTCTATATACATCTGAAGAAGTGGGCTGTAGCCCACGAAAGCTTATGCTCTAATAAATTTGTTAGTCTCTAAGGTGCCACAAGTACTCCTGTTCTTTTTGAAAGGGAGACTAGGACTGGCTAGGCAAGGAGCAGGGAATTGAACCTGGGTCTCCTGAGTCCCAGAGTAGCACCCTGACAACTGGGACCTCAGTGGTTTCTTCCTTGTACCCTAGGTTTGTAACTGAGAGTCAAGTTGCATGTTCACATTAAAACCAAGTGGGTTTCACCTAATTTTGAGCCTTATTGCAAACATTGTGCACATATCTTGTACAAATTCACCTGTAAGTAATTTTTCTAAAACTGACAAGGCTTTGAAACCAGCTCAGCCATATTATGTTCTAGGCTTTTTAAGCTATACCATTGATCTTCATACAAGTAGGAGCTTGAAACCTGAAGGCCTTTGAGTTGACTGTTGTTTTGACTACCTGAAGCAGATTGGAAAAGATAACCCCAGACACTATTAGGCAATGCATGAGTGTCATGTGCTATTTTGTTATTCAAGGCCTTTAAAAATGTCTTGGTCCATTGAGGTTGAAGTATATTGAGGGCAACACTTGGTAAACAAAAAGTGAAACTTAAGACAGAGAGCCTGGACATTTTCCAGTGATTCCTTCCCAGAAGCAGCCTTTGCTATTTGCGTCTGGTTAAGGAGACGTTTTTGTAAATAAAACACTGCTTTTAAAGAGGAAAGATGGCTAAAAGGGGTGTAGAACAGCCCTAAGTTTCAGGTCCTGCCAACCCTCAGTTGGGTTGTGCATTTCATCCCTGACCTTCATTGGTCTATGGGATGATAGACATGCTGCTCTACATGTGAGCAACAGCCTTTGCAATGACAAATTCAACCAGAAGCAAGTGGCTTCCCATCCTCCTCTAATCTGTACAAACCGATGGGCCAACGACACTTGCTGCTGGTGTTTATCAACAGTCTGCTTCTCAAGCCCAAGGTTGCTTCTGTAACAGTAGCATTTTGTTTTAAAGAAGGTAAGAATGGAATGCAACAACTCATCTCTAGGGTGGAATAAACTGTTCTAAGTTTAAAAAAAAAAAAAGCCGACTGGAGAGAACATATTTCGAACTATAAAATAACAATTTCAGGTGATCGGTCATCCAAAATGACAACTGCGTTTTCGAGTCCCTCTCCTTAATGCACATGGAATGAGGACACAGATTTCCAGCCCAGCAGAGGCAAGAAACCTGGCATTACCATGGAAAGCCTCACAAAAAGGAGCTGTCTTTACCCAGATACAGAGACTTCACTTTCACAGTGAAGCAGATTAACCCCTTAAGTACTACCGTATTTTATAGTGCACTCTTTGAGGTCACGCTGTTATAGGTGCCAGTCCAGGAAAGCATTTAAGCCTGTGCTTAACTTTAAGCACATGAGTAATCCTATCAATTTCAATAAGGCACTCTTAAATTGGATGCCAGGACCTACAGCATCTATCCATAGGACAATAGTGGTGTCACTCTGCTCCATTTTGGTCATGCATCTGTGTGATGCAGAGGCCCTGGGCAAGCATGTTGCATTTTGGGGGGGTGTACTTTGTAAACCTGACTGTTGTACTTTAATTATCTAATTAAACTCTTGAGGCCCAAAGAAAAATCTATTTAAATTGCATAAGGTGAAGAGTTCTTTAATGAATCAAAGAATTTGGGGACCTGCCTGCACTAGAGAAAACGCAGTCTAGTATTTTATGGAGGTACAATAAACCTTAGGGTAAGTAAGGATGTACTAATTATTAGCAACAAACTTACCTAGTTTCAGGTCTCTTTACAAACTTCAGACAGCACAGGTTAAGACTTGCTAGAGTTCCCTAAGCCTTTCAAGCAAACAAAGGCCAATTTATGGTTTCAGACCAAAACCATGACAAACTCAACATTTTGATAGGAAATGAGATGAACCTTGATGGAGTCAACCAAGTTTTACTCTGAGTTTTTGGGTGGATTTGGCAACCCCAAGCAAGCTGAAACCAAATAAGAAGATAGAACAAATCCCTGCCTATTCAAAATATAGATTTCTCACACGAATGCCAGCTACAAAACAACACAGTCTACATGAGAGAAAGCTACAGTTTTAATCAGAGCTGAGTCAAAAACTGACACTTCATATCACACCTCTTCAAATTTCAATAGATGCGTGCAGTCAGAGTGTATCCTAGGGAAATGGAGAGGTGCCTTGGCGCATATTCCAGTTAAAAATGTGCAACTGATTCTTACAGATTCCAGTTGGCCAACTAGGTTCTGGAACAGAGCCATGGATCTATTGAGCTATTGGTTACTGGGCCACCAAACAAATTCTGCAGAGACCAGTAGAAATCAACAAAAACAAGTTTAAAGAGTCTACTGGAATTTCAATGAGGGACTGAATCCTGGAACTTGAACCTGCCTTCATGGTTAAGCTTCCAAGTCTGTTCCAAAACCACAATTGTGCCTATTTACTGGTTTTGTAGATGACCTCTGGTTATTTTGCCATGCTTACGAGATTTCTGTCCAAGATAGCAGAACACTCTTATGAATAGTTGATCGCAGGAGATTTCCATCATCTCAAAACAAAAGAAGCCTTCCATGATCTCCCAAGAATTTGGCCCTAAACGATGGACATCTCAGAAGGTTAGTGTGACAGATATGGCAATTACCTGCAATATCTTGGGGAGATCTGGCTATTTGAAGTTTATGTATCATTGTGCCAGGGATTGTATGTAACTCCATGGGGGAGGGTGACAACAGCTCCACCAGGAACTAGAAACAGTGGGGGATAGCTAGGCAGATTCAATCAGGTAGTAACACCACCTGGAGAGGCTCACATATACTAGTTCAGACTAAAAAGCAACAGAGGGTCCTGTGGCACCTTTGAGACTAACAGAGGTACTGGGAGCATAAGCTTTCGTGGGTAAGAACCTCACTTCTTCAGATGCATCTGAAGAAGTGAGGTTCTTACCCACGAAAGCTTATGCTCCCAAGTACCTCTGTTAGTCTCAAAGGTGCCACAGGACCCTCTGTTGCTTTTTACAGATTCAGACTAACACGGCTACCCCTCTGATCGTTCAGACTAGAGTCTTCAGAGACCAACAGACAAAGAAAGGACTTTTGGATAAATAGCCTGAGTTTAAACTGACTCATGGCTTGCTTTCTTTCTAATCCAGCAAATGGACAGGACTGTGTGTCCAAGAGGGGTCCTAGTCCTTCCTGGGAAGGGTGGGAAGGATTTTGGACTACAGAGACCCCACAAGACTGATGGGTGACTTATAGTAAGCTTTTATTGTTCTACAGAAGTTTTCTCTGTAATGCTTTCACCTTCAGAGCAAATGTGTTGCCCTCTAAAGAGCTCTGTGGTAACTCATAACTGCTGACAATTACATTGTTACGTAGACTTCAAAGAGAAAGTGAAGTTCAGACTCTGGCCTGTTCAGACAGTCTGACTTGCTGGGGATATCACAGTGTAGGCCGGGAGCTGTGCAACCAAGAAAAACCCTGGTCAGAACGAAAAGGGAGACATGGGTCTCTGCCCAAGAGAGGTGACAATTGAGGAGCTGCTGCGAGAGCGGGTGCCCTAAAGGGATTATGGAGGAGGAAATACAGATACAGTTGCCCTGAACTGTGACTGTCAGCTCACAAAATATCATCTCCATTGAATCTGAACCCAAGTTCTACTTTGGCCATGAATGCTACCCTACTCTGATGTGCATCCCAACCTGAGCAATGTCTCTTTGGCCTGTCTTTAGAAATAATCTCTTCTTTAAAAACAATGGAAAAATCAGCAGGTTATATTTCTGACAATTTAGAAATTGAATGCAAAAGGATCCCTTGTGGCTTTAATTAATTACAACCTGTACATTTCAAACCCTGTTAGCCAATCAGAAGGCTGGAGATGGAGTTGTGAAGTTTTTGTACAGAGTTTTTCAGGTTTTTCTATTTTACACGATAAAGACCAAACTTTTTATACCCATCACAACATGTCAGTAAATGTGACTCAGTCAGTATACATTACGTGCACCAAATAAAGATGCCAAGATAAGATATTAGGACTGAAATCAATACAGGATTCTCTTTTACATATCCCAACAGTCTCATTAACTTCAAAGTAGCTGATATGAATGTAATTAAAGAGCAGAACAAACAGAAAAAAAAAGGGGGGGGGGCAATCCATAAGGCCCTGTTTTAGATTCTTACTAAAATGACATAGTATGGGGCTGTACAGTAAACCACACTATACTTTGCGGCAACCCTAGCATATTTTTTTAAACAAATAATAGTGACATTTTACACAATTTAAATGTATAAATATAGGTGTGTGTGGTTTAAACACAAATAAGCATTGCTACCAGGGAATAATTTTAAACAACAACCAAAAGAAGTACTTGGTACTTTAATATGCTAAACCAAACTCAAATATTGCAGTTGACTACTAGAACTAAACCTGCATGCTGCTCACACAAGATAATCCTGTAAAAAGAAGAGCTATGTGCACCATGACTGAACTGAATACTAAAGCTTGACTGGAGCAAATCTGCAAGTCTTTTTTGAATGGCAATAACCAGAAAATACATCGCTGTGCAGCATTTAAACGTACACAGTTGCTAACTATTAACCCATTGGGCTGTCGCCACTTTTCCAGTCAAACATATGAAATAAAATAAAAATGATTAGACAAAAGGAGTTTGGTGGTCTCACTCCCGTTCACAGTAGATAGGTGTCCACCGCCCAAAAGCCAACATAATAATGGGCAATAATTGGCACTGACAGTAAAGAGGTCTCAGAGACTCCTATAGCTGGTACCTCTGCAACAAGGTTGAAAAAGCACATAGGTGGAGCAGAAGTGAAGAAACTTGCACTGCTGCTAACCATGCTATCCTGTTCTGAACATAAAACAGAAGACTTCAGTTTTGAGAGATGTCAGC
Source organism: Chrysemys picta bellii (assembly GCF_011386835.1). Lineage (NCBI taxonomy): Eukaryota > Metazoa > Chordata > Testudines > Emydidae > Chrysemys > Chrysemys picta. The sequence continues at coordinate 33,560,750 of NC_088795.1, read as the reverse complement.
TATTAGAGACACCATGGTAAGGAACAGGGTATGAATATCAAGATAGGTGCAGTGTGGATAGAAAAAAAACTGGGCATCTTTCATGAGTTATTTTTCTAAACCCTCCTCCCTCCATCTCAATAAAATGAATTGGAGAGAGCAGTGGATCAATAGAATAATAGCACAGAACACCTTTAAAGGAACATCATGCCCCCCTTTATTTGTATATATTAGTTGAATGCTCCTACCAAGTGCTAAATTAACTTTTACAGTAGTGCTAATTGAAGTCGCATTTCTGTGTGTGCTGCTTGCTGTTAGGCAGGATGAGATTTCTTTTTCTAGAGATTAAAACTTCAGTAATATCTTCTTTGTGCTTCATACCAGTTTAATGCCAGAGCAAAACATAATTATAGTATACCATTAATGGATTAGATGGTCGATGTTGCTGTCTAGCTGTGTTCCAGTTTTTCCTCCATTGGCTTTGTGCTCTCTGTTGTCATTTTCTAATTATCTGTTCTCTTTTCAGTTGGCAGCTTTAATATTTGAGAGTATTATTTAAACCCAAGTTAATGTATCTTTTTCCAGGAATTGCTTAGAGAGTGAGTGTTATTTGGAGCGTGATATCACAATAAAAATTTTATCAGATGCAACAGTTTGGGGTTGTTTTTAACCCAGATTCACAGTCGTGAAACCATTAATAGTAGAATGCTGATCAGAAATAGAAAATGCTGATATTGCAAAATAAAACAAAAACTTTTTCATGTGTTTTGCAGCTGATTTGACATTTGTTTTCTTGTGGTCTGATGCGACCAGCCATAACCTACAACAGATCCTCCTGATGGTAGGACCCCTTCACTGGCAAAGACATAGCTCTTACATTTGAATCCTTATTGATGCTTAAGCTATTTATAATTATAATGACAACCAGTGTTCAAAGTCCATCAAGAACATAAAAGGAGAAATCTGGTGCTGAAATATGAGGGTTTTCATTCCTGCAGCCAATAAATAAATACTGCTTATCATTATATAGCACCCTCGGGTCCTAGCTGTCAGGTGCTGAACATCCTTACCTCCCACTCAAGCCAGCACCTTGGAGAATCAGACCCAAAATCTTTGGAGCATAAAATACTGTGCACCCGTCAGGTACTCCGCTAATATTTGTGGTTTGTTATTGTCACCCAGAAAAATATACAGTAGAAAATAATTCTTCACGAACAGCCATTTTAAGTGTCTAAAGGGAAAAGTCCATGAATGCACACCCTACCAGACACTAAAGTAAAGTCAATGAATTCCTAAAGCAAATTTCCTGAATGTAACCAGCTTCCACCATTCCATGTGTTTGCAGTGAATCAAACCGCACTAAAGAATGTCTTGCAACATTTCAGCATAATATTTTAAAAGCTGTCCAAAAAATCTCTTGCATTCTCTCTTGAAAACCACAGTAATTAAAAAAAAAGAGGAAGGCAAAAGAAATGCAAAAAGAGTTAATTTGAAACTAATCAAGCACCTCTTTTCCTCCACGGCTTCAGAAATCTCTTTTATTTTAATGATGAATTCATTTTCAAAGGCGTGCCGATCCTTTTAAGGGGAATTCCACATATCACAGCTGCACAATCTGCCCTGCAGTGTAGGTCTCTCACCCACCTGCTGTCTGCAAACCATCATGAACTTTCCAGAGCTGATGTTGTGCCAGTTTAACTGTCCTGTGCACTAGTCTCCTGATCATTTGTAAAATCAATACCCAATATCTTCTAAAATAAAAAAAGTTACAAGGTTCAAAACTGTATAACAAATGAGTTAGCTGAATCATTGTAACTTTGCAGAGTGTTGTACTGTATTATGTATAGTTGTCTGTTAATAATGCATGGTTTCTTACAGCAGTTAAAAAGCAGTTTCATTAAACAGTTTCATTTTAACAAAAATTTGTTTAGAATGCAGCTCCTGAAAAAGAGCTATATTCTTGTTCCATATTCTAAGTATAATGCATGTGCTCAGAATAAAGGCTCAGTCGTGTTTTAAACACATATTACAATTCATGCTTTGAAACATCATGAACTCTATCCTCAAGTACTTCCCATTTGATAGTTAATTTATTTTTGCCTGCTTTTGTTTTCTCCTTCATTCATGTAGATTCAATGGTATATATTAAAATTTTAATTTCACGGCTTGCTGTGTGTTCAGGTGCTAACAATGAGCTGGACTTGATCAGTTTTAAAGCTCATTTAGTGGGCAAAATTATGTATCCCTTTGTTCTTGTAAGGGTCCAAGTAGCTCTTATTATTGTGGAAGATTAAAAGGGCTGACCCTTGGCAGTGAGACATACAGTGGTAACTTCTAAGCAGAGCAGAGACTCAAATGCTCTATAGAGCTGTGTTTCTTGAAACCTTGCAGAGCAATACAACGTACTGTATCTGCCAGCGCTATTTATTTTACCTTTCATCTTATGCTAGCATTAGCTACTGAATTGGCTATACAATAAAGGAGAACAATGGATCAAGTCCAGGCTTGGTGAATCCTATCTGACGGGCAAGTATATAAATAGGAAAAACACAAAAGTAAAAATCACACCCCCTCCTTGCTGTTGTGGTTTGTCTCTACTCTCTTATACAGGGCATAAATAGCCCCTGTAGCACAAATATTCACATGGGAACAGAATACACTCAACAATACATCAAAATAGTGGAGCAAAATTCCACCCTGTGCTGTTCCTATGGAAAGAATACAGTTACCCACATGCAAAGATAGTACACGGCAGGGAGTACAGATATGACCTATGCCTAAACCTGGTAAAAGGCAGCATCACCAGTGTTATAAAAATTACAGTTCTTTTTGGCACCCACCAGCCACACAAGCAGCTGCTGTGATAAGAGCTAGAATAGCAATAGTGTTGCTAACTCTCACAATTTTATTATGGCTCTCATGATACTTGGTGCTTTTCTTAATGCTCTAGCTACTGGAGTCATGTGGTTATGTGAGAATCTCAGCTTTCATTTAAAAAAAAAAGGTTCCTAGCCCTCATTATTGTGGAGAAAAGCTTGAAAATGTGAACCATAAAGGCTCAAAAACTAGGAGGCAAATGGAAAGACCCCCAAAAGTATTACTTTTTTAAAATCTCATGATTTTAACCCACTCTTTGAACAGTTGGTGCTGGTAGTACTGTAACAGCAACCTGTCATAGACTATTCACCTTAAGGGCAGCAAAACAAGGTCCTACAGCAGGTATAGTGGACTGTCTAATTCTGTGCCTTTTACAATACTGGAACACAGTACTCTGTGGAGAACGGAAGCCGAATGCAGCCTGTCAGCAGTGACAATGCACCAAAAAGCAAATAAAGTTGCCAATTGCACCAGTAGGGGAATCCAGTACCTAAAATTACTAACTTATTACACCTCTACCCCGATATAACGCAACCCGATATAATACGAATTCGGATATAACGCGGTAAAGCAGCGTTCCTGGGGGGGCGGGGCTGTGCACTCCCGCAGATCAAAGCAAGTTCGATATAACGTGGTTTCACCTATAACGCGGTAAGATTTTTTGGCTCCTGACGACAGCGTTATATCAGAGTAGAGGTGTATTTATTGCTTGTTGATGGTGTCTTGGCAATAGAATCAAGACTGAGAATATATTAAACTTTTCGGTTTCAAACCGTTCAAAGCCTGGCAGGCATTAGAAAATTGCCTACATAAAAGAGCACGGGCATCATTTTATTCAGTGGATTTGTTCTCCATGCACATGGAGTCATCCCTAATTACTACAGTGACAACAAAAAAACCAACACATTTGTACTCCTCCCTACTCCATTTCACACTGCAGGACTAAACAGCAATGGGAAAATAAACTGGATTTTTTTCTGGTTTAGGTATCATGATCAGAGTTGTGAACTACAATCTAGATGCAAAATCCTTCTGACATTCAGATCCCAGGCTCAATTTGTAAGGACAGTGATTAGTAAAAAATATCTTTTTATTTGTAAACTATGAAAATTTTAAAGAGTCACTGAAACGCAAAAAACTTAGTATATGGATCTTAGTATATGATGTTAACAGTCACTTTTCAAAGCATTTTTACAGTCACTTAGAAGACAAAGTGCAATATTGTTTATACCAGAAGAGCATACTGTGTAGTCCCCAAAGTAGACGCAGCTAAAATGCTTCCATTGACCTACCTACCATCACTACACAGGCAGAAAACAATCTTTCCATCAGTGTAGGCTAATTTTCCCATCTATTTTCTCCTGAGTATTATTTTCTTATCAGTCATCATCATATTTACTTTTCTTGGGCTGGTTTAAACTGCTACTCTCCTCACCAATAATGCACACAGGAACTTCCAATAGCAGTAGTACTAAAAAAGTGTCTGAAATCTAAATAGATTAAATAAAGCTATAGAAAACAATAAAGCTCCCATTCACCGCTGTTAACAGAATAGCTCTTCCATGAAGGTTCCATATTGGACAACACCACTCCAATGTTCCATGCTTGATGCAGACTTTCCAGTAGGGGGCTCCAAAGCAGAACTGCACAGTCTATCAGTCACATCAGAGCTCTGCAGGGCATCTTCAAAAATGCATTTAAGTAATGAATATGTAATTACAATGCCCCGCTTAAAATTCTGCTCTAGAACCTCTACTGGCCAAAGAAAGACACTGCCCATAGCATTTAGGTGTGAAACGTTTCACCAGCATGTTCATGGGATTCATGGGAAACAACTTGAGACAGTAACTTGACTATACCCATTAGAAGTCATTCTTAAATAATGTTTGACTAGGACATGCCTTCAAAAATACAAAGAGCGCTGTTGATATTAAGGTGGCAGCTCAATTTAAACGGTGTGCCAGAAAACTAAGAGCATCATGGAACACAAAATAGAAATACAAGAACGTATTGCGCTTATTGAAAATCTACTGCTCTCAGCAGCTAAAAACGTTGATAAAAGAAACTTCTGAGGATGCAAGACTGCAAGTCCTCCAAAGGACTGAGGTTCCAGTGAGAAGCTGTATTTCTCTTTTTTGATCCACTTTACACACACACACCCCTAATAAGCTAGATCTTTAAAAGACATTTGATAATTTCATAAGTGAACTGCATAGCCATACTTTGAAAAAATTCTCATAGATTTTGCTGGGAACAGGTCCAGGCCCTTAATGTGTATTATTTTTTATATTGTGGTAAAACCTAGTGGCCTTAATCAAGGATCGGGGCCTAAGGACTGAGGCTGTGTGTGCACATAACAAAAAGACAGAGTACATAAACCTATTTGGGGCACAGACTAAGGGTACGTCTACACTACGAAATTAGTTCGAATTTATAGAAGCCGGTTTTATTGAAATCGGTTGTATACAGCCGATTGTGTGTGTCCACACAATAAAATGCTCTAGGTGCTCTAGTCGGCGGACCGCGTCCACAGTACAAGGCTAGCGTCGACTTCCAGAGCATTGCACTATGGGTAGCTATCCCACAGCTATCCCACAGTTCCCGCAGTCTCCGCCGCCCCTTTGAATTCTGGGTTGAGATCCCAATGCCCGGATGATGCAAAACAGTGTCGCGGGCGGTTCTGGGTACATGTCGTCAGGCCCCTCCCTCCCCCGTCACAGCAACGGCAGACAATAGATTCGCGCCTCTTTACCTGGGTTACCTGAGTTACCTGTGCAGACAACATGGAGCCCGCTCAGCTGAGCTCACCGTCACCATATGTCCTCTGGGTGTCGGCAGACGTGGGACTGCATTGCTGCACAGCAGCAGCTGCTAACTGCCTTTTGGCGGTAGACGGTGCAGTAGACTGGTAGCCTTCATCGGCGATCTGGGTGCTGGCAGCCGTGGGGCTTGCCTTTTGGCAGTAAATGGTGTATTACGACTATTAGCCGTCCTATTACAAGTCGGGTCATCGCACATTAGCAGAGTCTTCCCCGAGCAGCCGATTGTGCAATAGGCCTGAAGACCATCGTCATACGCCGCCCCGTATTTGCTGCCAAGCACCCAGAAAGATGCCGAGGGCTATCAGTCACGCTGCACCGTCGTCTTAAGATGTAAAAAATAGATTTGCTCTGTATTCATTTGCTTCCCCCTCCCTCCGTCAAATCAACGGCCTGCTAAACCCAGGGTTTTCAGTTTAATCTTTGGGGGGAACATTCTGTGTGACAGTTGTTTGTGTTTCTCCCTGATGCACAGCCACCGTTCTTGATTTTAATTCCCTGTGCCTGTACGCCATGTCGTCACTCGGCCCCCCTCCCTCCTTCCCCTAGTCCGTCAGATACTACGTTTGCGCCACAGCTCAGAGAGCCGAGAAGCGGTTCGCGCCTTTTCTTTGAATTCTGGGTTGAGATCCCAATGCCCGGATGATGCAAAACAGTGTCGCGGGCGGTTCTGGGTACATGTCGTCAGGCCCCTCCCCCCTCGTCACAGCAACGCAGACAATAGATTCGCGCCTTTTTACCTGGGTTACCTGTGCAGACAACATATCACGGCAAGCATGGAGCCCGCTCAGCTCAGCTGAGCTCACCGTCACCATATGTCCTCTGGGTGCTGGCAGACGTGGGACTGCATTGCTACACAGCAGCAGCTGCTAACTGCCTTTTGGCGGTAGACGGTGTAGCATGAGTGATAGCCATGGGGCTGGCAGCCGTAGGGCTGCATTGCACCAGCCCCTTGCCAGGCGATGGTATATTATGACTGGTATCCGTCGTCATCGTATTGGTGTGGCTGTCAATCATGGCCACCTGGGCAGACATGCTACTGTTTCGATGATGATGGCTACCAGTCGTAATATACTATTTTCTGCCAATTGCCCAGTATTGTCTGCTAAGCACCCAGAAGAGGCCGAGGGCGATGCTGGGTGCTGGCGGACGTGGGGCTGGCAGACGTGGGGCTGCATTGCTACACAGCAGCAGCCCCTTGCCTTTTGGCAGATGATGGTATTTTATGATTGGTATCCGTCATCGTCGTACTGGTATGGCTGTCACTCATGCTGCACCGTCGGCTGCCACCTTAAGATGTAAAAAATAGATTTGTTCTGTATTCATATGCTTCCCCTTCCTCCGTGAAATCAATGGCCTGCTAAGCCCAGGGTTTTCATTTTAATCTTTGGGGGGACCATTCTGTGTGACAGTTGTTTGTGTTTCTCCCTGTTCCTGTACCTGTACGCCATGTCGTCACTCGGCCCTCCCTCCCTCCCGCCCTCCCTCCTTCTCCTGGTCCATCAGATACTACTTTCGCGCCTTTTTTCTGACCAGGCGCCATAGCTAGCACTGGGATCATGGAGCCCGCTCAGATCACCGCGGCAATTATGAGCACTATGAACACCACGCGCATTGTCCTGGAGTATATGCAGAGCCAGGACATGCCAAGGCGAAACCCGGACCAGGCGAGGAGGCGATTGCAGCGCGGCGACGAGAGTGATGAGGAAATTGACATGGACATAGACCTCTCACAAGGCACAGGCACCAGCAATGTGGAAATCATGGTGTCACTGGGGCAGGTTGATGCCGTGGAACGCCGATTCTGGGCCCGGGAAACAAGCACAGACTGGTGGGACCGCATCGTGCTGCAGGTATGGGACGATTCCCAGTGGCTGCGAAACTTTCGCATGCGTAAGGGCACTTTCATGGAACTTTGTGACTTGCTGTCCCCTGCCCTGAAACGCCAGGATACCAAGATGAGAGCAGCCCTCACAGTTGAGAAGCGAGTGGCGATAGCCCTGTGGAAGCTTGCAACGCCAGACAGCTACCGGTCAGTCGGGAATCAATTTGGAGTGGGCAAATCTACAGTGGGGGCTGCTGTGATCCAATTTGCCAGGGCAATGAAAGACCTGGTGATAGCAAGGGTAGTGACTCTGGGCAACGTGCAGTCAATAGTGGATGGTTTTGCTGAAATGGGATTCCCAAACTGTGGCGGGGCCATAGACGGAACCCATATCCCTATCTTGTCACCGGAGCACCAAGCCACCGACTACATAAACCGCAAGGGGTACTTTTCAATGCTGCTGCAAGCCCTGGTGGATCACAAGGGACGTTTCACCAACATCAACGTGGGATGGCCGGGAAAGGTACATGATGCTCGCGTCTTCAGGAACTCTGCTCTGTTTCGAAAGCTGGAGGAAGGGACTTTCTTCCCGGACCAGAAAGTGACCATTGGGGATGTTGAAATGCCTATCGTGATCCTTGGGGACCCAGCCTACCCCTTAATGCCATGGCTCATGAAGCCGTACACAGGCAGCCTGGACAGGAGTCAGGACCTGTTCAACTACAGGCTGAGCAAGTGCCGAATGGTGGTGGAATGTGCATTTGGACGTTTAAAAGCGCGCTGGCGCAGCTTACTGACTCGCTCAGACCTCAGCGAAAAGAATATCCCCATTGTTATTGCTACTTGCTGTGCGCTCCACAATATCTGTGAGAGTAAGGGGGAGACCTTTATGGCGGGGTGGGAGGTTGAGGCAACTCGCCTGGCCGCTGATTACGCGCAGCCAGACACCAGGGCGGTTAGAGGAGCACAGCAGGGCGCGGTGCGCATCAGAGAAGCTTTGAAAACGAGTTTTGTGACTGGCCAGGCTACTGTGTGAAACTTCTGTTTGTTTCTCCTTGATGAACCCTCCAAACCCCCCCCACCGACCCGGTTCACTCTACTTCCCTGTAAACCAACCACCCCACCCCACCCTCCCCTCCCGCTTGCAGAGGCAATAAAGTCATTTTTTTTTAACATTCATGCATTCTTTATTAGTTCCTTACAGAGGTAGGGGGATAATTGCCAAGGTAGCCTGGGATGGGTGGGGGAGGAGGGATGGAAAAGGACACACTGCATTTTAAAACTTTAACTCTTATTGAAGGCCAGCCTTCTGATGCTTGGGCGATCATCTGGGGTGGAGTGACTGGGTGGACGGAGGCCCCCCCACCGTGTTCTTGGGCGTCTGGGTGAGGAGGCTATGGAACTTGGGGAGGAGGGCTGTTGGTTACACAGGGGCTGTAGCGGCGGTCTCTGCTCCTGCTGCCTTTCCTGCAACTCAACCATACGCTCGAGCATATCAGTTTGATGCTCCAGCAGACGGAGCATTGCCTCTTGCCGTCTGTCTGCAAGCTGACGCCACCTATCGTCTTCAGCCCGCCACTTGCTCTGTTCTTCCCGCGATTCAGCCCGCCACCTCTCCTCTCGTTCATATTGGGCTTTTCTCATCTCCGTCATTGACTGCCTCCACGCATTCTGCTGTGCTCTATCAGCCTGGGCGGACATCTGCAGCTCCGTGAACATCTCGTCCCTCGTCCTACGTTTTCTCTTTCTAATGTTCACGAGCCTCTGCGAAGGAGAAACATTTGCAGCTGGCGGAGGAGAAGGGAGAGGTGGTTAAAAAAGACACATTTTAGAGAACAATGGGTACACTCTTTCATTACAAGGTCGCATATTTCGGCTTGCAGGCAGCCATCGTAGGCCACAGTGTTTTGGCTTTTTTAACCTTCTTAACATGCGGGAAAGGTTGCAAACAGCAGCGCATTTCCCATATCAAGGATGAATTGGGTTGTCCATTTAAAATGGGGTTTCAATGTAAAAGGAGTGGCTGCGGTTTCCCGGTTAACATGCGGCACAAACACAAGTAAACCCCCCCGCCCCACACACACACACGATTCTCTGGGATGATCACTTCACCCCTCCCCCCACCGCGTGGTTAACAGCGGGGAACATTTCTGGTCAGAAGAGCAGGAACGGGCGCCTCTGAATGTCCCCTTAATAAAATCACCCCATTTCAACCAGGAGAGCTTTCTGGAGATGTCCCTGGAGGATTTCCGCTCCATCCCCATACACGTTAACAGACTTTTCCAGTAGATGTACTGGCCGCGATTGCCAGGGCAAAGTAATCATTAAACACGCTTGCTTTTTTTTTGTAATGTTTACAAATAGTTACAAAGTTACACTCACCAGAGGTCTCCTGTGTGCCCTGAGGGTCTTGGGTGAGTTCGGGGGTTACTGGTTCCAGGTCCAGGGTCACAAACATATCCTGGCTGTTGGGGAAACCGGTTTCTCCGCTTCCTTGCTGCTGTGAGCTACCTACAGTACCTCCATCGTCATCATCCTCCTCGTTCCCCGAACCGTCTTCCCTGTGTGTTTCTCCAGTGAGAGAGTCATAGCACACGGTTGGGGTAGTGGTGGCTGCACCCCCTAGGATCGCATGCAGCTCCGCGTAGTAGCGGCAAGTTTGCGGCTCTGCCCCGGACCTTCCGTTTGCTTCTCTGGCTTTGTGGTAAGCTTGCCGTAGCTCCTTAATTTTCACGCGGCACTGCTGTGTGTCCCTGTTATGGCCTCGGTCCTTCATGGCCTTGGAGATCTTTTCTAATACTTTTCCATTTCTTTTACTGCTACGGAGTTCAGCTATCACTGCTTCATCTCCCCATATGGCGAGCAGATCTCGTACCTCCCGTTCGGTCCATGCTGGAGCTCTTTTGCGATCCTGGGAGGACTCCATCACGGTTACCTGTGCTGATGAGCTCTGCGGGGTCACCTGTGCTCTCCACGCTGGGCAAACAGGAAATGAAATTCAAACCTTCGCGGGTCTTTTCCTGTCTACCTGGTCAGTGCATCTGAGTTGAGAGTGCTGTCCAGAGCGGTCACAATGAAGCACTGTGGGATAGCTCCCGGAGGCCAATAACGTCGAATTCCGTCCACACTACCCCAATTCCGACCCGCAAAGACCGGTTTTATCGCTAATCCCCTCGTCAGAGGTGGTGTAAAGAAACCGGTTTAAAGGACCCTTTAAGTCGAAAGAAAGGGCTTCGTTGTGTGGACGTGTCCAGGCTTAATTCGGTTTAACGCCGCTAAAGTCGACCTAAACCCGTAGTGTAGACCAGGCCTAAGAGAAGAGACAACAGGCGGATACAACACGTATCGGAATCCTTTAATGACTGCATACAGTGAAGGGAGTGGCCTGGGCTGATGAGTCATGAACTAGGAGGTTTTGCACTTTTAGCACCATGGATGAGATTTACAACCCTGGAGCTGAAAGTTAAGCTCTTAACTCCTTATGTAGATGCCTAAATAAGCAGCCTGATTTTCAGAAGTGGCGAGCACCTACCAACTCTCACAAAATAACCTCTCTTAGGAATAGTCCACAATTTGAAAAAGTTTGAGAGCCACTGCATTACTGAAGTGATCCCAGCTTTCTGGTTTCAGCACTACATAAGTTCTGTGCCTTTATTTCTTGGGGGAATGTTCTTGGTCCTGATACTGTATTATGGCACAAAAACAAAGCATAGACCCTCAGCAACTTGTTACCTCAAAAGGAACAGCATTCCCACAACCAGTTCATCTGCTGAAAAATCTAAAAGGGTCACATCCCCAACTAAAAAGGTTTTTCACTCCACCAGTGAACATTTTTCAACAGTATGGTTTTCTGTAAGAGACGACCCACCCCCATTGCTGTGAAAGTTGAGAAAAGAGAAACAATCCCCTGAAAAGGATTCGTCTCTGCATTGAGAGGGCAACCTCTGAGTACAGCAATGTGATTAGAATCCCAACCATTACCAATATTTGCAAGAAGTGCAAAAGAATCGCACTGGGCAGGACTGTGCCTGGCCTACAAGTTTGTGTGCAGCATGTGGGTGGGGTGGGCACAAGGAGTAAGGCACAGTCAGAGTCCCTATGGTGTCCTGAGTGCAAGGACTGCACCTCAGGTGCCAGTGGTGGGATGAGGAGGAGAAGGCATCATCCCTCCCTATGTACTACCCACTGGAGCGGATTAGCTGCAGATGTGAACGCATGCAGCACCATCCTAAGGGGCCATGCAGACAGCATGCTTTCCCTGCACACCTGGGAGATCATCATCTGAGAGTAATTGTGCCTTCCAGAGCTCACCATGGGGCTCTCTAATACCATAGACACAGGAAGGATCCAGATCAGATTCCCTGAGCCCTCAGATATATTTTGCCAGCTGTTTTTGCTTTGGCCCTTTGGGAATTGACTGACCAGTTCCTCAGCTGATAATTGACCTGTTCCTTAGCTAATAAACAACAACAATACACAAGATTTCTTGTATAGTTTCAAAGAACTGCACTAAGATTACTATCTAATTCTCACAACCCCCTCAGGGATAGTTAAAGAAAAGCCTGTTTTGCAAAGGGGTAAATAGAGACATAGATATATGAAATGATTTGCCCAAGAGGCAATAATTAATTTCCTGTCTTTTCCAGTAGTTTCGATATCATATGTTGTTGTTTATTATTCACAGTTCCCCATAAGTCTGCATGGGACATTACAAAACATATAAACAGCTAGATCACTGTCCCAAGGATCTTGCTACTGCACAGAAAAAGAATGTACATGGAAGCACAGTTCAGTTGCAAGAAGGCTTGTGGGCATGGTTGGCAAGATGATCGCCATAGGAAATCTTCACAGAAGAAATGGGGTTGAAGGGCAGATTTGAAGAAAGAAACGCTGAATGCTTGGCACTCAGGAAATGGAATGCTGTACAAAAGTGTAGGGAGCAGCATGAAAAAATGCACAAAAAGGAGGGAAGGAGGAGACAGGAGGTTCAGTCTTGCAAGGCATTGATTTCTCAGCTCATTAAAATTAATGGGAGCTGAAGGCACTCAGTACAATCTAGCTATTGATTATACCTGTGTAGTTACATGGCCTCATCACTGAAGTATCTGAGTGCATCACAATCATTAGGGAAAGTCCTTGTGAGGTAGGGAAGTATTATTATCCCCAGGTTACAGAGGCGGGACTGAGGCACCAAGAGATTAATCTCAGGAAGCAGGGCAGGCACCAGGCACCCAAGCACATGCTTGGGGCGGCACCTGGTAAGGGGCGGCAGGGGAGCGCGGCGCGGCATTCCGCGGGGATGGGCTCCGGCGGCGCTCGGCGCAGGGGGGTGGGTGGGCTCCGGCATGCGGCGCTTGGTGGGGGGGGGCGGCGCTCTAGGTGGGGGTTCCGGCGGCGCTCGGCTGGGGGGGGGGGGGCACGGGGCAGCGCTTTTTTTTGCTGCTTGGGGCAGCAAAAAAGCTAGAGCCGGCCCTGTCAGGAAGTCTATAGCAGATGCAGGACTGCACACAGATCTCCTAAGTCCCAGTCCAGTGCTTTAATAAAAATAAAAAACAGCCTCTCTCCTAAGTGAGTGTGACATACCAGGGTGCAATCCAGACCAGTGAGGCACTGTGTCACCCTTGCCCTGCAACCTGGGGTGCCTCACAAGGTCTTGTTGTTGTAGCTCCCAACCTGGACAACTCACAAACAGCTTGCTAGCATGCAGGTCACTCCCAGATTGGTTGGTGTAACTACAGCCTGCCAATCATACTCGGGCTCTCACCAGCCTTGATTATACTTCAGGGTGACCCCAACACACTCCCAAGTCCCAGATTTCCCCCCATAAATATATGTCTTGTACTCCCCAGCCTGCTCCTGGATAGTCCAAATATATTAAGTCCGTTATTCCTTTAAGGGAACAATATACAACAACTTGCCATCTTAAATGCAGTTGCCCAGCCACTTTAACTTAAACACACTGGATTAGATAAAACAATAAAACAAGTTTATAAACTACAAAAAGTTAGATTTTAAGTGAGTACAAGCAATGAGGCATAAGAGTAAGAAATAGTTACAAGAAAAATAAAGTTAAAACACTTTTTAGTGCTAAACTTAAACTATATTAGATTCAAGCAAAGTTTCTCATCACATGTGTCGAACAGCATTACTGACCAAACTCTTCAGGTCAGGACACCTTCCTCAGAGTCCAACAGCTGTTTCCTTTGTCTTCTCAGATTCAAAGAGTGAGATGGACAGAGAGGGAAAGGGGGGATATCTTGAGGTGTTTGCCCCTCATTTTTATGTTTCAGTCCCTCTTTGAAAAGCATTTCTAGCTGAGAACCAAGAGACGGGTGGCTGGGAAAGGAAGGAGACTTCATGCTGTTTCTATGCTAAAATGCAGCTCTCTTTGTCCCTGCCCCACATTCTTGCCAATGGATCGCAACTTGATAGGTCCATCAGCTTTGTTGACACCTGGCTAAGGGGTAAGTTTGCCCTTTATCTTTGAAAAACTGGTTTAGCCACTCCCTTGATTTATCTGGGAAACACACTTCTGTCATGATTTCAGTTTATGTTCATAACTTTACACATACTGTTGCTACATGCATTTTACCCAGTAGCATAGTTGGGGGGGGTGCAGGGGAAGCAGCCGCTTCCCCTCAGCACATTTTCCAAAAGCGGTGCCTTGGTTAGGGGTTACCATGGTGCCAGCGGGCGGGGCCCACGCTCCGCTCTGAAGCTTGGCCTGCTGGGCCGGTGTGACGACACGTATAGCAACCCTTCCGTTTTGCAACTAGGTGCAGTTTCCACCATGCAACGTGATCATCTGGGCTACTGCTCAGGATTTGCTACCACCTGGCACCAAAGTAGGGAATTGGGAGAGGGAGCTGTTTGTGTCGTTACACTTATGCTGGATTTTTTTGCCTATCTAGCTCATTCACTACTAAAAAAAATTCATTCCTTATTCCACCAGCTTAATACTGAGGATAGGGGGTGGTGTCTCTCTCCCATGAATATGGTAAAATTAATCCCATTTTCATGGCAACAGAGGAGCTGTAAACATTTATACATGACTGAAAGAAATTGACCCAAGTATATAAACTAAAGATAAACATTAAAAAAAAAAACCAGCCTAAACATTGATCACTATGACTTTCCTACAGCTAGCTGCCAGGTATTATTAATTTGTGCTTCCAGCCATATTAAATTGCTAACAAGAAATTACTTAAATAAAATGCAATTAGGGATATGCAGTTATTTCAGTCTGGGCAAAGTGACCCTCATTCTAATAACCTGGTAGTTAATGAAGCTGACTTTTTAAAAATTTCTTTTTCTCCCCCTTAACAGTATCTTTATTTTCTCCTAATCTTCATACTGAAGTTTCAAAATTTAATTAAACACATTCCACTATCTGGAGGAGGGAAGAAGCAAAAGATAGCCCAGCAATGGAAATGGGAGACTTTAAGTACTCCTCTACCAACTATAGCAGTATTACACTGGGTTGCTGTTAAACTGCTGTAGGAGGAAGCATAAAATCTAAAGCTAAGCAACAGGCAATGGGAGAGAGTAGTATTGCCTCAGCTAGGACCATTTTTATATTGATTAGGGCTAAGAGTTAAAGGGAAACAAAGCCAACTGCCCAAAACTATTTTGTAAGATAGACCTCCAGTTTATTAGTATAGGGGCTCTTTGTTTTTTAGAGGGGTCACTGTTGTTTGGAATAGTCCTCTGGTATTGGGCTTTAGGCTATGGTGGACAGAGGGGCTCAGTCACAGGCAGAGAGTCAGTACTCTGGTATCTTTGCACCTCTCTGTTCAAGGACTCCCAAGAACAGAACTGTGATGAGTGGGGAGTATATGGGCAGGAGTTTCCTCTTCCTTTCCCAGAGGAGGTGAAAGATTCAAGCAAGACTCCATCCTTACAAGGTTCATGCCTCCCTCTCTCCACATTCCTTTACTCACCTGCTGGGGAATTAATCTAGTTGCAATGGAGAGAAACCTCCTGGCTCTGAGCAAATGCCTTTCCCTTTTGTAGTTCTCTAGCTGGCCAACAACTCTTTCCCTTCATTTTATACCAAATTTTCCTCCCAGAAAGGGACTTCTCTGATCACAGATGAGCTGCCAGCCTCTTTGAGGCAGATTACTTACCCAGAGGATGAACCTGTGAAGATCTATCATTTTGTTGTTGGGCTTCTGAATTAAATTTCCTTGTGACTTAGAAACCTCAGAGAAAGGGAGTGCTCTTAAAACAAATTGAGTGCCTGCAGCAGGGTGAAAAGAAAGAAGGGGTTTATGGGAACTCTCCCAGGGTTATATAAAAGGCTGCTTAATGCAGATGAGTTAGTTGGTTACTCAGCTCTTAGTGTAGAAGTATTGTGGTCCCTGCTGATGCAATGTGTCTTGATCTCTTTTTGCTGGGTATGATGAACACGTGTCAAAAGGCAGTTGCATCAATTATTTTGGGTTTTAAAAAAAGCTTTTGTTTTATGCATTTAAAAAGGCTAATTTTAACATTCAACATTGAGGCCCTGACACACTTGTGTATTCAACAGCTGGACCCATCTGTTGTCCTAAGGCCACTGAAAGTGAAACACACACGCACTCGTGCTAACTAAATGTCAGGGTGTGGAACAGCCCATCGGCAACTACTATTCTAGATTTTGCAAGGAATAAGAGCGTTGACCCCTGTACACCATCTGAATAAGAGGTTTTGGTCACTACAGCTGCATAACTGGCCAATCGGCCATATACTGCCCCCTGCCCCCCCCCCCCCGCAAAAAAAAACCCTTCTAAACAGTATTCTGCTGTGCTGCTGCTGGTGCAGAGTCCAGCTCTCATACCAGCAATGTCCATTCACCTGTCAGCATTGCACATAGCTGCTCTTTTTTCTCACAGGAGGGAACTGCCTCCATCTTCTCTAGTTCCTACTGTATAATGATTGAGCAGTTTCACCCTAAGGCCCTGTCTACATGAGGAAAACTGTGGAAAAATTTCCCACCAATCCTATCAACATAAGAACGGCCATATTGGGTCAGACCAAAGGTCCATCAAGCCCAGTATCCTGTCCTCTGACAGTGGCCAATGGCCAGTGCCCCAAAGGGAATGTACAGACAGGTTATCATCAAGTGATCCATGCCCTGTCACCCAATCCCAGCTTCTGGCAAACAGAGGCTAAGGACACCATTCCTGCCCATCCTGGCTAATAGCCATTGATGGACCTATCTTCTATGAATCTATCTAGCTCCCTTTTGAACCCCGTTTTGAACCAGATTATCTTGACTAGTGTTAGCAACTTTGGGTCACACAGAGAATCTGTGGAGGAGGAAGGCCTTGAGCCCAGGTATCCCAAGTCCAAGGCTAAAGCCCTAGCCACTCTGGATGAAAAATTCATAGTATACTGGTATGTCAAGTCTTTTCCAGAGGAAAGTGTATTCTCAATACATATGTATATTGAGAGGTGGCCCTGGAATCCAAACAATTCATAGATTTACAGCACATTAACTATGTTCATGGGAAAACACTGTATTTTCTGCCATAAAAAGGGGCCTGTATAATATGTAAATGCCACAGGCATTAGTACAAGAAGTTACTTTTCCAGCATGTGAACGTATGTTGTACCAATTCTCAGAAAATTCATCAGCAGCCTAGCCTCATGACAGACCCAGAGGCAACTGCATGACTCTCATCACAACTGCCCATGAGAAATGAGCCAGACCAACTGATAAATTAGAGCTAAACATGGTCAAAAATGGTATTTTACAATGGGTAGGTTCAAAGCACTATGCAAGTTTGAACCATCTCTGAAGGAAAATAGCTCAAATAGAAAAGTCCCTTTCCTCTGTGACATGATGTTTCACAGCCATTCCTATACAGAAAAGTCCTAAAAAATTTAATTGGAATAAAACCAATTAAATTCTACAGAAATTTCTCTGATCACTTATAGAATAAAATAATCTTCTTTCTTTTTTTTAAACCAGGCTATAGAGTTCTATAGAACAAATCTCATTTTCTAATACATTCTCAAGAGTAGTCATCTATAGAAGTTAACATTTTCTATTGAATTATATAGGACTTTTCCACAAGGATAATAGTTTGTTTCACGTTGTGACAAAGGCAACATCACAAACGGGGAGGAAAACAAAAGATACACAAAAGTGTGTTTAAATATGTGTACAATACTCTTAGCAGAGTATTTTCTAGGAATTCTGAAGGCCTTTTGGATTTAGGTGCGATGGACAGTATACAATGTGAATTTTACCTACTGAGCAGTGATGCATGATCTACAAATTTTTATTAAATGTTTTATCAAGATTGTCTGATCTCATAATATACCCAATATCTTGTATCTAAGTAACATCTCCTTGATAGCCTTTGTTCAATTAGCTGTTACTATTATTCTTGGGAACTCAGCTGGGAGGAACCATCTAATAAATAAATCAACCAAGGCCCTTCTGAAAGATATTTGAGACCTGCCGTGTCTTTTTTTTTTTTACACAACAATAACAATATGAAGAAACCACAGGGAACCGTTCGGTCCAAAGAACTATGTTTACTAACGATACACAAAAATGCCATACTTATTGCTGCCCTGGCTGATTTCTGGCAGCATCTAAAACATGGAATACAGAGACCACCACCACTGGGCTTACAAACTACTTAAAGAGATACTACCCTATTCCGATACACACCAAGGATAATTAAGAATATTAAATAATGGATCCTTAAAGAAACAAGGTCCAAGCGTCAGAGGTGTTGACTCCCTGCAGCTCCCATTGATTTCAATTGGAGTCATGGGCAGTACCTCTGAAAACCAGACCCACAATCGCCTAATATCTATGTATACTTGGGAGACAAGAAAAAAAGATGAATTAGTTGAAACAGGAATTCAGAATAGAATGTGACTTGCTGATGACATCTCCCAAGGGAGAGTTCCAATCCAAAATGGTTTATAGAATGACATAAACCCTTAAAGAAGTTGGCCCAATAGAAGATATTGCCTCACCCACCCTGTCTGTAATGGAGGCATGTGAAAAATGGTCTTTAAAGGCCCCACAGGTCTACAGAGAAGAGAGAGTAGTGTAGGGGTTGGCAACCTTTGGCACGCGGCTCGCCAGGGTAAGTACCCTGGTGGGCCAGGCTGGTTTGTTTACCTGCCGCGTCCATAGGTTCGGCCGATCGCGGCTCCCACTGGCCGTGGTTCGCCGCTCCAGGCCAATGAGGGTGGCGGGAAGCGGCACGGGCTGAGGGATGTGCTGGCCACCACTTCCCGCTGCTCCCATTGGCCTGGGACGGCGAACCGCGGCCAGTGGGAGCTGCGGTTGGCCGAACCTGCAGACGCGGCAGGTAAACAAACCGGCCCAGCCCGCCAGGGTGCTTACCCTAGCGAGATGCATGCCAAAGGTTGCCAACCCCTGGAGTAGTGCAATAAGCCACTCAGAGCAGGAGAGATACCTGGAAGCGTAGGTGGTGTGCTTTACTACTGTAAAACAAACAAACAAAACATAAACACAAAGGACATCCTGTGCATTTAAGGGTAAGAACTTCTGACAGTTAAAAGAGATCCCACCCAGCACCAAAAACTCCCTCTGGGATCTGCTTGATCAAAAAAATAATTCCAAAATACCACAACATGAACCTTAGACTTGCTCTTTACCCCATCTTAAGCCTTCTCTTAAGCCAGGGGTCTGTCCCCAGGGAGCTCACTGCAGGATTGTAGCCTAGCCATACAAAGGAAAAAGTGAAACTAACTATACGTAAAATGATGTCAAAATCACAAAGTAAGGGCTTGTCTACACTTACCGCGCTGCACTGGTGCAGCGGCACTGCTGTAGCACTTAGTGAAGACACTACCTATGCCGATGGGAGAGCTTCTTCTAGCACTGTAGGTACTCCTCCTGCCCAAGAGGCGGTAGCTGTGTCAATGGGAGAAGCCCACAGTGCTGCTACACCGGAAGTTAGGTTGGTATAACTATGTCACTCAGGGGTATGGATTTCCACATCACTGAGTGACTTAGTTATATCGGCATAAATTTGTAGTGTAGGCCAGAGCTAAGCAAACTGGAAAAAAGATGAAGCATCCTTTCTCACTAACGTTTTTTCAGATATAGTCATCTTTTAGGTGTTACTTGTTTTAACACTAGGTACACACGTTTAAAAAAAAAAATCTCACATTTCTCTGAATTGCCACTATCCCTTTAATTTCTTTCTTAATCTTTCAAGTACCTCTCAAGGAATGGTGACTATTTTAAATGGAGAGTGTTAGGTTGAGTTTGCTTAAAAATTTAGGCTTTATTGAAAAATAAAGTAAAATAAATAATAACTTTTGATGAAATCTTAATATCAATATTTCTATTATTTTTTTAACCCACATTGAAACTGTTTCTTTTCTTTAAAAAAACCCCAAACAGGTATTCTTCAGTTCTATTTGCATAATATTGTGCTAGTGCATGAGAACCTGAACCTGTAATTGATTGAAAAACTACTATAAGCACATGGGAAATTGACTAGTCTATTTTCATCTTCCAAGCTTAGTTCAATGTAAACAATAAACAAAAGAAACAGTGAAGAGTAATTTGTCATTTTAAATTCTGTTTTCGTTAAACAGGGTAAAGAAATCTGATCCACTGTAAATATATAATTTTTAACTTGATAGAAGCCCTCCTTCAGATCCCATCCCTTGATGGGGGAAGGGAAGTATCAGGTTCACCCTAGCTCAGCTCTGTGTGGGAAGAGACATTTAGAGTGAGATTTTCAAAGCAGGCCAGGAGATTTTAGCTACACAGCTTGCATTAATATCACTGGGGGGGGGGGGGTGGCTAAATCCACTGGACTGCTTTCAAAACCGTTCCCCTATATCCCCCAGCCCACCCGCTGTGTTAATGCCTGCAGAGCACAGCTAGTATGATTTTATTTGATTTGCCTAAATTCTTGGCAAACATGAATGCATTTCTTTTGGGTGAAGAGTGGAACAGGAATCGCACCACATGCTGGAGCCCATCATGGTTCTTGTGAATCTGTCCCCAGGGAACCTTATTGAAAGCCTGAGAATGAATGGGAGAAGGGCAGGTTTTGGTTTGGCCTCGATGTAGGCCTGTTTCTCTGTTTGAAATCTCCAGTCACAGGGCTGCTGCTGTGGAAGGAAAGCATTTCTGGTAGAGCAAACAAAGGCAGCCGACTTTCCAAGATTTTTTACGTAATCTCCTGGCCTGCCAAGTGGCCCAGCACATGGTGTATGCAGAAGCAGTAGGAGACAGACAACTTTCATACCATGAATTCCTTTGATACGCTTTGACTGTGAATGACAAGAACATTTCCCACTTGTATCAATGGCAAAAAATTCTGATTTGATCATGGACTGCCAAGCTAGCTATCCTGGCCTGACAGCAGTTTGTAACTTAGCTGTTACAGCTTTCCCTACTGCCTGTTTGTTTGTTTTTTAATGAAAAATTTGCTTTCTGACATTTGATTTTTCAGCAGGATGTGCACTAGTTGCTAAGGGAGGCCAGCTGGTCAGGCAGAGCAAAAGCCAGGTCTTAAAGAACATAAGTGGATTTACTCATTTGAACGTGTATTGTCAATAGTTTTGTTATGCAATTTGCATCAAATTCACTCCAGAAGTTTGGAGCAAATTCTCCAGAATGTAGAATTCATAGTAACAGACAAATAAACCCAGAAAGCCAAGCTTTGAAATACTTGCACAGTTAATGCAAATGAAGTGTCTGTTTCTTGTCGAGCAGCATTTGTGATTCTGAGAAATCTCCTCTGAGGGAATGTCTTCTCTTGTTGCGGTAGATAAAATGATTTTCAGAGCGATGAGGCCCACAGGTGCGGGAGATGCAGGTGCCGAAGTCTGTTGCTACAGATGGCATATTTGTTAAGTGATAAAGAAAAACACTGGGGCAAATTCAGCCCAGGAGCAAGTTGGTGCAACAGGCAACAAGGCCACACTCTCTTCTCACTTACTCTGTTGTAAATCACTAACTTCACTGAGATCAGTGGAGATACGCTGGTCTGAGAGGAGAACCTGGACCTTGGCTTCAATGAGAGATGTGTGGACCTGACATCAGTGGCAGTTGCCCTTACTCTAGAGCTGAATTTGGCTCATTGTGAGGACATTTTTTAAAAACCCACTGTTTGTGTTCAGCTGTCTGGGTATTATCTTATTGGCTTCCTATAGCATATGTTCAACAGTAAATTTGTCAGCCTTGGGCTGGCAAAGGAGTCACTGGCTGTTACAAAGGCAGCAAGAAGAAGGCATGGAGCAACTAAAATCACCATCTGACGGGTGAATTAATCAGTCCCAGTGTTAATCCAGAGCTTTGGTTCTAACTTGTACTCACTTTTTTCACCATTACCAGAATCCTTGGCAGCTGCCTGAGTTCTTTTTATTATTGTTATTATTAAAGAGATCTGACATGTCATTGGCTTTACAGGGAAAACGCTCAGGGAATCTTATTCTTATGCAGCATCCAAATAATTTAATTGAAGATGAACATTTTGTTAAACTCTCCTCTCTTTCACTGGGGTAGCCGGTATGTCGCCAAATGCCTGCTGACTTAAATGGTGGCAGCTGCATGAAATGGACTTGTGTATTACAAGCACTGTGCAACAGGAGATAATGGATGGGTTAGGACTTCAAAGAAACTGGTTGTAACCATTCCGAAGGCATAAGGCTGCTGCCTCTGACAGTTGGTAGCTCCAAGCTCAAGTGTGTGGCCATGGGCTCCCAAGCAGCTGGAAGTTTGCCATATCTTGGAGGTGATGTACACTACTCCTGAGGGCAGGGGAGTTAGAAGATGGAGGTTAGAAAGGAGCCAACGGTTGTGATACTTCGATCGGCCCTTTGGTTCATCAAAGGCCTAGCACTAGTATCAAAACAAGGAAAGGGTTGGAATGAGGGAGGGAAAGAAGTGGGCCACTTCTAGTTTAAAGTCTAACACAGTGATTTCTAAACCTCTATGAAAATTGCATTCAGGAGAAGAGCTGTGCTCAGAAATGCAGAGGCTCCTGCTGCAAGTTAAAACAGCCTCAAAGATGCTCTAACTTGAACTGTGATATTGTCTCTGGCCCCAAGGGGACATTCTGACATGGGGAATAGCTGGAACACAAGGGGCATCCAGGTATGCTGCCTTTTGTCAGGAACACTCCATATACTGGGAGACCCAGGAGGGGTGTAAGTGGGAGTGGGAGGGGGTAGAACTGATATGAGCTCTGCACTACCCAGGGATTCTCCTATGCTGATAGAATTCCTGAGGACGGTTCATCATGGCCCCTTTATGCTGGGGCTGTTGCAGGACAAAGAAAGAATCAACACCAAAAATCCATTTGAATTGTAAATCCAAATAAAGAATGGCTACCGGAAGGGGGCTTTCTAGAAAGGCACTCATGTCCGTGCTTTGGGGAGATTTCTAACGAAAGACCTTTGTCCCAATTTATTTTTGTGACATTGCTGCTGCTAGGGTAGGTAAGTGTTCATGTCAGAGCTCCATGAACCACATGCAGCTAACAGGCATGAAGTAACTAACCTTTCTATTATTCAGTAAAAGGTTGTCTGTGTGGCATATAACCACAGGCCATAAAGATAATCCCACCAACATGACTACCATGCTATGCATCTGTAGTGCAGAAATGAGGATATCACAGCTGCTAAAAAATAACAACACAGCCCGGAGGAGATCTCCTTCATCGTTTCCATACTTTATTGCTACCAACACCTTACTAATTACTTCTATCGGGTAAACCCATTCCTGCGGTCAAAAACTCTTTTTTAGTATGTAATGATGCTTCCTGTGCTTCCCTGAGAGACAGTATTCAACACATATGGGGCGGGGTGCAGTTCCAGCACATCATCTCATAGCACAGCAGGCACCCTGCCTCAGTTTCCCCCCACCAGTTCAGTTGCTCAGGGGGCAGAGACCTCCAGCCAAGTCACAAAAAGTCCACCCCCTCTAGGTCCAAAGGCCAAACAGGCCCCAAACAATTCTTCTACTCCAGCCTCTCTGGGCACAGTCCTTCCTTCCCAAGGGTCTGTCTTCTCTTCTGCATCCTTCCAACACTGCCCTTTCCTGGGCTCTGCTCTAGACCCTCTGAGCTCTGTTCAGTCTCTTCGTCCTCTTCTTCACAAGATTCACTGCATCACCTCAAGAGGTGGCAATATAGGGGGAACCCACTCCCACCCCTACTATAGGTTCCAGGTCTTGGGAACTCTAAACAACTGGGCCCTGCAACTCAAACCCAGATTCACTCTCTTTCCTTCCCAGGGCTTCTGACTATGTACTGGCTTTTCCAGAGAGGTCTTTTTAGCCCCAATCCTGTGTTCAAACTTCTCCCCTGTAGGGCAAGATAACTGCAGCCTCCCATCTCCCTGGGGCTGTGCTTCATTTCTGGCAGGCTTCCCCAGCTCTCTAGGGCTCTGTTCTACTCCAGGGACAATTCTCTCTGAAAGCGTCTCCTTCACTCTCCCCCAAACCACAGAGCAAGGCTTTATCATGCTCAAAAAGTAATACCCTAGCTGGCACCAGGCCTCCATTTCCAGCTTGAGTCCACCAATTCTTCCTGAACACCTATTCTGACATGTACCATGCCTTGGAATAGGGTTGGCTGGGGCTCCAGGTCCTTGCTGCCCTTGGAGAGGACAGGTCAGCCTGTTACAAACTATCTCCAGCTGAACATTAAGGTTCTGTCAGTCCTAGTGAAAGTAGTCTGATCCCCATCAAGGATAGATACCACCACAATTTATTCTGTTTGCAAGAATTTTAGTTCACATATTAATGTCCATATTCTAAAGCAATATTCAAATGGCCCATAAGAATTCTCTATTCAACAAATATCTGCAATTTATACTATGTGGGTATTTTGTTCCTGTTTCTAGGTTTTGATTAAAAAAAGACGAGATGTATCTCTGTAGATATTTTTTGTAGGAAGCTCTAAGAAAACAGTCTAGAGCAGGTGAATTGTTCCTGGGTAAACTTTTAGACTAGGATTTTCAAAAGCTAAACACTTTTGCAAACTCCACCTTAAGTGTGTCTACGTTTGTACTTCTTGGGTATTTAGTGATCTGATTAGATGTATGTGTAGATAAAGCACGGTTATTGAGGATGAGGGGTTGGGTGGTTGCTTAATTCCTAGGTTTGAGTCTGGAGCCTCTGAGTTATATAGTTTTTCTTAGTATTTTGCAAATTCTTTTCAAAGTATTGTGTATTGTCATTTGAACTTCTACCTTTCAGGTTTCTAATGGCTGGTATTGGTCTTTGTTCAGAGGAACCAGTAAGTAATTGTAGCAGAAAGCAATTAGGTTTGTCAGGAGAACAATATATTTTTAAATGTTGAAGTGTTTCTTATCTGTACATGTGCACAGTAATATATTCAGTTCAGATATGAATGTCTTTAACTTATTTCTAAGTGTCATGTCTACCCAATACTGTTTCAGCATTTGTTGTTGGGCTTTTGGATTTCTCCTTCAGTCTCATTTATTTCCTGCCGTTGTAACATACAGGACAATGTACCTGTGTAGCCCCTCTTTTTCAACAGATTGTCCAATTGACATTAACAGGGTTTATGTGCCAATTATTATTATTCATGACCCAGTCTACTCTTTATTTCCCTGATTCATATGCCAGTGAGCTAGACACAAACGAAGAAAAGCATGGAAAGGTTTGTTTGCCACCTGAGCAGACGGAAGGGCAGGTGGAGATGTCTCATGAAAAGGTTTGATCTCAGTAGGAAACATATTCCCCAAATACTGCTGCATGCTCTGATTACATAACATCTGTGAGACCAAGGCTAAGACCCTATCCCCTGGGTGGATGAGCGAGGTGGACAGGCTGTCTGCTGAATTCCAACAGCCTGAAAGCAGGTTAGTTAACAGCCACTGCCAGTGCAGTTCAGGTTAGGGAAGCTGTAAAAGCTTCCTTGGACATTGGGCAATAGCCTGCCAGTGTTTCTGTGGGTATGTCTGCACTAGACTGGAAGGTATAATTTCCAGCTCAAGGAGACATACTTACGCTAGCTCTGATTGAGTTAGCACACTAGAAAAGAGCTAGCATGGGTATGTCGCCGTGAGCTGGAAATTATACCTTCCAGATCTAGTGTAGACATACCTACAGAAACATTGGCAGGCTATTGCTCACTGTCCAAGTAATTATTAGTGCAACCAGTGGTACATTGTATTTGTACACTGCTTGAGCGGGTCTTTGTGTTTTGTTCTGTAACATACGTTAATTAATCAATGTTAAGAAGTATTTGACTGGAGTACAGAAGACTGACAATAGTAACATAATTGCTGGTTATTTATAGACTGAGCAAAGGCAATTGTTTCTGTAGTATATATGGATTATGGACTTTGAAGTATTTGTTTATTTAGTTAATGAGGTATGGAATCCTTTCTAGCCATATAGATTACTTTCTAGCACTATAGGCAGCTCTGCAATGCTAACAATCACAATAAAGATGCAAACAACATGTACTGTATTAGTCACACAATGTGCCAGGTATCACAAAAGAGAGGCAGCCACTTACAAACAACTGTGGCTCTACTAACTGCACACCATAGCTATGCACACAAAGTGCAATGTGCAGACTGGCTGTCAGCGCATCACAGATGACAGGACTTATAATCAAAGCAGTTCTTTTTGTTCCCTGCAGTAGAGTGCAATGAAAAATGACCTGGGGCAGGGAGGCTCAAGGAGTTGGGGGTGTATGATCCCTGCCAGTTGCCAATATTGTCCAGGCTTTGGAGTGGGTGGAACTACAACAGTGGTGTCGTTGGTACTCCCTCGTTAACAATTAATTCAAGCAGCTGGGTCTGCAGCCCCAGTAGCTGCTGTATGTCTTTCTGCACTTCTCTGTCCTTCCTCCTCTCTTCCAGCAGCTGTTCATGCCACTCCCTAGCATCCTCTGCATTTTGCCTGGAGCCCTGTACAGTCTCAGAGATCATGTCCTCCTTTGTGCACTTCCTTTTGGCCCTGAGAGTGACCCGATGCTCTACAGGTGTATGTGGGGCTCTTCTCAGGATTCCTCCAGCTGAGGTCAGTGATGAACAAATAGAGAACAATGGTTAGGTTGGGTAGAGGCTGGTGTTCCACACCAGATAACTGTTGCAACTAGTCAGATTTTCCTACCTCATGCAGTAGTCATATGTGCACCACCTCAGAATTACAAGAGCATCATGAGTCTTAGATCTTACAGAAGGGTGAGTATACTGGAGTTCTTAACCAAGCCATTTAAGACGAACAGGTGTAGGAGGGGGTTATTGTGGTATATAAACGGATACTGTTTAGTAAAAACAGCTGCACCTATTTCAGGCAGTCGTGATCCCTAAGGATTTATCCAGGAGACAGATCCCAGAGTGGCAGAGCAAGGAGCTGTTCAAGAGGCCTGGAGACATATGCAGCCAAGCTGTTTTCCACACTGATCCCCCTCAGTGGTTCTGGTGGAGTAGCATGAGAATGTGTCATACCACAGTGTGCTGGCCAAAGCAGCTTTGCCTTGCAATGTCTAGGCAAAGCTTAAATACTCCTTGCTGAAAAAGGTCTGGAAATTGCACTGACAGACTGGAAAGCTAAACGTGTAAAAGTTAACAGGCTGCTCCAGCCAGAGGCCGTAGCACTGCAAAGGCCAGTGGGTGAAGTGTATTTGCTCACTTCTGTGCTCTGTCCCCACCCCAGCCATGCCTCACACCGAATTTTTCTAAGGTCAGTGTGTATCTTTGAGTTTGTGGTTGGGGGTCCAGATGGTGTACAGTGCCTCCATATCAGTGTAATGTCACAATGCTACATTGACTGTAAGAGGAAATGTACAGCGTGTTGTATGATCTTGAATTACTAATTTTTAGTGCACTGTATGTGTTTCTATTCATAATTTATGGTGCCTTGCCAACCTACCTGTAATGTCTTAAAAGCACTGCTCTGTTAGAGAACCATGATGTGTGTATGCACACCCTATATATACACATGCAATCCTATTATTTCAACCTCATGAAACCATTTATTACTAATGCTGCCTCATTTGCTTTGCTATCAGCATTGCACTATTGATGCAGTAAGGGCCGTTGCAATAAAAATGCTGTTTGAAAAGAGAAATTTCCTGCAGGCATGCGCTTGTCTGCCAGTCTGGGGGAGGATTTGATGATAACGTAGGCACTAGAGCTGGGTTTGTGCTCATCTCACAATATAAACTGGGGGAGTGGCAAGTTAATTTGGGTGTACTGAGAATGTGAGGCACCTGCGGGAGTACCATAGCTTTGCCTGCACACAGTCATCTCCCCTTAGGCACAAGGAAATCACGTACTTCACTCCTGGACCAGGCAACACCACCAGAGCCAAAACGAGAAGCTTGCTCTCAGCAAAATGGCAGCAGGTAATAGGAAGATGTGGTTGTGAAGACCACACTGATCATTTCAGTGTAAAGTGAATTATGGTAGCCTTCATTTAAAATTGAATTGATAGTTCTGTGTTAAATGATAGTGTCCCTCGGGGTGAGCTCAGCTCCTGTCTGCTAGAGTTTTCAGAACAATAGGGTGAACAGTACCCTGTACAATTCTCTTTGATTGGGAGACTCTTAGAAGTGCACGAAGAATGAATATGGTGACCACATACACAGTTACAAGTAAATAATCTTGTTTGTTTATAAGTTACACTTATACACAACCCAAGAGAGCCCAAGCACCAGGCAATGCTGTATTCATTCTCACATATCATAGAGTCTGGTGGATTTCCTCAATAGGTGGTCATTGATAGAGGGGTGGTTCCTGCTCAGGTCTTTCCAATGAGGTCTTCACACCCTCTCCATACCAGGAAACTCCTTTTATCTTGTTCTGACCAGGCCTAACACCTTATGCAAATACAAGAGTATCCCAATCTCCTTCTTCTTATTTGTACTTCCACACCCCATGAAAGTTGGGGTGTCCCACTTTTCATAGGTTCTCTCATTTACATGATGTTAATGTCATGTTCCCATGATAACCTGCAGTCAGAGCAGATCTTTCTGTGTTGTTACAATCAGGTGTCTTGTAGTCTAGATGGGTAGATTGTGATATTTTCCTGGAACATCACCTCTTGGTACTTCCTTCAGAGCAATCTTGTAACCTTACTGGCATAGGGTCATTCTTGGATCACCCCCTCATGGCAATCTCCTTAAATCTGAGGCCTAGTGTGGCTAAGATGAAATCTTACAGGCCCTAGCCCATAGGTCTTGCATAATGGCCTTACTTATATACCTAATACACACTCATCACTACTAAATACTTGTCAATCTCATATTCCTATCCTACTTATATCCATTCATCACACATTGATTACCTATGAGTTAACCACAACAATAGCACAATGAAATGATTAAAATGAGCTAATTGGCTACATTATGACCCCGTGCAGCTAGAGTTCAAAAGTGCTACCAGTCAGATCACTCCTGAAGGAAATGTTGCATTGTGGGACTACATCAGGAGGACTGCTCATTCCACCAGGAGGTTCATGTGTGTCCATATTAGTGCTGTGCTGATAGACCTAGAGCAACAGGGTGCTTATGTCACGCTGAAAAGGGGTATAAATATGCTGGGGAAAGTGGAGGGTTTTGTCATCAGAAAACAAAATGTGGATGCATGCCAGGCTGTGCTAACAGAAGGCAAGTTTTGCTGGTACAACTTTCTAGTGTCGACCAGGCCTTAGACTCCTGCATGCCGAAGTCTAGAACTGGTTGAAAATTGGAATTTCCGTCCACAGGAAATTCAGACATTTTGAAATTTCCTTTCATCCTGCAAAGGAACAAAAGTTTAAATTTCAAAACACTTCCCACAAAACAAAATTTCTAAAAATATTTTGTCTCAGAAATATCAGAATGACCATATCAACATTTTTTTGATGGAACATTAATATAATATTTTTACTTTATTGTTTTGACTGTTTCATTTTGATAATTTTTATCAACAAATTCAATGAAATCGATACACTCCCATGAAACCTGTTTGATTTTGCCAAATCTGCATTTTCCACTGGGTAACTGTTCCACTGGAAAACATTTTTACTAGGTCTACTTGAGCCACTTTTGAAAATGGGACTTGGGCTCTGTCACAGAGCATGCTCCCTCACCCTGGATTTCTCTTGGCAAGCAGTCTTCACAGACTCTTATGTAAATTCACCACAGTGTATTATATGTCCCCTCACCATAAGGCTTTTTCCAAGCTCCAACATACCCCTTTGGCACAGGGTATGAGGGGGAAGAGAGAGGTCTCCCATCTCTAAGATCCTACGCTTCTTTACCCTTCCTTCCAGCCTCCCTCTCTCCCTTCCTGTCTTCCCTTTAACAGTCCCTAGCTGATGAGCTGATTCGCCTCATTAACTGGTTAATTGCCCAGTCCTAATCAATTATCTCCCAATTTGGACATTGCCGGGGCGTTTACAAGGTGCACAGAGCAGTGAACCAGTCCTAGGCTACTCCCACTCTGTCATAGGCTAGGTCTACACTACCCGCCTGAATCGGCGGGTAGAAATCGACCTCTTGGGGATCGATTTATCGCGTCCCGTCGGGGCGCGACAATCGATCCCCGAATCGACGCTTTTACTCCACCAGCGGAGGTGGGAGTAAGCGCCGTCGACAGGAAGCCGCAGAGGTCGATTTTGCCACCATCCTCACAGCGGGGTAAGTCGGCTGCGATACGTCGAATTCAGCTACGCTATTCACGTAGCTGAATTTGCGTATCTTAAATCGACTCCCCCCTGTAGTGTAGATGTAGCCATACACACTTTTTTTTTTTTTGGTTTCGTACCAGGACCTTTTCTCTCCTCACTGTTTCTCCTCTAGGGACTGTCGTCCCCTCCCATGAACAAAGTTTCTTTAAACTGTCTCTCTAAAACCCCTGTAGGAAACTTCTCCATCTTCCGCCCACAAATGTGCATTCGATGGAGGCGGTAACACCTACATCTCTGTTTCTGCCCACCTGTCTTCACATTCTGGGTAACCTTTTATACCATCGGACAGCACAGCACAGCACCCCTGCTTTTGAAGTCTCACCATCTCTTTCCTCTCGTCTTTTTCTTCTCCTGCACCCTCACGGTCATACTGGACGTGGAATTTGTAAAATTTCAGTGACATTTTATAGTCAGTCCACTATGTCATTGTGGGCAGTCAAACCATGACATACATTGCTGAGGACTGCAAAATGACAAACCTTCCTGGAGGTCTTTGTGCCTTGAACATCATTGGTAGGACCACTGTGGCATGGCTTGACCGGATTGTATATACCAAATATTTAAGTCAGTAGTTTCCTGCCTTTCCTCCTTGTGTCATGTCCTTTAAATGGACAGATTGCTTTACTAGGGACACCAGCATCTACAAATTCCTCTGTGAGTTTAACGACAGCTTCTAACCTAACAGGTTGGTGCCTTCAAACCCAAACCCTAGTGACCTCAGGGAGACTCTGTAACAGCTGTTCCAAAATAATGGAGTCCTTGATCTCCCCAGCTCCTCTGCCATCTGGTCTCAGCCACGTAGTGGCCCAATCAGATAACTTCTGTGCAAAGGCCCTAGGTCTTGCCCCCTCTGACCAACTTTCTGCTCAAGACTTCTGCCTGTATCATTCTTGCCACAGAGCAATCCAGTCTAAAATGGCTGTATTTATGGCATCATCCTCAGCTTGTCACTCAGATTCACGTAAGCAGCTTGAAATTCTCAGAGAGGTAGGGAGCCAATCTGATGGCCCATACCCTCTTTTCCCAGACCCCTCATCCTCTTGAACATTAACAAAAGGTATTGGGATCATCTGTCAGGCCCATTTTGCACAGCTCCATGCCCATCATCCAGTTATCACTCTCTAACACCACTGGCCATCACCTACAGCCCCCACCTAAAGCCTTTCTGGCTCATCATCAAGGATCTACAACCTATCCTGGTCTCACAAACCTTGGAAGGCAGACCAGTCCTCACTTACAGACAGCCCCCCAACCTGAGGCAAATACTCACCAGCAACCACACAACAGAAACATCAACCCAGGAACCATTCCCTGCAACAAACCCTGTTGCCAACTCTGTCCACATATCTACTCAAGTGACACCATCACAGGACCTAACCACATCAGCCACACCATAAGGGGCTCGTTCACCTGCACATCCACTAATGTGATATATGCCATCATTTGCCCGCAATGCTTCTCTGCCATGTACATTGGCCAAACTGGACAGTCTCTAAGCAAAAGAATAAATGGACACAAAGCAAACATCAAGAATTATAACATTCAAAAACCAGTGGGAGAACATTTTAATCTCCCTGGACACTCAATTTCAGACCTAAAAGTGGCCATTCTTCAACAAAAAACCTTCAAAACCAGACTTCAATGAGAAACCGTAGAGCTGGAATTAATTTGCAAACTTGACACCATCAAATTAGGCCTGAATAAAGACTGGGAATTGCTGGGTCATTACAAGAAGTAATCTCCCATCAATTGTTGTATGGGCCATCCACCGTGATGGAATTGGCCTCGTTAGCACTACAAAAAGTAATTTTTACTCTGTTGACATTCATACCTTCTTGTCAACTGTTGGGAATGGGACACATCCACCCTGATTGAATCATTGACCCCCCACACTTGGTAAGGCAACTCCCATCTTTTCTTGTGCTGTATATTTATGCCTGCCTACTGTAATTTTCACTCCAGACATCTGAAGAAGTGGTCGAAAGCTTATGCTCTAATAAATTTGTTAGCCTTTAAGGTGCTACAAGATTCCTCGTTGTTTTTGCTGAAACAGACTAATACTGCTACCCCTCTGAAACTTGTCACTCTCTATCCAGACACTCACCAGTCGCTCCTAGAGCTGTTGCTGCACCTGAGACTGACCTGCAATAAATTGCTGTAGGCTTTGTTGTTGTTCTGCTTGCTAGCAGTGGGGGATTAGCCACTGGGGCTCATGCCCATGTGCCCCGGCCAATTGCGGGGCTCTGAAAAATGGGTGCCCTTGCACCCTGACCCCATTTCCCCAGCAGGAGCGCCAGGCAGAGTGGTGTGGAGGGGCCCCTACTTGCTCTGACTCAGGGCCCACAAAAGCTTAATCCACCTCTGCTTGCTAGAATAACAAAGATTGTCTCTCTCTGAGCTGGCTCTGTTGAAACTCCTGAAGGATTTTCTGTAACTCCTTTTGCTGCTCATCTATCCATCACAGGAGTTTGTCAAAAACATGTCGGCCTTCTTATTGGTTCCCCTCTCCAGTCCTTCGCCTACACTGGAGTAGGAAGGTCCCGGACAAGCCCCAAAGTGTCACAGGGCGTGCTCCCTCAACCCTGGATTTCTCTTTGCAAGCAGTCCTCACATACGCATACACATCATAGTGTACTTTTTTTTTACAGTAGATTATGCAGCTTCATGTCCCATCATGATAATGCTTTTCCCAAGCTTCAACATATCCCCTTTGGCACAGGGGGAGGACTCACTTCTCTGTGATCTTGAGCTTCTTTGCCCTTCCTTCCAGCCTCCCTTTCTCCCTTCCTGTCTTCCATGTAACCCTCCCCACCTGATGAGCTGAATTACCTCATTAACTGGTTAATCAATTATCTCCCAATTTGGCCTAGGCAGGGGTGATTACAAAGTGCACTGAGTGGTGAACCAGCTCTAGGCTACTCCCATTCTGTCACAGGCTCCTAAGCCACTTAGGCACTGTTGAAAATGTTACCCATAACCATTAATGAGATTTTGTATTCTTGATCTTGAAATTTCTGTTTTAAGAATATGAAACCAATCTTGTGAGTCTGTGATTTTTTTCTATCAAAGTGTATGGCTAGGATTTATACAGCCTAGTTAGTACGTTTTTTTTAGATGTGCAACTGATGATCCAAGTACATATCCCACCCAACTCTTTCACTTTTACTGTATCCTGTGTTGTTACATGAGACTTATGCATGTTTTACTCAGAGTTCTAGTTTTTTAGGTCCTAATAAATACAGTTTTCATCATTTTTGCATATTTGCTCTGCTTTCTTACATTTCCTGTGCAAGTTTCAAGTATCTCTATACTGATACTCTCTAAACAACTTCACATTTATGCCAGTACAATGCTCTGTTCATGTGTAATGTGGCCCACTTGCCTCTCGTGAGTACCCCTGTCAGCCGGGTGTGTATCTGCACCTGCACTGCTGCTTGGGGTGACCACTGCTGACAGTTAACCTTCTCAGGCAGGTTTTTCAGTGACTCAGCCCTCCAGCTGAGTCACACACAGTCTGTGGGCGTACAACAAAATAAACCCCTTCCGGGATACACAGTCCAACAGGGCCCATCACAGTGCCCTCAGCTATGTCTCCATCTTTAGCCCTGTCCCTGGACTCAGTCCTCAATCAGTCCAACAGGGCCTATCGCAGTGCCCTCAGTTAGTATCTTTAGCCCTCTCTCCGGGCTTAGTGCTCTGCCCCCATCTGAGCTAACTTTCAAATGGTCCTTCTCAAATGGTCCCTGCTCTGGGATAGAGCAGCACCCCAAGGCTCCCTCCCTGGAGTCTCTTTGCTCTGGCGAGTCTCAACTGACCCCAGCTGAGTCCCTTTCTCAGTTCAGTCTCCTTCTGGAGGGGATATCAAAGTCCACAAATGCTGACCCTCTTCAGGGTCTTCAGCCCATTCCCTAGGCTTGGTTAAACTCCCCTTATTCAGGGCCTTGGCCACTCCACCTGTTGCCAGTGACCAAGGTCCACCCAGTACTTCACGTCCCACCCCAGGGATCCTACGAATAGCAGCCAACTCTGCAGCTACTATTCCCTGGGCCACTTCCCTGCAGCCCCTTCACCTTTACGTTACCCTTAGCTCAGGGCTGAAGTCATGCTTGAGTCCCTGCAGTCAGCCAGGAGCACCTTCCTTGCTCCCCTGGTCCCTGCCAGCAGCTGCTCTGCCTAGTTCTGCAGCCAGCCAGGAGCATCATCCTTGCACCTCTGACTCCAGCCAGCAACTGATTTTGGTCTGTCCAGCAGCTCCTTTTATATGAGCCTGCTAGACTCTGATTGGCTGCTTCCCCGCAGCTGCTCTAGGCAGTCTGGAGGACTCATCTCTACTTCACTTTTCCTGGGATGGGGTGTAGTAAGACCATGAGGCCTCCAGCAGGGGGCCTCAAAGGGCCTGATAGCATGATGTGACAGGGTGTATCTCCAATGCTTCTACTCGTTCATATTCCATAAATATTTCTCAATGTACCCATTTTTGAAGTACCACAACTAGCAAATTTTCCTTCCTCTGCCAAAGCATGAGTAACTTTCATCTCCCATTCATTTCAGAAAACAGTTGACTTCTAAATGTTACTGAGGAGTAAAAGAAGAGCCTTGTGGTTAAGGCTCAGGACTGTGAATGGGGAGAACTGGGGAGTTCTAAGCCTGGCACTGCCACACATATCCTGTGCTACCTTGTATAAGTCACTTCCCAACTCTGTGTCTTAGGCCTGGTCTACAATAGTCTGTTATTTCAAAATTAGCTGAGTTAATTAAAAAAAATGATTCCGTCCATAGGACCAAACCATTTTTTTTTATTTAAAAGGCTCCTTAATCCGATTTCTGTACTCCACCTCGGCAAGTGGAGTAGCGCTTAAATCGAGATCGCAATCCTGGGTTAAAGGTATTGTGGATGCAATTCGACATTATTGGCCTCCGGGAGCTATCCCAGAATGCTGCACCCCCTGTATAACTGCCCTCCCTCCTCCCCAAGTTCCATAGCCTCCTCACCCAGATGCCCAAGAACATGAAGGAGGAGGCTACGGGGACCCACACACTCAACCCCAGAGGATCGTCCAAGCAGCAGAAAGCTGGCATATGTGAACTTTTGATTTGGTTTCTGGACTTGTCCTTCCCTCCTCCTCCACCCCCTTAACCCAATACCCCCTATCCCCCGGTCTACCTTCTGATTTCTCTCAATGTGTTGTGCAACAAATAATAAAGAACGTTTTTTAAACAATTTTGACTTTATTTCCTTTCATATATATAGGGGGTGGGTAACTTCAAGAGAAACAAACACAACTGTCACACCGTACCCTGGCCAGTCATGAAACTGGCTTTCAAAGCTTCTCTGATGCGCAGCACACCCCGCTGTGCTCTTCTAATCGCCCTGTTGTCTGGCTGTGCAAAATTGGCCACCAGGCAAGTTGCCTCAACCTCCCACCCTGCCATAAATGTCTCTCCCTTACTCTCACAGATATTGTGGAGCACACAACAAGCAGCAATTACAATTGCAATATTGGTTGTGCTGAGATCTAACCGAATCAGTAAACTGTGCCAGCAAGCTTTCAAACATTCTACCACCATTCTGCACTTGCTCAGCCTACAGTTTAACTGCTCCTTACTACTGTCCAGGGTGTATGGCTTCATGAGCCATGGCATTAAGGGGTAGCCTGGTCCCCGAGGATAACTATAGGCATTTCAACATCATCAACAGTAATTTTCTGGTCGGGGAAGTAAGTCCCTTCCTGCAGCTGTTCAAACAGACCAGAGTTCCTGAAGATGCGAGCGTCATGCACCTTTCCCGACCATCCCACATTGATGTCGGTGAAACGTCCCTTGTGATCCACCAGTGCTTGCAGCACCATGGAAAAGTACCCCTTGCAGTTTATATACTGGCCATCCCGCTGTGCTGGGGCCAAGATAGGGATATGCATTCCGTCTATTGCCCCGCCGCAGTTAGGGAACCCCAGCGCATTAAAGCCACCCACAATGGTCTGCACATTTCCCAAAGTCACTACCCTTGATAGCAGCTGGTCAATGATTGCATTGGCTACTGGCAGCACAGCAGCCCCTACAGTAGATTTGACCACTCCAAACCGATTCCCGACTGACCGGTAGCTGTTGGGCATTGCAAGCTTCCACAGTGCTATGGCCACTTGCTTCTCAACTGTGAGGGCTGCTCTCATTTGGTGTCTTTGTGCTTCAGGGCAGGGGACAGCAAGTCACAAAGTTCCATGAAAGTGGCCCTACGCATACAAAAGTTTTGCAGCCACTGAGAATCATCCCAGACTGCAACACTATGCAGTCCCACCAGTCTGTGCTTGTTTCACAGGCCCAGAATCAGCGTTCCACGGCATGAACCTGGCCCAATGCCACCATGATCTCCCAATCACCACATGCCATGCTTCTAGGAACGTCTGTGTCCATGTCCTCATCAGTATAGTAATCGCACTGTCGTCACTTCCTCACCTGGTTTTGCAGGTACTGCACATACTGCTGGATAGTGCATGAGGTATTTACAATGGTCAAAACTGCAGCGGAGATCTGAGCGGGCTCCATGCTTACCACACTATGGTGCCTGCAGGGGTAATCCTGGAAAAAGGGTGCGAAACGTAGGAGAGCTGTTTGGTTCAAGATGGCCGATAAAAGGCGGCAAATGGTGGTCTTCTGTAGCTTTCACCGAGTCGGGTTGCTTGCCAGAGCTGCAAGAGTGGGAGAGCAGAGTTTGTGGCGGGAGCATGAGCAGAGTTTGCAGCAGAAGCTGTGCGGCTCAGGTCATGATGGCCGAAAAACGGCGGGGAATTGTTTCCGTCTGTAGCTTCCATGGGAGCCCAGGACAGACAACATGGAAAAAGTGGTGGAAGCTTTGCGGGTCAGTTCACAATGGCCGAAAAACGGCAGGGAATTGTTTCCGTCTGTAGCTTGCACGCGAGCCCAGGACAGACAACATAGAAAAATTAGCTAGCAATGCAAGAGCGGGAGAGCAGAGTTTGTGGCGGAAGCTGTGCTGCTCGGTTCACAGTAGCCAAAAAAAGGCAGGAAATGGTTAGATAAAAGAGTAGATAGAAAGAGGAGAGGACATGTGAGGTGGATTCATAGTACCAGGAGACAGGCGGTGCACCATACTGCACCGTCTGCTGGCAGTATGGCGTCTGCCGTAGCTCTCATGGAGGGAGGAGCGAGTGATGGCACACACCCAGAAACACCCGCGAGAATGTTTTTGCCCCATCATGCACTGGGAGCTTAACCCACAATTCCAATGGGTGGCGGAGACTGCGGGAACAGTGGGATAGCTTCCCACAGTGTACCGCTCCAACATTTGATACTAGCCTCAGTACTGTGGATGCACTCCGCCAAATTCATACGCTTTAGTGGGGACACACAACACTGAATGTATAAAATCACTTCAGAAAATTCGAATAAATACGTTTGAATTAATTTCATACTGTAGATGTTGTGACGTTGTGCAGTCTATATGGTTTTATAAAAACTTGATAATAAGTCAATATAATGTAACTGAGATAGTTTTAGAGAAAATACGGTAATAAGTGAATGTAAGTAACTGGGATATGCCTCATGCAAAAGGTCTCTTGTAAGGTATCATTACAAAGCTTATAATCTACTGAGTGTGATCATCTGATTTGTAGAAATGTACCACTCTTGTATCTAAAACTAGAAATATAAAATGTAACTCTGAGGGCCTATTGTAATTGTGTAAAGTGTGGACCATTAATGATGGTTTGGAATCTTGATGACTCCCATTGTCTGCAGATGGCTGTATTTACCTGTGAGTCTTCCTGTATATGTGTGTGCTGGCAAGTGAGTAATGAAGTCTTGCAGTGACATGTGATCATGTCACCTGAACTGGAATCCATCTTTAACCTGGTGCTTTTCCAGTGAGGGGGGGTGGAAACCCAGAGAGACAAAGAGTTCCCGCCTTATGCAAAAGATATATAAAGGGGGAAAGAGAACAGAGAGGAGAGAGGAGCCATCATGAAGAATCCCCTAGCTACCACCTGAGCTGCAACAAGAGCTGTACCAGGGGAAAGGATTGTGCCCAGGCCTGGTAGATGTCCAGTCTGAGAAAAACTTACTGAAGCATCTCTGAGGGTGAGATTATCTGTATTTAGTTTGATTAGGCATAGATTTGCGCATTTTATTTTATTTTGCTTGGTGACTTACTTTGTTCTGTCTGTTACTACTTTGAACCACTTAAATCCTACTGTCTGTATTTAATAAAATCACTTTTTATTTAGTAATTTACTCAGAGTATGTATTAATACCTGGGGGAGCAAACAGCTGTGCATATCTCTCTATCAGTGTTATAGAGGGCGAACAAATTTATGAGTTTGCCCTGCATAAGCTTTATGCAGGGTAAAACGGATTTATCTGGGTTTAGACCCCATTGGGAGTTGGGCATCTGAGTGCTAAAGACAAGCACGCTACTGCGAGCTGTTTTCAGGTAAACTTGCAGCTTTGGGACAAGTGATTCAGACCCTGGGTCTGTGTCTGGAGCCAGACGGGAGTGTCTGGCTCAGCAAGACAGGGTGCTGGAGTCCTGAGCTGGCAGGGAAAACAGAAGCAGGGGTAGTCTTTGCACATCGGGTGGCAGCTCCCAAGGGGGTTTCTGTGATCCAACCCGTCACAGATGTACCCTTAGTTTTCTCATTTGTAATATGTAGCTTATGATACATACCCTATAATATGGGGACTTTGAGGAATAAATACAAAGTTTATATAGCATTTGGAGATCATTGGAGGGATTTATATAAATACAAAATATATTTATATGGGGTGTAACGTGTACTTAATATGGAGATAGGGTAAATGTAGTTTTGTTTTAATTTAACTTGTTTTTGTTTACCTTGTGGAGAGATGGTGGTGCAGGAGTCGTATATTAAAAAGACTACGTACCAGAGAGAACTGGTTGGATAAAGGAAGAGACAGCTGGAACTTTTGATCACATATACCTAGGTAACTTTTAGAATGTTGTTTTCTGTGTACTGTACCTTTCAGTGTTGACAATTCTCATAATTTTGTCATGAGTCTTGTGATATTTGGTGCTTTTCTTAAATCCCCATTTGATTATGTGAGAATCTCTGCTATGACTAAAGTAAATGCCTAGATCTCATGGTGGCAGAGAAAGGTTAAAATGGTAATTCTCAAACACCAGAAGGCAAATAGAGATAGTTAAGTCCAAAGCTAAATGCAAAGAGTTACAAAGGGATCTCACAAAACTGGGTGATTGGGCAACAAAATGGCAGATGAAATCCAATATTGCTAAATCCAAAGTAATGCACATTGGAAAACATAATCCCAACTATACATACAAAATGATGGGGTCTAAATTAGCTATTGCCACTCAAGAAACAGGTCTTAGAGTCACTGTGGATAATTCTCTGAAAACATCTGCTTAATATGCAGCAGTAGTCAAAAAAACTAACAGAATGTTAGGAACCATTAGAAAAGGGATAGATAATAAGACAGAAAATATCATAATGCCACTATATAAATCCATAGTATGCTCACACTTTGAATACTGTGTGCATTTCTGGTTGCCCAATCTCAAGAAAGATGTATTAGAATTGGGAAAGATACAGAGAAGGGCAATGAAGATTATCAGGGGTATGGAACAGTTTCCATATGAGGAGAGAGATTAAAAAGACTGGGTCTTTCAGCTTAGAAAAGAGATGACTAGGGAGGATATGATCAGGGTCAATAAAATAATGAACCGTGTGGAGAAAGTGAATAGGAAAATATTATTTCCCCCTTCATGTAACAAAAGAACCAAGGGTCACCATGAAATTATAGGTATCAGGTTTGAAACAAACGTAAGGAAGTATTTCTTCACACAACGCACAGCCAGCCTGTGGAACTCATTGCCAGGGGATATTGTCAAGGCCAAAAGTATAACTGTGTTAAAAAAAGAATTAGATAAGTTCACGGAGGATAGGTCCATCAATGACTATTAGCCAAGGTGGTTGGGGATGCAACTCTATGCTCTGGGTGTCCCTAAACTCTGACGGCCAAAAGCTGGGACTGGAAAACAGAGGATGGATCAATGGATAAATTGCCCTGTTCTGTTCATTCCCTATGAAGCATCTGGCACTGGCCACTGTCAGGAGACAGGACACTGGATTAGATGGACCAGTGGTCTAACTCAATATAGCCGTTCTTATGTTCTTATTAAATAAAAAGAAACCTAGTTGTATTATTTTTTAAAAATTCTTATGATTTTTAAGTCAATCTTGTGATTGTGAACACTTGGAATTAGCAATGGTGGGAGTATTCATGTCTGCAAAGCAGGCTCCCATCTTGAGTTCAGTTCACAGGCAGTCCTATCAGAGGGAAGTCATGTTGCACATTCGTATGGAGGCTTTTCTTTTATTCTGTCCTGGTTTGCTGTTCTCCTTTACTCTAGAATAAAGATAATTCAGACTGAAAGTATGTGTTTGCTTTTCCTGTACTGCAAAATGTTATACAAAGCTTATCCCAAATCTGAAGTTAACTCTTTCTGGGATTCAAAAATGCTCAGAGGTATTATTATTTTTCACTTTCATTTACCTCTGCATTTCCTCATTCCCACCTGCACCAGAAACCTATGTGCTACTACAGACACTGACCCAGCCCCAAAAAGATTCTACTAGTTTGGGATAGAGTTCAACTAAGTATCTGATCTCTTGCATGTTCTTCTGCTCTTGCCCTTTGAAGCCTTTGAGGGTATAAACATAAAAATCAGAATTTCTTACTTGAGTCTGAGATCCTATCAAGTCAGCCTGTGCAAAAATGTAATCTCTCTTGGCTTCTAAGCTGCACCTGGTCCTGCTTCCTTAAGCACTCATTCAGCACAAGAAAAACACTGACGAGGACAGAATATGAGACAGAGATAGATCTTTTGCAGCAGAGGGGAATTTTACAAACATTCTGGGGAACAAAACTTAATCAGAGGCATTATAACTCTGTCAATAATGTATTATACATGAAAGGGTCTGGTATATATATCACTTAGCAAGTTACATTCTCCCTTTTAAAGGGAGTTACTGTATGTAAAACACTTACCTGATTTGATGGACCAGTGCTTTCAAACTAGTCAGCACCTGCTCTCAGACTTGATATACTCCTGATCTGTTTCAAGTGCAGCCAAAGGATCAAGACTTAATTAGTGGTGAAATATCTCACACTGATTAGCTCAATACCAACTCCCTGAGGGACATAGATTTGTCTCTATTTGGAATCCCCACCCCATCCTCACATGCTTGTTAGGCGTTTTGTGGGTTTTTGTCATTTGGCAGACACTTACCTGCTGCGTGTGCTGCGCTGGAACGCTCCTCTTGGTAAAGGAGTCTTAGTGTCTTTAGGAAAAGGGAAGGCATGTTGTAGCAGCTTCATTTCATACTAATGCTCTAGCTCTGCCAAACCAAACAAGGC
This sequence comes from Chrysemys picta bellii, assembly GCF_011386835.1. Lineage (NCBI taxonomy): Eukaryota > Metazoa > Chordata > Testudines > Emydidae > Chrysemys > Chrysemys picta. The sequence continues at coordinate 33,519,178 of NC_088795.1, read as the reverse complement.
CAGGTGACCTGCCTCTCGTGGTGCTCTGCAAACAGACACTCTTGTTTCTTATTTGTTGGTCCATTGAGTTGTAAAGGAAATTCTTTTTTTTTTTCTCACCAGGATAAGTCACTCAGGTGTAATACTTCATTTACAAGACTGTCCTTGGGCAGCGGCAGCAGCAGTAGTAAACATAACCATCGCTCACGAAAAGAACCTTGCTCCCACCAAAAGCTTAAATTATAATGACATATTTTTGCAGTAATTAAGAGTAGGATTTTCACCGAAGTCTAATGGAATTAGGCGTCCCATTCCCACTGCAGTTCAAAGCCCCTGGTGAGGTTTCATTTGTTAATCTTTATTAAATGCTTTGAGATCTCAGATAGAAGGTGCAATAGAGGTGTAAAGTATTGTCATCAGGGAGCAAGACCAATGGGAATTCAGCACAGAAGAGACTCCACACTTTCACTGACTGATACCCAATATCAGTGAAAACAAAGGACAAACCCAATACACTCTATAATAGCCAGGCCCTGACCTCTCATTCACTTCTGGCGATAGCATTTTTTTTTTTTTTTTTGGTCATTAAACAGTACAAAGTGAAGTAACTTGGCTGTTCCCTTAATTTTTGCAAGTCTCTATATACATCTGTCTAAATATCCAGAGGCCTAGAGTGGAAAAAGAACTAAGAACATAATTTAAGTAGTATAGTGGTTGTCAAAACTAACTTCTCAGTCTTTGCTGGGATTCTTGATAGTAGGTGGGACTTCAAACAGTTTGGCTTGGCATCATTCTCACGCAGACAACTTACTGATGGCTGTGTTTTGGGAAGGGATCTATGCTTATTATCAGGTCCATGAATGAGAGCTGGAATATTTTGACTGAATGCTCACCTTCACTTTAAAGTGAAGATAATCCTGGAAAAGAAATTATAAAAGCAAGCCACTTTCTTCCAAAGATACATGACTGATAAGTAAATTAAAATGCTTCTGAAGTCTCGTATACAATTTGGAAGAGTATCCTGTTTAGAAACAACATAGCTCAGAGAACATTTCTTTGGCATTTCTCTTTCCCATGCTCTTGTTATTTTTAAGGACATTTACTTGATTTTCAGGTGTTAAGAGTTCATCTGCTTCTCCGATGGCTGTTGTCATAACCCTATGAGTGACATCATCATAATAATTTCCACAGTAGCCAGTTATTGTGCTTGTGTTGTTGCTCCAATGGAAGCAGTTTAGAGGGGAGTAATGGAGAAAGAGAGAATGAACAGACTGAAATGTATAGCCTATGTGCATGACTGACTTCTTTTTAGAAGACTGGAGGGAAACTTCACAAGGCAGTGGGCTTACAGCTTCTCTGTCTTTACACTGCTTCCCTGCCTCCATGGCAGCATGCTACACTTGCAAATATTCCCCTATTGGCCACTGTCCACACAAAAGAGGGTCTCTGAGGACAGCCTTAGGAGACTGGGTGCAAAGAAGGTACTTTCCTCAATTAAAGCTGACTTACTCATCATTTCCTTAGGAGGAGATTCCCCACCAGGTTGGTTGGAGGAGATAATGCCATTGACATGGACAGTCAGGGCCGGTGCAAGGAAGTTTCGCGAAACTTCCACCTTGGGCCCCCCCACCCAGCCCTGCGGCAGTTCCCCCCCCCCCCCACCACGCCTTGAGGCGCCCCCCCCCCTCAGCGGAGTCGTGCAGCAGCTCCCCACCCCAGCTCACCTCTGCTCCGCCTCCTCCCCGAGCACACCGCCCCCACTCTAATTCTCCTCCCAGGCTTGTGGCGCCAAACAGCTGATTGGCGATGCAAGCCTGGGAGGCGGGAGAAGTGGAGCGGTGACCGCGCGCTCAGGGAGGAACGCTGTAAAAAAAAAATTGGGGACACCGCTTTTTGATGCCCCCAAATCTTGGCGCCCTAGGCAACCGCCTAGTTCACCTTAATGATAGCACCAGCCCTGTGGACAGTAAACCTGGTACTGCCTCCTCCCGACATACAGATGCTGGGTCCAAAAGAACACCAATAAAGGGGCTTCTGCAGGGTGCAGAGAAGAAATGGAGGATATAGCAAAGGTAGCTTTCACCTTCAGTGGTCACTGTGCACCCACCTCTTCTGGGGTGTAGCTCATGGAGAAGAAAGCAGAATAACTATTAGCATGTACAATAGCAGAACAAAGTAGTATAGAGCAGTGAGAGAGCAATAATAAATAATAATACCTAGCTCTTATCTAGAGAATGAGAAAGCTAGAAGAGGAGGCAAAAATAGTTAAAAGTTAAAATGAAAGAAATTAGAGGTGGAAAAGACCTTCTAAATCATCCGGTTAATCCTCTCAATGCAGGACTGTTCTTTCCATAATTCATGTGATTTTTCCAATCTTTTGTCATAAATAGGAGACTATCCTAATCTAATCAGGATCATCACTGAGAAGTGTTTCCTGGCATTTACTTAATTTAAAAAAGTTTTCTTCTTTAATTCCATCCTACGGCATTGATACCTACTGTGCCTCGTAAATCTGCGTGTGTGAGAGACCTCAGATGTGGCCAGAGCGGACAGGAAATGGGTGCTGGTGGGGAAATACTGCATCCTGCCACTCATCTCTAGTCTTCTGTATTCATTTTACTTGCACTATTTTTTTAAAAAATGGGGCCTAATTTAGAAAAATGCAGAGCACTCTCAGCACCCACCAACATCCAAGGACTGTGGGCGCTCAGGACTATTCATGTTCAGGTTCAAAATAGACAAGATTTTTACTTCCTGGCTTTAATTTTATATTTTCAGGCATCTGAATTAATGGGAGGCTAATGTGGCTAACAAGCCTGAATCCTTATGGTCATGGTTGGTGTCCATAATAAGGGGGGAGTTTTGTGAGCCATTCAGAGATCTGATCTTTCTGTAAATCTGATCAATATGTTTGACCAGCTAACGGCTAGTAGAGCTTTTTGTGTTGCAATATCAAACCCTTATGTTTTATGGGTTTATGCCTGAAAGCAGCTTTTAAAAAAAATAATTCTTGGTTGAATCTTGTCATGTGAAGTCTCAGCCTGCAAGGAATTTTCTTTAATTAAATTGGCTGTTTTAAATGGTTATGTATGCAGGCCACTTTGAAGGAGGGTGAGCTTCTTGACGATTACCTCTCTGCCCAGCCTCCCACTCTTGGCTTCTCATTGTTAATATGCTGCAATCTGTAATCCAACGGGGAGACGCAGGTCAGAAATTTAGAAACATTGAGTGCAACCTTTAGGCCACTGAAGTCAATGAGGGTTTTGCCATTTATTTCAATGGAGCTAGGATGTCATCCATTGTGTTTAAAAAACTAGACATTTCTTCACTTTTTCAAGGCCGAGCAAGCTTTCTAGCTCTCACATTCACATAAAAAAAAATCTAAAAGAATGGCAGTAGCTATGTCGGTGGGAGAGCGTTGTGCACATGAGCACTTATGTCGGCAAAACTTATGTCGCTCAGGAGTGTGTTTTTTTTCCCACACCCCGGGGCGACACAAGTTTTGCCAACATAAGGGGTAGTGTAGAACTACCCTAGGGTCCTCCCTACTTTTGTCTCCATTTTAACCTCCTTTCCATGTCCTCCCATCTGCTCCTGATCAGAGAGAGTCATTAGTGATTCTCTTTTAAGGCTCAATTGTTCAAATTGCTGAGCCCCCTGAACTCCCATTTATTTCCACATCCCATTCTTATTTAGATGCCTATCATTAGATACCCAAATTTTAAAATGCTGCTGTAATCCATTACATGGCCTGATTGTTTCCGATACCATGTTAATTCCATGGTGCCCTTCTGGTCTATTTAAAAGCCCTAGACCTTGACCCAGATCACTTTTGGGAGCATCCACAACTGAAGCCTATAATGGGAATTATGAATGATGAGCAATTTGCAGGATAGAAAATGCTCATAGGAAAATGTTCTTATTTATGCTACATTTGAGATCTTCTAGAAAGTGAGGGCTTGTATTCCGGAGAGCAATTCAATATTTGTGGCTTTCCCTATGACCATGAGGTTGATATTTCCCCACTGTTCTTGTACAAAAAGCATCTAGGGGTTGCTTAACATTTAAAATAATAAAATAACTGGCCATTCACAGCCACTTCATGTCCCAAAAATTCCCATTGCCTACATGTGCCAGATAGGACACAAAGGAAGCCGGGCTGGTAAATACGGTGTGACACTCCGCACCCCATATTCACCATAGTAATAAGATTATGATATAATCATGATGCATCTTGTACAGGATATGCCATGTGAGGTGTCTATGTAAAAGTTATAGTTTTCTGAATATGATTATCTTATTTGTATGAATGCATAATTTTTGTACCTGGAGTTATGAATATTAACTATGTATTTGTATTTTAAATGTGCTTGCACCAGGGTAAGATTCTCAAAGCTTTATATACAGTCTGCCAGCACACTGTGATTGGCCTATTCAAGTTGAATGGCCTATAAACAAGGACAATGGGCCATGGGGAAAGCTTGCCTTCACCTGATGCCTGATGAACTGTCCTGGGGACTCTTCAGTCAGCCTATGGATAATGGCTGCCATGATTCATCGAAGTATGCAAGGGTATGTGACTAGATCACATGATACTGAACTCCATTTTGGTAACCGTATTTTTCCACAAACTGGGCTGGGAACTTGGCTTGGAACAAAGGGTTCCCACCATATGGAAGAAGCTATAAAAGGGGGATGTGACATCACCAACTGGCCTCACTCCCTACATAAGGGAACCCCTGGAAACACCTGAGGAACAAAGACTGAACTGGAAAAAGAGCTGGTCCCAGGCAGGAAAGAAGGATGCCTGCCTGTGTATGAATCCTTGGTGGACTGTTTATACTATCTAACAGGTTGAGACACTGCTTAATTCAAATCCTATCTAGTATATTAGGCTTAGATTGTGTTTTTTGTTTATTTGCTAAGTAATCTATATTGATCTGTTTGCTACCACTTATAATCACTTAAAATCGATCTTTCTGTAGTTAGTAAATCTGTTTTATATTTTACCTAAAACAGTGTGGTTTGAGTGAAGTGCTTGGGGGAAAATCTCAGCTCAGGAACAAGAGTTGGTGCACGTCCACTTTCCTTTGTAGACGTGATAGACTGGGTAATAATTTCAGACTGGTCAAGTTCTTGACCATGGCAGGATGGTACAGCTCTGGGGTCCCAGGCTGGGGTGCTTGGGGTATATTGGCTGGAGCCTCTCTGTTGTTGGTTCATGCAGTGGCTGGCCAAAGCATTCATGAACACAGCTGGGTGTGGTTCCTGACTGTGGATGTTTGTGTGAGGGCAAACTTGGAGGGCATGGCAGCTTGTCACAACATCACAGTGTGAGAGGGAACCCAGATTGGTGAAACAGAGGGCTCATCAATACCCCAGTTATAGGTTGCACCCTGGGGAAATCTGTCACATATGGCTCTATTTTACTAATCCCCTTGAATGTCACAGAAAAAAATAGGCTATATCCAACATGGGTGGGTACTGGTGTGGCTTTGTTAAGGTACTGCATACATCCATAACATATTTGTGTAATAGCAGGTAAGATTTGAAATTTTACTGCACATCCAGAAGGCGCAAAACATCTCACTCAAGGATCACATAATTTTTTTATTACTGTATTATGGGAGCATCTAGAGGCCTGAGCCATGACTGAGACCCCATTGTGCTAGGGGCTGGACATATACATCATAAGAGACAATCCTTGTCCTGAAGAATGTACAGTTGTTGATCAATTATATAATCAATTTCTGGACAACATTTTGGTTCATTAAAAAAATATGCTCAAGAGACCAATATCCATTGTCAGTCAGGTTTATTAATAGAGACAGGAAAAAGGTTCTGTTTGATACCAGTCTCCAAGGAACTATCCCATATAGCAATGGTACATTCACCTTCTGTAGAAGGTGTGCTCCCCAAGTTACACATTTCAGTTGCTATTATTAATATAATTTTACAAGTTACACATCTCTTCCCTGATCACTAAAATCCAACCTAACTTGTTGTTCTGTTCCTTCCTTATCTTTGTTTTGGATATTAGCAATCCAGATACTGGTCCGCGAAGGTACTTCCCTCGTTTGTACTAAGACATAGAATGAATGTAACTGGATTCTGACAAGTTTCTGATCTGCTTATGCCAAATGCTTTCTTCAGAAAATGCAAGGAGTTATGGGATTCTTAGCATACAGGAACAGGATTAGGGTATAGGCCAGTTTAGGCTATATCAGGGGTAGGCAACCTATGGCACGTGAACTGATTTTCAATGGCACTCACTCTGCCTGGGTCCTGGACACTGGTCCGGGAGGCTCTGCATTTTAATTTAATTTTAAATGAAGCTTCTTAAACATTTTAAAAACCTTATTTACTTTACATACAACAATAGTTTAGTTATATATTAAAGACATAGAAAGAGACCTTCTAAAAACGTTAAAATGTATTACCGGCACGCAAAACCTTAAATTAGAGTGAATAAATGAAGACTCGGCACACCACTTCTGAAAGGTTGCCGACCCCTGGGCTATATCATTGTTACAATATTTGTGCTTAATGTTATTGGCACTTAATAAGTACTAATATATAAATATGGTGCAGATAACAGATGTTATTAATATGATATGATAGCCAGCATATATTCATCAACACAGTCTACTAAATTATTTTTAATACAATTTCTCACCAGACATACACACAACAAAACAGGATTAAATTAACCCGTGCAAACATCAGTGGGGTACAAATACAAACACTCAGAACAAAGCCAGCCTGTGCCTTCACACCTATTTGGTGCAATGACATGTCTCTTTAAGGCTACTGTCGCTGGGACGGATGGAGCTGATATACCATGCACTAAACCCCAGTGAACTTGAAGAAGCTGATGAGCCTGTGGCATTACCAAAGAGACCTCTGAAATCTATTGTCACATCTGCCAAGCCACTTTGCTCTGACCATAGTTCATTGTAACCAATATTTATTTACCGTTTAGGCCTATTCAGCAGCAGAACTAAAACAGAGAAGCAGTAAATCCCACTACAATCTCCTCCATTATATGACTCACTTTGTTAGAACAGAACAAGGGGTTCAGCTCTGCTGGACCACATCAGGTTGGTCTGTGTGAAGTATCACATTTTAGATTCAAATCCCTGCTAAACCCTCTGCTTATGCTCATGGTTAACATTATTTTTATATCTGTCTTCAGAGATGACAGACAGAAGCAGCTCGCACATAGCAGTGATGGCAGCAGCAGCTTTTAAAGGCAGACTCCATAGATTAAAGGGCGATACACTGAACATTGAAATCCCACCACCCCAGTGTCTACTGATTACATTGGGAGTAAAGCTGAATGACAAACATGTTTCCAATCTGCCTAGCCCATGCAGCGAAATGGAGCAATCTGGCCTGAAAAGGGATTTAGACTTTTGTTGTGCCTGAAGAGGGGGAAAAGCTGATCTAAATCCAGCAACAATGCTTTCCCTCTTGGTGATCTTGGAGATAAGAAGCAAGAGGCTGGACACAGTTCATATCCTACTTCTCCCCATCTCCCCATGTACCCCACTCAAAGACAAAAGAAAAAACGGCCATACTGGCAGAAATAGAGCAAATGATACTGTCTGTCGTCATTCATATGAAACATGTTGTATAATATATGGAGTCCGCTGGACGTGTCTGCTCTAACACTTCTAAAAATGATAGTGCGCTATTCTTCCAAACCACCTAGAGAAACATACGATTCTTTCATACATCAAAAGCATTGCCTTTAATGATATGACCCCATAGGTGTGATTGGGGTTTTATAGACAAGTAAGGTCCTTGCCCCAAGTCGCTTGCAGGCTAAATTAGATAGATATCACAGCAAAAAATGACAACAGACCGCAGTAGTTAGAGGTGGGGTACGCAAAAAGGAGAGACATCAAAAGATAAAGGGAAAGGGAATACTGCTTCAGGGGGAAGGTTATTTTACAAGGGAAGCAGATCATGTGATTTGTTTGATTTTGTGTACGTAACATGTGCCATATCATGCACGTCACTGAAAATGTCATGAAGAACCAGCCATTAAAAATCTGTATTTACCTATTGCCATGAGGACTATAACATGCAATTACAACCCATTTTATAAGATCTCTGCCAGACCCATGGAAAAAGCTAGATTCCCCCCCACACACCCCATCCTAAAGAGATGAAAAGGTTAAAAAAATACTTTAGAAGTTTGGATGGCTGTAGGCAAATCTGCTCTTGGCTTATCATTATAGGCACTCATTTAAAAAAAATTATGTGGAAGGTCAATCCCCTTCAGAAGGCAAAGAGGCTCGCTTGCTTGTGGCAGAATTGTGGATGATCCCCTATGATGGCTGTGAAGAATACCAACAAAATGGTTGCCAGAGAGCAGCAGCAGCAGCCGCCACTGCCGCTTCTGTTACTCCATGGATGCCCCTTGCTACTGGCATTAGTGCAGGGCTTTCTCGTTCACAATTATTAAAGCAGTCTCCAGCAATCTCTTATTCCTACCATATTTGGGAAGCAGCATTCAGATGCAGATTGCCTTAAATCCCATCAGCCCATTCAACTGTTTGCGCATGAGTGTGTCTGCCTGTCTTTTATATGTATTTATACATATATACAGTCCCCCACTCCCACCTGCACACACACACACACACACACACACACACACACACTCTACCCCATCATTAAAAAATAAAGCTAAAATTGTCAGAGGAGACTGTTTATTTTCCAGGCTACTTTGTCAGTTGCTCATGTGCACGTCTTATAAATATTTCATACGAAACATTTAACATTATTCTTTCCCCAATCGGATCAGCTTTGAAATGCTCCTCAAAGTGAATTCTCCCCTAACAATGGCTTGACGCAAAAGCCTTTTTTTCTCTCTTAAGAAGAAGAGGCTGCACATGGTCTGCTGCCCTAGCAGCATGAATAGGTTTTCTTTAATGGAAAATAAAAGATACTTTACATTAATTCAGTGGGGGGATGGAAAGCTGGGCACATATGTACCTTGCGCTTCAAACATGGAGGGACATCGTACCTTGACCTTCCCTCTCTGGTCCCATGCCTATTACTCAACCTGCATTAGAACTGTAATGGGAAGTGACAAGTTTATGTAAATGATCCACACAAGGATTTTGCTCTTGTAAAACAGAGCAGTTACTGTGGGCTTTCTAATTATTTCATGCCTTGTGGTTCTGCGATGGGGCAAAGATGACTATACTTGAAAAGTATATTGTGATTGACAGGTCATTGTCCCCCTGGAACTCATTAAGGCCTGTGCTTTGTAAGTGGGGCGGGGATGGGGGGAATCCCTACCAGGCAAAAATATATATATATATATATATCAGTGCCAGTAGTTCTTTTGCTTCACTTGTTGGGATTTTTGTGTTGGTGGAAAAATCAGGGTGTATCTGAAAAAAGCACTATCTGCTTTCCTACAACTGGACCAATAATCCTCTGCCTTTTGATTGTTTAACCTATATATTTAAGAGCAATATAACTGTCAGGAATATACCAACTCTTAGTTTTCAAGTCTGTTGGATGCAGATCATTTTCTATAGTGAAATATTCACTGAAGGAAGACAGAGAGAGGCTATATCATCTGCCATTGGTGAACGGCTAATATGTGATTTATGGAAATGCTTCCCTATATGTACATATGGCTGTCCTGCTGCCAGTGGGTTACCTGTTTGTAAGTTGGATGTCCAGAAAAAAATCAATTAAGAAAGAAAGGCAAGCAAAATGGCAATTTGTTAGGTGAAAGCAGATCCTCTGTCTTTTGAAACATATATCACATGCCAACTATGGGGAAGGGGAAAATCCCATTCAGTCTGCTGCCTTAATACATCCCATTGTAGAGCTGGTTTTGAATTCTGATGTTGGTTTTAGATGTAACACAGTTTAGCATAAAATCAATCCTGTGTTAACTCTAAAGTGGTTAAATTTTACAGGCTCTGAATTCATTCTTTTCCTACCTTTATGGTTTGTGACTGAAGTGAGCTCTCCAGAAAGGCTTAAGGATTGGCACATGGTCCACAGCTGAATTCTCCTGTCAGTGGACATTGTCATTGTGGGCACTCTGGGCTGTCTTGAGTTTTGCACATTAACAATGAACATTTTGGGACTTTCCAGATAACAGTTGGTTAGGAGGTGCTAGTTAATCTATGACCTTTCCAACTACCCATTTGTTTATGTTTGGTTGATGCAAGATTCCAGCCGGGTAACTTATGATTTATTTATCATGTTCAGGAATGGGCTGGAGTTGAAATTACAGTTACCATCAGTGATACCTAATAGCTTTGTGGGGAACTGAATAACCTAATTCATCAGTAACCCACCCAAAAAAGTCCAGGTCATGGTGTTAAATACTCAAACTAATTACCAAAATTGACTTTCCCAACTTTGGACCACAAGCAGTGTTTCATTGACATTTACTATCATTACCATAACAGGAAGAAAGCAAATTAGAAAGAGAGACATAATAAAAACAATGAAAAGAAAAAGAAGTGTCCCTGAAAGCCAATTGTTCCTTGGAGTAAAAATAAATTAATAGTGGTCTCAGCCCTGGGTTAAGGTGGGTTTTCAAATCACTGAACATTGGCCTAACTTGACTCATATTTAAGTTATGTGAAGTATCATATGAGTGTAGGTAAGATGCAACTGTGTATATTCTTATTGCACATCTTAGTTGAGTCAGGATCAATAGAAATGACAGAATGCACTTGGCTTTCACATTCCAGAGCGAGTTTGCAATACTGGTTAGAGAACACATCATTTTACTGTAAACTGAGCAAATAAGTCTCTTACTGATTTCCAGATCAATGAACACGGGACCCCACAATGCTATTTTTCAAAGTAGAACTTCCCTTTAACCATTTGAAGCAGGAAATTCTATCTCCATCAAGCAGACTTAGTGCTGTGATTGACTTTTGTTTGTCAGTAAAGCTGTGGGAAACAGTTTTCCTATCCATCAAATATTTTGAAGAGTTTGATTTTTTCCCATCTTGAATCAAGACAAAAGTCAAAATCTTGAAAATTTAGCAAATCCAAAAAAATTTCACTTTCTGTCAGTCAAAACATTTTGTTTCCATTTTAATCTTTTTTCACCTTTTTTTTTAGCCTAAGTCATTTTGAATTAGAAAAACAGAATTTGTTTCAAAAAAATGTCAAAATGGAACATTTCAACAATTTTTAAAACTCCCCTTCCCCCCTCCCCCCAGCATTTTTTGAGGTGGGAGATTTGTTGAGACTGACCCTGAAACAATTTCCATTTTGATAAATTGGTATTTTTTGATGAAAAATATTGTAAAAAATGCCTGACCATCTCTATTCATCAGCAGTCATTGCTATTTACTATTATTAGGTTACGTAAATCCCCTTAAAGTGGCTGTTAAGCACATCCTGATTAAGCAGAGTATACCATACTCTTTGAAAATCATTATTCAGTAATCTACACATGCTGCAGAAACACTTATTGCAGTCTATATCTTCACTTTATGTAGATTTAAGCTTTGTTAATCAAAAATATTGAAGTCAATGTTCCAGTTGCAGCAGTAACTCTGACAGTAGTTACTGACTAACTCCCCATGTAGACCCTGCTAGTGTGCATTGATGTAGTCCTGCTTCAAATAGGACTATATAAATGTGCACTAAGGAACATTTAGCGCATGCCAGCAGGGTCCTCACAGGGGAGTTAAAGAGCAACATAAATAGTGTGGACTCCAGGGTCATGCAGACAAGCCCAAATATTCATGGAAAGTTCGCAGGCTGGATGAAACTATTCTGTGGGCTGGATACGTTTGACACCCCTTTAGATAAGGGTACATGTCCGGGCAAGGGGAAATGGCATTGAAGAGCGCTTACCCTCCAACTAGAGAGTAGATATCCCAAGAAAAATAATCTTAAAATAAATCAAAGGATGAATGTAAATAATTACCAACATGGTTTGTCTTTATCCATTTCTGTCTGAATAACTTCTGAATGTGTCTTGTCAAGTGGCAGGCCTGCCATATGAAATCAGTTTGACACCCCAACTGTTCTTTAAATCCTCCCTGGTTCCAGTTCAAACTGCATCTTCAAACCAACATGAATTTTGTTCGTGTCCATTAAATCTCCATGGACGCTTTTCTTTAATTTTCTGGATAACTGACCTTTACAGACTGCTGTTGATGTATTTTGAGTTCAAACTTGTTTAGCTGGGTGATATGATGGAAATCACACATTACTTCTGCCCTGCCCCAGATTTCCTGAGCCTTAGAACTTGTCTTTACTATCAGAGTGCACCAGTTTAACTAAATCAATCTAGTTAAATCAGTGAAAGTACCTAGTGTAGACAATGTTTGAACTCTTAATCCTTTGTTATATTGATTTAGCTTATATGGTAACTTATTGGCATGATTTTTTTTTATTGAGTCAGTTGAACTGAGGCACCGTCTAGTATAGAGAAGGCCTAATTATTAGAACTATCCATATCTCTCTGGTTTGCAAAACTGGAAATTTCACAGGAATGTCCATTCTCTGGTACACCACTTCTAGTCTTAGCCAGAACCAGGAGGTACAATCATGTGAAAATTAAGTATGGGTTCAGTTCGGATTATCCAAACCGTCCAAGTTTTCTGAGCCCTGCTCGTACAAATCTCAAGAATTTCTTTCCTAGTCCTCATACAGTCCCAGCCCTTCAAACAGCCCCCCAGCTACCCCTACATGATTGCAGGTCTTTATTTTGTAAAGGATGGCATAGTGAAGACATGAATCATCACACCATGACTTTTCTTTAATATGTTAAAAACAGCAAAGACCATAGTTAAATCCCTGGATAAGAGAAGTGAGGCATGAACAGTGCAGGATTATGCTTTTGGTAACAAGAATTCAATGTGATGCACCACCCTACTCCTCCTGGTTACAGCAAAGAGCATTGACAAAGTAAAACACTGACCGTACGCATCTGGTAGGCAAACAGGACACTGGCCTGTTTTGTTGCTGACTTTTTCTCTGTAAAAGCTTCAGAACTAGAGCTGACCCACTTTACTACCAGTAACATCTGCAGTTAACCCGGTCTATCTGAATCTTTACTCCTCTCACACTCTACTGCTCTCTCACCTTACCCCTGTCCTGCTTTGAGACATACAGTTATTGCACAGCAAATGTTTTTTTTCTTCCCGAATATGACAAGGCCGGTATTAATTTGTCCCAACATTAGTCTGTTGCTTTTCTTTTCATTTTTATTACACATCTATATCTTTCTCAGAGGTCTTATTTACATAAAACAGTAAACTTGGATGCAGTTGTGCTTAATGAGTTTCAGTGTAACCACTACAGAGTACACTCACGCTTTCTATTAGGAATCATCTGACTGTGTTAAAAGAAAGAAAACTTCAGCAAACAGTGCCAGGAAACTTCTTTCCAAACTTTTTATTACTATAAAGAACAGTCATAAATTGTGAGTTGGGACTAGATGTTGCCCTGGCTTAAAGCAGAAACAGTAGTGGGATAAAACCCTGGCTCTGCTCATATTTCATATTTTAGGATCACTGGCTCCTTCCTGCACCTAAAAAGCCTTTGCTGAGAATGGTATAATAAAGTAGGCCAAATTCTGGTCCCAGTCACACCCACGTAAACCCACTGAAGTTAACGGGTTATACAGATATGTGAGATTTCGGCCCTGAGTGGCTTTTTTTATTATTATTACAATTCAGTTATCAAACTCTCAGAGATTAGACCGAAATTCTGCCCTGGGATTTATGTATTTAACTTCTATGTATTTTCTATGGAAAATCTGTCCACATATCAGAGTGCTGAATATAGCCCATTATCTCAAACTTTATCCAGTTCAGTTATAAATGACTCATGGGCAAGCCCTTATTACTGAGCGATGCTTCCTTGGCTTCAATGTAAAAGACTGGATAGTCATTTTGAAGATGTTGTGGGTGTTGCTGTGCATCACTTCACTCACTCACTTTCTTCTACTGTGAAAAATCAAAACTCAAAGCAACATACGTGAAGAATATTCCTACCCTTCGCTCATGAACTTAATTCTGTTGTTCTTTGTGACAGACTGACAATATCCTGAACAAACCTTATGGAATTAAGATAAAATTTATTTAACTCAGTTAAACCGTATTGAATTAGCATTAATACCTCTGGAGTACTATGTATTAAAAATACATTGTGACATTGTATGTACCTTCTCTAGTAGGAGGAGATGCTAAAATACTCCTGCTGGAATTCTGCGCCGCTGTGCAATGCAGAATTTGCTCAAAATTAATGTTCCCCCGCAGAATTTTATTTTTTCCACACAGAATTTGTGGTTTCTACCAAAATGTTTCCTTTAGCAGGAACTTACTTCAGAGCCTGTTGCTATACCTATTTTCCCAAAATAAGAGAACACTCCAATTGCAATTCAATGATAAATTCTGCTTTGTAGTTGTTTTTAACAAGAAAACAAATGTAACAGTGCTGCTACCCTACCTTAAGACAGACTGCTAAGGTGAATGAGGCACACACATAGAATACCCATACATATTCCAACTCCTAATAGGAAATGTTCTATTTGAATGACTTCTATTAGCAAGAAAACTAGGGTAGATCATCTTGAATTCTGATTTTACTTGTGGCACATTCTGCTCCAAAACATACATATCACCTTTAATAAACTATGAAGTCAAACAATTGGGAGCACCCCATCTCCTGGAATGTGCAGTACTGGAAATTTGACCAGAGCACTGGGTATGTAAGACAGGATTGGGAGAAGAATAGGTTTCTAGTATGGAAGCAAAAATTGGGAGACAGCAGAGTGAATGCATTTGGGACACGCCTGTAGCAGGATCATAGAGTAGGTCTTGGCAGGACCCATACTGAGGAGATTTCTATTACCTTTGTTATTTATTGTGATGGGACACCTGCTGCTCCAGTCTTCTTTGCTCTCACACAGACCTCCCAGAGACCTTCCTTTTGTAGACACCACCATGTAGTTTATTTACAGTGCTTCACCTCCCCACCTTTTACATACTCATGCAGTTGTACTATTTACAGACTCATTCAGTTTAACTGTTTAACTACTCCTGCTCCCTAGGGGTGGGAAAGGTCTCTCTACACAAAGAGCTCCCTTTATCAGGTCCACCTCGCCTTTTCCCCCTCTCCCTCTCCCCTGTGCCCCCCCCACACACACACACTTGGTTCCCGTGCTCTTTTATCCAGTCTCCTTGTTAATGGGCTAGTTAGCTTATTAGCTATCCATCCCCAATCTGACTTGATAATCAGGAACTCTTCTACTTATTCAGGCCCTCCCCATGGGCCTAATTGGTTAAACAGTGACTAGAGTGTTGGTTCAGGGACTGATTTCCAGCACACTGTCACATTTATTCTACTTATTTTGTTTTCGTTTTATAAAGATTATCCTTTGAGGAATAGGCCTTATTGGCCACAAGTAAATTCTCTTTTAGTGAATCATTTCTCACTGGCTCAGGTTGTAACACACTTTGTGAGTGTGAGGAACGTTAATCATGCTCCACCCTTGATACAATATAAACATAATTGTAAAAAGTTCCAGACATTGTTATAAGATATCAGATGGACAGGACTTCAAATAGGTCTGTTTTAAGAGATTGATTAGAAATCTAGTTAAAGGAAGAGATTTGGCCCTGTCCAGGTGATTCTGCATATTCCTATTGGATGAGGAGTAGGAGATGATGGCAGTAAACATACAGATACATTTTGACTGTGAGGACTTCTGGAAAGTCTCTTAAATTTTCTTAAGTGTACAGGGCATGGGAGATGGTGAAAGAACAAAAAACTTGAATTGGGGAAGAAAAAAACATGAGTGGCTGTCAGAAGAACAGTGAAAGGAAGCAAGTGCTGAGCAAAGGATTAGTGAAAAACAGATATGAAGGGCTGCAGGGAGCAGACGGTGTCTTTAAATAAGAAGGTAAAGTAGAATAGGGAATAAGTCTATAGAAAGGTATGCTGACAGCAAGGAAGGAGGGTTAAAAATAGTATAAGAAGGAAATTC
Source organism: Chrysemys picta bellii (assembly GCF_011386835.1). Classification (NCBI taxonomy): domain Eukaryota; kingdom Metazoa; phylum Chordata; order Testudines; family Emydidae; genus Chrysemys; species Chrysemys picta. The sequence continues at coordinate 33,503,196 of NC_088795.1, read as the reverse complement.
AAAGGGCTGAATTCTCAATTATACTAAACAAACATCAGTTTTAAGGCCCCCTTACATTGCCAGAGCAAAGAAAATGGGACTCAGTGTAACTGAGAATCAGGCCCAAACATTTTGGAGGTTTGGCCTGGATAAGACCCCCAAGAAAGTCTGAATGTTTAACCACAGCATGGCTGAACTATCTGAGCCTTCTGGGTCAGCAAAACTAGGATAGAAATATTGTGAAGATATCCCCTCCCATGCTATTTCAGTCCCAGACAAAATCCCAAAGTGCAGAGAGACACAAAAGTGAAATTCATGGTAATTATTAATTAACAATAGTAATTCTTTTGAACCTGCGGGAAGATTCATTTTGAGTTATGATTGATGGCTCACAAAGTGAAGTAGGGATATGGTTCTCATTTTATATTTTATTATTTAGTACATCCTTAATCTAAAAAAAGTAGATGATAAGAAAAGAAGATCCCCTCAGTTCTTTTACATGACCTGTGTTCCTCTAGGGCTACATCTACACTTGCAGCTGGGGGCGTGATTCCCAGCTACGTAGACATACTTGTGCTCACTGTAATCGAGCTAGCATACCAAAAACAGCAGTGTAGACACAGTAGAGCGGGCAGGAGAGAATAGTGACATGGGCTAGCTACCCCGAGTACAAACCCACCCAGACCCCCAGGAGTATGTATTCAGGGCTTCTAGACTGCGCTGCCGCTGCCCATGCTACCATAGCTACACTACTATTTTTAGCATGCTGGCTCTGAGAGCTAGCACAAGTAGGTATCCACGAGCTGGGAATCACACAACCTTAACTCCAAGTGTACATGTAGCCTAATTTTTCATTCAAATGCTGTTCTAGTTCCAGAGCAGAGCCCACGTCTTTATGTGCTATGTAAATCACCTTGCTGTATAAATCACCGAGGGCACCGCATGCAAATGTTAAGTAACAGCAATAGTCAGAACTCCTGAGCTGCAGAACATTTTCTGGCATGGAAAGAGTTATGGATCAGGACTATGCAGACTCTGCATAGCTCTACTTTCAGAGACATTCCAATTTAGATGCCTGAAACTCGGCACTCCTCAGTCAGATGAATGAATGAAAATGAAGGGGAAAGAAAAGAAAATTCATTGTGAAGTATTCCTTAGCCTTATCATGTAATTGTGCTGCCCTACAGACCTTGGGTATAATTTTCCAAAGTGCCTAAGTGACATAGGAGCCTAAGTTCCATATTCACAAGTGACTTAGGAGCCTAAGTGCCACTGACTTCCAATGAGCTCCCAACTACCTAAGGGCAGGGCCGGCTCCAGGCACCAGCGTAGCAAGCTGGTGCTTGGGGCAGCACATGGAAGGGGGCGGCACGTCCGGCTCTTCAGCAGCAATTCGGCGGCAGGTCCCTCAGTCCCTCTCAGTGGGAAGGACCTGCTGCTGAATTGCCACTGAAGAATGAAGCAGCGGCGGTAGAGTCGTGGCAGAAGTGCCACAGATCGCGATCGCGGCTTTTTTTTTTTTTTTTTTTTTTTTTTTGGCTGCTTGGGGCAGCAAAAACCCTGGAGCCGGCCCTGCCTAAGGGCTTTTCTACATGAACAATTAGACCGCAGCAAACTGAGGTGTGAATCCATCCCGCACAAGCCTGCTGCCATCTAATTGTCCATGTATTCCCTGCTGACATGCGTTAACATTTCATTAGAGTGCTTTGAGCTAATTCTGTTGCAAAGAGAACTAGCTCAAAGTGATCTAACAAACTGGTAATGTGCATCAGCAGGGTACACGTGGACAGCTAGACTGTGCGGGGCAGATTCACACCCCAGCTTGCTGCAGTCTAATTGTTTTAGTAGACAAGCCCTAAGTCACTTTTAACAATGGGACTTGAAATCCTGACTCCACTGATGTCAGAGTTTTTGCCATTGACTTTAACAGAGCCAAAATTTCACTCCTAGGCACCTAAGTCACTTAGGCACTTTTGAAAATGCATCTCCAGTAGCTAACACTATTTTCATCCTTTCCTCTGCAGGGAAGATCTGATTCAAATCCCATTGAAGCCAATGGGAGCTTTCTATTGATGTCAAATAATTATGGATCAGGACTTTAGTGACCTCCTCACCTCCTGAACCTCTTCCTTCACAGTTAGCAGTTGCCACCCTCACCTGTTTTCTTTAGCTGATGGTTGTGTTAGCTTCCTTTTATTTCAGGCCTGGCAGCAGTGAGGACAGCCAGGTGTGGGGAGAAAGGTGAGTGGCACAAACTTCAAGTATGAGTCATGGTACATGTGCTATCAGGGAGCAACTACTGTCTCTAAAACATAGAAGTAGCTGCAGGCATGGGTCTGGGTTTCTATCTGAACTTTTCCAAGTTCAGGGGTGGTCAGATCCAGGAGTTCCATTTGGATGCATGTCAACATAAAAAAAAGAAGTCTGGGTTTGGAAGGACTTCAAAACACATTGTGTCTTGTATTGTATTGGGCACCATTTCGGTATACAAACTAGGCTGTCCATGGGTTCTCAGTTCATGTCCAAGATAACAAGGAGGGAAAACAGCCAAAACCAAATGCATCATCGTCATCTACTTGTGTTCTCCCAGCATGATAGAACTGACCTGTAATTAATGTGTCTTCCAACCTCTCAGTGTTTTGTCTTGTGCAGTTTCGTTTTATGCAGTTCTATCCCATACAAAACACTTAATTAAAAGATAGTTAAAGTTAAAAGAGTGTTATATTATACTGCCACAAAACCAACCAAATAGTTCTCAACCTCCCTATGACACACATACTAATCCCTCCACCACCCTATTATTATTAGGAAGTTAGTTGTCTAGCCACTTCCTCACTGCCACATGAGAATTGATCATTTGGCATCACCCCAAATACTTTCAGGTGCTACCATAGGCTGGCACAATTGTGCCCTTAATTATTATTGAGAGGTGAAAAGACGCATCAATATGTCAATAATAGGTCAGCTCTAAGGTACTGGGAAAGCCAGAACAAATGATGATAACGCAGATGCATTTGGATTTAGTTGTTTTTCTCTCCTTAGCATTTTAAAAGCCCGGTTAAAAAGGCAAGAGCTTATGAAAATCTTGGTTTGTATAATAAAATGGTACATGATGCAATATCAGTAGAAGCACATTTTTCACTCTGGAATTGGCTGCTCCAAAAGTGAACTCTATTAAAGGAGATACATTTAGATAGAAAAACACCTAGATTTGGGGAAATGAGCTTGATCATCTAACTCCTCTAGTTTTCGCCACCTATGCAAATAGCTGTGACGTTGATCTGCTCTGCAGAGTTTACATCTGCCTGTCTCTCTAAAAGTCTGGGAATTTCCTGCAAAGCATGGAACATGCTTGAGGCATCTGTTTTTTTATTTGCCAAAAAAGGTGTATTGTTGGCTTCTTTCCACAATTACTTAATTCAGGGACTATGAAAAGGATGAAAATGGAAAGCACCTTTCAGTTACTAAATGCCACTTACATGATTCTGAATCTGGATAAATTAAGTCACAAAAGTCACCACAAAAATCAAACCCTAAAGTAAGTCACAGCGGTTTCCAGTTGCCCAGCTGTAAGCACCATTAAAAAGCTGTAACCAAGGCAGAACAATGTAGCACAGTGGTTAGAGCAGAGGAGTCAAAGTAAAGACTACCGGGTTCTGTTCCTTTATTGAGTGCTTTGGGGCAAATAAAGTAACTACTCTGTGCCTCAGTTTACCCATCATTAAAATGGGGCTGATGTTGCTTACCTACGTCATGGTTGTGGTGAGGCTGAATTTATTCATACTCAGTGTTGCCAACTCTCATGATTTTACTGTAAGTCTCTGGATATTTGGTGTTTTTCTTATTGCCCCAACTCCTGGAGTCATGAGGACCTCAGCTTTCATTTAAAAAAAAGACCTCTCACTTTCTCTCTCTTGGTTGTGGAAAAGAGTGAACATATGATCCCCTAAATGCTCAAACACAAAGAGGCAAATAAAAACAACCCACCATTTATTATTTCACAAACCTCATGATTTGCAAGCCAATCTCATGATGTTTTTAGAGTCTGACTCATGATTTTGAATGCTTGGGGTTGGTAATACTGAAAACTTGTAAAGCACTTCTGAGATCCTTAGTATAAAATATTATTATGAAACCAGGCCAAGGTTTTCAAGAGTGACTACTTATTTTGGTTGCCTCCCTTTTTTGGTGCCCAGCTTGAAACACCTGACAGGGGCCTGAGTTTCAGAGGGGGGGCACTCAGCATTTCTGAAAACCAGGCTGCTTTAAGGTGTCTCACTAGTGTGAAACCAGATAGTCCTGCAAAATGGAGCGAATGCAAACCTCGGGCCATCAAAATAACCCAAAACCTCCAATATTCCCCTAGAATCACCCTTGTCCAGGCAGACCAACAACAAAAGCCTTTGTGCCCTCAAGAACTTTTTCCTGACGTCTGACTTCGCTGACCATTGTTCAGCGACTGACCATTTTGGCCTCCCTTAATGAGCTGTAGGATTATGCCTCAATTGTTTTGTTAGAGTGGCTGACTTTCCTGGGCCATTGAGTCGAGTTTTGGTCTACTGACTGTTTAGATTTTATGTATCGTCCTAGATGCCTGGATTTGGATACTTCAGAAAATAACAACATATATACATAAATTGAGAATAAATTGACCTCACCAATTCAGCAAGTACTGAAAAGACAACGCAGTCATTGGAACACAGAATGAGGAAAGGAATAAAGAGATTGGAGACTGGAACTTGTCTTAAGCCTCCTGTCTACTCTGTTTAAATGTCTGTCTTGTTCCAAGGATGATTTGCAGCTATGTGGCATTCAGTTATCACTTCCTGGACTCGACACATATTGAGAATACACCTACCTACACTGAGCTATGTAAAAGCCAGATATCAAATTTACATAAATTAACATAAAATTTACATAACCATGACTTATTAGAAAAAAGTTTTCTTTAATTGCCATTCAAGGGAAATTTAACCCATCCCTTTCAACCAATTCCCCATGGCAACTTCAGAGGCACATCCCTATCTCTTTCTCTGGGGGCCTAAGGATGCCTCTTTTCCTCTGTGGTTCCTCATCACTCTCTCCTCTATAGTTATTCCATTATCTCTTTGACTCCATTTCTCTCCTCTTCCCCATCTCTTTCTATTCCTCCTTACCCAAGTCCTGATACATCACTTGCACGGAGCAATGGAGCTTAGTTAGCTGACCCAGCTGTTGCAGCAGCTACTTGGTGCTGCATTGCTGTTGGGCTGGCAAACCAGTTTTACGGTCAGACTTCTTTTTTTTCAAATGGCAGCTGTTTGAAATGTGCTCAGAGATGCAGAATATTAGAAACCCCTACTGAAATGGATAGGAGGCAGGTGAGAAATTCAAAAGTGCATGATACATGCAATTTATCACTAGGCTCCAGAATTTATCACACAGTTATTATCACTATATATATAGTATAAGTATATTCTTATTTAAAACAATATCTAATTACCTATAGCTAATCATGACTGCAGTTTTCCTTGGTGTGTTGTACTTGTAAAATTAAAAAGAGCACTGATGAGGAGATATCTAGACTGAGTGTTAAATAGCAAAGGAGAGAAAAAAATTCCCACACTTTCTGCAAATAGACAAATGTTGCTGAGCTGATTAGGACACGTCTAACTCCAAACCTTAATATAGGGGCTATAGGTTACCATTATACAAACAAGTACTAAAATATTACAATTTTAATGCAAAATTATGGAAGTTTTTCTTAAATATCTACTACAAAATTACTACTGTCATTGTCTTGATTTTCATACAGTAAGCTGATGTGCAATGTGTTTTTTTATTTCAATCTTCCCTCTTAGGCTTAGCCACAAAACTCAACCACATACTTATTCAGCAAATTAACTAATTTAACTTCTTCACAAAAAAAAGCTCAGATCTTCATAGGTTTTGGCAGAAAAGACTGGAATTATGATGTCAGAGTGATGCCATAACTATGGTTCAACCACAACCGTGGTTCAAAGAAATGTGGATTCAAAGAAGGCCATAGCCCACACTGGACAAATTCTGAACTAATTTACACTGTGGTAGAGTAACTTAATTGACTTCAGTGGAGTTACTCTGGATTTGCCCTGGTGTAACTGTGATCATAATTCATGCACACCATGTGGTAGATTACAAATATCCCTATATGGAAAGTTTCTGTTCACCATAATCAACCCTTTGGGCCAAAAGTCTTCCCTCTTTCACTCCCACGTAAATACATTAAATTCATGACTGTAACTTATAAGAGAATATAGGGAACATGTAGATTCTTTTTAAAGAAGTGGCATGACATTACTAACATATAAACTTCATAAAAGGTCATAAATGGCTCCTCCCTCCACCCCTACAGGAAGATGGAGAGAGGTAGTCTCTTAGGTAGAAAGGTCCAAAAGAGTTATAGGCTGCCAGACTGATCATGGAGCACTGGTTGAATATTCACAGGGTGAGACCACTTATTAACCACGCAGGCTCTCATGTCTTGCACTGGCTTCCAATTCTAAATGGTTTTAAGATGTAGCCCCTAGTAGAGCACACATTATAGTAATTTAGTCTTAAGGTGACAGCGCAAATATATGAATTACCGTGGGTATGTCTGCTTTGGAAAGAAAAGGCTGCAACCTGCTCACCAGATGCAAATGTTAGAAGGTCATATTGGCTACTGATGAAAGATGGCCACCCAGCAATAACTGGGAATCTAACTAGACTGCCACCAGCCGGGCGGGTGGGGAACCATCTTCAACTGGTGGAACAGATGTAATTTTTGCCATATGTTCCAGTTGTTATTTCTGAACCACCAATATCACCTCTGTCTTCTCTGGACTGTACCTAAGCCATTTGATGGTGTCAAGTTTGCAAATTAATTCCAGTTCTGCAGTTTCTCATTGAAGTCTGTTTTTGAAGTTTTTTTTGTTGAAGAATGGTGACTTTTAAGTCTGTTATTGAGTGTCCAGGGAAATGGAAGTGCTCTCCTACTGGTTTTTGAATGTTGCAATCCTTGATGTCTGATTTGCGTCCATTCTTTTGCATAGAGACTGTCCGGTTTGGCCAATGTACATGGCAGTGGGGCACTGCTGCCATGTGCATTGGCCAAACCAGACAGTCTCTATGCAAAAGAATAAATGGACATAAATCAGACATCAAGAATTGTAACATGTAGGAGAGCACTTCAATCTCCCTGGACACTCAATAACAGACTTAAAAGTCACCATTCTTCAACAAAAACCCTTCAAAAACAGACTTCAACGAGAAACTGCAAAACTGGAATTAATGTGCAAGCTTGACACCATCAAATTAAGCCTGAATAAAGACTGTGAGTGGCTGGGTCACTACAAAATTTTGTTTCCCTCTGTTGATACTCACACCCTTTTGTCAACTGTTGGGAATGGGCCACATCCACCATGATTGAATTGGCCTCATTAGCACTACAAAAAGTAAATTTCTCTCTGTTGATATTCACCCCTTCTTGTCAACTGTTGGGAATGGCCACATCCACCCTAATTGAATTGGCCTCATTAGCATTGACCCCCCCACTTGGTAAGGCAACTCCAATCTTTTCACGTGCTGTATATTTATACCTGCTGTGACAAAGTTCCTCCTCTATCTTGGTGGGTCCTGCGCTTATTGGCAGATTTTCTTGCCTCAGAGATTCACCATGTGGGTTGGGGAACAGCCCAGAGACCTTCCCCTCTGGAAGAACTCACAGTCCAGGTCAATTGGGAGGTTTGGGGGGAACCTGGGCCCACCCTCTACTCCGGGTTCCAGCCCAGGGCCCTGTGGACTGCAGCTGTCTATAGTGCCTCCTGTAACAGCTGCATGACAGCTACAACTCCGTGGGCTACTTCCCCATGGCCTCCTCCAAACACCTTCCTTATTCTCACCACAGGACCTTCCTCCTGGTGTCTGATAACGCTTGTGCTCCTCAGTCCTCCAGCAGCACACCCTCTCACTCTCAGCTCCTTGCGCCTCTTGCTCCCAGCTCCTCACACTTGCACCACAAACTGAAGTGAGCTCCTTTTAAAACCCAGGTGCCCTGATTAGCCTGCCTTAATTGATTCTAGCAGCTTCTTCTTAATTGGCTCCAGGTGTCCTAATTAGCCTGCCTGCCTTAACTGGTTCTAGCAGGTTCCTGATTACTCTAGTGCAGCCCCTGCTCTGGTCACTCAGGGAACAGAAAACTACTCATCCAGTGACCAATATATTTGCCCTCTACCAGACTCCTGTATCCCACTGGTCTGGGTCTGTCACACTGCTTACTGTATTTTTCACTCCATATATCTGATGAAGTGGGTTATAGCTCATGAAAGTTTATGCCCAAATAAATATTAGTCTCTAAGGTGCCACAAGGACTCCTCGTTTTTATTTCCAGTTGTAATATGTCTACCTTCAATTTCCAGCCATTGGATCTTGTTATTACCTTTAACTACTAGACTGAAGAGCCCATTGTCAAATATTTGTTCCCCGTGTAGGTACTGATAGACTGTGATCAAGTCACCCCTTAACCTTCTCTTTGATAAGCTAAATAGACTGAGTTCCTTGAGGCTATCACTAAAAGGCATGTTTTCCAATCCTTTAATCATTCTCATGGCTCTTCTCTGAACCCTCTCCAATTCATCAGCATCCTTCTTGAATTGTGACACGAGAGTTGAACACAGTATTACAGCAGTGGTCACATCAGCGCCAAATACAGAGATAAGATAGTCTCTCTATTCCTATTCAAGATTCCCCTGTTTATGTACCTCAGAATCCCATTAGTCTTTTTGGCCACTGCGTTGCACTGGAAGCTCATGTTCAGCTGATTATCACCATGACCCCCAACAGGACCAGCCCACAACATTTTGGCACCTGGGGCAGGAGCTCAAATGATGCCCCCATGTCCCCTCGCTTGGGCCAAAACTTTGAAAGGTCTCAATTCTGCCTTCTTCCTGTTCTACTCCTCTCATGGTACTGCTCTGCTACCTACCCCAATAAAGGAGAACTAACAACTTAAAATGCCTTGTTCAAAAATTTTAAGTAACACTTAACTTTCAAACGCCTGAACAGCCGATGTCACTTTTCTTGTCTGCATAATAAACACTGGCATTTTTATCTGTTTGAATTATCAAAGTGGTGGTTTCCGTGCCTTCTTGGTTGCAAAGATTTGAACTGCTTCCTGAAGGTCCACAGTCTGGGCCAGCTCATGCTCTATTGAGATAGTTGCAAGGCCGACCAGCCTCTCCTTTGTCATTGTGGAGTATAGGTGTGTTTTTATTAACTTCAGCTTGGAGAAGCTACGTTCTCCACTGGCAACTGTTAAAGGAAGTGTTAGACGTATGTGCAGAGCAACAAAAGCATTTGGAAAGAGGGTGGTCATCTTATTTGTGCACATATATTCTAGAACAGCCTTTGGAGTTAATCCTGCTGAAATGTATCGTGAAAGGGCTTTCAGTTCATCACCTAAATCACTCGCATCAATATCGTGCATGTCATCATGTGTCAACACTGTCTCTAGTGCCCTGCATTGCTGGTGTAGGTCTTCTTCAGGTATAGTGAGGAGTTTTGGAATATCATACAACATCCCAAATATACTGCTGTGTTCCTTGAGCTGCATGAATCGTTCTTCAACTGACTGTATTGCACAATCTAGCACCTGGTTAAAGAATTCAACTTTGAATTGTTGTTTGGGGTCTCTTATGGGATTATCCTGTGCCTCGTAATCAAAATGTCTTCTTCTTCAGTGACTCTTGTACTCTTGAATGGGTTGGAAAATAGCTTCAATGTGAAGTTCTTCTGCCAACTTCTATGCACTCTTCAAAACGTTTTGAAATCCCTCATCTGACCAATAAGACTGTAGGTATGACTTTGCTTTGTCCAGTTGTTCCATTGCTCCAGATATATCAAGGTCAACACCTTGGAGTCTCTTACTTACAACATTTATTTCAAACAGTATGTCATGCCACACCACTAAGCCACACAGAAATTTGAAGTTATGTATGTTTCAGGTGATTCCATTTCCCTCTGCCACTGTTCTCCCATGAACAGTTCCTGTCATAGCATTATCCTCCATAATGGCAACTATGGCATCATCTATCTTCCCAATTTGGTGTTTGATAGGCTTTATCGCCTCCACTCAAGTTTCCCATCATGTGCCACTCAGTGGTTTCAGTGTCAGAGAGGATGTTCCCAGATGTTGCTTCAAAATTTGCCATTGAGGAGTTGATGCAGAGAAAAATACATAGACGCTTTGAATTACATTAAAAAATTGAACAGCCTCCACTAGAAGCTGATGCTGCATTACTGTCCACCAAGTTCAATGAATGAGAACTGCATGGGACAAAAAAAGCTCGAGGGTTTAATGCTCAGATCCGTGTCTGCATACCTCTGTTCTTTCCTCTCCTGTTGGCACCATTATCGTAGCCCTGACCTCTAAAGTCAGCTATTGCAATTCCCGTATCTTCCAGCTTTTTAAGAAGCACATCTGTCATACCAGCTCCTGTAGTATCATCAATGTCAATAAATTCTATAAAAATGCTCTCTGACAGTCACCATTGCAGGGACATCTTCACTAGGTTCTGTTGCTGTTACAAAATGCACCATTAAAGTCATTTGTTCCGTATGGCTGATGTCAGAATACAGAGTAATATCTTGCTGACTTCAGATCTGCCACAATCTCGTTTGACTTTTGTTGCCAGTAACTGTCTGATCTCATTTTGAATTGTTTTTCTAAGGTAGTGGTGTGTGGTGACTCTCCTTAGATGCTCCTGGAGTACAGCATCAAACTCAGGCATCAGCTCCACAATTTTAAGGAAGTTTCCATTGTTTGGCACATACAGCTGATCTGAAGTGCCATGCAATGCTAGGTTTTGGGTAGCAAGCATTCTCACAATGGCAATGAGCCTTTCAGAACATTTTGCTAGTAAAGAGACTCTGATGCAATCTTCTCTTGATGCTGATCATCTATGGTGGCCTTTAACCTTAGTTTCATCTCAAGCTCTTTCCACCTATGGAATGCTCTCTGGAGATTTGCTGCCTTCTCATGGCATGCCAGATTTCTAGCCAGATTTTTCAAGTTCTTTATTCCTGTAGAACCCAATGTGACTGGAACATTAGACTGGAAGAGTTTGCAACAAAAACAGTATGCAGCATTCTGGGTTTTTGAGTACATAAGCCATGGCCTCTCCACTTTGTCGCCATTGGGGATTTCATGCCAGTAATGTATTGGATGGAAACTTCTATTTTCATTGTCTTTGAGGAACATGAAATTTTTCACTTGCTGAGGCCCATGCAGTACAAGGAAGTCCCTCAGGCTACTGCTCCAGTGGGTCCACAGTCCTGGATCATCTAGGCTTATGGGACTAAACTCATCAGCAGCTGTTTCTTGCACCTCTACCACACTCTTCTCTGATCTACACTTTTCTTCAGGAATGTTCATAGTTACATCCATTTGAGATGGAGATGTGGATTCTGCAGTAGCTGCCAGGTCACCTGCACTCTGACTAACTGGAAAATCAGACATCTCCTCACCACTCACATCCGCACTGGGTCTGGAAAGCTCACCATGAACATTCGTGTCTATGTATCTCAGGAGAGCTCCTTCCTGCTTAGATAGAAAAGCTTCCTTTGCTTTCTTTCTTTTTCTGAATGCTGCCCCAGAGAGGCGTTTTCTTCTTTCACTCATGACTGCTGTTCTGTGCCAGCTATAATGACTCTCAGCACTCAATTGAAGGGGACAAATAAGCAGACTGGTAGCAGGGCCTGAGTGAGGGAAGATATCAGCCTCTTAAGGGCCTAACTGGCTCCTACTTCTTCAGTTAACGGCCTCTTCTCCTCAAGTGGGTTCAGGGAAGTAGCAGGAAACAGGAAGCTCCCTGAGAAGCTGGTGTTAATCAGTCCAGGCTCCTGGGGGTGCTAGAAAGGTACATAAGAGGCTCCTCCTCCTCTCTCTCCCTGCAGCTCCTGCTGCTTTCTGTTATTCCCTCTCACCTTTTCTCATGCCTGCCTGTTACGTCTCTTGTGCCCTCCTTCCTCCAGCACAGCACTCCACCATCTCTGTGCATCTAGAGCACAGAGAATACATATGCACCAGCAGCAGACACAATTTTCTACACTCTGGGTCCTAGTGCCCTCCCACCCCCCCGGTCTGGCACCTGAGGCGGCTGCTTCAGTTCGCTTCATGGTAAGACCAGCCCTGACCTCCAAGTCTTTTTCAGAGTCACTGCTTCTCAGGATAGAGTCCCCCATTCTATAAGTATGGCCTCCATTGTTTATTCCTAGATGTATACATTTACCTTTGGCTGCATTAAATGTGTGTTATTTGCTTGCACACAGATTATAAAGCTATCCCGATGGTTCCATATCAGTGACCTTTATTCTTCATTATTTACCACTCCCCCAATTTTTGTGTCATTTGTAAACTGTATCAGTGATGATTTTGTGTTTGGTTTTTTTCTAGGTCACTGACCAAAGTATTAAATAGCACATGGTGAAGAAGGAATTCCTGAAGGACCCCACAAGAAGCACAACCACTTGATGATTCCCCATTTTTCAGTTACATTTTGAGATCTGTCAGTTCACCAGTTTTGAATCCATTTAATGTGTGCCATATTAATTTTGTATTGTTCTAGTTTTTTAATCAAGTTGTTGTGTGGCACCAAGTGACTGGAGTGACCTGTGCTGGTCCTGACCATTGATTTCCAGGGCTTCAATCCAGTCAGAACTGGACTGCATCATCTCTATTAGTTGCCCTATCCCTGGCCAGTTAGGATGCAATTCCCTTCCCAGCCTCCTGCTCTTCTCTTTGTCCTTCCTGACCTTCTGGGTTACCTCATGGTCCGGGCTATGCAGCACACTTCCCCCTGCACCAGATGGCTGCAACGGGTCTGTTAGCCCATCCAGCTGCCTCATTGGGTCTCAGTCCCAGCTCTGCCGCTGGCCAGCCATATGCCCTAGATAATCAAGCAGGTTTTGGTCATTTCCAGACTGCTGTTTGTGATCCATGTGCTTTGCATGCTCTAAACTCCCACTGTACCTGACTTAGTTTCTGATCCTAAGTAGTTCCAACTATATTTCACTTAAATAAAAACTAAAACCAAAATCCACACACTTGAATCAGTGGCAAAGCCGTTGAAGATGTTGTTTTGAACATAAGAATGGCCCTACTGGATCAGACCAAAGGTCCATCTAGTCCAATATCCTATCTTCCGACAGTGGCCAGTGCCAGGTGCCCTAGAGGGAATGAACAGAACAGGTAATCATCAAGTGATCCATCCCCTGTCGGTCATTCCCAGCTTCTGGCAAACAGAGGCTAGGGATACCATTCCTGCCCATCCAGGCTAATAGCCATTGATGGACCTATCCTCCATGAATTTATCTAGTTCTTTTTTGAATGCTGTTATGGCCTTGACCTTCACAAAATCCTCTGGCATGGAGTTCCACAGGTCGACTGTGCATTGTATGAAGTAATACTTCCTTTTATTTGTTTTAAACCTGCTGCCTATTAATTTCATTTGGTGACCCCTAGTTCTTGTGTTATGAGAAGTAGTAAACAACACTTCCTTATCTACTTTCTCTACACCAGTCATGATTGTATAGACCTCAATCATATCTCCCCTTAGCCATCTCTTTTCCAAGCTGAAAAGTCCCAGTCTTATTAATCTCTTCCTTTCTTAATTATTCCCAGCATTCTGTTAGCTTTTTTGACTGCCACTGCACATTGAGTAACCCTAATTTAGACCCCATCATTTTATATGTATAGTTGGGATTATGCTTTCCAATGTGCATTACTTTGCATTTAACAACATTAAATTTCATCTGCCATTTTGTTGCCCAGTCACCCGGTTTTGAGAGATCCTTTTGTAGCTCTTTGCAGTCTGCCTGGGTCTTAACTATCTTTAGTAATTTTGTATCATCTGCAAATTTTGTCACCTCGCTGTTTACCCCTTTTTCCAGATCATTTAAGAATATGTTGAATAGGACTGGTCCCAGAACAGACCCCTGGGGGACACCACTATTTACCTCTCTCCATTCTGAGAACTGACTATTTATATCTACCCTTTGTTTCCTATCTTTTAACGAGTTACCAATCCATGAGAGCGCCTTTCCTCTTATCCTGTAGCAGCTTACTTTGCATAAGAGCCTTTGGTGAGGGACCTTGTCAAAGGCTTTCTGTAAATCTAAGTACACTATATTTACTGGATCCCCTTGGTCCACATGCTTGTTGACTCCCTCAAAGAATTCTAGTAGATTGGTGAGACATGATTTCCCTTTACTAAAACCATGTTGACTCTTCCTCAACAAATTATGTTCATCTATATGTCTGACAATATTGTTCTTTATTATAGTTTCAACCAGTTTGCCCAGTACTGAAGTCAAGCTTACGGGCCTGTAATTGCCAAGATCACCTCTGGAGCCCTTTTTAAAAATTGGCATCATATTAGCTATCCTCCAGTCATCTGGTACAGAAGCCGATTTAAATGATAGGTTACAGACTACAGTTAGAAGTTCTGCAATTTCACATTTGAGCAAAGCATGAGAATATACACAGTGTAGGGAATCGATAAGATGACTAAGAGTTCACTGGCTGATACACTTGAATATGCAATTCTCAAATAGTGAGATTGCCTCCTGCATACCCCATCTCTCTGGCTTACTTTTCATTCCTGGAGGAGAGGATATCCCTTTTCAGTGTCTTTTATTTGTTTTCTTTACCATGGGCAGGAGAGGAGAGCACTACCATAAGCTGACCTCTTGGAAGAATACCCTAATGACTCAGAAACACAAGCTCTCTGGAAACACTAGCTTTACATATTTTACCCAGCAGCAGCTCATCCCTATTTGCCTTCCTTTCTCCTGTGATGCTAACATCTGTGGCCTGCTCCATCTTCCTTGCATCTGTACATTCTCCATCCATCATAGGGAAGCAGCCAGGCAAAAGCCAAAGTTGTGCGTGAAAGTTCACTTAATAGTCTCAGACCATGTGCCTCATGATGATTATTCTTTACAATATTCAGGCTTTATGCCCAGATGCCTAACCCTGATTCTCCCCTGGGCTGGCACAGTGACATCTGGCTCATCACCACATAAAGAACAGCAGGATTTGTATTACAAGAGAAAACACATCATTTTCCTTCTTTTCATTTGTTTCTTTCTCTTTTTTTGTTTGTTTTGTTTTGTTTTGAAGCTTCACAGATTATTTTCTTCTTCTCACTTTGGTGATGAGCTCCTTGGAAGCCACAAAAAGAAGATTCCCACTGTAAAGGACATGCCAGTGGTTGCAAGATCTTAAGGAAAATGTGTGTCACAACAGAGACATCACAAGTAAGGGAGGTTCTATGCTGTTGCTATACAATTAAAAATGTGCATGTCATTTGTAGATTATGCTTTATTTGCTTACACGTATTTTAACAATAAAACATATGAGTTTCTACAAGGAACATTTCTACAATAAATTCTGTTCAGAGACCATCATTAACAGGCATCAGAGAGAAATGGATGGCAGCCCTGAACATGTTTGTAAGATTGCATTGAAAGAAGAGAATATACAAAAGTATTCCAATAGGACAACCCCAGTTTGGGTATGGGAAATGACCGTACCTTGAGTCTGAAGGGAAAACGAAATGGTCTATTTCTACACAGACAAAAGGGAAGGGAGTAGAAAAACTGGCTGGGCTTGTAGCTTTGAATACCAGTGTCCACCATCAGCCCAAGGGCAAAAGGATTTACTCTTTAATGGCTTCATGCCCTCTAATTAAGGATTCCAAGTGCAATTCTTTTGAACAAATGTTTAATGAGAACAACAAGACAAACATACTTACTCATCAGAGGCCCCTGCGATTACCTACACACAAAGCAAATGAACCAAAGACATGGTCAAGGCAGGGGTTTTGTGGTTTTTAAAAATATTTAACTACCTGATCTGCACAAACAAAACAAAAACGAGCGTTACCACGTGTGAAATCTGTATGTGCAAATTTAGAGACTGAGCTAAAGCTCCTTTGAAAATTTGACTCATAGATCTTAGGTTTTGTAAGGCACAATGAGATATTCTCATCCAGAAGCAGGAATTAAAGCTTCTTTTCCATTTAAAACTTACACAAACTTCAGTTTAAGAACAAAGGTTTGTCCAGGAAGGAAGAGATGCTGCTTAAGGCCTCCACACAAAGGACTCTGGACATCTGGGTTCAATTCCCAGCTCCATCACAGACTTCAGTCTGTTTGTGCCTCCATCCCTCATCTGTTCTATGGGGATAACAGCACTCCCCTGTTTCACAGAAGTGTTATGAGGTGAAATTCATTAACAATTGTGAAATACTCTGATGGAGGCCATATAAAGTACCTGGACAGATATGTGAGCTACAGGTGGGAAAGGTGCATTTGAAAGCACTCTTATTTCTGATAGATGAGGAATGAGATTTTTATATTCCATTTTCACTACTCTATCAGCTTTCCTCCTCACCATTAAACTCTCTCACTCTAGACATGACCCTTCTGGCCAGTTACGGATTTGATGAGGTGTGTGTATCTTTTGGCTCGTCATCTGTCTTCCTTCGCCATCCCAAAGGATAACGGTTAGCAACACATGGTGTCCCACCCCAGAGCACAGCACTCTCAGCTCTTTCTTCATCCAAAGCAAATGAGGGACCTACACCATGAATGAAACCCCTGGCTCCCTCACAGCAGATACAATACTAATGCAAGGCTCCCAGGAAGGACCTTGCTGCAAATACTTACCTCAGATTTTGGTGCAATTTAATTCATAACGGGTGGTTAGCCTCTCCCCACCAGCATCTCCAAATCTTGTATGCCACATCCCCGTATCAGCCTGGGGCAACTTTTTATGGACAGATATAAAACTTAAAAAATGAAGGTTTGTTTGTGAAAATGCTGGCACAACCTTAACTAATGCAGGACAAACCTGCGCCACAATAATTAAGTAAAGGTTTAAATGGACAGTCATTTGTGCAGTATGATGACCCTTCAAGTGGAACATGTCAAAGCCATGACCCATCACTTCATGCTACCATCCTCCCCCAAACACACAGCCTTTGCAGACAAAGATTAATACATGTAGCCATCAGTAGTAAGAAATGGTACACATGATCATGAATAAAAGGATAAAGAGTCTCTGATAGCTCAATGTCGCATATTGGTCCCATGTAATCTGATTTTAACATGTGGCATGAAGAGAGCCACCGGTACTGAACCCTGCTGTCGTCTTCACCATAGAGAGACAACGGGGCTTTCGTTGAAGGAACTGGACTTCCTTCTTTTTTCAGGGACTTCTCAATAAAAGATACATCCAGTCCTGGCACCCAGTATTTGGTGTGCCCTTTTACTAAAGAAGGAATAAAGAAATCTTTCACTAAAGTGGCCTGTGTCATGATCCAGGGCCAGCTACACCTCTGTTCAATTTCTCTGTGTACCCCCCCTTAGTGGCAGGCCTCATGCCCCCTGTACTAGGGTGGAATTCCACAATTCTCCCACTCTTATCCCAACCATGTGCTACAGGGCTCTGGGTTACCGTACCCTGTGCATCAACTGTATTTACCCAGCAGGCAAAACTGAGTTTGGAGACCTGAGGTTCTTCCTTTCAGGAGTCTTGGACTAATGGTGTGTAGCGATAAAACAGCATGCTTAAAAATACTGTTTATTTTAACAATAGAAACAAAGCATTTGGAGGAAAAGGATTTAAAAACAAACAAACAGTCCACATCCAAGTCTCTCTCAACTACAAGTTTACCATCCCCTGATCCAGGTTAGACAGACCTGACTTCTTCAGACATCGTCAGCAGGTGCCTGTGTTTGTTCCCCAGAACAATTACCCCCCTCTCTTGAGTATGTGTTCCTTTTAAAACCTGCTACAGTTCTTTTGATCTCCTGTGTTCAGGGCCTCTTCCTGTCCTAGCATTGTCTCTTATCTTGAGCCATTCTTTCTCTTCTTGCCTTCCCCCCACCCCAAGTCCCCATATTAAACAAAGCCAATGTATTCATACGTAAACATCCCCAAAAAAATCCAGGTCAATGTATAGTTTTCATCAATTCTTACACAGCAGCTCCAGCTTCATCACAGCCAGCATTTAAATCGCCCTGAACTTTGTGAAAATTCGCATCTGGCTCCAAATCTGAACTTTCTGATAGATCTAGTAAAGAAACATTTTTCCTTTCCGTATTGGGCTAGCTTGATTATCACTTCAAAAGTTTTTTTTTTCTCTTAATTAATTGGCCTCTCAGAGTTGGTAAGACAACTCCCACCTGTTTATGCTCTCTGTATGTGTGTATATATATCTCCTCAATATATGTTCCATTCTATATGCATCCGAAGAAGTGGGCTGTAGTCCACGAAAGCTTATGCTCTAATAAATTTGTTAGTCTCTAAGGTGCCACAAGTACTCCTGTTCTTCATTTTTCCTTAAAACTGTAATGGGAACAGAAAAAAATGCCTTATCACATCAGATCAGTCATACAAATGTAGTATCCTGATTTCATTAATGGCCTACACTTAAGGCTATAAAGGAAGACGCAGACAAAAACAACAGTTACCCATGATAAACCTGGCCAGTTGTGTAAAGTTGATTATGGATGAAAAACTCCATCCTGAAGCCTGTGCCAATCAGTTGCTGCCATGAAGCGTGTGATTTGACTAGCCCTCTCTTACACAGTTACAAGCCAAAAAATCTGGCTCTGAAACCAGACCTCAGATCTAGCGTATGGCTTAGGCCTGTTATAAAATTAGGTGTCACTTTCATATTCAAGAGCTGGATCTGGGATTGCATTCTGAACACCCTCAAAGTTCAGGGGTGTTTTGGATCCTTAGCTTTGTCTTGGGAATATGTCTGATTAAACATTTTGTTACTGGTCATAAACTGATCACACCCTCTATAATTTAACCCAGCCACTTAACTTGAATGATAATTTAGTTGTATGCATACAGTAGGTGAAAGAAAATGCAAGCAAACAAGTAAATACACAAAAAAGCACTGTCAGTTACCATTCATGCTGGGTGGTGCTATCCAGGTTACATTGGGAGATATATTAGCATATGACCTACGTTTTAAAAATGAATTTTGTTCTCAAGTTAGGTGTTCTTCCGCGCCATCCCTGGGTAATTGGTGCTGTTGTAAGTGTATTAATGTATCTTCTCTACTGTATGTTTCCCCTCCCTGCCAGTGTTTGCAAGGCAGTCTTTAAGTAGCAGGGGTGGGGGGATCTTCCGGTAATCAAGGGCCAAGCACTGCTGATTCTCCTGCACACTGCAGTGCTCACATCAGCAACCAATGAGGTTTCACAGGGGGCTGCTCAAAGCTCTGAGGACAAAGAATAAACTGCATGGGAAATGGAGGAGGAAGAAACTAAATGAGAAGCAGTCAGTTAAGATTTGCAAGGAAAAGATAAAAGGCAGCAAATAAAATAAGTTAATTTGAGCCAAACAGGGCTTGGGGAAATAGGATGGCTTCTACAAATGTTTGGGTCCCCTTCCTGAACATTTTTAGAAGAAAAATGGAGTCATTCAGACAAGAGGAGAGGATTGATATGAATAACTCTGAAACTATTGACATACTTGACTCCTTGGACAATTAGGAAATAGGGTTTGTAAAAAAAGAGTTGTGGTTACAAAGCAGGTAAGGGAAAATTAAGAAGGTCCAGATAACAAGTGTTTTAAGGGGCGAAGGGACTTATGGCAGCAAAAAAATAACAATCTCAGACACATAGTTTAAAAAGATTGGGGAGAACTGGAGAGGTACAAGGGCACTGGAGAAAGGGCACATGTACTAAAAAAAAATTTTAAAGGAAGAATGAGTGATCTGTCAATTGTCATCCAGCAAATTAATTTGAGTCCCCAAGTAAGGGGGGTTAATGCTTGAGTAAGAGTTAGATACCTAAATACCAGCGAGCATCTTGGCCAATATCTCTGGGACCAACTGTTAGTGATCAGTGCATGATCATATGCACTAGGCCAGTGTATTACTCTGAGACACAGAAGTAACTAAGGAGGACTGGAACTAGACTACCGCATGTGATAGTAACCTCCCTCCTTTGTTGACATGTTCCCTTTTTTCCCTTCCTTAGCTGAGAAAGCCTTGATTCTAGGTCTTCGACAACATGGCGTTCGTTCATGTATTGTATTCTCATTAAACAGTCACAAACTGGTACTATGTAAACGCTGCATCAGTTAGGCATTAAATTAATGTAGAAATAAATTAGAACATCTTTTTTTGCTTTGTTTTAGCTTGTAAGCTCTTTGGGACAGGGACTGTCTGAGCAAGTGAGCAAGCATGTTAGTATAGACACATGCAGCTGCAGCAACTAGCACAATGGAGCCCTGATCATGATTGAGGCCTCCGGACCCTACTTAAATTAAATTATCTCTTTAATCATTGCCCAGGTATTGCTCCTGCTGAATGATTGATCCTGATCCGTAATGATTTGTTTCTTGCAGAATGGTCTTCATTTACAAAAATTACTAGTTAATTTTAGGGTTTTTTACCTTCTCTTTTTGGATTATGCTGACTGAAAAGGCTGAGAATATTAGTAAAAAATCTGGCTTCTAAGTGTAGGGGGTAGTCTTTATAATGTTTGCAATTTTGGATGCCTTCTTGATCTATGTGTTCAAACTGCATGCCTTCTTCATTTCTTACTCAATAAAAAGAATTTCCAATAAAGCTTTGTTGAAATTAACCTCCTTGCTTTCCAGATTTCACATGGGAACTGTGGGATAGGCATTTTCTTTTTCTCAGTTTAGACGACTCCATCATAAATTTAACAAGAAACTCTTTATGTAATGCCCCCAGGATAAGAAGGGGAAAAAATGAGGTTTAAACATAAATGAAAGACGACAGCTAAATCTCTAAAATCATAGTAACACTAATCTCTCTGTTAAGTGTAGTAGCTGCAAAACCACATGAGTTCACTGTGCAGAGCATACTATTTTCCCTTCCGGTTGCAGGGAGCTGTATGTTAAACAATTGACTTTGAGACAGACTGTTAAGTCAGTCATTGGTGTCTGACTTAATGAAAACAATTGAAATAAAAATTGTAATTATTACCAAAAATAATACCAAGAGGTGAAGATAAGTGAACCACTCAGAGATAGCGACCATAAGGTAATTAAATTGAACATCCGTGTAAGGGGGAAAATACCAAAGAAAGCCACCATAGTAGCATTTAGCTTCAAAAAGGGGAACTACACAAAAATGAGGAGGCTAGTTAAATGGAAATTAAAAGGAACAGTCACAAGAGTGAAATGCCTGCAAGCTGCATGGAAACTTTTTTAAAAATATCATAATAGAGGCTTAAACTATATGTATACCCCAAATTAAAAAGAAGATGAAGATGAAGACAAAAAAGAAAGAGAACCAGAAAAATGCCACCACGTCTAAAAGAGGCTGTTAAAGACAAAAAAAGACATCTTTTAAAAATTGGAAGTCAAATCCTGCTGAGGAAAATAGAAAGGGGCATGAACTCTTGTAAATCAAGTGTAATAGTATAATTAGGCAAGCCAAAAAAGAATTTCAAGAGCAACTAGCAAAAGACACAAAAAAATAACAGCAAACATTTTTGTTTAAGTACATCAGAAACAGGAAACCTGCCAGTCTGGGGCTACTGGATGATTGATGTGCTAAATGAGCACTCAAGGAAGACAAGGCCTTTGTGGAGAAAGTAAATTATTTCTTTGCATCAGTCTTCACTGAAGAAGATGTGAGGGAGAATCCCACAGCAGAGCCATTCTTTTTAGATGACAAATCTGAGGAACTGTCCCAGACTGAGGTGTCAATAGAAGAGGTTTTGGAACAAATTGACAAATTAAACAGTAATAAATCACCAGGACCATATGCAGGGCCGGCTCTAACTTTTTTGCTGCCCCAAGCAGCAAAAAAAAGCGCCGCCCCGCCGAGTCTCCCCCCCCCCCTCCCCCGCCGAGCGCCGCACTGCCGGAACCCCCCCCCCCGAGAACCGCGCCCCACGCCCCCCACCCCGCCAAGCGCCGTGCCGCCGGAGCCTGCCCCCCGAGTGCCGCACGCCGCGCCGCCCCCCCGCCACGCGCCGCGCTGCCGGAGCGCTCCCCCCGCGGAATGCTGCGCTGCCCCCCGCCACCCCAAGATTGGCCGCCCTTTACCAGGTGCCGCCCCAAGCATGTGCTTGGTTGCCTGGTGCCTGGAGCCGGCCCTGACCATATGCTATTCACCCAAGAGTTCTCTCTGGAATTCCAATAAGAAATTCTGTGGTATGTAACCAGCCTCTGTATCAGATGACTGGTGGACAGCTAATACAACACCAGTTTTTGAAAGGCTCCAGGGATGATCCTGGCAAATACAGGCCGATAAGCCTAACTTCAGCACCAGGCAAATTGGTTGAAACTATAGTAAATAACAAGAATTATCAGACATAGATGAACATGATATGTTGGGAAAGACTCAACACAGCTTTTTTAAAGGGAAATCATGCCTGACCAATCTATTAGAATTCTTTGAGGGAGTATGTGGACAAGGGTGATCCAGTGGGGTACTTGGACTTTCAGAAAGCCTTTGTGTCAGAGGCTAAAAGGTCCCTCCCCAAAGGTCCTTAAGCAAAGTATGCAGTCACGGGATAAGAGAGAAGATCCTCTCATGGATCAGTAACTGGTTAAAAGATAGGAAACAAAGGATAGGAATAAATAATCAGTTTTCATAATGGAGAGAGGTAAATAGCAGTGCTGTTCAACATACTCATAAGTGATCTGGAAAAAGGGGTAAACAGTGAGGTGGCAAAGTTTGCAGAGGATACAAAATTACTCAAGATAGTTAAGTCCAAAGCTGACTGCCGAGAGTTACAAAGAGATCTCACAAAACTGGGTGGGTGGGCAACAAAATGGCAAAGGAAATTCAATATCAATAAATACAAAGTAATGCACATTGGAAAACAATCCCATGTATAGATACAAAATGATGGGGTCTAAATTTGTTATTACCACTCAAGAAAGATCTTAGAGTCATCGGGGAGAGTTCTCTGCAAACAACTACTCCATGTGCAGTGGCAGTCAAAAAAGCTACCAGAATATCAAGAACCATTAGGAAAGGGATAGATAATACTATATAAATCCATGGTACGCCCACATCTTGAATAGTGTGTGCAGTTCTGGTCACTCCATCTGAAAAAAGAAATTAGAATTGGAAGAGGTACAGAGAAGGGCAATAAAAATGTTTTGGGGTATGGAGCAGCTTCCATGTGAGGGGAGATTAAAAAGGCTGGGAGTGTTCAGCTTAGAAAAGAGACGACTAAGGAGGAACGTGATAGAGATCTACAAAGTCATGAATGGTGTAGCTAAAGTGAATAGGGAAGTATTACTTACTCCTTCACATAACACAAGAACCAGGGATCCCCCAATAAAATTAATAGGCAGCACATTTAAAACAACCATAAGGAAGCACTTTTTCACACAACGCACAGTCAACCAACAGGATGTTGTGAAGGCCAAACCTATAACTGGATTCAAAAAAGAATTAGACAATTTCATGGAGGATAGGTCCATCAATTGCTATTAGACAAGATGGTCAGGGATGCAACCCCATGGTCTGCAGATCCCTAAAGTACTGATTGCCAGAAACTGGGACTGGACAACAGGGGATGGATCACTTGATAAATTGCCCTCTTCTGTTCATTTCCTCTGAAGCATCTGGCACTGGCCACTGTCAGGAGGCAGGATACTGGGCTAGATGGACCATTGGTCTGACACAATATGGCCATTCGTAAGTTCTTAATACATACAGTTTAATTAAGGGACAAGAGCTCTTTGTCAGTGTCTAACTATAGCTAGTAGAGGGCCTAATTTTAAGAGGTATTAGGACAGTACGGGTCTTTGTCTCCCTGTAGTGACTGGGTCACATAAGGGGTTAAGAATCTGCTAGTTAACATAACTGTTTCTTTAGCTCACGTGAAAGAGACATATGCTTTTAATCTTGAGGGTCCCAGGTTCAAATGCTGATGATGGCCCTAAGGAGGTCAATTGTATTTAACACCCTACTCCTAGCAAGTCACTGGGAGCCGCAGGTGTTCATCATCTTTGAAAAACTAGCCCTTCAAAGTCTGCAGCTTTGGGGTACGTGGTTCAGACCCTGGGTCTGTGCTGGAGCAGACGGGCGTGTCTGGCTCAACAAGACAGAATGCTGGAGTCCCGAGCTGGCAGGGAAAGCAGGGGCAGAAGTAGTCTTGGCACATCAGTTAGCAGCCCTGAGGGGGTTTCTCTGATCCAATCCATCACACATACACTTCATCATCAGTGGTGTTTGTCAGGGGATGACTGATGTCATCCATATATGGGAAACTAAATGAGCATTGAACAAATTCAAGATCTAGGGCTGTCCTTTTGCAAGATAACATCAAATATTAGCCACCATTTCTTGGCTCATCTCACGCTTATCCCCAGTAATTAGGATTTTAATCAGGTCTCCGGGTAGTTGCTTGGCTAGCTTGCAAATAGCACAAGTGCACTGAATTCATAGGATACATTTATCCTACAGATTGGTTGCTTATCTGAAACTTAGCTTAACTATCCACATCTCTAGAGTCTTCAAACTGACCAAAAAAGCCCATGAGAACAGGCCCTCTCACAAGGCCCTTTCAGCATTTCTACTTTCAACCCCAACCAGAATTAAGAAGTGCATAAAGGTCTGAACATGAAAAGTAAATCTCAACTCTTTTTAACTTCAGTGGGACCAGGAGTAGGGCCTTAGTCCTCCACCAAGAATACTAGGTTCTTCTTCTGTAATGTGGCGAAATGTGAACTACACTGAAACCAACAAGATCTTTAAGCAGCATACGAACTTGGGGCCTGTAATATAGTCTCTTTACTTTGGTGTAATTCTGTAGTAATTCCCCTAATTCAGGGAAGTTACACCTGATTTATAGCAGCATAACTGAGATCACAATCTAGCCTCAGGTCTGCAAAGGTGAAAGGCAAGTTGCTACTCTGATCTTTTCTCACTACACTTGGGCAATCTACCATCATGGCATATCATGGAGGTGTTTCAAGGCTCCCACACTGTACCAGAAATTAAAATACAGTTATCAAAGGGAAACACCTACTCACTTCTTTTATGTGTATATCATAAATGGATGCTTTGCATATTTTTAAATGTCTCCTCTTACCCTTACATTAAATGTCCTGTTTGTAATTTAGCATTTTTATTTTTGCAGAGATTTAAGTTACTCTTCTAAGAAATTTTAAAATAATACAGATTGCTCTGATAGCTCTGAACTAAATGATTTCTCTTCTTACAGTCATGGGTATAACACAGGAGGCTTTATTAGCACCCAGGCAGGCAGCTATCAACACCCCTAGAACTAGCTGGAACTCTTTAGAGTAACTTGTTACCACCAGACTAGCTGCATTCAGAGTGAGAGGAGACAAAAAAATATGTGACAGGACACAAGCTTTCAAACCCTTCCTCCTTTAGCAAAATTAGCTCATGCTTTAACTCCTTGTTAACTGAACAGCACTTACAATACATTCACATTGACATTCACATGCCACAGTGACAAGAAAATGAATGTGACTTCTTCGGATTAAATTAAGAATTGAAAAGATAGCTGAGCATAATCAAAAATTATAAAGAACTACAGTGTGATAAGAAGATGGATCCAAGAGCTGGTGGATTGGAAAGATCCAGAGAACTACAGTTAGTGGCAGTAAATCCTCAGAGATGAGTAACAAGTGAAACAGGCCAATTCTAGTCATCCTATTACTGAGTGACTTTGGAATGGAGTGTGTTATAAGACTGGGAGAACAGAAGTTCCCAATCTATCATCTCTTTGCCATTCATTATTTTGTTTCAGAGTGGTAGCCGTGTTAGTCTGTATCAACAAAAAAAACTAGGAGTACTTGTGGCACCTTAGAGACTAACAAATTTATTTGGGCATAAGCTTTTGTGAGCTAAAAGCCACTTCATCGGATGCATGCAGTGGAAAATACAGTAGGAAGATATATATACAAGCATTCTTAAAATTACAATACCCACCTGCTGAAGTGAAGAAACAGATTGACAGAGCCAGAAGTCATCTACTCCAGGACAGGCCCAACAAAGAAAGTAACAGAATGCCACTAGCCGCCCCCAACTAAAACCTCTCCAGAGCATCATCAAGATCTACAGCCTATTCTGAAGTATGATCCCTCACTCTCATAGATCTTGGGAGACAGGCCAGTCCTCGTTTACAGACAGCCCCCCCAACCTGAAGCAAATACTCACCAGCAACCAAACACCACACAGCAAAAACACTAACCCAGGAACCTATACTCGCAACAAAGCCCGTTGCCAACTCTGTCCACATATCTATTCAAGGGACACCATCATAGGACCTAATCACATCAGCGACACCATCAGAGGCTCATTCACCTTCACAGCTACCAATGTCATATATGCCATCATGTGCCAGCAATGCCCCCCTGCCATGTACATTGGCCAAACCGGACAGTCTCTACGCAAAAGAATAAATGGACACAAATCAGATGTCAAGAATTATAACGTTCAAAAACCAGTCGGAGAACACTTCAACCTCCCTGGTCACTCAATTACAGACCTAAAAGTCACAATTCTCCAACAACATTTCAAAAACAGACTCCAACGAGAAACTGCAGAATTGGAATTAATTTGCAAATTGGACACCATTAAATTAGGCTTGAATAAAGACTGGGAGTGGATGGGTCATTACACAAAGTAAAAACTATTTCCCCATGCTAATTTTTCTCCTACTGTTACTCACACCTTCTTGTCAACTGTTTGAAATGGGCCATCCTGATTATCACTACAAAAGGTTTTTTTTCTCCTACTGATAATAGCCCACCTTAATTGATTAGTCTCGTTAGAGTTGGTATGGCAACACCCATTTTTTCATGTTTTCTGTGTATATATATCTTCCTACTGTATTTTCCACTGCATGCATCCAATGAATTGGGTTTTAGCCCACGAAAGCTTATGTTAGTCTCTAAGGTGCCACAAGTACTCCTAATTTTTTTTCATTATTTTGTATACTTTTTATCATATTCCCTTATTCATCTTTTCTTTAAGGCAGTGGTTCTCAAAGTCGGTCCACCGCTTGTTCCAGGAAAGCCCCTGGCTGGCCGGGTCGGTTTATTTACCTGCCGTGTCCACCGGTTCAGCCAATCGCGGCTCCCACTGGCTGTGGTTCCTACAGCCCCCATTGGCCTGGAGCGGCGAAGGGCGGACAGCATATCTCTCGGCCCATGCCACTTCCTGCAGCCCGCATTGGCCTGGAACGGCGAACCACAGCCAGTAGGAGCCGTGATTGACTAAACCTGCAGACGCAGCAGGTAAACAAACCGGCCCAACCAGCCAGGGGCTTTCCCTGAACAAGCGGCAGACTGACTTTGAGAACCACTGCTTTAAGGTAAACAGTCCCAGTCTCTTCAAACTCTCGTCATATGAGTTTTTCCATGCCTCTAATAGTCCTTGGGAAGGTTGGCACAATGGTTGCACTCCCCAGACCTCCAGGCACAATCTCTCCCAGAGCTTCCATTGGGTGGTGCTCCTCACCCCAACGCTCACCTGCAGCTGGAAGTCAAAGCAGAGCTGCGGCACTTCCCCCATTTGAACCTCTGCAGAGGATACATCTGAGGGACTCTCAGGGACCATAAAAAACAGTATCCCAGGAAGTTTTTTTTTTTTTATTTAACTTGGTGCTGATGTGACTTTGTTTTCTAAAAAGGATCACATTACATTCTCACTTTCCTAGTGTTAGAAGCCATTGATCAACAAAGTAGACAACACAGAGCCAGCTCCTTCTCCTATGAGAGTCAAAGGTAAGTCTCCTCTCCAATAGCAGCAGAGGGTGTGCAATGCAAAAACAGCCTTCGGTTGTTTCAATTCATATGATATGCCGCTTGCCCTAGTTTACACATACTGCAGCATTAAACAATTAGACATGCTGAAGTGGCATTATCCGCCTGATGCGTAACTGAGCTTCCTGCGTCCAGACTCTCTCTCTCCCCCCCTAAGGGCAGGTAGGCTTCTCTTTTTGCCACTCCCATTGAATAGCTGCCCAATAACTACAGTTAGCCTAATCTTTTTGTTCAAGTGATTTTGAATTAAATTTGGCCTTAAAAAAAAACAAACTAGAAACTAGATTGTTTTTTGTAACATTTTATGTTGGGGGGACAGTCTTAGGCAACATTTTATCAGTTTTCATTTTATCAGTTTTCATCTTCAAGGGTCTGTGTGCTTTTTAATTGAAGGGTGCATTGCCAATTTTAATTGGCAAGCTTAGTCACATGGTGGAGTTTTTCAAAATAAAAAAAATGCTCGTTTTCAAAAATTACCCTTTAAAAAAACCCCAAATACATGTGGAAAGTTTCAAAAAGTGAACAGTTTATAAAATCCAACAAAACTAAACAGACTAAGAAATACAGGAAGCTTTTTTTGTTTTTTTGACCAGCTCTACTGATAAATTTGAGAACCCCTTGGCAATGCACTTAAAACTGTGCCAATTGTATGACCTGTTATATCTTAAATCACAGTGACTGTTGGTAGAGCCAGGCAAAAAAATTTCGAATTAATAGTTTATTCACCAAAAAAATGCAAAACTTTTTGTGAATTTGTGTCACATTTGCCCAATAATTTAAATTGAACCAGAAGAGTCAGAATATTTCACTAATGTTGACAGAAAACTCTTTGTTTTGTTTCTACCCAAAAAAAATCATTTTGATTTTCAGGCACTTGGACAAAAGCCTGTGAATACATTAGCCCAGTACACTCACCACCAATGTATGAGACATAGGTTTAATTCCCCTCTCTGTCTGATGTGGAGAAGGGATTTGAACTCATCTCTCCCACCTCCTAGGTGAGCACCCAAACCAGCAGGCTATAGAATCATTCTCACAGTAGGCCCCTGGCCCACTGACTATCTCTTGTCATTCATAATGGTGATTCCTAGTCATTCTGAGCTGACCCCTAAGCACTACCATGATAAACATAATAACTAACAACAATGTAAATCAGAAGTAATTACACTGATTTCAGATTTACATCAGGGCATCTGAGAGCAGCATGTGGCCCACAAAATGTACATAAAGACAAGACTTCATGTTTACTAGTCCATCCCATTATTCCATTCAGTATATTCTCAAGTACTGCCTTCAGACTAATTTTAAATATCCCCAGATAGGGCTTCCACCATTTCCCTCACAAGACTATTCCTCAAGCTAAAAGATCACACCACAGGGAAGTATAGGTACTGCTCTTAGTTATACCATTTGGTCTACCCTAAATAATAATTTTCCCCACTTCACACCCTTCCAAAGCTAGCAGATGGTTATCAAGTCTAAAGGAAGAATCGTTAGGATTATACCTATATGCAAAATTACAGATGAATGAAATAGAAAGATTAACACTGACAGATACAGTATGGAGCATCTAAAAATACCTCGGTGCTAAATTGCAATGGAGATGGATAAAGATAGTGCCTTCCACAGTATTTAGATATGGATAAATAATGCAATTAAGCACGTGCATGTGAGTCTGAAGGAGAGAAAAAGGGAATATTATCCCTTCATGTTCTGTAACACTAGCAGCCTTAGGTTAAATATCATTTCAAAGTGTTTCTTGGCTGAGTCTAGTGTTCCATTCTTTTGAGGAAAGTTGTTGGATCCCACTTAAAAGACTGATTATCCTGCAAAGAGGAAGACCACATTACTGCAAGCAAGTTTATAAAATAATTAAAAAAAAAGACTCTGCCTATCATTTATTAGAAAACATTTACCAACAGGCCAGGCATTCTTTATAAGACAATGTTAATTTATTTTAGTAATTGCTGGATTTTCTTTTTGTTTAAGGCACACTAAACATAAGGTATCACTTCCCAGTGAAGAAGGTTCCCAAGGCCAGATTGTGAACCCCCTACTCAACCTGTGAGAGGGCACACAAGTAGGCCCATAGACATGGACATTGTGTGGGAGCTCTGAAGTGTGGTGAAGCTGCCCAGTTTTGGTCCCCTCACGCTGGGCGGTGGCTGGGCAGGGAAACTGCTGAGCTGTTGCTTGGCTGGACCTTGCAGGCACATTAGCCTGGCACTGGAGTGTTGGAAGGTACCCTGGTAGGAGCAGCACCTTCTCCACTTCCTTGTCTGAACTGGCTGGAAAGTCCAGATTGTCATGTCCTCCATGGTTCTTGAGGCTGAGGCCTAGAAATTGACACACCAGTCTGAGACACTTGCTGCCTTCTTCACCGAGAGGCGGGACAAAAGCAGGGAGGGACATCAACCCACCATCCACAGTGGGAAGCTAAGCCACAAAAATAATTTTGGTAAGACAACTCCCACCTGTTTATGCTCTCTGTATGTGTGTATATATATCTCCTCAATATATGTTCCATTCTATATGCATCCGAAGAAGTGGGCTGTAGTCCACGAAAGCTTATGCTCTAATAAATTTGTTAGTCTCTAAGGTGCCACAAGTACTCCTGTTCTTCTTTTTGCGGATACAGACTAACACGGCTGCTACTCTGAAACCTGTCACAAAAATAATGTTGTCCTTATTGTTTAAGATATAATCTTTCCATCTAAGCCTCCATCACTCAGAAATGTGTTTGTTCTAGGGTACCAAAATGTCTTCTGTGAACCTCTGCGCACCCTGCTCCTGGCTGCTCTGCAGTCACTGAATAGCATTGATATATACTCATTAAAACAAGCCTTTCCTCTTTACTGGCTGTGGGGCAGACTCTGTGACTCAGCAGAAGCTACTGTGTGAAGAAACAGTTGCCTGATTCTCATTTACACCAAGGCCCCCTTTACACCCTTTTGGCAGGGTAAAGGAACCTGAAAGTGTTTGTAAATGTCACTTATGTCCACTAAAGGGCTTCTTACGTTGCCAGAGCAGCATCAGGCCGACTCAGTGTGAAGGAGAGTCAGGCTCAATAAGAACAGAAATGCTACACTGGCTTGTGTGTGGGAACTTTCCCAAAAGCCATCTCCCACAGAAACTCTTATCCAGGCTGATACGCGTTCCGCTGGACACATGTGGCCTACAGATCTTTTCAGTTCATCAGCCTCTGAACATATGTGATGGCGTCTCAATGCAGTGGAAAAAAGAGGTGTCTCCACATCCAATCCCACAGAGGATGTGAGCAAGCTGGGTATACTTCTTCACTCCAAGTCAGTCAATAAAATTAGATCCTTACATCCCCCTTCCTTGAAGACATTTAATGAGTTGCACATTAGGCTTTATAAGGACCAGAGTTCACGCATGAGTACTGTGGGTGAACAGTAAGAAGAACCGCTAGGCTGGTTTCTGGCACTGCACTATACAATCTTACTGTTAGCCAGAAACCTCAGAGGCGGAGGTTAATCATGAGTCTCACAACTAGGATGAATGTAGTGCAATTTGTGAAGTATACATTACTTTACATTATCAAGCTTTTTATGGGATGCTTTTTAATTATAGCTTTCAGATTAACTCATTTTTAATTTATAAGATGTTTGTACACTCATAATTAATTATCATTATGTATTCATGGCTTTGTTTTTTCTTGCTTGATTTTATTTGTGTTTTAAGATGAAAGTAAGTAGTCCAAGGTTATCCTGAAGGAATCTAGGTATGCAAGTTTTTGTTAATTCTACCTATAGGGGAAAATATGCATTATCTTGTCAAGCCTTTAAAATAATGTTTCAAGTCACTATTACCTCAGTATAATGAAATAATCAGTGATTTATCTATATATAGGAAAGAAAATCACTGGTTATTTCATCATATACTTTCACATCAGGAAAGACTGGCACAAACAAGTTATGAAAATAAAAACTACATTAATATGGCAAAGATGGAAGGTAGATTTCCCCCCACCCCCCACCCCACCTTAAAACTTTTGGCAGTCCCAGATATCTGAAAACTTTATTCTAACAATGTGGCTCAGTGCTCACTCTTGCAACTCTCCAAGTTCCCTGTAGGCCAAAGAGAAAGGTGTTTCCTCTGTCTCATGAGTTCAGATTCTGAGAACTAAGAATAAGCCCATTTTTAAAAATGGGTATTACTTGTAATTATGGCATTTCCATTTTCCTTTCACCAAATGGTTCAAGAGAAGTTTAAAAAGAAACTTCAGCAAAATATGCTTTCTTGAATAATACAAAAAAGAAAAAAAATCACCCAGAATACCAATAGCATTTAGGAAACCTTCACAGACTTCTCCATTTCCTTTCCCACACATGGGTACAACTCAGACATCCAGAACTGAAAAACTGTTTAAAGAGTTCTTTCTTCTTCCGGAATATTACATTCACGGTACACACACTGCAACTGTCTCTTGCTTCTGCTTTTAATGTGTTACTTTGCATTTTACTGTTTGTCATAAGGTCAAATAATTTTATGTTGCGCTCAAATATTTGGATTAATTTCATGAACTATTCTTCTCCTTCCCTTCTTCCTATACAAGCTCCGTGTACCTTTCACATTAATTCATTTTCCTCCAAATGACATTTCAAGAGTTTTATTGTACCAAGACTTACTGGAATGACTATTCATTTTCCACAGAAAAGACCCATATCCTACCACGATGCACAGTAGCACATTCTAAGTGCTGGACATTATAACCCTCAATAACTTATGGTACTGTTGTCATTCTATGCAAATTCTCTAACTGTACATTTGAAACATGTACAGCAGTCCCCCTAGCTCCCCTCCATGGATCCCCACTGCAGGAAAGCTATCTGCAAATGTAAAAATGATAAAAAGTGCTCCTATTAATTTCCAACTCTTGGAACCTCCTAAAGTTGCATTCATCATTGTGGACATTTACAGACTCTTTCTTTCTTTCTTTTTAAACTAGGAAGGTCAAGAACTAAAAAAAATTATGGAAAGACCTGCTGAAAGGGTTAAACTTTTCCCAACAGCTTCCCTAAGCGGAACTGATATTCTTAGTCTGACTTGAGGATATGGAATAGAAAGGCTGCCAACTTCTGTTGTGGTCAGAGACAGATAAAAGAGATTAATTCATAGCTGGAAGAACCCATGTACAGCATTCTGTGTTGCATTACCCTTTTCACAAAAACATTCAAAATAGGGTCTGATAGTGTGGAAGATAGATATCCACCTAAACTTCTCCACTGTGGGGATTGAGAGGCTTCCTAAGAATAAATACACCAACATCATCATCACATTAAGAGACTGAGCGTGTGTCAAATGTGAAACACTAAGATTGTAATTGTAAAATTCCAGGGGTGGGAATATTACAGGAACAGACCATATATCCATGCTACTAAATAAGGGAAAAGTAAAGAAGCAAAGAGTAGAAGACAAGTGGCTTAGAGGTATAGGGCCTGATTTTGATCTCACACTAGTGTAAATCAGGAATATCTCCATGGAAAACAGTAGGATTATGCCAGTGAAAAATTGGCATGAGGTCAGGATGAAACCCACAGAGTGCACACTCAAGACAATCAGCTCATTGTACTCACTCCCTCTCGTGTGTGGGGGTTTTTGTTTTTGTTTTTTGTTTTTGTTTTTAAGACGATCTCTCTATAGGAAAAGAACTTCATTGTCTGAAGGGGATTTCAAATGACACCCATTTTACTACAGGAAGGGAACAGCCTACAGCCAACCAGTAGCACGCTATAATATAAAAGGATCCAGGTTGTATATTCCTTACAATGTTGGTTTTTTGGGTCAAATTCTGTAGGCCTTATTCATACAAAACTCCCAGTGGGAAGTCAGTGGGACCTTTGCCTGAGTGAGGACTGCAGGATTTGCCCACGTGCGATTAAACTAGGAGATGTAGCTAACCGTGTGTAAATATATATATTGAGAGATCATACAACTAGGAATCGCTGGCAATAATGATTGTGGCCCAAATTCTCCACTATGTTAAGTAGGGGGGCCTACTGGCATGAAGTTTGGCCCTTATATCAGGGCAAAACAGAATTCCACCCCAACCCCATGCCCTGTCTCTGGAAAGCCCCGGACATGGCTCCTTGCCCTTATGCTGGAGATTTGGAAGCCACTGGCATAAGAAATGACTCCAGTGGAGAGTTCCCCTATTTTCAAGGGGAATTCTCCATTGTCTATCTCCAACCTTTTAAAGCCAGTTAGCGCTGCTTGTCCTTAACAGACTAGAGATTCTGGCCTAACATTTCTAAATTAATATAGATAAAGAAAATTAAACTCCACTGTGGGGGACAATCTGCATCAGAAGTGGTTCAATAATCAGGAGAACGGTGTTATCACTGCTCTCTCCTCATTGTGCATGTGTAATTGTGTATGTATGCAACACTACGGGTACAAATTTCCAAGATTTTTTTTGTACGTTTGACCCACATTGCCTATCTTACAGTTGAAATCTAAATTCAAATTCAACAAGATGCTTGTGTGTTCAATATATACACACAAAGAATTACTAAAAAAAACACATTTGAGATGTTACCAGTATGGACTAGATATACACATCTATTTCAGTGTTAAAGCCTCAAAATATGTCTTTAACTATTGATATGTATTTATTTTTTCATACTGCTATTTTTGTAAATATAAATATGTTTTGAATAACCACTTTATTTTAGATGCATGGCAGTAAACGATTTAAAACAAATTTTGAGATTTAACTTCACATCTTCAGCTATATATTGAGATCAAGATACATATTGCTACTTATTTGACATATAAAAATGGTCTCACTAGAGTGAAATGAAGGATCAGATTCTATGCTCAGATCCTCACTGCATGTCTCCCAGTTTTTAAATAATGTATGTGTCTAAGGGGGTGACAGAGGCCTTTGCACAAAATTTGATCCCCTAGAATTTTGCCATCCAACTTGTGCCAGTCTCCACATCAATATGTCTTCCACATCTGTGATGGCAGCTCCCCAAAAAGGGACATTTTTTGGGAAAAAGTGGGGAGGATTTAGCACACCACACAAGTTCTTCATGTTCCACAAGCCAAAATAGACTTATCTGGAGCCAATTTACTGGGTGTAATTTATACCAGACCCTTGCTGGAATAACTGGCACTCTTGCGGCTCCTCAGATGTATAGCCAATAGGGAGCTCTCAGTCTACATGAGTTTTTATTCAAAGATCCAAATACAAAATCCAGCACCCAGAGACAGCATGTGGATTTGTGACACACTCTGAAAGAAGTTGGGCCAATAAATCAACAGATGGATTACATACATTCATAGATTTTCCCAGTTGTGACAGGTATAAAATGGGGGAAAGAATCCATGTTAACATTTAAACAGTATTCGTCAATGAGTAATTAACCCAAATATTTAAAATAAGTTAGTATCATATGTGTAAAATATTTTGAATTTCACTTAACTATTTTAGAATTATGTAGGCCTGATCCTGAGAGCTGTTGAGCATCTGTAACTTCCCCTGAACTCTCTAAGAAATAAGCAATCTTATTTTGAATTTGCAGAGTCCCAACAGCTTATCTCACACAAATTTATGAGCATGAAATATAATATGCTATACAGTATTTGCCCACATATTTCATATTCAATTTAGGACAGTTCCAGTCATTACATGTCCCCAGCATCACAATTTGTACATTGCCGTACATTGCAACCCTTTTGGAAATTCATTGTCAATGAAGTCTCACTCTGCGTTCCTTGCTCCACTATAAACAATGTGAAACCATACAGAGTGATCAAATCCATTAGGTTGATTGGCTATAATAAAATAAATAAATAATGTATTTGTTTAATTACGGGAATAAAAGTCACTCTGCTGTTGAGCTGTGCTGCAGCTGAAAAAGAAAGGACTAGGAAATAAATTTTGGGTTACATGGTCAAAATGAGGCACATGCTAGGCACAAAAGATCATATCTATCTCTGCCAGAAGCATAGTTATGGAAACCACAAACAGATCCACACAGAGCAGAATAGAACACACATTCTACTGGCCTCATGGCATGTAGGAATCTTCCACAATTGTTCTTACAGGCCTTGTCCTTCACAAAGGACAGACTCATCCTTTGGGAACCTCAGTAACATTCAATAGCTGAGCTTAGAACATAAGTACCAATGAATCTGCCATCTGTTAGGTACTTATACGCCCCCGTTGCTGCAGTAGCTGAACACCTCACATCATTAATGCGTTTATCCTCACAGCACCCATGTGAGGTAGGGCAGTATTAAGAACATAAGAATGGCCATACTGGGGCAGACCAAAGGTCCATGTAGCCCAGTATCCTGTCTACCGACAGTGACCAGTGCCAGGTGCCCCAGAGGGAATGAGCAGAACAGGTAATCATCAAGTGATCCATCCCCTGTCGCCCATTCCCAGCTTCTGGCAAACAGAGGCTAGGGATACAATCCCTGCCCATCCTGGCTAATAGCCATTGATGGACGTATTCTCCATGAATTTATCTAGTTCCTTTTTTAATCCTGTTATAGTCTTGGCCTTCACAACATCCTCTGGCAAGGAGTTCCACAGGTTGGCTCTTCCTTGTGTGAAAAAATACTTCCTTCTGTGTGATTGAAACCTGCTGCCTATTAATTTCATTGGGTGACCTCTAGTTCTTGTGTTATGAGAAGGAGTAAATAACACTGCCTTATTTATTTTCTCCACACCCGACATGATTTTATAGACCTTTATCATATCTCCCCTTAGTTGTCTTTTTTCCAAGCTGAAAAGTCCCAGTCTTATTAATCTCTCCTCATATGGCAGATGCTCCATACCCCTAATCATTATTGTTATCTTCATCCTACTATCCTGGGGAACTGTGGCACAGAGAGGCAAAGTGACTTGCCCAGGCTCATACTGGAAGTCAGTGGCAGAGCAAGGAATAGAACCCACATCTGACAAATCATAATCTAGCACCCTAGCCACTGGCCAGTCTTCCTCTCTGGGGACTCTCAATGAATCCCCCATGTAGTCTGTGGCAGGCTGGCCCTTAAGTCTATGGCAAAATACTGGAGTCTGTGATACTCTGTGCAGCAAATTGAAAATTTTACAACAGCTTCACTTAAATTGAGTGCACACCCCATTTGATCTCTGCTCAGCTTTAACTATTCATCTAAGTAGCAGCACCCTAAGGAGTCAAGAATACCCAAAAAAGAATAAAAATAGACATGAGAATTCAAGTAACTCACTCCAAAGAGATCCAGAAAGGTGGAAAAGGGGAGGGGGCTCCGTTGTTTAATTAAACATTTTGACAGTTCTCTTAAATATATTTATCACATTTTCTAAAATAAGCTGTCATATCTTTGTATCTAAAGTTCATTTTGGTTGAGCTAAAGAGTTTTTATTCTTTACTTCTGTCTTGCTACCCAGCTTCCTCAACCCTGTTGGAGAGAAACTCAGGCTCTGATTCTGCAAAACACATAAGCATATGCTTAACTTTAGGAATAGCTTTAAATGCTTGTCTGAATAGGAATGGACTTTAAAAGCATTCTTAACTTTAAGCATCTGTTAAGTGTTTTGCTGAATCAGGGCCTCAGGTAAAAACAGAGCAGGATCTAGAAGGGAGAGGATAGGGCTGGATTCAGTATAGTCTTTATTGCCACATCCTGATCAACTTGGAATCATTGCTTATTGACAGTATGTCTGCTTTGACCATAGCCGCTGGCTCTCCCTTTTCCTGACTTCCATTTGAATTCTGTTCTCTGGGATTGGCATTGTGTTATGAAGTGCTCTTGTCTTGCCACATTTACAATATTTTATTCCAAGTGCCAGGCAAGTCAAGTATCCTCTGGGTGGGGATATGATCCACTGCATCTTCTTTAAAGATTTGGAAATTAATCTCATTTCTTGAAGCTTGCGCTGCTTATAGGTCTTCAGCATACACACACATTGTACATTCTTTTCCACACTCACAGCCTAGAACTCTGTCATTTCTATAACTGTGTCTAACAGTCTGTGCAACGTAAGCTCTGGTTCTCTATCAGCTATTCTGTCAAGGCTGGTTGATGAACAATGTTACACAATTTGCATCTTGCTCATGACCCAAGTCAACAAACTCACATGTGAGTGCTTGTTAAGAGAATCTGGCCTAAGGTCAGTGTCTCCCCTGGTTCTCGTCTCTCTTGCCTGAAGATAAATATTTTATGTAACGCCTTCTTTTTACAGATAAATGGAAAATCAGAACATTAAGGGATTTTTCTTTCAAGGAGATCTTAATCTTTGCTAGATATTTTGTTGGGCAGCAACTCAAATGTCTTTCACCTCCTTGCAATAGGCAACTAGTGTAGCAGGTGGGAACCCTGTCATTTTAGACTTCCAATTCAAAGTGCAGTGAACAGATTCCTGAATGTACTTTTCCATTTCTGCCATTGCTGAGCAACTGTCTTACCTCCTGGATATTAAATGCCAGTGATGAAGATAAAAGGAAAAGCAGCAGGGCATTTGCATTAACTCTTTGCTCTTACTTTTCTCTACCTGTGATTTTATATAGTTTCTTTTAGACTTTTATCTAGTTTATTGCTATCTCCGCCTTAGTTCTATGCACTTTTGTTACTGCTGAGTTTATGAGCTGTTCCCTGGTAAGTGCTTCTAATCAGTGGAGTCAGTGCTCTTCCCATATCAAAGATGGCTGCAGCAGATTTCCTTGGTTTCATTTGCTTTCAACAAAGATAGGAACTGCACTTTCTGGCATGCAGCAAGCTACTTTTTCAACTTTCACAAGCTCTGCCTGAATACCAGCATACAGAGATTTAACTCACCGCTTAGCTATCCCACAGGTGTGCAAGGTGAAGAAAGAAAGCAGGGACTGTAGACCCAGTGATTCCCTCAAGGGAAAGTGATTACCTACTATTTCCATGTATTTATATGGTACCCATTATCATAGTGTCTGAGTGCCTCCACAGAATTCATGGATTTATCCTCACTACACCTCCATGAGGGCAGAGAAGTATTATCCCTATTATACAGATGGTGAAATTGAGGCACAGAGATGTTAAGTAACTTGTCCACAGCTACATAGGGAGTCAGGGACAGGCATTGAACCTAGTTTGCTTGAGTCCCCGTTTAGTATATTATCCATGATGCCATTCTCCCTTTGTGAGGCTTTGACTCAAAAGAATACTTGAGTATATGCTTAAGTCCTAGTGAAGTCAATTAAGCACATGCTTAAATGCATTGCTGAATTGTGGCCTATAAAATCAGCTCTGAAGCCCCACACATAATACACCTCTACCTCGATATAACACTGTCCTCGGGAGCCAAAAAAATCTTACCGCGTTATAGGTGAAACCACGTTATATCGAACTTGCTTTGATCCGCCGGAGTGCGTAGCCCTGCCCCCCTGGAGCACTGCTTTACCACGTTATATCGGAATTTGTGTTATATCATGTCGCGTTATATCGGGGTAGAGGTATAGTTAGAAGCCTGGGATATAGTCTCTTACTTCCTTTGCTTTTCTGCTTTTATTGAAACTTTCTCTCTTTTGTTTTAACTCTTGCAGCTGAGAGTCAAAGAATAAAGCCCTCTAAAGGAAAGTTTGCTTAGTGAGATTTTGTTCTTGTTGTTAGACCAGGTAGCCCACTCCTTCTGCCCACTCCGGATGCTGCTGAATTCTGTTCAAATGGTAGAATCATTTCTGTGCTATTAAATCTGTGTAAGCATTTACTCTGAATCATTTCTGATTCAGCTGCCAAACCTCTTTTATCTGTTGCAATTTCCAATTAGCAGGTGTCATTTGCACGTTGTTTTACATACATTTAAGTTTTTGTAGATTAGCCATGTGATTCCCAGCTTCATAATAGTTTGAGTCTTATGATTTCCAGGCTTGTTTCAAGAACTGATTCAGCAATAAGACATGATAGGCTCTGAGGATATCGCCATATATCTCAGACAGTGGAAAACA
Source organism: Chrysemys picta bellii (assembly GCF_011386835.1). NCBI lineage: Eukaryota > Metazoa > Chordata > Testudines > Emydidae > Chrysemys > Chrysemys picta. The sequence goes on along the minus strand of NC_088795.1, from coordinate 33,463,449 downwards.
TTCAACCTTTGGCCTTATTCCTCAAACTGCATCCAAGATATAGTGCTATTAGGAAATAACAGGTAGTGTTGCTCTTTTAAAGTTGTGTGTTAAAATGTGGTTTAGTACAGGAAAAAGTAATCTACATTTTTCTGTCAATTCTCAAAATGTTAAGCTCTTAAAATATAATAATGCCCTAGTTTCTAGTAGCACCCACAAACACAAAAGAAGGTATAAACCTTGCCCCCAAAGTTTCAAATACAAAAAAAGTAAATAAATTAAGCCTCACCAAGCATTATATAGCTATTTGTAAAAAAAGGAAGACCTCCCTGTGCTACTGTTCATATAGACTGGGACAAGGCCCTCCTACAAAGGTAGTAGCAGATCTAGGAATTAGAGCTGGTTGGAAAACTGGAGAAGGGGCTCTACAGAAAATTTCAAATTGTCAACAAAATATTGTAGCCCAAACCTAAAATATTTCTACTCAAAATGGCACTGTGGTGCCTTCTGGGAATTACAGATTGGGTGCCTTGTACTCCATGCTCCTATGGGTTGGGGTTATAACTCGCATGATGTATCACTTTCTCCCCTTTTGGAGAGGGGAGGAGGTCCCTGGCCATAGTGCATCACGGGAGATGGGAATCCATAAGCGATGGTTCCCAGCTCTAAAGGCCAGTCAACACTTCCCAATTCACTTTGTAGCTGATCTGTAACAAAATTGGGATGAATCTCCCAGAACCACTGTACCAAAAACATATATATAAGGTAGTATAAAATTCAGATGGGGCACATAACTGTCAAACAAGGATTGAAAGCAGATCAAGTGGCAGCAATATTGCCTAGTAATTAGAGTAGTTGTATTTCTTACCAAAGACCGGAAAATAAAACGTATTATGTCTGAAGCCCCCATTGTCATAAGTTTCCCTCAAGAATCTTTCTGCTCTATCTCAGAAAAGTTGCTTCCCTCCACCCTGTTAGAAATATGCTTGCAATGTTTATGTATTGCATTTATGTATTGTTTGCAATCAAAATGAAACTGGCATGCTGTTGACACAGATCTTTTATGAGCAAATGAGACCAAAAAAGTAGTTGAGGGATGTCCAATGATAGGAAAGCGTAAACATTTCCCCAATGCAAGAGAAAAGGTGATCAGCAACAGTAAAAAGAAAAAAAAAGAAAAAAAGAAACATTTGATTTTGTTTAATATAGTAGAAAGTGTGAGTAAATGGTGCCACCCATTTATAGGTGAATTCTCTTCTTGATTGCACAGCTATTTTTAACCTTCTTGGTTTCATAGAGAGTCTGGTTAAAACCCTTGTTATGCTTTTTCCACACACTCAAAAATCCATGGACTTTCAGCTTGAGTGATTTATTTTAGATTAAATGGGATTTCTAATCTGAAAGGTGACAAAGAAAAAGTGGCACCTTCTTACCCAGCAGATCTGCTCCTTGTGTGTATTCAGTTTTATCTGCTCATGTTAGTGATTAAACGTATCTTACTATGTTTTAGTCTGTTGGCACTGCAGAGCTGATGCAGCTAAGAGGGAGCAAGTTGGATTCTGTCCCTTTTTATGCATTAACAGAACATATGCAGTGCTTCTAACCCCCAAGAATTCAAAAGTCATGAGGCAGGACTCCAACAATCATGCTGTTATCTTAAAAACCCCATGAGATTTTTAAAGAATAATAAACTTATGGTTCTTTTTTGCTTTCTAGTTTCTGGGCCTTTAAGGTGCACTCTGGTCATATTTAAAAGTTTCTTTGCAACCCTGAGGGCTAGAAACTTACTGGGGGGGTTTGTTTGTTTGTTTGTTTATAAATAAAAGCAGAGATTTTCAAATATTCACTTGACTCCAGTAGCTAGGGCTTTAAGAACTTGTTGCAAGACTTGTGATGAAGTCACAAGAGTGAGCAACATAGTCTAAAAGAACCATTAAACCTGTGCAAACCCTTTGAAGGCACTGAGGTTGCACAGATGTCATTGAGGGCATAATTTGACCTGTAGCACCATCCTTGCCACACAGGCCCACTACCAGCACATATATCTTTGACTCTCCCCCATCTTGTTTGTAAAGACTAGTAAAGCAAGCATGTCTATGACATCTTACTCAGTAAAGGCCTGCTTCTGCACCCACTGAAATCAATAGAAAAGTTTCTGTGACAGAGACCTTTTGGCAAAAGGGCCCTGTTCTTGACAAACAACTCTAACCTCAGAGCAGACAAAGTCATTGCACCTTAAAAACACATTTTACTGGCTATTTATCCATAAAGGGGAACGTGTAAGGTACCCACAGAAAGCTTATAACTTGTCAAGATTCATAACCATTGCAAGATATATATATGGGTAATATTTAATGAATAATGTATTTATACTGAAAGTATGCTTTATGGACTTGGAGTAGAAATTAGTCACCAGAAGATAATGTGTCTCAGTCAGGACCCCTGGAGGCAACGGGGAGTTGTCACCACACTCTGTTCAGCCAGGGATGCAATGCAAGGTTCAATTGTTTAGCCTTGCACACTACTAAGACTTCGAGTGGGAAACTAACACAGGCAATGACAAATAATCAAAACCACTTAAAGGTTAAAAAAAAGAACTTTACCACAAGACAGGCATTCACCCTGTCTGTGAATAGAAACAAAAGGCTGTTTTCAGTATAACGTGGAGGAGGGGAAAAGCACCCTGTATCCATTCATCAAGGAAACCCCTTGTAGGGTAGGGGGTGCTTTCATGAACATTTGGAGCCTGGTTCTTGAGCAACCAGCTATCTCTGCATCAAACTGTATTTTGGGGGAGAAAAAATCTACTTTATTAGATCGGAAAGGTAACAATTGATAAGTGTAGACCCAGGCTTACATTTTAGGATTTTGTTTGTATTGCAACCATTTGTTTCCTGCACCCTCTCTTGTTTCTAGTTAAATCTTTATTCTTTCTTAAATAAACCTGTTTTTGTTTTCTTATAAGTGCTCACTAGCACTGTGTGGTTTAGAGGAGCAGTGGTCTAAAGTCAAACTGGTAAACTGGGTACACTGATCTTTTGGGTGCCGAGGATCTGGGATTTCTGCAACTAGATAGCGTCAGGGGCTGGTTATCACAGGGAAATACTGCCAAGGAACTCAAGGATTGGGTTGCACCTACTGTTAACCTATAAGGTGAAATTAGAGCTGGCATAGCCCAGAAGAGAGTATTTGAGTGCCTAAAAAGGCTGGTGATGTCAGGGAGCTGACAGCCAGCTACTGCAAGTCAGAAACTCTCACGCTCGAGGCAGGGGGTAACAAGGTGGCTCTCAGTTCTGGGTACCCCAAGATTCATTGGTTACCTTTGATCAAGTTCATGTAAGTAGCTTTTGTTTATTCCAAAGAGAACTATCCAGTGGACAGCACAAATTAGAAAAGGTGAACGTCATACTCTGAAAAATGTATGCCTGCCTGGTGGTTCTCTCTAGACTCTAGATTGTAGCTTCCTGGATAGCAAGGGAAAGTTTACTCACTCTTGAGTTTTTTATTTCCTAAATATTTTCAGCAGATTTGCTTTGAGATAGAAAATTTTAGCGATCGAACAGCCAAAAAAAAATAAAATAAAATAAAACAAAACTGAAAAGAAAAGAAAAGAAAAGAAAAAAATCTCACCCTCAAGCAGTTCCATCCAGGGATAAAATTTTAAATCACATCATGTCTCACACCCATTTCTTAGTGTAAAATAAATCACTCGAACAGAGTGCAAGCCAATTTTTACTTTAAAAAATGTTTTGTCCTAAGGCTGTCTTCATGAACTTCAAAAGCACACTTCATAATTACGCTACCTATCAAAGGAAACCCAATATTTCACCTCCAACCTTCCTCCACTTGTGTTATAATTTTTACTAGATAATAAATTATTTTAATTTTAAACTGGTTATTTTCTTGAAATTACATGTCTTAATGTAAAATAAGTTTGTATATCTTTTTAACATATACACCTTAAAGTTATATTTTAGTAGCTTAAGAAATTTCTTCCCCATTAACTCTTGTTTTAGGATTTAATCTTGGGATACCCTCATTTTAATTTTATTTTAATACTAGTTTCTTTATTTTAAGAATCAATTTATTTTGGCAAGTTTCTTGATTTTAGGAGGTGCAGAATTTTTTTCTCTTTTTTGGCAAGAGTGTTCCAAGATGTTTAGTTTTGGAGGCACCAAGGTGTATTGGGTAAACATTTGTCCTTCACAAGCATTCTGTTACAAACTACATAAAATATAGGAGATCTGAAAAAATATGGGATAATATTTAAAACATGAAAAGACACTATTGTACACATATACACATGCCTAAAGAATATGTTTTATTTGTGACTCTAACAGGGCTATGATGGTGATTAGCTCTGTCTAGTATGCATACTCTTTAACCCTCTGTCCCTGCAAATGTATTCAGCTAGACTAGGCACAGGATCATCATAATACACAAAACCGCTATAATATTATTTCCATAAAAGTGAGTGTTCTACTATAAGAAAGAAGCAAGGGTCTGTTACATACATGAGTGTGGTGACTAAAGTTTCAATACAGCAAAATACTCAACAGGGTGCTTGATTTAAAGCATATCCCATTGACATCAGTGGGGCTACTCACAGTTTTAACATCAAGCACATGCTAAATTGAATATGCAAATCTTATTAAATGGTAGAAAACACCAATATACCAGATAAAATATCTAAATCCAACACTCTTCAAAACTGTCACATGTAGGAACTCTGCTGCAGGACCAGCTGCAACAGGTTGAAAAGTCTTCTGCCACAGCGGGACTCTGGTCCGGAAGCACTGGGGGGGGCGGGGGGAGAGAGTTTCTCCCCTCCTCCCCCCAGGTCAATTCACTTTGGAAGCTTCAAAACAACAACATCAACTTGATGAACTCACTTACTGCTGATCAAACAATTCTGCCCTTGAGAAATACATCCCCCCAGAAATGTCTTAGGGATTCCTGGTTAGGACTTTTGGGGCAGGAAAGGGGGATGAAAAACTGTCCCCGGAGTCTCCATTCCAGGTTTTACATCAAGCCCAGTGCATGCAGGACAGGACTGCATTCTGGGTGAATATTCATATAATGTGTATGTGATCAATAAAGTTGGAAGACTGGTTTCCAGGGCCTGATCCAGTGTTCATTAGTTTTACAAAAAAGATGGGGTGAGGGTTATCTCCGTTTCTGTAGACTAGTCACCTAACGGAGCTGAGCTAGTGACACCAATAGACTGAGTGCACGTGTGCCTCCAGGATCTCTTCCCTCCAGTCTGCCATACTTTGTCATGCTGCCCTCCTCCTGCCCCTCCCCACAGTCTTTCCAAGTGCAGAAAGCCCATTTTGACGTAAGTCTTTGAATCAACCCTCTCTGCTCCAGACAAAGTCAAATCCACATGAAGTCAAACATCTTCCTTGACTACAGGCAACACTGTGAATGGTAAGCTAGAGGCAGCCTAGATATACTACCGGCACAAGAGAATGCAAGAAAAGCAAATCACTCCCATTTCAGGCAGCGTTAAGGATGATAGACTCATCTCAATATATACATTATGGAGTTATGTTCACAAACCCTAACTCATTGAAATGAGTTTTGTTCCTAAATCTCTTTGTATGTTTCAAAGTGTGTTAATGAAACATGAACCTTGTTTCTTGTCTTTCCCTTGTAGCACAACCCACCCATCTCCTGAGCAAGCCACTAGGTTCTAGCTTAATCTTGTCACAAACATCATAGGAACAAAGCCTACAAGGACATTGCATTTTTCCTTTAAGATGCGATTGGGCGGGGGGGGGAGGGAGGAGGGAGAGACAACAAAGGATAGAGAAAGAAAATTTGTAGGCATGTTTCTCCAACAAAAAATGGGTGAATGGGGGCAGAGAGAGTAGAGTTGGTCCCTTTGACATTATGAGGGCATCCAAAAAAGATATTTTTTACAATAAAAAGCAAAGCACAGAACCTCTTTGAATGTTTAAATTTTATTTCCCGCAGTTATCATCATCTAAGGAGCAGCATGTTTTCTCTTGAGTCTGGCATAGCCACTGGCTGAAGCAACAGATGTATCACACTGATGATACTGAAGAAGGGAAAAACATCTGTCTGTAGGAGCTTTTTTTGACTCGGAGGACTGAATGTATAAGCCTTATGGGAACCCCACACACACTTGTAATCCTAATTTATTCATTGTTGATTTATTTATATACCTTTATTCAAAAGCCTCGGGTATACAGTAGTGCATGTAGATAAGTTTTAGTATATAAATTAAATGTGTTCCCTATTTTAAGACAATGTCAAAGATTTCTTTTAAACTTAGGATACCTGTAAAGCAGTGTGTTAGATGTCTAATCTATTGAAGCTAGCATCTGATGTTTTATAATATATACACTGCCATCTAAGATGCCTAGCGTATTCTCTAGCACATCTGTGGTTCAATTAAAGTGAAAAATTAAAATTCAGGTCAGCACACAGCAGCAATAGCACATTTTGATGTGAGGTCAGTATTGGTCACTCATGTACTCATTAAACAGGTTAATCAATTTTGTGCAGTAAAATCACCTTAGTGCAGTAAATATGATAGAACTAACCAAAAATATATTTAATTATCATTGCTCTGAAAGCAATGGCAAATAAAACAGCACTGCTTGTTTGATATATGAATATTTCTTCTTTTAGCCACACCAGAGCTAGAAATCAAAGTTCTGGAGTTTTGATTGTAAAACTGGTTTATGTCATGTACAGTTGCTATTACCTTGCTTGAGTGTGTATGCACACATGTATCTTGCTTAGATATAGTGGCTAAGCCCCATTATCTGCCATTCAGCTCTGTGCTGGCATAGGAGACCACTGCACAAATCTAATTGACTTTATACATGGTGATGATATGCATGTGCAGCTATGGGATTATACACCTCTGATGACTTCTCCCCACACTCGGCACATTTATCTATCTCAGCCAAGCCTACTTTTTAACATCCCAAACATTTGCTGTCTGAAAGCTGCTCAACCACTAAATAAAACCAAAACATCGCAATAGCTACAAAAATGTTTCCTTCTGTTGTCTAAATGTGGGATTCTTCCTGACCTTGAAAAATTACACTGGTCTGAGGCCCAGAACAGGTTATATTCATTGCTGCACCAGCGATGAGCTTAAGATCCAATATCTCCTAACCTTTGCTCTAGATTCCCAGCTTCTCAATGGGGGACACAACACTTGTTTCTTGATCTAGGAGGCCAGAAGTTAGACTTCAGCTGGGATTTGGGAGCAAGACACCCAACTCCTGCTAAAATGCAGTGAGTTAGAGACTTGATCCTTCACTATTTAAGTCAGTGGTGAGTGTACCATTTACTTCCCTGAGTGCAAGATCTGGTCATGGGTACCTAACTTACATAAACTCCTTTCAAACTCCAAGTCTTAAATTGTATTGTTATAGATTGAAAAGGCTGTTTTAGGTAATATTTACAGGTTTTAGAAACATTAGTTATAATTGTCTTCTTGCAATTCTGTGCAGTACTTATACTTGGACTTATAGTACTAAGGGAGCCTGGCTTCAGAGGCAGAGCCTCCAGAGGGATTTAAAAAATAGTCCCAGTGAAAGTTTTAATCTCTTTCAGAAATGTTTGAGATATTGTTTCTGACCAAAAACGCTCTTACAGACACATTAACATATACAGATCTCTACACACTTTAACATGGGTCTTGTAGGACTAAGTTAAGGTGAGTTAAAGAGTATTCTACATTGCTCCTGCTGCAGCTGTGCCTGATGAGGATTTAAATCCGGCCCTTACATTGAATCTCGAATACCAACACTCCATTAACATGTTGGTATTTTCTGGTAATCCCCACAGCAGTTACTGACTGCATTCACAGTCTAACGGAAGGCCAGTCCAGATTATATCCCTTTACTCCTAAATTACAGGAAATCCTACTTTGACTATTTTACATTCCCATTTGTGGGGCTCTTGCAAGCCAGAAATACATAAGATTCCATTGTCATTCAAGGTCGATGCTGATCCTTGATGTGACTAGCACGAGGTGCTCATATAGCAAAAACTTCTGCCCAACAGCCCTATGTGACAGTTTGCATTAAATTTCTCTTCTAAAATAAATACAATAATGTTTGAAAGTAACAGCACCATTCTACTATAGAAAGAGAAAATTCTCTGTCAGCATAGCAGGAGAACTGGCTTGGGCTTTTCTGCTAAGTGAATGTAGATAGATGAACTATTTCTTTCCCATTAAAGTTATTGTCATCAAGTGTAATGAGAAAGGAACAAAAATAAATGGAAACATATTATTGGGCCTTAGTAGACTTACAATTTGTGGATTCTTTTTATACATATCCACGGAGTATTCCATCTTTATCCTCCCAAGTCACTCAGAATAACACATCAAAGAGCATGTTTGCATTTCTATAATAGATAACAGCATTGACACAAGCTTCAGGGTTCAGACAAGTTACAAACTGAATTAACAACCTCACATATTTATAAACTATAAATTGAGCCTAGTAAAAATCCAACAAGGTGAAATAATAATTTTAACGCCTTTTAGAAATCACTTTTTCACAGTTAAAAATATTAATTCAGGTGGACAATGCATCATAATTTTATTTTCTAACAACTCTGATTCTGTCGCAAGAGTCAAACAATAGCCCTTGTTTCTATAGGTCACAGAAGCACCAAACGTTTGAACAAGAGGGTTGGTGACTGAATCGTCGCTCCATGACAGAAGTGAACTGTTACTGATCTAAACCTGTGCCAGCTGGCCCATTTTGAGGTGAAATCAAACCTCTGCCCACTCCTCACCTACCTGTATAGAATGGGAAACAGCAGCCCCATAAAGGCAGCTCACCCCACTCTGCTGAGACAAACAAGGCATGTAGCCTATATCGAATAAGGAACAATCTTGCCCGTAACTTCTATAGCACTTTCTAATTGATAATCTGAAAATGCTTTCACACATTATAAGTTATACCTCATAAGACTATCCTTCCTTAAGTTATTACCTGTTTTATAAACCTGGATACTGAGGCAGAGAAAAGGCCTAGTTTTCAGATGAGCTACGCAGCCACTGCTTTTATCAACGTCAAAGGGGCAGTCCAGCCACTGGGGACTCCCTGCATGTTATATAGCTGCTACAATGGCTCTATACCACTTTCCTTCACAGTGCCTGGTGTAGTGGGTATGAAGAGACAAGGGCCAGAAAGCACAATGTAACTCCTTCTGTTCTTGGCTGCCAGAATGGCCTCTTGAGTCTACAGGCAGCCAAAAGCAAATTTGGGCAGCCCTAAGGCCCTAGAGCTACCTTTCTCCCACATCCAGGTCTTGGGCTGGGCAGAATCCATCCTACCTGAGAACTTAAGCCATAGTTTTGGTGTTAATAGACATTTCAGTGTGGCACCAGATCTTGCCAGAACAGATGCAAAATCTGCAGACATATGTCCACTGCCACAATGATCAACACACCTTTCAAGATCCAGGAGTCCTACACATGCCTATCACAACTTAAGTTGTACCTCATACAACCAGACAACTAGATAATCGCTATGCTCCCGAATGAGTTCACACAGGAAAAAGATAAAAGATAACCATCACATCACATATGGGTGAACACTTTTCACAAAGCGATCACTCTGTATCTGATTTATTAGTCCTCATCCTCAAAGGAAACCTGCACAACACTTTCAAAAGACAAGCCTAGGAGCTTAAATTCATAACTTTGCTAGACACTAAAAATCATGGACTTAATGACGACACTGGATTTATGGCTTATTACAACAATCTGTAGCCCACTAACCTCACTTTTTGTTCTATGAAAAGGGGTGTTAACAGGCCACTTCCCCTTGAACTGTCCTTTATCATATGTGCTCACTACTTATGCTAAACTATTTGTTCGATCTTGTATTGAGCTGTGACATTCTCAGTACCTGTCCCAGGCCTGAAAGAGAGCTCTGTGTAGCTCAAAAGCTTGAATCTCTCATCAACAGAAGTTGGTCTTATAAAAGATATTACCTCACCGGTTTTGTCTCTCAAATATCCTCTCAACAGCCCTGCATACGTCAGTGTGAAGTCAAGTTAAAAACAAATAAACATGAATCATTCAGGCAGTAATTCCCTACACAGCCCATTAACAACATAACATACATAAGGCTGGTCTTCACTACCGTGCTACATCGGCACAGCTGCATCAATGTAGTGTGCCTGGTGAAGACACACTATGTTGGGGGGGAGGGATAGCTCAGTGGTTTGAGCATTGGCCTGCTAAACCCAGGGTTGAGAGTTCAATCCTTGAGGGGGCCACTTAGGGATCTGGGGAAAAATCAGTACTTGGTCCTCCTACTGAAGGCAGGGGGCTGGACTTGATGACCTTTCAAGGTCCCTTCCAGTTCTAGGAGATGGGATATCTCCATTTATTTATTTATTGACGGAAGAGCGCTCTGCCCTCAACATAATTACTCCACCTCAACAAGAGGTGTAGACCCCACTTTAAGTCTATGTAACTTACGTCACTCGGGGGGGTGGGGGGGGAAGAGGAGGTTTTCAACCCCTGAGGGACGTAAGTTACATTGACTTAAGCAGTAGCATAGACAAGTCCATAAAATCAGAAAGGAAAACAAGGAATACAGAGGAGTCAGTGTAAGGTGTTCATGTATCTTCACACATTTAGTTTAAAAGAGCAATGTAAACCTCAGAGCAGAAACATTTTCTGGATCTTAATTACCAGCCTGGGCAATCAATTCACAGTCAATATTCCCCAGGAAACATCCTGCACTGGGATTATTATTACTTAACATGTGCAAAAAAAAAGAGAGAGAGAGAGAGAGAGAGAAAATGGGAGACATCTTTTATGAAAGGATAAACTTTATAAAGGTGGCTTTATATAGAATTTTTTTTAAAAGAACAATTTACTAACCTTTATTCAGAGTAGATCCCACTTTTAAAAACTGATTGTCAACTCCTAGACAAGACATATATGTTCCATATTTGGATACTCACAACAGCAGCTAAGCATACAACATATACATTTACAGCCAGATTTTTAAAGGTATTTAAGCATCTAAAGTTGCAAGTTGTTGCCTCGTGGGATTTTCAAGGCATGTAGCTGCCGAAGATACTTAGGCACCTACTGGCATTTTCAGGAGTGCTTATCTGCATCTTTAGGCAATTAAATATCTTTTAAAATCTGGCCCTTAATTATTCTTGACTTGAGTATTCAATTATAATAGTTTGATAACCTATTATCCAATTATTACCATTTTTGAAAATTGGGTTTACTCTTTCAGAAATAGCTACCTCTGCTGTACTATTTTACCTTATAGATTCTACCTATATTTTTTTTCCCCTAGAAAGTCCTCCAGGAAACAGAATACATGAAGAAACCACTGCACTATCTCTTGGTGGCCTCCAGTATTGTATTAACAGAATGGCGTAATAGTTCACTTAAATAGAATATCATTAGATTTTTTAAATGATCATTGATACTCACTTTATTTTAGTTACAAAAAAAAGGATTTTTCCCTGTTATGTTTCTAGCTTCCTGAGCCTACAATTATAAACTGTTGAGAACTCTTCCCCACCCAAAAAAACATGTCCCGCTTGATAGAGTGGAGAGATTCTACACCAGATGAAGTAAATACACTAAAAGTCTGTTGTCTGGTTACAAAGCTCTCCTGTGACATGTTTGTGGAGTTTCTTTCCACCCTTTAAACATTACCTATTCTTGTCCACTCATATCACACTACTAGGTATAGGGATGGCATTAGGATTTTTGGGAAGAGTCAGTAAAATTATTCTAGCTACAATGGTGGCAGTCAAGTTCTGTCAACTCTCTGCATGAATTTAACTCAGCAAACCCTTAGCTCTGCTGGCAGAGAAAGACAGAGTAAAATAGGCAGAAATATTAAGGTAAAGGTGCAGAGAAACTTCCCACTGGCTAGATAATGTCTAAATACAAAGAAAAATTGGAGGGAATGGGTCTTTTGCCACCCCAGAGAGCTCTGCTCCAGTGCTATAAGCATCAGAAATCTGTTATCTTCGGTGATGAAAACCCCACAGACAGCATCACAGAACAGATTCAACTATCATCTCCTTAGATTCACTCCAAAGCAAGCTAGATGACATTATCATATCCCTTTTCTGTCTTGAGAAAAGTGACACTAACCAGGTAAATCAGCAAGTTGGACAAGTGAGTTCAGTTTTTGGAGAGACACACAGCACTGAACAGACCTTCAGAAAAGGAGCAAGGAACCTCAGCATATAGCTGTAAGACTAAGGGAGTTGGATTATACAGGTGGATGGATATGAAAAATAGTCCCAATCACATTTTCAAAAACTCTGTAAAATGGAAGTTTCCAAACTGTAGACCATTGGTGTTCTATAGGGAGCTGGTTGGCCATATGTTGCTGACTCCTATTTATTTCCAGCTCTGAAGTGCATTAAAATAAGTTAATACATTAAGTACTCTCTGTACAGCACTTTTTCATATAAGTAATTGTGTTCATCAAGGGATGCTATGAAATTGCGTATGGGGTAGTAGCTTGGGAAATCTTGAATGGAAGGGAAAGGCCCACAAGATACTCCATTAAGATACAGTGCATACTATGGAAAGGTTTGAGATAGGGCTGTCAATTAATCTCGGTTAATACATGCAATTAATGCAAAACAAATTAACTAGATTTAAAAAATAGTCACGCTTAATTGCAGTTTTAATGGCAATGTTAAACAACAATAGCATACCCATTTGTATTTATTATAAATACTTTGGGGGAGTTTTCTACATTTTCAAATATATGTATTTCAATTACAACACAGAATTCAAAGTGTGCAGTGCTCATTTTATATTATTATTTTTATTACAAATATATTTGCACTGTAAGAAAGAAAAACAAAATAAATTGTATTTTTCAATTCACCCCATACAACTACTGTAGTGCAATCTCTTTATGGTGAAAGTGCAATTTACAAATGTTGATTTTTTTTTGTTACGTAATTGCACTCAAAACCAAAACAATGTAAAACTTGAGAATCTACAAGTCCACTCAGTCCTACTTCTTGTTCAGCCAATCACTAAGACAAACAAGTTTGTTCACATTTATGGGAGAGAATGCTGCCTAATTCTTATTTGCAATGTCATCTGAAAGTGAAAACAGGTGTGTGCATGGTGTGATACAGTAGGGCCAGGGAGCAGTGGGAAGTGGTAGAAGGGAAGTATATAAACCCTAAGTTAATTAAGGCGTGGTTCCCTGTAGACTAAGGAGGGTTGCTACAGGTTAATTGGAGCACCTGTAATCAATTAAGGCCCTGTTAGAAACCTAATAAACCCCCCCTGCTTCAGGCAGTCAGGAGGAAGGAGAGAGGACTGTAGCTTGGAGGTGTGCTGTGAGACTTGGAGGAACAGAAAACTGGAGTAAGGGAGACCCTGCCCCAGCAGGGGAGGGATATTCCCTCCCTCAGTGTTTAGGGACTGAAGGTACCCCACCCAAGGGGAAAGAGGGTAAGAACCTGCAGGGGTTGAGAGGGGCTGGGACTCAGAGTGAGGAGCAAACCCAGACCCCTCCCCCGCTTCCCTCCTTTACCACCTTCCTGGGCCACTAGTGGGTGGGTGCCCCAAGAGCAGGGGTAAGGGGTGGTATTTTAGTGCCCCCACACCAAGAAAAGCGCAGGACCCACCATACTATATCGACCATCTTGTCACAATGGCTAAACATTCATATGTCCCTTCATGCTTTGACTTGTAGGCGCTAAAGTTTTACATTGTTTTATTTTTGAGTGCAGTTATGTAATTAAAAAAATCTACATTTTTATGTTGCACTTTCATGATAAAGAGATTGCACTACAGTACTTGTATGAGGTGAATTGAAAAATACTATTTATTTTGTTTCTCTTTCTTACAATGCAAATATTTGTAATAATAATAAAATGAGCACTGTACACTTTGAATTCTGTGGTTGTAATTGAAATACATATATTTGAAAATGTAGAAAAACACCCAAAAATATTTATAATTAATTTAAGTTAGTATTCTATTATTGTTTAACATGGCAATTAAAAAGGCGGTTAATTGTGACTATTTTTTAAAATTGCTTGACAGCCCTCATTTGAGAACTTCTGCACCAAAATATCTCTAAAGTAGAGTTTTCAGTAAGATACGTTGGATATATAGAATGCCCAACAATGTGATGTAGCATAAAGGTTTTAAACAATGGTCATCTGGAGTACTCTGTACAACTCACAAGCAACCTTGCTACCTGTGAGTAATACAGACAGCCCTCTACATGGTCATATGCCTAAAACAACCCAACAGATTTAAGTTGGTGCAGAACGGAGTGGCCCACTTATGCTCCATGATCTGCCATGAATACTTACTGTTTCTTCTAGATTGAATTTAAGATGCTTATTTTGACCTATCTACAAAGCCCTAAAAGGCTTGGGAGTTTCCTATTTGTCACAGCTGTGGTCAGCAGAGGTGCACGAGCTGGATTCCACAGAGTTTAAAAGAAGGGGCCTACTGGTACAGCATTTTCTGTGAGCATTTACAGCTTCAGAACAGTCTTTCCCTCCCAGTCCAGAATAGCCCAGGTCTATTTACACTCAGGGTACGTGACAAGGGGGCTCTATTTGCAAAGGCTGCTGAAGAGATGGGCTGTTGAGGCATGAATTAGGTTTGTGGGAACAGAAAGAGAAATTGTGTGGTTTTAGCTGTTTAATTTGATTAAGGGGATTATGTCAGGGGTGCCTAGAACCCTGGCTAGGTGCCTTTTTTTTAGTTTGTGTAAGTCTAAATAAAATAAAACTCCCATATTCCTGCCAATAAATCCTTCACATCACACTATCATCTCTCTCTATAGACAGACATACACTATACTAAACAGCTAGTGGATTTTCTACAGAAACCCTTTTAGGCTGAGTAAATGTGGTTAATTGCGTAGCCCAATCTGACTACACAAAGGGCTGTTTTCATACACAGTACCTTGCACTGATGCAGAATGTTGCATTTGAAAGGAAGGGAAACTGAAAATAAAATGGCCTTACTAGAGCTTTGTGCATTGCATTGCTGCTACCTGAATTGACCTCAGTCAGACATGATCAAGCAGTAAAGACAAATAAAACACCTGGTTCATCGGCAGCCCTCCCAGGTTTTGAGACTCTTCCACTCTTTTCCCATTAGGAAACAATAGACTGTAAAGCCCTCATTTATTCTCAGTTTGGTTGTGTTTGCTTACTTCAAAAGAAAAGTCATTTGAAAATAAGTGTATTGTGCATTCAGGTTCTTTGAAGTATTTCCCTAGTCCTGTACTTTCATATGGTATGCACGACAAGTGCTGGTGCTCAAATGGGGGATCTCCAGAGATATAATGTCACTCTTCTTAGGCTAATGATGTAATACAGCTGAGAGCCTTAAAAAATCAGAATAAAACAGAGTCGCATATGTTGACTTGAACCGGCTGTGTAGAACAGGCATGGAGCATTGCAAGTGTAAGCACAAGGGACAGAGAGTGCAAGCAAACCTGATCCTGCATTAATGAGAGTGCTGCTGCACAGTTGCCAAGTTTCTCTAGTCTCAGTCCCATTATTCTAGTAGTAAGAATAATGCCTAAAAGGAGAGCAAGCAGATAAACACTTCAAGCCTAACTGCGCAACTCTTACGCGGGCTGGGGAGCACATCTTCACATAAGTAGTACTGCTGTAGTGAAAAAGACTACGCACAGGAGTAAACTATTCACCAATGTGCATATAGGTGGACAGAACCAGGCCTGTGCAGTAGGATAGTACAGCAGTGTCCTGTGCTGCACGCCACACAAGAAGTTGCAAGCTCAAAGACTTAAATTGGAAGGTGGGGATTGTCTCATCTCTTTACTAATCATACACTAATTTAAAAGTAGAAGGAGCACTCAACACCTTTCATTTCTGTTTTGGGACATTTGGGCTTTCCATTACCATAGAAAAAAATGGAGAGATAAAATTCAATAATCCTAAAGATGAGGGGCTAAATCCTGATTTCAGCCTGAGTAGGAACTTCAATAGGAGTTTTGTCTGAATGGAGTCCAAGACCCCAATTCTGCTTTGTTGAAGACAATAGGAGTTTTGCCATTGGCTTCAGTGGAAGCAAGACGTGGCCTTAAGGAATTTCAGGATCCATTCTCCTAAGCCACTGTCTTGGTTGCAACAATCTTCACCTTGCTATTATTATTTATTCTTTGCATTTCCATTGCATCCAGAAGCCCTAATTAGGATTGGGGTCCCATTGTGCTGGTTACTGTATACACAGGCGCAAGAAAGACATGGTCCTGCTCAAGGAGCTTACACAGGGAACACAGAGTGAAATTTTATTTTTTAGCACACAGGGTCACTTCTGGAGAGTGCAGATATCTCTTCCTTCTAGTTTAACCTGACAGACTTAGTGCTATTGGCCCACACTGTGGCCACCTTGTGTTGATCTGCTGGCATAAGTAGGCCTCTAACTTGGCAGATCTAACCAGCATGGATTCATCATGCTTGGGAGAAGCTTTTGGTGGCATAGGGCCACAACAGCAGCTCCTACACCAATCATCTTCACACACCCACCATTGCATCAGCATCGGGGGTGTGGCCAGGAAAAAGAGGAAGTGTCTGTGGTGTCCCTTAACCTTGGTGATCCCCAGATGCAGGAACATCCTTTGGCCAGTGTAAAGTAGAGCAGCACCGAGGCTGCTTTCCTTTGCACTGGGTACTGAACCAGCAGCGGGACAGCCTCAGGACTAGGAGTATGTGAAGACAGTTTAAAGCCACATTTGCTGCCCCTCCTGAGCACTGCACAGACATAGCTTGGGATCCAGCAGACTTCAATAAGAGTATGATTAGGCTCCTAAAACCATAAGCAAAGATTAATTTTAGACTCTCTGAAATATATACCCACTAGATCTTCAGTGTCCTTCCTATTGGAAGCTTACAAACTAGATAAGATAAATTGTACTTCCTATGAGGTTCATGACGAAATTTCAGTGGCCTAGTATAGTGTGAAGCTGCATAGGAAATTTCAATGTAATATTTAAAATAATCTTAGCAAGTTTAGGGCAGATCCTACAAAGTGCTATGCCTCCTCAACTTTCACTGACTTAAGCAGGAGCTGAGGCTGCTAAACACCTTACAGGACTGGACCTTTAAATTACCAGAAAATTAGTTGTCAAAGATTTAAATTTTGTTTGTCTTTTTCTTTGGTTAAAGGATAGACAGTGGTTGAGGGACAGATTCTGTCACTCATACTCACACTGAGCAGTAATTTAAGAGTAGTTCCATTGATATCAGTAGGATTATTTCCAGAGTCAGGTACTACTCCACATGGGTACAGGTAGCAGAATCTGGCCATGAGAAAGGGAATAAGCTTATCCAGAGAACACCTGTAATAACATATTACAGTGGGGATTCAAACATCAAAAATTAAAGAAGCAGGAAGAAGGCCAGTAGCAGCAGTAACCAAAGCAGCAACTTTTATGAGGCTGAGCTATAGCACTAAGTGATGCAAGCCAGGTGTCTGTCTTATTGCTCTTGTATCAGTTCACATAACAGTGAACAAAAGGGTCAAAAAGGAGACTGGCCACGGATGGGAATATAACTGTCCCAGAGAGTTGTTTTGCTACTTCTGCAAGGGATGTTGTTTCACAACCCTGATTGGTTTTTTTATTTTTATTTATTTATTTATTTATTTTTTAAAGAAGTCCCCTGTGGCACTTTGGGCAAAACCCTGCTGCAGCATTTTCTTGGGCAAGATTCCCATTGATATGGAAGTTTTGCCTAAGTAAGGAGTGAAGAATGCAAAACGTGGCCCTTAACTGCACTGCTCCTGACCCCATTGAAATTGGTAGCAAAATTCCCACTGCCTTCAGTGGAGCAGGACAGTTCCTGTCCTTGATTGTAACCCTCTTACTGTTTCTAAGGACACAGGAATGAATTCTGACAGATGCTGAGCACTTGCAACACCCACTGGCACTATGGTGTGAAGAGTGACTTGCCACTTGCATGTCTCTTCATGGCAGTGCCTGGCATTCCAGGGTCTTCTCATCTAGTGCCCCCTACCAACAGTAGCTTTGGCTCCAGAATGGTGTATTTCTTGTGAGTCAGCCCTCTAGACAACTCATTCTTAGCCTCCCCCAAGACAACAGAACAGTATCATCAATGTTCTCTGGTCCAAGATGGAAATCAGCATTCTTTTCTTCAACTGCTGTCTGAAGAACTGTGGACAATCTTGAAATGTTCCATTTCTTTCCATCTATTATTACAGCAGAATCTCCTTGGATTTCTGTTATCTGCAAAGGTCCTGAATATCTTGAACATCCTTTTTGACTCAGTATGACAGCTTCACACAAACAAAATCTCCAATTTTAAATGTGAGATTTAGTACCTTTCTTACAATCTACATACGGTCTGTATTTCTTCTGTTTGTTCTTAACATGTCCACAAATAGTTTCATTGGAAGGTTTGGTTGAAAAAGTGGTGGAAATTGCTTGTTTTATCTCATTAAACTGTTCTTGCATGCTTCGTCCCATTCAAACCTGACTTCCTTTTTTAGGAGATGACACAAAGGAACTATTTTCATAGCAAATCACTGTACAATCTTTGAATAGTACTTGCACAATCCCAAGACAGATCAAAGTTTATTCTTGTTGTCAGACTCTGGTGCATCAGAAATTACTTTCACTAGGTCTCATTTTGGTTGTATACTGTTCTGAAAGATCGTATGTCCTAGATATGTCACTGAGTCAATACGGAATTGATATTTCTTCTTGCTGATAAGTCCATGTCGTTGAAGTTTTTCTGTAACCTATTTTAGAATGACATGTTCAGATTCATCTTTGTCATACACTAGAATATCATCTTGAAAGTAAGTGATACCCTCTGTCTCTCCAAAGCATCATTCTTTGGAATATGGATGCTGCAGAGGTTAACCCAAAAGGTATCCATTTGAATTGGCACAAACCTTCTGGTGTGATGAAAGCTGTGTACTTGAAGGATGTTTCCATTAAGGGGATCAGGTATTAAGCTGAGCATAAATCAAGTATAGTAAAGACTCTTGCCTCCTTCAAGGTGAGAAGCACTTCATTGATGTTGGATAGAGGCTGACAATCCACAACAATGTTGGAGTTTAGATCTCTCAAGTCTACACACATGCAGATAGCACCATTAGGTTTCCTGGCGAGAACGACAGGAGAAACCCATTCTGATGTGTCAACAGGCTCAATGATATCTCCTTTGCATAGATTCAGAACCTCCTTCTTGAGTAACTGTCTCAGTGCAATTAGTATGTTTCGCATTTTATGGTGTACAGGCACCACATAGTTTTTTTAGCTGTATCTTGTGCTTGAACTTTTTTCCAACACCTATGGTATTGGTGAAACCTTCTGGAAAGTCAGAGACAATTCCTGGTTGTGGTGTATCCTCAGTTTGCAGAACAGATCCTGTACTATTTGGATCTAATATCATCTGAAGATCCCTTTGAGGATTCCATCCTAAAATAGAAACTCTCTTTTATGCTACGTAGATTTTCCCTTGGGCTTTTTACTCAAGGGTAGCTGTAAAATGGGGATGGGAGATCCACCAAACCCTCCAGGGTATATGTGTGGAGGAGACAAGTCAGGTTGGGAGCTGGCAAATAGCACAGTGTAGAGTTGGTTGGGAATTATAGCGTAAGGCGAAACAGAACCCACTAACATCCTCATCTCATGGCCCTTGACTCACACTTGGCAGTGTGGAGTGGTGTACTGATCTGTACATTCAGAACACCGTCAGCATTCAGTTCGCCTTCATCCTCATCTGTGAGAACTCCAGATACAACAGAAGGATAATTTCATTTCCCCAAATCAGACTAACTTAAGCAGGTTAGTTATTGGTTCCAGGAGACAAGCTTCTTGCAGACTGTAAACTCTTTGGGACTGGGGTCTAGGGCAGTATCCTATCCTCAAAGGTTTTAGGCCCTTATCTGTATAGCACCTCACATACTATTGACACTATCCAAATATGTTAATAAATTAGCATCCACATAGCAAACACCACAGGTGACGCTAGGAGTGAGGAACTGGAAGAACATACCACAGTTGTCAGAATGCTTTAACCACAAATTCAGCTAAATGAAAAAAAAAAAAAAAACAGGTAGACATCCAAGAACTTTTTAAAATAAAAGTTACTCAGCCCAAGTCTATCAGAGCTGCAGAAAACATTGTGTCTAAAAGCAAAGAACCCATAAAAATTATGGGTACCTGTATACCTTGTACATCGGAACTTTTTTCCAGAGTATAAATAATATTTCTAAAACAGCCTCACTCTAAAATCCACAGGCAAAAACTCCTTATGCGCTGGGTTTTACTGAACTATAAACTACCTTAAAAACGCAACATAAATTAAAGAATTAACTATTCATAACTCCCAGTAGAGAATCCAATAATTAATATATAGTTTAATCTACAACTTTCACTATCCTTATGCAGCTCTAGCACTTTGGCCTGAAGCCCCTTTGTTTTAATTGCTCTTGCTAAAGATAGAATTTTTCTAATGCAAAATAATCTGGTGAATTTGACGACTGTATCTGGGCTAAACTGGGAGTTCACAAGAGGAAAAGAAAATAGCTCAAAGTATTGTGAAATCTACTTGCATTAAAAGAAAAAAATGCTTTACAGAAACTTAAAATATTATATAAAAAATAAAATTAAATCCCCTGGAAAAAAATTGCCTTCTCTTTTTATTGTGGGTTAGCTTTGTCTTCATGGTGAATGTTTCATGAAACATCCTTTAATAGCATACAATTTTAAGGCACAGTATCAACCTGCCTGCACTCATGCCAAATGTTATCTTCCTTAAAGAAACATAAATCCCATGTAACATTGCTAGTATTTATACAAAGATGTAGGTTTTTTTAAACTCCAGTACATTTTTTTTTTTTAATTAGAAATATTGTTTGGGTGATCATCAACCCAAACATATTGATACGAACAGGAGTCTTGGCTGAGTTAGAACTGCAGAATTGAGTTCGTAGATAGGAAAGCTAGATACAGGGAGTGTTTAATTTCATTATCAACATAATAGTGGCACATGCACATCAGCCGGTATTAATCATCATTATTGCTTGAGGCTCAGTCATTGTAATTAGTGACTGATGGTACATTGTAAATTCAAATATTGTGGGGAAAATATGGTCTTCTTAATTTATGTATTAAATCTCATTTTAACTCAGATAAGACTGCAAGTTGTCTGATCTTTAAATTGCATAAGATGCTTATATTGTTTTCAATATGTTCAATTTTTTTATAGGTTCTTCTGTTGTGTTACTTGCGATGAAATTAAAGGGACCCAAGGAGTTAAAGATTGTTATAGGTTAATGTAACATTTTATGAACTTTCACACAGCTTTTAATAATTGAGCTCACAGTTGGGATAGGCCTGGTGGACCCCAATTATTACAACATTTCTTTTGGCTAAGACGACGAAGGTTAGAGTATTAGATTACTAGGTACCAAAACACAATTTGTTCTGAAGGCACTTTAAACAGTAAATGCTATATAGGTATCACTGATCAAGATTTTCAAAAGTGACTGGTGATTCTGGATACCTCCATTTTTGGGTGCCCAACCTGAGATACCTTAAAGGTGTTGATTTTTAGAAAGTGTCGAGGACCTACCCTCTGAAAATCAGGCTCTTTTAAAAGTTCTCTCAGGTTGGGCATCCAAAAATTGAGACGCCCAAAAACACTAATAACTTTTGAAAATCTTGTCTACTATGCCCAGAAGTAGCATTGAGTATCTGTGTCATTTCCTACCTTGTTTTTAGCTGCTATAATATATATTCTTCTTACTGTATTTTTCACTCCATGCATCTGATGAAGTAGGTTTTAGCCCGCAAACGCTTATGCCCAAATAAATTTGTTAGTCTCTAAGGTGGCACAAGGACTCCTCATTATTTTTGTCATTTCCTAGTTACTAATGAAGCACTAATTTACCTTTGTTGCAACAGTATGGGCCTCTCTGAGCAACTTTCTTCTGACTGCACTACAGCACAGTAAAACTGCATTCAGTGGTTGCAAATTTCATGGAGCTTTTAAAGTTTAAAACAATCATAACAAACCTACCCCAATATTAAATATGTGTTGAGTCTAGGAGTAGGCACTGCAGTATCTTTGCTCCTCTAGGAAATTCCACAACAATGACTGATACAAATATAGGGACTGGTTTACATAAATACTGAACAGCCAAACTCCAGTTGAAGTCAATAGGAACTGTAGATGCTCAATACCTCTGAAAGTCACACTCATGTAGTATAAGGAATTTTGGGACACTAGACTCAATAATACAGCTCCACGTCGGTTCCTGCATTCTTGCTACATTCATAGTCTCTCTTTTTTCATCTCAATTTCTAAACTTTCAGTCTTTACTCAGGCAAAACTCCTGATTAATGTCTGTAGAATTTAGCCTAAAATTGTTTTCTCGAGAGCATATTGTATTGTTTCAGTCTCCTTCTCTGATAATACTGTACAAAAAGGGGTGACTGAGTTAAGTAATTCTGCCCACACTCCCTCATTTTCCTGAGCTTAGGGAGTGATTTTAGAATACTTAATCACTCACTAGTAGGAATAGTATATTTTCTACTTAACCAAGATCTTCTTGACAAACAATATTATACAATGCCTATGCATAACAGGACTGAATTAAAGGTGCAGTTTTCAGCCTCAGCTCAGATTTTTCTTCCTTTTGGTTTTTAAGAGAAAACATTATTCTGATATACTGTAGCTATTTGTATTTCAGTCACCATCAAGCTGCATGTTTTTATTATCAGGATTCTAAACCATGAAGTTATGGTATTTTGAATAGGACCCTTTTAAACTATACCACAGACTTCTACAATACCCTTCCAATTGTATTCTTCTAGCACATTTCTTTAGCAAACAACACTGGATTCTGCTGGCATGCATCTGTTACTATTAATTTATGAATCTTCATACCTTGGTTGAGCAAATGAATGTCAGTTACTTCACCAGGAAGTAGGAGGCTCAACTTCACAATAAAACAAACCTCCAATTGTCTCATAATAAGAGGGGAAAGACATTTCTGTATTATTTGTTTTAAAGACTTCCCTTGGGGAAATGCTGTTTCTTACAATACAGACAATTCTGTGGCATAGCCCACAGATCCTCCCCTTCTATCTCCGGCTGCATTTGTGAAATGGACTTGGTCAGACAGAATTAAAAAAATAGATAGGAGTCATGCACTTGGAGCAAACATTCATTGCATTGCTTAACCGTCTTACTAAACAAGCAGAAGACTCCCACATTCTCATGCCTTCAGTGTACAGCTGCCACTGGAAAGTTGCCCATTGCTACTCACCCCCTCCCACCTCTTTCAGAGAACCTTGTCTGAAGCTACCAGACCTCTCCTGCTAGCAATATTTTGTTAGAGCATAGGGAAATAATGTCATTTAAAAACAAGTTAAAAATTACTATCGCAGATTTCCCTAAATCAATGGAGATGGTAGCGAGTCACCCTTTCAGGAAAGGGAAAACAGTGATATGCAGGTTTCAGAGTAGCAGCCGTGTTAGTCTGTATCCGCAAAAAGAAGAACAGGAGGACTTGTGGCACCTTAGAGACTAACAAATTTATTAGAGCATAAGCTTTCGTGGACTACAGCCCACTTCTTTGGATGCATCCGAAGAAGTGGGCTGTAGTCCACGAAAGCTTATGCTCTAATAAATTTGTTAGTCTCTAAGGTGCCACAAGTCCTCCTGTTCTTCTTTTAGTGATATGCAGAGAGTTCTGCATATTAATCTGGTGAGGAGCCTCAACATGAGAATGTAGCTTGAGTTTCAAAAAAGTCCATGCAAAGAGGTATTTTATGAGGACCATGTGCCTGTAGGGCAACTAGCGTACTTTTGGCACTATATAAATAACAACACTTTCTACTATCAAGTACCAATACATAACATTTTCAGCAGGTGACCTCCATTGTGGTGCACTCAACAGCACTTGCATAGGCATTTTGAGCATTGTTACTCGTGCATGCAAGTGGTAATGCTCAAAGATGTGTGCACAAACATTTATGATTGCAAAGCATGGGCAAATGGAGCTTGATTTTAGGTCCTTTTGAAAGTTTAGCCATGTTCCTGCTGCTTAGGTATCCACTGTCCTAGCTCATTGAAAGAGAAAAATTCCATTACCTGCAGTCCCCACACTGGTCCACACACAATGTCTAACTATTCAAGGGCAGAATTTCACTCAAAGAAACTTCAGCGTCACCTAACAAAGTTGCTATTTTGGAAACAAAACACCTTTCTTCAAATGGAAGGTCTAAGTGCAGTGTCTTATATTGCCCTCTTTACCTTATGTTAGGGTAATTACAGATGGGATTTTCAAAGGGGCTGAAATATTTTCCAAGTAGCACATATTTTAGGACTGTGTAATCAGATAGAGTCCTCATCATGCTCTGAAAACACTGCACCACCAGTGAATCTTTATCCTCTTCACAGGGCTTGCCTTTATCATCATATTAAGAAAAACAAAACATAAGCCTCAGCATTCACCTGTGCCTGAATGTCTGGAACTATCACTAATTCTGTCCCCCTTAGAGAACAGGCTCAGACCTCTTTTATAGACCTGGGTTGGAGCTAATAGGATCCACCTGGTGTGGTGAATCAGCAGACATAATTCTGTATTTCTAGGCACAGTCCCAGTACGGGACATCAGCATGAGTCAGCAAAATTAGCTCCTGTGACAGAGTTTATTTGAACGAACCAAACCATTTCTTATGCCTTTTGTGTGAAGGTTAAAGAACAAAACAGAAGAAGAGCTGTACTTTGGAAAAGAAGATAATAGAGAATAAAGGGAAAATATGGTGTGTAGTTTGCCCCTGACATGGCAATTCTATTTTGTTAAACCTACAATCAATTTGTTTCTTAAGTGAGCCAATATTGCACAGCTTGACTCTCATCTCTCTGACACAGAAATGATTCCATGGAGCTCCCCAGAGTGTTCACTGTTTTAATTTTAAAATTATTTTTAAAGTATTCATGAGTTCTAGGCCACCAACATCTTCATCTAAAGAAAATGTCTTAAGTAAAAACACTCATTTGAGATTGCCCATTCAAATCCCATAAAACCCACTTCATCTCATGGGGATTTAGTTAAGCAAAAACAGCACTTTATGTACAGTCATTCTGAGTTAAGAACACTGATGGCATCCCAGAACTGGAAAGCTGGATGTGTATGATACAAATAATAATAATCAATAAATAATAATTAAACAACATCCTAATATGATATGTATTCTACATGACCAGTTCCAAGATACTGTTGGCCTTTAATGCTGCTGCTAGCTATATAACTGAAGTGCCCTTTTACTTTAAATAACATTGTTTATTTTATAAAGACTCTTCTGACAGCTGAGTTTGAAAAAACACATAAAATTATTTCATTCTATATTTCTTGTTCTCAAAGAACAAATTTGTGAATGCCAAATTATGGGGCAAGTACAGAAGTTATTATGTGATCCTTACTTAGCAACCCATTTAAATAAGAGTTTTGCTTGAGTGAGGACTGAGTCAAAACTTCAGGGTTTAGTCCCTTTTAGTAACTTAATGGAAACTCCATAAGAAATTCTGCATTTGTAATGAGTTCCAGTAACATCACTTTTCTATGTGCTTCAAGTTAACCATCCAAATGAGATGGCATTTTATGTACCAGACACCCCATTGATGAAACACTTTGAATCTGCAACACGCAACTTCCTCATTATCTGAGTTCAAACCATTTGCAGCTAAAATCAAAGGTTTGGGAACTCCTTTGAGTTATTTTCAGAGGTGCTGAGCACCCACAACTCCTAGTGAAGTGAGTCAATGGGAATTGCAGGTGCTCCGCACCTTTAAGTGTCTTGAGTTGAGCATCCAACAATTGAAAGCTTTCAAGAATTTTTGCACTCTTTGAAGTTTTGCCTTGTAATGGTAACATTGTACAGTATATAAGTTTGTGTTGCTTATGATTGTGTAACTAAGGGCTGGTCAATTTAGCAGGACCCATTGTGCTGAAATAATTGTCGGAAATCAAATGCTGAATAATACTTTATAAGTGCAAAACATTAATTAGTTATTATAAATCCTTTATTCAGTCCTTATTTAACCCAAACCGCCTGTCATTTGGGGACTTGCCTGAGCAGGAACTTCAGGATTTAGCCTACACACTAAACTTCCATATAAATCAAGATGTTATCTAAATACAGTGGTGAACAAAGACTCAGGAAGCATGTTCATTCAATCTGGTAGCCTTTAAAAGCATTATAGCATTATAAAGAAAAGCTCAACTGTTAGTTTAGAATCTAGCATCCTTTTTCTTCCTTTTTCTTTTCTTTTTAATCCCAGTGGGGCAATGACAGCAAACATAAAATATCGGAAAAGCAGAGACAGCTTTATCTCAGAATGTTGACACAGTTTAGTAAGTGGCAAGTTTACAGAGAAACAAACACCAGGCTGTGACAGTTAATGTTTCAATGCTGGTTCTCCCATTCCAACTTTATACCTGTACTGCAAACACACCTCACAATTAATAATAAAAAAATACAAAAATGGTATATTCTGTATCAGCAATATCTTTAAAATCTGTTCATTAGACCCTATTTTAAGTCTGCCGAGTTGGATTTTTTTTATAAAGTATTATCTGCGGGGCAATGATAGCGATTCCACAGTTAAGTCTGCATTAGGCTTCTGACTTTCAGAGCATACCGGCACTATCTCACTAATGTGTCTATAAATATTTTCCCTTGGTAAGAATACACTGCTGTATGTTTTGTCACTACACAGCATGTTTCTAAACATTACAGCAGACCTGCCAAAACTCCCTCCCTCCCTCATTGCGGATTAAACTTTGAGTCGGGGAAAGGGGAGGGGGGGAGTTGTTGTTGTTTTTCTTTGTTTTTTTAGTGAAGTATTTCACACCTCTGATGACAAATTTTGCAGTGAGTCATAACAAAGCTCACTCATTAGCACTCCCGTTCCGATTGTCACATCTGGAGAAAAGGGCGAGACACATTTCTGCTAAAATAATACTTCCAATTGAAGCCATTTGGCTGCACAGAATGGTAATTATACACGTGAGATTTTCCTTAAGAAAATAATTGCAAAACCTCCATAAAAAAACGGGGGGGGGATAACTCTTCCCCTCTGATTTCTTCTATTTTACCCCACGTGCCCAACGCTCCCTCCTCTGTGTGTCTCAGTCAGGCTGCTCAGGGTTGGAATGCGTCCAAGGCTTGATTTTTATTTCCAATGCACATTTCAGATCCAACTCCACAAACTCTTTGATCTTTCTTTCTGTCTCCTTACCCGGAAGAGAACCCTTGCCTGCTCAGCTGGGAGCTCTGAGAACACGTGGAAAGCCTGGCTCGTCTCCATGTTCTTGCCAAATTTAGTCACACAAAGGGGCCAGAAAGGGGATGGGGGGCACGGGGGGGGAAGGATGAAAGAGGCAGCCGACGGGACATCAAAGGGAACTGCCGCCCCGCCCCTCAGCTCCCCGTACCCCGCCCTCTGCCTATTTAAGGGGAGGTTCTCAGCGGTGGGCTCTTCTCACGCAATGCTGCCTGCTCCCCCTTCCACATCGTCCCCTCTCCCTGTATCGCTGCCGTCTCTCTGCTTCCCAGAGATTTGCCATGATCTACCCCACCCCCATTTTGAATGGAAGCAAATTTGAAAGCTGTGTTTTGAATGTACATTTGTTGACAGGGTGGGAAAGGTGGCGGGCTCCCTGCTGGGCGTTAACTTTCTTCACAAACTTATTCCAGGCGGCCCTTCTACTTTACTAACTTAACAATATTTGGATGTGTGTACGTTTTTAGTTCGCATTTGCATTTGTAATCCCCCTCTATTTTCTCTTGCTCCGCTCTTACCAAGCTAGTAGGTCGCGGTCTCTCCTCTTTATTATTTGTGGCTGTTGGAAATGTCTCGTTATCTTTTGATAGAGGATTTACAGCCTCGGGTCGATTTAGTCATATCCTGATGTCAGACCTTGGCTAATACCCTCACTCTCATTCCAGTGATTTATCCCACTGGTCCATCCGCTGGTGTTTATTCAGCTCCGTTACCGATTAGTATGTTTCCTATAATTATTCCCCCGCCCCCAGGGCGAATTGAGCTTGATTATCTGGGGCGGTAAAAATCCAGTCCTTTATGCTTAAGTAATATTAAAAGCGCAGCTCACTTCCCCCCCCCCCCCCCAAAGTTCAGAGGATGTATCGAGTTACACCGTGATTGATTTGTCAAACAATGAACTGGCTCCCTCACTTGCATTGCACCAACTCTTCAGACCAAATCCGCAAGAATATTAGGTCTGGCTGCTGGAGTGTGTGTGTGTATAGGGAGGGAAGAGGTAACGGGTAATACGGCCTATTTCCCTATTTATTGGGGGGAGGGAGGAATATGATTTCCACCTGATTTGTTCTGTCTCCGTGTTTAAAATCTTTCTGTTTTCTCCTCTCTCTCTCTGCCCCTCCCCCTCTATTTTAACTCTACATCCCTGCTTTTGTTCGCAATAGACTTAAATTGCCTTTTCCTCCTCTTCCATTTCTCCCTCCCGTCCTGTGAATTGAAAGTACCGACAGCTTTGTGTTGTCTCCAGTCAAGTCTGGCGTTGGAGTTGAGGTTTCCTGAGTTTATCCTCTTGTCATAAATCATTACGCTCCCCCCCCCCTTCTGCTTTTAAAGAGCTCCCACCAAAAAACTGCCAAGGGAAAAACTCCAGCCCACATGAAGGGGAAAAAACTGGAGGGGGTGGCGCGGGGAGTCCTCTAACAAGGGACACAGCTCCCTTCTCTTTAATTAAACACACAGTTTATTTTTGTGCAGACTAATTTGGCAAGGAACTGTTGTTCGGATTTTACCTACCCCCTCTGGCAATAAGAAGAAGGGCATCTCTCTCTGTAACACGGTAGAAGTGTGTACTGTACATGCCTCCACTTTTCCAACCACTCCTTTTGTTTGGACCTCCACAGAGAGAGAGTCTGCTCACTGCCTATATGTGAGGAAAGCAGAAAGATAGGACAAAACACAAACAAATCTCTCGCTAATTGTTAAATCCGCCACGTGAACCTCACCTCCTGGTAAAAAGAAACCTATAACATGACTTCTCCCCTCATCCTCCTCCAGTATTCTGCATAGTAAACAACAAAATCGACACATCTCATTGGGACTAGAAAGGATTTCAACATAGCAACATCCCCTCCCGATGTAATGCCAATTCCAATCGATTAGATACGTGGGTGTTTGCATGTTGATTGGAGACCCACATGCTAATGGTCGTGACAATTAGTATAGTCTTCTCACAGAAAATGTTCTGTTCAAGATTTTTTTTTAATCATAGAAAGGTTGAAAACATCTCCTCCAGATTTTTTTTTATTCTTCATGCCAAAACTATTTTATTCTGGATCTGTAAGCGAACGCTTTCGGCTACCAGGAGTTCCCTTTAACTGGACGTGTGACAAGAGCGGGACAGCAATATACACAAATACAATCAAGCCACTAAAAATCACATGTGTATGTTAAAGAAAATTCCTAGAGCATCTAATGGGCTTCGTTAGTTTTCCAGAATAGAAGATCCCTGCTAGAAAACACCAAATGGAACATCTTCTCCTCCTCCTTCTCTCTAAATTGGGTCCCATTAGGTAGCTTAAACTCATCCTTCTTGCCTGCAATAATCCCGAGAGCAAAGGGAGGTGTTCTGCAATGAGTATGGAAGTCCGAACAATTAACATGAAGGAGAAAATAGGATTTGAATTAGGTGTAACTTTCAGACGTTACAAATAATCACTAACTTCCCTATTTTCCAAACAACCGCCTCTTAATTACTTTACTCAAACCATCTTCCACCGAGTGTTTGTTTAATTACGGGGGCATTGTACACTTCAGCTTCTTTTGGGGTCTGTATTTTGAATGTCTTGCTTTCTAATGTATTTCGTGCACTTGTTTAATAACGTGACAAACATATCCCCATTTCTCTTTTTCTATTTTCTTATCAGGGTTTGTCGGTTTTATATTCCCACTGGATTTTAATTACAGTTTGCACGGGAAATGATGTAAAGAAAATATTTAACTTTTGGAATTTCATCCTAACTTTCATGATTATGTCACAGAGAACAGGGTTTGCCTTATAAAGCGTAAAAATATAATGTGTTTAAAACGGATTGGAAATATCTTTACGTTTCTATTTCACCGTGTTCTTGAGCTTGTATGTTTATCAATTTTACAACGTCTATACAAGACATGAGTTGTAGTCTTCCAATGCCAACGTCATTTCAGCTGGTTCTGCACAACATTATTTCACTACAGCACATAGATAGAATAATCAGAGTAAATGCATATCAGTGCATTTCCAAATACCCTGAAAGCTGGTTGTTTTATGCAGATACCCTGGATGCTGTTTAATACATAGGGCTAACAATACAAATTCTAAATGAATGGGATAGGGAGGAGAGTTGATTGTAATAAAAAAGTTAGGAATAGCAAAAGACAGAGTTTATTTTGATGACTTGAAACATGAGCCCCGGATGCCTGTTTATCTCATTGTCCGTTCAAGGTCTACTAGCCAGGTACTTCTCAGTCAGCTGCTGGCTTGCTACCTTTAATGACGATCTAATAACTCTGCTCTTCATCTGAAATTACTGCAAACATTTAAAAAAAATACTTAGTGCCCCTTTCTCTCTGCGAACAATTTAATGCGTGTGCAGTCCCCCTGCCTCCAAAAAGGGGAAGTCTTAAAGCATCCTAAAAACATCCTTGTTCCAGATTTGTCGGGGGATGTTTAGATAACTATTCGTTGCCCTCTTCGGGATGTGTGTATTTCGTTTTGGGTGAATTATAAACCTCCACCCCCTAGAGTAGTAATTCCCTTTAGACCCCCCCCCCCTTTGCGGCTCTGCATTATAAAAAATAATCAACGTTACCGCAAGATGCTGAGAACTTACAAAATCCTCACTGGCTAAATGCAGACGGCCGAAGGTTTGCACCATGCAGCAGTTCTGCCCTTTACAAAAGACAGACAGATTTTTTCTACTTTTTTTCCTGCCCTCTCCCCCAAATCGTTTACTTTCTACCCTCTCCCCTCTTTTCTGCCCTAGAACTGAACGAATCGCTCGCTTTACCGATTCCTCGTTACTAGCTTATGACAGCCGAGGCGACTTCTTTGTATTTAACGAGAAGGCTGCAGCAGCTCTCTCCGCTGCTTGGCCGCTCGCACTCGAGCTAGCTAAGCCAGGCTGCTGCGCGGATCCATTTCCCGGCTCTCTCCAGAGTATCTATCAATGCGCTGTCAATCAGAGCGGCGGCTTCTCTTTCATCTTCTCCCCTCCCGCCCCCGCCCCGTCCACAGAGAGAAGGCGGGGGCGGGAGTGGGTGGAGGGGATGTTAAAGTTACATTACAGAGACTGGCTCCCACTTCGCTCCGGCGAGCGCGCTCGGTCCATCCCTTTCCACTTTCTGCCCCGAAAGACAGAGCGAGAGACGCACAGGCCACGAGAACTCGTCCTCCAGGCTCCAAGCAGCGCCTCGCCACCTTCCCCTCGGCCAGCCCAGCAGAGGAGGGAGAAGGTGCCCTGGGAGCGCACGTGTGGATTGCTGGTGGCGCCCCTAAAACCAGGAAGCAGCTGCACCTGGGGAGGCAAAGGGGGCCGCAGCTGCTGGGTGTCGCTCCTCCATGGGGTGCTCCATCCCCGGCCTGCAGCAGGCGGCTCGCGGAGACTGGGCTGGCACCCTTTAGGGGTTGTGAATGCAGAGGAGCCTTGGGCCGCTGGGACTCCTCGAAAGAGAACTTTTCCTGTCTCGCGCCGCCTGCGCGCCCCGGGGTTTCAACACGCGCGCCTGGGGGTTTGCTTTTCCTCGGGGGTCTCAAGCAGCCCGGGCACGGCGAAGGGGAGAGAGCGGCGCTCCGAGGGGAACTCAGGCGAGAGAGGACAAAAGCAAAGAATCTCGGTGTGTTTGGCTTTGCGCGTGTGGTGGTTATTGAGAGCTAGCGGTGGCAGCGCTTTCTGGGCCTCCTTCATCTTCCCCACCTCCCCGGCTGGCAGGCGGGGACCCCCACTCAACTCTAGAGGCGAACTTTGTAGCCCCCCCCCTCCTCCCATGAAAGGAAAGCCAGAGTGCCGGGGCTGCGCTGGAGCCGGGGCGGCAGCGAGGCAGGGCTCCGGGGAACGCTCCAGCTCTGCCAGGCACCGGCCTCGCTCCTCTGGCTGCACTAGCTGGAGCTCGCCGGATCGTCTCTTCCCCCGATAGCTCGCGGGGGCGGGGGAATGGGAACCAAAGGGGGAGCCTCTCTTTTTAAAAAAGCCCCGGAGAAGATAAAAGCAGACCCAGAAGGGCCCCAACTTCTCCAAACTCTTCTGTCCTCTTGTAGACACAACGGAAACCGGGGGAGGGGGGGGAGGAGAAAACTGCATGCGCCCCCCCCCACCCCCGCGCACAGCAGCAGACAGACCGACAAGTCGGACAGACCGACCCTCCTTTCCCCCAGGTGGTTGTACCTGCCTGGCCTCCACTCTCTTTCGGGAAGGGAGGTGGGAGGGGAAGGCTTAGACTAGTGAGGACAAGCGGCTCGTAAAGACTTAATAATAATATTATTATTTATTATTCCTTTTTATTATTATTATTCCCCGGGCGGAGCAGGAATTAAAGAGCAATTATGCCTCAGCTGCCGGGAGCCGGAGGAGGCGGTGGGGGGGATCCGGAGCTGTGCGCCACAGATGAAATGATCCCTTTCAAAGACGAAGGCGATCCCCAGAAGGAGAAAATCTTCGCGGAGATCAGCCACCCGGAGGAAGAAGGAGACTTGGCCGACATCAAGTCCTCTCTCGTTAACGAGTCAGAGATCACCCCCAACAGCAACGGGCATGAGGTAAGGGGGCCGGAGGGAGGCCAGCCAGCTGCTGTGCAGTTCGTGAGGCCAAGTGTTCAGAGACACCCGGATAAGGGATCTGGGGAGGGGGCGGCTCTAGAGACTTCACTCCTGGGCTTAGGCCAGGGAAGACCAACACGCCTCTTCACGGTTTTGCTGATTATAGGGCTCTGAAGCACCTTGATTCCAGCCTGGCCTCTCTGGCTCTACAGTTAAACATCTCGAGGGTCCTGGATCGGGTTAGATCTGGATGAATTAAAGGCGATACAGTGAAATGCAAGACAAGCAGCACTGTGTGCACCTCTCCTGGCACCTCTATTTTTAGTGAAGGCTTAAAAAAATGCAGGGGAAAGGAAGGGAACGGCGGGGGTGCAAAGGAAAACAGGACGTCGTCAGCCGCCAAGTGAGACGCGGTTTTGACCAAAGCGCTTTGTAAACGAATATGCCAAGTTTCCCATGAATGGGAGGGCAGGCACCTGGGAGTGTGTAAGGGGGGTGGTGGGAGAGCGAACACTGAGACCTTTTTTGCAAACCGGGCAGATGTGTGCAGAGCCTGGGCAATAGCAGTACTTCATTCACTGCCTGCGGCTCTTTGATCTGCCCCCAACTTGGGGCTCAGACTGTTGGGAGACCCGTGCTGATCGAGTCAGCACGACCGCGTCGGCGCTCTCCCGGTCTGTCTCGTGTGCTCCAGCCCGTCTTGCGATAAAACCCCCTTTTTGGAGTCATGTGCTGTGCATTATCAAGCTTGTTCTTTGCTTAGGGGCTCCTTCGGCTCGAGCGCCTTGATAGTACAGTAAGCTATCAGAGTAGAGTAAATAGAGACACGTGGGTGCTTGTGGGAGGGAACTAACTAGACCTTTTACCTTTTTCTTAAAAAAGAAAAAAGAAAAAAAAAAGGTGGGAGGAGAAGTTGCAGATCATCTGTCCGCATCTGATAGGAATTTTTGTGGGGAGAAGGTCACTCCTCTATGTTACTAAAATGCATTGGCCTGTGAAAACATTTAAGAGGCAGACCTAGGGAAAAAAAACTGGGATTTACCCTCAAACACAGAGGGATCTGGGGCAATTCATTGCATTGGGGAGTCAGATTTTTGTAGATGGCTAACTTCTCACCATGGGAAGAAGGGGGAAACATCTGGTGCCTGAGATCTGATGCATTCAGTACATGAATTTTTGGTGCTTTAGTTTTTAGTGGTGGATTTGGATAACAATCTGAGATTGCTGGACAAGATTTGTGCAGACTCAGATTTGAGTTTGCTCACATCTCAAACATTTTATTAACCAGTTTTTTTTCCTTCCTAATCACTGCATTTCAATCGGCAGTGATCCTAAGAAACTAGAATGAGCAACTAATGGACTGCAGGGGTGGAGTTAATATAGTGCTACTTTTAGTAACTAATGAATGGGCATGAATTTTTTCTGTGTGTGTGTGGGGGGGGAGTAATAATATTGATTGGGAGTTCATTTGCAATAAGCTAATATAGTCAGAAATTGGGGTTGCGATACTGAGATCAGCCGCCAACAAACACATTAGTAGTTACCTTGCTTTGACTCCGGAAGTCTTATTTTTGACTGTAGATTAACACTGCCAACTAACAACCTTTCACTTGTAGTCAGAGTTGACATGCTGGTTCTTGGCTTCTACTGCAACTTCCACTCAGGGACTATCCAAAAGCTTAGCTGGCTTTTTTTTCTCCGTTCCAGCCTGTCTCATGATCAAGCCAAACTGCATGTTGTAAAAATAGCCTTTTAAAAAATAAATAAAGGAATATGCAGTGTTGCACTGACATATTTTAAGTGAGTGCTAAACACCTTTTTAGTGTGTATGCAGGAGGACCTTCTCTCTCCTTCATATGTCTGTTTCCATAGCCCAGAACAAGCAAGTTCATATGAGTCACAGGATCCTATAATAGCATTAGGCCTAAAGTAGCCATGAAATTTCTTTGGTAAAATCAAAGGTCAGAGCATTAATCGTAAACTCTTTAAAGGATTTGCACGAACTGTTTTGGTAGCAATTCACTAATATGAAAACAACTTAAGAACAAGGATGGAATTTT
The DNA here is from genome assembly GCF_011386835.1 of Chrysemys picta bellii. Taxonomy (NCBI): domain Eukaryota; kingdom Metazoa; phylum Chordata; order Testudines; family Emydidae; genus Chrysemys; species Chrysemys picta. The sequence goes on along the minus strand of NC_088795.1, from coordinate 33,428,547 downwards.
TAAAAGCCCATATAGTGGGGGCATTCAGTTTTCATTATTCTTTGGTACCAATTTAGGAATACTATTTTGGTTCCTAAAGCTTAAAGTATTCTTAAGAAATAAGCCCCTTTAGTAAATTTAGTGCACTACTTGTGCTAGAACTGCTTTGTAAAAGCACATGGTTATTCAATTTGTAATAAAAATGACCATTCTATGTTTTAGCACACTTCCTTTTTAGCATGAGGTAGGACAAATATACAATTTCTTCTCCTGACCTAGACACTTAACTTTTTTTTTTTTTTTTGGAAGATCGAGTGCTAAGCAAAAGTGAACAGATATGCATAAAAATACCTTCTTTAATGGTGGATTCTGTGTGGCTAGGTTTCCAGGCAAGCCCAAGCTCAGGAATCCTATCATGACAAAGGCAGAGAACATTCTGAAGAAGGTGAGATGTGCTTATTCTTTACTCTACATTGTTACTTTATGTCCCTCTCAATGTGTACACAGATGTAATTGCCTTTTAGTAAGCAATCAGTTTAACTTGTATATAAAATGTGATCTGTATTTATTGAAAAAATCCAAACATTTTCAAAATTGAGCAAAAAAGAGATTTGCTGTTTATTCATCTAACTTCAGTAACTAAATGGTATATCAGCTGTTTGCCAATTGAAGTAAGTAGGCCAAACAGATCTTTTTGCTGAAATAACTATTTTTAGAATATCAGTAATTCATATATAAATCTTCACTCTTCCCTCCTTCTGACAATCCTACTGAGTTATGTATATGAAGAAGTTGTATGCTCACTTTCCAACCCAAGTCTGTCACTTAAAAAAAGCCTTAAAATCAGGAACAACATTCTAACGTTTTGATGTGCAAATTAGTGAAATCTAATACGTCATTAAGGAAGATGAGTGAAAGTGACAGTGTACATTTTTAGTTTAGAAAACTGGACAGTAATGTAGGATTATCTTCAGTATATTATTATAATAGGGTTAGTTGGTAAGGAGGATGATCTCCATTAGAATTAAAATGAGTTCCACATAAAGTTTGGGGCTTCAGCTTTTCTTCAGTCCTGGTCCTTCTTAATAGCCTTTTATTATTTAAATTAGATATTAAACAAATTAGAAGTGGAACCCTCTTTGTTTTGAATAGGCCCCAATAAGCAGTAGGGTATCCTTGTACACCAGCCAGTATTCCTATTCTCCTTAATCACTTTCAATTAGCATGACCAGAAAGAATTGTTCATACATGCAGTATGTCAGTTAGTGAAGGAAGTGGCTCTGTCTAACCATAATACTGCACTTTCCTGCAACCAGCTGTGTAACTGATGGGAGAAGTCCATATGCAGGACAGTTCCAATAGATGCTAGCAAAAATGAAAGAATTACTGCTTTATAAATTTTATCTCCATTGCTGGTATTTGATGTCTGTAGCATTGCTTGTTGTTCATGCAATGAAAATGCACCAACATAGCCTAGAAATGGTGTTTCTCTTACGGTTTCTAAAAATTATGGGGGCAAAAACTGAAGACCATCAAATAGCTTTAGAATCTAATGTAGTGCATTCTGTGTGTGTCTATTCTTCCAAGCTCTTATGCAAATCATCCTAGTCCAATCTCTGTTTGTGTTTGAATAGACTCATAAAATAGACTGGCTGTGCTGAAGTCTTCCCATATCTTAAGTGCAATTCCTAACAAATGCCTGTTTAATAAGCCATTTAAGGGAGTAACTGCTGTCAGAAATGCAATAAAAATAAAATGGAGGTCCCTAGCAATATGCATCCTTCCAGTCCCCCCAAATATTTTTTAAAAGATATTGTGTATTTCTTACTGTAAAATGCCTCTAATGTACCAGAAAAAACTTTAGGGGCTGTTAATTTAGCTTCCACTTATTTTCTTTCCCAGGAAAACATCCGGATGGTGGTTTATACAGCAAAGGCCCATCATACTCTGGTTATTCTGGGTATATCATGATGCCAAATATGAACAATGACCCCTACATGTCTAATGGATCTCTGTCTCCACCCATCCCTAGAACAGTGAGTTACCTGTTATACAAATAGTCTTTGGAGAGACAAATTGCTTTCTGTTCAGTATATTACACTTTTGATATTATTTATGTTAAATACAACTAAGCTGAACAATGCATTGCTATTCTGTATGCTCCTTTCATTTGGTGTATAAACTTTCTGAGGATTTTGATTGGGTTGGTGGAGGAAAAGCTGCAAATCTAATGACTGAAGTATCAAGTTTTGTGTTTGAATAAGGCTGAAAAAAGATACCTTTTAATGTGACTTTATGGAATAAATTGTGATGGAATGGTGTAAATGCTACCTTTACAGTGACAGGAAGAACAGAAGTACTACTATACTGGCTTTAGTCTCTCCTGCTTAGGAGAGAAAATAGAGGATTGGGGGTAGGACTACTGGAATTGCTAATCTGTACATGACATTCAAAAAGAGCTGACAAATGTTTTTCCTCATCTACTCGTTCTTAGCTGATATTTATTCCTAACACAGGCTGCTATGTGTGAAGTTGTCGGGTCTGTGAGATTGACTGTCACTAGGGAAAATAACCATAGTTGAAGATATAGCATGTGGATGAACTAAGATAACTATGTATCAGAGGGATAGCCGTGTTAGTCTGAATCTGTAAAAAGCAACAGAGGGTCCTGTGGCACCTTTAAGACTAACAGAAGTATTGGGAGCATAAGCTTTCGTGGATAAGAACCTCACTTCTTAAGATAACTATGTAAGATGTAGCTGAGAGCAACTTTTGTGTTTGTGCTCTACCATGTGGTGGCCATTAGCCCTGATTTACTGTCAAGATGAGTAATATTCTCTGGCTGGTGTAGAAGTGTGCTTGATTAACAGCTGTATACTAAATTCCCACTTGTTTTTGTAAATTAGTGGGAATTTTTTATAAATTTAATTCTAGTTGAGGAAATCACATTAGCAGAATTGCCTTGGAAAACCAGAAGTTGTTTGTGTCTCCTGTTGTAGAATCATAATTTCAGTGGAAAACAATTTCATACATTTTATTCATTGTATGCATTGCATTTTTTTTCTAGTAGCAAAGAGCTAGTAAGATGCGAAACTGTTTAGCTGACAACTTCTCTACCCTATAACTTAATTTTTGAAGTATTCAAACTATATCCCATGTGGCCTTTCTATACTGGCTTCTGCTGAAAGATATGTAAAATAAAAATTCTTGACCGATTAAATTGCAGTTCTGACTTGCTAACAAAAAGGATGCAGTCTTTAATGCTCAGACCTGTGTCTCCTTGAAGATCAGGGATTTAATAAGACCCTGTGCTACTTCCTCTACCTCCAAGAAACAATACATGAGTGCAAGTGGTTTTAGAAGCAAAATAAATCCAACTTCTTAATGTTGCCCTATAAAAATGACTAGAGAACTTAAAATCTCAAAATGTTTTGTTCTTAAATGCGTAACAGTGGGACATCCATTATTTACTTGCACACTACTGGTACACCTCTGCAGAAAGTAGAATAATTGAGATTTCAGACTAAATTGATCAGCTTCCTTCTATTGTAGAAATATTTGAGTTGATATTGTGGGGGATAGAAAGCAGAATCATTTAATTGTAATTCTCCCAGCCTAATGTCTAAGGGAGCATGTTAAAGCAGCACCACAATTCCTGTAAAATAGTGTTCTTGTAATATACTAATGTTGACCATAAACTGAAATCTCCAGACTTAACCACAAGGCTACATACTTGAGTTAATTTTGTTTGTTTGTTTAAATGAACTATCATCTTTTGTTTTTATACTTGACAGCTGTCTTTTAGTGTGTGTGATCAAAATACTACATCCAGAAGATTATACTCGCTTACTTTGCTATTAACCACAACCTATGTGGTAAGCAGTTACTTACCCACCTCGTCACTTCTGCTCTCTACCTTTGTTGGGCTTCTAACTGTCACCCATTCAACTTCCCTCTGTTTCCTTGCAGATAGCAAGATTGAAAAACAGTTTAGATAAGTCTGTTTAAGAGACCCAAGCTCTCATCAGTGGTGTCAGTCTGACCATTTGTGTGTGAAGTAGCCTTGTGGTATACCTGAGATTCTTCATTTGCATAACAAAGCAACTACTCGTTTACCGCAACTGTTGCCTGGAGGTATTAGACAGAATTTGAAATCACCTCAGGGTACTGGTATTTTTCACACTATCTGAACAGTCTGACTTGCTTATGTTCAGATAATCCAGTAAATGCTCATTAAACTGAATGGATATTAGCTGTGGTGGCCCTTTCTAATTAAAACAATTTTATTTCAGGATATTAGACGCAAAAGTGTAAAACCAGCTCTTCCTTCAGAGGGCAGGGATACAAGCTCAGGCCAAGTATCAGATGGGTAGCCGTGTTAGTCTGGATCTGTAAAAAAGCAACAGAGAGTCCTGTGGCAAGCTCGGGCCCTGATGCTGCCAATGCTCCATATGCTTAACTCTATGCATGTGAATAATTCCACTGATCTTAATGGAATTGGGTACATGCGTAAAGCTGTGCACTGTTTGTCAGCAGGGTTGGGTCATTCAACTATAGGTGTAATTTGACTTCTATATGTGGGGGGAGGGACCAGTCAGGCAGTGGGGCGCTCCTGCCTCAGGCTTGCAGTTTGGGGTGGGCAAATTGTGTCCAGGCATTCAACTTTGCACTTTTTTCCTCTGGATCTCTATGTGCAACACATACAGTCCTGTATGCAAGAGCCAGGGGAGTGCTAGTGATGTTTGTAGCTAAGTTTTCAGGAGTAATTGTCAAGATTAATTTGATTTGGGAGAGGAATAACAATACTGTCACTAATCATGCTTAGAAAAAATGCTGGGTGGAAAACACTGTTGTCAAGATTACTGAAAATTTCACAACAATGGAAAAATGACTCAAAAGGCTGATGTTTAAAACACTAAAATTTTTCTCCATGCATACTTGATTCTTTGGCTGGACTTTAATCAGAAACTAAACTCTCTAGTAAAGTGCAAGATGTGTACTACACATCGAAAAAGAAAAATTAATGTGCTGATATTGATACTGTTCGTGACAGAGATGAAAGTCAATTTTGCGTTCAATTTTACTAGGGGTAGGCTACTTTCTCCTCCTGTGGTTCTCCCCCCCCTCCCCCCTCCCAACCTTGGTAACTGATCTTTCATTTACTTCTTGCAGAAAAACAAGCTATAAGCTCTTCTGTACCTCCAGCGCTGTAGAATAGAAGCCGCTATAACAGTACACTCCTTATCAGATAGGTGGGTAGGCGAAAGAGCAAAGAGATACGTTTAGGTAGCTGCAGCAAAAGTGATGCGCGCACACTCAATAATATGAAAACCACAATAACACCTGGTGAATATGAGTCCCGTGAGGTTGAGAGTTCTCTTAGTGGTTTCTCTTTGTTGGTGCATAGCATGGGTGTTGAAGACAGGAAAAAGTAGGTAGCTGTTTGTTTTTTGCCCTTTGAGCAAGATTAGTTTCAAGTAGCATTCTTGGAGCAAAACCTTCATAAAAACCTTTGTATTTTTTAAATTCCTACTATGCTATTAAATGCATCTCTTTCCTAGGGATTAGGCTTTATATTGTATGGTCTAGAATTCCTCCAACTCTATTTCCACCTTTTCCCCCCTATCTCGCATGTGTGTGCATACATGCTTAGCAGAAAATAAGAATTTTTTTAATATCCAAACCGTTTTTTTGATTAGCAGCTGGAATTATTAAATAGACTGAAGAATATTCTCAGCAACATTTGAAAAAGGCTGGGATATGGTCCACTATGGACAATGCATATGGAATTTGCTAGAAGTTCCACCGGAAGGAATTCTAATGTGGGAAGTAGTTACAATGATGTTCAAAATTTCCAATTGCATTTGGAGCCCAGATTGTGCTAGGTGCTGTACAGATGCACAAGACAGTTTCTGCCTTGAGGAGCTTACACCTCAAGATGAGTGAATCAAAGTTGAGAGAAGACTTAAGACAAAAATTGATTATACAGGCTAACAATTTTGGTCATTGGGAGCTGTCCCTTCAAGAACAGGATAGGGCACTTGATTATGGAGTGTTTGTGGGAGCCTGAAAACAGTATGGGATTTTGGGGTGGGTGTTTGGTGCTTCTATATCCAGAGTAGAAGATGTTGGCTGGCTAAGCTTCAAATAGCTCAGGACTTGGGTTCTCAAACTTATCTTTCAAGAAAGCAAGCTTCATTCTTGAAGGTGTCAACGTTGGCACTTACTGGGAGACTGGATAGTCACCAATTTGAAACCAGCCTAATTCAGGAATTAAATTTCTAATGGCTATGTTGTGGGTCTTAGTGCAAGATATGATGATGAGAGATGGGGGAGCTGGAATCAATTGTCTGAGATCAAGACCTGTATGGGCCCTAGACAAAACTACTCCGATTACTCTCTTTTTTTTTTTTTTTTTTTAAGTGATCTCTTTTCTTTACCCACCCCTTTCCGCTCTCCCCACCCCCACAAAATGATGGCATATTAGGCAGTGTATAGGTAAATCGAGGACTTCGTTCACCAAGATACTTTCAAGGGTACTCTTTCACCAGCACTGAAATTCCACACTTTTTGTTTTTTAAGATGAAGTTTGGGGTTAAGCAAATTTGCTTATTAAATACCATACATTAAAAAATCACCTTTGGAGCCACACAAAACTTGGTACCTAAGTTGGTACTTCACTCCTATCCAGACTGTACCAATGAAGTGGGGCCCTTAGATCAGATAGTGTTTTAAAAAAAAAATCAAAATTTCCAAATGTGGGTATCTAGCTCATACGTGGAGGGGAGAAAAGAGAAATCCTCAGCATGAACAAGTGAACCTTACGATTTCAAGCATTCCTACCAGCTGGCCTGGCTCTGATCAGCTGTGATGCCTCATGGAGCATCAGTTTGTGATGTCTGGGATAGGTCCTTTGAAACAGAGGAACCATATGGGGTTCAAGTTTCTTGTTTATTAAACAAAGTACGCTGGGCATTTGGGAAGAGGAATGGGTGAGAGAGAACAGAAGTTACCTGAGTACCTCTGGTTTGCCCCTGTTTCAAAGGACTACTGTAGTAGCTGTGACAATTAGAATGATGCTGACTGGGGCCTTATGAAGGTCCTATGCATATACAGCACACTTTTTTAAAAGACGAATTTTTCACTTGTGTATTGACCTTCTCCAGGCATTAGTGAGGGCATTCAGCACATAGTGGTTTTCCACTGCTGCTTTCATTTCCATAAGCTGGTGCAATCAGGGTGACTCTTACTTAGAAATGAACTTCCACAACTGACCAGTTGTTAAAAATCCTTACTGGCTGTGGAGGAATAGAAAGCAGTCAGTGACACCGTTCTGGCTTTGGACTGAGCTATAAATGTGTGTACGTGACTCACTGTTATAAAAAAAAAATCTCTCATTGCAGTTTTGCTCATTGCTCCACTTTTGATTCTTCATAGCTTTAGTTGATCTGGTTATTTATGACAATCTCTTATTTCCCCCTATAACTAGAGGCTATGTATAGACAAGCGAATTTAATGCAACTTTTAAAAACTGGAGACTGCAACTTTCATTTTAAGGAGGTTTAAAAGTAAGATGTCATCCTATTGGTGTTGTGTTCATCTTTTCTTTTTCAGTCCTGCTCCAGAGAAAATGTTAATCAGAATTGCTTGTTGCATGCTCTCAGTACCATGCAGGCTCTGGCTCTAAAGAAACAGGCGTTCATTTGTTATCACATCCATAATGTTAGATGCAAAGAAGAAAGCATGAACCTCTAGAGTTCATGAAAGCAAAAGGGGAAGAAACATTGCCAAATACATGTCGTACTCTTCAGTGCCTACAGTCTGGATGCAGAAAAGCTGCAAGTCTGACTTAGTAAGTTTATAAAATCTGTTTTTAGGTATGAAAAGCTCCTCTGATATGAGAAGGAAATGTCACTAAAACAGTGAAGTGTTAGTATATGTCTTCTAAAAACCTTGTTAGATGCATGTGCTATAGTGATGGAAAGTTGTCTCTTACCACTAGTATACAAGAACACTCACTTTTTGTTAATTTTGAGTTGTCGAACCACAAATAAAATCTCTTCTAGTACTTAACTTAAGCCATGTCTACATTAGCTAAATCACAATTAACTCCTGTTCTTAAAGTGGCATGGCTAAACAATGAGCGTGTGTATCTTAACTGGCCTGTGTGGCTGAGGACAAAGTGTTTGTAAGGAATCTGCCAGATCACTACTATGCAATGTTACCACCCCCATATGACAGCCAGTAAATAGATGGATCCTTCTTTCCCAGAGTATAGAAGGGACAGCCTAAGTCAGAGGATGAGTTTGAGAGCTAGTGGCTTCATGTGAGCAAGAGTAGTAAGCCTAGAGGACGCAGTCCGGGAACTGGCTTCAGAGGGGAGGCTGGGCAACAGATCGCTTGAGAGATGGGCCTGAAAGCTGGACAGAGAAGTGGTCTTGTGCCGACAAAACACTAGCCATGTCCGTAGCAGCCTGAGGGGTCCTCATAGGTTTAGTTACCCTTGTAACCTATTCTGGACTGTCCCGCGTGGCTGGATCTGTTGGCTTATTGTTTATTATAAGCTAAAGTCACTGTGACTAGAGTATTTGCACCTTGTAGTATTTGGCAGCATTAATAAAAAGAATCCTATTACTTGAAGCATGAATGTTCAAGGGAAACAACTAAGGACCAGAGATCGAAGAGCCTAGTGCTTGGCACCTGTGTGTTGTCTCTAAGCTTGTGGGTACGCTGCACAAACTAGCACGCATCTAGGGGGGATTGGTACACCACCACACTTGCAGTGACATTACAATGGGCTTAATTACACTATATGGGCTTGCCTTCACAACTAAAAATGCTGTGGTGTTTCCACCAGGATGGGGGGAGGGAGTGCGCATATGAATGTGTGCTAGCTATCCCAAGACTGAAGATAAGGTGCTTTAGTTTTGCTGGTAGGGCAGTTCCTGGTGGGGGTACATAGTTGGCATTCTTGCTGGCAGAGAGGAAAGCGATTAGACCAGGGGTCGCCAACCTTTCAGAAGTGGTGTGCCAAGTCTTCATTTATTCACTCTAATTTAAGGTTTTGCATACCAGTAATACATTTTAACGTTTTTAGGTTTCTCTCGGTCTATATTATATAACTAAACTATTGTATGTAAAGTAAATAAGGTTTTTAAAATGTTTAAGAAGCTTCATTTGAAATCAAATTAAAATGCAGAGCGCCCTGGACCAGTGGCCAGGACCCGGGCAGTGTGAGTGCCACTGAATCTGCTCGGGTGCCGCCTTTTGGCATGCGTGCCATAGGTTGCCTACCCCTGGATTAGACTGTGCAAGAAGTCTGAATGTCATTCTTGCCACTGGTATTGATCTATTGGGATCATTGGTAGGTCATTGTGAAGAAACTTGTACAGTAACTCCTCACTTAAAGACGTCCAGTCTAACACTGTTCCATTATTAGGTTGCTGATCTATTAGAGAACATACTTGTTTAAAGTCGTGCAATGTTCTGTTATAAGGTTGTTTGGCTCGCTCCTCTCAGCCCACCTCCCTGGCGCTCCTGTCAAGGAGCAGGGTCGGGGCATGGGGGCTTGCCCCAATCTGCTGCCCAGCGTTCTAGCTGGGGAGTGGGTAAGTCCCCATTCCCACTCCCAAGCAGGAGCGCCAGGCAGGTGGAGTGAGGCAAGCCCCCACGCCCTGACCCCACTACTACCAAGGTTCACAGTCATCATTGGTGAGTATAGTACAGGGAAACCCCAGTATAACGCGCTCCCATGATAACGCGAATTCGGATGTAATGCGGTCATAAGGTGGCTCTGGCTGCCCCAAGCAAAAAAAAAAAAAAGGGGGGGGGGGGGCGCCGGAGCACAGCCGAAGCGCAAAAAAGGGAAAAAACAAAAAAAGCGGCCAGAGCGCTGCCGAAGCGCCCAGGGGCAGTGGTCAACTGGGGGCCCCCTGTGCCTCCCTGACGGTGTCCCAGCAGAAGGTGGGGAGGGAGCAGGGGAAGCCCCCAGCGCTCCAACCCATCTCAGGCAGAAGCGCAGGGGTGGCGGGGGAAGCCCCAGCACTGGGACCCCCCCACACTGTGGCCCCGGGAGGCAGCCTCACAGCTTGGGGGGCGGGGGGAGGGGTTGGGGAGAGCACTCACTCCCCACTGCGGCCTCAGGCTGTGACGGGGGGACAGGGCGTCTCCGGTCTTGGGGCCGCAGTGGGGGGTGGGGAGGACATAAAGTAGCAAACGGGTTGAGCTGTAGTGGGGGTGTGTGGAATGGGGGGACTCTGAGTGGCACCCCAGGGAAGGAGCAGAAAGGGGTGGAACCATGGGCGGGGGCTGCAGGCAGACGGGGCACAATGGGGGGCCGGCTAGCAGGTGGAAGAGGCGGGGGAGGGCACTTGCTTGGTCCCAGGAAACCTTAATCTGCCTCTGGCCCTGAAGTGTTGCACCAAATCGCCCCAAACATTGAGAGGCTCAGGGCCAAATCGCCAGCTTGACAGCCTCTAGTAGCCTCGCTGTCCAAGTAACACTGAGGGCTCTACAAATCTAACCACGCTGCCCTTGCTGAGATGCAGGACACCCCTACCAGCATCAGTGACTCAGACACAAACTCACCCCCCCACACACACACACAGACAGACAGCGCAAAAAAGAAAAAAACAAACAAAACAAAAAATAGAATGTGCCGTCCCCACTGCCTCTACCCGCCCCCCACCCCTGCTTCTCCTTTTGGCGAGAAGAGCCAGTCTCCTCCCCTGCTGCTCCTTGCTCTTCCTCTGCCCCTTGCACGTCTCCCCTGCTCTCCCCAAGTGTTTCCCTCTCTCGCTGCATGGCTGAGAGCCCCGCTGCTGGAGCTGCACCCTTTCAGTTACTGTTATGGGCAGTTCGCAAAGGCAAGTCCTTTTCTGCCCAAGAGAAACTGACCGGCTTGAAACTGACCGGCTTGAAATGGTAAACCTCGCTATACCGCGACCCCGCATTTAGCGCGATCGAATTTTTTGGAGCCCAGTCATCGCGTTATAGCGGGGTTTCACTGTATTAAATTGTTTGTTTCAAATTATTTAAAACTTGTACGGTATATGTATATAATAGCCTTTGTCTGATGAAAAAAAATTCCCTGGAGCCTAACCCTCCCTCCCCCCATTTACATTAATTCTTATGGGGAAATTGAATTTGCTTAACATCGTTTCACTTAAAGTAGCATTTTTTAGGAATGTAACTACAACGTTAAGCAAGGAGTTACTGTATAGCTACTATGCAGGCTGTTCCTACCCTGGATGTCCAGGATTAGCCTCTCTAGTTATTGTTTTGGCCCTCATAAGCACTAAATTCATATTAAAATTACATGCAAAATAACTTAATTGAGCAGCCTAATAGTTTCTATTTTGAGACTCTAATCTTGTGGGATAGTTTTTATTTATTTTTGACTTCCCACTTCAAAGGAATCTGTCCACTCAACAAGAAAGTGATTGATTGAGCACTTAAATAAAAATATATTCATTGAATCTTTGGGCTTGAACTAAAAGTACAGTAGTGAGTTAACTGTGCTAATCAACCAGGAATTGTCCACTCCTGTGAGAGGAAAAATGGTGATGTGAAAGACTTTAGAAGAGTTTGGGTGTATTCAGCGGACGTGTGTTCACTGACTTAGATTCCGATAGGTAACTAAAACTGTAATTTTGTTTTTTAATGAAGACATAAGAACAGCCATACTGGGTTAGACCAATGGTCTATCTGGCCACTATCAGACAAAGGATACTAGGCTAATGCCAGATGCTTCAGAGGGAATGAACAGAACAGTGCAATCATTGAGTGATCTATCCCGTCATCCACTCTGAGCTTCTGGCAAACAGGATAGGGACACTCGGAGCATGGTGTTGCATCCCTGACCATCCTGGCTAATAGCCATTGATGGACCTATCCTCCATGAACTTATCTTGTTCTTTCTGTTTTGAACCCTGTTTTGCTTTTGGCCTTCATCCTCTGGCAAGGAGTTCCAAGAGATTGACTGTGTGTTGGGTGAAGAAGTACTTCCTTTTGTTTGTTTTAAACCTGAGGCCTATTAATTTTATCAGGTGACCCCTGGTTCGTGTATCATATGCAGGAGTAAATAACACTTCCTTGTTCACTTTTTCCACACAATTCAAGATTTTATAGACTTCTATACTATTACCCCTCCCCCAGTCGTTTCTTTTCTAAGCTAAAAAATACCAGTCTCTTTAATCTCTCCTCCTATGAAAGCTGTTCCATGTCCCTAATAATTTTTGTTGCCCTTCTCTGTATCTTTTCTAATACCTTTTTTGGGATGGGGCAACCAGATCTGCACGCAGTAGTCCAGATGTGCGTGCCATAGATTTATATACAGGCATTATGATATTTTCTGTCTTATTAGCTACCTTTCCTAATGGTTTCTAACATTGTTAGCTTTTTTTGACTGCTGCTGCCCATTGAGTGGATGTTTTCAGAGAATTATCCACGAGTTCAAGATCCTTCTTGAGTGGTAACAGCCGATTTAGACCTCATCATTTTGTATGTAGAGCTGGGATTATGTTTCCAATGTGCATTACTTTGCATTTATCAACATTGAATTTCATCTGCCATTTTGTTGCCCAGTCACCCAGTTTTGTGACATTTTATTTCTGAGCTAGGAAAATAATCTTTTCAGATAAGATCTTAACTGTCCTCCGTGGAGATGAAAGCGGACTTAAATGTCTGTTTTTTGTTTTGTTAATGTAGTTGGGAATATGGCTAAGTAGTCAAATTTGGCTAGCACAGACCATCATTACTAAGTTACTTAGCTTTTACTGCATCTTTATTAACTGTAATTTAAATAGCAAACATACTGTTGACACTACCTGTAACCTTAAACTTTTGTGTATAGAACTATTTTGGTTGTATTTATTATGTGAGACAGGGATTGATGTGCTCCCAAAGGTTTTCATCCACACAAGTGTTTCTGTAATCAACACTCAGGGCTTCATTTCAAGTGCCACTGCATAAGGGTTTAGGTAGATCCTGCTTAACCCGAACTGATGCATTGGGTCTCTTGGGATTCTGTGATTCCACTTCACAGCATGTAGGCACATATGCCTTCTAGAAATTTTCTAGGCTTTATGCCAGCAGTTGCTGCAGTGTGTGTGTGTGTGTGTATGGGTGGGGTGTGTGTATCGGGGGGGGGTTTGCTGGGGAATCCTAGTAATGCTGTCTTAAATAGCAAAATATTTTTTGTTTTGGAGATGATTCTTTGCTCACCTTTTTGAGGATAAGGGAAGCTTAAAAATGTATTTTAATGAAAATATTTTTTTTAATTACAGCAGAACTTAAAGGCCCCACTATGCTAGACTCTGTACATATTCACTTTAAGACACTCCCTGCCCTGCTAGCTAAACCTACTGCAAGTATTAAAACAAAGGAAAAAACAACACACCAGAGAGTGAGACTTAGCAGGATTTAAAAGCCTGATGCTGAAAGGTGCAGAAAGTTGAATTCCCATTGATGTCAATGGGAATTCTACTTTTCTCTGCACGTCTTGGCTTTGAGCCTTATGTGACAATACTTTGCAGTTTATGTAGGACAGGTGCTGGTGCTAGGGATGAGATGACAACCAGTCTGGCAGTGCCCAAATAGGTATCTGGGAAGGACCACAACCAGAAAAAAAGGAACATGGCCTGGTAGCCTTTGTAGGGTCTGGATATAAGGGGAAGATAAATGTATTGTAGAAAGCCCAAAAGAGGTAAACTTGTAAGTTATGGGGCTAAACTTCAGCTCAAGGTTCGCCAACTGTTCAGACATTTTCCTCAGGGGTTTGTCACTCAGCTGCATCATGGGGTTATAATTCCATTTTGTCTGTATTTTTTTCCTATATATTAAAACAATGTCTTGAGACTAAGTGCTCATGAAAGTGACCTGGGTGGCATTTGTCCCTCACAGTTCTTACATGTTAGCACCTCTACCCACTTCCCTGCTTTTAATTTATGGCCTCTGTTATACAGATCAGAATAGATGATCACAAGGCCCTTCTGGCCTTGGAATCTATGAATCTAATAGTGTCTTAGTGAGGTCTAGTATTTAAAAAGGCATGTTGCTTTTAGAAATTACACTTACAAGGGAAAGTCTATAACATGGTGGTCCATCCAGTGGTAATATATGGTGCTGAATGTTTGGCAACAAAGAAGAAACACGAGTAGATGATCTGTTCAACAGAAATGCGAATGTTGAGATGAATGAATGGTGTAAGCAAGAAAGACCATGTGAGGAATGTGTATACAAGTAACACCAGTAAAGGGAAAAATGAGGGAGTACAGGCTCGGACTCTTTGGTGATATAAAGCGCAGTCCTGACAACTATGAGTAATAGTCCTTCAGATCAAGACTGAAGGATAAAAGACAGAGGAAGACTCAAGAAGAAGTGGTGAGATGTCACAAAGGAAGACATGTTAGCAGGTGGTGTGATAGAGGATATGGCATTGAACAGAGTACCTTGAAGCTGAGGACTTGTAGAGCGGATGCCGTTTGTGGGATTAACACAAGGAAGAAAACTCTTTTGGAAATTACAATACAGACCACTAATTAGTGCAGTACTTCATTTTACAAATGTAGAATATGTAGCTTTATTTACAACAAAGTTGTCTCCCTGATGTGGATCTTATTTGCTAATTACAAAGTTCAGTAACTTACAGTGCACGTGCTGGCCATTAGTGAGGCTCTACGGCAATGCTTTAAGAGACCCAAACTTTGTTGTTTTGAATGATTATATCATGTTGTAGTTATTGTGGTACCATGGCTGTGGGTGGATTTAGGGAGGGGGTGTGATGAGGGGAATGAGACAGATTGGTTTAAAACCAAATCAACCAGCGTATTGTAATCATGATTGATCCCACCATGACTGCAACTTCGCTGGAGTAGTCTAAAAGCAGTCTTCCTGAGGAAAGCTTCGCATTTGTCCTGCTGTACAGAATAAGGCTGTCTCTTTTGCTGTGATGCCATTTTTAAGTTCACTTATGACTATTTATGACTAAGGAGAATAGGGATGGTTGTAATAGGCTACTTTTACAAAACAATTCTCTTTTCACATTTCTGATATCACACTTGCCCCCTTTTAACTTGACTAAACTCCAGATTTTTTGCCTCCAGAGTAAGGCCTATTGTATTTAGAGCATTCAGTGGTGCTTTTTTAAACTGCTTGTACTGGCACCAGTGAGTGGAAGCAGAAAGCAGACTGAGGTTTGACTACAGCATTTCCTGAAACACTCAGGAGTTTCTACATGAAATTAGAGATTTCTAGTATCGACTGTTGTTTGTGAATTGCCTGGTAAAAGGAGTAAAATCTTGCTGGACTATATCTGCAGCTCCTTCCAAAACTCTAACAGCACAGTTTCATTCTGGCTTTGTCATGTCAGTATATGCAGGGCAAGATCAGATGAGATACTTTGAGGCCTCCACAGATAACAAGAATTTGCAGACCTCTGGGGAATAGGCAAAGGAGGAAGAGTGGAAAAACTTTGCAATGAGCTTCCTTCCTCCACTTTGAATATCTAGGGCTATGCAGACCACAAGATACTGTTACTCCTGGCAATCTAGGGTTTGGAGACAGATGGCTGGACTAAGCACAAATCAATAACTTCCTGAGGGGAAGGGGAAAGAACGTTCTACTGTCTGATTGCTGGACTTCAGGAGGTGGCTCACCCCTCACGCAGTTGCCTTTTGTGGCCTTTAGAGCTGCATGGTTCCTTCCTCTTTTCCCTGATGATTGACTGCTAAAATAGAGCTGCCAGCTGGGGGAAGCCAAGCAACTTCAGATTCAGCTTCTACAAAAAATTTTCTGGGACTGAGTGAGTTCAGATGAGCAGGAACACACTTTTTTTTTTTTTTTTTTTTTTCTCAATGGAGCATGATGTCATTTAAGGGTACCTACATCTTGGTGGGGATGGGATGGCTGCAGAATGCCTAATCTAACATTCAGATTGTTAGAGATGGCCTTACAAAGCAGCTTCCTCTGTGGGTGTAGAACTTCTGTGGGCCAGCATCTGCAGACATTTTTAGGCTGGATTGAGCCTTTCAATGAACATTTATTCAAACGTACAAGAATTTTTATATAAAAAAACATGTGTAAACATGTGCGGTGCTAATTGAGGACATCGTGCTATATCTGATAAGAATTACAAAGGATCTGTTTTTTGTTTGTTTTTTAAAAACAAACTGAATAGCAAAATAATAGTGCAAAAACACTTTCAGTGATAAGTGTCTCTAGAAACACACATATAGGTTGTTTTTTTGTTGTTGTTGTTGTTTTTTTTAAGGGCACGAATGGTGAAGTAGCCTTACAGCATCAGGTAGATATGGTCTTACACCCACCTCCAAAGCTTAAACCAAAACTGCAAAACCTTAATATTTTTATTCAAGCTCTTAAAACTTGTCCCCTTCTCACCTGCCTGCTGGGGAACTAAAGTAATCTCTTAAAAGATGAGTGTCTGACAGGAACTGTCACTGCACTGAAATAGTGGTTTGGGTTGTTCACATTAGACCCCCTCTTTTTCCTTCACTTTCATATCCCACACCCCTTCAGACTGGGAGAAGAGGAAGTCTGTGACTGGTAAATATTTTAACTAAATTGCACAGGTGGGTTATTGCAGTGATCCCAACCCAAGGAATAAAGTTGGGGCTCTCAAACTGGGGGTCATGACGACAGGGGGTCATGAGGTTATGTTGGGGTCATGAGCTGTCAGCCTCACCCCTATATCCTGCTTCACCTCCAGCATTTATAATAGTGTTAAATTTTTAAAAGAAGTCTTTTTAATTTATAGGAGAGAGGGGTCATGCTCAGAAGCTTGTTGTGTGAAAGGGGTCACCAATACAGAAATTTGAGAACCACTGGAATAACGCAGTAAGGCTTGAAACTGCATCTGGTGCTGGGCCTTTGTGCCATTAAGCTTTTGGACTGGAGAGTGACTGTTGTATGGATGGGCACAAAGGAAGAGAATAAACAGGATATGCTTAACTCAAATTCCTTCACCTAACTGTTGTTTAACTCACTGGATTTTTTTACTGGGAATGATTGCAGTGCATGGCTATAGGACAGATGGCATTTCTTATCAGAGTGACAGGTAAAAGTTGACTGACTGTGTTCTTGCTAGCAAAGGGGTATTAACAGAACTGCCATAAGGGCCCCAAGTAGAGGAGGCTAACATGTTTTGTACAAAACTTTCTTGACAAAGGCCTTTTTGGAAAAATAAATGATAGAAAGCCTTTTCCCCACAAAACGTCCCAGTTTTTCAACAAAACTGATTTGTGTATGTTTAAGTAGAGTTTTTAGGTTCCTTCCCTTTTTTTCCAGTGGAAATCAGATGCAAGGAGTTTTTGTGTGTAACACTTCAATCTCTGGCTCCTTTTCTTTACTCATACTTTTGTTGTTGTTGGCCTGTGTTGTCCACAGTAGAGCAGTATTTATCTCAATGACAGAATCAAACTTGTATTTCCCCAACTGAAGAGCACTCACAGCTCAGAAAAATAGACCTGTGTTGACATTTACATCCTTTCCATTGTGCGTGGAGTTAGCGGTAATATGTATTACAAAAGTGTATCTTGCATCCTTTTATGTGCCATGTAGGCTCATTATAGGAGGTGTGGGTTAAGGCAGCATTCTTGGGATTCAAGGCCAGACACTGCACTGAATCAGAGCCCTCTCACTCTGATCATGAATCAGCAGGTGTGGAGGGAGAGGTTCACAGTAGACCGTCTGGCTGTGAAGAACCAGTCCATCTTCAGGAGAGCAGGACTGGCCTTGCAAGGCTACCAACTTGTTTAGTAGGGTGGGTGGGGATGAGCGGGACTGGATTGGAGCAGAATACAGTTTCACTGTATTTAACATCAATAAAAAATGCTCATACAAAAGTGGTGAGCACCATAATAATTAAATCTGTGGTAACCACACAGCATCATTAATCTCACTCTAAATTCACAATCTCCGTCAATAGATTTAATTAATCAAATGGAATTAAGTTTATCTTGGCCAGCTAACAAAATGGAAAACCCACTTGTTGCCCCTGTTCCCCTCCAGAAAAATCATCCCTAAGAACGTATCCTCAAAGCCCTGTAATATATAAATGGCTTTTGCAGTATGCCTAGGAAATCAAAATTGGACCGACATGTTCTGCACCAGCTTCAGCCTTTGAATGGCTTTAAGGAGTAGCCCATGCAGAACACATTACAATAGTCTAATCTTGAAGTGACAAAGGCATATAACAGCAAGGTCTGCATCCATAAGAAAGAGGGACTAGAGCAGAGAATATTTCCTATCAATAATCCCCAAGACAAGGGTCACTATGACTAAAGAAATAAAAAAGCAAAAGTTAAACAATGCAGGAAAAAAGAGGAGTTGGCTTTAAAATATTATGAACATCCATTTATTCCTTTTTTTTTTTTTTTTAAGTTGCATTGCTTGTATTTTTACATATTCTTCCATTCCTGCATTAGCGCACCCACACATTTAAGAAATTTTTAGCTGGCAGCTGACACGTTTCTATTATATTCCTGTTATATTTTTAAGATAGCTGCCATCCAAATATTTCAGAATGGTAAAAACTATTTACCAAAATACCCAGTGCTGTGCATCTGTGGCCAAAGTACTGTTTCAGAGTTGCGGTGCGGTTATTGATGATGCCACTCTTCTTTTCTCTTTACCTCCTCCTCACTTCTATTTCATCAAATTGTTAAAATTCAGAGTTTTCTTCCAGTAATTTATCTGGTTTATGCCAGTTTTTTAAATCAGAATCTGGAAAAATTTGTCTTGGTAAAGACAAATCCAGTTTGTTTTGGTTTGCACTGTCAAAATTTGTCATGGAGGTTTGCATGTGAGTGTTTGGCAATTGTAAAAACATTGATGTGGCAGGAACAATTTTAAGATGGCATAATAGTGTGTGAGAGAGACTGACTGTACAGGCACTTCTGTGGAGAAAAAGCCTCGAAGGAAGCTGCTCTGATTTTTTTTTTTTTTTTTAATCCTTTAGATAACTAATGAGGATTTTATGCATTTCTAAAATGAACACGTGATGCATTACAAATGCACGAATGAACCATTGTCTGCTTACTAAAAGAAGATGGGAAGGGGAGACCATCCTTAGGCGTCTGTATTATTTCACCTTACATCAGGTGCTTAGACAGTTAAAATATTTTCTCCAATTTGACTAATTTATCCATTTGTATTTTTACTGAAGTCTTTATGCTTGAAAAAGCAGGTGCATAATGACTGGCTCATTTTGTGTGGTCCAAGCTATAACATTGCCCCTCTGTTCTTTCCATATGAAAAACATGTTTTTAATTGTGTGAAATGTGTATAATTTGTGTGCTTTCTTTTATTATTTCAAACTAAAAACAAATGCTTCCCTCCCTTAACTTTGCATGTTCCAAACAGACTTGTGAAAATAATTCCCCTTTCAGCTTTTGTTACTTTAAAACAGCTATTGGTGATGTCAGAGTCAATACTAAAAGCATTAAGAATGCTGGCAGAATGTAATGCAGCTGCAATCCAACATGATGTTAGAAATGGGGTTGAGAGCATAAAGGCTTTCCATATTCCCAGGGCGCACAACTGCTTGCGGCCTTGGCTTTGATCTCTTCAAAGGCTGCTGCCTCCTCCTAGATGGAGAGACTTGGCTGCCACTCGCTTGCATTGAAAAAAGGCAGAGGTCTCTATTCAGGCAGAAATCAATCATTGTGCAGAAACAATTATGTGTAATTCAACCATCATGAAAACAGGACGAGATTATGGGTTTGTTACCTGAGTTACTGTGTGGAGATGGTGAACAGAGAACGCTGGAGTCCTGCTGACATGCCACATCTTGATGACAATTATAGACATATGAATGATGTGGGCAGGGGAGGCATGATGACAAATGCTGGTCACGCTGTCCAGCAGAGCAGAAAATGAGGTTACAATTGGGAGATAATGTTTGCATATGTAACCATATTTCAGAAAGCTGGGTAAATTCAGGGAGTAGATGAGATGGGCTATCATAAACAAAGGGGTGTGTGTGTAATGTTTATTGGCTTTCTGTAATATAAAATACATCACCAGTATAGCAAATCTGAGTGCCTGCTATTTTTATTTTTTTTATTTTACAGAACTGATTATTTAAAACATCTTAGCAACCTTTGGGGAAGGGGAGGAAGAGAACTGCAAGGTGAAGAGGGGAATTTCAGATCATTATAAAGGAGGCTTAATGTAGAAGTTATAATTTTTTTAAATTGTCCATGGATTTGATTTCCTATCTCAGAATGTTTTTGTGTTGACACATTACTGTTTCTGCACAGATGTCTCCTACTATCTTCCCCTTTCTGTGGGGTATTAAGTTAATTTCATATGATTAATCTTCAAGTAATTGTGTGTAGTGGTTTTGAGACTTGCATGGTAGTGTTTTGGCTATGGCAGTCTTGTATGTAGTATAACATGACCTGTAATAATGTCCTTATGTTGAGAATAAGGGTCTCTTCTCTCTTTTCTCCCACCCCCCTGCCCCCCAAGTAGTAATCTGTGGTTCACAAAGTTTCTCTTTTAAATAAGTAGTCATGATGACTACTGTATATGCCAGTACTCCTTATTCAAAATCTTGTTACCTACAATATAAAGCCTTAAAATAGCCTTCCTTTTCCCACAAAAGCAAACTAAAATACATAGATGACGGATTATAAAATAGTATCACTGCTTAGTTTGATACACAGGACTAGGTTTACCTTTTATGCTGCTCAAGCTTAGACATCAGAGGCGTGAGAGCTGCTTTGAGTTACAGATCTTCAAACAATAAGTCAAAACAAAAAATCAATCCCTCCGGTCCTTGGGTGCAGTTATCTAAAGATAAAAGAGAAAAATAAAGTTATGCTAAAGCAGATAGAGGAAAGGAACAGATATGCCAAGGAAACACAGAGGACAAGTGCAGAGTTGAAGTGGGCCTAGTGTGAGCCAACATCAATGAAATTTTATCTTATCAAAAAGTTTTAGGGTTGCCAATTCTTTTCAAACTGGATCCAGTCTGCTCCAGGGCTGCCTGAAGCATTGGCTTCAATATAGTTGCTTCCCCTCACTCCCTTAAATATAACCACACAGGAATTAGATTGCATGTTAACTTTGCTGCAGACTTCAACAATATACAGACACCACACACCCCACCCCCGGGTAGGGTGACCAGATGTCCCGATTTTATAGGGACAGTCCTGATTGTTGAGCCTTTTTCTTACATAGGCTCCTATTACCCCCCACCCCGTCCCAATTTTTCACATTTGGTGACTGGTCACCCTACCCCCGGGTTACGCAAACCCAACTTAGGCAAATCCGCACTTATGGAAAAAGTTCTGTAAGCTAGAAATAGGGGTTTTTTGTTTGTTTTTTGCATAATTGTCGGGTATACGTTTCTGACTTACGCAAAATTCGAGTTACGTGAGGCGTTCTGGAACGGAATGCTTGCGTAAGTCGAGGAGCGTCTGTATGAGAGGTTCTGATAGTCCCTTGATATTTTATATATAAATGCAGATTTCTTTTTAAAATGTTTAGTGAAAGATATAAACTTTAAATGAAAAGTCAGGCTGTCAATCGCAGTTAACTCACACGATTAACTGAAATTAATCACGATTGTTTTAATCGCACTGTTAAATGATAGAAGACTAACTGAAATTTATTAAATATTTTGGATGTTTTTCTACACTTTCATATATTATGTTGTAATTAAAATCCATTGAAATTGAAAGTGTGTATTATTGATTACAAATATTTGCACTGTAAAAATGATAGTATTTTTCAATACACCTCATACAAGTACTATATTGCAATCTGTCATGAAAGTGCAATTTACAAATGTAGTTGTTTTTTGTTTGGCTGGTTGGTTTTGTTTTTGAATGCAGTTATGTAACAATGTAAAACTTCAGTGCCTGCAAGTTCACTCAATCATAGTTCTTGTTCAGCCAGTCACTCAGACAAACAAGTTTGTTTATATTTGTAGGAGATAATGCTGACCGCTTCTTGTTTACAGTGTCACCTGAAAGTGAGACCAGGCATTTGCATGGCACTTTTGTATCTGGCATTGCAAGGTATTTATGTGCCAGATATGCTAAACATTTGTATGCCCTCTCATGCTTTGGCCACCGTTCTAGAGGACATGCTGATGACGCTCGTTTTTTGGCGGGGGGGGGGAGGTGAAGTGTTAATTAAATTTGTGACTGAACTCCTTGAGGGAGTATTGTATCTCCCCTGCTCTATTTTACCCTCATTCTGCCATATATTTTGTTATAGCAGTCTCAGATGATGACCCTGCACATGTTCATTTTAAGAACACTTTCACTGCAGATTTCACAAAACACAAAGAAGGTACCAATGTGAGATTTCTAAAGATAGCTACAGCACTCCACCCAAAGCTTAAGAATCTGAAGTGCCTTCCAAAATCTGAGTGTGACAAGGTGTGGAGCATGCTTTCAGAAGTCTTAAAAGAGCAACACTCCAATGCGGAAACTACAGAACCCGAACCACAAAAAAGAAAATCAATCTTCCGCTGGTGACCTCTGACTCGGATAATGAAAATGAATATACGTCGGTCTGCACTGCTTAGGATTTTCATCAAACAGAACCTGTCATCAGCATGGACGCAAGTCCCCTGGAATGGTGGTTGGAGCATGAAGGGACATGTGAAACTATAGCGCATCTGGCACGTAAATACCTTGTGATGCCGGCTACAACAGTGCCATGAGAACACCTGTTCTCACTTTCAGGTGACACTGTAAACAAGCAGTGGGCAGCATTATCTCCTACAAATGTAAATAAACTTGTTTGTCTGAGCGATTGGCTGAACAAGAACTATGACTGAGTGGACTTGCAGGCTCTGAAGTTTTACATTGTTTTGTTTTCGAATGCAGGGTTTTTTGTACATAATTCTACATTTGTAAGTTCAACTTTCATGATAAAGAGATTGCACTACAGTACTTATATTAGTATTTTTCAATTCCCCCATTTCTTTTATCATTTTTACAGTGCAAACACTTGTAATCAAAAATAAATATAAAGCGAGCACTGTACACTTTGTATTTTGTATTGTAATTGAAATCAATATATTTGAAACGTAGAATGCATCCAAAATATTTAAATAAATGGTATTCTATTAACAGTGCAATTTTTTTAATCAGTGGTGATTAATCATGATTACTTTTTTAATCGCTTGACAGCCCTAATGAAAAGTCAGGCAAATCTCTGTAGTGCTTTTTCTCCCTCCAAATCTTTAATTGCACTGAGAAGAGAAATCTAGGTTTTTCTGTTTTCAGTGGGTAAAACTGTAATTTAGTGTGTGCCAACTTAATGAAACATTTTTGGTTTGCCTTGGTACATGACTTAGGCTATGTCTATGGTTCAGGGACTATAGTAGTACAGCTATGGCATTCTAGTTATGCCAGCATAACCCCATAGTGTGGTTATAGCCTACAGTGAAGAAAATGCATTGTTCCCCCCCCCTTCCCCCCGCTCACCCCTGTCGCAGTAGGAACACCACCTTCCTGAACGAGGGTAGCTAAGTTGTCAGAAAAAGGCCTAGCTGCATCTATGCTGGAGGTTAGGTTGGCAAAGCTACGGTGCTTGTGGGGGGTGGATGTTTGACATAACTGTGGCATTTTAAGTGTAGACCAGGCCTTAATATCCTAAACCCCAATCTTGCACTGGGAATAGTCCCACTGAAGTTGCAGAGCCCTTCTGAAGTTTGAGTATAAAATCAAGCACATTTCCTGATTCTGCTAAGACACATGCTTTGCTATGTATTCAAATGTAGCAGAGTTTTTAAAAACGCACTCACAGCTTGTTTTTTCTTTAAAGAAAAGCAAACCTGTTAACTTTGCTGAACACATACCTGCCACCATAATTAGACTTTGGTATCACAAAAAGGGATGGAAAATATATTCTTATGTAACCATGCTGTGTAAAATAGAATTGGTCTAACCAGGTCTGTTAGTGCTATTTTTGTAATGAGCATTTTTCTTTAAAAATGCAACTTTTGTTCTTACTTTCTTTAATATGACCCAATCAGTGATATGTCTGTCTGTTTGTGGGTTCAGAATGCCCACTTGACCTCAATAGGAGTAGTAGTAGTAAGTGCTCAGTACCTCTGAAAAACAGGCCTTTGGTGCTCTGATTTCAAAGGCTTGTAAGAAAACTTCAGAGGTATAACTGGTTTTTGTTTGAATCAAAACTTTTTACCTTCCCAGTCTAAAAGGAAAGATCTTTCTTAGGTCCTAAATTTAAACAGACTCCTGAAACATCTGACCTCTTGTATTAAAAGAGCTCCTTAAAAATGCTATTTCATAGCTTGATTGATTTTTTTAAATTAGCATTAAGTGGTACTTGATGAAATGTAGGTGCCAAAGATCAAGAACTCCTCTCACTATATTTCAGGACTAAACCTGTACCAAAAAAATACAATAGCTCCTGCTTTTAATTGCGAGAATATGGGGAGTAGAATTCCTAAAGGAGTTTTCGTTCCAGAAAAGGCATGGACTTGGACTCATTACCTTAGAAAGTACTGAACATGCAATATTAACAGAATAGTGTTACATCACTTCTCAAACTGTGGCCCATGGAGCACTTGCTACTGATATGCAGAGAGCTGGCTATTTGTCTGATCCTAAATTGCATTTAAAAATTCATAACTTTTTCCATGTAAGCAGTTTCAGTAGCTGCCAGAAGGATGTTATGGGCTCTCAAAAGGGGGGTGGGAGGGAAGGAGGGGACCACAAGGCATTCTGTATGAAGTTGTGGTCCATATTGTGACAGTCTGGAGATCTCTGAAAATGACAGGCTGAAGGCATTAAATTACAGCACCTCTAAGCAATTCAAAATGTCAGGGGACTGCTTAGTTGTTCCTTCCTCTTCTCTCCCCCCCCCCCCCCCCCCCAAATTCCTGTTCAAAACTTAACTCCATTCATCACAAATTAAATTAGCGTCTTGTAGATCATGGTGCGTGTGTGCATTTCTGCATTTTTTTTTTTATTTTTTTTTTTTTTAGAAATATCTTTCCCATTCATCAGTCTCCCCCCACCCATGTTGTTTAGCTGCTGTAATTGTCATTATCAATTGTCAGCAGCATCTTGAATTATGTGCTATCGCAGCACAAAATTATGCAAGTATCCCTTCTGAGATTAATTCATTATATAGAAAAACTATATTTGCCCCACAAATAGAAAAAGTTTTGTAAACACCACAAACTGAGGGCCTGATCCTGAAAATCCTTGGGTCTGATCCTGGAAATACTTAGCTTGGGGTATAATGTCGGACTAAGACAAGTTGTGTTTGTAAGATTAGACCCTGCAAATGAGGGGAACGTGAGTTGATGACCCCTGCTTTTTTTTTTTTAAATGTTATCTTAAAGTCTTGAAAGGGGTGGGTGGGGGAGGGTTCCCACCTCCCCCCACCATCCTGGAGGCCTCTAGGAATAACTGGATAATTAGTTGGTTTGAATCAAGATGAGAGGTGTCTTGACTAGAAGCACCTGATTTAAAATGATTTAATCTGACACCAAAAGAAAGACATTATCATCATGGGGTCATTTAACTTTGACATTCAACTTAAACAAAGGTTAAAAAAAAAGTGTAGTAATGCCATGTTTCTTGACTTCCATTCTTTCTCCTTGTTCCACATCCTACAGCAAAAAAAAGCACACTCCAAAACTAATTGAAGCTTCCATCATGGGAAGCCACTTAAAAAGCAGTCATTAATGCTCCTTTGTGATCCTCAGATAATGCTGCTTTAGGTGTGGCTGGGTTAAAGCACCTCAGATGAAAACTTGGTGATCTAGCCCCAGTTTGTGTTTCTATACCCAGTAGTGAGTAAAACGTGACATCCCTTTTTGATCCAGCCTGTTTCTGAGATTCTCAGTTATCAGCTAATTAAATTACTGGAGTCTCTATCAACCAACCGTGTGGTGAGCAGATTTCAGTTCTGTAATTTCTGCACAGTGTGTAGTGAATCAGAAATGCATACCTTGACTGTGAGTTGAATTAAATAGTGTTTCTACTGAAGAAATTACCTTAATTCTAGTTTACTAACTTTTAACACAAGCAATGCTCCCAAATCAAAATGAACTAGTATCTTTTGGAGCTGGGACACTGAGCAGCATCTAGTAGCAGTGCATTGAAAGCAAGAATTAACAACGTGACAGCCCTGACACAATCACGAAAAGTCAGTCTGCTTTCATTTTAAAGTAAACACCAGTTTGTGGTCTCTTAGTAGGTAGTGAGCAGTCCACAGTCCTAGGATGACTTTCTTGAAAGTCACTCTTCAGTTACAGTAGCTTTTAACTGAATGAAGTATCACTGAAACCTGAAATTGTTCTGAAAACTGCACAATTAATCACAGTGAACTGATTTACTAAAACCCTAACTATACATATGCTATATTTATTGGGGGGGAAAAATCCAAACTGCTTCCTCCTTATGGTGCTGAATGCTAAAGAAATGCACATGAACACTAGAGTCAACAGCATCCTTATGTACAGTAAGTGTTACTTTTATGTAGGGCATAGTACCTCAATGCCAAATGAAAACCATGGACTGAAATGTTAATAGTATGAGACCAGTGGTGAAAAACCAGAAAACTCAAAGCTAAGTTTGTGACGCTGGTTGAGAATGGCACAGGAGTGTGAATAAGCTAAGTTTTTAACTCTGAATTTCTGCATGTCTTTCTCACAACCCTACTGTTACTCAGAGCAAAAGTTTGTGTAGTTACGCTGCCTTGAATACATCCATGCTCTTAAATTCTATCCGTTTGTATCCTGATGGAGTGGAACTCTGAGTGACAGGCAGTTGTATGCATAAAGTGTTTGTACGGCATGTATTACAGAAATTGTATTATCAAAACTTGACTGAAGTACTGTCTCTTTATAATGCATCTTGCTTTACTGTGCAGTTAGACTTCTTGGGGACTATTGCTGCTGTGCAGGAATAGGGGAAATCCAAATCTCCTGTATAGCTGTCCCAAGATCCTGAAGATATATCGATTGAGAGTTGCTGTATTGGGCCTTTATTGTAGTTAACTTTCAAACCAATCCTTTACTTTTAAACCAAACCTTAACTACTTCTTTATAGGAAACTTTTTAATTTGTCTTTTCTTTACTCATCTCAATTCCCCTCCCCACTATCTTCCTTTTCAGATCAGTTAGCAATGCCAAAGGAAGCTCGGTCCTCTCTTTCTTTCAAATTGAAAAGTCTGATCAGCTGCACCCAGAAATAAATGTATTGAATTACAAAAATAACCAGCACAATAGAGCTAAATCACCACTAGTGGAAGCTGATGCAGCTCTAGTTCATGTCAGAGGTGAATTTGGCTCTGTTAATTGACAGCCTGGACTTTAATTAAACGTACTTTTCAAGACTGCGTACTGAATGGGTGAGTTGGGGGAGCAGGCTATGGAAGAAGGTTGAGCAGAGATCCAGAATGTTGCTGGTGGGAGGTCAGTAGTAACCACAGCAGGAGAATGCAAGCCTGAGGACAGTCTGGAGGGGTCCCAAGTCCCTAGGGCTGAGTTAGGAACTGTTGTGATTGTGTTATAATTGCTAAAGTACTCTTGCCTAGGTTGGTTTACACCTCTATTTCTAGCAGCCTTAATGAAGGAATCCTCCATTACTGTGTCTGTGTTTGTGACTGCATGGGGGAGTGGAACCTAATGCTTGGCATGCCTACAGCAGTTGACACAGGAAATGCTACCAGTCATCTAGAGGGGACCACAGCATTGTAATTTCGCCCCACTGCAGCATGCAATCAACTTCGGGCACACATGCATCAGCTTTCACACTCCAGTGACAAAAAATAATTAATTGGCACACCACCTAATTGATATACTGTACTGAGAGTAGAATTCATAAACAACACACTGCTGGACAGGCTTTCTTCCCCCAAATGTTTACATAAACAGTATCTCTGGTGGACCAAACATTTTAGTGTCTGCATATAGATTTCCTTCTATATCTGAGACCCTACCATCCTATTAGTAGATTGTGTAGATGCAGACATGTGTACATAAGAGTTCTCAATAGGCTTTTACTCTTTTACAGCTAGTGCTTTTAAAAAGCAGTAACTGGAATAGATCAGTAAGAAGCTGAGATAGAAAGGGATTGAGTGATGGTGCAGACTGAAGAGGGAGATCTCTACAGCATATTACATAACTCAATCCTAAACATTCATTTACCTCAGGAAAGTACAGTTAGTTAATCTTGGAACACGAGTGACACGCTGTTGTTTACAGTGAAACTTAAATGAAACACACTTTCTGGCTACATCATCACTTCAACGAACTACAACTGTACATGTCTTTATAACTTTCTAAGACTTATGCACCCTTGATTTTTAATTATACCAGTGTCTGTCCATTTTCCCAATTCTTCCCTGATTGGGTCAAAACTAAGAATTAGCTGAACAGCAAGATCAAAATTATACATTACATGTAAATGTTGCATCTTTCCCTCTTCATGTGCATGACCTGCATGTATCTGATACCTACACTACAAGTACCTGTTTCTCCAAACTTATGAGAAACCCATCTCTGATCCAGACCATTGGAAACACCATCCACCTCTGCCTTCTGTATCTACCTACCACAGGGTTTTCTATAGTGTTCATCACCATGGTATCAAAGCTTGCTTCATCAAAATGTAGATAAAACATTCCTGCATTATTTTTGCTCATCCCTTCTCAGGTGAGGCTATTTTAGCCTGTCGAGTGATTTAGCAGCACTGGTGCATTACCCTGGTACGTAAGAAACCTCGTTTGGGCAGTAGCTTTGTGGCTTACATCGTATACTGTGGGCTTTTGGGGGCCTGTCTTATGGCTGTAGGAGAGGCCAGTGGTGTTTTGGAGGGTAGAGCGCTGACTCTATGTAAGCAACACTCACTCTCTCAGCTGGTTAACAGAGATTAATGACTGCCTTGGAGGCCAGCTTTCCAGCATCCTGGTGAGAGGGTGAGCCTCATGATAGCTGCAGCAGCTGGTTTGGGGAGAAGGGAAATAGGGAGAATAAACCTGCATGTCCAAAATGCCAGGGTAGTCTGTGTCCATGCTTTCGTATTTTCTGCCTCCACACCCACCCCTTAACTAAAAATGAAACTCGACTGCATTTATAGTAGATGTAGGAATAGCTGTGCTTGGCTACATCACGTAAGCTTTTAGGCTGCATCACTCCATGTGGAGCACAGGAGAAGGATAGTTCTATCAAATGTAAAAGCGAACATGTATTCTGCATAGGAGTCTGGCTAAAACTCCACTGTGTCCTTAATGGCAGATCATAGTATTGGGGGGGGGGGGGGAGGGGTGAACAAGTTGGTGGTTTTTTTGTTTTTTTTGTTTTGTTTTTTTTTGGGTGTGGGGGGGTTGTTACATCATCTCTTTGATGGTTCAAAGGCTTACAGTTTGGATCACTATCTGATTAGGTATAATAACTGCTATTTGAAGGAAGTATTAATTCCAGGCGATGGCTTTACCTGGACTTGTGAGGAGATTCAGCTCTGGAACATCTATGAAATCTTTATTCCATGAAACTTGAATAGAAAGGGTACAGAAATCCACCTGTGGTTCCAGGGGAGTGCACCTTTACAAAAAATCAGCATAGCTCTAACCAGGGTGAGAAGCAGCAGCATAAGGGTTTCTTCAAACGCTCAAGAAAATTTCTTCTGAAACATGAAGAGAGGTTTCAGAGGGGTAGCCGTGATCGTCTGTATCAGCAAAAACCGCAAGGAGTCCTTGTGACACCTTAGAGACTAACAAATTTATTTGGGCATAAGCTTTTGTGGGCTATAACCCACTTCATCGGATGCATGGAGTGAAAAATACAGTAAGCAGGTATAAATATACAGCCCATTAAAAGATGGGAGTTGCCTTACCAAGTGAGGGGGTCATTGCTAACGAGGCAATTCACTTACAGTGGATGTGGCCCATTCCTAACAGTTGACAAGAAGGGGTGAATAGGGTAAGGCAACTCCCATCTTTTATATTTATACCTGCTTACTGTATTTTTCACGCCATACATCTGATGAAGTGGGTTATAGCCCACGAAAGCTTATGCCTAAATAAATTTTAGTCTCTAAGGTGCCACAAGGACTCCTCATTTTTTATGAAGAAGAAAGGTTCTTCCAAAAGTTGAACAGTACGCTAGGAGGAGTTCTCTTTCTTTCTCCTGGTACTGTAGTATGTAACACTTCTGTATCCAGTTCTGCAGAGCACACTTTTAATAGGCAACCCTCCCTCTTAGCCTGAAGATTTCACAAAACCCAATTAAGAGATGAGAGCACTAGTATGTATACACACGAAATTTCAGCAGGCTAAAAGAGACTTTCTTCATATCATAGAGCCTGCCCTCAAGTAAAACTTGCATCTGAAATCTACATAGTTAACCTCCTAGAGGAAGACAACATGACTGATTACAACTCTTTTTATTAAACCAGGATAACATCCAGGTTTGCTAGATACAGTTTCAGTCTGCCTGCAGCAGATGAGAGCTCTGCTCAGTGACCCATGTTTGTGGTAAAACCATTGTAGACAATGCAGTCCACAACATACCATTTAAGGAATTGTAACCAACTTTAACAAAAAAAAAATCCTATTAAAATTGCATGAGCAATAATAAAAAATAGCCAAAAATAAGCTAGGTGTTAGGTGGATTTGGGTCTTATTAAAGAAAATGATTCAAGATTTGATCTAATTAGCACATACAATATTCAGCACAGTCTACCCAGGGCTCCAGATGTTTCATACTTTACTAACCTAGTACCATAGCTGTTAATTTTAAATTATTCCAAATAAGCCATTCTGAGGTAGACGCCGATAAATTAGATGTAAATCATTTTTAATAGCAGCCCTATATATAATAAATAAATATGGGTTAAATATTCAAAATGGAAGTGGGGATAAAGACTTCAGCCCATATGCAGGTTTGTGTGTGTGACTATTGCTCTAACACTTAAACAAACCAATCTTAAGCAAGGGCTTGAAGATGGGGCTAACCTGTTCCCATTTGGACTTCTAAAACTTTGGGTCAGTTTAAAGTTCAGGTCTAGAAACAATATCTAGAAAGGAAAGCAGGGGATTGGGTAGAGTGCAGGAAACACAGGTAAGTATTTGGCAGTAAAACCATGAGGCCTCAAAGCTGCTGGTGTGCAGTGGCCTGTGTGTGGGTTTTTTCTTTTCTTTTTTAAACACCACCAGATTCTGCAGAGGGCTCGTTATCTCACACTGTGAGTCAGCATGATCAAAGCCCTGGGAAAGGTCAGGCATTCCAGTAGGAGTGACCCTCTGCTGCGTGCTAGCACTGTTCCATCCCACGTCTCTCACAGCAAAAGCTTCAGCACCTAACTGAAATCCTTTATCTTGTTACTGAGTGAGCCTACAGATGAGTTGGCCTGGTCTTACCCTGAAGTCTAAAGCATAAAACACCTGGCCTGGGTTTTCTGAGGTGGCAAAGCTGTCCCCCTATATGTATATAACATTACTTTTTGCAGGGGGGGGGGGGGAGGTTAGCTGCTTAGTTTTGTGGCGGAGGCAGCATTTCTTTGCTTTTCTTTTCCTTCAAAAAACAACATATAAATAGCGTGCTGAGGAGGGTGTATCCTTTTTGGTATGTTGAAGCAATTGAATAATGTAGACTTCTAAGGATCTGTTTGTGTCTTTCCTCTGTGTTGGATTATACTGTTTGGGATTCCAGAACTTAATTTACAAACCTGAGAAGTTCTCCAATAGGAGGAGAATGGTCTTGATCTAACTTGCATTGTTCTACTAGATTTAGGTAGAATATTGGTCTCTTGCCTGCTGTCCTACAAAAGGCAGCAATTGTTAAAGTATGTGTGGGAGGAGAGAAGGGTGGTGGAGAGAAAAGAGTGTGTTGAGATAGTTTAGCTGAAGTGGTTTTAAGGCTTGGCTGCATGCAGTTTTTCTATCTAACTGGTAGTAAAAATGACGTGGGTAAATAGATGCAGTCCCCTAGCATGGGCAATTATGCTGGTATAAAGGGTTTATGGTGGTATAGCAAGCACTTTAAAGCTATGTCTACGCTATTGCTTATGTCAGCATAACTGTGTCGCTCGGGGGGGGGGGGTGTTGAATAAACCTCCCCCCTGAGCAACGTAAGAGTGCTGTCCCCACCAGCAAGGTCAGCAGGAGAGCTTCTCCTACTGGCATAGCTACTGCCTCTTGCAAAGGTGGTTTTATTATGCCAATGGGAGAGCTTTCCCGTCCGCATAGTCTTCAGCAGATGCGATGTAGCAGCACATCTACATCAATGCAGCTGTGCCAATGTAGCACTTCTAGTGTAGACAAACCCTTATACTACTGTACTTGTGCCCACAGCAAGGGGGGTTGCACCTACAGTAACTCCCCACTTAATGTCCTCTCGCTTATCGTTGTTTCGATCTTTCGTCCCTGCTCAATTACAGAACATGCTCTATTTAAAGTTGTGCAATGCTTCACTAGAACGTCGTTTGGCTGCCTGCTTTGTCCATAGATGGCAGCCCCCCATCAGCACCCCTACGCCGCCTCCCGCCTGCCGGCAGACCCTGCAGATCAGTGCCTTCCTCCTCCTCCCCTGCATCCTGCCTGCGGCAATCAGCTGGCTTGTGGTGTTCAGGAGGGAGGGGGAAGGAGTGAGGACTTGGCGTGCAGTTCCCCCTCATCCCTTCCCTGCCTCCCAAATGCCGCAAATCAGCTGATTTGCCGCAGGCAGGAGGCAGAGGAGGGAGAGAGGGGCGAGGACGTGGCATGCGGAGTAAAGGGGCGGGGAGGAGAGGCAGGTTAAGGGTGGAGGTTTGGGGGAAGGGGTGGCATGGGTGGGCCAAGGGTTGAGCCCTCCACCCCTAGTGCTTGCAGAGTAGGGGAAGCTGCCACTGCTGCTGCGCAACGTGCTTCTCCTAACCTACAGCACCTTCAGCCTCCTTGCTTGCCTCATTGTCTCCAGTGCCAGTGGGCTGTGCCTGTGTGGGGTAAGGCGGGGGCATCTCCCAACTATAGTACTGTACTTTATGGCAAAAAAATTTCCCTGGAACCTAACCCCCCCATTTACCTTCGTTCTTATGGGGAAATTGGATTCACTTAACATGTTTCACTTAAAGTCACATTTTTTAGCAACCTAACTACAACGTTAAGTGAGGAGTTACTGTACTTAGATTGGTACAAAAATTGTGTAGACAAGCCCTTAAACTGGCTCTAGTTAAATATGCCTAGCCTCAGTGGTTGTGGTGGGGATTTTAGTCCTCTAAAGAACTCAGTTTTATACTATCCAATTATGGTTTTAAAACTTGGTCCACAGCAACCAGGCAAACTGTAACTAGTGTCAGCCTTAACTAGTTTAAAACTGTTTTTTAAAAACCAGTTCAGCATCAACTGTTCCTGCCAGTTTCATCCTCAAGTGAGGAGGCAACATGTGAAGGATTAACTGATTCCTTTGCCTGCTTTTCATGGCGTGCTGTCGTGTTGATGCTGACACAAGGTAGCTGATGAAAATGTGTTGGAATCCTTAGATTTATGAAGCAGCTTCTTTTTTAGACTGGGAGTGAGGCGTACAAATACAAATTCATGAAACATGGTGAGTGAATGGGTACCAGTATACATAAATTTACAGGGCAAGAGGCTCTTTGTGCTGGGAATGGGCAAAACTGTTCCAGCTAATCAACTTTACCTTTATGTTAAGACTGACAAGATTTAGTTTCAGATGTCTGAGACCCCCTCCTTATTTCTGTGGTTTTATAATTGCATGTTTTCTTTTTTTAAATATCTCCCTTGTTGCTGAATGCTAAATAACCTAGGGAAAGTGTGAAACTGACTAGTCAACAAAGTGCTGTCAAATGCATAGAGTAAACTGAAAGGCTTTCTCCCCTCCCTTTCAGGTGTGGTGGCTTTTATTTTTATTTATTTATTTATTTATTTATTTACACACACACACACACACACACAGCAGTGTGATTAAGTTTGGAGTGTTTTTCTTAAAATAAGAACTAAATCTTGAACTGCCACTGAAATCTGAAAATGGTAGGCTATAGAACATCCTTCTCTGAGGAATATGGGAGGATCTGATGTATCCCCGGATCCTGGCTTCAACTTTTTGAAATGTTCATTAAAAAAGACACTGCCAATTTGTGCTGAAAAAAGATTGGTGGAAGGTTCATAGAAGATTAGGGTTGGAAGAGATCTCAGGAGGTCATCTAATCCAACCCCCTGCTCAAAGCAGGACCAGTCCCCAACTAAATCATCCCAGCCAGAGCTTTGTCAATCCTGACTTTAAAAACCTGTAAGGAAGGAGATTCCACCACCTCCCTAGGTAACCCATTCCAGTGCTTCACCACCCTCCTAGTGAAATAGTGTTTCCCAATATCCACTCTAGACCTCCCTCACTGCAACTTGAGACCATTGCTCCTTGTTCTGTCATCTGCCACCACTGAGAACAGCCGAGCTCCATCCTCTTTGGAACCCCCCTTCAGGTAGTTGAAGGCTGCTATCGAATCCCATGTTGCTCTTCAACAGCATAACCCCTTCCTTGCCTTTTGGTTTATGGTTGCACCAGACCTCAAATAATTATTGCTCCTAATTGCTTGCCTAGCAGCTCGACTCTTTCAAAGCCAGACCTTTTTTTCTTGTTGTGATATAGCTTCTGTGGATGGATGCTGTTCCTTTTGCAAGAGTATCTCGGTAATATTTAAGCAGACACCTTGCTCTCGTCTTTCCCCCCCTCCCCCACTTTATCTCCAGTTAATAGGACAGAACCTGTCACTCCTAGTCACTGGCTCAAATCTGGCTAACATTGGTAGTACCAACTGAAATGATTATTGGATAGTGATGGTCACTGACTGTGCAGCGCTTAGCACAATGGGGCTCTACACTGGCTGGCCACCAGACTCTACCACAATATCAATGTTTTGCTATGTGACAGCTATGCAGTGGCCTATGGGAAATGAGTGGGTGTCAATACAGTTTTACAGTGCAAAAAAGATAAAACCACCCCTAAAAAAACCAGTTCAGATTGGCTCTTAAGACCACCAAGGACACTGACAGATGAGAGTTCAGTCTGACAAGAAATATGTTGTCTGAACCCGGGGGTTCATCTAATGCAGACTCCCTTCCGTGTATAGAAGAGGTCTAGGAGACTTGGTGATGAGTATTGAAGTGAACTGTATTATTGCCACTAAAGGTGGTCTGTCTGGGTTCATGGTGGGACACCTTATTGGCAGAGTAACAAGGTGAAATTTCGACTAGATTTAAGTCTCCAAGCCTGTCGCGCTGGCACTTTCTATGAATTGCACCCCTCCATCGTGTGTGTGTGATTCCTGTACTCCGTAATTGTCTTAGTTTTGCTGCTCCTCTGTTTCCTGATGGGATAGACCTTCCATGCTTGTGGGCTCTGGTCACCCATCAGTTACTTCTTGTTTTTTCCACAAGCAATCAAATATCTCTAGCTTCCTGTGCAACCTAAAATATCTTTTCATGTTTTGTCAAAACAAGATATAAGTAGAGGCTGTAAGGGATGGAAAGATGCAAGCAGGCACCGCACTTTTATTCCATCCATAATACTTTCTCACTTGTTCAGATTTTTTTTTAAAACTGGACTGGTTGTACGTTGTTTTGTTTTTTCTTTCTCTTTCAAATCTCAGCCTGGCTAAGACCTTTTATGTGCTAAACTTTTTAACCTGGAACAAATGAGAGCTGAGAGAAATCCTGAATCCCTAAATTCCTTGTGGTGGTAACGGTGCTGCTTTAATGTATAGAATAAATGTGAGAATCCAGATCTAGTGAGGAGGAATAAGTGTGAGAATGTTTTAAAGCAAGAATATCCCTTATTGAAGTTTATATTTTGTGACCTCCTGCGTGATCTGAAGAGATTGGAAAAAAAATATTAACAGTTCAATGCCTTAAAAAGCTGTTTTGACACATGCTAATTTTTGTCTGATAAATTGTTTTGCAATGTGCCCCTCTTAATATAATGCTTCTCTTTCTCCCCAGAGGATATTATGGCCTTTGTATATAAACAACTAAGGAAAGCAGTTATGATGGAAAATCATCCATCCTCTTCACATATTTAGGGGAAGGTGCTAATTGCATGAAAAATTGAAAGAGCCATTTGTAATGGAAGGATAATGGTGAACTTCAGAAGTCCTTTTTTAAAAAAAAAAAAAAAAAAACATAATTCATATTTATAATGTTCCAAAGAGTTCTGTAGGATTGAATTTGGTCTGCAATTATCTATTAATGCTAGTAGGTTTGTGTACAACAGAAGTACATCTAGTAGTGTTGATTACTAAATTAAAAAACTAAACATCGCAAAAAGACCTTTGTATTGTTTATATGCCAGACAAGTATATACAGGATTACTTTACAGTGGGCAAAGTTTAGAATTGTTTAATGCTACAAACTTTTATAAAATATTTTTTTCTCCTTTAAATTTAAAAAGGCAGCTCTTGAATAAAAAATAAAGCCTAGCAACAGACAGGAAGGGCCTACATAAAATGTAAGTTATCACCTGTGTTGTGTATACCAACAGTGGTTTTTTTAAAGCCCTTTGGCCAGCTGGAGTCAGGAGCTCAGGAATAAGAGAATAGAATGACTGGGCGGGGGGAAGGTTGGGAGAAGCACTGCTGCAGTCTCAGCTTGTGAAGTTTGTTCATGCCTCTCCCTCTAGGTGCTTGATGGGGCAGATCATGGTCTAGCATGCAGGTATGGCATTCAAGCAGCAGGAGTGTGCACTGCCAGCAGTGAGGAGTCAGGGCTTCTAAGGCTTAATCCGTGCTTGATATGATCCTTAGTTAATGCATGTCATGGGTCCTCTGGACCCCTTCTTCCTGCCTTGAAAAACAGTTTGGCTCCTAGCGATTGAAAATAGTCTGAGACCTATGAGAGTCAAAGCCATTGGTTGTCGTCGCCCCATCCCCCCCACCCCTGCATAGTCAAGGCCTAAACGTAGAAGGAAAAGTGTCCATTTTGTCGCAGGCCTGAAGTACAGTTTGGGCTCCTCTGTAAAACCTAAGCAACAGTGACTAGAAAAGCAGTCCAGATCACCCTCAGGATTAATACCCCTGAGCGTTCATCTGGTCAATGTGGAAGAGGAGGGGATACATAGTATACTAGATGGAATCCTACAGCAAGTTAAACAGATGCTAAGATCAATTAAGACCTTTTGGTTTCAGTAATGCTGAGAGAGTGCAAGTTTGCACTTTCCAAAGTACTGTAAAGTTGACTTATTGAGTACTGAAGCTGTGTAACATTTCTTAATTAACTTGATAAATCCTGGAGATGTATTTTTAGTAATGGTGGACGAATCTCAAACACTTAGCTAGCAGGTCATCATTCAGATGTCTATCCAAAGTCTGAGCGGCTGAATTGTTAAGCAAGCCTCAATCAACTCCTTCCTTATCATTTGGAGACTGTTGCAAAAATTCTGATCTTTCCACATATGAGCGATGTACATGTGTGCGTGCGCATATGACTCCTCCTCAAACCATTCCTTTTCTCTTTTGCTTTGCTCTCTTCCCTGCACAAACAAATTCATGGATCTGCCCAGTATGTGTCAGGGATATTCAGTGCTTGACTGATACTCACAGAAAACTCTTACTGAAGCATCTCCTTTACATGTAAAATGAAAATGTTAATGGAGCGAGTTTTAGAGAAGATTCTAAGTGCTCTATTCTGCAAGATGCGGAGTGTTCTGGCCACAGTCCAGCAAAGCATGTAAGCACATACTTAACTTTAAGCACATTAATCCCATTGACTTCCCTTGTTACTTTCCATTAGCATTTCATATTTGTGCATGTGGTTGAGAGATGACATGCTGACACTGGGTAAAAGCATTGGGCAGATATAGCTAGCTAGCTTGGGGTTCAGTTAGTCTTTCAATTGGCATCTGAAGAGGGTATTAGCCAGAGTCAGTTACCATATATACTGTGTGGGTTACGAGTCATCTTCTACCTGTAGATTTGAATGCCCTTTACATATAACAGTACCTTAATTTGGAAGAGTTTTTCTTGTTCTTCTCTTATAAACATAATTAAGATGTGTTTACAAATCAAATCAAATCTGCATCTTATTCTTGTCACAATTGAATTATGGGCTCTGATAGAAAAGTCCTGTTCTCAAATTCCACATCTTTTCAACAGGCTTCTGCAGTTCTTACAAATTCTTGTATAATTTAGTAGAAAATTAATCCTGGCTATAAAATTCTGTAGGAAAATTCAAATAACCTGTCTAAAAGAGAGAATTCTTTAATGGAGTAACTGCAGTAGGGCCCTGTTGGGTTAATTTCTGTTAAATTCTGCAGAACTATTCCACGGGAGGCACAACAATTTCAAGTACT
Source organism: Chrysemys picta bellii (assembly GCF_011386835.1). Taxonomy (NCBI): domain Eukaryota; kingdom Metazoa; phylum Chordata; order Testudines; family Emydidae; genus Chrysemys; species Chrysemys picta. The sequence continues at coordinate 33,390,269 of NC_088795.1, read as the reverse complement.
TGCGGATGTTTTACCTCCAGATGTGCTGCAGCTTGCATCGTCAATCTTATTGGAGCTTTAGTAGACAGACTGCTGCTTTGGGTGTAATCATTATACCTTTAGAGGATTTTTTTTTTTCAGTTTAAAATGAATATTTTATTTAAAGCCATTGGACCATCTTGACCATATCCAATGATGGATGTCTAATGAGATGACTTTTTTTACCTTCAATAAATGACTATATTGTCTGAACTGATGTATGCTAAGACTTGATGCATTAAATCTTCAGTCATTAGCAGACTCCATCAGCGGAGAAGTCAAATCACTTAGAGATGAGACTTAAGACTTTTTTTAAACCCAAATTTGCATATTATTGGATAAATCTGTTAATACGATTTAACTGGACTCAAAGTTAGTTTGAAAACTTTTTTCCCCCCACTGAGTGTATGCAGGGTCAGTGTCTACAGAAGTCTTGAATTTCAATAAACCGACCCTCTGGTTCTCTTTTTCCCCTTCGTATAGTATGTGACCAGCATGTTAACTACATTGTGCAGTGTCACAAGTCTCAGGATCATGTTCAACATAATCAAGGCTGTGTACTTTGCTTCAAGCGGACATGTATTCCGTGGCAGACTCCGAGCAGATGTAGATGGTGGTAAAAAGACCAGTGTCTGCTAGCACCTTGTTGAAGTTAGCAACATTGTGGCGGGGGGGGGGGGGTCTCTTGCACCTATTACGTTGAGTTTTTATATATTTCAATTTCTTTGGGGCAGAGACTGTCAGTTTTTATACAATTCCTAGTGCGATGGGGCCCTAATCTGGTTGTTCTCCAGGAGTTCTTCTGCAGCATAAAATGATTAATAGTAATGAAGGCATTGCGGGGAAGAAGACTTGGTAAAAGCAAAGACTGATCACTGAGCAGCTGCTGCAGTTAGCAGTTTGCTCCTTTGGCTTTTTGTATATTGATCTCTAGAATTGTTACTTTCAGATGTTCCAAATATATAAACATAGTCTGCATAAACACCCTTCTGAGCCACAAGAATTTTTGCATTGTAAGCAGGGACAAAAGGCAGGACTGGGGAATATTTCCAATTTCTGTAATTCTTGCATATTTTAAACCAATAGCCCTTCTAATCCACAAACCTGACAACTTGCTGTTCAAAGAAAAAGAATATTATTACTAATCTCACATCATTCTCAGTAATGAGACCTCATTACAGAATTCTTCAATCCTTACTATTTTAACAATATTTATATAGCACAGTGCTGTATATAAACACTTATAACATGCTATGCTGTGAACTTAAATGTTACCTTACAAAATAAATGAGCAAAGTATGTTTTGTGATGCATCTGATTTTAAATTTGTTTTGTTCACTAGATCATGTGGCACAAGCAATCTGTAAAGGATCTCCTAGCGATTAATGCAAATTCATCTTTACTCCCCCACAGTGTTTCAATACCAGATATCATTGTAAAACACCAGGAGTTTCAGAAGTAGCCCTCTTATGGTCCTGATGTGATTTGTCTGTTGCTGGACCAGCTTCTAGTGTTTTGAGGGGGTTTTGTTTAACCATCCTATCCTAAACTGTAGGACTCCAAGGCTTTGAAAATAACAGCCCTGAAAATATTTCTACCTTAATGTCTAAAGATTATCAAGACACTTTATTACTAACCAATTAAATTATATACAGTATACAAAACTTGCAGCCTCTTAACTTCTTGAACATAGGGACATGACTAGCCATAGTGGATAAGCATATTAGCTAGGTGTATCTGGTACAACAACATTGAAAAGGTACTTAGTGGTCATTGTTAGGCTTTAAATCTAATGCCTATAAGCTTAAAGTAAGAAATCTGCACCTCTCTTGGAGATGTCAGTGAGTTTGCTGACAGACTGAATCACAACAGCCTTGATAATGTAAACATATGTAGTTTTTCTGGGCTAGTTTTTCTGGGCCGATTTGGGGGGGGGGAAAGCCGGTACAAATTATCGGAGCCCGGCTTCTCTCCCTCCCCCCACCCCCTTGTTGGCCCTGTTTAGCCAGTACACCCTTGCTGGGGGGGGGGCAAAAAAATGTTTCCACCGGGGCCCGAACCCGCTCTCGGTGGCCCTGGCTAGAAGTACTCAACATTGTTTAAAAAAATAGCATAACTTGGTGAATTACATATTCTAAATATGCCACTGTGCAGCTGCACTTTTGTCACACGGGGTGATGATGATCCTTGGGATAGAGCACCCAGCAAAGTACCTGGCTTCCTGCCCTGCATGCAGTGTACATCCTCACTTCAGCAAATCAGTCTGGGCAGCAGTGCTGAAGCAGCATATCAAGAGCACGTGAGGAAGGACATTAGTCCCCTGCATTGGCTCCCAGGCAGTTTCATATGCGAGTTTCTTTGGTCCTAATCTTCAGCGTATCTGGAGTTTGGTCCATTAATTGCTTTGAAGACCAAGTTTCAATCTATAAATTAAGATAATGGTGCTCCTGAGACAATAAAAATAACAAAGCCCAGGATAAAGGGTGTGAGAGCTGAGGTCAAACCACCTTGAAATAAGGGGATCTGCCTATGGCATGGTGGGGAGGGGAAGGTTGGGTAAAGAAGAAGTTGGAAAGATGCAAAATGGGAGTTTGGAAAGATGAGGGCACAGGGACAGAATGGTCTATAACCACTAGAGCACAGTCCCATCCAGAACCTGGAATTGAACCCAGGAGTCCTGAGTCTCCACATTCTTCTGCTGTAAGGAAATAGCTGTGAAACCCTCTGGCAGTGGCTCCTCCACAGGGAGGATAAAACCCTACTACTGCTACCAGTTACTCCTTTTTCTCGAGTGGCAGAGGACTGTGCTGCAGATCTAAGGATCCAAACTCTGCTGATGACCCAAGTTGGGAGTTAAAAAGATTGCACATAATTTCACGTTTAAGTTCTTTTTTAAAAAAAAAAGAAATTACATTAAAATTTGTTCAAAATGTTAAGGTTTCAAAGTCACAAACTCAAACCATGAAATGCCAAAATTAAGATTGCCCATGGGTCCTGTGGAAAAAGGTGTGTGAAATATAATTAAAGAGAGGCTTATAACATATGTACAAGGGGGCTGAATTAAGGATGCATGGGCAACATTACTTCTGACATTTCCTAACTTGAGTGCTTGACTTTGCAACCTTGATATTTTTAACATAGGTTTTTTGATGACTTTTGTAATATAAACTATATTAAGACTAGACAAAACTAAAGGAATCCCTAGTGAAAAATACTGATTTTTAAGTAAATATTTAATCGGTGTTCAAGTTGCAGGGCATTTCCTGGAAATTAATGCTATATGCTGAAAATGAAAGATAAATGTTTAGATAGATGAGGACTATTTTCAATAAGTGATGTAGTTTAGAAAAGCTGTGTATTTACAATGTAGAGAATGATTGTCTTGTTGATTGCATTGTCCTAGTGCCTAACATATTGGTCAGCATTCCATTCCTTTGTCAATAGTTACTTTCAAAAGTATCGTCTTATCTTATGTTCTATAATAATCTCATAGTATATTAATGGTGATCTGTAAATGGGCTTATGCCCTTTGATAGAAGTGCCTATCGCTGTTTGTTCAGGCTTCTTGTGTTCTGCAGAAGACATTCAGCTTTTGCTTACTCTGGAAGACTGAAGAACAAGTCAATTTTTGGTCTCTCTATTATGTGCATAATAACAGTTGATATGGCAATGATTTCTAATCATGCTGTTTAAAACTTTATTTCTTAAATCACTCTTTTATCTCAGTTGCCTACTGAACACATGGAATAAAGGCATGTCTTTTTATGGTGTCAGTTCACAATAAACATATCTGAGAGAGTCTTCCTTCTCTCCCCGCCCCAGCCAGAGGTCATCCAGCAAAACCAAAGAAGGCCAGATTCTTTTTAAATCTTAAAACTACTGATAAACAAGTAGCATGATAATTGCAAAAGGGCACAAACTCTCTTTCAAAAAACATCCTTTACAGGTCACCTTTCTGCAATTTTGCTGTTTCTCTATGATGTACAATCTGAACCAATGAATAGCTACTCGAAACTGGCCAATTAAGTGGTGGCTATTCTAGTATTTATCAACTCATTTTTCACATTTTAATTTTTTTCCCCTTCATTCTTTGTTCACAATGCTCCCTTGCTTCACTTATCATAAAATGTGCTACCTATGTAGACCTTACGGAAGGAATCTTTTTTTTGCGGTCTGGCTTGCACTTAAGTCTCGCTCCTCCTCCTTGTGTGTTGCCATCATTTTCCGGCTCTTTGCTCCATTATTTTTATGCTTAAAACTCTGATTTGTATGCTGGTCTATGTCCCTGGCCAATGTGTTGCAAACTCTATTCTGCCCGATTTTAAAAATACCTGACTGTGAAGCATACCAACAGCAAAGCTACTTATATAACCCACCTCATGTCACTGTCTGCAGACCCACAGGGTTCTCATCCTTTCTGAACTGGCCATGCTGGAAACGCTGTGTCTCAGGGGTATAATAGTTTTCTAGCAGAAAAACATAACAAGATCCAGTAGTTGGAAACTGAAGCAAGACTAATTCAGACTAGTAATAAGGTGCACATTGTTGAACAGTGAGGGTAATTAACTATTTGAACAGCTTGCAAGCAACGTGGGTGGATTCTCCAAACTTGAAGTCTTTTTTTTAAATTAAGACTGGATATAGTCTCTTTTTAAAATATATGGTATGGCTCAAACAGAAGTTATGGGTTTTGGCCTGTGTTATCAGGGCCGGCTCCAGGGTTTTGGCTGCCCCAAGCAGCCAAACAAACAAAAAAGCCGTGATCGCGATCTGCGGCGGCAATTCGGCGGGAGGTCCTTCGCTCCGAGCAGGAGTGAGGGACTGTCCGCCGAACAGCTGGACGTGCTGCCCCTTTCCGAAGTGGCCGCCCCAAGCACCTGCTTGGTAAGCTGGTGCCTGGAGCCGGCCCTGTGTGTTGTACTGGAAGTCAGACTAAATGCTCATACTGGCCCCTTCTGGCCTTGAAATCTATGCATCTGATGGGCCCCAAAGTACAAATTTAGGGTTGTTGCCTCCAACCCTTTCCACAACCTGCCTTTAAGTTGCCACCCTTGCGTTCGCCTCGGGCTTTCCCATCCTCTTCATCCACATATTAACAAACCCCCCCCCCCCGAATTTCTGTCTCTTTCCTTATTGTCTGCCCCCTTAACCCATTGGATGACTGGTAAAAACATCTGATTGGATGCTGCTGCTGCCCCAGACTGTCTTCCCATGTGGTGCAGCTATGGCCAGTTGCTACAGGGCTGCTCAGGAACTAGAGGACAGCTAGAAGACAAACAGGCTCCTTTAAATTAGTTACCAGTTGCTTTCTTCTGCGCCCTAGCAACAGCAGAAAATTTCTGCAATAAGGTAGACTTTTTTTTTTTAAGCATATTTCCCTGCCCCCCACTGGTCATCTGTTGTTTTTTTTGGCTCTGGTGGCCTGGCCCCGATTGCTTTTTTTCCCCCTTGTATCCTCTTGGTCTCCCATGCTATTGCAGCTCCGATCCTGTCTTGCATACAGGGCCGGCTCCAGCATTTCTGCCGCCCCAAGCGCAAAAAAAAAAAAAAAAAAAGCCGATGCCGCGATCGGCAACAGCAATTGGGGGGGAGCCGCGATCGGTGGCGGCAGTTCAGTGGCAGGTCCTTCACTCCTAGAGGGAGTGAGGGACCTGCCGCCCCCGAATTGCCACAGGTGCCGCCCCTCTCCCTTGGCTGTCCGAAGCACCTGCTTGTTAAGCTGGTGACTGGAGCCGGCCCTGCTTGCATAAAGCTCCAGGTGGAGAGTGATATTGAATGTGTAGCACTTAATTTACAAAATGAGTTGTTAGCTCCTTTGAATGAAGAGAATTACTGCACCCTCATAACCTCCTCTGCACAAGAATATAGGATTTGCCATACCATTTCAGACCACTTCGTTTGTCCAAGTTGGGTATCTGCCTCTGTAGTGAATGCCTAATTCAGAGGACATCTCTCCCCTTCCCCATTTTCCTTTTTGGTTATACATATACATTGTTTAAGTGGCTTTTTGTCATGTTATGAAGCAGGGCAAAAGGATGGACTGGATCAGGTTTTACAGTGACTTTCACAACTTTGAATACTTTCCTGAAGCCCCCAGTGACTCTCTTCTTTTAGAGGGTATATTAACCTATTTTTTTGTGGACACCCATTACATTAGTTCTTGCTGCATCACTAACCATCTTTGTTGCCCTTGTCTGGCCCTCTTCATCTTTGCTACCTTTTACTTAAGGTCAGGTGATCAAAACTCAATGCAGTAATTCAGAGACTGCCATACCTTTTGAGTATAGCATTATTTTCTATTCTCTCTTTAAAATAATCTCTGCATGTCAGGTCAAGAGTCCTCATTCTGCAAGCACCTAGAGAAGGATACTTGGTGTTCATTCTATATAAAAATTATTACTGTCAGTAAATGTTTTTTAGGTGGGAGGAGGGAAAATAACTTGAACTTGCAACACCTCTGCCATGATGTCTTCAAAAAGCTACTATCTAATACCCGCTAGGAAAGTGGTGAGTTGCAATTACTATGACCCTGATCATCATCTTATACCTACATGTAGCTAGTTTATGCTAAAACATTCTATTCTTGTTACCCACATCCTCTCCACCCACCATCCAGCCCACACGTTCATTTCACCCACCTGTTAAGTCTTGTTTCTGCCTGTAAAATCTTTGTGGCAATGGAAGGCTAACCTCCTGAAGGTCTTTAGGCTCCTCACCACCTACATTATTTAAAACTACATTTATTGGAACAAAAAAAGTCCTCATATGCATAAACCTAAGGATTTGCTAATCCATTACAATTCAGTCACTGTTTTGATGGGAGGATTGGGATGATTTCCCTTGTCTTTGGAGTTGCCCCTTTCTTGGTCTGCTAAATCCTCCTTGCCAAAAATAATTTTAATCTCTGATATGTCAGAGCACAACACTTGCTCTTGGAATTGACAAAATTGGATACCAAGTGACAGATGTCTTTTCCCCCAAAATCTTTCTCAGGTGAGGAGATCCCCTCCCACAAGGTCTCTGCTCCTTTCAAGGGAGAGTTAAACACTTGCTATGTTAGCAATGCACTGTGTGTGTGTGTGTGTGTGTGTGTGTGTGTGTGTATATATATAATATATAATTTTTTTTCCCCTAGAGGAGCTAGCTGAAATTTTCCAAATTCTTCTTTGTTAAACTTTTCATTAAATTGTCAAATATTGGGTGGTTATGGTTTTTTGGTTTTTTTTAAACTAGCAACTCTATTTTCAGGAACAAAGCATGAATATTCCCTGCTACGGGGATTGAACATGAATTTGCTACCCAGGTCGTGGTGCGCCTCATTGATAATGATTTAATGTTTTTAATTTGGTTGGGGATCAAATAATAGATTTCTAGGTCCTTTTGCCCCTCTGTAAGTGCCTGTTCCCTGGTACTATGTTACACTCAAAAAATTCATGTAACAGTATTTCACTGACTATTGTTTCAGCTGTAATTATAACTTAATCTGCATAAATATGTCTTGCTTGAAAAAAGAAAATAAATTATAGATGAAATATTCTACAGTTGCTGAGAAAAGCAGAGTGGTCTGAGAGGTTTCAACGGGATAGGGTTGGAGAGGTAGTCTACAAAACAGGTGTACCACTAAATTCTGTGTCACTGTAGCAAGTTCATATGAATGTTGTATTAAATAACAGTATCTTCATATCTCTTAACAGCAGCATGAAACAAGTAGAGTGCAGATAGTATTTTAACAGTGGCTTCCAATGGAACATAAAAATCAGCCAGTGGAACAATTGCATTTTGGTGTTTCCTTTCTGTGTAAAGTATAGGCAAGCTATCTTTTACTCTTGTATCATTTTTATACTTCTGACTCCTTGAGTCTTGTTATGTTTGTGATGCTACTGTATCCATCCAGTGGCTGAGGTTCAGAGCTATTTTAGCCTAGAGGCAGGGAACTAGTCGGAGTAATTACTGATGGTTGCACTTCAGAAACTTGTGTAGCTGAGATCAGGTCAAGGGGCAGGTCAGCCTGGATTATGTCAAATGAAGGGCTATGAGGATTCTTTGGAATGGTTTCAAACAAAGATTGGGATTAAAGCCCCTCTAGGTTGCAAACAGATTGTGGGTGGTGGTGGGGATGTCACGAATAAAATATCAGGTACTGCCCAGAACAACAAAGGTAATCTGGTAACTTGGTTTGACTCCGTCGTCAGATTTGTTGGAGTTTGTTTGTGTATATACACATTTAATACCTGCAATGACTTCCATTGCAATGAATGGGGGTGACAGCATGAACTTTACTCCTCTTTAGTAAGGGTATCAGTCCACTTATTACCACCATATTCTCCACTTTTGCTCATGGTGTTTGGATCACAGGTTGTATCTTCCTTAAACTCCTTGTCCAATTGTTAACTTCTCCTCCTCATGAATACAAGAGCCCTTTGGAAGATTATTAATTTAATATCTTTCTCTCAGCACCCGGTGGAACAAAGTCTCCATTCAGCTCAATGCAAGTTTCCAAAACAGCTTGACTCATCGCTAGTGTTAACCAACAAACATTTTTGTGGTGGCTCAGTCTTGGGCTTTTTATAGTTTTGCACACTTGGTGCATATAGGATAGCTTACAGCTGCTAACTTTCACTGAAGCTTCAATTAATCATTTTTCCTTCACAGACCTTTAAAAATAGAACAAAAACGTTTAGGGGTTAAACTGAATCTAATATATGGCATTGTTATCCCCCCAAAGTCTTCTCAGATGAATTGATTTGAATGTATTCTTGAAGGGTGTTGGAGTGCTCATCCAATTTTTTTTTTTTTTTTTTTTTTAAGAAAGTGAAAATTCTGGCCAAGATTATTTTCAAAAGTGACTACTTTTGGATATCCCAATTACTGGTTGCTCAACTTGGAGCACCTTTAAATGCACTCTTCAGAAAGTCCTGGGGATTCACTGCTTGAAAATCAGGCCCCTCTAAGATATCTCAAGTTGGGCCCCAAAGAAGTAAGGCGCCTAAAATCACTAGTCACTTCCGAAAGCTTGGCTTAGATTCTTTTTGCAGATATGTGGAATATGTTCTCTAAAGCCTTTCTTACAATGGAATGTTTTGTGGAAATTGTCAGCAGTGAAATTCCAGTTGTGGTAATGTCATAATGGTAAATTTCTTAGTCTAATGTAGATAAAGCCCCAGTAATCTGTAAAAGAAAAAGCCATCAGCCAGGAAACCTGTTTCTTTGTATTAACTCTTAAAAAATGTTCTGCTTTTGCTCATAAACTCCTAAAAAAAATATTTAAACTGACATTCTGTGTATGGGAAAGATCCTGCTAGAAAAGTGGTTTCTTTTGTGGCTGCATTTATTATTGTTTTGTATTAAACACATTTTTGTTTTTCATTTGTGGAAATAGTAGGCGCAGTTGTAACATTCTGAATTACTTTAAGGCAACATCCAATCTTTCACTAGTAGCTTTAACAGTGTCGTCTGAATGCCCAGGAGGTGTCTCAAGATGTAAGAGGAGTTCAGCATACACAATTAAGCAAACTGTTTTTTGTTTGTTTGTGTTTTGTTTTTTTCTTTTTTTCTTTAGTTGTCAGGCTGGCCAGCTGTGCTGTGACCTCTCAGTCTAAATTGCAAGTTCTCTGGAGCAGGGACCGTATCTTACCTGCTTGCAAAGTATCTAGCAGTCTGTTAGCACTATGCTAGTAACAAATAATGATGTATCATTCTGTGAGGTCACAGGTCATGGCAAAACTTCCATGACGTGTGGAAGTGGCCCAGAAAGGATTCAATAAGTACATGAGATTCTGAAAATCACACCAATTACTGGAGATCTTATGTGCCAGCACTATGCTCCAATGGAGTTTTGTTATCTGTTATGGAACAACAGAGATGAAGCCAGTGACGTTACTCTGTTCAACCTTAAAGAGCAGGGTTAGTTTTTAGCTGTTCAGGTGTGACTGCCCTTTTGAGCCTGGTCAGTGAGAACGTAACAGGCACACACTCGGGTTAATGGGCTTCAGTGTTTCTTTGCAATTAACCTTTAATGTTCAGAAACCTAGTATAACATCTCTGACAAGGTAGTTTAAAGCATAACACAAGTTTTTTAGGTTTGCAAATCTGTGAACCTCTGCTTCTTTGAGGTGTGTGGTGTTTTTGTTTTGGGTTTTTTTTGTTGGTCATCATATGGGAGGGTATCCTCCACCCTTTGCACAAAGATGAGATTATGTATGTGTCTTATAGCATTCTTCTAAACAGCAGAAGAAGGAAATATTTTGTTCAGTAAGTCTGGTCTGATTCTTTTCTCTTAGAAGGCATGTAATTTTTTTGGGGGTACACACTGATTGACCTACAAAACAGTTGGGGCTGTTTATTTGCTGTGGAATTTTAGGAAAATTTAAGTTCAACTATATTTTCCAATACAATAATGAAATGGGTGTTTGTTTGTATATACAAACATCAACATGCTTAACTACTCATTTCCCCCCTCCCTCCCAAAATACATAGGCTTCAATCTGTTTATATGCAATCTGGGAGTTGGGTGAGGAGCCATTTCAGCATATATATGACTTTATTAAAAGACCTATTTTTTAGGAAGAACTGCATCATAAACTGATTTATGGTATTGTATCCAAACATTGCATTTCAATGGGGGATTCAACTTCCTTTATAAGAACTCCTGAAACTCTTACCAGTCCACAAAAGTGGTCCATAGTCATGCAAATAGTCCCATTGTCTTCAGTGGGATTGATCAAATGATTAAGGGTTTACAGGATTAGATTCCAAATTTGTAAATTATTTGGAATGAAAGGTATGTTGTGTACACACAAGCATCACACCAGTATAAAAATCTAAACCTTGAAACTTGCATGTGGTAGCAATGGCTAATTTTTTTTTTTTTAAATTGTGTAGTCATTGAGTGTATACTGGATACTGTGCAAAACATAGAAGGCATAAATAGTCTCCATTTCCTGGAGCTTACAGTGTCTATGACCCAAACTCTGATAGGCCCTTGGTTCAGATCTATTTGAATTGCTCACGTCTTTTGCAGTAAAGTACATTACATTATAGAATAATTGGGGAAAAGCTGATGTGCACAGTCCATAATACAGATTGATAAAGGGAAACCAATCTCTAAAATGGTTGAAGATTGGCTTCCTTTATCAAGCTGTACAAGAAGAGAAACCAAATTATTTGATTTCCCCTCCTACTCTACATGACCTAGATTGTGGCCATTGTGTCTGTCGATGCTCTCCAGTACAACATCCTATTACCTCTGGCTCTGGCCTGGAGAGAGATGGAATTCAACTCATTCCCTACATGTTTTAGCTAGTCATCTCTTTTTGAAAAGACTTAAAAATCCACGTCTCTTCCCCCCCCCCCTTTTTTTTTTTCTTCCCACCCTCCCTCTAACTGTGTCTTGTCACATTATACCAGAATAAAATACACTCTGGAAAGGAGACCCTCTGAGTGAAAAACAAAACCTTGCTAGCTTTTCAGCATGAGCAGGATTAATTGCAGTTATCACTTAGTATTGTAGTTAACACTTATAACATGATACAGATCCTGCTTAAGCACACTGACTTGGCAGCAACTTTTATAATATTCCCCCTGCTCTTTAAGGTTGAATAGAGTCATGTCACTGGCTTCATCTCTGTTGTTCCATAACAAATAACAAAACTCCATTGGAGCATGGTGCTGGCACATTGGGGGACTGGGGTGGAGGGGTGGAATGCAGCATATAGCGATGAAATGCCATAGATGAAAATTGATATTTGTAGGTTAACTTTAAAATGTCCTCTGGGTGTGTACAGGCAAGCTGCACTTTTGTGACTCCACTTCCCTCTCCTTAGAAACCTGTACCTGTTGTCCTTCTGGTGAAATTCCTGAGGGAGAGAAGCAGCTCTAAAATTGATCAGGGCTCCTTAAGAACCCTGCTGGAAGAGGCACTGAGAGCTTGCTACCACAATATAGCTGTACACAGTATAGATATTCTCCCTCCCCAAGCAACCTGAACTGAAAAAAGTGTCTATATGGGGGATAATAGTGGCATAACTATATCAATTTATATTCATATGTTATTCTGAATCTTTCCCACCCATTTAGACCAGGCCTGATTGAATGCTTGGCGCATCCCATTATATTATCCGGGTCAGATGACTCTGGCCTCTTCAGTAGAGTGACTGTTTTGGATGACATGCATTGGTCTCTGCCCCTCGCTTCTGGCAGATTTTCAGCCCATGAGGGCCCATGCCCCGGAGAGCCCAGTCAAGGGCCTTAAGATGGAGGGAAATGAATGGGTAAAGCACAGTATCACTCTTTCACTAGTACCAGACTTACAAAAGGCTTTTAATGAACGCCGAGCCCAGGTTGAATCCCTTTCCCTGAATGAGTTTGTGGAATGTTGGCGTTCCTCAGTGATCACCAGAAGAACATTGATAAAATACATTTTAAAAAAAAACTTGAAACTGAACATGAAACTTTCCAAGCAAAGTTTGATTCAGTGCTCCAGCTTTGAAATGAAATCTAGAGATATGTAGAATAGGGTACATCTTTGCTACTTGCCAGTAAGTAATCTGAATCTAGGGGTCTCAAGCACAGCCACTACCAGAAATGCAACTTCTGGCAAGCAGTGACTTGAAGGGGTAGCTGTGCATGGATCAGCCAATTAAGATCACTTTTTGACCTGGTACTTCTAGGAATGTCAGACTTCTAAGATAGTGTCTATTGGCTTTAATTTTCTGTTCATTGATAGAGCTGGATTGAGAGACCTAGAGAGAATTCCTCTGTTCTTAGGATGGTAATGGCACATGCAATAGTAATAAAGTTCCCTTCCCCACAATCCCATCACCAATGTGTCTGGTTCCTCATATATAAGGTACAATCTCTAGGGATGAGTGGGTTGTTCAGTAGTCTGTCCATTCAGTCCTTGGGGCCTTTGCCATCCATGCCGGCTAATGGTTTTTTGGTGTAGACAGCTATCCAGTAGGAAGTGGACTGATGCCACCATTCCTCTTACAGAAGCTATCTTGAGAGGGGGCTAGGTAAACAACATGCTCTACCTGCTCCAAGCACTTAAAAGCAGCATGTGGCAGGCATGCTGGATAACCTGATGTCTATGGTGTGTGAAATAAGATGTTTAAATAAACAAGTCACCAGGACGCTGAAGACCTAGAGGATAGAAGGAAGGGCTAACTAAAAGCCTAAATGGATAATATCTAAAACTAATTCCTGAGTAACCCTGCTACCGTGGAACATGCAGACTAATTATACTCCACATGGTACAAAAGGTTAGTTACCAGACTTGAACAATCAGTACTGCCTAACTGATGTGTGACGTAAACACATCTACACACCTACAATACACTGACTATTGTAGCTAAAGTTACTGCTGATTGGAGAGTCAATGCACGAATCTTGCAGCTAAAGACTGAGACATGATTTGCAAATCATCTGAAATTTGGCACCTATTTTATTTAATTTATACAAAAAGGAGGGATGAACAGCAGTCTGAGCGATCACCTTTAGAACTGAACTCCTACATATTATTGAAAATTCATATTGCTTCTATTATTTGGTCATAAAAATGGACCTAATTCTTGTTGGCTTTAAAACACCTACTAGCGCTGCTTTCTCTCTCCATCTTGCAAAATATAAGACAAGGCCAAAGCTTAAATTAAAATCCTCAGGTTCTTATCTCCTTCCCACAGGAAAGCAAATCTGTGCTGAAAACCGTAAAATTAAGAGGAGAGCAAGGATAGCATAATTTAGCAAAATATCATGGCACTAGATTCTGAGCTATATGACTGGAGGGATAGGTCAGACATTAAGAAGATACTGCCTTCTAATGCAAGTTCCTTAAGGTGGTGCTCTGAAAACAAGGAAAGCAGAAAATACTGCACTGGTTCCCAGCCACACTCCTCCATGCACTTTTATTGGCCTTTTTTTAAATTTAGTTATCCACTTAATGTTTCTAGTTCTAGAAGTCTAAAGAAATCCTTGATTTATACTTTGACATATAGTCCTAAAATCTATTATGCCAGGGTTTGAGTATTGGGATTCAAATAAACTTAATTTCAATGGGCTCTTAATTTTTTTCTCTTAATTCCAAATATTTGGCAGTGTCCTTGCTGAGCTTTAAGAGCATTTTTGTCTGACCACTTTCTTCATTTTTAGTTGTTAACCTCTGTTTGTGGCATAATTATTTTTGCGGAGGGGCAGCAGACAGAATACTGGGGTAGAAATGATGAGTAATCTATCCGTTACATGCTGGGATTACTATAGCATAATCCTGCTATGAGAAGCGAGGAATGAGGATATATAGGAAAGTAGGTAATGTGCACATGGCCTGGTTGAGTCCCCCAAAATAAGTTGTTTTCTAGGGGGTTTTTTGGTAAGGAGTTGGGGATAATGTTTGAGCTGTGAGAAGAATTACTGCTGGTGGTGTTTCCTCAACTTCAGGGCTCTCCTGCGTGTATCAGGCAAACACTTTTTTGTTTTTAATGGCTGTCTAATTTGTAGAAAATATCAAATAAAAGTTTCAGAGTAACAGCCGTGTTAGTCTGTATCCGCAAAAAGAACAGGAGTACTTGTGGCACCTTAGAGACTAACAAATTTATTAGAGCATAAGCTTTCGTGGACTACAGCCCACTTCTTCGGATGCATCCGAAGAAGTGGGCTGTAGTCCACGAAAGCTTATGCTCTAATAAATTTTTTAGTCTCTAAGGTGCCACAAGTACTCCTGTTCTTCAAATAAAAGTGTGTGTTTTATTTATATCTGTATTTTTTTCAACACCCAGTTGGGAGCATATCATGACAATACTGGTCTTCTCAGGCATTTTTAGCACTTTTCAGTTCTTAGAAACTTAGTACACGTCAACCTAAGCAGCAGGGATCTGGTGCTATCCTTCTCCAGAAATTGAGCTGATATGTTTTGATCATAAGCAACCTAGTTTGTTAAAGGGACATTGTCGACTCGCTATACCCTAAATTACACTCTTGTGGTGGACTGTTCTGTTCCCTGTTATGAACTGAAATATTTATTTAAAATTTCATCACTCTTTTTTGGGGGATTGGGGTAGGGCAGAAGGAAGGAGACGATACCCCAGCAGTGTTGGAAATTTTCAACAGTATAGCACTGTATTAATGCACAAGAACCAGACAGTGACATCAAACAAAAATGACACTGATCAGACTGGTTTCACTGTTCCAGGCCGAACAAATGCAAACTGTAATTGGTGGTGTAGAGCTTTCCCATAACTTCATTTCTGCTGTGTAGTTGGTCCTATTCTGGTACTATGTGGACTGCTTGGCCTCTGCTTGCCCTCCTACTAGTCAGCTCCTCCTCTTGCGTCTTCCCATAACCCCACTCCACTAGGCCTCCCAAGAGCAGCTGCAGCTGTCTCTCTACCTAACCAGAGCAACTTTCTGGCTGTTGCTTCAGCACCCTCTCTATCTGGTCCGCCCCAACAGTCTTCAGGCTGCCACTACAAGCTTGACTGTCATGCCTCATCCCCCTCAAAAGCACTCTGTCCTAGCAGGTAAGAGTCCATGTTTTGTATGTTCAGGAGCAAGGAGGTTAAATATGGTTAGTAATACAAATAAGAGTCTTTTTAAAACAAGTTACCATGAGTGTCCGCTGCCTCCTCCCCCCAAAAAACTATTAGAGAATTGAGAATTATTACTAATGCTTCTTGTTTTTACTCTCTTGCAGTCAAATAAGGTGCCAGTGGTGCAGCCTTCACATGCGGTTCACCCTCTCACCCCACTTATCACTTACAGCGACGAGCACTTTTCTCCAGGGTCACACCCTTCACACATCCCCTCAGATGTCAACTCAAAACAAGGTGAGGCTACTTCTAACAACTAAAGGAAAGCACAAGAAACACTGTGAATGCTAGTTTTGGAGCTCTAGTACCCTGAAGCCCGCCAACATCACCACCATATCAAAGGATCTATTCTAAATCCTGGTTTCAAGGGTCTCCTAATTTAGCAAATTATCTTCCTCTGAAACTTGACATGTAATGTGTTGGTATGGGACAACTATTCTTGCCTAATATAAATATTTTAACTGGCTCTTTAAAGTCGGAGGACAATGCACATTTTTATCACTTTGCCTTATTTTGCTCATCAAAATATTTCAAAATGATTAAACAAAATTAGTCCTTGGCGCCCCCTGTTGTGCCCAAGTATTGCAGCACACAGACATAATATGAAATCTCAATGATTTGATACACAGGAAGGTGAGTTGAATTATATATCTAAAACCTTAAGTTCCTTGTTTTGTCAAACTTGTATTTCATGTCCTTATTTCCTTCCCATATTTCATCATATTCCAAAATGTAGTGCCATGCAAGAGGAAGTTTTCTTAGTGCCCTTTCTCTCCTTATTGCCACTTATCTTAATTGAGTAGTGGTCTGTAAAATACATGTGTAGTTTTCAGAACACACAATTTGAGGCAGTGTAAGTATAACAGAATCTTGGGCATGTAGTTGAACTGTGTAAGATTTCTAATCTTGCAAAAAGACTGATTTTTTTTTTTTTTTTAGATGTATGCATCTTTAGATGTCAACTATTTCTTTGTGCACTTACAACTATTTGGTTTAGAATGTTTTAAGTTTATCTCCTGGATGTAGCGGCCATTGAACAGATTTACAGTTTGCTGGGCAGCTTTGTCCTGCAACACACAAACACAATGTCACTGAATGCAATTTGTGGGGCTTCACTGAAAGACTTGAGAAGATCTACACATCTTGTTTGAAACTAGGGGTGGTGGTGGTTTTCACCTAAAACCATATGGGTCTTGATTAATTTAGTCCCATGGTTCAGTTGCACCTAAAACGTGGTGTGGGAGTGCACTAACCTGGATTGAGACAGGTCACCAGAAGTGAAGATGCACAGAACGCGATGGAGACGAGTGGATTTGAGAGCAAGGAAACAAGCTCCCAATGAGATCCCCCAAGAGAGGAAATGAGAAGGAGGGGAGTGTGGTGTGGTGAGAGCAGGGGATTGGCAAGGACAAGGAAGGAGCAAGTGAGGTGGGTAGATGCTAGACACAAGAGGCACAGTGATGAACAAGGTGAAGCTAGGGAGAGTGGAGGAGTGATCCAGGGCAGAAGATAGTGGCACAGCATTTGGAGATAAGGAAAAGAAGAACAGAGGGTTCAGGGGCCAGGGTAGCCCAGCAGATGGAGCAACAGAGGCACGGATATAACGGATGCTATGATTATTGAAACAGGTAGTTAGGAGGCTGTAGAAAAGTCTCTTGCTTCCCTTGGATGTTAGGGCAGCCAGTACCACCCGGAGAAGAGAAAGCAGAGCTCCTGGCCCTCCGTAGAGGGCCTGCTCAGAGACTGCTCCCTTGGGTCTCTGATGGTCATGGTCTCTACTGGGGAAACAAAGGCAGCAAACTTGGCCTTGTGGTGGCAGCTGGCTCAGGTTGCGTAGGGGATTAGCTATGTGCATAATCCATAGGTTGCCTCCCTTGGTTTCAATACTCTTGTATACGCCTGGAGGACTGCCAAGCTGCACAGCTAGAATGTGAAGGTCCATTGAGTTCTGGACTGGGGTCCTGGTGCAAGCCCATCTCTAGACAAATCATTGAGTACTGTCAGTATTGTCCATTTGAGGGAGGTTTTCTAAACTCCTCCCATGTATCCTTTGTGTGCTCATTGTCCTTCCTATGCCAACAATATCAATGGACTGTATCCAAGAACCAGTCACACTCCTGTGTGACTTCTGTTTCACTCTTAAAAGGCTAGCTTGTGAGATAGTCTGAACTTAAGCATTGGGGCAAGCAAGTATAGACCAGGGTACTACTCCAGCTCCTGCAACATGGACAATAGTACTGACTCTGCTGGCCTTGTGAGTCTTGCTCTCCGGGCATGAATGCAGAAGCTAAATATGTATATGAATTAATTCCCAGGGACTTTCAACAAATTATTCAGTCCCATTGCTGTGATGTGCCCCCATTATGATACTGAAGTTTTATCCCTTATGTCAGAGTTGTCAGCCTGTGGTGGCTCATCGGATGCACAGCACGGGAACTCAGAAGCTGTTGAGACTTCAGCCAGGATTTGCTTTTCATTTGCCTTTCTGTACTACAGTTATTTTCCTCTTGTGCCCACCATAGGCCCTAGCTTAAAGTCCTCCCGTACTTACTTTGGTTCCTTCTGTTGTTGTTCTTCCTTTCTCCCTCCTTGCCAGATCTTTCTTGCCCTTAACACAAGGCATAGATCCTATTCTCACTGAACTGGGGGATCTTACAGTGCTCATGCCTCTGAGCAGATGAAAGGTTGCTGGAGGTGGGAATGAACGAGAAGGCTGGGGGCCTCTAAGGTGACCGAATATTCCACGGTTTTAGTCAAACTAGGTCTCCCAATTTAAATACTATCTGTGCAGCAGAACCTAGTAAACTGTAAAATGATCAGATGTCCCCAGTAAACTTCAAGAAAGTTTGCTGTCATATGCTTCCATTGGTGTTTGTGTCCTACCTCCTGGTTACTCTTTGATCTGAGGACTCGATAAAATGAATTGCTTCAGATCCTAGTTTCTCGGTGTCTTCTTCTCAGGGCTCTGCTAGACCTTGGCATCTGGCTGTGGGACTTGCTGTCTCTCTGGCAATGGTGGTATGTTACTCAGCAAACCGTTAGCTCTTGCTGCACTCCTCTTTCAAGGTGCCTTGTATTATGAGGTCTGGGAACATGTGGTACAGAATTGGCAAGAGTTATGCCAGCTTTGAACTGGTTTCGCCATACCCAAATCATTCTTAACTAAAGGCAGAGATGTCAATAGTTGCCATTGAGCTTTGTTACGTTACTGCATGACAGCCATTTCTCTAGGATTTATTCTCGGTTTTCATGCATGTGCAGCCTGACTTTAAGGTGAATCATCTGGGAGTTGAGGGTTAGTAAATAGTTACAAGACTCTTCTCTTTGTGCATGTGACTAAACACACAGCAAAGGCATTGTCCAAGGAGAGCAGTCCTTCCTTTTGCTGTCCCATCATACGACAACAAGGGGTCCCTCAAAATGTCAGTAAATGTCACACAAATAATCAAAAGTACCACTTTCACATGGTATGTAGTCAGCCCATACCACAAGTGATCAACATGTTTCATACTGAAGTTGGAGTCCTTATAGGGCTGAATAGCTTGGACCAGGAGTAACTCGTGTATGTTAGTTCAATAAGGGCAATCCAATCATATGTTGCCAGGCTTGGGAAGGAATAGCACCAGGCCCTTATGTAAAATTGAACAACTGGTTGCACACAATATAGTGGTCTCTTATTCCTTGGGAGTATTGG
The DNA here is from genome assembly GCF_011386835.1 of Chrysemys picta bellii. Taxonomy (NCBI): domain Eukaryota; kingdom Metazoa; phylum Chordata; order Testudines; family Emydidae; genus Chrysemys; species Chrysemys picta. The sequence goes on along the minus strand of NC_088795.1, from coordinate 33,370,979 downwards.
GGATTGGCTATTGCCAGAGGCGAGACACTGGGCTTGTTTTCACTCAATATGGCAATTCTTGTTATAGAATCTGTAAAAGGGAGATGGAGTACTTGAGAATAAGCCAAATGAAGGTTCTCTTCTGTCAGCCATCACTCCCCCCCCAGCCTGTAACCATGAATTTACCATAGATAAATTTTCAGTTTCTGGTCTTTAAATTGTTCATTTCAGCTCCTACTGAAACGTCAAAACTGATAGAGTAGCAGCAACACCATTAAGGTGACATTTTTGCCATCCTCCCCCACTACAATTTTAAGATTTCTAACACACCCTTTTAAATCCCTTAATCTTAAATGCAGATTTTAAAAATCAGTTTATGGTCAAAATATATCCACATTAAGAGTCTCAAAGTAAAGATCACAAACGTTCCATCTTTCACCTTTAGAGTGTCACTATATAAATATTTAATATACATTTTCAAGTAGTTGATTTAACATGTGAAGTGAAATTTGCAATTCTTGCAGTTCCAAACCCCTCCCCCTCCTGAAACATATTTTAAATAAACCAATGTCTCTGTGGCCTCTAGCCATAATTCTTTCTCTCCTTGGAGCATAAGTTTTAGGTAAAACATGAAAACCACAGACCCAGTTGGGACTAGGATTAGTTTTAATCTTGAGGTGATTTTTACAGTTGTAGGACTTTGTATTCTGGGGAATGTGAACTGATGGATCGCTTCTCATGGGACCCTTATTTTTTTTTCCATGAAACACTACCAGTGCAACACAGATTGACCTTGGAGCCCATAGGAGTCAACTTGACGAAGAGCTTAGTTGGAGCTGGAGTGACAATCAGAAGCCAAATGAATCATATCAAGTGTGACCATTACAGGCCTGAAAATGATTCTTAATTAACTACTGATCCTCTGTGGTAGCAAGTTTCCAAAATCTGTAAATTCATAAGGGAACCAGTGAAAAACGTACAAGTAACAATTTACCTAATCTGTTAGCTCTGGTGTGCTGCCTGTTTGAAAACGCTTTATTTTTCTTGTTTCATTTGGCTCTTCAGAACACTTGCCCAGGACTCTGTCAGTAGGTTCAGTGCAACACTTCAGAGATGTATTGCCACAGACTCTCCATACGATTTTTAGATTTCATGGCGGCTGCATTTATGGTCAGGGTTTTGTTTTTTTGTCTTCTCCTTCCACTTTACTTTGCCTAAAAGGGTTTTTTTTCCCGTTCTCCCCCCCCCCTTTTTTTAATCCTGAACTTAGTAGAGGATGCAAGCTCTACTTATTATTCTAATGGCTGGAATTAATGGTGTTTTTCTTGTAATACTAACCAAAAATAAAGCTAGACTTCCTTGTGTAGAACAACAATTTTTACTGTGATGTTAACCATGTTATTTTTGTATTCTAGTATTAATCACCACATTTTCATTCAAATATCAAACTTATTCTCCATGCTCTCTGACAGGCATGTCCAGACATCCTCCAGCTCCTGATATCCCTACCTTCTATCCCTTGTCTCCTGGTGGTGTAGGACAGATAACGCCACCTCTTGGCTGGTAAGATTCTCTTGCTGCTGTTTAGACATATGTTCACGCACATCCTCTCTAGGATTATTGAATGAATTGCAGAATTTATGAGCTAAGAAAAACATCACTACAGTGAGAGGAATGACTATTTTATTTTAGTTCGAAAGATCAACGTTTTTGATCTTTGAAATAAATTGGATCTGTTTTTTAACATGTACGGAAATTGAAATACATAGATTTCACTTTGAAGTGAGAATAGTTTTTATGGCTCACACTTCTGGGTCTTGACATTTGGTAGGATTGCAGAAAAACAGGTCTCAAGAAACTAAAGATCAATTTTTTTAACAAACAACATTGCAATTACTTATAACAAACTTTTAAGTATGGAATTGTTTTTTTACTGGCACCAAAATAGAGAACAAAATTTATATTATATTCCTTACAGAATAGGTAAGATTTGAGGACGGTACTCAGTTACTGGAGAGTTCATATATTTTTGTTAATTTTTAACACTAGCAGTAGAAGGATCCTCGTGCTCAGAGTAGGATTCCTTCAGGAGCTAGTATTTACGTATAGCGTCTCCCATCACAGAATGATCAATAATGCTTCAACTGTCTGAGAATCTCCAAGCATTTTAGAATGGATAACAAGTGTGTGTGTGTGTGTGTGTGTGTGTGTGTAGCTATAGGAGGACAAACTGAATTCAGAGGGGTTAAGTGAATTAGAATCCCATACCTTGTTACTCAATTCTGTGCCCTACCTAATGGTAAGTATTATCATTCCAATTTTAGATTGAGGGGAAACCAACATACATTTCAGACCAGATCATGCAAGGTGCTGAACAGCCTCTCAACTTAAGGGGCCTGGCTTGTTTATCTTAACCAAATGAAGGCTGAGGAGAAATGATTGCTCTAAATTCATCAGAGGGATAAACAGCAGGGGGAGAGAGAGGAGTCTTTAAATTAAGGTCCAAAGTTGGAACAAGATGGATCAAATGGATATAAATTGGCCATCAAGAAGTTTAGACTAGACTAGAAATTTAGGTTTCTGATGGTCAGAGGAGTGAAGTTCTGGAACAGCCTTCCAAGGGGGGGCAAAAATACATAACGTGTGTTAAGACTGAGCTTGATAAGTTTTATGGAGGGGATGGTATGATGATTGCTTACAGTGGCAAATATCTCCAATGGCCAGAAATAGGACACTAGATGGAGAGGGCTCTGAGTTACTACGGAGAATTCTTTCCCAGGTGTTTGGCTGGTGGGTCTCACCCACATGCTCAAGGTCTAATTGACCGCCATATTTGGAGTTGGGAAAGAATTTCCCTCCAGATCAGATTGGCAGAGATTCAGGGAGTCTTTCACCCTCCTCTGCAGCATGGGGCAAAAGTCACTGGCTGGTTTGAACTAGAGTAGAGTAAATGGCAGATTCTCTGAAACTTGCAGTCTTTAAATCAAGATTTAAGTAACTCAGCCAGAGGTTATGGGTCTCTTGCAGGAGTGGCTGGGCAAGGTTCTGTGGCCTGCAGTGTGGAAGAGGTCAGGTCAGACTAGATGATCATGCTGGTCCCTTCTGGACATAGAGTCTGAGCTCTGGGTGCTCTGTGCATTGTGGTATCAGGACACAAATCACTTGCTGAAAACCATAATAGTAAGTTTATAGCAAAGACAGCGCACCTGATTTCCAGGTTACTGTTCACTGGTCTCGAGACTGAGCTGCCGCCTCACCACTACCAGATCATTTCTGTGGTCCTTTTCCAGCTTTGGTTAAGTGCCAACATTTCTTCTGAATAGTTTCTTGATGCAAAGATTGGGAGGGTGTGGAAGGAAACTGGAAGGAAAAGGAAGAAAAGGAGAGACTAATTGTAAAATTTGGAAATCCACTCAGCGGTGCTCACTCATACTTGAACATATTCCACAATCCGTTATGCTCTGCCTCTTTCCAGCTCAATTCTGTGCTGCAGCATTACTGAGATTTCTACTACTTTTTTCTGGTTTTGAGCACTGTTCTCCCCCTCCCCTCCCCCCGCCCCACACACGCATACTCACTTAGTGTGAAAACTCTCAGCCTGAGCATTATAAATGCCAGCAGCTTTGGAAGTCCCAGTTTTAACTCTAAATCTATCAATAAGTGTTTGAATAGAATTGATGGAGCTTAGTCTTTCAAAACTGGATCAATTATTCTGTCTGAACTTTGTTACTTAAGTGCATTAATCCTTGTTCAAGAGTTGCATCAACGCCAACTGGAAATAAAGACGATGTGAACTAAGCAGAAAAAGTTCAAAGTGTTTGAAGCATTAATTGGTGATAGAATTCCATATATAGAGACAATATCTTTTAAGAAATTCTAAAGAATGGTGGGGTTTCAAATGAGCTGGCTTTAGTCACTTAGTTGAAAAAAGAAAAGGAAAAAAGCCTTAAACCCAAGTGACTAAAATGTACTTTTCATTTTATTTATATTTATTAATAAAATATAACTTTTCTTTAGCTTCTTAAAAGTGCTGACAACTTGTGACATGCTGTATGAGATGTAAAATGAAGACAGGCCTGGGATTTCAAAGATTTCCCCTCCCTCCCCCCTCAAAAGAAAACTCTCCAAATAGTTCTCTGGGAGTCACTGTTTATACACTAACAGTGGACCAGATTCTCGTACTCATACACTGATTGCAATGGGACTACTGTTCCACAGGAGTTGAGGGTATTGGAATATGGCCCAATGACTTAAAAGTAGGTAATTTTTTTTTTTTGTGTGTTTAACAAAACCTAGATTACGAATATCTTTTCAGTGGGTGAGAGAGAAATCTTATTCAGTGCAAGCATGTAGACACCCATGAGCTACAGAATACATGGCACATAACTGTTTATGCTACCACGTTGAGTTCCCATCAAGTGCTTGTGACTCTAGGGTATCTTTTAATACAATATTATATTATTGATGGGTTCCTTTCTTCTGTGACCTCAGGCAAGGTCAGCCTGTATATCCCATCTCGAGTGGATTCAGGCAGCCCTACCCATCCTCACTCTCAGTCGACCCTTCCATGTCCAGGTAGGTGTAGGAGGTGAATGACTGACTGGGGAGTAACTGCTGGCATTAAAGGGCAAGTTGCTCTTCTGCTTGCATCTTGGTCTGCCTTTGCTTGCTTTTCAGTCAGCGAAAAATGTATGTATAATTTTTATTTAAAATGTTTGTGTATGTACAGTTTGCCTGTATCCCACACTAGTCTCATTCAGCATTTCCCTGGCAGTCAGTGAAGTATTGAAATTAGAAACACTTATGAATTGTGTTAACCGATAATCAAACCATTTCATATCAAATGGGCATTGTTCGTTAGACACAACGTATTAGGAAATACCCCAGTTTTTATTCTTCAAATATGAAGCCAGGCAAAACTTCTCATTCTAGTTTGAATTATGTAATTACACTCTTAAATAGTTCAAATTGGGTACTGTGCCATGTGGAAATATGCAGAACTACTCCCAAGTTGGAATTTCTTAGCCCAAAGCTATTCGAAGGAAAGGGATGCCAACAAGCTGTAAATACACACAGTATGTCTGTACTGGTGTGTGAATCAGGCACTATGTTTACATATTAGTGCAAGCAAGCAATGCTAACTGAGACTTGGCCATGCCAAACTCCAAATCTTCTCTGTGTAATGCTTTTGCACTCTGGAAAGATGGCTTACACATCCTGTGCTTGGTGTACACAAGGTTGCAATGTCCCATCTCTGCATTTTGTTTTGCTTTCACACTGGGCTTTGGATTGTCCACTTAAGTGGTGGGCTCCTCACAACTTTTTATATGGGCTTCTGTGTTTAATTACTCTTCCTCTACTCATTTTCAGGTGAACTACAGGCATGTTTCAGTCAGGGTATCCAAGAGGAAAATAGCTGCTCTCCCCACAACAAACTTTACCCCTTCCCAACCTCATTCTGTTGGGTTACTGGGTTCTCTTGTGCAAATCACTGTCGCATAAGCTTTAACGCTAACAAATGCAGTAAACTGTTCTCTTTTGGGGCTTGATCCTGCAAGTACTGATCACTTGGGACTGCAATCCAGCAAGCTACTGAAGCATGTGCTTGCTTTTACAGCAGTGAGACTATTTCGCATGCTCAAAGATAAGCATGTGCTTCAGTGCATTGCTTGCTTGGAGCCAGAATGCTCAGCACTTTCAGGATCGCACCCCTGATTATGAGGATGATTTTTTTTTTTCTTCGATCTTAACACAATGAAAGGGAAAGTCATCTAGTTCTGGAAGAACCAGTTGGTTTTCCCTTCTGGAATACCTGATTTGCCTTTAGAGTTAAAAGATTTAGCCCAGAATGTCGGGGAAGTAGGGGTATAGGTGAAATGATCTTGGACCCTTACATGTTTACTTTAAAATATTTTGAAAAGCAAAAGGTTCTAAACTAAATACCAACATACCTATGGGGTTTTTTGAAAGGACTGTTCTCTTCCTTTTTGCATTTTTTTTCTTTTTCTGCATGGCAGTTCCCTCCTTTGTTGGCTGGTGATGGATATTTTCAGTATTTATATGCTGCTGTGGAAATGCCCCTTTTGGTTATAGGGAAAGTGTATTTTTATTGATATCTAGTGCAACAGTAGGTATGTTCCACTTCCTTGTGCACATTGCCATCTCTTTATCTGAGAGGTAATAAAATAACTTCTTCCGACCAAAATGTTGGCCTATTTTGAATAAGCTTAGATACAATGCATGAATCTTCGCTAACTAATTTTTACATATTCTTTGTTGCAAGCTCTGTAGTGTTCTACTGCTAATGTACAAGTTTTGGATATGCAGTCTGTTCTTCCTATTGTTATAGACTCTCTACTTGGTTGGTTTGTTTTTTAGGTTTTCACATCATATGATCCCTGGTCCTCCAGGCCCTCATGCAACTGGAATCCCTCACCCAGCTATTGTAACACCTCAAGTCAAACAAGAACATCCACACACTGACAGCGACTTAATGCATGTGTGAGTCTGCCTTTCTGTGCTAGCCCTTAAATCCTGAAGTGTTTTGCAAATTAATAGTTAAAAGGAGGGCTGAGAAGTAAAAAACAAAGCAAGTGTCCTTCATGGTCACTCTGAATTATGATTCTGTAAAGTTTGCTATAACTAAAGGTGGGAGTGGATGGCTCATGGGAGGAGTATTGATATGAAGCCTTTATTTCTAGGTCACTCCCTTGAATATTATCTAAGGTGGTAGCTGCCGAAAGCTGTATTGCCATTTGATGGCTTATCTGAAGCTAGGCTTGTGAGCTGATACTCAGTCAGTTTCTAGTGCAAAGGTGTTGACTGCAAAAACCCGACCCATCTAACCCCCCCTGCTCCCTGTCCCTGCCTGCCTCGACCCCTCTCCAGACCCCTGCCCCCCTGACAGCCCCCCAGAACCGCCAACCCATCCAACCCCCCGTCCCTGTCCCCTGACCAGGGCCGGCTTTAGCAAGAGCCCAGGAATCGGGCTGTGCTCCGGCCAGGGTCACGGGGCTTGGGGCTGGGCCGGGCCAGCGCGCTCGGCCGGAACTGGGGCTGCCGCCCTGGGGCCCGAGCCACCGGGGCCAGGGGTGCTCTGCCGGCGCCGCTCGGCTGGAGCCGGGGCCAGTGCCCCTGGGCCGCAGCCACTTGGCTGGGGCCGGAGGGAGCCGCTCGGCCAGGGCTGGACTGGGCCGCGCCGTGCCGTGCCGCGCCTCCCTGGAGCCCTCCTCCTCGCGTGTCGTCCCCCCCGCCCCCACCGCCCCAGCTTACCACCTGCTGCCTGCCTGCCCCTGCTTGTTTTCAGACTTCCCGCGAACGTGTGATTCGCAGGAAGCAGGGGGGGGGAGGAGCAGGAGGGCAGAGCGTTCAGGAGAGGGGAGGAGGGGGAAGTGAGCAGGGGGAGGGGTGGACAGCTGTGGGGCCGGGTGGCATGCTAAAGCTGCAGGGGATGGAGGGAGCCGGGAAAGGGCTTTGGCTGCCGAGCGGCGCTTGGCTGCCACTTTTCGGTCTATAAATAGCCGACCAGGGGGGGAAATCCCGGACATTTTTAGATTTTTAGAAATCTCCCCCGAACGGCTATTTAAAGAACAAAAAGCCGGACATGTCCGGGGAAATCCGGACGTATAGTAGTCCTAGTAAATAGATGTGATGTCTTTTCCCCCACCACATTTTAGGAAGCCTCAGCATGAACAGAGAAAAGAGCAAGAGCCGAAAAGACCTCACATTAAAAAACCTCTGAATGCTTTTATGTTATACATGAAAGAAATGAGAGCAAACGTCGTAGCAGAGTGTACTCTGAAAGAGAGCGCAGCTATCAACCAGATTCTTGGCAGAAGGGTATGTACAAGAATATGTATTTACTAGTAATTGCTGTATATAGCCTTTTTAGAGGGTTTTAAGGCAAACTTCCTGGCTTGATGTGTTGACTAGAATACACGTATTAACAGTTAGTAGAAGCAAGGATATGCAACTAAAAATAAAAACCTGTTATCTTGGTTTCATGCAGGGGAGTTAGCCATATCATCAGACTGACCCCTCTCTTTTTGACTGCAGCACTGGACATAAAAGTTGTGATTGTGTCTAATGTGTATATTACCATGGACTGTCTTAATATTTTACTAACTCCATCTTGGGAGTAAAAAGGAGGTGGAAAGAGACTTTTATTAGATTCAGTTGATCTAAAAATAAAATGCAGGTTCTAAGTAGGACCACAATCCATCCCTCGGACTTGTCTACACTTAAAATGCAGCAGCAGCATAGCTGTAGCTTCAGTGTAGACACTACCTATGCTGAGAGGAGGGATGCTCTCATTGTTGTAGATAATCCTCAAGAGGTGGTAGTTCGGTCGACAGGAGGATTCTTTGCCGTCTACACTGGAGGTTAGGTTGGTTTAACTGCATTATTTGTGATGTGAATTTTTCACATCACTCTGTCATGTAGTTATACCAACCTATCTTCCTACTGTAGACCAGACCTTAGAATTATCCATGCCCAGCATGAGTAAATTAGCCAAGGAGATGTAGTGCAGCTGTGTTGCCTTGGTACACTGCATTTTTACTTACTTTAGAAATTATCAGATCAGAATACGTGCCAAGTAACATGATTAAAAAGCCCCCCTCTCTCTCCTTTTTCTATGCAAGTTCTGAGACTGCCAATAAGATCAATTTTTCTCTCTCTTCTGGGACTTCTTTAGTTTGAGCTGTGCTTGCCAGCTACCTAAAGCCCTTGGCTTTTAAAACAGAGTTTGGTGTCAACATGATTACGGTTCTGTTTGTAAAGAATATTGTAAAGCTTGCTTCCTGGCTCCATCAAAACATGCTTTTATTTGATTATGATTATTCTTGTATATAAAAAATAATATACTCACCTCCTCTCCACTAATCATTCCAGCCTTGATGCTCCATTTTGTTTATCTCACAAGTCTCAGAATCTTTTAATCCAGGCTATCTCACTAATTTCATTAATGTACCTCAAGACCTACTTTTAAGGTGTGTCGACAACTTTATGTGGCTCTTACTTTCTAACTAACCCACCACCACCCCATCTCCCTCAATTAAACAAAACAAACACAAAACGTGTGTGTGTGTGTGTGTGTGTGTGTGTGTGTGTGTGTGCGCGCGCGCGCCTTTTGAGTGTTTGTAACCTTAGGCCTGGTCTACACTCCAGTTAGGTTGACCCAGCTACATTGTTCAGGGGTCTGAAAAATCCACATCCCGAGTAACACAATAAAGCCGACTAACCCCTGATGTAGACAGTGCTAGGCCAATGGAAAAATTCTTCTGCTGTGCTGATGGGAGAACCCTTCTGTTGGTGTAAATAGTGTCTATGCTGAAGTGCTGCAGCTGCACCACTCTAGTGTGTCAAGTGAAGATGAGCCCTTATTTGCTCTCTCTCCTTCATCCCCTTTCATTGCCTCTTGTCATTTTGACACTTTGCCTCAAAGAACTTGTATTCTGACACCCTTGCAGGCTTTTGGGCATTCTGATGCTATTGTGAAATGGTGACCTCTTTGACAAATTCCTAGCTGTAAGTGGGAAGAGTTCCTATTCTCTGAGCCTCTCTGGAGTCTAGGTTTTAAGTTGGCAGCACTCTGGGATCAGTGAGAACTGTTGCCTGTAGTGGATGCAACAGTTAAATATCAGAAGACATCGATATCTAATAAAAAAAACTATGAAAATTGCAGAATCTGACAAAATGCAGCTTTATGGGTCTTTCATGTCTATTCTATAATGGAATTAGAACTTATCTATAGATTATGATGGCTCCTAATACCTATCTTAAAACAAACAAAAAAAACAATGCCCTATTACATTATCTGATGCTTTGTTTTATGCCCATAAAAGCCAGGAAATGCAGCCTTAAGGCTGCAAATCTAGGCTATCATTCTAGCCTTACTAGCATAGTTATACCTGCCCTCTCAACACCCCCATCACAGTTGATGACTTTGTGAATTAAGGTCTCTGTGCCAGCTCCAATGTGCATTCTGAACACTGAACTCTCTTGCTTTCCTGAGTTGTTTTTTTAGACCCTGAATTTAAATCCTTGTATATAGTAGTATTAAATGAAACCTTAATTTGAACATGTGTAGCACACTTTCAAGAGATGTGATATGGGAGAACATGTCCTTTATCCAAAGGGGCCTCTGCACTTGTACAAGTAAATATTCTGCAAGATTTTGAAGTCCAGGCCTTGTTGGATAGTCCAGGAGTCTGAACAATTAAGTCAATGAGAAATGAAACTCCTGCTGCTCTGTCACATCAGAAACAGTTACATGACCTTTAGGAACCCGTGACACCAGAAAATAAAATGGAATTCCTCGTGCCACTGCACTTTCACCTCCTCATGTTACATGTAAACTTCCTACTAAGTTTTGAATGGAAAGATGAGTTTCCTTTATTAGAAAGATGTTTTTATTTTCATGGTCATAAGGCAGCTATATTCAATGCATCATTTTGCTATAAACCACATAATCTTCCCCAAAATGTGTTTATCTTATCTTAAACACTATTCTAAGCATTTTCACTTTCCGTGCATTGGAGCAGAAATGCCTAAACTGGCAGCTAGTTGAGGTACTCTGACCTTTCTAGTCTAGCCTCTCTTTCTATTGAAAGCTGGCTGCCTTAGTTGTGTCTACCTGCTGCCTGAATGGCGTTCTTTGTGTGGAATTTGTTCCCTAGCTGATACTTCCTTTTACTGGGTGTCCCAGATTGACTGACTGCTCAGATGTAAAAGACTAACATTATTTATTCTGGAATAGTCCGTGCTCTTTGGAGAGCATTGAGATACCATGCATTTAGCTTGATAGAAAGCCATCAATAGGCTAGATTGTTATGCTTTCAACAACATATTGGAACTTGCCAAGTTAAAACCAAACCTTTACTGTGCATCTTTGACATAAGTGTCAAAAAGAAAGACATTAAAAGGATACTTTTGACCTGAAAACCTAGTCATTTGTTAAAAGTAGTTAGAAGCAGGAGTGCCCACCTGAAACTGAGTCTCCCTGCTAGTTTGTCACGTCATTATTTTTAAAAACAACTCTTCCATGTTGTGTGAAGAATCCAAACAAACAAGGGAAATGGCTCTTTTGGGGAAAACCATGAACTTGACTTTGCACAAGTTTAAAAAGTTATCTAAACTCTTTAGTTCTGAAGTAGAAAAGGGTCGAACATTGACCCCTGTTATCTGGCAGTGCCCCGCAAACGATGCAGGTTAGATTTTAAAAGTGGGAATAACAAAGCATCTCTTTTTTTGGCCTTTAGAAATTCACTAATGAAGCTAGGAAAATGGAAAGGAGAAATGTCCTTGTTCCAGTATTTTTAGAAACTTTTCTCTGCACCCAGGAGCCAGCAAAAGACTGGTTTAGTGTTTGCAGGGGGACAGGTCACAGGCAGAGCTGCAGATGCCACTGCAATGCGGAACTGATGGTTATTAGGATGCGCTTGGGCTATCTGGTTGCCTTACTGGTGCAAACTTGCAAAAGTTAATTTTCTATATTTTCATAATGCCTAGGAGTCCCAGTCATGGAACAGGATCCCACTGTGCTAGGCACTGTACAAATACCAAACAAAAAGTCCCTTCCCCAAATAGCTTCTGGTGTTCTTTCTGTAATTTCATTTACCAGCCTTCCCGTTGGAGTCGAGCCTATAGAAATATGGATATATTTGTTTTTAAACCTAAGACAGGAGGCTCTCTTGTATTTGAGCCTGACTTAGGCTGTCTCTCCACTGTGGAGAGAGTACTGGCATAGCTATGCCGGCCTTTCCCTGTACTGTAGACATATGTCCTGTGTGCTGATAGGAGGGTTTTTTCCATACATTTAGGAACATCACCCACATTCTCCCATTGACACAGCTGCGCCTGCATTTAGGTTGGCAGGGCCAGCTCCAGGTACCAGCTCAGCAAGCAGGTGCTTGGGGTGGCCAAGGGGAAGAGGCGGCACGTCTGGCTCTTCGGCAGCAATTCAGCGGCGGGTCCCTCGGTCCCTCTCGGAGGGAAGGACCTGCCGCCGAAGTGCCACCGAAGAAGAAAGTGGCGCAGTGGAGCTGCCACCAAAGTGCCGCCTATCGCGGCTTTTCTTTCTTTTTTTTTTTTTTGCCCCCCCTGCTGCTTGGGGCAGCAAAAACCCTGGAGCCGGCCCTGTCTGTTGGCATAGCTGTGTCTGTCAGGAGTGTGGCTTTTTCCCCCCACCCTGACCAATGTAGCTATGGCAACCTAATGGCTGAGTGTAGACCAAGCCTTAGGCCTAGTCTTAACTTAAAAAAAGACCAGTCTAGGTACGTTGCTTGGGGCTGTGAAAAAATTTACCCCAAGTGCTGGGGTTAGGTTGACCTAATCCCTGGAGTAGATGCAGCAAGGTTGATGGAAAAATTCTTCCATTGACCTAGCTACTTCCTTTTGAGAGACAGATTAACTACACTGATGGAAAAACTCCTTCCGTCGATTGTAGGAAGCATCTACACTATCGTGCTATGGGTGCACAGTTTCACTGCTGTAGTGGAGACATACCTTTAATATTTGCACTCAGATATGTGAAATGGAGAAGGTTGTGTAAAGGCAAATTTGTTTTATTACCAGTACTGTGGGCTTCTCGTGTGACGGTGGGCAATCATGGCTCCCTGAATAGATTATATGGAGAATCCTGTAGTTGGCATAAACAAATTTTCTCTCGCTCCAGGCAGCTGGCATTTATAATGCTGACAAATGTTCAAATGGTTGGGTAGGAAATGCAAGACCTCATGATCAGTAATGAATTTCTTCTCCACTTGCAGTGAGACAGGACCAAAAAAGGGTCACAGAAACATTTGTTCATGAGACACATTGCTTGGGTGTGATGTATTTCCTAGTTTAACACTGTTTGTTTTATTTCCAGTGGCATGCTCTCTCCCGTGAAGAACAAGCTAAATATTATGAACTAGCTCGGAAAGAAAGGCAGCTACACATGCAGCTTTACCCAGGCTGGTCTGCAAGAGATAACTATGTAAGTCATTTACTGAATGGATATTTTCAACCAGTGTTTCCTAACTGATATTTACTTTTAAAAGGCTCTGGGAGGTGGGGTGGTAAAGGGCCATAAAAATTTAGCGGTGTATTTACTTTCCTTTAAGGAAATCTGCTTGCTTGTTGCATTAGTGCTTCTTGTGTCATAATTACAAATTAGTGTGGAACTGAGTGGGTGGAGTAGATAAGAAGCAAAGGGAGTTTAGTCATCTTAAGTCCCTTAGACGTCTCTGAAAATCATAGTCTAAAATGACAATACATATAGGTGTAAAAGTTTTGGTCTTCACTTTAAACATCAAAGTTTGGAAAACTTTGTAGCCTTAATACTTTCTGACTGATGCATTCTGTCTTGAAATGCATGAGCATGATGCCTCATATTTTTGTGAAAGAGGAAACTCGAAGTTCAACATGTAGAATTAATGAATTAAGATTTTTTTCTTCCTTAAGATTATCATATGTCCTATACAATTTATTGTATTACTACGTATAGCTCTGTGAAAGTAACTCTCTTCAAATTTCACGTGCTGTTTTCCATTTGGTTTTGGCCGATTGCTATCCAAAAATCTTCTTTTGAGAAAACTTCCACAGAATGGACACTTTTATAGGAGAACATAAAAATCATTGTGTTTGCAGCAAACTGATCTTTATCTCAAATCTTAATTTCCCATTTCTCCAAAAATCCTGAATTATTTTGAAATACCAAATCAAGTTGTCAATAAGGTTTTCAGCATGTGAGGCCACCCTGAGTAAGAGCCAAAGTAGAGGAAGACTTATTTACAGTGTCTGATGGGATGTTCCTTCATAAATCTCTTACAATTACATGTACAATGAACGGAAGGAAAATGCAGTTGGCTAAAATCTGGCCCTTGCTCATGATGCATTCTGGAGTGAATATTCAAAGCTGTGGAGAGAATTTAGCCTTGTGAGAGCCAAGCAATTAAATTAGGGTTACCATATTTTGAGTGTCCAAAAAGAGGACACTCCACGGGGCCCCAGCCCCGCCCCCTGCCCTGCTTCCGCGAACATTTGATTCGCGGGAAGCCTGAAACAGGCAGCAGGTAAGCTGCGGGGGGGAGGAGGAGGCGCGGCCCAGTCTGGCCCCCCCAACCGAGCGGCTCCCTCCGGCGGCCGGCCCCAGCCCCAGCGTCTCCAGCCTGGCTCGGCTCCTGGGGTGCCGGCCCCGGGCCCGGCCCCCGGCCGAGCGCCCCTGGCCCAGCACCCAGCGGCGCCGGCCCCTCCCTATTTTCCCGGACATGTTCGGCTTTTTGGGATTTCCCCCCAGACGGGGATTTGATGCCCAAAAAGCCGGACATGTCCGGGAAAATCCGGACGTATGGTAACCCTAAATTAAATATCAATCTGCTGCTCTGAAAGTGTAGCCTTTTGAATCTGTTATACATCATGAAGGCTTATCCAAACTGATCTATTGCCCATTAATTGCTGAAAAGGAGGCTCAAAACTTAATTTCATAGTATGTCTGTGCTTGTAACTGCTATAACAGGTCAAAATGTGACCTGGTCAAATGTAACGGGTCAAAACATGAAGCTTGTGATTCTGTAAGAAGCAGCATCCTAGCCTCCAACTTGAGAGACCAGGGTTTAATTTCTTCCCTGCAACCTGGGATCTTGGTCACTTAGAGAAATGCACTTTATTACACTATCTTATAGGTGTTGGGAGAATAAATATGCTAATGATTGTGTGATGCTTTGATCCTATGGTACTGGAGTTAAAGCTGCTTTTATTATTATTATTATTAGTTTTTGGAGCACTAAAAAAGTCTATTTGTGAATTCAGGTTGAATTTGACTCAGATTTTCAACAAGAAAAAACAGAAGAATTTCAAAAGAAAAAATGTTTTGTTTTGACTTTTTTGTGTCTAAACATTGGCCACATTTTGAATTTGAAATCTTCCTATAAATAAAAACCCACACAGACTGAAAAACACCAGAAAATCGCAAAATAAAGCACTCCAGCTGTTTTGAGTCAACTGAAAACAAATACCTAAGAGAGCCCATGGCAGCTACAGTTTTCATTATAAACCAGTTTTTCTTAGGGTATTTTTTTATTTGTGAGTTAAACTCGGGGGGGCGGGGGAGGGATTCTTAGCAGTGAGGGTGTTAGTCAGGTCAAGTGGCTTCAGGGCTATTATCTTTACCAAAATAAATGGCTTGTTCCCACCTGACTCCCACTCCCAGCTATGTTAACGCACACTTATTAATTCTGGTAAGCCCTGTCTACAGTAAGAGATTGACCTGTTCCACCTATTAATAGGCTGTTCTGTGCCACTCATCACCATGGTATTTGTGCACCTCACCACAGAACTCTCCTCTTACGGAATATTCCAAGTTGCAGCTGCATCAGGCTCCCTGTTCTGTTGCATGGCCAGCCCAGCAATACTCCATAGATGAACCAGAGAGCTAGGCAATATCTGTAACAGTGCCTTGGGTAGGAGAACCAGCACCTGTGTGAGGAAATGCTGGCAATAAACTAGTTAACCTAATACACTCATCCTTTCAACCTGGGCAACTACAAGATATAGGGGAGACCATAGGGAAGTTGGGTTTGATGTCTATCTTCAGTGCAACACCTCCAGATTAATGACTCTCGGTCGGCATTATTTTCAAGCCCAAATCAGATCATGCTGCTAGCCCAGGGGTAGGCAACCTATGGCACATGTGCCGAAGGCGGCACGCGAGCTGATTTTCAGTGGCACTCACACTGCCTGGGTCCTGGCCACCGGGACCGGGGGGCTCTGCATTTTAATTTAATTTTAAATGAAGCTTCTTAAACATTTTAAAAACCTTATTTACTTTACATACAACAATAGTTTAGCTATATATTATAGACTTATAGAAAGAGACCTTCTAAAAACATTAAAATGTATTACTGGCACGTGAAACCTTAAATTAGAGTGAATAAATGAAGACTCGGCACACCACTTCTAAAAGGTTGCTGACCCCTGTGCTAGCCATTACATTCTGACAGTGAGGCAGAAGTGCCATGTTGAGACTCTCTTGGGTATTTTTGATATTGCAAATAAGGGCACTCCTGTTTTTGGTGTCACCAACTGTTTTGTTTAGTACTCTATCACACTTCTCTGGGTGCATGCATATGATGGACACAGCATATGATACAGTATGCTCTTGGACACAAGGTTGCAGTACCTTTTTCTCTTCTCTTAGAAGAATACAGTTCTGTGTTGCAGAGGTGATGAGCAGAACAGCCCAGCAGAGAGCAGTTTATGGCTTAAAATAAATTGCTTCAACAGTGATTCACATTTTTTAAATGGTCACTTTCCCTGGTTATGTTTGAATTGGACTTTAGACTGGTCAATATACACATCTAGTACATGAGGTATAAATACCCTTGAATGTTACGATGTTTTGGGGATATTAATGTACTGGTGGCTGAGTTTTACACAACATACTCCTCCCCTCCTCCCGCCCCTTCCCCGTGTGATGCTTTTGTTTTATTTGGGCTCTCTCAGAAATCTCATGAGAAGGAACATTTCACAAGTGCATTGTTTAAGGTGACAAGATCCTTGGCAAAAAAAATTTCTCATGGTATTCTTGAAAAGACATTGTATTGGGATCCTCGTCAGTAAACAGGGGGAAATTGCTAGCAAAACTACTTCTGTCATTTGATAACACCATTACGGGAGACCCAAAAAAATAATGTTAACGTAACAATGTCTGAGCTGCCAGAATTTAATACCATTTTTGGGGAATGCTGACAACTAGCTTTTCCTGAATTTTCTGATCTAATTTCAAGTAGTTTTCATCTATCTTAATACTTCAGTGTATTCATAACTTCACCTTAGATGGCAGGGTCAAACAAAAAAGGGGTCTTGCGCTCCGATATTCCCAAACTGCATGTTGCATCATGACAACTGCTCTGTAAAGAGGCACTCTCTCTAGAGCAGGGGTGTCAAACTCAATTGCACAGGGGGCCAAAACTCAAAACTCGCGGGCCGAACAGTATAACCATTTATTTAACAGACTAAATATTTATGTTTTTTAACCATTAATATGAACCAAAATACAGGATATCATTCCAAAATAAATACATTTCAACTTAAAATATTTTGCTCTTCATAAAAAAATATCCTGTCAATACAATACATTCAAAATCTGTACATGCTGGAATATTAAAAAATCTGAAAATATAAATAAAAAATTGAATTTAAAGCAAAAGTATAATCATAACAAATCATAACATTCCATTTTCTTGTCCTATTTAGTCAGAGCCTGATACTTGGAGTCTTTTCTTTGCAACAAGTTCGTTTATGTTTGGGGTTAGGTTCTGTGTTGTGAAGATTCTCAGGATCGATTGCAGGTGTTCATCAGTGAGGCGACTCCTGTGTGACGTTTTGTTAATTTTCATCACAGAGAACAGCTGCTCGCACAGATATGTGCTGCCAAACATGGACAGGATTCGAGCCGCATGTTGGCGGAGCTGCGGCATCGCTTCAGGAATGAAGCGAGTGAACTGTGCTGGCCCCGCAGTGTCGTACTTTGCCTTCAGTGTCCCGTTACATTGCAGTTCTATCAGCTCCATCTGCATTTCTACAGGTGCGGTTTCCACATCGACTGCAAATGGGTTGCGAAGCAGCTCGAAGTTACTTTTCTGTGCCTCAAAGTCACTGAAGCGCCGTGCGAACTCAGTGCGCAGCGCGCTGAGTTTTTCAGCAAAGGTGGCATTTGGGAAAACTGTGGCACTTTCTTGGTTCCGTATTACTTGGCAACAGGGAAAGTGAGACAAGTTGCATTGGTGCATTTGTGTCTCCCATAAGCGCAGCTTCACTTGAAATGCCTTCACTGCATCATGCATATCGGTTATTATGTGCTCCCGTCCCTGGAGTTGAAGGTTTAAAGCGCTAAGATGCGACGTTATGTCAGCCAGGAACGCCAACTCACATTTCCACTTTTCATCCCGCAGAACTGTGCAGTCTTTCCCCTTACTGTCCATGAACTGGCAGATTTCCTCTCGCAGCTCAAAGTGTCTTTTGAGAACTTTTCCCCGACTTAGCCACCGAACCTCCGTATGATATGGCATATCGCCAAACTCGCTATCTATTTCCCGCAGAAAAGACTGGAATTGGCGGTGATTTAAACCGTGGGCTCTGATAAAGTTGACGGTTTGTGTTACAATGTTCATCACATGATCCATTTTTAGGACTTTAGCACTCAGCGATTCCTGGTGTATGATGCAGTGATACACTGTCAACTCACCGGCACAGTTCTCCTCCCGCATCTTTGAGCGCATCCTTCCCACCAGTCCATTTTTTTCACCACACATAGCAGGTGCGCCATCTGTTGTAAGTCCAACGAGTTTTTCCCACGGCAGTTTCATGTCGGTTACACTTTGAAATACATTTCCAAAGATGTCTTCTCCTTTCGTTGTCCCGTGCATCGATTTAATGTCCAGTATTTCCTCTGTTACGCACAAATTGGAATCCACACCACGGATAAATATCGCCAGCTGTGCAGTGTCAGTCGCGTCAGTAGTTTCATCCACGGCAAGGGAGTATGCAACAAAATCTTTTGCTCTTTCAATCAACTGTGTTTTCAAATCAGTCGCCATCTCACAAACCCGATTAGCAACAGTGTTTCTGCTGAGGCTTACATTTGCAAACGCTCGCGTTTTATCTGGACAAAGGACGTCGCACACTTTCATCATACAATTCTTTACGAATTCCCCCTCGGTAAACGGCCGTCCTGATTTGGCGATCTCTTCGGCCACAATGAAACTTGCTTTCACAGCAGCTTCACTTTGTGATTTTGCTTTGGTGAAAAACGTCTGCTGGGATGTCAAATTCTTCTTCAACTCCTCTACCTTTTGTAGCTTCTGTCCTGCGCTCAGGTTTTTGAATTTGTTCTCATGTTTCGTCTCGTAGTGCCGTCTTAGGTTATACTCCTTCATTACAGCGATATTACTCCCGCAAAGGAGACACACTGGTTTACCTGCAATTTCAGTAAACATATACTCATTCTCCCACCGGCTTTGAAAGCCTCGGTTTTCAGAATCAAGTTTTCTCTTGGCCATTGTTGGGGTCTAGCTTTGATTTGATATTAGCGTTGTATACATCAACAGACCGCGAACTTGAACCGCGGCTTGCCGTTGGCGGCAATTGCACTGCATCATGGGATTTGTAGTGTGTGTTATTGGGGCGTCATATCACAGGGCCATTAAAAACAGATATATAAAACGATTTCGCGGGCCGGATATAGTTGTATGGCGGGCCGGATGTGGCCCGCGGGCCTTGAGTTTGACACATGTGCTCTAGAGGTATAGGTGGCACAGGTGCTGATGTGCCTTTGGAGCCCTTGAAGTTTTGGTTTCGCTCACAAGTTAAGTGTTTGGTCTTGATCTAGCCTCTGGAAGTTTATTCATATCCAGTTATCTGGTGCTATTGGTGCTCTGCTGAGGACAGGCAAGGAGGTGAACATCAGGAGTGATGCAGGCCAGGATTGGCAGAGTGCTGTGTGGCAACTGGCATAATGTTTGGTAACAGACACTTAACGAATACTAGCTGGGTCATCATGTGATCACAGACTTACTTTTCCTCATCATCCCAAGGAGGTTTAGAAGACCAGAGTTTTGATAGCAATGTAGGGCAAGAAAGAAACGCCACTGAAGGATGTAGAGATGGCAGTTAGAATGGGCTATGGCCAACAGAAGCTAAAAGTGGGGGCCTTGCTAAAAATTGAAGCTTTGTAAAAGATCACAGATGAGACCCTGCCCTCTTTCATATCTGAAGAGGGAAACGGTTAACTCCTGACACATTCTTTTACTGCATGGGTTGGCATGACTGGCGTGTGGTCACGTAAGTGCTCATGTAGCGTTAAAGGAAGGCAGGAGTTCTGGTCGCATCTAAAGTCTTTATGGCCTATCCTTAACCATTCTGTTGCATTCAGTGGCTAAAAAAATTGTGCTCCTGGGCAAATAATCTAACATTTTGTGCCTTTGTTTACACATGTGAAGTAGATATACCTACCATATGTGTATTTGGAATTTAGTGTCTGCAAAAGTGCTTTGAGATACTTGAATGAAGGATCTGATACAAATCAGGAGTTGTTCACTAATCCTTTTGGCTGACCACTTTACCTATTAACATGAGAGTTTTACAGTGCCACTCATCAGTAATATGGTAAACAAAAACTGCATTTGAACTCAATATATTCCAAGCAGGCTTCTGGTATCCTATAGTTGATTTTTAAAATGTTTTAGGCCTGAACTATGCTAAAAAGTTAGGTCAACTCAAGTAAATCGCTCTGGGGTGTAAAAATCCACATCCCTGAGCAATGTAGTTAAGCCGACCCCAGCCCCCGCCCCACCCCGATGTAGACAGTGCTAAGTCGACAGAAGAATTCTTCCATTGACTAAGCTACCACCTCTTGGGGAAATACGCCACCAGGAGAACCCTTCCTGTCTGCATAGGTAGTGTCTACACTGAAGCGTTACATGGTGCAGCAGCGAAGCTGTGCCATTGTAGCATTTCAAGGGTAGACAAGACCTGATTTGCAAGAAGGGGTTCCGTGTAAATATGTCCCTATTCAGATGGACTAGCTATACCTACCTTTTTTTAATATTATGCCACTACTTATCAATCCATCAGGTAGCAGAAAGCAAATTAGCCCTGGTTAAAAGTAGTACAACTTTTTATAGCAGATTACCTCAATTAGAAGATAACTCTGTTTTACTTTAGATTCCCCTAATTTGAATTGAAAACTACATATTACCTTGTATTTATGTATAGCATCTTTGCTTTGGGATCCTTCAGAATTAATCTATATAATAAAGTATTTTGTCCATCACTGAAATGTAGCTGACTAGGAGATGGAACACTTACATCCAGCGGTTTGACAGTGAGTATAAGAATACTGTAGCCAATTGAAATGGCATTAGTGAGTGAACAGCAATACTGATGACCACAATTTGACTGGCATGATCGTGGAGAGCTTCAAAGGAGTTGTCATAACTATAAAGGGAAGGGTAATAGCTGTCCTGTGTACAGTACTATAAAAATCCCTCCTGGCCAGAGACTCCAAAATCCTTTTCCCTGTAAAGGGTTAAGAAGCTCAGGTAACCTGGCTGGCATCTGACCTAAAGGACCAATAAGGGGACAAGATACTTTCAAATCTTGGGGGGGGGAAGGCTGTTGTTTGTGTTCTTTGTTGGGGAGTGTGTTCGTTCTCGGGACTGAGAGGGACCAGACATCAATCCAGGTTCTCCACATCTTTCTAAACAAGTCTTTCCTATTTCAAACTTGTAAGTAAATAGCCAGGCAAGGCGTGTTAGTTTTCCTTTGTTTTCTCAACTTGTAAATGTACCTTTTACCAGAGTGTTTATCTTTGTTTGCTGTACTTTGAACCTGAGACTAGAGGGGAGTCCTCTGAGCTCTTTAAGTTTGATTACCCTGTAAGGTTAATTTCCATACTGATTTTACAGAGATGATTTTTACCTTTTTCTTTAATTAAAAACCTTCTTTTTAAGAACCTGATTGATTTTTCCTTGTTCAAGATCCAAGGGGTTTGGATCTTGATTCACCAGGAGTTGGTGGGAGGAAGGAGGGGAATGGTTAATTTCTCCTTGTTTTAAGATCCAAGGGGTTTGGATTTGTATTCACCAGGGATTTGGTGAAGGTTTTTCAAGGTTTCCCAGGAATGGCATCCATTGAAATGGTGGCAGCCGAACCAGAGCTAAGCTGGTAGTTAAGCTTAGAAGTTTTCATGCAGGCCCCTACATTTGTACCCTAAAGTTCAAAGTGGGGATCCAGCCTTGACAGGAGTAATCCTTTCTCTCAATGCCAAGAACACAAATGTTGGATGCACTTATGTAACAAAAGTTGTTCCAGACAGAATGTCATACTGTTGGAAAATAACTCAATCTATTATGGTGCATATAAATGCATGTCATTATGTTTCAGAGGTAACATTCCTCAGTCCTGGTCTACACTGGGATGGGGGAGGGGGGATCGATCTAAGTTATGCAACTTCAGCTACATGAATAACGTAGCTGAAGTCAACATACTTAGAGCTACTTACCGCAGTGTCTTCGCTGTGGTAGGTCGACTGCTGACGCTCCTCCATTGACTCCGCGTACGCTTCTCGCTCCGGTGGAGTACCAGAGTCAACGGGAGAGCGCTCGGCAGTCGATTTATCGCGTCTTCATTAGATTGATCGTCTTCACTGGATTGATCGCTCCGGAGGTAAATGTAGACATGCCCTCAGTTAACCCCACATCTAGATGAGTGGGGCAGTTCATGGCTCTTTGAGCTATTGTTTCAGGCTCTTTGCAAACTCAGAGACCGTGCTGCGTGGATTTTATACTTGGTTCATGGTTTTTAAAAGGTTATCTTTGCAAGCACAAGGACTAGCAATTTTTAATGAAAATTTAGTTTTTGGAATGCAACTCTGCTCCAAGGGTGGCTTCTATGGCAAATTGTTCAGCCTCATGACACACAGGGCCTTGATTTTTACAGTTAACGTACTGGAACAAACTTTCAGAGTGATTTATAACAGGAGGGCAAGTCTAGTTGCCAACTATTTCTGCACCTGGAAAACCCTTCTGTTGGTGTCACATGACTGTTTCTTTCCTATTTGATTCTAAGATGATATATGAAGGCATCTTAGGACTGTAAATTATGGTACTGACCTAGTGTTTCTACATCAGCAAGAAAATATTTCTGCTGGTGGTCTACCTGGGATGAAATAATGCTGGCAAATGCTAGGTGTCTAGGCTTGTCACATTTTTAAAAAATGCATTCTAAGGCCCTTGCACATTTTTCTCCATAAGCATGAAAAGGGTAAAACTGTGGCTACAGTTGGAACTGCTGGAAGAAATGTGAGATGGGTTTTAACTACATTGAAAATGCTATTGCTTCAATGCCACTTTCTCACAATATCCTCAGATTTGGGGTATTATGCAAAGAATTCCTTTAATGGTTATTGGGTGGAGGTGACAAAGGAAAAATAAGTCTATATATAGAATGGTATGGTAAAATCATCTATCTTCCAGGGGAAGAAAAAGAAGAGGAAGAGAGAGAAGCTACAGGAGTCAACGGCAGGTATGTTGAGAGTGGCTGGCTCTCTTGTTTTGTTTTTGTTTTACTTTCCACATGTCATATGTGGAATTACACACACACACACACACACACACACTTCCATTTCAGAACACTTTCACTTGCTTCACCTCTTTCTATATTTAAAATATTTTATTTTGAATGTGAGTGACTAAACATGCATCAAATATGCATTTTCACTCTCAGATAGAAACTGAGTATTTTCACTTTGGATGAACGTATCCATTGCCACCTTTATTGTCTTGTTTTGCTTGTTTATTTCCTTTATGCCCATTTCCCTATCATACTTAGACCAAAGAAAGCGTGTCAGACCTGTGATTATTTGACACTAAATAATCCTTTCATGTAACTTGAGTAGCCACTGTAGTATTTCCATTGTGTTTTTACATTTTAGTTTTTGTACACTAACAGCTGCCTTATAGGCTGGCTCAAAGCATCAGTGAGGTCTCTTCTTTTCTTTTCCTTTTACTTGAAAAATATATTAAAAAAAAAAAACACAACAAAATGGCTGGTATAAGAACCATAAAAAAGAACAAAACAAATTATATAATATTGTAGCATAAAACTTATTTGGAATGTGCAAAAACTCTTCAATGGAAATTTGTTAAAGAACAACAATCTTCTACAGGTACAGGTCCCAGAATGACAGCTGCCTACATCTGAAGCATGGTAAGAACATCTCTAAAGCTTTACTGCTAAAATTCAGTTGTAAAAGACACTCTTGTAAAACTACTTAGATTTAATTCTACAATTAAATCTAAATTTAGCACAAATTATAGAAATACCATATCCCAAAGAAACCTTGTTTTGATTATTGATGGTTTTTATACCGGCTATGTATTAGAAATTTACTACCTCCCTTTTCTTATTTACATTTTTCAAACAGACCATACCTCACTGACTAGCTGCAAGTCTGCCTGTGAAGCACAGGGATGGCTTTATTAAGCAATATAAACCCTTTCAGCCAGCACACCACACAAAATTCATAAACAGCAGGTTAGAGTTGTGCTTTGTAGCACTGCAATTAACTTGTTGCTGACTTCAGGATGCTGGTTGGCTGGGTGCACTGGTTTGCTTTTTCTCATAGTCTTATACTTTAATTGAAAATGATTCATAAACACTAACAAAAAGCGAGGTATAAGAAAATAGACTATTTCAGCTATTAAGAATTTTTCTCCTGTGATGATTGGGCTAAGTCTCAGTTTCTTTGTTTTAAATTTCAATTTCTGTTCTCCATTTTAGAGATTAGAGATTCTTCTCTTCATCTCGCTCTCCAAGAGTAGATCACTATTAATTTACACAATGGATAGCCATTAAAGGTATCTGATATGCTTATCAGTATAGACTCTACCACAGCAGAATTTTTGTTTCTCTTTGTGCTAGAAGGAGGTTCAGCTTCCTCCTCTGTAATGAGATCCATTTATGGAGGCCACTGAGTCAGTTGAAATATTTCATTTTCACAATCTAATTAGCCCAGATTGTACCTACAAAAGTCCTCAAGTGTTTTAGGCACTATAACAAATATAAATAAAACAAGTATTAGTTAAATACTAATATGGACAGATCCTGCAGAGCAGTGACTCACCAGCCACTGCATGCCCTCTCATGGCTGGGCTTGGCAGGATCACCTCCTCTGTCGCTCCCTCCTTATAGCCTCCTTGGCCCTGCAGAGGTCTGCTTATTCTCAGGACTCAGCCCACTGGCAGGTCACTTAATCTCTCCCCACTAGGGTAACAAAGTACAACTGACAAACGGAATTCAATGACCTTATGTTGGGTTTTTGGCCCCTAACCCTGAGTCCAATGGTCCTTCCACTTTCTTGTCTCAAGGCTTCCAGTAGTCTTTATATCTTGCATCAGGGGGTTTCACACCACCTTCCTTGGTTTGGGGAGAGGAACACAGGTCCCCCCAACCGCTCTGGGTTCTGGTCCTGGTCCTGGTCCCAAGGTCTGCTCCTTCCAACTCCTTGCTGTCCCTGGGTTCTTCCTATCTTGGTCTGTTCCTAGGCCCTTTTGCCCAACTCCTTTCTGGCTCTGGTAGTGAGCAACACTGCCCAGAGCATCTGGTTCTTGCCCTTTTATCCACCCCTGTAGTTTTAGTCTCTCTCCTGACCAATTCAGAATTTCTTTCTCAGGAGAGAACACCAGGGCCTACTCTCCTGGGCTTCTTTCCCCCTTTGCCCTGAAACCTTCTCTTCATATTAACCACAAAGCTCCTCCCCTACATATTAGCCTTAATTGAGCCTGACATGCCCTGTAGTTGCTAATTGAGCTCACCAATGCCCCTTAACCCTTTCATTGCCAGTGTGGGATCTGAATCACATTCCAGGTCCCTTCTCTCTCTCTCCTTCCTCCTGAAAAACTCTTGGCTACAGAAAGAAAATGTGTGTAGCTACTAAATCTTCTATTGTTTGTTTCCATGGCTATCTTCACGCTTTGAAAGTAGCCAGTAAAACTGTTATCTATTGGATGTACAGCTGCTTGTGCTCTACCAGAGGAATACAAGCTAAGCTACTCTACTATTTCCACTGTGCTATATGCCACTCAGAATACAACTCGCTACCCTTCTGCATGTTATGCCGTCATGTTATTCAGTCTAAACTGTGTTGTGTTGAAGAGCTATTTGTTGTTTTCAATAGTGAAATCTTAGGGGTGTGGTTTGGTTGAAATGAATAGAGAAGGGGGAAAATATACAAGTAAATGTATAGGTTAGATGTTTTGCCTTTTATGCAAAATTTCAGAAAATCTGACCTGGACCCCTTTTTATAGTAAACTTTATTAGAGTCTGCACAGCAAATATTGTTCTGATGTCAGATTTGTCAAAAGTAAACGTGAATGTCTTGGGTATTAGACTCAGTACCTCCTTCCTTGCAGTCTCTAAATACAAGTTTTATTGAGTACTATGCTAAAACACACGCTCTGTACCATGCATAAAAAAAAAACAGGCTCATTCTTTGTTAGAAACTCATCTGCAAGCAAGTCCTGTTGCTTATTCATCTGAAATCCTCTTCTCTGAGACTTCACTACTATTTGTAGAGGTGATTTATATAGTGAAAAAGCTCATGACTGCAAGTGGAGGAACAAGAAGTGGGAACAGATTGATGCCTAAACAGCAAAAATCATATCTATGTATCCCTAATGATAAAACAGAAAAAGGAGCCTTTAGTAAATATTGTCAATTGTATTGAAATTGAAAATACTTAGGAAGGGTCCCTTTTTTGCAGATTATATGCATCTAGATCATGTGGAACTAGTCTACTTTTATTATGCAGGTATACCAGGTAGGATGGCTCTTGCTATTTTCATGGAATCATTTGCCCAGTAAGAGAACAGTGGTGGCCCAGGAAAATTGGGAAATACAAACCATGACACTTCTCAGCATGTGAATAATATCCTACTTGGCTTAACCTTTATCTCCTTGCCAAATTTAATAAAAATGTCATGTACATGGTTTAATCTTGGGCTTTAGAGTTATGATAAAACTGATCTTTTGACTTACTATCATCACAGGTCCAAATTTATACCCTTTCTGAATTCTTGTAGATGGGCAAAATACTTAAGTGGTTAAAATCTGTTAACGTGTAGGACTTATCAAACTTCAATATATTCCACTCAGTTAAAAGCTCTTGAACACTGGGAAATTTTTCAGTTTTTCTTGGATTGCTTTGATTCTCAGAACAGATGCTCTACCTCAAGTGAATTATTTGTGTTGGGAATATTTTTATGAACTCTGTCAATAACAAAGAGAATGTTCTTACTAGCTGAAATAGAAGTGGATGAATGTGTTGCAAATGTTTGTGTTTTTTCCCTAACTGGCGTGGGAAGTGTTGTTATAATACCTGTCTCTCTATCCTCACGCAGTTTGTAACATGGAATTTGAGAATGGTAGATATCTTTTTCTCCATTGGAGCTAGGCTGTCTTGTTTGTTCTGTGCAGGTAGCTTTTTTTTGAATGACACTTGTTGATACAGTGATTGTGTGCGATTATAAGGGCAGTGCAAATGTGTTCCAGTGAGAGATACGAATGGGCAGACTGATTCAGAAAACATAAGTCCCCCAAACGTAAAATAACGGATCTTTACTTTGAAGGCTAGGATAGGTATCCTTTCCACAGGGCCGGCTCTAGGTACCACCCCAGCAAGCAGGTGCTTGGGGCGTCCAAGGGGAAGGGGCGTCACGTCGGGCTGTTCTGCGGCAATTCAGAGGCGGGTCTCTTTCGGAGGGAAGCACCTGCTACCGAATTACCACCACTTTCTTCGGCACGGTGGAGCTGCCGCCAGAGTGCTGCCGATCGCAATTGCAGCTCCCCCCCCCCCCCTCCCCATTGCTTGGGGCGGCAAAAACCCTGGAGCCGGTCCTGCCTTTCCACACCCAGTCCAGGGTATATTTTTCCTACAATAGGCATCTGTTTCCTTAATATACTACAATGTCCACAATAGGGCTGTTGCAGTCTGTACTGGCCAGACCTTTCTGAAATAAGTCTCCTGGACTTCCCTGGGGATGAGCGATGATAATGCATTAGGGAGTGCCCTTAAAATGAGATTCACTAAAGGGTCTGAGATCTGAAGATCTCAGAGAAGCAAAAAGTGCTAAATTGGCACACCACACACCATCTCTACAAATGTAAGGAATCCATTGGAGGTCAGAGGGCAAGCGGTCAGGCTCTGAGGATAAACAGAAATTAGTGGGGGGAGGGAGCAAAGAGAGAATCCATAGGTCTAGGCAGTGGAGATCAGCCTGAGACTTCTGTACTAAGGGGAGTGTAGTTGAAAGAAGGATGAGATGGGGGAGGCGTTAGAAGAAGACACATTCAAAGAGAGATGGGTTAAGGCAGTGGTTCTCAATCAGGGGTACGCAGAGGTCTTCTGGGGGTACATCAACTCATCTAGATATTTGCCTAGTTTTACAACAGGCTACATTAAAAAGCACCAGCAAAGTCAGTACAAACTGAGATTTCATACAATGACTTGTTTATACTGCTCTATATACGATACACTGAAATGTAAGTACAATATTTATATTCCAATTGATTTATAATTATACAGTAAAAATGAGAAAGTCAGCAATTTTTCAGTAATAGTGTGCTGTGGCACCTTTTTGTATTTTTATGTCTGATTTGTAAGCAAGTAGTTTTGCTGAAGCTTGCGGGGGAGGGGGAGGGAGGTTCACAAGACAAATTAGACTCCTGAAAGGGGTACAATAGTTTGGAAAGGTTGAGAGCCACTGAGTTAAGGTATATGGAAAGGTGTGCCCACACGTGTTTGAGTGTATCCGAGTTAAGCCAGGGCCTCAAACTTTTTGCTCATCCATCATTTAATGAGAACTAATCGCTTTACGAGTTGCTCACCTCTCCACATGTGAACACCTGTAAACTTTTTACTGCCCCACTGTTGGTTATTTAAAGTTAGTTTTCATTTGAAACCCTGCTTCATGCTGACCTGTCTGCTGCATGAGACTTGGAGATTGGATTCTGACTAAGCTTAATAAAGTTGTTTGAAAATGACATGCTGCAATGCTGAGTTCAGTGCCTGGCAATCCAGTGTTTGGAAACTACTCTGTGATCCTCAAATGCATATGGTGAATTTCAAAGCATTACAGAATTGTCTCCAAACATATTTTGGTGGTGGTGGTGGTTTTAAGCAGATATTGCTTAACACAGCATCAAAAATATTGCTTATTTGTTGGAAAAACACTTTTTCTAGAATCAATCTGAAGGTGCCATATGACTTGCCAATGGTAAAAGTAGCATTTTTGGTGGGGAGGGTGGCTTCAGATCAATGAATTGATAATGAAAAGGTCACTCTTGGGGGGGGGGGGGGGGGAGAGAAGGCAGCTTGTATACTCAGAATGCAGGCATCCTTAGCAAACCCATAAATGGCAGCAACTTCTGTACAGGAAGTGGAGATTTCAGATTCTTTTGACAGAATCAAACAAGCTGCTTTTTCTCATTATGAACTGAAGAACTACTTCTAAATTGCTGGAAAGGTGCAACTAAAAAACACTTACAAAAAATCCCACTCTAGATTGTTACACTGAAATGTGGAAATATTTAACTTGACATATACAAGAACTGTGATTGGCATATCACTTAATGATTTGCACCCTGCCATATGTCAAGTTCTCAGCTAGTTAAGGAGTGATAAAGTAATTAGAAATTAAAGCTGGGAGAATTAAATATATCCTTATTTGCAGTTTTCAACAATTTGGCAGGACTAGCATTTAATTTAGTTCAGCAGCACTCTCAAATATGAGAAGAAAACCTGAATAATTTTTATTTACAATCAAAACACATTAGAGGCTTACTTTGATTATTTTTTTTTTTTTGCGAGGCTTAAGTGGAAGACTAATTATTTTACATTTAAGTATCTATTCCCTTACAGGAATATTGGAGCCAAATTCTATTAAAAAAGGATGAGATTTTGAATAGCTGGTAACTAATGAATCCAAAACTAAAATTTATTTCTAAGCAGTAGTGGAAATGAGTGAGACGGTGACCAGAACAATGTGAACTAGACGAAACCTACTGCCATAAATAATATAATATGTGAAAAAGAACTTGGTCAGATGACTGCAGTTTACCAGGTAGTTTCCTGGCCGATGTCATGTAGAAACATGAAGATGAAGTACACATCTTATTGCTTGTCTGGTAAAGCTCTTTAAATTGCTGGTAGATTAGTAAAAAATAAAAGCAATCCAGTGACAGATTGGAGAGTTCAGTAAGCAGAGTGTAGAGAACATCAAAAATGTGACCCCGGATTTGTTAATGTGTCAGGAGTTGGGAGGGGGCATAATTCCAGTTTTATTTACTTTAACGCTTATAAATTTCCTTTGGCTGACATAGTTATTCTAGTAAAGTGTGTTTGGATGTAGGGAAGGTGGCTGTCAGCAAAAGTGTTTTTGAGGTGTAAACATTGTGACCCTGTATGCTATCTGGCAGAGAAGCAAGAGAGTGTTCACTCTAGTATATCTTATCAATCCCCTAAGCTATAATAGTGAAAATAATTACCCCGCCACTTTCCCTTAAAAATAGCAATATGACTACTGCAGTGAATCTAAGTCTTAAGTGACCAGCAAAGCGCATGGTCTCCTCTGGTGCTTTATGATGTATAAAGCTTATTTGCATTTTTAAAAAAATTGTTACCACATGAGAAATTAGGTCTTGTCTACCCTGGAAGCTCTCTGATGGCTGGAGAACTAGGGTAATGATGACATCATGTTTTGAGAGAGTGAGTGTTTTTGTTGAAACAGGTGTTAATATCAGGGATTAACATTTTGGAAATACCTGTAGGTATCTTTTGTTGAAGCTTCAAAAAATGTGTAAAAGCACACATGGACTTAATGTATGCAGCAGGTCTGCCAGAAAACCAAGCGGAGATCAGTTTTGATAGTGACATTTCTAATGTGAAAGACAAACAAGAAGGAAAGTCTCCTCCCTTCAAGTGTTCATACATTACGAAGAAACAAAAAAGACAAACTTTTTTTTTTTTTTTAAATTGTCCTTTTCAGGTTACATGTAGAGAATACGGTGACACCTATTGGGAGAGATGAGGAATAGAACATTCTTCTACTTACCTTTTGGCATTTGTAGTAGATTCCAGAATAAACCTGTTAAGTTTTTGTGCCATGTCTCCATCTGTTACCTAGGGCATAGTGTGTGGTTTTGTTTGTTTGATTTTTTTTTAAGGGAACATTGGCAGGTGAATCTAAGGTGAACATATAAATTTTCTAAGCTTTTTTACAAATGTTAGGTCAAAGTGATTCCATGGATTTAAACTATTAAGATGATTGGTATTGAAATCCTAACCTGCAATATTTGCAACCCACATACTCTACTACAAGAGCTAGAAAGTGAAATCAGATGAGCTATACACAAGTGAAACTGACTTGTCCCTGTTCATGCTCCAAATTTATGAAGTCCAAAAAGTAAATAAATCAGTGTTGACTATTTAGAATCAACATTTTTAATTAATAAAACAAAACCCTGTTTCAAAGGAAACTTCTGTGAGGCAGGAGTTGTTTTACAAGATCTTGAAATCCCCTCCATAGAAAATGTTTTTTTTTTAAATACCTTTTAAGGTGGTGTTGGAGTGAGGGAGGGAATGTGAAACTTTTGCTCTAATTTTGACCTTTGGGAAGAAGAGAGTTGGAGGGTAGTCCACCTCCACCCCTGCTCAGAATTGCATGGTTTAGTGAATTTAGCACCGACAGGCAACTGAAGTTCTGAGTAGAGCCTCGTGTTGAGGATGGAAATTCTGTTTTACAGACTATTTTAAGATTTCAGTTCAAATCAGAATGAAACTTGAAAATTTCAGCATTCTCCTTTACAAAACTAAAAAGGTCGTATCAAAATATTTTGTCCTAAAAATGTTCAAAACATCCTGTTTTGACATTCAGAATTTTTTTCTTTCCCCTCCTGAAATGAATTTTTGGCAAAATCAAGCATATCATGAAGCGTTTCAGTTTCAATGGAACTGCATATTCCAACAGAATATGGTTCCATTGATTCTCCGACCAGCTCTAGTCCTGAGTTCTATTTCCCCTCTACCACTGGCTGGCATTTTATAGTACTTTGCACTTGGGAAACACACTCTAACATTTTGTAGTAAGTAAAACATGAAAACAACCATCTTACATATAAGCAACCTGAGGCTCAGAGGTTTTGACTTAGCGGCCTGACCTCTGCCAATTATTAACTGAACTGGTCTCCTGAGCCTGATCTGGTACTTAAACAACTAGCTCTCGCTGCCCCCCAGACAAGTCTATTTATTTAATCTTTGATCCTCTCCCCAGTTTAAAGTCTTCGACCATGAGCAAAAATCTGAAGGTGTACAGGGTTAAGACTTCCACAGCGACACGTATAGGTAGGGCCTTACCAAATTCACAGTCCATTTTGGTTAATTTCATGGCCAGAGGGCTTTAAAATTGCTCAGTTTCACATTAAGCTCACAATGTTGTAACTGTGGGAGTCCCGACCCAAAAAAAGGTCGGGGGAGGGAGGAACCAGGGATGTCACAAAGCTGTGGGGGGGAGGGGGTCACAGGATTGCCACCCTCACGTCTGCGCTGCCTTCAGAGTTGAGCTCTCAGAAGCCGTGCAACTTCCTGAAGCTGGGGGAGGTTTCTGGAGGTGGGTCTGATCTCCCCTGTGCTGCTGCTGGGAGCACCCCAGCCAGGGGCTGCTAGTCCTGGCCTGGATGGGAAAGGACAGGACTTCCTCTTCCCTTGCACGGACCTGCTGATGCAGATTCATCTGTGCTATTATGTGAGTGGGTCCATTTACTTTTTCTGCGTCTGCTTCCTCATTGTAAAAATAGGGATAATGTGCTATGCACACAAAATGTTTTATGAAGAGCTACAGAAGTGCAATTTATGAAATCTGCTCTCATTTAGGTGGAATTAGAACTCTGGACACCCTGATTCCCAGCACGTGACTTTTGGAAAGCACAGCCTCCCTCAGTATATTCAAGGGTCAGAAGGTAGAATTTTAGTGCAAAAATAGCTCAAGGTTCCATTGTGGAAAAATTTGCATTCACTTGAAAGTTGAGGAAAGCTTTTTTGTTAACTGTTGTGATTTGTTTTTTCTTGCAAATTTATCCCCTCGTGAGTTGTTAGAATTGGAGACTAATGTGTATTGCTATTTGCCTTAAGTACTCCAGCTTGAGAGCACAACAGAGATAAGGTTTTTGTTGTTTGTTTGTTTAGCAGTTGGTGGTTGTTAGGAAATGATGATTGAGCCTTTGGGTTCCAGCGTGAGTTCTATGCATTGCTACTTTGCATTGGAAACTTCGGACTTGGGAAAGAGGGAGTTAATGGAGCTATGTAAAAACAGATGGCTGTAACAACAGAGAGATTTTTGCTCCAATATAAAATTATTTCTGTCTGAACTCATTCATGAGCATAGGCTGGATTTTGACGTTGGTTCTTCAAATCAGAGTTAAGTCTAACCAAAAATTGTACTTGCTCTCGCTTAAATGTGATTTACAAGGGGGGGAAAAGTTTTTGCCATTTTTTTGCTTCTTTTTTATCTGAAGAAATTTTTACTTGATTTACCTTTTAAATATTAAGAATATCAAGTTATTGCAAGCAACTTTCTTGCTTTCATAAGAGAATCGAAGGGAATCTTTGCACTTGCCACTGTCAGGTGCTTGAGTTAGTACTGAGTTAACAAAATTTGAAACCTTGACTAAATTCCCTTCTCCTCTCAATTGTGCGGGTTTTACTTCCTTGTTGTGATGTTATACTTTCTTTTATCAGACCAAATCTTTCAGCAGGAATAGTGTAGACAAGAACTGAATTTCTAATGTAAAAAATTAA
Organism: Chrysemys picta bellii; assembly: GCF_011386835.1. Classification (NCBI taxonomy): domain Eukaryota; kingdom Metazoa; phylum Chordata; order Testudines; family Emydidae; genus Chrysemys; species Chrysemys picta. The sequence goes on along the minus strand of NC_088795.1, from coordinate 33,337,606 downwards.
GCAATTCTCCCCCCCCCCCCTTTTGAAAGGTTTATTCCGTCAAATGTTCATTATACATCATAAAGAAGCAAAAAGGGCACAAACCCATTTTTCCTCCCTTGCAGGTCACTTAATATACTGATCATTCTTCTCTCAAAGACGCTGCTGGAGTCTTGGCTGCCTAGAGGTAACCTGAAGTTTTTATTATAAACTACAGTTTCTTGTCTGAAATGGAAGAGTTTCCAGTATAATCCCTTCAATCACAGTAACAGTGATTAGTTTGAGGGTCATCTTTGGGCTCTCTACAATGCCTTTAACAAAATCCGCTGCTGGTGCTACTCCACCAGTGGGAACCCTAGCATAGCCAGGGCTTTAGGTAGCCACTGGCACTTTAAGCCCTGTCATTAACCCCCCTGCTTTGGAGTAGGTTTGACTCATATCATATAAAACACCAGCAGATGCTGCTGCATCTGCATAACACTAGTAATCCCACTGTAATTGCCAGCACTGGAGCTGAACTGGTGCTAGCATGGATGAAGAATAGGGTGACCAGACAGCAAGTGTGAAAAATCAGGACGGGGGTGGGGGGTAATAGGAGCCTATATAAGAAAAAGACCCAAAAATCAGGACTGTCCCTATAAAATCAGGACATCTGGTCACCCTAATGAAGAAACTAAGAATTTCCTGGATAGACAAGGTGGGGGTGTGTGTGTGTCTTATAAATGCTTCAGTCTAAGAATGTACTAGTAGCTTGATTTTTTTTTTTCTATTTACTTGTGTCTTTAATATTGAGAAACAGTAGCAAGAAGTTGGGCCTTTAGCAGTAGTTCTGCAAACTCCAAAAGAAAATAACATTTTTGGATTTCTAATTAGTTTTGCTCAGGACATAGTTTGACATGACATTCAAAACACACTAATAAAAAGCAGGTTTTGCAATTGAAATCCCGCCCTCCCTTCCCTTCTTTCCACCGCCCCATCCCAAAGTGCTGTGGAAACACCAGGCAAATGCAGCCCATTTTAAAGCACACTTGTTCTCAAATAGCTTTTTCCGGGGCGCTAGTAGTTCTCCCCTTTATCCACCGCCTTTGTAAGGCTATTTACACTCCCTGCTTCCAATAACTGATCTGAACTGGATGATTCTGTATAATCCCCATCATCCTCCAGCACATCAGCCTCTCTAAACTTTGTTTAATCATGAAGATGAGTAACTTTATTTTGTAATGTTCTGTAAAATGAGGGTGATAAGGCCTCCAGGGACTAGTATTCATTCCATTTCATTGCAAGGAGTAGGGAGGAAAAGGGTGCAAAACTTTAGTCACACTTTTTTGGAAAGCAAAAATCATTTTTGTTTTTTTCACCCAACTAACTTCCAGTTGTGAGTCACAAGTCTGGAGCTGCTAGTTGCTGAAGTTCAGCTTTATCAAAATCTAAGAGCTTTTTATGTTTGATTTTTATTTCCATTTAAGTTACTTATTCCAAAGACAGAGAGGGGTGTGTGTATCTTCTGCAGTCTGATGTACAGTGCAAATGGCAGGCTGTGGCTCAGGCTCAAGACTTCACATATGTAAAATGTGACTTGCAGCACTTTCTTTGAAGCCTAACCACAGCCAGGGAACTGTAATTGCAGTCTTTGATTGCGCCGACTTCACTTGTGGATTGGGCTTTGCTGGGGCATGCCTGGCTTGGCCAGACTTCAGCTGCAGCCCCCCAGTGAAGTCTCAGATGTGGGAAGTCTTCAGTCTCCTTAGCACATGCCTGTGGTTTCTTGAAAAGAATCCTGATTTGACCTGTTTTATATCTTTAAGGCAACACCATAGTAGTAGTTTGGTTTTTTTTAAAGGTAGTGTTTGGTCTATCAGCAGTAGAAGTTACTTTCAGTTTGTAGCCTTAACATATAGGCAGCTGGGGGGGAACTGTATCCTAGCCCTCATTTTCAGGCTAACTACTATGTAATTTTCTATAGTATTACCCTGGAAACAATAACTTTAGGTCTCCTTTTTAACACCTCTTTGTACAATTGGAATCCTGTAAGCAGCCTTTTTTTACTGGTGGAAAAAGGAATGAGGAGAGGAAGGGAGAGGTTATGAAAATGTGAGCCAGAAATTGCTACAGTTGTACTTTGACTCAGAAAGTAGTAAAGGTCCCCGTTTAAAAATTGAAGGCCAGAGCAAGGCCGTGGTCGTTATTTTAACCTCCTGACTTCAAAGACAGCTTGCTGGGAAGGGAAGGGGGAGGAGGTAGGGAATCATCTCAACAGAAGAGCATTTCATTTCCTTCAGTGAAGTAGACATTGGTGGCTGCTAATGGGGAGTAGTTCTGAATCACAGCACTTGTATCTGACTGCTGTGAACTACTGGCCTGGCGCCTCAAGGCCATTCCTCAACAGGAAGCTGAATGTTTTCATGTAAGACTGAGAGGAAAACCTTCCCAGGAAGAGCAACCTGGACCAAACCTTTGAAAATCTGGGATGAAAAGGCACAAAGTAAATATAAATCTGCAGGGTGCTCTCACCAGTGTTCCTCTGCTGTTTGCTTGGCCTCTTTCGTGCTCCTTGGAAAGGTAGAGCCCTTCATAACTCTTTGATCCCTGTATGATATGGAGCAATGTGCTACTTTAAAAAAAAATGCAGGAAACTGAAGAGGCTTTTTTTAGTTGGGGCTTGGGATGGTTTTCCAAGGAAATAGGAACTGAATTAGTCAATACAGACCATGTCTGTTGAAACAGCTGTTTCTTTGCAATGAGCATTTGCCTTTGCTAGTTAAGGGCACAACAGCTTTACTTGCTTTTTTTGTGACTACCAAGCACAGCACCAAGTGAAAATTTTCCTTATTCAGCTAAGTAGGGAGGAGGGTGATACAGAATGTGTCAGCTCTCCCTCAAATTAAACATCTGAATGGATTTTGCAGCAGGATTTGCATTTTCATTCTAGTGCAGTTCTGCTTTTCTGAAGCAGCCTTGTTTACTCAGTGTTTGTCCTCCCTCACCTTTTCTCTTCCACCAAAATAATGGTTCTTAGTAGACTCTTTTGATAATTCAACTTACTGGTTGCGATTTAGGACCTGATCCTGCAACCACTAAAGTAAAGAAATGTCTTGATTTCAGTGTGTGTTTGGATTTGGTCCCCAGAGAGCTTTAGCTTGTATAATTGCTCAGTTAAAGTAATAAGTCAACCACTGTCTAACCCAGGGATAGGCAACCTATGGCATGCGTGCCACCTTCAGCACGCAAGCTGATTTTCAGTGGCACTCACATTGCCTGGGTCCTGGCCACTGGTCCAGGGGGCTCTGTATTTTAATTTAATTTTAAATGAAGCTTCTTAAACATTTAAAAAAAAAACCTTATTTACTTTGTCTATTAGACAGAGACCTTCTAAAAACATTAAAATGTATTACTGGCACGCGGAACCTTAAATCAGTGAATAAATGAAGACTTGGCACACCACTTCTGAAAGGTTACCGAGTCCTGGTCTAACCAATAGCCAAGATGCACTGTACAAACACCTTCTATAATGAGACTTCAATTTAAACTGCTGACAGGAATGTACTTTACATTTTCAAGTCTGGCACACTGGATAAATATTTGCACCCTAAGCTTTAGTTACAGCTCTGATGACATGATAGAGCCACTCAGCAATATGATTCTCTAACCTGATGTCTGATTTGACATATATTATAATAAACTAACCACATAAACCCATTTGTTTGAAAAGGGTTTATCTCTTGGCTTACCTGATCCAAGGTGCTATACTGTCTCATTTGTTAAATCACGACCACCTTTTCTTTAGTGTTTGTCATTCTTTTTTCTCCTTTGTCCCCCCCCTCCCCCCATGATTGGAGAGGTGTTAACTGGCAACTTCACCTTCTGTCGTCCCTTGAAATTGTGTTAACCGCTTATGCTAGACAATGTGTTCCACCTTGTACTGTACCTTTTCCCAGACCCTGCAGAGAAGTTTTGTGTAAGCGCCAAAGCTTTTTTCTCTCTGAGGTGGGTTGAATAAGATATTACCTCTTATCACGGACAGCAGAAGAAATCTTTGGATTACCTATGAAGTCTGAAATCTGTGTCTGATAATTTCCAGTCATTTTAAAAGCTCTTCTAATGAGAAGGTTTAAGTGGCAATTGTGCAGTACCTGAAGGGTTACAGTTCACATAGATGTTGATGGCATAACAACACTGAGCTCACTATTGAAGAGTGATTTTTATGCTGAAAATACCTGATTCACCATCTAGCACTGTGCCATGACTCACTAGACAAGCGTTGGGAGGGGTTTTTATAATCCTGCTGTCTGGGTCAGGAGGGTATGAATGACTGTTGAATCAGCAGTTACATGGGTAGCTGGGTTAGCCAGATTGAGGTAATACAGAGACTTATAAAAATCAGGATTGTTTATCTCTGGAGGGGGAATGAGCAGTACTTAAGGCTTGCACTGGTGACCTTTTGCATGCCACAATATTAGCCATTCCTAAGATCCTTGCAAACTCTACAGTCAGAGACCACATGGCTCAGTTATTTGACAGTAGTCTCTGAATGACCTAGCTGATAGACAGGACAACTTGTTCTCACTGTTTCACACTATGGCACAGGTCCAGAGGACCCTGCTAAGCAGCCTCCCATTTGACCTTTCCCATAGTTGCTTAAAGACAATTTATTCATTTCGAAGGCTGTCTACATTGGCAATTGAACGACACAACTTTTGCCGCAGCAGGTGCCACTGTGAACAGTGCATTGGCAGCAGGAGTGCTCTCCTGCCAGCTTGTTGGGGGTGGAAGCTTTTAGTCAGCAGGAGAGCCAAACAGCCGCTACACTGCGTGACTTTTAGCAGCCTAAATAGAGTAGGGTGTGAGGCACCAACCAAGCTGGAGTTCTAATTGATTCCTACTATTGTCATATTGAGGTGTGAGGATGTCTAATCCTCTAACAGACTTCTAGGTCAATTGTTGCAAGGAACTAAAGCCCCCCCACAAACGGGAATTATTTCTCTAAAGCTAAGTCTACACTGGCACTTTCATCACTCAGGGGTGTGAAAACACCCACCACTGCTCCCCCCCCCCCCCCCAACGACGAAAGTTTTGGTAAGTGTGGACAGCGCTTCGTTGACGGGAGCCATGCTCCCATGGACAAAGCTACCACCCCTTGTTGGCGGTAGTTTGTTTGTCATGTGACTGCTCTCTTCCACTGATTGAGCTGCTACACAGTGCACCTTACAATGATGCAGCTGCAGCAGCACAGCCACACCATTATAAGGTGCACAGTGTAGACATGGCCTAACACTTTGACTTGCCCAATCTAGAGCGATGGGCACCTTAAATGTTAATAATGCAAAGTAATCTGGTGAATATATAAAACAAGAGCCCTGAATATTCTAACTGGCGTCCACCATAAGCCAAAGCACTGCTAGAACTCAGGTTATTCCCAAATCACTCCCCTAATGCAGCTGGTCCATGAGATTACTGTGACCATCATCATAGGCTTCCCCAGAGGAAGACAGGTTAAGGTGTATTTGTTCAGAGGGCTCCTTGGACATTGCTTAAAGCAAATTGGTTTTGGTTGACACTTTTTCCCCCCCCCCTCCCTCTGTAGGTGGGAAAAGAAATGCTTTCTCAACATGCAAAGCAAAGGCAGCAGCGCCGGGACCCCTTCTGGAAATGGAAGCTTGTTAAAACCCCAGGTGTGTCCTTCATCTGTACAGACCACCACCAGGGTCTTTCTAGGAGGTCGAATTCACCATGATGTCACTGCTAAAGACACTGAATCATAAAGACAATCACTGCCAGAACCCTTCACTACCACAGGACCCCAATCCTGATTATAAAAAGGAGCATTTCAGCATTCCCAGGTCAGCAGAACATCTTTCATCTTCACCTTGCACTCCTAAGTCTGTCTCTCTCCTCTGTCTGCATATTGAGTCGGCAACAGGTAGGTCAGCTGTCTCTGCCTGCTTCAGCCAACTCAATAACGTAGACTAATAGCTACCCTCATAGAGCACATTGAAGAATGGAATTCATCTGATTGAGGAAGATGCTCAAACATTTTTATTTAATGGTGCAAAAGGATCAATTTTGTTTTTAGCTTTAAGAAACTTGAACGCTTTTATATTAACTTTTAGTTTAATGTCATTGGTGTATATTTTACTAGTTGTGAGCTTTTAAATAAGCTTCAAGTATCTGATTTTTTTTGTCTTTTTTTTTCTGACAGAGGAAAAAAAAACCTTAATGGAAAACGTGGCTTTTTGTTGAACTATTTGTAACAAATAGTGGCCTCCCAGTCTATGTAATAGAGTGTCCTAGAGAACTAAATAAATGTACCACCACAGTCAGCTGGTCAGTAGACATGTCACTCCTGTTTCATTTACACTCTAAACATAAGCAATACATCCAGTAAATTCAACTGCAGTGAGTTCTTCTCACCCTTTCCCCTTCTCCTTGTAAAAACAAACACAAAAAAAGCCCAGCACTTGAATTTACTTCACTTGTTCTGTATTTGTATCTGTTTTTGTTAGCCTGTTAGTGGGATTTTATGCCAGTTACTGAAATGAGCATCGATGTACCCATTTTTTAATAGTAAGGCACAGCCTTTGCCAAAATACTGTCAACTGAATTTTTTTTGTCATTCCAGTTTGATTTAATGTGCTGAGCATTTGTTTTTTTAATAAAAGCTTTGTAATAAAACATCACTCGGCCTGTTAAGAGTAATTTAGCATGAGACATCTCTAGTTTAAAGGGACTAGAATTCATAGCAGCTCGATCAATCCTAAGAATTCTATCAAGGTGAATCCATAGTTTGGAGCTTATAGATCTTCAGCTCAACATCACTTTAATGGGTAACATGATTCTTTTACTCACCCACCGGCATTTCTAAGTGTCTTGGAAAAGATGGGATTTTTTATTTTTTTTTAAATGCACCTGAAACCACCTGTCCTCAATCACATCCTGGGAATGAGGAAGAGGTAGGGCTGGCTCTTCCTCAAAGGGCCCTTACTCTTTTTCTCCATTTCCTACTGAGAGCTACTGAATGGGTCTGCAGTGGTCAGTGTTAGCCTTGCAAGTTAGAAGCACATTCTTACTGTTGTCCAAAAACCTACCTACAAGCATGGGTCCTGAACCTGCCAACTGGATCTAGGTGGTCAGAAGCTAGTGCCTATATAAATCTTATTGATGTCCATGGGGCTGGATCCAAGTGGAGGTCAGGGGCCCAGGCTGGTATAGTCAGCTTCTTTTGTATTATCGCTGAACTATTTCCTGAAAGTTGGTACTTCCATGAATAACCTCATGTTGTCCATAGGCAATGGGTGACTTCATTGCTGGAAGAAATGCACACAGAAAGGTTTCTGGGAACAGCATCACACAACAGCTCTTCTGTATTCTGAAAGATGCAGGAGTGTAGTATGTATTGGTGTTATCAGACATTCACAGATTTTAAGGCCAGAAGGGATCACTACAATCATCTCTAGTCTGACCACCTTCATAAAAGAGGTGACAGTACCTAATCCAATCGTTCCTGCATCAAAACCATAACTTCTGGTTGAGCCTAAAGCATATCATTTAGAAAGACGTCACACTTCAAGGTAAGTTGTTCCAAATCTTAAATACCATTGCTATTAAGTGTTCCTTAAATCCAAATGTCTATATTCAGCTTACGTCTTTAATTTAGAAAAGAGGCATCTACACCTCCCCATTTAGGTACTTACTGACCATGATAAAGGCCCTTTTTTTTTTTTTTAGATAAACACTGAGTTGCTTTACTATTGCACTGTAAGGCAGGTTTTCCAGGCCTTGAATCATTCTTGTAGATCTTTACTGAACCTTTTCCAATTTGTCCACATTGTTTTTGAAGTGTGGACACAATATTTCAGTAATGATCTCTCAAATCCCATAACAATGGTAATACCTCCCAACTTCTTCTCACTGTTCCTCTGCTTATACATCCAAGGCTTGCATTTGCTCTCTTGGCCATAGCATTGCTGTACGTCCTCATGTGCAGTTGATGAACCACCATGACCTCACTCCATCCTTTTCTTGAGTCACTGCTCTCCCAAATAGAGTCCCCCATCCTGGGTTACCTTGCATTTAGCTACATTTAAATACTTGCTGTTCAAATGAGCCCAGTTTACCAGGTGATAGTTCTGTATAGAACTGACTTGTCTTTCCCACTACACTAATTTTTGTGATCTGCAAACTTTACCTAACAATTTTTTTTCTTTCCAGATCACTGACAGACACTTAATAGCACTAGGTCAAGAACAAGTCCCTATGGGAAATCAGTAGAAATGCCCCTGCTTATGTTTAAGTCTGTGAGGACTTGCACACTAGTTCGAACTCTGCCTGTACTTTTAACAGTGTGCCACCCTACAAGATTTCTGCCTCAAACTGAAAACCATGTTTAATATAGCTAAATACAAGGTCACAGGATGGGGGACTATATTTAATCTAATGCCTCTCCCCCAATGCTATTTGGGAAAAGAGAGAAGTAACATTTCTGGAAAGTCAATTTAAGAAATGGCTTAAAGTAAAGAAAATAATTTGTTTGAATTTCAACTTGGGCAGATCATTTAACTTGTTTCAGGTCCCTAGCTCAGGGATTTTGAGAGGAACTCCGATGATGTGGTAATGGTCATGCTAGAGTAAGTCACAGGGAGATGGATTAGAGGGAAGACTGGGTAAAACAGGCAAAGCTGCATGAGACATGTAATCTATCACACAGCTATTATCACCCCCATGAGATAGAAACAAACAGCTGACATGAAATGCATTAGTCACCCAGCTGGGAGGGACCTTCAACTCTGCTTGACTCTGACAGTTGGCTGGGTAGAATGAGTACTTATCTCTTTTGTGGTTGGGAAGTGAGACAGCTCCCAATGGTGACAACTCAGTGAGTAGTAACTGGAGCAGCAGTGTAGATCTCTTATGGGAGGGGTTCTCAACCTTTTTCATTCTGAGGCCCCCCAAACATGCTATAAAAACTCCACAGCCCACCTGTGCCACAACCGGTTTTCTGCTTATAAAACCCATGGCTGGCATTAAGGGCAAGCAGTGCAATTGCCTGGGGCGCCATGCCACAGGAGCCCTCACAAAGCAAAGTTGCTCAGGCTTTGGCTTTAGCCTCTGGTGACAGGGGTTCAGTTTTCTGCACTGGGCCCCAGGAAATCTAACACTGACCCTACTTGGCAGACCCCCTGTCTTAGGGAATAAGGTACAAATTAGTGCACGTGAAACATTCAATCCCTATCTACTACTGCTTATTACAATCTTAGGACTTCCACTTCCTGTATGCAAGGTATATTTAGGGATACTAAGGCTAACACAATTTCACTGGGAAGCAGTTAAGGTTGCTACTACCAACCTGCCTGACCCAACTTCTTTGTGTTTTGCTTTTGGGGGTTTAAGCCATCTAACAGTATGCACCCTATCTGCTACAGCTGCTATACACTACAGACCAGTCCCCCCACAGCCTTCCCTTGGCTCTGTTTACTCTTTTGCAGATCTTCTCTAAACACTTGCACATGTTAGCTGTTGGGGGAAAGAGTAGATTGGTCTAATTTAATCAAACACCAAGCTTATTCTAAAATAAGAGCATCAACACACACACTACTCTCTAGGGAAACCTACCACCCTCTAGAGCATGTGTGATACCAAAGAAACTATCACTTGGTACAATCACTCTTAATAAACCTCCAATTCTTGAGCAAACTAGCTGAAGTGGATCCTGTGACAAGCTTCTAACTAACTTCTAACTAACATTGCTAGTACTAATTCCTAGAGTTGTCTGTGCAAGAATGAGCAGGCAAGCAGAGAAAACATTAAGATGGAAGTCTGTTCCATTTTCCTTTTATGCGCTGAGATATCTAATGCAGACCTGCTTTCCCAATTGCTCTTGGTGGGTAACTTGTAGCAAACTCCTCTTCCTCATCTAATGCTTTGTTAGTTTTTAAGGCTCAAATCCAAGATTATCAAAAATAGGGGCCTAAGATTAGGCTCCCAGATAAATCTTTTAGGCACATTTCAAAATCTCACCCTTACAGCCAGTTTTGAAAAGACTTTAGCCAGCAAGGGTTAGGCCCCCCAACGGGGCCGTAGGCTCACTCTAACAGTTAGGCACCTTCCTTCCCCATGGAATCCACAGCCCAGAGTCAGAGGGCTCGACACTCTATCCAACACAGGGGGAGAGGTAGGTGCTCAAGAATGGGATTCGAAGAACCCAACAAGCTGAGGGGGAGCTATCTAAGCTAGCCAGGAGTGAAATGGGAAGTGCCTATCTCCTGCTCAGCCCTTTCTCACTAATATGGAGGTGATGGTAGATATGCCCTCCTCCCCCACAAAAAAACCCACCCTGCTGCTAACCAACAGCCCTGTAGTTAGAGCGCTCACCTGGGATGTGGGAGACCAGGGTTTAAATCTTCACTCTGCCTGATTTGGATGAGGTACTTGAACCTCAACAAAGAATCAACATAGCAGTCCTCAGAACAGAAAGTAGCTGTACAATGGATTGATTAAGTTTACAGACTAGATGTGGACATGCTCAGTTGAAAGTGTGCTATTGCATGTCAAGAGGAGGCGCTAGCGGACACGATGCTCCCTTAGTGGGAGCATTGTTACCTAGAGCAGCCAAATTTCACTGGTCAGTGCAGTCTCAAAAATCCATTTTAATTGTATGTGCAGTTGAGCAAGTTTCTGCTGTACTGTATACATGTTTACTAAATCTATTATGCTAACTTCCAGTGACAATTAAGCATAAAAGGGGGATTTTAGTTGGTGTTAATTCACTATATACATGTACCAGCTCTTTATTCTAGACCAACCTTCACAAAAGCAGGCTTACAACCTTCTTCCCACAACTCAGCAGAGAGCCGCTTGCTGGCGAAAGTGGTTAACCTGCAAGCCGTTCAATGCTGGAGCTAAGGCCCCCAGTGGGAGGTTAGGTTACCAGTGACAAATGTTTTGCATTCTTTTGAATGGTGTGTCTACTATAAGAGTTTGTCCACTTATGGAAAACCACCCTAGAAGCGGTTGCTGGCAGAAATGTACGATCAGAATAGCTCAGGCTGTTACTAAGCAGAAGAGAAATGCACCAACAAAATAGTATCAGAGAACAGAATAGGAAAAATCCTATTGGCTGGCAGTCTGGAACAGCCAACACTAGAGTCCAGATATGTACAGTTACTTATGGCTTGAGCCATAAAGGGACTTAGGCACCTAAGTCCAACATTTAGGTACAACTGAGATCCTCAAAATCTGCCTAGCTGCCACCAAACCTTGAAGGCAATTAAATGCCCTAGGCACCGATGTTTGTGCTAGAAGGCATGCTCAAAAGTCACTTAAGGCCCAGTGGGATTCTTATACTAGGCATTCTCTTGCATATCTAGCCTGCCAGGCCTGATCCCAGGGGCATGCTCAGAGAACACACGTAACCCACCCAAAAGAGAGCCAGAGGTTATCAGCTCAGGAAGACAGTATAATATGTGTATATCTGCACCAGAAAAACCAAAAGCCTGGTGCTCAGTGCACTCACTATGATTATGGGAGAGCCAAGTTCAAGTCAGGCAGAGCAGGGATTTGAAAAAATGTTTTCACATCCTAGGTGAGTGATCTAACCACTGGACTATGACTCCCACTCCATTATAGCCAACTCTCTCTCTCATTTTTCTCAGCAAAGGACTGACCTGGCGAAGGTGCCTAACTCCAGAAGAGGGTTCACAGCTGTGAATCCTGAGCAGAGCCAAAAGTTAGGCACTCAACTATCTTTGAGAGGTGGGACCTAAACCCTCCTCTGCCTTTCTTAGGAAACACCCCACTCATCTTGCTTACTTCTGAGAATCCCTCTTAGGCCCCTAATTCTTCCCAGACCATGCATAGGGATCCTGCATGTCTAACTGGGCAGCAGGGTCCTCAGCATTCTAACACCCAAGTCCCTTTGTGGATTTAGCCCTGAGTGCCTGCTAAGCTATTGCCCTACACTTCAAAATCTTCTTGCACTCTGCCCAACCTGCAGCATCTGAACCAAGGCTGAAAACCAAACCTGACTTCCTGCTTCATTTTTATTATAATCACCACCCCATGCAGAAGAAATACATGAGTTAACTACCTGGACTGGCACTTCTAGTATTAAATTACTTATACAGCAGGAGCACCGACAGGCCACAGTGAGGAGTGGAGCCCTATTTGCACTAGGCCGTGTACAAACACACAGGAAGTCTCTGTCCCTTGCCCCAGAGTGCTTGCACTATAATTTAAAACAAAATGCAAAAAGTAACTAACAAACACAAACAAAGGGGTAGGAATGGGGAAAAAACCACACAACTATAACATAAGCACAGAGCTGCTCTACAGAAACACAACTGGATGGTGAATTAATAAAAATAGCAGCAACCCCATTGTTCTGCACTGGTTCACTGCCAGGCCCTTATGTAGATTTCCTGTCCCAGATCACACAGTTACCTCACATACACCAACAGGAATGTATGGTGTATATGCAGTCTCCTGCAGTTCAGTGCAAGATACAATTCCCCAACATCTTTGCAGGGACAGTTTCTAACATGCTACTGGCAAGTGGATTTTTCCAGTTCTGAGAATGGCAAAAGCATGTTATGTTGTTTGGGCTGGTATTTTTTTAGCTGAGGGTTTTAAACATCTGAAATCATCATCAGCAATACATCAAAATGAACTTTTGTTTGAAGAGCATGTGTCTAAATGAGAGAAAAAAAATCCTAGCTCCTTGATACTCCAAGTATCCAAGAGAGTAGGAAGACTGCATTTAAGAGCATGTTATTTCATTTTAGTTCTCCTGCAAGAATTGGAATAAGTCATCCTTCAAAGAGCAACAGCACAAGTAGTACAGAGATTTCTAACTGTGGTCACCCCTTTTTTATTTTTTAAAGGAATGGTGGAATCCCACCATGTGGAAGCTACTACTGCTACAACACATATCCTAAAGGAGGGAACACAGGTAAAAAGGCTTTGTCTTAGACAAGGTGTTCTCACCCTTTTCCATAACGACATTCCCCAGAGTCCCCTCTCCCATCTAGCTGGGATCTACCAATATTAGCAATATGGGAAGGGCAGAGTAGATGCAACCCCACATTGACAGCTCTCATGATACAGGAAATTTTCTTAAAGCTCCTGGAGGCAGGCAATTACCTGAGAATCTCAGCATTCATTTAAAAAGAGAGGAAGTTTCTAGCCTGATGGTTGTAGAGAAAAACTTGAAAATGTGACCGTGCACACTAAAGGCTCAGAAACCAGGTTAATAAAACAAGCATTTATCATTTAAAAAACCAAACCAAACCAAACCAAACATGATTTTGAAGCCAACATTGTCATTTTTTGAGGCCAGACTCATGGTTGTTGAATGCTTGCAGCACTGAGTCCCTGACACACATTAAGAACCCCTGCCCTAACTATTGCCGTAGCTCCATTTTTGTCACAATTTGCTGACATTTTAGAAAACAAAAAGCTAGTTTAAAATGACATTTGCATTTTAGTTCCAAAACCACTGGGTCAAACACTTTGTGGGAGAGGCACAAAGGGCAATCAGTCTAAGGGATAAAAGGGTTACCTTTTTCAAGTAGCTTCATTTGGCTGCACAATCACTCTTTCCTCCTGGCATACAAAATACAACAGAGATTCTGAAGATGTGGTCAGTGGAGAGCTGCTAGGTCATATGGTGATGAATTCTCATTTCCAGCTGCCAAAAGTCAATCTAAAAACAGCTATAATACATGTAATTGTTTTTGTAATATTGTTTTTTTCAGCTAAACCATTGCTACAGCTGCCAGAGATGTTCTGTGATTGCCAATGGGAAAAGGTGGTGCAAAGGAAAATCTGTTCTCAAATGTCGTCCACATCATTTAAAAAACAACAACTACATATAGGCTCATCCTAGATTCAATTAAATATTGATATTCTCGCTATCTAGGGAGGAAAATATCTACCACAGTGTGATGGGGTGTACACTCCACACTGACCCTGCAAGAGTTGAATTACACCAAGTGGCCTCAATCAGCCAATTAGGCTGCACTCTGGGAGAATTAAGCCTGAGGGGGGAAGCTCACCTGTGTGGGAGCAGGCAGGGCTTATAGAAAGACAACAAACTGTGGGGAGGTAAGTATGCAGTCATTCCCTAGGAGGAAGGGGGTGTATAGAGACAAATAGCTCATGGTTACTCCCTGGGAGGAGGGAGTTGAGAAGCTGGCAAACCCAGAGGAGTGGGGAGGGCCAACAGGTAAGGGAGAGGCTCAGGGAAAGGCAGCAAGGCACAGGAGGGAACCCACCTTGGCTACTATTTAGAGGGTCCCTCAGCCAGAACCCAGAGTAGAGGGCAGGCTTGGGTTCCCCTACCAGCCACTGAGGGACTGGCACCTGGGGTAGCAAATGGGAGCACTGCCTGAAACTGCTGGTGAGCAGGGACTTTGATTCACATCCCTGGAAGGGGAAACCACATAGTGACCTGGCCCAAGGGCTGAGTCACAAAGAGGACTCTGCAGTTCCTGGAGTGAGAGAGTGGCAGACTACAACTACTAGAAGGGGTGTCAGCCTGGCAGAGCTGATCCCCAGAACTGCCAGGAGGTGCCATCCTGCGAAGAGCAGTGCTCCCGTCACACACAGTAACATGTGGGAGACTCAGACTGACATCTGTAAGTACAAACATTATAACCAAAACATGCTTGCATTCATCTACTGGACAACTGTAATTATGAAGCCAAATAGGGAGATTAGAAGGAATATCCTTTGGTGCTGATACAACATAGAGAGTGTTTCCTCTACCAACAGGCAGACAGATTTACAACCTTTGCACAAGGCTTGATCCTTCTCAGCATCCCTGTCGTACTCACTGCCATGGCTTGCATTTTACACCCCCCTCCCTCTCGAAGTGGAGCAGTACAAAGCATTCTCCCATTAAAATTCTGGTTAAAACTGCATTTGTGAAGTAGGCCATGTTCCTGTGCTCTCCCCAACAGTCAGCAGCTAGGATGACCATAGATGGAGCATGTTTGGCAACCAAATGACCCAGATGCTAAGTTCCGAGCCATCTTTCCAGCTGCAGTATCCGATGCCTCAGCTGTTGACTGTCAAGCTGTCCCCCAGACGTGTGCCAAGCACACATCTCAAAGCTTTGAGGGAAATGCAGTGAATGCTCCTGCTGCGAAAAAGGACAAGGAAGACAAAGAGTTTAAAAACAAGTAGAGAAGGAAACAACAAACATTTTGTTCTTCCCTATTCCCCAGTTCTTCACAATTTTTGCTTTGCTTTGCTTTCCTTTATCAGGAAGAGCGTAAGTGGTTAGCAGGACCAGGTTACCACATCCTCTTTTCATCCCCTTGAGGGCAAGGAGCTGAATCCTTGGGTAATCTTTAGTGATGAAAGGGGAGGTGCAAACAGGTGTTTCCTTTGTTGAATTTCATTAGTCATCATTTTAAGCTAATTTCCCAAAGGTGTCTTTAAACAAGTTTTTGCCAGAAAATGGTGGAAAAAGTTCTTCTACAATTTTCGATTTACTATTTGCATTTCAAGCTTGATTTGAATCCCATTTTGTCATTAAAAGAAATCGTTCCTTTAGGGTTATGATCCCTGGTGCATCATCACTGCCCTAATCTGAATCTTAAATTGACTCAGACTACTGCATAATCATCTCTGGAGAAGGGATATCTGAACTGTAGCACAAAGGCTTTTTGTAGCTGTTATCACTTCAGATTTGTTTAATTATAATCTCTTGAACAAAAGTTACTTCCAACAAGTTCTATGCATTCCTGAGAACAGTAAGCCTAAAAAAAAAAACCCAAACAAACACACACACCACTTATTTTTGATTTGAGGGCAGTTGGCCCATGTTCTCAAACCTGGGTGTCTAAAGTTAGCCCCTTAAATCCATATTAAGATGCATCAACAAAAGTAGACTAGTTTTCAAAAGTGTAGCTTCAATGGCACTTATGCATATTCTATATTTCTGTGCCTTGCTATGGATTTATGGGGCTAACTTTAGGCACTCAGGTTTGAAATGTTGACTTGGTATCTCTTACCTATGTTGCTTTGTCTGGCGCAGCAGTCCCAAGCACTCCTGAAGGACACAGACACCACTCCCTCAGAGTAAGCACCTTCAAATGTACCATTCATTTTGGAGGGAAAACTTTTCAGGAATAGCAACCTGAACCTACAAATGCCACTTGCAGATTTTGGGTATATATTTTATATGCACATACACAAACTGTACCTGTTAGAGCTCTTGAAAAACAACATCAACAACAACATTGCATAAGGGAAAATTTGTTTCCCAGAATATCACATTTACTGGTGATTGATGAAATAGCTCATGCAGGAATTTAAACATAAACCCTTCAAATTAAATGAAAGATGATCTTATGATTAAAGGGAAGACTATCAACTCAAATTTGGCCCCAAATATTGATTTTGTGTTTAAAACAAAAAAGCTTCCACAAAACACACGATTCACAATTCAAACATTGAGAACCTTAAAGGGAAACTAACTTCCTCCATTTCTGTGTCCATGCTGGAAGAATTTCAAAAAGTGAAAAGCACCGATCATAAAAAGTTAACTAGATTTTAAAAATTCATTCAGTTTTAACAAGCTACGGTGTGATCAGTACCAACAATTTTTGTTTAAAGTAAGATTTCTTTAATGTGACATTGCTCTTATAGGGCACAGAACTGTGCATCAGATCTGGGCTGAAATCCTGGCCTCACTGAAGTTAATAATTTCTCTTCCTGCCTCTGACACACACGTCCTATGTGACCTTGGCCAAGCCACTTAATGGTCTGTGCCTCAGTTTCTCTATCTGTACAATGAGGGTTTGCAAAGCTCTGCAGGATCTTTGGATGGAAGAATTGTCATCTTATTTCTTCAGATTTATAAAATATAGTTATAGGCACACATCCTATAAAGTATCACAAACTAAATAATAGAAAAGGGCTACCAAAGAAATGAACACCCCAACCCTCCGCCCATTTCCTCCACAATAGCCTGAGAAAATGGCGGCTTTGCACCAGACATGAAATATTAACAAAATGTGGGCTCTCGCAAGCCCAGGGAAAAGAAAATTCCAAAACCAAGGACCCATTATAAAGAGTGCCCTGCCTATACATTTACACAGATGGGTCTTGATCTTAAAGAGCTCAACTACAGCAGCCTGCTACAAGGAGAGTGACACTACAAAAAATAAATGTAGTTTTTGAAAAAAGTAAAAAAAAGCTAGTTTATAGGACTCCCCAAAATGTATAAAAATGTTTACAAGCTTTTTATTCTAGCTGGCTAAAATAAATCCATGTACTTAAGACTATAAATTCTTCAGGGCTGGGCCATCTCTGTTATATATTTGTACAGGAGCTAGCACAATGATTTGAGCCTTAAGTGCTACCCCAATAGAAATAATTATTACTGCTTTAAAACACAGTATTAAACAGCTTTTTTCCTGAGGAGTCAGCCACAAATGACAGTACAAATCGTTTCAAGATTAATTTTTAAAAATACAGAACCTATAAAAATAATCTGTTTAAGGTACTATTAGATAGTAATCCAGCTATTACTATGTTCTATAGATTAGCATTTTTTTTTTTTTAAATGTCAAAACAAAATCAGACATTGCATTTCTGCCTCTACATTTACCAGGATGCAAACAGACTGCCACCCAGTGGATTAGAACCAAGTACACCAATTCAAAGCCAGTGGATTGAATACAGAATTGTTGACAATTTTATTTTCACTTAAATGTGCAGGAGTTATTTTGTTAATATAATAAACTGTTCAAATACATGACTGCTGTTTTCACTTTTGTCTGCAAGAAAATGTCTTGTGCCTGGAAGATCAACATCTGCACAAAGGCACCATGTGTGTGTAAAGCTTTCAGAATTACAAAAAAAAAAAAAAAATTATCTACCAAATCGGCCCCCAGCACAGAAATTGTTAACTGGTGTAAACAATCACTTCAGAGAGATTACAATCAAAATGCACAGAACCGCCTGTGACATTCTAGGAAAGGCTTGGTCAAGCAGCATTCTTAGTGTAGTAGGAGAAGTGCTGCACAGCACATGCTTATATGGATCCGGCTTGACAACCCCTCATATGCTGGAGTTCATTTGTATTTGTAAAATCCTTCACCAGTCTTCTTACCCATCTTCCTTTCCTCTACTAATTTATTCAGCAGTGGGCTCGGAGCAAACAGAGGATTGTTTGGCTCTAACAAATGCCACCCTGGTGGAAGAAAGGAAGAACAGGTTAGTGGTGATATTTATTATTTGCAAAGATGACAGTCCCCTAGATGTCAGGGACACTTCAGTACTCTTCCATGAAATATTCTCATGTGGGTCTCATCATTCTCTCCTATTTAAGTTCTTTCATTTTAATTAACTGGACCAGAGAAAAAGTTAGTGACTGTAGAATCTAGTGATTAGGGAACTCATTTCAGATGGCAGATCCTTGTTCAAATCCCTTCTCCTTATCAGGCAGAGTGGGGGAGGTCTTGAACTGCAGGTCTCCCACTTCCTGGGTGAGTTCCCTAACCACTAGATTAAAGATAATAAGAGAGGTTATCCTCCTCTCCCTCCCACCAGCTGTTCTGTGTGAACTCACCTGAGGGGGCTGATCTAGGAGGTGGAGCACACATGCTTACTGGATCAAGTCCCCGCATGTGACTTAGATAGCCATCTTCCCTGAGACTAATTGCTCTGGGGCTCAAGTGGGAGACTGCCCAGGTCCCTAGAGAGAGGCTGCAGTGTGCATGTCCAGATGCAGAAGCTTAGGTGTTGAGTGAGCTTAGACACCTATAGGGTTAGGTGGCAGCTGAATGGAAGTTTTGTGCATTGCAGTGGTGTCTAAAAACAGGACTTAGACACCCATGTACCTTAACGGATTACACCCTAGGTATATTCTACATATTACTGAAGGAGGTTATCCCCAGGGTCCCAGCAGCTGGGATATTATATAGTACTAAAAATACTGAGGAGAGTCTAGGAGACAAGAGGGAAGGACTGGAAGAGCAAGGGTGAAAGAAGGATTTTAATCTGTGCAACAGTCAGAAAACTTAACACAGCTCAGAAGTATTGACTAATAGAAAGCCCAGTGATTTACTGAAGAGCATTTTCTGGAAGTGAAATTCTGTTTCAAGCAGACCTTTTTAGAACATCAGCTGAATACATCAGAGCCGTTTAAACAATTACAGTCAGACAATGTGTCATCAACTGCTCCTCATCCCCCTATTTCTGATCAGGAAAGCAGGGCCAGTCATTAAACCAGTGTCCAACCATTTATCAACTGGGGTGAAAGGGGCCCTTCCCTTCACCTTGAGACCTACTGCATGCTGGGGAGCAGCTGTCATGAAAGATGTCACTATGGTCATCTCTGCAAGGACAGCACTTATACCCGACCCCTCAAAATACATTTGCCAGAATAATTCTACAGGAACACAATTACAATGGGCCCTTGTTATTGAGCACAGCAAGGGGAGGCATTAGGTTATAGGAATAATAGGCTGGAATCAAACTCAGACCATCTTCTTTTGGGGTCTGACATCTTATAGCTATTGAGAAGCCAAGAGCTTTAGAGTTGTGTATTTTGTTGTTCACTTATACATGACGACAGTCAACTTTTAACAAATATAAATGACTTCCCTATTAGCTCTGTAGTGAAATATGGTTTGTAAAACTTGTTGGAAAATGGACTGGAGGAAATATATTCCTAGATACCTGCCACTTCCAATTCATCCCTCTTCTCCCTTTCTTCCCCATTTTTCATTAGCTTCTACAGCTTCATTGGGATTATTAACCTGCATTGATACCTCTCTGTTGAACACACAGTCTATATCAGCCAAATAACCATTCTTGGTTTTCCCATCAGTAAAATGAGGCTACTACTACTTCCCTACACCTCACAGAGATGTTTTGAGGATTGAGCTCTTGTTTGAAAAGGGCTTTCAGGATGTTAACACTTAAGTATAGTGCTCAGCAATAAACATTTTAACACTATAGGTAGAGTACGAGCAACAATAATGACAAACATGTCTGGGAACTCTCTCACACATTTGTTACAGAAGGAAGACTATATAATATTTATATGAGAAATTCATTAGAAGTGATATGTACATATTTATGCTTCTTGTTTAAGCCTCTACTACCCACAATCTGAAGGCTTACACTCCCAGCTCACCCACTGGAGATCGTCTTGACAAAGAGACTAGTTTAAGACGATTCCCAATGATCACTTTTTCCCTCCTAGTATCAAGAAAAGGGTCTGTAAACTGAGAACGCTGACCGCTCTTCCTGATGTTTCCCAGTTACTTTTCCACACAATCTTACAACATTGCACGAGGATGGAGCTCCCTTTCACCCAACTTGCTTAACTCAATGGCAAACTTCCAAGTTCTCTCTCATAATTACCTCCAGTAAACACAAGCCTGCATTTAGAATTTGCACATCCTTATCATGCTGTGATTCTTATCACATATTTTTGCTGAATCTTTATAGCTTTCCCTTATGCTGCTATGAACTGCCACACTCTTCAATCACTCTGGCACTCAAAAGCAGCCAACTTGTTTTTCTATAGTGTGCAATCCATTTTCCTAATTGTTTGATTAGAGTTGCAGTAACCACATTTATTTTAAAGAGGTGGGTTTCTCGCTCCAAAATAACTGTTGGAAATCACTTAGTAGAGTTCCTCCAATCAAAACAAAAACTGCATAGGCAAAAGGGTTTCTTATTTCACTTCATGTATACACATGCACCATTCGCCAAGGAAATTTAAGTCAGTTTTACAAATTAAAGCCAGAGAAGTTTGGAAGGGATTTTACAGAGTGAGTTTATGGTGTTCTTTGGAGCACAACATCTCTCCTCACATTCTTGAAGAGGAAGAGTTCAACAGTTCAGCTTCATTTTATGCTTCTCTCACCCCCACAACACAGTGTGGCCTGGTCCCTGTTAGAAAAGCACCTATATTCCAGCCGTGGGCTATGTTAGAAAAGTGCTCAAAGCCTGAGCCATGGCTACATTAGCAGCTGAACACCAGTGCTGCTTTACCAGTGCTGCAACAAGAGTACTAATTTTTCTAGTGCGGACACACTCAAAGGGACCCTCAGAACCACCATAGCCACTTGGCATGAACCACCCCTATGTCGTACACACCTGCCTTTGAAAACGATGGCGTGTTATTATTGATGCTGATTGATCATTCAGGATTATTCTCCCAATCCTTAACCGGCAAAGTCACTTACACTCAGTTTAAACTGAGGAAGAGTCAGACTTAAGTTGACACCTCCAGTTACTATTTAGCTAAGAAAGAAATAAAAGTGTGTATACAGTACCATCTATAATATATTTACTGGTATCCAACCCAACATAGTCCAGCAGTTCAAATGGACCCATGGGATAGCCAGCTCCCAGCTTCATAGCAACATCAATATCTTCCTTTGATGCATCTCCTAGAGAAAATATTGACAGTTTGATGAACAGAGAAGATTCTGCATCTATTTGCCATCATTTTTAAATAATTAACACAGCGTTATTTCATGCTGGCACAGCTCTTTACAGTAATCTTTGCGGGTCCACTAAAACTGAGCCAGCCCACAGTAAGTGTGTTATGGAAATAAGTGTTGTGTTTGGCGCAGTTAGCAGCAGAAATATAAAACAGTAAATATTAAGTAGTATACAGAATAGCGCTATCATCCTCACTGGCATACTTTCAAGGACAGATTAAGGCCAAATTCATGGACCCAGAGATCAAAGTTGTGAGAAAAGTCCAGACGCCAATAAACCGATAGACCCAGGGGGGCTCAACTGCTACAAAATGTGGGCCCAGCCAGCAAAGCAGGAGCAGGCAGGAAGTGCTAAAAAGAAGAGTACAGAGCTGGGTCTCTCCTACAATATGTTTGTGGGCCTAATTCCCATTTTCCTGACTTCGTCCTTATTCTATTGTCTATTTCGGTACAGGCTTTTGTGCTGTATGTGAGGATCATGATAAAAAAAGACCCTCTAATCCGGGGCACACTAGTAAGAGAAGAAGAAAGTGCCATTTTAACTGAAGTTAAAGTTGTTTGAAAGCTTGCAAACAAGATAATCCGAAGAAATTTTGTGCTTGATTATTTTTAAGTTTTCATAAAAATAACTTGCTCTGGTGCAAGTCTATGCATTTCAGACTTTCTAAAAATATAAAATATATAGAAATGTCATTCATAAAATTCTAAAACACAGACTTGAGACATTTAATTTATAGCTTTATAATGTGAATCTGAAAAATAATTTCATGTGGTTTAAAAAAAAAAAGGGAAAGGTACGGAACGTAGAATAGAACTCAGCCATATAGAGATTAGATACAGAGAAAGCTGTCAGAGACAGGCTAGCCATTGAGGGGACTTACACAAAGCTCCTTGGAGTCAAAGGGAATCTTTCGATTGACTTCCAGGGACTTTGGTTCAAGCCTGAAGTGATCGAGTTAAACAAGTCTCAAAAGGCCCAATTCTGTGACGTGTCAAGTCAACTCCCACTAAGGTTGATGAGAAATGAGAGTGCGCAGCAGCTTGTAGGATTCAAGCCTCTGGGCTTGATTCTTATTCATAAATCAACAAGAATGCTCTGAATTGTGGAACATAAGCAATAAGTTTTCAAACTGCCTTTTATTTAAGCACGACACCTTTGACTGCTGATCCGGTTCTGAAGCAGCTGTTTTTATGGCTCATTTCCCTTTCTGTGGCTCATAGGTTCTTTTGTGCCCTTTTAAAAAAAATCATGTTGAAATGTTTGGGATCCGCATTTTGCTTTTGAAAGACGGTAAGAACCAGCCTGTTTCACTATTGGAAAATAATTTTTAATGACGCTTAATTTCAACATGATTTAAACTATTGGGCCTAATTCATCACAGCTGAATTGATGCAACTCAGTTGAAGTTCATGGAATTGTACCTACTTACAACAGCAAAATATTTGGTTCGCTTTCTTTGCTACAGTAGACACTTTACCACTTAGGCTAGGTCTACACTACGCACCTTTTAGCCACAGCTGTGCCGCTGTTTGTCGGCAGGAGAGAGCTCTCCCGCTGACAAAAAGCTTCCACCCTCAACAAGTGGCGGTAGCTTTGTTGGCAGGAGAGCTCTGCTGCCAACAAAGCACGGTTCACACAGCTGCTTTTCGTCGGCAAAACTTTTATCGTTCGAGGTGGGGTGTGCGTGTGTGATTTTTTCCACACGCCTGAATGACAAAAGTTTTGCTGACAAAAGTCCACTGTAGACAAAGCCTTAGATACCTGACCACCTACATACATTAACTAGTTGCAGGAGAACTCCCTCTCCCCGGAAATAAAAGAAAGAAAGAATACAATTAGAAGGATAACTGTACAAAAAAAAGCTGTTCCCCAATTCATAGTCAGAGCAACCTAAATACAGAATTCCATGTAAGCCAGACTAATTTACTGGGGTTTCTTGGTGTTTCAATAAAAAGAGCACAATATGAACTCTCCCATACTAATCCTCATAATAAAGCACCAATTTAAATAATTACTAGCACAGTTTCGTTAGAGAAATAAAGCCAATGCAAAAGCTGAAATCTTTATTCAGGCACAATACACATTTGGGTCAGTGGGTACTTTGCATGCCTAAGGACTTCAATGACTGACCCCATAAAATTAAAGTTTCAGTGATTATTATTGTCAAGAAATATCCTAGATTCCCTGCCAAGGTTAGCAGAGCAATGCTCTTTTTCTAACCTGACTCAAGTCACTACCATGAGGATCAACACAAGAGGAACAGATATGATACAAGTTTAGCACGTTCCAACAGAGAATATGATTCAATGTGAACTTCAGGTCTTCAGGCTTTAATGCAACTTCAATCAACCCATTAAATGTATTCATTAAATAATTAAAGTTCATTAATAAATTTTAAACAAGTGTGGAATCCTTGTATTCTTCAACCAAAAAGACCAACCAGAACAAAGCTGAAATCAAAATACTGCTTTTGCTTAGGCAAAGGGGAGTTGATTTTATTATAAAATCCTTGTCAATTTTTTCTATACATTTAAAAATCCGTTGTCTCCCTAAGTGCATAAAATGACATCTATCATTTAACAAAGGCCTCTCCTTAACACATTAGAACACCCACACAATGTATTCCAAATTGTGATATTTTATTAAGAGAAAAGCTGTCCCTCTCCACCCCCGCTCCTTTGCCTTTCAAGTCACTGTAATTTGCTCTATTCTCCCTTCGAGATGTAATTAGGTACATTTGTTGATGGATAAACAAGTAGCAAAAGTTTAAATTTCTCCTGGAGATCAAACCATCACTTCCATAAGCTATAAAAGAGATTTTTTAATATTTAAAGCATATTAGCTGGAATCCTGGTAATGGAGTGCTTTCATCTGTTAGAAAATGCTGCTTTCAAAAAACAAAACTTTGAAAAGACAATCTTAATAGCATGCAGTGATGAACAGAGTGCCTGAAATACAAACAACTGCACTAAGGTCTGGTCTACACTACTGAGGTTAAGTCGACGCAAGGCACCTTATGTCGACCTAACTATAAGCAATTTATAAATATTGATTCAGCATCTAGGGATTGGCTCAGCATCTCAAAATTCAGATGAGAAATTCTTTTACTTACATCTATAGGCTGACATTTGACGTGATCACAACTTTTTATCACCTGATTCCTAAAAGATCAAAGATTTATAACAATCCCAACACTTAAGAGATTAATATCTAGCAGAGTAATGTCAACATCCCACAGATTAAATATCACTGGTAAATACCTCTCTCATAAAGCCGGACTGCTTCCATCAGGTATGGCACCAGGAGACGATTTACAACAAATCCTGGGGTATCCTGTTTTTAAAGAACAAAACAAACAAACAAAAAAACAGATTCTAAATAAACCTTCTATGCTGATACTATTGCCAAATGTTGTATTACAAGTTAACAAGGAAGTTGCTTATTAACTCACCAAGTTTCAGTTCACTCTAGACTTCTGGTCTTTTGCCTGATTTACCTGTTCACTACTTTTGTTTAACAGAAATTAATCTAATAACTAAGAACTATTATGTGATCAAATATGGCTGAGGAACCTAAAGTGCCTCCTCCCCATTCTTAATTATTAATTCATCTTAAAAAAGACTCAATGTTGCCTCTTAGAAAGCTACTTGGAAAAGACTAGCTAGTCAGAAAAATTCTGCTGGTACTGGGTTTTTTTGGGTGATCTAGGGAGAGGAGTTCTTCCCTTTTGGTGTGAATTTATTAATAAACACATTCATGGCTTAAGAGCTTATCTACTCCTGCTGTTTATTCATCATTGTAAATCAAACTTCTGTGACATCATAATCACTTCAACAGCAACCAACGTCAATTTTGCAAACAGAAGGTGATGATCTGGGTTGAGAATTATGCAGCAGGGGCAGGTTGACTCCCAAACAACAAAGATCTTGTTTTAACGTAAGCTTCTATAGTAATCAAAAATGTAAAGGGAAATGCGAAATAGAACATATGAAAGAGTACTGTAAATACCAGTATTATTTAATATACTATCACGTTAGGATAATAAATAAATAATAGTACAAAATACCACACCTCAAACTCTTATACTGCAAGTACATACTCCAAGAGCTTCACAATGCTAGGTAAGCATTATAATCCCCATTTTACACAAGGAAAATTAACAAACAGAATGGCGAAGGAACTTGTCCACGGTCTCACTTCCATAGTTCGCTCAACAGTAACTGATGAGAAAGGAAAGAGGTATCTGCACTTTACGATTTGGGAAACTGAAGTACAGAGATTTTAAAAAAACCTGCCAAAGACCACAAAGCAATGCAGTGGTACAGCTGAAAACAGAACCCAGGATGCCAACAACTACTTGACCAGAATTCCTTTCTTCTATGGGCCAGATGCCTCCATGAAAGGTGGGGAGCAATCGCGCTGCCCCCCTTCCCCACAACTCCCATCCCCAGAAGCCCTCTTTACGGCTAATGAGCAAAAAGAAATGAAGATTAATACTGTCTGACCCGCATTGAGAGGGAATCATGTGCATACACTACCCACAGTGGAGGATCCAAAAGCAACACAGCACATGAACTGGCAGTGATGCCTCAGGTGTTTGGAGGGCAAAGGGGCCAAGATTCCAGAGGGAGGGGTTTCTGCTTCTCCACTGTAGTTAGGGTCTGAATGGACTGGAGCAGTTAACTGCGATCCCTGACCTGCCCTAGGTTTGCCAGAACTATCCCTTGCCCTTTCCACACAACAGCCAGACCCACCCCATTCACACACTGATATGGCAGATTGGGATCTCTCTCTTTTTCAAGGACTTTTAGCAAGCAAGTTGTTCTCTTCTGAAGGGATTTGCATGGGAACGGATAATCTGTGCCAGAAGCAGAGTAGAAAATTTTCATTGTGTTCATGCAATTACACACCACCTTAAAATGAATAGCTTTTTAAAATGAGCAGACCTGAAGCCCTCTGAGCATTGCTCATCTCTCCTCACAATCTAGAGCTACTTGCCTTGCAAGATATTGGATTCTTTCCCAATGCTTTGGTGAATTCCATAAGCGACTCAAAAGTCTTTTGGCTGGTCATTGGTGTCTTGATGACCTAAGCAGGGAACCAACATGTGTTAATAAGCAACCAGAAGCCATTTTCTCTCCCCACCTCGATAACTGTGCCAAAAATTAAACAGTGATTCAGAATGTTCTCTGAATATTCCACAAAATATCTATATTACAAAGAACAGTCACACTAACCCAGATAAGTATACATGTAACAATAAAAGAGTGAAACCTATTTTAAAGCACACCAAAGCACCCTCCACATTCTGAAATTGTTACTGTAAGACATTTAAAACGTCCACCGGGTTCAAAGCAATGGAGTTCATCTTTTTAGAACTCTACTGCAAAGGGTCCTGTGTGGATAGTATAAAAACTTCCAAAGCCACATGGTCTCTAATACCCAGGGAAACACATTGGCGACATTCTAGAGAACCAAGTTTACGCACAGTTCTTGATAGAAAGGGTGTAACATGGCTTCCTTGGCCAATATAAACAGGTGCACAGACACTATTATATCAACAAATGAAGTCTAAAGAAAACAGTTTTTAATTTTTACTTTTTAAACTGTGTAAAGGCCTTTTATAAGCTTAAGAGTAGGAAGGACCCAAGGTATTTTCTTAGCAATTTTGTCCTTATCCTTTGGCAAACTTGGATTTTTCTAAAGATTTTAATAGTTTGAACTGAACAAGATATCTGTTTACTTATTTATTAGTGCCCATGAGAAAATGATGCCAATACAGCTCTAGAAATAATATTTGTTAGTTAGCTTGGACTTTCTATGCAGCCACTCACATAAGCAGTGAGAGGTAGACTATATCACCACAAGATTTTCAGTGGAATTTGGTCTCCTAAGCACCAGAATGACTACTGATGATATCAACACAAAAACACAGTGAGCGTGGAATAAAGACAGCAGGATTTGTTTCTCAGCAGTAAAATGGTAGTGTGTTTTCTTTTGAAGTTAGATCTAAGCATCTGGAAGACATTCACACAAGACTGTACACCAGTTTCAAGGAAGCTTAAATTTATTTTACATCTAGGAATTTTGAAGCCCAAATACTAGTCTCTCAAAATTGAGAAAGGAAAAAATCCCCCAAAACTCCGTTCTTTTCTGAAAAGGAGTTATAGAGTTTAAGGCCAGAAGGGATCACCAGATCATCTAGTCTAACCTCTTGTACATCACATGCCACCAACATGCCAGCACCCACATACTAACTCCAACTATCAAAATTAGACCAAGTATTATGGCCCATAGGAGACTAGACTATTGTGCGCCACAGACAGAGAATAGGAGGGCTCTGAGGAGCACCAATACCCAAGACCCTCACAATGGCAGGGAAATGATTAAGTGAGATATATCCAGATAATCCTGGCAAGTGACCCCCACACAGTCACTGACAACTTG
Source organism: Chrysemys picta bellii (assembly GCF_011386835.1). Classification (NCBI taxonomy): domain Eukaryota; kingdom Metazoa; phylum Chordata; order Testudines; family Emydidae; genus Chrysemys; species Chrysemys picta. Next base: position 33,309,712 of record NC_088795.1, on the reverse strand, counting down.
ATCCGGGGGAAAATTCCTGCCTGACCTCACATCTGGCGATCAGTTAAACCCTGAGCATGCAAATAAGAACCAACCAGGTAAGAGAATATCTGTCTGTGTAAGGTGTCCAGTTAGAGTCAGTGAGAATTTCTGCATGGACTAAATAGGTGACCTTTAGACAATCCTCAAAGGGATTTGTGACAGATTTGACCTCAGCATCACAGCATCTTAACAGTGTAGTTTTAGTTAGCCACTTGGCACTCGCATGTCCAGAGTTCAAACTGTTAATCCTTAAAGCAAGTGCTTAAGTGTCACAGGGTCAAAATACACGTCCCACTGAAAAATCTATATAAAATTTAAATACACTAGAACATTTCAAATCGATACTGAAGCCTGCTGCAGTGGCATGGGTACGTTCTCTCCAGATGTATAATCAAAAGTATCACTTATCCTGCAATTCTGTTCTGAATCTCTTTCCTCCTCAAAGATGTTTGCTTTCTTCCAGACCTCCACTTTTAGGTAATGCAATGCAAGTGGATTTCACCTATTTTGACCTCAGCCCTTTGTCATTCTGAAACAAAGAAACTGAGTGCCATTCAGTTACCATATCGGGTCTTTCAGACAGGGCCTTAAAAGACACACAGGTTCATCTTCTCTAAACAGACATGGCACTTTTGGAAAGAGTAGGGCCAAAATGTGCAATTCTTCCACTATTCTGCAGGGTGCTGTGCAGCAGAGGACTATGTATCTAGGCAGGTATTCATGTATTCATCACCACAGAAGTTGAGTGCAATCTTATCCTACAGTTCATTGCATTTCAGCACTGCTATAAAGATATGATTTGAAAAAAGCACTAAAGTCCTTTAGAAGGTATTATCTATAATAAAATATTAAATAGAACTCTTAACTTGCTCACATTGTAACAAGACTCAATTTTGCCCTTAAAACCATTTGTTACTTAGAGATGAATGCTCATACTGGAAGATAGGATCAGGCCCATTGTATATTAAGACCTGTCTATACACAAAGATGCCCAGGATTAATATAAAGTGTGATTTTAAACAGATTTAGTTAAGCCAGTTTAAAAGGCTATGAGGATATTTTTATTTCAATTTAAATAAAGCTTATTCCAGTTCAACTTAAGTTGGGAACATGTCTAAGCTAAACTGAAATAAGCCACTCTTAATCAAAAATGAAGTGTTCACATTGGGGTTTGCACATTTAACTAAATTAGTTTAATTAAATTGGTGCAAAACTATGGGTAGACAAGATCTATGTCAAGCATTTAATAGCAAAACTATTAATCTAAAATACTCTATATATGCAATATGAATGAATTATTGTTACTACAGGAATCTGAACTTGTATTTCTTTACATAAATGTTTAATGTCACGTGGAATTAGGCCCCAAATTGAGGTTTCATAAAAATAAGCTTCATAAGACCTCAGGTAACTGAAATGTTTCTACATATTTGGTTACCACTTACTCAATATTTTCAGACAGAGAACATTCCACCTGCAAAAAACCCCAACATACCTGTACAATTTTTTTGAATGTTAACATTTGTAGCCATGCCTGGTTTGTTAAATATGTGTAGTCAGTTTTCACTCAATTCAATACAATCACTGGAGATGACATGTCATGGGTAGTGTAAAGATGCTCACTATGTAATACGGTAACATCCTGTTAGAGAGGTCTGATGATTGTATTATTGTATGATGTGTCTCTGAACAAAAGCTCACTGTTGTAATGATAAAATACACATTTCTATGTTTTTTCTTTATTTCCATCTGAAACAACTATTCTACCTAGTGAACACTGGTCTGCAACGTTTGCCAACCCAAAAATTACGATGCTGCAGGACAGCCTGAAATTGAAAGAGCCTCTAAACAAAAGGAAAAACTAATATATCTATTTCTGTTTTTAACATTGGTTTCAACCCTACGAAGAGATCCCAGACAGATATTTATGCCTACATAAAGTTCCAATGCCAACACCCTTTGCAGGATCAGGCCAGTGACAACTATAGCTGATTGGGAATTTTAAAACAAAATGGTTTTTCATTGGAAAATGCCGATTCCTCAAACCAAGATGTTCGTGGAATCATTTCAGTTTGACAAACTTCTGCCAGTGCACTCCAAGAGTTCTGATGGAAACCTGCCGGCTACATGCCTGGTGTTCTACCAGCTACCTTGAGGAGCTGCTAGAAAGCCTGGGTTTCCAGGGCCTGCAGCTCTGGGGCAGCTGTGCCATACAAACTGCCTCAGTCACAGACCCCAGGGATTCCAGACTCCCTGCTGTGGAGACAGGACCATGACAGTGTCTGCTTGAACCAAGGCTCTCTGGACTTTTAAGACTCCCCACTCTATAGCAGGGGACTTCCCAGGCAACCCTCAGAGTCCCTTGGAGCCAAGAGCTGCTGGCTGCTCGGTTTTCCAAAATGAAATTTTTTTAGAATTTCTTTTGTAGGAAAATATTTTCTCATTGTCGGAGTTTCCCCATGCAATAGAAATTCTGAGTTTTGACCAGCTCCAGTGATGATACATATCTGCTGTTTCACAGTCCTGTAAATACCACTTTGGAAGCTGGCCTGAAGATTAGGCCTCAGTATTCACTACTGAGGTGGAAAATTTCAGCTTGCAAAGATCTGCCATATGATTCATGCCGAGAGAGAGAGAAATATTTTTACAGCAGAAAATGTGTATCATTTGGCATTTTCAGAACTCAAAAGATGGGCAGATTTTGTTCAAATTTTCTTGAAATATCATGTATTTTAGGACTGAGATAACACATGGAAGATTTCATCCAGAAAATTATTACAAAAAATAAGCCTAAGAAACTAGGAAGTTATAACAGAAGGTACAACATAGGTGAATGTTTGTTACTGAGGAAACTCTAGAATTATTCATATGTTGGGGGCAAGGAGAAAAAAAAAAAAGAGAGAAAGACGCACAGCACTTTAGGGCATGGGGAGGAGGAAATCTTGCTTTGTAGCAGAGATGGGCCCAAAGTTCACTTTCAGACATACCCAAAAGTTCATAGGTATTTGTCTCTGCTGTTTTTGGTTTGACCTAATTCAAGGTTAGATCTAGCTGTGAAATTCAAACTCCATTCCCCCTCTCTCCCCCCTGCCCCCCAAGTGTGGGGGGAATTATGGTAAGTGCTTCAGATCTGGGGTTATGGCTCACCCCTATTCCCACCGCATAGGCATCAGAGGATAGAAAAAATAGTTATGTTGGTCATTATTTTTTGGTGAGGGGGATAAATTGTGCAAGGATTATAGTAGTGTTGTTATGATGGGACGGACGTCATGTGCTCCTGTATACTTCCACAGGGGATGCATTTATTATTCTACTCTAAGTAGCAAGATGAAAATATATTTTATGATCTATTAAAAAGACAGACACCAGGCACATGTGCCTTTAGATGAATGAAGTAGCTTTAAAATAATTGTATTTTTTGTACCTTAATACAACTGAGAAATAAAGATCCAAACCTGGTATTAAAAACAAATTATTTCAAAATCTCCACACACTTCGCCTGAAACATTGCAGAAGCATAAAAACATATATTGTTTCAAAGATCCTGAGGATTAGATTAGGATGTTCTGAAACATTCACAATAAAGGAGCTAATGACTCAGGGGACTGGCAACAGAACATGGGGTCTTTCACTTCTTTTAACATCAGTTCAAATCCAGCATGGGATCGTAGGAACCAACATTCCTCTACCTGTTGCCTGATGACTTAAAACACAAAAAGTTCTTATCAGATACTTGTCCATATGATTGAAATCATCATCAAAACTGATGCTCTTGTTGACAGTCTCAGCGGAGAGGCCAGAAGCTGATTGGGCATGGAGATGGATCAACCAGAGAGTCTTAGGAGTCAGAGATGAAAGAGTCCTGTTGGACTATTCAGTCCATCTCCCTCTCTTGGAATCAGGGCTTTGGAGCTGTGCTCTGGCTCCACTCCGGCTCCAGGCAAAAGCCTGCAGCTCCACTGCTCCGGAGCTGCTCTGCGCTCCTGCTCCTGGCTCCGCTCCAAAGCCCTGCTTGGAATGGAGGTCATTTCATCTTCTTATCTCTAAAGGTAGCTCCTCCTGGTAAGGAGGGCTGCATGCTGGGATACATCCTATTACTTTAATGAACTCTCAGTGAAGTACAAGTATATTGCCATGCTATAATATTTATCATCAGAATACTATCAAACACTTACCTCCACAAGCTTCATCATAGGCACTGGGTTAAAGAAATGGAGGCCACCAAAGCGGTCCTGCCTGGTGGTGGAGTTGGCTATGTCCGTTATTTGCAAAGACGAAGTGTTGCTCGCAAATATTGTGTTTCTGTGGGGAAAGGAAGTGAGGATTGTGTAAATGACAGCTATCTTTGTCAACAAGAAGATCTGTGCCCTAAAGATCAACAGATTTGCTATGGAGCAACAGAGGGCCCTGTGGCACCTTTAAGACTAACAGAAGTATTGGAGCATAAGCTTTCATGGGTGAATGCCCACTTCATCAGATTTGCCATGGGCATTCAGTGGCTAATCAGGAGTGTATTTTTTTTCAGCTAGCCTATTGTAGGCCAAGTATTTTTAAAAGTACCTCATCATACATAGCTGACACTACCCTTTACTGCTTTCCATAGCATACAACTAAAATAGCACCGCAATGACCAATAGTTAAGCTTGTCTCTGAAAGTTGTATGAATTCTTAACTCCAAGAAGAATATATAGGTCACCTCACTGGATCAAGAAGAGAGTTTTTTTCCATAAAAAGTAGAAAAGTTTCGTAGTCCCCATCACAAATCTCTTATTTCAGGAAAATTCAGATCTAGGAGTCTAGCTTTTGAAAATTTTTGCCAATAATCTTTTTACAGTATACACTGACAGATCTAGACAGCAGACGTATTGCAAAAGGAAAAAGTAGAGCAGAAAAACAGAGATGCCACAAAGAGACAAGAATTGCTGCACACAGCACAGTCATTCAGAAGACAGGACCATACCTAGATATGTGGTTGGTGGGGTGTTTTTTTAAGATTTATAATGGCAAGGGAAGGAAATCCATCCACTGGCATAAACTAGTTCTTAAATTTAAATAATTAATATGAGACTTAATGAGATTTCAGAGCATTTTTCAATTATTAAGCCTCACAACACCTGTTAGATAGATAAGGTTTGTTTTCCTGATGGGGAAACTGAGGAAGAGAAAATTAAGTGACTTACTCTAGGTCACACAAATCAGTGGCAAAGTCAGGAATGAAGTCCTTACTTCCAATTGCATGTTCTAAACAGACTCCCTCCCAGAAAAATATCCCCTTGGGTCAGTCAAATGTTATGTACCATAGTTCACTTAGATATAACTATGTTCTGGGACAGGAAAAAGCTTTGGAGAAACTGTTTCTTCTTTGAGTCAGGAGAGCATCACAGATCTTGAGGCATTAGAAAAACAATTATGTAAAAAGAGACTATGAAAGCCACTGCATTTTTACTTCATGTACAATATCTGAATTTGTGAGTCTGACAATCACAAAAGTGTCTCTAAAAATCTTACCTACACATCTCCCCAGCTATCCTTTAATCACTTCTCCCTGGCAACAGCACCACAAAACAAGCCTTAGGGCTTGTCCACACAGTGCGCTAGTCCACAATAGCGGGATGTAAATTAACGTGCACTAGGGAACTTTTAGTGAGTGCCAGCAGGGTCCGCATAGGCCAGTTAGTATGCAACATGCACATTAGCATTTACCCTCTCTAGGCAGACTAATGCACTGTGTAGACAAGCCCTTATATTATTCTGGGGCAGGACACTGAAAGAATGTTATTCACCCACAATTCTCATATCAGTAGTTAAGATTCCAAAGGTCAAAGAATACGAAGGACAACAATTCACAACCCACCCTATTCAGAATGTTCACCATTGCTTCCAATGAACTTCCATTCAGAAGTCTCTCATAAATACTTAAACTTAACAGACAAGATTCCTTCTCACAAACTAATGGTTGCAGGATCAGAATTTCTTAGTTAAAATTCTAATCTCTGAAATGTCCACTTCCTTGGGTAAAAATCAGAACCTTACTGTTAAATTAAAGCTCTGCATTGTTCTATAGATACAATTTGAAAAAAATCCTCATTAAAGCTAGATTGTGTCCGAGAGTGCCTTGCCCACATTACCTACTTAAACCAATAAACTGGTTTAAACCAAATTTAGAGAGAGGATAAACGCCTCCGTGACTTAGACCTCACAGACAAAGTTCCAGCCTAAAGCAAAGTTTTACAATCTTTGACAATAGCATTTAGTAAATGGAAATACTGACAAACCCCTAATGAAAGCTTTTTGGCACCAGTGGGCTTGCCTGCAGTGCCACCTAGTGGGTCCCAAGAAGAATTACACAGAATCTCAAAACTCAAAAGACAAGAGAAAAAAAATGTAGCCTTCCAGCGAAGTTACCCATGCTGTCCAGCTCCTTCTTTAAAAATGCTGAAGTTGTGGATGAAAGAATTCCTCCTTCTGGCCAGTTTTGTAACACAATTTCAGAATACAAACCACAATCCAGACACATTAGCCAGCTCCCGGCGGGGGTTGCTGCCTTAACAGAAAGATAAAACCTGGATCAACAGAAATGATATGCAATGCCCACTGCACAGAAATTGGCAGTGTACAGTTAGGGAGGCAGAAAGAAAATGCAGGGGGGCTCCTAGGAAGAGAAAAATGAAGAATTCTCACTATTTGATGACTGATGCTCCTGTCTAAAGTAGGAGCAACATAAATTAAATGCACACATAATAACGAACGCAGGAAGTGACATGAAAATCCTACACTGGCCCATTTAGAGCAATGACAGTAGGACATGTGGTGCATAAGGAGGGGAACCCATCCATATCACTATGCTGAAAATCAAACCCAGAGACATTACCCAGGGTCACTGATTACTTATGAAGAGGAGGCATCAGAACAACATTTCCAAATAGTAGGAGGATTCTCAAATGTAATACTGAAAACAAGATAACCTGCAAACACAATTAGGCAAAGCCCCAGGAAGTAATTACACTTCTCTATTTCCCTGTCACACAGTGCTGCTGTGAGGGTAAATTCATTAATGTCTGTAAAGTGCCAGCAAATCCTCAGATGGAAGGTGCTATAAGAATGCAGAGCGCTATGCATACAAATCAATGGCATGATTCACCTAGGCTGAAATAGAAACCACGGGTGAGAGCTGCAGCCAGAGCCCCTTCAGCTTGCTGGGTGCAGATTTAGTGCTTTGAGTTGTGCTTGTACAAGACTTCTGTACTGTTAAAGCACTTAACTGGCTTAGTTTAAGTCAATTTGTATCTACAAGCATAACATTTCAAGCAGTCAGCAGGGACAATTGCTACCCCCATTCCCCAGTGCTCTCTGGGGATGCTAAATTCCCACGGACTACCTGCTTGCCCCATGCAGCTTTCATTCCCCTGCAAAAGTATTAAGCTGTACAAACGGAGAGTTGGCAAGGCTCACAGTCCCCCCCCACCCCCAACAGAATTCAGCAACTCCACAAAGTAGTGAACTGTGTGGGGCTGCCAGGTAGCTTAATGAAGCTTAGCATCACCACAGGGAGATAGAGGCAGCCCCACCTTATTTGAGCTCCTTAAAGACTTATGCTTGTAGAAGCAAATCTGCTTAAAGCTCACTAACTTGGCTGAGCTATAAGCCAATTTACCTCTACAAGTTCCTGAGGAGGTTCACAGCAGCAGGCTCCCCTCCTGTGTACCCTAAGCCTTCAACTGTAGAAAACAATTCACGTGACACAAAGATTCTCCAAGGAGTTTGGACACAAGCAGCAATGTAGAAAACTATGCCCTCCACACAGAGTTTTTTTTCCTCCAATCTCTAATTTCTTTAAGATGGGGATGGGGGTGGGGGAGGAAGGAAATAGGCTGGGGCTCATTATGTGTTCTGCACAAGGGTTATATTTCTTGTAGCAATCACAGCTATAAAGTTAACTACGTTTACTGTGTGGGATACAGAAGTATACCTGCTTCTGCATACTAAATGGAGGTAAGGGCAGGAAAGTACAATAAGGAACTTATTTTAAGTCAACTCAAACAGTTTTCTGAACAATAAGCTGAAATGCTACTTGAGCTTACTTATGTGAAATTAGTTTACAGTTCTAGCTCAAACCTACCTATACAATACTCGGTCTTCACTTCAACTTAAACAAGCTACAGATATTTTTGGGGAGAAAGGTCTGTACCACGCCTTGCCAAAGAGAAAAATTGTGACTGGATCAGTCAGGGTTTTCAATGTTGCTGCACTGTCACAGGGATTAGGTATATTTTCAATAGCTCCCACAGTTCAAGGATTCTTCTGATAAGGGAGAATAGGCTGATATCTCCAAGCAGCGCTGACGCTGCTCAGTACTTTGGCTAATTACTAGCATGCTGGAGTTCTGAGGGAAAAGCAGTAGTAGACTACACCTGGCATACCCTCCAACACTGCTACAGCTCAGAGTGCCTCCACAAGGAGCTGCCACCACATTTGCTGAGCAGGAGTCTCAGCTCTGACCCTGCCCCGATTTGCCACTGCCAGTGGTTTGGGTTACAAGGAAAGACCCAACCTTCCACTAAGCATACAGCAATGTACATGACCTGCAAGAAGAAAGGGAGAGGAGTCAACTAACCCCTCACCTTATTAGCTCTTAAATCCATCCAAATCCATCTCACCAGCTCTTAAGCCAATTAGGCTTGTGGGTGGTTAATGGAGGGAGAAAAAAGGAAGCAACTTAGGAACCGGTCTCCTTTCCAGTAGCAGGTCTTCTGTGGGTATGAGAATTATAGGCATGTGCCGGGGACCCAAAATTATTCCAAGCTATGGGGAAGGCACAAGAAGATGAAGAGACATAAACATAAAAGCAAAATCTTTCATTCTAGGGTAGGGAATATGTTAGAATTCCGTTTGGCTACAATCCTATCACTTTGTTGAGCCAGTGGGGAAAAGACACTTAGAAGTAACATAATTCCCTACTACCACCATCCTTTGATTTCTGTGCCAATTTGAAGGCTGTGTGGGGGCTGGAGGATCTTCTTTCTTTCCTTTCTCCCCCTCCTCCCCCCACCAATAATGAAAATAAAAGCCTAATATCAATCAAAATACATAGTAGGGAAATGCAGTAGTTGTTAGAAAAAGTAATAACTCACATCTATCAGCATTTACAGGTATGAATTTAGTGACCCATCAGAGAGATATGTCTGCTTCCATCTTACCATTCATATTCTCCACATGAGAAGTCATAGATCACTACCTTAAATCTCAGTAGAGAGAGCTAAGCATCCCATGCTACATAATGTTTAAACATATAATACGCAGCCACCACTGCTGGTGCAAAGAATGAGAGCAGTTAGTAAATACTGTGCTAACATTTATTTTATTTTATTTTTATTTTTACATAGAGTGCCTCAACCACTTAGTGAATTTCCTGAATTTTTTCAAACAAGTGATACCATTGAAAGGAAATTAGATATACTGCACTTTAGGTTGAAGCACAGTGTATACCTTCATTACAAGTGTTACGTTATCTCTATAAAACACACAAAATTATTTGATCCTGGGTACTTATCCAGGTAGACAATCTTCCCAAATACAAACACTTCTCCATAGCCTGAATTTAATAATTTGCAGAGGAGCAGGAAAAGGATAAAGCTCTTTAAAGGGGGAGGGGAGGGGAAGTCTCCTCCATGGGGAATTTCTTGCCCTCCCATACTTGCCTGTTGGTAGAATCTGGACTGTATTCACATGTAACTTTGTGAGCCACACAATAAAATATCACCCCACCCTGGATGGTTAGCTGTACCTAGCAAGAGAGGAAGGAGGAAGTAATCTTCACTAGATGCAGGGAAATCTCACATCTTCTCCCTGAGCCCTACTTGATTTAAATACCACACACTGGAACTGACTTATTGTATGTCCTTAGTACAATCTGTATAATAATCCTATCAATACCTGTGTCAGGAGAACTTTAAATTACCATTCTGTGGATATATTTGGATTAGGGCTTGCACAGATACTTCTAGTTCAACCACCTTAATGCAGGATTACAGCTCAGAGGTATTTGTATGAGTGCTGGTACCTGCCCCAGCCACTGTATGTGTGTCATGTTTATCTCAGAGCATACAGGCTGCCTAAATGCAACTCTGACATTTGCTAACCCTTTAGTGATCAGAACTTCGGCAGCCGTTTTTAAAAAGCACATGACAAAATGGGTTTGGAATCATGATTCTCACCTCTGCAGCCTCCTTGATTGATTATCAGCCTGACAAAGTAATTGATAATATTTTCCATTTTAGGACAGGGCCTGTCAGATCTCCATTTCTATAGCACCAATAAAGATTAAACCGCTTTAGTGTGAGGAGCGGGGGGGGGGGGGGGGGAATCAAAATCCATAATATAGCAGTAGTTTCGCATAACACACGAAAATAAATTGGGTAACTACACTTGCCATGTGTTCAGAAAATCAGCAATCGGCATGTCAAATACTCTATATCACGTAATAGTCTAAGGGAGCCTAAGAAAAGCTTCTTGCTTAAGTGTAGAAGCTAAGAAAATGACACAAAACTGTCATTTAAAGAAAAGGTACTAGCTATAAATTTCAAAACAACCTAAGAGAGAAGTGGTGATGGATTCCAGTTCATTGTGCTTTAATCATACATACTCTGGAGCAAACTTGTCCAGTCTCTTGAAGAGATCATTTTTCACTTGCAGGTTCTCCACAATGGCCTCAACCACAAGGTCGGTGCTGTGTACCACTGCTACTGGGTCTGTGCTCACTGTTAGGTTCTTTAAGGTCTTCTCAATGAACTGAGCAGCAGCCTGAAAGGTTAAACAGAAGTCACAAAACCTATTTCTAAAAGGTTTCATTTCTTTGGTATGAAAGTTCTCATAGGTCAATTTATTTCATTGGTCGCTTTTTTGAGCCTTAAAAATATTAGGCGTTATAACTTGCACTATATTTCCAGATCAATTAGAAAGCTTTAAGTTTATGAGAGTACTATACTTCCACAGATGGACTAAACTTTCACAGCAACTCAAGTCTTCTCACAAGCAAGAGATCCTTTATTTCATTCTTTTAGGATGACTGTTCTCCACCCCACCCTTGATTTCAACCTTCAGAATGACAGTTCCAGTAAACAACTGACTTATCACTTCAGTACTGTCCCAGGAGAATCTTGACCTGCCCTCAGTGAAAATGGACTTCTTCAGTTTTAAACCATTATATTGTTTTTCCTTCCATAAGCGAGCTATCTGGTTTCACAGCTCATTGTTATAATTCAAAGCCCTTCACAGACACCTCAGGAAATGAAATGGCTTTCAGGCAACATCCAATGTATTAGAGTTCTCCTGGGAATGGGAACAAAATTTTGAATCTCTTTTGTGACTGCCAAAGCTGTTAATCACTGACACAGTTTATGAGGACAGATCAAACACAAAGGCAGGCTTTTTAAACAAGAGAGAATGGAGACCCAGTACAGCTGAAAACAGACACTTATATACTACATTTTGGGGATCTGAGAACTTGTCTATACAGAGAAATTTACCAGCATAACTATACTACTATAAAAAGCAACTACTCTGTTGCTTTTTACAGATCCAGACTAACACGGCTACCCCTCATATACTACTATAATCATACAGCAATAGTTATACCAGCATAACTCTTCATGTGGACACTTATATTCCAGAATAAGGAGTGCCTTTTCCCAATTTAGCTTATACCGGTTCCAGAGCAGCATAAGCTAAATTGGAAAAAGGCACTCCTTATTCTGGAATACGAGTGTTCCTACGAGGAGTTATACTGCTACAACTATGGCTTGGTCTACCCGGGGGGGAAATGGACTTAAGTTACTCAACTTCAACTACGTGAATAACATAGCTGAAGTCGACGTACTTAGATCTACTCACCGCGGTGAGCTGACGCTCCCCCTTCGACTCCGCCTGCACCTCTCGCTCTGGTGGAGTATCAGAGTCGACGGGAGAGCGCTAGACACAATAAATCGAACCCCACTGGATTGATCGCTGCCCGTCAATCCTGCAGGTAATGTAGACAAGTCCTATAGCTATAGAATTATACTGGTATTTTTATGTTGGTAAATTTTCCCATGCAGACAAGATTATTCCTGCCATGGGCATGTCTACGTGATAGTGCAGACACGGGCTCTGACACACGCTTAAACCCAACCTCCCTACCATCCACACATAAAGCCTTCTAACATATGCTTGTTACCGCCTTGGCTCATGCAAGGGCACAGATAAAAGTGTCTTGCTGTAGCCCGTGTCCCAGCCTTCCCACTTTGCAGTGAGGACATAGCTAAAGCACATGTTGTGGTGCTTGTGTTCTGATAAACCACCAATACTATCCCACAATTCCTGGGGCCTGTATACTCCAGCTCTTCTACCTCCCAACTTCTCACTCATCCCCCATGCATTGAAAGCAACCTGTTAATTTAAATGCAGCTGCTCAACATTTAACCCTTCATTGCATGCAGACTGCTCAACTTCAAACACAGCTGAGCCTTGCTTGTCCAAAAAGCAGAGAGAAGTCCATACCAGGTTTCTTGTCAGTCTATGGTGTGAGGACCGCAAGGTCCAAGATTTTGGCAAAAGCAACAAAAACCAGCACAAGAGCTTGGCAGAATCAGGGATCAACCAGACCACTGTCCAGTACTGAGTGTAAATCATGCACCTCAAGATCATCTACTGCAAAGCAAAGGATGGGAATGATCAGCCAGGGAACTCCCTAGCCACTTTTATTACAAGGAATTCAACCAGAAGCTGGGAACCAACCCCAGTACAGAGTCTACAGTCCTGTCTCCTGAGTCAGGTTGATATGCTTAGAATCCTGGAGGCAGAGAGAAGGACACCACTTGAGTCACAGGAGCAAAACCCTGAACACAGCAGGGTGCTGGCACCAGGTCATGGAACTGGATCAATTAGGGGACATCCTGGGCCCATATTCACAGTAATTGTTTGGGGATGGGTCTGGAACAGCCAGGAGAGGAAGTGACAATGCAGCAGGAGTTGTAGTCTGATAAATGGCACCCAAAATCTTGGTTATTATAACAAGTGGGAGAGATTTCCAGGCTATGACCAATACAATTATTATAGAGAAAAATTACATGCAGGGAGTTGTATTTTACTGAGACCACAAGCCAGGCCATTTCCCCACCCACCCCTCAATTCCTTGTGAGAGCCATGATGGAGGTCAAGAAAGGAAAAAAATTAAAACGAGCACCTAGCGATAACTTTTCACTGATTAGATGGTTATTGTTAGAAAAGGGTATTAATCTCAGCAAGCGTGGGTGCATATTTCACCACGTAGTGCTATGTGTGCAACTCAGTCACACCGGCATGTTGGTTTGAGTTTCATTGCTGCCAGCACTGGTGCAAGTCTGTCTGGATTACCAGTCTTAATGGCTGTGGTGGCTGTATTTTGTCGCCTGGATCCCTGTCCACTCATAGCATGCTGTCCAGTATCGTCCGGGGTGGAAGTGGCAGCGGAAGGTGGTCTGCTCCATAGCTATAAAGCATTTCCATCCTAGTTCAGCATCTTACTGATTTTTGCCTGAATTTTCACTCACTCCTGGCTGGTAAGTGCTTGAAAACTTTTCATGCAGCAGTAGCTATATGTTTGGTCAGATTCCAGGGCAGGGCACACTTATTACAGACAACTCTGTAGCTCACTAGCCCATTCATTTCCTTGGCAGGCCTTTCCACCTCTGTTGGACAGGCATCAAACTAGATGTCTTGGGGAGCTGAAACACAACCAGCAACCAGGAAAAGTGTCCGGGATGAAATGCTGCAGGACATTGTGGCCATGGCAGATGAGCAACTTGTCTTCCAGAGAAGGAAGGAGGATTGGAAGGTTCAGAGAGGGAGGGAGACAACCAAGTTGGAAGAGAAAATGGTGACATCGTTCCTTGATCATGAACAGAAACTGAGGGAGAAGGACCCATGTGAGAGGCTGCTTGCACTCATAGCCTCCAAGCATCAAGTCCTAGCTCCAGCAAACACAGAATCCCCATCATGCTACCACTTCCTGCAGCCTGTACAGTCACTGGACAATTCAGGGGTTCAGTGGGCCATGAACCACTCACGGAACAGTACATCTACGGACATCCCACACACACTCCACCAGGGCAAAGGAGAACACACACACAAGAGACATTCAGTTTCACTACTGGTACAACCGTAGTGGTTGAACTTAAACAGTTTGCCACTTCTGTCTGGCTGTTTGCTCAGTCTGCTCTTTTGGTGTGGTTGTTTGGTTGTTTGTTTTGGCTTTTTGATGGCAGCTGGGATGCCAAGGATTTTTCAATGTAATTGGAATGAATATTTTTCAATAAACTATTTGGATTGCAAAAAGAATAATTCTCAATGTTCTATCCAAAGGATTTATTAAATCCAGAAGAATCAAAATCCATAATCTAGCAGTAGCTTAATGCCTACATACAATAAAGCAGTGGCACATAAGCTGCAATGTACCCAGTTTGTTAGCATGTTAAATATCACATCCTCTCATGCATAGCACCCTGTGAACACACAAGGCATCCCTGATTTCCCTTGCCTGTCCGGATCCAACCTCAGTAGTGCCAGGTGCATTGTCTACTTGTTTGTACCAGGCTTACAAACCAGCAGCATCCTGAGTCCACTTCAGGTGAAAACATTCTCCATTTTGCCTTGCAGAAATCGTGCAGTGGACAACAGGACACAATAATATGGATGGCACTAACAACACTGACATCCAAATGTTCTTACAGACAGACTAGACGGCCGTTTTGGTCCCTTCTAACCCTATGGTTCCATGATTCTAGTCCCATCTTGCTTTGAGTCTGCCAAATGTGCAGTCCACCACATCCAGCAACTCCTGAATCTTCTTTTGCCAAGTCCTCTAACTAGGGTATAGTTTCATGAACCATCGTAGAAGAGGGTATACAAGGTCTCCTAATATAACAGGGGGCACTGAGACCCCACTGATAACAATTTGGGAGGTACATGGTTCCCACTTGTCCAAAATGGTAAGTGCCTGATCCCCACAGAACCCTGGCATTTCACAGTGTTCATGGCATCGCCGCAGAACCAATACATCTCAGTGTTCAGGAATCTGTCTCTGTGGTTGACTAAGGCCTGCAGAACAATGGAGTATTACCTTTTGGGTTGACATATTCATCTGCTCCTGGTGGAGGGCACATTATGGGCATCTGAGTGCCATCAATGGCCCCAATACAGTTTGGAAAGCCCACTCTTTCAAAGCCAGCAATTATTTCAAGCACATTAGTTATGCCCACCACTTTTGGGTAAGCTGCAATCCTGATACAAAGGGAGAACAGATGTCTGCTGTAAAATGCAAGGCTATGCTTCTCCCTTCCCCCATGCAGCGACTAAAGCAAATCTATCTGAGGTTCCTTAAATGGTATAATTACAATCCTGTAATCTCTGCTTCTGGGTAAAGTTGGTATATAGCACTTTACGATGGTTTAAAGAAACCTTACTATTAGGTAAAGATAAATAATGTACCACTTAAACTTTGAGCTTTAACCTTATTTTTCAAAGACTTCCCAGCATTTGAGGTTAATCTGTCATTTAAGACTACAATCTGAAAAACCAGAAAAAGACATGATGCACCAACTTTCCCGATCAAAAAACCCTGAAAATATTTTAACTTCTTATCTTCCTAGCTTTTTGAATGCATTTTTAATACTATTCTATCAATCTGATTCTCCTGTATTCATCTGTGCACTAATTGCCAACAATCACAACATTAAAATAGTAATTCTATCAAATTCAATAAAGTTTGTCTAGTAGTTATAAATATCAAGATGTCACCTCAGGCTTGTCTGCAAACATCTTCTTTGTCATTCTTTTCAAACTATCCTCAATCCCTTTCCTGGAGTTCTTCAGGATTTCATCTGTCTGGTCCACTAACACCACAGTGTGACCAGTTGCTGCAGCAACCTGGGGAAAAGGGAGTGGAAGAAAGGAGCTATTAATGTAAAAGAGACAAGTCAATTGGGCTAATAGGAGGGAAAATGAGAAAGGGGAGGGGAGAAAATTAAATTTAAGCAGTTACTCCATAGGATAAAGAGAACTGAGTTCATATCAGATAATCTTGATTTTGTATTTGGCACCTAAATATCGGCTCATCTATAAACAATATTAAAAAAGAGAGACTGTCAGTTTAAAATCTTAAAACACACCTAATGTTCTTACTTATGTTACAAACAGCTCAGATTATTACAACTCAATCTTAAAAAGTCAGCTTTTTACTATATATGCTACTTCATTATTTATTTGCAGTGATGTTGCAGCTGTGTTTGTCCCAGGATATACGAGACACAAGCTAGGCAAGGTAATATCTTTTACTGGACCCTGTTGACGAAAGATCCAAGCTTTCGAGTTTCACAGAGATCTTCTTCACATCTGGAGAAGGAAACCAGAGTGTCTGAGCTAAATACAAGCTGGGACAGACAGCTAAACATAAGGTGTTAAACACATATGGTGGGAGACCATTTAAAATGAAGTGGGCAATTAAGGGTTAGCAGGCAGTGGGGTGTGTTACAAATTGTTGTCATGAGATATAAAACCAGTGTCTCTGTTGAGTCCATGATTTTTAGTGTCTAACAAAGTTATGACTAAGTTCCCAGGCTCGCCTTTTAAAGGTGTTGTGCAGGTTTCCCTAAAGGATGAGTACTGAGATGTCAGATATGGAGTAGCTGCTTTGTGAAAAGTGTTTGCCCACATGAGATATGGTATTTGTGTCTTTTTAGATCATTTTTCTGTGAGAGTTTCTCTAAATCTGACTGTCAGATTTCACCCACATAGTTTTTTGGGGATTTGATGCACTGGATGAAGTACACCACATGATTCTTGAAAGGTGTGCTGTGGGGGTGGGGGGTGTTGATCACTATTCACTGTTTATGCATTTGCATTCTTCTCATGTTGGACAATGAAAAATATTAGTTGATTTCATTTGCAGGTTTCTATGCATTAATACAGTGCTGCACTGTTGGGTTGCAAACCCTGCTAGGAAACATTAATTTGTTGAAACATCTGTTTTCACTGAAATTTTTTTTAAAGTAACACACATTTCTTTTGGCCTTTAGTTCTGTATAAGCTTTTTCCACCACCTGGAACTGCTCTCAGTTGATCAAGTTTTCATAGATTTGAGTGACAGTGTAAGACAAGACTGCTTCTTTATTTCCACCACTGCCATGGTGTAAGATTTCAAAAATTCCATATATTGTAATTTATCAGGCTTGAGACACAACTTCTACCACCACTGTGCTAACTCCTCCTTCACATTTCATCTATTGCAAATTACTTGTACACCAAAACAAGAACTACAAGGATGCTATGAAGAAAAGGTGCAGTTAGAAGGCACCATACTGATGGTCAAGGACAAAAGATGGTTATAACATTCTACATCAGTGGTTGCACTAGGGATCATGTCCAAGTTTTCCAAACGGGTCTGCACTCCATTTGAAATTTTTTAGAGATCCAGAAATGTAAAAAGGTTGAAAATCACTGTTCTACAAGGCTGCATTGCAATCTGCTATAACTATGTATTCCCTGTCTTTTGTTTAGTCTTTCTATATGGTGCTGAACAAATTAATGCTTCCAAGTTGGACAAAGAAATGATGCAACAAAAATTCCCTTGAACTAATGTATTGTTTTCTAAGGTCCTATATTAAAATACAGCAGGTGGCAGAGACTACTAGAGAGAAGGGAGTTATTAAAAAGACTACCACCTCTTTCAGGCCCTCACTCTTACCACAGCCACATTCACAGTTTCTTCTTTCAAAAAAGAGAAGAAAAACAGGAAGAGGTGCTGGTCAGTTTACTGTAGTAACATTGCACTAATGGTACTTTCCATCCAAGGAGCCAAAGCTTTTTACAAACAGTCAATAAGAAACAAGACAACCCTGAGAGTTAAGTAGCACTGTCCCCATTTTATATGAGGAATTGGTAGAAAGAAATGTGAGTTGCCTGAAGTCACACACGGTCCATGTGGCAAAATCAGGAATAGAATAAAAAATCCCCATTCCTGATCCTATTGTGACAGAATGTACTCTTGTATTCACACCCTCCACCAGTGGTTCTCAACTTATTTACCATTTTGGACTGCATATGCAGCTCTCTCTGTTACACATGGGCCGCATCCACACAATATATATACTACCTGCATGGCCCTGAGTGTACCAAAAGGGGCGCTGCTATGCACTGCTTGGGCTACAGGTTGAGAAACACTGCCTTACATACTATTGTAATAATCTTTGTACAAATCATATCTTTTGAGGTATTATTTAAAAATTCAATTTGCTGGTCGTTATTGTCCTGGTAAAATAGTAGTGGCAACACTGCATGTGAAGTTACAAGATTCCACTGTGTTATTAACACATGTTCCAAACGGAAGTTGAGAAACAAGTCTATCCTAAACAAAGAAATATGTGCCCTGCTTAATTTGCATTTAAGCAGTAAACAGAGGCATCAAGCAGGAAGGGAAACAAAGGAATCTCAACAGTTGAGAAAAAAGCAGCAGGGAACATCCTTCCACATACTTTTTGTCTCCTGGTACTGAGCTGGAAATGTTTTTCAAGAGGGAGGGGGGAATTGAAACTATAAAAAGGAAGGAGAAACACACCAAGGGACCACTCACCCCCTGCCTGTCAATTCACTGCATCTGAAGGGACAAAACAGCTGTTGGACTAGTGGGGTGGAAGCGGGAGGGTCTTGATATAAGAAGTTTGATCAGTAAGACTACTGAAAGCATGTGGAGAGAAAACTTTTTTTAATTTAAGTTTGTTAAATTAGGCACCAATAGCATTTTTCTTTATTTTTCTTGTGATCAATTCTGACTTTTATGCCTCATTACTTCTACACACTTAAAATTTCTCTCTTTGTAGTTAATAAACAAATTTTATTATTTTATCTAATCCAGTGTGTTTAAATTGAAGAGGGTGGGAAACTCCATTTGGGGTGATAAGTTGTGTGCATATTATTTCTGTTAAAGGAATAACAGGCTTAATATAACTTGTATTGTCCAGGAGAGGGCTGGGGAGTACAAGACACATATTTCTGCAGGAAAATCGAGGATTGGATGTGTGTTGGGATTACCCTGCAGTATAACCAAGGCTAGTGAGAGCAAGAGTGTAACCCAAGTGAAGTTGGTAGGCTGCAACTGCACACAGACACTGAGGGTGGGGCATGCATGCTGGACGGCTGTTTGTGAGTTATTGTAAAGCAAAGTATTGCAAGGCAAGGGTGAAACAGTTGCTCCTTAGTCTGGATTGTACTGTATGTCACACCTATATTTGAGCAACAGCCAACCTCCCCCACTCGCAGTACAGAAAGGTTTAAAAGAAGGCATCTTCCAAAGCCTTAAAAGAAAAAACAAGTCACTGCAAATAAAAAATGAAGTGTTGCTCCCAGGCAGTACCACAGGCTCTGGGATAACCCCATATTTATAATTACAATAGGATGCAGTGAGCACAAGGAAGCAAAGACACCCAAAGCATCCCTTCACCCTGAGGACTTGGATTCCTGCACACTAGGGTCTCTGTCAAGAACCATGCCTGTTTCTCTTTACAAACAGTTGCCAATAAGAGTCATAACATGTAACAGAATTCACAATGGCCTTCAGTTGTCTCTCTGGACTAATGAATTTTAAATAGTGCGCACATTCCTGAAACTTCAGAGAACATATTTATGGATTTCACCAAATACCCATGTGGCACTGCATTTATTGAGAAAGGCCTTGAAGGCTTTTTCAGAAGAAATCCCAAATTCCAGTGATAAGGGTGTGAGAAATTATTTTTATAGAGAAATTAAAGTTATAGATAACTAACCTCACTTTAGGTAGCAGACAAATGCATGGACCTCCTTCCACAATAGATGCAACAAGAATATCAGAAAAAGCTATACCTCTGAGGGAGCACTACTGCGTTGTTAGAACAGGAAATCAAAAGTTAGGAACTCCTGGGATTTACTCCTAGTTTGCTTTGTGACCTTGGGCAAAACACTTTACCTTTCTGTGCCTGTTTTCCTGTCTGTAAAATGGGGAAATAATAGCAACCTACCTCACAGGAGTGCAGTATGGCTTAATTATTGTTTATAAAGTGCTTTGAGATCTGCAAATGAAAGGTGCTATAGATGTTCAAAAGTATTATTTTCCTTGTAAAATAAGTAAATATATCTGAAATAGTCCTTTCCCTGGCTTAGCAATCAGCCATTTGATGGATAAAAATGTTAAGTATAAAGTGAACTTTACAAGTCAAAGGCTATAATGGCTGAACACTCTGGGAAAACAAGCAAATCCCATTTAAATATTAACCCACTGTAAAACACTACAGATTACAAATAAGGCTACAGTATCTTAGGAAAATGAAATTTAGTTCTCTCGCTATTTACTGAGACTGTCAATCAATCTGTTCCTTGTCAAGCTGGTACTAAATCATTTTTATAGGGCTTTCTTCTTCTGCCTTATCAGTCAGGCAGTATGTGAAAGATTCACAAGAAAAACCCAAACTTCGTACTTTTCCGTGACAAATACAGATTGGAGAATTGCGAAAAACGCTCTGAACACAAATATACATTGGAAAGGCACGGCCTGTATTAAAATTAAAAAAAAAAAACCCATCTACTTATTTTGTACCTCATAGTGTTGCAAGTAATCCCTCTAGTGTGATCCTGCACTGCATGTCTCTCTCAGAACCCCATTGGCTTCAGTGGGACAGCAAGGGAGCTAATTTCAAGACTAGGGTCTAAGATTACTATAGCAAAGATTTTAAAAATATTTGTTTTTGCAGTGTTTGCAGTTTGACCACACTTTGTGTAGTTACCGTTTCCCCTACATAGTCAGTTTCTCCATTGTTTTGTCAAACCCCCATAAACATTTTAAAAGACTGGAAAATGTTACTGTATAATCACAAAACAGGGTAACTCAGCCGTAGGTGCAACACCTGCAACTACTTTTAATTCATTTTTTGAAAATGGACCAACTTACATGTTTACTGTGTCCCTACTGAAGCTGAATCCAATTAATATCTCTTCTAATACTAACGTGGAGCACAAAGGGGATGAAGAAAATTAATGCATCAACTATGCTGAACAGGTTGTTGCAGTTTCTCACATGTTTTTATGACTAGAGAAGAGATGACCACGTACAGGTTAGAACATACTCAAAAGTTGAACAGAGTGTTTATGTAAATCCAAAGTCCCAGGTTATCAGATGTTTAAGAACAAAGTTTTGAAGACCTGCCTACATAGGACATTTATGGAGCTAATTATGCTCAGAGTTAAAATATCAAGCCAAGTTACGTGACTCATGGTAGAAAGACAGCCTGTGGTAGAAACGACAAGATATAACAGAAACTATAAGAGCGAAGATGTGGCAGAGGCAGCGTTATTTATATTATGCTAATCCTCAGGGGCCCTAATCAGGATCAGGGCCCCAGGGTAGTAGCTACTGTACAGATACATACCAGGATACCTGCTCTCAAATAATCTATGACACTTAATCTACAGTAGGGTTACCATACGTCCGGTTTTTCCCAGACATGTCCGGCTTTTCGGCAATCAAACCCCCGTCCGGGGCGAATTGCCAAAAAGCCGAACATGTCCGGGAAAATGCCGGCCGGGCACTTCCCCTCCCGCGGCGGCTCTGCTCCTCCCCTGACTCTTCGGCTCTGTTTAAGAGCCGAGCTGCCCGAGTGCTATGGGCTTCAGGCAGCCCCCTTGCCTCCGGACCCCAGCCGCCAGCCGGGCACTTCCCCTCCCGGGCTCCGGCGGTGCAGGGTCCAGAGGCATGGGGGCTGCCCGAAGCCGGTAGTGCTGCCCGCTCCGGCCGCAGCGGCGGCTCTGCTCCTCCCCGACTCTTTGGCTCTGTTTAAGAGCCGAGCGCTACGGGCTTCGGGCAGCCCCCGTGCCTCCGGACCCTGCGCCACCGGAGCCCAGGAGGGGAAGTGCCCGGCAGGGGGCGCAGGGTCCGGAGGCAAGGGGGCTGCCCGAAGCCCAAGCGCTACCGGCTTCACGGTTTGCCGGGCAGCCTCCAGACCCTGCACCCCCGGCCGGCGCTTCCCCAGCGCAGTTGGTGCCCGGGAGGGGAAGCGCCCAGCCGGGGGCACAGGGTCTGCACGGCAAACCATGAAGCCGGTGGCGCTTGGGGGCCCTTTTCGCGTGGCTGGGAGTGGGAGGGAGCGGAGTTGGGGCGGGGAAGGGGCGGAGTTGGGGCAGGGCTGGGGGTGTGGGAAAGGGCCCCGTGGAGGGTCCTCTTTTTTTATTTGATAAATATGATAACCCTAATCTACAGTGGCTAGGATAACAACTGGCTGAAGCGGTCCGGGACGAAGTGGGAAGAAACAGCAACAAAGCCAGGAGTAGTTAAACAGGGGCCTGCTCTCCCTCCACATGCACATGACCCCAGCGCGCATGGAGAGGAGCACAGCCAGCCAGGCTCGCTCCCGCAGGGCAAACTACCAACTCGGCAGGGAGGCGCAGAGCTGCACGGAGAGGACACGCCGCCCGCTCCGGAGGCGGAATGCAGCCACCCCGTGCCGTGGCCGGGGGCGCAGAGGGGCAGGCAGGCCCGCCCCGCCCCCGGGAGCTCCGCGTGAAGGGATAACGCAGGCCACGGCGCCCGGGCTGCAGTTCAAGGCGGACCAGGAGCAGCTTGGGCAGCCCACGAGCCCGGGCACCCCGCAGCGGTGCTTCCCGCTGTCCCTGGAGACACGGGGCGGGCCGAGCGGGGCAGAGACTCTTGGGGGCGGGGGGCGCCCCTTGCTACCCGCCCCGGGACTCCCTTCCCCAGCGGGGTGAGGCCCGGCCTGGCCCCGCCGCTCACCTGGGCGATGCCCGCGCCCATCAGGCCGCCCCCGATCACGGTCACATGCTTCACGATCAGCTTCTTGGCGGCCGCGGTGGCGGCGGAGGACGCGAAGCGCACGAAGCGGCGCGTGGCGAAGGCCATGGCGAGCGGAGTGAGCGCGTGGGGGCGCGGCCGCCAGCAGAAGCCCCGCTGGGGGGCGGTGTCACGGGCAGGGCGGGGCCGCGGCAGCCTCTGGCTACGCCCACTCCGGGGCCTCGGGCCCGGCCCCGGGGCGCACCCCCTGCGACAGCTGCCAGCCCGCGGCCGTCGAGGGCAGCAATCGCCCACACGCCCGTGCCCAGCCAGGGGGCAGCCCGCCCGGCCCGGCCCCGCCCCGGGGCAAGAGCCATCCGCGTGGCAGCCTGGGCCAGATAATAGGCAGAGTGCCCTCAACGTGGGCAAGAGCCCTCCCCCCCCCGGCCTTGAAAGCGCAGTGCAGCGGCCCTAAAGGCATGAGCTTCTGCCATGCCACCCCCCGCAGATGATCACGAACCAGCCTTACTTCATAATAAACAGCAAAAGGCAAAATGTGTAAAAAAATAGGTAACATTTGCCCTATGCATCAAAATGCATGTCCCTTTTTCTTCTCTTTGGTGGATCTACAAGCCATGGCTGGCAGGAATGCTCATGCTAGAGATAAGGGTCAGTACAGCCAAGTCATCTTTCACTCTTATACGAGTTTAAAAAAAAAAGAAAATTGCATATAATGGAGGCCCTGATTTTGATTCTTAAAGGTTTTACTACCTTTATAAAGTGAATGAGGTGTTCTGAGGGAAGCTTAGTGCTTTCCACATTGCCATTACCGATTTTGATTCCTCAAAGGGTTAAAATAGCAACAAAAATCCCATGCATGTTCAAAACAGGCTGTGTGGTGGAATCTGCTACTGGTGGACTCAATGAAATAACTGCCTAAGATACATACACTAGCAAAGGTCAAATTTTATTGCATACAAAGGTATCATAACTGCTGTTACTGATTACAGTAATTCCTCACAGTGAGATGTATGCTATTACATAGAACAATCAGTAAGTTTAGGCTAGTAAGTTTTGTTGTTAGTTCTAATGGGCAGAAAAAAAAAATGGATCCCTTATTTAAGAGGTGATCCTTTCTTTGTAGGATGCTGAAGATTGAATTATGCCAGGCACCAAGCTCCATCCATTCCCACTGACTTTACTCAGACTTCAGGGCACTCAGGAAACAAGCTTTAAACATGATTATTTATAATCATTTAATTGGAATTTTCTTCTACACCATAATAGATCTCGGAGGCAGGTTTTGATACCATCAATTGAAGTAAAAGCTTAGGGCCTGAGTTACACATATAAATAGGGTACAGATTCAGGCCCTCAAAAGCTGATTGTATAATCCTATTTGACATGTTCAAAATAAATTGAACCATTTTTGCTTGTACATGACAAGCATTACCCAAATGTTTGGTGAGTTGAAAAGATTGTTAAACATTTGTAGGAAATACTGAGTTTGTGTAAGAAAGAGATACAAAACATTAAATTCACAGGAACACAGTTTAAAAAGAAAACAAAAAATATTTGGCATTTTGCATCTGTTCAAGGCAAGCAATAAATTTTACATTCCCTTTTACCCAGCTTTTTCCGTGATTGAGAAATCTGTTTTACCAGCAACTGCCCTGCCATGAGACCATTCTAAAGATTTTAGCTCAACCTCAGTGCTGGCACAAGCATACTCAACTCTACTGGCTTATCCCAGTGATTACATTAACTTTGGTATATAGGGGAATCTCACTTCTCCCTCTCTAATCTACTAAAGGACAGCCTGAGCAAGCACCAACTGCAGTACTGCCACCACCAAAGTGTTTATTTTTTAAAAAATATTATGATGGGTTACTCCCCATTCCGGGGTGCCACCTGAGGTATTGGGTACCAATGAGCTCACCTATTCCACCAGCCTGGGCTCCCTTACCTTGTCCTGCTGAGCGAGGCCATCAAGCCTCCTCCAAACACACTGTACAACATAAACAAATTGAAATTCGCCCTCTCCCTCAATGTGGAGAGAGATATACACTGTTCCACACACACACACAAATTCCACAAACTGGGATTAGCCAAAATAAAACAAGTTTATTAAGCGATCATAAGGGTTAGCAAATAGATCAAAGTAGAATACCTCAGTAAATAAACAAACAAAGGCCACAAACTGAGCTTAACACACTAGATAGGTAGGATATAAATTAGCAAATTCTCATGCTGAGTGATAACCAGGCTGGCAGACTCTTAAGGCACAAGTTGCCTTGGCTTTCTCACATTTTCACACACAGGCTAAAGATCCTTCCAGCCTGGGACCACCACTTCCCACAGTTCAGTCCTTGCCCCTTAGCTGTTTCCAGGTATGTTGTTGCAGGGAGACTGAGGTCCCCCTATGATGTCATTGTCCCCCCTTTTATATCTTCTTCCGATTTTCTGTGACCTGGGTCAAACAGTTCACATTGTGTAGTGCTATCTCTGAGAGTCTTCAACTGTACACAATTCCTGGGGTAAGCCTTGTGTGCATTTCCTCAATAAGTCATTAATATTGTTTGGCCTTTTTACTGTTGTACCTGAGAGGCTGCTTGTGGTGCTTTCAAACTCACAGCATGTTACAGTAACACACACATAGCCAAACTTCATAACTTCACATACAATGATAGCACATACAATCCAATGAGATATTAATGTCTAGCAGATCAAGACTTTTAGAATGACATCTCACAAGACATACTTGGTACAAAACACATCCTAATTACATGACAGTGGTGGATATTGGGATGTCAGGGTGTCACAAGTATACTGTGTTTTTATTTGCTTTCAAATGCTTGCTTGGGCAGCTTATTATTTTGGGGAAGTTCTACGGCTTATGATATAAAGGAGGTCAGACTAGATCCAATGGTCCCTTCTGGCCTTAGAATCTATGTAGTGTTTTGAATCTGTTGAGTTACACTTGGATCACACTTTCAGGCTTTTCTTCCCAACCATATGTATAATTTTTTTTTTTTTTTTAATTACAATCTGAATCACAAGAATGTAAGTGCTGGACTTTAAGAAAAACACCTAGTATTGAGAGAGAGACTCTATAAAATCCCACCAATTAGCAACATACTGTGACAAAGTTTATTTGAGCAATTCACTAAATTAAGTTGGTTCCTCAGAAGAAATTAAGTGCACTCATCTTTGGCATTTTGTGCTAAAAGATCACTACAACAAAAGCCGGTTTTGAGATACAGATGAGGTGCTTTGTTCCTTAGTAAACTTTATCTGATTGAAGATTATTCAGGACTATAGCTGAAAACAAGCTTCACCCAAACAGAAATTCTATTGCTCAGTATTCATCGATATGAACTGAACGCCTGCACTGAGCTCACCCAAGCTCTGCCGGAGGGAGATTTTACCAAACACTCAAATCCTATTCACATATGCAGAATAATATTAAGCAAAAGCAGCAAAGCTCCCTAGTCAGGACTCCCAGGAGCACAAGAGAAAAAGAAGATCCGCTTCTCTTCAGCCAGGTGGACCCCACAGTATTTTGTATGAAAGACGTGAGGAGGGGAGAGCTCTCCTATTAGGTTCAGTAGGAGAAACAGAACTGCTCTTACCTTATCTGATGCATGTCTTGATAATCTCTCTCCTGACTTTCCAAAATGCTGCTGCTGCAACCAAACATACACCCCCATCACTAACTTTCTACTCCTCTTCCATTTTAAATTAAAAAATCCTGTCTCCACAGGATCATCAAGTAACAGGGTGGGGCAGCCTACATGGCATCAATTAAAGTTATCTTCTATACTATACAGATTATTAGCTCTTTAGGGCAGGGCTCATCTTTTCATTCAGTGTTTGTACAATGCCTAATACAAGGTGGTCCTGGTTCATGACTAGGGCTTCTAGGTGCTACAGTAATACAAATAATAATATAAAATGATTATGATTTTGGTACAGACAAGGTTCCAATTCTTGGAGCTATTAAGGTGACACTCCCAGTTCCTATGTTCCCTACTCCAAAGTGTGGTGTTGTATAAACAGTAACAATAATAATCTTTAATATTCTTGCCATCAGGGCCAGCTCCAGCATTTCTGCCGCCCCAAGCCAAAAAAAAAAAAAAAAGCCGCGATCGCAATCGTGACTGGCGGCGGCAATTGAGGGGGGGGGAAGCTGCGATCGGCGGCGGCAGGTCCTTCGCTCCTAGAGGGAGTGAGGGACCTGCCGCCCCCGAATTGCCACACATGCCGCCCTTCTCCCTTGGCCACCCCAAGCACCTGCTTGTTAAGCTGGTGCCTGGAGCCAGCCCTGCTTGCCATGCTAAATGGGTAATTTGTCATATGGTCTGCTTGGCTTGAATGGTATCTGAAGTAGGCAATATAGCCCACTGGCATGTAAGTTACTTTAGCATACTGTGCCAGAGCGTGACCCTATTCAACTTGTTTGCTCTCATGAAGTTACTAATTTAGTTATATATTTACAAAGGCCATGTCTACATTATGGAGACTATAGTATCACAGCTTTCTCACTGTACATATCCTAGCATAATCCTGTAGTGGAGAGAGCCTACACTGATGGAAAAATTTTTCCTTTGTTTTAGGAACAGCACCTCCCTGAGCAACGATGGTAGTTAGGTTGACAAGCATAGATCCAGCTGTGTCTTGTTCATAAATTGTATAGTCAATTGCTTAATCACACTTTGGTTTATTATTTCATTATGAAATATATGGTCAAGAGACCATATAAAATAACCACTCAGTGAGATTTATTAATATGGTACAGGAAAAAGATTCTATACAACACCCGTCTCTGAGGAGCCGTCCAAGGCAGCGATGTTACAATCACCTTATACAGAAGGTGTGCTCCTCGAGTTACACTTTTCAGCTGCCATTATTTACATGATTTTACAAGTTACATTTCCCTACACGTAAAATCCAACTCAAATCCACCTATGCATCACTAAAATCCAACCCATCCATTTGTTCCAGTTCCCTAACTTCTTGTTCTGTTCCTTCCTTATCTTTGTTTTGGATACTACCATTCCAGGTACTTTTGCACGAAGGCACTTTCCTAGCTTTGTACTATGACAGAGAATGAACGTATCTCGACAAGTTTCCTAACTTTTTGCACCAAATGCTTACTTCAGCAAATGCAAAGTGTTATGGGGTACTTAGAATAAATTAACAGGATTCTGGTATAAGACAGTTTAGACTAGATCACTGTTATAATATTTATGCTTAATGCCTATTATTTTTTAATATATAATATTTTTATTTATTTATTTAGATGCTGGCTAGCATATATTCATCAACAGTTTACACTGAGATAAGTGCAGCATAACTATGGTGCTGCAGTACATGGATTTTTCACAGCTCTAAGTGCTATAGCTATACTGACCTAAATTTTAAGTCTAGACCAAGCCTAATTCTATTATATTTAAATCTTGTGTATGTAAACCCCCACAATTTTGCAGTAAGATAGTAGGTCATACAGGTAAAAATTAGGCCAAGTTAATCTTATAGTAGCTTTACTTTAATATTTCCAATGCTAACAGCAGTCAAAATTCCCCTAGGAGTACAGAGGGGAGCAAGTAATCCAATGTAAAATTATGAATATAAGTATCTGCAATTTACACTAGTTGTGAAGTAAGTTCAGCCTACAAAAGCAATGGGCTAGGGGCTTTTTACATCCCTCTATTCCACCCAAGCTCCCGCTGTGCCACCATTGATCCTGTTCCATTTCAAAAGACTCTCTGCAACACCCGTCCCCCATCTCTCATGCCAAGGTACCCCATTTTCTCCCAGGCCAGGGGCTCTGTGCACCCCTATTTCCCCCCCCCCATTCCTCTTTATTCCCCACTCCACCATTCTTCCTTTTTCAGGGTGTCAACATTTTTCTACTGGTTTGGAAGGATGGGCAGCACTAAAATGAGAGAGATTCTTATGCTGGCATGTATTAATGTCTAGCATCAAACAATTATAGAGGTGGTTGAAGCTGATAGCTCTGCTAACCAAACGTCGAGGCGCTACTATGAGTCTCCTAGTGAATAAAATGGAATGTGTAATAGCTTTGAAAAAGACATGATTAAAAATTAAACAAAAGATTACAGTGAAACTAATTCTCAAGTTGCATAACTGTAGGCACCATTTTTTGCATTCAGCAATAGATATATAGAGGGCACATTCAAGATTTATCAGTCACAAAAACAATTTAGGTCAATATTGCACAATCCAGTTCTCTCAGCTTACGTCTGTTACCAATTTACCTTTGCTCCACAGCAGAAGGGTATAAATTACACAAACAAGAGTAATTTACTTCCTCTGGGTCATGCAGTTTCTAGTCTCTCTCTCAGGAACTTGTAGAAGCCTTAATTTTATTTGCCAGGGATGAAAGGCCTTTGTGTCAGTTGCAGCAGCAACTAGTGTTTGGGCAGATGTGATAATGGTTACCCTTATCTAGTGTATGTATAGCAGCACGTCACATCATGCAGCATTGGATTCTATGTACGATCAGAAGCTAGAACTCTCAAGGGACTATTTGTAAAATAACAGTTTTCAGAAGTAATATGACATTTTACATACCAAATTTCTCTGCAGATCACTAGTTTAGAAGGCAGACTGCAGCAAGAGCACACGACAATCTATGTGCAATTCCATATAATCAATATGTAAGTACCTATTCCTATTATTTTATGTGTAATTTCTTTGGATTCTGCCAAAATTTTAAAGTGCTTACCCTCTACATAAGAGGATAAGTGTATGTACTTTGTATAATCAGTCAGTTGCATAGCCAGCATTATCATGGTGTTTGGGTAGGCACAGGGCTGGCTCCAGCATTTCTGCCGCCCCAAGCAAAAAAAAAAAAAAAAAAAAAAAAAAAAAAAAAAAAAAAAGCCGCGATCGGCGGCGGCAGTTCAGCGGCAGGTCCTTCGCTCGTAGAGGGAATGAGGGACCTGCCGCCCCCGAATTGCCGCAGGTGCCGCCCCTCTCCCTTGGCTGCCCCAAGCACCTGCTTGTTAAGCTGGTGCCTGGAGCCGGCCCTGGGTAAGCATTTAACAGAAGTCAGATAAAAAATTATCAGCATTTTATTGTAGCTTTGCAACTGACGATTTCTAGGATAAGGATTTTCAGACAAATTCCAGCTGTGCAGGAACCTCTTCACCTCAACCTCCTCTAAGGAGATTTCTTGTGTATGGTAAGAGGGGTAATTAGCAAAATTCATATAGCCAAGTCCAGATTGGTGAGCCAACGGGTAGTCTCAGAAATGGCTTGATACAAGCTAAAATACCACTGGCAAATGACTGAAGTGGGCACTGACTTACAGACTGGTCCCACAGTTTGCAACTGGGTTACATAGACACATTGTGCATTGTTTCATCTTCCAGAGACGAGAGAGTTGACAGCGTCTACCATGTGATGTTCTCAAACAGTTCAATGTGGACCACTGTTTTTGGGGTAGATTGAAGCCTAGAAGTTCTTTTCTAGAATCTGGTGTTTGAGACATTATCCCAAATTTTTTTCCAGTGGGCCTCAGTATTGAGTGAGGACAATTTAAGAGCTTTACCCATTCCCAAAAAGAATGGAGAGATTTCAGGCATGTCTTTGGAAGGTTCCAGAGGTCCTCATGAACTAGTAAGTTCAGGTTGGACATGGTTCACTTGTACTTACAAGGTGTGTGTGTGTGTGTGTGTGTCTCGGTCTCTCTCTCTCTCTCTGGATCTTGGATGAGAGTGTATGTGCCAGAGTAGGCAACCATTGAATGGGTGTTGATTTTCATGTGTGTTATAATTCTCATTGTAGTATTAAGCTGCCTGTCCAGATCGATGTGCAATATTTAGCAATCAAGAACACATGCTAGATGCACTGTTTGAAGTGTCCACATGTAGTGGCCCCCCATGTTGTGTCTACATGGTTTTTGGACAAAGCTAGTCTTCGCTTTTTGCATATCTTCTTCAGATGAACTTTAAAAGTCAAGCTTCTGTCCAAAGTTGCACCCAGGGACTTTGGATAGGGTTCATTTTGGACCTGTTGATCGCTGAAGGTCAGACTAAGTAGTTCCTTGGCAGCTTTGTTGTTTAGGAGAAAGGCAGTTACCAAGATTTTTGGAGGAGGCATTGGGGCCGAGTTTCCAATATTGAAAGTATTCTGCCATTATCTTGAGGTTGGTGAAGAGGATGTTGCCGATGATAGTGAGGCCTTTTGCCTTGTACCACAAGAGCAATGTCATCAGCATAAATGAATTTATGTGAAATTGTGTAACATATGTCACTAATATAGATGTTGAATAGTGAAAGAGCCAGCAGGGATCCTTGAGGTTAACCATCTTTGAGGATGCATGCTTTGCTGATCTGCCCTTTCAAAAGGCATGCAATATTTACAATGGCTGAACATTGTGGTCAGGAGTTGCACAGAGCTATGGTATTTGATGACCCTTGATACCTTGAGCCATAGCCAATCTCTTCATACCATGTCATAGGCAGTGGATAAATCTATTAGTGCTGTTCTGGGTTTTAGATTCTTCTGGAAGCCAGCCTCAATGTAACTATTAATGGCGAGAACCTGGTCACAGCAACTTTGTCCCAGTCTGAAACTGGCCTGTTCCTTTGGCAGGATGACCTCAAAGATAGGGGTGAGATGGGCCAGTAGAATCCGCTCCATTAACTTATAAGTTGTGGAGAGGAGCAATATTGGGTGATAACTGGCAGCATTATTTGGAGGTTTCCCATGTTTGAGGAGGCCAATGACTATTGCCTCATTCCAGCTTTTTGGAATCTTCCCTGTTTAAATACATAGCAGTAAATAGGTCTGCCAACCATACTTGTCCCTTTGGACCCAAATTGTTAAGGAAATCAGGGTAAAGGCCATCCTTGGCAGCAGGTTTTCCACTTTTGGAGGCCACGAGGGCCTTGTTTATTTCTTCTGCAGTATAAGGAGATGATAGCAGCAAAGTGGTAGGGCTGCGTCTGACATTTGAAAAGAGCTCTTTCCTCAATCTTCTGTCTAGTGAACTTGTCGGTTTTGATCTTGGAGTTACAGAGAAGGTGTGCGGCAACAGAATTGGCTGTAATTTTCACTAAGTCAGCAGCTCCAAGATTATGGAGGAATGCCCAGGCTTTGCAACTGAAATGAGTGAAGTCAAGATCCTCCACTGTCTCATTCAGTCTCTTCAGGCGAGCAGAGTTCATCTGGATCACCACTCTTCTCATGTTCTTTGAAGAATGCTTCTGTCTCCAGCTGCCAGCAAGAAATACAGACCTTGCGATATCTGTGAGGAATGCGTTTAATAAGAAGGTGAACAAAGCGGGTCAGTTTTCTGGGATTGGTTTGATATGGTGTCTCCAGTCTTCAACTTCTGCAGTATATGCAACCCAGTTTGCTTTGCAGAAATTCTTGCATGGTGCTGATTCAATCAATGGAACTCCAAAGCAGACATGCAGAATAATGTGCCATTGTTGGCTGCAAGGAAATTTCTAAGGACTGTTCCTGAAGCTTGCAGAGGAATACCAGAATTGTCTTTAATCAGAAAGCATAGGTAGAGATTGTGTTTAGTATTCCAGCTGGCCAAGTAAAAAGTCAATAGTTTTAGTGTCGGGAAAAAAAAAATGGACATTTGCAAACAAGGCCCAACCTGTGAGTTGCTAACCAGTTGCATCATTTCTACAAGAAAATGTCGTTCTCCTTAAGAACTCTTGAAAGATAGTCACGCTTAGCATGTGACAGACCTTCTAGAATTAAGTTGGTACACACGTGGAGCTGGTCCAACGGTTCTTCAATGCTGTCCCTGACAAGGACTCAAAGATTTCACATTGCTAAAACCATACCAGGAGATCAACAAATTGATGTCTCGTAGCCTTTTGACAACATCTGTTGTGTAAACAAACAACATGTAATGGGAGCATCACATGAAGGTTTTTGTTTTGCAAGAGAGTAAATATTTCAAAGCAGTAAATTTTTGGCAAAGTTAAATATACTACTACTAACACTGCTAGTACTGGTTCCAACTCAACTCTTTACTATCCTATAATGGTTTTAGGATGCTTGTTTGAAAAGACAAATTACAGCTCATTAAATTACAGTTTCTTATTTCTTCTTTTATAGTCCTATTGTATATACATTTTCCAGTTTTCTGTTCACTTTCACAGTCTGATGGTTGTTGGATCTGGGATTTTAATTTGGCTTATTAGTGTAGGTCTACACAGTCCATGGCAGCAAGCCTCTGAGCTCAGGTCGACAGACTTGGGCCCACATGGTGTCCCTAGCCTCTGAATGGTGTCCCTAGCCTCTGTTTGCCAGAAACTGGGAATGAGCGACAGGGGATGGATCACTTGATGATTACCTGTTCTGTTCATTCTTCTGAGGCACCTGGCACTGGCCACTGTTGGAAGACAGGACACTGGGCTAGATGGACCTTTGGTCTGACCCAGTAGGGCCATTCTTATGTTATTACCACACTACAAATAGCTGTGTAGACATTGCAGCTCAGGCTCTTCAACCTAGAGAGCGGGGGTATGCCAAGCCACAACTTAAAAGCTCTGTCCTCAGAGCTATTTCTAGCATAGTAGCGTGAGCTCAAGTCTGTCGACTCGGTCAGAAGCTTGCTCCTACTGGCTGTGTAGACGTACCCATAGAGAGCATGAGATAGGGCTCTTCTTGGAGTGTGAATTTGAATTTTCATGAAGTCCCAATACGCAGGAGTGTTCTGATCCAGGATCCAGTGAGGCATTTTGGTTTGGCCCCATCTATAAATTACAAGTCACTTAAATTAAAAAAATAAAAAATCCTCCCAGGTTACAGAAAGTGTCCTCTAGTCCAGCGATACTCAGACTTCAGTAGTTCAGGAGCCAAATTAGCGATCAACATTATCCAAAACAGCCACAGTAGTGTGAATTCATTGTTTCATTTACTATAGTACTATATATTCATATTTAAATAGTATGATAGAGAAATATATAGTTTATTATATATAGTTCTCACAGCAAAATGACTGACCAAGTATTATTTTATCACCTACAATTGGTTAATAACATAGTAAAAGCATCCTGATTGGTTAATAATTAAAATCACACTGTTTTAGTATCTAGTGCTGCAAAGAGCCACTTGCGAGCCTTAGTATCACTGTTCTTGTCATTTCTAACACTCTTCAGCAACATAGCATTTAGTCACCATGTTTCTTCATACAAACATACAAATCCCTTAAGTCATTTAATGCTTCCTCTAGTATTAGTTGATTACATCCTCCCTTTTGTCTGGTAAGTGTATACACAAAGCACTTTGAAAACATATTGACCAAAATGACACTTGATACTTGTAGAGCGTTGTGTGTTATTTTGGTCTTTTGTCCCAAAATTAATGGTAACAGATTGGGTAACTATCTTAAAAAAGGAATAAAAAGGTGAAGAACATCAAATTGGCTGACATGCTCTCATTTAGTCACTTTTGGAACTCAGCAGCTAACCTTGAGTTACTAGTTCATATTCAAGGAATGTTCACCAATCATTTTTATTGAATATGTTTTCATACCTTAGAAAGATAAAAATATAAAGCTGAATTTGCTAAGTGCAGTATCTCTTCATTTAGTCTTTTTTCAAGTTTCTTCATCTCTTCAAAGCAATTATATTGAATGGATATGGAGCTAAAGTTAGACCAAATCTTCCTTCCATGGCTGGTTTTGTAGCATTATCAGGATACAAAAAGGTGAAATTTTGCATGAGATTTACAAACATCAAGAACAGCTCCATTTTTGCCAGCTGCTCTCCCATGCACACACGTTTACCTAAAGAGAGGTTAGAAAGGTAAATATTATTGATCCTTATACTGTTGACTTATTCAAATACAGCCCTACAACCTTGTTCCAAGCAGAGAAGGACTCAGATCTGAACTTTTTAAAGTTGGGATTCAGAGTCTTGGTTTGGATTTCACTTGGTTTTATTGCTTAACATTAGAAGCACATACAGTCTTAACACTTTATGGCAGTAAAACCACTTCTATAGTATCACCTGATCCATCTTGGGGACACTACTGGGAGAAGGTTGCATTTATTTAAACAGGCAGCTGAGGTTGGTAGGAACTAAATTACTGTGTTTTGCAGGACACTCCCAAGAGGTTAAAAAAAAAAAAAAGCTTAAGTAATCAGTGTGCACCATACATGTTCAACTTTTATTCTATTTTCAACAATGAATATTATTTTCTATGACAAAATAAGAAAATGGCAAATGCCAAAGGCTTTTTGGAAGTGTAACTCTCACCCCAAACTTTAAACAAAAAAAGCCCATTCCAGCTGTATCTAGATATTTTACCAATTCCGAAAGGAATGAACATTTCTCTTTTGATTAGCTGGCCATTTTCATCCAGAAATCTTGTTGGTTGGAAGTCATCTGGTCTCTCCCATATATTTGGATCTCTGTGCACTGACCATAAGTTGGGCACAATCACACTGCCTTTAGGAATAGTATATCCCCGTAGCACTTCAAAACAAAAACAGAGACAGGAGATTTGATAGCTGTTAGGAGCAAACATGAGAGATTTCATGCTTAACAGAAGAGGGACTATAGTTATTAAACAATAGCTCAGATCCTCAGCTATGGACAAGGAACACCCACACATCTCAGG
Source organism: Chrysemys picta bellii (assembly GCF_011386835.1). NCBI lineage: Eukaryota > Metazoa > Chordata > Testudines > Emydidae > Chrysemys > Chrysemys picta. The sequence goes on along the minus strand of NC_088795.1, from coordinate 33,274,248 downwards.
ACAGAGGGTGAAAGTCTGGGTGCAAAGGTGGTCCTTGTGCTCCCCTGATTCTGGGCAGCCAGTATACTAAATTATGCTAATTGTCAGGGATCAACAGGGTGTGGGAAAGTCTCAGCCATGTTATGTTTTCAGAAAGTCTCACTCAATATACCAGCAGCAGACAGGAAGATTGAACAGAAGATGTTGTCCCACTAGAGGAACCCCTTACATTGGGATGATCCTCCCATAACTAATGCTGATAAAACTAGAATTCACTGGTGATACACTGCAAAGCAAACACTGCATGATGTATGCCAATCCCTTTAGTTTACTCAAATCATTTACCATTATCTAGAATAGCAGAGACATTTCAGATCTACTGTTGCAACCATTAAGCTGACCCAAAAAGTTTCACAGGAACACAGACAGGACCAGGCCTAGACTGCCAGCATTTTGAACACAGGACTTTCTCAAAGTGTATTCCATTTCAACAATATTCCCCTGCCCACAAAAATCTATCCGTTCCAAAACCTTGCCCTCTCCCCCATGTCCATTAATTCCATCTTCCCTTCCCCATCCTCACACACATAATTCTTCCCAATCTCTAGTCTAGTAAGTCTTGGCCTATCAGGTTTCCCCTTTCTAGTTCCTAGTAATTCACTAAGGCTCCCCTATCTGGCAGCTGTTTATCAGAGCTGGCAGGCCATCCTACAAACTCTGATTCCCAACCAGCAATTTGTCCTGCAGTCTGTCTGCAAGCTATTTGATTGGGTGGCGACGATGTCCCCTCTGATGTCCAGCTCAGTGGTCAGTTGGATTTGTGCTGGAGATGTCAGAGCTCCAGGCCAGAGCACCAAGTGTCAGCTCCTGAGAGGAAGGAGAGGGTCTGCCTGTAACAGCTACAGGAATCCCACTCAAAGCAGTAGTGGCTTGGCACCAGCTCTCCTCCTCCACATACACTGTTGTAGAGTCTAGCAGAAGGATGTAGTTCATCTCTCCATGACCTTGAAGCTCTGCGGGGGGATGAAAGGAGGGAATTCTCCTTTAAGCAGCTAGCATCACTGTAGCAGGTGTTGAACAATTTAAAGAAGGATATGCTTTTGGGTGGCTTGCAAGATGATTTTTTGCTACCTCCGACCCAGGTTAACCAATTCTTGTCTACCACTATCACATCCCTGGCAATAAGGACTAGCAACATGACTTTGGGAGAGGGTGAGATTATTGTTTTCTGTAGAAATAAAAACTAGCAGCACATTCCTTTGCAGCTTAGCAATCGGTTTACATCACGTTAATATTTTCAAGGCTCTTTGTGCCAGGAAAAGGGCTAGAGACTTTTTTGTTTTTGTAAAATGAAAGCTGAGATTCTCTTTACTATTCCCAAATGCTGGGTCTATCAACAAAGGCTCACGCAATTCCTGTTCATCAGCAGATAGGATTCTAATTATGAAATACAGTACTCGGGCATCTTAAATTAATCACTTTGCATTATCAGATAAACATTCCTAGCCCTTGTCTAAAGAGATGGCATTTTACACACTGAAGTTACATCTATACCTGCATAACTTCAATCTTCATAAAGTTCTCACCACCTGTCCCATCAGACATTTCAGCCACAAAATGTAAAACAAAACAAACAAACCTACAAACACTTACCAGCAGTTGCTGAGGCCATTCGAGGAACAGAAAGAGGAACAACCACAGTCATCCTCTGTACCTCCATGATGGTTGCCTCTGTGAAGGGCATATGAGCCTTGTCAGTGAGAGAAGGAGCTCTGTCACGCCCGGTGACCACTTCAATTTCTGCATGAACCTTTTCTATGCAAAAGAAGGAAGGAGTAAAGAGAAAGATGAAAACTAGGAGCAAAGGCACTGACACACTTTCAGATTTACATTACACTCCATCGTAATATAGTTGAAGAAAACTACACACTCTCTTTCCTCCTTGCCTCATCTCACCCAACCTACCAAAGAATAAATGAAAGCTGACTCTCTATTCTATCCTACCCTGTCATGTATATTAGGCCCAAAGTAATGGAGGAAGGCGAAAGCTCCTTCTTTCAACCTATTTTTATCATTTCATTGAGGGCTCATCATATAGTATTAAGTTCATTACAGCAGCATTCACTAGGTGCTTTCCACCCAGCTATGAAGATGGAGACCCTGCCCCAAAGAACTCTCAATCTAAAAAGACAAGCAAAAGATGAAGGGCAGGCCAGAGGGGAAAAATATCCAAACTGGGTTGTTTGTTTTTTAAGTAATAGCTAATATTAGTTATCCACAACTTCCCTGGAAACCCTGTGCCTGTAGTGGTTGTTCTGCTTGCCAGTTCTACCTTTCAGCATTAGACCTGCCACCTCCTCAACAGCGATTTAAGGTTAATTATCTGCTCAGTCAGCATAAGAAAAAGTTCTGTGTATTACCACAAAGGCAGGGAAAGGGATTCAGCAATTGTCACTTGCTAAACAGACATGTGCTGCCATCTATGGATTTGCGAAGGAAATTTCTGCTCAAATGAGGAACACAAAGTAAACAAACTTCTTTACAGTGATGACAGTGCGTTACCCATTTGCCTTTTTAAAATACCAGAGTTGCTTTTCTGTCTACATACACTAGGTCACCAAAGTGTTGTATCCCCATGATGCAGTCTGTAGGATCCTGCAGAGATTTGTGGGACTGTAATTAAACTACCTACATGCTTTGCTGTTTGCACTGCTGACTGCAAGGTGCAAGATTTCTTGACTTTTTAGCTAATAGCATATCTAGACTGCAACATTATCTTTGCTTAGTTAAAAAAAAAGCAGTAATTAAAAGTCCCTCAGATCCTGGACAAATATACTTATCTTTAACAGATAAGTTAGTCTTAAAGTCTATATCTGTTAGTCTTAAAGGTGCCACAGGACCCTCTGTTGCTTTTTACAGATTCAGACTAACACGGCTACCCCTCTGATACTTGATACTTATCTTTGGAATTCAGATAGGACTGGAGCCCAGTTAGTTTTGATCATGTATGTCTCTCCTTTCTCTCTCTCCCTCCTCCCCCATGCCTCTCCCTCTTTAGCGCCCACACGAGCTAAAAGTGGGGCTGCTTCTTCCAGCAAATAGCGAGACCAACTATTTCTTCCCACCTTGCCTCCCTTCTAGCCCAGCTTCTTCCTTGGCAGGAAGAGTTTGCCCCCAGCAAGTGCTTCTTCTGTGAACTGCCTGACCACTTCCTCATAAGAGCTGAAGAAGCCTCATGGCCAGGAACAAGAGGTGGCACAACAAGACTCCCAGGCAGGCCACATGAAAGCAGAGAAAAATATTATGATGTATAAAGTATGGGATGGCAGATCACACTGGTAAGGAGATAGTGCTGTTATATAAATCAATGTTTCACACTCCCCTGGAATACTACGCTCAGTTCTGGCCACCTCATCTCAAAACAGCAGAAAAAGATGGGGTTAAAAGACAAGTGACAAAAATGGTTCAAATCAACAGCAAAAAAAAGAGAAAAATTACTAGCATGTGTAAGTGGAGAAAGAGGCTAAAGACACGAAACTCACAAACACCTTCTAAACCCCAACCCATGAAGTGGATTTTAGAATGTTTTTCATTCATATTATTGCTCTGTTAGCCAAAGTGGTAAAAATACTCCAACTCTAAAGTTGGGTGAGGAAATATCTTTTATTGGACAGATTTCTGTTGGTGAAAGAGAGACGCTTTCATGAGGCACTGCTGCTGATCCCGGTCGTACCCCTTCGCCTGCATTCCCTGAGCAATTTGCTTTCAGATGTTCACATTTCTACAGCTGGTTTGTAGCTGTGCCTGCACCGTCTTTTTTCCCCACAGGCTCAAGAGATCCAATATCTCCTGTTTACTCCAGGACAGAGCATGTCTAGAGAACGGCTAGATTTACTCACCAACTTCCAAGCTGGACAATCAGGAAAATGCATTTAAAAATTTTGTAGGGCTTTAAGGGGGCAATTTCCAGTCCCTGTGAGCCCTCGGCAGTGGAGTTCAGAATTGCGACCAGAGCAGTCAGTATTAGGCATTGTGGAACAGTTGCTGGAGGACTATTAAGGTCAGCATAGGTAACGCAATGGCTTGGGCGAGCCCCGGGCCATCCCATTTTTACTTTAAGAAATATGGTCACCCTAGAAAAGAGTTTGCCCCTAGGTGATACGGTGTTTGGCTGTTCCTGTTCCAATCTAACAACAGGCAATAAAATGGTGTTTTAAATTAGCACTGAGTGAACTCATTTGTCTCCAGAATGCTGAACTGCTGTCCTATTGTACAATCTTTGCCTGAAGAAGATTTATGATTGAGTTTGGAGAATAAACTATTACCTTGACCTTTTTAAAAGAGATTACTCTAGATTAGGAGGCACTGACAGAAGTGTTGTAGGCAGTACTTACTACAGCCACGTCACAGTGCCTCGTACTTGAAACCTTCTTTGTCTAGCAGCTCTGGACTGAAACCTCGGGCTGGAGCTCAGGCTCTGAAACCTAGAGGGGGGGTTCCCGGCCAAAACATCAATGTATCCAAGTTTGACATGTCAACTAGCTGCAATACGTGCCTTAGATACATATCTAGAAAATTTAGGTGGCAAATGCACAGTATGGCAGGGATTGCGTGGGCAACATTAATGCCATTGGGGTACTTATGTTTTTCGGGGGAGGGCTTGTATTTGATTTCATTACATATACAATAAAACTAGGATATTGAGGTGCTCTACTAAGTATTAGCCCTTTAAGTTACTTATACCTGTTTATAACTTTAATTTCAGATTAACACAATTTTGGGTTACTTGCCTGTCTGCCTTCCTGATAAAATACAGCACTATATAAAAACAACAACGCAGTCTTGTAGTCCAGTGTAGAGTAAATACGGTTAGAAAAGTCTCATTTACCTTGTACTTCTGGGTGGAGAGACATATAGAGCAGACACCAGAGCAGTGTGTTGGTAGTGGTGTCAGTACCTGCGATGAAGAGGTCACCAATGATAAAAAACAGGTAGTCTTCGTTAAAGCTGCTCTCACTGTTGCTCTTTCTCTCTTCTTCCACTTGGAGGAGATACATATCAATGAAGTCCCTGGGATTTTCTCTATTCAGGGTGTCCCTGTGTTGTGCAATTATTTTCTTTAGAAAAGCTGTGACATCAAACTCAATTTGTCTCAGTTCTCTGAAAGGGCCAAAGGGAAGATAATACAGCCAAGGACAAATGTTGACCAGAAATACATGGCTGTTTACACTTATCTCTAGCGCACGTGACATGAGACTTAGCATGGTCTTAAACTCAATGTCTTCATAGTCAAAGCGCCTGCCAAAGGCCATAGAACAGATAACATTGGACACAGAGTTGCTGATAATAGGAAAGGGGTTAAATGGATCCTTTCCATATCTTAGCATTTCTTCCTTCACATACTTCAGTTCTTCAATGATTTTGGGTTCCAGGCTATGCTTTCCTAATCCAAAATGACGAAGAGTTGAGTGAGAAAATTTCCTCTGTTGTCTCCATATGGGGCCATATGGTGCAAAAACGACACCTGGGGGGGCGGTGGGGGAGGGAAGGGAATTAAAAAAAATAAAATAAAAAAAGTGAATCCCAAACGGAGCAGCTATATTCTCAAGGTGACATATTTAATTCCCCCCCCCCCCAAAAAAGACACCTCAGAACCAGATCAGGAACTTTCCAAAAAGGAAGGAGAGTCATGTGATCAAGGCACAGAACTAGGAGCCAGAGAAAGATGACTCTGTTCCAGCTCTATCCAAGACTTTTTACATGGCCTTGGGCAACTCTGTATCTCAGTTTTCCAATCTGTAAATTGGATCCAATCTGTAAAATGGCTACCTCAACAGGCTTAATGTTTGAAATACATTTTGAGATCCTCAGTTCGAAGGCACTACAGAACTATTATTATTGCTTACCGCAGGGGTAGGCAACCTATGGCACGTGTGCCGAAGGCGGCACGCGAGCTGATTTTTAGTGGCACTCACACTGCCCGGGTCCTGGCCACCGGTCTGGGGGGCTCTGCATTTTAATTTCATTTTAAATTAAGCTTCTTAAACATTTTAAAGACCTTATTTACTTTACATACAACAATAGTTTAGTTATATATTATAGACTTATAGAAAGAGACCATCTAAAAACATTAAAATGTATTACTGGCACGCGAAACCTTAAAATTAGAGTGAATAAATGAAGACTCGGCACACCACTTCTGAAAGGTTGCTGACCCCTGGCTTACCGTCTTGTAAGCATTTCACAGGAATATCACGTTTTGGACATACGTTAGCAGTAACCCTTTAAACAAATGAACAAAAAAAAAGGAACCTCCTACACAAATGCCATGAGCAAGATGGAGATAACCAAATATTCAAACACAGTTTGTTCTGCACTGTGACATTACAGGACGACTCTCTCCATGATACACACTTCCCCCGTACTGTCTATGTTCATGCGACTCCCATGAAAGAGAAAATTCAAGTTGACCCCTACCTTTTTATGAAACAATTAGGCAACAGGATATAAAACCTACAGATAGACTGGGAAGTTGACTATATATTTAAAACTTCTGGGTAAAAATGCCCTTGGATTTGCATCAGTAGGGAGTTTTCAAAACTTCAGACACACATTCTCCATGGGTGTTTCGTATTATGAAATCTACCCCCGAGTCAATATTTTAAACTTTTCTGTTCATGGGCTTCTTTGGAGTCAACTATAAATATTAATTTACATGCAAATAGATACACCTTGTTGTATTTACAATAGTACTATAAATGTGTACAGTGTCTAACTATATAAACAAAACAAAAAGACAGCTAGCTACAGTGACTTACTCTGATCAGGTTTAGATGAATTTGGTTAACTTGGAAAAGTATTTTAAGCCATCAGAGCAAGAACCAATATTTTAGTGCCACTTATGGTGAACTCACATTATGTTTTCTTAGAAAGCAGCTTGTTTCACAAAAGCTACATGACAACCACATCTCACCATTAATGTTAAGTTTCAAAGATCTTTTTTAAAAAATTAATTGATTTGTGAAAGGCAGTTTGATAAGAGCTTAATGCCTAATCTAACATATGGCCAGATAACAGAACACAAGAGAGAAACTCAGTGACCCTTAGAAGTTGGTAACAGAAAGATATGTCTTCTTGATACTGGACAGGCATCCACATTTTGATAAAAGGACCTAATAATCAAAACATGAAAATGAGTTAACACTAAAATAAATCCAGAAAAGTTATTTAAGAGTGGGTATAATAATGTACAAAGGGTAGTATATGCTAAAGAGAATCAACTATTCAGGGTCAGGACAATCTAAGAGATATGGAAGGGCAAAATAAAGATTGGTATGTGGTCTTCATGATTAGATTTTTCTGACTGAATTATCTATTAAAGTGACTGTATTAGGCTGAAAAATCTGAATACATTGTTTAGTTCCAAAGGTCTTGAACAAAGTAAGTAGAATATTATGATCAGTCCTTGATTAAGAAGAAAGTCACTGTACTATACCAACTGAGTGAACAGGTATTGAAATGAAGCTCATTTTGTCTCCATATAAATATGCTTTGAAGGACAGCTTCTCAGCAATACATTTTCTGTACAGAACACTTTTTTGTTTTTGTTGGTTTTCTTAGCTTGTCAGATTACCCACCCCAGGGCAGTGTTTCTACATAGCAGCAGTAACATCAACTGGGACAAGTGAAAAATTAAGGCACATCTGATACTGAAATTGGCCAAGAACATATTAATCATTCCAGTGAAACAGAACACTTCTAACTTGGCCTAAAGCAAGTACTACAACGAAACCAAACCACAATTCAGCACAGCCTTTTCCTGCCTCCAGAAGGGGGAAGAGTAGTTTCAGGACATGAATACCATCCACAGGAGAAGACAGCCTCATCATCTTTTAAGGGAGCAAACTCCCTTCAATTTATGCATTAAAAGCTGAGCTGGCAAATTAAGACTGTCCCAATTTCACATTATAGTAGAACCTCAGAGTTAGGAACTGACCAGTCAACCATACATCTCATTTGGAACTGGAAGTACGCAATCAGTCAGCAGCACAAACAAACAAAAACATACTGTGTTAAACGTAAGCTACTAAAAAAAAAAAAAGGGAAAGCAGCATTTTTCTTCTGCATAGTAAAGTTTCAAAGCTGTATAAAGTCAATGTTCAGTTGTAAACTTTTGAAAGAACACCATAACATTTTCTTCAGAGTTATGAACAACCTCCATTCCCAAAGTGTTCATAACTCTGACATTCTACTGGAAAAGTCTTTTCAGACATGGTTCCACAGAGAAAACTGTCATATGAGATCATCAAAATCATGGAAATGCCAGCTCATTTGGGAGCACTGACAACTAGCTTACTATAGGTAGAAACTAACAGAGATGGAGAAATAGATTAAAAAGGAGAAAGAGCACTAGGTTAGAGCAACAACGGAGATCAGAGAAGAAACTTGAATCCATTGGCTGAGTGCCAGGTAACAATAAAGAGGAGTAATTGGGCACTTTTGTTTATTAACAGAATATCATTGAAAAAAGAAGCTAGGGAAAACAGCACTTGCTCTGTATATGAGCTGAGAGCCAAGTATACCCACAAATGGGTATATACAAGGAAGAACTTAAAGAAGCCATAAAAGTGCATCAAGCAATGAGAATGAGCCCAGGGCTTTGGAGTGGAGCCCAGAGCTGGAGCCCGGAGCAATGGAGCTGCAGGTTTTTGCCCGGAGCTGGAATGGAGCCGGAGCACAGAAAATCTTGACTGCTCCAGTTTTTTTTTTTTCTCCATTTTCAATCCAAAATGAATGATATTTAGCAAAAAAGTCCTAAAGGTGCCAAAAAGTTTCAGATTGTATAACAATTGATATTAACATCTACTTTACCACTTTACGTAATATGTCACAGTTATTCTCACTTCAGCCAAAATCAAGAATTAATGTACAGATACAAAATTATAAAGTTTTTTGGAGATAATTATCTGATTCTTTAATAAAACCTATCTCATCTGGCAACACTGCAGACTGCTCCCACCCTTGTGCCAAGGTTAGGCGAGTACGTACTCGCGTAGATTAGTATGGGTTGATACTTCTTTTGTAAGGGTTGATCAACAAGACGTGCGGAGTGCTGCAATTACGGAAAAGTGTGACACAAGATGCAACATTTGAGATATCACAAACAGATATATTGCAAAAAAAATAATGTTTTTGTTTATTGATGTATTAAGATATCGCAAGAGATATTAACCACTTAAGTTCATTTCTCACACGGACTCCCGTTACATTTGTTCATTTGTACATGCTCCCGTATCACTCTGGTGGACTTATTTTATATGTCATCTGTTCAACTATCTTTTGGTAGCGTTGTTTGTAATTTTAAATTTACTGAAAAAGTCACATGCAGCAGGCTGGAAACATTATACAAGATATAGAACCTGTTATTTGCTCTCTTGTATAATGTTTCCAGCCTGATGAAGCAAAAACATATTTCTGAAAATTTGCTCTCTTTACTAAAAGGACTATGCTTTGCAATTTGAATCCGCTTTCCCGTTAAAGTTTATTTTCAACCTTGTAACGTGTAGCCTTGTTACTTCCCAACAATTAATGTTGTAGAACAGCAATAGCACATACTAACACTACAGCACGTACCAAATTTCACTGATATATCTATATTAAAGTGTTTTAGAGATTTTAATTAAAAACTTGGAAAATATTTCGAATATTTTTACCGCAAAATTTCATAAAAACTAACTTGTAGTTTATAAATAAAAATTTATATTAAGTATATTAAAATACTTCTTACTTCATTAAAACTGCAAGAAACGTTAAAATATTAAAATATACTTTAATAATAATTTTGTGTAAAAATAAAATGCAATCATTTTTGTCCAGAAAACCCAAAATAAATTCGAAGTACCTTAAGTGGTTAAGATATCACAAGCAGGTACATTATAAAAAAATTTAATGCTTTTGTTCATTGCTTTTCGAAGATCATAAGAAACATTTGGATGCGGTAGCAGCACAAGAAGATTTGGCCATGGCTTCAACAACAAAAAAATCAAATCCGCCCCCCATGATTGATAGCCAATTTACGGAAAAGGATCTCAATGACGTCTTTACTTTTGAATTTGAAAAGCCCAAATTTGGGCTTTTGGGAAAAGCAAAGAAGAAATCGGCAACGTGCAAGGTGGAAAAGGAAGTGAATGGTGAGCTCAAACCATGTAGCTTCAAGACAAGTGAAGCAAGTGCTGTGAAAAGTTTCAACCTTTGGTGGCATGTAAAACGTAACCACCCTGAAAACCATGTGGCTCTGGTTACAAAAAAGGACCAGGGAGATGAGGCAAAACAGAAAGCTGACGCGGCTAAATGACATTCATCTGGCTCTTTGAAAACTCCTGGAAAAAAGATTTTTTGCGGAGCTTCATCTGAAAAGAAACCCAAAATTGAGCAAACAAAACTTGACTCATATTTGAAGTCCTCAAAGGTTACAGTCACCATGGATGCCAATACTTTCCGTGAAGGGCTGATGGAAATGGTTTGCTTGAGTTCAACAACACTCACTACCTTCAGGCTAAAGAACAAAGGATTCCAAAAAATTGCAGGAGAAATGGGTCGGCAGCTTGGCATTTTGACGGGGCACGATGTGGTTCGTCATTTAGTTGTCAGCACAGCTGAGTCTGGTCGCGAAGAGCTCAAGAAAGCTTTGGAGCAAAAATTGTGCTACCTGAAAATGGATGTGGCAACCTGTGGAAACAGACATTTCCTTGCAATCAATGTTCAGTACTACGAAGAAGGAAAAGATAAAGCTGTGGTAAAAACCTTGGACATAATCGACACTGAAAGGCGTCACAATTCTTCGTACGTGAAAAGTCAAGTAAAAGCTATTTTAGAAAAATTTGGGATCAGTGAAATGCAAGTGCTGAGCATCTGCGTTGACAATGCAGCAAACATGATGTGAGCCATCAAAAATTTCAGCGAAGACAATGAAACCATTTCTACCTCTGAGAACAGGGATGTGGACAGAACTGAAGCTATTTTGCCTGATGAAGGAACTAAAGGAATGGATGAAATCGAACACAACATGGATGCTGCTGCGCAATGGGTTCATGACCTTAGCCTCATACTTCCAACATGGCTTCATGAGGACAACTCAAAAGTCCAACTGGTAAGTGTGGTATTCACACTTCAGTTGGCAATCTAGGATGGACTGAACAAAGAACATGAAGAAATTTCTGGCAAAAATTTGACAAGTTGTCAAACTACGAACCCGAAGTATTCAAAGTGTCCTGCTTGATCTACATGGGGTAACTCAATCATTGGATACTGTGACTCGCTGGGGTTCAACATTTGCGATGACTGATCGGCTTCTCGTTTTTCAGTCTTACTGTGAACAAGTGGCTGCTGCTGGATCAAGAGAACTCAAGTTAACAAAAACTGAATGGGATGAAGTGAAGAACCTGCGAGACCTCTTGACAAAGCCAAACCAAACAACTGTGAATCTTCAAGCTGTCGATGTAACCCCGGGAGTTTTAATGAAGGAATGGCAAAAACTGTCAAAATCCTTGCAAGAAAATGGTGGACAAATTGCAGAAGGAATTCTATCTTCCATGCAGAAACGCGAAGAGAAGCATTTAGACAATATTCACTTCCTTGCTAGAGTTTATGTTGACCCACGGTATTGGATTCTTCTTACCTCAAGGAAAATACCAAAGGCAAAGGAAGGGCTCCTTGATATTGCTCGACGACTCGAAAAATAAAATCGATTGCTACATTTGAACTCCGTGAAAGAGGTTGAAGAAAACGAAACACAACAAAAGGAGTCATCAACAATCGAATTTGCAGTTTCGGAAAGTTCACATCCTTCAGAAATAGCAGGCTGTTCTCAAACTTCCGTCTCCATTCTGAACTTGTTCGAGCGTTCATCCCTGAGACGTCTTCAACCATCACGGGGAAATGTAGATAATACAAGCATCAATTCTTCAGAAGATGACGACTTCGAAAAGGAATTGGATAAACAAGAACAATACTGGCGAGTTTCTGCGATTCGTAATTGTAATGAAGCATTATTCGAGAGAAACTTTCAGGAAGATTGTGATGAAATCTATTGGTAGGCTAAAAGTTAAGTTTGTTTTTGAGGCCATTCACAGCTACCCACACCGCATTCAGGCTGCCTGTAGAATTGCTTCGAGCATGCCAACAACTCAAGCTAGTGTAGAGCAGCTGTTTTCGGCTTTAAAGTTAATTTTAAATGATTTGTGGCAGGCTATGAAAAACGACTTGATTGCTGCAATAATTTTTTTACAGAATAAATTATGAATGATTCTAGTTTGTATCATTGTTGATGACACTTGAATTGTTTTAAAAGTCTGAATAAAAAAAAATGTTTTTTCAAAATTACAGTATGCACTTTTTATTTAGTTAAAAATTAATTTGAGTCGGAGCAGAGTTGGAGCAGTCACTATTGGTGCCGGAGCAGAGCAATTAAAAAATTTGATTGCTCCAAATTCCTGAATTAGACAGTCTTATTAGGCTTCTATGTTCATAATGCTAGAGCTCACACCATTGCTACCACTGTTGGAGTTATATCAGAGAGAGTTTTTTTTTTTTTTTTTGGGGGGGGGGGGGGTTTGCCAAAAAACCCAAATCAAGAAACCTCCACATCTATAGGCAAGGCGTACCAAGTATGATAGAACTCTCCCACACAACCATTCAGCTAAGGGCTCAGAAATCTCCCAGTATATATTTCTGAGTTATCCAAGATGTCTTCCAACAACTACTACAACATGGAAGACCGTACCTGATGTTGCCAATACTGGCACAAAGTCTGCTGACCTTCCATAAAACACAAATCTATGTACTTTAAATTATGTCAACATGCCTTCTGGGTTAAATCCAAAAATGGAGTTGTATTAGTCACTACAACAAGTTTTTAGACTAGATTAACTTAATCCTGAAACCATAAACAAGTTAATTAACTTTATCTAAGATCAATTATATCAGTACATGAAGAAGCAGGAGAATTGTTACTTTTTGGTGGTATTTGTCTATGGGGAATGTGCATTACAAAAATCAGTACATATATCATGTTTACTTTCCAGGAAATTTGCATCATGTATTTGTTTGTGAAATAAAAATTAACTCTTTATGGTAATGTAAATAGGACAAATACAGTAGTTCCATTCAACTGAAAATGTAGGCTTTTAAAGAAAAATTGGATTGGATTAGAGGAGAAACATGGAGAGTGGGGCATCAGTGATGATGATAATATGCTGAAAAGGATAAAGTAGTCCAGAGATCACTGGTGCCCAACTAGAAAAAAAACAAAAAAGTGTTATTTGGTTTATCTTTTTAGCAATTTTAGTTTCGGTTTTGTTTGTTCTGCTGAAAGCATGTACCCTACAAAGAATAGCATGTGACTATATCCCTTTCTGGATAACTTAAGTGAATGAGAGAAAGGAGAATGGATTACACTGAAGAGAAAACAACTAAGCATTTCTTTACAATGGGAGGCTACAGAGGCCAGAAGAAAAAGGTAGTCAAATACACTGTTCTGAATAAAAAGAACAAGGAGTACTCGTGGAACCTTAGAGACTAACAAGTTTATTTGGGCATAAGCTTTCGTGGGCTAAACCCCACTTCATCGGATTCATGCAGTGGAAAATACAGTAGGAAGATGCACATACACAGAGAACATGAAAAAATAGGTGTTGCCATACCAAATCTAACGAGACTAATCAATTAAGGTGGGCTATTATCAGCAGGAGAAAAAAAAACTTTTGTAGTGATAATCAGGATGGCCCATTTCAAACAGTTGACAAGAAGGTGTGAGTAACAGTAGGGGAAAAATTAACATGGGGAAATAGTTTTTACTTTGTATAATGACCCATCCATTCCCAGTCTTTATTCAAGCCTAATTTAATGGTGGCCAGTTTGCAAATTAATTCCAGTTCTGCTGTTTCTCGTTGGAGTCTGCATGCATCCGATGAAGTGGGTTTTAGCCCACAAAAGCTTATGCCCAAATAAATTTGTTAGTCTCTAAAGTGCCACAAGTACTCCTCGTTCTTTTTGCTGATACAGACTAACACAGCTACCACTCTGAAAACTGTTCTGAATAGTTTATTCTCACTTGGAGAGTAGTAGTTTTCTTAACAATACAACATTAAAAACCAAGGATCAGTATTTTATCATTGATCCTGAGCCAGTATGTGGAAAAGTTGATTGGTTAAAAACAAACAAACAAACAAACCTGTATGTCCTGATTCCAAGCTCTGACAATTTTGTGAAACAACAGAACTTAAATCATATTACCAATTCCAGCAATCAACTTACTTCCTTCCAACCAGACATGCTGATGTGACAGCTATCACCTTGGCTGACAGCAGGGATTGAACTAATGATCTCCAGTCTTAAAAGCATAAGTATCTACAGCTTGAGCTAAAGAGCCAAACTCTCTAGCTAGGAGCTGTAACATCCTCTGTGGATCAGGGGAACACAACACACGAGTGGGTTACGCAAACAAGTTTAGCCAGTATCTCAGAATCTGCTGGAATTAGATATTAACACTGTGCCTATGCTATAGAAAATGTGGAATGCAGAACTTTCAGAGAACATAAAACACTGATTTCTAGCTCCACTCTCTCTCAAGATAATGGCCCCCAAGTAATATTGAAAGGAAAATAGAGGCAAGTACTTTACAGTGACCAGAATGATCATTACAATCCAATAGTCCACTATTTGCCATAGTTAGAACCAAGTGCTGGGCTTCCAAAGTAAGGGGACCTACACCATCAGTTTCTATAGAATTTAAGATTTCATTTTCAAAAATTTGACACACTTGGGGATGCTCTGGACAGCTATCCCATAACAGAGCATAGAGTACTGCTGAGATACCTTTCCAAACATGAACCACAGATAAGCCAGTGTCACGTTACTTGTTAGAGCCTGCAGACTTCAATTTCTTTGCTGCTACACAGAGCTTTTCAAAGCAGCTGCAGAGTGAAATTCAGATGTTGCCTGTACTACAACTCCCCTCTCCACCTCTGGAATGTAAATGGTTGTTGATATTCTATTTAAAATGCTTGCGTGCACTAGTTATTGTGCTGGCCCACTCTGTAGCACCCTGATAAGGGGCTAGGCTAGCAAACAGTTGTCATTTTACCATAACCAGGAAGCACATGCTTATTTTGCACTATATTGACTGGCATGGCATGACTCATTCTTACCATAGAGTAGAAAAGATATCCCAGGATGCACTTTTGCATGTGGTGCTGATGCCCCTATCTGTGAATGTCCTCAGGGAACTCTGTGCCCTGTAGAAGTATTTATTATGGGTTACCTTCCCAGATTTTCCCAAAATACACCAGCTATCCTATTCAATTAATGTGTATGGTAGCATTAAAGAACTATGGTCCAGCCTTGGTTTTGTAGCAGAAAAACTGCAGAGGACAACTCAGACCTCATCTCATCTTGTTGACAAAAAAACAACAGCTGTACCTGTAGGCCTTGTTTCCACTAGCATTTCTCATCAGCTTTCTCATCATCGCATAGCCACTGGTGCAGCTTCAGTGGCCACAGCAATGGTGCGAATGCTAGGATGGCCTTGCTGCTGGTGCTTTTATCGCCACCTTGTCTAACACTGTTCAGAGCAGATCTGGATGATGTGGTGGTTAAAACAGAGGTTGCCAGAAGCTGCCAAACTACATTAATGCCCCACATTGCTGCCACAGGTGGAGCTGAGCTGTGGCAGTTTACTGGTGGAAAGCTTGAAGAAAAATGTTAGTGTAGTGTACATGTGGGCTAACAGGATCAGTTAGTTTCATAGCTGCTATTCAGAACTTGGTGGGTTGCAGTGAAATGGTCAAAGATCACTCTACTTTCAATCTGCTGCTGCTGCTCAAGAAGGCTACACAGAGCAGCAGAGGCAGGCACTGAAGTTATTCATGAGAGGACCCAACAAACAGAGGCTGGGAGAGCGACAGACACTCTCCATCCTAAACAGCAGCCAAGATTTTCCATGGGAGGGACAGTTGATAGTTTCACCTCAAGGATACATAGCAACCAGGAGGTCCAGAGAGGAGAAAAGATGCCACCACAGGCCTTTAGTGGTAGCATCCTTGCCCCAAACTCTCACATCTAGGAGTCCAGTAAATTTTTCAGCCCTGGTTCACAAGGCATCAGAACTTAAAGTCTGATAAAAGCAACAGCTGGTTAAAAATGCAGCAACCTGCTTTTGAGCCCACACAACCACGTCACCTTGGGACTCTGCACATTTCACTGGCTCCCCATGAGATACAGATCAAATTCAAATTTCTGACCTTGACATTTAAAGCCCTCAGTGGGCCAGGCCTGGACAACCTCAGCGATCAAGAGCCACTAAATCTATTATACTCATTAGAAACAATGAAAACATCAATGGCTGAAATTCACAAAAGAGGGGGAAGAGCTGTCAGAAGCCAGCCCTCAGACATGGAGCTCCATGCTCTGGATTGGATTGCAGAACATGCCACAGTTAGGACAAAATACAAAACTCCCCCTCTAGAAGCTAGAATTCCCAAAAGTAAGATGTGCCAAAGCCTAAGAACTCTAACACTTACTAACACAAGGAGACAGACCCTCTGTCAGGAA
Organism: Chrysemys picta bellii; assembly: GCF_011386835.1. Taxonomy (NCBI): domain Eukaryota; kingdom Metazoa; phylum Chordata; order Testudines; family Emydidae; genus Chrysemys; species Chrysemys picta. The sequence continues at coordinate 33,257,661 of NC_088795.1, read as the reverse complement.
ACCACTTATTTAATGTAATTGTTGTACACTCAGATACCAGCCTGATGAACATAGGACACATTAGATGCCATTGGCCCCTCAGAATTATAGTGATATTTTGATACTGATCTAGGACTAAATATTATTAAGTCTTGGACACTAGACTAATAATACAAAACAATCCCTGTTCTTCTCATTCATCCCCACTAAGGACTACAGTTTAAATGCTAGAGAGGCACAGCTGCACAGTTGCAGCTGTGCAACTGTAGAGCTTCCCGATGGCTTATGTAATTCATCTCCCTGAGAGGCAGTAGCTATGTCAACGGAAGAATTATTCTGTCGACCTAGCGCTGTCTACGTGGGTACTTAGGTTGGTTTAACTATGGTGCCCAGAGGTATGGATTTTTCACTCGACTAAGGTAGTTAAACCAACCTAATTTTCTAGTATAGACTAGGCCTAAATATAATCAATTCCTATCCAACTTTTATCTACATAGGTCCCGACCCATCACTATCGTATCCGAACATCTTGCAAAAAAGTAATGAATTTACTGTAATACCTCCTCCTGTTACGTACAGAAATACTCTTCTCCCAATTTTAAAGACGGGGAATAAAGAGGGAGAGAGTCTTGCCCAAGCCTTGCAGGAAGTCTGTGGTAGATCTGATAATTGAACCCAGATATACTGAGACCCCATCCAGTGCCTTAGGGCTTGTCTGCACTTGAAACACTACATCAGCATTGCTATAGTGCTCATTGTAGACACTCATTACACTGACGAGTGGGGTTCTCAGTCAGCTTAGTTAATCCACCTCCCAAGGGGCAGTAGCTAGGTCGAAAGAAGAATTCTTCCGTCGACCTAGTGCTGTCTACCCCAGGGGCTATTCCAACTTAACAACGTCACTCAGGGATGTGGATTTTTCACACCCCTGAGTGACGTAGCTGGGTTGACTCAACTTTTGAGTGTAGATGTGGCTTCTGCTACACCATTCTTCCTCTCTGCACGCAGGGCTTAAGACTTTTGGGAAAGATAAGCAATCCAATTCTTCGGGATACACCCTACACCCAGACACATTTTGTCTCATGCTTGTTTGTACCTGCATACATGGGGGGAGGGGGGGAAGGGGAGTAAGGACAGCCACCAGTCAGTGGATATTGACCCCAGCTGCCATGGGACCTTTAATAATCTGACCCATGTCAATTGACTGGGGCCAGGAAATAAAGACCAATCTCTTCCCAGCACTGCTGTGTCTCAAGCCCTTTTTGTTGTGAGTATAAGGAATCCAGCAGGCTTAAGGCTCCATTGCCAAGGCTAGGGGCTTCCCTGTTTGGAGAGGTGAGGGTTGCCCGTTTCCTGGCACCCCCTCCCCCAAGGCCGGTTGAGAAGACCTGCCTGGAGAGAAAGCTGCACCTCGAAGGGAGCCACCTGGCCACATTTCCTTCCTGCAGGGACCCCCGTGCAATGCAGGGGAGGCACCCCTGGATCTGCAGCCCCGGCCGGACGGCGCCAGGCCAGTGCCCGAGCCAGGCCGGGGGGCTCGCTCGGCTGCTCCCCCAGCCCCTGCGCTCACCCTTCTTCTTGGTGAGCATGGCCACGATGGGGATGCTGGGCCGGTCGCTGAACACCTCGGCCTGGCTGACCAGCGCCTCCCGCACCGCCTCGAAGTCGCTGAGCACGATCATGGGGCGGCTGCCCACGAAGAGGCAGAAGACGCTGCCGTAGACCTTGGCCATGCCGGTCAGGAGCAGGTGCGGGGCGAGCGGCCGGGAGCCCCCCTGCCCGGCCCGCTCACTCAGTAGCCACCTCTTCCGCAGCGGGCCGGGCAGCAGCGCGAAGCCGAAGTTGCCCACGAGCGGCCAGGGGCTGGGGCCGGGCGGGAGCCCCCGGGGCGGGCGGCTCAGCAGCCAGTAGAGCCCCAGCAAGAGCCCGGCGGCCGCCAGCAGCGCGCAGCAAACGGGGTCCCGCAGCGGCCAGGACCAGCCCGCCAGCCCTGCACAGGCCATCCCGCCCTGGCAGCGCAGCCTCTGCACGGCCGCTACATCCCCGAGGCGCCCGGCCCGCCTCGCCTCCTGGGATTGGCTGTCTCCGGCTGGGGGCGGAGCTCTGTGCGTCACGACTCGTCCCAGACCCCGGGAAGAGTCCCCGACTCCGCCCCCCAGCTGGCCGCGTGACGTCCCCAGCCTAGGGGGTTCCCTCTCCCCAGACTTGACCCCCCCCCCCCCACCAGTCTTCTCCTGAGTCCTGCCTCCGCTCACTGTCCCCTTGCAGCAGCAGCGGCCGCCAGCCCTGCAAAGAGATCCGGGGTGGGAGCAGAGCAAATAAAGCAGCACACGGCTCCGAGTTATTGTTTTTCCCCCCCTCTAAAAGTTGCTTTGCAGTTCCTGCCAGTGGTGGTGGCAGGCTGCGGGGAAAGAAGGAACTTGGCACCTGCCTAATCCATTCAGCGACTCCTAGATATTTGCAAATGGGAAATGGGGCTGTCCATAAATAGAGTCAGCAAATATCCTTTTTCATTTTCCTCTTGGCCGCACCCACTCTCGTGGCACCAGGATGTGCTAATAATTAAAACCAACATAACAGTCTGGGGATACCACTGCTCAGAGACACTCAGGAACATTAAGCCAGATTAACTAAAGGCACGAATTTAAAGTGCGTTAGTTAACGTGCATCAGCCCCCTGTGTGGATGCTCTTATTCAGAAGTAAAGAAGCCTTAGTTTCTTTTAGCTTAATCCCTTTTAAAGGAATAAATTAAGCATATCATGTGCCTCAGTCCATCCCTATTTATCAAAGCACTTATGTGCTTTGCTGAATCAGCGCGTAGCTCTGGTGGGCCACCAGTGATGACAATGTCCCAAAGAAAGACATAGTTTGAGGAACTATAATAAATAAATGAGGAAACTGCGGAGGCAGCAAAACCAGAGGTGGGAGGAATAGAGGCTAGCGCCTCTGCAGTGGAAATATAGTGGGCAGGGGAGCGGGCTGGGCTGATCTATGTTTCTGCCCCTCTGTCACTGCCCATAATCTGCGCACAGTTGGTGCAAGGTGGGGTGGAGGCAGGAGCAGGACCCAGAGGGGCAGGACTGGTCATCACATCTGGGATGGGGATGGGGAGCATGTAGGACACACACAAACAGAGTCTCTTTAATGCCCCTCACTGAGCACCACCCCTTTCCCCCTCCTATCCCCGACACCCCAACATTCCCCTCTGCTCCTACCACCCCTGCTCCCCATCTAGAGCACCACCCTGCATCCACAACAAGCTTCCACTGGCACTGGAACTGTGCATTTCTGGGCCTATCCTACACTATCGTCTATGATGCCATAAAATATAGGCATGAACTATAAATATCAGCCAGTCTGACAAGATTTGTCATGCACAGCTGCAACGTTTCACCCAGGAATATCACTGGTTAACTTTTTTGTAATTCTCAAGTATGATTTACAAAATTTACACCCTCTAGTATGTTTGATGCCAAAGGCCACAAGTAATATGAGATGGGCCAAAACCACAATTTGAAGTCCAACCAATTTCAAATTTCAGGAGGAGATTTTGATTCAATTTCCCAGGTGTGAAACTGTCCCTGCTGTTTTGGTTCTGGGTTGGATCCAAAACTAAAAGTATATGTTCCAGCTCCAATTCACATGTGACCGAAATCTCACAAGAACTTCCATTTTCATGAGATTTTGGCACAGAACTGAAATCTTGTGAGAACTGCTGGACTTCAACTAGGTTGCACTCTTCATGAGTGTAGACTTCTCATTAAATCAGCGGAATTGATGAGTTTTCCATCATACAGGGGCAAAATCTCACAAGAATAGTTTGCAAGTTTGCAGTAACATTAGACCCTCAAACTCGAGCTATAACTCCCAAACCACATTGGGGTGCAGAAACAGGAAAGATCTACTACATTGTTAATGAAGAAGAAGCCAGGATGCCTGAGCAGTGGTTGGGACAATGTCGAAAACTCAGCCAAGACCACCATGGTTCACCTGTTTTTATTATGAATGATTTGCACAACTCAGAATGCTGCCAAACTATTAAAAAGGAAGAAGTCCTTCTTTCTTGCTCAGTTTCACAGGAATGGCACAGCAGGGGAGGGGTGAATTTCCACTTAGCAATGACAAATGTGTATTTGTTTGATAGAAGTTTCACCAATTTCTTATCTTAATTATTGACCAGTCCCCACAATCATCTAGAATCAGCCTGGATTTATTCATTTGCCATGGTATGTTATAGATGCTTTTCAAAGCCTTCAAGAGGACAGTCCTTGCTTTGAGGAGATTCCACTCTAAGCTTGTAGTTGGAGCCAAAGAAGTTCTGATGAACAGAACTGTATCTTTCTTTTCAGAAATCTTTTCCATTTCATCTACCCTTTTAATTTGCGACACTCTAAGACCCTGCTGTTATAATGGCCTGCTCTCCAAGAAGGAGGGCTTGATGTGGCTCTTCCATGACTGGTCGTCACAATTCTGAGCTTCACGTCTAGAAAGGCACTCTTGCACCTCCCATATCACCCAATGTGTGTTTTGCCCAACCTTGGAGACTGTGCTAGAAGACATGTTACTGCACAACCTCATGATGTTATGAAATTGATACATTATTTTTTAAGGCAGAATATCAGTAGCATTTACTAAACAAGGTTGTCGAGAAAGGGCACATATACACCAGCATTATAGCCTTAATTCTCCAATAAGGCAGCTGCAAAGGAGGGGGTGGGTTGCTGAGGACCCCAAATAGTTTATTTTTTCAGTATTAGAATGTCTCTAACTCTACAGCAATTTACCATGAAAAGCTCTATGATATTAGCTGAGCTATATTTAAAAACAATGTATGTTGATTATAAAGGAGTCTATTGAAGTGGGCCTATTTGAAATTTAAAATAGTCAAGGCCAATTTTTCTTCAAACAAATATGAAACTGTTAGATACAATCTCTCACTAATCTGCACCATATAAGGGGCTGATATTTTATTAGCTGCTGACATACAATATAATAGAAATTAAGTTCAAGGAGACAAATCAGATTGAAAAAGAAGAACCTAATCAGCCTCTTCCCTTGGATTTGGCTGAAACTCTCAGTACTTTAATTAGAACAGTCAGCAGAAAACATGTTTCTATAAATAGGGAAGTAACATTTAAAAGAATGCAGATAGCTTGGAACAATATGAAGAAAACAGCATGAGACAGTGTGGGCATGCAACTGTTTAGCTGAACTAGGCATTTTATCAGAATAAGGAAAAATTACAGTATATTTTGCAGTCTTAATTTGGAAAGAGAAAGGCTAAAGCATTAAGAACCAATAAATAGAGTACTGAAGAATTCTGCTGTTTTTATGGGGGAAAACAGTATCAGGTGAATGTGTGCCCCCTCCCAACCTCTTTCCTCTCCACTCATTGTAGCTGCATTCACTATTTTAATTCAACTTTGCCACCATAGAAATTAGAGAAGAAAGGTATCTGGGGTTACCAAACCCCGCCACATAGCATAGGAAGATTATCCCTATCTATCCCCATATTTATATGGCTCCCATTATGTTAAAATCAGAGTATCTCCCATGTCTTTAAAAATAGGAATAACCTCTCTTCTTCCTTCTTTCATAATCTGTTGGAGAAGTAGCTTGATCAGTTGATAGGCTTCTTGTTTATGTTTCTGTGGCTGTGGTTGTGTGTGTGTGTGAGAGAGAGAAAAATTTATTCAGGAAAAAATAAGTCACAATGAGTTTTGCATTCCTTCTGAACAGGATATGATTTCATTTCAGGTGCCTTTGTGCAAGCAAAATTTCACCTGTGTGTGAAATTTCATAAAATGTGGTTTTCACATAGAAAAAAGCTAAAATTCAAATTGTGACAGTATTAAAGTTTAAAATTTTGAAACCTTGATGCCTTTCCCCCCAGAGGATTGCTGAGTGAAGGAGCCATTTTTTAAGCAAACACTCCTCAAAATGTCAGACTTTCATGTATCTGGACAATTTGAATGAAATGATGAATTGCAGACACTTTTTTCCCTTAGATGTATTAACTTACTCTCCCACACCTAGCAATGCATGATCCATCCCTTCTGCCTCCCTATTGACATAATTATTTCAACAGAATAATGGTCAGAATATAAGTAAAGACAAGGCTCTAAAGTGTGAGAAATTGATAGTGTCCTGGATTTTGTGAGTCAGTCTCGTACTTGACCCACATCGTCTGGTCCATCTGCCCCAGATGTAACTGGGGTACATGCATTAAACATTCTTTCCTTGCCCCCCAAATAACTGGATCATCCATCCACTAAGGGCTATGCTACCAACTGGCAACCACATCTTTTTTTTTTGACTCCCTGGCCTCCGCTTTTCTTCAGATACTTCATTTCATTCTCTGCGTGCCTTTCCTCAAAAGGTCAGGGCATGGGAATGAATGTGGACTCTTGTCCCTCCCTCTGTTCCCATCTCAGACCCACTGACCTCCACCTGGTCTGCCTGAGCAGGCTATTAAGACCTCCAGTTTCAGAAGTACCGGGGCACCAGAGATGCACCTGCATAGGTTCCAGTAATTGGGCTCCTTTCTGTCACAAGTAAATGTGGCAGTAAGTTATTGCCCTCTTCATTTTCTTCTCTCCATCTAATCTGCCCCACTCCCACACCAAGCACAAAAGATTAGGATGTCTTGGGGTTTAGAACACACTAGCAAAGGAACAACTGAATGAGGAGGGTGATTGCATCAGTCACTGGCCGCAGAGCATCACCAGAACTCACAAGAGGGAACGGGGCACCAGCTTCATTGAAGGGAAGGCACAAAGTCATAAAATCTCAGGGAAGCTTGGGTGGACAGGAATTAGAGGTAGAGAGATGGGAGATAAGTAAAGGAAGGCAGAGAGTCTAGAAGGATTGGGGGATGGAGACTGGAAATGTGATGGCAGAAATTAGGGTGTCTGTCATAGCATTGGAAAGATAGAATGGCTAAAGCAGGCAACAACTTCCTTCCTATTCACTTTCCTGCAGATGTAACCCTTTCAATACTAGTGTTAATGATTTGGCATCACCTTCCCATTTACTTCTTAGCTACCCCTACAGTAGCACAGACAACACCTCTTCCTTCCATTCTCTCAAGTGTTTCCCTTTCAGTGTCAGAGCACTGGCACCAAACCCATTCCCAACGCTCTCCCCAGCCTCTTTCAGTGGGCCAGCACACACACAATTTACCTACCCCCCTACTCTGGGCAGACAAAAATAGAGGTGCCTTAGCATCATAGTGATGCATACATACCTTTGAAAATAAGGAAATATCCAATAAATTCAGAACAGTCACTTATTCTGTACTTATACAAGCAACTGAGAACAGTTATGAAATTAAAATTGCAAAACTTCTGAAATTCTATTAATTAGTAAAAAATAATTCTCAACTTACTGGTAAATTTACTATCAAACTCTTATAAACTACCCATATCTTGGTCTTTCTCTGTTTCAAAACTATAGTACCATTGTAGTTTTATGGATACAAAGGACTTCTGTAGGTTACAATTCAGCTAATGTTATCACTTTTTGCATTATCAAACAATGTAAAGTGTTTGAGTTAGACTGTAGACTTTTCTAAGCAAGGAGCTTGTTTTTTTATTTGCTTTATAAAGTTCATTTCAAATTGTTGACAACCATTTGGATCTTTGCTTTCACAGGCACTTTATTTGAAGAAAATGCTGTTCTAGTGTTACATGTCCTTTCAAAATATTACAAATTTCTCAGAATAAAACTGTTACTATAGATAAACATCTTCCATAAGTTACAGAATAGTTTAAAGCTGACATCTGTGATCCACTAATCAAGCATGAAAGTAGTGAAGTGTACACCAGTAACTTAGTCAATTTTTATCTAAATAATGTTAGATGGACAGGTAGCATGTATTTACAAATACAATGATGTATTCCTGTTAATAGTGAACTTTTATCTAGGAAATAAAAAAAACCCTACTTTTTCATTTACCATACAGTAGTTAAAGACAAATTGTAAAGGCAAAATTCTACTTTTGGATCTGTACTGTGGCTTAATGGCAGTGTGGATCTATAGTACATAATTTTCAACTGAACTCTTGTGCAAATCTCCCATTCATGTCAATAGGAGTTCCGCACAAGAATGGCTGGGCAGGTGGTGAACTGAGACCACTGCTACTGATAGGGTGAATAGATGTCCTGATTTTATAGGGACAGTTCTTATGTAGGCTCCTATTACCCTCCACCCCTTGTCCCGATTTTTCGCACTTGTTGTCTGGTCATCCTAGCTACTGATCAGAAGTATTTGTTTCCATTAATCAAAAAGACCCCAACCACTTCTCCACCTGGAAAATGTGCACACTATCCAATGCAAAAATACACTTCCCCTCACCCATTTTTCAACCATTACCTTGTCTTTTTTACTAAGATTGTAAACATACAATAAAATATCCATACCCAAGTAAAAAGATCTATAACATGATCTGTAAGGGGAGTTTTACCTAGCTGTTTCACAGGGGCAGCATCTTACAACAGAATGTCAATATAAATGACCAACAGAATATTCAGATGTTTGTATAAGATTTTAAGAGTTTTCTAAAATGTAACTTCCTTATGGCAAAGCAAGTATGCAGCCTGACTCAGTATATGTTTGGCACACATCCCATCAGCAAACTATGCACCTGTGTCCATAAGCAGAATGTAAGATTTTAGAAAATGTTTGCTTGAATCAAAGTTCACTATACCCGTATTTTAATACATATAATTGACATTATATATATATATATAAGCCTTTGTGCAAATACATGAGGGATTTTTAACAGTGAAACTCTTAAATATAGAGGCCTTGCATCCTCCAGGAGATGAGTAGTATTTCATTGAGTGTTTCCCTACTTGTTCAGCCAGAGCACGACTTTAATCTGCAGGAACTACTTTTCTCAAAGCTCACTCACTGGCCAACTTCCTCATGTTTTTAGTCTTGAATAGAGTATTGCCTTAGATTACATAATGAGTTATTGAAAAAAAATACTTTCCCTCTTCAGTTCTAGCAGAAGTCACATAATCCATTTTTCCAGTAGACATTTATGCTTGTGGAACTTAAGCATTAGTAGAACAGGAAAGTGAAGATTCTGGTTGATAGTTCAAGCAGTCATAGTATAAGCTTCCTTAAAACAACTTTCTTATATTCAAGGCACTGACACATATCTTGACATGGAAGACCCAGCTCAAGAAAGGTTAACTACAGTTAGGCCACAGACAAGTTAGCTCCCTTGAGAATAGATGGTCAGTTATGCCAAGTAAGTTATTTTATCATGTGACAATAAGTACTTCTGATTCTGCTTTTCAATGGGAGCTTAAAGGCCAGAGATTTTACTCAGTAGTTTTCCTCCTCCAAAAATCTACATTTTAAAACTAGAAAAGAACAAAAGAATGATGTCCAATCTCTCTCTCTCTTTTTAAACAGGCTTTTATCTATTAAATACCTTGCTGAATCAGGACATAGGTGCCTAATGACAGCAGCTCTTGCAAGAGAAAAACACAGAATTCTGAACTCAGTTAGTGAATAGCAAAATCCTTAGTTTTCTTTTAAAATGCATCTGTACTTTAAGGTGACTCACAATTTTTTAGAACCTCATCCTGCAGAGGGATTTGCCCACATATAGCAGGGACTTCTGTGCAGGCTTTGGTAGGGTTCTTAATGATTGGATCTTAAACAGTTTATAAAGAAACAATTCAAGTTCACCTTTTAGCATACACCTCTACCCCGATATAACACGAATTTGGATATAAACACAGTAAAGCAGCGCTACAGGGGGGCGGGGCTGCACACTCCGGCAGATCAAAGCAAGTTCGATATAACGCAGTTTCACCTATAACGTGGTAAGATGTTTTGGCTCCCGAGGACAGCGTTTTATCGGGGTAGAGGTGTATTTTCTACTCACTGAACTTTTTTTCTTTTTAAAAAAATTTATAAAGGTAATTAAAAACAAAATCAACATCAGCTAAATACATATTCAGGCAATTGTAAGATCTATCCAGGAAAAGTAGTGTTCTGGTATGAAGGCTAATTTTGACTTTATAGATTGCTGATGTGTGGTTAATCCCTGCAGCCTTACAGAAGCTAACCTCTCAGAGCCATGAATTAATCAATAGTACATTTGTTTGGCTTGGAACCTAGACATATTTCTCCAGAATCAAGCCCATATACAGGAACTGTAAGAAGTTGAGTTTCAACCCTACAATAGTGGCTGTGCATTATATCTAGCTTTACAATATTTTCATTTACTAAAAACAAACCAGATTGTGGCTGACCCTGTGCAAGTGCATAAGGGAAGGGGAGAGGGTTCAACGACCCTCCACTACACAGAGACTCTGTGCAGTGGCCAGACAGTGCAGCTGGGAGCACACTGACTGTACAGGGCTAGCACCAACACTTATCATCCCAAAAGTGAAGTGAAAAGCACATCGGCTGTGGAGGTGAACATGTGCTGCACCTTCTCCTAGGGTGGTATGCCAGGCTAGCATGTACCGAATCAAACAGTAGGCTAAAATTCCTCCTGCGGCTTCTGGGTGCAGTGGCTTATGCAGCATCCTCCTTAAGTGTAGGCACAAGTTAGCCCAAAGCACACATCCACTAAAGACCATTATAAACATTTTGTATATGGTTCATTTAGATTTAAAGTGTTCCCACTGAAAGCAAATTCAGCCATCCCCCATCCAAAGGCACTTAAAATTCACATTAGAAGCCAACGGCCTCAACCTTTGAGCTTAAAAATGAAGCAGATGGGGTTTTTTGGCAGGGGAGGGGGGAGGGGAAGGAGAGGTTGTTATAAGAGATTAATAAACAAACATCAACTGTAATATAACATCTAACTTAAACAGAACTCCCCCCCCCCCCACCCCGGGTCATCCTTAGGATTTATGGGGCCCTATGCAGTATTATTAAACTGGTGCCCCTTATGCCCAATGGCAGCCCAGGCTCACATGTGTATTTTTGATAAGGGTGGTCTTTTGAAGGATTTATTTAAAAAACGAAATGTCTGAAGATCCAAGCATTTAAGGCTAAAGATGAATACTTAGCTTGTGCATCTAAAAATTTATGCAAGGATTTTTTTATAGATGTGATTTTATAATCTTCAGCAACACACTAGTGAAATATTTTTAAAGAAAATTTTAAATTAAGGTTCTGTAGACTAATATGTTCTGAGTAAATATTACAGTAATGCACAACTGTTTTTGTCAGTAAATTCAGGAACTGGCAGATACCTGGGGGTTGGCAAATGCCTGTTAAATGGCTTCATTACCACTTGAATGGCTCTTTAAGTTTCAGTGTTGTGCTAATAGGTCTAGCAGGCTGGAAGGCTTTTTGTTGTAAGTACTAGATGCCCTCGGGAGGAAGACTCACCAGGCTGCAGCAGCCTGCTGTGGTGGGAGCCTGCAGGAAGGGTCAGAACAGGGATAGGAAGACCCAGGAGTGGCCCAAGTTTTCAGGTGCCCTACCCAGCCTTGTATGCCTAAGGCCGGCCCTGCGGGCCCCCCCCCCCCTCACTTTTGTTGAAATATTTGCACCTGGCCTGAAATCCTCACATGCTACTTTTCAGCCTGGCATGAAGTTAACTCAGGAGCTTTTGAGCCAAAGTGCTAATGCACCCTTAGTATAGAAGCATAAAAGTATAGAAGCGCAAACAGTGTTTCTGTAAGGTCCTGCCCTGCTCCATGGTGCTGTTAATGGCAGTTTAACTGCTCCTTTTCAATGTGTGAAATAAAGATTTTTTTTTAAGTTATATTAAAATTTGATTAAAACCTGCAAGCATATCCTAACACAACTATAACTTAGAATAGCCTACACTGTATATATATTTACCTTATAACAAACTATTGAAAAAACATTTCACAGTATAATACATATAGATGTAAAACTGAACAATAAGGCACTTAACACATTAAAATAGTATATTTATAAAAAAATACAACTGGCTACCTTTGAACCACTAATACATTTTCTGCAACGCACTCTCATGTTATGTAGCATTAACAATTACATAGGAACATTGATTTAATTTACCTCCTAACTTGGTAAAGAGAATGATTTAATTTGTGTTTATGGTTTCTTCAAGTCTTACTTTTTGGACATCAACAATAAATCATCATGCTATAGATACTAAATAGATGCTATAGGTACTCTTTATACATGCTATAGATACTCTTTATTCCTGGATTCATTTCTAACCATGATGGATGCTATACAGTTAACTGAAGCTGAGAAGCTATATAAGCAATTTGTAAGGATGCGTGGAAGTGTATATTTGCATGAAATACAAGACTAGGTTACTTTGACTTTGGTCCCAATGCTTGTTAAAAAATTCTGCATCACTGCTTTGCAGCATCCATAATACTGGCATTTAGGAACATATTTATAACAATGAAATGGCATTAATTCTGTGCTGGGAAGTTCTTCTCACATGCAATTAAACAGCAATATTGATTTGGCTGACTATAAAATTCAGCCACTGAAAAAGTGAGGTCTGGTTAAAACCTCTCACTGGTTTTACACTGCCTTGTGCAGCCACGTAAAGGCTTGTCTACACTGGCAATTTACAGTGCTGAAACTTTCTCACCCCCCCCTCTGAGCGCAGCAGTGCTGTAAAGCTCTAGTGTAGACAGTGCACCAGCGCTGGGAGCCATGCTATGCCCCTTGTGGAGGTGGGTTTTTTTTAAGAGCGCTGGGAGAGCGCTCTTAAAAAAAGAGCCACACAAGCCATGGTAAAGCACTGCCTTGGCAGCACTTTATTGTTCAGTGTAGACTAGCCCTAACTCTCAAAACATACCTCACATGACTTTGCTTTAAAGGAGTGTTTTACCAGAAATAAAATATTTGCACTTCTATAGCACCTTCCATCCAATCATCTAGAAGTTCTTTGCAAACACTAAGCCTCAGTAGGGTTATAAGATAGGGAAGCAGTCTCTCTATTTTACAGATGGTGAAAGTGAGACACAGAGTTTTCAAATGTACTGAGCTCTCAACTCCTAGCAAAAACAAATGGAACTTTGGTGGCTCTGATAATCAGGATGAAAAGGTTATGGCTTCCCATATCCACACAACAAGTCAATAGCAGAGCTGGGAGCAGAATCAGAATCTGCAGTTCCCCAGGCCTTTCCTTAAGGGCCCGTCCTTTGCAATAAATGGGAAGACTCCCCACTTCAATGATCAGATTGTAAAGCACTAGACCATGTTTCATATCCAATATAGTAAGAAACAGATCTTGATTGGCACTATGTGTACTTTAAACAAACAGGACAAGTCATCTGGCGATGAAAACACTAGCAATGGGTGAAACTCAAAGTTTGGAGAAGTGATTCAATTTGAGAGGAGTATCCCACAGTATCCAAATATCTTGTCCTCAAGTCTCATGAAAAATTTATTCCTGCCACTTCTTAGTTCTAGCTGGGTTGCTGATAATGCAAGACCACCATCACCTCATATTAGCATATGTTATTTCTGGGCCCTGGCCAAAACTAGGTAATGTAGAAACATGTAAAAGTGAATAAAAACAGTCAACCTTAACCACATTCATTTGAATATATATATATTATATATAAAAAATCAGTTCTAGCGTCAGCAAATGTTTTATTTTTTTCTGGGCTGGTTGCCCAACCCTTAATAATTAACTAGGGTTACCATATTAAAGGTTTTTAAAAAGAGGACACTCCACAGGGTCCTGGCCCTTCCCCACCCCCGGCCACGCCCCAACTCCGCCCCCTCCCCTGAGGGCCCCGCATTCCCCCTCCTCCTCCCTCCCAGCCATGCGAAAAGGGCTGCCCGAGCGCTACTGGCTTCACGGTTTGCCGGGCAGCCCCCAGATCTCCAGACCCTGCACCCCAGGCCGGGTGCTTCCCTAGCGCAGCCGGAGCCTAGGAGGGGAAGCGCCCGGCCGGGGGCGCAGGGTCTGGAGGTCTGCCCGGCAAACCGTGAAGCCGGTAGCGCTGGGGCAGCTCCGCTCTTCAGCTGAGGTGTCTGGGGGGGGGGGGGGGAAGCTGCAGGCGGATTCCCCCGCAGCGGTGGCTGCTGCTGCTCCCCCCAGACACCTCAGCTCTGTGTAGCTGAAGAGCAGAGATGTCCCAGCGCTACCGGCTTCACGGTTTGCTGGGCAGCCCCCAGACCTCCAGACCCTGCGCCCCCGGCCGGGCACTTCCCCTCCCGGGCTCCGGCTGTGCTGGGGAAGCGTCCAGCCGGGGATGCAGGGTCTGGAGGCTGCCCGGCAAACCATGAAGCCGGTAGTGCTCGGGGAGCTCCGCTCTTCAGCTACACAGAGCTGAGGAGTCTGGGGGGGGGGGGGGAGGGGAGTAGCAGCAGCTGCCGCAGCGGGGGAATCCGCCTGCAGCTCGCAGCCTGCCGGAGCCGCTCAGGTAAGCAAGGGACTGGGGCAGGGATGCCGGATATGTTCAGCTTTTTGGCAATTCCCCCTGGATGGGGGTTTGAGCACCAAAAAGCCAGACATGTCCGGGAAAATCCGGACGTATGGTAACCCTAATTACCCTAAAAATACCATTTTTACAAGTCAATAAGTGATATTGAACACATACCATTTATAGCCACAAGGGGGCATTAAGGACACACCATAGAGATAAAATCTAAAGTGGTTGAACAGGGCCAAGTTTATTTGCTAATGTGACAGATCTGTTGCAAACCAGCTGTAGACTGAGCATAACATTATCATATTACCCTTTTAAGTAATGACCATGGCTGAGATTTTTTTTTAATATGGGTGCGAGATGAGAGACCTGGATTTCAGAAGTGCCAAGGACCCAGCAGCTCCTGCGTCTTCAGTGATGTGGCAGATGCACATATGGAACTTCCACTGATTTCAGAAGGGCACATCCAGGCTCTCTTCAAAGGACAGAAATTGCAGCTCAACTTCTGTTTCGTGGCACAGCAGCAGATACAGGCAGTATTTAAATCAAAGAAAAGTTTCAGAAAAGTTACATAAAATGAAAGGTATATAAAAAGGCATCAGGAATAAAATCCTGCACTCAACCCTGTGAAGGTTTATGAAGGAATTCCAGATAGCTTTTTTACTTTTGGATTGTAGCCGCTTTACTCCATTTCTTCCCATCTTGAAATTTTGTGGAACTTCTTTATATTCCAACATTTATCACAATCGCTGTCAATTCTTTAAGCTCATTTTCATATATACTGACTGTAGCCTATACCTGATTTGTTAGTGCAGTGTGGTTATAAAGACTACGCTATATTATGTGAAAATGTAAGGGTGTAATTCTACATTCTTGCACAGATTTAAGCTTAAAATGTTTTTGAACGAGATGAGCACTTTTTAAAAAATGGATCCAATAAATTTACTACTTTCTTTGTATCAATAAGAAGAACTTTTGAGATACTCCATCTCTATTGTTTAAAGGCCAAAGTATGCAAGCAATTTCTGTTGACATATACATCTCTACCTCGATATAACGCGGTAAAGCAGTGCTCTGGGGAGGCAGGGCTGCGCACTCCGGTGGATCAAAGCAAGTTCAATATAACGCCATTTCACTTATAACGCAGTAAGATTTTTTGGCTCCCAAGGACAGCATTATATCGGGGTAGAGGTATATGAGAATGGAGGGAATTTGAGCACTTAGGAGGCCTAATCCAAAACTACAAGTGATTAAAAAATAAAAAAAAATAAAAAAACAAACAAAAAAACCTACTCACTCAATTTTAATTCTCTCTCATCTAAACAAAATAGGACCTCAAACAAATTGTACTGCACA
The DNA here is from genome assembly GCF_011386835.1 of Chrysemys picta bellii. Taxonomy (NCBI): domain Eukaryota; kingdom Metazoa; phylum Chordata; order Testudines; family Emydidae; genus Chrysemys; species Chrysemys picta. Next base: position 33,241,950 of record NC_088795.1, on the reverse strand, counting down.
AGGATATTGGTTATGAGCAGAGCACTTGATATATTCTGTAGGTCAGTCATTAGCTAAATTCCCTTCTAAATATCTCAGTGGAACTTTGTTGTAATCTATCTAGGCTATCAATGGATGTGTTATTCAGTAACCTAACAGGCTACCAAGTGAAAAGCATAGTTTCTGATCCTTCCTAGAATGCTCAGACCACAGTGCTTACCGGTATATTGAAGCAGGTTTACTAATGAAATTCACCCACATTTCCCTCCATAGACTTTGCTATTAGAAGTGGTTCAACTAAAAATAACTAACATGTCAGTTAGGAGATTAAGTTATAGCCCAGTAGTCTGTGGTTTGACTTCAAAGATATTGTGGTCCATGTAGATGAACTCAAACAAGAAATAAAACAACAAATTTGGGGATCTGCAAAGGCTGATATTGTACTAATAGGATTGGTTAGCTAATAATTGAAGGAACACTTCTCAAAATGTATGTCCTTGGTTCCAGATTGTGAGCCACTCAAGTTCCGCCAGGAAAACATTAACCTTGTGTCCATACGCACATCATCAGACTCCCCAGCCTGATGTTAAACATTTCCAGTGAGGAGAAATAAAATCTTTAAAATAAAAAAATTAAAAAAAAGAGCTTGGATATCATTACTTTGCTATGTTTTACCAGAATGTAATGTAAGAAATGCAGTTTATTATATTATGCGTTGATAATGCACAAAAATATTTTTCTGGGGTACAATTTTATAGTCATTGACATTGTGCACTGAAAAAGAAATCAGATCTGGGTACTGTATATTTTATTTTATTTGTAGCAATTTTTCTAACTGGATATTTTTAAAATGAGAATATCATTATTTAATTTTCTTTTTAGTGTTCACACTTGTCAAGGCATTCTAAAAATAAGAGCAAATTTTTCACTCAAGTTACAGGTTAATTTAACTATTAACACAATTATTTCCTCTGTGATCAGCTTTTACCGAAGGTTTCGAAATAAAATACTTGAGTAGCTGAGGAAATGAATACAGAACAAATTAACTGTTAAACTCTGGGGTGCCCAGTATCCACTTTGCTTCCCCAAGAACAACATGAAATACAACAAAAACAACATTGACCAGGTTAGCTGCTAATCTGCAGTTCTGTTGTACACTAACAAAGTTGTGTATTCCCACATACTAAACCAACATACTTGTGTAGATACTTTGGTTGGACAAACAAGTCCTGATAGGAAGGAATAGCGGGTCAGTCATATGACAGCACCATTTAATAATAAATATTGTTAGGTAACATGGAAGAAGTGTTGCTGTTGGAGTGTATTCACCTTAGCACCTGTTTATGAGTCATTGAGATTTGTGCCAACAGTTTATATAAAAAAACAAAACAAAAAAAACACCCCCCCCCCGCCAAACCTCTAAATGCATAACATCAAGTTCTCAAGCACAATGTTTATATAGTGTCATCAAGATATAGTAACTACAAATTTAAAATGTTTGATTTTTCCATTTAGGGACTGACTTTGCAGTACTAAAGCAAGTGAAGGAAATCAGTGGGAGTTTTGCTTATAATAACACATTATACACAGCTTTCTTTTCATTTATCTAATATTGGTTAATGTGTGTGAATACACAAAAGTATGTATATATACCTATATGCATTACATAGTTATATATACACACACACATAATACATATAGACCCAGGCTAACTTGGCATTAAATGTTTAGACTTTGAAATAATTTTTCTCTTGTTACATATATATGTTTTAAAAATAAAAATACTTCCATGCTTGTAGAGCTCCAATGATGTTAGCAGCTATTATTTATAATTTGCAATGTCATCATATCACAACAGCTTTCTTTGTCAGGTGCTTTTTTTTTTTTTTTTTTTTTAAGTTTTTTTTTTTTAAATATAAAAATTACCAATACAAAATGTAAAAACTGGTATATCAGAGTACCTGGGAGGTGGGAGTACTTCAGGGTCATAGTACATTCATTCCCATAGAACATAAAATGTCAAGGCTCACTTCCGGCTTCACCAGTCATATATCATAAGTCTTACCTTCATTAGCAAGAAGAATAGAGTAAACCACTTCCCACCATTGTAGACAGATATTGTAACTTCAAATTTTAGTAAGCTTTTGCCCTCAAACTCCAGAACTCTAAAGATGAGATTTTTGTGGATGAGTGATAATTAATAACGAAAGGTGTGGTGTGTTCTTTGGCATCTCAATCTCATAAGTAAACCAAACTCCTGCTTCTTTTCTTTCTCAGGAAAAAATCCTATCTGTGGTGCACTCCTAGTACTAAAGAGTAGAATAGCCCTGTACAATGTTATGAATAGAAAACACATCAAGGGGTGTTATATTTTGCCTACAATTGTCTTGTACAATTGCACAAGAATTTGGTCCACCTATTCCCTTACAATCTAGTCCTTTTAAGAACTTTGGTTATAGCATTACTGTTTTGGTAAAATAAAGAGCAAATGATTTCTTTCCTTTCTTCATCTTTCTTTCAGGTGGATTTTTCATTGTCCTCTCCTGTCTTCTGAACCCGCGAATATTTTTTGCATGAAGATTTGAAGCAGCTGGGAGGCCAAGATATTGGCCATGAGAAGCAGCAAGGAACTGAGCCTTGTATATTCTTCTCAAAGAAATAAAATATCGGATACCACCATGCTCGAGAAAGAAAATTAGTCTGCGAAGAGATCTTCAAGTTCTATATTGGGGGGAAGGGGGGAAGAAGGGGAAGGAGAATGGGGAGAAACAATTTAACAAGTTTAGACAGTAGAACCAATCACATTAGCTGAATCATAAAGAAGAGTATGACAATTACAGTATATTTGAATGAAATTCTGCAAATAGTAAGTTTATTTAACCTGGAAAAGAAAACAGTTAGATGTGACTTGAGTATTCCATAGTGAGAACTGAACTTTCTTTCTAACATATCACACACAAAAAGAATAAATAGGAGACTCAAATTGAAAAGAAGTATATTTAAAGCCAACAGAAAGAATAATAAAAAAAAAAGAAAAAGAGGATATAGCCAACCTTTGTCCAATTTACTGCAGGAAATGTAACTGGAATTTTTTAAAAGACTGGGTAATTTAAGAGCTCTAATAACGTTAGTAGCTACTATTCACTAATTAAGATATGGTGTGGCCTATCCTATCTACCTAAAACAGTGATAAAGTATTCATGTTTAGAAAGAAGTTAGATCTTAAAAACATATGCATGCCAGAAATGACAGACAGGGCTGGCTCCAGGCACCAGCTGAGCAAGCTGGTGCTTGGGGTGGCAGATTGTTCAAGGCGGCATTCCATCCATTCCTAGGGCGGCACGGCCACTTTTTTTTTTTTGTGTGTGTTCCGCTCCGGCTGCCCTGTAGGGGCGGCAGCGGCGCGGAGAACCAGAGCGCCCTGCAGGGCAGTCCTCTTCCTTTCCTCCACGCCGTCCGGAGCAGAGCCCTCGTGGCAGGAGGCAGCGTAGCAGGAGGGGTCACGTGGCAGCACCCCTGCTGTAGCCCTGGTCGCCCCCTTCTCTCTCTCCCGCCCGCTCCCCCCATCCTCTCCCCCAGCTGGTTCCCCTGCACCCGCGCTGCAGGTTTTTTTGGGGGGGTTTTTTGTGCTGCTTCGGGCGGCCAAAAAACCAGAGCCAGCCCTGTGACAGATTATTTCTTCTTAACATGGGCCCCAATTCAGGAAAGCACATAAGCATCTGCTTAACTTTAAACTTGTGCTTCAATTTCTGTAGAAAAATTCTATTTTTGCCCCAGATCTAATCTACTAATTTTAAGGCCATTATGACCTTTTCTGTGGAATTTACAAGGAGAGGCCATTATTGGGTTTATAGCGTTTACACACACACACACTCACTCTCTATATATATCCTTTGCACTCACCTTTTCATTAGCCATTGAGTGGTACCACCAGAAGAGCCTTGTGGTGATATAATAAGCAACGATAACATCCACAGTGTAGTGTTCATGGGCAACAAGAATGCAGATTATACCAGCGGCACTCATCAACCAGCAGATCAAATGATACCACCAAAAGTGGCGAGGTGAGTCTGTCAAAAGGAGAGAATTATACGTTTCTATAAATATCCAAGATTAACTTCTAAAGTTAAATTTGAACCTATGTGATGTGTGTGGGTATGGAGAGAGAGAGAGAAAAAAAACCTCTGCTTTAGTAAAAATGCACTTTGAACAACTAAGAAAGTTTACTGATGCAGAGGTATCATCTGCTGAAATACGGCCATTAGGACCCATAGACTTTCAGTTGAGGGACCTATGAAGGTTAAGACTAATCTAAGCTTTCATTTTTAAAATGTTTTTTAGTTCATATTACCAAAGAAAGGCCAAAAGTTGACCACCAAGACTCAAAAGTTTGTCACTGTAATTTTCCCTAAAGATCGTGGTCTAATTCAGAGTCCTTCCACCATTTTGTGGAGAGAGGAACCAAGACCAATTCACAGCTGAGGGTGGGTGGTACTGTCCAAGCTCCTGTTTTGGATGTTAATTGAAAGATGCCTCCCAGCCAGCTACCTTCAACTGAAACTGCTCTTCTACTTAACATCCAAAATGGCTTCTGGCCACAACAGGAGTAAGCTCAATAGCATAAGAGGCAATCTATTCTAGTGGGATAGATGTGGAACTGGGAGCAAGGAACTCCAGGCCTCTAATTCCAGATCTGACATGATCTGTGGTTTTAGTTAAGCCACATAACTTTTTTTCTAAATTAGTATCCTGGTCTGTGAAATGGGGCTTGTATACCACATATGGGAGTACATTGTGATGATTAATTTGTCAATGTTTGTGAAGCAGTATGCAAGTGCTAAAGTTATCCAGAATGCCCACAACTCCCGAGCAGCTGGCAGTCTTGCAGTTTAGCTGGAAATTTTACCTTGAAAAATGCTTTTGATGTTGGCAACTATGGACATCATGACAAGCAGCTGGGCTACACTTCCCCTGGAGTGGGAGGCTGGTGGTGGACCCCCTAAGATTCCCACCCCACTTTTTATGTAAAATAAGTGTTAGGTTTGGGGTACCATAAATACTATATCAGTAATCTTACTCAAAGAGGCTGGCCATGTGCATAGTGTTACCTAGTCACTGTAGTCAGGACTCAGTTATGTTTTGGAGGAAGGGGGGAAAACTGAAAAACATCATAGAATCCCCCCAAAAATGCTAAGGCTGAGTCCACCCCACTGATTTGTGGACCAGGATTTTGAGTCACATCCTGTCATTTAGTTGAGGAAGCAAGCTCCACGCAGAAGTGATACTCCACACTAGTATATTTTCCCATTCTGAGAGAAAGAATCATGGGGTCAGCAGAAAGCCCCCCTGGCCTTTTCTGCCTCTGAGTAAAATGAACTGACAATAGCCAAAGATGGGAGGATAGGGCACAGCAGAGGGGGGAAAAAACTACACCTAGAAATAAACAAGGTCTCTCACACAAGAAACATGCCTGATCAAAGAGAGCAGCAGAGCATATTGCAAGTAACCTCTAATTCAAAACAATGATATAGTATATGCTATTGCTTAGAAAACTACATTTTCCTAATTACACAGGAAATAGAAATGGGTACTTTATGCACTTCTGATGTACAGAGCACTTTGATTACAAAGCAGAGGAATTCAGATGGGATACATGGCCAATTCTTAGGCAGCATTTACAAAGCTTATTATAGGTACAGTCTGCTTGTTATTCTCCCCCACCCGTACCCTGCTATTTAAAGATATCTGAATTATGCTACTGTACCAAAAAATCTTTAAAAAGAAGAGTTAAATATATCTTGTCTGTGGCATATATTACAGGATAAGACTTAAATGACCAATGTTAAGCTGTGATAACACACATACATACAAAATTAATAAAACAGAAAGCAGGAAATCCTGTTGCCACCTACTCATGGAACATTAGGCTGACTGCCATCTGCTCTTCTAGCAGTTTTGATTTATTAATTACACACAATACAATGCCAGAAAATTTCATAGTACAAAGACTTAGACTTAATAGGCACCATGCTATACTCCTTTGTTGTTTAAAGAAATAAAAGGTCTTATGTCCACATGGAAGTTCTCGGTCTCTCTTTACACTGTCAAGTAACATTGTTTGCCTCATCATCAAGTGATGGGACATTCTTTTGTTACAAAGAAGAATGTTTTAAGTTATCCTGTATGCTGAAGTTAGAAAAATAATTTAATGAAGTCTAATGCCGCAATCAAAGCGCTCAGGAAATCAGCAATGAAATAGGGACAGATTCTAATTTTAAGATACATGCCATGCATGCATTTAAAAGAAAATGCTACTGCACTGACACATGGCCAAACAAGTAGCCAAATTATTGAGGTCCGAGTAGTGCATGCTGCATATTACAGCTTACAGTCTGGTCCTCAGTTACATAATCTTGAAACTCATACTGGGAGACTCCAGAAGCCACTGAGTTCCCTACTGCCCTTAGGAGCTGGATTTTTGACAGACCATTGTAAAATGAGGTTTTAAAGGTTTATAAAAAAGTATCCTCCATTGTGCAAGCCAAACTCAGTACCAAATTCAGCACTGGGGTAGGCAGGCATAACTCCCATTGAAGCAAGGGGAGTCATTTCTCTTTCTCTCTCAAATCATTAACTAGAGGATTATTTTCTGATATCACTTCTGTTTGAGGTAAAGACGGATAGTCACTTTGTGCACCTAGCTGATTCAGCCCCTCTCTCAACCTTACCTTCACCATCCCCCTCCCACATCATCAGTCTCCCAAAACACACAGATGTTTGCCAGTGGTACTTCTCATTCCAGAAGCCACCCTCTGGAAGGGTCAAGTGCATTTTGTCAAACTGTGTATTGCAGTTTTGCCATTTATTTTATATTGTAAAAAAAATAAAACATGAATGAATGCAACAAAGTGGTTTTAGCTTAAGTGATCTTCTTGTAACACAGGCATCAGCAACACAATTGTATTCAAATACTGTAACTTACATTCCTTGATAAACAGGTAGCTGAGTGTTAGCACTACTGTGTGACCGCTGAACAGGAAGTCTCCACATAAGATGTGTGATCCAGTTATGGACAGACCACCACCAGAAATCAATCGTAGGATCCTCTGCACCTTAGCCTGTGAATCTCCATTCAACTGGGAATGGAGAAAAATTCAAGATGATGAAGAACATATATGTTTGGACAAGAAGTTGAAGTCAATTTGTGCTTAAAAATATAATAATGAAAAGCTCTATCTACTAAAACATCTGAATTTTCTTTGTCTATTGTCTATGTATTTCTCAAAGATAATAGCATGTTTACCAGAAAAATCTTTCAACAACCAAGGGTGGGCATTACAGGATTAGACTAAGACAGGAATCGGCAACCTTTGGCACATGGCCTGCCAGGGTAAGCATCCTGGCGGGTCGGGCCAGTTTGTTTACCTGCTGCGTCCGCAGGTTCGGCTGATGGCAGCGGGAAGCGGCGCAGGCTGAGGGATGTGCTGGCCGCCCTTCCTGCAGCCCCCATTGGCCTGGGATGGCGAACCGCGGCCAATGGGAGCCACCATCAGCCAAACCTGCGGACACAGCAGGTAAACAAACTGGCCCAGCCCTCCACGGTGCTTACCCTGGCGGGCCGCGTGCCAAAGGTTGCCGATCCGTGGACTAGGATATGCTTTGCTGGATTTTAAACCTTTTTGTTTTCCCAATCAAAATGTGCACGTCCTTCATAAAAATAACCACAAAGCTTTCTATATGCATTATATAATATTGATCAGTATATTTCAAAAGAGTGGACACATTAAGAATTGTGTAAGTGCATATTACATATTTGTCATTTGTGTGCTCAAACAGATCTCTTTCAAGAATAGTGACACAGATATGACAGTATCTGCAATATCCTGGACCAACCTTATGGAGTTAAGTTAAACCTTATTGAATTTTTAGGAGGAACAAGGAGATATCATGAACTTCAAAAGACTATGTTAAACAATATAGCAGACATGATCGATCTTTTGGGTCAGTGTGTGTGAAGTACCTATGAACTCAGCCTTTGAAGCTTCGTCCTAAACAGGAGACTTTGTCTGCTGATCACCTGTTGCTCTGAGGACAGTTCAAAGACCCAGTTTGGTTTCTCCAGGGAGCAACAAAGAGAAGACTTTTGAATAACTAGCCTGAGTTTAAGCTGACTCAGGGGTTTCTTCCTGATCCAGCAAACAGACAGGAACTCTGGTCCATGGAGGGTCCAAATCTTTAGGGAAGGGTTGGAAGGACTTGGCCTACTGAGGCCTCATAAGACAGGGTTCTGAACTGAAGCTGTTATGAACTTGTGACCACAAAAGAGACACCTTTGGGAGGTTTGAAGGACTGACCTGTCACAGCCCATGTTAGAGGCAGTGGAGTGATCTCTGGTAAGCTTATTAGCATGTGTGTAGGTTCTTTTATTATTTTAATATGTTTTCTCTGTAATGCTTTTACCATAAGAACAAATATGCTTTCATAGGAAGTGCTATGTGGTAACTTACAACTGTTGGCAATTACGGTTAGTAGTCTCTGAAGAGAAAGCAGGAGAAGCGTGCTTAGGCAGCTTGTCTTTTGCTGGGGATATCACAGTATAGTCAAGGGACTGTGCAGCCTGGAAATGCCCTGGTCAGGATGGAGAGAGACACAGGTCTCTACCAAAGAGAGGCAATGGCTAGGGGCCTGGAAGCCTGAGAGTGCGTGCCCTTGCTGGACCACTAAGGGGAATACAGGTTCAGTTGCCCTGAACTGTGAGAAATTATTCTAACAGAACCAATATAAATTATCATTGTGTGAGGTGTTACATGCAAGTCATTCACTCTTTGTCCAGAGTGGAGTAAAGTGTTCACAAATCAAGACTTCAAACTAATTTGGGGCTTAGTTAAATAGTCAAAAGTCAGCCTAGGTTTGTTGGCATGTTTATAGACTTTTCAAATACACTTGGGCTGATTTATATTTTCTTACTGATACTGTGCAAACGCTCAGTTTCATATCAGTTTTCACTAAGATTAACTTGTTGTGGGCTGGGGGGAGGGAGGGGCTAAGGGAAGACATGAATCCACCAGAATCAAAACTGAAGAAATGATTCAAGCACTGCAAACCAATCAACCAAATTTTGTAAAGCTCTAGAGTGTGCCAGAGTCATACATTTTAATATATACTCCCCAGACAAGTTCATCCCTGGTTTAACTCCAATTAAGACAAAGCAATTACATCAAGAATGAATATGCCCCCCATCTCTAGAATAGCCATGAAATATTAATTCATTGAACTGAGTTGCTAGTGAGAAATTCTATTCCTTCAAAGCTGTCCCCTGAGTGGTTCTAATGTTTGTTCTGTGATACTTGATAGGATAAAGTCTGTTTTTAAATTGCCATATATCCAATTTTAATTGCAGCATTCAGGGATGGGATGAATATTGAAAGCAAAAATCAGAAATGTACAATTTAAAATACAAATTCTGTAGATGCTGCAACGTGCCAATGTTAGTATTAGAAAAAACTTCCAAAAAGCAACAATTCAACAGTCCTTAACATGTCAATAAAGAAATCTTTTTAAAGTGGCTATGGAATCTTAGTTTGGCAACCTGGAGTTATCATAACAGAAACCTAAGCCAGTTCTCCACCATTGCCACATACAATTAGGTACCAGAATAATTTTAGTAAAATAATTTAACATTTCATATATACATAATACAGAATATTTCACTGAGATTAAAATTGCAATCATGGTGTGTAAACTTCTCAAAATTCTCAAACTAAGCAGAATTAAATCTAGTCTGTACTTGGCTAGGAGACCTCCAGTGATCACACGTTACGGTGTTTGTAATGTGTGGTACTGTGTTTGGTCCTGCCTACACTAGGAAAATTTATCAATTTTTTTTCCGCTTTTTAAATTTGCTTGATGTTGATAGTTTGGTGTTTTCATTCTTTATTCTATACTTCTTCCAAGCATTGTGGTATTGCTGATTTTTATACATTTAAAATTCAGACCCATGACTTATTGAAGAAATCTGCATCTGTTTTACTTAGGGCAGCATTTTAAATTTGACATGGTATGAACTAAAAATAAGGGATGTAATTTGTGAAGTGGGTACTCTCCGAGACAGATAGCATAAGCAGATTTCTATCCCATGTCAATACTGTATAAACAATCAAACAAAAATAACTTTATTTTATAATATGCAAACAAATTTTTGTGTACATAAAAATATAACTTCTTTGGAGATATTACACTCCGTTTTGCCAAGGCCTACTTGGGTATCTCTAGTCAGTGAACCAAAAAGAGCTGCTATTGTGTATTTGTTAAATCTTATGAACAGTTTTTTCTTTTGTAATTGGGTTGTGAGATGTATACATTATGAAAAGAACGCATTTATAGGTGGACAAAAGTTTTTTCCATTGTCAGTTAAAGCGAAGCCACCTTGACTAATGCTAAAATTGTTCCTTCCTCAATTAACCCGCGGTTCCAGGGAAATGCAAGGTTCTAGGCACAGATTGTATATAAAGTACAAGGTTCTGAACAGACAATCACACAGGACAAAATCATGACCCACTATATACACTTGCACAGGCGAGTAAAGGGGCCATAAAGGTAATGCTCCCCCTTACTCCTTTGCACACGTTTCCTGCATCCTGGGTCACATTGCAGGGGACAGAACAGCCTCCATGGGGCTGCTGCTTCTCCCACACATATTGCTGGAATCATGTAATTACTTCCATAGCATGTGGGGGTTGAATTAGATTTGCACAGGCATCCTTAATGCTGGTGGTTCCTAACTTTTCAATGCTTGATTTAGCAACCTTCACATTCTTTTAGTGTGAATTTTTGGGGGGTGGGGGCGATGTTAAATTCAGTCTGTATCAGATAATTAATATTCTGACTTGCAAGAAAATGTTTGATTTCTTACTGTACCAGTATTAGAGAGACAAGGTGTGTTGGACAATATCTTTTGTTGGACCAACTTCTATTGGTGAGAGAGAAACTTTCAAAAGCTTTTCTATCTTGCCAACAGAGGTTGGTCCAATGGAAGATATTACCTCACCCACCTTGTTTCTCTTATATCCTGGGACAGACACGGCTACAACAATACTCCATGCACCAGTATTAATTAGTTAACTCTTTGATTTGTTGCTTACTATATACTTACTTTAAGAAAAATGTTAATACATTGGAGAGCAACGAAAATTATTAAAAAAATGTAGAAAACGGGGGCTATGAGGAAAGGTTGAAAGAACTGGCGTGTTTAGTCTGGAGAAAAGAAGGTTGACAGGGGTCATGATAAACAGTCTTCACATGTGTAAGATTGTTATAAAGAGGATGGCGATGGATTGTTTTCCATGCCCACCAAGAATAGGAGAAGCAGTAATCAGCTTAGTTTGCAGTAAGGGGGATTTAGGTTTCATGTTAGGAAAACTTTGTAACTATGAGAATAGTTAAGCACTGGAACAGGTTACATATGGAGGTTGTGGAATCCCTGTCATTGGAGGTTTTTAAGAACAGGTTAGACAAACATCTTTCAGGTACGGTATAGGTATGCGTACTCCTGCCTCAGCAAGGGGGATGGACTAGATGTTCTCTTGAGGTCCTTTCCAGCCCTACATTCTAGGATTCTACGATATAATGTACATCTTTACTAGTATTTACAAGCCAGCGTGTAGTGGACTATTTAAATTAAATGTCTTCTAAAAAGAAAAAAATATGTCTTCAGAACTACATGATGATGTGCTCTAAATGTAATAGAAGTACCACTGGCAAACAATTAAATTTGCACAAATATTTGCTAAATTTTTTAGAGGGAGAATTTGCTTTTCCCATGTTTACATACTTTTTGCCATGAGTATCAGCTGCCCAAACTGGATTTAGAAGCCCCCGGTAGCCCTGGCCAAAACAGCATCACTGGCAAACATGCTTACAGCACGCCACCAGTGCCTCTCAAAAAAAAAAAAATCTAGCTGCAACGCAAGGCTTTACTGGCTTATCCTCCAAGTAGGTGGTTTGTAGGTCAGCTGACAAACTACAGTAAGGTAGATTATGTAGGTCTCAGATGAAAAAAATCTCTGAAGATATGAACCTAGATGGCTGATTTTTTTAAAAATAAAGTCTAGCCTAGAATAATCCTGACATATCTATATGTACATAAAACCAAGAACAAAATGGGCAAACAAACAATCTGTTCTAGTACTCTACTCCTAAAAGATGCTCACTGTTCACAAAAACCTGCCTTACTAACAACAATATACCAAAATAAAATGAAAAATCTAGCAATCACCAAAATAAAAATATGAAGACACCTGCCAGGAGCCACACTTATCTCTGAAGAGTATCATATAATATGTGGAGAAAACATTAACTTTATTAAAATAAATGAATGTACCAATATGTCTTTTTCAGATACTGTATTTGGTGTAATAAAAGCTTTGGCCAATACCAAGATTTCTTACCTTTGGAGCACACTGAAAATGCATTCCAGGCACAGGTAGGGTGGTAACATACATGGTAATACAGCGGTACAGGTACAAAGTTCCAATTATAAAAAAGAACCTGCGTCCCACTATTGATCTGAAAACAAGGAGGGAGGGAGAGAGAAGAAAGCAAGCATAAACTCGAAGGCAGGATAGATTTACTTGTCACAAGGAGAGAGGGAGGTATGGTGCCTCCAGCGTAGCCTCATTAAATGGTTAACACCCTAAATTTAAAATTTATTAGAGCTTTTAAATTGTGATCTAACCAATATGAAAACAAAAGTTTCAATGGTACTACTTCCATGTGAGATTTGAGACAGACAGACAGACAGACAATATTTGATGTCTGGACTCATCTTTCTAGGTCATGTCACACGGACTTAGAGAGAGGCACAGACAGAAATTGAAACATGAGTGTGCTGCAGTTAAGAGAGAAAGAAATTGCTGCAAATGTAATGATTTTGTTTCATTTAACCACTAGCTGATAAGTAAATTCAGGCTTATTTAATAGCTCTAGTGTTCTCCTAGCAATGTTTTTATTTTGCTTGGTAGTTATTTTGTAATCTCCTTTTCATTTTCAATCCCATGTCAAATAAAGTTTGTTTTCCTTTAAAGTATCTATAGAGATTGTTTCTTGAGGAAACAGGAGGTGATCTGGAGGGAAAGATGGGCTGATGTCCTCAGAGATGTGACTAGCTCGAGCATCCAGTCTAATGCTAGTGAACGGTCTAGCGCCTTGTCATAAATTTAAAAGACAAATTTCATTGAAAATGTTTCAATCAGCTCTACTTAGGGGTACGAAGGTCTCACAGCACTTTCTGTCAAAGAGTGCAGTTTTAGTTAAAACTGAAATGTTTTGGGGAATGGTATCACTTTAATGAAAACGTCATCTGTAATGTTTCTGAAATCCACAATGGAATTTCTAGCCAGAGATTTATCTCAGAATAGCCAATCGCCTGGTGATTGCTCTGTGGGAATGTGAGAGACCAAGGTTCAGGTCCCTGCTCTGAAAAGTCTTGTTTTTATTCTGCATCAGAAGGAAAACAAAATTTCAAAACCTCAACATTTCTCATGAAACTTAATTGTGGTTTTCAAGCCAACTCTACTCCGACATATAGGTGCAGAGCCTAGCTGAAAGTTTCCTTTAAACAATCTATTACCGATACTCATTTTGGGAAATCACTGTAACTACTCAGAGAAAAGTGCTACTCAACATGAATAAGGGCGGCAGAAGCAAATTCTGTTACTAAGTAGAAGCAGTGATAAATATAGCTACTTACTTGTATCTGAGAAATAGCCACTGGATTATCCATAATCCAACTAGTATCATTCCATTTATTTCTGATACAGAAAAAGCCCATTTCACACGATCAATATAATCAAAAAATTTATCTGGCAATGGAGGACTGAGCTCCTTGGGAGGTACCCTCTCATGAACCACAGTGATCATGACAGTCGTTAGAATTAAATTGAAGAGAGCATACACAAAGGCAATGCCTGTTTTCCACCATTCCAAAGGAAATTTGTTCTTAGATTCAGCAGGCATAGAAATCTGAATATAGTCCGGATATTTCTTTGTGCCTTTTCGCAAACCATTAGGTAAACCCTTAGGTTTGGTATTGCCATTTTTGCTCTCTTCACTGACAGATAGGGTAGGTCGAACATAACCATTTGAGGGGTCATTGTTTTGACCTTCCATGTGCTCTTCAAGCTTTGCAGTCTCAATGGTATCCATTACCCCAAGACCTTGAGCCAAACCAGGGAATTACCAATTTCTGGATGCTTTTTAAAATTTTCTTACTCCTCTAAGTCCACCTTATGTTTCCAGGTGATTTTTGTTCTCTAATAAAAATCTTCAGAAGTTGTCCATTCTGCTTTTTCTCTTTTCAATTGTTCTGCAACAGATCTTTGAGACAAATCTCAGTTTCTTTCCCCAAAAGCTCTTACTGTATCATCTGTAAAACAACAAAATCATATGCAGAAACTGTACAGCTGGCAACATGACAATGCACAAATTAAATACCAAAATAGCGTAGGGAAATCTGCATTCTAAATATATCAACACAATTTGCTTCATGTGGAAGTTGTGGAAACAAAGCAGCCAAATATTAGGCAGTATTAAAAATGCTCACTAGTTTAATCCAAGTAGATGGTGTTAACTTTTATATTAAGGTGGAATAACTTTGTTTTGATCTTGACTCAATCAGTTTAGTGGGTGGTATCAACCTTGTACAAAAAAAAAAAAAAAAGCCAGTATTTACATGGCTTCAACAGCAGTTGAAATTAGTGTTGATTTTCTGAACTGTCAACAAGTCAAGATTTCCCCAGATATTGATCATATTAAATGTAAAACACACTGAACAGAATTCCATGCTGGCTTACACCCCACAGCAACCCTACTAAATTCAACACAACTGCATCGTGATTACACCAGGAATTAGTCAATTATGTCCATAAAATTGATAAAAATGGTTTATTTAGCCCTGGGGATGGGCCAGAAACGCAGAGCAAAACATCCACTATTTGGGCTTGATCCTGCAAGGTGCTGACCATGCAGTACCAATCTAGTAAACACATGAAGCCAAGTGTAAGTTTAAGCATGTGAGTAATCTCATTTACAGCTCAATTTTGCATTTAAATTCATAGGTATAGTTTGACTTCTATATTGGGGGGGCAGCTCCAGTGAGGCCTGCTGGGCCACACGTTGGGGGGGGAGAGGGGGGAGAAATTCTGCACTCGTCCAAGGCTTTCAGTTTGTGGGGGGCCCCCCACAGCGTTCCACTTGCCTCCCCCCAAATATGCACATGATTAAAATGAGAATTCAACCTGTGTTTTTATATATGAAATACAGTGTAGCCTCACCAATTTTTCAGCAGTAAATCTGTTAATTAGCTTCTGACATGTGTGCGCATTTTGAGAATTTCCTCAGCAGAGCAGAAGCAGGCATCAATTCTGTATTGAGGAAATACAAATGAGTTCAATATTTACTCCTAGGTTTATGCAAGCTTTTTGATCGTATGATTGTAATGTAGGCTTGGGAAGCATATTTTGGTACTATTGTAAAAATGTTTCAGGATGCATAAAAAAAAGGTAGGAGTTTTACTGAAGAATAGCTTCATTACACAAGTATGTGCTTTTATAAAGGAACTTTTACACAAAGAAAAAGGAATGCTACTCACATCTATAGAACAGAAACGGCTAGTCTATCTCCAAGACTGTAGTGCTCAAATAATGGCTGAACATTTCCTATTGATTTGAAAGTCCTGTGCTACTGTACACTCATATCATAGCTATGGCACACAAATTTGTATGACTCAATTTGGCTCAGACGAAGCTATGAATAATAGCCCACTTCTTTGCAAAATATTTACCTTCAACTAACAGTGTGAGTACGTCATAATGCTCACCCTTTCTGGCTTCTTTATGGGCAGAGGCACAGCACTGTCATCACCTCATGTTCCATCATACTGAGATAGTAGCCACAGCTTGGATGGGTAGCATACTTTTTGTATTATATCATGATGGAAGTAGAGTTGCCAGTCTTTCCCACTGTTGTTATAATATCACCTGGCTCTTCAATAGCACTTTACATCAGTAGATCACATGTCAGAGTTATGTCAGAGTTTGATTTAAAGAAAAACTACTTAAAGTCTTTCATCATATTTGAAAAGCTCAATTACACTGAAGTTATTCTTAAGAAGTCCAACACATTCAAAGATTGAAAAGTTTCCAACACCTCATATGAGGATTAAAGCCTCTTAACCTGGGAGAAACCTATGCTCCCATACCCTTCAAAACTACACCTCCCCCCAAAGTCACACCAATTTAATTATATTGTCACATCTTGACTCCCCACCAAAAAAACCCAACTCTGACAGATTGTCTCCCTCCAATAAATCCATTTAACCAATTAATTCTGGCCACCACTGTTACCCCAAACGACTGAATTAATGATGCCCCACGTCAAACCAACAACAGATGCTGGTTCCCACCACTTTGCAGAGTTCCTCTGCAACTACTGCCCATACTGCTCTTGTGGATGCACAGAAGGGCCTTGGCTTTCCATCCAGTTGGGTCCTCTGCTCCTTTTCATTTCCTCTTAAAGGAGCAGTTCTCAGAGGCAACTCTGCTCCTTTCATTCTCCCTCCCTTAGAAAGACCCACTAGTCCAAATTTCCTCTAGTCAAGTTGCTGAGTGTATGGATGGAACAATTGGGCATACTCATTGCCTAGCTATGGGCCTCATCTCTGAGTTAATGAATGCCTCCTCAGAGATACTCAGCATACGGACTCTTGGGATTGGGCTCTAGATAACTTTCATGATACCATCTTCTAATATTTGTAGTAAGGCCCAAAATAATTTTGCACAATTTCATTACAAACCTAAAACCTGGGATAGTTTATGCAGTCCAAGAAACAGTGTTTGTAAGTTAGCAGGTAAAGCACACTTTTATTTTGCTATGTCAAAACAACATTTCTATTTTTCTTCCTGCCTGGTTAAAAAAAAGTCATATTATGAATCTCCACAGTCTAAAATTTTTATAAATACAGCAAATTTTATGGACAAGCAAAATATCTGTTTTTGAAAAGTGAACCAATTAAAATTTTCCTTCTTCTGAAAACAGGGTCACAGGGGAATATCTAACATAGGCAGTTTTGAGTCCCATCACCCACCCACCACTTTCTCTTCTCAGAGCTGGGTCTGAGAAGTGGGCAGGGCCTCCAAAACACACAGAGACTGAGATCCGTGGGAATAAACGCAAAATACATCATAAAATCCACTTTACTTGATGCTCCCATCTAGGCCTCTCACAGTAACTGCAGTACATCTAGCAAACTTGGCGTGCTGCCATTGGCTGTCTTTTTCCCCCAATATTCCTCTGGCAATGTCTGAAAGCCATAGAGGATTTAATGAGGGCAGCAGTAACTTCTGAGGCTTTATTTTGAATTGTAAGTTCTGTTGCCCTAAGAGGAGAGCATGCTTCACAGAGCAGCTTGTCATCTGACTTCTCTCAGCTATGCCTCCTACAGCAGATGAGAATGCATCTGCATAGCAGCTGCAAAAGGGAGAGGATGAGCTATTCGGTAGTGTTATAAGAACATTCCTCTTCTCACCCCAAATCCTTCTCTGCGGGACTTGGACTATTCTGCCCCTCTTCATGTCATGGGGGGGAGGGATAGCTCAGTGGTTTGAGCATTGGCCTGCTAAACCCAGGGTTGTGAGTTCAATCCTTGAGGGGGCCACTTAGGGATCTGGGGCAAAATCAGTACTTGGTCCTGCTAGTGAAGGCAGGGGGCTGGACTTGATGACCTTTCAAGGTCCCTTCCAGTTCTAGGAGATGGGATATCTCCATTAAAAAAAAAATAATAATAATAATAATAATAATAATGGAGGCAAGTCTATTCAAGGCTTAAGTTAGAAGGCAAATGAACAAGCACACATACAAATGCTTCTGATTTAATTTACATTAAAAATAACAGACTAAGAAAAAAAGGAGAACTATCTAAAATTATGTCAGTATAATAATTGGGTGAAGTTTAATCAAGAAAGGAAAAAAATTACAATCTGTATTATTAGATTATTCTCTTGGTAGGTTTGAAGACTGCTTACTTTCTGATAAATTTAATTGAATTACTAGCAATGAACAATATTATAGATGGGGCTTATAGTAAGGTTTCCCTACGCTTACCATAATAACACTCTATTTTCAGTTGCTTATAACTAAAGCTAAGATTTTGTCATGGTTATTTTTAGTAAAAAAGTCAGATGGGTCACGGGCAATAAACAAAAATTCACAGCGCCCATGACCTGTCCGTGACTTTACTAAAAATAACTGGGGCCTGGGCTAAGTAAGTGAGGGAATGGAATACCATGGGGGAGGAGGGGACTGACAGGCAGAGATCCCCGCCATGGTGGGAGGCACAGCCCCAGCAGCCACAGTGGGGGGCGCAGCCATGGGGGGCACACAGCCCCTGCTCTGGAGCTGGCCACAGCTGCAGGACAGGGGCGCAAAGCCCAGATGCAGTCCCTGCCAAGCCACGGCGGCAGCCGGTGGGGGGGGCACATGGCTCTGGGAAGCCGCGAAGAGGGCACATGGCCCCCGCTGCAGCCACCGGGCAGGGGAAAGCGGCCCCAGCATAGCCCCCACTCTGGAGCTGGCTGCAGCTGTGGGACAGGGATGCACAGCCTGGCTGTAGCCCCGGCTTCAGCTGCTAACAGCTGAAGTGGAAGAGGTCCAGTAAAGTCACGGAATCCGTGACTGCCGTGACCTCTGTGACTAAATCGTAACTTTACTTATAACTTTGCAAAATTAACCATTTGGGCCAAAATTGCATCTGCCTCATGCGGTTCTGTTGTTTTTGTTTGTTTTTTGGTGGGGGAGGCAGAAAGAGAGGGAAGGAGGAGGAGGAAAGGAATTTTCAGCCAAAACGAGTTAGGCCATTTCCAAGAACGAGGCAAGGGCAAAATATATTTTTACATGTTAAAAAATTGAGACTTTCTTTGAAATGCTTTAGCTCCCATACGCTTTGAAGGAGGGACTTGAAGTTTTGCAGAGGGTTGACTTTGTGTCCAGTGATATGCTTTTTGCCTTCACCATGAAAATCCACCCAAAATTGGCCAAGCAACAAGGTTTTAAAAAGACTCACATATGTACAGTAGAGACCTCTTATTTTAACAGCTAAAATCTCCAGATAATCACTCCTCAAGAAGCATGCTCCAGCCTCTCAACTTCTATGTGTGACTTGACTGTACATGGGGGAAATCAGAAAGACTTTCCTTGTAATTACTGCTCCCAGCTGCTCTGGGTCAGACACTGGAACCGAGAACAGGAAGCCTCTCTCTTTTATGACCCTCCTGCTGGCATCCAGCAAACATGGAAGAAGAAGAAGCCATCCAATTTGAATACAGAAGAGATAAAGTTGTGAATTAGGGGTGAGGGGAGGGAAAGGAGCAGTTTGGGACAAGGATTTTGGGGAGACTGGGAGTTGGTGAGGAGGGGAGACTGAAGAAGTAGAAAAAGCCAGTAAGGGAAATGGGAGGTGGGGGAGGGAGTAGTAAATAATGCCTGGAGTAACACATTGAACAATGGAGGAGAAAAGAAAATATTGAATAGCAGGTCCTTAAGTGAGCACCAGCTTTCCTGTGCTCTGAAGGAGATGGGGTCCTGTAGAAAAAAGATAATTTATGATCATGAAATTAAGGACTGTATCATAATGCATAAACACAAGGGAGCTAAGTTAACACTGCACAGGCAAGCTTAATTCTTGACTTTTCTAAGGCTACGTCTACACTACCACAGGAAGTTGACTACGCTACACAAATAATGTTGCTGGAGTTGACGTACCTTAGGGTCTACACTGCAGGGGGTCGACTGGAGAAACTCTCCTGTCGACTTGACTTACTCTTCTGGTCAGGGGTAAAGTACAGGGGTTGACTGGAGAGTGATCTGCTGTCGATTTGGCGGGTCTTCACTAGATCCGCTAAATCGACTGCCGGTGGATCGATCTCAGGGTACATCTACACTACAGGGGGGAGTCGATTTAAGATACGCAAATTCAGCTACGTGAATAGCGTAGCTGAATTCGACGTATCGCAGCCGACTTACCCCGCTGTGAGGACAGCGGCAAAATCGACTTCTGCGGCTTTCTGTCGACGGCGCTTACTCCCACCTCCGCTGGTGGAGTAAGAGCGTCGATTCGGGGATCGATTGTCGCGTCCGGACGGGACGCGATAAATCGATCCCCGAGAGGTCGATTTCTACCCGCCGATTCAGGCGGGTAGTGTAGACCTAGCCTCAGAGCGTCAATCCCAGCTGTAGTGTAGATGTGACCTAAGTTTTGAATGCTTGACTTTGCAGCCTTAATAATGTTCTTTTAATGTAATGGTATGTATAATGATATTTACGTTAGCATAGTAATAGGCTCTTTGTGGTAGTCCATAGCCCCCTACTAGCAACAAATATTAGCAAACTTCTTGTGAGTTTTTAGAGAGAATGTACACAAGAACACTCTAAATACAACATATTTGTGCAGGTCCTTCCTGAACAAACTATCACCATAACACAGAAACTAATCAAAGCATTATTCAATTTACAAACCAAACCAAAAAAAAAAAAAAAAAAAAACCCCGCAAGAGACACTTCCATCTTTAACTTTTGATCCAGTTAAGACCCAATCCTGAACACATAGTAGTCATGAATAGAGTCTGAGCATTGATTTCAATGGGAGCAGGATTGAGCCTTTATAGTTTTAAGGCTTTCTTACTAATGCCGTTGCATATTTCATGAGTATTATTAATAATCTGATTTGATATGTTACTTTTGATATCAGTAGGTTTTAAAAATCAAAACCTAGTTTTCAATAAAGATTTTATTGTTCCATGTTGTTCCACGTTTTGTACACTCCCAGTATTATGTGAGAAATCCTAAATTCCTGTAGAAATGTCAAACATATCATTATATAGCAGATTCATTTATGCCAGGGGTCGGCAACCTTTCAGAAGTTCTGTGCTGAGTCTTCATTTATTCACTCTAACTTAAGGTTTCGCGTGCCAGTAATACATGTTAATGTTTTTAGAAGGTCTCTTTCTATAAGTCTATAATATATAACTAAACTATTGTTGTATGTAAAGTAAATAAGGTTTCTAAAGTGTTTAAGAAGCTTCATTTAAAATTAAATTAAAATGCAGAGCCCCCCGGACCAATGGCCAGGACCCAGGCAGTGTGAGTGCCACTGACAATCAGCTCGCGTGCTGCCTTCGGCACGTGTGGCATAGGTTGCCTACCCCTGATTTATGCCATTCTTAAGTACTAGACTGACTCACGGGACACCTTTTTTAGCAGTAGTTTAGAAATAACACACAATGTTAAATTTCCTATGGCAAG
Source organism: Chrysemys picta bellii (assembly GCF_011386835.1). Lineage (NCBI taxonomy): Eukaryota > Metazoa > Chordata > Testudines > Emydidae > Chrysemys > Chrysemys picta. The sequence goes on along the minus strand of NC_088795.1, from coordinate 33,220,620 downwards.
TATCCACAGATTAGCAATGGAAAGCAAATTGTTTAACAAACTGATGTTAACACTGCTCCACCGAGAATAGTTCCAAGGAAGACCCAGTCTCTAAACAAAATGCAACCACAGAAAACAGACATTGTATGACAGCTTGGATGTTTGCTATTAACTGCTTCTGGATTCATCTGCTGTAAGTGGCAGCTATGTACAAATGAATGAAAGAAAGATTATATATTTAATATATATTATTCGTTATTAAAAAACTATAGATCAGATTGTACCTCTTCCCCGACCCCCATGCAGATACAAGGAGGAGAGAAGTATGCAATTGTTACACCACCAGACCAGAGTGTTATTTTAAACTAAAGCATTTTATTAAAAAGTGTCAGAATCCAACACATCACAGCTTACATGAGCTCTATTGCTGGAGAGCTTACCAGGAACACCCAACTCTTTTGACCACATCTTGCTCCACAGACCTTCCCCCCCCCCCCCCCCCTTGAGCCTCTTTAGCACAGTTCCAAACCTTAAAAGCAATAGGGCACTGGAAGATATAGCCCTGGCTGGCATTCCACCAAGTTCTTACATCAAAAAAGTTACACTTAAATTACAACATTAATTTAGTGTGTGAGTGCTACACTCAAAGCATTATTGCCCCTCAGTGGGGTCTCTGTAAGAGTCAGGCAACTCACGGAAGCAGTGAGACTACATACTACCCAGGGGTGCACAGTGTCCCTACAAAAGCAGAGGCCTGGTCTTGCTCCATCCTCCAAGCTCTTGAGTGAGCCTGCAGACTGCAGAGCAAGAGCAACATGGAGGCAGAGTAGGTTGAAATGTGATGCACGCTATAAAAGGCTACAGCAATTGGTGTCCTCCTACCATGCACCAAGGAACTAAAGGAGGAATCCCTTACTATGGGCTGTGCCTAAACGGTATGATTGAACCATTGATTGGACACAGTACTGTACTAACAGGAAAATGCATTAGATGGTCTGTAATAGGGTGGCTTGTTCTTTAATAATCTGGGTTGGCTAATTCCAGGCCCTCCAGCAGTCATTAAAGTGACGGAGACTGCAGAGTGTGTGTGGAAAGGCTTCTGCAGGGAAGACCTTGAGACCAGGGAGTCTCAAGTCCTAGCTAGGAGGACTGTGAATAACCTAAGCCAAACCAGGAGAATTTGGAAGTCAGAGCCTGAAGACTGAGGTAAAAAACTGAGAGCTGATGAACCTAGACCCTGCTCCAGGAAGGAAGGCTGTGGACTCCCTACCTATGGGCGGGAGAGACACTAAACTGAGAATGGGGCCTGCAGGGCCAATGTGTGTAAAGATTAAATAAATTGGACCCCAGAAGGGGAGAGTTTTAATTACCTTTTGGATCGTGATGTTGAGTTACTGAGCAGCCAAGAAGGAAAAACCGAGGCAGGCACTACAGCATGACCTCTAGTCATGAGGCAGTGCTCAGTTGGAGGACAACCCTGGCCCTATAATAGAGCTGGTTAGGAATTTTTCAAAGAAATGGCACTCTCTCAAAAGATTATGATTTGTCAAGATGAAACTTTTCTCAGGAAAGATTTCTCAGGTCCAGGATGGAATTTCTGGTTATGGCGACAGAACAAGACCCACTCCAGAAGAGCTACTAGCTCAGTGAGTAAGGTACTCACCTGGGATATGGAAGATGCAGGTTCAGGTCTGAATCAGGCAGAACAGGGACTAGAACCTGGGCCCCCACATCCCAGGTGAGTGCCCTACCCCCTGACTTATTGGCTATTCTCTTTGTTTTTTGTCCCCCCCTCAAAAAAGTGTCAAAAGGACTCAGGTTCATCCCAGAGCAGAACATGAAAATTTTCAAATCTTAAAATTTTCATGGGATGGGAAAATCATTTCCTGTCCAACTCTATTTAATACATTTCTACATCTGTGAACCTATAAAAACTATATGTTTCTCTACATTTCAACTCCGAACAGTAGAACACATATTTAAAGTGAATTTGCTGTTAGGAAAGGTACCATGTGACCAACCACGCTTATTTACAGAACAGAAACTAAACAAACAGCAGCAAGGCAAGCTTCCTCTTTGTTGCCCCACTAGGGTGACCAGATGTCCCGATATTAGGGGCTTTGTCTTATATATGCAGTTATACCCCTCTCCCCGAAAAAAAAAAAAGTGTCCTAGTTTTTCCATTTGCTGTCTGGTCACCCTACGCCCCACTGACTCGTCTGTGTTCTGCAAAAACCATTCAAGACCTGTGCTTCTCTACTGGGACTAACTGGTTTTATGATGCACTTTTATTTATCTTAGCTATTTATATAGCCCCCTATTATTGTTGCATCTGAGCACCTCACAATCTTGACAATACTGACAATACTCCTGCGAGGAAGGGAAGTGCTATTATTCCCATTCTACAGATAGGGAACCGAAGTACAGAGAAACTGATCTGTCCAAGCTCATACAGTGTGGCGCAAAGGAAGGTTTTGCACCTGAATAAGGGTCAAATCAGCCCAGACTAGCATTCTAATCACTAGACTGTCCCTCTCCTTTAAGAGCATCAACATACAGCAATCATAATTACATGGACACATATCCAATGGCAACTAGATTACGACAACAACTCATTTGATATAGCATAAACAGCTATCTGAGACCAATGAGTTGAAGGCATTTTTGACCTGGGATGGATTTAAACCAACAACAACTTTGGGAGTAAAGGTTTTCACATTCATCATCAAGCTTCTGAGCAATCCTAATCCTAGTTTCACATATTGGTTTGATATCTGGGTTAAGAAACAAAAAAATAAATGAAGTATTTGTAGTAGTCTAAGAAAGAAGGTTACAATTATGCCTCAAAGTAGACAGATCAGAATCACTTACTGGTTTCCTCTACTGAATGATCTGTGACTCAGATACTCACTGTATGTTCTAATCACTAAATACATTTGCTCTGGCTCGCCTTTGTTTTCACATTTCTTTGATCAATGGATAGAACTGCAAACAGAAATGCCATGCAGGATATGCACCCTTCATCTGGAAACTCTAGTGAAGTAGAACAATGATGTTACCTTCCCTTTTGTATGTTAAAATGAAAATATTACTGTTATCAAAACACAAAAGCTGATGCCTAGATACTGTATTAGGGATTATAAAAGTATTAGAGATAGACAGAGAAATATATTACATAACTTCTGAATAAATAAAGTCCAAACCCTGCCTCTATGCTATTGAAACATTGCTTTAAAGCAGCTAACCCGGAACTTGTGGTTAGTATATTTTTATGGAAGCATGGTGAATGAGCAAAGAACTCAATACCCGGTTGAGTGGTGGTGGTGGTGCGTGTATGTAGATTACAGCTACAGGATCAAATAAATCACATATCCTTTTATTCTACCCTAAAAATGAACACTGTAGGCCAAATTTATTTCTATCATAAGAAAACAAAATTCTATTGAATTGTACCCATTTCTGTCAGTGGTATATTCAGCCCACTGTGTTCAAGGATTTGACTTTCACCTAGGCTTTTATTCCAAATGGTATGAATAGAAATTATGCTTCGCTAAATGTGTAACCATGATTTTGTTCTTGGGGGTAAGGGTAAGGGAAGTCGTTCTTACACTACAGTGTTATTTTGACAATATACAACCTGCACTTAGTCTTCATTTTCTAAAGTAATAAAATAATATGCATGAAGTCACTTTTTAAAATCCAAAAATACAATAGCAACATTAAAAAAAAAGAAAAAAAAAAAAAAACTTTCCCACAACTAAATGTAGCTGTCTGGCTCCAGTTTCTGCCACCAGAATTTAAATGCAACTCCAAATTATGTTAATGGCAAATTATACTAATGCAACATTTGTAAATGAAGCCACTCATTTTTCTGTTTCCCCATCATTTAATCCTCATTTTCTGTATATATTTCAGGAATCACTTTCTGCAAACAAACCTACTTAGCAAGAAGATTCACACTCCCTCCAGTCACTGTAGATGAAAGAACAATCTCCTGAATTCAACATACTGGAGAAAAAGCAAAAAAAGGATAGAATATCTTGTAGTCTCTTTTTAATAGTGCTAACTCCACAGATAAAGTTTATAGTCTTATTGAAATTTTTTTTTCCTACTTGGTTTTCGTGCACACAAAATGGAATAACGATTTATGTAGCTGAATTTCTTAAAATGAGGCAAAACCCTTGTCTGTTTTAATATATACTCTTCCTTATAAAAATTTGTTCCAAGATACATAAAACTACACTTTAGCCACCTCCTTCATGCACACTCTTAAAAATGTTTAGTTAGCAATGATTGTTATGAAAAGCAGAAAAGTATAAATATAATTGTGTACAAATCACAGCAGAAAACCATCATATGTAAACATTTCCTATGAAATTAGGATTTATCAATTGTAAAATAACATGAAACCAATGGAATTCTAAAATTTCTACCAATGTTTCCTTTGAAAGCTGGCAAAAAAATAAGTTACTAAGTTGCCTTTTACTTTTTCTTTAATGATATCTGCATTAACAATTTAATGAAGTACAGTGTAACACTGAATTTACATCTATACAAGGACAGGCTATTTAAAAATCTAATTAAGGGCCTAATCCTGCAAACACTTATTACCAGGCACAGTTATTACTGCCATGAGCACCTCATTTTAAATGAATGGTCATTGTGATAATCACTGAGGATCTGAGCTGAAGCCCACTGAAATCAACATAAAGACATTCATTCACTTTAATGAGCTTTGGATCAAATTCTAGGCCCCTAAATTTTCAGGTCAATATTTATTAAGTAAATATTTTAATATAGCTTAAATATTTTGGACAAAGATTTTTCCAGTATGTATTGCATTTTATTTTGTTTTTGATTTGCTAATCTAGATATTGACAGATAAAAACCATATTAAGTGATGTATATTTGTCATGCAACTAAAAGGTGGATAACATCTCATTTGAAAGAGTTCCTGCCCGTTCTCTGACTTATTGTAATAAAGATTACAGGGTTTGAAACTAATCCCAAACATTTTAGGGTATACAAAAACTTTATACACTGGAGACAGAGTCACAATCTATAGAGAAAGGCTTAATAGACACTGATAGAGGAAACGTGAAAGACAGCCAGTACATTAGACTGGTTTCCTTCTGAGTTTTACTGATCTCTTATGAATTGGCACCTGCTCTATACTTCAAGCCAACAAAGCTGGCTGCCCTCAAGGCCTGGGCTGAAAACCAGCACTTGTTCCACTTCCCTGACCTTGTGGCACTTTTCCACAAGCTGCCTAGGACCCATGCACAAATTACACCCAAACTCAGGAATAAAGCAACCACAGACTTCTACTTATGTGCAGTTGGCTGCTGTGTCTTTCATGCACAGAAAGGCTAGCTTCTATTTTGTGTACCAAATGGAACTTTGTGAAACATTTAATGTAATAATGAATGCATGGCAAAAAGCAACTGCTTTTGGGTCATCTTACCAACTTGAAACTCAGGCCAACACTGTAAGGTGTTCAGCGAATCTGACCAGTTGCCATTTTGAATTGAAACTATGAAAAACTGGGCCATTTCACAGGAGGTCTAACCCAAACTAGGTAAAAGTTGGTGGTTTTGTTTGAGTTTTGATTTCCGTTTTTAGGTTAATTAATTAGTACACCGCTACCTCAATATAACGCGACCCGATATAACAAGAATTCGGATAGAACGCCGTAAAGCAGTGCTCCGGGAGGGTGGGGGGGATTTGCACACCAGTGGATCAAAGCAAGTTCAATATAATGCGGTTTCACCTATAACGCAGTAAGATTTTTTGGCTCCCGAGGACAGCGTTATATTGAGGTAGAGGTGTACCACAAAACTCAGAGTGAAGATCAGGCAATATAAACCCACATGAACAGAAACACACACAAAAAAGGTCTGAACAAATTTCTATTACCCAAAACTGCCAAGTTTCAGAGTTCAAATACTTAGTCTCACTGTTACCAAGAGATGCAATAGTGAATAAACCTCAGAAAAGTGAGGACACTCTGAAGTAGGCTCACCACCCTTGACATTTATCCTGTTGGAAGTGGGAGATAAAAATCTTATGTCATGAGGTTAGTGGTGATCCAGTGGTATTGTGACAATGCCACGAGAGATACAAGGGGATTTTCTTACCCAAATTCAATTTGTGATTTTTATGTCTGTGGGATGTTGGACAGATGGAGGCTGTAATATGCTTGAAGGATGCAATTCGGTACCCTATCTACATTGCCTGATGGAACTGTGTTTTTACCATGACAGGGGACAACTATGTTTTAATCAGGTCCTTGACATGGTTGTTTTTACAGTGCATATAGACACAATTAAGACTGGGTAATGAATTAAGAGCAGGTAGCAACCTTGACTGAAGGAAACAGTAGAGATCTGAGGAAAATCTGCTTATGAAGAGGAAGATGCAGAGTCCTCCAAAGCAACTAGTCCCATGTTCTGCCCACAGTATCCCCTTTCACACTCCCTCCCTTTCATTTAACCATGTACAAAGTACATAGAAATATGGTATATTGTTTAATCTAACTGTTTAAAATCTTCCTGCTCTTTAAAAAAAAATGCAGTGGTGTTTCTTATTGTGGGAAGCAAGAGATTTTGAGCAGAAGATCTGTACAATAGCAGAAGCAACAGACCCCCAACAACATAAAACTATAGCACTGTTAAATTTATTACACACAGCCTCTGAGGCCGTTCAAGAGATTCACCTCTTTTTGGAAAGCAGCTAGTGAAAGATAAATTCAAAACAAAAAGAAGGCATTCTCTTGGGTAAAATATTGCTTTCCTAAATTTTAGGTAAAAAAAAAGAATTTTCTATTCTTCATCATAAGCCAGTCCACAGATTTTCACTGTAGGATTTTTATGAGATGTGTACAACTGGGGAAGGAAAAACTGAAGTGATTTGTGATCAAAATATACACAGTTAAAAAAAAAAAATTCTTCAGGCATGTAATATCCTTCACCCAAAGGTACCATTTGCTCAGGACTTGCAGCATTTTGTGAAAATTGTATACTGAGGATCACCTTGTCACTTAACATATTTCTCTCTTGAATCACCCTCATCCTGTTTCATTGACTTTCTCCTCTTTTCATATTTCTTTGAGGAATGAATACATTCAAAAAGATTGCTTAATTTTGTAATATCATTATACTATTCCCGGTATTACCAAGTGGGTAGGAGAAATCTTTTAGTTTCTTAGCTTTGTCTAATGGAGCCTCAAAAAGATTCTCTTAGTAAATTTTGAAGTATCCAATAGCTGATTTTCACTTCCAGAGCCACATGTGTCTTCATGAGAAGTTATTGACCAGTCAGGAATGTGTCAGAAATGAAGAAGCCCAGAGCTCTCTAAGTTTGCCCCTAGGCTTGTGTTTTCTTGATTTTACATGGCAGGGATACTGATGAGGTCATCTCTTGCAAAACAAGTTGGAGCTGCTGAAGGCATTTTAGTTTTACTGGGGATTCCCATTCTGACTTAGTTACATCATTTCTTAAGCATAAAGATATACGCCCTATAGCATAGAGCCTGGGGGGAAAGATTTTTGCATGATTTCTCTGCCCTTCCTATCTTCCTATTTCTAGCTCGAGCGATTCATCAGGGAAGAGAAAGTCAAGTAGCAGCTACTGCCCTTAATAGTTTCAAAATATTTCCAGGGAAGAAGCCTGTCTTTGTCTGGATTGAGTATGTACAGAATCCCATTTATCTTAATATTTTGGTCGTTTTCTTGTGTGATTTTCCTTCTATATTCTGGAGTTGACGAAGAAAGAGGAAGTGAAAAGAGAAGGGCTCCTCCGGTATTAGCTGGGCTTCTCTTTCTTTGATAAGGCCTTGTGCAAAAATTGACTATTTATAAATCCTCTTTTATTGGACCAACTTCTGTTGTTAAAAGAGACAAGCTTTTGAGCTATACAGAGCTCTTCTTCAGATTTGGGTCCTTTCCCATTTTGTTTTATATTGTACATATTTAGGTATGCATTGTATTAACATATGTGGACAAGATATGCAAGTAATCTAAATATGCTCCTGTGACTGAGATCCAAGCAAAATGCAGCAATCTGAGGAAACCTCTAAGCAGTCAGTTCACTTTAACATGGATACATAATGGGTATGTATATCAGGAAGCTACATGAGTAGCTCTACACTTAATTTCATTTGCATTAACTGAAACACTCATACGAAGGAAGAAGGCACATAAAGATTGCTGTGTTATCTATTTTTTCCAGGATTTAACTGCCTCTTTCCGAGTTAGTGACATTTTAAGAGTGTATTCCACATCCTGCCTTGTTAAAACACTGCAGTACCACCTCAGATTACCAGACATATGGTGACTGAAACTCACCCTCAACTGTAGTTTTGTTAGGTCCTCTGGTGTTGTTTCGAATGAGATTGTACATGGTTCTTTCAAGCTAGCCAGACAACTAAAATGCACTCTGGGTGGAGGACCCAGAGTGTAGCCTCCTTCTCAAATCCCCTTTCCACCCTTCAGAAAGTCTTGCATGTCCTTTCAATATTACCCTGAAGAGCAAAGGTCCTAATTCTTCAAGTCCTCCGCACACAGAACACCCACTGACTTAAAAGGTGGCCATGCAGGACTGAATTTACATGACACAGTTCATTAGCTATAAAAGTCTCTTATCCCCCGAAAGCTAAATCCAACTCCTGATTAAGAAGAAAAGAAGAACAGGAGTACTTGTGGCACCTTAGAGACTAACAAATTTATTAGAGCATAAGCTTTCATGGACTACAGCCCACTTCTTCGGATGCATATCAGAAGTGGGCTGTAGTCCACGAAAGCTTATGCTCTAATAAATTTGTTAGTCTCTAAGGTGCCACAAGTACTCCTGTTCTTCTTTTTGCGGATACAGACTAACACGGCTGCTACTCTGAAACCTGATTAAGAAGAGGAGTTTCTGATTACCAGATCAGATTGGGGCCAGACAGTTAATGGGCTGATTAGCTCCTTAACTAGGAGACTGGATAAAAGGGCACAGGAAGGAAGAGAGAGAAAGACTAGTAGGGCCTGACAAAAGGGCATTCTCTGGGAGAAGACATGTTTTCTCCCCACCCTTTGGAGAAGAGATAGTAAAACTAAAAGACATCAAATACTGTGACTGCACAAGCATGCAGAAGGTGGTAGAGTAACACTGTAAATACACTGCATGGTGGGATCTACACAAAAGGTGGTCTGAGCTAGGGTTACCATATTTTGAGCCTCCAAAAGGAGGACACTCCACGGGGCTCCGGCCCCGCCCCCAGCCCCCCACCCCACCCCAACTCCGCCCCTTCCCCAAAGTCCCCGCCCCAACTCTGCCCCCTCCCCTGCTTCCCACGAACATTTGATTCGCGGGAAGCCTGAAGCAGGTAAGGGGGGTGTGGGGGGGAGGAGGCACGGCCCATTCTGGCCCCCCCGGCATCTCCAGCCTGGGTCGGCTCGGGCCCTGGGGTGCCGGCCCCGGGCCCGAGCACCCCCGGCCCGCCCAGCACTGCCGGTCCCCGGCCCCCGGCCAAGCACCCCCGGCCCGCTCAGCACCCCCTGGCCCCCGGCCCAGCACCCCCGGCCCGCTCAGCACCCCCGGGACCGCCGGTGCTCGGCGGCCCCCGGCCCAGCCCCGCCGGTCCCGATTTTCCCGGACATGTCCGGCTTTTTGGGATTTCCCCCCGGACGGGGATTTGGAACCCAAAAAGCCGGACATGTCCGGGAAAATCCGGACGTATGGTAACCCTATCTGAGCAGTCTGTGCAAGGCAAAGAGAAAGGAAACTGAAGGGGCCCCAACACAGAGCCATATGCTGGCCTCAGTTACACTACTGCAATCCCACTGAAGTCAATGGCTTTGCACAGGCATGACTGAGGGTGGAATTTAGTTCCTTGTATTTTCTTTTATTTAAATATACTCTACATATGAAGGCCTTACGCATTCCTAGGAAATTATGATTTTACTACCAGTAAAATGGCTATTTAAATTAGTTCTTCTGACCAGTCCAAGACATTTATGATTAACCTGGTCAACCAGTAGATAAAGAGAGATAAAAACTGTACTTGAAAACAGCACCTTTATCTCCTCCATTTTCTAGGTCTTCATATGAGGAAATATAAGGAAAATTACCAGCTTTAGCCTGCCCTTGATTCCCCAAAATATTGTTACTTAGAATCTACCTACATATTCACCTGAGAAGATATTATAAAGACCTCTATTTGAATGAAATTATGTCCACAAGATTTGGAAAAAAAAATTAAGCTCCTTTCTATACCCAGAATGGTCCCAGAAAAGCAGAGAAGTTTTAGCTATGAAAAATTACATAAGTGAATGGCCATCATATACTAGAAGGTCCAGACAGTTTTTCTTTTCTTTTAAAAAAAGAAAACCGTCATCTGTACACAATGATGTGATGATGCTGCTTTGGCCCCAATTATACTTTATTTTTCAGGACACTTGATAACTTCAAAGTGTAGCTTCCAGGACATAGAAGATCACCATCAAAATAAAGGATAACCCTAACTCAAACCAAACTTATCTGACAGTCAAGCACTTTTAATTAACTGCGTATTTAAAACAAAGTTATTCATAAAGTTTATGGGAGAAGTGCTTGTTTCTTGAAACTTTACTGAAGAAGTTAAAGTATATTGATCTACCACTTCTCAAACTTCATGTATAGCAAGATCATTTGAAGCAAAGCATGCTTTGTGGTCAAGATTTAATTTAAAGCAACAGCCACTTTAGGTAGACTGATAATGGTAGGGGCTCAAGAACTCCAATTATCTTGTTTGAAATCTCCTTCAACTCTCTTCTTTGCCCTAAGTCTATTTCATGCCATTATCATGGTTGCAGAGTCTACTGCCTAGTATCTGTAGCACAAACAAGAATCCTGAGATTTTGGAGGCAGTTTTGATGGCCTGAGAAATACCCCCAAGTCCTGTATTTATGCAGGTATGGCAATATTGCTTTTTAACTAGTTATCTCAGATGTGCAAAGTAGAGGAAGAGAGATTTATAAATTTCACATCTCTATTAATATAACACTGGACTATTTCAGCTATAACATCACAAGATTTAGACAAAGTCTTTGTATTTTTAAAATCTATAGACTATTAATGGAAACCATGAGAAATGCCCTAATGACAATGACTGCTTTAGACTTATACAGCAGGGATGTTTGCACCTTCTAAGAGCCAGGTGAATGGAACAGTGAATCAGTAAGCAGTTAATCTTCAGCAGTACTAAATATACAGATTGACAGCTGACAATCCATTACAGAGTATAAACTATTATCCCATTCTTTCAGAATTGTTTGCTTTCAGAATTTCAGCTTGCTTCTTAGAACAATACAAATATTTTTCCAGTAGTGTGAAGGATCAGTATAATGTCTGTATCAAACTGTGACTTTTAATTGGTAGTCACACCATTTTTAAGAATGTGACCTACATTGTAGTTACCTTCAGGTCAAGGACAGACCAATGACAGCTTACTGTAATGCCTGACAATGCTCTGAAGGGCTACAAAAGAGTAGCTTTGATGGTCTTCCAGTCAAAGGGGTCCACCCCTAGAACAATGGTTTTGCTACAGAAAGTGGCCAGACCAAAGGAAACTGGTTTTCCCAGTTTGGAGTTGGGAGAAGGGGTGCTGGCATTTACCAGTTAGCCACCTGACTGGGGTTCTGAAACTGATCAGGTGGTCATATGAGAGAGGTAACTAAAATCTTATTAAGAGCAGGATCTGCTCCAGGCTCTCTCTCTCTCTCTCTCTCTCTGGCTGACCATTCCCAAACAACAGAAGGACTCAAGAAAGAGGTCCATTCACCTAACCTAGGACTCACAAGAAGAGGTCAGCATAGCCCCAGGGAAAGATTATATAGGTTTTCACGGTCTTTCCTCACATATCTGTAACTTCCATCTGCTTTAAAAGGTAAAAGTTAAAGGTTTAAGCCTCTATTCCTTACCTTACCTGCCACATGGTTCCCAAGAGTCAAACTATAAACAAAAGTACTCCATGGTGAGGTGAAACTCTGGGTAAGTGTTTATAAATAACTGGGGAGATTCGGGAAGTCTCAAAATTGGTTTCATGGTCTTGGGCAGTTGGAATGCAAAGTCCCACATCCCAACAGAGGGCAGACAGGTAATCTACACCTGGGAGCGTTCCTTAGAAATCCAGAGCTAGAAATGGAGTCTGGACTCTGCCCTGACTAGCTGGCTTGAAAGCATGTGGGACACAAATGTTGAGTCCAATTACAACAGACTGAGGACTGTCCACTAGGGGGATGCAGCCAGGTCAAAACAAATGGTCTTTCTTAATCAGCATTCATAGAAACCTACTGGGATAAGGTGACCCCCACCTGAGGTGCATTCCTGCTGCAAGCTGCAGCATGATAGGTTCACCTGCCTCAGTTTCCCTACCTCCTTCTGCCCATGAAAGGGACAGTCTCTCAGCATCTGACGTAAAGCCCACCTCTGGGTATAAAATATATTCACATGCACCAGTGCAGTATTTCCCCCAAACCCTGTAGTAAAACCATTTTCCAATTTCCACAATTAACAAACATACAGCAGGTGTTTCCCATGCCCCTCTCCAGGGGACATCAACAGCAAGTCACCCACCCAAGAGCCAATAGCAGCACTTCGGTCTCGGTTCCTTTGGCCTCCTGAAGCCTGACCAGAGTGACCAGTTTTTCCACACCCCTTCATTCAGGTCTTCATCCCGAGGGCTCCCCATCTTGCAGTGTTCCACTCCTCCATGCCTCCCTGCCTTTGAGTCATATCCCTGCACAGAGGATCTACCCTTCTGCAGTAACCCTCTTGTTTCTGGGCTCGGCTTCCCCTGCCCAAGCCACATCATCTCCTTTTCCTAGGGGTCATTGTCCATGCCTTCTGCTTGTCAGGCGACCCCAGCTTCAGTCAATTCTCACCCAACAGCTCTCTGCCAAGGTCCTCACTGGCAGCTCACAGTTACTGCTTTCCTTCCAAACTCAGCTCTCCTCCAAGCAACTCCTGCCACCATTTCCTTGATAATTCTCTCTTGTCTGGGTCTCAGGCAGCTCTCACCTGCCCTTTCCTGCCTCTCTCAGGCAGCCTCATCTGCCTCTTCCTGACCCCTCAGGCTCCAACTTACCAAATCTTTTCCCCTCTAGGGCTCAGATGTCCTTTTTTAAGCCCAATTGACTTACACGGGCACTAGCCCAACTGCTCCCTCTTAAAGGAACCAGTCAGCCTGTGACAATTACCCACTAAAATTATCTAGCTGGCCAAACTTTCGTTTTGTTTTATTAATAGACTGCACTGCAGGAAGATTGAAATGGAAAGGTTCCATTGTAGCTATAGCAACATTGGAAGAAGCCCAAGAAAAAGCAGAACTACATCATCTTTGCATCATTTTGGGATCCAGTCCTCAAGACTTATGCTTCATAGCTATAAGAACAGATCACTGTGGTATGTTGCCTTCTACAATATGGCTGATGAGATTTTAGTTTCCCTAAATCAGCCACTTAGGATTGAGCTGCAAAGACTGAGGTAAACAGAAAGACATTCCTGTTAAAAATTAAAAAAAACAACCATCCTTTTCAAGAAGCAGAGTTGCTTAACCAGTAATGTTATCATAAGAATAAGAATTACTAATGTAATTAACATGTTTCAAAGATGACAAATTTGGAGAGAAAAAAGCAAGTGAGCAGAGTATATAAAACAAAAAAGGTAAATGGCTGTAATAAACTACAAGCAGTTTCTAAATGCGTGGTAGCAGAATGTTCTTACCATTCTTGGCAAGCAGTCCTCTCTTGACTGTTACAGGCAAGAAATCTTCTCTGGGCTGTATAACCAATCAATTATTTTATTTTCAGCAACGCTGTTATTTTAAGAAAGCTTTGGTGCGAAGAGGTAAGTGCATAAGAACATATACAATTTACTCAACTTCTTTGTCAATCTCAGGATTTTCATGCAAGGTTCATTCTTTGTACTAGTTATTTTCAAGATTTGAAACATTTACACTGATTTTTAAATATTTAACCAACATGCATTTCTTAAAATACATGCAATAATCCTAAAATTTGTGTATCAGATTCTTTACTGCAGAAGCTTGGAACACCTGCACAGAATTTCTGAATTTACAAATTTCTTTTCAATTTTTAATTATACTACCGCAAGTGAGGATAATTAGGTATTCCTGTTACAATGATAAAAATGCCCTTGCAGAGGATTTTAAACCAATATTACTATTAAGGGCATCTTTTAATTAGGTTCTATGTTAAATATGTGCTGTTCTATAAATTTAGATTTTAATGTAAATCAGTTTCTCAATAATTTTATTTTCAAAGCAAAATAGCTTTATTAGGGCATGTGCATACTTACGAAAACAACTCTAAATAATATTTGTGTGTGTTTTATATTTGTGGTTGGGGTGTGTTGAAAAGAATGCCAGAGATAGATCAGTATATGTACTGTTTGGAGACAATTCAGAAATAGCTAAGCCACTTACTCTGAGAGATCAGGAAAAATTATGTAAAAGATAATTATTAGTGCTATACCTGATCTTAGATCATACAAAACATGTCAATAAACTGTTTGCTCAAATATTTTCTCAAATATTTTAAAAGGTTTCTCAAATATTTTAAAAGGTTTACTTATCACATACATTATAAATCATACTTTCCTACAATGAATATGATCTTCTAGGATGCAGCTGGAATCAGACCACAAGAGGTACTGTGTTCCCCTCATTCCCACTGAAAGTAATGGAAGTGGACGGTGCTCACCACATTGCTGGACAGGGCCTTTGAAAGCTTTCAGATCTGCAGTGCTGCCATTTATGTCTAGTCTAGAACTCATGTCTGTGAAAATAAAACTGTCAGACTTGACTTGAGTCAAGATCATAACAAAATATTAAGCGTGAGCAAATTTGTTTGCAAGATTCTCAAATATTTTCATAGGTTTACTTATTACATAAAATATTTTCCTACAGTGAATATGTTCATCAGTATTGCACTTGAAAAATTTCAGAACTACAGTACTGATACTTGTGCCCACACCTGTATAAATATATGTCTATGAGAATAAACGGATGCCGGTTAACAGAAATTCCTCGATACCCTGCCTGTTCAGATGTTGCACCCAATCCGAACTAAAGCTCAAAAGGAGACTTAAGATTGGATTGCAACGGTACAGTTTCCGTGGAATGAAATAATGGTTTTCCTCAGAACAGAGGATTGTTTTTCAGTGTTCCGTTCCTTAATGAAGGCCCAGTCCAGCAGCTACTAAAGTCAATGGAAAGATTCCTGTTGATTTTAGTGGGAGTGGGCTCTTCTGAGGCCAGAACAGCACTATCCATAAATGGATATACAGTCTTTGAACTTGACCCTGGATTTATTGTACATTTCAGAATAATAATGAGAAGTTCTGACATGCACACAGATGCAGAACGTCGTTATCATGGGTACATTCTTCAAGAGTTATTTCAATGTGAAATATGACTGCAAAAGAGGCAGTTGGAATTCTACATTTTTCCCTTAATGATTCCCAGGACAAAATGTCAGTTTATAGAAGTTGGATAATTTCTTTCCCTGCCCCCTCACCCCAGCTCCCATCTAACCTTATAACCTCAATCTGGGATTCAGTCTAGCTGGGTTCTTTCCTTCTTATGCATCATCACTAGTAGCAGCTCTGCAGCACTGGGAAGTGTCATGCAACTGGGGTGACCCTCTTATTTGGCGGCTACATCATGCTGTGATCTTCCTTCTTATATTGGTTGTGGGTAGATGCTGCAGCTGTTCCTCCTGCCTACCATGGGTCTCCGAGGCCCCTGTCTTCAAACAGCCAGGAGGCCTTTCTGCCTCTTCATTGTGGAGCCACCTGAGAGAAAGGGAGCTCCAGGGGACAGGAAAAAACAAAAAACAAAAAACCCACCAAATATCAAAAGACTCATGTCATTGGCAGTGGGGTTTGCATTTCTGTAGACCACACTGAGGAAGAGGCAACAGGGCCAGGAGTAACGATTACCTGCATTCTTGCATGAGCACTGATAGTTGCAAAGAGAATAACTGTTTGGTCTCTGCCTAGTTTCCTTGTCTAGAAAATGGGGACAGATCTCTACCTCCCTGCTAATGCTTCTACAGCTCTCTGAAGGTGAGCAGCACTATCAATGATAAGTGTTACCTCTCCTCATCCATTCAGACAATGAAAGGAAAGGTTAGCTTCAGCCTTCTTTGGCCAAAATCATAGGTTTATTTAGACAGGGGTTGGCAACCTTTCAGAAGTGGTGTGCCAAGTCTTCATTTATTCACTCTAATTTAAGGTTTTGCGGGCCAGTAATACATTTTAACGATTTTAGAAGGTCTCTTTTTATAAGTCTATAATATATAGCTAAACTATTGTTGTATGTAAAGTAAATAAGATTTTTAAAATGTTTAAGAAGCGTCATTTAAAATTAAATTAAAATGCAGATCTTATCAGTTTAGTGTGATCTGTGCTTTTCCTTGCTGAGTTTTCCAATGTCTGGCACACATTTGGATATTTTAAGCTGCACACAGGCTTCTGAGTGATCAGTTGTTAACCGGCTCCAAGAGGGACAGAGGACAGATTTCACATGTGAAAATACTTGTTCACACAGGTATGTGGATCCAAATGCTGAAAGCATTGCAAACGCAATTTTCTTCAAAACAGTTACATTTCACTGGCAGGATGTCCAGCAGGTCAGAATAGAGGCCTCAGGATCTCTCTCGGTAGCTTCAAGTGCACTCCGCAGATCTCCAAACTTTGATGCCCACAATTCTGAGGTTTTTAAATTGAATGAGCTGCATTTCGAAACCTTCAACACCCATCCACTGAAATACAGACAAATCTAAGTTGCTTTTGTTGAACTTTTCAGGTTTAATTAGAAAAGAAAGAATCGGGCCAAATAGCTTGAAATCTGTCAGAAAATTCTGATTCCTGTCCTTGCACGTACATTCTAATCTCAATGTCAAACGCAGTGCGCTGTTCCACGTGGCATGATAGTGATGTAAGCAGCAAATCAGGACTTAAAAATATCCCAGCACAGTGGCGCTAGAACAATTTTTAAGGTGGGAGTGATGAGCTGCGCCCCCTCTTGCCCCTGTCTGCACCCCTCACTGACCCAGGCTGGGGCCAGTGGGCCACAGCTGGGGGCAGCTGTAGAGCCCCGGTCCCCCAGGCTGGCAGCAGAGTCCCTTGAACTGGTGGCCAGGACCCGGGTCGGTGGCTGGGACCCGGGGCCGGCAGCGGGCTGAGCGGGGCTGTCAGACAGAACCCCAGCTGGCAGGGGTCCGGCGGCTGGTACCCCAGGCCAGCAGCGGCACCCCCGGGACCAGTGGCCAGGACCCAGGCAGTGTGAGTGCCACTAGGGGAAAAAAAAAAAAAAAAAAAAAAAAATCAGCTTGCGTGCCACCTTTGGCACGCGTGCCATAGGTTGCCTACCCCTAATTTAGAATATCTTTTAGCATACAGAGCGCTGTCTAAGAGCTTGCTAGATATAGGTAAATTTGTAACAGGGACTTTAAGGATAATAATCATGCCCTCAAAACTGCTAGTAACAAAACTTTTGCAATCTAGCCACAAATTCCCTCGGTCATATAAAAGCTGCTAAAAGCATTTAATCCCACATCCTAAAGAATCTATCCTTTACTGGGGTCAAAGGAATTTCAATATGGTTAGATCTAACTTTAAAACTGCAGAGGCAAAGTTATGACTCAGAAACTTTGAATTAACCTCTTAATTAAGACAACTTTCAATCAACGCAAAAATAGATAAGGATTCTATGGCTATATATTCAGCAACACTACAGAGAATTATTACAGTTATCTTGCCACTCATTGAAGGGTAGATCTTATTCACAACTAATATTCCACAAGCCTTACAGACCTATCTATGGTGGTGCGGTAGTTTTTCTCTGCCCGAAAAAGATTTTAAAAAGTCAAACAAGACAAAGAATTACAGCCACAAGAAAGTCCAGTAATCTTGATTTGAAGTGGCTTTTGTACTGAGGTACTGTAGAATGTTTGTACATAATATATGTATTTTGACTAAACTTCTTCCATGGATGGTACTGAAAATGGCTTTATAGGGGCTTTTTTTCCCTCCTAAAAAAAAAGTGAGGAGGCTGAAGTTTGCACATGAGCAAGGTTTATCCCTAGGGGGATCCAACTAGCTAGCTGGCAAGCCTGCCTGGTATGAACTGTTGAGGAGAAATGAGCATAATGAGAAGAGCAAAATCACTATTTTTTTTTAAATAAAAGGAAGAAAGAAAAAAAACAACCCTGTCTCTCTGACCAGTCCTATGGGTCCCACTTTTTATGGAGGTCTGCTGTTTCATCAACATAATCATGTTCTCTGACTCTGATTTTCTACTGCTGCTGTACTCGCCAGCATCACTGCAGTACTATACAACAAAAGATTATCCTGTAAAAAACAGAATAGTTGTCAAGGTTTGTTTGCAACCCAAGCACCACAAATGCTTGCCCAAATGCCCACTCTCTCCCTCACCAAATAAAGCTTGAAGAAAAACAGTGATCAAGGGGACAAGAAATTCCATGTAAAAGGGATTGAACATTCCACCTTAAAGCTGCCACATACAACACTTGCTCTCTTCTTTCCAATTCAAAATCTTTCCCTTAGTTGCAGAAGGGTAAAGGTTGAAACAGAGAGTCTCATAGAGAGTAAGAGTTTAATCATAATGTCTAAAGGGTGGAGACTGCATTGAGTAATCTGTGATTCAAAGTGCCTCTGCTATAGGGTGTTTTATTAACAGTTCACTCTGTGCATGAGACATCCTGAAAATATGCAGTGTAGTTGTAGCTGTGTTGGTCCCAGGATATAAGAGAGATAAGGTGGGTGAGGTACCCTGTATTTAGCTGTATGCTCCGAGTACCTTTCCCAGACCTGAAGAAGAGCTGTGTGTGGCTCAAAAGCTGATCTCTCTCACCAACAGAAATTGGTCCACCTCACCCACCGTGTCTCATCCTGAAAATATTTCAGAATGACCACTAGTGCCATGGGACACAATGGCAATGGAGTTAGCAGTCGAGCAAGTTATTCACAACACCTTTCCTGAAAGGAATGCAGTGCCAACTGCAAAATAAGCAGTTCATATTTATAGAATAGTAATATTCATAAAATATTCACCCATGCACTAAGATCATTGTACAGTAGTACAATAAAAACGACCAACCTAAAACTTCAGAATAAATATGTAGCCTTTTTGATCCCAAAAGAGTCCAAAGTGCTTCAACAGCAGGGACCATCTTTTCCATCACTGGAATCACTTTGCCTACCACTTACGCACACTTCACCTCTGAGGTTGAATGTGGCAGCTCCAACGGTTCCCAGCAACAAACAAGGTAGGGCAAATGTAATAATTCAGAATGGAATCTGATCAGTAACAACATCCATACTCTTGCAAAAAGTGTCTTTAATAGTCAAAGCCCCAAATAATCAGAACTTTAATTTTATATTTTACCTGCAAGTCAGAAGCTCCAACAGCACCTCTTAGCACTATTCTAAGGGTTTGTCTACACAGGAGCTCTCAGGAAAACTAAACTGAATTAACAAAAGGTGCAAATTTAAAGTGAATCAGTTACAGCACATTAAACCCCGTGTGAAGCTTCTCTTTCAGAAGTAAAATAGCTTAGTTTGTTGTAGCTTATTCAGTGAATTAACAAATATAGAATTGAATTCATTGGATAAAATTAAACCAAACTCAGGCCATTTCACTTCTGAACAATAGAATCCACACAGGGATTTAAATGTGCTTTCATTAACACACTTTAAATTCACGCCTTTAGTTGATTTGGCATATTCTTCCTGAGCATTACCTGTAGAGACAAGCCCTAAAGATTCCTGTTCATTATTTACTTGGAAGAGTTTCATTTACAAAGGGCAAGTCTACACTACAGCTGCACTGATGTAACAGTGCCACTGTAGTGCAACTGGTGAAGATGTGCTATGCTGATGGCAGAGCACTCCCCCATTGGCATAATTACACCACCTCGTCGAGAAACAGAATCTATGTTGGCGGGAGAGCATCTCCCACCAACGTAGCAATGGTGTGTACAGTGTGAAATTTGTGTTGCTTGGGGGAGGGAGGGCTTTTTCACACCCCTGAGAGAGACAAATTATATCAACTTAGGCTGTAGTGTACACCTGCCTCAAATCATTAATTCCATACTACAATTAAGTCCATACTACCGACTACATGACTAGGATGGTGGTGGTGATTGTGAAATGCTCAGAGAGATTGGAGAGGCTACAAAGGCAGAAAATGCAATAATAATGGGGATTTATACTATCCTCATATTGAGTAGGTATGTGTCACCTCAGGAAGGGATGCAGAGATAAAATTTGTAGACACCCTAAATGACTGCTTTTTGGACCAGCTTTTCCTGAAACCCACAAGGAGAGAGACAATTTGTACATTCTTAGGACGTCTTTGGAGGTCTTTCATCCAAGTACTGAGTGATCACCATGTACCTTAGTTAGTATGATTTGATGGCATCATTGCTGATCTCAATCAAGAGAATAAACGGCTGGATACTTGAGAATGCCACTTTCAAATGGCACTGACACAGGAAACTAAGTTTCCCTCCTTCCAAAAGCCACCCCATATTTACTACTCCCACTCCCCACTATGTCTGACCTGCTAGTAATGACTGTTCCTTCACTCCACATCTTTTTGAAAGTGATGCCAGAGCTTTATGAAGCAGAAGTGACAGACTTATTAGCAATTTTAACTAGCATCTAATCCATGTTCTTCCTATATACATGCCCAAGTGGGAAGTAAAAACTTACATACAAGGAATGAACTCAAAGGCAATATCAAAGGATTCCAATAAGATCCTGGTAACCATGAGAGCAAAGCTGGAGGGGTTTGTGACATCACCAGAACTTGTATGAAAACACTTATTCAGAATTCTTTTGTTGTGTTTCATAGATTTGGTGGGTGGTATTTTACATGAAAAACACATTTTTTTAAATTATCATAGTCAAATAGCCTTGTGACTTCCTACCTGTTTGCTTTTGGTAAGACTGCAAGTTCAAGTTTTGCTATTAACAGAACAGTCTTCTCCTCTCTCTCAACTAGATGTGAGGAATTCATTTCCTCTTTTCATTCAAACCTGTAACTGTATGTCCTCCTCTCTACTGATACCTTTTCCCCTACAGTTCTTTGAGACACAATACACCTCTACCCTGATATAACACGAATTCAGATATAACGCGGTAAAGCAGCGCTCTGGGGGGGGGCTGGGCTGCGTGCTCCGGCCAGGGCCGGCTCCAGCATTTCTGCCACCTGAAGCAAAAAAAAAAAAAAAAGGCCGCGATTGGCAACGGCAATTGGGGGGAAAAAAAAAAAAAAAAGCCACTATCGGCGGCGGCAGTTCAGAGGCAGGTCCTTCGCTCCTACTGGGAGTGAGGGACCTGCTGCCCTGAATTGCCGCAGATGCCGCCCCTCTCCCTTGGCCGCCCCAAGCACCTGCTTGTTAAGCTGGTGCCTGGAGCCGGCCCTGGCTCCGGCGGATCAAAGCAAGTTCCATATAAGGCGGTTTCACCTATAACGCGATAAGATTTTTTGGCTTCTGAGGACAGCGTTATATCGGGGTAGAGGTGTAGTTCCCTTAAAACAATTAGTTTGCCTCAGGTACATTCCACAGTCCTCTAAAGTCTGCCACTTTCAAGTTTGTTTTAAATCCTGATACTAATTACTGACTTATTTTCAAAATTATCAGTGTCAGCAAAGTGCTTGAGAAAGTTACTATGTCTCACTCTTCCATCACCACTGACAAAACATTCTTCACCATTTTCCATTGATTTTGTGCTGGCCATAGCATAAAAGTCATTCAGCTCTATCTTCAGCTAGCCATTCTCTGTGTTGATAAAGCCCCATTCTACATCCTTATTTTCTTTAATCTCAAGACAGACTTTGGCACTAGTATAGATCAGATACTCCTATCTGATATCCCCTTGTCATTTCTGTTCCGACAATACACTGTGTTTCTTCCTCTGTGCCAATCCCCTCCTTTATGGAAGCTGTTTGAAGTATAAGACACTTCAAACCCTCTTAGCAAATCAAAATGCTAGTTAACATGGCATAGCAACTATAGCCATTTTAGAGTGCACCCCAGCTGAATACTTTTTTCTGTATTTTCAATTTCTTTGATGAAAAGTTTAATCTATGATACTAATATCACTTTCAATCACTTTTTCTTTTGCAAAGTGAAGGTATTGATTCCATAGTTAAATTATAATTTGCTTTCCATTTTAAGCCCAATTTTCATCTGCACCTTACTTCCTGTGGAACCCCCCCCCCCCCAGTTTTTAGATGGGGTGTTTTTGGGAAAGTTTGATCAACTAAGCTGTTTCAGAAATGAGATTTTCAGGAAAATTTGTTTTGGAAAAATATCTGGTTTTGTTTTCCCTTCAAAATGTCTGTGTCTAGGAACTTGACATTTATTTTATTATTGAGTCCAAGATGTCTAAGATCAAGTGCACAGGAATATTTTCAAAAGGTAGGGTGTACACATTAATCATTCTTTCCTAAAAATATTTGAACCTTAAAACACTCCATCAGTTCCTCACAGACTTCCCAACAATCTGGGGGAACTTAGAAGCCCCAAGCAGTCCCTTCAGCTGAAATTCCCTGCTTCAAGTTGGTTACATCCAGATGAAGTTGTAAATTCTAAAAGCATGAGTTTAGAGAGTTACGGATTTTGCTAGTGCATTAACCATAATTTTAATGATTTGATATGTATACACCTTTGCAAGCTTCTACAATATTTTCTCACTGTTTTTATAAAATTTCTTTAACATTCTAAAGAAGATTTACAACAACAAAACATGTTGGTTATAAATAGGAGTCTAAAAATTCAAAGTTAAAGTAACACAAAACACTCTTAAAATTCCCACCCTCTTTTACAACAAGACCCAGATCCTCAAAGATATTTAGGCACTTAACTCCCATTGAATCAATGGGAGTTGGGGCCAGATCCTCAAAGGCAATTAGGTGTCTAAGAGTCCTTGTACACCAAGCCACTGTACTTCCAATATGGATCTCAAAAGCTCAGATACCTACTTACAGTAGGGTATCTGAAGAACCAGAGCTATTGGGTTACTTAAATGTTGGAGTTACTGTACAATATTTTGGCTCCACTTAGTATTATCACCAACTACCATAATACAGTTTTAAGTCTACAACTTGTCCAACCTGTGGACATTATAATGGGTGTAACAGAGTCCACTAGGGAATAAATCTTAGTATTCAAAGTGCTTTTAAAATCCTGTTATCTATCAAAGGTGATACATCTGGGTTGACAGTTCTCACACAAAATTTCTGCCACATACAAGTAAGTGTTGAATTTTTAAAATCCCTTCAAGATACAGGTTTTTTAACAGAAACATTATCACTTACAGCAGACTTACTGAGTTGATCCTTTGGTAATTCAACAGCAAGACAGTCATGTATTTTACAAAACAAGCAACTTTTTAATCGAAGAAAACCACAATGAAAAAAGTAGAAAATCCTAATTTTTTGCATTAGACTTCACGGCAAACATGAGAGAGCTATGGGGGCTTCTCCCTGTTCCTTTATATTGCAAAGTTACAACAGAAAGTTTAAAACTTCAAACTTGCATTTATAGACATGGAAAAAGAGCCATGTTGAATTGCCTGTCTCTTTCT
The DNA here is from genome assembly GCF_011386835.1 of Chrysemys picta bellii. Classification (NCBI taxonomy): domain Eukaryota; kingdom Metazoa; phylum Chordata; order Testudines; family Emydidae; genus Chrysemys; species Chrysemys picta. The sequence goes on along the minus strand of NC_088795.1, from coordinate 33,196,974 downwards.
GAAGTGACATACAGTTGAAGATTATTCCCTGACAGGTCACACTCACTATAGGACAGCATATTAATTAAGGCATTTGTCTGTGCTTTTGGGGTTGTTCTTTTAAATGAAAATTCTCCTATAAAAGACAACTTGTACCTTATTATAAAAATTATATTATTTTGATATCCTGACTCTGATTTAAACAACTGGCCCTCCTCTCTAGAGGTACTTTTTGCATTTTCTGTACAGAGAAATAAGTATAGGCCCATGGCTTATCCCCCACACCCCACCAAACTTGTCCATCTTGCTGCATTCCATGAAGGTGATGTTTTGGGGGGGTATTAATATTTTATTTCTTTCCCCCTTGAATGTTGGCCCTCCGATGCTGCTTCAGAGTGTGATAAAGAAACTGGGTTCAGGGAGTACAACAGAAAAGTTTCAGTTTATCAGGACTGTTCCTGCTCTTGAATAAGGTGGACTTATCTCCCCTGTCTCCCAGGGGATCATTCTGGGTCTCTCAAAGAGTGGGATGGGATTCAAGAATGGACTCTCCACAAGATTGATGAATCTGCATTTCCCCTGAAAGCCTTAGCTTGGAACATCAGCAGAAAAGTGGTAGGGCTTGATGACCCTTTAATGCACTTAACTAGCAGTGTCCATGCTGTGTTCAACTGTGCCCTGACTAGGCGAGGTGGCTGAGCTCTGTAATCAGGAGCATGGCTGCTGCTATGGGTTCTAGAGACCTAGATGCAACCTTCTACCTGGCATGCTGCCCTTCTGGAGTTGCCCCCTTCATGGAGATGGGGAGCCACTTGTCTCTGCAGCCAGCTTTTCCACTCCTGCCTGCTTGCCTTGTTTGCTGCCTAGGATAGAAGGGAGTTTGAAGACAGCAAGCAAGGTGATCCTACTGGGACTGGGCTGCTGAGACAGTACCTACATCTTCCCTAGCAGAGTTGGTCTCTCCAAACCTGCCCAGTATCTTTCCTGCCTGGATGGCAAGGGGGCACTGTCCAGGCTTGGGCTCTGAGGAGGATGCTGTCCACAGAGATGGTCCCCACAAGACACTTGATAAGAGGGAGGTGGAGCTGGAGACAGACCTTTCCTTTACCCTTTTGCTAATTAACACAATGATCAGCATGGTCCATTGAACCAACAAAGAAGTGCTTCTAAAAATCCTTTCCCAAGTTTAATCTTACCACACAATACAGAGTGGATAACAGTAGTAACAAATTTCAGAGTAGTAACAAAAAAGATGCAGTACAGTTCTCTATTCAAGACTTAGCTGATTTGTGACAAATGGAGGTTGAGGAGAAAACGAGAGAAATTAAAAGAATATCTGTAATATTGATGAAACATTAATCATGACTGACATGAAATGGAGATGACTGGTGTACACAAGTAAAAAATTTTCTGTCCACGACTAGAAGTATGGGTCTCAGTTTACTAAACCACATCATTACACAGAGGCATCACCACAAATACAGTCCCCTTCCATTTACAAGATGTTGGCCTTTTTGATGAAATAACAAATGAACAAACTTCTGGAATGACATTTTACTTGCAAAAGGACTTTCACACTCAAGTTTCTATATCTGAAGAAATGTCGTAAGTACTCATCTTCTGTACTCTACTTAGTGTCACAACTATGTTAACAATTGCAAGAGCTCCCTAGCTGGTAGGCCAACTTTTCCTTCAGCTTGATACCACCGTGAAGTCTAACTTGTGTTTATCTACATAACACAGTCTGTTGTTCTGGAAAGACTTGTGATACCAAAAGACCAGCTTTATGACTTGAGTGTAGGATGAAATAAGATTAGGATGAACCTGGGGAAAGCACACAGTTTACTCTGTTGACCTCAGACGGGCACAGCTATGTAAACAGAGGGTTGCAGCACATGGCCCTCCTTCCCCTCAAGAACTTCCCGCCCAACTCCAAGTTTCACCCTGCATAGGAGCAATAATTCAAATATATTCAGTGGTGAAGGAGTAAGATACAAAATTAACTTCCAACTAACCAATATATTAAAAACTGTCATGTATAACAACAGCATTTGAAAGGCAGGTGGATTTTTGTATGGTTAAATGTTCCCCTTAGCATGAGAGAACTATGAAATTTTAGTATGTTCATATATTCAAATTGAAAGACTACAGAAACCTGTTATGAAAAATATCCATGCTGCAATGCAAGGTAATTTCCTAAAAATGCTGACTGCTCTATGCTTGTTTATAAAGTCTTACAACCATAATAGTATAAACCAGTTGTAATCTGGCAGATGACTACTTCTTGCAAAACATCTTCTCAACAAGGGGAAGGGTCTAAACATTAAAGGAAAATTTTCAACAGAATTTTCAAATAGAAGTGTGATCATTTTAAAACTACTATTACTATTGTAGCTGAAAGGGATAAGCAAACAACAAATGTTTCTCTATTTAATCTTGTTTATTTAGTTTGTACACGTGACAGCACTGTGGGTAAAGTCTATGTATAGTACCACATCAAAAACTAAATGGTTGTTAGTATGTCATCTTAATTTTAATTAGAGTAGTTAAAACCCAATTCTTATTTGGATACTAGATTTTAGTAATATTGATTGCAGCCTACATGCATGAATTTAAGAACTGCTGATATAGTCAGTCTGATAGTCCATTTCCTCTATTCTGAAGGGTCTTTCATACAAAAGAGAGGGGGGGAAACATTGAGCAGGAAGAAGTTCCTGTAAAAAGCAATTTTAAAAAATCGAGCAGATGTCAAGCTAATGTTCTCTCTCTCTCTAATTACCAGTTTTAAAGGTAACCATGATTGTAACTCAGAACAGTGTGCTTGCAGGTCAAATATATTTGACATGAAACCTCAATTGAAATTGAATAACTTGTTTTTAGTTAGATGCACCTTATAAATAGCAGAAATTGAAAAAGACTTATTATTGAGCACAACTGCCTACAAATATAGGTGAGAATCTCAAAAAGGGCATCATCTTTGAAAAATGCATCATAAATTTTGTCAATGATTCGTCAATAAATGGTCTTGTGACATAATATATAAGAGTGTCTGAGAATCTTGGGGGAAGAAATTCTTTGAAGCAAGTCATTATATTTCAAAGGTAAGGGACTTATTTGGGGTTTGTTTATTGTTGAGACTACAGTCTAATGTGAAAGCCCAAAGTCCTTCTAAAATGACATGGAAAAATATATTATTTATTGTTCCAAGTAATCCTGTATTAAAAACAGAAAAACGAGATTCAAAACAATGCATCAGCCTTAGGGCCTTTTTCAGGCTGTGAAAAAACAACTGATTATGTTCCACGCTGTGTTCTAATTTCTATCTTATTTTGAAGAAAAATACCAACATGCTAGTTACATCATCTTATATTTCTAAAGCATGTAGATTTTTTTCATCTGAAAGCTTTTGTTCATTTTGCATCACATTGCAAAATAGTGTAATTGATTTTACTTTCCAAATCACACCTCAAAGCTCCAGGCAAAGCATGTATACACACAAAAACAAAACCACTCTGTGCAGACTGCAGACCCTACAGCATCTGCACTTCAGTAACTTTTACAGGGCAACAGCATCTTTATTTGGCCTTGTTACCTAATAAACTTGTAAGAGCCAAATTCAATCTGCATATACAACCCCTGTTAAAGTCAACAGGAGTTGCATGAGTATGCTGGAGGACAGGAATGGGTTCTCATGGTCACATTATGTGGTTGGATTTGAGTGCAAGCTCCTAATGAAGTCACCAAGAACCATGCTCATGCTTCCAAAAATGGAATTTAACTTTACTCATACACTGTCATTTACATAGCATTCTTAGGGTATGTCTACACAGCAACAGGACACCTGTGACTGGCCTGACCCTATAAGCCAGCATTGGTTGGCATGGGACAGCCACAGGTTTCTAGTTGCTGTGTAGACACACCCTTAGAGTCTGATCCAATTGAAGTCAATGGAAAGACTCCAGTGGGAATTGGATCAGGTCCTTAATACACAGCACCACACAATTATATGGGCACACTTTTAAAAGTTGTAATAGTTGGTTAGAAGTAAAATCTAAATCAACATCCCTTAGAATGAGCCCACAAAGCTAACAAATTATCAGCAAATCTGAACATATAAGTATAAATTAAGCCAATTAAAACTGTAGCACTTCATGTTTCTAGATGTTAAATTTAGAACTAGAAAACTTGTATCTTAAGGTTATTTTTAATTCTTTAGAATTAAACATTTGTATGGTATAGAAATTTAAACGGGAATAATGAGATGGGATCAAACTACATAATTGGACAATATTATATTCAGCATGTTTTTTAGTACTGCCAAGGCAAGAATGTGGCATTCCAATTTTAACATGTTCTTTTGAGGCTGTGGTGATGGGAACACTTTGCTTCAATACAGCCTGTGTTCAGACTCAAACGGACACTGGCTGCAGCATTTGGCATCCTAATAAAGCATCTACAAACAGCAAGGGCTGTTTCCCCATTTGTGAGGTTGATGTGGGGGAGGGACAAAGGCAGCAGAAGCAAGCTGGAATTGCTGTGACAGGAAATATACAGAGCCACCTACCAGGTGTTTGACTTTTATTGTGCCCTCCCTATGTAAAAAAGATTTTAATTACCATGGGGGCATGACCTTTGTCCCTGTTGTCATTCCACTTTAACAGCTAAGTGTTCCTTAAGATAATACAGGACGTCTGTACAATTGCCCCACTACTCAGCACCATTGAACTTCAATGTGTCAATGTAAGCAGGATCTTGAGGTGTGGGTAAGCAAACAATTTGTCACTGGTTTATGTAAATTAAATGTAACTGAAACTAACTGAGAAACAATTCAGTATTCTTTGCTCTTTATGTTAATTAATTGGTTGGCAGTTCAAGATACTTGGAGTCTTAAAATAAATAAGTTAAGCTTTCTTAAAGCACTCAGCACCTGAAAATCTGGATAAACATTTCATGTGGGAAACATACAGGAGGAGCAGGTGAACTATTAATAAAGAAAAGTAGTGGCTTGATGCAAATAACTCTACCTGTATTGCAGTATAAGGAAGGATGATCTTATACTTAGGTCACTAAACTGGGAGTCAGGAAATCTGGGTTCTATATTATTGCTCCTCTCAGAGATCTCCTGTTTGACCTTAGACTAATCACTTAACTTCTCTATCCCTAATAATACCTCCCTGATGTTGTCAGGATAAATTAGTGGTTTTATGGTGTTCAGATACAATGGTGATATATACCAAAGAAATGTATATAAATAAAGAAAAAACACAAATAATATTTTGGGTACGCAAATTGCTTTTAGTTTTGAGGGAACACAGCTTCACACTATGGCCTAAAATGTATTCTACTTTCAGGCTTTCTATACCTAGTTACTTCAGCAATTGCAGAAAAATCAGACATCGACACCAAGATAATGTGTATGTGTACGTGTATACATTATCTTGGTGTCGATGTCTGATTTTTCTGCAATTGCTGAAGTAACTAGGTATAGAAAGCCTGAAAGTAGAATACATTTTAGGCCATAGTGTGAAGCTGTGTTCCCTCAAAACTAAAAGCAATTTGCGTACCCAAAATATTATTTGTGTTTTCTTTATACACATACACAATGTTTACACATTACCAGTTTTGGAAAGCAAAGGGGTCAAATGTAAAGTGTTCCAATAGCAATAAGATGTTATATCTTACCTGGAAATAAGGTACCATTGAACTACACTGGGTGAAAGGAGTTTTCTCACTTGAAAGTTACCAGAATTTGTAAAATAACCTTTTACCATTTTCAGCAATGATACATTGGCACACTGATGGTAATGACAACTGACCCATTAACTATGGTGTTAGCTACCTTGCTAAAGTGTTAGACATCAGAAGGAACTTGCCTAGACAGAGTGTATCACTCATTCAGTTAATCAGAAAATAATTCTGAACTGTTTCAGGCAGCTTTGCACAGATGCAATGAAAATGGGGTGATTTGAGATTAAAATCATGGATTGAGGAATAAATGTACTTTGGCTATGTCTACACTGCAATATAAGCCCAGGGTTAATGGAACTCAAGTCAGCTGACCCTTATTAAGGAATCCTGGGCCTTGAGTATCTACATTGTATTTTAACCCTATGTTAAGACTTTTCTAATCTAAGCCAAACCTAGGACTCTGGTGTCCACTCTTCAGTGCACAAACCTGAGTCAAAGTAACCATATCCCAGAGTCCATAGCATCCCCTACCCCTGAAATGTGGCTGCTCTAGCACTAGGACCACTGTGCACTGTGGACAAATTTTGCTGCCCACCCTGCACATTACTAGGAAGCAGCTCATTTTGCAAAATGCTTGATTGGTTTGCTCTCCATTGGAAACCCAGGAGGCTCTCTACCTATATTAGCAAATACTTACGGTCACTGATACAAAGCTCAGTGGAACTAAGCCTCATTGTAGCTACACTGTTATAGCTACACTATTTTCTATTAGTGTGAATGTTACAGATTGTTAGTATGTGTATGTGTAACAGTGATCGTGCAAACAAAGATATGCTGGGACAGTGGGGCCTGTTGTCATTAAAATATCATAGCATCTGCTGGAACAGTAATGCCCAGTATGGTTAAGCAGCTCTCTCAGCAGATACAGAGCAGAGAAGACAGTAGTATCTGTGTTACATAAACTTTCCCATCAATGCCTGTTTTAGCTCCTAAAGTCTCACAGCATCTTCTGGGACAGTAGAGTCCATGGTACAATAATTCTCCCAGCAGACACAGATCTGTGAAGACAGTAGTGTCTGTTATATTAATCTTCCCAGCATCTGTTAGTACTGTAGTATTGTAACCATACTAAATAAAGTGTCATACCGTCTGCATTGTCTATTCTATACTAATATTGTGAAACTATCTTGTGAACTGATAGCCTATAGAAGTATAAATTAAACAAAAATATGTATTGGTTACTAATAATTTCAGCTTCACAGTAAAGTCTTGTATTAGAAAAGAAAATTTAGAAAAGACGGTTACTCACCGTTGTAACTGTTGTTCTTCGAGATGTGTTGCTCATATCCATTCCATTAGGTGTGTGCGCGCCGCGTGCACGATCGTCGGAAGATTTTTACCCTAGCAACACCGGCGGGTCGGCTGTGGAGCCCCCTAGAGTGGCGCCTTCATGGCGCTGAATATATACCCCAGCCGACCCGGCGCCCCCTCAGTTCCTTCTTGCCGGCTACTCCGACAGTGGGGACGGAGGGCGGGTTTGGAATGGATATGAGCAACACATCTCGAAGAACAACAGTTACAACGGTGAGTAACCGTCTTTTCTTCTTCGAGTGCTTGCTCATATCCATTCCATTAGGTGACTCCCAAGCCCAACTTAGGTGGTGGGGTCGGAGTGAGACATTGCTGTGTGCAAAACTGCTGATCCGAAGGCAGCATCGTCCCTGGACTGCTGCACTAGTGCATAGTGAGCCGTAAACGTGTGGACTGACGACCAAACCGCAGCTCTACAAATGTCCTGGATCGGAACTTGCGCCAGGAAAGCCGTCGAGGAAGCTTGGGCCCTCGTGGAGTGAGCGGTGAGGTGTGGTACTGAGACACCTGCCAGGTCGTAGCAAGTCCGGATGCAAGACGTAATCCAGGAGGATAGGCGTTGTGAGGAGACCGGTGATCCTTTCATTCGGTCGGCCACTGCAACGAAGAGTTGCGTCGTCTTTCTAAAGTGCTTTGTGCGGTCAATATAGAAGGCCAGGGCCCTTCGCACGTCCAGGGAATGCAAACGTTGATCCTGGCGAGTAGCGTGTGGTTTAGGGTGAAAAACCGGGAGAAATATATCCTGGTTGATATGAAATGGAGAAACCACTTTAGGGAGAAAGGCAGGATGTGGACGAAGCTGCACTTTATCCTTGTGGAAAACTGTGTAAGGGGGCTCGGATGTAAGCGCCCTGAGTTCAGAAACGCGCCTTGCTGAGGTGATGGCTACGAGGAAGGCTGTCTTCCAGGACAGGTACAGAAGTGAACAGGTGGCCAGTGGCTCGAATGGAGGACCTGTGAGCTTGGAGAGAACCAGGTTGAGGTCCCACGTCGGAACGGGCTGACGTTGTTGTGGGTACATCCGGTCTAAGCCCTTGAGGAATCTAACGACCATCGGGTTAGAGAATACCGAGGACGCGAGTTCCCCTGGATGGAAGGCCGATATAGCGGCCAGGTGAACTCTAATTGAAGATATCGCCAACCCTTGCTGTTTTAGGGAGAGGAGATATTCCAAAATAAGAGGAATAGGTGCGTGCAATGGGGACGTGGCTCGTTGTTCGCACCAACAGGAGAACCGCTTCCACTTGGCCAAGTATGTGGTCCGTGTTGAAGGCTTCCTACTGCTCAGCAGAATCTGTTGGACAGAGTGTGAACACTGTTGCTCTGCCTGGGTGAACCATGGAGCAGCCACGCCGTGAGGTGGAGTGATTGCAGGTCGGGGTGACGCAGCCGGCCGTGGTTCTGCGTGATGAGATCCGGATACAACGGAAGCGGGATCGGTGTCTGAACCGAGAGTTCCAGCAGCGTGGTGTACCAATGTTGTCTCGGCCACGCTGGAGCGACCAGAATTACCTGTGCCTGGTCTCTGCGCAATTTGAGCAGTACCTTGTGGACCAGAGGAAACGGAGGGAAGGCATAAAACAGGTGGTCTTTCCAGGGAAGGAGAAACGCATCCGAGAGGGAGCCTGGGGCTCGACCTTGCAGGGAGCAGAACACGTGGCACTTCCTGTTGTCTCGAGATGCAAACAGGTCTATCTGGGGAAACCCCCACTTCTGGAAGACGGAATGTATGATGTCCGGACGGATAGACCACTCGTGCGTTTGAAAGGACCTGCTGAGTCGGTCCGCTAAAGTGTTCTGGACTCCAGGGAGGAACGATGCCGTGAGATGGATTGAGTGGGCGATGCAGAAGTCCCACAGGCGAATGGCCTCTTGGCATAGAATTGACGAACGTGCTCCTCCTTGCTTGTTGATGTAAAACATGGCCGTGGTGTTGTCGGTGAGAACTAACACACAGCGGCCCCGTAGGAGATTGGGAAATGCCTGGCACGCCAGGCGCACCGCCATCAGTTCCCGAACATTGATGTGTAGGGCTAGCTGAGGTGCAGTCCACAGGCCCTGGGTATGGTGCTCGTTGAGATGGGCGCCCCAACCCAGAGATGAAGCGTCTGTGACCAGATGCAGAGAGGGTTGTGGGGCGTGAAACGGCATCCCTTCGCAAACCACATTGTGATCTAGCCACCATGTGAGGGAGGTCAGGACCGAGTTCGGGATTGTGACCACCATATTCAGGCTGTCCCGATGTGGGCGGTATATTGATGACACCCAGGTCTGGAGTGGGCGAAGCCGAAGTCTGGCATGCCTGGTTACGTACGTGCAGGAAGCCATGTGACCCAGCAGGGTAAGGCACGACCTCACCGTGGTAGTTGGGAAGGCCTTGAGTCCTTGGATGAGGCTCGTGATGGTGCAAAAGCGATTGTCTGGCAGGATGGCTTGTGCGCGTCTGGAGTCTAGAACCGCACCGATGAATTCTATTCTCTGGGTAGGTTCTAGAGTGGATTTGTCCTTGTTGAGTAGGATACCCAACTTGTTGAATGTGCGCACTATTATGTGGACGTGATCGCGAACTTGTTCCTTGGTGCGACCGCGTACCAGCCAGTCGTCTAGGTACGGGAACACTTGTATCCCTTGCCGACGAAGGTACGCTGCCACGACAGCCATACATTTCGTGAAGACCCGTGGGGCCGAAGATAGGCCGAAGGGAAGGACTGCAAATTGGTAGTGCACCCTGTTTACCACGAATCGGAGGAAGCGTCTGTGAGGCGGGTAAATAGCAATGTGAAAGTATGCGTCTTTCATGTCGAGGGCGGCAAACCAGTCTCCAGGATCGAGGGAAGGGATAATGGCCCCCAGAGAGACCATGCGGAACTTCAACTTTACTACGAATTTGTTGAGTCCGCGCAAGTCCAAGATGGGTCGCAGACCTCCTTTGGACTTGGGGATGAGGAAGTAACGGGAATAGAATCCCCTGCCCCTTAAATCCACTGGAACCTCCTCTATAGCCCCCATGGCGAGGAGCGTAGAGACTTCCTGTATAAGAAGTTGCTCGTGAGAAGGGTCCCTGAAGAGGGACGGGGAAGGGGGGGAGGAGGGGGGAAATGAAGAAAACTGGATAGCGTATCCCCTCTCCACCGTGCGGAGGACCCAACGGTCCGAAGTTATAAGGGACCAAGCACGGTGGAAGTGGGAGAGGCGATCCCGAAAGGAGGGGGCTGGATCCTGGGGGATGACTGGGGCGCCGTCCTCGACCGCACCTTCAAAAGTTCTGCCTGGGGCCTGAAGGTGGTCTAGGTGGCCCCTGGTTCTGGCCAGGTTGAGGGCCGGTCCACCTTCTTCTACCACCTCGCCCTCGCCTCCGGGCCGAGTCCTGTCTCTGACGAGGCGGGGGGGGGTAGAAGCGCTGAGGCTGCGGCCTAAACGGCCTGCGCTGGGGGCCCACAACATGCATCCCCAGGGAGCGCATGATTGTTCTCGAGTCCTTGAGGCTCTGCAGGCGAGAGTCCGTCTTATCCGAGAACAATCCATGACCCTCAAAAGGCAGATCTTGTAGGGTTTGCTGCAGCTCCGGAGGCAAACCCGAAACCTGAAGCCAGGAGATCCTGCGCATAGCGATACCCGAAGCCAGGGTCCTCGCCGCTGAGTCTGCAATGTCCAAGGAGGCTTGCAAGGAGGTCCGAGCCACCTTCTTGCCCTCCTCTACCATGGCTCCAAACTCCTCCCTGGACTCTTGGGGAATCAACTCCTTAAACTTCCCCATAGAGTTCCAGGAGTTGAAATTGTAGCGGCTCAGTAGCGCCTGTTGGTTCGCCGCTCTAAGTTGTAGCCCTCCGGCTGAGTAAACCTTGCGGCCAAACAGATCGAGCCGCTTAGCCTCTTTTGATTTAGGCGCTGCAGCCTGCTGGCCGTGGCGCTCTCGTGCATTCACTGATTCCACCACCAGTGAACACGGTTGGGGGTGGGTATACAAGTACCCACAGTCCTTAGACGGGACAAAGTATTTTCTTTCCACCCCTCTCGCTGTGGGTGGAATGGAGGCAGGAGTTTGCCATATCGTATCCGCATTTGTTTGGATCGTGCGGATCAGAGGTAACGCCACCCTCGATGGGGCATCTGCTCCAAGGATATTCACGATCGGGTCGTGAACCTCCAGTATCTCTTCCACCTGTAGGTCCATGTTACGGGCCATCCTACGCAGGAGATCCTGGTGAGCCCGAAGATCTATCGGAGGGGGACCCGTACAGGAAGTGCCCGCCACTGCCTCATCCGGAGAGGAGGAAGAGGATGCCTCCGGTGGCACTGGATCCAAGGGGGGGTCCTGATCCCCCTGCTCTTGGGCCGGGGCATCACCTGCACTTGGGTCCATGTCGGGTGGTGTGGACACTGAAGCCTCCATGCCCCCTGGCGGAGGCCGAGAGATGGTGGACTCCGGGGCCCTTCTAACGGAGTGACCCGAGCGAGAGGTCGAAGCTATTGGAGCCCCTTGCGCCTGATGGTACGCCCACGGGGTCCAAAACGACCAGTGAGATGGTCCATGAGAGTGGTCCTCTGCCATCTCCTGCCAATGGCCCAAGTTTCGTTCCTCGGCTTGCCCTTGAGGGGGATATGCCGATCTCGACAGGTCCTCCGAGGAGCGAGACACCGATCTTGACGGCCATGGCGGTGCCGCGAGAGATGAAACGAGCCCCGTGGGCTGTGGTGCCGCACGGTGCCGGTCTGGAGATGACCTATCTCTGCGCGGTGCCGGCGATCGGTGCCGGGACCGCGACCGGTGCCGATGACCTCGTCGGTGCCGGGAGTCGGATCTGGACCTCGACGAGGACCTGGAGTATGCCCGGTGCCGGGAGCGGCCCCTCGACGTCGAGCGTCGACCGTGGCGGTGCCGAGAACTACGTCTCGACGTTGATCGGTGCCGACGATCATAGCGGTGCCGAGACGTAGAGCGGTGCCGCGAAGAAGATCTTGGCCGCGAGTACGACCGGTGCCGAGACGATACTCGGTGCCGGGACTGCGAGCGGCGTGGGGACCTGCTTCGGGACCTGGATCGGTGCCGAGGTTCCAGCCCTTGTGATGGAGGGCGCATCAAGGCAGGTTTCCCCCTCGACTGGACCGGACGAGTCAACGGTGCCGTCGGTGCCGGTGGTTGAGGCGGTGCCGGCTCCGTGAGAGCTATTAAGTCTCTCGCCGCCGCGAAGGTCTCTGGCGTCGACGGGAGGCACTGTATCACCGCCGGCCTCGGTGGAGACGCCGTCTGCACCGGACTCAACGGCCTCGGCGCCGGAGTCGACGGTGCTGGAGGCACCTGTTTCCGGTGCTCCACCGGCGTACGCGGCTCTACCCCCGGCACTGGGGGAGCCAGCGTCTTCGGCACGGAAGTCCCCGTCTTATGGGCTTTCTTATGCCCTGGGGATAATGACCGGCGCCGAGGCACTTGCCGTGCTTGCGGTGCCGACGAGGTCCGGTGCCGGGAAGGCTCATCTGACGCCACTCGCGTGGTCGTCATGGCCGGTGCCGCCGGGGCACTGCGCACCGAGGCGCAAGGTGCCGGGGCTTGACTTGTGGATGGAGCGTCCGGAGTAAGTGCCGCCTCCATCAGGAGTTGCCGGAGCCGAAAGTCCCGCTCCTTCTTGGTCCTTGGTCTGAAGGCCTTACAGATCTTGCACTTATCTGTTTGATGGGACTCTCCCAGGCACTTCAGACAGGAGTCGTGCGGGTCGCTCGTGGGCATAGGCTTAGCGCAGGAGGCGCACAGCTTGAAGCCGGGAGCGTTGGGCATGAGCCCGGCCCCGCGGCCGGGGGAGAAAGGGGGAGACGACCCCCTTAATCCCCTGAACTATTAAAACAACTAGACAACTTTTAAAACTACAACACTAGGACTATAACTATAACTATAACTACGAATAATGAAGTAAGCTAGGGAGAGTGGAGAACAGCTAAGCAGCGCTCCACAGTTCCAACGACCGTCAGGGGCGGTAAGAAGGAACTGAGGGGGCGCCGGGTCGGCTGGGGTATATATTCAGCGCCATGAAGGCGCCACTCTAGGGGGCTCCACAGCCGACCCGCCGGTGTTGCTAGGGTAAAAATCTTCCGACGATCGTGCACGCGGCGCGCACACACCTAATGGAATGGATATGAGCAAGCACTCGAAGAAGAAGAGTAATACTCTAGAACACTGTTCCTAGAGGCTAAAGAATATAAAGAGGGAGTTTTAAAGAGATATTGACTTGCGTCAATAAATAGGAAGAATCTAAAAATATAATTGTTTTCTACTTTTTTCTGTTTTTGTACGTTTCTCAGCACAGATAATGAAAACAGACTAGTCACTTCCTTTGCACAGAAGTTACTTGGCAAAATAGAATAAAGTTCTAGGAATAAAAATTAGGTTTGTATTTGTGGACCCAATCCTGCACTTCCTTCTCAGATAACTCAATTTGACTTTTGTCAAAGTAATAAGTTTATATTAGCCAAGAAGACAGACTCCTTACAAGGTGTGACTATATAGTTTTAATGCCCCAGGGTGTCAATTGCCTCATAATAATCACAGCCTATTAATATCTCTTCCTATTGTAAGAGACCTTTAGTGACGGGGAAATGGTTTTATGCTTACAGATATCAACGCTGAGAGTTTAGGTATTGTTAAGTTGTTAACCTTTGGAGTTTGAGGTGGCAAATAGCTGATGGTATGGTAGAATATTATCTGCGATATATCAGTGTACATTGCTGAAGCAAACAACTCCTAAAAAACTCATGACATTTGCAAACTTAGGTGGTAAGTGTGTAGCTTAACAGATTGCCTCTAAATATGGTATTTATTTAGACACACACACACACAAATAAAATAAAATAAAATAAAAAAACCACAGTGTTACAAATTACAGTATTCTTGATGTATAATTTGGGTCTCCAGAGAAATATTCTGCTCTGTGACTGATAAGAGAAGTGTCTTTCAGGAAACTGTGTTCAGATGATTGTCTACTGTTAAATTTTGCTTAATACAGGCATTTTTAAAATCTGAGGTATATAGCAAAATTCAGAAGAGAATAATTTCTGTGAAAGTATATTGATATGTAATTACTGTGCCCAATCAGCAATAATTTTGCACACAGAACTCCCCTTGAAGTCAGTGGGGATTGATTACAGGGTGAGTACTAAAATGGAGCATAAGTAATTTTATATAAATTATTGCTTTTTCAGGAGAACAAAATGACAGGAGATGCTGATGGAGAATACAGTGTGTGCATAAATCCAAACTGGCAATGCAGATTGTAATTTCAAAGTCTTGTAATGAGGGCCACAGTAGAATTACATTGTTGAATCTAAACACCTTGGTTGAATTTCCGTTCTCAGTATCGCTGGTGGAAACAAGGAATAACTCCATTGTAGACAATTGTTATCAGTGCAACCTAAACCAGCATTTGGCCCTTAATTATGAGACCTAGCTTGTTTGTAAAAGGTTTAAAAAAAGTTAATCAGAAGGAGGTTTTATGGCCTGGAAAGGGACATTTACAACAGTCAACTCCTCAACCAAAGCTCAAAAAATAGGAGTTTCTTTAGAAAGCCTGTGAAAACTCAAGTTGCATACAGACTAACTCTAACATTTATATTTTGAAATGTTACTGAGCATCACACTCCTGTTTTCTGGTCATACTTTTTCTCTCATATTCATTTTGTGCCCTAACTACTGTCCTCTCTGCTCTGTGAGCTCATTTGAAAGATTGGTTTTCTTAGTTGGCTACTACATAAAGAGTATCACTATCTAGAGACCCATCATGCTCACTAGATGCCCACCAGAGCATGAAAGTCTGGAAGACTTGGTTGTTCCTTCATTCTGCAATTCTTGGGCCAACAGCATAAAACTTACTGAATACAGTTGGGAAAAGCCCCATCTCTGTTAAAATTTTAGGGGGGGGGGTTCCAAATGCCACCGCTTACTAAGCCTACTTTGTATGGAACATTTTTTTTAATGTCCTTGGGAAGAACACAGAAACATCTCCATATATTTCTTAGGTATCAAGGGTCCCTACTAAGTCTTCCCCAACAGCACTAAGGACCCTATACCATGCCCACTGTAACCAATGGAAAGGAAAGACTCCCGTTGACTTTAATGGGCAATGGATCAGGCTCTAGATGAGCTTTTATTTAACTTACATATCTAAACCCTATCCTAATTTTATAAAAGGTAAATGAAGTTATTAAAAATTACACGGGTAATATAATTTATTCCTACTAAAATACATTAAATAATCTCTCAAATAACAAAACCTCTGAACACCGTAACTACACTCTAATGCCCAATACCTAACTCCAATACAGAACTACCACCTTCTGTAAATATAAGATCCAAAGAGGGAGAATGAAAACACATTATACTTTCTATCACTGCAATGTATCATTCTTTAATTTAACCCAAATATGAGGGCTATATTTTAATTTAAATGGTGACTGTTAATGCTACTGTAGACCCCAATCCTGCACATTTTAAACACTTGGTTAACTTTACAGCAGTAGTAGTCCCACTGAGATATCATTACAATATTAACATTTCAGATGTATAAATATCTATTTATAGGGTTATAATCTGATAGGAAGCTTTCATTCAAACAAAACTTGATGGACATTTTTAGAATAGAATTTTCTTTCCAATATTAAAAACAAACTGTTCACTGGTTCTTGAGTCCTAAATATAAAAAAAGTTGACTGGTTTGAGAAGTTTGGGTTGTTTTATTTGATTTTATAAAAGGTCAAAGCACTAAAGACAGTTTTGTTTGCAAAAGAAGTTGAAAAGCAACTAGTCCACAGTATGATCTATTCACTTGGTTTTTGAAGAAAACAACAACAAAAAAAGTTACCAATATTCTACATTTCAATCAGTTTTTCCTGTGCTGTAACTACATTTCATAAGGATTTTTAAGTTTTATTTTACTCTGCAAAAAGTGCATTTTAGGTATGCATTCATCCAATGAATATAGAAGGTAAGTTCATAAAGATTTATAGCCAGACATGCTCCCACTGAAGCCAATGGCATTGGCAAGAGTCCCATGAGCATCAATAGGAGCAAGAAGCGGACTTTACGAAGCCACTGTGGTCTAGAATGTACAAACATTTTAAAAAGTTAAGAACTTTTAAAAGTTCTTACAAACCATTGCTCAAATATGCACGTAGCATGGCCCCAAAGGGTCCCATTATAACTCCTGGGTAACAAATGTACATTTTAAAAGATACATAAATCTGTTCCCCACATTAAATAGGTATTTATAAGAGAAACAAAGCAGCCTATAGTATCACTCATACACTTACATTATTCCCCCCCACCCCCCGGTAAAGAAACAATTTTTAAAAAAGGTAAAAATGATCTGGCAGAAGCAAGGAAGTGAACAGTCTGTAAAAGAAATTAATAAATCATGTTAGAAATTAAAATGACCTATTAGATTACCTTGCCAATGCAGGATTGTTCTCTACAGTTGCATTTTCAAGTACTCTGTCCAGTCTAGTTTTGGACATCTTATGTGAAATACTCAGGCTGTCGTGGTCAGTAACAAGCCACATTCCATCATGCCCATCCTTACTCTGCAGAATACAAAGTTGTATTGATTTGTGTCATTGTCAACGTACCCACTTAGTTGTATAAGGAAGCACTGGAGCTGAAGGTAGTTCCTCCTCCAAAGGCAGCAGGGAAGTCTCCTTTGCAGCCTCAGGACTCTGACATTTGGGCTTTGCAGCTCTTTATGGCCAAAGACACAGACACTCCCACTTCTGGGGTGGTAGCTGAAGAAGCAGCTAGAAAGTTTGCCCACACCTTTATCTTCCCCTGCAATTCTCTTCTCAAACAGCCTTTCCTCTCCTTCCTGGCAGCAGAGACTGGCCTTAAGGACAATGGGGAGGGCGATACTTCCAGTAAGGTTTCCTTGAAATGATTGCCAGATCCGTATGCACTGTTACCTCAGCAATGCTACAGCTGGAGAAGCTCTCCTGATTGAGGGCGGCTCCAGGCAGAAGGGAGGGCGGAGGAAAACTCGAGGCAGCTTTCTCTGCGTGCTGCTGCTGTGTTTACAGTCAGTTTCATGCTCTTTGCTCCCCCCCGAGCCTGGATCTTGCCTGACATCATTCATTCTCATTCATCATACACACTCACACACGCCTGCCCACTCCATTTCCAAACAGTGACTCACCCCGGTGCTGCTGCTATTCAAAGGCAAGGCTAGAAAAACCGGTAACACCGGTAAAGACCCCCCCCCCGTCCCGCCCCCCGGATACTAAAGGTGGAGAGAGAGAGAGCTTGGCACTGAAATAAGGAATGAGTTTGCTCAGTGCCTGCCTGCTTACTTGCTACAAGCACTTGAGGTACAGAGCTGTCAGGCAGGGACAATGTGAATGAGTGAGTTTGCATTTGGCTGACTAAAAACACACAGCAAAACTCTTCCGAACGTGTATAAGCTGCCTTAAAATTAATACCCAAACAAATGAGCCCTCCTTCTCAGTGTGTTAGCTTTTGGCAGACCTCCTTGCTTTCTCCCTATGCTGAAGTCCACTCCCTAACCCAACCCTCTATGCCCACCCCCTCTCCTGGTTAACACATTTCTTCCAGGAGACAACTAAACCCTCCCCCTCAACGTCATATTCAACTGGCTGACAAGAATATATATATATAAAATATCCAAACCACAGAATATCCAAGACCACAGAACCATAACAAGATGTGTGTTAAACTTCATTGCTCGGTCACATTGGCCCTGATCCTGCTGCAGCGGTGCTTAACTTTATGCATGTGAATAGTTCCACTGACCTCCAAGAGACTGCTCATGTGTGCAAAGTTAAGCTCATGTCTGTTTGAAAAACTGAAGCCACAGACTCTTTGGGGCAGGCACCTGAGGGTAAAATTTCGAAAGTGCTAAAGTGACTAGGGAACCTAAATCCCATTTTCAAAAGGGAGTCCGAGACTCACTTAAAGGCACTTTTTAAAGTTTTACCTGGGGCAGCTTTAACTTGGGTCCATGTTGTGGGTGCAACTGCACCCACAGAAATCAGGCATGGATTAACAATGTGCACTTGTAGCTCAGGTTTGGCCCAGGTCTTCTTACTATTTGTTGTCTTATCTACCATAGCATTTTTCTTAAAATATCCTGTGATTGCACTAGCAGTGGTAGCAACAGAGGAAATGCTAGTATAAACAGGTTGTGGTGGCCATCAAAGTTGTAAGTACTGCATCTTCTAGAGAGTCAGAGCTAGTATGGGCAGCACCAGATGAGAATGCTTTATGCAAAGGCAACTACTAATGCTCCTCTTTGTGCTATCACTGATAGAAATGCACAAATATTAGTGCAATAGTGGGAAATACGTCTATACTTCCATCTGTAAAGTGCAAAATGATCTTTTGGTGCTGTAAAAATTATTATTATTTTTACAGCATCCAAAAGTTTGCTAGTTGCTTTATAGGAAAGGAACAATAAAAACAAATTAGATTCCTGCCCTGAAGGACTTAAAGCCAAAAGTCCTAATCCTACTTATGCACAAATGTACAGGACTGGATCTTAGCTGAAGATGCAATATAATGAGAGGGTAACAAACAACAGGTAGAGGAATGTGCGAGGAAAATAAGGGTTACAGGAGTAAGAGTTTCTTACAGTGATGTGGGCATAGAAGTACATTTAGCTTAACAAATCTGTCAAATTTTTCTTTTAAAAACTCATTTGTCTCGGATTCCTTTACATAATAAAATGTAACAAGGTGAACAGTTAATAGCCATTCCTCCAAAATATTTATTTTCAACAATTTTTTTTGAAAATGTTACATTTACTTTGATTACAGGTAATACCTTAGACTACTATAGCTGAAAGAGATCATCTGAGGGAAAAAAATGTATATCTACTGTTTTCATTTGTTTATTTTGTCCATGACAGCACTATGTTTATACCAAATTAGTGCTGAGCCATGTGGGTGGATGCTTGTGTCAGTGTGGAACCCCTGAAATCACTAAGGTTCTGTGTGAGCACAAAGATCCATCCGTGCAGATCAGCTTGCAGGATCTGGGCCATAGTTGCTTTTCTCTATTTTTTGCAGGACTCTTTCACACAACAAGAAATGAGAAGAAAAACATTTTAAAAATAAGTAAATAACTTGAAAGTCAAAAAAAATTGGCAGAGGGACTCAGGGACAGTATAGTACTGAAACAACCATACATTTGTTACTTGAAACTAATTAGATTTTAAGATGAGACTGTCCCTTTAAAATAACTATAGGAGAATGTGGCCCTTTAAGATCTTCAAAGGAGTTTTATCATTTTAAGGAAAAAATCTGTTCTCCAAAATGTTGCTCTCTCCAACATGTGCAGATTTCCATGGGCAGATCAGAGTATATCATTTTTCCCTAAGCATTTTTGAGGGTGGCGGGCGGGGGAGAAAAAGAAAGATCAGAGAGAACTTACTGTTCATGTCAGCTGAAGCAAACCCAAGCATCTTTTTCATTGCTGTTTTTTCTTCCATGAGATCAGCAGGGATATTATTGGAAACAGTAATACTATAAATGGACAAAGCCAGCTTGTGCATTAAAATTGTAATTATTTCCAAAAAGATGCCAGGCAATTTTCAAAGGAAACACTGCAGCTAGAATGCTGCACATGACCCATGGGACAGAACTAAAGCTGAATCTGTGATGGGGTGGGGGGTCGGGGGGGAAGCATCAGAATACTGAATAAGCTTATAGGAATTTCTCATTCAAACTAATCTTACAGTTTATAGTTAAGGTAAACAGCGGTACAAACTATGACCTAATAAGATACAGGCAGGCAGACATGTGGAAGTGAATGGGGCTCTATAAGGGCACAGGGGGCCACCCTTTCAGAGAATATTTCAGGATGCAGACCTAATGGGTAGATCCTGCAAACATGCATGAACATGCTTAACTTTACCTATTTGTGCAATCCCATTGAAGTTTTACAACCATCGGCCTCCACACATGCTACACTCCTGCTGTGCAGCTGCACCAGTGGGAGATTTAAAGACAAGGTTTTTTTGTAGCATAAACCCATCCTTAGAGCAGAGCTCCTCTTTCATCTGACAATCTCTAGGTGCTTTAAAAACCAAGACCCTGATTCGGCAACATGCCCACACATCCAGTTGCAAAACTGGAGCCTAGTTCTCACAACAGTCCTATGTACAGTAAGCACACATTATTTGTTATTCCCAATTTAGAGATGAGTAAACAGAGTCAAAGGGAAGTTAATTTTCTCTGGTCATGAAGCAAAGAGTTAAGAATGGAACTGAAGTGCACTAGCCCATATTTATATAGAAAACCAGCACATTAGTAGATTCCAGCTCAAGTTGGTATGTGTGAAATGCCCATTTTCTACAAACGTAAGTAAATGGTAAAGTTTTAGAATCAGATATATAATGAACAGGAATGCCATTTATTCAACACAATTTGAGCTCCATCTTCCTAACTTATCTCTTCCATAGAACTAGGCTCTTATAGCTTTTTCATACTCTAGATATCTCAAAACATTTTACAAAAAAGCCAGCCTAATTGATTCACTAGTAAATGAAATTTTAGGGCATGGCTACACTTGCAGATGTAGAGCGCCAGGAGTTAAACCAGACCTTGGAGACCACAGCAGTGAAAGCGCTGCCGTGTGTTCACACTGTCAGCTGCAAGCGCAGTGGCATAGCCACATTTGCAGCACTTGCAGCGGCACTGGGAGCAGTGCATTATGGGCAGCTATCGCACAGAACACCTCTTCCCATTCTGGCGCTGTGGCTTGTGGGAAGGGGGATTGAGGGTGCAGGGCATTCTGGGTCCTGTCCCAATGCCCCGTGATGCATCGCTTCGCATCCCAGCAATCCGTGTATTTCTGTCCACATTTGGCACCATCTTTCAACGTTTTTTGTACCACGCACTCTGAACTTGTGAGAAATACGCTGATGGGTCTCGCCAGCACATCACGAATTGCAGTCGAGTTACTCCTTAAGCTTTGTGGAGCCTGGTGGTACCATGCTTTGTGGTAGGCATTCCGCAGCTCTTTCACTTTAACCCTGCACTGCACTGCATCCTGGTCATGGCCCCTTTCCATCATGGCCCTTGATATTTGCCCATAGGTATCGTAATTCCTACGGCTGGAGCGCAGCTGGGACTGGACAGCTTCCTCCCCCCAAACACTGATGAGGTCCAGCACCTTGCCATTGCTCCATACTGGGGATCGCCTGGCACATGGGGGCATGGTCACCTGGAAAGATGCGCTGAGAGCACTCCACGCCTTGCTGAGCAAACAGGAAGGGGAATTTCAAAATTCCCAGAGAATTTAAAGGGTGAGTCTGACAATTGGTCACCTGAGGGCAGAGCAGTAGAGTTCAAAGTGATGACCAGAGTGGCTAGAACAGGCATTGTGGGACACTTCTGGAGGCCGATCAGAGTGCATTAATAGACCAGGGCATCCACACTGGTATGGCGGCACCCCAATCGGGGCGCAGCAAGCTTTATGCTTCTCGTGGAGGTGGATGCCAGGGGTGCTCCAGCCGCGGAGTCCTGGCAATCTACGTGCCTTGCCAGTGTGGACACCTCAGGAGTTAGGGCGCCCGGGGCTGATTTAATGCACTCTAACTTGCAAGTGTAGCCAAGGCCTCATCCTCTAAAAAGGACTAGAATACCCTAATGAATATAGCATTTAAGAAAAGGTACTCAGGTACTCCCTATCAGTCTATAAATTATAGTTGTGATTTGCACTGTGCAAACATTACACTGCTACACTGATTGGAAAAAACTGTAAGAAACACAGATGCTTATCTGCTAAAGTAATCAATACAGGTCCTGGCTTGTCCAAACTGTTTTGATGGCAAGCCTGACTCTGCATTTCCAGAAGGTTGGGACCCAAACAAACATTCAATAAATCATTGTTACTGCATGGCAACATATTAAGAGAACAGCTAGGATGGGTTGTGCAAAAAGGAAGTATGGAGAGAATAAAGATGAACTATTTGTTCAGGAGAGTTCATTCAGGTAAAGTATCTAGTTATGAAGATTTTTTTTTAAACCTAACTTCACTTCTAAGACTGATAGATACAAGGAGATGATGAACATCCAGATATTCCATCTGATGTCATGGAGATGGTCAGCACTTCTAAAATCCAGGCCAAAACGAATTGCCTAAAGCCAGAGATTGAGTTAATGAGTTCAATCAGAATCGGAACCCAGGTTCCTAATCATTTGATGCACATGCAAACACTTTTGCTCTGAATTTGACAGTGTTTCTACATAGCTGTCAAAACTTCAGCTAGTAGTGATGACCCACAGCACAATTACCAATATGTAACTATTCTTGCCAGAGTCTATTTTTCTAAAAAGCCAAGGGTCTGGGTACTACTAGCTCCCCACTTGTAACTGTATGTATTCATTCTAGTGAATGTTAGGATTTTTCTTTTTAGAAGGTTGAAAGGAAAAAAATCCCACCCCACCAGAATAAACCAAAAGCCCTCCCCCCACTCTTTATTTCACAAGCTATCCCTCCAGGGAAGGAAGGCAAACTTCCATTCTAGCCCCAAACACTAATTTCACCTCTTTGCCTACATTGAGCACAAACTCCTCAACTGATCCTCAGAACTGGCTACCTCATCTTCAGCCTACAACGGGGTGGAGCTGGCAGATAGTAAACCTGCAGGAAGCTATGAGGACGGAAGCCAGCCACAGGGGAGGGGGAGATTGAGTAGGTGAGAGAGGTACTGGCTGTGCTAAGAATGCAGAAGCCCAGATTCTTCTATTGCAATCAATGGAAGTTAGGAACCTAAATACATCTGAGGCTCTGGGCCATAACTGCTTGTCACACAGCACATACTCCATTCACAGTATTTCTTATGTAAGCTTTTAACCTTTTAGCTACCCCATCCTCTCTACTAAAAGTAGTAGTTACCCCCCCTCCACAATAGATGAGAAGCTGCTAACTGTTTTCCTGGAGGTAGAGTAGAAGCAGAGTATGGAGGATAACTGTTGCCACTCTCCCAGGCCATTGGTAATAACACCAGTTCACTTAGAAAATTAGTGAAAACTGTCCTGGCCAAACTGGGACTGCTGGAAGTAAAGTGTGTGGTTAACATGAGAATTCCTTCATTTGCTTTATTAACAGAGGGTTTTTTTCATTCACATCTGATACTTAGCAGATCTGTTGTCATTCTTCCCTTGTTATAATCATAGTGTTGTATAGTATATATTTGTCCATTGGATGTTCTTCAGAGATTAGGATATGAATCACTTGCATTACCAAAAGTGTCTTAATGGGATATCAGGATTCTCCCAATGACCTTAAAGTCTAAAGAGATACATGTTGAATTACGGAGGATATTCCTTTTGGATAATTAATGGTAAAAGTTGCTGAAGCGTCACTAAGCCTGTGTTGCTCAATACAACCCATGAATAATTGTGGAAAAATGGCCTGATGTAGACAGCAATGAAGGATTAAAAAAAAATAATACAGTTCTCAAAAACAAACATCACATTTTCTTCCTCAAATTTCAATTAGATAAGTAACAGAAGACAACAGAAACTACAACCCACTTCAGATGGCTTTTGTATTCTCCTCCTGAAAACTCCTCCTCCCCACTTTTTGTATTATACCTTTATTTGCTTAAAAATAAAAATGTTTTTCCCAAACCTCCCTTATACTAGGAGCAACATAAACTTTTTTGGAGCTTGGCTTGTTTAATTCCTACAAATGTAACAGACTGAAAAGAGTATATTTAGCCAGATTTATAAGAATTATTGACTCCAGCTTTGTAGCTCTTTCTAGATACAGCAACATCTCTTGAAAAAAATGCTTTGGCTCCACATGAGGGACCACAAGATTTTGTGGTGCTATTAAATCTCAGCTATGACATTTTGAAAGGAAAACAAATCCTAACAGCAAGGGCCCTGGCAGAAAGGTTTGGGAATAGGAAATGAAGGGGCAACACAGGATCAATTCTAGCTTATCTTCTGCGTTGAGAAGTTTAAAGATAGACATCCCCACGGAAAACAGTTTAAAGAAAAAGGTCTAGGGAAAATTCTCACCCTCTTTGAGAAAAATAAAAAACATATTTTTGGAAAGAACTAGGATGATGTCAGGCAGCAGAAAGCAAACCATGAAGGTGATTCCACAGCACTCACAATCCTCTTCTAGAAATGACATGAAATACACCAGACACAAGAGAAGACTACTGAGCTGTGAACAAACCTGCCAACAGCTGGAGTAATTAGCTCACCTTCTCCTACTGTTATCCACCCCTTCCCACTCTTTTCTTGTCCCAATGCTCCAAGATAGTCCCCACCCAAACAGACTTCACCCCCAATTTCTTCTGAGGCCAGACTTCCTATCTGTGCTTGCTTCACTTGTAAGGCTGTTAATTTTCTGCAGCTGACCCAACTGCACTGCAATGGTGCTGATAATCTCCCAAAGGCTTTAAAAATGCTATTTTCACTATGATTGACACCAACTACCCCACACAAAAAGGTAAAATAGTTTTCTTTGGGCTTGAAAAAAAACTTTCTCTACAAATTGAAGGCAAGTAAACAAGGTTTGCAGATCTTGGATACTGATTTTCTCTTTCTAAATATACACTTCGTGTATAATAGGGTAAACTTTTTCTCTGCCAGCTTGACAGGGAAGAAATTCATGCCAAGGGGAGAGAGAGAGAAAAAGGAAGGAAGAAAGAAGGGGGTTGGAAAGTGAATCAGAATTCTAAGGCTATGGGATTTATTCCTTCTCATTCATTTAAATTGCAGTAAGGGAGGTTTAGGTTGGACATTAGGAAAAACTTCCCAACTGTCAGGGTGGTTAAGCACTGGAATAAATTGCCTATGGAGGTAGTGGAATCTCCATCATTGGAGATTTTTAAGAGCAGGTTAGACAAACACCTGCCAGGAATGGTCTAGATAATTAGTCCTGCCATGAGTGCAGGGGACTGGACTAGATGATCTCTTGAGATCCCTTCCAGTTCTATGATTCTATGTTTATAGAAATATAGTTTTCTTTCCGATTTTTCAACTTTTTAAGAACTATTAGTGTGTTTTAAAAAAAATTTTTTTTAGAGATAATTATTTTTAAACCTGAACAGCTGATGCAATTGCATCAGGGACAGATGGCCTATTTAAAAAAACCAAAAACAGGTAACTGCTGGTATCACCTGAATGTAAATTTAATGCAAGACGTACTGTAAGAATTGCCACACCAGGATACCAGTCCATCTAATCTGTTGTCCTGGTTCTAATAGTAGTTCCTACTAGATGCTTTAAAAGAAATGCAATGTCATCAATTGTCAATATTAGCAAGGGAAAAGATAGGGAGGGAGACATTTTCCTGCTCTTAGCTGTTGATCTGCTTATCCTTCCGAAGCGTAGATTTTTGTTTTCATTCTAACTGTAGACTCTTTTTTCCATGTAAGTATCTACTACACTTTCAAGTGTGCTAAAGAACAGTTACTTACATTACAGTAACTCTGGTTCTTCAAGAAGTTCTGTCCACATGGATCCCATGCCTGGTGCATTTGTGCCCAAGATCAGATTTTTCTGACCAATAGTGTCTGTTGGGGCTGTATGTGCAACCTGCACATCTTTGTACCCCAACCCAAAGGCAACACAAAATCCTGAAGTAGAGAGGAAGGAGGGAAGGTCATGAGATCCATGTGGACAAATCATCTCTTAAGTATTTGTTCACATGGATTCCCCCTAGTTGTCTTGCTAACAGTTATCTTGCTAAGGAGGTGGGTGCCAGGAGTCCTGTTTAAATAAAGACTGAAAGACCACCCTACCAAATGGATTTAGTAGCTGCAACCAGCTACTAAATGTCTGATATAGGGATGTTCCTCAAGTACACCAAGGAGATCTGATACTCATTTTAAGAGTTTCTGGGTCAAAATAGCCTGCTCTCTAGTCCTGTCCCCGAATATTACAGACAGCATAGGTGACTTGTGGAAAGACTTTAATCTGTGTAGATAGTGGAAGAGTGCCCTTGAGACATCAGTCATGTAACATTTTGCTTCTCCAGGAGTCGAATGAGGTTTGGGGAAAAACATTAAAAGATGTATGAATTGATTCAAATGATTGGTTAAGGCCTGAGAATCACCTTGTTTTTATGATATATAGTGTCAGAGGTCCTCCCACTCACCCTTCAAGCAAGAATGCTGCCTTGATGAGAGGTGGAATAAGAAGGATAATGCTAAAGGCTCAGGGGCTCCATTAGTGCCAGGAGTATAATAAAAAATCCCTTAGTGGGGGGAAAAGTGTGAATCAGATCTTTCAAGAACTTAGACTCAGCTGGATGTCAGAATATAATATGATTTTGAATTGGAAAGTGTCAGGCACATATTGTGGCTAAATGATCTCTAGCCAAGCTGATTGAAAGTCCTGAATGTTTTCAGGATAATAAATAGTTATGGCCCTTCATTTTCAGTTTTTAATGATTTTTCATCAAAATTTTGAAAGTTTGGAATTTTGGAAGTGCTGGAACTCCCTGGACCTGGCTCCCCCTTGTGCTGGAGGGACCCCGGGTACCACCACCGTTGTATCCAGCTCCCCTCTCCAGAAGGAGAGATGGTGACTCTGTAACCTGGACTGCCAAGGTATCTGAATACATTTCAGAATATAAGGATTTATTTTTAAGGTTATTTTTTTTAAAATGAGGAGAAGTGATATTTATTGTATTTACCTAGAAAACTGCAAAGTTAATTTTTTTGCATTGATTTTTCATGTTTTTTAATTTTTGCAATAAACACTGATAAATTCCCAGGAAATTTTAAACAAAATAAAAACTGAAAACAAAGGGCTTTATAATTAGTCAAGAATAACAGGAATTATTATTTGTTATTTGTATTATAGTGTCTGGACACCACAGTCATGGATCAGGTCACCTTTGTGCTAGGCACTGTACTAACACAGAACAAAAAGATAGTCCTGTGTCTCTAAGCGTTGAAGGTCAAGCTGAGCAGTCTGGACCAATAATTTTTTCCATGTGGATCTATATATTGGTCTTGAAGAAACTTTCTGTTTTGAATCAGAACATCTTGTATCTCAGTGGAACAGCTCAGGCTACAGCACTTAACCAACCATGGATGACAGCATCCATGCTGTCAGATATAGAGAGGAAGATTTAGGCTTGGGTCTGATTCTGTGAAATAATGTCTGAGAGATCTGGAAGAATGATGGGCAACTGTGTTGAAAGATGCATCCCAGTTCTGAATCCCAGAACTGATGTGACCACGGGGGTGCTCTCAATATTAGTACGGTTTTGTCCTCTCTTTTCTGAGGACTCTGGGGATTAGAGAGAAGGCATATTTCAGGTCTCTGTTCCACTGATCAGGAACGCATCCCATAGGAAGCCTGGGTTTATGCCTCCTTGGGAGCAAAACACGACACTCGATCAACATTGGTGGCAAAGGGGTCTGTGGTGACAGACTCCATTTGAAGAAGACTTGGTTGATGCATGAGTCTTTGAGAGTTAAGTCATGACTGACAAAGCACTGAGCTGGTCTGCAAGGTTGTTCTGAATACCTGGTAAGTGTAGAGCTATAAGACTGATCTGGTAGTGTATGCACCAGTCTCCTAGATGAATCATCTTGACAGAGAGGGGGTGATTTTGTTCCACCTTGTCTGTAGATGTAGTCTTATCTGTCGGAACTTGAATGGTGGTCCCTTGGAGGAGGAGCAGGAAAGCTCCACACGCTAAACATATGTCCCTGAGTTCTAGCACATTTATGTGTAGACAAAAGTTTGTTGGAGACCACCAGCCCTGTATTTGAAGATTGCCTTGCAGTACAGGTCAGGCTTTGAAGGAGGTATTGTGGCAGAAGTATGATGGTTCGTCAGTCTCCACTTTGACAGTACCGGGGGAGGTGATCAGTGCTGCATTTTGATCTTGGAAAGCTGCTTCTTCCTGCCATGATCAGCAGGAACAACTGACTGATCCATGCATGGTGTCAAGTATCAGGGGGTAGCCGTGCTAGTCTGTATTTACAAAAACAACAAGGGGTGTCACCAGACTCCTTGTTGTTTTTGACTGACCCATAGAGGCTTCTACTGATCATCCACTGCCTCTATGTGAGGTCTGAGGGCTTTTGGTATTTGTGGAGACCTATGTACTGGGGCACTGCTGAGATGAGTGAACCCCTCAGCTGAACCCCTTTTCAACTCACGATTCAAAAGTGTCCTTCACTGATTGCATCAACAGAAATAATTTCAGGTGAACATCCTGGGCTTTCTGCATCTGTGTGGAGAAAAATCTACAGTATTTAAAGCATGGACACTTTGCCTCAGCCATGAGTTCAATGCCTCAATATCAAGGATCATCCAGTTTTCTAAATATTACTTAATTCTTTTTGCCAGTGGTCCAAATCAAATAGAGTTAAATACTAAACTATAACGTTAATCTAACTCTAATAAAGAAGAGCTACAGGGTAGTAGGTTGATGTTGGTATGTTCTGTCTTGCTGCCACGTGCAGTAAGAAGGAACTGAGGGGTGTCTGGGCCTGCTCTGCCCTTTATGCCCTCAGATAGGTGTAGCCGCAGTCCCAGTGAACAATGCTGGCTAAAAGAATCCGATGTTGGATGCAAAAGGTACACGCATTCCCTGGCTTAATTTAACAGTCTATGAAGAAGCGTTATTGATTTTTAAATCTATTTTAAAATTTGATGCCTTCTGATTTCAAGTTCCCTCTTCTTTTTGTATTAAAGTATCATCATTCTGGTGGGATTTTGGAACAAGAACAGAAGCACCTCCTATAATACACGTGTTTAGTAGGAAGTTAATTGGGTCACCAACACTTCATATTGAAAAGAAAGATGAGAAGAGAGAGTAGCTAGGATTCATACTACAGGCCCTTGTGTTTAAGGATCTTTGCAGGATAGCAGAAACCACAACATGAGCCAGCTCACTTATTCCTAACAGAATTCAAGTACAACTTTATAAGGGACCTTAAGAGGTTTATAATATAACTGATGATAAAGACGTTCTCAAAAAGCTCTTCCTTACTTTGTTTGCCAGTTGACATATCAGGTAAGAGTCACATAATGTAGGTTCAAACTATGGCCAATAATGAACACTTGAGCACCAGAGAAAATAGCAACAGACATGGACTAGATCTTATGTTTAAATACTGTGAATTTAGTCAGAGCCTTTCCCCACAGCTATAATTTCAATTGCCCAGTTAAAGGCACATGGTCTTAGTTGTAATACTTACACAAAAGGGCAAGATCTTGCATCCCCTGTGCACCAAAAACCTGATCTCAAAACCATACATCTTTGCATTTGACTAACCCTCTACTTATTGAAATATACAGGGATACTCTTTAAACTTCTTTAATCAGTTTATCCCCAATCAACTACAACAGCCTCAGGGATGATAATCTAATTTACTTTGCTTCTGAGGGCCCAGGACAGAGAGGAAAAAAACAGAGCACAGCATGCTCTAGCCATGCCTGTACCCTGGCCTGCACTCACCCTCTCCAGCCCTGTACCTCTGATATACCCTCTATGGGGGGGTGGGGGTTGGGGTGGGCTGGCAGCTCTTTGCTGGTGCAGGAGCCCCCTTACACAGAGGGTATTTCCTGGGAAAGGGGCCTTAGTGAAACCAAGCATCAGTCCCTGCAACTGTATTAGTGAATGTCACTCCCCTTCCACCACAATGCTTTTCACATTACTATCTCTTTAAGGGTACTGGAAAGATGAAGGGGTGCAAAATAGAGGCATGCTAATTTTGATTGTGATGACTGTCCAAACAGTTTAAAGGAAAACTCCATCGTGTTCACTGGGTTCAGCCTCCATTATTGGAAGAAGGCCAGATGCCAATTTGGTTACATTCATTCTACTTACCTAATTTCCCCCCAAATTTTGTATTCTTTTTTGCTTCCTCTCCTGTCCTGTCCTACAGTTAAATAGCTGCCATGTTTCACCCCAGAAAGAGGAATCAATTTACCACCCACTAAGGCACTATCTCTATGGTCTGCATGATGAATTAGTTACGTTTGTAAAGCACTTCGGGAGCTATTTGAATTAAAAGGTGCTACAGTAAATGTAAATTCATATTATTCAAATAATTTTTTCAGCATGTATCAAATAATGACGGGCACTTGATTTTCCTCCATTTCTTCTTGCTGAGTTAATAAATCACATGAAAAGGAGAACACTTTAATTTGACATCTGAGCAAGTTCATGACATTCTACGTTATGTGAACAGGGTCACTGGCAAAAGAGCACAAATTCTGCCACTCTGGGATGATGTACAATATTTCGATGTACAATCCTTTACAGCAAAACAAATAGAACATGTGTTTCAAGGTCATGAGCTGGTCTTGGGATGGGCTGTAACTACCCTCCCTTTCTGTATCAGTGGGTGTTTCCAAAACTATGTAGAAGGAGATCCTGAAACAATTTTCTGTTGTAATATGGGGTCACAGCATAGAAAGGGTTGAGAATTGGTGCTCTAGACTTTGTGGCAAAATAGAGATCTTTATGCTGTAGGAGTCATAACATGGTTGTTCTAGACTAATTTTAGCTACTTAATGAAAATTAAGTATTTTCCTGTGTAGATTCATTTTATAAATATTTTATTCTTACACCAGTTTTTTACTGTATAGACAATTATAGTGCTAACTTCTCCTGGAATCTGAGCTCTTCTGTGGTAGTCATGGATCATCACACTCTGGGGTTAGGGTCTTGAGGCACATGCACTTATGTGACTCTATCATCTCCTGTCTGCATTTGCTGTAAATTTCCTTGATTGTAACGATCATCTTCTACTACTACTGAGTAGGCTCTTCCCTTCAGCCACCATTCTTTTCTTTTTCCATTATCCCTTCTTGCAGTCAAGGTTTATGCAGACCATTTTCTACTTCTCACACAAGTCTCAAATTCTTACTCATGATGGAAGGAGTTTGGGCTTTTTTGGGATGGGAAAATTTTAACTAATTAAGCCAATACTTTTTTTTTTAAATGTTGTATATATTTTACAGCATTTTACTTTATCTATTTATCTTGGTGCATAGAGAATGGATTCTTCTGATCTCTTTTATTGGTTATTATCATAGGCGCCGACTCCGTGGGTGCTCCAAGACTGGAGCATCCACGGAAAAAAATTAGTGGGTGCTTAGCACCCACCAGCAGCCAGGTCCTTCCCCCGCCCCAGCACCTCCCTCCCACCAGCAGCCCCGCTGATCAACTCCTCCCTCTCCCTCCCAGTGCCTCCTGCCTGCCGCGATCAGCTGTTCCATGGTGTGCAGGAAGAGTGGGGGGGAAGGGGAAGGAGCGGGGATGGGGCGCGCTTGGGGAGGGTGCGGAACTGGGCAGGAAGAGGCAGGGTGGGGGCTTGGGAGAAGGGGACTGGGGTCTGGGGCAGAGCAGGGTTTGAGCACCCCCAGGGCAAGGAGGAAGCCAGTGTCTGTGGTTATTATAATTAAACTTAACTATTTAGCACTTTTCATCCATAGATCTCAAAGTACCTAACAATGGAAGGTAAATATAATTATCCCAAAGAAGAAAACACAGGTATAGCAAGGTGAAATGACTTGTCCAAGGTGACACAGAAGATCAGTGGCAGAGCTAAGAACAGAATCTAGCGCTCCTAACTCTCATTCCACTGCCCTATAGGCTATAAGTGGATTTCACTGCACTTGATCTCAATGGGGGAGTTTAGGGTGTGCAAGGAATGCTGGAATAGGCCCTGAATGCTACTGTATATCTGAGGAATAATGAATATGTATATAATGGTTTGCATCTTCACAAAAGAGCTGCAAATCTGCTTATGAGAGAGAAGGGTGTAAAAGGCCATATGTTACAAACAGTGATGCACTGGCCAGCTGCTTTTGTGCCACTACAACCCACTCCTCGGGCAAAAGTCCTGCCACAATTGATGTCCACTACGGTTTAAGATGGCATAACTCAACTGTGAATTTGGATTAATATTAGCACAATACTTTGAAAATGTAAAGTGTTGTATACAGGTCAACTGTTATTATAAATGGTGATATATGATGCCACAGTTTATAAATAAATGTAAATATATTTATATGATACAATTTTGTTCAGATTAATACAGCATAATAGTTTCATAGGCATTATATTTTAGAACAATCATGAAGCAATCGGGATAACTCTAAGTACAAACAATGTGAGCAAGCAGGACAATCAAATAAATGGGATGAAAATAACTGGGAACAAAGGAATTCAGTCTCAAGAGAACTAGAAGGGACATTACTTTGCGTGAGTTGCCACTTTGCCTGATGATAATGAACTATTTCCCTATTTTTTTCATGTAGCACAATTTTTAAAAAAATGGAAATTTACAATCATCTTCACTCCTGAAGTAATAGTAATCACTCAAGTGACCTTATATATTATGATGCTTAGATATCACATTGTTAAGGTGCTATAGATAATCTACTTTATCTTGAGACACTCTAATAAATTGTAAGGAATATAACATTATTATAATCTGGGCAGTTTCTTCTGGGGTCTATCTACTCTTAAAACAAAACAAAACTACATCCACCACTGTCAGTAGAAAAAATAAACAACCAACCCCCCCCCACCCCAGTATCCTTTCTTTTGGTGTGACACACCAAAAAGAAGTCAAATTCCACTATGACCTCTCAGAAAGCAGGCCCCAGAACTTCATACTTTTCTGCTGTCCATGTGGACCATTCATCTTCATTTACATTTACTGTCCAATCCATGTAGTGAGGATGAGGGAAAGTAGGTATTCGGCAGTTCAAAAAGGACATGATACTAGACTTTCAGGGAGATTGTCAAGTTTTCAAGAATATCACAAGAAATGACAGTTAGGTACAGGTCCGTCTCATCTTACGCGGGGGTTCCGTTCCGCGGTTAGCGCGTAAAGCAAAAACCGCATATAGCCAAAACCCCATTGAGTTCAATGGCGGGCGAAATCGCCCGCACTACAGGTATAGTATTAAAACTGTTGTTTTTCTCTCTTTTTTTTGTTTTGTTTTTGTTTTTGCCGACTGCGTAAAGTTGAAATCGTGCATGTTAAATGCGCGTAAGATGTGACAGACCTGTAAGTATGCACACAGCTGCCTCAGTCTAGGCATGTATCCCATGTGTAAACCTTAGTGGGATTCTCAAATTAAGCATTCCCTTGTGGGACCTGATCAAATAGGCATTCTCAATGCATACCTAAAGGTACACAAAATAGCCAGAGGAAGAGGAGGTTGCTACCCACGCCCCTGTTTAGCTCAGTAGTTAGAGCATTCACCCAGGAGGGATTTTAACTTGATCCTCCTCCATTCCAGGTGTGTGTCCAAACCACTAGGCTTCAGAGTATTTGGGGGCAGGTCTCTCTGTCTCTCCCACTGATTATAATTAAACATTCATTGGAGCATGGTGTCTGTACCCTGACTCACTCATCTCCAAGGTGAGTGCCCTAACTGGCCCAATTTTGGCAACATTTGTGATTATTGGTTTAATTGTATGCAGAAATGTAACTAGGCTAAATCTTTACCTTCTCCCTGATCAAAATGGCTTAAAGAAACATCAATTTGTTTGCTTTTTTTCCCAACCAGGCAAATCTTCGTTACAGTATTCTACTGTAACTGATGGGTAGAGAACTCTCCACGTATGCCGTCTGCCATAAGTTTCTGAGGTTTAAATAGAAAGCCACACAGCTAAAACCATTAATTCTGGGTGTGTTGTATATGTAATACATTTTCAGAACATGTTGCTATTTGCAGATACTAACCACTCTAGGTCTGTCATCGTCCTCACATTGGGATTTTCTGGTATTAAACATATGTCATTTAGACAGTAGTCTTCAATTCAAAGCTTTATTTACACATTGATGACTCACAGTACTTATGGAACAAATTTAGATTTGTCCTCCATTCTGTTGCATATATTGATTGCTTAAGTTGCCAGACTTGTGTCTCAGCCTTAGAAAAGAACTTCTGAATTGGCCCAAATGATCTAAGACAGGACTGCATAGCCCCATTCATACTAATGCTGACTTTGGAGCCTATTTATGACAATAAAAGGGCTGATTTTATTTTTTAAAATTTGTTTTACCAACCCCCATCCCCCAACCAGAAGCTCCCTCAAATGCATTTACGTGCAATTACCCATGCTGCATGGCTATCTCTGGATAGAAGGGCAACCAAATGGATAGTAGGGCACCTAACTATTTGAACTAAAATATCCAATTTTCAAATGCACTTCTAGGTATTTAGCACACAAATGTGTTGCTATGATAATGCACACGTAAAACACCTTGCCAACCTCCATTTTGAAAAATCAGGCTCTGTCAACATTGTTACCCATTTCATTATTGATCTTTTTGGCAGAAACATGCAGCTCTCTAGGATTATGGGTGTAGCTAGAAAAAGTGAATGGCTCTTGAAGAGCATTTCCGTTCTTTATTTTTGTCTAATCTGAACACTGATAAGAAACATCTTTATTCTTTCTTGTTACCTGACAGTATAATTAGTAGAAATTTATAAGAACTAACAGTCTTTACATTCACTACTAGCTGATGCCTGTGTGGGTAGCCCTTTCCACAGCACAGTCATGTATTTCAGTTAGGGCTTGCATAATTTAAGGAAAACAATCTGTATTAAACCCATATTAATGTGTGTAGTTCATTCTGGGAAAAGAACAGCATGGCATTTTGCAATCGCTGTTGTTTAGGCATTTACAATAGTTGATATTTTTTATATCTGCATTGATCCTTGATGGTGTTTTATAAACGAAGTCTATAAATTATGCATATCTAAGATAAATCAGGTACTTGAAGAGAACCTTACTGCAATCCATGTTAAGAGCAACAGAACTGTAAAGTCAGCTGGCTTTTCTATAGCGATTTCTGACAATCATTCAGTTACTAATAATACTCCACCAATTATATGAAAAGCTATTCTCAAACATTGAAAAATAAAGCTATTGATGTATAATGAATACAACTGCCAAGTAGTGGGAATTTTTTTCCTGAATATTTTTGTGATTTGTGAATCATTTCCAGTTTGCCACGTTTGCACTCCTTTATGTTCACATTACCAAGAAGATTTGTGTGGGTGGATTTTTGCTCACATTAATGTTGAGGAAAGCCTGTTTGTGCAAATGCCTATATTTACATACATAGGTATTTGTGTGCATCTATGGATATTTTCTATTTGTGCTGAAAGTGCTGGCCCTTTTTATGTCTCAAGGACCAGAAACAATACTATGTTGGCATGTGACTTAAATTAATCACATGGGGCCTGATTCTGTCACTCTTAATCACATTGAGTAGTACCTTACTACGTAGCAGTCCCACTAATGGGACTATGGGCCTAATCAACCTTCAAGGGAAATTGAATTAAACCCTTTAGTTTGTAGTAAGATACTATTCAATGTAAGTAAGAGTGGCAGAACTGAGCCAACATTGAATAACTAGTAGCAAATAGTTTAAGATATAGTTGAACAAGATTTTCAGAAGTGACTTGTGATCTGGGGTTCCTCAGTTTTTGGGTATCCAGCTTGAGACACCTTAAAGAGCCCTGATTTTCAGAGGGTTTATGCTGAGCACTTGTTGAAAATCCGAGCTCTTTAAATTGTCTTAAAGTCAGCACACAAAAATGGAGGCAGCCAAAATCACTTGTCGCTTTTGCAAGTCTTCATGGAATTCAATAGTTCATGAATGATGCATAGGTTGAAATAAGTTTACATTGTACTAAATCCAAATATTTGTCTTTACTCACCCTTCGTTTTAGTGCAGCAGGTCTGGAAAAACCTGTAAAAAGGGAGGAAACCAGTAAAATGCTGTTAATGTTTTCTTTTGTCCATTATGGAATTATCCTTTCTAATTATTTAGAATTATAAATTGTCATCAATGGTCATCAAAAGCATTATTAATTATTACCCTGCCACTCAGATTATCACATAATTTGTCATTAATTCAAATGGGCCTCTCCACATATCAGTTCATCATGTTTGCTTAAATGCACTGCTGCAAACTGCTCTTTGGCAGCCTGATCCTGCAGTCACTGTGAACAGAACCCCACTGTTTATTTCAATGGGAGATGTGTGCCTGTGGACAACTGTTGCAGGATCAAGGTCCTCTTGGTGCTCTGGGAATGCAAGGCATGGATCCAATAATGTGTAGCAAGTAAAAAGTATAAAGTACTCCTTATTCAGAAAATGAAGTGGACAGATATTTTTGTGATAAGTAGTGATAGCTTGAAATTGGTAGCTACAAATATATCTCGTCTTCAGGCTATTTGCTCCAGAAATCTGAGCTGGATCCTGTAATCTAAAGGGGTGACAGGTAGATATCATGTGCTTTTTCCATTTTGAAAGGATGGTTATTGAGGTATTATTTAAAGTTAAAATAACTCAGTGATAGCTGGAAAATCTCTCCTTTTAATTTACTCCAACTGGCTTTCCCTTCGATCTGCACACCCACTTAAATGTTGGCATAGGGTGGGGTTTCTTAGGAATTCTGGATTGCAGCCATTGCCTTGGTGATTATTGGGAGTGGGGGTTGGGAGGTAGGTCAAAGCATATGTCTTGAATATTTGTAACTGGCATAGTGTGCAGCTTTGCCACTTTGTGTTATGATCCCATTGGATCTTAGGCCAAGCAGGTTTCAGGTTGGGTCAGTACTTGGAGAGGTGTTATGTGACAATGACAAGAAATCACAGAAAAGCCACTGTCTTCAAGCATGTAACAAGGAATTTTATCAGATATGAGACAATATTGTCCCTGAAGCTATTCTTTCTCTCCACTTAAGTTGTACCAGTGCACCCTGGGATGTCTGGAGCAACTATCTATTAGCACAATGGCATACCTATCTAGCACTTGGCTTTTGGGTAATTTCTAAATTCAAGGTACTGTACTGTGGGATGGAGATAGGAGGACTGGCTGAACAGAGCCAACAACAGGGCCTCTGTAATTCCTGTTCACATTGGGGCAAAATTATCATCGATTATATCACTTCAGGTAGACCTGAGCTAAAGACCTCATCCAAAGTGTTGTAACCCTTGGTACAATCAACGGTTGTAAATAATGGTGATTGAATTTGTGTGTGGACACGTGGCATTGTACAGCATCTCAGGCTCAAAGTATTTCAATCAATGGTTTGTTTCAGTTGCTTTTTACAGCATCTAAGTTGGCCTTTCCATTTATGATTAAGGATCACCATACTTCCCTGAAAGGTCTCAATAAATCTTTATAGCTACATTTTTTTTCATAACAGATGCAAGATGTGTGGTTGTTTTGGGTAGTAACTGTACATTAGTTCATTTGCTAATAGGATACTTTACTTTGTGTTCCCAGTAACGGTCCAATGATGTGCTGACAGTGCAATATTTTAATGAAGGGCTCCCACATAAATTTTTTCCTTTTAGCTTTTGATAAACCCCATGCAGGCAGGACCACATGTACTGCTGACATGAGAGGTGAGTTGGGGAATCTATTCATATGTTTTCCTATCTAAAAGAAAAGACTTTCTCATATTCATAACTAAGGAGGAAGGCTGCACCACCTGGCAAACAATTATATTCTGCAGCAAAAATTTCCCTTTGGTCTCAAACAATATGCATCCTGATCTTCAATCATCACTTACATGAGTAATTCTTATGCATTCAGGTACTCCCATGAACATCACTAGGACAAGCTACATGAGTAAAGATTACTTGTGAGTGAGTATTTCAGGATCTGGCTCATACCAGTGGTTATCAAACTTTTGTACTGACCCCTTTCACATAGCAAGCATCTGAGTGCAACCCCTCCCCCTTATAAATTAAAAATACTTTTAAATATATTTAATACCATTATAAATGCTGGACACAAAGTGGGGTTTGGGCTGGAGGCTGACAACTCGCAACCCCCCATGTAATAACCTCATTACCCCCGCAGGGGTCCCGACCCCCAGTTTGAGGACCCCTGATATATACTAAGTGTATTGATAGCACTGTATAGTTACACACTATTCAACTTGTGTATTGTGAAGTGAGGGGTGCAGGTTAGGGCAGGGTGATGACCTTGTAAAGGAATGGGGATTGGGTGCATTCTACTACAGAAAAAAGTTGACAATATCTGATAGTACAATCTGATACATTCCAAAAGTTTAAAATATTGTTTACTTTTCTGAAATATTTTTATGAGCTCCAACAGTAAAAGCTGTCTCAAGAAGGCATGATTCAGTAGAATCCAGAGTGTGGTGAATCACATCACTGGAAGGAAAATCTCCCCAATGCATAACATCGTTTTATTACACCAATTAGTAAAATGCCGTACACCAAGTGGTGCCTTCTGCTCAAGCATAAGGAGCAAAGGATATTAACA
The DNA here is from genome assembly GCF_011386835.1 of Chrysemys picta bellii. NCBI lineage: Eukaryota > Metazoa > Chordata > Testudines > Emydidae > Chrysemys > Chrysemys picta. The sequence continues at coordinate 33,158,666 of NC_088795.1, read as the reverse complement.
TAAGTGCACAGTATAAAATAAAATGCTACAGGATCCATTTGCTCCCCGATTAAAGCACTTTTTTCTTTTCGAAGTGGAGACTAAGGAAATAATCCTTACTTCAATCCTGTGAAGTAGGTAAATATTTCTCCCATTTAAGAGATTGGGGAAAAGGTATCAGCAAGGTTAATAAACTGGTCACAGAAGAAGACAGTTGAGCTATATTTAGAACTCTGGAAGTTCCTGGAACTTCCTGTGCTCTGACCACTAATCCCCATATGTATGTGGAACCGGCCGTGGTAGATGGCTCCAGGAATTTGTAACTGATGTGCTCTAAGCCTATTAATACTGCTAGGATACTAGTTCTAATCCAACACAGTTTGAAAGGGACCAGAATGCCATCCCAACTGAGTTCTGTATGTATTTAGTTGGTGTTCACAGTCCAGTTTCCAGTGGATATATGCTTGCATCACAAAACATCACTATGACTATTGGCAATGGTTAAAGTAGACGCACAGGAAGGGGGAGTTCTCACTACACCAGCCAAGGAGAAAGGGGAGCACTGCTTACCCCAGCCAAAGAGAGGAGGGGGAGCTGACACCTTGCTTTTAGCAGGGGAAGAGGAGTGCACTCTCTATTGATTTAACCCTTGTGTATTTGGAAGAAATGTTGACTGTCTCAGAAGGCATGCCAAGTTAAAAATGGACATGGAGGCGGAGTTGCCCTCTCACCACAAATATGATCCAGGTTGGGAACGAGGCACAGTTGTGAGGCAGTGTAAGGACCTTGCATTGCCACAGTGTGTGTTAAAACTGTTCTGGGAGAAACAGAAGATTTGTGTCCAGGCCCATTCAGTAGCTTTCAAGAGAACTACATTCACTAAAATAAATAACATAAAGTAAATAAATCTGAAGCACAGATTAATAAATTAAATAAATGGAACATAAATAACAAATACAATACAATGACTCTGTAAAATAAATGTTTTCTTAAGGCCCTTTGTAGCCTCTTTTCAGATGTAGTTATAATGTGTGGGCCTTAATTCCCTCTCTCTCATACTGGAATAATTCAATGACAACAGTTACACTAGGGTAAAATGGGTGTAAGGCGCTGTCTATATAACAAAACTTTCATCAATGTAATTAAAAATCTATCTAGTTACACCACTGCAAATCCCTAATAGAGATGCCCTTAAACCAGTTTAAACTGGTTTAAGGGCAATTTAAATCTGTTTAAGTGCATCTGTATTATGGGCTGCACCATTGTAACTGGATCAATTTTAGGTTCACCCGTGCAAGTTTTCTAATAGACAAAAGTTAGGTGAAAGGAGAATCAGACCAATGAAGTTGTATCAGGGCTGTTGTATAGCTCCTTACACTTAGTAGCTTTAATAATATCCTCTGATTACTAGTTGTTGAAATCTTTGCATGTTCAACACCACAACACTGGGTAGTATAGAAACAGAGGAGTTCTAAATGTGATGATCCTAAATTCTGTCTCCCTATGTATTTTGCTTTGTTTGTTTTGTTTTTTCCCTGCTTTTCCCCTGTTGAACATCCTGGGATCCAATGTTGTTAATTTAAAGAAAAAAAGTGTTCCTGTTTGAAATTATGGGGAAAAAGCATTCCATTGGAGGAAAATTTCTAAGCTGATCGTGTGTATATGTGCATGTGTGCCTGGTGTGGGAGATCAAAAGTTATTGTAAAGCCTTCCTTTTTCTTGAGTGAGATTAAAGCAGGGTTTGATTTATAATTCAAGCGTAAATCAAAGACACATTGTCAGTTTTAATTTTCTTTCACTCTAAGTTTTTGTAATATTCTTAAGAACTTGAAAATACAGCTCCCCTTAACAATATTATCTTTTTCTGTGTAGAAAACAATGGGTTTAAAAAAAGTTCAGTGATGGAGAGGCAGACGGCTAACTATACACACACAAATACAAAGCCCAAAGCTCCTCCAAGTTGGTCATATTAAGGCCAGGAGAGGCAAATGTTGGGCTTGGAAACCGACAGTATTTCAAAGTTCTGGACAGATTTCTCTGCATTACTGGTTTAGGGTGTAGTTGTTTGGCAAATTGTAAATGTTGTCTTTTGCCGTTTATTTTACATCCCTATGTAAACATTGGGGCTGGGAGGGAGGACCGAGGGAATTTTCCTATGCCTTTATAATATCCTTGCTATAAAATGTATCCCTAAACAAAAAATTTTAATCATCACCCACTATTGTGAGCGCTGTTGCGCTGCAGTCATCAGTCCCCCAGAGCGGGTCAGGTAGGGGAAGAGGAGTGCACTCTCTATTCATTTAACCCTTGTGTATTTGGAAGAAATGTTGACTGTCTCAGAAGGCATGCCAGGTTAAAAATGGACATGGAGGCGGAGTTGCCCTCTCACCACAAATATGATCCAGGTTGGGAACGAGGCACAGTTGTGAGGCAGTGTCAGCACTCCTAGGCAAGTGCTGTAGGGCTTACAGCTGCTAGACGGGCACCTGGCAAGCTCCAAACAGAACTCTGCCCAGTGCCTCCAGCTACTGCTCAAAGGTCCCCAAGCACCCTGCTTCTGCCAGGGCCCCAGGCACCCGCCTCCCGCCAGCTGCCACTCTGCTCCTGCCAGGGCCCCAGGCACCCTACTTCCTCCTCCAGCTGCCACCGTGCTCCCACCAGGGCCCCAGGCACCCACCTCCCTGACCTCCCTCCTCACCAACTGCCTTCCAACTGCCATGGCAACTTCTCCTCCTGGTGACCTGTATCCCTGCTGAGCAGGAGGAGAAGAGCAGCAGCAGATTCACCCCCAGCAGATTCACCACACTGTGCTGGGACACTGAGGCTCAGCCAGTCCATTACAGTTTAGAGCCTGATCCACAGCTGGAATCACTTGCATTGACTTCATTAGGCTCTGGCCATTAGTTGATACCTCAGGGCTTCAAATAAAACTGGTTTAAAAAACCTAACTACTCTTAAGCCGTTTCAGCATTGCAAAAGACATGTTGCTGACCACAGGCGTCAGCAATAGGTGCAACTGAACCAGTGCTGAACATTGCATAGGTGCAAGTGTAGACAAGGACACATTGTATTCAGCACCACTTCAGAAATGGTGATTTAAAAACTAGGGCTGAGATCTGTGCTGAACCTCCACAAGGCACAGCACAGTGAGGCACAGTTCAGGAGGAGAGGTAGCAAAGGTGGATTGATGTCACCTTTGCACTCATCTGATTCAGGCTGCTCTGGGCACCAAAACAGTCCCCAGCATAAAGCAGAGCCACCAGGAGCTGCTCTAAGTTATTCACCCTCCTGCTGCAGCCTGTGGGCTGCTCCGCAGCAGTGAAGAATCTCCACAGCTATACATCTTTTGGGTAAAAAGGGAATTCTCATGACAACTCCCCATCCCATGCCAGGACTTCCAAGGATGTCTGTGCTGGCTAAGGGGCTTTCATCATATTGTACAGGAGCAACAGCAGCAGATAGAATCCCTCTCTAAGTCTTTATCACAGTGAAGATAAACCCTTAGTTACCCTGATGGGAGCAAAGGCATAATTGCCAAAATGGAGGGAAGCACACGCACCCACAGTAGTGGCTTTGAAAAATGTCACCATATTGATGCTGTTGTAACTGCTGACAATGCTATTTATTATAGAAAAATAGACTAATCAGGTTCTCCAAAACTTGAAATTGAGCCCTCACAGTTGTGAAGAACAGCTTGGAAATGTGATCCAAGTGTACCCGAAAGGCTCAAGAACCAGATCCCCAAATTCATGATTTTCGTTAAAATCTCATGATTTTTAGTGTGAGAGTTAGCCCTGATGGGACCTTCTAAAGCACATAGTTACCACAGATTCCATAGCACTAATGGGTGAGAGGTGATAAACTTCTGCTTTCAACAGGACGGAGGTGTTAAATTTCTGTCTGTACATCTGTGTGTATAGTAGGAAGGCCAAAACCTCTTGACCCTTCTAATTAATTGTGATGGTTTCAGTATTGAGTCAGGCCCATCAGTTGTCCCAACAGTGCAGTTACCCCTTTAATCATCTGCTCTTTAGAAAAACAAGTTCCCTTCAGAGATCTGTCTGCTGGAAGTGTAGCTCATGGATCTGATCTTCAGTGGAGGCCATTTCCCCGCTAATTGGGTTAGTGAAACTGCTCTTCCCTGAGCTACCGGTAACTCTACTCTGTGAGCATCTCATTCAGCTCTTAGTTGGCTTCCTGGTTCTTCAGGGCAACTTTCTCTAACACCCTGACCCTGAAGATTCATCTCTGTACTGGCCTCTATGTGCTTGGTTGCTATGGTCCTAGATTGCTGGTCTTGTCACTGAATGCTGGTCATGGAATCATAGAAATGTAAGGCTGGAAGTCATCAAGTCCATCCCCCGGTTCTGAGGGTGGACCAAGTATATCAAGTTCATCCCTGACAGGTGTTTGTCAAACCTGTTCTTAAAAGCCTCCAGTGATGGGGATTCCACAACCTTCCTGGGAAACCTATTCTAGAAATTAATTACCCTTTTATCTAGACAGATTTTCCTAATATTTAACCTAAATCACCCTTCCTGTAGGTTAAGTCCATTACATCTTGTCCTAACTTCAGTGGAGAACAATTGAATACTATTCTCTTTATAACAGCAGAGCTGGCTCCAGGTACCTGCGCAGTAAGCAGGTGCTTGGGGTGGCCAACGGAAAGGGGCGGCACGTCCGGCTCTTCGGCGGCAATTTGGCAGCGGGTCCCTCAGTCCCTCTCGTAGGGAAGGACCTGCCGCCGAAGAATGAAGTGGCGGCGGTAGAGTTGCCACTGAAGTGCCACCGATCGCGGGTTTGTTTTTTTTTCGCCGCTTGGGGCGGCAAAAATGCTGGAGCCAGCCCTGTATAACAGACCTTAACTTATTTGAAGACTATTATCAGGTCCTCCTTCTTTTCCCAAGACAGAACATGCCCAGTTTTTTTTAGCTTTTCCTCATGGGTCAGGTTTTCTAAACCTTTTATCATTTTTGTGGCTCTCCTCTGGGCTCTCGCTCTCTTTCTCTCTTTGCACAACCTTGGACTTAATCATTACTCAAGAGTGGAATTTGTTCTGATCATTTTCAAAGCATTTTAAATCTGAATGGATAAGGCACTTCAAACATGTATTATACACTCTGGAGTATCATTAATAAGGAAGCTCCAGTGTGACTTCAAGATTTGAAGAAATAGCATCTGGATGCACCACAAGAAACTGCTAAACATCTAATGCTCTAATGGGGCCCTGACAAATTAATGGGCTGGAAGTTATGGCTGTAGGTCAGAAGAAGAGAAGCTGTAGTGGGATCACGGATGACTTATCTGAACCTGAAGAAGGTTTAGAGTCTATTCAGTATGGGATGCAGATAGTTTTGGGCTGGTTATTTTACTTCAACAAGAGGTTGTTCATCCCATTTTCTAGTCCAATGAGAAATGCTGATTCCCTGGGCCACCTTGGGAAAGACTGTGACCTTTCTGTACTTCAACCTATGCTACTGTAAATTTAACGAAGCAGCAAGCCACTGAAAACCAAATATTGAATCTGAGCTAATTACGTTTTTAAAAACTCATCTGTATTGTTTGAAAGGGAGATTGGGGGGTGAGGGTAGGTGGGTGGAAAAGCTTGTTTGTACCTTACACATTGGACGAAGTGTTCCTCTCTGTGAAAGCATGACCCATGCTATGCTGCCAATGATCACCATGACTTTGGCTATCTGGTGAGTTAGTACCTGTCAAACCAGATAAAGCTGCCTTTATAATCTTAATCTGGTTTAGATTTCTACCCTCAACTGCCCCCTCCCCAATGTTTGAAAGAAGACTACGTGTAATTTGCTTATTTTGGCTTGCTTTTCTACTTTTCTGCCCCCTATTTTTTGACAGGAAACCCCTTCCCCGCTTACTTACATCTCTGGGAAATGTTCCAAGAGGTACTAAATTCTCAGAGGATGAATGCATTCCCTGAGCCAAGAGAGATCCATTAAAGTGTGCTTCTAAAACTTTAAATTACACAAAAAAAATATGGAGAACACAGTCATATGTCAGATCAGAATAAGGCTTTATTGGCTGCTGTGTAAATAGACCCAGACTGGTGCTTGATGTGGTTTCCCACACTAATTGCACCAGGCTCTCATCTGTGGTAATTTTCACTGACTGTTCATCTGCTGACCTAACTACAGGTTCTAGGAAAATCCCTCTGTTCATTTTTAGCTCTTTATAAAACCAAAAAAGGTTAGAATAAAGAGTCACAGTAACCATAAAACAACATTAAAAACAATATTTGGTAACTTTATAAGACTATATAAAGTGACCATATGTCTTGTTTTCTCCAGGACAGTCCTATTTTTTCAGGATTTTGTCCCAGAATTTGGAGCAAGTCTCCCATTCTATGCTCAGCAGCTCCCTTTGTTCTTCTTCCATAGCACAGGTTGCTGCTGTGGGCTCTTGGAAGCCATTCTTCCCAGCCACATGGGGAGATTCTCCTCAACACAGAGCCTGACCCTGCCTATATGACAAGTATCACCCCTTCGCCTGCCCACCCTGTACCCTGAGTGACAGATGCCCTATGTTTTTTATTTGGAGAATTTTATTCACTTTATAGTGATAAGGGAGTCTGGCCAGCTTATTTCAATGAAGTAGACTGTACTCTGGTAATATTTTTACATTTACTATAGCACCCTTTATCTCAAAGCACTTTACAAATTATGCCCCCAGTTCATCCTCTGTCAATCCGCACCTGGAGGACTCCTTTCTTGTCTGGATTTCTCAATTTTCACAGAGTAGCATTGGAGTGCTGACTCTATGGCCCCATCTTACCCTTCGTGTCTTGGAGCAGATGTCCTTTACCCCCATCCCAGGATGCCCCCAGGCTCTGTGGATGGCCAGGAGCAGGTAGGATAGGACAGGAGGAGATACCACTATGTATACCACCATTTCCTCCTTTTCTTGTAGATTTCCATGCAGAAATCTAGGCAAAAAATTACTTCAGCTCTGAGTTGTATTGCCTTCCTCTTGATCCCCTCTGCAGCTGTCAATGAGCAGATTTCAGGGACCAAAGTGGACAAATGTCCAGCATCTTTGGTGCAGGGAGATAAATCACATCCTAATTTGATAACTGTTTATATATAGAGAGAGATCCATAATGATTAGTGCTGATATCACGAAAGACTACAGAAAGAGTGTTTTGTTAAAGAGAGAGTTAAATGAAAGGAGAGTGAGAGGGAAGGGGGTGTTTTAGTGCATAAGGAAAGGGATATTGTTCCAGGCACACGAATCAGCATGAAATGTGAGTGGAAGAAAGATGTGAGGTAATTTTATAATATCGTGCAGTTTAACCAGATCAAAGGTGTTAGACACAGATGCTCAGTATCACAGGGAGAGAAACTGTACCCAGTATAAACAATGGCTGGTGGCTAGCCAGCTGTTCAAAATAAACTCTTAAAAGCAAGATCAGCCTCAAGCCAAGGAAGGAAAAATGTCCCCAAACTTACCAAACCATAGGACAAGAAATCAGTAAGAGTAGGAACAAATAAAATCAAAACAGTGAATTTTATATGAAAACACTGTATCTGAATCAAGCAATTTAAAACATTAAGAGAGGGGAAAATAATATTTAACAGCAAGCAGAAATGAAATGATTGATTTGGAGAGAACTTCATGTCCAGCTCTCATGTTTTGAGTTACCTTGATTAGAGAAGTTTGGAATCTAAATTGTTTCTTGTTTGTTACCTGTTGTCTTCTTTGTCATGATGGTTCCCATGATTATCATAGTTTATCATCTTCTCGTTTTGGAATTCTACAAAGCAAGAAAAGAGTGTGGGGAAAATATCAAGGGGAACTTTTCTCTCTTTTTATATTTTACCTCACTCCATAGTCCAACAGTACACTCCACATTCTACCCCACTCCATTGGTTAGCAAAACAGTATTTTTAAAAGATTAGACTTAAAAAAAAGAAAAAAGAAAGGGGAAAAAAAGAAAAGAAAAGAAAAGAAAACACACCAACACAAACTGTGTAGTCAGTCTTGTGATTTAGCCAGACTGCTGCTCATCAGGAGTACAAGTCAGCCCATGATAGTGTTACAACAGGAAGTAGAGCTTGCTACAGAATCTGTGCCCACTTGTTACACATTTAACAAAATATATTAGTGTATATGCTACAAAATTCATGCATAAATTTCCACTCATCATTTGGGGTGAGAGGGTGGAATGCTTGTACACAAATCAATACTATTGGTTTCAACTTTGCTTAAATGAGAGGCTGGCTTATATGGAAGAAATCTTATATGTGAGGGTGTATAACTTCCTGCCCATCCCCATTTCTATAGCACCTTGCCTCTAAGGACCACAAAGTGATTTACAAACTCTATTTAAATAATATTTATATTATTATGAAATACAAGTACTAGCTGTGGCATTAACACGTGTGTGTTTCCAACATAATGGGTATCTGTTCTCTTGTCAGAAATAATAGAAAGTAGGCAATTAGCTGCTAAAGGTGACATGCAAAAGATTTTGTAATAGATACAGCTGCTCTGTGCTGTGGTACACTAAACCTCTTATGCTTCTCCAAAGCATCAGCTGTACCACATCTTGGAAGCAGGTGCTGAAGATGCTTCAGCTGCTAGGCCATATAGCCGCTAGCCCTGGTAACTCCCAACAAGCACTGAGACACATGGATAAAGGGATATTTTACTAGGGTTGGCAGGAAAAGGAAAGGTTGCAAATTCCCTAGGCTTAACCAATTATGATTCAAGATAAAACTATAGTGGCTCCTATCTTGGCTTCTGGGGATAGTCCAATAGAGGATTATGGCTCCTCAGCCCTAGTGCCTTGGGTGCCTTTTCCAGTATTAAAGGGAACTGGTAACTTGCAGGGACCAGTCCATTGTGTCTGTCTTTGGGGCCCCTCTGCAATCTTTCACTGCTGGTAAGGCAGCAGTTCCTCCACAGCTCCTGAAAATGGGCTGCTCCAGTGGCAGGGATGGCTAGGCTACATGACCCCCCAGTTGTATACAAGGATAGTAGTCCCTTTGGTTGGGTCCAATCCCTAATCAGAGCACATTGACCACTTCCCAGTCTAGTCACCAATGCATAGGGCACCTTATCTGCAATAGCCTTCTTCAGGCTCCTGTCCCTTTAGCAACCTGATCTAGCTGCTGGCTCTATGTCCCCAAGAGTTCTCTCCAGACCCCTCTCTGCTCTATATCTCCTGCTCCCCACAAGTTCTGTGCAGCCCTGTATCTAACTTCAATGTCTGCCATCACAGCCTGCTCCGCATGCAGCTCTTCAGCTTCTGCTCCCTTGTTTGGCTTCTCTGCAGCCTGCTTCCCTGCTCTGCTCCCAGCTTGCCACTCCATGCCTTTCTCAGTTCCCCATACAGCTCCTCCAACTCCAGCATATAGGGCTAACTTAGCTGACATGAGCAGACCCAGGTTAAGACAAGACATGCCTGATCAAGTAACTGCTGAACAAACCCAAACAAAAGTAATTGCTGGAACAACTAACGATGGTGAATTTGTTTATAGTGTTTGTCACCCTTACTTACTAACTAAATTAACTATTGTGGGTATGTGTGTAGTAAACAAAGTAGTCAGGAACACCCTGAACTAATCAGCTTGCTTTACACAATCTGCAAAGTGGTTGGTTCTTATGTAATCTGCAAAGTGATTGGTCCTTATATGCAAGAAGTATAGAGGTAAAAAGCTAGGAAAGATGTATATAAACTGTGCATTGTGTGATATGAATTGGAATTGTGGTATCACCCTGAACCTAAACCCTGCATCTTGGCCTGGCCTGTGTGGGCAAAGAACTGTTACTTGTCTAATAAAGCAACCTGAGTGATGAGCTGGAGTCAAACCGAGTTTTTGGATCCCAGGAAACTGGATGAGATTCTGGATAAGCCAAGTGAGAACAGGTCTATGAGGGAATTCCAATACAGCTTTCCAGCTCTGCTCTCACTTGCCATGCAGCCTTTTCAGCTTGTCCTGGTCTTTTTTCCCAGAGAGAGGTTGCTTCTTGGGTGAAGCTCTTTCAGAATTTCTGACCCGTCTCTATTGGCTAGAGGAAGGAGATCTCTGTGTGTCCACCCTGGAGAGTCACAGGTCAATGGTCAGGGAATTTGAGTGCTTTATATCAATTTAGCCAATTTAGGTAAGGAACCAAGGCAGAAGATCTAAGCTAAAGCTCAAAAATTTGTTTGGGTCAAAATCACTTTGGGAAAGAATGGTAACAAAGGCTCCGTCTAGTGCTTGGAGTCTGCTACGGACCCCTCAGGATCCAATTTGGATATGGATAGAGACCTCTTTAATATTTTTAATGAAATAAGTACTACTGGGAATTGTGTGATTATGGGAGACTGATTTCCCAGATATAAATTGGAGGACAAATGCTACTAATAATGGCAGGGTCCAGATATTCCTGGATCTGATAGCCAACAGATTTCTTCACCAAATAGTCATCAAACCAACAAGAGGTGATGCCATTTTAGATTTAGTATTGGTAAGTAGTGAGGACCTCAGAAGACCTGGTTGTAAAGGACAACTTTTGTTTGAGTGATCATGAGTTAATTCAATTTAAACTAAATGGAAAGTTAAATAAAAATATTAAGGGAATTAATTAGGGAAGTGGACTGGACTGAAGAACTCAAAGATCTGAATGTGGTGGAGGCTTGAAATTACTTTAAATCATAGTTGCAGAACTATCTGGAGCCTGCATCCCAAGCAAGGAAAAAAATTCCTGAGGAACTATTGCAGCCCACACTGGATGAACAAGCATCTTAAATAGGCTATTAAGAGAAAGCCGAAAGCCTACAAAGAATGGAAGAAGTAGGGCGGGCTCCGGGCACCAGCAAAGGAAGCAGGTGCTTAGGGGGGCCAATGGAAAGGGGTGGCACGTCCGGGACTTCAGCGGCAATTTGGCGGCGGGTCACTCCCTCCCTCTCGGAGGGAAGGACCTGCCGCCGAATTGCTGCCAAAGAATGAAGTGGCATGGTAGAGCTGCCGCCGAAGTGCTGCCGATCGCGGCTTTATTATTATTTTTTTTTTTTTGGCTTCGCCGCTTGGGGCGGTAAAAAGGCTGAAGCCAGCCCTGGGAAGAAGGGATGGATCAGCAAGGAAAGCTACTTCTTGAAGGTCAAAAAGTGTAAGGAAAAAAAGTGAGAATTGCCAAAAGACAAGCAGAGCTGGACTTTGCAAAGGAAATTAAAACTAATAATAAAAGATTCTTTAGCCATATAAATAAAAAGAAAACCAGGAAAGAAAAAGTGTAACTGCTAAGCACTGAGGATGTGGTGGAGATTAAGAATAATCATGGTGTGGCCTAAACAAATACTTTGCCTCAGTTTTTAATAAGGGTATTGAGAAGCTTCGGGGCAATGTCAGAGTGGCTTATGTGAAGGTTGAGGGGAGATATGATTGATTTCTATAAATACATCAGAGGGATAAACACCTGGGACGGAAAGGAGTTATTTAGGTTAAGGACCAATGCTGACAAGAATAAATGGATATAAACTGGACATTAGGAAGTTTAGACTTGAAATTAACAAAGGTTGGCTTGTTTAGCCCAACCAAAAGAAGGCTGAGGGCAGATATGATTGTTCTTTATAAATATATCAGAGGGATAAATATCAGGGAAGGAGAGGAATTAGTTAAGCTTAGTACCAATGTGGACACAAGAACAAATGGATATAAACTGGCCATCAACAAGTTTAGGCTTGAAATTAGATGAAGGCTTCTAGCAATCAGAGGAGTGAATTTCTGGAACCGTCTTCCAAGGGAGTAGTGGGGGCAACAAACCTAACTTGTTTCAAGGCTGAGCTTAATAACAGAGAGGGTATGATGAGGTTGCCTACTATGGCATATGGCTAATCTGGGACTGCAATTTGCAAATATCTCCAATGGCTAGAGATGGGATGCAAGAAGGGGATGGTTCTGAGCTACAACAGAATTTTTTTTTGCCAGGTGTGTGGCTGGTAGGTCTCACCCACATGCTCAGGGTCTAACTGATTGCCATATGTGGGGTCGTGAAGTAATTTGCCCTCGTAAGATTGGCAGAGGGCCTGGGGATTTTTCACCTTCCTTTACAGCATGGGTTACTTGCTAGTTTGAAATAATGGTAGATTCCCTGTAATGTGACATCTTTAAATCAAGATTTGAGGACTTTGGGAACTCAGCCAGAGGGATGGGCCTATTACAGGGCTGCGTGGATGAAATTCTGTGGCCTGAAACATGCAGGAGATCAGGCTAGATGATCATGATGGTCTCTTCGGGCCTTAAACTCTGAGTCCTAAAACAGATGTCAGTATTTTAAGCATTGCAAGTGTTGTAATGATGCTTATGGATCACTGCCACTTGTTTATAAAATTTACTTGGGAAGAGTGATTTTATTAAGGGAGTAACTTTTAGTCTGCATAGCTTTAAATTTCAAGCCATGTGATCCCAGATGACCAGATTAAGAGCAGATTGAGATGAGAGGGAGCATGGAGGGGAAAATATGAACAAAAATATGTTGTTGATTCTGATGGCGTTACACTTAGCTTTAAGATTCAAAGCTTTCTTTGTTTTCTCCCTCTTTAGCTTTTAGTAGCTTTTTCCTTTCTGCCAGTTTGTCCTTCCTATCCAGATGCTCCTAGATACTGAGACCTTTATTTTTCATTCTCCCCTAACATCTTGAAATGTGATTCCATGGTATAATTCCCTAGAGAACAAAAACTCACTATTAAAAGGTTCTTTTCCCTGCCTGGCCATACTATACGTCACTGCAATCCAACTTTTGATATGAAAAATTATCCATTGAGATAAGAGAATTTCTATGGGAACCCAGTAAAATCTCTAATTTCTTCTATCAATGAGGAATCCCACTGTAGCATGGCTCAAATGTGACCATACCAGGGCATAGTACTGCACAGCTGATTAACTCAGGGTGAGACTGGTTGCTCAGAGTATTTTGGGGTCAGCTTCCCACTTTGTGTTGGCTGGTTTCTGAGGTATTCAATTCCTGGAGCTCATTTTCCTTTTCAGCTTCTTGATGTGCTCTTTGAATGTCAGTGACCCTAAGGTACACCAGATGTTCATAGTGCTCAAGGATTGTACTGGGCAATATCTGGAGTTTTTGCTTGGCCTGATGGCATTTCAGCTGGAAGATGCACACTTCTGTCTTGATAGGGCTGGCATTCAGAAACCACGTGTGATAGTATTTTCCAAGTACACTCAGGGAGCCACTTAAAATGTGCTCAGTGTCCTCAAATCTTTTCAGCCGTGTGGTGACGCAAAGATCATCTGCTCAAATGAATCTTCACACATTGGGGAATTCTGGTTGGTCATTTGTGTGGACATTAAACAGCAAGAGTGAGAGCACTGGTCCTTGGGGTAATCCATTTGACTTTTCTGATGTTCCATCTTGACAAAGAAACATCAATTGTTGTTTTGAGATGGGAGGAGAGGACCTGGACCATTTTGCTATTTCTCAAAATTCTTGCCAATTTCAGTAAAAGGGTACGATGGTTCATTGTTATAAGAAGCCAACAGATCAACAAACACATACATCCCCTGTAAATGTGCAGATTTCCAAGCCATCTTTGATGTATTGAGTTAGATTTGCAACTTGGCTGCAGCATGAATGTCCTGGACAGAAACCAGTGTGGTCATCCGTCAGCTGCCCTTCCGCTATTGGTGTTATTCTACCCATCTGCATCCACTCATATAGCTTGCGGATTGAGCAAAGTAATGATATTGGGTGGTAACTCTGAAAAGAGTTCCGGTCTTCAAGTGGTTGGAGTGGTGCTATCAATCAATCACTTTGACCTGTCTTCACAGCCTGGGTATCTGCATTGTCTCTGTGCAAGAATTAAAGAAGTCATTTAGCTACTTCTGTGCTCTTATCCTGCAGAGTAGTAATAGTCCACTAGATAGACCATTGAGTCCAGCTGCCTTTCCACATTTCAGGGTTTTCATGGCTATTGTCAGCCCCTTAATGTTCAGCTGCTCATTGTGGACTTTGCTGGCTCTGAGGAGTGAGCTAACTTGTTTCGTTCTGAGCTTTGCTTTGTAGGCTGGTTTACCAATTAGAATGAGTTGGTGTGCAACTTGGTTTGGAGAGTCTGCAGCAACGTACGTTGGTTGTTATCCATCCAGGTTCAACTTACGAATGGTGGCTAATGCTTTTTTTTGCTCTTATGACACAGATTTGTTATTTTAATCAGCTCTCTCCAGTGGTAATACTGTTCCTTTCCAATCTTGCTCATGTTACACTAATAAAATAATACCAACAGGATCTTATAAGAGGGATGAGGCAAAAATGCCAGGTTTATTGTAAATACAGAGAAAGAGAGAAAAATCAGGATATGCAATTCAATATTATTTCACTACCATTCCTTATTCATTCACAAACTCATTCATACAAGTTCTGCAGAGTTGTTATAGTTACCAGCCTAGAGGTTGCTCATGGCATAGTACTGGCCAGGTAGCCTGCACACGAGGGTGGAGCCGAGTCCTTGTCAGATGTGCATCCGATGCTCCTGGAGGGTGGTTGCAGAACCAGACTCAAAGTCCCTGAGTTTTTGGTTCTATTCTTATAGGATTTTGTCCTTATACAAGTCTATGGGAATTGCTTCATCCTGCTGATGTTTGTTTGAAGTGATTATTAATCAGCAGGTGGCACATCCCTGACGGCTGAATGTTATCTTGTTCTTCGACGTCTTCAGCCCTCCATCGGGGGGAGGGGGGGGGCACTTGGGTGGATTCCGGCCTGCCCTCCGGGGGTCATCCGGTTATCTCTAGTCTGCACATTCTTCGGCCAATCGAGACTGAAGTTGTAATTCTTAGGCTGGCACTTCCCTGATCATTCATTCTTTATCTAAATCAATTTATCCTTTATCTAAATCAAGCATCCATTCACATACATCCTCTATTTTAACATACATTTAGCACTTATTACTTTACTATTTCTTAACTGCTCGCAACTCTCAGGATGTTGTAAATTTACTTAAACTTTAACATACATAACAAACAAGTTAAAAGCCACTAAACTGTGTTCTGTTTGGAAGAACAATTACAGTTGTTTTTGAGAACAGACTTTCTGTCTTAGGATGTGTTAACACAATTAGCAGTTTGGCCTTGCATGTTTCTCACAGAGAGGGAGAGACACAGAAATGGAAAAAGCAAGAGGCCTGAGCTCTGGGGAATTCAATTGAATTCAGTCTTCCCTCTTGTCTCTCTTGGCCTCAGACTTGTTATACACATACACTTTATGGTTTGAATTTAGAAATTCCCTGGTATGGTCCAACACTCATAAGCATTTCCCCAAGTCTAGTGGTTTCTTCACCAAAGAGATCCAGGTCAAACAGCTCTGAATATCTGAATATTTTTGGTTTGTCTGTTCTGAAGGCCCAGGAACACTGAGTGTCCAGCATGCTTTTGGGCAGTCTTCCACACCAGGAGACAAATTCTCCATCATGCTCATATGTTGGAGTAATGTTACAGATGGATTCATGCAAATCAAAGGCAAAGCTTTCCTAGACAGCCTTTCTGAAGCTCAATCTTGACACATACTTTTTTTCCCTGGGTTGTACTGCAGCCTCTATTGTCACCTGTACTGGTCCATGCTGCAATCTTGGGGTCACTGTCGTGACCTCCCTTCTGAAGTTGCCTGCATTTTCAGAAGTAATAAGGACTAGGTTGGGATTGTACCCCTTGTTCCATCATGCACCTGGGAAAGTACATTTGTCCTGAATTTATAGAGCAAGGTTAAGATGTTTGTTGCCACCCACTTCTCAACTTCTTTCCCACTGTTGTCATTCAGTTTGCATAATAAATCAAACACAGATCACATTTAACCCCTTTTAAAGAAAAAGAAGCATATCCTTTTTCTTTTAAAACTGCAGAGTGAAATCAGACTAAAATTCAAGTGTTTCATTTGTTACAATACTAATTTTATAGAATTGTGGAAGCAAAGAAAAAACTGACAGGAAGGAGATGCAATGCATGACAGTTCGTTAGCAAGAGTCAGGCTAACTGTAACCCTAATAACACGAGATTTGTAGAAGCGAGGATTGTGTGAGGCGAGTGGGAAAGAACTGTGTGAGAAGTTGTTGCGACCTTGTGTAGATAATGTGTAGAAAATATTGTATGTAGACTAGAGTCAAAACAAGTGAGAAAAATAAGATATCAAGATGGCCTATGTATAAACAAAATGCAGCTGTTGCTTATTATTGTCTGTAATGAAAGGTATAAAGGTTTGCTGTAATTGTTTACCTGTAGAGAGACCTGTTTAGCTCTCTCCCTCTAAGCAATTGTTAGAGAAAATAAAGTATCTGACTTGCTGTACCCAAACAAAAAGTGAGAACACTGTTATTCTCCGACAGAATGAACCTACACATCACCACCAATCAATCAGCCACCAGGTCTTTTTCAAGGTAAAGAAGTGTGCAGTCTTGTTGCATTTGTTTTTTGGTTTTGGTTTTGTTTCTGCTGTTGATCTTTGTCCTAGGGATTTAGGCTTTTGTAACACGTATTTTATGGACTTTTAAAAATGTTTTCTTCTTATCGAGTAATGGTGGATGGATCATCAGATAGATAAGTGAGGAGAGAGACTGGAGAGACTCTTTATAGTAGAAGGAATGAGGGGAAGATGTAGATTTTTCTATCAGAAATTAAAAGGAGCAACTAGACAGGCAGGAGTCATACTAGGAAAAGGAAATGTTAGAACTTTTTAAGTTTTTGAGGGAAGACTGTTGTGGCAAACTCCAAGCAGAAGCTGGAGAAAGGGATGGAAGGAAAAGTATTTAGAATAAAGTGCAGTTCTGTGAATCACCAGCATCATTTCAAATGACTGTTAAGCTTAACTGGGTCTTTGCACTGTGGGAGAGAGGTTTGGTAGATAGCTAGTAAGCTGGGTTTACAGTCAATGGTCCGTTCTGATTTGTACCACTGTCTTGTCAGCCTGTTCGCATTGGGACTTTTTACAGGCCCCTCCACATCAAATTTTAAAAAACAAACAGCCTTTCCGCAGGATTTTTTCCTACCCAGTGTTGCTGCTGCAGAGCCAGATTCTCACCAGAGATTTGGAAGTTACAGTATCAAAACCAGTAAAGTTCACCCAAGCTCTAGGAGGGATGGCTAGCAGTTCCTGCTTCCTCCAGTCTTCTTATTATGAGGGATGCAGTTCTTTATATTCTTCCTCCTTCCTAGTATGCCCTGCTTTGGAAACCTACAATACAAGCAGCCCTGGAGTTACAATTCCCAGGATTCCTTCTGTCTGAAAGAATAGGGGAACCAAGGCTTGACTCTGAGCCATAGACAGTCAGCAGCCTAGGTTCTCTTCCAAATCACAAACTGCTACCTCAGGACCACTTCCACACAGGTCTGTCCTTGCATTATACCCCTGGAACAGGAGACTTTGCTTCTTAGCCATAGATCCAGTAGACCCTGTTACAGGATTTTTCTGTTTTCTTTTCTTTCACGCCTAGATAATGAATCCACGCAAGCCCAAATACAATGTATGCTGTACCTCTGAGAAGAATGCCAGAGCCCTTATGGAGGGGATTCCAGTTGTTCCATTCACTGAAGAGGTTGCCCATGAGGCCAGAAACAACAATTTTGTATCCTCATCTAATGGTGGCCCTAATTACCTCTGTGCTAGCTCCATGCCCCAGGACCTCAATGACCAGCAAGGCCATGTTTTAATCCAGTGGTGGTGATATAGCCCTGCAGGGGTCTTAAAGAAATTATGATCTGTTAAAATAGTTTACCTGCTTTTTCTACAGTATAGTTGACAGCGCAACACAACTTTTGAGTAAAAGAGGAATGAGCATCAGAGAAGGAGACATGTATCCGGAAAATGTATCACCAAAGCAGGGAGTGTTGCTCTCAAATATCAGAGGGAAAGGAAAAGAAATTATGACTTTGGCCTTTATGGGCTGGTCCTGCCAGATAGTATACTAACAGCTTCCTGCGAGGTGGTGAGTAACCTCAGCTCCCTTAGACTTTGGTGGGGGATGAAAGCACTAAGGGCCTGATCCTCTGCTAACTGAAGTCATGAGAGTCTTTTAGTTAGAAAGGAGCTTATAGGCAACATTCTATACTGCCTTTGATGCACACTTACAAACCCCATTGGGAGACCGTTCACAGACTGAGGGTAGTATATGGCCCTAATTCTGTAAACTCCTGCAAACTAGGAAGTCAGAAGAAGAGAAGTTTCTCAGAGATGTTCTTGAGAAAGTCTCTCAGATTAGGCTGTTTCAAGCCTCCCAGTTTGGTAAATATCTCCTATATATTTCTTACCTTAAGGAAAATGATATCTGTTTATTAAAGATATTAGATTAGAAAAGAAATTTAATCTTGCCTGCACTTTAATTACTGGGAATAAATCACCTCATAAACTGAATTCTAAAAGGGTTTTGATCACATCTGTCAGCTTAGCCCTTGGCTGCACTTAATTGAAATGCATATGATATCACAGAAAGTTATGTATATAAAATAAATAATACTTAGGTCGTGCACAAAATTATTCTGGGATTTCAAAGCATTTTCCAAAAATTAATTCATCCTGAAAACATCCCTGTAAAATAGACATGATTATATCTTACAGAAGGGGAACTGAAGCACAGAAAGGCTAAGGACAAAATTTTCAAAAGTGATCACTGATTTTTGGGGACCCAACTAAGGTACTTTGAGACACCTTATTTTCAAGCGGTACTGGGCATCTACAGTTCCTATTTTCTTAAACTGCAGAGTGGACATCCAGGAAATTAAAAATCAGATCAAGGTGTCTCAAGCTGAGCACCTAAAAATTGGGGGCACCAAAAACTGATGACCTTTTTTTGAGAATTAGAACCTAAGTGACTTCCCCAATGTTACTGAATGCACAATTCCTAACTCCTTATCCTCTGCTCTAACCAATAGACCATATTTTCTTTGTAATTCTCTAATACAAATGTCATAATAGTTGTTTTTATTAAACTAATTTTCAATGTTTAATGCTAATATAGTAATGGGCCACATATGTGGTCTTTGTCCACATGCGTAACATTGGTACTCTGTAAAATGCTCCATGTTAAGTGCTTTTCTAACTCTTCTTTGGTGTCTTTGGTAGCCTATTCTATATATGTTATCATGAACTAGTTGCCAAGGTTCATTAAAAAAATTGAAACCAATTTAAATCTTAAAAGCTTGACTGCATTTAAATTGATTCAACTTCATTTTATTCACTGGTAAAGATGAATAAAATAAGTTTTGTGAAACTTCATTAAAAAAATTGCTTCTGGGCTAAATTTTTAAAATGATGTGCCATAGTTCCACTGGCAAATGTGACATCAGGCAATTGCACCTGAAACTATTTCCAAAACGTAGCACTTAAGAGCCATTGCAAAAAAAGTGAGTGGGCCTGGGAAACAACCATCTATTTAGCTATCCAAGTATCTTTTAAACATAGTTAGAGGTACAAATTGTGCTCCTGTACTGTACTTAGGCCATTGATATCCATGTTAAGGAATAATGAATTATCGAAAAGCACTCTGTTTGCAATGCTTTACTCTATTTCCTTCAAATCAAATGACTATGGGAGACATTTGATTGTGAATGTAGAGAAAGAGTTTTCATGGTATATAAAAAATCCCTTTGTATTATCATTACAAAACTACAAGGCTGGACCCCAATATATATTTGGGGGGTAGTAGCAAAGAAGATGTGGAGCACTTGGAAATTCAGACAGTGAGGCGCCAGTTCAGTAGTCTGGAGACAGTGAGAAATTGTTATGCAAACATTTATGCACAGTAGAATGTGAGAGACATTCACTTCGAGGAGTCAAACATCATTAACTGTCAGTTCTCTAGAGGACCATACAGCCAATGGCTCTGGTCGGGAAAAGGGAGGTCCTAGGGAGGTGGTGTTCTGGGATTGTTAACAGATGTGTCAGCCCTCTCCTCTTCCCTAGAAAAAGCACTAGCAGCTCAAGTGTCTCTGTTCCCTGGCTCCCCCTTTCCACTGGGAACATAGCCAGTGCTCCTTCTGCTGAGCTTGAGGTGGAAATGGGGGTAGGGCTGCTGCTGTTACAGAGCTTTGCCTTCTCTGGTCTCCACTTGGCTGGGAAATGGAACAGTGGCCCCTCATTCTGTCTCCTCTGTCCTGACTCAGCAAACTTCTCCTGCCACTCCAACTGTCTTTACCTAAGATCCTACTTGCGACTCCCTTTGACTTCTCCATCCCACCCTCCTAGCACTCCCTAGAGCTGTAGCTTCTAAACAAAATTGTTTTTTCCATGGAGGAATGTTCTGTGAAAGTGCATTTTCTTCAAGGAATTTTATTGGAATAAGGAAAAGAGTATCCTTAAAGCTACCCACTCTCTCTCTTCCTGAGGATTGCAAGAGTATTTGGGAACAAGGCTGAGAGTGGGTGTGCTTTGCTGTTCTCTCTGTGTTTTTCTATTGGGGAAATGGGGTTTTGTTTTTTTGAGTTTTGTTTAGTTTTGTGATGGTTATTGGTTTAATTTCAGGATTGAATCGCCAGCTCAAGGGCACAGAGACCTCAGTTTGTTGTGGATTCTGAGGGTTTAACCCATGGCTATGGCTTGCAGGCTTTGCCTCCAGACCCTGCCTCTGTGGAGAAATGTGTTCTAACTGTGGGGAACGTGACTAGGTTTAAAAATATGACGTATGCCTCCCACATGAACAAGGCTGTTGTTGCCACGCTTAGCCTTGTTGAACAGGTGGTTGGGAGAGGATTGTTGTGCAGTGTTTTTGTCCCTGTAGTGCCCTTCTCAACACCTGCTGTTAAAGTTACCATCTCTAATGTTCCTCCTCTTCTAGAAAATGAGCAGCTGGCTAGAGACCTGGCAAGTTATGGTCAGATCACTCCTGTTAGGAGGATTCCTTTGGGCTGTAAAGCCCTAGAGATTTGGCATGTCTTGTCCTTTCATAGGCAGGTTCATATGATATTAAACAATGCTTCCAAAGTTGTAAAAGTTTTCCTGAAGTATAGGATTAGGGACCATGACTACATTGTGTTTGCTGCCACTGAGGACATGACCTGTTTTCATTGGCCTGTTGACACATTTGGTTAATCAGCGCCCAAAGAAGAGGCAGGCTGTCCCTGGGAATGGTGACCCTGTACCTGGGAGTGTGGGGGTTTCTGAGAGTAAAGGATAGGGTGGGGTGGCTGTGGCAGAGACTGAGCCCTGGTTTACACTACAAATTAATGTTGAGATAACCATGTCGCTCACATCCCCTGAGTGACACAGTTATACTGACTTAACTCCTAGTCTAGACAGTGTTATGTCGCTGGGAGGGCTTCTCCCGTCAAATAGCTACTGCCTCTTAGGGAGGTGGAGTACCTACATCGATTGGAGAAGGTCTCCTGTCAGCATAGGTAGCATCTTCACTAAGTGGTACAGTGGTGCAGCTGCATCGCTGCAATGCTGCAAGTGTAGACAAGCCCTGAGTCCCAACAGGCTCCAGATGTCTTTATGGATGTTGGTTCTTGGCTCCCTTTATTACTTGGGGGAAAGGGTGTTACTGGTTCTGTGGCTCCTGACTCACAACCTTAGCCTGACTGCGAAATGGAGGCTGAGCCTGTTGCTATGGAATCCAGGGCTTTGGCTATGGATTCTGCTTGCTTGCAAAGCCCCAAAGTAAAAAATGGCTATTAAAGGGGGACAGGGTTCCAGATTCTGAGGATGCTGTGAAGTGGGCTAGTTTGGTCAGTGCAGTTGGGAAGCATGCTGCTGGGAGTGCTGCTGAGGATGGTTCTTTGGTTTGGGGCATGGAGAATTCTCAGGTTGTAGTTCTGCCCCCTTGGTCCCAGAAGTGTCTTCTCTCTGGTCTCTCGGAGGTTCCCCCTTTGAGGTCAGTTGCCACTCTGAGTCTGAGAGTGTGGGGGATGATGAACTCAGATTCTTTGAGTCCTGAATACCCTGAGGGGGGGATATACATCAGATGCTATTGGTAGGTTTCTGGGTGAGACTAAGGGGAAATGAGGAGTAGAGGTGGCAGATTGGTTTCCTGATCTTAATCTGTTTTTGTCCAGCTCACTACGAGATGTCTCTCTGTGTCTGAATTTGACAAACAGAAGCAGTATAGATTGAACAAACTGATGACCAAAGTGCGTGTCTCTTTGACCAGTGAAAGTATTGAGGATTAAGAGAAGACAGCTTCCGGTGACAGACTCCATTCAGCCTGGCAAACTGTATACAAGCCTCCGATTGTGAAGAGGATGGGTGATCTCCAATCAGGGCCGGCTCCAGAGTTTTTGCCACCCCAGGCAGCCAAAAAAAAAAAAAAAAAAAGCCGCGATCCCAATTGCGATCTGCGGCGGCAATTCGGCGGGAGGTCCTTCACTCTGAGCAGGAGTGAGGGACTGTCCACCGAATTGCCGCCGAATAGCTGCACATGCCGCCCCTCTCTGGAGTGGTCGCCCCAAGCACCTGCTTGCCAAGCTGGTGCCTGGAGCCGGCCCTGTCTCCAATGGAGAATTCTTCACAGGGCTACTGCCACAAATGTGTTTGTGAATCATTTGACTCCGCAGGTGTCCATGTCATGTCTTTTTTGTGACACTGAGGAGACTGGTTTTCGCATGTTTCTTACTTGTTTTACTTAATTATTTGTTTTACTTCAGGGTATTTTTCAGTTATTGTCCCTAGACTTTTCTCCTACTGTATTTATTTTTACTGTTAAGTATATGTTCGCAAATAGATCTATGGCATGCCTTGCAAACTTTATTTTGGGATCAAGCATAGCTGGCTATTTTAAAAAGGAGACTATGTAAATTATGTGATACTGGGGTTGCCGATGTTATGCGTGCTTTTTTTTATTTTTAGTAGCTTTACGTGTTTGTTTGGAGTTTAGATATTATACTCATAAGCAATTTGGATCAACTTATTCAGAGGTGGGCTATGGAAAATGCACTTTGTACTGCTCAGGATGGGCAATTACTTTTGAATTTGTAATTTATTGTTTTGTTTTTACTGTTTCTGTACTGATTTTATTTAAAATGTTTTAAAAGTCGAAAGTCTCTTTCTGTCTCTCCATTTCACTATAGAGTTCTGTCTAGAACCTGCCCTACCCTCAGCCCTGACTGGTTTCCCACTAAAGATTTAAAGAAATAATATACCTCATATCCATAGTCCTCACATCCCCAGGAAACATACATAATATTGGTAAATTTAACCATGTTTATATCTAATTTTGACAGTATCATACAGACTTTCTATAAATATATATTATTTAACTTATTAATTTCCTTGGTCCAATCTTATAAGCAAAATTCCATTGACTTCCTTTGCTTTCTCTAGCATGTCTCTTAGTCTCTTTTCCTCTGCCTCTTTTAGTATTTAATAAACATAGCCAAATCCTGCATTCCAGGACTTTTGCATTTGGGCTCGCAAGATCTAAGAAACACAATTTGCTGTCTAACAAACACTCTTAAAGACACTTTTTTCATGTCTAATCTAACAGCACAATTCAGATAAAGAACTTTTAGTCATGGAAAGAGATCCTCAATTTTGTTATAAGTCTTACAGTACAATTGAAATAGCTGCCAAATCTGCCTATACTGCTCCGACCCTATAGTAATATACCCTATATTTTCACTGTGGGCATTTTGACCAAGAATGAGACAGAACAGAAAAAAAAGATGCTTTGGGGTAAAATTTTCAAGAGTACCTACGTGATTTAGGTGCCTAACTCCCATTGATGTTTGGTGCCTAGTGGAATCTTCAACAGTACCTAGGCATCTGTCTGTATCTTTAGATGTTTAAATGCCTTTTAAAATCTTCCCTAAGTCCCATTTTCAAAACTGACAAAAGCACTTAGGAGTCCAAGTCTCTTTGACTTTTAATGAGCTAGACTAGTAAGTACCTAGGTCACTTTTGAAAATGGGATAATGGGTTGATTTTAAAAGGCAAGTAAGCACCTAAAGGTACAGATATGTGCTTTTGAAAATTCCATTAGGCACCTATCTGCATCTTTAAGTGCCTATATACATTTTTAGATCTGGCCCTTAGTTCTTTTGTTAATTTTACTCATTATCTTGTAAATAACAAAGAGTTCTTGAGTTTCTATGGAGGAGTGAATATTTCAAAGGTATAGTTATGACAAACTATCAGTCATGTCTGTGAAAGGAATGGGAATATGATATCTAAACATATTAAGCTGAATAACCATTTTGCCCCAGTATCATTTAAAAATAAGGTTCACCTCCTATTAGTTTGTCTTACTCTTTGGATGAAAAGGAAGAAGAAGCTAGAGGCAGTTTCCATAGTGGATATGAGATACATAATAATATTGGAGCAGATTAACATATTAATGAGTATATGTTTGAGGATGAAGGGCTTGGCGAGGTATTGTTCAGTGGATGTTTATAAGTTCACAAACTTCTCAATGCATTTTTGTGACCTTCTGATATGTTGTGTGAACAACTAAGGGCAATAATTTAGCTGAATTACACTGTTTGTAGAAGGAAGAAAAAATAATTATTTCATTTTTCCTAGGTATTTCTACTGCATTTTTCAAAGTGAATTTTTCTGTGAGAGAAAATTTGAACATTGTTGTTCATATTTGCATGATTAAAATGCCCTGAGGAAAACCTAGTCTTTTTTTTAATCACACAAATCTATCTGTTTTATACCATCAGAATAGTAGATGAAAATCCAAAACTTGTATTTAATTTGCCACTCCTGACTTTTGTAAAAGGAAGAAAAATAGTAGAGCAACATTAGCTATCATTTAAAAAAAAGAAAAAAGAAAACTAAAGATCAGTAGTTTGAAATTATTTCTCATTCATTTGTGACCTCTAGTGGAGGACATATACCATTACAGATTTCATATCCGTGTAATTGCCAGTATGTAGGGACAGATCATCTTTTTTTGTTTCTTCCTCTCTTCCTCCCCCTCTCCCCCTATTCCCCGGCTTGTGTTTTATTTTTTAAATGGCCCAAAATTTTCAAACAGAGGGGGGTTGAACCTAAGTGGCACCGTAACTCTCTCTCTGATACCATTGAAACCCTTATGTGACCTTTACATATTTGGGACTGGACTACTTGGGTTTTGGGCGGTGTGACTGGCTGTAGAGAAATGGGCCCAAGGACAAACCATTTTCTGTGGCATCATCCACGTCCAAAATCACGCAGATTTCCCCACAGGAGTTTTGGTCCATTAATTTCTGAGTCCATTCTTTTGTGTACCCATTCACGATCTTAAACCAGTCCTTGGATAGTATAAATAAATCTTTTTATTTGGATTAATCCAATCAGTTTTGCTTTGGTATCTTTTTCTATTACATTCACTGTTACCAGTGATTTGTGATATTTTATGAACCTTTACCCACTTTCCAACAATTGAACTCACAATTGGGGTATGCCTTCTAGACTCTGATCACTATACTCTTTTACCGACCTCCCTCTTTCAAAAAGGAAAAATGGGAACATTTTACAATAAAGGGTAGGGTGGTAGAAAAGAGCATTTACCTCTCTGTGATCCTTTCCTGTTTTCCCCTTGTCCTAATCTCTCTCACTTCAATCTAATTATTATGCCATCTCTCCCTGGTTCCTTTAAGGGGCTGGGGGCCCTAGTGCACCTGTAACTGATTACCTGCTACCCAATTAAGGGAGGGCACCTGGGCCTTATAAAGGGGGAGACAGTAGCAGGGGAAGGATGGCTATTCACTTCCTTCTCTCAACCCAGACAGAAAGTAGCAGCTGCATCCTAAAGTGACATATACCTAGCCAATGTGGGGATTATTGAAATCCCCCATTATTATTGCATTTTCTGTTTTTGTAGCCTTTCCAATCTCAGTGAACATTTCACAATCATCCTCATCTTGGTCACGTGATCAGTATACTCGTAGTGCTATACTCTTATTGTTCAAGTATAGAATTTGTATCTGTAGAGATTCTTTGATACAATTTGATTCATTTAAGATTTTTGCTATATTTGACTCTATGCTTTTTTTCAGTGCTTTTCTACAGTGCCACTCCCTCACCAGTATGACCTACTCTGTCACTTCTATATATTTTGCACCTGGGTATGTATTACTGTGTCCCATTGATTATCACTGTTCCAAGTTTCTGTGATGCCTACTATATCAATATTCTCATTTAATACTAAGGCAGTCAGGTTCACCCATCTTAGTATTTAGACATCTAGTATTGGTATACAAGTACTCATAAAATTTGTGAATATTTAGTTGTCTGCCTTCATCTGATGTAACTGAATGGGACTCTTTCCTTTGACTATTTCTCTTCAGTTTCTTCCTTTATCAGTTTCTATCCTATCCTTTTTACTAGGATATAGAGTATCCCAGCAGTTGGCAACGTTTGGCACGCGGCTCTCCAGGGTAAGCACCCTGGCGGGCTGGGCCAGTTTATTTACCTGCTGACGTGGCAGGTTCGGCCGATCGCGGCCCCCACTCGCCGCAGTTCGCCGTCCCGGGTCAACGGGGACGGCGAGAAGCGGCACGGGTGAGGGATGTGCTGGCTGCGGCTTCCCGCCACCCCCGTTGGCCCGGGACGGCGAACTGCAGCCGGGGGGGCTGCGATCAGCCAAACCTGCCGCGTCAGCAGGTAAATAAACTGGCCCGGCCCGCCAGGGTGCTTACCCTGGAGAGCCGCGTGCCAAACGTTGCCGACCCCTGGAGTATCCCCTCTAACAAATCCTCCTCTAAAGGATCTTTCTGTCCAAACCTTGTGCTCCTTCACAACTGTCAGCTTTCCCCTAGCTCTTAGTTTAAAAACTCCCCCAGCAATCTGGTTTCTTTTGGTTTTGGTGGAGCCCATTCTTCCTGTATAGGTTCATCCTTTCCCAAATGGTTCCTCAGTTCCTAATAAACTTAAATCCCTCCTCCCAACACCACTGTCTCATCCATGCATTGAGACCCTGCAGTTCTACCTGTCTAACTGTTGACCCTGCATGTGGAACTGGAAGCATTTCAGAGAATGCTACCATGGAGGTCCTAGACTTTGTATGGGTAGGTAGCAGGGCTGCTACTAGTAGGTCAAGCTCTTGTACCAGATAAGAAGTGGCTACAGCGCTTCTTTTATAGAGAAATACACCAGAGAGGTTTCTTCCTTAAGAGCCTTTAATGCACTGCAGGCTATAGCTATTACCAACCCAGGTATTTCACACATGGGGTCATCTAGTGGCTGAACAGTTTAATACGTCTAGTATTCCATTACAGGGCATTTTCCCTATAAAAACACTTTACAGATGAAGGTAATTAGGGATATTGTTAAAATGAAAGCCTTACTTCATACTGTATATTTCATATGCTTGAATTGTTTGTTTTTTTTATTAAAAGGTAAATGGTAACTTGCTTAGTCCCATGGCAGGCAGAAGTCTCGATACTTGTAAGCACAAACAATGTTTAACTGTTTAGTGTTGCATAGTGACAGGATCACGTTAACAACTTTTACTCTCTGGGCTCATTTCTTCTATTGAAATTAACACAACACCTCTCCAATTGTGCATGTGATTAAAACAGGTTATGCTTTTAGTCAACATTGAGATTTACAATCCTCCATTTTTCTTTAACAAGTGTTTTTTGCATGTATTTTAAAAACAACTCTTGAATTTCTAGCTTTCATGCCCCCCCCTCTTCCCCCCTGGCTTTTAGCAATATTAGTTTATAATTTCTAGGAGTGGCTCTACTTATTGAGCTCTAGTTTAGGAATCCTGAGTCATATACTAAATCCTATTATTTTCCCACTCTAAGCAAGATGGTGGGCCTTCCTGTGGAGGGGTGGGGATGAGTCATGCGTTGGAAGAAGTTAGACTAGGTCCTCTGTTAAGTTATTTGGTTTATTTTTGATGTGTGTTTGGAAAATTTTTCTTTAACAAGCTGCCCCGACGTGAAAGGGGTATAGTAACCCTGTGCGCATGGACTCTGGGGGATGGGACAGCTCGCGTGCAAGTCAGTGCAGTTAATATTCAACATGCGTGCGGAGAGAGGAAGAGAGAAGGAGAAAGCTCTGAGAGGCAACGTCTCTACTACTTAGCTCCTGATTGTGATCTCAGTCCTGATCCGGCTGCTGTTGGTCTGAGTTCCTCCTGTGCTTCTGACGTCCCTGAACACAGTGGCATGTCCGGATCTAACCTCCCAGAGTCGAGGCAGAAAACCAGATTTTGATCTGTAAAGTACAAACGCCTCCATATACCTTAGGGGAAAATGTGTCTGAGCTTCACTCCCTCACAAACCTTCGAGTTATATCTATATTTACCTACTTATCCCATATTTAATAAACCACTTTCTAGCTTGTTTAATTTGTTCCTTATTAATCGTTCACAGTAAAACCAGCAGATGACAGATCCTGACTCGGGGATAATCTGTGCCTGTGTCCTCTTTAGCAGGGGTCCTTCAATATTTTTCTAAATTACCCCATTACACCCCAGAAGGGAGAAGGTTTAGGCTAGAACATCACTTATGTTACATCTTTATTTCCAGGACATTGTCACCTCCTGTGAAATCATAACTAGAGCTGGGAGAAATTTTTCAAGATAATATCTTATGTGCCAAAAAATGCAGTTTCGGGTCAACAAATTATTTGTGTCAAGTTCATTGAATTGTTTTGACCAAAAAGTTGAAATGTTTTGAAATGTATCATCATCAGTTTCTTAACTCTCTGTCATGGGGCAGCTGCTGTATGGGGAGTTAGGGCTCAGTCTGCCTGTGACTGCCTTATCAAGGTCTCACCTAGGGTAATTGACTGTCCCAGGTGCCTGACTAGTAAACAAGCACCTGGACCTATAAAGGTTACCCAAGTTCAGTTAGAGGGGAACTCCAAAGGGTCTGCATTGGCTCTCCTGTTATTAAATGAGACCCTCCACAAGGAATGCTCTCTAGCATCTAATGGTCTATTTGGATGTGTTGAGATGCTGGGTGAGGAGAAAAAAATCAAGTAAGGACTCACCTTCAATACCATGCCCGCCCAATCTCTTTTTTTATGTTTAGTAGGGGCAACTTATTACTTCCATTATGCCATCTGCTCCTTTCAGGGTCAACCTCTTCCTGCTATGTGGTGCCACTACCGCTTGCATCTCCACTGCTCATCCTCAAGAGTTGGTTGCTCCTCTCTGCACATCTGTCACTCTCTCCACCTCTACTCCCCTGCATCAGCTGCTCACTTGCTCCCTCTGCAGCTCAACATCTTTAAACAGAAAGCTACTCTCACATGGTATACTGACTTTGGGTCACTACCAAATATAGTTGGAAGATTTGAACTACCAATCCAGGGGCAAAGGGATCTGCATTCCTATTGCCAACTCCCTGAATGTAGCTCTCTTGTGAATTTTTAATTATCCCCTAATCTCACCCAGTCCCAGGGCCACGCTTGCATGTTTTTAAAGCCCAATGACATTTCCGGGAACATAACTGCCAGGGGAATAAGAGACAATGTGAGTGAGGTAATATCTTCTGTCCAATAAAGTTATAACCTTATTACCAACAAGTTGGTCCAATAAAAGATATTGCCTCACCCACCTTGTCTCTCTAATATCCTGGGACCGACATGGCTACAACAATACTGCATACACAATGGGAATAAGAGTCAAGAGACATAAAGAAGGGTTTGAGATATCCTAGAATATGTATCCTGCTTTAAATTCACACCCTATCTTATTTCAAAGTAACTTTCATGTGTGGACAAGCTCCAAAACCTGATGTCCTGTCATGGTAAATGGCTGCAGTCAGCCATCTTGCATTTGTGATGGGGGACCCACCTCTTATACACATTGAGAGCCCACTGGCTAATGGAATAATGATGCTCCACTGTATTGAATGCCACATGGCACAAAGCAGGCATCTTTCTTCTGGCCTAGTGTATTTTAGAGCTGTAACTTATTCTATCATTACAGCTGTAAAACATCTGGAGTTAAAATTCTGCATGTGTCTCTGTTTCTAATTTTACAGACAGATCCCTGTGTCCAGACACCCTTTCATTAGCTATGGAGTTAACCTTTATTCTCTTCTAATCACAGTTGGTTCCATTGTTGGAGCATAGTTGGTTCACCTCCTGTTTCAATAAAAAAGGCAGATAGTTGTGCTGAGTCTTTCTTGTCTTTCTTTCAAGCACCCTTCGCCTAATGTGATGGTCTTTGGTGTTTACATGAAGCCAGAATGGGATGCTCTTCTTTACCAGCTCAAATCTTTTACCTGTACTTCCCCATTCTCAAGAGTGACTCCCAACAGTTAACCCCATGGTGAGATTACAGGGAAGCAATGTCATCATAAGACAATGTCATAGGGTTGTCAACTTTCTAATCGCACAAAACCTAACACCCTTGCCCGGCCCCTTCTCCGAAGCCCCAACCTGCTCACTCCATCCCTCTTCCCTCCGTCACTCCCTCTTCCCCACCCTCACTCGCTTGCTCATTTGCACTGGGCTGGGGAGGGTCCCTTTTCAACTGGGTGTTCCGGTTGAAAACTGGACACCATGACAAAGAAGGGGAGAGGTTTCAGAGCTGGGAGGAGAGGGTGAGGTGGGAAGGAGAAAGAGTCTTAAGTTGAAGGTTGGGCAGAAAGAGGTGTTCTGAGCCTGGGGTGTCTTAAAACTAAGGAGGAAAGAGGCTTTTGAGTTTGAGAAGGCTGAATGTGAGGGTTGACTGTGGAAGTCTGGTGGGAAATGGATGCTGAGGATGTAGGATCGGAGGGAGCAGAGGCAACTTGGGGGAAGACCTGAGCTGGGATCAGAATCAATTGGGTTGGCAGGGATGAGTGTAGCTGGATGAAGATTAGAGTGGATGAATTTGTGGTGTATTGAGGAGAATTGGCATGATAATAGCTAGATTGGAGGGGGAGAGGTTGGGAGAAGGAGAGAACAGTGAAAGGATCACAGGGATAAATGCTGGTCTCTTCCCTTTACAGTAGAGCATCTCAGCTTTCCATTCCGAAAGGGGGAGTGTGATAAGAATGTGTGACCCTGGCAGGCCAGCTGCCAGTTTTTGCCAAGGCTGCAGGGCAGGTATTAGCTAAGAACTGACAAGCTCATAGCTGGAGACCAGACCAGTTCACTTATGCACTAAAACAAGAGGATTTAGCTCAAAATAGGTATTACTCTTATAAGAACGTTTTTAGTGTTTAAACTCTATAGAATGTTGCTGCATGCATTTGCAATATGTAAGTTTTGCTTTATAACTTTGAAAATGTTTGCTGTGAACTCAGATGGGAAGATTGTTTTATTTCCTTCATTCAGCCTCCAAGTCCATAGGAAGCACTTCTGTCAAGGCTCCTTCCCCACTCTGAACTTTAGGGTACAGATGTGGGGGCCTGCATGAAAACTTTTAAGCTTAACTACCAGCTTAGATCTGGTCCGCTGCCACCACTCCCAATGTGCTAATTCCCTTCCCTGGGTAGCCTTGAGAGACTCTTCACCAATTCCCTGGTGAATACAGAT
Organism: Chrysemys picta bellii; assembly: GCF_011386835.1. Taxonomy (NCBI): domain Eukaryota; kingdom Metazoa; phylum Chordata; order Testudines; family Emydidae; genus Chrysemys; species Chrysemys picta. The sequence goes on along the minus strand of NC_088795.1, from coordinate 33,127,340 downwards.
CCAAACCCCTTGGATCTTAAAACAAGGAGGAATTAACCATCCCCCCTCCTCTCTCCCACCAACTCCTGGTGGATCAAGATCTAGCCCCCTTGGATCTAAAAAACAGGGGAAATTAATCAGGTTCTTAAAAAGAAGGCTTTTAATTAAAGAAAAAGGTAAAAAATCATTTCTGTAAAATCAGGATGGAAAATAACTTTACAGGGTAATCAAACTTAAAGAGCCCAGAGGACCCCCCTCTAACCTTAGGTTCAAAGTTACAGCACACAGAGGTAAACACCCTAGTAAAAGGTACATTTACAAGTTGAGAAAACAAAGATAAAACTACCACACCTTGCCTGGCTGTACTTGCAAGTCTGAAATATGAAAGACTTGTTCAGAAAGATTTGGAGAGCCTGGATTGATGTCTGGTCCCTCTTAGTCCCAAGAGTGAACAACAACCAAAACAAAGAGCACAAACAAAAACCTTCCCCCTACCAAGATTTGAAAGTATCTTGTTCCCTTATTGGTCCTTTGGGTCAGGTGTCAGCCAGGTTACCTGAGCTTCTTTACCCTTTACAGGTAAAAGGATTTTGGTGTCTCTGGCCAGGAGGGATTTTATAGTATTGTACACAGGAGGGCTGTTACCCTTCCCTTTATAGTTATGACAGCTTCCTTGCACATAGCATTTCCAAGGTGCAATAGGGCCATTACCCAATCCTTTGTATTGAGATGTTCCTTGAAGGCCCATCTCATTTTGATAGTTCTTCTAGACAGACAGGCACTGGGTGGGGGGGAAATTACAGGAAAGTTTTCCATCTCTTTGCTGTTTGAACTCTCGCAGGGCCAGAGCCACTAAACTGAAGCCAGATATTCTCTGGGGTTACCCTGGGTCGATCCGAAAGACATTTTGAATTGACAGATCACTACAATTCTGTCACCCTTAGGATTTAGACTGCAACTCATTTGTGGGTATGTTTGCTTGTTTTAACCTACAAATAATGCTTTTATTTATTTTTCTTAGTTAATAAACCTTAGTTTATTTTAGGATTGGCTACAGGCGCTGTCTTTGGTGTAAAATCTAGGTACCAATTGATTTGGGGTAAGTGACTGGTCTCTTGGGACTGGAAAAGATCTGACTAGTTTATAATTTTTGGTGTAATTGACTAAGTCTAGCTTGCCTGGGTGGCAAGATAGACTGAAGAGTCTAAGTGGACTATTTGTGGCTCCATGGTAAGACTGTTACAGTGATCCAGGAGTTCACATTTGTTACTGACTTGGTGAAATCTAATTATAGAACACACCAGCAGTTGGGGTGTCTGCCCTGTTTTTGACAGTCTGCCCTGAGGTAGGTACTGAAAGTTGTGAGTCACTCCAGGCAGCATGACAGTGAACAGACAGCATTTTTCTTCCTACTTTGCCAACTTCCTTGGTCCCTCACCAAAACCCTTCTCCCATGAGTCCTCGTCTTAGTTCCTGATTTTACACTGTGAAAAGCTAGCCAATCCCCAAAGGTGGGGAGCGGGACAGACGCCACTCATTGATTCTTCCTCTGTAGAGAGAGAACTGAATTCGTGTCTCCCATATCCCCTAACCACTAAACTCAGATTTTACTCTTCCCCAGAACAGAAAACTCTCCTTCGAACATGAACTGATTCAGAATAACTCTATTCAAGCTAATAAAGTTTCTCCATTTCTGATATACACTGATCAGCATCTGGCCAGCTTGATTTTTCATGTCATGTCATGACAGAGGAATTCCAATTAATGTATATATAATGTAAAAAGAAATTAAGTTTGTTAGGCCTTTAAATTAACATACCCCCAGAGAAAAATGCATAAGTACTAATGGTAAGCTACAAGCCCCAACCTTTCTAGCACAGACACAGCCCCTGTTATGTTCTGGTAAACTTTATTCAAGTGGAAGAAGTTATTTTGGGTATTACACTGAGAAATGGTTGTCTGATATTTTGCAAAATCTCCCCCCTCAGTTTAACAAATAAATATTGTTCCATAAAAGAAGACTCAGAAAACTAATTAAACAAGGTTCTCATTGCTGCATTTCCTCTACCGATTCTTTCTAAAGCGAAGGATTTGCAAAGCTGCAGAAGGCGTTACTCTCTAAATTGGCAGACCCAATGGATCTTCAAGAAAATGGGTTCCTAATTTTGTGAATCCTGAGGCCTGCCTGTTTATGTTGCTCTGTGAGCCCCCATGCAAACTGGCATCATGACTCTAGCATATGCTGGTACTGGATATCAAGCAGGTGCTCTGGAGGGATCTCTGTGGGAGTTAATGTTTTCAGCAACATTACCTTCATGATGGATTTCTAGTCAGAAACTGGCAATGTCCTGAAGGGAGCCTGCTGCAGAGTATGACTATTCCTTGGCTTCCACATTTTCCACTTACCTGGAACTCCGTTGAGTTTGGGTAGCACCGACTAGCCTAGGATTATGACAAAGCTAACCAACAAATTTGGGGGAATATGCAAGGGCCCACTGAAAGATAAAAGTATAGATGCATTCCTGGACCCTCATCTTGGAATGTGGCTGTGTGGCGGGCCGGAGGTTTGGCTGAGAGTCGCAATTTGCAGGATGTCCTTTCCCTGTGAGCTGTGGTTTTTCAAGCATGTGTACAGAAGCACCACCTAGCTAGATTCCCCTTATGGCTCCAATTTCTACATAGTTTTGAAAACTAATTGTAGAACAAACTCCAAACACACAAACCCTCAACTTCCCCACCCAAACTGCCTCCTATTTCTCAACAGGGGTTTTACAAACCCTAAAATGATCTGCATGTGAGGGTATAGTTGGATAACCTAAAACATCACTTTTGCTAACTGACAGATTGCTGTGATAAAATAGCAGTGGACATGTGCAACTGTCTTTTTTTGTTTTGTTTTATTTTTGTCAGTTAAACATGTTCCCAAGAAGGGCTGTTGCTGATTCTTCAATCTTAGTGAATAGGAAAAAAAACCTCTTCAATTAGCTACATAAGCCTTTTTCCAAATGTCAAAATAGTTTCCTATACAAAGGTGTGTATTCCCTTGCAGTTCATTGTTCATTTTAATTCATCCTGCTCAACCAATATTACAATGGTAGAATTAATAAAAAAGTATTTCTTGTAATGTGAAAAATGGAAAACCCACTTTCTAAAGTAAGATGCATACCAAAACTCACTTTTCAAAGGGAAGCTAGATTATGACACTGAGAGATGGATTCCAGCACTTTCTGGGCTTTGAAAGACCTGATGTAGTCTTGAGAAAGATGACTCATTAAATCCTCATAGCTCTAATCCTGTGTTACACTAGTGACCACCAAGGGAAAGGGATATATTGTATGATGAAAACTAGCTCTAATATTTTGCTTCCCAGCAGTATAATCCACTTGGAAAACTTATTTGCATATAATTTATAACCATTTAACATTTCTAATGAGCTCAGCCAGTATTTTATTCATTCTAAAAATTAAGAGTGAGCCCCCATAATATTCCTGGATAAATAGTGTTTTTAAAAATCATCCCATATCTCTGTGGTATATCCATTTATAGCCTGAGATCATTAAACAGTTTTTAACCGTTGACAACTTCATAGAATGATGGTGTGACCAAGGTCCTAGCGGGGGCCAGCTATGGTCACTCAGTTAGGGTGAACTGCAAAGAATGGGGCAGGCTAACCCCCAAAAGCTGGTGAATAGTCCAATACTTAGATTCACCAAACCAGCATAAAACAGCTTCTTTATTACCTTACTGGTTACTCAGAAGTCCAAACAACACAGTTCCCTTAAAGTGATCCAGCCTCAGGCCTCCATCCAAGTACCCACGTCAAATATGATGAAAATTTTTGTAAACCTTATTTCATCATACAAAATAAAAGGTTCTACCAGTCCCAAAGGGTCAGACACATTACCTCCCAGGTTAACGAATGTTTCAGATCTTCCCCAAATACACGCTACAGCCAATTCTTATTAACTAAACTAAAATTTATTAAAAAACAAGAGAGAGAGAGTATGGTTAAAACATCAACATACATACAGACATGAGTTCAATTCATTGAGGTTCAGATTCACAGCGGAGATGGTGAGCTTTGTAGTTGCAAAGAGTTCCTTTAGAATTCAGGTCATAGGTCATAGTCCAATGCCCAAATCTCATATTCAGTGCGTACCAGCATAACTGGGACCTCAGTCTTGCGACTCAACCTTCCCCTGATGAAGTCTAAGCAGATCTGAGATTACAGAATCAGGACCCAAGGATCTTTTATACAATTCCTTGTCCTCTTTGACAAGTTGGGGGGCGGGGAACAAAAGGTAATTAGGATGACTTTGAAGAAGGTCCATCACAGGTACTTAGCTATACGAATTAACATAAGGCCATTTGCTTTTTCCTCCACCATTCACAGTGCATTTCAAATAGAGATCAATACCGAGATATCCCATGTTTACAATTCATTTAAATGATATCAGAATACAGCATAGACAGGGACTGTTGATTACATTGTCCACCCTACTCATACATCTGTAAATACACAAAAACACAAACATTATCTCCCCACGTGTCTTTTGAGGGTTATTTATTTTGCAGGATGTTTAACCCTTTCTAGCCATGCATCACAGATGGCCTGTGAATTCTGAGAGTGTTCAGGGGACCAGGGGCTGGACACTCCAGGGGGTTGCTCAGAGGTCTCCAGGATTGGAGCATGGTTATCGCTAACTTGCAGACTAACAGTTTGGGAAACAGTTAACTAGGCCTGACCTAATTCAACCTAGTAGTAAAACAGAAGGACATTTTTAAGTCTTAGTTCTGCAGCTGGATGCTCTTTCTCTGTCAATCTATGGAAGTCTGTGTGAGATGACTCATTAATCCAAGGATAGTATCCAAGGACTGTGACTGTTAATCTCTATCATGGTCAATGTGTCCCTAAGTAACAAGGAATCATCTGTTTATAGTTCTTGAAAAGCTTCCCCCCCCATCCCCAGTGTTAAGTTCTTCATTAGCAGGCTGGATGTTACCTTATCATTCACTCAGACCTCAATGCACAATTACAATAAATGTATTTCCTAATTCCATAAATTTATTAATATTGAATTGCTAATTGTTTATTTATTTCTGACTTGCTAATAATTTATCTGGGCACATTTCCAACAGTTTTCCCATTTCAAAGAACTCTTACACTTGCATAAGTGATTTAAACTTTAGATGAATACATAAATCTTGCAAGTTGGTACCTCAGAGAAGGTATCTTTCTAACTTGTAGTTGTAAGTGAAACATTCTCCTTAGAACAGGGCCTTTGTCAGATAACATACAATGTACAGACATATGTAAAATGTCTAATTTATATAGTAAATATAATACATATCAGTGATTCAAGTACAGATTGTCACTATCATTTCTCTTACATTTAGCACAAGTGATAAAGCAGTTGCTTAGGGACCTGTGAGTTCTCTCTTTTCAACTTCCATTAAGAAAAGGTTCCTAGAATATAAAACAAAAGAAAAGCAGGGGTCCAATGCGGTCTTGACTTCAGTAAGATCAGGCACTGTGAGAGTATAATATTATCACTGCAACACTTCAGTGATTGCTTTTATTTTAATTTTCTTTTTGTTATGTTTTTGCTTTTCTTCTTTCCCGTTTTGTAAGTTCCCTTGGCCACACCACTCCCTCTTCACCTGTTTGCAGTGGTGGCCAGCTATAGATGGGTGCATGCATCATTCTAATGGGTGTACAAATTACATAAGCTGGACCTTATAGGCATCAGTGAGGAATCAGTGCCCTCAGATTGTCTACAACCCCAGCTTTTAATGGAATGTCAGATGATATCACAAATAAACATTTTAAGATGCATTTTTAAAACATTTTTCTTCTTTTGGGCACAATCAAAATAGGGCTGCTACTTTTGTAAATCAGTCTTAAGAGGCAAATGTGTGTCACAAATTCCTAATACTGCATTGGCACAATGCATTGCAAAGTGATGGTGGTATATTAAAATATCATGCTGTCAGGATATAGCTTGCTGTCATTCTATAACCTGAGGACAATGGAGCAGAATCACACATTGTGCAGCAACAAAATGATGTTACAATGCATTGTGAGAAGGTGTCACAGTGTAATGTGACAATGGTGCAATGTGTCGTGACAAGTTTTCATGTCATGATGTAACATGGTGATGATGTGAAGCAACGTGTGTCAAAAAATCCTTGATGTGGTATGACAATGTTGTGGTTCAACAGTCGGGTGTTACGGCAGCATGTCTTCACTTCCCCTTTCTGCCTCTGGTTCCCTTCCCAGCTTTGTCTTGTCTATTTTGATTGTACATAGCTCAATGCAGGCCCTATCTCTTACTGGGTGCATGTACAGGGCCTTGCCCACAGGGCCTTGATGGCTGTTGGCAGTACTGCAATACAACTTGTACAACTAAATCATTAAGCTGTGATGCTGTGTGCTGATGGGGAGACCCCATAACTGCTACACTGAGCTGGCACAACCCCGTGCCGCGGTCCCAGTCTGGGCCCTGGTCACACCTGAGGCCAGGGACTTGGGGAGGATAAGGGGGCTGCTCCCTATGCAGGGATTTCTAGGCAGCCCCCCAAGCCAGGCTGCTTTGGGGGGAGGCTGGAGGGACCCAGCCAGCTGCCCCGGGGATGTGCGTGAGGCTGGGCCTGGGCTACCAGCAGCACATCAATCACCCATCGCACTCCCTCCCTCTGCCCCCGGGCCTGGCGCCTCCCACCGTCTCCCCCCCCGCCCGGCTCTAGGGGACAAAAGAGCGAAGGGCCGCGGGGCTAGAGCGGCAACACCGGAAGCGCCCAAACCCACCCCTGCCCTTCCCTTTCGTGTGTGTGCGTGGTACAGCCGGCTTCTCGCGCGTCACAATCGAGCGGCGCGCGCGCTCTCTACCCTGTGCGTAGGGGAAGGCTAGTGCGCGCGTGGCTGCTCCTCCTATAGGTCCCTTCTGCCGTATCGGCGATTCGGCGCGTGCCCGCCTCTTCCTCCCCCAGCTGGCGCTCGCGCACGAGCAACTGAGAGCTCAGCGCGAGCCGGTAGCATTCGAAGAGTCTCTTCTCCACCACTCACCCCCCACACTCCGTTTGGAAGCCCCCCCCCTCCCTCGCGCGCGCCCTTCTCCTGGCGATGGAACGGCCTGGGAGTCAGAGCAAGAAAGTCAAGTTGAGCAACGCGGTGCAAAGCTGGGTGAGCGGCTTGGGGAGCTGCACCAGTAGCGCAAGGGTGGGGGGAGGAGGAAGAGAAATTGGGAAACTGGTGGCTCTCTGTCTGCCGCTGCTGATGTGGCATTGCTCATCTGTAGACCTAGTTGCTGAGCTCGAGAGAGGCAGCAGCAGCAGCCTGTGTCCCCGGCTCGCGGTCCCCATTGCACAGGCTGGGTCTGCCCTTTGCAAAAGGTGAGGGGTGGCGAGGGAGGATGTGCGTGCCGTTTGCACTGGGGTAGGGGGTGTTTCGAGCGACGGTGACTTGAATCCTTGGTACTTGGATGGGATAGGGTGTGGCGGTGCAATCGGATTGTAAATGTCTCATTGAAACGTCAGAATCTCCCTACCCAGAGAATGTAAATGTTGCCTTAAAATGAATATACCCGTGCAAGTCTACCTCCCCCAGGCGAGTGAGACTGGGTACCAGCACATCTCTTCATTCCGTGGGGCTATGCCTTCAGGGGTCGTTCTTTATGTTTTGAAAGTTGGGCTCGGGGGAAGAGGTAGGAAGGGGGGTTTGCACAGGAAAAAATGCAGATTTCAGGCTTTCACTCCTGTCTTTTGCACCTTGGTTCCTCTGCTTCAGATATGTTGGAAGAGGGAAAGATGAAGGATTCAATGTACATCCATGCATGCATCCGACGAAGTGGGCATTCACCCACGAAAGCTTATGTTCCAATACATCTGTTAGTCTTAAAGGTGCCACAGGACTCTGTTGCTTTTTACAGATCCAGGCTAACACGGCTACCCTTCTGATACTTGATTCAATGTACAACGTAATCATTTATAAATCTGGGGCAGCTTAAGACTGAGGTTCTTTGTAATGTGGTGGCTAAATGGAAAACTGTCAAAATAAGATTTAAGCCAAACAACGAAAACTATGGTTCTTATTCATAGAGGTGTGGGCATATGGGCAGATCAATTTACAGTGCAGGCCAAAGACTAGCAAGCCAGGGAGAAAGAAGAATCCTTCCCTGAGAACACTTATGTTATTTTTGGTACAGTGTGTGAAAATGATTGGGAGTTTGAAAATAATTCTATATTTAAGCAGGTGTTATTTGGAGAGATTGGCCTCTATTCCTTGCCATAATAAGTAATATTTTTTTACTATACCATTAATATTGTAGAAATAATCAAGCAGCTAGTGTCGAAGTATTGCTCTGTAGTTTCCTGCAAATTCCTTTGGTAAGGAAACTTCAAAATTGAAAACTAGTAAGTCTTGATGTAGGACCACATGAATGTTAGATAAAACAGGTGGGATCTCTGTTCCTAAATTGTTTGGTGTTCAACTCTTTCCTTCGGTATTATTTAGAGATAATACTGTTGGTCAGAACATGTGCCCGTAAGTTGTTTCCGTACTAACTTGTTGCATCAAATTGCTGGAAGTTCTTAATTCTGTGTCAAGAATGAGGAACACATGACATATATTTTTAATCTTTTGCTCTTAAACTGTTTATGTTCAGTTATTCTGGCTTCTAGTGTAGGAGAACCCTCTGATCCAAAATCATTGTTGTAATTGACTGCAACGGGTTAATGTAAGAATGAATTTTGTTCTTTGTCTTCACCTACACCTCTATATACCGTGACCCGATATAACACGAATTTGGATATAACGCGGTAAAGCAGCACTCCGGGGGGGGGGCGGGGCTGCGCGCTCCGGCGGATCAAAGCAAGTTCAATATAACGCGGTCTTACCGCGTTGCAGGTGAAATTTTTTTTTTTTTGGCTCCCGAGGACAGCTTTATATCGGGGTAGAGGTGTAGTATTTTATAAGGAGTCCTTGTGGCACTTTAGAGACTAACAAATTTATTTGGGCATAAGCTTTTGTGGGCTAAAACCAGTCCTTATGGCACCCTCATTGTTTTTGCTGATACGGACTAACACGGCTATCACTCTAAAACCTAGTATTTTATGACATTCTGGGCAGTGGCATTAAGGGAATACTGGTTAAAATCAAATATTTAAAAAAAGCAAAACAAAACAAGTTACTAGCAACTCCGTATGTTTTTAAAACATTAAAAAAAACCCCAACCTACTGGTTACTGTTCCTGCTGGTGTTTTATTTACCTGAAAAGATATGTAAGGCTAGTCACTCTTATCTTTGTTTTATAGACAGTTTCACTTTTTCCTGGGTCAGTTCATTGCCCGAGTTATAAACACTGCAGGGGATGTTTTTGTTTTGGTCTCATCTGGAATTTTAACACCATCCTCCCCCATGTCTCTTGGTTTTAGGGTTGTATAAAGTCACTTGCTTACCAAATCTAAATTGTCAGGGGCAAATTTACCTCAGCCATGTCACTTAATTTTAGCAATGTTTTTATTCATTAAAACAGCTAATATTAATAGTCCAAGTACATTGTTGAGTTTTCTCTAGTACTGTGTAATAATTAACTGTGGTGATGTGACTAACCTGCAAAGGTAAAGTAGCAAATGCTATTAACTTCACCAATATGTGCTGGATGTTCCCCTAAGCCAAGCTACTGTGGAAGTCAGCATGATACTTAAAAACATACTTGTTTCTTTAAGGTCCTACTGCGTTCATCAATCTCCTATATTGATATGATGACCAATTGTGCAGTGTGCCACAGAGGTGGGAAGCTTCCCAGAGCACGGGCTCCAGTTCAAGCCTGAAGGTTTATACCGCAGTTAAACAGCCCCTTATTCCAAGCTCCATGAGCCCAAGTCAGCTGGTACAGTGTAGATGTGGCCTGTAATTGCAGTGTAGACCTGGCCTGGGATAACAATGGCTGAGCCATCAATGGGGCAAGATTCAACCTGTATGGGATTTTTTTGGATGAGCTGAAAGAAGCTACCTGGGTGTATCAGTGGAAAAAGTTGATGGTTTGGGAAAACTCACTCAGACTGAAGGAACATGTTGAACGTGGTGCAGGCTGTTTCTCCCAATTCAGAGAGGGGAAATAAGCCAGACCTGCCTGAATTATAGGGATAGAGTGATTGAGCTTAGGTAAGGAAATACAAGTGACCGACTCTGTTGTTTTATATCTTGGCTCTGCTTGCTGTGTACTGTTGGGCAAAAGAATAAACAATACTTTGTGTTGAAGTTAAAACAACGAGGAGTACTTGTGGAACCTTGGAGACTAACAAATTTATTTGGGCATAAGCTTTTGTGGGCTAAAACCCACTTCATCAGATGCATGGAGTGGAAGAAAACAGTAGGCAGGTATATCTACACAGTACATGAAAAGATGGGAGTTACCTTACCAACTGGGGGGTCAGTGCTAATGAGACAATTCAATTAAAGTGGAGGTGGGCTAGTTTCAACAGACTCCAATGAGAAACTGCAGAACTGGAATTAATTTGCCAAACTGGACACCATCAAATTAGGACTGAATAAAGACTGGGAGTGGATGGGTCTGACAAAAACTAATTTCCCCGTACTAATTTCCCCCTACTGTTACTCACACCTTCTTGTCAATTGTTTGAAATGGGCCATCCTGTTTACATTGGCCTCATTACCACTACAAAAATGATTTTTCCTCCCTCGGTATTCTACTGTTGAGAATAGCCCACTTCCACTTTAATTGAATTGTCTCGTTAGCACTGACCCCCCCTCTTGGTAAGGTAACTCCCATCTTTTCATGTATTGTGTAGATATACCTGCCTACTGTTTTCTTCCACTCCATGCATCTGATGAAGTGGGTTTTAGCCCACGAAAGCTTATGGCCAAATAAATTTTAGTCTCTAAGATGCCACAAGTACTCCTCATTGTTTTTGCTGATACAGACTAACACGGCTGCTACTCTGAAACCTGTGTTGAAGTTGTTGTTCATTCACTTTAATCGGCTGCTGTCATGGGCTTCCGAAGGGAAACTCTTGTAGATTCTAAATCCCAATTGGACCTGCAGAAGTATTCATGGTTGGTACCCAGCAAGCTGTAGCCCAGGGCCTGGTCCAAGAGTAGCCAATGTGTAGAATTCAACCTTAGGAGAGAGCAACCCCGACACCTGTGTTGGGGTATACTTCTTGGGGTCTCACGGAGGAACAGCAGTACATAAGCCCAGTAACAGTGGCAGTGTTGCATTTATGGCCTTTAGGCGGTTAAAAATCGTATAGTATAAAGGTGCTGCTGAATTTGGCCAACAAGAATGGCTCATTTATATAAATCTAATTATATCCCTTCAGTGTTGATTCACATCTGTAGATAAACCTTATTATATTGGCACCATTCATTTTGATATACATAAAGGCTTTCTCAGCATTTATATTATAAAATATAAATCCCTGAATAAATTAACTATTCAGTTCTTCAGACTGAAATTAAACGTACATAAACTTATTGCCAGGAAACACTGTCTTCAAGTAGAACCAAAAAAACTGACTGTCTTTAGAATTTGTGTACTTATTATTTTAGCACTTTTTGGTCTTTTTGCAACCCTTCAGACTATAATTTGAAATTTTACATTTAAAATCAACTTAATATTTTGGAAAACTGCACATTTTGAGTGATCATTGTTAATTTTTCATAACATTTAAGTGTGATATGCAAAATTAAAAATATTGCATATTGCGGATTGGTGCAACAGTAATATTGATTTGCGTAACTTTAAGATTCCAAAAGTAGGATTTCCAAAAGCACCCAAGTGACTTAAGAACACAAGTCTTATTGAACTTCAGTGACTTACGAGCTTTAGAAAATCCCACTTTAAATAAATAATGTGTAAGTGTTATGAGTATGTTTACCTAAGATAGTAAGTGTATGTTACATGCTTCTCTGAGACTTTTTCCTTACAAAAGAAAATTATTTTGAAGTATTCAGACTGGGATGTCCTTGTTTTATTGTCCTTGTAATGAAGGAATGTAATATTTCCAGGTTGTTGTATAGATATTTTTGTATCAATGGTATATAAACATTTTTTGGAAAATCAGTATTTATAGTGTGGGTCTATTGGAACATTTACTCTTTCACAAGTGAATGGCTTATTTCTGTTAAACACGACTGGGTGGGCAGGACTGAATGGATACTCTTGTTCTCCTCTACTGCAGTGCCAGCTGTTCCAAATACATATTTTTTTCTTCCTTGAAATCAGGAAGTGAGTCTAGCCAATCAGCTTTCTGGAGTATCTCCAATTTATTATATGTACCTGAACTAGTTTGTTTCTTGAATCTATTCCAAAGTTGTCTGGCTACTGAATTAATACATTGGTTGTAGCTTTATAAAAGCCTCCTTGTTAACTTCTGCAGGCAGATAGAGCAAGAATTGGGAAACCCGCTTGCTTACTTTCAAGTGGGAATCTTACACGGAAACTGAAGAAGTCTGAACCATTAGTTAGTGTGAAATTCAAACTTTCACTTAACAAAAATTCAAGGGTGCATTGGTGCACTATTGTTACCTTTAATTAGAAAGAACAACAGCCCTAGTGTTCCTGCGGCTGCTCTTAGTTGTGCTAGCACAGTAAGATTGACTGGACGCTTTTGCATTTCAGTGCAACCCTATGGGCAGCATTAAAACTGGCAGGAATCATGACAGTTTTGCTCAACTTTCCCAAGCAGCTGATCCTAAGCCCTAGAGCTGTTGCTGTGGATCAGGCTGGTAGTCATTGCCTCACATCTTACTCCCCTCTCTTTCTTTGTGCTGTTACTAGCTGGTTGGTTTATACCTCTGACTCATATGATTGGTAAATTTCTGGAGCCCTGAGGTCAGCTGGAAAACATGCCCACAGAATTATTGAAAAACCTTTTTGTTCTGGAGGTATTTAAATCTCCCAAGTGTTCAGATGTTGAAAATTCGTCACCAAAAATCAAGCTGAACACAGAGGTCTATGTCAGCTCTCCCAACCCTTCCCTTTTCCAGCCAAAAATGCTAGAGAATCATAGTTTGTCAAACATAATGCAACATGCCCAAGTATAGACTGCAAAATAAACAAGCCAAGGTTAAGATGTGGTACAGAAAGGGAGGTAATTTTCCATTATTTAGGGCAATGGTGCTAGAGTTACTGAGGCTACTGTGAATCATTCACTATCAATAATCCTGTTTTCTGTAGCACCGGCTGCACAATTTGGTGGTAGGCTGTCTAGACTAGGAAAATTTGTATTGCATCAAAACCGGCTTAATTTCCCAATTATGTTCAATTGAGAACAAATTAACAAAGTCATTAAATCTTAGTGCAACTCTGTATTAAAAGCTGCTCTCAAGAGATTTAGTCCAGATTCAGCTCTCATTTGGAGTTATGCGGGTTTTGTCATTTACTTGAGAAGGAATAGTATTGAGCCCTTTGGTTTTAAAGGTGAACTGCAAAATGAAAAATGAGTTGTGTTGTTAGGAAAGGGGTGTATTCTGGGATTCATAACCTTTGGAACCTTTTTATGGTTTCCTGACTCATAGGTGCCACCCGGTAGGTTTTTGACACTGAAAGTACACCCAAGAGCCTGCTGGCTGCTCTGCTGGGTGTGTGTGTCTCTTCTCCACTCCCTCAGCTTTCTGCTTGTGGAGTGTCTCTGCTAATTTATCCTTGGCCAGACTCTGATTTTGAGTCTTCCTCTCTAGCGCATGACTCCACCGCCTCTTTCTGCTGCAGCTCACAGTTCTTTCAAGCAGCAGCAGAATGATAATGACCTGATCTTTGTCACTTTCATTGCTGCCTACAGCTTTCTGTAGAACGCCAGGGAAAACTGATATGACTGCTGCTGCTGCAGCTTGGGAGAGCCAGCAGCAGAAGCACTGGAATAGTGTGCCCTGGGTTCTTGTTTTGAAAGGTATTTTTGAGTGTGTTGGGGGATAGGGGAAAGCGAGAATGAGGATGGCATTGTGTGTGCCACTGGAAATAGTGATAATGAATGAATGAATAAATGCTTCTTTTAATAGATTAAACGGGGTCTTTCTGTACATACAACTGAGGGAAAATATTAAATTTTTTAATACTTCAGGTTATTGTTAATGAAGGTGCTTGTGTGTTGCTTCCCACTCGTCTCCCCTCCCCCCCCCAGCTGAGACTGTGCGAGATGTATGTAGCAGGGGGAATAAGGTTTCCCATGCCTTTGAAGATATCTGAAGCAAAAGTAAGGCCTTGTCTATATTACCGCGATAAGTCAACATAAGTTATGCTACTCCAGTTATGTGAATAACGTAACTGACGTTGACATAGCTTAGGTTGACTTACAATGGTATCTACACCACGCTGTGTCGACGGGAGACGCTCTCCCGCCGACTTACCTTATGCTTCTCGGCAAGGTGGAGGATAGAAGTCAATGGGAGAGCGCTATGCCATTGACTTAGCTTGTTTTCACCAGACCGGCTAAATTGACACCCGCTGCATCGATCACAGCAGTGCCGATCTACCGGTAAGTGTAGACATGGCCTAAGAGCGAAGTGGTCATGAACATACTAAATGTGGATGGTTGGTATTTTCCCATTATTGTTTCTGCAGTGCACATTTTTAGTATTCTGTATCATATCTCTGAACTTCTCCTAATTAAGCATCTCACTTTGGACTCCAAACTACCTGTCCTCCATAAACCTCACTTTAAAACTAACAAATTGATGAATCCAGAAAGTGAATTTAGTAACGTCAGTGTGTTTAATTAAGCAAATTCAGCATTTTTTGAGAATCCTTTTCTAAGGTGCTTTGTGTTTTTGTTTTTCCCCTTTATTGTCATCTCTTATGATCTGTTGTCTAATTACCTAATTTAGGCCTCAATCTTGCAGTGATTCACGTGAGCAGTCCTCTACGCCCACTGTGAAATCCCACTGAATTTAAGGGACCGCCCATGCTGATCACTCTGCTAGTTTAGGGCCTTAGATTGTAAGGTCACCATGGCAGGAATGTCTTCTTTTCTGACTAGATTGTGTCACACATGCTTACAGTGCGATATAAGTAGGTTATTTATATTATAAAATAATTCTTTATAAAGGGCCTTGGCCAAAGCTATTAACCCTTCTGCCCGTAATCCTTTCTCATCAACAAACGATGTCCTGGACAGATGGAAAATATATTAGTAAAGTGTGTTGACCCACACACCTGCTGACAACTGTCCAGAGCTATGTGATCTGGTAAACCGCGTGGCTGCAGACCTAGGGGAAAACACTGATCCTCTGTCACTTGAGGAAGTACGAAAGGCCTTCCCAAAGTTGCAGAATGGAAGTGCTGCTGAACCTGATGGTATTCCATCTGAGCTACTCAAAAATGTCTTGGAATCAATGAGCATCGGCTTGCATCGACTGTTCTTAAAAGTGCGGGCATCAGACAAATTACCACCAGAATGGAAAGTTGGCATCATAGTGTCCCTGTACAAGGGCTAAGAATCTCGCACCGAGTCTGGCAACTGTAGGCTGATCTCATTGTTATCAGTGCCTGGAAAGGTCTTTGGCCTCATTCTGTTTAGTAGGATGTAGCTGCTCCATGACAGACATTGTCATCCACAGAAATCAGGTTTCACCAGGTGATTGACACTGGAAGCTGTCCCTATCCTCCGGCTCCTGGCTGAGCTGTGCTGAGAATTTAACCTCCTGCTTCACATGGCATTTATTGGTATCAAAGCAGTGTTCAGTTTGGTTGACGGGTCAGCACTTGGGCTCAGACTGAAAAGAGTTGGCATTCTAGATGTTTTGCTAAGCCTGGCACGCAATCTTCACACCAGTACTAGTGTGAGGAGTGCCCTTTGATTCATCGCTTTTGCTGCATTTCAACACAATCTCAGGTGTGCAGCAGGGATGCATTCTAACCCTAGCACTTTTCTGTTGAGCAGCTGACTGGATATTAGGGCTTGCTGCTCCATGTGTTGAGGCTGGCCAAGAAGTGTCCACTAATCAAGACTATGCCACTGACATTGCCTTGCTTGTGGAGAAGGCAGAGAATTTCAGCCCTGCCCTTCAAAGTCTCCAAGACACCACCAGCACTTTGGGGTTGAATGTCTTATGGCAGAAGACCATATAGCTATAAGACCATAGGCAAAGTGCTACATTTAGGTTGGAATGATAGTGGAAGGCATGCTAGAGGTTGAAAGAAGATTTACCTAAAGGCAAGGTGGTCTAGATGTTTGAATGCAAAACTGGAAATCAGACCACATGTGCACAGTTTGCAGGGGAAAGGACCCTTTTTGGGGTTTTTAGAAAGGAGCCAAGATTAAGCCTTATAATGGGAACCTTGTTACAATCCTGTGAGAATAGTTTCTTCTTAATCTAAAGAATATACAGTTCTGCTGAAAAAAATCTAACTGGCTTTCTAATTACCTAAATAAGGGTGTTTTAGTATCTGACCTCATATTTTTAGCCAGTCAAATTTGCATGCAATAATTGACTAGCCCAGCCATCTGTATGGTGGAAAGTGGGGAGTTCAATGTATGTAGTCCACACAGGTCTGTTTAACTTCCTTTGTGCCCTTTGTCTTTATGCAGCTGAGGATCGATTGAATGTTATCTTTGCTTTTATTAGTTTGACTGTCATTCACGCATACAAAGGGAGACTAACTTAACCTAATAACTATCCTATCTACAGGGAATGCAGAGAGCTACCAACGTCACTTATCAAGCTCATCATGTCAGCAGGAGCAAGAGAGGCCAAGTGGTGGGGACGAGAGGTGGCTTTCGCGGCTGCACAGTCTGGTTAACAGGTACAGTCAAACCCTGTGCATGGATTTATGAAGCTTTTCTTCATTTTTGTTTGCCCATTCTATCTTCTCTTTTTTTTTCTTTTCAGCTTTTTCTTGCTAAATGTGGGTCTGAGGCTTAGATTAAAACAAAGGGCTACTGCTAGTTTATTGACTTCACAGTCATAGAGTAGGGAAAGGTTTGCTTGTGTCCTAGAGAGAGCTGAGTGTTGCCTGTAAAAGGAGATATTCAGTCCTTTTTTTTTTTTTTTTTGAGAGAGGTTCTTGGAAGGGAAGTGTTCTGTAGAATCACAGGTCTCATAAAATACAAAAAGTTTGTGTAGGAGAGCAAATGTTTCTCTATAAATCTGTGTAGTGGGATCCTGGTCAGGCTTGCAGGAAATTACTGTAGGACAGACTGTAAAATGGTCTTTCTGCTTTTAACATGATTTTGAGTAGGCCAAATATCAGCTTACGTTTGTGTAAACAAGACAGCATCATGTCAGGATCAAGCACTTTCTTCACAATATCATTTTAAATGGCACCATTGAATCATTCTTTTTCACTTTTGTAATGTCCTTTTTAATGTTTTTTTCAAGATTTTTCCTTTACTCTGGCTTTGGATTTCTGTCTCTCTTAACTGAATCAGTATTTTGTTTTTTTAATCAGACTCATTATTAAAGCAGCATATTACCTGTGCTGCTGGGGCATTTTCTACAGCAGAGTTGAACTATGTGTAAATTAATCCATTGTACTGCAGTGGTTTAAACCCAAATGGATCAGTGTTTATACCCCTACATATTTGCTTTATGTCCACACTTAATACTGTTTTAAACTGCTTCAGTTGCAGATTTGTCTAGGTACCTAATCCTATCCCTCACTTCTCAGCACAACTCCCAGAAGCGGTGCATTATGGGAGTTTTAAAAGGCTACCAGTATATTACAGCACTCTTGTGGGAATGTTGGACCATATCAGGGAATTTCTGTATTAGGACCATAAAATGTATGTGTATCACAGGTCTGAGGCCAAGAGAGACGAGGGGTAAGATTGAATTCCCCACAGCTTAAACTCCAAGGTATTGGTAACAGAATAGGCCTCTTGCTTTCTCATTTCTGTGTCTCTCCCTCTCTCTGAGAAACATGCAAGGCCAAACTGCTAATTGTGTTAACACATCTTAAGACAGAAAGTCTGTTCTCAAAGAGTGATAAGGCTTTGCAAAAACAACTGTAATTGTTCTTCAAAACAGAACACAGCTTCCCACTCTTCGTAACTTTTAACTTGTTTGCTATGTATGTTAAAGTTTAAGTAGATTTGAAACATCCTGAGAGTTGTTTAGAAGTTAAGAGATAGTGAAGTAATAAGTGATAAATGTATGTTAAAATAGAGGATGTATGTGGATAGATGCTTGATTTAGATAAAGGATGAATGGTCAGGGAAGTGCCAGCCTAAGAATTACAACTTCAGTCTCAATTGGCCGAAGAATGCGCAGAGTGGAGATAACCGGATGACCCCCAGAGAGCAAACCAGAATCCTCCCAAGGATGAAAGAACAAGATAAACACCTGACAGCTGTCATGGAGCCGTCACTGCTGTGCCATCTGCATGATGGATTTATCATTTCAAACATGAGAACAGTGAGTGGTTAACACTTCAAATGCAGTAACAGCATGATGAAGCAATTCCCACAGACTGGCATAGGAATAAAATCCTATAAAAACAGACTCTAAAGACTGAAAACTTTGAGTCTGGTTCTGCAATCACCCTCCACGAGCATCGGATGCGCATCTGACAAGGACTCAGCTCCACCCTCGTGTGCAGGCTACCTGGCCAGTACTCTGCCATGAGCAACCTCTAGGCTGGTAACTATAAAAATGCAGAACTTGTATGAATGAGTTTGTGAATGAATAAGGAATGGTAGTGAAATAATATTGAATTGCATATCCTGATTTCTTGCTCTTTATCTGTATTTATAATAAACCTGGCCTTTTGCCTCATCCCTCTTATAAGATCCTGTTGGTATTATTTTATTAGTGTAACAGGAGGACTAGTTGAACAATTTCAGCTAGACAGCATTAACGCTGGCACTAAATCCAGCTGCAAATATAACCTGGTGCAGTATCCAGCACCCTGTTAACTCTCAAGAAGCTCCACTTATCATTGCTGTGGGAACTGCACTGGTTGCCCATTGGATTTAGAGTGAAGTTCAGGGTGTTGGCTTTTGACCTATAAAGTCCTAAATGGCTTGGCTTGGTTCCTGCCTATTTATGGTATGGAGAGAGGTTGGCTCTCGGTTCCACAGCTGCAATCAGCTAAGGTCATTGATCTCGATCTTCTGTTTAAAAATAAACATAAAGATGGAGAAGGCCCCGTCTACACTGGCAAGTTTGTGCGCAGTAAAGCAGGTTTGAGCGCTGTAACTCCCGAGGTGTACACACTGCCAAGCCACTTAGTGCGCAGATGCAGCGCTCTAAACAAACCACCCCGATAAGAGAGTTTTCTGTGCCGGCTACAGCGCTGCAGTGCCAGTGTAGACACCATGGTGATTACAGCGCTGTGGTTGGCCTCCGGGAGGTGTCCCACAATGCCTGTTCTCACCTCTCTGGCCATCGGTTTGAACTCTGCTACCCTGCCTTCAGGTGATGAACCGTCAGCCCCACTGCTTTGCAAATTTGCAAGTGCCCTTCCTGTTTGCTAGGTGATGCATGCAGGGGTCTCAGCACATCTTTCCAGGTGGCCATGCCGGCTCCACTCACTAGGCAATCCCCTGCTTGGAGCAATGCTGAGCTGCTGGACCTCATTGGCATTTGGGGAGAGGAGGCTGTGCAGTTACAGCTGCACTCCAGCCATTGGAATTATGATACCTACGGACAGATTTCTAGATGCATGATAGAAAGGGGTCATGACCGGGACGCACTGCCATGCAGAGTCAAAGTGAGGGAGCTGCTGAATGCCTACCACGAGGTGCGGGAGGCAAACCGCCGCTCCGGTACTGCGCCCACGAGCTGCCGGTTCTAAAAAGAGCTGGATGTGATACTCGGCGACCCCCCCCCCCCACACTGCGAAGGACCCTGTGGCTATTTCGTTGGCTCTTGTGCCAGTCAAGAGTGGACCGAGCCAGGAGGAGGAAATCTTGACAAAGAGGGGGAGGGGGACCCAGAGGCAGAGGATGGCTCTGAGGCCAGAGATGCATGCAGTCAGGAGCTCTTTTCTACTCCGGAGGAGCCTAGCCAGTCATAGCAGTCAGATCTTGGTGAAGCACAAACAGGAGACGGGGCCCCTGGTAAGTGGCTCTGATTTTGGGAATTGCTGAAGCGAGTTGTTGGGGGCAGGAGGTTTGCAGAAAGCAGGCTTGTCTCCCACTCATGCCTAGTCTGAGCGGCGGAACAGGCTGTTGATTGACTCTCTCACTTCACAGGAATCTCCCTCAGAGATCTCCAGGAAACTCTCATGGAGATACTGGGCAATCTGCTGCCACAGATTCCTAGGCAGAGCTGCTTTGTTTCTTGCCCCATTAACGGTAACTTTCACATGTCACTTTGCCGTGACGGATGGGGGGACCATTGCTGCACATAGGCTAGCTGCATAGGTGCCAGGGCGGTAGCTGCAGGCTTGGAGAAGACCCTCCCTCGATTCCCTCCTCCCCCTCAGCAGCGAGATATCTTACATAATGGTCACCTCCTGTGGAAAGTGTGGGGACAGGAATAATTATCAGGCCCACCCTAAAGTGCTGGCTCTCCCTAAGTGCCCAAGAGCCACGTGCCCAGTGTACGGCAGGGTCTGGGAACAGTGATTTACCCTGGCCCTGCAGCTACGCACCATTTTGAGGGTTTTGTGGCTCATGTATGCTTCCCTGGGGTCAGCCAGTTAGTGACAGGTGTGTGAGTACTGGCTGTGTTTTAAAGCACTGAAACAGTGTCTGTGTTGCAAACAATACTGCTTCTGTAAAATGTTGCATTTAAACTTCTCAGAGAACACTTTGGGAGCACAGCCTCCCTCTTTGTTATCAGCGGCAGAATGGCTGTGCAGGGGCCAAGAAGAACTAAGGAGGACTTTATGCGTGAGGTTATGATGCACTCGGCCGCCAAGAAAAAAGAATGGAAGGAGTGGCGGGACAGCGAGAAGAGGGACCGAAAGGGGAAAGCGACACACCAGAAAGAAGCCACAGAGCGGCTCTTAACAGTTATGGGGCGCCAAGCGGACACGTTCCAGGCGATACTAGCTCTTCAAACCGAGCAGTTCCACGCCTGCCCTCCCTTGCAACTTCTGTCGCAAAACTCTTTCCCATGCTTCCCCCCCTCCCCCCACACACGCACACACACACACCACCAACACACTGTTATCAACCTCCTGGCTCCACACTCTACTCGCAGCATTCCACTCCTCCCAGTCC
This sequence comes from Chrysemys picta bellii, assembly GCF_011386835.1. Taxonomy (NCBI): domain Eukaryota; kingdom Metazoa; phylum Chordata; order Testudines; family Emydidae; genus Chrysemys; species Chrysemys picta. Next base: position 33,106,229 of record NC_088795.1, on the reverse strand, counting down.
ACCACTGTGAACTTCCACTACCCACTGCACTTAACACCCATCCCTCTGCAGTTTGGCCCTGCTGCATTGTACTCCAAAGGAGAAGGTTGAGTATGATCCCTGGACATACACAAATCTGTAGCTGTCCCGGGACCCCTCCTCCTCTTGAGACCTTCCCTTCCCCCATCACCTCCCTGCTGATGATTTTCGTTTGACTCTCTCCTCCGGTTGTTGTCTTTCAATAAAAGAATTGTGTTGGTTTGAAAGCAATCTTTATTCTATTAAGTGAAAGCAAAAAGAGCCCTGCAAAGCAACATACAATTATGTTAAGGTCCCTTCTTGCATCATGTGCTCCAATCACCTCCTAGCATTACAAGCACTGCAATCCTGAGCATAGCAACAAATATTAGAGGCTTTCAGCTTCAAATTGCTGCCTCAAAGCATCCCTGATCCCTATGGCGCCGTGCTGTGCCCTTCTAGTAGCCCTGGTTTCTGGCTGTTCAAACTCAGCCTCCAGGTGCTGAGCCTCTGCGGTCCAGCCCTGAGTGAAGCTTTCACCCTTCCCTTCACATATATTCTGGAGCGTACAGCACGCGGCTATAAGCATAGGAATATTGTCATCGGCCATGTCCAGCTTTCCATACAGGCATCGCCAGCGGGCTTTTAAACGGCCAAATGCACACTCTACAGTCATTCTGCACTTGCTCAGTCTTTTGTTGAACTGCTCCTTGCTGCTGTCAAGTTGCTCTGTGTACGGCTTCATGAGCCATGGCATTAAGGGGTAGGGGGTGTCTCCCAGGATCACAATGGGCATTTTGACTTCCCCTATAGTGATCTTCTGGTCAGGGAAGAAAGCCCTTCCTTGCAGCTTCTTGAACAGGCCAGTGTTCCGAAAGATGCGTGTGTCATGCACCTTTCCGGACCAGCCTGCATTAATGTCTGTGAAATGTCCACGGTGATCCACAAGCGCTTGGAGAACCATTGAGAAATACCCCTTGCGATTAATGTACTCAGTGGCTAGGTGGTTTGGTGCCAGAATTGGAATGTACATGCCATCGATCGCCCCTCCACAGTTAGGGAAGCCCATTTGTGCAAAGCCATCCACAATGTCACGCACGTTGCCCAGAATTACGGTCTTTTGGAGCAGGATGCGATTAATGGCCCTGCACGCTTCCATCAACACGACTCCCAACAGTTGACTTTCCCACTCTGAATTGGTTAGCGACCGATTGGTAGCAATCTGGAGTAGCCAGCTTCCACAGTGCAATCACCACGCGCTTCTCCACCGGCAGGGCATTTCTCATTCTCATCTCCTTGCGCCGCAGGGCTGGGGCAAGCTCATCACACAGTCCTATGAATGTGGTTTTTCTCATGGGAAAGTTCTGCAGCCACTGCTAGTCGTCTCAGACATGCATCACGATGTGATCCCACCACTCTGTGCTTGTTTCCTGAGCCCAAAAGCAGTGTTCCACTGTGGTCAGCACCTCCACGAATGCCACAAGTAATCTCGTGTCGTAGCTAGTATGTGTGGCGAGATCAATGTCACACTCCTCTTGCCTTTGTAGTTTAAGGAATAACTCTACCCTCACTTGTGACATGTTGGTCAGTGTGAGCAGCATACTAGTCAACAGTTTGGGATCCATTCCTGCAGCCTGAAAGAGGTAGGGCAGGGCGTGCAGTACACAAACCGTTGAAAGATGGTGCCAAATGCGGACGGAAGCACAGAGATTGCTGAGATGCAAAGCAATGCATCATGGGGCATTGGGACAGAACCCAGGATGCCCCGCAATCCCTTCTGCCTTCCCCCCAAGTCTTAGCGGCAAAAGAGAAAGAGGTGCTTTGTGGGATAGCTGCCCAGAGTGCACCGCTCCGAATAGTGCTGCAAGTGTGAGCACGCTATTGCGCGGGCAGCTGTCAGTGTGAACACACAACAGCGGTTTTCCTTTAGCGCTCTCTGAGCGGCGCTGTAACTGCTGGTGCTGTAACTTTGCAAGTGTAGACTTACTGGAGTGGGAGGAGGCTACTGGCAAAGCATTGTCTGTCAGGGCCCTTTTCGTTTGGTATATTCTCACCCCCACATCTCTAAGGGCCAAGACAGCCTGAATCTGTAGGCGTTCCAGGTGCAATGCAAAGCCCATCTGTTTGAATGGGCATTGGCTGAGTGCTGACCCAGTGGGATTTCTGTTTAGTGTGAAAATGCAGTCATGGTTTTAAGCTGTAATGGTCAGATGACCAGGGATAAAAGAAATTGTGGGAGGAAGGAGAGGTGCTGCTTCTTTGGATGACTGTATTTCCTAACTCCTGTGGTGGTTGGTTATTTCAATTAATTAATTAATTAAAATAAATGTATATATCAATGTTACCTTGAGCTTTAAATGAACTCTCTGATGTGGAGTTCTTAAAGGCTGAAATTGAAAAAAGTAAATAAAACAATAATTTACCCTACTTGCAAACAGTTTGGATCACTCTTGGGTGTGGACACAAGATGTGGCGTTATAGTTTTAGGGGGAAGAAACTGTAGTTATCATGGGAAATTTCCCTAGCGTAAATAAAACTTGGGTGAAAGGTTTGATAATGACAAAGAAAAAAACATCGACCAAGGAGCCCAGTCAAGCAGCACATTTGGAATGCAGCCTGCTATATCATGTCCACTCTTTGGGTAATAAGAGGTTGATGCCCTTGCTCTCCACATCTCTACACCATTATGCACCAGTCTTGATCAGCCTTAGTGGTAATCTTCAAACAGGTGTCAAAGTTAGACTCAGGACTCACCGTTTGTCAGACCACTCTGTTTTATTAGCACAGCTGTCTGCTAATACATTCAGAGAATGTGAGCCCTCCCATGCAAGACCCAAACAGTCTTATTTATACAGATAAAAGGGCGCGAACTAAACAAAGGGACAAAGAGAGCAAAATTGTAAAATTTACCTGGGGCACAACATGCATATCCTACTTCCTTACTAACTCTTATCGATCTAAGGCTAATACTTCACCAATCGCCCTTAAGTGGAGCAATTGTTCTATCTTAATGTCTGCTTTCCTGATACCTGGATCGCAGCATTTCTCATTTCTACTTAAAGGCACATACAGCATTCTTTAATTCATTCTATTTCTTTAATATAATTCATTTCACTTTCACACAGGCTAGTAGACTCCTTTTCTGTCTGCTGGGTGAGTTGCATGTTATGTCTGCTGAGAGCACCAAGTATTTCATAGACATGACCTGGATTAGTCTAATGTTTTCGATATTATCTTGCAAGTGTGAAAGTCATGTTGTTATGCTGCTTTAGTCATATAAATGAGCTAAGATAAGTTTTTAATCGCTGGTCCCTCTGACAAAAATTGGAATGGAAAGAGATAAATAAACCACAAAGCTGTAAAAGAGGGGAAAGTTTTTTATTTTTAAATACAATATGCAAGTCAAAAACTTTGTCAAATAACTTTTTTTTAATATAACTTGTTATAGTTGTAGTACAACTTCATTGTAACACAAACGCACTAAACCAGGCAAGACTTCATTTTAAACTGTTATAGTTTGCAGACCATTTCTCTGGCTCCCAGTAACCCATAAACAGCTTTTCCAGACAGTTGCAGTAAGGACTTATTCTTAGCTGCCTACATGACCACCTTTCCAGGAAGCTGCCTCAATAATGAAATCTTTGTCCCTCAGTTTTGTTGTTGAGAAAGAGGTGGGATAAAGGCCAGAGTAGGAGGATTAAGGTCTATGGGAACAGAATGCTAGAAAAAGACTATTAGGGGAAGTCATGTGCCTCAAGAGGATGGACTGATAGCTCTGCTGATTTAGGACTAGAAATACACCACCAGGATTGATTCAAGTCTCACTGCTGGTTCCAAATATAAATATGGCAAATTCTAAGAACCTAGGTAAGCAGACTTGGAGGAAAACCAGAAGTAAAAATACTGATTTCTGTCAGGATTCACAGGATGAAATTGGCCCCTTATTGCCTGTCTAGGCTCCAGGCAGAGAGTTGGAAGGGCTGTTTCAGAAAAACCTTGAAGCTGCACTACAAAAAGATGGGATTTTCAAAACTGTCAAGTGACTTAGGATCAGAAGACTCTCCATGGGACGTGCTCCTAAGGTGCATCATCGCTTTTGAAAATCCTACTAAAAGTCTATAAGAGATGCAAAAAAGTTTAAGGCTATCTCTGTGTACAAAACAATACATGATTTTAGAGGATTTCAGAGGGTTCTACAGATGATAAGCTCCCTCTGTTTTACTTGTTTGGACAGCACAATGGAAACCTAATTCTTGTTGGATCCCATAGATCATGAGTCGGCATCCTTTCAGAAGTGGAGTGCCAAGTCTTCATTTATTCACTGTAATTTAAGTTTTCATGTGCCAGTAATACACTTTACATTTACAGGGGCCGGCAGATGGAACCCCATACTGGCAGTGGCTGAGCGGGCCGGCGGCTGCTGTCGGCCCGGGGTTCCATCCATCCAGGCCGGCAGTGGGCTGAGCGGGGCCGGCGGTCGGGACCCCAGGCCGCTCAGCCCGCTGCCAGTCTGGGGTTCCGTCCGCCGGCCCCTGCCAGGTGGTAGTCGAAGTCTGGAACGAGAAAGTAGCAGTGCAATAAGCAGCTTCTTATTGTAGACTGTGGAGCTCCTATTCATATAGCCTCTCTGGCTCAATTTTCCTTCATCTGCTTAAAAATATTTGAGGGGTGTGTGAGAGAGTGACTGAATATAAATAGAGGAAGCTGATGGAGTTTAACATAATTTTTCTCCCATTTCTTAAAGTGATGCATGTTGAATAATGAATTGGTCTAACATTTTTTTGTTTTTGATTTGTTTAGGGCTGTCTGGGGCTGGAAAGACCACAGTTAGCATGGCATTGGAGGAGTATTTAGTGTGCCATGATATTCCGTGCTACACGTTGGATGGTGACAATATTCGCCAAGGCCTTAATAAGAATCTGGGCTTCAGTCCGGAAGACAGGGAAGAAAATGTCCGGCGTATTGCTGAGGTTGCTAAGTTGTTTGCAGATGCTGGTCTGGTGTGCATCGCTAGTTTTATCTCTCCTTATACCCAGGTAAGCATACTGCCCTGATACATATTTATGGTGCTACAGGATGCAATAGTTTTGCTGTGCCACGAATATGTTCATATCACCAGTCTCCCTGGAGAAAACACATGTAAAATATAAGTTAGTGTCACTTAAGGAAAATTTTTGAGCTCTAGGAATCCTCCATTTAGCTTCTCTCCAGTTGATAAATATAATTTAAAATTTTAGTATGTAAGCTTGAATTTCCTTTGAGTTGCCTTAGAGATACAACTGTAGGTGACATCTCATGAATTTCCTAGACAAGTTGAACTTCTTTCAGTATTAGTGCAGTCCCTGCTTCTACTAAATTTAAAATGGTAGCTGTCTTTCAGTGTAATTTTGTCACAGCTGAGAGATACAATTTGGTATTAGGACAAGGGGGGAAAGGAGAAAAGACAAACCAAAATTTCAGTGTTTTTTTCACTTGTCCAGGTTAGAGCCATCTGGATTTCTTTGTTTTTTAAATACCAAGAAGGTGGAGAATATGCTTCATCTGGAAAACATAATTAGACTGTTAAAACCTCTCCCCCCCCCCCACCCCCCCAAAATATACAGCATGGTCTTTACTTGCCTAAATTGTGCAAGAAAAATATGCAGTTGAGCTTGCAAAATGGCTAACTGTGTTCGACTTGTTCAATTTGTTGTTGTATGCAGTTTTGAATGTGTATTTAGATGTGGCTTTTTGGAAATACAGCCTAAATGTGTGTGTACATTTTGTACTGTTAAGCATTTTTCATTATGTGTGTGGAGATGTACTACTCAGTGAACGAAGGGGAGAGAGTTGGCGAATGGACACCAGGGAGCATCTTTTAAAATAGTTTTTATGCATGAGGTCTATAGTATGACAGTTTCAAAGTGAGAATTACCTCAGTATTTCTTTGGGTATTGTGGTGCAAACTATTCTTTAAAGAATAGTTTGGAGAGTTCAGGATTCTGCAGCAGGCCAGAAGTTCTAGAGATGAGAAAAATATACAACAGTGCATATCCAACAAGTGTATTTGGTTAGGGATCAAGAAATCTACATTTAATATTTTAATGAATTGCTTTTTTAATGATGGCTAATGATTGGGAATTTTGTGACTAATAGTACCTGGCTCTTTGAGCTGTGGTCCAAGTGTAGTATCTGCTCTGAGCAGGACCATGTTTGTAAAATGTGTATGTGGTATTTGGGTCTGCACAAGCCTAGTCAGGTTGATGCGTGCAGAAGGAAGTTTGTGTTCAGTGGAAACCCCCCCAAAAAGGGGAGTGGGGGTGGGGGATTGAGAAGAGTTGAAGGATTCATGGGCAGTAAGCCACATCCCTTCATGGCGTCAATGAGATGGGGTAGATGTATTATTCTCAATGGGGGGGTAACGCCTAATATTTGGGGGTGGGGGAGAATAGGAAATAGAATATCCCATTGTACATATGACTTGGGTATAAAAAATCCAGTTCTGTATAAACTACCTCTGAATTTGGTGTCAATTTTACTATGCAGAAAGCAGCAGACCCACTAATCATATGTACTTTGTACTTTATGAAAGGAACATATCTATTCCCCCCCCCCCTTTTGTGATCGCAATCATAGAATATCAAGGTTGGAAGGGACCTCAGGAGATCATCTAGTCCAACCCCCTGCTCAAAGAAGGACCAATTCCCAGACAGATTTTTGCCCCAGATCCCTAAATTGCCCCCTCAAGGATTGAACTCACAGCCCTGGGTTTAGCAGGCCAATGCTCAAACCACTGAGCTATCCCTCCTCCCTTATCTTAAATAAGCTAATGTCCTACAAATATTCTTCTTTATTTATTTTTTTCTGATTCAAAATTCTATTTAAAATCTGTTGTTTCTTTCCCCCTTCCGCCCTCCCTGTTCAGGATCGGAGCAATGCCAGGCAGATTCATGAAGGTTCAAGTTTGCCTTTTTTTGAAGTATTCGTGGATGCTCCACTGCATGTCTGTGAAAAGAGAGATGTCAAAGGACTCTACAAAAAAGCCCGGGCTGGAGAAATTAAAGGTGAATCTAAGTATAGTCACATCTTTTCCATGCTAAACTTTGATGTTGTAATGATTGGCTCTATAGACAAATAAATAAATGGCACACTCCAGGCCACATTTCATTAAGGTGCATTTTGGTCCAGTGAATAGACACTGGGCTTAGACTAAAAAACCTGATTTCTATTCCCTGCTCTGCCGTAAGCCTGCTCTGTAACCTTGGGCAAGTTGCTTTGTCTCTCTGTGACTGTTTCCCCTCCCACCCTTTACCTGTCTTCTCTATTTAGATTATAAGCTCCTTGGAGCAGGAGCAGTTTTTCCACTCTGTATTTGTACAGTGCCAACCACCGTGGGGCCCTGATCTAGTTTCCATGTGTACTGTAATGTTCATAATGGCCTGCCAAAAAAGTAATGGAAAAGAAGTACATTCACAGTCCTTCCTTCTGTAAAGCTGCATCGTGAAGAACGCTTTTACAAATTTATTTTTGTGGTGCTGAAGAAGCTATGGTTGTGTGCTGATGCCCTGTTGCATTTTAATACCACAAATAAGCCCCACTAGAAAAAATTTACAAAGCTGGAAATCATATCCTAATGGATTGGAATCAGTCAGCAATTTTGTTTAAGGATAACCGCATAGAAGTGCCTTTTTGCTGGATAGTAGTCCTGCAACTTGTAGTGGTTAGCAATAGTCATTCTGCCTGTATTTGGAAGCAAAACAGTGTTGTACAGTATCTGCTTCAGCTACTCGATCTCATAGACTTTAAGGGCAGAAGGGACCATCATGATCGTCTAGTCTGACCTCCTGCACGTTGCAGGCCACAAAACCTGCAATAGACCCATAACCTCTTGCTGAGTTACTGAAATCTTGATTTAAATACTTCAAGTTACAGAGAATCCACCATCTTTTTCTCTAGAGAAGATGAAGCTATCGAATCAAAGACTGCTTAATGCATATCTGGATTTCCGTGGAGGTGATTGTGGGATTGCCTCCCTGGATGAGAGGCATGATAGCATGATTGGTTAGAAGCTCCTCTGTTTCAGACTAGCATGTTAAGTAGAAAGGGCAGAGAAAATTATATGGCGTCTGATTTGGGATGTAAATACAGTCTTTAGGCCTGTAATAGCCATGTATAGCAGGCTTTATTAGCTCACTTAACTACTTCAGCTCTATTAGCCATACCAATGTGCCAGAAAAACCACTGTGATGTTTTGCCCTTTAGAGTTCTGCCTGTTGAATCAAAAACTCGTTAACCAGTCTTGCGTGCAGATAAGCAAAATATGTAAAGATTATTTAACAATGCATTCCATATCAAAGCAATTACAGTAAGGACAGCCAAAAGGGTGTCTAACTAGTAACTCAAGATTGTTGCACATTGTGCTTTTGCTTCTTTCTTCCTCATCCATGGTATATTCTGTTACTTACTGTAGAAGGGTGCATTTAGAAAGGTAATAAAGGGTCTCATTTTAAAAAAAATAAGCCATACAAAATTGTGTCAAAGAAGTTAAAACTACATACTCTGCCATACTGTGTGTCTGCCTACAGCCAAGCAGCTACAGTCGAATAATATAAGAACCAGTCTGAAGTATGGAGGAATTTTCAGTTCTGTCTTCTGTCATGCAGGTTTTACTGGCATTGACTCGGAGTATGAAAAGCCTGAGGCCCCAGAACTAGTGCTGAAAACTGATTCCTGTGACGTGAATGATTGCATTCAACAAGTAGTGGAACTTCTTCAAGAAAGGGTAAGGAGATGTGGTGGTGTCTTCTGATATTGATTTAAATTTTGATTTAAACTTATCTCCAAATTCAAATTCTTTTAAAAATAAGTTTTATAAAACTAAAGAGCAATAAATTTTTTCCCCACAATTAAAAAAAAAAACCCCACTGTAAACATTTGTCTTTAAAAACACCCTGCTGCGTCTTAAAAACAAATGTCGTAGCAGTAAGAACCTGAAAATGGAAATACACTGCAAACAAAAATGAAACTTAATTATTTTCATTGTCCAAGCTGAGAGACGCAAAAAGTGAGGAGCTCTGATGCCTCACAACTTTTTCATCGGTAATATCATGGTAAAGTGCATATAGCAACTTTATATATAAAGTTATGAACATAAACTGAAATCATGGCTGAAGAGTATCTCCCAGTTAAGTCTGGGGAGTGGTTAAACCAGTTTCTCAAAGACAAAGGGCAAGTTGATGCCCCAGCCAAGTGTCCACAAAGCAAATGAGCCATTACCTACAAAGTAGCCATTATTTACAAAAAAAGTGGGGCAGGGACAAAGATTTGCATCTTAGCACAGAAACAGCATGGAGATTTTTTCCTCCTGAGACTGGGCAGTCTCCTAGTTTTCGACTGGAAAAGCTTTTAAAAGAGGAACAGGGGCAAACACCCCAAGGGACCCCTCTGCCCCCCATCTGCCTCTGGCATGGCACCTAAAAAGACATAGGAAAACAGCCATTGGACTCTGGAGGGGATGGGAGGGGGTGTGGGTCCTGACCTGAAGAGTTTGGTTAGTAATCTTGCTGGAAGCGTGTGGTGAGAAATTTTGCTTGAATCTAATATACTTTGGTAGGCACCAGTAAGCGTTTTATCTTGATGTTTCGTGTAACCATTTCTGACTTTTATGCCTCATTACATGTACTCACTTAAAATCTCTCTCTTTATAGTTAATATACTTGTTTTATCTAATCCAGTGTGTTTAAGTTGAGGGTCTGGGTAACTATTTAAGTTAATAAGATGGTACATTATTCCCTTAAAAGAATAATTGACTTAATACATTTGAACAGTCCGAGAGAGAGCTGGGCAGTACAGGACATACATTTTGGGGGAGGGGAAGGGGAATCTGGGACTGGGGGTGTGATGTGGTTACCCTGCAGTATAACCAAGGATGGTGAGAGCCAGAGTGTAACTGGCAGGCTGCAGTTACACACAGGATGTGACTTGCTGTGTTGGAATGACCAAGGTGGGAGCTACTTCAGCAAGCCATTGTAAGGCACCCAAGGTCGCAGAGCAAGGGTGACACAGCCCCTCACTGGTCTGAATTTTACCCCAGTATGTCACATAAAGCCACCCCTGTGACCGTAGCGTCTGAGCACCTCACAGTATTTAATGTATTTATCCTTGCAGCACCTCTGTAAGGTAGGGGCAGTGTTGTTATCTTTATTTTACAGAGTCTCTGTGTCTCAGATCCCCAAGTGACTGTGGCAGAGCAAGGAATTAAACCTAGGTCTCCAGAGTGCCAGGGTAGCACCCTAACCATAGGCCATCATGTTCTGAATATTTTCATACAGGGAAGCATTACTTGCCATATATAGGATGCTAGTAATAACTTGATCACAGGATCTCTTGCACTTCCTAGTAGGAAAAGCCATCTGTGTTCTTAAAACTTCATAATTCAAGAGAGACGCAGCATGTGAGCCCATGTAACGAGCCTCCAGTTCTTTGCTTAGGGCATTGGGTCTGCTATGCTGAATACGATTTGGCGTTTGTCTCAATTAAACAGGTTTACCTTGCCCCTAGCTTAGGCCATACTTTAGCACTTGCTAAGAAGAGTGAGAGTGAATAGCTATTCAGGGAAGGGCATGGGAGATGTTCTTGCCATTCCTTCCCTGAAGGACGAAGAGGGTGAATCCATAAGGGATGTGAGTGTTGCTGTGCCGGAGACTGTCTACACTACATCATTTACAGTGGCGCATCAGTAGTGCTTCTGGTGAAGACCCTCTTAGCTGATGGGACAGAACTCTTCCATTGGCTTAACTCCTGCCTCCACGAGAGGCGGTAGCTATGTTGGCAGAAGAACGTCTCCCATTCACATAGCGCTGTCTACACCCGCGCTTAGGTCAGTATAATGTATGTCACTCAGGGGCGTGGATTATTCACACCCCTGAGTGATGTAAGTTATACTGAAGTAATTTGTAGTGTAGACATAGCCCTAGTCTCAAGTGAATTATGTCTTCTTTAAGAATCTATTAGGAGTAGTATTTTACCTGTAATAAGCATGTGGATTTTCTTCTTGAGCAATCCTTTAGGACAGGCAGAGGAAAAGCAGCAGAGGGAAGACAGGATTAAAAAAATTGATTTTGTTTAAAATAGCTATGGAGCAATCCTTATGCAAAATGTTAGTATTTCTTGAATTTCAGATGACCAATTTTTTGAATGGAAACAAGCAACTTTGATGTCTTCCTGAAATCTGTGCTAAATGCATACATAATTCTCTTGACTCCACCACCTCAGCCAAGCTTCACAATCATCATTGCAGTGTATAGTACTAAATTGTTTGTTTAAAACTTATACTGTGTATATGTGTGTGTGTGTGTGTGTGTGTACACACACACACACACGCACATGTCTTTTGTATAGCGAAAATTTTTTCCCTGGAACGTAACCCCCCCCATTTACATTAATTCTTATAGGGAAATTGGATTCACTTAACATTGTTTCGCTTAAAGTCGCATTTTTCAGGAACATAACTACAACGTTAAGCAAGGAGTTACTGTACAGGTACAGTCCTCCACTAGGCATGGAGAGCCACAAATAGGAGTCGAACAGGGGTTCTCAAACTGGAGGTCAGGACCCCTCGGGGGTCATGAGGTTATTATCTGGGAGGTCGTGAGCTGTCAGCCTCCACCCAAACCCCGCTTTGCCTCCAGCATTTATTGGTGTTATAAATTAAAAACACTTGTTTATATATTTAAAGGGGTGGGGGGGTCGCACTTAGAGGCTTGCTATGTGAAAGGGGTCACCAGTACAATAGTTTGAGAACCACTGAAGTAGAAGGAGAAGATGAGTTTCAGTGGGGAGTTTCAGACTAAGAGTTGAATTGTGGAGATGCACAAAAAGATGGAAGGTAGTAGTGAAATAGCAGAAGATGTTAGTTCTTGCTGGGTTTGGTTCATATTCTCTTTGGTGATATAGCTATAGTAACTGAAGAAATAGCATCCGTGGGATTCAGGAAGGAGAGTTGATGAGAAATTGACTCTGAAATGGGACTGTGTGCATGTAGAGGGGGAAGAAGATACAAAATACATCCCCAGGGGCTCCTGGGAGAAAAGGAGTGAGGGAGACTAGAGAATAAGGAAGTACGGGAGAGAAGTGAGAAATCAAAGGGGGTTTTGAAGAAACCTTACTGGAAATCAGAAGAGAGGAGGGAAAGAAAGGACTTAGGACACAGATGAAATGTAGGAATTTGGGTTTCTTTTGGTTATGGGCTTGTAGGGCTCAGGCTAAGGGGCTATTTAATTGTGGTTTAGATGTTCCGGCTCAGGCTTCCATCCGAGATCTGGGTCCTAGAGCCCAGGCTCCAGCCAGAGTCCAAACATGTACACCACAATTAAATAGTGCCTGAGACAGCTACCATGGGCTAGCTGCAGGTGTTTAACTGCAGTGTAGACATACCTGAAGGGTGCTTAATTTTACCAGCGATATTGTTGCTAGCTATTTTTCTTTTGTTTATTGTTTAGGGCTAATTATTTTCCATTCCCTTCATTTGCTTAGTTACACATGGTCCCATAATCTGTTCTGAGGAAATTCTCCTAGCTGGCACACTTTCCAGGATGTGACATCCTAGATTCTGTCAGTCTTAAAAAACACATTGTGTATGAAACACCATCCCCTGTAGTGTTTTATACATTTCACAACAAAGAACAGCTATTAAGACAAAATCAATCAAATAAGATCCAAGCACTATGTCAGCGCTATGCCAAAAGCCTTGACAAATAAAAAAGGTATTAGCCTTTATTTAAAAAAACACCTCCCTCCCCCCCCCAAAAAAAATCCAAACAAACAAACTTATGGTAGCTGTGAGGTTCAGGATATTGCAATAACTGTGAACTAAGAAAACCAAGATATGGGCAGAGTCTGAATCACAAGAGCCTTCAGAACTCAAAGCCCCATACTCTCCATTCCACTTGTGTCAAAAGCTCAGCAAGATACTTGCGTCTGGGTCTCCTTTAAACAAAAATGTGTAAGTCAGTATACATGCCAAGAGATTGCCTACTTTGTATTGGCTATAAGTAGGAAGAATTCCTCTCTTCCTATATTCGGCATTGATAAAGTGCTGTCACACTTGAAATGAGCTCTGGTTTTGCGTAGCCTGAAATAGTGTTTTATAGAAATATAGCTTCTGTGTCTGAAAGACATGCATTTATGGTTGTCTATTCAGCAAACCAGAGGAAAAGCTTCTGTCTCTAGCAACATCCGTGAGATGGTTAAAAAATGGCTTTGTGTCTCCTGTAATCTAAGTTTGGTTTTATCATATTACTGTAAAATTAGAGTAACTTCATTAAATTGACTGGAGTGGCTCCTGATCTGTAGAGTTGTAACAGAGCAGAATTTGGAGCTATATCTTCTGGCTTTTTTTTGTCTTTTGGCAAAATACTCTTGTCTTCTATGCTTTTCTGTATTTTATCTAGTTTTGGTGATAGTTACTTTCTTATAATTTACACAATCTGTGGTGCCTAGAACCTCATTGCTACTCATCAGCCAGTTTCTCAGTGGTGTTTCTAAAAAGAAGCTATTTGTCAGTAGGTCTCCCTCAAATTTCGTATTGATCATAGTTTCACCTCCTCTGAGTCAGCAATACCATGCAGTCAAGTATCAGAGGGGTAGCCGTGTTAGTCTGAATCTGTAAAAAGCAACAGAGGGTCCTGTGGCACCTTTAAGACTAATACAAGTATTAGGATCATAAGCTTTCGTGGGTAAGAACCTCACTTCTTCAGATGACTTGCATCTGAAGAAGTGAGGTTCTTACCCACAAAAGCTTATGCTCCCAATACTTCTGTTAGTCTTAAAGGTGCCACAATACCATGCAGGACATACACTGCCCATCCTATAAACGATAACCAGTAATCTGCCAGTATATAAAATGTATAAAATACACGTTTAAATTGCAGTGGTGTCACTGAGTCTTCTGCTGGGAAAGGATGATATTAGGCCACGCTTTGGGCAGTGACCACCTCTTTCAGCAAAATAAAGGACAACTATGTGTGGCATTCCAGGGGTTAATTTTGATTAAAGAATATGTAATTTAATATATTTTTAGTTAGACAGTAATATAGTGGTATTAAGAAATAGGTGACGGAGGGTTAATATTGAAATTGAAACAAAGGCCAAGGAAACCTCTGGGTGAATTCTTAGAGTTCAAATTAGGGTTGGTTCTATTCTCATGCAGTGCACTCCTTTTAGAAGAATCACATACATCCCAGATGATTCAATTCTTATAAGTGGTTGATTTTTACAATGGGAATTGCAAAGTGTGGATGAAATCAACTTGTTTTAGACCACCATTTTTTTAAATTCAATTGAGAAATATCTCATTTACCGTAAGTAACTTCTTTAGACTTTAAACATATTAAACATGGAACAGAACCATACCAACATTCTAACTGAGCAAAATGCTGCTATTATTATCATCATCACCACCACCACCACCACCACCACCAAATCATTTAGCTGATTCTTTTATTCAAAGCAATTATTAATACTGTACAGCATGTTATAACTCTGCAGAAAAGGAATTAGTAGAGCTATATAGCTCTTAAGGTAAAGATCCAAAGATATACATTTTAAAAATTGCTCAAATAAACTGCAACAAACTTAACATATGAATGTGCACGGCACTGACTTCTGTAGCATAAATACAAATGTGAAACAACAAAAAGAGTGTTTAACAGTATTGACTCATATTAATATTTATTTTGGAGTGTCACAATCTTTTGTCACTGTGAATGCACAGTGTGGGGTAAAAAAATACAGGAGAAGGATTATTATAGATTCATAGATTCATAGATTCTAGGACTGGAAGGGACCTCGAGAGGTCATCGAGTCCAGTCCCCTGCCCGCATGGCAGGACCAAATACTGTCTAGACCATCCCTGATAGACATTTATCTAACCTACTCTTAAATATCTCCAGAGACGGAGATTCCACAACCTCCCTAGGCAATTTGTTCCAGTGTTTAACCACCCTGACAGTTAGGAACTTTTTCCTAATGTCCAACCTAGACCTCCCTTGCTGCAGTTTAAACCCATTGTTTCTGGTTCTATCCTTAGAGGCTAAGGTGAACAAGTTTTTTCCCTCCTCCTTATGATACCCTTTTAGATACCTGAAAACTGCTATCATGTCCCCTCTCAGTCTTCTCTTTTCCAAACTAAACAAACCCAATTCTTTCAGCCTTCCTTCATAGGTCATGTTCTCAAGACCTTTAATCATTCTTGTTGCTCTTCTTTGGACCCTTTCCAATTTCTCCACATCTTTTTTAAAATGCGGCGCCCAGAACTGGACACAATACTCCAGCTGAGGCCTAACCAGAGCAGAGTAGAGCGGAAGAATGACTTCTCGTGTCTTGCTCACAACACATCTGTTAATACATCCCAGAATCATGTTTGCTTTTTTTGCAACAGCATCACACTGTTGACTCATATTTAGCTTGTGGTCCACTATAACCCCTAGATCCCTTTCTGCCGTACTCCTTCCTAGACAGTCTCTTCCCATTCTGTATGTGTGAAATTGATTTTTCCTTCCTAAGTGGAGCACTTTGCATTTGTCTTTGTTAAACTTCATCCTGTTTAACTCAGACCATTTCTCCAATTTGTCCAGATCATTTTGAATTATGACCCTGTCCTCCAAAGTAGTTGCAATCCCTCCCAGTTTGGTATCATCCGCAAACTTAATAAGCGTACTTTCTATGCCAATATCTAAGTCGTTGATGAAGATATTGAACAGAGCCGGTCCCAAAACAGACCCCTGCGGTACCCCACTCGTTACGCCTTTCCAGCAGGATTGGGAACCATTAATAACAACTCTCTGTACGGTTATCCAGCCAGTTATGCATCCACCTTATAGTAGCCCCATCTAAATTGTATTTGCCTAGTTTATCGATAAGAATATCATGCGAGACCGTATCAAATGCCTTACTGAAGTCTAGGTATACCACATCCACAGCTTCACCCTTATCCACAAGGCTCGTTATCCTATCAAAGAAAGCTATCAGATTGGTTTTAAATGATTTGTTCTTCACAAATCCATGCTGGCTGTTCCCTATCACTTTACCACCTTCCAAGTGTTTGCAGATGATTTCCTTAATTACTTGCTCCATTATCTTCCCTGGCACAGAAGTTAAACTAACTGGTCTGTAGTTTCCTGGGTTGTTTTTATTTCCCTTTTTATAGATGGGCACTATATTTGCCCTTTTCCAGTCTTCTGGAATCTCTCCCGTCTCCCATGACTTTCCAAAGATAATAGCTAGAGGCTCAGATACCTCCTCTATTAGCTCCTTGAGTATTCTAGGATGCATTTCATCAGGCCCGGGTGACTTGCAGGCATCTAACTTTTCTAAGTGATTTTTAACTTGTTCTTTTTTTATTTTATCCGCTAAACCTACCCCCTTCCCATTAGTATTCACTATGTTAGGCATTCCTTCAGACTTCTCGGTGAAGACCGAAACAAAGAAGTCATTAAGCATCTCTGCCATTTCCAAGTTTCCTGTTACTGCTTCTCCCTCTTCACTAAGCAGTGGGCCTACCCTGTCTTTGGTCTTCCTCTTGCTTCTAATGTATTGATAAAAAGTCTTCTTGTTTCCTTTTATTCCCGTAGCTAGTTTGAGCTCATTTTGTGCCTTTGCCTTTCTAATCTTGCCCCTGCATTCCTGTGTTGTTTGCCTATATTCATCCTTTGTAATCTGTCCTAGTTTCCATTTTTTATATGACTCCTTTTTATTTTTTAGATCGTGCAAGATCTCGTGGTTAAGCCAAGGTGGTCTTTTGCCACATTTTCTATCTTTCCTAACCAGCGGAATAGCTTGCTTTTGGGCCCTTAATAGTGTCCCTTTGAAAAACTGCCAACTCTCCTCAGTTGTTTTTCCTCTCAATCTTGATTCCCATGGGACCTTACCTATCAGCTCTCTGAGCTTCCCAAAATCTGCCTTCCTGAAATCCATTGTCTCTATTTTGCTGTTCTCCCTTCTACCCTTCCTTAGAATTGCAAACTCTATGATTTCATGATCACTTTCACCCAGGCTGCCTTCTACTTTCACATTCTCAACGAGTTCCTCCCTATTTGTTAAAATCAAGTCTAGAACAGCTTCCCCCCTAGTAGCTTTTTCAACCTTCTGAAATAAAAAGTTGTCTCCAATGCAGTCCAAGAATTTGTTGGATAGTCTGTGCCCCGGTGTGTTATTTTCCCAACATATATCCGGATAGTTGAAGTCCCCCATCACCACCAAATCTTGGGCTTTGGATGATTTTGTCAGTTGCTTGAAAAAAGCCTCATCCACCTCTTCCACCTGGTTAGGTGGCCTGTAGTAGACTCCTAGCATGACATCTCCCTTGTTTTTTGCCCCTTTTAGCCTAACCCAGAGACTCTCAACACTTTCGTCTCCTATGTCCATCTCTACCTCAGTCCAAGTGTGTACATTTTTAATATATAAGGCAACACCACCTCCCTTTTTCCCCTGTCTATCCTTCCTGAGCAAGCTGTACCCATCCACACCAACATTCCAATCGTGTGTATTATCCCACCAAGTTTCAGTGATGCCAACAATGTCATAGTTGTATTTATTTATTAGCACTTCCAGTTCTTCCTGCTTATTCCCCATACTTCTCGCATTTGTATATAGGCATCTAAGATACTGGTTTGATCTTTCCTCCCAGTTTTGTCCTGACCCTCCTTTCTCTCTGCCAATATAGCCCACACTCCCTCTCGTTTCCGACCCATCTCCCCGGTCTCCATGTTCTCCACTTACCTGTGGGCTTTGCTCACCTGTCCCCGTCAAACCTAGTTTAAAGCCCTCCTCACTAGGTTAGCCAGTCTGTGTCCGAATAGGGTCTTTCCTCTCCTCGAAAGGTGAACGCCATCTCTGCCTAGCAGTCCTTCCTCGAATAGCATCCCGTGGTCTAGGAAGCCAAAGCCCTTTTGGCGACACCATCTTCGCAGCCAGGCATTCACCTCCATGATGCATCTGTCTCTGCCCGGGCCCCTACCTTTGACAGGAAGAATTGAAGAGAATACCACCTGCGCTCCAAACTCCTTCACCCGTACTCCCAGAGCCCTGTAGTCACTCTTGATCTGCTCAGTGTCACACCGCGCAGTATCATTTGTGCCCAGATGGATGAGTAGCATGGGGTAGTAGTCAGAGGGCTGGATAATCCTCGACAATGCCTCCGTAACGTCTTGGATACGGGCCCCCGGCAGGCAGCATACCTCCCGAGATGAAATGTCAGGGCGACAGATGGGCGCCTCCGTCCCCCTCAGCAGAGAGTCTCCGACCACCACTACCCTACGTTTCCTATTCGCAGTGGTGGCAGCAGACTCTCCAGCCTTAGGGGTACGAGGCTTCTCCTCCTTTACTGTAGGGAGTGATTCCTTCTTTCCTGTTTCAAGAAGAGCATAACGGTTACCTATAACCACGGCAGGAGGGTTCGGAGCAAGGGTGGAGCACTGCCTGCTGCCAGAAGTAACCAGCTGCCAGTGTCCACCCTGAGCCATCTCCTCCTCCACCAGTGGTGTATCAGCAGTCCTGTGTACTGGGACAGCTATCTCAGCTGTCTCCACATGGACACTGTCGAGGAATTGCTCGTGGATTCGGATGCTCCTCAACCTAGCCACCTCCTCCTGTAGCTCTCCCACCTGCTGCCTGAGGGATTCCACCAGCAGGCACCTCTCACATTGGATGGTCCCCGCAGCCTGGATATCAGTAAGTGGAAATTGCAAGTTACAGTCTTTGCAAAACCACACCAGGATCTGGGTAGAGGCATCCATGCTCAGGCGCTCTGTCTGGCTACAGGCAGAGGTGGAGGAGACAGTAGCAGTGCTGGCACAGGTGTTGCGGGTCTTCCTAACCATCGTAAGCCTCCCTCTGTCAAACTCCCTGTTAGCAGCCCCTGGTCGCAAAGCTCCCTGGTCGCTTGTGCGCTGCTTTATAAAGCCCTGGCCTGTATGAATGCCCTGCCCACTGATTAAGGCTCAGCCACTTACCAGAGGCTTCTAGCTTTCAAACCTTCCTTTGAAGCTCACAGCTTCCAACTGCCAGCCACAGCACACGGTCCTTCAAACAACCAAAACAAACAAACAGACTGACAAACACAAGCTCAGCACACAGCAAGTAACCCTCAAACACAAACAAACACACACTACAGACAGTCACTTACCCCAAAAGGGTGCTGTATTGCTCCTCCTTCACCTGGAGAGCTTCCTTGCGAAACTCCCTGTTACAGGATAGAACGCCATGTTTAAGTTGTAGTACAAAAACAATTGCCTTGTGTCACTGTGCGACCAGGGGCTGCTAACAGGGAGTTTCGCAAGGGAGTTTGGAAGGGAGCAGGAAGGGGGCAAGGGTCCCTTGCCGGTTCCATCTGTTTTCTCTTTATTCCCCTTAATACCTATAAACCAACTACATTCAAAACTTCTTGCTTAAACAACCCTTTCAGCTGACAGGGGGCTGCAGACGGGAGTTTAACAGAGGGAGGCTTCATCAACGACTTAGATATTGGCATAGAAAGTACGCTTATTAAGTTTGCGGATGATACCAAACTGGGAGGGATTGCAACTACTTTGGAGGACAGGGTCATAATTCAAAATGATCTGGACAAATTGGAGAAATGGTCTGAGTTAAACAGGATGAAGTTTAACAAAGACAAATGCAAAGTGCTCCACTTAGGAAGGAAAAATCAATTTCACACATACAGAATGGGAAAAGACTGTCTAGGAAGGAGTACGGCAGAAAGGGATCTAGGGGTTATAGTGGACCACAAGCTAAATATGAGTCAACAGTGTGATGCTGTTGCAAAAAAAGCAAACATGATTCTGGGATGCATTAACAGGTGTGTTGTGAGCAAGACACGAGAAGTCATTCTTCCGCTCTACTCTGCTCTGGTTAGGCCTCAGCTGGAGTATTGTGTCCAGTTCTGGGCGCCGCATTTTAAAAAAGATGTGGAGAAATTGGAAAGGGTCCAAAGAAGAGCAACAAGAATGATTAAAGGTCTTGAGAACATGACCTATGAAGGAAGGCTGAAAGAACTGGGTTTGTTTAGTTTGGAGAAGAGAAGACTGAGAGGGGACATGATAGCAGTTTTCAGGTATCTAAAAGGGTGTCATAAGGAGGAGGGAGAGAACTTGTTCACCTTAGCCTCTAAGGATAGAACCAGAAACAATGGGTTTAAACTGCAGCAAGGGAGGTCTAGGTTGGACATTAGGAAAAAGTTCCTAACTGTCAGGGTGGTTAAACACTGGAACAAATTGCCTAGGGAGGTTGTGGAATCTCCGTCTCTGGAGATATTTAAGAGTAGGTTAGATAAATGTCTATCAGGGATGGTCTAGACAGTATTTGGTCCTGCCATGCGGGCAGGGGACTGGACTCGATGACCTCTCGAGGTCCCTTCCAGTCCTATAATCTATGAATCTGTGAGCGTTGCTGAAATACTGAACAGTGTGTTCTGTTAACTTGATGCGGAACACTAGTCACCCATAAGCAATGGAGAGTCACCCTGGGACATTCATGTAGGGATAATAGATCAGTGTCCACCTTGCTGCTGTATTTATTTGGAAGAAGAAATGGTTTAACATGATAAAATGAAGTATTGTTTTGTGATTAGACCAATATTAAGGTGAGTTGAAAGCTATTTTTCTTTATGCTGAGGTCCACAGATTCATTACAACGGTACTGCAGCGTGCGGGCAGAACTAAATCTGTCAGTTACTGGCAACAGGAGAATGTCCCACTTTCTGAAATAACCTATGATTTTATCTGTCTCTGCAGCAGCCGATGGCTTAGTAAGACCTTCTTGTTGCAGCGCATTATTGAGGACCATTCCAAACTTCATTTCCAATGTTCAAACTAACACTTCAGGTCAATATTTCCAGGGCTTTGTCCAGGGCTACATTAGGTTCTTGAAGAGATTGTCCCCTTAACTCCCCTTTCCTTTCTGCCCACCATTTCTTTTCTCCATTGTATAAGGCCAGAAAATTCCTGTGTGTGCAGTCAAAACATAACCTGGTATCTGTAATAAAGATAAATGTGGCTATTTTCCATGGTGGTCAGGGACTTGATATCTTCTATTTGGGGGGGGAGATTTTTACCTTCTCATTATACAGCCCCTTTGTAGACAGCTACGTCCAGGCAGGCATTCTTTCAGTCCTTTCATTTGAGCACAAAATCACAGGTGGCATCAGTTTAACGAAAAATATTATTAACTGTCCTCTGACAATATGTGCCTCAACATGGTTTCACAAGCAGTGTGAATATGGGTGGACTGTATTGCAAGTATGGTCTCTCTCTCAGCCTAAAAGTCACATAGTTGAAAGGCTTCTGTCTTGCTGGTTGTGGGGAATGGGATTCAGATCTATTTTAGGCAGATGTATGGAGTTTTGGTACATGAAGTCAGGTGCTCAGACAATCAGTTCCGAGTTATTGTGGTGTCATACAATAGGAAACTTTATGGAGAGCTGAGGTTATTCAGTCATTAGAAAAGTCTGCTTAAAATCCTGGCCCCTGCCAGTTCTAGAAAGGGATTTTTTGAACTAGTCTGAAGTACAACAAGAGAAAATACCTCTTTGCACGTGGTTGCTAGATCAAGTGCTAGATCAGGGTCAGAAGTTGCTCTCTTTTGCCTCAGCACTATCTACAGATCTTTTAACTCACCCTAGCTGGAGTTAGACACTTGGTGCCGGCTCTGTCTGTTCGGGAGAAAAAGGACTACCTATAGCTTTGGTCATCTGAGGTCCCTGGACACTGTCTTGAGTGGTACGCTGCAGAGCTGTGAAAGAACTTCAGGAGCAATGTTGTCCGATTGCTAGTCTCAACAACCCACCAGAAGGCCACAACACAAATGAAGGCATCCGTCATTTACTTCAGTTTGGAGCATTATGATCTGCTTCCCATCCTATTTCTAGGCTCAGAACCAGGGACAAGCAGAGTAGGACACTGAAACATCTAAAATTCATAATGAAGGCTTATCTTTAAAGCATTCCCATTTTTTCTGTCCTCAGATAATTCTGTTTTGCAGCTGGATGACCGCCTCTTTCTTCTCACAACTTAGATCATTTACTGTTTGATCTTGTGTGTGGGTATGTCTACACTACAGGATTAATATGAATTTATATAATTCGAATTTTGGAAACAGATTGTATAAAGTCGAATGTATGCAGCCTCACTAAATACCAAGATGAGAGCAGCCCTCATAGTTGAGAAGCTAGTGGTGATAGCCCTGTGGAAGCTTGCAACGCCAGACAGCTACCAGTCAGTCGGGCATCAATTTGGAGTGGGCAAATCTACTGTGGGGGCTGCTGTGATGCAAGTAGCCAAAGCAATCACTGAGGTGCTGCTACGAAAGGTAGTGACTCTGGGAAATGTGCAGGTCATAGTGGATGGCTTTGCTGCAATGGGATTCCCTAACTGTGGTGGGGTGATAGATGGAACCCATATCCCTATCTTGGCACCGGAGCACCAGGGTACCCAGTACATAAACTGCAAGGGGTACTTTTCAATGGTGCTGCAAGCACTTGTGGATCACAAGGGACGTTTCACCAACATCAACGTGGGCTGGCCGGGAAGGGTTCATGACGCTCGCGTCTTCAGGAACACTAATCTGTTTAAACGGCTGCAGCAAGGGACTTACTTCCCGGATCAGAAAATAGCCGTTGGGTATGTTGAAATGCCAATAGTTATTCTTGGGGACCCAGCCTACCCCTTAATGCCATGGCTCATGAAGCCATACACAGGCAGCCTGGACAGGAGTCAGGAGATGTTCAACTACAGGCTGAGCAAGTGCAGAATGGTGGTAGGATGTGCATTTGGCCGTTTAAAAGGTCACTGGCGATCGTTACTGACTCGCTCAGACCTCAGGCAAACCAATATCCCCATTGTTATTTCTGCTTGCTGCGTGCTCCACAATCTCTGTGAAAGTAAGGGGGAGACCTTTATGGTGGGGTGGGAGGCTGAGGCAAATCGCCTGGCTGCTGATTACGCGCAGCCAGACACCAGGGCGATTAGAAGAGCACACCAGGAAGCGCTGTGCATCAGAGAAGCTTTGAAAACCAGTTTCATGACTGGCCAGGCTACAGTGTGAAATTTCTGTTTGTTTCTCCTTCATGAAAACCTGCCCCCTTTATTGACTCATTCTCTGTAAGGAACCCACCCTCCCCCCTTCCCCCCAGCTTGCTTTTAAAGGAAATAAAGTCACTATCATTTAAAAATCATGTATTCTTTATTAATTGATTATAAACATAGGGAGAGAACCGACAAGGTAATCTGGGTGAGGTTTGGGAGGAGGATAGGAGGGAAGTAAAAGGCCACTGAAAAAAATTGCTTGGGCTGTCCACTGGGGTGGAATGGGAGGGTGTACGGAGCCTCTCTCCCCTCCCTCCCCCCCGCATTCTTACACGTCTGGGTGAGGAGGATATGGAACATGGTGAGGGGGGAGGGAGGTTATGCAGCGGCAGTCTGTTATCCTGCTGCCGTTCCTGAAGCTCCACCAGACGCCGGAGCATGTCCATTTGATCACGCAGCAGCCCCAGCGTTGTAGCCTGCCACCTGTCATCTTGAGCGTCCCTCATGACCTCACGTTCACTGGCATCTTTCCTAAATTTAGATACCGTGTCCTTCCACTCATTCAAATGAACTCTTTCATTGCGGGTGCATTCCATTATTTCCATGAACATCTCGTCTTGCGTCTTCTTTCTCTGCCGCCTTATCTGAGTTTTTAAAATGAAACATTTTACAGAACAATGCTTATACTCTTTCATGGTGAACAACACTATTCACATTACATAGCACATGTGATTTCAGTACAAGGTCACATTTTCCATCTTAATATTGAGTGCCTGTGGCTTTGGTGTTAGAGATCACAGATGCAGGTCCGGGCAACAGAATTCAGCTTGCATGCCGCCATGGTAAGCCATTGTCTTTCGGATTCTGCGCCCTCCTTTCCCACATACCAAGCAAAGCCCGTTGACTGCTGCGGTTTTCCTGTTAACCTTCAGCAGCAGAAAACAAACTACCCCCCCCATCCAATTCTCTGGGATGATCGCTTTATCCCTCCCCCAGCGTGGCTGGTATCCGGGAAGGTCCCTGCAGAAACCAAATTAACCCCCCTGGCCACCTCTGTCCCCTTAATTAAATTCCCGTATTTCAACCAGGTTACCAAGAGCAATATCACTCTCCTGAGGATTACACAGCGAGATAAAGAACGGATGTTGCTTGAATGCCAGCAAACACCGGGACCATATGCTGCCAGGCTTTGTCATGCAATGATACCAGATTACTTGCTGCAAGCATGGCGCTGTCAAGTGTCCTACCATGGAGGATGGAATAAGGCTGCACTGCCCAGAAACCTTGTGGCCAGGCTTTTGGAGTACCTCCAGGAGAGCTTCATGGAGATGTCCCTGGAGGATTTCCGCTCCATCCCCAGACACGTTAACAGACTTTTCCAGTAGCTGTACTGGCTGCGAATGCATCCCAAGTCCTCAGGGCAAAGTAATAATTAAAAATCCTTGTTTTTAAAACAAGTTTTATATTTTAAAAGGTAAAATCACCTGAGGTCCCTTCCATGGGGTCATGGTCTTGGATACTGGCTTGGGAGGGTTGGGAGGGTACTTCAGTCAGGCTGAGAAAAAGATCCTGGCTGTTGGGGAGAACGGAGTGCTGGGTGCTCTCTGCAAGCTCCTCCTCCTCCTCCTCTTCCCCGTCCGCAGAATCCTCAGGTGTAGCTGATGAGATTATCCCCGCCTCAGAATCCACGGTCAGAGGTGGGGTAGTGGTGGCAGCCCCCCCCTAGAACTGCATGCAGCTCGGCGTAGAAGCGGCATGTCCGGGATCTGACCCGGAGCGACCGTTTGCCTGCTTTGTTTTTTGATAAGCTTGTCTGAGCTCCTTGACTTTCATGCAGCACTGATCTGAGTCCCTATTGTGGCCTCTCTCCATCATGTCCTTGGAGATTTTTTAAAAGTTTAGGCATTTTGTCTTTTCGAACGAAGTTCTGCTAGCACTGAATCCTCTCCCCATATAGCTATCAGATCCAGTACCTCCCGTATGGTCCATGCTGGTGCTCTTTTTCGATTATCGGCCTGCATGGTTACCTGTGCTGATGAGCTGAGCTATCTGTGGTCATCTGTGCTCTCCACGCTGGGCAAACAGGAAATGAAATTCAAATGTTCGCGGGGCTTTTCCTGACTACCTGGCCAGTGCATCCGAGTTCAGATTGCTGTCCAGAGCGGTCACAATGGTGCACTATGGGACAGCTCCCGGAGGCCAATACCATTAAATTGCGGCCACACTAACCCTAATTCGAAATGACAATATCGATTTTGGCGCTACTCCACTCGTCGGGGTGGAGTACAGAAATCAATTTAAAGAGCCCTTTATTTCGAAATAAATGTCTTCGTTGTGTGGACGGGTGCAGGGTTAATTCAATTTAACACTGCTAAATCCGAATTAAAGTCATAGTGTAGACCAGGCCTGTGTCTCAAGTCTCCCCACTGCCTGACGGGGAGGGAGTGTTTGAACTTAAGTCTCCCACCAATTGGGAGAGTGCCCTAAAACTGAGCTATGGGGTATTCTTCTGTGGGTCTCTCGCTCTCCCCTGTTAAAGCTGTTCTGTGTTGGTTAGTTAATTAGCCATTTGGAGCAGGACAACTGTACCTCACCTCTCAGGAGAGCTAACCACCAAGCTCTCGTCTCGCACTCACACCGTCCTGAGAAGTGGGGGATAGCTGTTCAAACCCTCTCTCCTTACAGCTGAGGGAGGCCCTGAACCTGGGTGTCTCACCTTCTGAGTGAGTGCTCTAAGTAATAAGGGAGGCATCACCACCACCTGCTCTGGCATTTCTTGCAAAAAACTGCTAAGGTGCCTAACTCCAGGAGAGAAGCTGTGGATTTTAAGCAGGGGGAGGCACCTACCTACAACTTGGACTCAGGTGCCTAACTCCCAGAAAAGGGCAGAGCTTAGGACACACCCTTTTCCTTGGCATCCGCTACTGGCTACCTTAGATATCTCCCTTCCTAGTGTGCTGGTTTTTGTGGTTCCCATTCTTAGGTGCCTGTCTGTACCCGTTCATTGTATAGGGAGCCTAGGGTTAAATACTATGCCCAGTCTGTTCAGGCCTTTTCTTCAGGGCACTCTTTATTCATTGCATTGATGACTTTCAGCAAACCACAAAATAAAACAGTTCAGCAAAGTCAAACAGCTACCTCTCCTTTGACTCCAGGGCTTCTTGCCAGAGCTTTCCTGTTCCTGGCAACTCTTCCCTTGTCTTCCTGTCACAGGGGTTAATCTGCATCCTGGAGCCCCCGCTTGAAACTGAGCAACTTCAGTCTTTGCCTGATATGCACCTGATTCCTATAATCACCTAACCCCCCATCCCAGCTGGAGCTGATAATCCCCTCTACCAGACCCAAACACCTGTTCTTAATAGGTCTCTGGCTCAAAACAGGGCTGGTTGGGCCCCAGGCCCGTTGGCCCTTAGTGGGTCAAAAAACCATTATATATACCTGTCCAGTAACTCAGTATTCTTCTCCTACCCACTCTACATCCACATTACCCTATCTCATCCATTGGCAGATGGATGCCCACTTGCATAGTCTTCATTCCCACAACTGGTGAATGCAAAGAAGCAGATTTTTTGAAGGCATCTACCCAGTTCAGCCCAGCATCCACCCGCTGGAACACAATGATTAATTGAGGTCTCTGAGCACTGCTCCTTCCCTGGATAACAGACTTGTTCTGATCACGACAGTCGGTGTGTCTGAAAGAGTTTTCTGCACTGCTATTATGAAGGGGATTCTTCAGTTCTGGGCAGAGCAAACTTTCCTGTCTCTGTGCACTGCGAACTAAGGGGGATATGAACACCAAGAAGCCAGATTAGCAGGGTTGCTGCTGCACCCAGATATATATCTTCTCTTAAAGTCAGTTTGGTGAACTGATAGATCTCATTGTATCTGGAAACAGTAGACAAAGGGCCCTGTGACTGCTGTCTGTGTGTTGGATCTTTGGATGTCTCTATCTTACTAGAAGTCTGCTATTGGAAGACCATCCTCCATCTGCGACCAGACAGGTTTTTAATGAATTCTTGGTTGAAATGATTATTGCTCTCATGGAGTCCCAAAGAGATATTAACAAATAGAACTTATTCTACTGGCTGGTGCAAAATTTACTCGCTAGTATGTGTTAAACCAGTGAAACATAGTTGTTTGCAACGTTGTTGTAATCATTTTAGTCCTAGGATAAGAGATAGACAAGGTAGGTGAGGTAATATCTTTTATTGGACCTACTGAAGAGGAGCTTTTTGTAGCTTGAAAGCGTGTACCTTCCACCAACACAAGTTGGTCCAATACAAGATATTACATTGTCATGAGTGGGCATTGCCCAGTAGGGCTTTCTTTATAAAGAAAATAGGAACCTGAAAGCCAGCCCTTATGTACAGAAAGCCCTTAGTGAGGTCTGTAGGAATACTTTGCTGGAACTGAAGGATAAGGCTCTCTGTTTCTCACATGGCTCCTGGAAAATACATAGTTGTAAATATGTATAAACATATACAGAAATTCTGTATTATCTGTGCTATATTTTTGATTTTTACCTGTCTGTTTAGTGGAACAGAAATAGAATTCTGTTCTGTGAAGTACAGAATGTTCCTGGAGCTAGTGATCTAATGTCTATACCTTGATATTCAAAAATAAGAGTAAAGGGCACTCTGGATGGCCCTGTGTCATAAAATTGAATCATTACCGGCCCACATACATCTTTCAATATTCTTATATTAAGAAACTTAGGCCATTTCAAGCATAGGAGCCTAATATTTTCAATATCAACATAAAGCATGCATATATAATCTTGAATCCACTGCATTTTCATAATTTTAATATAAATTAGGGAAGCAATAGAGTGCATTTGACACACAATTGATTATACCCATCTTTTTAGTAAATTTTGAATAATTTTACATAAAAGCTTCTTTCCTGTCTCATGCTCTCCCCCAAATGTCCTCATTAGCCAATTCCTAGGCAGTCTCCACTGAATCCTTGAGACCTTTTCTTAGCTAACTATCTATCACAGAGGATGATTGGGTGGGACTTCTTTGGAGTCGTAAGTTACCTTATACCCAGCACTTTTTCTTAACTGAGTTATAGATTTCTAATGGTGTGGGAAGGACTTACCAGATAAAATGTAATTCACAGGAAGAAAGCTACTGAGCAGCTTCTTTCTAAATCTTCAGTGTGCCAGCACTGCGTACTCTGGGATATCAAAAAGATAAACTAATGGAGCAAAGATCAAGAATAAGATTGGCAGTCAATTTCAGAAGTAAGAGGGGGAGAGAATGACTTAATGGTCTTAATGAAATACATTGTTTTGCATCATAAGAATGACAGCTATATTTGGACTCCAATGAGGGGAAAAACACTGGTGAATTGGTTTAAAGAGACTTCTATCTAATTCCTAAAATATATGATTATTTTGATACTTTTATACTTCTAAATTGAAGATTTGAACACACAACACATTGTAAATACGTTCCACACCACTGTGGGCAGAGAAAAGCCTGCATCATCATAAAAAGTGCTCATAATATTAATTATGATGAAGAATTTCTATATACATGAAACTTCACTAATCTTCACACCATATAGTCAACACACAAAGTGGATCTCTTCCGATATCTCTCTGCAAAATTGAACAGCACATATGGTATTTAAGTTGCATAAGTTTTCTTTATCTTTATGAAATATACTACAGTGTGTTGATGGGGTATGCTATTTGGTATAATTAAAACAAAACTGTAGTTAATCAAATGAATAAAATACAGGTATAATTGTTTTGAGTTAGTTAACTTGCTAATTTACAAACTTGCACTGAATCTCCCAGTCATTAATGAGATTCTGCTGTGGTTTCTATTTTATCCAATGCTACATTCTTTCAATGTATGTCATGTTGTCTATAACTTCTAGAAACAAGGATCGGGGAGGACTGATTTGCTAATAAAGAAAAGGTGTAGGAGTGAAACTCCCCCTCGACCCCGCTTCCTCTTAAGTTGCTTTGTTTTACAGAGTATGGGGTAACTTTGAAAACATAGATGCCTAATTTGAACCCACAGTGTATTTAAACAAATAATTACATGTTTAAAACCATTTGTGCATGCATAAAATATACATACATATGCATATATTGTGGTTTTAACTATGTTTGCAGCTTTGGCCTAAAATATGTTTACTGTTTGTCTAAATATTATTTTCACACGAAAAAACAAAGTATATTTAAAATGTTGATCCGTAATTGGAGAGGGCTCTAAGAGCACTTGTTTTCACCAAGGCTATTAAAGCAGACAATATCATCAGTGTCATGTACCCAATTTGCTACCTGTCGTCCACCAAAACATTTAAAATACCCAATGAACACTGATGTCTTTTTAATACTGTAAAATACTTGTGACTAATATGAATATATAGTGGTCACCATTAAGATCTTGACAGTTGTTGCACTGCAACTCTGACCTGTCTATGAGACTTTCAGTTTTCCCTGTACTTGGACTACGGCAGCAAATGCTATTCTAAGCTGAAAATATCAAAACTTTAATGGTAATTGCAGTACAGCAAATGTCTGTACTACTTCATTTTTAATATCTGTTTTTTGTGGGCTTAAATCCATGTTAGTTGAATGACTGGTGTTACAAGTGACTATCTATTGGTGTAAATTATCTGAAGACTGACTGTTCCTTCCTTTAATAGTGTATGTTTTCTGCTACTATCTGATGTGCTTAATAAATTGCTTTTTAAATACAGTATGTATTCTCTTGAAATGCCTAGTTTTTATTTTTGTATTGGTTTGGCATGTAATTATATAAATGTACAAAAAAAATGGGAAATGCTTATAACCATTGAGGGATGTTCAGTGCAACTTTATCAACCTAAAGTGGTCACTAGATGGCCTGCTAGCATAGCCTTTTTACTGAAATTTCATATGGTTTGAAGACATATGGATTCTTCTTGCTGCTGTTTTTAATCTAAAGTGATGTTTTAAATACTGTTTTTATATCTACCAGGAACACTAGATTTACTAATGCTATAAGTTATTTAAATGTCTGTCTCTTTGTGAAATGGTTTAATGTTCCAAAGTGAATTTTACACTGCACATAAAAAACAGGTTTCACAAACGAATTTTAACGTGCTGTCAAATATATCATTGGGTAGTGTTCACCCCCTTGGATGGGGGAGTGTGTGTGTAATATACACATTATACAGTTCAGATAGAGATTTTAATAGACCTAAAATATGACTAAGTTTAACTTTCAAAGGGAAATTTGGGTGCAGGAAATAAGGGTGGGGGGAGAGAATGTCTTAACGTTATGTGAGAGCACAATGTTTTATTAGCAATATACCAAACTGCTTTTACATTTAAGGAAAAGAGTCCTTCACCTCCCTTTAACGCTTATGGAGCAGATTGAAAGTTGTGCTTGTTTTTTTTGTTTGTTGATTTTTTTGAGGGGGGGGGGAGATGGAGCAATGTTTTAATTCTATCATTAGTTGAAGCTATAATTTTCTCATAGCCATGTGATGGAAGTTAAAATAAAAAAACAGAGGCTAAGCATTAAGATATATGAAAGATGACCAAATAAACATTGCAAAATTTTATTTTTAAAAATGAGAGATCTGGCAGCAATAATAGATACATATCATGGGGGACATAGTCTTAGCTGGATCCTATGTAACTTTCCCATTTAATTATGAATGTAATTGATTCTGTATTTTCTCATTATATTCATAATTATTAAAATTAAATATCTTCATTTTTGTTTTGCATTCTGCCTCTGCAGTAGATCAACGTTAAAAAAATATTTTTACTAAAAACTTTATGGTAGAAAAATGTATGAATTTTGCAAAGCTGCACTGTGGAGTTTAAGATTTTTCTTAAAAATAAAGAATGTAATATTTAATTTTTTCATGTGTACAAACTTGTAACAGAAGTTAACAGAATATATAACAGAATAACTATCAGACTGTTCCCATGAACAGATTATTATAACTTGTAATCTTGTTTAGAAACTGTAAGGATTAGTAGATAGATCATGGAGACTTCTTAGGTACTATCTTGCTCAACTGGAATTGTCTAGAAATGGTATTTTCTTCATGTTAGGGCTAACTAAATTGGATTCTTCCTGAAATACTTAAGGGAACATATTGACATCCTAAATATTATTAATGATCCACTTTTTGCTCTTTTCCTAGTGGACTATGCATCTCTGCAGCTTTTACCTTTAGAATCCTCGCTGTTGCTTGGCTCGCAACATTCTTATGAGGAGGTCTAGATGGTGGTCTCTTGGGTCCTGCTTGCCAATATCGCTCTCAAATTGAATAACTATATTGAGCTCTTTGAGAACCCTCCTTCAATTTTGCCTGGAAGCATAGATGACTATGGCTATGTTCCTGGGTTAGTCAATGACTCATGGTTTAGCAAGATTGTCTAAAATGGTTCTTTATGTGCAAGTGGAAGATAACACAGTATTATTAATGTCAACATATGCCTTTTGAATCTTATATACCTCAGCATTTTATACCGCTGTCCATCAGAAGATGACTGAGAGCCAGGTGAGAGATTTGATCATGGGCCTGATATGCTCACAGTGGCCTGAGCCATGAAGAAGGTTAGCAGATGCTTTCTGGACCATCTGGAGTTTGTGCATAGGCTTCACATTCAGCTGTAATCTAGCCTAGATGTGACAAGCGCATGGACCCTTGTGACCAGATTATTATCCAGGAAGAAGGGATGAAGTTTCCTAGTGAGCTGGAGGTGAAAGAAGCCATTTTTTAGAAACTGATGTTTCCTGTTCATTCAAGCTTACAGAGGGGTCAGAAAGTATCCTGAGGCTTTCTACCACATTGATGGATGGCGGCTGTGTACCTTCAGTGGAAATGTGAAGACAGTGTCTTAGAGTATTTTTTAGGGCTTCTTGAGCTTTGGCATGTGTGATGGGGCCAAACTCAGTCAGGTGCAGTGGAATGGAGAATACTATCTGGTCAGTGCTGGAATCTTCTTTCCCAGGTAGCCCAATATGTATTCAGTTGACCTTGTCAGCAAAGTATGAGGACTGCTCTTCACATCAGTCGATGCTTGAGTCTGGTGTATAGGATGTGCAGTCTGGGTTGAGAAGATGGTTTACTATGCAAATTAACTCTCATAGCCATGATTCTGCTGTGTTGTTTGTGGAGGAGTAGAATGCTCATTTTGCCTTCTTTTCTGCAGTGGCATGTATTAAGACTGTGCAAATCTTAATGAACAACTAATAAAACTAACTGCTTTTGTGCCATGTATGTTTGTTTGAGCTTTCTTTTCACATAAACTAGTTCTTAGAGATGGCATTATTTTCACTCTTGTCTATGGAGATTTATTAGTTGTCTAATAACTGGCCAGACAGTCCTCTTTTTTCCATAACTACAGGTGCTTTATCACTTACTACTTCTCTGTCCCACCTTGATTTCTGCAAATGATACCTATTATCTGTCATGCTGTCTACTCAAATGATGCCAGTTGCCTAAGATGCAGAGAACATTCCTTTTTGCAACACCGAGAACAAACTTTCAGCAAATTGGTGCTTCTGTAATCTGTATATTAGTTGCAGGAAATGGAAGAATTTAGGAATAGATTTCTATTCATGCTATGCTTTTGCAAATGATTTATTTTAAAGCTGTCTGGACCAGTTTTTTTCCTGCATCAAAAACAAAGCACAACTAAAAGTTTTGCAAAAAGGGACATCATAATCTAAAAATTACAGTAGCTGACTGAGTGACGAATGTTTCACTGACTTTAGTTACTAATACGGCTGGACCACTTGGTTGGATTCTGAAACTAGCCATCATTGGAGAGGAATTAATTTTCTGGTGAAATTTATATGGTATTCCTCCTTTCCCTGCTTCAAATATTTATCATTTTTCTCTAAGATGGTGAATGGATACTTGTGTGTGTCCTGTACATCTCGTGGAATCTGTTACACATTGTACATTTTTAAAATGGACAGACATGGAATAAACATTTTATTTTTATTTTAGACTTTAAATGATGTAGATTTGGATTTTGGGTTATAGCAGAAGTCTATCATAGTACTTTTATTGTTGCTATCTGACTGCCATGTCATACGTCTTGAACTTGGGAGGATAAGGGCTAGAGAGAGACTGAGGATGACAATCCGTATACCAAGAAACAGAAGAGGAAGCTTGAAATTTCTTCATCTGTGCAGTTTTCTCTTGTCAAGACTTCAGTTCAATTCCTAATCCTACAAACACTTATGTACATGTGTAACTTTATGCATAGAGTGTTTGTTTCCATTGAACTCAGTAAAACTTCTTGCGTAAGACTACTCATGTTAGTGCTTGGATTGGTGCACTTGTATTATCTCACTATTTACATGTAATATTTAAATTTGTGCAGGTGTTTTGTGGTAATCAAATTTGCTTGAGAAGCATACTTTGCTCCTGCTTTGTTAACCTTGCTAAAGTCTCCTGTGCAATTAGTTGCTTAAATTCCAAAACGACTGTTCTCTTTCTGCATAAGTAAATAAAGTTAAAAAAAATATTATGTGCCCTGACATTAGCTAATTTTGTAAATGACAAATCGAGTACTAATGACAAATTGTATTCAGTTCAGTGATAAATAGTTACTCTGTAGTTAAGAGTGTATACCATACTATTTAATTATAAGAGTTCAGAAAAAGGTTCCTTATCAGGGCACTTCACCTCTGGAAAAATTAATACTTCTAGCCAACAACTTGGCTAGCAATATATCAACATTTTAGAATACATTTGGTTTTCAACTGAATAAAAATGATTTAAGATGTATACTGCTCAGTAGAGAGATTCTGAAACAATAAAATATTACCTTGACCATATGTTCAGCAGCTGAAAAGCATTTTGAGTGAGTATTGAATTATGATTCTTTTTTTTTTTATGTAGGACATTGTACCGGTGGATGCCTCTTATGAGGTGAAAGAGCTGTATGTGCCAGAAAACAAGCTCAAATTGGCCAAAAGTGATGCAGAGACTCTGCTAACGCTGGAAATAAATAAGGTAAAGGAGTAATGGTATTGTGTTTCCGTGATTTGATTTCTGATGCTGAAGCCAGAGCCTAATCTGTCATTCAGGAGGTATAGCATAGTACCTAAACTAGTTACAAACTGTAACTTTTTAAAAATTGCCACAACATTTGCTTTTCTGTTCTTTTGGTATCCTTGGGTCTCCATGACCTCAAAACTAATTGTTAGCATTTAAAATAAATTTTAGTTAATTCCCTTAACATCTCTGACATATGAGTTGGATGGTCTGGATGATATATGTTTTCTAGTTTCCTAAGCAAAGCAGTCTCCTACCTGCCTTTTATCGATAGCTTTTTGTATAAGGTCTTAATTATTTTACAAATGTCCAGGCTTTTTTGTTTTTCTTAAAAACAAATTTATGCTATAGAAGGTGACTCTTAGTAATTTCATCCTTTTCTTTTTATTAACTGAGTTAGATTATTTTTTCCTGTCACTTATTTTTCTTTTATGCCTTTGGCTATCATGACCTCACGCTGCTTTTTCGCTCCCCTTGGCTTCCCTGCTGGATGTGTTGACCTACTCTGTTCTTATTTGATTAATTTACTACTCTTCCAGTTCAGATTTGAGCCAGTCTTTTGAAAACACAGACTGGCTGCTTTTTGTTCCTTGTATTCTTCTTTTTTCAGAGGAATTGGGCCATGAGCCAGCAAAGCACTTAAACACAGACTTAACTGTAAGCACATGAGTTTTCCTATTAACTTTTTAATGAGGTTACTAGTGCTTAAGCATATGCTTAACTTTAGGTGCTTTGTGGGATCAAGGTCTCAATCTGTCTTGGAAGGATGTCTTAAGATTTCCAGTCATTTTTTCCACACCTGTGGATTTTAACACTTCCCCTCACTGCAGTTTACTAGATTCCTTGCTCTGCTGCCTTCTGTGAAGTTATCTGTTGCTTTTCTGAATTAAAGTAGCTTATTGGTCACTAGTACCAAGCTTCCTTAGTCTCTTATTGTAAATTGCATCCTCTCTATTGGTAAGAAATAGAAAAATAATTCCCCCTTCCTTTTTTTGTTACTAAATACCAACCAAGTATTCAGCACAAGCTGTGGGAGAAATCTGCATTTTAATTGTCTCAACATGAGGTAAACAAAGTAGTAAATATTAGTCATGTATTTGTATTACATGCGCTCTTGCCCAACGGACCTGCACAAGCTCAGCAAGCTTTCCCT
Organism: Chrysemys picta bellii; assembly: GCF_011386835.1. Classification (NCBI taxonomy): domain Eukaryota; kingdom Metazoa; phylum Chordata; order Testudines; family Emydidae; genus Chrysemys; species Chrysemys picta. The sequence continues at coordinate 33,070,985 of NC_088795.1, read as the reverse complement.
TGTGAAGAGCTCTCGACTCAGTCTCATTAATGTACATACAGAAATAATAAAACGGTCGTGATACATCTCACTGTGTGGCCTTTACTAAGTGTTAAGGGAGGAAATTCCCTGTAAACTGATATCAGTCTTTTAAACTAAAATAAATGTTAGTCTTCTTATTATGAGGCTGACAAGGGAAAAAGTCTTAACTGCTTTTTGCTATAAAAATACCACTTCTGATCGATTGAAAGATTTTTAACAATTACTCCCAGGATTATTTTTGTTTTATGTGTTTCTCTTGTCCTCTTGCTTGTATGTAAGTAGCCCTATGTACAAAACATGGCCTTTTTCATTGCAGAACTATCTGAATTCTGCTAATTTGAACTACTAAAGGCCTTCAGAATACAAACTAATTGCAATTCATTTATTTCTAGCATAGCATTGGAAATTCAGCTAATGATATGCTGGAAATGTGAGAAGTAGCTCCTATTTATAAATTGTGAGGAGGAAAAAGGCATTTTTTTCTGAATGAAGAGACTTTGAGCTCTATGCTACTGATGATTAATGCTCTCTATTAAAAGCCGATTTACACACACATTAGATTTAGTATGGAGGATATATCTGTATTCTGAAAAACATTCTCAAAGGTTACTTGGGTCAGTGCATGGAGTTCACTGGTGTCTGTCTCTGTCTCTTTACCAGGTGGATATGCAATGGGTGCAAGTACTGGCAGAGGGTTGGGCTACACCACTTAATGGCTTTATGAGAGAGAGAGAATACTTGCAGTGCCTTCATTTTGATTGTCTTCTAGATGGTAAGGCATTTCAATTTAAAAATACTTTTTAAAACCACCCGAAGCACCCAGCTCTGTAGCTATGCTGTGATACGTTGATTTGTCGTGGGAGAGAACTGCATTAGATGTGTGTGTCCTCTCCTGAGGACAGAGAATCAAAACTTGCAAATGATTAAACTTAATATGAAATAATATCTTGCTTTTAGCTCCCGCCTTCTTGTGACTGGATTAGTTTCGTATTCACTTTTGAAAAACTTTCTTTCTCTAGTCTTGTTAATTTTCAGCATTCAGGATTACTGATAAATAACTGTTAGTATGTAACTCTGGACGAAGATTGTCTAAGACATGTGCTGTGGCTGTGCTGGAGTGAAGGGAGTGCAAAATGATTCTCTGCTGAGCCTTGGAGCCATGGCAGACAAAACCAAGAAGAAGGTTCATGCCCCTTCTGGTCCTTTTTGAAGCTCTGCTTGACTCCAACCCTGTCTGATTTTGCTTTTGCCTCTTACAGCTCCCCTTTGCTACAGAAATGACTCCCGTCTCATCATTTCCTGCTGCTATTCTTTGTCTGCCATGCTGCCTCCAACACTTCTTACTCCTGTCTTATCCTAATATTCCAGATACCTAGTCTCTCTTCATACAAATACCTCTTTAAATCCTCTTATTTTTTACAAATCTCTCAAATGCTAACCTGTATAATAAAATGCCATCATTATTTCATACTCTTCAGATTTGCATCACCCTCTGAGACTTCTCTATCTTTCCATACTATTCCATTTCTTTGTCTCTGCCCTGTAAAGCTCATTCGTATAGAGACTTCAGCTTCTTTTTGCATCTTGTACATGACTGAATATACTGTTGTTTAACAAAATATACATCCTTTTGTAGTGGTACTATAAATGCAGCTAAAAAGTTTAGTGAAAAGAGTTTTAAAATGGTGGAGTATTTTAAGATTCTTTGGAAAAATATCTGGTTACTGTTTTTGAAACAGAATGTATCTCTGTCTGTGCATAGCTGTCCTGCAATTCTGTTCTTTTGGCTGGTTGTATCTGTAAATGCAACAGTTTTCAATATTGCCTCAATTTCTTCCTTTGATTCTTATTTAGGTCAGACACATGGAGAGAGTAGCACTGTAGGGAACATGTGGGAAGAAAGATGTTGGGGTGAGGGGTAGAAACAGCTGCACCCCTGTCAGTACACCTACAATCTATCCTTTGATCACAGATTTTTCAGCATTTCAGAGGCCTGTCGTTTCACAGATGGTCATTTGAGGGCAGGTCCTTCAGTGAGGTAGAAAAGAAACTTCAATTTTCAGATTGAAGGTAGAGAGGAAATGTAGTGCCTAAGGAGGTGATAGCAGCCAGTCGGTAGTGTTAGTTTGGTGGTATTCATTTTGAAACATGCTTTTGTCCCAAATCACTTCTTCTGTTCACCTGTTCTGTTCCTTACATTTTTCTCTTTGTGTATTACCAGTTAATTACAAGCTAAAATTATTTTGTAACCAATAACAAAATGCATTCCCCTGTTTTCCCCATTCTTTGTGCGAATAAAGCTTACTTCAGCACAATGCAGTTTCAAAGCCCCCAAATTTTTCCTTCATGGCTTAGTTTGCAGCCCTAGACTTGCTGCCACAGTTCTAGAGCAAATTGCGCTTTAGACCCCCTTACAGTTCCTCTTGAGTGCACACCTCAGGCAACAGGCTATGTTGCCTTCACCTCTCTAGGTGGAACTCCATGGTTCAATCACTGCTACACTAGATCTCTGGGTTGCAGCCTGCACTGGTCCTGAACAGTATTAATATGACAGGCCCCAGTTGTGTTTAACACCTGCATGAAACTTCTGTCTGGGAAGCATTATTTATTCACCTAAAGATGCATAGCATTCAGAGACGTGAGTTAAAACAACAAAACACCTACATATCTGAATCTTACCTAAACCTTATCCTTTCCTTGAAAGTTTTGGGAAGATTCATTCAGCCTAGGTACCCTGACTTCCAGGCTGTGAGAGACACACTGCATTCTTTTTCTCTGTCTCTCCCCCTTCATCTCTTCTGAGCTGCTGCTGCTTCCCACTCCTCCTTCTCTAGGCAGGGTTTTTTAACTGATGCTCATTTTGATCTCTAGGCTCTGGCTTTGGCAAAACAGCTCTGTAACTTGGCTGGTGCCTGGAAACAACATCTTTCCAATTAATGGCCTAGCCACTGCTATCTTAACTTCCTTGAAGTTGTTTAGCCCAGTGGTGGTGTTTCTATTGTTGTTTCACTTTCTGTTTGCTATTGCTAACAGCTCCTTTGATTTATTTCTGTGTAATCAGACTGAATAATATCAAGCAGGTAAACTGAGGTATATAGTGTAGTCAACACAATACAGATATCTCCCTCATTCTCCATACTTGCACACCTGAGGTTTTAATAAACTTGCTGCAACCTAAAATCAGCTGTCTTTAAAGGGACTCTTTTAAAAAAAACAACAAGGGGGTGGGGGAGATATTTTTCCCCCCCATATACTGCACATGCCTGAGCCCCCTCTGCGACATTTGTGGGTTTTACATTCACAGCTTCCAATTAAAAAAATTCTCTCTCCCATTGCTGAGTGAAGGGCCGAAACTGTGGAGTGAAACTGATTCTGCTCAAAGTGCTTTCCAATGCACAAAGTGAACTGCATATGAGACTCTTAGGTTGATAAGGTGCCACAGGACCCTCTGTTGCTTTTTATGTTGATAAGTTTAATATCAAAGTAACTGTGTTAATTATGTTACAAGTTTTTTTTGGTCAGGCTGATTATTATTTTTACATTGTCATTTTCAAAATAGGGAAAAGTGCAAAAATCAGCTTAAATTTTCAGAAATGACCTATGATCATGGGTGCCTCAATTTTTGAGGGTCTGTCTGGGGCCTTATTTTTTCCAGTGGGTGGATGTCTAGCACCTTATAAAAATCAGGTCCTTTTAAAGAGGTTTCTAGTTGGACACCAACCCGCCTTAATTTTCTGACCTATGTCATAAGGCTACTTAAATTCCAGGGTGTTTGTATGCATTTATTAATGCAATTTTGCAAAATTGTAGTAAACCAGGGTTAGCAATTTTTGACTATCAAGTGAAATATTAATTATGTAACATTGATTTTTTTGCAACCAAGCCTTAGTGGTGGGCAAGTAGACTTTGGCTGATAAAAGGTTTGACACAATAAATGTTTCTCTTGTACAACTAAGTGCTTGATAGGTGCTGCTTTATCCTTTGATTGCTTTGGAAAACAAAGAATCTGAATACTAAGACTAAATTCTGAGTGCAAGTATGCAGCACACCTTTCATTTCAGATTATATGAGAGACTGGGAATAAAAAAATATTGCATTTTCTCTTAATCTTTTCCAGCCAACTTCATCATTTTTAACTTCCTGACTCTAGGGGCAGGTTTGAAAGGTTTCTAAAATGTATTGTCCAAAGATGTGAGTTTAGCATAAGGCCAGAGATGAATGCCTAAACCCACTGAATTCATTGGCCAAACTCCTATTGACTTCAGTGGGGATAGGATTTTGCCCTAGGTGAATACTCTGGAGTTTCTCATTCTTATGGTAAGTATGACATTAAGACTTCAAGCTTTTGCAGTTAATTTACAATAACTAGTTCACTAGTCTCTCATAACCTAACTCCCTTATTGTTGTCAAGAAACCGGCATGTAGTAATGAAGTAAATCTTTAAAAATGAAGAGCACATGTAGCTTTAGAATTGTCAGGCTCTGGGCTAGTTTTGTGGGAAGTCGACAGTTGATAAGATTGCAACTAAACAAACATATGCTAAATGTCTGACCAACTCAGTTGTTAATCTATTTTGAAACATATGGGTTCAAGTAGTTCAGTCTGAAAATATGTTGGTTCTCTAAATATTGTAGTAGTAAAAACTTAACTTTTGAATAATTGAATAATATACACTAGCTGTTTTGACGTTTTTGACCACCTTCCATCACATTGAACTTTCCCAAGCATCTGACGTACAACTAACAAAAATGTTAGTGGGAACCAGAGGTTAAAATGCAGATTTGTGCCCAAATGATTTTTAGAGGATCTTCTGATTTAAAAGGTAACATTGAACAAGAAGCGAAGAGCCACCTTTTTTACTCCCTGAATGTCAGTTCTGGAACCACATACCCTAGTATGTAAGGCTATTCTGGAAGCCATAAAACATGGAATATCTTTAGACTCCAAGTATTTGTGTCTAGCATCAATCTTTTGACAGATAGTTCTGTCTGTGTAGATTAGAAAGTTTTGGTACCACTTTTATTAATGTATATGTTGATTGTGTCACAACCAATTTTTAAACATGCTGGTTCTTTCTCTAAGACTTGGTGCCTAGATTACTGTATAGCAACCTTGTATCTCATAGAGGAGCACAATCTCAAGTATTTTATTCTTTAGCACCAGTTAAGTGTGATTACTTGAACTATGGGTCATGGAATGTGTAGCTTGTATTATAACTTGTTAGAAAGAGAAGATTGGGTTTGCATATGCCATTTGGTAACCATTTGTTAAGTGTGTACTCTTTATCGTACAGGGGGAGTTATTAACCTGTCAGTGCCTATAGTGCTGACGGCTAGCCACGAAGACAAAGAGAGACTGGATGGATGTACAGCTCTTGCACTGGTGTATGAGGGGCGTCGTGTGGCCATTCTTCGTAACCCAGAGTTTTATGAACACAGGAAAGAGGAACGCTGCGCCCGACAGTGGGGAACAATATGCAAGGAACATCCCTACATCAAGGTTGTTTGAAAGCTGTTATCTAGCTCTAATTAAAGCTATCCTTTTTGTAACGTTATAGTTGCAAGTGGAGTAGAGTTGACACCAGCAACTGTTTACCTTGACCAAAAATTCTTTGCTCTTCTGTTTAATTTTTAGACAAAAGTAAAACTTTTTCTGTTCGATGCGGCTGATCTCTGTTGCATACTCTTCACTTGTTAGTGTGGCATTCTAACTCAATGGATGATCTGCATGAAATGTGCCATAGAATCGGCAATAGATCAGAGAAGAGAACTTTCTCCTTGGGTACACTTAGGAAATGCAGCCTTCTGTTCAAGGTGGGCCCAGATGGGTCATCAAAACTACTCAAGCAGCAGATGAACATGGTGCATATGGGGTGTATCTATCCTTCCTGAATGTATAGTGGTGGGTGGTTTGAAAATATTGAAACATTGCCTCCCCTCCCATAGCGATAATTATCTTTCCTGTTTCCTTGCACTCTGCCTACCACAATGTGTGTTCTGATCATTGAGTAGTCTTCATGACTGTGTCTTAAGGTTTGTAAACTCTGTGTGTTAGGGTTTGTAAACTCTATGTGGATACTGTACTAAAGATTACCTGGGTTATCCCTAGTTGAGATGTTTTTTGAATAGTCTTGTTGGCATGCTAATGACTCAAAACCAGCTTATTTTTTTAAATACTCAGACTAACCGTGAGTTTGTCCTAAAAAAGGAAAAGTTATTGATATGTTTTAAAAAAATCTATACAACTAATACTTACACAAATTTGAAAACTGCACACTGCCCTACTTTACATTAGCCTTTTTAATAATATAGTGCCGTTGAACATTCTTGCGGGAGTATGACTATATCTCGAATATTGCATATTTAGCTACAGCTAAAATTATTTCAATGATCATGCATTCCGTCCTGTACAATGACAGGTCCTGTGGATATGACAGATGGATGGTGAGATTGCAAGTTCAGTGAAAGCTGACAATTATATCGGTTAAAGAAATCCAAGACAATGGAATGCATACAACAGGTGAATGCCACCTTATAGTATGCCACCAATCACAATATGACTTGATTAAGATTGGTGTAGAAAATATGGGCCCTCTTCTCATGTCTGCTCAGCAGCTTTGCACCACATTGTCAGCCCAGAGCAGTAGATCTGGCCCCTTAGAATTCCCCTTAGTTAAGGGGACTGTCTAGGTATCATAGAACTGGTGTAGTAGTTCCTATGTTTTCCACATGCCCCCTTTTTTCTGCCCTTGGGCCTCCATTTCAGCAGTCTTTTGTGCAGAAAAGAGCATCGTTTTGGCATTCTTAAACTGCAGTGATCCCTAGCTATTGGAATGGTCCCTTTGGAGAACTGGAAGCCCGACATAAGTTAGATTTGCCAACAGGTGCAACTTGGCTGGAGTAGATATTCTAAGCTTTGTTACTTCAATATCCTGATTTGTGCAGTTTAAAAACAAAACAAAAAACCCTTTCCTGTATTATTGCCTTATTGTAACATTTGCATGCAGGTGTGGCACAAATTTTGTATTCTTCAAATTCCATAATGCTGGAATTTAAGGATAAATTTGTACACGCAATTGCTCTTTTGTACAACAGCTGGGCAGTTACTGGCTCAGTTGCTCATTTGTCCTTGCAGAAAGGCAGATCTAGCCTTTCAAGAATATGAATTTCATACTTTGATTTCCACACATACACTTTTGCTCTGTCTACTTAAAATTTGCCATAAATTAATATTTGGTGATAAAGGATGAGATGACACTAATAGAATACGTCTTAAAAGTTATAAATAAGTAAATACCTGTTATGACACAGATCAATAAAAGTCAAGGCAAAATAAATCTAAACACTTTTAAGTTCCCTAAGATTCCAGTTCTGTTCACAAATTCATTGTAATGGATGAATAGTCAACCAAAACTTTATTTCCTTATTTGCTACTAAATGCTTGTTGTTACTTATTGATTTTGGGTTGACCAGAGTTTTCGTAGGCTTCAGTCCAATACTGGGAGTGAGAAGTTTGAACAACAATTAAATGGCATGTGACTTGAAGTAGGAAGCTTCCCAGGCATCCACATCTTTTGGCTGTGGATGTTGCGTAATTACGCTGGTTAAGATGTTAGCTACTTTTCATTTCTATGCAGCAATGCATTGTGCAGTATTTTGAAGAGAAATACATGCGTCAGTCACGGATTAGTTATTCTGACCTTCTTTGCCCTACGCTATAACTGATTCAGATCACATTTCAGTGATTTTAAAAATTACCACTTAGACTCAGAGAGTCTCTGTAAAATAGAATTAACTCAAAACAGATTTTGGCAATTGCATTGAAGTGCAATCCTTTGGATGCTCAGGACAGCTGACAACTGTATTCTGTAACTGAAGTGTTTTTGTTTTAATTTATATGCTAACAAAACGTCTTCTGCTCTTTCTCCTAGATGGTGATGGAGCAAGGGGACTGGCTTATTGGTGGAGATCTACAAGTCCTTGACCGTATTTATTGGAATGATGGTCTTGATCAATACCGTCTCACTCCTGCTGAACTAAAGCAGAAGTTCAAAGAAATGAATGCTGGTGAGTCTTTTGTAGCTGTATCCTAGTATTCTCCGTATTATCCAGAAGTTTACTGCTGCAAGACTGAATGGGCTTCTTGCCCAGTAGGGACAAACATCATTTGTGGGACTCGTACTTTGAAAATGCTTTCTGTATCTTGGAAAACTTGAAATTCTGTCTTCTAGATGGAAAATGGACAGACATATTTTTAAAAATTTGGGTGAGCTGTGACTTGCCTAAGGCATCATAGCAAGTCAGTGACCATTGAAGTCCTGTCTTCCCAGTACCCTTCAGAAACCACTAAACAGCTGCTCCACAACTACATTCCACAACTCAAGAAAAGAAGGTAACACTAGATTGTGGTGCAGCATGATTTTAAATAATCATAAGGTAGATGTACACTAAACCTCTCCCCAGTATGTTCCCAGATGGATAAGAGTACAAGTCTGATTTTTTGTTTTAATTCAGTTCTTCAGAAAGAATTCACTAAGCCATTGAAATATTGAGCCAAAAAGGTAATCTTCAAAAACAAGAAAGTGCCTTTTTTCTCCTTCCAGATGTATAAAGAGAGCTTGACTGTTTTCAAAACTCTCTGCTTTTGTTTGTTAGAAACACACACACACACAATTAGAGGACTGGATTAGCTTGACTAACTAAAAACTGAAATCTGAACTAGTTGGAGGAGAGGAAGCTATTTTTTGTCAGGCTGTCTAAAACTGTGTGGGTGTGTTAATACCTATGAAACTCAAACTCCTGACAAACTCTTGATGGGATGGAGAGTGGATACGTGGCTTTTTTCTGTGAAAGATTTGACATCCCTGATCTTTCAGTTGAATGCCAAGAATGCTCCTGCTTCAGTTCCCTAGTCCTCAAAGAAGTCCTACTGCAAAAACAGGGAAGACAGTTGGTATTTCTTATGGCTTGAAGGGCAAAGAAATAACCCTTTCTTGAAAATAAAATCTTTCAGACCTCTTTTGTACATCATAAAGAAGCCAAAAAAGCAAAAGTATAGTTTTTTTGCAGGTCACCTTTGATGACTGCCTTTTAAACGAGCCAGATATTATTGGTGTTCTGTGTGTTTAATTCTTTGGAATGCCTGTTTAGTGTTTTTCCTTACATATTATCTTCATTGCCTTTTACACTCTTTTTAATTAAATCTATTCCATGCTGCTCTTTGGGAACAAAACACACAAGCTTTGCAAGGAAACTAGCCTAACAAAAGGTATTAGAATTCTTTTGAAAGTATTTGGGATCCAATTACTAGCTTCACATCAGAGAAAAGTAACCACCGTATGTTAGTTTATTTGTTTTCCGTTTTTAGAAGTTCGTGTTAGATAAATAAGTAACAGACCAAGTGGTAATGGCTTGGCAGTATAGTTGTTTGTTCTTTGCGCTTTTAGCAGAGCAGCAACAAACAGGCTGCTAAGAAAGCACTATAAGGTGTGGGAGAGAGAGGTGAAAGATGGAACCCAAATCAGCTAAGGCCTGGGTTTCTGTTTTATAATAAAGTAAATTGAATTTCCCATATATACAGAGTTTGAGATCTAGAATCCTTACTTTAACTCTTAGTTATCTAGTGAGCAGACAGACAGTTGTCTGACACCTGAAAGACCTGTTACCCTGTTGTTCATTATTTCCTTATAACAAGGTGGTAGTGCTACTGTGCAATCATGCGTGATCCTCATGTCCCTCATTGATTTTCAGTGGAAGGAAAAACACCAGGTTTTTTGGTTTGCTGTATTATTGAAATGACTTTAAGGTAATATTAACTCTAGTCTACCTGTGTCAGCTGCTTACACTGCATAAACTCTACTATGATGATTAAAGGTGGAAGAGACGTATTAGATTGTGTCAAATCCCTTTGTAAAAGGTAGGCTACATTCCTTTTACAGTGGGGGCAGGAGGAAGGGAGGGAAGGGGCAGGAGGCAAGGTGGGATATTAGAAGAATTTTATTGACATCTCAGATGTTCTGAAGACTGTGTGCTTCCTCAGGTTTATGGTCCGGTTATTTTGTAGTCTAGTTAATTAAGACCTCCTTGTCCAAAGAACTTTCATGTTCTGGGATCACTGATAATGTGATGCCTGTTTGGTAGAGTTCAGCAGAAAGCTACTGGATTTGCATCATTCTGGCAGCTTTATATTCAACAAATGCCATTGCTGTTGCGTATGGAGAAAAGTTTGTGTATTCTAGATAATAGGGGTGCATGGGTTCATGTATTACATAACATTTTCTTCTGTGAATATTATGTATACCTAAAACAAAACCAATATCTTCAATTTCATCCAGAATCCAATAGGTAGAGCCTTGAGGAGATACAAAATTTATATCCGCGGATATCTGTGGAGTTGCAAGGCTCTACCTGTAAATAAGCAAGACCATCAGGGCTATGGCCAGCAACCGTGCCAGGAACTGTAGCAGCAATAGCCGCAGCAGGTCAGGCCCCTACTTGCAGGAGCCAGTGCCCAGCCTGGGCAGCTCTTCCGGCATGGCTGTACGGCCCCTAGCCCTACCCACTGGGGCGAGCACCAGGTTCACCAGCAGCTATCCCTGGTCACGCTAGTATATGCAAGTGGCTAGCACGCTCCCAGACAGGAGACGCAGACCACTGTGTGGAAGGGACCGTGGGACCAGCCAGCTTTCTGTGGACCATGATTTGAGAACCTCTTGGTAACCAGTGCAGATCATGGATCACGGCTGTAATATGCTCTTGGAGAGATTCCCCACTCAATAAGCAGACTTGTTTTTTAGTCTGTTTTTCTGAATATATGTAGGGGGGAGTAGCTCTGTGGAGAGCTCATTGCAGTAATCTAATTTCTGAGTGACTAACGTAACTGTATAGGCAATCCATTATTGACACAACTTGATAACCAAAACCTGGACTTATTTTTTTGCCTCTGCCCTGTGAGTAAGGTGTGACTCCGTGCTGTTTGGCTAGTTCCAAAATGCTGATTAAAATACATAGAGCACTGATCACAGTTTAACATTGTTGAATCATGCAGCCTACTGCTCATGGTCTGAACTTCGCAAAAAGTAACTAACCATTTTGGCCCTTTTTTTCTTTCTATAGATGCTGTTTTTGCATTCCAGTTGCGCAACCCAGTGCACAATGGCCATGCTCTGTTAATGCAGGATACCCATAAGCAGCTTCTAGAACGGGGCTACCGGCGTCCGGTTCTGCTCTTGCATCCACTTGGTGGCTGGACAAAAGATGATGATGTTCCTCTGATGTGGCGTATGAAGCAACATGCGGCAGTACTGGAGGAAGGAATATTGAATCCAGAAACAACAGTGGTGGCCATATTTCCATCTCCCATGATGTATGCTGGACCAACGGAGGTAGATAAATTGTGAGAGTATAAAAACAATTCCAGTGTTAGTCTGTAATGTTTTGTATTATTGCGCTGTGTATTATTGTGCTGTGGTTTGTATTTTTTTTTAAACTGGCAGTTGAGCCTTTAATAATAATCTTCTCTTCCTTAGCAAACAGCACCACAGAAATCCCTTTGCTATCCAGGCAAATATCCATGTTTCTATGCAGTAATTCCTGTTTGTTTTAGAGGATTTAAAGTGGGAGATGGGAGACAGAGCAGTGTCAAATTTTTAGATGCCATTTCCTTTTTTACAGTTAAAAAGACATGATGTATTATCTCTTCACCTTTTCTTTTTAGATGAAGTTATGAAGTCTTTTAACATATTGAATAATTGCCAAAAAACAGATTTTAGAGATCATAGTTTTATGTCCCAATTAAAAATGGGACAGTGGGGTGGGTGGATGGGTGTGTGTCTTTGGCAAACTTAATCTAGGGAGAATTGCTTTACGGTGTTACATAAAAATGATTATGAAATAACTTTTGGCAAGATTTTATTTAGAGGTCTGCATTCAAATTGAACCCTCTAGAGGTTGTGGGATGCAGTGAAGAGAATTAAATGTTGACATTTGGGGGAGATTATTTGACTCAGGGGACATTGGTTCTATATCTCATTATGATTTTTTTTTCTTCGGGCCATGGGAAGTTCAGATCCTGACTAGGTTCACAATAACTGAAATTAACCATCTGATGGCGTTTTGATGGACTTAGTCTAGTTACCATAGTCAGGGAGTCCACATAGCAAAAATCAGCAGTGGCATTTAATGTTCGGTTACCTCTCATTGTTGGCAGGCAAGGTAGTTATGGAGACTGAACTGCCTTTTCACCCACAGAGAAAGGTAGCCCCAGATCAAAGCATGTTAGCTAGGCACCATGGGAAGCTTGAGCTGTTGCTTGCGGTGGATGTGTTGCCACCTTTCACTAAAACTAGTGAAAAAAATCTCTTTTTTTGGCATTAACAATATTTTTGCTTTTGGCTGCTTGTTGTACTCTGTTGTGGTTTAAGAAACCAAACACCCGTAAATTAAGTCGCTTATGAATACAGTGTCCCTGTTTCCATGTTTTCCAAGTGCATATCTTGAGTGTGTAAGAGGGATTTGAACGAAACGACTCACAACGTTCAGTTGTGATAGTGAATAAAATAAGAAACATCCTCTAATTTATGCAGCATTTCCAATGACCTCAGAAAGCAGCCTGCCAGTAATGTGTTGTAACCAGCTAAGGGGGGGGGAAAAAAAAGACACTCTTCCTTTAATCATTTTCTGTAGGTCATTTAGAAGACATTGGTACCAGATTTGTTTCTTTAGTGCAAATGATTTACAGAACAGGCAGCTGTTAAGCCAGTATGGTTATCAACAGGATGTACATGGTTTTCCAGTCTGTAAAGATTTAATGGGCATGTTTTGTAGGCCTCAATTTAGCATTTTTGTACTTTAAAAACCTCTTTTTATGGTGTGTTGGGTAACCAGCTAGGAAATTATATTTGCAGTCCTGACAGTTATCTCTGAAGGAAAAGAATCAATTCCAAAAAGGGCAAATGCCGTATAAAAACCTTAACTGCTTCACCCACTGGGGAAGATGAGCACATGCCAAGGTAGGGCCAGTCAGGCTTTTTTGCTGCCCCAAGCAGCGAAGGGGGAAAAAAAAATAAAATAAAAAAGCCGCAGTCGGCGGCACTTCGGCGGCAGCTCAACCACGCCGCTTTGTTCCTTGGCGGCAATTCGGCAGCAGGTCCTCCTCTCCAAGAGGGATTGAGGGACCCGCTGCCGAATTGCTGCTGAAGTCCTGGACGTGCTGCCCCTTCCCATTGGCCGCCCCAAGCACCTGCTTTGTTCGCTGGTGCCTGGAGCCGGCCCTGTGCCAAGGAATATGAATGCATCACACTTGGACAATAGCTGCTGATTATGTTCTTGCCTCTCACACTTACACTTTATATGATTCTAAAGCTTTTTGAAATTATTCTAATGAAACACCAGTGGTATCCTCCACCACGTCTCATTGTGGCGGAGATTCCTTGGTTGCTATTAGACGATATTAGCTATTAGTATGATAGTATAAAACATAAAATTTTCCTTTAGAGATCAGGAAAAGCCCAACAGCTGTACTGGCCCATCTGCATGTTGCTTGTGTAAGTGATGGTGTGTTTGTGGTGTAAACGTGTAAAATAGCAGGCATGCCTAACAGACTTCAGATGCTTTCTTTGCACCCATAGCCCTCATCAGCAATGGAATCCGGTACATGTGCTGTCTAGCTGTGGTCAAGGTGAAAATTCATACCAGTTGTACAGTGGTAATTCTGTAATTAGTTTCTGGTTCCAATATTTGCACAGTACTTAGATACTATGTGAGCTCCCCTCTTAAATGTTAAATCCTATGTTTCTTGCCCTGTTAACACTGTTAAGATTTGAAGTATAATTTAATGCAGAATACAATGTCATGCATAGTAACTAACACACAGGATATTCATCTTTCAATAGGATATCTGCTTATGAAGCAGCTGCAGAAGCAGGCTCTTGACTCTTAAAACTGTAAAAATGCGAATTTACATTTCTGCATGTAAATGTTTGGAGTAGGAAGATGATTATAGGTGTCTGCAGCAGTCTGTTAAACCTAACTTTTTGCTGACACAATTAATTATTTCTAAACTTGCATGTTTATAATGTCACAGTAACATAACAGTCTCACCCTATGATGGATCTTCTGTATCACTTTTTCTCAGTGGTTGCCTGGTATTTTTCTTTTAAGACATTTTAATTACTGTCTAACTCAATGTGTCTATTTTATGTTATGTATGTTAGTTTATAATGATTTTTATGAGAGGGTAAGAATGCAGTTTTTAAAATTTTGTCTTCACATTATCAAGTGTAAAATTCTGTAAGCTACACTCTTGTAGTCTTAAAAAGTTGCCTGCCCTGCAGGAAATTTTCTAACTTGCAGGGTGAATTCTATTTATTTCCTATAAAAGACACACCCTTCCTCAAGATAGATAGAATTTTAAGGCATCAGGATTGTACACTGAACGAAAATGTGCATATGCACAATGTGCTGTACTTGTTAAGCTGTATTTAATTTCCCCCCACATGTGCACATCAAAAAGATGTTCCGATTAAAGTGCGAAAGTTGACAAACATGAGAACATTTCCCGTTAAGGGGATAAATTGATATCCGCTGAACTTCTCTATCATTTTCAGTCAATTACTTACTATATATTGTACAGCTAAGCCACACACTGAAAATATTACAACCAACAATGGAACAAGAAAATTTGCTTAAGATCTGATGGTATAACTGGTTATCCTAGAAGCCACAGAACTGCTACTTGGTTACAAAAAAATCTAGTTCTGTAAGAACCGAAGATATTTAATTGATAGGTGTTACTTTGTCCTATCAGAGATTACATCATAAAAAGACTCCAAGTGGTCTTACTCATAGCGCACTTAGATTGGGATTTCAAAGGTGAGGGAATTAGGTGCTCAACTTGCAGTGAAATTCAATGGGATTTGGATGCCCAAATCCATTAGGCTTATTTTGAATACTAGGAAAAATATCTAAAACATACATGGAATCACACAATATGTTACACTTTGGAATCTGGTAAGTATTACTTGCAATCTGCTATCCACCAATTATGTTAATGAGGATTATCTACAGACAAAAGTTAAATGAGTTCCTCAGTTCTCTGAAAACAGTTCTGTGTTTGGCTGTAGAGGAATGTCAGTTCTGTTTAATGTGGCATAGTCTGTACACAGAATTTGCTTTTTAAAGAAAAAAAATTATGCCTTCAATAAATAGCTTAGCTATAGGGGGAAAAATGTGGCAAAGTTGAGCTGATGGAATGAGTGAAGCACTTATAACTATGAACTTTACAAAAAGTAATGTAGGGAAAAAAATTGATATGTCTCAGTTTTTAATATGTGAGAGTGTATATAAATGCATATTAAAAACAAACAAACCCCGAAATATGTTTTAATATGTCAATGCTGCTTTAAGATTGAAATTTTAACAAAAAGTCAGGAAATGCAATGGTAATGTTTCTAATAAGTGTTGTTTCCTCCCTTTTTCATTCAGGATATATTTCAGTCTAACAAGTAATCAGAAATAGTGCACAGATGCAATATGGCTATGTTTAAAATTGCTGTGGGAATTGTAACTTTCACATTTTCTAGCTGTTAAGATTTGCAGTTTTAAAACTATTTCTCTTGATGTAGGTGAAGTAATTGTAGTAAAGTTCTATTCTTTTAAGTTCCTGAATCTTTCTCTCGACAACCTAGTCTGCCTGAATATATTGCTAATAGAAATAGCAGTGACTTTGGAAATAGACAAAGGTACAGTATTTCTAGTGTATATGACATGGGGAATACCCATCTTCTAAGACTCTAAGGGACAGATTTTCAAAAGAGCTCAGCATGCAATAGCTCCTGTTTAAACACCTAAACAAAGTGGACAGATTTTTCATTTGTGCTCAGCATCTGTTGAGACTAATGGGAGCTGCTGGGTACTGAACACTCTTGAAAATCTTGCTACTTCATTGAGGTACCTAAATAGGTGCTGAGCTCGTAGAACAAATAGCCTCAATTTTGAGTACTGAACACTTCAGAAATGGTGTCCCTACATCTTCTGGATCTTTATAAGAATGGCCATAATGGGTCAGACCAATGGTCCATCTAGTCCAGTATCCTGTCTTCCGACAGTGGCCAATGCCAGCTGCCCCAGAGGGAATGAACAGAGCAGGTAGTCATCAAGTGATCCATCCCCTGTCGCTCACTCCCAGCTTCTGGCAAACCAAGACTAGGGACACCATCCCTGCCTATTGTGGCTAATAACCATTGATGGACCTATCCTCCATGAATTTATCTAGCTCCTTTTTGAATCCTCTTATAGTCTTGGCCTTCACAACATCCTCTAGCAAAGAGTTCCAGTTGACTGTGCGTTGTGTGAAGAAAGACTTCCTTTTGTTGTTTTAAACCTGCTGCCTATTAATTTCATTTGGTGACCTCTAGTTCTTGTGTTATGAGAAGTAGTAAACAACACTTTCTTATCTACTTTCTCTACACCAGTCATGATTTTATAGACCTCAATCATATTCCACCTTAGTCATCTCTTTTCCAAGCTGAAAAGTCCCAGTTTTATTAATCTCTCCTCTTATGGAAGCTGTTCGATACCCCTAATAATTTTTGTTGCCCTTTTCTGAACCTTTTCCAATTCCAGTATAGACCACTTGCATGCCAAATGGAAAAAACTTCATTCCCTTGCCTGTGTTTGTCAGTTTGGGCTCTTCTGTATATCTTGAAGTAGTTCTTGGTGAGAACTGCTCTTTTACACAGGAATAGCCGTACGGGATCAGACCAACGTATATCTAGTTCAGTATCCTATCTCCATCAGTGGATGGCACCAGAAAGCTGCAAGCAGCTGCTTGATAGGTTGATTTAGGGTAATCTGGCCCCATGAAAGTCTCATCCTAATCCTTAATAAGTAATCTGTCTTCAACCCTGAAAAATTGAGATTTCATCTCCTTTCTGCTGCAGAGCTACTCTCCTTCTTCATCCCTAATGGGTAATGTTACCTGTGGAATTGGATGTGGTCCAGTATTACTGCTGGAGTCTCCAGGACTAAGCCTTGCCCTTCAGCTCAGGCCACCAGATCTTCTGCATCCAGTGGTATAACAAAATAGTGGTTCCGTTTCTCCTGATCATTTTGTCTTAACTTTAAGTTGTATTTGTTTTTGTGCAGTAGTGACTTTATTTCAGCTTCTCTGGTACAGCACCTTTTGTGTTACTCACCCCCCCTTCCCTTCTCCCTTCCCTCCCCCCCCTCCCCCAGCAGCAGAGCAGCCTTGCAACCACTGAGCCAAGTCCAAGATGTGCTGTAGGCAGCTTTTTGGGACCCTCAGGGGGCGAGCTGCCCTGCTACCATAAACCATAGACCCTCACTTTGCTAGGGTACAGGTTTGGGAAGGCAAATTGTGCCCAGCAGCTGTAAACCACCCACCCTCACCCTGCCAGGATATGGGGCTTTGACTCAGACAAGTGTGTGGGCAGGGTTGAGGACAGCCTGCTGAGGGGTAAGTTGTGAACTCCAGAGACTGCCTTTCAAAAAAGGCAAAAGCAAACCCCCCTTCATAATGCAATAATTCATACTGTTAATGGTTTAAACCCTTTGTCTGACTTCCCATCCTGAGGAATGTGTTTGCTGGGGCTTTTTTTCCTCCAAGACACACTTTCATGGCGCTGGAAAGGATTCATACCTATCAGATGTTCAAAATCAAGACTTTTAAAAGTCTGATGCAGAGAATTATTCACCCAGAAGTCAAAACGGACATTGCTATGGACATAATTTTACCATTGTGGTAAAGGTGTGCAAAGATCCAAAACTTCATACTATCAACCACTTCCTGGCAGTGGCCATCCGTAGCCAGTTATCTCCAGCAGCTAGGATTGCTGGTGCCATGTATCAGCTTCATCCCCAGGAATTTTTTCTGAGGACATGGAACAACTCACTGGATAGAGTGGAAAATCAGGTGTCATTCCCAGATCACATCTGAATGTCCCCTTGTGGGAGGCTAAATACAAACCATATGCTGAGAGGCAGGCCAGTTTTTCTTTTAGACTTATTGTGGAAGCAAGCCTTGTAGGCAGAACGGCATACTTGAAAAACAAACTTCCAGAATCTTAGAGTACACATCCCTTGAGTTCACATTGACAGCTGTGTCAGTAGTGTGTCTGAACAAAAGCATACAGCCACGGCTGCACAGGTTCAGACAGTGGTCCGTCAAGTCCACTGTCATATCTGGGACCGTGGCCAGTAGCATTTACTTCAGAGGAGTGTACAAGAAACCGTGTAGTGGGTAGTTATGGGGCTCAGAGGGGAAGTTTCCTTTCTCTTTTCGTTAGAGGTTGGTTTGCTTATGATTGAAGCATGAGTGTTTGCCTCTTACAAAACCAAGGAGTAACCAGAGGTCAAAGCCTCTCTGTGGCAATGGAGGGAGTGTTCTGGAAAGAGAAGAATCTGCTGTTTTTCATGATAGTTCATGTAAAAGGTGCAGACTAGAGGAAGTGGGAAAACTGAAGTTCTCCTCCTCCGCTAGCCCAAAAGGTACTTCAGATTTGTTAGACAGTTACCTCTATTGCACTTTTAGAAAACTCCAGATCTCTTGAAACAAGAATTCCTTCATTTGAAGCTGGTTGACCTACAGCTAACAGCCTGGCCATGGGGAAGAGAATTGTAGTTCATTAGAGATTCTCCATTAGTTTCATCTATATTTTTGGGATATCCAGACAAAATGTAACAAGGAAATTTTATTAATTGATTGGATGGAATCACATTTCTGGTATGAGAGGAAACCGAAAGCGATCTGGGACAGGGACTGTCTCTTTATTTGTATACTGCCCAGCATGGTGGGGCCCTTCTATTATTGTAGCATCTAGAGACAAATAATCATAAAGTTTGCGGGATCCTGGCTACACTAGAGTTTCTCCAAGCCGATTGCTATGGTGCTTGGTTGTAGGAATCCAGTCTGAGTGCGTAACAGCCCTAGTGGCATTCTTTATGCAGGGACATCAGAGAGTCTGAGTATCATCAGAATGACAGATTAGACAAGCCTGTGGCTGGTCTTTCCAGGTGCCATTACCTCCAAAAGGCAGGGTTTAAATTAGTTGTTTTATCCATAGAAGAATCTCACTGTTGTTGTGAGGGAAAGATTATTCTTATAGCTCCAGGATCTCTTAGACCCAAAATGAATTCTTCTTTCCACAGTTAGTGGGAAATAATTCTCGCATCATCTTGTTCTAATCCTTAGCACCTCTTTGGTCATCCTAGAGCTGTAAAGATCTATTTCAAGCATGCATGTATCTCAAGAAGTACACATGCCAGTTGTACCACTTTTATTTCATTCTATCCATAATGGCACAGCCTAGGTCTTCAAAGTTGCTGCATGCAAGATGTTAAAATCCTGCACCAGTTGGAATGCTAGGCATCCAAAAAACTATTTATGAAGAAAGATTCACAGCTCCCTCTACAGTGTTCCTAGTGGGCCTTGCGGGAAGCCTCATCTGAGGAAGATTTGCAAAGTAGGTTTCCATTCCCCTGCAGAGATATCTACTCATAGGAGGTACTGCTGGGTTGGTTCCCAAATAATTCCTTTAAATTACAAATCTCTTGCAGTATATGGGGGGAATGTCTGTTTCTGCCTGTAATTCTATTACAGTAATTAAAACTCTGCTTATCTTTTCACTCCCTGGTTCTGTGGTACACTACTTTCTATTAGGGGGAGGGATAGCTCAGTGGTTTGAGCATTGGCCTGCTAAACCCAGGGTTGTGAGTTCAATCCTTGAGGGGGCCATCTGGGGATTGGTCCTACTTTGAGCAGGGGGTTGGACTAGATGACCTCCTGAGGTCCCTTCCAACCCTGATATTCTATGATTCTATTAGTAATGAAAGAGGAGAAAAGTTGTGTGACAGAATGAGAAATTTGTGACCTGGTAATTCTCTTTGTTAGCAGATTCTCTCCTTATTCAACCTACCCTGGTGGTCTGGTAAATGACTAGAATGAAATTTGTAACAAATTGGAATTTTTCTCTAAAGAAGACTTGAACACTTAATTGCTTTAAGGTTATTATATATGAATCAAGTTGTTATTTTAATGCTAATCCGTTGCTGGAGGATTTTTACAGTTTTGGAAGAACTCTTCTGGTGGCCTGAGCTGCAGGGTGGGGGCTTAGTGCTGGAGCCCACAGCAACATTGGATTGCCTCCAAATTTCTTAGGTAAATGATATTAACCCAGTAGTGATGCATGAGGAGAGAAGCTGTTAACAGAAAATTATCAAGTAAGAAATCACTCATTCCAGTGTAACTTTGATTATGACCTAAAAGTCATTCATCAGAAGTTAACATTTTTCTATTTAATTGCTCAATTCTTGTCATTTGCTGACTTATTCTACTGTGAAAACTCCTTATGATAAAAGAAAAGGACAGTGGGGAATATGCAGTCCTTTGGCACTCTGCCTTCCAGCAGTCTCTTTAGTCTCTTGCCATCTTGCAGAACTTGCTAATTGATCAAACTGTCTTCAAGATGCCAGATGCCTCCTGATCTACTATGGCCACCCAGTGCAGTTTGGAAGGCCAGGGAAACACAGATGGAGAGTTGTTTTTAGTTTGTCTTCAGTTTGGCAGAAGTAAAACTGCTGAAAGTGGGTAAATGTTTATTTCATAGTACTGATTAACTTATAGTAATGCTTGCAATTAAAATGTTTATATATGTAATTTTTTTATTGCTCTGATGGGATTTTTGGCAGCGAATTACTGGGCTGCATGTCTTTTAGAGGAGGAATGTATTTCATTTAAAAATGGAAATGTGGAGCCAGATCACATTTCATTGATGGAAAGACTTCCTTTGTATTAAACTGTCATTATGCTATAGGCCAATAAATTACCCAAAAATAAAGCATGTTCAGAGAAACTACTAAGTGTTCCCAAAAAGGATAACAAAAAAAATTAAAGATTGCTTAATTTTTCTTCCCAACTGTATTAAACACAAACGAACAACCCTTTTCCCCACCTCAGCTGACCCCCTCCCTCTCCCCCCCCCCCAAAAATTAATATAGAATCTATTCGGATTTGCAGGTGGGATTTTCAAAAGTGCCTAAGGACCCAATTTCCAAAGGTATTTAGGTGCTGAGAGATGCAGATAGGCACCTAGTGGGATTTTCAAAAACACCTGAGTGGGATTTCTGAGTGAGAGAGGCTTTGGGGAACTTTGGTTTTAGCAGTGATATGCAGAGGTGTTGGGAGCAGGGAGCCCAGAATCTCATCAGAGGAGCTCTTAGCCACCTCCACTCTTGCTTGGTTCGCTGAGAGACAAAGCAGGAGTGCCTCGGTGCAGAGTGCTCGAGCTATCTGTGCACTACGAGTTCCCTACTTCCATGCAAAACAGTGCAACGTTTACCCCAACTGTGTGGTTAGAAATAGCCTCCTTCTTATTGGTTGGAGTGTTGAATTGATGTATTGAAGTAGATGGTTAATGTGTGAATCCTGTAGATTTTATTTAATGGTTTGTTTCATTGTGTTGTATTGGGTGATTGTTAATAAAGGGAGGTTTTTTTAAGTAACAATAGGTTGTAGTGTATTAATATGGGAAATTATTGTTTGTCTCTGTTAAGTGATGTGGTGTTTTATGCATAACTGTTTTTTCAATAATTGGCATTTATGGTTGGAGATAAATGTTGCACATTTTATGCAGAGATGAAGAGGAAAGATGTTTATTATGGTGGGTGTATCTGGGTGAGGTAATATACGTATGGCAAAACTGTAGTGGATGGGTGAGCATTGTGTTAGGGATTTCTTGTGGTGGCTTTTTATTTCCTTTTTTTTCTTTATTGTTGTATTGGTGATATATGCAGTTGAGCAACCTTACCTGCTTTTTAACATTTTGGTGGGACACTGTATATTCAGCTCATGAACCTTTTTTTTTTTTTTTTTTTTTCCCTTTTTAGTACCAAATAAGAAGCAGAGTTAATTGAACATTGGTGCACTTTTAAATATGCATTTCCGAATTTTGCTGTTGAAAAGCAACATTGTGAGAGAATGCATAATCTTTTAAGGAAGTGCATTTTAGTCCATCAGATTAACTTTTAAATTTTGGGGGGGAGTATTGAGGTTTGCTCCTAGAAATTGTAATACTATGGAATGGGGAAATAGTGTGTGCTTGGGCCTAAACTATTGCTGTAATTTATTTTAGTATTTTATTACCCGCAAGAATACTCCAGGATGTGTGCTCCCTTGTGTCTCAGATCAGTGTTCCAAACACTATGCTAAATTACTGTATTTTAAATGTATAAAAGACTCAAGGCAATCTTAGATGTCCTTGGATTGCCTAGAGATGAAGCACCACTTATGGGCAATACATATAAAAATGATGCAGATAAATTATTTAATTTTAGGCTAGTTCTAGATGAAGGCTTATATTGACATGTTTAAATATTTGAGGAAAAACTTGTGTTTGTGTGTGTGTTTAGATTAGGATGTGGAAGTCATTTCTGTATTATCAGTCGAGGCTATCTGCCTATGGTCATTCACTGTTTGAAGGGTGTGAGACACTCTTCTGACATGGCACGTTAGTTCAGTCACATTTCTTGATTTTTGTAGGCTTATCCGAACAGCACTTCTGCGTTGCTCTCTACAGGCAGGTTAATTTTGACACCGCTGTTAAACATTAAAAATGTAGTGATTTACACATTAGGTCTCTCTGTTGTAGTCTCTTGTCTTTTATAGTGGGCAATACCACATGTTTCAGAGGAAGGTGTAAAAAATCTCTGAAATATATCTACATGAACACTGCAGTTTTTCACCTCAAGGGGAAACTTTCTTCCCTAGCTGATAAGCTTATGTTAGAAGGCTGAAACATGACAACCCTTTAAATTCATTGTTGTTAGTACAACTACAGATACTCTTATGCACGTGAATAGCTAATCTGTTTTGAATCTGATTGAGCTATTTACTTCCACGCTATCCTACACAAGGGAGTTGCATAGGCTAATTATATTACTTAGCGTTTGCCCTTATAGATTTTTTAAATTTAGTTCCTTTAAATTTAGAGGTCCCAGCTGACCATTCAATTCGTTATTCATTCCATTCATCTGTCATGTCAACATATTCTTTCCAAGCTGTGTAGTCCTATTAATCTCCTACAGAAGCTTCTCCCTGATTCTTAACATGACATCCCTAGGGCAACTACAGGAATTGGTTACGTGGAAAAGTAAGAGGGAAGTATTCATTGTAGCCTGACTGTCTTTTAATGAAACTTATCAGCTGGAAATGGAAAACCTGCACTGAGACCAGTCAGGTCTTCATGAACCTAATAGCAAGTGCTCTGTTGAACCCTCACTGATTTATGGCTTGAGAACTGCTTAGCAAACTGAGATGTAATATTGCTTTCATGCGAACTCTTGTTTTATATTTTTACTGTAGAATAACAACAAAAATATATGAAGTGATACATATTTTATTTATTTTCTTGGGACGCATGAGACGCCAGAGCATAGTTCTACATCATAGGCAATAGTGATAGTTTAGCAGTAGCGATAGCATTGTTGATCATCCCCCTTGCCTCCCCACAGCTGCTCTTTGTCTCCTGCTCATTTATTTTTCCCAAATTGTGTTCTAGGTTCAATGGCATTGCAGGTCACGGATGGTAGCAGGAGCTAACTTCTACATCGTGGGACGGGATCCAGCAGGCATGCCACATCCTGAGACTGGGAAAGATCTCTATGAACCAACCCATGGTGCAAAAGTGCTGACTATGGCACCAGGCCTCAAAACATTGGAAATTGTACCCTTCAGAGTTGCAGCTTACAATAAGAAAAAGAAGGGCATGGATTATTATGACTCTGAACAGTAAGTTGTTTTAATTTTAAAACTAAAGCGTTCTGAGTAATGTGTGAGGTTTGGGTTGTATTTTTTTTTTTTTTGCTAAGTCTTTCAGCATTTATTACCTAGTTTTTGATTAAACAGAAGCTTCTCAGAGATAAGACAGCTTGGTTTGGGAACACTTAGTTCACAGTTCTTAACTTGTTTTATAATCTTCGTATAGAAGAAATTATTTTAACCTCTACCTCTTTTGAGGTTGTTCTTCACTCTGTGTGTCCAAAAACAGTTTCTGTATATATTACTGTGGTGCCTACCAGTGCAGTGCCACTGTAGGTGGAGATCATTTGCCATTTAATTTTAACCCACTTTCTTCAGGAGTTTAAAACACAGCTGCTTTCATTTGATAATAGTTGATATCACCACAAGCTGTAAGAGTAGATGTCTTTCTAAAAAGACAGCATAAATTAGGTACATTATGTCTATAGCGTACATCTACCCTATACTACATCTGTATGCTATGTGGTGTATCAGGTCTCAATTATACAGGCAGTTTGCTTGCCCTGATCACGTGGCCTGCTGAAGGGTGTTGTGTGGCATTGCTTCTTTTCCCCCCAGTGGCTAGCCTCTGTGAGAGCTTCCTGTCCCTTCTGGATACTCACCTGGTCTATGAGTGGTTCTAACTTTTTTCTGTGTACACACACACACATCCCTAATTCTTGTTGCCTTCCAGTTCAGGGAGTAGAAAAAATGTGGCTGTGCTGCAGGACCTGCACATATGACCACCATGCACATATTGCTGAAGTTGCAGGATCCCTCCCTCAGGATTTTTCTATAGAGTAGGAAGGGTGGTCTAGTGAATAGGGCAGTAGACTGGGACTCAAGAACCTGAGTTCAATTACCAGCTCAGCCACGAATTTCCTGTGTGACCTTGGGCAAGTCACTCAATCTACCTCATGCCTCAGCTCCCCTTCTGTACAATTGGAATAATACTTCCCTACCTTCCAGGGGTATATTGTGAAGATAAAATCAATTGGTGATTTGAGGCATCCAGATCCCATGGTGATGAGGGCCATATAAGAGAGCCAGTGCTTTTTTTTCTCCTACCATTTGTTTGAGGCTAGTGCTTGCAAGCCCAGGCAGTTGCTAAGACAAGAGAGAGGTTAAATGTTTTTTTGTTTGTTTGTTTGTTTGTTTTTTATTACTAGAGGAGTGTGGGCAGATGGAAGTAGGGAGGATTTAAGATGATATTCTGAAGAACTCCTAAACTCTGCAAGACTGAAAGTGACTGAAGCTGTGTTTTTTCTGGAGCTAAATAACTCCATAGGACCATGGCCTTTCCATAGGACCATGGCTTGTAGAGCTGAGCAGGCGTTCCCATCCCCATCACGCTAGCTGGCTGACTTGGGGGTGGGGAAGAGGAAAAGGTGGACAGATCTGCTATGTTCAGCCTCGCAGCAGGGAGAGTACTTGTGCAATGCCGACAAGGATTATATGGCAAATTTACAGAGGGAAATTATGCAGGCATTTGGACAGCCCATATAACCATGTTGTACCTGGGCCCTGTATGATGCTTAACTAACAATTTGGGATGGTTAAGTAGTTTTGGGTGTCTACTGAGCTAGAGTAATTTTCAAAAGTGCTGTTGGTGCTAAGGCGCCCAAGTCCCATTGACTTGCAGTGAAACTAAGGGCTGGTCTATGCCGCAGAGTTAGGCATGCTTATTTACATCGCTCAGTGCTGGGGAAAATGTCATGCCCTGTGCAATGTAATTAAACCAGTTTAAGCCCCAATGTAGACAACTTTAGGTTGACGGAAGAATGCTTCCATCGACCTACCTACCGGCTCTCAGAGAAGTGGATGAAAGAACCCCTTCGGTCGCTGTAGTAAGTGTTTATACTTAGAGGCCTTAGGGCATGACTACACTTGCAGATGTAGAGCGCTGTGGGCTAAACCCGCCTTCGGAGAGTGCAGTAGGGAAAGTGCTGCAATCTGTCCACACTGACAGCTACAAGCGCACTGGTGTGGCCACGTTTGCAGCACTTGCAGCAGTATTGGGAGCGGTGCATTATGGGCAGCTGTCCCAGCATGCAAGTGACTGCAACGTGCTTTTCAAATGGGGGTGGGGTGGAGTGTGACAGGGAGTGTGTTGTGTGTATGTGGGGGGAGAGAGAGTGGGGTTTTGGGGGGTTGAGAGCATGTCAGCATGTTGTCTTGTAAGTTCAGACAGCAGCAGACCCCCCATTCCCCCCCTCTTTCACAGATACAGACACACACACACACACACACACACACACACACACACACCATTCCACACTAATGGCTTGCATGCCGGCTGTCACTAAGGGAGCTTTGAAAGGGCATTTCCACGTTCCTACAGGAGTTCAAAACAATGACAAGAGTGGCCACTTGACTTAAGGGGATTATGGGACGTTTCCAGAGGCCGATCAGAGTGCAGTAACCCAACACCTTGTTCACACTGATGCCCGTGCATTGTAGCCAAGGCGCAGCAAACGTTATTCCTCTCGCCGAAGTGGAGTCCACAGCTACAAAGCTGGTGGTAGTCAGAGCGCTCTATGTGCCTTGCCAGTGTGGACGGGGAGTGAGCTACAGCACCCGGGGCTCCTTTATTGCGCTGTAACTCGCAAGTGTAGCCAAGCCCTAAGTGTCTAAGTGATTTTTGAACATGGGACTTAGTCCCTCTTGTAAATTTTACCCCTGTTTATTTTTTTAAAAGGCTTAATTTTAAAAGCTAACATGGGATTAGAGACAGGGATTACGTACATAGTTTGGACTGGTGCTGTTTATAATAACTGAGAGCAGTAGAACTACTTAATATTGAAAAGTTACTAACAGCACCTAAACGTTTCTGTATTTGTATAAAATAAACTACGAGCTTTTATAGTAATGTCAAACTAATGACGTAAATATATTGTTACTTGAAGATGTCAGAGTATAGTGATATCATGTATATGTGGTCCTAAATCAGCAATGTTAGCAATGGCAAGAAAGTTAAATCATTGAGTCTACCCACTTGTAACATGGGATAGTGCATGGGGAGACTATCCATATATTATACTGATAAGGTACTGTCACTGCTAGTGCATTGAATAAATATGCAGGCATGGCCAGTAGATTAACCTACTATTTAAGGGTCCTTGCAATAGATACAGTAGCAATTAATATTGAGTACTATAGCCAACCAAACATTGGGCAAGTCAAGAGACCTCTTCGTGGAAAGGGTAATGTAAAGAGTAAAAACTACAAATGTGGGGCTAGGAACTAGAGAATTAAGCAACTGAGAAATGTTTTCTTTAGTTGTAGTGAAAGGGAACCAGCAACAGACAGCAAAACTGAAATGTGACAGCAGAACTCCCATTTCATCTGATGGAGAAATGTTTGTATGGTGAAGTACTCTCAGAAAAAGAGGTGCTTAGGAAGCTGAGTTTTAAATCCTTTTACAAAGAGAATGCAAGCCAGCCACCTGGGTCTCAGAGAGCTTGGCATTGCGGAGGGAAAACAGACTTAAATGGGTTCTGTGCTTTTCGTTTTGTCAAATGATCAAAGCAGAATTGTCTAGCATGCTGTGTTACCATTTCTTTGCATTTCTGGATAGCTGATCTTACCTACCTTTCTGCAGGAAAACTTGAGCATTTTTGCTGAACTTTTGTAGAATTTCCCCACAAGAGTACATTCTACTTCAGTGAACTATTGCATGCAGAAACCAAGATGGTACAACACTATGGTCCTGTGCTAACCCCCTAACCTTTAATATAAAATTTTATCAAACTTACCCATTGATAACTGAATCCGTTAACATTAATACAACCAAGACATTTGGAGAAACCTTCCAAATGAGTTGTAATCATAACAGTGCACTAGGTGGGTGCAAAATCTGCTTGCTAGCCAAAAATATACTATGATGATAACGATGAAAAGGCAGCTGTTACACAGTTAGTTACTTTAGTCATGTGTAACTTTGCAAGGCTGGAGTTGGCAGCTAAATAACTCATTGTTTGGGAGAGGACAGATTCTCAAGTCTTCGCAAGAAGACTTTCCTGTAAAATTCAGCCACATACTGCGGCTGAGAAGAAACTCTATTAAGAAAGGAAAGTTGTTTAACAATCGAAAGAAACCACAGCAATCTTTGGCAAAATTAATAATTCTGTCTTGACAGAGAACTCTGTGAGATCCTCTTAGCTATAGGAAGCCCATAAATACAGCTACCAGAGCAGGCTGTTTGTCCTCTCTCTAAAATGTGCATGAAGCTAGTGCATCTACATATACAAGGATTATTTTGTTCTCAACTGGTCTGCTGATGAACTAGGATGCTTCTTTATCCCGCTCTGCTGGCCCTGATAATGGTTTTTGGTGCTGCCAATGTAAAATGGGAAACTTAAAATGTTAAACACTTTAAAAGTGTGTGGGAAAACTTCTATTTGTTTAAACTAAACATTACACTTTTCTCAGTAGCCTGCTATCATTCTGCTATGAGCAGACACTTTCCTGGAGGTTAAGGCACCAGACAGAGACTGAGACTCTGGAGAGTTGGGTTCAGTTCCTGACTGTGCCACAGACTTCCTATGTGACCTTAGCCAAGTCCCTTAATTTCTGTGCCTCAATTCCCCATCTCAAAACAGAGGTAATATTTCCTTTCTCCTACCCTTTGTCTTGCCTATGTGGACTGTAAGTTATTTGGGTTAGTGACTGTCTTCCTATTTTTTGTATATAAAGCTAATAGCAGGGCACGACATTGACCCTGATCTCTGCTGGGGCCTCTTGGTGCTACTATAATACAAAAAATTCTTGAATGGTTAAATGTGTCATCTTTAAAGAGAGAGAGAAGCCCATTTTACTGGAGTGATAAGAACTTTGGTCTTGAAAAATGAAAGGAAATAATGAACTGTTAATCTGTTTTGTCTGGTTTGTCAATTATCACATACTTTGTTTGATTTTTATATAGTGATTATTGGAATAGTCCTGTTGTGTTACTGATATACAACATGAGTAATGTGAAGACCAAGTGGACAGCACCAAATTGTTCTCTGCTTGCATCCTAATAGAATATAGGTTTCCACATGTAAAATGCTCTTTCTCTCTCTATCCATCTTGTCTTTTTAATTGACTTATTGCCATTTCCGCCTTATTCAACTGTCTAGTTCTTTAGAACTGAGCTGCAACAGACTGTACTTGTTTTTGGGTCTCAGGCTTACATCAGGCTATAAATCTGGGGCATTGTTGACCTTCAAATGCCCTTTCAGCTACAATGGAGGCATGAGGAATACTATGGAGCTTTTTCTTCTCCCTCCCTCGTCCCCACCCCCGCTATGGGTTTAATAGAGCAATATACCCCAAACTCCAATGCCCACTCACAAAACATATTTCATAGCACTCTCATGGAGTGATTTTACAGCTTCAGTATAACAGAGCTCCAGTACAGTACGCTTTGGAGAAACTTTCATCATCTCACTGGTGCATATTTTGAAGATCAAGTTTTCTGTTTCCCACGCCATGTTGACAGTTTTCATAGCTGATTTATTCTTGTCTTTTTGGAATGTGTGTTTAATTGCTGTTGCTCCACAAATTGTAAATGTAAGTGGAGATGTTAATCCTTGTGCAGATCCTTCATGAAATTCCCTGCTGTACCAACCAATCCATATAGCTGCTCCCCAAAACAAAAATAGTTTAAATGTTACCAGACAAAGGAGGAAATAAACTGAAGACACACTCTCTCTTCTGTTGTTGTTGTTGGCCATTTCTAAAAGGCTGTGGGTAACCTTTACTCTTGTAAAATGTAAAAGGTACTCCATCACATCAGTGCTACAGTCTGAAACACAACTGGCAGGAAAATAATTTTAAATAACTTGTGGAAGCATATATTGTAAAATAACTTGGCTCAGCCAAAGCTAATTCCATCCCATAGATACAATTTTCAGAAGTGCCTAAGTCCTATTTTCAAAATTCACGTAAGTACTTAGGAGCTTAAACAGGGCCGGCTCTAGGCACCAGCAAAACAAGCTGGTGCTTGGGGCGGCACATTTTTAGGGGCGGTATACTGGCGCGGGACATGCCGCCCCTAAAAAGGTGCCCCGGCCTCCCTAAGTCACCTCCGCTGCTGCTGCTTGCGCACCGCTGCTCGCCCTCCCTTTTAGGCTCTCAAACCCGGGAGGGAGGGGGAGATCCTGAGCGGCCGCGGCGCGCGAAACAGCTGATTCGCACGCCGCGGCCGCTCGGGATTTCCCCCTCCCTCCCGGGTTTGAGAGCCTGGGAGGGAGGGGGAGCAGCGGCGCGCAAATCAGCTGTTTCGCGCGCCCTGGCCGCTCGGCATCTCCCGCTCCCTCCCAGGTTTGAGAGCCTGGGAGGGAGGGGGAGACCCCGAGTGGCTGCGGCGGGTGAAACAGCTGATTCGCGTGCCACGGCCGCTCGGGATCTCCCCCTCCCTCCCAGGTTTGGGAGCCTGGGAGGGAGGGGGAGACCCCGAGTGGCTGCGGCGTACGCGCTGCTTCTCCCTCTCCCTCCCTCCCTCCTAGGCTTGAGAGCCTGGGGGGAGGAGGCAGGGCTGGGGATTTGGGGAAGGGGCAGAGTTGAGGCTGGGCTGGGGGTGGGGTAAGAAAAAAACGGGGCGGCCAAAATTGTTTTTGCTTGGCGTGGCAAAAATCCTAGAGCCAGCCCTGAGCCTAATTTCCCTTAATTTAAATGATATTTAAGTTTCTAAGTACGTGAATAACGTAGCTGAAGTTCGAAGTACCTTAGTTCGAACCTACCTTAGTCCAGACGCGGCAGGCAGGCTCCCCCCGTCGACTTCGCGGTACTCCTCTCGCCGAGCTGGAGTACCACAGTCGACGGCGAGCACTTCCGGGTTCGACTTATCTCGTCCAGACAAGACACGATAAGTCGAACCCAGAAGTTTGATTTGCTTGCCGCCGAACTACCGGGTAGTGTAGACCTACCCGAAGTCTTTTTTGAAATCAGGTGCCCTTGAAG
The DNA here is from genome assembly GCF_011386835.1 of Chrysemys picta bellii. Classification (NCBI taxonomy): domain Eukaryota; kingdom Metazoa; phylum Chordata; order Testudines; family Emydidae; genus Chrysemys; species Chrysemys picta. Next base: position 33,040,208 of record NC_088795.1, on the reverse strand, counting down.
TGTCCACCCAACATCAACAGTCCTCTTATGGCAAAGGTGTCTTTCTCTCCCTTTCCTCACCCCATTTTATTCCTGCCCAATTTCCCATTCTACAGAGCAATGAGCCCACGAATTCCTAACTCATCCAGGAGTCCTCCTTAGCACTCCTCCTTGATCTGCGTTGTTTAAGAGATTTGTTTTTCTCAAGTAGCACCTTTTCACTTGGAAGCAAATTACCTTTACCAATATGTGTTATTTCAGAAGAATGCTGGGTCTTATTGAATCATAGTTTCAGTAATGGTATTGGACAAGGCTTCCTTTTCTTGCTAGTTACATCCTCCATTGCTAATACTCAACGAAGATCTGATCTTTATCGTTATGTCAAATCGTGAATGGTTGAACAATTAAAGCTACTTTTATAGTATTTTCAGTTTTAAAGTGGAAAACTTTTTAGCAACACATACTACTTCAAACCAAACCCTATGCAAGGACTAAACAAACATTATTGGATGAGATCAGTAGCAGGTTTAAATCAGAATAGTTTCATTTGTCAGTTTAGCTAAATTTATTTATGCTGGCTGCTGAGAAACTGACCCACTGGCTTTAAGAAAAGCCATGCATTATAAAAGAAAATGTTTGCTGGAGTAAAAAAGAAAAGTGAGGAAGAGGAGGAATAACTCCTTGACCAAACCAAATTTTAATTTTATGAAGATCTGTGTAAATCTTTTTTAGATATTAAAACTTATTCCAGTTTCTTAAAAAATTAAAACTTTTTAATGCAGCATGGACCCCTAGATGACTTTATAATATTCCCTATAATTCTCTAATCAGAGGCTCTTAGCCATCTGACATATCTTGCTTGAAGTCTTCAGGTCTGTGCTCTATTTGGCTTCTTCTTAGGGATGCTGTTATTCAGACAGGACCAGGAAGAGGTCAAATAGACCATGCCTTTATTGAGAGGCACTTAAATAGCATATGTGAGTCTCTTTAAGTCCAAAGGCTGGTACCCTCTTCTGATCCCTTCTGGGAACTTGAGCCTCTGTTCAAATTCCCACCCCATTCCCTGCCTGTAAACAGCTAAGTTTTGACATATAAATTGTGCGCAAGCTTCAGAATTAACACCCCACAGAGTAGAATGTGGGGAGTCCATTCCCCTACAGCTGACTTAATCTGTAAACTCTGTACTACACTAGGAAATTAACCTGGGTGCCTTCTCCTGCAAACTATTGTAGAAAACAGCTGCTTGTGTAGATAGGACAAAACTCTTTCCAAAACAGTTATTGAGAGGTTGATAGACACCAGAGTCCTATCTATGCTGGGGAAGAAACTTGATGAATGTTCCCTATTTTTCAGTCTAATTCAGAGCACACGTTTTCTCCGTTCCAGTACCCTCCCTTTACAAAAATAGTTCAGTTAAGTTTTCTTATCTGATGTGTGTTACATGTTCTGTGTAGTTGATGTTTGTTTATATATATATATATATATATATATATATATATTTTTTTTTCTCCTTTGTTTCCACAAACTGGGCATCAACACTACTGAGAGCAGGAAGATCATTCTAGGCTTTACAGTTCTGCACCAGACTACAATTCAAATCATAAAGTTGTGCTGCTAACAGCTTGTATGGTATGCATTGTGAAACGGGACTGTGGAATGCTTTCTATACCTTGCTAACCTCCAGCTCATACTAAGCATGGTTTAGCACTTAAAGCTAAACTCTGCCCTCTGATGCACACACTTGGTTCTCATTTGTTTCAGTCTGAACCATGTGCATGTGAGGTCAGTATTTGGCTTTTATTTCAAACAGACCAGGGAAGAATGAGTAACAAATACATGTTGCAAATTGAATAAATGAAGTAAGTAAAATTGCTGTATTTAATTTAACAATAAATCACTTTTGCTTAGGAACACTTGGTGGATTTTCTGCATTGTGTCTTTGTTTTTGACTGTGTTTAACTCTGATGAAGAGAAAGTAGTTTATCTGGTTAGAACTCTTGGGATTTTTCATTCTTGTCACCTACTCTGACTGGATTACTATTGCCTTCTTTGGTGTTTAAAATGCTGTAGGATGTTGATCTTGAGTAGATAGATGATGATAGATAATCCTGATTGCTCTCAATTTTCCATCTCTCCTGCTGAATTTTATCTTTAGGAATTATAGCTGTAGGAAGATAGGCGGTGAACCAGGATGAAACTATCTATCTTGAGCATGTGCAGACATACACACATACCTCTTATTTATCTTAAGAATATATATGTATATTCTATAGGGTGTATTTATTTTCAGGATTTTCTGGTATTCTTCATTAGCAGCATGTCTGAAACCACAGTTGTGTTCTCAAATATCACACTCCAAGGTGGGGTTTTATGAAAGTAGTATAAAGTCATTATCAAAAAAAGGAGGAGGTAAGATCAGTCTCAGCTATAACTTCCATCTTTTAAATTTACATTCTCTTTTTATTTACATTTTTAGCCATGAAGACTTCGAGTTTATATCAGGAACCCGCATGCGCAAGTTGGCTCGGGAAGGACAAAACCCTCCTGAAGGTTTCATGGCTCCCAAAGCCTGGACTGTGCTGACAGAGTACTACAAATCCTTGGAGAAGGCTTAGGCCTCTTATTAACTGCAGATCAATCTTTGACGCTTGATTTATTACCAAGAAGGGGACCACACAGTCACCGTTCATGCTGCTTTGTTGTGGTGTCTGTCAGGAAGTTCTTCCCTGGAAACAGACTCTTTCTCCCGAACTTAGCATCATTCGTTGCCTGTCTTATGGGTTTTATTATGTATTGGCACCTAACAAACTGCTGGTTTTAATGTCTTCTCTTTTATTACAGTCAATACTCTTGCAGTAGGATTTTTAACTCTTGTCTTTTTTATATTATTTTTATGCCTCTGTCCTATGAACTCTGTAGCTGTTATGTTGATGCAATTTTTTTTTCATACACTATTTAAGCAGTCTGGTAGTTTTGATTTCATGGTTTGCAGGATAAATGTAATGATTAGAACTGTGGAAGTAAATGAAATATTTTAAAACTGAACTCAATACTTTTTCTGTCAACTAGTGATCACAGAAGCATTGTAACTTTAAGCTCTTGTTATATGTAATCTCAGAGAAAACTTCTTTATGCAGCTCAATTAAACTTTTTTGCTTTCTGTATTACATGTTGGAGTTTATTTTATTTTGTACTTCTTTTCTGCATTGGAGCAGCAAAGTGAGAGAAAATGCATAACTCACGAATAGAGAAAAATATAGGCTTTATTATTAATTATATGTAATGCTTATCCCAGAGGTTTAGGGTGGTGGTTGGATTTCTTTTATTTGCTTGTTGCCAATGGTGTAATATGTACTTAGTGTGAATATTTTATCTAGTTGGATTTTAAGTGTTCCCAGTATTTGGTGCCAATTATTGTCTCATGACCCTAATACTTTAAAAAAAAAAATTGTGGGAAATCCTGCATCAACTTTTCTAGTTATTTATATTTCTGCATATGTTCCTAGGCAGAGTTCATTCTCACCAAAAAAATATTCCAGTCTTAACTACTATTGCAATATAAACACGTCTCATGAGAGAATTTAGCCCAACATTTGAACTCCCTATTTCCATCTTTTCAAGAGTTCTTGATGCAAAGTAAAATCTAGCCTTTTTTCCCTAGAACGTCTCAGTTTATGTAAACGATGAAGCCAACACACACTTCAAAGGTCCAGTAAAAATCTTTAACTAGTTTAATTCAACATCCAAAACAATATTTATTGCAAAAATTACAAAAAGCAAATTCTCAGAAGAGTGAAATACAGACACTTACTTTCTGGCTCTCAAGTCTTTTTCAGTATAAAATAAAACTGAGCGATTGGGATTCCATCAAGTTATCCCCATTTACAGAGAGCGCAGTGCTATCGCAGAGAGAAAAGAGGGAACACTGATTGCACCTATGCACATCAACAGCTTCTAACCAATGTCTGAGTGAGGGGGAAAGTTGTGAAAGCTCATCGCTTTAACATTGCTGTACAAATTTTCTTCAAACTTTGCTTTCTTTTTTAGATCTCGGCAAGATCTACAACACTTGAGAAGTTTGAACAAAATTAGCTCAGCACTTTCTTTAAGTTGCACATGCAAAGTTTCCGGTTGTAACATCTGGGTGAGCTAATGTTAGCAGCAGCTGAAATGGGGATTACAATGAAAGTTGGAGCTTGGCCTCCAGTTGTCGCGTTTGCTAATTCCATTAGCTATAATGTCATAGAATTACAATACTTTGACAGATAGTTGGTGTAGAGATGCAAACACAAAGGCGTAAGAGCTCAGCTTAAGAATTGCTACTGTAAAAATACAGTTTCCACTGTATGACGTAAGGTCAGAAATCCAGTGTGAAGAGGTAGGCAGGCTCAAGAATGTGATCCCCCTCCTACGTCGTTGCATGTAGAGACCAGAATATAAAAAGGGTAATGGGCAACTCTAGATTCCACACTTCGGCCGCTTTGTGACTAAAACTCTGTTATATTGTTAGTTCTGGATGTCTCTCCTAACCAACCTCTCTATTAACAAGCATTCGACTTTATTCTCGTTTTAAACAAGCAGCCCATACCATCCCCACTGCCCTTTGCAGGCTCATAAGGCTCAACTAGGAGTGGAGAGACTGGTCTGTATGGGCAGCACTGGACCTTAGTGCAGCAGCTCTCTGCTCGCCATGTGCTTTGGCTGTACCTTAATCTTTTTTCTCCCTCTCCCAGTAGTGAAACTGAGTGATTAATTCTGCTTCTCCTCTGTAGACAGACTGTCTCTTCAGAAGGCTTTTTCTGTGTAAAGAGGCATACAACAGAAATGCTGCTCCTTGCCACAGACTCCTCTGTGGTGTCTCATTCATGCCTATACAGTGATTCAGAACCTTTTCTATAGCTGCTCTCCAGCTTAACTAGAGGAGCTTCTCAGGGTTCTTAACTGCCTGGCGCTGGCATCCTTTTCTGTACAGTGGGTGCTACCTACCAGGGGGCCATAACTTTGAGAGCCTTATGAAGAAACTAGCAATAAGTGCCTTACACAGGTAGTAGCAGGATTAATGAATTACAGAGGTCAATGTATCCCAAACCTATCCACATAGCTTTTGGCACTTGATGTAACTGAAGACTGACCAGGGTTTTAAAGGCTAACAGGAACTATTTATCTAAGGAACAAGTGAAATTAACAACTTTTGGAAATACTGATGTAGCTCTGAATTGCAAAAAGATAAAGATGTATTTATTTAGATGTTTATTACTTAACGATAAAAGAGCACCCATCCAAAGTTCTTCTTTTTGAAGATCATCTTCCTAAAGTATAACCGACCAGAGTTGATTCTGACTCAAAGAATTTGAATTAGATACCAATTTCAAAGTGACTACCCCCCCCCCCTCACTCTCTGGCTAAAATCCTTACAAGTGGGCAGTGGCCTCCCCTTCTGATCTTACACAGGGGAACCATATGGCTGTTCTCCTATACTTTTTGCAGAGCCCTGGAACTCTTACTCGCCACTATCAAATCATTCTGACATATTGAGTATAATGGCTTAAAAAAAGTAATAAAACACCAAAAAACTAAACCCCTTTCCTGCTGATTTTAAAATCCTGTATCAATGATGCAGGAACAAACTGGACCCAGCTTTCCAAAATGCAAGAGTTAATGAGGTGGATGGAGTTTACCAAGTCCTGGTCTTTGGGGTTGAATAAGTGTTACAAAATGATTACAGCTCCTCAGTGACATTATTTATTCCAGATGATGCCAATTCCAGCAACATGCATTGAGCAACTTGAGAAAATTGTATGAGTTTTCCTGTGGAGTCACCAGGAAGCATAGAATGGAGGACTCAGGCTGCCTATTTTAAGGTTACACCAAACTGCTTGTCAGTGTAAGTTGTGTGGGGTAATGTTTCAAATCAGATGCCCTGGTTTGTGATGGAAAAGCAGCCAACAAAGACTGAGGATACTGGCTCCTATCTATATTTTTCAATAAGGGATCTAAACACTAACAACTCAGTAATATTCCAGACATGGAAAATGTGGAATAGGTTGCATAAACTATTAAGGCAAAAGCCTGGAGATAACCCAAACTTCTACATCTGGAATAATTCTTCAATAAAAATCAGCAAGAATCAAATATACTCAGTGTTTTGGATGGGGAATAAAAGGATTTGAGTGATCATAGATCTTAAAGTGGATCTTAATTGCTGTGGGGCCAGTCCTCCATGTGCTTTGTATCTGGACTTCAGTTTTGCCCTAATTCATTGCCTTCAGTGAGAGTTCCATGAGTGGAGCCCCTTGCAGGGTCAGGCCCAATGACTTTTAGTGATCAAAAAGAAAAATATACCTTGGACCTTTGTGTTTGTAACTCAGGAAATGCTAACCAGGCTAACCTGGCCCTCTATTCCTATTCCTGATGGAATGTGAATTAAGGTACATCTACACTAACAACTGTACACGTGTCCATGCTCATGGTTGTGCCATAACCCCCCTCTTTCCCACTGCTAGACCCCCTGAAGCTTGTGTCTGAAGATGAATACAGGGCATGTCAGCCAACACACTCGCACAGTCACATATCCATCCTACGGGGCAGTACCAGGTGCCATATTTCAGTAGTTCTTCAGCCCCACTTCTACAATGCAGTGACCCCTTGGTGATCCAGTCTATAAAGATCCCGGTCTGCCCCTTGTCACTGGGGGTAGCAAACTGTGCTGACCAACTGAGAACATGTTTTCCACTGCATTCTTTTGATCAATACAGGTGAACATGGATCATGTTCTGAGAGCAGCTGCCTAGTTCACCAAGCACACATGGGTGCTGGTCAATGTGTGGTTGGAATACACTGTCCTCCATGATTTCTCCCAGAGCTGCAGGAACTTTCATCTATACTGGGAAACTTCACAGAGGCTGCAGGTGCTGGACATTTGTTGGACTGTGTCCCAGTGCCGGGAACACCTGAGGCACCTGTACTGGAGTCCAAAACAATCACTCCGGGAGGGATGATCAGACATGCCCATTCTATGATAAACTGAACTGGGTGAATCTAAGGTCCCCAGTGCAGAGCCTGGAGTGGCTAATGACCCTCCCACCTCGACCCCAACAGCCTCGTCATCTATCGGTATACCAATGAGGGCCAGGGTAAGGAGGCAGTAGGGACTGTGGTGGAAACCCCAGAAGTCCCAGAGGAAGAAAAGCATGTCACTCAGCACCTAGAGGAGACAGCTGAGCAAGCCCCCACTGATGAGCCTGGGGAGGACTCTGAACCAAGGCAGAAATAAGTACTGAAGGCTAGTAAGTTCTAATAGACCCACCCCTGCCTCTTCCCTGCCAATATCCCCTCATGCTCTGGTGCTACATGTCTGATTTTAAGCCCAGCCCCTGCTCCACTCTACTCCAGAATGGTCCCCAAGCAAGACATGGCTGTAAATCATTGATTTTACTGAATTCCCATGAAGCTCTATTATGTATTTGGCAGAACATGATTTTATATACATATAAACATACATCTTTCCTGCATAGGCTTCTCCTTTCCCAAAAGGTTCCTCAGTTTCTAATAAACCTAAAACCCTGCTCCCTACACCATAGTCTGCCCCTTTCACTGCATTAAAACTCTGCAGTTCTGCCTAGTTAACTGACCCTGTGTGTGGAACTGGAAGCATTTCGGAAAATGCTACCATGAATATCCTGGACTTTAATCTCTTACCTAACTGTAAATTTGGCTTTCAGAACCTTTCTCTTATCTTTCCCTATGTCTTGGTACCTACATGTACCATGACCACTCCTCTCCAGCACTGCACATAAGTCTGTCTAGATGTTTTGTGAGATCTGCAGCCTTTGAACCCAGCAGACAATTTACCATGCAGTTCTCCTGATTGTCACAAACCCATTACTATTGCCTGGCTCTTCCTAGTAACTGGGGTTCCCTCCCTAGGGGGAGTATCCTCAGTGTGAGAGGATACTATGTGACATCTTCTGGAAGGAAGGTCCCAACTATGGGATTGTTGCCCTGTGCTACAGCTTGATGTTCTCTTTCTCTGAGACTTTCATCCTCTTTAACAGCATAGAGGCTGTCAGACTGGTGGTGGTACTGCTCTATTGTGTCCTTTAAAGTCTCTGTCTCCCTTAGCTCCTCCAGTTCAGCCACTCTGGCCTCAAGAGCCTGTACTGTCAGAGGGCCACGAGCTGCTTGTACTGCATACACACCCATGACACCTGTTCACAATTGCAGAATGCAGATAATTGCACATGCTGCATTTAGTGCAATGAAGTGGATAGCCCTCACTCTGCTGCTGGACTTCTGCCTGCTTTATTTGTACTACTGCAGTTCTTTTGGGGTGGGGTGGGGGTATTAACCTAAGTTTAGAGTATGTTTGTTAGGTGTATTTGCCTCTCACACTCCCTTGCAAAACTCCCCTGTTTGCTGCTCCTGGCTTTTTAAACTCCTGTTCTACTGAGTTAGCCCCAGCCCAGTCAAGAGATTGCAGGATGTAGAGTGACCAGACAGCAAATGTGAAAAATCGGGACGGGGTTGGGGGTAATAGGAGCCTATATAAGAAAAAGACCCCAAAATTGGGACTGTCCCTATAAAATCGGGACATCTGGTCACCCTAGCAGGATGGCAGAGTAGAGCCTCATTAGTAAGCTCTCAGCCTAGCCTTACTGGCCCTTTGGCTCTGCATACGGCCCCCAGAAGAGACTGCACTGCAGTTTGCACGCAGCAAACAAACAAATTAACAGACAAACTTGCCCCAAGGGTCCCGTAGTCTCTCTTCCTTCATCTGGAGAACTCCCTCACAACTCCCCTTTTTGCTGCTCCTGTTGGTTCCTGACCTGAAGCTATAAAACAGATTATTAGTGGACTATCATTGTGCCCTTGTGTCTGTGCATTTCTTGGCCAACATGCTGTCAGCGATAGTCCTGGGGCCATGCAGACCAAAGGAAGGGATGGGTTTGGAAAATGCCTGGTTGGGGATAGGATAGTTGTTGAAAACTAATGGTTGTCCACAGTTACAGCTGTCTTTGTCTGCTTTGATGATTACAAAAAAGTTTGAATGATTTACCTGAATTAACCCTTTCTCCTCCTTGCCCTGTCTTACTGTCCTCTTACAAATGAAAGTTGTGTGAAGCTGAGGGGGTGAAGGGTTGGTTAGATATGGGAAGGGAAATGGTTGTCCAAGGAATGTCACAGCAGTCCTTTCTCCCTTTGAAGGCCCTGGTGTCTGGCATCTCCCTGCTCCTAGCCATGTTGCAGAAGCCAGGAGAGGTGTGGGGTGGGTGCAGTATCCGCTCCAGCAGTTGCGCAAACACAATGCAGTGTTCCTTTGCAGTGGACAGGTGAGTAGCTTGCAGTGTTGATCACAAAGTTCAGGGAACAAAATAAAGTGGTGTTGTGTCTCTTTCCTTCACTGCTGTTTGCTGGACACAGGGACTGGATTTTTCTGGTGATGCAGGGGCAGTTGGGGATGGGTGAATGTTCTTAGTGGTTTGCTTCTCTCCTTCCATGGAAAGTCCATCTGCTAGCATAGAATATAATCAATTTCCTGTCAAATTGCCTCCCACACCCATAAGCATATTTCAGCAAATTTCTGGGGAAATTCCAGCTGGTTCTTGAGGTTCAGTGGCAGTGCAAATGTGGTTCACCTTCATAGCTGACCAAAACCCTCCATTCAGCAATATGTAGAGGGTTAATCATTAACAGAAACATCTCCCTGGCATTGATTGATGAATCATCTCCGTGGGACTGGAAAGCCACATCTCTCTCTTTCATTCTGGTACCTTGAAAACTACTATGTTCTCCAAATGCTGGCCAGCCTTTAAAGAAGAAATTGGCAATTGGTAATATAGCCCCTTGTGTCTTACCAATATTAGCCTCTGCTCCTTGGGGACTGCAAAAGTTGTCTGAGAAGCAAGGATAGTCTAACAGTTGCATTCCTGAAATGCTAAAAAGTTTTGATATTGTGGCCTTCAACAGCAAAGTTATGTGCGGGGGCGGGGGGGATTTTTAGCTTTGTCCAAAATAATTTAAAATAATTTGCTATCCTTGTCTTTGAAATTGTAGAACTTTTGGCTGCAGAGAGGGAAACCATTCTACCAGGAGGCCAGGAGCAGCACACCAGAGACAGCAGAGGCAGACGGAGAAGGACCTTGGAGAACTTGCTCATTGATATGGAGACAAGGAACCAGGAGCAGTTTCAGCTCCTCGGAGCACCGGAGGATCAGTCTCTTTAGCAGGAAGAGGTACTAATGAACCAGTTCCTGGAGCATGATGCACGCCACAGGGAATGAGTGCTTGCTCCCAAAAAATGGGAGCATACCCTGATGGTCACTCATACAACTGGTGGCTGAAAGAATTCGGGGCCTGCCTGCTGCTGTGAACATTGCTCCTCTGTGGGAACTGGCACCACCACCACCTCCAGCTGCAGTCTAAGGTGCTGCTGTGGTGGAGGATCCAACCCACCCTGAGTGACTAGGAGGAGCCTGCATGACTCTTGATACAAACACCCTCCATCAGCACCTGAAAGCCCCCATAAAGGAACCCCCCTGAGTGTGCAATGGGGGAATGATGAGCCTGAGGCAGTTCCTGAAGCCCAATAAGTGTTCAGCCTCTAAACCCTGTCCAGGAGTAGGGTTGCCAGGTGTCCGGTTTTCGACCTGAACATCCAGTCAAAAAGGGAAGCTGGCAGCATCCGGTCAGCCACAGTAGCTGCCAATGCCATCCCATCCCAGCACCCACATGCAGCAGCTCCCTCCACAGAGGGACAAACTGCTCGGGCAACCCCGTTCCTCCCTGGGCCCTGGGCCCGGGCTGCAGCTGCTCCTCACCTTCTCCTTGCAGTCAGAGGTGCCTCTGGGCACCTCACTCATGCCTCATCCTGCAAGAACTCAAGGTTCCTGGTTGCTTTTGACTGCTCCAGGTAGTAGTCAGTCCAGGTAGTAGTCAGCTCTATACTTCTGAGCTCCAGGTAGTAGTCAGTCCTATACTTGCACTGCTCAGTCTGCAATGCTCAGAGCTAAACAGCAAGGATGGTGGCTTTCTACTTGCTGATGAGAGAGAGGAGAGAGCGTGCACACGCTCTCCCTACCTATTCTCACACACCATGGGTCTGCTCTTTCAAGTGATAAGTGCAGAACTGCATATGCAATAATAATAATAATATAATATAATAAAATACAAAAAGCATCTGCAATATTTCAATTGCAATTATCATGGACAAGCATGCAGATTGATTATTTGAACATGCAACTGCCATAATTGTGAGTGTGCCTTTTTTTGCACAGACAATTGCGCCAAAAATCGTGTGTGTGTATGCCTCTGTCTGTGAATGAATGATCTCTCTCCCTCTCTGTCAGGCCCCTCCCTCCTTCCCTCCTCCATTCTAAGGTTAGTCCCAGTCCAGTGTTCACTACCCGGCTGATAGAATGCCAGCAGAGTAGGAGTTAACAACTGCCCTCTGCAGGGATTCTGTTTTTCACGTCAATATCGGCCACCCAGCTGAAGTGACAAGGCCCAGAGCTCAGGGGTGAGGGGTCTGCAAGCTTTCTTCTCACAGACAGGCTGCGGGGCATGCTCAGGGCTGGGCTGGTGGCTCCAGGCACCTCCAGTGCGCAGGGTTAGGCCACTAGGCCCGTCTCCATGGCTATGTGGCGCAAAGACCAAACTGTGTAGTCAATGGGCTCCATTCACAAGGCTCGAGACGGGAGACTCTGGGCAGGGAGCAGCTTCTGGACCTCAGAACAGTCCGACCCCTCCCTGCCCTAATCTTTTGCTCCAGGGACCGACCCCGCACTGTGCCCCAATTGAGCAGGTGGACAGGCTCCAGTCAGCTTCTGCCAGCCTGACTCTGCAGGCAGCAGGTGAGTCCTGGGAGAGGAGAGAGTGAGCGAGGGAGGGAGGGGTAGAGAGCGAGCGACAGGGGGGGAGTGAGGACTGAGCAGGGGGCTGGGCCTTCGGAGAAGAGGCGGAGCAAGGGTGTTCGGTTTTCAGAAATTAGAAAGTTGGGAACCCTATCCAGGAGACCTCCCCAGTTGTTCCCTCCTCTCCTCCCCCCTGCCCTGAATTGTTTTCTGTAGCCATTTCCCCTCTTGTCAGAGGGAGTGGGAGGGTAAGGGTAAGGAGACAAGTTCACATGATAATGAGTGTATGGTGCTCAGAGAGTGAGACACCCATTGTGTTTTGACATGCCGTTCCTCTTAAAAAAGTTTCACTTTTATGATACGTGTGTCACTTTTAATAAATGTTACAGTTCTTCTTCGAGTGCTTGCTCATATCCATTCCATTAGGTGTGTGCGCGCCGCGTGCACGATCGTCGGAAGATTTTTACCCTAGCAACACCGGCGGGTCGGCTGTGGAGCCCCCTAGAGTGGCGCCTTCATGGCGCTGAATATATACCCCAGCCGACCCGGCGCCCCCTCAGTTCCTTCTTACCGCCCCTGACGGTCGTTGGAACTGTGGAGCGCTGCTTAGCTGTTCTCCACTCTCCCTAGCTTAGTTCGTTATTCGCAGTTATAGTTATAGTTATAGTCCTAGTGTTTATAGTTAAATAGTTCAATAGTTTTAAGAGTTGTCTAGTTGTTATAATAGTTCAGGGGATTAAGGGGGTCGTCTCCCCCTTTCTCCCCCGGCCGCGGGGCCGGGCTCATGCCCAACGCTCCCGGCTTCAAGCTGTGCGCCTCCTGCGCTAAGCCTATGCCCACGAGCGACCCGCACGATTCCTGTCTGAAGTGCCTGGGAGAGTCCCATCAAACAGATAAGTGCAAGATCTGTAAGGCCTTCAGACCAAGGACCAAGAAGGAGCGGGACTTTCGGCTCCGGCAACTCCTGATGGAGGCGGCACTTAGTCCGGACGCTCCATCTACAAGTCAGGCCCCGGCACCTAGCGCCTCGGTGCGCAGTGCCCCGGCGGCACCGGCCATGACGACCACGCGAGTGGCGTCAGATGAGCCTTCCCGGCACCGGACCTCGTCGGCACCGAAAGCACAGCAAGTGCCTCGGCGCCGGTCATTATCCCCAGGGCATAAGAAAGCCCATAAGACGGGGACCTCCGTGCCGAAGACGCTGGCTCCCCCAGTGCCGGGGGTAGAGCCGCGTACGCCGGTGGAGCACCGGAAACAGGTGCCTCCAGCACCGTCGACTCCGGCGCCGAGGCCGTTGAGTCCGGTGCAGACGGCGTCTCCACCGAGGCCGGCGGTGATACAGTGCCTCCCGTCGACGCCAGAGACCTTCGCGGCGGCGAGAGACTTAATAGCTCTCACGGAGCCGGCACCGCCTCAACCACCGGCACCGACGGCACCGTTGCCTCGCCCGGTCCAGTCGAGGGGGAAACCTGCCTTGATGCGCCCTCCATCGCAAGGGCTGGAACCTCGGCACCGATCCAGGTCCCGAAGCAGGTCCCCACGCCGCTCGCAGTCCCGGCACCGAATATCACCTCGGCACCGGTCGTATTCGCGGCCAAGATCTTCTTCGCGGCACCGCTCTACGTCTCGGCACCGCTATGATCGTCGGCACCGATCAACGTCGAGACGTAGTTCTCGGCACCGCTACGGTCGCCGCTCGACGTCGAGAGGCCGCTCCCGGTACCGGGCATACTCCAGGTCCTCGTCGAGGTCCAGATCCGACTCCCGGTACCGACGAGGTCATCGGCACCGGTCGCGGTCCCGGCACCGATCGCCGGCACCGCGTGGAGATAGATCATCTCCAGACCGGCACCGTGCGGCACCGCAGCCCACGGGAATCGTCTCGATGCTCTCGGCACCGCCATGGCCATCGAGATCGGGGTCTCGCTCCTCGGAGGACCTCTCGAGATCGGCATACCCCCCTCAAGGGCAAGCCGAGGAACAGGACTTGGGCCATTGGCAGAACATAACAGAGGACCATCCTCATGGCCCATCTCACTGGTCGTTTTGGACCCCGTGGGCGTACCATCAGGCGCAAGGGGCTCCAGTTGCTTCGACCTCTCGCTCCGGTCACTCTGTTAGAAGGGCCCCGGAGTCCACCATCTCTCGGCCTCCGCCAGGGGGCATGGAGGCTTCCGTGTCCGCACCACCTGACGCCCTGGACTCAAGCGCAGGTGATGCTCCGGCCCAGGAGCAGGGAGCCCAGGACCCTCCCTTGGATCCTGTCCCACCGGAGGCATCTTCCTCTTCCTCTCCGGATGAGGCAGTGGCGGGCACATCGTGCACAGGTCCACCTCCAATAGATCTTCGGGCTCACCAAGATCTTCTGCGTCGGATGGCCCGTAATATGGACCTGCAGGCGGAGGAGATAGTGGAGGTGCACGACCCCATCGTGAATATCCTCGGAGCGGATGCCCCATCGAGGGTGGCGTTACCCCTGATCCGCACGATACAAGCCAATGTATCTACGATATGGCAGACTCCTGCCTCTATCCCACCCACAGCGAGAGGGGTGGAAAGGAAATACTTTGTTCCGTCTAAAGACTACGGGTACTTGTATACCCACCCCCAGCCGTGTTCACTGGTGGTGGCATCAGTGAACGCAAGGGAGCGCCACGGTCAGCAGGCCGCAGCGCCCAAATCGAAGGAGGCTAAGCGCCTCGATTTATTCGGCCGTAAAGTTTACTCAGCCGGAGGGTTGCAACTTAGAGCGGCTAATCAACAGGCGCTCTTGAGCCGCTATAGCTTTAACTCCTGGAACTCTATGGGGAAGTTCAAGGAGTTGGTTCCCCAAGAGTCCAGGGAGGAGTTTGGAGCCCTGGTGGAGGAGGGTAAGAAGGTGGCTCGGACCTCCTTACAGGCCTCCTTAGACATAGCGGACTCTGCTGCGAGAACCCTGGCCTCAGGTATCGCTATGCGGAGGATCTCCTGGCTCCAGGTTTCGGGTCTGCCTCAGGAACTGCAGCAAACCCTGCAGGATCTGCCCTTTGAAGGACAAGGGCTGTTTTCCGAAAAGACGGACTCTCGCCTGCAGAGCCTCAAGGACTCCAGGACGATCATGCGTTCCTTGGGGATGCATGTTGTGGGCCCTCAGCGCAGGCCATTTAGACCGCAGCCTCAGCGCTTCTACCCCCCCCCGCCTCGTCAGAGACAGGACTCGACCCGGAGGCGAGGGCGAGGTGGTAGAAGAAGGTGGACCGGCCCTCAACCTGGTCAGAACCAGGGGCCACCTAGACCACCTTCAGGCCCCAGGCAGAACTTTTGAAGGTGCGGTCGAGGACGGCGCCCCAGTCATCCCACAGGATCCAGCCCCATCCTTTCGGGATCGCCTTTCCCATTTCCACCGGACCTGGTCCCTTATAACTTCGGACCGTTGGGTCCTTCGCACGGTGGACAGGGGATATGCTATCCAGTTTTCTTCAATCCCCCCCTCCTCCCCCCCTTCCCCGTCCCTCTTCAGGGACCCTTCTCACGAGCAACTTCTTATACAGGAAGTTTCCACGCTCCTTGCTATGGGGGCCATAGAGGAGGTTCCAGTGGAGTTAAGGGGCAGGGGATTCTATTCCCGTTACTTCCTCATTCCCAAGTCCAAAGGAGGTCTGCGACCCATCTTGGACTTGCGCGGACTCAACAAATTCGTAGTAAAGTTGAAGTTCCGCATGGTCTCTTTGGGGGCCATTATCCCTTCCCTCGATCCTGGAGACTGGTTCGCCGCCCTCGACATGAAAGATGCATACTTTCACATAGCAATTTACCCGCCTCACAGACGCTTCCTGCGGTTCGTGGTAAGCAAGGTGCACTACCAATTTGCAGTCCTTCCCTTCGGCCTATCCTCGGCCCCAAGGGTGTTCACGAAATGTATGGCTGTCGTGGCAGCGTACCTTCGTCGGCAAGGGATACAGGTGTTCCCGTACCTAGACGACTGGCTGGTACGCGGTCGCACCAAAGAACAAGTTCGAGATCACGTCCACATAATAGTGCACACATTCAACAAGTTGGGTATCCTACTCAACAAGGACAAATCCACTCTAGAACCTACCCAGAGAATAGAATTCATCGGCGCGGTTCTAGACTCCAGACGTGCACAAGCCATCCTGCCAGACAATCGCTTTTGCACCATCACGAGCCTCATTCAAGGACTCAAGGCCTTCCCAACTACCACGGTGAGGTCGTGCCTCACCCTGCTGGGTCACATGGCTTCCTGCACGTACGTAACCAGGCATGCCAGACTTCGGCTTCGCCCACTCCAGACCTGGGTGTCATCAAGATACCGCCCACATCGGGACAGCCTGAACATGGTGGTCACGGTCCCGAACTCGGTCCTGACCTCCCTCACATGGTGGCTAGACCACAAGGTGGTTTGCGAGGGGATGCCGTTTCACGCCCCACAACCCTCTCTGCACCTGGTCACAGACGCTTCATCCCTGGGTTGGGGCGCCCATCTCAACGAACACCATACCCAGGGCCTGTGGACTGCACCCCAGATAGCCCTGCACATCAATGTTCGGGAACTGATGGCGGTGCGCCTGGCGTGCCAGGCATTTCTCAATCTCCTACGTGGCCGCTGTGTGTTAGTTCTCATCGACAACACCACCGCCATGTTTTACATCAACAAGCAAGGAGGAGCACGTTCGTCAATGCTATGCCAAGAGGCCATTCGCCTGTGGGACTTCTGCATCGCCCACTCAATCCATCTCACGGCATCGTTCCTCCCTGGAGTCCAGAACACTCTGGCGGACCGACTCAGCAGGTCCTTTCAAACACACGAGTGGTCTATCCGTCCGGACATCATACATTCCGTTTTCCAGAAGTGGGGGTTTCCCCAGATAGACCTGTTTGCATCTCGAGACAACAGGAAGTGCCACGTGTTCTGCTCCCTGCAAGGTCGAGCTCCGGGCTCCCTCTCGGATGCGTTTCTCCTTCCCTGGAAGGACCACCTGTTTTATGCCTTCCCTCCGTTTCCTCTGGTCCACAAGGTACTGCTCAAATTGCGCAGAGACCAGGCACAGGTGATTCTGATCGCCCCAGCGTGGCCGAGACAACATTGGTACACCACGCTGTTGGAGCTCTCGGTTCAGACGCCGATCCCGCTTCCATTATGCCCGGACCTCATCTCTCAGGACCACGGCCGCCTGCGTCACCCCGACCTGCAATCACTCCACCTCACGGCGTGGCTGCTCCATGGTTCACCCAGGCAGAGCAGCAGTGCTCGCACTCTGTCCAACAGATTCTGCTGAGCAGTAGGAAGCCCTCAACACGGACCACATACTTGGCCAAGTGGAAGCGGTTCTCCTGTTGGTGCGAACAACGAGCCACGTCCCCGTTGCAGGCACCTATTCCTCTCATTTTGGAATATCTCCTCTCCCTAAAACAGCAAGGGTTGGCGATATCTTCAATTAGAGTTCACCTGGCCGCTATATCGGCCTTTCACCCAGGGGAACTCGCATCCTCGGTATTCTCTAACCCGATGGTCGTTAGATTCCTCAAGGGCTTAGACCGGACGTACCCACAACAACGTCAGCCCGTTCAGACGTGGGACCTCAACCTGGTTCTCTCCAAGCTCACAGGTCCTCCATTCGAGCCACTGGCCACCTGTTCACTCCTGTACCTATCCTGGAAGACAGCCTTCCTCGTAGCCATCACCTCAGCAAGGCGCGTTTCTGAACTCAGGGCGCTTACATCCGAGCCCCCTTACACGGTTTTCCATAAGGATAAAGTGCAGCTTCGTCCACATCCTGCCTTTCTCCCTAAGGTGGTTTCTCCTTTTCATATCAACCAGGATATATTTCTCCCGGTCTTTCATCCTAAACCACATGCTACTCGCCAGGATCAACGTTTGCATTCTCTGGACGTACGCAGGGCCCTGGCCTTCTATATTGACCGCACAAGGCACTTTAGAAAGACGACGCAACTCTTCGTTGCAGTGGCCGACCGAATGAAAGGCTCACCGGTCTCCTCACAACGCCTATCCTCCTGGATTACGTCTTGCATCCGGACTTGCTATGACCTGGCAGGTGTCTCAGCACCGCACCTCACCGCTCACTCCACGAGGGCCCAAGCTTCCTCGACTGCTTTCCTGGCGCAAGTTCCGATCCAGGACATCTGTAGAGCGGCGGTTTGGTCATCAGTTCACACGTTTACAGCTCACTATGCACTAGTGCAGCAGTCCAGGGACGATGCTGCCTTCGGATCAGCGGTTTTGCACACAGCAATGTCTCACTCCGACCCCACCACCTAAGTTGGGCTTGGGAGTCACCTAATGGAATGGATATGAGCAAGCACTCGAAGAAGAAAAGACGGTTACTCACCGTTGTAACTGTTGTTCTTCGAGATGTGTTGCTCATATCCATTCCAAACCCGCCCCCCGTCCCCACTGTCGGAGTAGCCGGCAAGAAGGAACTGAGGGGGCGCCGGGTCGGCTGGGGTATATATTCAGCGCCATGAAGGCGCCACTCTAGGGGGCTCCACAGCCGACCCGCCGGTGTTGCTAGGGTAAAAATCTTCCGACGATCGTGCACGCGGCGCGCACACACCTAATGGAATGGATATGAGCAACACATCTCGAAGAACAACAGTTACAACGGTGAGTAACCGTCTTTTTCCTTGACTTGCGTGTGGACCCTTCTGCCTGAATGGGACACTTCTTCTGGTTTGGTAGAAGGCCCCCGATTCAAATTTCATTACTTTGATTTGTGTAACACTTTGTGGAGTCAGCACACTGCAAAGAATTTTTTCCCTCCCACACCTACTTCACCCCCTATGGCCATAAATATCCAAATTCCAAAGAATACACCAGAAGGATGGGGAAAGTAAGATGTGCTCATAATGCACAGGTAGTTTTAACATGAGCAGAAGTCACAAAACAGAGAAAGGTTAAATAAACTTATTTATGGTGTGGTTCATATACATGTAAGCAGGATCTGAGTGAGCTTTCCCGCCCCACTCCCTCGACATCTAGTGATGAGCTGGGGGAAAAGATTTCAGAAACAGACCGTATTTACATAAACATACCTACTCTGCCGAGGAATTCAGCAGAGGGAACTGCTTTGCCAAAGTGATCAATTTTGCTGGTGTAATGAAATGTTATCCTGATTGTATGAGTAATGGGCAGCAGAACTGTACTTAGTCTGCCCTCATTGACTGGGTCATCTCAACTGAACCTCACTTGCTAAACAGGTGGTTGGGATGCCAAATCCCAGTGACTCGTAGACTCATAGACTTTAAGGTCAGAAGGGACCATTATGATCATCTAGTCTGATCTCCCACACAATGCAGGCCACAAAAGCTGACCCACCCACTCCTGGAATAATTCTCTCCCTTGACTCAGCTTTTGAAGTCCCCAAATCATGATTTAAAAACTTCAAGTTGCAGAGAATCCTCCAGCAAGCGACCCCCGCCCCATGCTGCGGAGGAAGGCGAAAAACCTCCAGGGCCTCTGCCAATCTACCCTGGAGGAAAATTCCTTCCTGACCCCAAATATGGCGATCAGCTGAACCCCGAGCATGTGGGCAAGATTCTCCAGCCAGACCCTCCGGAAATAGTTCTCTGTAGTAACTTTTAATATCCCATCATTGACCATTGTTACTAATTACCAGCGATGGCACGTTATTGACCTATTGACTAAAATCACGTTATCCCATCAAACCATCCCCTCCATAAATTTATCAAGCTTAATCTTAAAGCCATAGAGGTCTTTCGCCCCCACTGTTTCCCTCGGAAGGCTGTTCCAGAACTTCACCCCTCTGATGCTTAGAAACCTTCGTCTAATTTCAAGCCTAAACTTCCCAGTGAAAGAGAGAGAGGGTGGCACAGGTGTTCCTACCTGGTGGTGTAGGCTCTGCCTAACATATCCTAGACACTATTTAACTCTCTCTTTCTCCACTGTTTAAAGATTGAGCTAATTAGACTCAATTGCCAGACCTTCCTTTATTTAGTGATTATTAGAACTGAAATCACTGATGACTAGGCCTGAGGGCTAAGCTTTAGACCTGGTGTGGGATGTTTAGAGCCTGCACTCTAGCAGTGAGGTTCCCCACTAACTGGTGAAATCATGGAGAGCTTGGTTAAGTGATGGGATCTCAAGATGTGGCATCACAGAGGGTGCAGTAGAGATGCAGGTGCAGCAAAGAAGTGAAGGCACAGCGTAACATATGACAGTGCAGCAGGCAATGGTGGCAGGGGTGGGCAGCAATGTAAAGTGAACAATGGCAACTGTGAGACAGTTGCAGTGGTGGCCACAGCAGCTGAGGTCTTGATGGACGCCTTCCCCCGTCACCGGGGTGGGAGATGATGAACACATGTGAATGCTCCTCTGAATTCTGGGTCTTCGCTGACCAAGGACAGCAACTGTGGGGTGAGTGGGATGCAGTGGAGGGGGAGGGGAGTGGCATGTTAAAGGAACATTTGTTTGTTGGACTTTTGCACCGCAAGATGAGAAACTGAGGCAAAGGACACTACCCAATGTACTCTGGGGTGGTTTTTCTCATGCTATTTCTTTTGAATCATAGTTGTGGTGTTTTCCCAAATTAATGCTGGCTTCCTTTTTTCCTTTTTATTAAAATTTTTTTTTGCTACATACAGACCCAGTCCTTGTGAGAAGGGAAGTATTGCCTCTTAGAGGCACCCTGGGGTTCTGTTTTGTATTGTTAAGAGGAACTCCCTAGATATTGAACCCGGCCCTCGTGGCTGATGACTCAACCTGGCAGAAGTTACATACAGAACAAGGAAACACAATTAAATTAATGTCACAGTAAAGACATCAGGCACTGAACAGTGATTAAATGATCCCTCACTCCCACCAAAATTTGACCTGTTTCAACTTTGGGTGTAGTCATGCATAATAGTTAATGAGTGCTGTTATCACCACACTCAGTTAAGTGTGAAAAGAGAGAATTTCTGAAGTTCTTCTGGATCCTTAAAGAACATTTTGGTCATTGAACTGAGTGAATGCTCCTGAAATTGTTAATGTTAACACTTGTTTGAAGTTAACACAAAAGCATTCCACAATGATACCAATAGAACTGGGTCAACACCCTCAGCAGCACAAAAGCCAACCTCTGAGGTATTAACCCCGTGGAGGTACCCTACCAGGAGTCAATAGTTACCGAAATGAATGGCTAATTACATAGTTATAGAAACATTGGCTACAGGGGAACAAAACCCTCACAAAGGAATATTGGCACACTATTTACCAATGTTCTCTCTTGTGCAGTTCCAGCAGCTGCATATGGTGTGATGGTGTCCGTTGGCACAGGCAGTAGTCACCCTCTGTCTTCCTGCTGTTCCAAGATGTGTGCACATATGGCATCCAAGATTTTCCTTGTCTGCTGGGAACCAGCACCAGTGTGCACATGGGTGGGATCTGTCTATCTGAAAAGTCTGTGCAGAAATACTTCCCTTAACCATTGCATATGTTGTGGAGGGCAGAGCAGGTCATGATTATTCAAATTCGCGAGGCCTACACACCTGTCTGGATGCCAATGAGCCTTCACTCCATGACCATTCTGCAACTACTCAGTTTGTAGCTGAAGTCACTTTTTCCTGGATCATGGATGTTGGGGTACCATTTCATGATCCAAATTAGGAGCTGGTGTGTCTGGTCCCCCAAAATAACCATTGTCACAGACTACCATAGAAAACCACGTCATGTTTGGGAAATAAATTCCCATCTCCACCCCTGAAGTACAATCCCAATCTCCTCAGCACTCTATCATCATGAACCTTTCCTGTGTTTCCAGTCTTGTGAATCATGAATCTGCCTCTGTGGTCCACTAAGTCTTGCAGAACAAATGAATTAGTAACGCTTTTTGATTCACAAACTCACATGCCCCTTTTGGTGGGCAAAGTATTGGGACGTGGGTGCCATTGACGGTCCCTGTACTGTTCAGAAAACCCCATCCTCTAAAATCCAGCCATAATGTCTGGTGCTTGGGTATGGCAACCACCTGTGTGTAGATGATAGTATTGATTGCCTTGCAGCCAGGGCCACTGAGAGCAGGTTTGGGCCCTACTGAATTTTTTTTTTCCGGCCCCCCAGCAAGGTTGGACTGGCTAAACTGGGCTGACGAGAGGGGTGGGGGAAGCCGGGCCCCGGGCCCCCTTCCGGACCACCGGATCCTGGTAAGGCGATGAGAGGGGGTGGGGGGGAAACCAGGGAAAGCCGGGCCCCGGGCCCCTTTCCGGACCGCTGGGCCCCAGTAATTTGTACCGGCTTCCCCCACCTCTTGTCGGCCCTGCTTGCAGCCACTGCTCGTCATCCCAGGTTTCCAAAACAATGTGATCCCACCACACCCGGCTGGTTCTCCTGCATCGGTGGCAACACTGGCAATCCCCATATCTGTTCCATGGGACCATAGTGGATAGTCAGTTACCCTCTCAGTCAGCCTTCTTTGGCATCTCAGAAAGTTCTGGCCTGATTCTATCCATTATCTCAATGATTGACTACTGCACCGCAGAAACTTTTGCCCCATAAAATAGAGCAGGAGCAGAACCACATCATCGTTCACTTGTTCCATGTCTTCCACCAAGTTTGGCAGAAGAGAGAGGTGAGTGGGAACTGCCATGGGCAAATGAGAGAAGACAGTACCAACTACACTCTGCAAGACAGCAGGGGTGGGCAAACTTTTTGGCCTGAGGGCTGCATCGGGTTTCAGAAATTGTATGGAGGGCCGGTTAGGGGAGGGGGTCATGGCCCAGCCCCCACCTCCTATCTGCCCCCCACCAGACTCCTGCCCCATCCAACCCCCCCTGTTCCCCGACGGGCCCCCCTTCCCCGGACCTCTGCCCCATCCACACACCCCCGCTCCCTGTCCCCTGACCGCCCCTGGACCTCTGCCACCCCATCCAACCCTCCTCTCATTCCTGATGGCTGCCCCGGGACCCCTGACCCATCCATCCACCCCTTCTCCCTGTCCCCTGACTGCCCCCGGAAGCCCTGCCCCTGACTGCCCCCTGCTGCCCCATCCAACCCCTTCTCCTTCCTGACTGCCCCCCTGGAACTCCTGCCCCATTCAACTCCCTATTCCCCCCTGACCGCCTGACCCCTATCCACATCCCCGCCCCCTGACCACCACCCCGAACTCCCCTGCCCTCTATCCAACCCCCACTACTCCATGCCCCCTTACCGCGCTGCCTGGAGCACCAGTGGCTGGCGGCGCTACAGCCGCGCCGCCGGGCTGGAACCGGGCCACTCTGCTGCCGCTGCCACCAACCGGGCCACTCTGCTGCCGCTGCCACCATGCAGCACAGAGCAGTGGGACAGGCCGGGCTCTGCAGTTGCACTGCCCCAGGAGCTCACAGCCCCACCACCCAGAGCATTGCGCCAGCGGCAAAGCAAGTGAGCTGAGGCTGTGAGTGAGGGAGGACAGTGTCCCGGGCCAGGAGCTCAGGTGCTGGGCAGGACAGTCCCGCAGGCCAGATGTGGCCCATGGGCCGTAGTTTGCCCACCCCTGTCCTAGAGTGTCTCCTATGACCCTGGAATACTGCCCCTAAAATGGTAGTGCTAACATAGCATACCAAATAGAGACAGTGTGAAGATGGGGATATACATGTACATAGCATATACCCCTGTCCAGCACAGCAAATGTGGACACTCTGCATGTATGTGGGGCATATGTGCGATCATGTACATGATCAACTACCCAAATATTCTTGCAAATGTAGACTTAGCCTTAGAGTCACTGGTCAACATTTAGCTGAAAAGTCACAGAGGACATTGCTTCCTCCCTAGTTCAAGCATAAATTACCCTCCTCTGGCATCTGTTCTTCCTGAGATGTGTGCAAATAAGGTCACTGTGTCTTTGAGTTCAACCTACTCATAAGTGGAATAAAATATCTTGCTAAAAACTATAATGCAGCTAGAAATTCCAATCTGAAAGTGATGCACTTTAAGATCATGAGTGGGTTGACTAATGGATGCTTGAAAGAGAGAGCAACTGCTGGCTCAAAACTAATACTTTGTCCTGGCACAAGAATTGGCTCTTGGAAGTTACTCAGAATTTGGGGTTGTTTGTTTGTTTTTCAATCTGAGAGCTTTAAAAGATGAGTTTGATATTTGGTATTTGTCCCTTTTCCTTCCAATGTATAATGTTAAAAAAAAGTCAATAGACTGTATCATGCAATTTTAAAAGTGTAAGCCTGCCCTATGGTCAGTATGCCTGTTAGATACCACAGAGCTCTTGACAATGCAGCAGCTGTTCATCAACTCGTGATTTGAGAGAGGAACATGTAAGAATTTCTGCACAGCTGTGTTGTTTTACCTTGAAGAAAGCCTGAGGGTTGAAATAGCAGGGCCTCTTTTAAATTTGCTTTCTACTTTCGTAATAAACTTTGTTTTGATTATGAAACAAGTTGGATTTTTACACACCCTTCAAAGTTGACATGAGGTTACTGAGTCTCTTGCAAACCTCATGCCCGCCCTTATGATGTTTGGGGTTTTTACATGTGTCCCTTTCATTATTTAGCTTTTATGAAAATGTTACATTTTGCTCCTTTATAGAGAGGGCAGGTAGGAGTGTGTGTGCGCATGCATCAGTATCATTCTTGTGACATTACCAGAACTGAGTGCTCTAGAAACACCATCTTGATATCATTTTGAAGCTGAAGGGGGAAGGCAGCGTCATTGAAAACTAGATCAGTGCTTTAAAGTACATCTGGAATTCTTAAAGACAATAAATAGTTCCAAGTTAAAACGGAGCACAGAGGTGTGCCATAAAATTCCATGAGCCTTAGATTCAGTCAAAGTATTCCCTCTTTCAAAGTATTTATATGCAGAGTGGTTGTAGTCAGAAGGCTACCCATATATAAAATGGCATCTCTTTCAACGTAAATCCCAGTGGGACATAAGTGGTCCATAGACCTTATGCTATTCCTCTGCACTGACTCGAGGGAATTTCATATCCTAAACATCCCACTTGAAATTTCATCTAAAAATGGCCATACTCTTATTTCACTCTTCCCATTTCATCTTAGAACAGCAGTTATAACATCTTGCTGCGCCATTTCCTGAGGGTTACTGGTTGGCTGGGATTAATTTGTTGAAACTATAGTAAAGAACAGAATTATCAGACGTAGATAAACATTATATGTTGGGAAAGGGTCGACATGATTTTTGTAAAGGGAAATCATGTCACACCAATCTATTAGAATTCTTTGCGGGGGTCAACAAGCATGTGAACAAGGGGGACCTAGTTGACGTAACATACTTGGTCTTTCAGAAAGTCATTGATAAAGTCCCACGCCAACGTTCTTAAGCAAAGTAAGCAGTTATGGGATCAGAGGGTCCTCTCATGGATCAGTAACTGGTTAAAAATAGCAAACAAAGGGTAGGAATAAATGGTCAGTTTTCACAGTGGAAAGAGGTAAATAGCGGGGTCTCTCAAGAATCTGTACTGGGACCTGTGCTGTTCAATATATTCATAAATGATCTGGGAAAAGGGGTAAACAATGAGGTGGCAAAGATTGCAGACAATATGGAATTATTTCAGATAGTTAGGGCCAAAGCTGCCTGCCAAGAGTTACAAAAAGAACTCAAAAAAACCTGGGTGACTGGGCAACAAAATGGAAGATGAAATTCAATGTTGATAAGTGCAGAGTAATGTACGTTGGAAAACATAATCCCAACTATACATACCAAATGACAGAGTCTGAATTAGCTGTTACCACTCGAGAAAGATTCTTGGAGTCACTGTGGATGGTTCTCTGAAAACATCTGGTCAATCTACAGTGGCAGTCAAAAAAGCTAGCAAAGTTAGGAAACATTAGGAAAGAAATAGATGTTAAAACAGAAAATATCATAATGCCACTATATAAATTCATGGTATGCCCACACCTTGAGTACTACGTGCAGTTCTGGTTGCCCCATCTCAAAAAAGATGTATCAGAATTGGAAAAGGTACAGAAAAGGGCAATGAAAATGATTAGGGATATGGAACAGCTTCCATACAAGGACAGATTAAACAGACTGGGACTGTTCAATTTAGAAAAGTGATGACTAAGGTGGGGGGATATGATCAAGGTCCAGAAAATCATGAATGGTATGGAGAAAGTGAATAGCACAAAGGTTTTATGACCAATTGATGCCAATGGCAAAACCCCCATTGGCTTTATGACCAATTGATGCCAATGGCAAAACCCCCATTGGCTTAAATGAGAGCAAGCCCTCGGGTCTTAAAATGTCAGATGAGAATTGTGAAGTCAGTGTATAATGTGTTGCACAAATCCATTATTGCATTATAAATAGGCTGGAGGTCTGGTGGCACACAGAGCACTTCTTTGTTGCCTGCCGAGAGATGGCTGGTCACATGGTGTTGGCTTCTCTGCCTCATTTCTAGCTGCTGAATCCAGTAAGTTCTCTTCCACCTAAGTATCTGCTGCTGTTGCAACAAGGATGAAATGTAATCACAAATGGAGTGACGTATACAATATCTGTATTAAAATGTGGTCCCCGCCACAAAAAATTAGGAGAACTCTGCTATATATAATTATTTTATTTGTATTACCATAGTGCCTAGGAGCCCTAGTCATGGACCAGGATCCCTATAACTTTATATTCAATTTAATTTTATATTTTGTTAACAACTTCCTCTATAAAGCCTTCCAGGACTTGCCCACTAAACTTTCCTTATATTTTTTTAGGCTGAACTGAAGCCCATTTGAGTCAAATGAAAACACTCCCAGTGACTTCAAATGGGCTGTGGATCAGGCACCTTGAGAAGGAGGTGATGGTTTTAATAGTTTTAGTGCCAGAAATCTCTGTGCTGAGCACCATACTATAGTAGGTCACTGTAAACAGGCATAGATTTTTAGGAATGTGAATTTTATTCCATACATTAACATTTACTCCATGGAATGACTTGAAAACCCCATCAGATAGTGATCCAAAACATTGAGTGACGTAAATGTGGAGTTAACACACTAAAGGAATTACTTCAGATTGTACTAGCGTAGCTGTGAACAGAATCTGCCCTCCAAGATTTGTGAAAATCTTTTCTGTTTTCAGACTATGTCTAGGTTATGAGCGATGGGTGTGATTCCCAGCTTACAGTGCACATACTTGTGCTAGCTCAATGAGAGATGGTGTAAGTATAAACAGTAGTGTAGCCATGGTAGCATGAGCAGTGGTAGCACAGTTTAGCCATAGTGAATACAAACCTACCTGAAACCCGTGAATAAGTTCTTGGCATGGCTAAGCTGTGCTGCTGTTGCCCGTGCCACTGAGGCTACACTACATTTATCCTCACGCTAGCTATCATTGAGCTAGTTCAGGTATGTGTATGTGAGCTGGGAATCACACCCCTAGCTCAGAGTGCAGACATAGCCTCATTGACTAGTGATTTTGGGTGACTCAGCTTTTGGGTGCCTAATGTGAGACACCCTAAAGAGGCCTGACTCTCAGAAATGGCTGAATTGTGAAATGAGGCCCCATTAAATGTTAGTTTTGAGCACCCAGAAACTTAAGCACCCAAAGTCTGTAGTTACTTTTAAGACACAATTTCTGGGTGAATGTCAGGTTGGGCAAATGTTACTCTCCAAAAGGCATCCAGGTGGAAGTTTGAAGGCTGTGAAATTGAGCAATACTTTGGCCGCATGAAACATAGACCAGATACAACTCAGTCCTACTTTCCAGGCAAGAATGCAAGTCTATTACACTGTAGTTTTTACCCACGACCAAAGCTAAAGGAGCCTGTTGGTCAACTGTGCACTCTTCTGTAGCTGGAGCTTCCCTGACTTACTAGCTGAGAGCACCAGCAGGGCAGAAGTGAGGCATCTTTGGTGGAACATGCCATCGGTGCCAACATAAAAAGCATTATAAATGAGCTCTGTATGATCATTGCTAATTATTTAGAGGCCTTTATAAGTAACTTACTATTGCTTTATTGGTTATTTCTCTAAACCACAAGCACAGATGCTTGAGTCAGAAGACTGCCAATCTACTTGACAGTTAAAGATACGTTGAATAACAATTAACTAATAGTTATTTTCAGCTCTCGCATTTACTGTTCTGCTTCAAGTTTTTCTAACTGTAGTGTTTTTGTAGCTAATTCTTAAACTCCAAATTAATAGGCTCTTGTGAACAATAGCATCGATTTAAGATTTTTCATTGTCAATTACTAAACATCCCTCTTGGGTCACATTTTACGTTTGTTTTATAATTTTTGTCTCTACAGGGGCTAACTATCTTATTCAGAGATAACTTATCTTACGCTAGCTTGCATACAGAAAACTGCTCAAATGGAAGTCACTAGTCAACAGTTGTGGTCTGATTATTTCCTTCTTACACAAGTATTCAGCTCAGTGCCCTCTGTGTCCTTACTTTCTGTGTTGCAGTTGCTTCTTGTGAAACACCAGCTCTATAAGCTGGAGAGAAGATATTGGCTTTGTTTAAAGCCAGTGTGGTGGGAGGGTGAAACCCTCAAACTGAATCAGTGAAACACTGAATCTATTATAAATTAAAGAAATGATCACCTCGTGTAATGCAGAAGATTTTTCCTATATCTTCACAAAGAATAGTTTATAGCTCACTGTTTTAATGACCTGTGGAGGAATTTTATTTTCAAGGGCAAAACAAATACATATTTCTAGATTTAAAGCAATCTCAAACTGAACAGGGAAAAAAAGGGAGAATGAATGTTTTTTGGTCTTTTGGATATATACCTGATAGAAAAATCTTCCTTTTAATCCTTTGAGTATTCTCTGGAGAACACATTTTTCCCAACAAAAGATGTGTTTTATAGAGCCCATAAAATAGTCATATAACTGAGACTAGATCAGGTCTCTCTTGTGCTATATTTGGACATGAGCCTTGATGCTACTGGCTTCCATTGTTTCTCTCATCTAACTGTTGAATCATCATCAGTGAGAGAATTTGCTGAACATTTTCACTGACCTGACCTATGGACATCACTTGCAACAGCTCTTTGATCAAACCAAAAACTGCTCATTTCACTCAAATACTCTGTTTGTGTTTCACTTGTGAGTTTAAAAGCAACCAAAGAAGAGAAATGCATGAATGTCTCTGGTCTACTTATGCAGGTAGTCATTGCCTTTCTTATCCAGCAACCTCCACATGCCTCTCTACCAGTTTTATGAAGTACATTTTGAAAGAAGTCAGTCAGCTATCTTCAGTCTTTAAAATGGCAGCTTAAAGAAAAACTTAGCTGGCTGCGGACAAACTGTGATTCTGACTCACTGAATGTGTCTGCAAAACATCTCAAATGAGCTAGTTCTCTTCTTGCGTGACTGAAAGTGGGCTATCAACATGCAGGGTTTGTTTGATGACAGGAAATGGGAAAAGCCACCAAGTTGTGAACCGTAACAAAATTGCTTGGAACTTCATTGTGACGAACTTGGCTTAAATAGCTAAGTGAAGATTCTATACCGTTTACTTTAGGTTTTTAAAATTTTTTGGTCCACGACCCACAAAATGAACAAAAATTTGTCCTGTTGCCCATCATATCCCACAATTCTTTGTGCCTTTGTTTCCTCAGGGGAGATGCATTTAATGTAAAGGATTCCTGTTTTGAAGATGACTACACACTGTACACATTTACTGTGTATTTTATGGTTGCTGTGGGATCTTTAATATTTATTCAACCTCCATGTGCAATTTTAATAAAACACGTGCCCATGGGGCATTCCACTCCTGTATCCTCTTTTCCTTTTCTCATAAAAGAGTCCTTTATTGTTTCAGGCTGAAAGTTTGTCTTGAATTTGGACATATCTGCAAGAAAAATACCACAGTTTAGAGTTTTATCATGTAAACTATGAAAAACTCAACCAAATTATGTTTCTCTCATCATGGATTCACAACTTGTAAAAAGCCACGTAATTATCAAACCCAACTGTGAGTGGAAACAGAGACGGTCCGCACAGTTTAAAATGCCTCAGAAGGGAGGGGACTACTTTCCTCTCTTACTCTACATTTCCCCAGTTTATGGAGGTAGGGGAAATGTAGTGTACAGGTATGGTTACACTGCAATTAAATACCCATGACAGGCCCATGCCAGCTGACACAGGCTTGTGAGGCTCAGCTAAGGGGCTGTTTAACTGTGGTTTAGATATTTGGGCTCAGGCTATAGCCTGGGCTCTAGAACCCGGCATGGTGGGAGGGTCCCAGAGGTTGGGCTGCTGCTGAGCCCAAACATCTACACTGCAATTAAACATCCCCTTAGACTGAGCCCCATGAGCCTGAGCTGGCTGGCACAGGCCAGCCGTGCGTGTCTAATTCCAGGGTAGGCATACCCTAGGAGAGGGGAATTAACATAATGTAGGTAACGGTAAGGGAGGAGTTAATGAAAGGAAGGATGGTTTCATGGTTAAGGCTCTAAACTGGGTTTCACAAGATCTATGTTCACTTCCCAGCTCAGCCATAGACTGACTTTGGGCAAATTGCTTCATCTTCTGATGCTGCAGTTCCCTATCTGTAAATCAGAGATAATATTTCCTTTCTTTCACCTTTTAGCCATCTTGTCTATTTAGATCTTAAGCTCTTAGGGTCAAGGACTGTCTCTTACTATGTGCAGGTACAACACTTAGTACAATGCGGCTCTAATCTTGGTGGAGGCATCTAGATTATTATTAAATAACAGTTCATGAGTTCTTTTTTTATATAAAATTAGGGAAGGGAATTGGTGCAGTAGAAGAAA
Source organism: Chrysemys picta bellii (assembly GCF_011386835.1). NCBI lineage: Eukaryota > Metazoa > Chordata > Testudines > Emydidae > Chrysemys > Chrysemys picta. Next base: position 33,009,697 of record NC_088795.1, on the reverse strand, counting down.
TAAAAATAGAGAGAAAAAGAGGGGGAAATATTAAAGATAAAGAAGGACAGAAGCAGTATCCATCAGCTAATTACACATTTCTGTTTAACCCAAACTCCTTTTCTTCTCCTACATCTACAAGAAACAGCTAACATATGATGGCTTTTCTGCACAGGTTCATACACTGACACCCATCACTATAGTATGGGTGGGTTGAGAGTTTGGGGAGAAAGTTAGTCCATATTTATGTAAAACCAACGTAAGTATATAAAAAAATCTGTCTGTCTCCTTCTGCCCAGCCTTTCATGTATTCATCTTAGATTGAGAGTTCTTCAAAGCAGAGCCTTTGGCCACCTCTGGTTGTGCACCCCTACCTCAATAAAGCCGTGATCCTGAATGGGACTTCTGGGCACTACTGTAATCTAAACATTAAATAATGTAGTTCAAGGAAGGAGTTGGTGCTAGAGCTGGAATTAGAATGCAGAAGTCCTTTCATTTCTTCCTACCTTGGCATGAGGCTTTGCCATTTATTGGTCCCCAAAATCAGAAAGGCTCCTGTAGGCCTCAAAGCTTGGATTTGCTGAAGAAAAGCAGCACCAGCTTTTCTAAGTCTAAGGGACACTGAAGCAGATGAAGTTCTAAACTGGATCTACTTTAAACATATTCTCGCTGGTGTTTTGGTTAGGCAAGTGATTAGCGGTGACTTTTGCTTTCCTACTAAATTCTGTTCATTTTATTGTTGCCTCATCCTCCCAACTCATCCCCACCTTCCCCCTACTGTGTCCTGTCTGATACCTAGATAATGAGCTCTCTGGTTCAGGGGTTATTTTCATTGTTATCTATTAGTACCGTGCTAGTTTAATTCAGCCCTGATCCTTGATTTGGGGCTTCAAGGCTGTACTGTAGTATAAATAATAATGGTGGCGGGGAAAATCCTCTGGATTAGCAATGTGTCATACACTTATTCTCCTGCTAGCATCACTTCACTGACAAAATGTTCCCAGAGCTGCTCTAACATCATCCATGATACTGATGCACAAACCAGGAAGTAATCAAAAAGCCATCTTAATTTCAAGCTCCATTAGAAACACAGAGGGAAGGAGAAATCTTGATGCGCTCCAGACAGAGAACATACCAAGCCAATAAGGGGGGCAAAATATTTTGAAAATTTCTTAAAGGCTATTTGAAACCAGATGCCATAAAAGAGAAAAGAAATTAAATTATTCGACTAATATTGGGCCTCATGCTGACAAAACTGCCACTGAGACTTTGCATACATGAGGACTGTAGGATTGGGTCTGTTGTTGTTTTTTTATAGCGAGTGTTGCCACTTCTTGTTCTAAAACTAGCTTTCAGTTCTAGTCTAAGTACTGTCAAATTTAATTTCTTAAATCAACACAATTTTTTAATTATGAGTGTGTGGAGGGGAAGCATCTGAAACTGCTAAACTTCTAATGGGTTTTTCTTTTTTAAACGTTTGTATGACTTAAAAATAGCCAAACTGTGTGTGTGTGCGTCTCCCTCTCTCCTCCTGCCCCCACCCTTAAGTCTGTAAATAAAATAAAATAATCACGTTTTGGCTGTGAACTTCTTTGCCAAGGTTTTGTTTTGAATTACCTTTTGTTTTTATATCGGCTAAAACAGCTAAAAAATTACCTTTTGCAGTAAGGTGTGTTACACTACAACTAGTGTGTTAAACCTGGTCTGAAAATTTAGGGTTGGATCTGCAGGTGTATATGCAAAGGTGGTGTAAAGCACCCCTCTATACTTCTCTAATCCTGCTGCCATTTCTGGTCAGGGTCAATTTCCCATGCACCAGCCTGATCCTCCATACCTTCCCCAGGGATTAATTTGATGTGTTCAGCTTTAACGAGGCCCAGTAGTTGATAGGAAGAAGCTGCTCTGTCGATAGCTGTATCAGTGCATTCTCTAACTATCTAGCCATGCCCCTTCCCTGTCAGCACTTCACATTTTTGGGGTTTTATTTGTTCCCCACAGGCCTCCCACAATCTCATCAACTGCCACAAACTCTCACCCCTCTTGGACTTTCGGCTATTTGAGTCTTCTGCTGCAGTCTGTGTTGGCAGAAGTCAGCTGAATCTAGCCCCCTGCCCTGGAAAGGCTACTACGTGTAATTGTGAGGAAAATGTCCCAATGGCATAGTCAATCCTTGACCTTTTTCCAAACAAGCTTTGTTTTCTTCGAAATTGGAATAAGTTAACTATGAGGCTGGAATATTGCCTGAAAGTCTCAGCAATGTCTTCATTTTTTTTCTTACTGGATTTTTCTTTGCCTTATTATCTGTGTAGTTTTTGTAAAACTATAAAATGCTCAATAAATGATATTACATGGAAGAATAAACGTTTCTCCACACAGTTTTGTGCTGAATAAGCAGGACTGTAATATCTTTCCAATAATTGCACACTAAGCAGACCTTCTACTCATATGTGACACACTTATTTCCATTCACTCTGATCTTTTGCCCAAATCAGAATGCAGGAACTGAATAGGATTACAGGGCAATTAGGGTTTTCTTTTTATGCAGACAGTTGTAGATTGCACACTAAATAAAGCAGTTGAAACATTATCCTTTTCTGTCATCCAGCTTCTCTTGAAGACCAAGCTGCTAACGTTGATTTTTTTTCTGTGTGAAGTCCATAGCATGGTGCAATAATAAAAGAAATCAATATATACCTGTAATAATTAGAATAAAAGTTACCACTCCTTAGATTGTAAGTCCTAGGGGGAAGAAGCTCTGACTGCCTCTGTTTGTACTTAGCACAATAAGATTCGGAACTTGATCAGGGAGTCTAGGTGTTACTGTAATAAAAATAATTTATATAGTTCTCTCTTCAAGAGCCCAGCTCATATGAACTATCGTAACTAATAGTTACATTTTCAAAATTCCATATACCTGCTTGAAAACATGACCTTTGAGGGAAGATTGAAAAAATTGTGTTTGTTTCGTCTGGAAAAGAGAAGACTGAGAGGGGACATAACAGTTTTCAAGTATGTAAACAGTTGTTACAAGGAGGAGGAAGAAAAATTGTTTTTCTTAATCTCTGAGGATAGGACAAGAAGCAATGGGCTTAAATTGCAGCAAGGGAGGTTTAGGTTGGACATTAGGAAAAACTTCCTAACTGTCAGGGTGATTAAGCACTGAAATACATTGCCTAGGGAGGTTGTGGAATCTCCATCATTGGAGATTTTTAAGTGCAGGTTAGACAAACACCTGTCAGGAATGGTCCAGATAATACTTAGTCCTGCCTTGAGTGCAGGGGACTGGACTAGATAACCTCTCGAGGTCCCTTCCAGTTCTATGATTCTATGCCATGACTAAAATAGTAAAACATTAGATTTATCAGCATCAGAAGAGTAGGCAAATAAAATTGAGCCTTGATTCTGATTTCACGCCAGGTGAACTGGGTGCAACACCATTTAAGTCAGAGCACCAGTGATGTAAAATTCATATCAGATTTGAATCTGCCCTTTACTGACAATTTTAAGTTGGTCTCATGGCATCTACTTACTCAAAGAAATGTGCATCCTTTGAGTCTCATCTGCTTTCTTTAGCACAAAACCAAGTGCTTATTCCTGTTGGCACTGCAGATCAATACAGCTTTGAAACAGCCAGCTACGTTCCATTCTACATTATCAACCGAACAGCCAGCTACATTCTGATTGTGCAATCTTTATAAGCAGAAAGAACACAACCTGATTTTTCAGATCTCAGGTTGTGTTTACTGTGCTAGCAATTACAAAAATAAAATAAAATATTTTATTTTATAAAATAAAACAAACAGAGAAAACCTCCACAAGGTGAAATGGCACTTTTTCAGGGTTGACTCCTTGGTTGAGCTTTAATGGGGGCCTGTGTTGTATGTCAGACTTTAGTAACGTTCCTGAAGTCAACACAACAAGAAGTCTTACTTTGCCAACATAAAAAAAACAACAACAGAGGGTCCTGTGGCACCTTTAAGACTAACAGAAGTATTGGAGCATAAGCTTTCGGGGTCGAATGCCCACTTCATCAGACGCAAGTAATGGAAATGGTTGTAGATCACTGAGGATGCGTTGGAGAGGTTTAAGCTGAGGACTGTAGGTGATGGCCAGTGGAGTTCTGGCCACCATCAACCTCAGCCTGGACCAATCTACACGGGAGGTCCACTTCCTAGACACCACAGTACAAATAAGCGATGGCCACGTTAACACCACCCTATACCGAAAACCCACCGACCGCTATGCCTACCTTCATGCCTACAGTTTCCACCCTGGACACACCACACAATCCATCGTCTACAGCCAAGCGCTGAGGTATAACCGCATCTGCTCCAACCCCTCAGACAGAGACCAACAACTACAAGATCTTCACCAAGCATTCTCAAACTATGATACCCACACAAGGAAAGAAAGAAACAAATCAACAGAGCCAGACGTGTACCCAGAAGCCTCCTGCTACAAGACAGGCCCAGAAAAGAACTCTACTGGCCATCACTTACAGTCCTCAGCTTAAACCTCTCCAACACATCATCAGTGATCTACAACCCATCCTGGACAATAATCCCTCACTTTCACAGACCTTGGGAGGCAAGCCAGTCCTCGCCCACAGACAACCCGCCAACCTTAAGCATATTCTCACCAGTAACCAAACACCGCACCATAACAACTCTAACTCAGGAACCAACCCATGCAACAAACCTCGATGCCAACTCTGTCCACATATCTACACCAGCAACACCATCACAGGACCTAATCAGATCAGCTACAACATCATCGGCTCATTCACCTGCACGTCCACCAATGTTATATATGCCATCATGTGCCAGCAATGCCCCTCTGCTATGTACATTGGCCAAACTGGACAGTCACTATGCAAGAGGATAAATGGACACAAGTCAGATATCAGGAATGGCAATATACAAAAACCTGTAGGAGAACACTTCAACCTCCCTGGCCACACAATAGCAGATGTAAAGGTAGCCATCTTACAGCAAAAAAACTTCAGGACCAGACTCCAAAGAGAAACTGCTGAACTCCAGTTCATTTGCAAATTTGACACCATCAGATCAGGATTAAACAAAGACTGTGAATGGCTATCTAACTACAGAAGCAGTTTCTCCTCCCTTGGTGTTCACACCTCGACTGCTAGCAGAGCACCTCACCCTCCCTGATTGAACTAACCTCGTTATCTCCATACTGATTTATACCTGCCTCTGGAAATTTCCATTACTTGTGTCTGATGAAGTGGGCATTCACCCACGAAAGCTTATGCTCCAATACTGTTAGTCTTAAAGGTGCCACAGGACCCTCTGTTGCTTTTTACAGATTCAGACTAACACGGCTACCCCTCTGATTAAAAATAAAGCTTGTTGCTTTCATGTTCTTGTAGACATAAATCTTCATCTTTTAATTTGACCTAGAATTAACTTTGTCATGGCACCAGTAGTTTGAGAATCAGCATCTTTGAAGACAGAAGTTCTTCTTTCTCCCTCCTTTTCCATATTCTTCTCTTCCTTTCCTCATTCCACACTTGTAATTATATGTAAAGGACCACAAGGATGGTGCACAAAGCATTACAGGAAATGTGATCTATATCTACAGTATGCTGCATATTTTAATTCTTGTATTTGGTAATTACATAAGGAATTGTTAATGAAAAGCAATGTTTTTCATGGACTTGCGCCAACCTACAGAATCCTTGTTCTTTTCCAGTTGATTTGTCTTAATAAAACTGCCAGGAGAAGCTTCTTAGAATTCTTCATAATGTCCACTCCAGCTAGAGCAGCACATACTACTTTGCAATACTTCACTTTAATTGATTTTTCTTGGAAAAACTCTGTGTGTACCCAACTGCAAAGACAGAGTAGTTAATACTGGAGAATTGTGATTAAGCAAAGTTTTCTAGGTAAGCTCAAAGATAAAGAAACTTTTAATTGCAATAAGCTTTTATTACTGTACCAGCTTTCACAAAGCCTGTTTTAAATTCAAAAAGGCTTTTAATTTCTTTCCTTCAGTAAAATGTAATACAGAAAAATCATGGTTTGAATTAGCTTCATATTTATGCAGAATATACTAAAAAAATGTTCATAATTAACTCTTCTGTATTTATAGAATTTAAGTCCCTTGGCAGAACTGAAGTTGGTGCCACATAGAGTAGAATTTACCTCTTGACATTAGTAAAGACTTCTGTGAAAACTTAGCTGCAAGTAATACTGATGTGCACTCCACCCTTAAAGTTAGTTTATCTCAAGCTGAGCCAGTGGAAAATTTGAAGGTATTACTCCCCTATTCCCCCCCCCTCTTTTTTGTTTATGATGATTTTTATTATTAAGATACAATGTGAATGAATGTTCAAGATTTAGCAGATCTTGATAGCTGGACATATTAGTAAGCAGCATTTTTAAAACTGAAGGGAGTGGGAGGGAAAAAAAGGGGCGGTGAGGTGAGTGAGTAACTCACAAGGTTTTTTCTCTCTCTCTCGTTTTTAATGCCTCTTATGCGAACAGAAGGGATTTTATGTCATGCAATAAGAATATTGTACTTTCAAAATAATTCATAAACTGGGCTGGCTGACCTGGCTGTGAATAAAAGGACCATATTCAGTAGACAGCAAACCCCAGAAATATTTGAGTCCATTTGGATCAGTTGCCTAAAACTGGCCAACTAACTGGCCTCCTGTAGGAGGCCTAGATGACAGGCAGAAGATAAATCCACACACTCCATTCCCCATCCTCTCTCTTCTTTGTGGCCCGTTCCCCCCTCGCCCCCAACACCTTCTCCTCTTGACTTAGTTTCCTTAATTTTATTTGTTTTTGATATGTGCCATAAAAGTCCATGTGCTGGGAAATACATGGGAAATCCAAATATTGTGTAAATATTTGATCTTCTCTGATGTATACTACTTCTGTACTTGGTTGTATATGTGGGCACCTAGAATTTGTTTAGTTTGTTATAAGAAAAAAAGATTGAAAACATTTAATAAATAATCAGTTTTAAAAAAATGCAAAAAGCTTTGGTTAAACCTTATTGTTTTTTTAAAGTGTCAACCAAGACAAAATCTTAAATGTAAAGAATCTTTTGCAAAGTTAAAACAAGCTTCACTCAAATATTTAACATAGAAATTTTCGCTTTGTCTCCATATAATGTGTAGGATGATTTCAAAACAAAGCTTATTGTGGTATTGGAACATTGTAGGCATCTTCACTGCTGTAGTACAAAGACTACCATTAATTAAAAGTGGCAAAAGAACTTGTCACTTTGCAGCATGATCCCTCACTAGCGTTGACAAGTTTTCTACTGCAAACTCAGTGGGTGAAATTTGCTCTTGTGCAGAGGGCCAGCACAAGACCAATACACCTCTTAATGGCAAAATTCTCAGTTGATGTAAATTGGAGCTCTATTGAAATCAATGGAGCTATGCCAGTTTACACCTGCTGAGGGTCTGGCTCACAATATACCACTGAGGGCTCAAATGCTGAATAGGTCTGTGCTTAATGCTCTGCACAGGAGTAAATTTAACCAAGTATGAATGGACAAACCCACCCTTACATGAAAGGGCTTCATCAGCTTTTAACAAACCATATGGTAAAAACATCTATGCATATTTTTCTGTTACCTTCAGGCACTGCTAAGCAGCTGGTATTAATGAATAAAAATAGCCAGTGAAATCACAGCATGTGGTTGCTAGGAAGGAACAATTTATAGCCAGGAGTATTATAGATTACTGTGGGGAGGGAGGACCCACAACCTCTGAGAGCATGCATGATTTCTGCATTTAATCTAGATCTAGGGCACCTGTGCCGCTCAAGGCAACAGAATGCTGGACTGATTAGCAGGTATTAATTCTATTCTTACCACTGATCACCATGGGGAGTGGGAATCTGAGAACTGCATTTTTTTAAAAGGGCCATTACTGTCATTTGTTTTCTTGTCACGTACAGTATGTCAATTTTACAAGGGAAGTTTCCCTCTCATATTCGGTGCCTATTGGAAGTATTTTCACAACCAGTAATCCAAATATAATCCATAAAGTGAGCCACTAAAGGTGGCTGTCGTATAACTTAGTTTAATGTGAAAGCACTGGGCCTTGTAACATGAGGCAGGTATTTATAGGCCTCAGTTACATTTTCACACCTTTCTGTTTAGTAAAGTTCAACAGTACTTGAGTGAGCCCCTTTCTCTTACAGAGAGCAGTGACTCATTGCAGAACCAAACAGGGGTAACAGCATTAGAAGATTGAACAGAAAAGTGAAGGTTGCTAATTTTCAGAGAGGCATCTGATTTATTGCAATGCCACTGTGTAAATCAAAGTTCCAGCGCCACTCCCTCCTCCCAACAAAGAGAGTGGAACACAAAGTGTTGGGCAAGGAAAGAGGGGTCTGGACTTGCGGGATATTTCCCCCCAAATGCTCTGGCAGGTGCAGCAGCCACTATCAGCAGGACCACTCAATACAAACTGCATTAGCATTCACTGGCACGGTTTCCCACCCTGCTCAGTGAAACCCCTTTGAGAAGCCAGGGAAGCACTGAGAGTTGGGGAGGTGGAGCTGGACTGACATAGGGGCTGATCAGCAGGCCTTATGTTCCCCGTCCCTCTGCCTGGGGATGGGGACCTCTTTCTTTCCACAGACAGGGAGCATGGCAAGGGATCTCCAAGTGCAATCTTTCCTAGAGAGGAATGGGGGGTGGATAACAGTGGCAATAAATCAATACATCTGACTTGTATAGACAGCACCCACCCTCTTTTATAGTGTTTCAACACTACAATCTACTAAGCCCAATAGACTGGGCAAACTGAACTGTGACTCCTAGCAGCAAACTTTCTTCACATCTTCCTTAAGGCACTGCTCACATCTATTTGCGAATAATGTGAAAATTGCTGTGGTGCTTCAGTGAACTGGTTGTTCCCTTCTACCAATAGCTATGGTTCAAACTGGGCTATGTTCTAATTGGGCAATAGTGCAAATTGTCTATACAAAATTATTGTCCCATCATAACATAATGATACTTAGCTCTGAGAGTGATCCAAACCTGACTGAAATTGATGGGAGTTTTTCTATTGACTTCAATGGGCTTTGGATCAGGCTCAAACTGTGCTTTTTCAGCTTGAATTTTCAAGGGGGCCCAAGTGAGGTAGGCAGAATTTATGCACTTTCTGTAACTCCTATAGGCTCTGAAAATTCCAGCCTACATTCACAGATCTCAAGCACCTTAACAAAGGTAGGTTAAATATCTTACTGTGGGTTTTCTGTTCATCCTGTAAACAATAATTTTATTTTATTTGCAGCTAAACAGTGATTTTGGCAGAATTCTTATTCGGAGCCAAGAGTCAAAGTTCACAGTGAAGAGCAAAAGCAGAAAGTGTGAGTATATTTAAGAAAGGCAAAACTTTCATCACACTTAAGACAGCTAAAAAGAAATACTTTTTTAAAAACCTTGCTTTGCCATGCTGTAGTTGGCACAGAGATGTTCTGATAAAATAAGTAAAATCGCTATCATAAAATGCATGTTAAATGGATTAAGAACTGGCTAACTGATAAATCTCAAAAAGCAGAAGTTCCTAATTTCACCTATTACATTCAATGTCCAGTCTTATGAGAATGTCAGACTAGATGATCTAGTGGTCCCTTCTGGCCTGAAACCCCGTGAATCCATTTTATATATTTGCAATGAAAGGGAAGGAGGTCTGCAATGGGAGAGAGGCGATCCACAAGATAATCTCTCTACAAAGATTCAACCCGCACTGTGAAAATGTCTGAGAACTCCTGTTTAGGCTACAAGAAGAGCTTTTGTACAAAAAGGGGTAGGAATTTCAAAAGCACTCAGCACTAATCAGATTCTTCTGCCATTAAAGTCAACAGGAGCAGAGTCAGGCCAATGTTTACTTGCTTTTGAAATTCCCATTCCTGGAAGTGTCCAGGGACATTTCATGTATCATGAAGGTAGTTACTGAGTGGATATTCCAATCTCTATCTAGCTGACAGTTGAACAGAGTAAATGTCTGTGATGTTTTGTGGCAAGCACTAACAAGAAATTAATTTCAGGAAAATTCTTTGGGATTAGGGAAGGCATGAACATCACCAAATCATAAGCAGTAACAATCAGTCCTTGGGAGCACCAAGAGTATTTTGGCAGGCAGACAGGCCTGGTAAAGACTCTAATTACATTTTTTAAAAATTTTAGCTCTTTTAAACTTGTTTCAAAAAGCAGTTTGAATTTTTTGTTTACTCTCCATTGTTGGTAATGATCTCTTAAAAGCTGGGAAATGTCACATCTTTCCCTAACCAATTTTGTCCTTTCCATTTGGTAAATGCTATGTCTGTGTGTTTGTCTGGTTCTAATAGTCCTCTCTGGCCCGGGAGGCTGTGATCCCCTGCTGCCTCCAGTGACTTCCAGTGGCAATTATGGGGGCTCCTCTTAAATGAGACCATCATTAAGGCTTGGTTTTCAAAGCTGCTGAGCACCTGCGGTTCCCATTGACTTCAGTAGGATTTGTGAGTGCTCAGCACTTGTGAAAAGGGCATTTGCTTTTAATGTAGTTGTCACCGTCCTGCTAAAAAACAATCTTAGCTAAGGACTTAATGTAAAAATCAAAATTACACCAAGACAATTAGTCCTTCATGTGGACAAGGCATTTATAGATACATCAGACAAAAAATAAGTTGAGAGATTTGTTATGAAAACAGAACTCCATAGGTAGGTAGCTAAAGAATTAAAAACTTTTACTCCAGAAATCCTGATATGCATAATTATCACATTTTTTGCTAGGCATTCATAAACTCCAATTCTTAGACGCTCACATTAGAGCCATTTCTCATTTATATCCAACTGAAACTTGGCATAGCAGCTGCCTATCCTGATCTTGGCTTTTTTTAAAAAATTTTTTTAAGAGTTTTAACCTGAAAGTCTTTTAAAAAAAAAGTATTTAGAAAGCAGCCAAAACCTTACATTTTTCTGGCATTTGGAGACTTCAGTGGCAGCAGCTGCCGATTAAAAAAACCCACAGAGATACCAGGATCTGTGCATTTGCAACAGAAAGTGAAATTTATGTTGCTGAACTCACTCCCCTTGCTCCCCAAAAGTTTTAAGCACTGCCTTCTCACTTCTGCTTGGGATTGCTTGTGCCAGCTACAGTCATGGTGAGCCTCGCCTGCTGGGGGTTGAGGGAATGAGGAGGGAATTGCTTGCTTGGTTCCATGATTCTAGTAGTGTAGGGCAAAGTCACTGAATACTGGCACCGTTTTCCACAGGCGGTGGTGATTTCATTTGATATCTCATTCCTGAGGGTGACAAAGGCAGAGAAGGCACAGATGTTGCTGGTGTCCTAAAGCAGCCCAGGCCTGTATGCTGCTAGCCTGTATACTGCAGTGATGCCTGTGGTAGTTATCACCAAATGGTGTGGGAAAGTGTCTGACTGTGCAGGAAGAAATAAGGCTGCCATCCCTAGAAAACTTTGGCAGAGGATTGCAGGGCACCTTCATGAAAGTTTCATTGAGACCTCTCAGGAGGATTCAAGGTACATCCCTGTGTACATAAACAAACGGCTCTGCATGGTCCCCCCGCCTAACTCTAGAAGGGAATGAAAAGCAGATAGCAACTGTACCTCTCTTGGTTAAACTACTACCTTGTCTAGCATGAGTAAATTAGTGAAAAGTCAAAAAAATGTGTCCTGCTGCTTTGGGGATGCCATCTCTGTACTTGAAAATTTGTCTATACACTTACCTCAGGTTCCTTGCCCTGCATCGAGCTCACCCGTGCTTGACTGGTGGCACTGGCTGGACTGCAGTGGCATTAAAAACAGGTCCTGGTTCACTGCGCAGCTGGATCCCCTGGTTGCCTATCTCCTATACTCCTCCTCCTTGTCCACATCCTCACTGGTCACGGCAGTGCTTGTGACTCAGGCTCCTCAAAGGTATCCATGGTGCTGTTGGGGGTGGGGATGAGGTCTCCGCCTCTGTATGGAATGCAGCTCTTTGTAAAAAAGGCAGGTCTGCAGCTTGACACCAGATCGATTGTTGGCCTACCTGGCCTTCTGGTATGCCTGCCGCAGTTCCTTGGCTTTCATGCAGTCCCTATCATAGCCCTTCTCCTGCAATATGCTCAGACATATCGATGATTTTACAGCTGGATCGGAGCTGTGCCTACACAGTCTCTTCTTTCCATGGGTCCATGAGATCCAATATCACCTGTCTATTCCAGGCAGGAGCTTGTCTGGAGTGTGTAGCTAGCATAGCTAGCTGAACAGTTGCACTCACCAGTGGAGAGCTGCTAAGTGTGCTTGCCAAGCTGGGCAATCAGGAAAAGGAATTTCAAATAGTCACAAGGCTTTAAAGGGCAGGAGGGCTTCCAGTCTCTGTGACCCCGGGGCAGTGGAGTTCACAATGGTGACCAGAGCAGTCAATGTGGGGCATCGTGGGACAGCTGCTGGAGGACAGTTAAAATCAGCCTAACTAGTGCAGTGTCTGAACTCGCACTGTGTAGACGTCAATACATCTATCATGGCTCAGTGCTGCGCGGGGAGGTGATGTTACTATGTCAGTATAACCAGGCGCTTAACGTGGTGGGAGACCAATTTGAGTGTAGACACATGCACAACTAAGTCAATGCAAGCTCTGTTTTATCGACCTAAGCATGTAGTATAGATCAGGCCTCAGAGACTGTCAAACAAGGGGGCTTTTCCTTCCAAGCAGTGACATCTCCAGTCCATCTCAACTAACTTCTTCTCTTTCCCCACTAAAGGACAGTTAGTACATCTTTGATACCATCAAAGAGACTGCCAAACAAGGGATTTTTCTTTCAAAAACCTCTCCAGCTAAAGGGAAAGGAAACAGAAAAATCTTGTTAAAATGAAAGCCTTATGCAATACTTTACATTTCAAATGTTTTAACTGTTTTTCCTTCTTTTCTTTATCTTTAATAAAAGGTTAAAAGGATTTTTAATGGTGTGTTTGCCATGGGGCTTAGCAGGCAGAGGTCTCTGTATACCAAACCCTGAACCTTGTTTAATACTGTTTAATGCTAGACAGTGACTAAGTTATATTAAACCTTTGGCCTCTATATTCCATCTTAATTAATACAGTAGATATGTGGTACTTAGGTGTGGAATGAAGTTGGAGGAGTTTCCTGAAATGTCTTTGCATGATTACTAGGTTACAAATAAAAGTTTTAGAGAGTGTACTAGAAGGAAAGTACAAGACTGAGATCAGAAAAGGGAGGCAAGGGGCATGCATGTAAGCTCATTCAGCAGAGAGAAAGATCCCGTAAATACTGGAAACTGTGAATATATTTGTAACTGACCTTCAGGGGACAATCCACTTTTTAATCATTTTGTTCTTGATGTTTCCTATGTCTGAAACTCCAGTAGGATACTGAGCTAATTATTACAAAATATGGTCCCAATAAGCAAATCAGGAAGAGACATGGAATCTGAGGAAAATCAAATGTGTGCTATGTTACATTACCACTCAAATCAAATGCATGTCTGTCACATTATCACTTACTGTAGTCTCTTCCACCTGGATCACACTGACTATGTTACACTGCATGATTGGCCTGCATGACTAGATTTGTCAGAATACGTTGTAGAGGATGAAAACAATTGCTTATTGTTTAGCATGTAACACCTTATGTCATTTTAGAAGTATAGAGTGCTAGAATATGGGGGAGACTTACACACACGCAAGCTATTGTAGGACTTATGACATGCATATAAGAACATAACCCTCCCATTTCTCTTCATTATCCAGTCTACTATTAAATGCATCCATGCTTTTTAATTTATACCTCAAAATGACATTTGGAAACCTTAACATAAGGAAAATTATCTCATTTATAATAATGGTGGTGGGTGCTATAGAAAACACTAAGGGCTATGTTGTCACTTTATGACTGCCCTGTGTAAGGCTGCCCCTAGAGAAGCCTGAGAGAGAGTTTGTGACTCAGAGTCACATAGATCCTCCCAGTCTCCTTGCTACTCCAGGGACGAAGTATTCAGGTCTATGTCTGATATAGCATACTTCCCCTGGCACAAATATATAGGCTGGTGCTTTGGGGGGTGGAGGGGAAGACCCTTGGTTCTGCCCCTTCATAGACCCCCATTTGTGGGTTGGGAGGACGTAAAGCTCTGTGGATTTTGCTTCCCCTCCCATGCTGCTAACCGTGTTATGAGGAGCCAAAGTAAAGGGGCACCATATGCTTCTTTCACTCCATTGTGCAGCTGTACAAACTGAGCCACTATGACACTTTGATAGGTAGGTAGAATATTAACAAAGGTTTAAAAAAGGACTTTATTCCCCCCCCCATCCTGATTTCTGCGGGTAATTGGACTTTTAGTGTCTGGTCAGCAGTGCTGACTGGAGACTGCCAGGTTCCCTTTCCGACTGGACTTTCTGGTCAAAAACTGGGCACCTGGCAACCCTAAGCTGGGGCTGGAGGCCTGTGGCTGGGAGCTGGGGCCAGGAGGGGAGCTGGGGCTGGGGCTGGGGTCAGGGCAGGAGCGGAACTGGGAGCAGAGCAGGGCTGGATGGTACTCTGTCCCTGCCCACCACGCCCCACTGGACATTCCTAGGTCTCCACAGTTTGGGGACCATTGGTTTAGAGTGTTTTTAAGGTTGAGTTAATGGTTAATTAATAAAGTTGTGGCTTCTTCATTGAACCAACATTGCTTTGCTTGTGTTTCATTGTGTTGAATCCAGATCTAACCAGTCAGATGTATGTACAATGCATTAGAGAAAAGATATCCTAAAAAACCCTACAAAACTGATCAAAATCATCATGGTTGTTTGTACTACTTTACATGGAACATCAGATATCAAATTGTGGTATCACCAGATAAAGATTTCCAGTTTCATCCAAAATTCATAGACCTTCAAAACTCTCAGTACAAATGCCTATTTATTTGAACTTGAGGTAAAATGTTTTAGTAAATTCTAAATCTTCGTCTTATCTGTTTGTTTCATAGATTCTGATAAAACAACTTACTTTCAAACTGAAAATAATCTCATGCTGTCATAAACAGTAAGTATATATATAGTTTACCTTTCAACATTAGCCAAAATTTGGCAGGGAAACAAATTGGTCCACTAGAATCAATATTTATAAATTCTTCCTTAAGAAAATGCATGTTCCCCTAGCCACACTGGGGAAACATTAAAACTTGATAACCCTGAAAATAGTGCCATTTTGAGAACAAATTGCATTAATAGTGGCAGAAACATGCTCTCTCCTCTGTTCAATAAATTAAATACATTCCATAACTTCTGCCTCCCATGTGTTGACAACATTGCTGGACTTCTATTTCAAAATAAATAGTAAATCACATAATAAAGATCTATAGTTTTGTTTACAATTTTAAAAGTAAATTTTGGTACTCAGAAAAATGTAGAACTGATGGACAGACCAAAGGCAGGTGTAGTTCAGACACATACTCAACAAACTTCCCACAGACAGCTCTGTCAATGCACTTCAATCCTGACCTGCTGCACTCTCTGCTTTTCCACTGACAGAGCACTGCCAATGCTCCTCAGTTCTGAACAGTTGTACAATTGGCCATTTCAGTCTTCAATCCTGAGCTTTAGAATGCTAGATCTGACTTTGGGTCTAATCCAAAACACACTATGATCAGTGGAAAGAGTCCCATTAACATCAATAAGCTTTGAGTCAGGGCCTAATTGTACCCAATTGGTTTTTATTTTGGGGGATGAGTGCATTTTAGTATTAAGACCATCCTGCTCCTTTTTGTTTTATTGGCACTGGGTTTGAAGTGAACCAGGAGTGCTAGAAATGTGCCATCTTGATACTGAAAATATATATACTTCACTGCCCTATTCAATTTGGCCTCTTACCAGTAGGCCACAAATCAGTATAAGGAATACAGGAGCAGCAATAGAATAATGATACCTAGCTCTTATATAGCCCTTTCCATCTGTAGTTCTCAATGCACTAGAAGCACCTCCTACCTGTGTGTCTCATCCACCTATTGTATTTTGTCATTAACCTAGAATGCAAACTCTGTAGGGCAGGGACTGTCTCATAGAGCACCTAGAACAGTGGGATTATAATCCCCGAATAGGGCAGCTATGCACTACAATAATACACCACTACGTCGATATAACGCGACCTGATATAAAACGAATTCGGATATAACGTGGTAAAGCAGCGCTCCGGGGGCGGTGGGGCTGTGAACTCTGGTGGATCAAAGCAAGTTCAATATAACGTGGTTTCACCTCTAATGCGGTAAGATTTTTTGGCTCCTGAGGACAGCGTTATATCGAGGTAGAGATGTAATACTAAAAATGAAACCTGACACTGAGCAGCTGACAGCTTCTGTGCCACAATACTAGGAGCCAATTGCAAAACAAGGGAGTGTGTCAATAAAGGAGAGACATGCAGCCCTCATGAGAGGAGAATGGTCCACAACACTATAATTTTTGTATGTTTCCTTGGTGTCCCGTCCCCACAGCTGCAGGACTTCCTAAATTCTATATAGTCCTCCTCTTGGAGTGCAGTATTTCTCCTGAGAACAAGGCCAGAGGGGTTCATTGATTAATAATCATAAAAGTTAGATGTCGGCGAGGGTAGGTCAGCAACACCAGGTGGGTCCATTGTTTTATTTTTTTAAACTATAAATCATGAATTAATTCACAACATTAAAGGCAACAAACACATTTGTAACACAATTGCAGCAGAAAATAAACAAACAAAACATGCTGTATTTTCTAGTGAAGAAATTGCAAGTAATTAAAGCTTAATTCTTAAAAGTGTATTGACAAACAATCTTAAATCTTTTAATGAATAATAGTGATTTTCTTTTTTATATGAAGTAGACAGCTTAATCCTTTCCCCCAAAGCCCTTATTTCCAAAAGCATTTCTTCATAAATATCTCTTGAGTCTTGGTATTATGTAAGTTAATGAGTGCCTGGGTTATAATAAATATTATGTAGTTGACATTTTTAAACAACATTTGAATAGTTTGGTTTCAACCCAAAGTTATTAGTAAATCAAACAAATACAAGTACTGCTCTTATTTATTATTCATGTTGAGCCAATTCATTCTTCCATAACACTCAGAGTATCAGGACCTGACATCATACCTGGAATTAAATATACATGATTTATTATTTTAACACATCAGTTTTCAATAGGGTAACCATTTACAATACTCGTAATGTGATAAACTGTTGCACTATTGGAGATTCAATTCAGTTATGATGTTTGTAATTTTGAAAGATGTGAAAACTTCTGCTACTTAACCTGTGTTTATGTATCTTTGCAAATAAGATACTTGATTGCATTTTCCAGTTCTCCTGCTGTTATTCTTTTGCTGGAGACCTGAGATTTGAAGTCCTAAGGCCTCATACAGCAAAGCACTGGGTCTACTAGTGCTTAAAATGTGCACATACTTAAGTGCTTTTTGGGGTTGGGACTTAAGCTCTGAAGGGGCAACTTGTTCAGGGACAGAAAAAAGACTGGTCTCCTTGATGAAAGATGAGTACATAGTCAGATGTTAGAATTGGATAGTAGAAGAAAAGCAGATAATTTTGCTTTGGGACTGGATGAAAGTGTTTGTTTTTGGTGGTTGTTGTAACTATAGCGGGATGTGACCAAAGGCTTTTTGTCAATTAAGTGACTTAACAGGCAAAGCAACTCTTCCTCTTTTTACCAAACTCAATACAGCTCTTCCTGGCTATAGAAAGAGAATATTAAGTTCCCATTCCTTTATGAGTTACCTTCTCCTGAAAGGCCTTGGAAGAAGCAGACAGAAGGAGAACTTAAGGAGAAGTTGAGGTAAAGATAGTATGCCTGACAGCCCTTTCATCATTCTCTTAATCTTTCTCATCCTCCAAGGAGGAAAAATTACCCCCTTGCAATATTATATTATGTAGGAGAAGGGGATTTAGGAGGAGAATCAGACACAGATCCGGCCCCTTAGAGGACATAGTCCCCAAACTCATCTTGGCCTCCTTAATATGGATTTTCTCTTTCTGAAGATTGTTCTCTTACAGGCTCTGAAAGGGCCATATAGTCAATGAACTATAAATATTATGTAAAGGGAAAAAAAGAGGCATCATAATGTTACCTCACTCTGTAAGTGAAGCCACTTTAGACATGAATGTCTCTCTCTGAAGGCTCTGTACCTGAGGGAAAGAAGACTGAATTTGAGGGTGACTTGGCTCTGAAAGTAGGAGGAATCTTGGTGGTGGATGTTTGTGCTGCTGAGTTTCTCACAGTTATGGTGTCTCTGGAAGCAGGAGTGAGTGGTCCATTATTTAACTTCCTTTATAATCTTGCGCTATCCAGAAAGGGGAAAAAATAGGTCACTGGCAACTTCTCCAATCTTTCCTGCTTTCTCAAGGGAAAAGTTGACTACCAGATGCTTAACTTTTCTTATATCAGAGTCTGATGACATGAACCAGCTTGTGTATGTTGTTTTAATATTTCCCTCTTCTAATGGTCTTTCTTATGATGATCTGACCCTCCTGTGTTTTATAGCCCTTTCTTCCAGACACCTCCATTCTACGTCAATTCTGCACTCTTTCTTATGGTGCAGCCAGAAACCATCAATGGATGGTTACACAATAATGGTGCTAAAAAAACTTCTCAGAATGAAAATCCAGCCCTTGGGGATGACTTCACCTACTCTGGCTAATAGGGCCTGATACTGCAAGGTTCTGAATACTTTCAGTTTCCACTGAAGTCAGTGGAGTTGAAGGCACTCAGTACACCGCAGGATCAGACTAATGAAGACCCTCAATTGGTGTGCTTTGGTAATGTCACTTCATGAGTGAGTGTGCCTGAAATGCAAACAAAGGCCCAGATTCATGACTCTCCTTCTGGCCTATTTGCACTGCTTCACATTACAGAACAAAAAATAAATAAAAACAGAAAAAATCTCATCCTCTCACAACCTCCCTGGGTCATATGAAGCATTTTCTTTCCCCCTTATTATTTCTATTGCTTTAAGTGTCTCAGTTTGCCAGCCTGCTGGGCTCATTTTGAACAACTGTTGTCATGGTCATGTCTTTTTCACTGCCAGCTACCCTCTCCTCCTGGTCTCACAAACAGCAGCATGGATCACATGCCGGAATCCAGATGGGAGCTGGAAATAGCATGAAAGTACCCTTTCTTGCATTATTTCAACATCATTCTCAGACACTGACACTGGGCAAATACCAGAAAACATTCACATAGAAAAATGATTAAAAATACCATGAACTATATTAATCTAATTTTTAAAATGGGAACTTGAAAAACATTCAGATAGAAAAACAAAATAATACTATGAACTATATGAATCTGACTTCTTAAAATAACATTTATTCCGCACATTCAGAAACATTGCATTTTGGGTTAGTTAGAATAACTGACATGTGAAACCTGCTCTTTTTTGAGTACTGTGCAGGTTGGGTCATTACTGAAATAAGACTAAAATTATGAACCTTTATTAATTCCTTTGAAATTCATTGTAATAATCTTAGCATTAAAATAATAAAATTCACATGTTGGTCATATACAGTAAATGTACAGTACTGCTCATCTTACCTTATATATCTGTTTTCTTCTGTGCAATAAATAAAATAATTTAATCCTTGGCTTAAGGAATATATCACACAAATATGCCATCACATAGGTGGGTAAAGATCAAAAGAAAGCAAACAACTTCATGCTGTCCATTCAATCATTCCAAATAGTAGAATTAAACCAAGGACCACTTCAAAGGTGATTGTTCAGGAAATGGATAAATAATGAATCTTAATTCATCAGAGAATATAGAAACAGAGCTTAAAAATGTGGATAGATACTTAGCATGAACAATAATTTCATTACCAGGGCACAGAAATAGCTCAGAACCATTTCATTTCTATACGTTTATTCTAATGGTATTTGAGATACTATTTGAGAAATGGTTTTTCTGGAGCTAAGAATTGTTAAACTAAGGGCTCACATTATTACTCTATATGTGTTGATCTTATCACAATTACCCATCTGGTCCAGCCTCTATGAGTCCAATTTCATATGTATCCCCTCCAGCTCTGGTTCCTCAGCCTCTGATCTCCTTATTCCTATATTCCTATCTCTGTCTAGTTTGCTTTTACCTACTTTGGGATCTGAAGTCTTCCCTCACCTGCTGGTTGCAGAACAAAACTACTCAATAGTGATTCTCTGTAGAACCACTGATTTTGGTGATTGTCATGACAAATGCACATCTGGTTTGGTTGGGAGGGATTTTAGTCTGCAGTGGTGGCCTAAATAGGTAGAGATCT
This sequence comes from Chrysemys picta bellii, assembly GCF_011386835.1. Classification (NCBI taxonomy): domain Eukaryota; kingdom Metazoa; phylum Chordata; order Testudines; family Emydidae; genus Chrysemys; species Chrysemys picta. The sequence continues at coordinate 32,989,457 of NC_088795.1, read as the reverse complement.
CCCAATCAATAGGTTAAAAACAAGGGCTTTTTCACACAGCATCCACCACTTCACTCAGGGGCTGAGGGAAGGCAGTGAGAATTCAGATTAATTCCTGTTGTCAGACAGGAATTTTCTCTCTTTAAAACATTCATATTGTCAAGAATCCTAACTCCACAGGTGACCAACAGAGCTGGAAACAGATTAATTTTAGGAAATGGGAATGGAACAGTCATCATCTCTGCTGTATTGCTATAGAAAGGAGTTTCCCTGAGTGGGCCTGTTGGCCCCCCACTCAAAAAGGGATGTGGTCTTTTTCTTTTCCATATTCCAGGATCCAACAGCCCACAGAGTGGATGGTCTTTCTCCAGTTCCTGGGGGATTGTCCTGGTGAACACCTTTCCTCTGACAAGCAAAGTCTTTACAGCCCAAGTTCATGAAGTATTTCATTATGTGACTAACTTTAAGCATACAAAGCAACAGAGGGTCCTGTGGCACCTTTAAGACTAGCAGAAGTATTGGAGCATAAGCTTTCGTGGGTGAATGCCCACTTCATCAGATGTCTTGCGTCCAATACTTCTGTTAGTCTTAAAGGAGCCACAGGACCCTCCGTTGCTTTTTACAGATTCAGACTAACACGGCTACCCCTCTGTTACTTTAAGCATACAAGTCACTGTGGAATGTTCATATACTTAAAGTTAGGCACATGATAGAGTACCTACTGAAGTAGGGCCTCAGAAAATTACAAGGTCAAATACAAGGACATCTCAGGAGTTCTAGGTAGACTCAGCAGCTCTTGGAGCCAATCTGTAGATCACTTTCTTTGGCTTCCTTTCTAGCAGTACCTTGGCATTAACTTTTACCTACTCAACATGAGAATTCTGGTCATCTATATCAATCAGCTTGACTCTTGAGTTTTAGAAGGAAAAAGGGTTTTTTAACAAGCAATTATTTGACACATTTCTACATCTTCTGCATATTACAGGGTTTATATTATCAGAGGGGTAGCCGTGTTAGTCTGAATCTGTAAAAAGCAACAGAGGGTCCTGTGGCACCTTTGAGACTAACAGAAGTACTGGGAGCATAAGCTTTCGTGGGTAAGAACCTCACTTCTTCAGATGCAAGGGTTTATATTGTGATGGTGTGGGTTGACACTGTGGAATTGAGGGCCTGGTTCTAGTCTAGGAAGCTTTTGATTTTTCTGTGTCCATCTGCTGCAATTTGAACTTTCTCCTTATAAGACTTTGAGAATTTAAACTAGCAGCTAAGAATTATCTTTCTTTCTCTGAATATTTCTACAACTCCTTGGTGTGGAGTTGGTATTTTGGGGGGATTTGGAGGGGTCTTCTGCATTTGTGTAGCAAATTGCCACTCAAGATGGCACTGTGAAAATACAAGGTCTTCATTACCAGAAGGCAGTTTTCTTCTAGATTAGGGGTGAAATTCTGGATCCACTGATATGATGGCAAAATTCCCATTGACTCCACTGAGGCCCGGATTTCACCCTAGATCTAAAATTGGTATCTGTCAGAAGAGAACCATTGAAACAAATCATAACTTGACCGGAAGCGGAGAATGTGCAAAGAAAGGGAATCATAGTAATTGATGACATAAAACCAATCCGGTGTCTGAGGGCTGTTATTGGGCTTACTTGTTAATGTATGTGCTGATGTGTCTCTTAAAAACTTGTCAACTTTGGCAAGATAAATATTTCCTTAATGTAGGGAATATTTGAAAATATTGTAAATATTGAGATAACCAAGGTGTCCACTTGAAAACAAACTAGCAATCAGTTAACAGTAAAATGAGCTAATGTTGCTGATGATATGAACGTGGTGGGCTGGTAAATTCCATGGAACAAAACAAACAGTTTCACAAAGATTGGAATATTGGAGGCTTAGGGCCAGATCTAACGCACGTTGAGGTGGCCTTTAAATCAGGCCATAAATAAGCAGCTCAAGCAGCTCAATGTAGGAAAGCACCAAGCAATGTCATGGGAACACTGATCTCGAGAGGGCATCGTATAGACAACTGATTAGGGAGAGAGACTCCGGGCAGATTGTTGATGCTCTGAAACCATCTGCACAGGATTTGGGAACAGAAAAACAAGGCAAAGCAAAAAGCGACAGAGTCCTGTGGCACCTTATAGACTAACAGATGAATTGGAGCATAAGCTTTCATGGGTGAATATCCACTTATTCACCCATGAAAGCTTATGCTCCAATACGTCTAATAGTCTATAAAGTGCCACAGGACTCTGTCGCTTTTTACAGATCCAGACTAACACGGCTACCCCGCTGATACAAGGCAAAGCAAGGTTCTCTCCGTGTGAGGATACTGAGATATAGCACATCAGTTATTGTGGCATTAAATAAAGCACCAATGAGGACACATTTGGAATATTGTTGCAAGCAATTCTAGTCACCATTTTATTGAGAGGAAATTACAGATACTGAAAATGTGCAGCAGGTGGCAACCAAAATGATTTTCTGGGGACAGGAGGGAAGAGGTTTTAAACATATGAGTTATGCTGATAAACTTTCCAATATAGCTTAAAGGAAAGAAGGCTGGGAGAGAAGGGGAAGTTAAAGAAATAAATAATTTCCTGAGAGGTAAGGAACAGATTGATGTCAACAAGCTGTTTGAGTCAGAGACAATAAATAATTCCAAATGAAAAGGTCATGAAATGAAGTTACTAAGCACTTCAGGCAGAGTCTGGTAAATAGAAACACCCGCTCTACTCCATGATGAACTCAAGAAAGGTTGGGGTGAAACATAGCTCCTTTTGTTTTTTGCAATGGAGGTTTAAGGCCTCATTCAAAAACCACTGAAGTCAATGGAAAGACTTGTAGAGATTAGCTGCTCATTTAGTGAAAGATTCTGCTACCCTTACTCAGAGTAAGGGCTGGTCTACACTGGGAGCTTATAGCGTCATGGTTATGTCTTTCTCAAGGGTGTGAAAAATCCACACCCTGGAGAGATTTAGCTATGCCGACATAATCCCTGGTGTAGACAGCACTAGGTTGATGGACATATTCTTCCGTTAACCTAGCTACTATCTCTCAGGGAGGTGGATTACCAACACCAACAGAAGAACCCGTCCTGTCAGCCTAGGTAGTGTCTTACACTGAAGTGCTACAGTGGTGCAGCTGTGGCACTGTAGCGCTTTAAGTGTAGACAAGCCTTAAATAGTACCACAACAGCACAGTTGATTTCCACATGGCTTAATGTAGTAGAATCTACCTGACAATGATGAAAACACAATGGCAGTCAGTCTGCACCAAAAGGGTAGTAGGCTGTGGTGTGCAATGTTATTGTCAAAGTAGTAGTTCAGTGATATTTTAGTGATCTCAGATATTGTTGGTCAATGTAAATCACTTTCTTAATACCATTATCCCATTGAAGGACACTAGACCTGAGTGGATAATGTGTAGCAAATACCTGCACTGGACAAACACAGCCTCTTTTTCTGCCCATGTAATGGCCAGGAACAGATTGTGAGTCTCAAACATTTATTCTTTATTCAAGTTTAGTCAATGGATTATTTATCTGATCTGTGTTGGTCACTGATCATATAAGTCATGTAATATTTGTGGCATATAGAGCATTTAGGCAGTGTGGTGACTGGGACTAGGAACATTCTGAATGCATAGTTAAAAACATAAAAATAAAAAGAGCCTAAGCATCTGGAGGCCATTGCAGCTGGAGTCAGATAGATTCATCTAAGAATGAAGTGGGGTTTCATGGAAGCGCCTCATTGTCCTATCTTGATTATTTTATTATTGTTCTTATTTTGAACATAATTAAATTCATAGCAGAGAGGAAGGATGGTCTTGCAATTAAGAATGGGTCTGGTACTCCGGAAATCTGTGTTTAGTTCACAGTTCTGTCACAGCCTTCCTGTGTGACTTTGGGCAAGTCACTTAATTGCTCCGTGCCTCAGTTTCCCATCTGTAAAATGGGGTTAATAAATCTTCCTTTCTCCTCCCCTTTGTCTAGTGTATTTAGACTGTAACCTCTTCAGGGCTACTATGTATACAAACAGTGTCTACTATAATGGGGTCCCAATCTCTTGGAACATTTATGAGCTGCTGTATTACATATAATAACCATCTGCTGTAGTGAAATTGAAAGACATGTTTGGCTAAGTTGATTTAGGTAGAAATAACCATGTTATTTGTCTTGCATCTGAAGAAGTGAGGTTCTTACCCACGAAAGCTTATGCTCCCAATACTTCTGTTAGTCTCAAAGGTGCCACAGGACCCTCTGTTGCATGTTATTTCTGATTCTTGAATGGATAATTAATTTTTATAGGTCAGAATTCAGCAAGCATACAGCGTATTGGGTTTGAACAATGTATGCATATTGAGTGTATGGAAAGATTCCCACCAACTCCAGTGGGAGTTGGATGATCAGTGTCATTGTCCACTACTTACTTAGCAACACAATACCCACTAAAGTCAAGACTGTAGCATGCTGCTATTTCACCACTTTTCAATAAACTTGATCTTTCATATTTCTCATTGTACACTGTCCCCACCTACTTTCATACCTTGTTATTGTAATTACTGAGCATTACAATATTTGCATTAAATTTCACTGTTTGCATTTATTAGAATATTGTCATTCATAGGAATTGTGGTCAAACTTAGTTCTGTATATTTCAGTGTTTGTAATGCTTCAGATACTCACATGTGTACATATCCAGAGAATCCCCTGAAAAATATCAGTCTGCAATTAAATGTAAATTCCTAAATGCAGAGGCTTAGAACCATCCTAAACCATATAGGTACTTTAGTATCATACTATAATACACACATTGTAGTCACATTCAGATTAGTTTAAGCAAATACAACTTCCACAGATATCAATAGGCAAATTCAGTGGTGATTTAAGTAGTGGTGTAAGGTTTTATGTTAGCCATAAGTTTGTCACCATTGAATTTGCCTCACTTTTCACACAACTGGAAGTAAAAAGTGCAATTTATTTGAAAACTTCATGAATCACAACATCTAGCTGCAAAAAATGTAAACAAAAATCAACAGAATTTGTATGACACACAGAGATCCAGACAAAGGCTTCATTGTACTAGCCACTGTACAAACACTTAGCAAGAGATGATCCCTAACCCAAACAGCTTACAATTTGAGTTGATGAGATAGAGAAAGGATAGTAGAGGAAAAAGGCAGAGAAAGGTGAAGTGTCTTGCCCAAAGTCACAGAGCAGCTCAATGGTAGAGTGAGGAATAGAACCTAGGTCTGTTGACTCTCAATCCATCGCTTTAAACTAATCACTGACATAAGATTGTTACTACTAAATTAAATAAAAAGTTACTAAAGAAGTCAAAAAGCCACCATTGTGTTTATGTGCAGTCTTAATGATCTTGCTTCTCTAGAATGCTGCATAATTGTGTCTTCTGTCTGAGACAAAGGAGATGATGCTCATCACTTGTTAAATTAACATGTTAATTCAATACAAACAATAATTAGGCTGGCCATTTGTCCAGTTGTAAACTGGAAACTCCTGTTTTTGGAAAGGTTTGTCCCTATCTGGCACTGGAAGTAATTTTGTCTGGTATCATCGGGGAGGACAATTTTGCAGAGCACAGTGCTCTGTCGCTGTCAGCATGACCTTGATGTGTCAGTGGCTAATAACAACAGGCCAAACCCTGGCATCCTTTCTCAAGTAAAGCTGCCATTGGAATCCATGAGAATTTCACCTGATTAAGGACTTCAATTCTTTCTACATTTTCTACACAAGTATTTTTAGTAAATAACAGGATTTATTTTAAAATAACCGACTCTCTAGCCTTTGTCACTGATTTCAATGGGAGGAGAGTCAGGCCCAATTATCAGAGTTAATTTTGTTCAGTAAAATGGCAGCTCCTACTGGGAGGCAACGGGAACATTCATAGTTCTGGAGATTATTGAAATAGTGACTGGAACTTTTGTTTTGAAACATTAGATATAAATAGAAATCCATATAATGTTTTCAGTATTCATTTAGCCCCGATCCAAAACCCACTGAAGTCAATGGCAATCTCTTCACTGAGTGCAATGGGCACTGAATTAAGGCCCTTAACTAGCTAATAATGTAACAGAACTGTACTTTTCTAAAAGATTAACATCAACAAAATTAAAAAAAATATCTTCAGCCCGAAAAATCCTGCTCAACTGTAGCATGAGAACAATTTGCCAAACTATCAGATAAAACAGGAGGTTCCAATTTTGCAGAGCTTTAGGGGCTCCTGGCAGAGAAGAAAGCTGTGCATGTACATGCTGACAAGTACAAGATAAGCAAGTTTTCCACTCAATGGAATCTTGTCAGTTTAATTACCCTCCAGTGTGTATTTGCCATAGCCATTTTGGAAGTCAATAGTGATGATGCAGGTTCTGCTAGTTAGCAGGTAGCCATACTGTTTGATTGAGCAAATGGGGCCCAGATTAAAAAGAAGAGAAAATATTGCAGCAATAAAACTCATAGAAAGTATCCTTCTGAAACCACTTAGTGAATCTAGGCACAGCAAAATTGTAAAACTAAAAATCTTTATTTAGAAAGCAAGTTAAGGTTTCTAAGTGACCTATTTACAAAAACATCGAGGAGTCTGGTGGCACCTTAAAGACTAACAGATTTATTTGGGCATAAGCTTTTGTGGGTAAACCCCCCCACTTCTTCAGATGTATGGAGTGAAAATTATAGATACAGGCATAAATATACTGGCACATGAAGAGAAGGGAGTTACCTTACAAGTGGAGAACCAGTGTTGACAAGGCCAATTCAGTCAGGGTGGATGTGTCCACTCACAATAATTGATGATGAGGTGTCAGTACATAGAGAGGGAAAATTGCTTTTGTAGTGAGCCAGACACTCTCAGTCCCTATTCAAGCCCAAATTAATGGTGTTAAGTTTGTCTTAATAGTCCGTTTATGAAGGTTTTCTGTTGAAGGATGGCTACTTTTAAATCTGTTATTGAATGTCCAGGGAGACTGAAGTGTTCTCCTACTGGCTTTTATATGTTACCATTCCTGATGTCTGATTTGTGTCCATTTATTCTTTTATGTAGGGACTGTCTGGTTTGGCTAATGTACATGGCAGAGGGGCATTGCTGGTACATGATGGCATATATCACATTAGTAGATGTGCAGAAGAATGAGCCCCTGACCGTGTGGCTGATGTGGTTGGGTCCTCTGATGGTGTCACTAGAGTAGATATGGGGACAGAGTAGGCAATGGGGTTTGTTACAGGGATTGGTTCCTGGGATAGTGTTTCATGGTGTGGTGTGCAGTTGCTGGTGAGTATTTGCTTCAGGTTGTGATCTGTGAGAGTGAGGGATCGTTTTCCCAGGATAGGTTGTAGATCGTTGATAATGTACTGGAGAGGTTTTAGCTGGGGGCTTTACATGATGGCCAGTGGTGTTCTGTTATTTTCCTTGTTGGGCCTGTCCTGTAGTAGGTGACTTCCTGCTATGTGTCTTGCTCTGTCAATCTGTTTCCTCACTTCCCCAGGTAGGTATTATAGTTTTAAGAATGCTTGATAAAGATCTTGTAGGTGTTTGTCTCTGTCTGAGGGATTGGAGTAAATGTGGTTGTATCTTAGGGCTTGGCTGTAGACAATGGATTTTATGATGTGTCCTGAATGGAAGCTGGAGGCATGTAGGTAAGTATAGTGGTCAGTAGGTTTTCAGTATAGGGTGGTGTTTATGTGACTATCACTTATTTACACTGTAGTGTCCAGGAAGTGGATCTCTTGTGTGGACTGGTCCAGGCTGAGGTTGATGGTGGGATGGAAATTGTTGAAATCCAGGTGGAATTCTTCAAGGGCCTCCTTCCCGTGGGTCCATATGATGAAGATGTCATCAATGTAGCGTAAGTAGAGGAGGCAGGGGTGAAAGTAACTTACAGGACTTATCGGTACTGCCAGAGTGCTGAGGGGGGCGTGGCCTCATGTGGAAAAGGCGTGGCCTCAACCGGAAGAGGCGGGACCTCTCAAGATTTAAAGGCCCTGGGCACCAGCTGTGGCTGGGAGCCCCAGGGCCTTTAAATCAACCCGGGGCTCCCAGCTGCAGAGGTTGCTGGGAGCCCCCACGGCTCATGGGCAAATTAAAGGGCCTGGGGCTCTGGCCGCCACGGCGTTCCGGGCCCTTTAAATCCCGGCCCCAGCCCGGCCGCTGAAGCTGCGGGCGGGATTTAAAGGGCTCTGGACTCCCCGCAGCCTCGGGAGCTCTGAGCCCTTTAAATCCCGGCCCCAGCCCGGCCGCCGGAGCTGCGGGCAGTATTTAAAGGGCTCGGAGCCCAGATCCCTTTTAATCCCGGCCACAGAAGCCGGTGTGGTCCGGCACGGCGTACTGGCTCTTGCCGGTACGCCGTACCGGACCGTACTAGCTTACTTTCACCTCTGAGAGGAGGGGCACTAGGGGAAGAGAGCTGAGGAAGCCTTGTTCTAAGTCAGCCATAAAAATGTTGGCATACTGTGGGGCCATGCAGGTACCCATAGCAGTGCCACTGATTTGAAGGTATAAGTTATCCCCAAATCTGAAATGGTTGTGGGTGAGGACAAAGTCACAAAGCTCAGCCACCAGGTGTGCCATGGCCTCATCACGGATACTGTTCCTGACAGCTTGTAGTCCATCCTCGTGTGGAATATTGGTGTAAAGAGCTTCTACATCCATGGTGGCCAGGATGGTGTTTTCAGGAGGATCACCAATGCACTGTAGTTTCCTCAGGAAGTCAGTGGTGTCTCGAAGGTAGGTGTATTTACCTATCACATCATTAACACAACTCAAGCTTTTAAAGCAAGGAAAATAATAGTTAAGGTATTACTTAATAAATATTGCACTTCTGACATAAACAAATATATTCATAAGTATTGTTATCTGAGGATAAAAATTCAAATTATTTTGCAACTATAACTCAGATCCCTGGATGATGTGGGGGAAGGTTCATTATTAGTTTAGTTATCTTGATTTTAATATTTATACATTTCCTTTTAAGGGCTACCACTAAATAGGAAATACCAGTTACAGATTTAACAGTTGACAAGATGTATATGGTAAAGTACTTATATTATAGTATTGTATATGTAGCTTAATATGAAAAATATATAATATTATTGATTTAGGGTAAATATATATCATATGGGCTTGCATATGAGGCAGATCATTATGCTCATGTTAATAACACATCACTTGTAGTTTTTTTTTTACATCTATGTTACAATATTTGGGTTGGGATCAGATTCCAAAGATTCCAAACTTTAGAAGTGACTGGTCCAATTTTTGATTCAGGTGCCACCTCTAATATTTAGTTCTTTTACTTTTTTTCCTGAATAAATCAGCCTCAGCAGTCTCCTAAGCATATTTTGTTTCTTTTCTCTGAGTCTACCTCCAATTTTAAAATATTTTTGAATAATGTAATCTGTGATGGCCACAGAACTGAAGGCATTGTTAGCGGTTGTGATCTAGCCATCTAATAAACAATAGAAAAGAATTATTAGCTGTCTGGTCTGTGATGTGATGCTCCTGCATGTATAGCCTTAAATCACACCTGATTTGTTAATGTACCTTTTCTTAGATTGTAAGCTCTTCAGGGAAGAGACCTGATATATTTCTGTTTGCATAGTGCCTAACACAGTGGAATTCTGATTGTGATTGGGGCTTTTAGGTAATGCAATAAAAATAAATAACATTAACATATCTCTTTTGACATTACTACTTTTCAAGTTTCTTACTCTAATTGAATCTCTCTCTTTTCAATTAATTTCCCCTGGATATATTGTATTGACTTCAATCCATGTGATAATGTTCAAATCCAAGCCAATTATTAAATGTTTCACTAAAATTCAGATACAAAATTCCAAATATATTACTTCTAATGCATTTCCTTCCTCTGCTAATTTCATAACTTGTATCAAAAATAATCAAGTTATCCAATAAGCTTTACTCTTTATAAACCAGTGCTGGTTAGTTGTCATGATTTTGTCATTGTCTAAAGATGAAATTCATTCCTGTTTGGAGGACTGTCATAAAGCCTTATACATTTGCCTCTTAAGTCCCATGTGAGCCCCAGGTTAAAAATTAAAATAGGGCTGAAGTGGTGCACAGGACCTTGGTCTGTACCTCTGCACTGGGATTAAGTTTACCCTAGATGCTTAGGGTTTTTTGCTCTTGAAAGTAATCAGGATCATTCTTTTTAAAATATATCAGCCCCACATTAGCTTTTCTGTATCCTCTGGTACTTCTCCAGTTCTCCATGACTTTTTAGAAAAAATGTTAATGGTTTCATAAAATAGCTTATTTCTTTAGCAACTTTGGATGCATCTCATCTGGATACCCTGATTTCTGTGCATTCAAGTTTTCCCAGTTATTCTGTTACCTGCTTTTTACTATAGCTATGCTTACGTATCTCTATTGCTGCCTATTTGTCCCCGCTTCTGATTTACAACAGAAGTTACGTATTTCAAGAAATCTCAAGACCACTTATGCTTAGAATTCCCTTTTTTCTCCTAATGTACCCCAGGACCTGACAGGGCAGAAGTCAGTAATCATTGACTGCAACACTTACAGTCATGCCCAAGTTTGAAAATTTGGTTCTCAGTTTCTTCAACAAATCTAAGAATTGGTCCTAAAATTAGAATAACTGCCAACATTACAAAATCAGAACCCAATCAGAGTCCCACTGAAGTCAACAGATAAATTACTATAGTCATTTGTGGGAGTAGGATCCGTCCCACAGATCAGTTGACAATACATCAAGCTATGTCTCTTTTATTCAGTAGGAGCAAGAATAAAAATTCTGGAATCAGACTTAGTTGTCAATTAGGACAGAAGATGGAATGGAGTTTGCTCTTCTTTGCCTCTAATGGCACATTGGCTCTGATTATGTCAGTAATTGCAGTTAATAGTGATAAGACATCAAGTGCAATAACACAACAACATTTTTACAGAGAATTTTTTCTGCTCAGAGCTACACTTTAAGCGCTGAATGTAAACCATATGAGGAGGGCAGGTGTAGATCAATGAAATAGTTTTATTAATAAATTTTTAAAGTACCATTTTTCTCTGCCTGCTCACCATTTTTCCTGCTTTCATGCTAACCAGATATATTTCACAAACCAGAAGACTTTGTAGTTCCATTTTCTATGGATTCTAAAAAAAAAAAAGTCATCTGTATGAAAAAGGTATAGCATTGTTACTCAGTTGAGGTCACTTTCTATAAAATAACAGATGGACCCAAACTAAAACCTGAGGTCTGAACTTTGGAAAAGTTTTGATCGAAATCCAGATCTGAACTTTATTGTGTGGGTCCATCTCTAGTTAAATGATCTGATGTGGACCTGGCAGATTAAATTCTACCTTATAACACCATTTTATATTAATAACTAAATGCATTGCATTATTTAAATAGGGCACACTATCCTTGATATTTCTGGTGGAGATTGTAATGGTTAACAGCCTGCTTTATACAACAGGAGTTGAACTGCCAAATAAAACAAAACCCAAGAGCAAGACTGCGAGTAACTATTGGTTCCTCTTTTTGAATCCAGAGAGGAAAAACAAGTACCACATTCTCTTAGTTTTTCTTTATTGATAAAATAGTCTGATAATTTCTGTAGAAAATTCTCAAATAAATATTTGTTCTATACTCTATACACTGTAATGTGCATTCTCCGTAGAACCACCAATAAGAGCGCTGCTTTTCATATATTTCTCTTATGTTATCTAGGAAATTAAAAACTAAACAAAAACAGGGTGGTCTGGGAGGAATATCAGAAAATTCAGGAAAAAGGCAAGAACCTTTTGAACTATTGTTTAATTAATACACTTACCAAAGGGCATGTACCTGTACAGGTCATGCCACAGGACAAAGAAAGTATTACAGCCAATACATTCCATCTGCTAGCTGCCAATTACTCCCAACCTTTTTTCATTTGAACAATTAACATGCTCCCTCCAGGCTAAAATGAGCCTAGAAGAGAGAAATCTCTTTGCTGAAACCAAAACAAGTAAATGTTTCTTAATAGGTTTGCTTAGCACCTATGTTCTTTATTCTTTATAATTTTCATTATTCTTTTATGTTGTTATTTGAAGTCAGGCCTTTTTGGAGAAGTACAAGCAAAAAACAAGTCCTGTGGCAGGCTCTGGCCTCTTGTGAGTCTGAAGAAAATATTACATTTTAATCACTGGGAGAAATGCTTATTATTATTGTGGATAGCTGGATCGGTATGCGCGGGTGCACCCATGATTGGCTTTTGCTGATAAGATGCCAAAACACCAACCTTCCCCATATGTCCTTATAATATGCTCCCTGGACATGTATTCTATAAAGTAGTGCAAATGAGATCATATACTGTACTGCTGGTGTATGAATTTATTATTTCTTGTTTGCCTTTGGAGAATAATGTGACTTTTTTTTTCTTCTTTAACTATCTGAAATAGTCCTTTGCTTGGTGGGTGGGAGGTGAGGTCTCCCCACATGCTTTTGACATATGTTGTAAAGCTCAGTAAGTCAGATGAAAACCAAGCATTTTGAATTACTTTCTTATTTCAGTTTCTGGAATTCCTGACCAACTTTGAGAGCAAAACCAGATGCTAGGGTTTAGGGGAGGGGTCTTCTAAAATGTTCTAAGTGTCACAGTGCCCAAGGCATCAGAACATGCATGAGTTTGGCTCTTTCTTACCCTCTCAACCAGGGTTGTATATCAAGAGTATCTCACCTCCAGGTAGCAGTGACTCACTAACTCAGGATTCTAGTGAGATTGAGGGGGTTTCCACACTGGACCTTCTGTAGGACTATCTTACTTTCATCTTAGAAGTTATCCCACCACAATCCACATTTCAACAGCTGTGTATGAAAAGTCATATTACAGTTCAAAGGACAGATGGTCTCTTCTGAGGCTGCACTCAATGCCTCATAGTGACTGGATGCTAGTGCAACCATAACTCACCTAAACTTTGCCCGCTTCTGGAGATACAAAAATGTTGTTCCCAAGTGCTCTCTCTGGTAGTTCCTGACACCTGTTTCTCACCTGTGGTAATGTTGGGCACTAAGATACTATGGGTTTATCTTCATTGGAGATTTAGTTCAACCATGAATTTTCTCCGTAACATGCTCCACATTCACACAGCAACGTGCCTCAGCTATGCGATAGTCGTGCCATATGGTGAGGCAGCTGCCACGTCTTCAGGTATATTGCAGACCCTGAGTTAGCTTATTGCTAACCCAACGTAACTGCAGTGAAAATGCACAGCCAGTCACAACTGTCAATTTTGTCTCTCAAGCTCCCTGGGCACCCAATCCTGTATAGTATCTTGCCATCTGTCTGTTCTCTGATCCCTGACTGGAAGAGGCCTATCTTCATATCCCACTGCTTAGTGTCCTTGGTCCCTTGCTGCTTGCAGTTTCTCCTGCTTTAGTTATCTCTGGTCATCAGTATGGTAGCAAGAAGAAAGCCTGGTAAGAAGCCCATGGATCAGTGTGCAGTCACCCGACTTGCAGAACTAGGGGAGGACATGGCATCTTAGTGGGACAAGATGGGTGCAGTCATCTTTGTTGTTATTAAAAAGGACACTAAGAAATATTTATCTTCTAATCCCAGCTAACAATTTAGTTGTGGGTGGATGAAGCATCATTATGCTTTTCCCCCTTGTTCTCAAAACCCTCCTCCTTCTCTCTTGATCATGCTGTGCAAAATGGCAGACAAGTGGAGAAGAAAACACTGAAAACCAGCAGCGTACAGTAGCATTTTAATATTGGAAAAGCATTCTGTGGATGTTAAAGACTTAGAAGTTAAAAGCAAAATGTGGCTTGCCATAACACAATCCTTGAAGGCACTACCAGCAAAACAGTTCAGCCTGTTAAGGCCCCATCCCACAAATGGTTTATTGCTGATCTTTTTTTGCTCCATTCTTGGATTGTAACAAAATAGAATTTTCCCTTCACTAAATGCTCCAGGTGGTCTCTGATTTCTTGGTATGGAAAGGCCTCTCTCTGCCCCATTACAACTGGTAAGCCATTTTCATCATTTATCACTTCATCTGTCACAAGATGCAGAAAGATTTTTTATTGCATAGCTGGACGGTCTCCTCCCCAAGACTTGGAATAACTACTCTTTCTTCCACGCTGGGATCTGCAGCAGCCTGGAGTCTTCCTCTTCGCCACCCCCAATCCATCCCATCCCCCCCAAAAGAAATGTCTTGTAGAGTTGGAAGGTAAAATTAACTCAGCATTTGTTTTACTGGAAATAGTCCTTTACAAAACTTCAGACCAGCCGAGCCAGGGAGTTGCTTGGCTAGAGGATCAGCAAAGGAAATGGCATTTGTTTAAAGATAAAAGTTGATACTTTTATCATATGAAATACAGCATTTGCTTGATCCCTGCCTCCATGTTCACAAGGCCCTGCGCTGTTGGTGGCTTCTGCTTGTAACTGCAAGCTGATGCCTACTTCCTCTCTGGGCATCTATGAAAAGCCTGTGGCCATCTCTTGGCGGCAGCTTCTGCAGAGACACGCCAAAGAAACATTGCAAAGAAACAGCAGCTGTTGGCCCCAGTTATTAGGATGAGTAGGATCCATACCCTCAGCACTAGCACACTGCCACACCAGCTTGAGTCCTGCCAGAAAATGAATATCTTGGGCTTGGAAAGGGTTTTTAACTGGCTTGGCCAGTTTTTGTATTGCTTTTGCCATTTAAAAGATTTAATGTGCCAGTTTCCCCCTCCCCCCACTTGGGGCACATTAAAGCACTCTACAGTATACACCCCTGTAGTCCAGGCTGCAGCACCATGTTAGGGTAAGGTAAGAAAAATGATAAAATAACATAAAAATACATAGGTTTCAGAGTAGCAGCCATGTTAGTCTGTATCCGCAAAAAGAACAGGAGTACTTGTGGCACCTTAGAGACTAACAAATTTATTAGAGCATAAGCTTTCGTGGGCTACAGCCCACTTCTTTGGATGCATAAAAATACATATTGGGTTTTGTGTGTGTATGTGTGTGTGTGTGTGTGTATAAAATAGTTCTCTGAAACATTTTAGTAATAATTAGCTATAGTTGGCACAAGAACCTCTTTTGGTGGTGGGTGGGGGCTAATAGGAGTGGCCAGCTTTTGTTGCTGGTGGTGGCCAATGGCCAGTTTCTCTGCATCTCAGAGGCGGCAGCCCTAGGCCCAGGCCACTTCCTCCCACAATCCCCAGAGCGATCAGACAAGTTGTTCTACAACACCCTGAGAGTGGCGCATAGGATTGTGGTTCTATGAGCAGTAGGATACATACCCAGATATCCGAGGGGTAGCCATGTTAGTCTGTATCCACAAAAAACAAAGAGGAGTCTGGGGGCACCTTAAAGACTAAGATTAATTTAAAGATTTATTTGGGCATAAACTTTTGTGGGTAAAACCCCCCACTTCTTCAGATGCATGGAGTGAAAATTACAGATACAGGCATAAATATACTGGCACATGAAGAGAAGGGAGTTACCTTACAAGTGGAGAACCAGTGCTGACAAGGCCAATTCAATCCGGGTGGATGTGGTCCACTCCCAATAATTGATGATGAGGTGTCAATACCGAGAGAGGGAAAATTGCTTTTGTAGTGAGCCAGACACTCCCAGTCCCTATTCAAGCCCAAATTAATGGTGTTAAGTTTGTCTTAATAGTCTGTTTATGAAGGTTTTTTGTTGAAGGATGGCTACTATTAAATCTGTTATTGAATGTCCAGGGAGACTGAAGTGTTCTCCTACTGGCTTTTGTATAAAACCATTCCTGATGTCTGATTTGTGTCCATTTATTCTTTAATGTAGAGACTGTCCGGTTTGGCCAAAGTACCTGGCAGAGGGGCATTGCTGGTACATGATGGCATATATCACATTAGTAGATGTGCAGAAGAATGAGCCCCTGACGGTGTGGCTGATGTGGTTGGGTCCTCTGATGGTGCCGCTAGAGTAGATATGGGGACAGAGTAAGCAGCGGGGTTTGTTACAGGGATTGGTTCCTGGGTTAGTGTTTCTGTGGTGTGGTGTGTAGTTGCTGGTGAGTATTGCTTCAGGTTGGGGGGCTGTCTATAAGCGAGGACTGGCCTGCCTCCCAAGGTCTCTGAGACTGAGGGATTGTTTTCCAGGATAGGTTGAAGATCATTGATAATGTGCTGGAGAGCATGGTAACATTAATTGAATGGCAAGTACGGCTCTGGGGACTGAGCATTCACTGGTATAAGCAATCAGCCTTAAAAAGTGCCAACAACTAACTTGGGTAGAACAGTCTCTGCTCTGAAAGCAGGAAATGGCTCAAATTTTTGTGGATGAGGCTCAGAAGGTTTGGATAGCAATTTATCTAGATAAATTACAAACGCAAACTGCTGCAGGGTCACAAAGTGGGCAGCGTCAGTGGGCAGCGCCAGGTTCTTCGTGTACCATACAGTCTTCATGTCTGAGTAATTTAAAACATGCTACCTCATCCAGAGTAACTGACGTGCTGTCTTCCAGACAACAGCAACAAAATTGGCAAAGACCTCGGCATTGCAACCTGGAATGTAGAATTCACTTACAGGAAGATCAAGAGAGGTGGTTGAGGCAATGGCTAGAAGGAAAATCCATATACTATGTCTGGAGGAAACTAGGTGGTATAGAGGCAAAAGGAAAAATCTTGAAAGATGGATTTAAAATGTTTTGGTCTGGAGCAAGAAAGAATATGAATTGGGTAGCTGTCATCAATGACCAAGAGATTGCTGAGGGTTATATGTGTGATGGCAGCATATGCTCTGCAACAGGGTAGACTTATGGAAGAGAAGGAGAGCTTTAGAAATGAGTTGGCAGAGTTGATGGTTATGGTTGAGAGTAATTCCTTGTTAGTGGTATTTAAACTGCCATGTCGGAAAAGGGAGCCCTGTAGAAGGAGTGGTGAGTAAATTTGGCTTTAGTAAAAGAAATTCAGAAGGAGAGAGGTGGGTTGAGTGCGGTTGTTCAATGGGTTTTCAGTGGGAATACATGGTTTGCGGGGGAGAATCCCACATGGTAACATCCTACAGTGGAAAAAGTAAAGCCCAGGTAGACTGTATTTTGATAAGAAGAGAACATATGAAAATGGTGAAAGATGTAAAGGTTATGTTGAACGAATATGTGGCAGAACAACATGAGGTATTAATAGCAAAAATCCAACTGCAACCTGAGAAAACAGGAAAGAAGATGAAATAGAGAAAGAAATTGCAGTGGTGGTTATGTAGGGGGGAAAGAATGGAAGAGTTCTGCCAAATAGCAAAGGAGGGCTTTCATGCTTTGCCAACAACAATGAAGTCAGTGGAGGAAGAATGGAGGAAATTTAAAGAATGTTTCATTAAGGCATTGGAGGCAACATGTGGCAGAACAAGTGGTAAGATGGGGTGTTTTCAGAGAACAAGCTGGTGGTGGAAGTCTGATACACAAGAGAGGTTAGAAAGAAAGAATTATTTAGAGAGAGTGTGGGGTCCATTGATCACAGATGTGCCCCCTTGTGGCTGAGTCTAATAATTAGCCTGTGCCCCCTTCCAGCAGTTGTTTATACTGTGGTGGCTCTCCCTTTCTGTGACTCAGCCCTCTGCCAGGTCACTCTATAGTCCACCCCGCTCCCCCACTTGCAGGGTAACAAAGTCCCACCAGACAAGCTCTCTATATGCTGTCTCAGGAAGTCTTCTGTTCTGACTCCAGGTCCCATACCACTTTGCTAGTGGTTGGTAGGGGAACCCAGGACTACCCACTACTCCAGGTTCTAGCCCAGAGACTCTATGACTAGCAACCTAGGTTTGCTCAGGCTCAGACCCTGTTGCTATTTACCTAGGTTTCTTCCTACCCTATCTCTCTATCTCCTTGCTTATGTCTGGATTTATCACTAGAGCTTCCTCTGCTCCCAATGGCTACTTCTCCCTTCTTGGCCTCTTGCAGGATTCACTAGCCCAGAAAAGGTCCCAGGGCTTACTCTCTCACTGGACCTTCTCATTGTCCCTAACCAATTCTCTTTCTTTCAAGAGAGTGACTGCAGGCCCCTTCCCTGCACCCCTTCCTACTCGTACTTCCTAGCTTTATACTCCTCCCCCAGCTAGGCTTCCTGTGCAATTAATGCTTATCAAGCTCTGGCTTCCCTCCAGATGTGGCTTATAAGAATAATTGGCTGCTTCTGGCCCACATTAACCCTCTCAGGGCATGTGTAGAGTGGACATCTTATCATAGAGAGTTTGAGGAAGCAGGTCATGACAATGAGACAATCAAAAATGTATACAAAAAAGGGGGAGGGGAGAAAGACTAAAAAAGGAAGTTGTTAAGACAAGAATGGAAGCTGAAGAGAAATTAAACAGAAAGTTGCTGAACGATGATGGTAGGAAATCTTTGTGTATGAAGGATGGAAACGGTGGTGACTAACCCTAAAGAAGTGAAAGCAGCAAAGAGTCCTGTGGCACCTTATAGACCAGGGGTAGGCAACCTATGGCACGCATGCTAAAGGCGGCACACGAGCTGATTTTCAGTGGCAATCACACTGCCTGGGTCCTGGCCGCCGGTCCGGAGGGCTCTGCATTTTAATTTAATTTTAAATTAAGCTTCCTAAATATTTTAAAAACCTTATTTACTTTACATATAACAATATTTTAGTTATATATTATAGACTTATAGAAAGAGACCTTCTCAAAACGTTAAAATGTATTACTGGCATGTGAAACCTTAAATTAGAGTGAATAAATGAAGACTCAGCACAGCACTTCTGAAAGGTTGCCAACCCCTGTTATAAACTAACAGACGTATTGGAGCATGAGCTTTCATGGGTGAATACCCACTTCTTCGGATGCATTGAAAGCTCATGCTCCAATACGTCTGTTAGTCTATAAGGTGACACAGGACTCTTTGCTGCTTTTAGAGATCCAGACTAACACGGGTACCCCTCTGATACCTAAAGAAGTGGTAGAGGTATGGAAAAAGCTGTTAAATGAGAAGAGAGAGTTGTGAGTGCAAGCATCACTAACAATTATGGGGAAGCCTCAAAAAGTATTGATTTCTGCAGAGGAAGTAGAAGCAACACTGAATAAGATGAAGAATGGTAAAGCAGCCCGTGAAGATGAGATAAGTGTTGATATGATCAAAGCACTTGGAGATACTGAAGTAAAGTGTCTTAATTGATTACTATGTGTTTCTGGGGATCAGGAAAGGATACCAAATGATTGAAGCATGGAATTAATTGTGCCTCTTTGGAGGGGTAAGGGTGATGCAAATGATCCAAATACCTATCAAGGCATTACTCTGTTAAGTCGGCCTCTCAGAGTCTTGAGAGAATTTTGAAAGTGCTGTAAAGTTGATGTACAAGGTGGAGGAAAATAGAGGAGAGGGCAACATGGCTTTAGGAAGGGAATGAGTACTATAGACACAATATTTGCTGTGAGACAGAACTCAAAAAGAATGATAAATGGAAAGCATAACTTCTATGTAGCATTTATTCATCCTGAGAAAGCACATGACTTGATTCCATGGGAGCTGATGTTTGGAGTATTGAGATGAATGGGAGGGGGACTTCAAGAAGTGGAATTGATAGAGGAGCTGTATCGAGAGTCAAGAGCTAAGGTGATAAAAATACTGGAAAGCTGCCAGGAAAGGTCTACTGAAGCCTAGTTGAAACTCTCATGACTTAAGCACATGTTTAAAGTAATGTACATGCTGAAGTGCTTTGCTGAATTGGGACCTAAATGTGTTAGATTACAGGCAGTCACTTGGTGACAATTTTGTTTGCTGTAAAAGGATCAATGTTGTTAAATTCGTGCAAGGTGCTACTTTATTTATCAAACAGATGTGTAATGGTGGACTCCTATAGGAAAAATATGACAGTGAGGTGGACATTGAGTTAATGGTGGCTATTTGGGAGCTTAGCATTTAGACAGAGCTGACTTTTTCTTTATTTGTCAAACTCATTTTCCTTCCTCATGCAGAAAGCCAGAGTTGGAAGAATTCAATTTGATTACATGCTAAATGTGACCACATCTTTCCTAAACCTTAAATTCTACCAGATCCACATTCATTTCAGGATTCAATTTAAAAAAATGGTCATATTTAAAAAAAAAATCCTCCAATGGCTTATGTCAGCCTTCAGTATTTTTGAACCCCCAGGCCTCTCCTCCCATCCCTATTCCCCTCTGCTAGTCTAGGGCTAGACCTCTTCTTTGTTTCTGCACATTATCTCACCACTATTGGTACAACCACCTTCTTTTCTGTAATTCCCACCATTTGGAACAGCCTTCATGTATCTTTGCTTCTCTTCAGAGATTCACAGGACAGAAGGAACCATTAGATCATCTAGTCCAGGGGTTTCAAACTGGGGGTCGGGACACCTCAGGGGGTTGCAAGTTTATTACATGGGGGTCACGAGTTATCAGCCTCCACGCCAAATCCTGCTTTGCCCTCAGCATTTATAATGGTGTTAAATATATAAAAAGTATTTTTAATTTATAAGGGGGGGGGTCACATTCAGAGGCTTGCTATGTGAAAGGGGTCACCAGTACAAAAGTTTGAGAACCACTGATCTAGTCTAACATCTTGTATTTCACAGGCCATTACATTTCACCTAGTTATCCTTGTGTGGAGCCCAATGACTTGTGTTTGACTTAAGCATATCTTCCCAAAAGGCATCCAGTCTTGATATGAAGACACCAAGAGATGAAGAATCCACCATTTCCCTTGATAGCCTGTTCCAATGTTTAATCATATGCAAGAGCCCTGCAGTATTCTGTATTGTCTCCATGTGAACTTTTCTCAACAATGTAATCAAGTCACCTCTCAATCATCTTTCTAATAAACTGAACAGATGGAGATCTTTATGTCTTTAATTGAAATGCATCTTCTCCAGCCCTCAAATTACTTTTGTGGATCTTTTCCATACTCTCTTCAATTTTTCAACATCCTTTTTAAAGAATGGACAACAGAATTGTATGCAGTACCCCAGTATTGCTCTCACCAATGCCATATCCAAAAGTAATAATCACCATTCTGCTCCTACTCACTATTCCCTATTTATCCATCCAAGATCATGTTAGTCTTTATTGCCAGAGCATTGCACTGGGAGCTCATGTTCAGTTGCTTATTCATTACGACCCCCAAATCTTTTTCAGAGCCCAGCTTTCCAGGATACAGTTCTCCATGCTGTAAGTTTGGCCTGCATTCTTTGTTCCTAGATGTATAACATTGCATTTGGCTGTATTAAAACTCATTTTGTTTGAATGGGCCCAGATTACCATGTGATCCAGATTGCTCTATAGAAATGTCCTGTCTTTTACATTATTTACCATTCTGCCAATCTTTCTGTTTGTAAATTTTATCAGTAGCGATTTTTTTTTATTTACTTCCAAATCATTGATGAAGATATTGAATAGTGTCAGACCTTGTACCAACCTTTGCAGAACCCCATTAGAAACACGCCCATTCAGTTTTCCAATGATGACTACTTTTTGAGATCTGTCAGTTAACCAGTTCCTAATCTTTGTAACCTGTGCTTTATTAATATTATATAGTGCTAATTTTTAATCAGAATGGGGTGTAATACTATGTCCCAATGCCTTACACAAGTTTATTACATCCATATAGTTATCTATATCAACCAATCTTGTTACCTCGTCAAAGAAAGGAAGCGTGTTTGTTTGACAAGACCTATTTTCTATAAAATCTTTTTGGTTGGCATTAATTATATTTTTATACTTTACTCTTTATTAACTGACTCCTATATCAGTTTTTCCATTATTTTGCCTGAATTGACATCTAGCTAGCTGGCCTGTAGTTTACAAGAGTCATCCTGCTTGCCCTTTTTGAATATTGGCACAATATTATTCCAATCTGTCATCTGTTTGTCCATCTTGAATGTATCAGGTCATGATCACTGGTTTCTAGGAAACAACCCATCTTCCAGTCCAGTAATCAGTTCATCTTTATCCATCATAAAGATGTCTGAAATATGGTTATCTCATGTTGGGTACAGTACCTTTTGAGTTAGAAAATGATCATCTATAATTTCCCTCCATCTTCATAGTCCTCTATTTTCAAATCTCAGTTGAAGATATTTTGTTTTTTCCTTCCTCGCCTGTATTTTTCTCTTGTTCCACCATTTTATTACTTTATTCAGTTCTCAGTATATTATTTATTGTAACACCAAAGCATTTCTGGGAGGTGTGTACATGAAATACTACATCTTTATTGTATTTTGATTGGTCCCAGTTCAAGCTATAAGTTTTCATGAATAATCTTTTGCTGATGGTGGGAAGATTTACGGTATGAACAAGACAAAATTAGTCATTAATGCAAAAGATATGTTTGGATAATTCAGTGTTTATGACTGGTGTATGTTCTGTCACTTTAGGGCCATGTTATTTAATTTTTATAAATGACTGTGTGAGAGAAAAGGCAGAGCAAAGGATTTAGGTCTGCCAGAAGAAGGAAGCTGTAGAAATATAGTACACAAGGAATGGTAGTGGTTGTTGGAATTTTAACCAAGATGTAAGTAAGGTAGGTAGATAGGGTAAAAATTCGAATGGTCTATGCTGCAATTGAAGGTGTGATTTGCAGCTCATGTTAACATACCTGTGCTAGTTTTAATACAGCTAGCATGCTAAAAATAGCAGTGAAAATATGGCAGCTTGGGCTTCAGAGTGGGCTAGCCACATAAGTACATATCCAGCATCCCTGGATGAACTTGTACAGGTAGCACTGAAACCTATGCCACCATGTCTTCACTGCTATTTTTAATAGCGCAAGCTAGCTGACTACATGAGCTGCAATCACACCTCTGATTGCAGTATATAGACATACCCTAAGACTATATCCTTTATACAAGATCAAGTCTAATTTAAACCAATCAGATTTGGATGTTTCCTTGCTACCTTCTAAAGACCAGCATCTGCAGCCCTAACAAAGGCACAATCCAAGGAATAGAAGAGGGACAATATTTGATCACCGTGTAAATACAGTCCATATGTACTAGTTGAGATATAGTTAAGTCTTCACCACATCGATTCTTGGGTTCAGAAGGTCTTAACTTAATAGTAAAAGGGGAACATAAGATAATAGGCAAATAATACCTACAGGTCATCAGAAAATTATAAACTTATCAGAGGCCTCTTGCAAAATGGTACCAAAATATATTAGCAGACAGGCCTTTACCTCAAATACAATGTACATCCAGAAGATACAAACATGTTACAAAGATGTAACAGAAGGTGCAGTATAGCACAAGTTCCACAACAGTGCTAACAAGCATATGGCCTATCACAGAACACAGATCCACATGGTGATTAGCTATGTATGCTTCACCCCATCCAATGGATATACTACAAGAAGTGGCATGTTTTCTAACAGACTAGAGATCACATTATCAAAAGCATTCATCTTAGATAGATTAGGAATTCTCTGTGTGGCTCCTGGCATGGCCGAGATGATCCTTTGCTACTTTCTTCATAGTAATTAGGCAGCTGTAATCCCTGATATGAGCAGTGGTTAATCTTCCAGCAAGTGGAATTTAGGAGTCACTACACTGGAACAACAGCACCCAATTCTGTCTACAGCATCATTTGCTATCTTCTTCTTCTTATTATTTATTATTTATTATTAGGGCAATGGATCAGAAGCATCAGACTGCCTCAGGATCAGCTTGTTTTCAACCCTCTGGCACATAGTCAAGCATTTCTGACTCCTGTGCAAAAGCTTTCTGAACAAATCTTACATTGCTTGTGCTCATATACCAAGGTGGGGAGTACCAGAAATTAGTTAGGTAGGAAAGGCAAGCAGTGCCAGTATTAAAACATTTGATGATTATGTGGCGGCTTCCACCTCCTTTTCCCTTGGTGTGTATGGACAAAGGAGCATCACAGGAAATATATACCAGCTCCTCTCTCATTGACTTGAGGGAAGGTGTGGTGTGAAAGGTCCTGCTGGTACAAAGGAGTTTGTCCCCCAGCTCTTTCACCTCCCCATTGATGTGGGTTTAGGTGCTCTCTTCTGTTCTCCTTTGTTCTTTCAAACTTACCATCCTTCCTATGATAAAGTGAAGGAGAAGAAAGGAGAGAGAATGTCTATGAAAGGGGACAAATGGTGAGTGGATTTTAATGATATGTGCAGCATTTTAATTGGGGGAAAAAGAGAAAGGGAGAGGGTGCAATTTCATCCACAACAATCTCTCCCTCTTTACTTTCTCTCTTCTTCCTCATTACAAATCTCTCCCTCTTTTCCCTCTGCCCCACACAATGCTTAAATCCATTCCTCGCTTTTCCATACTCCCCCTCCTTTTTATCCCCATTCTCCCCATTTTCTTTTTCCTCTACACTCCAATACTCTGTCTGTCAGTTGAGAGTGGCTAGAAGGGGTTCTGATTGGTGAGAGATTGCTTGCGATGGAATGTTAATAGGATGGGGGCAGCACACCAGATGCAATATAAAATCCATGAAGAAGAGGTTAGTACAGTAATAAAAAATATAACTGTGTGTGAAAGATGGGGAAGAATCCGAAAATGAATTACACTATGTGGACTTGAAAAACTCCTTAAATGTATTCCAGTCAAAAAACCTCTATTGAAAATAAAAAACAGAGTGGATGCTAAATAACTACAATTCTTTTATTCAGGCAGCCAAAATCCGTACGAGGTCAGTTCTAGGGCTTGCTGCTCACCCAGCTTGATCTAGCAAGCAAAATCAAGGGTTCCAAGTCTCTTGTGAAACTATTTTTGTTTTAATCATGTAGAATCATCTCAAGTTATCTGTCAGATCTGCCATGAATACATGATGTCATACATACTTCTGATCTGGACAGCTCTGAATAAGGGAGTGACTTGCCTGTGTGGTCACTACTGGGAAATATAACTTGATCTTGACATTTATTATTGGCAAGTCTGCAACTTAATTCTGTAGTAAAATAATGGAACAAATATTTAGAGAAAAGGAACGAAATGACCCCTGATTTAAGTCCCATTGAAATCAATGGAAGTCTCATTCATTTACCCAGGACTGAATCTGGCAGATTTGTGAACATCTAGAAGATTACTGAACCAAGAGCTGAAAGTGGCATGGGTTTATGAAATACTAATCATGCCAGACAAACTTGATTGCTTGGGGGCGGGGGCAGATTTACAAGTTTATTGGATGAAGGGAATGTAATACTGCAGATGCAATATATCTGGATTTTAGTACAACATTTCATATTGGGTCTCAAAAAATCTCTCTCACTAAATTAATTCAATATTGGCTTGGATTGGAACACTTTCATGTGCTCTACAAAGTGGCTCATTGACTACAAAGAAAGGATAAGGAATGTTAAATGGCAGTATACTGAGTTGGGGGAGAAATTGAAAGGGATGCAGCTGGTATCAATGTTGTTAGTTTGTTGTGGCTTCAGTAGCATTATTAATGACCTAGATGATAGGAGTAAATAATTAATCACATTAATAGAATTTGCAAATGGGACTAAATTAGGAAGAGATGGGAATATCAGTAGGGACAGGGTAAAGATAGGGACCTACAGAGGTGAAAACTATAGGCCGGAAATAACAGATTCACCTTGCAAAAATGTAGGTTAGTAAACATTGGGAAAAATAAACTGAAACATAAATATTCATAGGGAGGGAGAAACCTGAAAAACAGTACATAGGGGTGTTAGAGGGCAGCAAATTAGACATGAGTTTGCAATGTGATATGGCAGCTAAAAAAGACTAATTTTGGATTGTGTATGGACAGACGTTTTGGGCCACAGGGACTATAAGATCAAGCCCTTGTCTCTCTGTATATGATTATGACAAGATGGCATCTGGACTATTATGTTCAATTTGAAGCACCTCAAGACAAGAATTACATAAATATATAGAAAGAGCTCAGAGAAGAGAAACAAAAATGGTCAGGTTAAGGGTGTTTCTACTCTTGATTTCGGAGGAAATACTGAAAGATCTATATCCGTGTAGCATGGCTAAGCAGCGACTATGTGATGTGTAATAACTTTTTACAAGTATGTGAAGAGTGTAAACACCAGGGACAGGGAGGAATTATTTAGAGTGGGACCTGGGGGTATACTAGAAATAATGCAATGGAAATTAAACCTAAGAAAAATAGAGGTTGCATGTGGGAAACCAGTGAAGACCTAATGGGTTTTCCAAAGAGTCACATATCCACCTTTTGGACCTTGCCACTTACATGAGGCCAATGTAGAGCTTACCAAAGTTGTTGGCTCCAGTGGAACCTAGGAAATCTCTAGTGCCTCCACCACACTTCTAGCTGGGGTTTGTGGCTGAGCCACCCTGGGTCACTGTGTAGCTACCTCAACTATTGCTGTGTCATTTAGTTGAATTTAACTAATCTGTCACCAGCTCTACAGCCCATTCTCCTCTCCCAGTGATCCTTTGCTGTTCATTTTAACATACATATGTATAAAAAGGCTTTAATGCTACTTTAGCAGCTGGCACCATTTGCATCATTTCTGCATCAGGGCTTTGAGACCCTAGGCTGCCCACTTCATAGAACTGCCTCCATTCTCACTTGGCATTGTCCAGTTAGCTTTCTTATTTCTTCTTGTTGTAGTCTCTCTCCCTATAAGCATTTATCGTTACAGGAATCAAGAGGAAGCAGCCTAGTTTCTCCAACAAGCACATGCAATATAGTCAATTTGTGTGCTCCTGACAGACAAGCAAGATGGTAGCATTGTATGCAATTGACTGTGCTGTGGGATATTCTCAGAGATGATTCCACTAGCATCATATCCTTGGTAGACGTTATACTGATGGAAACACAAATACTCTTCAAGCTCCTATGAATTCAATATGCATTTGCCTTGGAAGGCCCTGAAGGGGAAAATCTCAGAGCAACAGAGTTGAAACCTTACCAGGTTGGTGCCTATGCCTTTTGTCTCCTTGGGCCAAAAGGAAATCAGCACAGATACTGGCAAGCATACAGGCAGGAGCCAGTCATTCTCCCAGCAAGGGAACCAGATCCCAGATAGTGAAAGGTAAAAATGAAGAGACCCTTCTCTTCTGGCATTTGTGTGTTTGGAAGCTGTCTGCTTGAGGCATTTATATTAAATGACTATGGCTTGTTTTGTACTAAGAATGAGGTAGTTCAGTAACAGGCACTGACATTGCTGTTATTGCTCTGCACACAGTGGTTTAATTATTCTCAATACAACAGTCAAGTAATTTGTCACTTTCTTGGCTGCTAGCTTTTTTTTAAAATCACCTTTAAAAATATATTAAATTAAGTACCTAGGGTAGCTAATATCCAAAAAAGACTCAAATGCCAAAAGATCATTCTTGTTCTGTTTCCAGGGGCAACTTTGACATACCAGATGCTATGGGCCAAATTCTGAATCAGGTAGCAGAGGGACTTGAACTTGAGTCTCCTACATCCCGCGTGAGTGTCTTAACTATTGGCTATTTCAAAGTACAGCTTAGTTGAGTTTGCTTTTTGTGAATTTCAGAAGGTCTGGGTTTTGCCTCAGTGAGGAACCAGATAATTTTTAAAATCTCAAGATTTTTCACAGGGGAAACCTTTTTCCATGCAGCTCTAGGACTTTTATTGATAGGCTTTGCTGACACTTGTTTAATGGAGTGATTTGAATGAAGAGAGTGTCTTCATGTGTTACACAAAAGGAGAAATGGAAATACAAGCATAAACACAAAATTAGGTGCAAAGATGAGCATGGGGAAAAGGAGTCAAAGGGGGCAGGGTGGAGCGTAAATAGTAGGAGGTTGAGGTGAGAAGTAGATGGAAATGAGAGCTGTAGTCAGGTCAGAGTTGTACAGAAATATGAAGGTGAGGACAAGACTACCATTAAGAACCAAAGGGCTTGCAACAGGTGATACCCACCTAAATCCAGCCCAACTGTGGATAATATCCGAGAATGTGAAACTGCGAAAGATGGGAAAAACAAGGGTGAAAATAATAGCTCTGGCTTTATCATGAAGCCTGTCATAGAGCAGATGCAGAATATTATTAGTTAGTGCCAGAGGAGGTGGATTCACTTTCCGTGAAAGAGTGGTGGGTGAATTTGATCTGCACTCCAAAATTGGATTATTGGCTATTTCAGCTAGCAAACACAGGACCTGCAACCTGATTTTTTTTATTTTGGTGAGCATAGAATGGGATTCAGCAGAGAATATGTGGAAGAGTTCACAATACTTTAGAAACCAAATCCTGTCCACTTTACTCCCACAACTGTAGGTGAGTAAAGCAAGCAGGATTAGGGCCAAGAATTCATCTGCACTCTGCATTTTTCTTAATCTCCTGTTTTCATTTCTGTAGTATGTTGGTACCATGAAATCACACTTATGACTTAACATTCTCTGGATCATATAGTCATTGAAAGTTAATATATAGGGATGATCCACCCTCAGTGCTACAGCAAAATAAGTCAGGGAAGGTACACATGAAAAATAAGTATTTTTCCAGTGTTCTTGAGCTGCTGGAAAAAACAATTCCAGACTGGAATGTCAATATTTCACCCTTGTAACAAAAGTTTGTCTGACAAATATGTGAAAGCATCTTCACTACTTTATTGAGCTTTGATTTTCTTCATTAAAACGTACTAAATCTTGTAGCACAATGATGCTTTTTCTTCACACTAACCACAATAAACATGGGAGGAGATGTATTTTTATTAAAGCCAGTTCAAGGCAAAATAATTTATGACAAACACAACAGTGCTATTGATGCACCAGTTTTGAGAATGAAAGTTCAGAGAGATCTCCTGGGGTTTCTCACCCGCCACCATGTTCAGGAGCGTCAGAGACCCACAGCTGAATGGAGATCTTGCTCATTGCCTTCAGCTGGCTCAGATAATGAAGCCGGCCTCCTGATTGGCTGAAGAATCCAGCGGACACAGTCTTAAACCCTGCAGCAGGCGTGGGTCCCTGGCTGCTCAAGAGTGTTCTATTCCTCAGTAGTGTTTCTGGTCCTGCTTCCTGGTCCTGCTCTCAGCTCCCTTTTTGCTCCTAGTCCTTGGTCTGGATCCTGCTTCTGCTCCTTGTCCCTGATTTGAGTTCTGGGTCCCTGCTCCTGCCCCTGTTCTGGCTGATATTCTGGTGCTGCCTCCCGGCTCCTAGCTCTAGCTTGCTTCTTGGACTTGGTATTCATCTTCTGACCACAGTTCTGACTGTTGGCTCCTGGGCTCTGGCTCACTCCCTAGACTTGATTACTTGGCTCCTGACTTGACCAGTAGGCCTGGCTACCTCTGTTCCAACTGTTAATTTAGCCTCCTGCCCTATTAGGTAAGGCCACCCATGCACCAGTCATTACAAGGAGATTTCACTTCTTTTTTTGTTTGGGGAGGGAAAAGTGGGGGTAAGTTTACTTTTTATTCCTCATTTGAGGAACCGACACCAAGCCAGGTAGTCACTGAATTTTGCTTTTACAGAGCGAAATTTCTGGAGATCGCCTATCTCAAAAGCACTTAGGAGGAAGCTTTGCACAATAATACACACATCACATAAAGGAAAATGCACATCTTATGTTGCAGAAGATTTAGGTTAAGGCTAACATGAAACTTATTCATAAATGGTCTTTAACAGGAGTTTTCATCTGATTTGCATAAAGCTAGTCTGGGATAACAAAAGTTGTTGCATTCCTTTCACTGGTGGTTTAGTTTGCTAGTTGTCTTTTTTTTTTTTTAATGGTTCAATGAACATTTCCTAAGTTTCTCAGGTTCTAAACCAGAGTCTCAGCTGCCCCAGGTCCACTTTTACAGTACATGTAACACCCCAGAGTCAAACTGCTTAGTGCTCCATACTTAGGTGAGAGTGAAATGTTCATCTCTACATCTGCAGTTACAACATTCTTTCACACAATCTGTTTCTACTTCTTTAACAAAAGCCTTCATGTCTGATCCAATAAGCCAACACATAAAATATGTCAATTTCTGAGTAATGACCACTTTAATGATTAAAAAAACGCTTTTATTTTGTTTTTATAAAGGCTTTTTAAAAAGCCATTTTCATTTGTGTATTTTTTTTTATTGTGAAGATTGTCTCTGGAACAATAGTCAATTTTATCAAATGGTTTAGGAACTGCAAAGAATGTCAAATCCAACACTGGTAAGACCTTAAATTATATAGTAGTTTGAACAGGAAAATTGGAGGAAGATATGTAAGTCTGTGTCTCAAATGATTTTTAAGAAATACAGGTTCAGATCTTCAGGTGGTTGTTTTCTATATATAACACAATAGTCATCTTAGCATATGCGCAACGTGCCTCAGATGACATGTGACCAGGATTCATCACCGATGGTCTGGTTGGATCACTGGTTGGATCATTAGCTTCCCTGGCCTGGGTTGGGTACTGATGGGGAGTGAAACATGAATGCTGATCCATGCCCCCCACAATATTCATAAAAACAGCTATAAGCAACTATATTTTTCACCGAGAGTCTTCTTCAGATTGTGGCTGGTTCTTACATGGATGTTCAACGAGGGAAAGATTGCAAGGGATTTTTCCTCAATACACACTTATGTGAACCACATATAGGCCAGTCACAGTTGCAGTCTCTGCACTCAGTCAAGCACAGGAATTGCTCCAATTGTGAAGAGGAAGTAGAGCTAATGTCCTGCCCTGAATTGTGAAATAGGTGTACCATAGGTTCAGGCTGCACCATTCTAAAGGATGTACACCACTCCATCCTAAAGGATGCTCACCATGCTGCCTACGTGGATGAGAGCACTCATGGAGGGAATTTTCTATGCCTTAAAGTCATGATCTAGCTGTATGCTTTTAGCAGTGTGCTGTGTTGTTGATCATTAAAACCTTTGTTTATCATGCAGCAAGATTGCAACAAATAGATTTGTGAGGGGAGGCTATTTTTGTGCATAAGTAAGGTTAAGTGCTAATCATAGTTTTTCACAGTGAGCAGTCTTCTCCAGCCCTTTTGCCTTCCTGCTGCATTCTTCTCAAGAGCATAGGGTAAAAATGTAGTGGATAGTAGATGAAGAATGGCATGTCTTCATGCTGATGAGGATCTTAGCTACACATTTCCCTCTTATGCCTTATTCTGGCTACTAGGCAGGAGAAAGCCCTGTAATTCCTGTCTACTCATTACTTTTTACCTTGTGTTTATATGTGCAACATTCCACACCTAAGCTGTACAATATCTAGACCCATATGTTAGCCAGAATACTGTTCACACTGTAGGAAAGTAATAGAGGACAAAGACTGCTGTTGTTCTCTGGCATTTAATTTTTATAGCTGAGAAACCTGAGGTAAATGGTGTGTTATTCCTAGGCCAAGGGGTCACCTTGTTTCTATAAAATTGCTAGTTACAATGTGACATGAGTCATTGTTCAGCTGTTGGGAGTATGATGAGTGAGAAGGTGATGTTGTCATCCTTGCAAAGTCTTGATAGACAAAACACCCAGAAGGGGAGCTTCTGACCATGAAAGAAAGAAAGGTCAAACTTCTTTCCGCCCACCTGCATTTTGATGTAATTCAAAATTCAGGCAATCTGTCAAAGCTGTCCAAATACATAGTACTAAAGTGAGCACACCTGAATTCTCTATATTGTACTTTGCATTATTGCATTTATATCCATAACTATAGACTGCATGATATGTATAACTTCCACTGGTGAATCTCAAAATCATTCAGTTTTGGTCTAGTTTGGATAGCATAAAAAAAGCGCTGATGGTGAGCTGGACCTATTGGATCTTCCTAATTGGGCAGGGGATCTCAGAAGAGAAGGGTCTTTTACAGGATCTCTGGTCAGTGAGAGATTTTATTTTGAGCTGGATGGACCAGCACCCAAGCAGGTGTTACCATAGGGCAGTATTCAACAGTGAGAGAGATGAAAAAGCTACAATGATAATTTGTCTCTTTTGGTTTCAGTTTAACATAGTTTTGTGTAGTTTGTTATGGCCTCCTGAAGTCTCTTGTTAGATCCATAGATACAAGGAGTTTGAAAAAAGTTTTATTCTCCCCCTTTCCTGCCCTGTAAATCCCCACTTTAGGCTAGCATAGTTCCAACACTAACCTTAACTCTGTCCCCATTTTCTCAATCCTCACCAGGTGCAACAATATAACCTGCACATAATCTGCCTTCTGGAAAATCTGAATATAGTGAGTGGGAGATTTGCCTGTCAGTGTGTACAGTGGATACTAATGGGAATAATGGTGGTCTGTTGCCCATATAGCAAAGAAACATGGACTAATGGGGCCTGGGACACAGGGGCAGAGTTAAAGTTGGCTTGGAACCATAAGTGCAGATTTCCTGTGTTTCAGGAATTTAAGTTTGTTTTTGTTTTTTGTTTTTTTTTAAACTGTC
The DNA here is from genome assembly GCF_011386835.1 of Chrysemys picta bellii. Lineage (NCBI taxonomy): Eukaryota > Metazoa > Chordata > Testudines > Emydidae > Chrysemys > Chrysemys picta. The sequence goes on along the minus strand of NC_088795.1, from coordinate 32,957,222 downwards.
ATTTACTGTGTTTTAAGGGACAATATATTCTCAGCCTTAACTGTGTTTTAACTAAACATTTTATTTGAAAATTACCTGAGCTTTATTCAAGTGACAAAAATGACTGAATGGCTTGTGCTTCTAGCAGTAATGAGATCTGTATTTTATCGGTAATTCTCATGAGACTTACAAGCTCTGCAAGCTATCCTGTCAGAATTTAGAATTCCCATGAAGCACCATATATAGTTCTCAGACAAATTGATAACCATCATGAGCAGAACAATATTGGAGGCCTCACAGAAATTATAAGCTTTGCTGGCACAGCCTGTGGTGCTTGTAACTGCTGTGAGGCTCACATTTCATGCCTAACTAATGAGGCTTATGACTTTCTGGCAGAGCCCAGGGCTTAAAATGGCTTAAAAAAAAAAAAAAAAAAGACTACATGTGGCTCAGAACCCCAGAGCCTCAGAAACAATCACTGAAGAGGCCCCTTTTGATTCTTCACTCCCCAAGACATTGTATTATGGAGATATGACAATCTCTCTCTAATTGAGATTCCAACCAGGAATCCATTATAAATCTAACTTTTGTCCTTTGCTCCTAAGTTTGGATAGAAATATTCTTTTGGCTTCAGTAATTCTGTGGCTTATCTCAGGCCATTTGGGATTTATTTTTTAAGTGTCAAGTAAATTGGTCAACCCCAACCCCTGCCTCCCCCCCCTTTTTTTTGTGTTATACAACTTTTAAAATTGCCAGATGCTGTTGGTGAGCGGTGGCTTGTGAGTGTTTCTGGTCAATAGCTTGAGGCTGGGCAGAGACACAGGGTGGAGTTGATATTATTTTTGGAATATGCAATGTGATATCTTACTTTGACGTTTATTGGAGAGATTGCATGGACTGCGACAGTATTTAAATCTTTCCTTTCCTGTAATTGTTCATTTCTATACTCTTACATTTGGAGGTTGGAAAAACCAATTATTTTTTCTTTGCATGGGGTGAAATTGATCCATGGTACAGAGGGTCTGTCCGAGCCCTGCATGTCACTTTGCACTGAGGGGACATGGAAGCAGGACTCTGTAGGCAATAGCACCCACACTCATGTGCCTGTGTTCTGGGAAAACATTCTCCTCACCAGCCCTGTACTATCAGTGTGGAGGTTGGTGGTGCTAATGGCTGATGCTAATCACGGGAAGAGGCCACGGGACTGTGTTTACATGGATTGAGTAACTCTCTCTCCACTATTCGAGTAGCATGGAGAGTGCTGTAGTCACCATTTGAGCTTGTAGAAGATGGGGGCAGGGCCGTCCTTACCCATACGCAAAGTGCCCAGCCCCTGCTCCGGCTCTTCCACAGGGCCCCCGCCCCTGCTCCACCCTGCCTCTTCCCTACCCCGCCCCCACTGCCCTGAGGACTCCAGAAGCGGTCGGGCCTGCACTCACCGGTAAGTAGAGTGACCCTGTCCCAGCCATGCCGCCGGCGAGTGCTGGGGGTGCGGTTCCCCCCCACCCCTCCAAGCCTGGGAGTCAGGGGAGCAGAGCAGGCTGGGGCCGGTCACTCCACTTCCCGCAGGAAGTGGCCAGTCCCCGTCCCCCATGGAGGCCTGGAGCCAGCGCCCCCTACCCCCCGCAAAGGCCTGGGGCCAGCCACCCCCTGCTCTCCCCCGTGGAGGCTTGGGGCCCCACACAGCCCCCCTGCGGAGGGCCTGCATAGGGCACCAAAATAGCTAGGGACGGCCCTAGATGGGGGCATTTGTGGAGGACTTAGACAATGCTGCAGCCCTATGCCTGGGCCTCAGGTTGAGAGGTGCATTTCACCTCTCCAGCCTACTTGCATTTCAGACTAGCTACTTAGACAACAGCTGGAGACAGTGAAACAGTTCAAGTATTTGAGGACAATCATCACTGAAGAAGGATCCAAGGCAGAAATTCGGGCAAGAACTGCGCAAACAACGGCAGTAGTGGCAAAGCTAAAGCCAATTTGGAGGAAAAAGAACATTTCCCTGGAATCCAAACTGAAACTGCTGCATTTATTGGTCATCTCCATTTTTCAGTATGTGTGCGAGACATGGACCTTTACAGCAGAACTTGAACAGAAAATACAGGTATTAGAGATGAGATGCTTCTGTAAAATCCTGGGCATCTCCTACTTCGACGACATCACTAATGAAGAGGTCTACAACATCATCACCCAATGCACTGGGTCATATGAAGACCTCCTGATGACCGTGAAGAAGCACAAGCTGAAGTGGTATGACCATGTAACAAGATCATCTGGCCTATCCAAGATCGTCTTCCAAGGGACAGTACAGGGGAAGAGAAGAAGAGGTAGACTGAAGAAGAGATGGATTGACAACTTAAAAGAGTGGACAGGAATGGATTTCATGGAGGCTCAAGCCTTGACACACAATTTGTCAGGGGTGGAGACAATTGGTTGATTGCTCATCAATGATGGTGCCCCAACAACCAATGTGGTTATGGGAGTGATGATGATGACTTAGACTTCAAACAGTAAAGGAAGTCTGTGGTTTTAGAAAAAATCATTGGGACAGACTTACAAACTGAGGGATGGATTAAGTCCATCACAGAAAAGGGCTAGAAAATAGACAGGTAACAAACCCAGGGGCCCAAAGTTAGGCACTAAACCCATATGTAGGTACCCAAATAGAAGTTTCCTGGTTTTTCCAAAGGCACTGAGCATCCAAATACTCTCAGTGACTTCACGTGGAGCTGGGGTTGGTGGTCAACTCTACAAATCAGACCACTTCTATTTAGGTGCCTAAATATGGCTTTGGAGACTAAATTAAGTTTTATTTTAAAAAATGAAAGCTTTGATTAGGTGGGGCAAAGCCCGTAGAATTCACCAGATCTGTCAGGCAAGCTATAACACCTGTGACAATCACCTGTAAAAACCACAAATGCTTAAACCCCAACTTAGTTGGTGCTCTCTGAGTTAGTGCATGTAGCAAGTTTGCTTTTACCTCAAGACACTTTTTGAGTTAAGTGACCAATAATGATAAATTTTCAAACAGTAAAATACCACCACATTTTTCAAAGTCTCATTCAACTTCAAAAATGGCTTGTCTGATTACTTCACACTAAACATTGTCCTCTGGGCATGGTCTAGACATGAGACATTTTATGTGGAAAGGAACCTCTTTTCTCTATTACAGGGATTCAGGATCACCATATATTGGGCACTGTTTCACTGCTCTGATTATGGAATCATTATCATGTGTTCATAATAATGTGTGGTCCAAGGATGTGAAATTTAATAATTTTCTGTTCTGTAATTCATCGGAGCGAACGATCTAGTTCATAAAAACTGGTGGCTGCGATATAGAAGTTGGTGGAGAGTACTGATCTAGTCATTCTGGCATATGTGCAGAGCACAAAGGATGCAAATGAGACATTGCAAAAATTATGACATCCTTGGAATGTTCATATGACTCATCTCGCTGAAGGGAAACAGACCCCAGAAAACCAGAACTGCTTGATATAATCCATGATGACTCTCAGATATGATTCTGAGGGTTTTAGTTCCATTTCCTTAAATGTATTTTAAAAGTCAATATGCCCTTTCGAAATGTAAACCCAACTAATACAGTCCAACTACCAATCAATTAATTTAACTGAGTGATAATACATATAGGAAAGTTCAATTCAGCTGGGTTAGGTTTTGTCTCTCAGATAAGCCATAAACTGGTACAATCTTACTGAAACCAGTGGGAGCTATTCCTGCTCTCTATATGACTGAATTTGGCCATATATTTACAGAGAGTGACCTGAGACCTGTTTTTCAAAGATGTGAATGGAAAGACCATAAATGTGCATACATAGTCAAGTATTTGTATGCACAAATGATCATCATACGGTTAACTGGTTGTTTGCATGTACAAATACCCAATCTTTGCGTCATCATAATATTTGTGAGTACTTGCTGTAACAGCCGAAAATCTGCCACTTAAAATTTGTTCTCATTAGCTCAGAAAAACTCATGGACATTGCCTAAAACCTGATTCTGCAATCCTAGCTTATGGTGAATAAAGTCATTAGGACTAGATGCTATTTTTCATGAGTGTGTTCACCCCACACTTGCCTGGCAGGGATTAAAGTAAAGTGAGAAGAGGTCTAATTAACCTGATAGGCCACTGCTGAGGGGAATCAGGTGGCTAGGTAATCTACTGACTGAGGGATCCCACTGAGGAGGAACAAGCTGGTCTGGATTTGTAAAGGCAGGAGATTGGCAGCAGAGGGGGTGGCTGTGAAAGTTGGCAGTCACGCCCTGGCAGGAAGGAGTTAGGAGGCTGGCAAACCCAGAGGGGAGTGTCAGATTGTAAGAAAGGGCTTAGGGAAAGGTAGTAAGGCAGAGGTCCCCAAAGTGTGGGGTGTGCCCCCTTAATGGGCACAGAGGAATGTTTGGGCGGGTGTGGTGAGGCCTGGGCCAGCCCTCACAGTGGGTGGGGAGGGAACACCACCTAGCTCCTCTCTGCCTCCAGCTCTGCTCTGCTCCAGTCCCACCCCCAGCCATATCCCGGGTCCCATGCCTAGCCCCATCCCCAACCTTGGTGCAGCTCTGCTACTGACCCCGTTCCTGCTTCCAGCCTTGGCTGCTGGCTGCAGCTCCATTCCCAGTTGGGGGCCAAGGCTGGGGACAGGGCTGGGAGCAGAGCTGCACCTGGCCGTGGGCCTGGTTGCCGGCCCCCACCATTGCCCTGTTGCAGCTCTGCCCCCAGCCTCAGCCCCTGGTCATGCTCCCGTCCCCGCGACTGATCCCAGACCCACCGCCAGCTGCGGTCACAGCCTTGGGCCTCTTACCTTGTCAGTGTCTTCGAGTCCCCCTGAGCCATAGCCCTGCGCCCAACCCTACCTCGGGTGGGGGGGATGGAGAGGGGTGGGGAGGCATGACTCTCACAAGTTTGGGGACCACTGCAGTAAGGTCTAGAAGGGAACAGACTGACTGCTGGCTGGGGTCCCTGAGCCAGAACCTGGAGTAAAGGACGGGCCTGTGTTCCCTTGCCAGCCACTGAGAACATGGTACCATGGGACAGTGATTGAGAAGACTGCCTAAGTTTGTTGAAGAAAGCTAATCCCCAGGAGAAGGCGCCATCCTAGCGGAGAGGAGAGCACTCCATTACAGCTCTGTTTGATTTATTGCATGTTCCCTAACAGTTTTACTAATGTTTGTTTGATGTGCTCTTCAGCATTGACTACATAATTTTTTGTTGGTAATTCCTTTAGTTTATTAAATTGTACATTACATATGCTCCATAAATTACACATAATCCCATAATACAACATTGAGTTAAACCTAAGTATTACACAGACTCTTTTAGATTGCTTTGTAGGTGCATTTTGTTTGGCATTTGTATGCAGTTTTTCAAACTTGGCTGGAATGTTATTTGGTTGTTGCATATGTTAGTTTATGAGAAAGTTTGGTATTAAAGGAGAAACAATAATTATCTCCGACTCCAGGTTGATTCTCCATAATTATTTAGGATAAGTTATTAAATTTTTTTTAACTATCCTAAATTAAGACCAGAAATCAAAACTGGACCACTGAAAGATGAAAAACTAACATCTCCCAAAAACTTAAATTACTTAGTGACTTGATTGCCCTATCTATCTAACAAAAATCCGCCAAAGGCTATTTTGTGATATGATAGTTAGTTTTGGGAGGAATTTTGTTGGGAGTTTTCACACTACCTGCCACCATCTATAACTGCAACTCATGGGGTCATATTCTAATCATGTTATATGATCTATTAGTGACACTGGTGCCTCAGTCTAAAGCAGACTTTGAACCTTGTAATATTTGAATGTTTAAGCAACCAGTGTTAGCGAACTGTAAAGTGAAATTATTATTTTGAATAGTCACTGCAAGCAACCTACACAAGAGTACATCTATTCTATATCTAGGGAGAGTGCATAAATCAAGCTGTATTGATGGTTATATGAGTTCCACTGCCTCAGGTGTGATTCTGCTCTGAAAGGTGATTTTAAAAATGATACTGTGGGGATTCCAGAGCAAATTTGCTCAATTTACTAGTAAAAAGATGAGTTTTCGAACTGTGAACCCGACAAAATCACCCTTCTGATGAAATTATGTTCTTTCACCTCTATCAATAATATAGTTTCTGAAGGCCAGATAGTGTCCTCAATTACATATGTTCATCACCATTGCCTTAAAATTCTGCCCTCGACTATATCTGCAGCACCATTGCTTTCAAAAGTGTTGTTCATGAGTACAAAATTGAACATTGTAATTGGCGCTTGATGATCCATGAAACAAAAGAGAATTCAGTTCACTCTCTTAGCTGTATTGGATCTGCAAAGCTAACAGGAGCAGAGTACTGAAAATTTATATTTGCTACTACAGGAGGTAGGTCTGATTTGAACACACATATGGAACAGATCTGTTGAATACATAGGTGCAATCTGTACATAATTACTTTTCTGAGTAGATGCACTTTAGGCCTGATCCAAAGCCCATTGAAGTCAACAAAAAGACTCCCATTGACTTTGGATTGGGCTCTTCAAGAACTGATAAATAAATCCTCCAATAAGGTTAAAACAGACTTTCTTTGAAGGTCTTTGAGATGCACACATTGTCTTCATATATGTTTGGATAATGTCTTTGTGGGCGCTATTAGGATAGAAAAAATAACAGTTCAGTGGTTTGTCGTCTTAAATTTTCTAGAGTTCTCCATTCTTTTTTCTGCACTACTTTACTACCTCTATTCTCTTAAAGGCATATCCGTCATGGTTTTAGTTAGGGCTGTCAAGCGATTAAAAAAATTAATCGCATTGAATCGCACGATTAATCACACTGTTAAACAATAATAGAATACCATTTATTTAAATATTTTTGGATGTTTTCTACGTTTTTAAATTGATTTCAATTACAACACAGAATACAAAATGTACAGTGCTCACTTTATTTTTTATTACAAATATTTGCACTGTAAAAAACAAAAGAAATAGTATTTTTCAATTCACCTAATACAAGTAGTGTAGTGTAATCTCTTTAGCATGAAAGTTGAACTTACAAATGTAGAATTATGCAGAGGTGAAAGTAAGCCGATCCGGTGTACTGGCAAGAGCCAGTACACAGTCAATGGTACCGGCAGGGGGCAGCTTCCCCAGGCTGGCAATTTAAAGGGGCCCTGGGCTCCCTGCAGCAGCTGGAGCCGTGGGCCCTTTAAATCACTGCAGGAGCCCCAGGGTAGTGGCGGCGATTTAAAGGGCCCAGGAATTTAAATTTAATTCTGCCTGAGGCCCTGCCCTTCCACCCGAAGCCACCCCCCCCTTGCTCAGGATCCTGGCCCTGCGTATTGGCAAGTTCCTTAAGTTACTTTCACCCCTGGAATTATGCACAAAAAATAACCACATTCAAAAATAAAACCATGTAAAACTTTACAGCCTACAAGTCCACTCAGTCTTATTTCAGCCAATTGCTCTGACAAACAAGTTTGTTTACATTTGCAGGAGATAATGCTGCCGGCTTCTTGTTTACAATGTTACCTGAAAGTGAGAACAGGCACTGTTCTCATGGCACTGTTGTCCCCGGAGCTGGAAGATATTTACGTGCCAGATGTGCTAAAGATTCGTATGTCCCTTCATGCGTCCATGCTGATGATGGGTTCTGCTCGATAACAATCCAAAGCAGAACGGACCAACGCATGTTCATTTTCACCATCTGAATCAGATGCCACCAGCAGAAGGTTGATTTTTTTTTTTTTGGGTGATTTGGGTTTTGTAGTTTACACATCTGAGTGTTGCTCTTTTAAGACTTCTGAAAGCATGCTCCACACCTCGTCCCTCTCAGATTTTGAATGGCACTTCAGATTCTTAAACCTTGGGTTGAGTGCTGTAGCTATTTTTAGAAATCTCACATTGGTATCTTCTTTGCGTTTTGTCAAATCTGCTGTGAAAGTATTCTTAAAATGAACATGTGCTTAAAATGAACATCATCCAAGACTACTATAACATGAAATATATGGCAGAATGCAGGTAAAACAGAACAGGAGACTACAATTCTTCCCCAAGGAGTTCAGTCCCAAATTTAATTAATGCATTTTTTTTAACGAGCATCATCAGCATGGAAGCATGTCCTCTGGAATGGTGGCCGAAGCATGAAGGGGCATACGAATGTTTAGCATATCTGGCATATAAATATCTTGCAACGTCGGCTACAAAACTGCCATGCGAATGCCTGTTCTCAATTTCAGGTGACACTGTAAATAAGAAGCAGGCAGCAGTATCTCCTGTAAATGTAAACAAATTTGTTTGTCTTAGCGATTGGCTGAACAAGAAGTAGGACTGAGTGGACTTGTAGGCTCTGAAATTTTAAATTGTTTTGTTTTTGAGTGCAGTTATGTAACAAAAAAAAATCTACATTTGTAAGTTACACTTTTAGGATAAAGAGATTACACTACAGTACTTGTATGAGATGAATTGAAAAATACTATTTCTTTTATCACTTTTACAGTGCAAATATTTGTAATAAAAAATAATAATAAGTGAGCACTGAACACTTTGTATTCTGTGTTGTAACAGAAATCAATATATTTGAAAATGTAGAAAAAATCCAAAAATATTTAATAAATTTCCATTGGTATTCTATTGTTTAACAATGCGATTAATTGTGATTAATTTTTTAAAATTAATGGCGTGAGTTAACTGCGATTAATCGACAGCCCTAGTTTTAGTGTTAGGTACAGAAATGGTCAGTTCCATACAGCTCTTTAGAGAAAGGGAGAGAGCACTAGGGAAAAACAAACTAGCTTAAGTTTATGTTTATTGACTGGAAACAAGCAGTTTTAAACTGTAGAGAAACTGGACAGGTTTGCAAATACCAATAGGTGTGTCAAAAACGAGTACCATGAATACTACTATCTGTTATATCCTAATTAAAATACAGAGCTTGCATCTCCAGTTTGGCCCCTAGATTCTAGTATTTGCTGAATTGAGACTAATTTCTGATTGGCTGTTTAGTAAGACTTTGTGCTTTCAGTAAAAGGCAACATTAGTGACTGTATTAAAACAGTCAAAATCATGTATAGAAAAATCTTATGGAACTTAATAGGGACTAAACCAATAGAGCACTGCAAATATTGATTAGTGTTTTACAGAAATTACTCTGAAACCCTACAAAATTTAATAGGGAATGATATTTTCTTTCTCTATTTTTTTTTATTTTAAAAAAACTGTAGAAAGATGATCATTATCTCTTTAATTATATAGGTCTTTTCTATAAGTGGAAATTAGATAAGTTCTAAAACAAAAGGTTCTGTTGCTTCAGTTTTTTTAAGGTACTGGTAACATCTCAGATTCAAGGGGATTTCAATAAAGTGGAGAGCATCTATGTGGAGAATTTACATAATGGAATCTTTAAAAGCACCAAGATGAGCTTTCACCTTCAAAGTGTAATTAGCTTTAAGACATTAGGCAAAGTCATATTGGTTTAAGGTCATTATTTGAGAGTGTAGGAAGGTATGGGAAGGTCTGTGCTAGAGAAGGAGGACACAGGATCAGAATGCCCACCATTACATTATATTTATTGTTTTTTAAGAGAAGAGTATCCCTGCCTTTGGGTATCTGTAAATGCTGAGTAACAAAAGGCTAACTGTATAGATTGCAGTTGTGTTGGTAAATTCAGCACACAGCAGTTCCCTAAAATGAGTTGCAATCCACTTTGCTCACAGCCCCATAAATCTTCAGTATCTTTATACAGGGCCACATTCTCGCTTTAGATGGGCCCTAATCCTGTGTGTGTGTGTGTGTAGGGCTGGCTCTAGCATTTTTGCCTCCCCAAGCAGGGAAAAAAAAAAAAAGCCTCGATCAGCGGCAGCTCTACCACCGCTTCATTCTAGAGCGGCAATTCGGCGGCAGGTCCTTCGCTCCGAGAGGGAGTGACGGCCCTGCTGCTGAATTGCCGCTGAATGGCCGGACGTGCCTCCCCCCTCTTCATTGGCCACCCCAGGCACCTGCTTGCTACGCTGGTGTCTGGAGCCGGCCTTGCGTGTGTGTGTGTGTGTGTGTGATGCCTCTGTAGTGTACAACTTTAAACTTGCTGGTACACACTGTATTTCTAATAGAAATTAGATTAATCTAGTTAATCAAGATTTTTTTACAGCATGACACCACAGCATACAGCCACCCATTGCCTAAATAAAAGCTAGAAAAAAAAAAAACGTTCAAAGAGGGCGTTTGTGAAATCCCCATAAACTAAAGGGAAGTGATAGAGTAGTGGGGGAGGGGGTCCTTCTGCTAGAAGTCATGTAAAAACTGTTTAATTTTCACTTTACTTACCTCGGAGTGTTTTTATGACATCATTCCTCATAAAGGTAGAAATGGATTACTGAGCGCACACAATGAATTTGTATGAGATACAGTGAATATCCCATGAGTGGGGGAACAAGACATAATTTGGAGCTGGAGCCCAGAGTGATTTATGAAGGTCATTGTCTTACTAGTTCAGATACTTTCCATATGTTGTTGTAGAAACCCCCTTATGTATTGTATGTATAAAACATATGTAGTAAATTAGTTTCCATTTAATTTTCCCCCTAAATATGTTTCGGTTTAAAAATGACAGTGTCTGTTTAGTTGATCAGTAATGTCCTACCTTATTTTTAAAAGGAGCACTTGAAATTATAAAATTTTGAGATGACAATGGTGAGGTTTGCTTTGGAACCTTTGACAATACAGCTAGGAATGTCTTCAATACTAAAGCATCCCTTTGCATTGGATTTATGGCTTAACTTCTGTATCACGCTTAGCTGATATATAGTATGTTCTGTATCATAACTAAAGCCCTGAAGGTACTGACCTCTTACAGTATTAGGGAAATACATGAATTGTTCTTTTTGCAGCTGTTGCACATTAGATATCTATCTCATTTTATTTAAAAATAATTTGAAGATGGAACTGCTTCTATTAAAAGATATGCTATGAAAACATGATTACTAAAAACATTTTGGTATTTGAAGCACTAAAATTATCAATTTTAGCGTCTTATTAAGTGTAAAATGTTTTTATTGTACTAGAGAGACTTTTATTTCATTTTACTGGTTACTTAATATGTGAAGAGACACTTATTAACCAAATAAAGCAACCTCATCAAAAGCAAGTTGACCCTGAAGTACCTATTGAGTATAAATGGGGGAATAATTCATAACAATATTTATTCTGTGACTTTTGTGTCTTTTTGTTTGCAGTTTTCTAGAATTTATTCATTATTCAGAATTCACTAAATTCTGCAAAAGTTATGGGCTTGTAGTTTGCTCAGAAGTAACTTGTCATGAGTATTCAAAATACATTGTGCCTAACACAATAGGGTCCTGATCCATGACTGGGTACTATCACAATACAAATAAATAGTAATAATAAAAATAATTAATGCTGTAAGTCACATAGTATATTCCTAAGCCCATTGAAGTCAATAGAAAGATTCCCATTGACTTCAGTTGGGTCAGGCCTTGAAGAGTATAACTCTTAGAATCAGTTTTTAGAATCTATTGCATTATGCATTCAAAATTCAGTCTCCACAGATTTTTTGCATTATTTGCGTAGAATTCATTGTTTCAGTGACCGTGTATTTCATCAAACTCATTTGCTAGAATATTTGTGGAAAGTGAATGTAACAGGAACATGAGCCCAATTGAAACAAATTTTGTTTAAAAATTTATTAGTGGCAACTTTTTAGCTGTGTTCTCCCAGATCTTAGACTAAGGATCAATGATTTTAGGCTTCTTTCCCCTCTGTAATGCTGTATGAGGCTTTTAAAGATACTCTGTAACTCAAGTACTGGGAATCTTAAAATCAGCTCATTGGCACAAAAAACTCAAATTCTAAAGATTTAAAATATTTTCATAAAGTTTAAATAACATTTGCAATACAATGTAGTAACTGATTCAGTTCCCTAGTTAAATCAACCAAAAATAAGCAGACAGCATGTTATTCAGCAAACATATTTTTTCCTCTTCCTTGTTGCTTCAATATGCAGCTGTGCAATATATCACTGTAGCAAAGTCACTTAGTGTACAATGCTAGTATGACTGAGGGTAAGTAGTACAGTAGCAGGTCTGCGGATGTCTTTCTCCATGTCCTGTGCACTCTTACTGTATTGGTGCCACATGGTTTTTTCAGACTTCAACTGTGAGTGAATTTGCTTCTGTTATGGGAGAAGAAATGTGGCTAAAGTTCTAACATCTGTTAGAGCCCTGAGTAGCTTGTTGGATGAGCTCATCAGCAGGTAAGTCAGCTTCTCCTCAGCACTGCTATTGTTAGCCGGAGTCACTACTGTTGACCCACTGGGAATTACTAATGTACTTCAATGGACACAGGAGTAAGTAGTCAGCCAAATAGGTATTTTCCTTTTAGCCTAAAGGAAGAACAAACAGCTGTGAATGCAGCTTCCACAATTGTGTGCGTGCACAGGACACAAGGAAAACCTTGCTGGACTTTGTCTGGTTTACTCATTTGTCTGCTAACTAAGGATGAAATTCAGCCCTGTGCAGAGGACTGGAACAAGGTGTATGTATCACTTAAATCTTATTTAAAGCCCTATTTTGAGGTCTTAAGTTGTCCACAGGCCCTGTGCTGGCCCTATGCACAGAGCTGAATTTTACTTTATTGGGCAAATTCTACATCTGCCTTGATGGCTGTGGCTTCCATGAGGTTCCACTGCATGGGATGTAATGAGGGAGGATTTAGTGGGAATCCACGAGGGAATTCTGTGCAGCAGGAGGACAGAGCAGGGAGGGAATGGTCATGCTCTGCAGCAGCTCTCTGGCTTGAGGCACTGTATTCCTTCTCCCACATTCACTATGCATTTGACCAGCATGCAGCCTGGCTGCTGGGGCTCAGCTCTAGGTGGAGGATTTGTCTCCTGCTATCTCTGTCCAAGAACTTGTCTGGTTCCTTTATGGGTCCATTATTCTTTCCTACTTCCGTTGTCTGTCTGAGTAACTCATTGTCCTTTAGAAAAATATACTATCCATTCAGAAACTAACTCGTCATCTGCATTATGTATTTTATAACTCTCTTGAATGATTTTTTTAAATAGTTTTTTCTCAGGACTGAGCTAAGGCTTACAGATCTGCAATCCAGGAATTGCCATTAGTGGCAACCCTTGATTCCTTTATATAATCGCTATTATTTTAATAATCCCTTTCATTGCTTCTCAGCACAGAGCTTTCAGATACAATGCATACTTGTTACAGGTTTCAGAGACGAGGCAGTGTTTGGGCTCATTGTGAAAGGTGCTGAGCACCTAGACCCCAGTCTAAAAAGATGCTTTAGTGCAAGCTTCATTTTAAATTGACTTCAACTGGATTACTCAGATGCTTAAAGTTAAACATATGCTTAAGTGCTCTGCTGGATTGGGAGCAGAGTGCTCAGCACCTTGCAGGATTGAGGCCTAGGTCAGCAAAACACTGCCGTAAATCAATACTAATATTAATACAATATTAATGTAAACAATATAACCGTTTTCCTCATAGGTTTAATGAACCACCAAAATGGTATCACCAAAAATTCTTTTTGTAGCATATAAGTCTAGTTTCCTGTGGTTGTAATACTTTGGTCTACTTTTGGTTCTTGGGTTTAGTATGTGGTGGCTGGGTGGTGTTGGTTGCCTGTGATACACTGATCTAGTCAGACTTCCTGTATCTCAACCTTTCCAGACTACTGTACCCCTTTCAGGAGTCTGATTTGTCTTGCGTACCCCAAGTTTCATCTCACTTAAAAACTGCTTACAAAATCAGACATAAAAATACAAAAGTATCACAGCACACTATTACTGAAAAATTGCTTACCTTCTCATTTTTACCAGATAGTTATAAAATCAATTGGAATATAAATATTGTACTTACATTTCAGTGTATATCATATAGAACTGTATAAACAAGTCATTGTCAGTATGAAATTTTAGTTTGTACTGACTTTGTTAGTGTTTTTTATCTAGCCTGTTGTAAAGCTAGGCAAATATCTAGATTAGCTGATGTAGCCCTGGAAGACTTCTGTGTACCCCCAGGGGTACATGTTCCCCTGGTTGAGAACTAGGGTTGCCAGGTGTCTGGTTTTTGACTGTAACGCCTAGTCGAAAATGGACCCAGCACTGCTGACCGGGCCACTAAAAGTCCAGTCAGCAGCACAGCAGGGCTAAGGCAGACTCCTTGCCTGCCCTGGTTCTGCGCAGCTCCCAGAAGCAGCCAGCATGTCCGGCTCCAAGGCACAGGGGTGGCCACTGGGGTTCCGCGTGCTACCCACACCTGAGCACCAGCTCCGCAGCTCCGCAGCTCCCACTGGCTGGGAGCTGTGGGGACTGTGCCTGCAGGCTGCATGAAGAGCCCCACTGGCCCCTCTGCCTAGGAGCTGGACATGCCAGCCACTTCCGGGAGCTGCCTGAGGTAAGTGCCGTCTGGCCAGAGCTCGCACTCCTCACCCTATCCTGCACCCCAATACCCTGTCCAAGCTCTGAACTCCCTCCCACACTCCAAACCCCGCAGCCCCAGCCTGGAGCCCCCTACTGCACCCCAAACCCCTCATCAACAGCCTCACGCCAGAGCCTGCACCCCTAACCGGAGCCCTCACCCCCTTTTGCACCCCAATCCCCTGCCCCAGCCTGGACCCCCCTCCTGCACACTGAACCCATCATTTCTGGCCCTACCCTGGAGTCTGTACTCCCAACCCAGAGCCCGTACCCCCTCCTGCACCCAGGGCCGACTCCAAGCACCAGCGAAGGAAGCTGGTTCTTGGGGCGGCCAATGGAAAGGGGCGGCACGTCTGGGTCTTCAGCAGCAATTTGGTGGTGAGTCCCTCAGTCTCTCTCTTCCTCTTTGAGCTGCCGCTGAAGTGCTGCCAATCGGCTTTATCTTTTTTTTCCCCACTTCGCCGCTTGGGGTGGCAAAAAAGCTGGAGCCGGCCCTATCTGCACCCCAGCCTGGTGAAAGTGAGTGAGGATGTGGGAGAGCGAGTGACAGAGAGAAGTGGGATGGAGTGAGCGGGAGGTGGGCCCTTGGAGAGGGGGTGGGGCAGGGGGCAGGGCAAGAGTGTTCAGTTTTGTGTGATTAGAAAGTTGGCAACCCTATGAGAACCACTGGACTAGATCTGGTGATCCCTTCTGGCCTTAAACTCTGACTCAGTGAAGTGGTGAACTATTTATTCTCGCTGCAACCGCAGCTGCTTTTTGTTGCCAGCGGAACCCCTGGAGTTGTTTCCCTTCCCTCCCCCAACTCCTAATTGCTACCTCTCTCTGGTGCCAATTAGCTTCATTTCCCCTCTTTTTGGATGATATTAATACCTCTCTAGTTAGAGAGGTGTGAAATAAGATGTTACAATATTGTGGGGGGTTCCAAAGAGGATGGAGCTAGGCTGTTCTGAGTGATGACAGAACAAGAAGCAATGGTCTCAAGTTGCAGTGGGGGAGGTCTAGGTTGGATATTAGGAAACATTATTTCACTAGGAGGGTGGTGAAGCACTGGAATGGGTTACCTAGGGAGGTGGTGGAATCTCCATCCTTGGAGGTTTTTAAGGCCCGGCTTGACAAAGGCCTGGCTGGGATGATTTCGTTGGGGTTGGTCCTGCTTTGAGCAGGGGACTGGACTAGATGATCTCCTGAGGTCTCTTCCAACCCTAATATTCTATGATTCTACATGGCTACTACTAGGCAAGGAGTTTACCCTATTGTAGTTCTTTGCCACTACCTTCTGGTTGGTGATACTCCACGCATGGGCCCTGTGTTGGCATCCTCCTCTTTATCTACATCAAAAGTGAATGACACTTCTGCAGAATAACCCCCCTCTCCAGATTCTGGGAGGTCATTGTCATCCTCTACAAGAACAACATGCTCACCAGCCCTAGTCTCTAACATGTGCTCCCCTGTCCTTAATTGCCCACTTGCAGTTGGGAGGTGCCTAGTAATGGGAAAGCTACAGTACACTGCATCTCCTAACCGGGCCTATATCAAATTGTAGCCGCTAGTAACTGTACCCCTTCTAGAGGCATTTAGTTTCTGAATGTATGACCTATGCCGCTGCTAGTGCTACAGGACTTCTTCTGTGTGGGAGGCTGGGAGCAATTCATCAGGTCCTTGGGAGAACTGTGGGCTCTATGTCTAGAATAGCTCTCATGCCTCAGATGAATATAAGAGCCCTCTCATCTTCACAAGGTTGTTGTGTTCTCTCATAAAACTGTATACCAAGGGACATAACTGAGATTCAAATCCAGGAAGTTCCTTGAGTCTATATTTAGAGTGGTGTTTAGTAGGGCAGTAATGTATGGCAGATATCTATACCTTTTCCCTAGCTTGTGCATTATCAAAAGAATGGTCTTCTAAGTGTGAAATCTTCATTTTCTGTGATGGTTCAAGAGCGAGAACATAGCTTGAGTGTTGGATCCCAGGTTGGGTTTGCAGAAGTGGTGGGCTAGGAAACACACATACACACACACATACACATATATACAGTTTTAATTTGACAATTGAATAAATTTGCTCTAGAATCATTGAAACATGTTAAACGTGGATCTATGCCATGACACATTGTCATTTTTCATAGAACAATAATACTGGAACAGTAACAGTAGTTGCTTTATTTGTATATTTATTTTGTACTGTCTTCAGATATACAAAGGAAGCACGTGTTCCAAAATCCTGAACTCGACTTTGGAAAGGCATGACATTTTACTTCAATAAATATGTATTGCCTCTTTTTTCCAGCAGGTGGCGCCTGAGAACCTGAAATGCAAACTCTAGTATTGAGATTAAATTCAAGTTTGTGTATAAAGTGCATCCTTGAGACTTTTGCCTTGGTGGTAACAATATAGTAGTTCTAACACATGTGGCTCAAAGCAAGGATGATCACAACTCATCAAAAATAGAACTCGTTCCTAATATTTTATTTCTTGGAAGCTATAAATGAAACTGAGTAGAACAATAGTCAATACCCTCCCTTTATTTCCCTAAAAGGTGTTGATTCAGAAAAACACTTTAAATACTGTCCTTAAAGGCTTACATGCTATCTTGAATAGGGATTTTTCTTAGTTTGGGACCTAACTACTCAATAACAAAACTATATTATATATATATATAATAACAACCCATCACAATTAATGAAATGAAGTACTTCTTCCACATGGGAGTGGAAATGGCCAGTTTTTCCTTTATCCAACAGCCAACACTATAACTCAATTACCTTCTTTCAAACATTGTTGTAGGGAAGGCATTTCAAACCAGTTACAGGAAAGCACAGTAGAATTTCAGTTAATAGTGAAGTTCTTGTTTATTAATTTAATCTAATAGGGCTATATCCTAACTAATGGGACCTGGTGATTGTAGTAATGATTGAACATACACTGAATAATGTGTCATGGTTCAGGTTTCAGAAGCTTGGCAGAAGTACACTTCCATGAACTTCCTATTCTGTGAGCTTATATTTACTGTCTCTAAGCGCCTAGCAATTCCTTCCACCATATTTTAGTATGTGTTTCTAAAGACATTTTACAGTTATTTAAAATATTCAATGACAGCTAGAGATAGAAAGTTAATTTTACTCCTCTTAGGTCATTTCTGTTATTACTTTCAATAAAAACATTGGAAGGGGAAACAAGATCTCCTTGTGGCGTATACATTTAATAAACCTCAAATACAGTTGCTAAAAATTAATTACACTAATTTTCAAATAGAGAAAATGACTTAAAAATGTGAAATAAACTCTTAATGGGTTCTAGACCCTTATTAGACCAGCTGCCACATTCCAGAAGAAACTTCTGCTGTGGATTCTATTCTATTCAGTTTCTTATGACCTTCAGGATAATATTTTACCCCTGTGGCCATGGAGCCTACTGAGGCCTTGGCTACACTGGCGCTGTACAGTGCTGCAACTTGCTGCGCTCAGGGGTGTCAAAACGCCCCCCCCCCCGGCGCAGCGAGTACAGCACTTTAAAGCGCCAGTGTAATCAGAGCCTGCAGTGCTGCACGCTCGCTCGCAGTGCTGCAAGCTATTCCCCTTGGAGAGGTGGAGTACATACAGCGCTGCGAGAGAGCTCTCGCAGTGCTGGCGGCGTGACTACACTTGCGCTTCACAGTGCTGCTGCAGCAGCGATGCCGCAGCAGTGCTAGGAAGTCCCGAGTGTAGCCAAGGCCGACTGGGAAAGTCCTATGGCTAGGTACTACAAACACACTTGAAATGAAGATGTGCCCCTATTATTAAATATCATTACAAATGGACTCCTGTACTGAGCACTGAGATAATTCATGGTAAAAGTGGGTGGGCTGTTCCTTGCAAACTCAGTTATAAATGGAGATGCTTCAAAGGAATTCTTCTTAGACTACATTTGTTTGAGATAAACCCAGGTATTTTTGTCTGTACCCATTATCCCTTAGGTCACAAAGGGTGAGTATATTCCCTGATCCCTGGTTATAGCCTCCTGGCCAGCTTCTCAAACTCTGGCTTCTTGCCTGATGGTTGTAATGTTGGGAACCGGAAGTGAGGAGGCATAACGCATGGGGAATATATTCTGAAAATTAAGAGCAGTGAGAAGCAGGCTTCACACCTAGCAATTGTCCCAGCCTGTGCTGTCTGCCTGGCTGCTTAAACTACACTCCTCCACAGCCTAATAACTGTATTTGTGTCTCCTATCCCTAGTAGGTACTATACTTATTTTCATAAACACCAAATTTTGAGAGGGGTGCCCAGCTGGCTGTGCACATGCACAAAAATCTGATTTACCCATGGACGTCTGCCATGTATACTCATATGCTAGGGGCACACAATTAACCCTCCATGCCTAACTGTGAAGATCTGGCCCTATAATATTACAGCAGGATTTGAAATGGATGCAATCCAATACAGGAGGTCTGGTTGTCTCATGTCTGTATTAAGGGTCAAACCACACATCAATGAATCCTTTTCCCATTTCCTCCTACCCATGAAAAAGAAGATACAACCTACCAGCCCTCCTTGCAGGGGGAGAGGAGTAATTGTCTTCTGCCTTTCCATGCTCCAGAAAGTGCTGCTATATCAAGACCTCCTTCTTCAGAATGGAAAAACAAATATGCAGATAATGGGCTCTCACCACCCTTGCAACCGATCTAGTCACTTACACCTGTGCCAAGTGGGTATAAAACATTAACATGTCTAAATGGCAGCATTTTACACGTACATACCATAGGTGTAGATGTGAAGCATCAGGCAATGGTAAATAAGGCCCATTGTCTTTTAATAGGGTTCTGAAGGCAGCTCATACTCCACAGAGAGGTGTCAATATGAGCTATAATATTGAATTAACATATGTTACAAAAAAAGTAAATGCTTCAGGAGTGAATGACCAAAAAATCTAAACCAAACAAATAAAATAACCCCAGTGAGGGCTGCCAGTGAATTTAATGAAAGTAGGACTGGAAAATGTCCCTCAAGCCCCACACCATCCCTGAAAGGCAATAGCTGCCAAAAATCCCATTTGCGGCCCCCTCTCTGTTATCAAAATATCTACAATATGCATTCATGGCTCAGGCCAACTATAGCACACAGATTCTTAAAATAAAAGTTAATAAATCTCAAATTAAATATAACCTTCTTACCAAGTAATACATAGTATATTTTGATGCACAACTGAAATTTCAAGTCTACCGCAAGTCCCAGAAGCATGCATTCTCTAAATGAACGCAGTCCAGCAAATACCAAACAAAAATAACTTCTCAACAGAAGTCTCTTGGGCTAAGCAAAATACCAACCCCCCGAGGACAATCATGCAGGAGAAAGTTAGTAAATAACTCATCGTAAACTCCAACTTCTTCCATGGATGCAGCCAATAACCATCATACATGGATGGTGGTGAGAAAGGCAATGATTATTTTCATCTTCTCTGTGTGACAAATTCCTTTGCTCTCCAGATTAAATGAAATAAAGTCCTCCACTGCATCTGGTATAATAAAGTTATGCTGTTACCCTCCTCCAGGCCAGATGAGGCAATCAGAAACGGACACTTTTCCCTTGCAGCTGCTGCTGCTTCTTTTGATCAAAACTGCTCTGTGTTGCTAGTGACTGTAAATCTGAAGAGGGAAGTATTTTTAGGAGATGTACTAGACATGTATCACCCTTGCTAGTAAGCATTCAAGACATTCTCTATGCTTTTTTTTCTTTCTTTCTTGCATTTCCCAAGTACATATGAGAATCTAGGATGTTGATCCTTTTTTAGAGGGTTTGGAGGTTTTCTGTAGCAAAGGAATGGTGTGCTTGTTCAGTGTACAGAATATCATGAACATTATTCAAGCAAATGACTCCATAATTAAGGATCATACATTTGCAAGCCCATCAGAATTGTGATAGAGCTTGATGGATCTTATGTTATTGGGACCAGCCCTGGATCTGTTCACCTGCCCACCAATCAAGTCCATAAAGAGACTGAACAATGTCTATGCTGTCAAGCCATCAGAATCCTTAAGGATTCTAGTAAAATTAAAATGATTGGGCCTGAATATACTTTGCCTCACCAGTCTTCTCCAATTGTTTTGTCAAGTTTTGGTTCTTGTTTAGATGCTTGGTCTCTCCACAATCCTTTAAATAACTGACACTATGTTCTAGATAATGAATTCTCCAGGCAACATTTTGAAACTCGGTCCCCACATCAATTTAAGTTCCAAGGCAATTTCATTACACTGTTTCATGGTATAATGACTGATTCTTACTCTAATTTGAGAAAGTGGTACTATAGTTGTTTGTTCCACTGGAAAAGAGTTTGGGAAACCAGGACCACAGAGATTAAGCATCTGAGTTGGTCTTTTATCCAGGCAGTTTCCTATTAAGATTTGCTTCATCATGGCTATGCAAAAGGTTCATCTGGAGCCCTAAAGCTACCAAATCAGCTAGGGCCACAAATACTCAGCACAGCTGGCATGTACATAGCCCATATTCCAAGCTGACTTCACACTTTATACCCCAAACTTTATTTGTATTCTTTGAGTGGTTAGTGGCCCTGTCCTTTTCTTCCTGCTACCTACTTTGGTCTGGTAGCACCTCAAGTTGTTTATTTGGGGCTGGTGCTTCCTATGATGGTTACCAAAGAGTCCATAAACACTATGGGTTGAGTGGGCAGCAGCCCAATGTGCCAGCTTCCTTGAAGAAGGAAATTAGGAGGACCTAGCACCCGCAATCCACCCTGAGAAGAGGTCAGTTCCTTATTAAATAGCATAGATTTCATAGAGTTTGTGGTCAGTTGGTACCATCAGATCATCTGTGGTATCCAGGAGGTGTGACAAAGTTCCTCTTCTGCCTTGGTGGGTCCTTCACTTTTTGGCGGATTTGCTCACCTCAGAGGTTCACGGCAGCCCTTAGTTTGGCCGCTTCTGCTAAAGGCTCAAACCTGCCGTTCACTCAGCTAACCTCATCACTGGCCAGCATGGGGGAAATGGAGAACAATCTCTACAGTCTCTGTTGTCCCACCTAGTGGGTCGGGGACAGGCCAGATCCCTTTCCAAATTAGACCTTCCCTTTTGGTGTTGCTCACAGACCAGGTCAACTCCTCCTGTGTCCGATTAGGAGTTGGGAGGGATGGGGGAACCTGGGCCTGCCCTCTAGACCGGGTTCCAGCCCAGGGCCCTGTGGATAGCAGCTGTCTACAATGTCCCCTGTATCAGCTGTGTGACAGCTACAACTCCCTGGGCTACTTCCCCATGGCCTTCCCCCAGCACCTTCTTTATCCTCACTGCAGGATCTTCCCCCTGAAGCCTGATCACACTTGTACTCCTCAGTCCTCCAGCAGCAGACCTTCTCACTCCTTGCACGGACTCCACTAACTGATGGGAGTTAAACCAGGTGTCCGGCCTGCCATAGTTGATTCTAGTATGTTCTTAATTGGCTCCAGGTGTCTTAATTAGCTTGCCTGTCTTAATTGGTTCTAGCATGTTCCTGATTGCTGTAGTGCAGCCCTTGCTCTGGTCACTCAGGGAACAGAAAACTGCTTATCCAGTGGCCTGTATATCTGCCTTATACTACTCTGCTGTACCCAACTGGCCTGGGTTTATCACAGAGGTGAGACTAGGTCACTGTGTTTGCTTGACCCCAGGTCACCAAGAGATCCAGATGAGTCTGTATCAGTTACCCTTTTTATATTTTGGCACAACATTAACTTTCCTTCCAGTCTTCTGGAACATAGCCAGTGTTGCAAGAGTTATTGAAAATCAACATTAATGATCCAGCGAGCTCCTTGGTCAGCTCTTTTATAAGTTATCTGGATGTGCTGATTTTAAAATGTCTAACTTTAGTAGCTGCTATTTCACATGATCCTGAGTTACCAGTGGAATGGAAAGTGCTCATCATATAATACAGCTACCCCATCTGGCTTTTACCAAAATGCAGAACAATAATATTTAATTATATGTGTCTGCTTTTTCTGCATTATTATTGACAATACTACCATTTCCATATAGTAATGGAACAATATCTTTGTTAGGAATCTTTTTGTTCCTAATATATTTAAAAATTCTCCTTATTGCCCTTAACTCTGCTGGCCATAGATTTCTCCTTGGGTCTTTTGCTTCTCTTATCAATTTTCTACAATTCTTACCTCTGATTTATATTCATTACTATTAGCTTCTCCTTTCTTCCATTTGTTATATATTTCTTCTTTTTTATTGTTGAAGGGATTATCTCTGCGCCCTTAGTCCCTCTATGAATCACTATTTTTTAAGGCAGAGTCACCCATCCGGTATAGGGGAACCCACATGTATTACCTTGCATTTGGCTGTATTAAAACACATTTTGTTGGACTGTCACCATTTAATCAGATTCTTCGGATCATGCTGCAACAGAAACCTGTCCTTCTCATTGTTTACTGGCTCCCAAAACTTTGTGTCACCCTGAGATGAGGGATTAAGGCTATCAATCCCCAAAAACACAAGTAAAAGGGGTGCCCCAAGGATGGGATAGGCAGGGGTGGAGTGGGAAAGAAGGCTTTCTGGGAGATCTGAATTCTAAGGAGCCATTAACTCCAAATTAACAAGCAGGCTTGGTCTAATGTCAGTATCCATGACTTAACGCTGCACGTTTGTTTCCTATAACCCATGTAAACTGAGATTCAGCCCTTGCCATCATTTAATGGAGCAAAATTGTATGTAGTTTTGAGAAAGCTATGAATGCAAAAAATAAAGAGTAATCCCATTAAAATGAAAGGGTTAGGGGGCCTCCTGGTGTGACATGCTGGTATCTGCCTCCTTCTTGCTAGTGTTCTTTTGACCTTAGAGAGACTGAATGATCCTGGTTAAGCCTGATTACTATTGTTACATCATCAAGAAGGACTTTTTCCATGATAAGAAGTATCTGAGACTCCTGTTTCTTTTAGGTCTACTAGGTTTAGGCCTTAAAAAGCCCATACAATGAAACACTGAAGTTTTCTGTGCCTCCTTGGAAGTCATTCTTCAACCTCTGTGTTCCTACCTACTCGATCTTGGATGTCCCGAAGTCCCTTTGGGATGTAGCAAGGTTCAATGACTAGGGCACAGGCCTAATAGCCATGAGGTTTGGATTCTAGTCCTACTTCTGCCAATGGCCTTCTTGAGCAAGACACTTAATCTTCCTATACCTCATTTTCCCTATCTATATTCTTGCTAGGCATAATACAAACACATATTCCTTGCCCTGAAGGGCTTGCAATCTAAATACACAAGCGACACAAAGGAAGTATTCTCCCCATTTCACAGAGGGGGAACTGATACACAGAAAGATTAAGCGATTTGCCCTTGATCACAATGGAAGTCTGTAGCAGAGCTGGGAGGTTAACTTAGATCTCCTGGCTATTTAGATAGTGTCTTAACCACAAAACCACATCTCCTGATATCTGTAAAATTATACTTAATTTTGTAAAGTGCTTTGGTGAAAAATATATGTAAATATTATAACTATCCTCCCTGTTGAGTTAGTGGTGGATGCTTTCTCTTATCTTCTACAGAGCCAGCAGTAACTAATCCATTTGGTTTCTGGTTGTGGATACACAGGTTTCTTCCTATTCTAGAAATATATCAGTTGATGAGATTCCTCTTCACAACCCTCCAGGATATTGTAAGACACACGCAACTCGCTCTTCTAGGTCAAGAATAGTGATAACTCTTTCTACTCAAGAAATGGGTCTCAGTAGTCAGTTTCAACAATTATTCTACGTCCTTTTCAACACTTGTGCCACCCTCGGCTTTTAAGAGCACTAGCAAAGGTGCTCAGTGCAACAAAGTGTTTTGGAAGTCAAAGTATACAACTAAAAGCAACAGTAGAAAATAGAGAGGCGGTCAAGCCATTATAATTAAGACCTGGATCCAACTGCTGCAAAGCCTCAGGGTGTTCAGATTAGTGTTTTGCTTTCAAAGTTGAACAGGAGAAACTTACTACTTACTGGGGCTGAGTCCCTTTTTTAATTGGTGTGAACTGGGGAGTAATGCCACCGACCTCAGTGGGGCTGTGCTTCTGTAAAATTGGTGTAAATGAGAAGCGAATCATTTATCTTCATTTATATAACTCAATCCTATTCTTTATTAAGGAAACTAAGAGGGAATTAGTCATGCTCTGGGAATGCCTGTTCTCTCTCTCTCTTTCTTCACTTGCACCTTATTGACTGCATAGTTTTTGCTGTTAAAGATAACTCATTAGTATATAATCGCTATAGAATGAAACAATAGAAAATTGAATCTCCATGTTTTGTTGATTTTCTATTAGAGGAGATTCTTTCCTTTTTCATACTATAAAATTGGGTTTATGTCAAGCTATTTTAGTGAACCTGTAATAAAAAACAGAAAAACATCTCCCTCAAAAAGTTTTTGCTAGGGCCCTGTTAAGATAATGGTTAAGGTCTGGAAAACTCAGAGGAACAGACTTTTTGTTTCCAAGGTGCAGAAAAGTCAAGTCCCTTGTGATTTACAGGGTTAGAGATTTTCATCATGGGACTTAACCAGTTGCAAAAAGTCAGCCTTACTTGTTCCAAATTTTACTCCTTTTTAAAATCTACTTGACTGCAGCTGAAGGTTGTGGATACATTCAGGATATATCCTGACTTCATTGAACCATCCACTGAAATATCAGCACAAAAGGAAGCAAAGGGTTTGATTCATATGAAATCAATCTTTTCAAAGCATTTTTACTGTAACATATTACAAAACATATCAGATTAATGGAAAAATACAGTTGTTCCTTTTCTATTTTGTTATCAAACAGGCAAAACCTAAGCCCAGGCAATTAACAATACAGTTAAACATACTGGATGTATGAATTCTCATCAACATTCAAAACCACAAATGCCTGAAATGAGATAAGAACATAAACATAAGGAAAGGGGATATAAGAGAAGGACTGAGTAGCAGTTGATAATACATTTGTATTTAAAAGTCTTCTGATATCCTTTTCTCTCTCTCTCTCTTTTCACCCTGATCCCTTCCTCTCAAATTAACCTATATCAAATAATTATTTTGTGGGGGTGTTCTGAGATAATTACATACCATCAACATATAAAAGCTGTATCAGCCCAGGTTTTCAACAGAGTTTCAATGGGACAATTCGTGCCTAAAGTTAAGCATATACATAAGTCGTTGCAGGATCAAGGCCTAAATAAATGGCCCGATTTTCTAAAGTGCTGAGCACCCAGCAGTTCCTATTGAAAATTGTATTTGTTAGTTAGCCCAGCCAGCAGATGGATTTGGTGTGTGCAGAGGAGGGAAAGGAGACTAAAATGATTAACAGACAACATGAATGGTCCTTCAGTTCAAAGCCATTTTATGCAAGTTTAATGGAAAATGATGATTAGCTACAATTTTCAGTCCAATTTAAACTTAACACAAACATAACTGGTGACAACAATTTTTTCTTAATTTTTTTTCTCCC
This sequence comes from Chrysemys picta bellii, assembly GCF_011386835.1. NCBI lineage: Eukaryota > Metazoa > Chordata > Testudines > Emydidae > Chrysemys > Chrysemys picta. Next base: position 32,931,382 of record NC_088795.1, on the reverse strand, counting down.
ATAAGTTTTTAGTTCAAATTATCCTTTTTATGGTGGAGAGAAGTGTACTTTAATGATCAACTTGTAGAAAATGTCTTTTCTGGCACAGATTTTTGTCATTCTTTCCCCTTGTGGGCAATAGAATACTACAGGACTTTCAGCATAAATGGAATATTTAAAGCACAATGAAAGGACATAGCAGATAAAAGCCATATAAAATTTATAAAAATACTAAGTTACATCTTATGTTTCCACTATATCTCTTGTAAGAACAATGAACTTCAAAGCAAAATTCTACACTATTATTTTCTACTTATAAACATAAGTCTAATGAGTCTGCTATTGATTAGTTACAGATTGCTGTAAGTATCTGAACTTTGCTTTTTTTCCTGCCATTAACATTCCTAACTTTTAACATGCATTTAAATACACTAAACATTTGGATAGTGTGCCAAACTCCACTAACTACCTATTTCTTCAAAGGTCTGCACTAGTCTAGTCTCTGACAAATAATATTAATTCTTAAAACTATCTAACTATTGTATGAGTATCATGTGCTACATTTTAAAAACTTCTTAAATCATTTATCTGTGAAACTTGTTTTGATATGTCATGTTTTAAGGGCTATTGTTAACTTAAAAACCACACTTCTGTCTGAACTTTTTAACTACAATTTTACAGTAGCAATCTAAGGGCTAGATCTTGGCTTTTCCACAGACCTGAAGTATGGAGCGGTATTGAAACTACCTCTTAAACTCCTCTGTGGCTGCGTAGTTCCAGGGGCAATCTAGCTTCTTTGTATGTAGTCAGATTCACTGTTTTGTCTATAGATCTCTATACTAGTAGTCAGTCAGTTTTCCTTGTTGTTGGTTTAGGTCTTTCATACATTAGCAAGTAAGAGAAAAACATTTTTAAAAATAGGAAATTGATTGTACAACAACAAGGTAAATTGTCTTGCAGACTTGGGATGCATGTAGTATCTGTAACTAATTTTAACCCATGAAAAAAATTACTAGTTTTCAAATTGATAGTGTCCCTTGAGCTATGCTTATTATGTGGAAATATTTATTTGCACATGTATGCATAGTGTATACATCTGTACTTACAGTGCTGCATATCATCTATATATGTGCACATATGTAGATATTCATAAATATGTATGCAGAGTATATAAAAGTGAGAATTACAGAGGTAAATTAACATATGAGACATAAAGCTACACAGTTTGTGGGGCTTCCAAACATCGTTTAGAAACCACAGAAGTGAAACTATATTATACTGAGTATATCTTATATGTACTATATAATATACTGACCCTACAAAAAGACTACAAACATTTAGGTCGGTAAGTTTAAGGTTTGCTAGATTAGATATAACATTTGCAAACACGGTGAAAGGAATGTTCTATACTGTCCAGAACAAAATACTATCCAGAATACATACATCAACAATTCAAAAATCCCCAAAAGAAACTATTTATGGTCATAAAAAGTATTTCAAAACAGGAAAGGAAATTACAGATTGTGAGGTCATTAAATTCTGAATGAATAAAGCATCCTGAAAGTACACGATTAAAAAATCTTTTAGGGATATGACAAGGGGTTAAGAATGTTGCTTATTATCCCACTTGGAACAACAGTAGAATCTCCTATTAACTCAATAAAATATCTCTTTGTGTGTCTTAGGCAAAGTGTTGCTGAGAAAGAGCTATATAACATTGTCATATGTGAATTTTAAGTGGACATCACTCCAGTTTTAAGCCTATGTGATTTCTCTTATCTAAATTTGCAATTAAATAACTTTGTACTATTATCCCGGGAAATTGAGCTGGCAGGGATTAATGTGTGTGGTCACAAAAGTTTGCCTCAAAGAAGTTATTTGGAGAATCATGAAGGCTGACTGATGACTTTGTGTATGAGACATAGAGGAGAAGAGAATTAACCATACTTTCATGAGCAATTATATATCTGAAAAGGCATTATTGGAAGTGGGTGCTTAAAGAGAATATTGCTTAAATATCAGTGCATGTTTGGCGACAGGAAGAACCATTGGTTTGGCAGAAATGGTGTTTGAAAAGGAATGTGCTTTTGTTTTGTTGTTGAGTGGATTTCACACAAAGAAAATAAGTATCTTGGTCTGATCTGGAAGATGAAGTCATCCCAAATGTTAATTGAGACTTGACATGTGAAACTACAAAGCCAAGAAGGGCTTCGGGATAAAGAAGTTTTATTGGTTACAAATGGGCACTGGATGTGGGACTGAATAGTGTACTAACAGGCTGAAACAGACTACTTTACGCTATGAAAGAAAAGAACAAGTTTTTCCGTCATACTGCAGGTAATGTTTCAATGTTCTGTACCACGTGTTATTAACAGGGGAGCAATGCCTTTGGTAGTATTCATTTTGGCATATTTATTTTTTTTACTTCTATTGTTTGATTTCCCTCCCTCTCTATTTCTGTACAATTGCCAAGACAACCTGAGCTGAGACTTGGAAACCATAACTAGAATAGTTAGTGACAGACACCTCAAAAAGGTTTCATTCTGATCTTGTGAGGCAGAAACAGGAGGAGTAGGCTATGGTTTTAATGATGGCCAGGAAGGTTCTGGCAGGCAGCAAGGAGAGGTGGCATACAGAAGGGATTCAGTGGAGCTGCAACATCTGGTAAACCAGAATCACCTGACAGTCAATGCAGGCATCTTGCCAGTTGCACATCTAAGATCTTAGGAAGCTGACCTCCTCTCCTCTGCACCTCCCAGAGTGGAGTAGTGGTGCTCCTTTTTGGTAGCCTTAAAAAGCCAACAAGTATTCACAATGTACTCTGTAGAAACAGGTCAGCTTGTGCCACAATAGCCCGAGGAGCATAGTGAACAAGGGTCAAAGGTTTCCTGGAGGATGATGGGAGAAGACATGATAGAAGGGATCCTGACTGGGATCCATTAAGACAATGAAAATTGTATGTGCCTGATGCATAAACATTTTATTGGGAACTATGATGTGGAAGAAAGTATGTTCCTGCCATGTACAATTTTCCAGCCACTGTCAGTTTTCTTTTTCATGGCTCCTGATGTTACCTTTTTCAAAAGAATATTTCACACATTTTTTAACAACTTACAGTTAAGGCTACTACAGTAAATAAAGTTACTAAAAGTTGAAAAAGTATGGAACTGACCAGAGACAGTAATTTACAGATATATTTTATTACTATTATAGCACACATATCCTTTCCAATAATATAGCTATAAGAAAATTCAGATTACACATTCCTGTAACACCTTCACTTCTAATCCTTTGCCAGAACTGATATTTGTAAAGGAGTATGTTTTGTTTTATTTTAAACAAGTGGAATTCACACACAAGAATAAACTATCTTGATCTGATCTGAAAGATGAGGTAGTTCCAAATGCTAATTTAGGTAATATAGTTGTTCAGCAATTCATATAAAATGTAGTTGTATAAGGAGAATAAATAAACAAACAATAACGTGTTTGGTAACATACTCTACATATTAAAGTATCTTAGTGATGTATATGTTAAAGGATGGATGTGAAATGCTTGGTAAATGTCTTTATAAGATTTTTAAATTGCCTTGATATGTTTTAGTCACTCAGTAAGAGTTAAGGCTGTTAAGATGACTTTTCATGTCTATTTTATTGGTAAACAAATGTAGGAACTGTAAGGATAAGACTTTTTCCACACTTTTTATACTTTAAAATTGTTTTTGATGTTCTTGTTATGTATTTTGAATAAGGATTGTGTTTACAGTAATCTTAACTGTAAATCAACTAAATTTGTGGGGATTATGGAGAGGAAGTAGCTTCTCTATAATTAGGCTGTAACTTATTCCCATTGTAAAGCTTTATGTCAGCTATCCTCTACAACTATGGCATGAAAAATTGGTTTGGCTCAAAAATTGCCACATTTACTCAGGAACCAAAAGAAAAATGTTTTTATATTACCCTGATTTGAACTTAAACTTTTGTCTCACATTTGTCTTCCTCCAGGTAAAAAATGGTTTGTTCTTGTCCGTTCAGACTTTCAATTTAGATGAATTTTCTCATGTGCCAGTTATACATGAAGAAAAATACTTTTTAGTTAAAGTTATGCATGGTTTTTGTTATGGACAGTTCAGTATAGAGAATGCATAACTGCATTGCAGTGGGGGGAGTGTTTGAAACTGGAGGTTTTGGATGCTGAGTAGGGAACAGCTGGGGCTTTGGTACCTGGGAAGGTGTAGAAGTGACTTAGAATTGGGGGGTAAAGCAAATTAACATCTCTGAAATGATCAGCCGTGAAATAGTTAACTATGGAATGTGGTCGATCACACCTCTCTTAGATTTATTGTTTCAGACAGTTTGCCAACTCAAGCAGACATCACCTTATTGGTTTGCACTCAGAACATATTGGAAGGCTTTCATAGTCACCATAAAAGCAGATTTTGTAAATGAAGGCTTAGTTTTCTGATGACTATATTGCAGCAGGAGTTCTTTTCTCTGGAACCATGAGCACAAGACCGTAAGCTTTTATACCTGAACAGGGTTTGTATTTTTTATTTTTCATCTCCTTGTATTATCTCCCCCTACAATAGCTACAAACCAACTAGACTTCACATCCCTCTCTTCCCACTAGGAAACAGAATTATCAGGATATCCTTAGAGTTGCTCCAGACTGTATAATACAATGAATAGTTCCAGAAGTATATGATCCACCCTTGAAGTTATGGTAGATTTTTAACAACTTCCAAATGATCATTTTCTACCCAGTTATATCAATGCAAATCCTCTCATTTCACTGGTGTTTGGGTGTAAAGGAGAGCAAATTTTAGCTCAGACTATACATTTTTATTTCCCTTTTAAAACCATGTATTTTTTAACTGATTGACTGGAGGGAATTTAAAGAGGACATGTTACTACTTAACTGCATTGCAATAAATTCAGACTTTTTCAAGTTCTCTTTCATTCAGATTGGTCTGGATCTCACTAGCCTAGTTTATTTTTGATTATAGAAATTTATTTCAGTGAAATCATTCCTTTATCAGCAGGATCTGTCCACATTTGGTTAAATTAAATAGCTTAAGAAACCACAGTGTTTTTTTCCCCCAATTGCTTTGATCAAAGTCACATTTAAAAAAATGTTTTATTGAGAATTGAGCTGGATCTCATTAATACAGAAATGATTATATTAAAGTCTTTAACATTTAACTATGACAGTACACTAGCCAGTCCCAGCTTCAATTTGACTGCAAGAAAGGACCATCTTTCTAAAAATCACCTTTGCTGCTGTTTGCTGTGTGTGCACATGACCCAGAGGCTTCAGCTTGCACTTTCTTTCCATTATTCTCTTGATGATAAATTCAACAGTGACTATTTTTTCCTTTGTTGGTTTCTCCTAAGGTTTTAGCTCTTGGCAGATATAGCAGGCAGGTCAAAGATCAAAAGATATAGCAGGCAGGTCAAACACTGGCACTCCATCATGTAACTTCAGATATTAAAGCAGGTAGCTTTACATTGGCTCCACCAAGACAGACCAAGAAAGTTTCAAAACAACTTTCCATAGGGTCTGACTTACCTCACTCACATGTGTAAATCAAGAGTAACTCCACTGACCTTCAGTGGCATTATCAGTGTGAAACTGGTGTGGGCCTGATTTTTCACCTACACTAAGCATATTTACATATCACTCTGGCAGTGTAAAGTGGGTATAAACTTATATTATGCCCATTTTAAGGTACTTTTACTACCAGAGCTGTGTAAAGAGGCCTTTGTATAGAAAAGAATCAGGTCTGTGTGAGATCAGAATAAGGCCCATAGTTTGGGTTGCCAGGTGTCCGGTTTTCGACCGGGACACCCGGTCGAAAAGGGACCCTGGCAGGTCTGGTCAGCACCGCTGACTGGGCCGTTAAAAGTCCTGTTGGTGCAGGACTGGCAGGCTTCCCGGCAGCTGCCTGAGGTAAGCGCTGCCTGGAGCCTGCACCCCGACCTCCCCCCTCACACCTCAACCCCTTGGCCCAGCCCAGAACCCCCTCCCACATTCTGAACCCCTTGTCCCTGGCCCCACCCCAGAGCCCGCACCCCCAGCTGGAGCCCTCTCCCCAGCTCGGATCCCCCTCCCACACCCTGAACCCCTCATTTCTGGCCCCATCCCAGAGCCTGCACCCCCAGCTGGAGCCCTCAACCTCTACTGCACCCCAACCTCTTGCCCCAGCCCATTGAAAGTGAGTGAGGATGGGGGAGAGTGAGCAACAGAGAAAGGGAGGATGGAGTGAGTGGGGGCAGGGCCTCAGAGAAGGGGTGTGGCTAGGGTGTTCGGTTTTGTGCAATTAGAAAGTTGGCAACCTTACCCATAGTTGTTAGTTAATACACCTCTTTAGCTACAGCTCCATATTCCCCCCACCCCCTGACTTGTGCAAAACTGATGCAAGCATTCTATAGACTTGTGAAGATTTTCTTAAACTCAGGGTCAGATTCTGCAAACCTCTATTCCTGCCCATAGTCACATTCAAATAATCTATGATGATGGGTTTCCAGGACTGGGCCTTCAGTTTAACCTGAGCCATTCAGATTGCAGACTACACAAAATGTATGCATAAGTAGCCAAGGTTTGTATTAGAGCTAGGCCTGAGCTGAGAAGTTCAGATTAATGTTTGAACCCAAACTTCGGGGGTTTTCAGATCTGGGATTCTGGTTTGGATTTATTTCTAGTATCCACCTTGATATATAAGGGCTTGTCTACACTACCAAATGTTGTTGACAAAACTTATGTTGACACCCAAAAGTCGACAAAATAAAAATCGCCAAAGTGTTCACACTTGCTCCCTTTGTTGACAGATCATGTTCACGTTGGGGACACCATCATCAACAGGGTGCGCAATGCACCGTGGGTATGTATCCCACAGTTCAGTGTTGTGGAAAGGAAGAGCTGATCGCTGCGCATCTTGGGATTCTCTCCCAGTTCTCTCACAGCCCCCTCAGCTGCTGAGAGCAGCATCATGAGCAGCTCTGTGAGCTCTCCCTGCTGAGGAATGGCAAAGCAGCACAGCAGTCTGTCCCCCTCCCCCTGCAGCAGTGGTCTGCCTGCTGGCCGCTATGTTCCTAGTGCAGGGCAGAACAGGAGCATTCCAATGATTTGTTTGTTCCCCAAACGGAGCAGCACACAGATACTTCCAGGAGCTTTGAAAGCGGAGGGGCACATGCCTGCAGGGCAGCAGAGATCAAAATACTGAGCAGAGCAATCAGGGCAGGCATTGTGGGATACTGGCGGAAGCCAGTTCTGTTGACAAAACAATCAGCAGTGTCTACACTGGCTCTTTGTCGACAGTAAAGGGAGGGGAAAAGACAAAAGTCTCACACAGGGGTGGAAGTTTTTTGTCGCCAAAACTGGGCATTTTTCGCCACAAAAGTCCCACTGTAGTGTGTACTCTCTTGATGTTTTGTTGCCAAAAAGTAGTTTTTGGCGACAAAACTTGCCAGTGTAGACAAGCCCTAAGACTAGTTTCTTACTCCTCTACACTGCTCAGGCAGCACAAAGAAACTGGAATCTGCTTGCAGCTAGACAGCTGAGAATTCTGGTTGGGAGTGGGTGAGAGTGGGAGGGAAGAGAACTCCCAAGGGGTATAAAGGCAGTGGAGCCTCCCTCTTCAGGAACAGCCCCTCTGTTCCTGGCGTAGGGGGCATGCTGAAGGTGGAGAGCAGGTGGGGATGGCAGAATGCGGTATCTAAGCTTGCTTATGGCTCCTTAGGGACTATAGCCAGATGTCATAAGGAAGAGCAACCCCGTGACTTTCCATGGTCATTTGGCTCATTTCAAATGATAAGATTCCTTCTCAAGTGTTTCTTTAGTTCTTGGTAGATGTCTCTCCTACATTTGAATGCTCACTAACTTTCACCAGTTTCTGTTTTACTCCTCTACTGGATTATTTCCTGTTCTAAACTATATTCCTAATTTGAGATCCCTTACATCTCTGCTGTTGATCTCAGTTTGGCATTATTACACTTGGCAAGGTCTAGGTTGCTTTGTACTTGCAGTGACTGAAAGGACGTTACAGGAAAGTGTTTCCACAGCTTTGTAGTATCACAAGTTAAGAATGTGTTACTAGAATACTTTTTTCTATTATCCTGTGTATATATAGTTTATAATTCCAACTACTTAGTTTGAGGAAAACATTGAATTCACAAATATACACAAGCACTCACTTCACAATTTATGTGTAGATGAATTGCAAGTAAGATGGTAGTAATCATTAATGAATGCAAACGTATTTATAAGGAATTCAAGTACCGGTATTTATAAAGAATTCATGTTAGGCTTTCTATATGGGAGCTCTCTTTACTAATTATACAAAGACACAATAGAAAAATGTCAGACATGCTCAGAAGCATTGTACAATGCACATAGAATGTCTTACTTGTGTTTAGTCTGAACTTTTACTCTGAACCTTTTATGGGCTTGTCTTGGAAATATCTAGGGTGAAATCCTGACTCCCATGGAAATCAATGGTAAAACTTCCATTAGCTTCAATTGGGCCAAGATTTCATCCCCCATGACTTCCACTGCACAAATGCCTAGATAGGTACTGAATGGTGGAGGCCATTCCATAACTGATGCTCAAAGAGAGACTTGAACTCCTGTGAACTTTCGACACTAAAAATGAACTTCCCTTAAGAAGAGAGTATGTAACATGCTTGTAAATGTGTCTCTCCCCCTCCCCCCCAATATGTAGACTGTATAGATAATAACAGCCCTCTAGTACTGTTGTAACTCCAGCTAATGGAGTTTCTCCTTTAGCTCAAGAGATAGGGTTCTGTGCTAGTCTAGACCCTGAGATGATCCTGTGAAGGAGTATGTTACATCTCCAGCATGGATAACCTCATTACCTGATTTAATGTGGGTCAAACCCAGGTTCTTTGGAGCTGGCTATTTTATAACATGGTGGCCCAGGGTGTATCTCTCCGCTCAAAGACATTATGCCCCATAGCAAGGTTTTCGTTTTTGCTGTGTTAGGCACCCAGTGTCTTCAGAAATACAATATTGTTCCATGACTCCTTGTTGCACATCAGAAAATAGAATAGTGAATGATCTAGAATATTTATTCTAGATCATCTACGGAGAGTGATGTAAATAGGACCAAAGTTTTGGTATTAAAGCCTTCACCTGTTCTAACAGAGAATTATACCCTTGCTTGGCATATGGCAAAAATATGTTGTGTGGTGGTATTGTGCAGTATAACATCATAGAGCAATACAGTAAGTCATTGTCACATGAGTGGTGGTGGAAATGTAGGTCAAATTCTGCCTTTCACAGTGCCAGCACTTGGGGAAGAATTATGATTTGTCTGCATATTGCTGAAGTCTTTGTGGTTGGCACCCGAAGAGCTTGGAATTTTAGATGGAAACCATCCAAAGGAACGTACTGTATGAGACATACAGAGAACTTACTGTACTGTTAGATACAGTTCAGCTCTTATCTCAGTTGAAAACATAAAACAAAATAAAATTTTAAGGTCCCTATACACTGATTATTTTTTTATGATGACTGCAGGTTGTCTGGAAAAAGAATGATTGCTCCATATAACCAATTTCTCAACTGAAACACATTCATCCTACTAATTAAGAGCTCAAATAGTGGCCAACCTTGGGGGTCGTGGAGCGTCAGCTTACCACACGGGATGGCCAGGGAGGAATTCTGGCCCCTTGCAATAGATATCCATCTAGAGTGATCTGGCAATCAGGGTAGTAGGAGTGCAGCATACTCATCACTGTGTGCCTGCCACTGCTTTCCCCCTGCCCTTACTGTCCCTTTTGGGGGTGTCTTTAGCCCAACAGGTGTAAACAGACGGCACTTCCTGCTTTCAGAGGACATTCACTGTGGGGAAGTTTCTTGTGTCCTCGTCTCCTCTTGCATACTCCCTGTTCACACAGACACAGTCTGCTTCTAAAAGTACAGTGTTCCTTTATATTTAGAAGGTTTGTGATGCATGGAGGGCCCAACCTACTCCCACTGAAATTTATGGCAAAACATTTACTGAAGTCCAGGATTGGGTCTGAAATGGAACACATCTGGAGCTCCTGAGCATTTCTCTTATATAATATAAAACTAACAACAAGAACAGTTCCCCTACTTTTGAGGTAAATATATTTCCATTTTTTTGTTTCTTCATTTGAATACAATATTTGGAGTCCTATTAGGATCTTAACTTCCTGCTGAGGCTTATGTCTGTGATAGTCACAAACTGGAACTTCAGACCCCTGAATACCACCCCAAACTTTGGAAAAATGGGATCCAAATGAACTCTTCAAGAGCTAATCCCTCTGTTCACCTTTCAGCAAGTCGCCCACTCTGCCTCCCAATTGCTGATCTCTCCTCTCATCTGACCAACCTTCAAGATACCCAGGGCCGTCCTTACCCATATGCAAAGTATGCAGCTGCGTAGGGTACCAGGAAATTTGGGGCACCAATTTTCCTGGTGTCCTGCGCAGCTGCGTGCTGCTCCAGCCCCTGCCCCTGCCCTGCCCCACCCCCACTCCCATGAGCTCTGCAGCAGGGTCGGGGCTGCACTCACCGGTGGCGGGAGTGCAGTAACCCGGCCCCAGATGCGCCACTGGTGAGTTCTGGGGGGTGGTTCCGCCCTGCCCCCCAAGCTAGCCCTGCTCCCCGCTCCCCGTGGAGGCGTGGGGCCCGCTTTTCACCTGCCACCCCCTGCAGAGGCCTGCCCCCCCACAGGGTGGCTGCGTAGGGCCCCAGAATAGCTAGGGACAGCCCTGAAGATACCAACACTTTTCTTCCCCACTGAATGAAGCTGTCCCCTCCGTCAGCTGTTAAAGCCACCAATTACATAGATCCTGCTTGCAGCTCTCAAGACACCAATTTCCTAGATGTCAGCCAACTGGAAATTACATGATATGTTAAAAGGTTTCCAATTAGAAGGAAAAAGTAGCCCTGTAATCAAGTTATTTTTCTATCTTCATAACTAATACTCTCTTGTCCATCAAAAATATTCCCCTTGTACAGAGTTTTTCAATAATGTCTAGTTAAAAAGTTAACTGGAACAAGTCTGACATTATCTTCTTAAACAGTCTCTGCTTCCTTGCACTTTTTCAGTCTTTTTCTTTCAAATGCTGTGCATTAGGAGCTAAGTGTGTTTAAGGGGCTGGAGGAACAGATTTAGGGGGAAAGATTAAAAACAACTAAATATGTTAAGCTTGTCCAAACAATTTCTGAGGGGGGGGGCAGGGGGGAAATATGAGGACCTTTTGTCTGTGGAGTGTAAATTCCAAGGAGGGAGGGGGATTGTTTAGACTTGGAACAAAGGAGATGTAACATAGAGTAATGGGATAAAATTAAACAAAGGAAAATCCAACTTGAACAACAGGAATATATCTAACAGTGAGGTCTCTTAGATCATAGAATCTCCCATAGGATTTTATGGAAGTCCCCTTGAGTGATTTAAAACTAAACTAGTACAAGTACGTGGACATATATAACCACAATCTATGGTTCTTCTCATGGGGCAGCCATGCTATACTATATATATCTTGCATTATCGATGAGACAGGCAAGATGACCTGAATTCCGTGTAGCTTTGGAGTTTAGAATAGGAGAATAAAATATCAATTCAATAAAATGCTATTATTTTATTTGTATTATTGTTGTTTTTAGGTGCCCCACTCATGGACCAGAGCCACAATGAGCTAGACACTGTACAAACACAGACCAAAAAGACAGTCCCTGCCCAAATTGCTTATAATCTATGCAATGCATACTTTAATGCATGCCTTGTAATTTGATCAGTTTAATTACATCAGTGCACTAATTTGGATTAGCTGGCACCCCTTTTCAGACTGGACACAGCAAATGAAGAACCCATCACAAAATACCATAATTTGATTCTATCACACTGGTCAGTGTCCCCATCTTTTAAGCATTTCCCCAGGATTTTTGTGTATAAAACTGTGTGTGTGTGTGTGTATGTGTGTGATATAATGGATTTTGAGTCAGTTTTGATAAAAAATAAAATATCAAGGATTAGGTGCCAGTCTTGCAAGGGACTCCATTTAGTTGGTTCCTTGTGTCTGTCCACACAGAGCAGGTTGCAGGGTCTGGGCCTCAGACTGCAAAGGCACCAGCAGTGCCATACACCTACTGTTTTTGAGCATCTCCTTCTGTATGTCTGGTCCGCACTGGATATTTTTTCCCTTTAAACTCAGTTAAGTGCTGCCTTCTTTATTTTTTTCCAGAGAGGCTGATGCATAAAAGTTTCACTCTTTGCTTGCATTGCCTGAAATGAGGCCTCTTTTCAGAACAACCAAGAAGACTCGACTTTCCTGACATTTTTAACGACCATCAATCTTCTTCTTTGTCAAGGGGCTAAATGGTCTGAAAAATGTGCTGTTGGACAAGTTCCCCCCCTAGTTTATCATGGAAAGAAATCTGGCCTCTCCATTTTTCACTCATTGCCATTATTCTCCCAGTGGATACGTTCTAGTATATGAACATCTCACAATTTTGGCAACTGTTTAAACTTAAATTTAATGTATGGGAGTGCACTAATTATGCTTGCCTAAATGTTATAGTTGAGTCAACATTCATTGTCAAGTATCGGGGGTAGCCATGTTAGTCTGTATCCACAAAAACAATGAGGAGTCCGGTGGCACTTTAAAGACTAACAGATTTATTTGGGCATAAGCTTTCGTGGGTAAAAAACCCACTTCTTCGGGTTTTTTACCCACGAAAGCTTATGCGCAAATAAATCTGTTAGTCTTTAAGGTGCCACCGGACTCCTCATTATTCATTATCAAAAGACTTTCACCTGAAGAACTTGTTTAAAATCTGGTATAAAATTATTAGGAAACATGGGCCCAATCCTAAACGTATAGCAGTCTATGGGAGTCTTAACATTGACTTCAGGGTCTCTGGCTTAGGCTCTGAGTCAGATTTTCAACAGAGCTTTGTACCCAATATGCACCCAATCCAGCTACTTTATATAGATGCCTAAATAGCATCTTATAGGCTCCCATTTCAATTTTTAAAAAATGCTATATTTCAATTAAAATAGTTACTTATTGGCAGTTGAAAGACTGTATTATATATACTTTGTAAGATCTTCCTAACAACTTGGCTCAGGAAAATAAATGAAATATAAATAGCTGCCATGGCAATAAGCATAAGAGAAATGGATATAATAATAAAAACAAAACTTGTATCCACAATCTATGGTTCTTCTCATGGGGTAGCCATGCTATACTATATTCCCTAAGGCCTGGTCTACACTAGGCGTTTATGTCAAAGTTAGCGCCGTTACATCGAATTAACCCTGCACCCGTCCACACCACGAAGCTATTTAGTTCGACATAGAGGTCTCTTAAATTCGACTTCTGTACTCCTCCCCAACGAGGGGAGTAGCGCTAAATTCGACATGGCCATGTCGAATTAGGCTAGGTGTGGATGAAAATCGACGGTAATAGCTCCGGGAGCTATCCCACAGTGCACCACTCTGTTGACGCTCTGGACAGCAGTCCGAGCTCGGATGCTCTGACCAGCCACACAGGAAAAGCCCCGGGAAAATTTGAATTCCTTTTCCTGTCTGGGCAGTTTGAATCTCATTTCCTGTTTGGACATCGTGGCGAGCTCAGCAGCACTGGCAACGATGCAGAGCTCTCCAGCAGAGATGGCTGTGCAATCTCAGAATAGAAAGAGGGCCCCAGCATGGACTGATTGGGAAGTCTTGGATGTGATCGCTGTGTGGGGCGATGAGTCCGTGCTTTCCGAGCTGTGCTCCAAAAGATGGAATGCAAAGATCTACGAGAAGATCTCTAAAGCCATGGCAGAGAGAGGATATAGCCGGGATGCAATGCAGTGCCGCGTGAAAATCAAGGAGCTGAGACAAGGCTACCAGAAGACCAAAGAGGCAAACGGACGCTCCGGATCCCAGCCCCAGACATCCCGTTTCTACGAGGCACTGCATTCCATCCTAGGTGCGGCCGCCACCACTACCCCACCACTGACTGTGGACTCTGAGGATGGGATATTGTCCACGGCCAGTTCCTCGGACATGTTAGCGGACGGGGAAGATGAGGAAGGAGATGAGGAGGACGAGGCAGTCGACAGCGCTTACAACGCTGATTTCCCCGACAGCCAGGATCTCTTCATCACCCTTACAGAGATCCCCTACCAACCGTCCCCAGCCGTTAACCCGGACACAGAATCTGGGGAAGGATCAGCCAGTAAGTGTTTTAAACATCTAAACATTTATTTTTAACAGAACAGGAATATTAAGAATAACAACAATGGGTTTCTCATGATTAGTTTGCCCTAGGCGCTTAACGTTTCAGTCCTGGGCAATGCAACTATTGAAAAAAAATCTAACAATGTCCGGTTTAGCATGATTGTTCTGCCCAAGCCGCTCTACTGTTTAGTCCCTGCCAGTGCAGCTACAGTAAAATGCGGTCTATATGTCCGGGGATAGAGCAGAAATCCTCCTGGGACATCTTGAGGAAGCTCTCCTGGAGGTAATTGGAAAGCCTTTGCATCAGGTTCCTGGGGAGAGCGGCCTTATTGGGTCCTCCGTGGTATGAAACGTTTCCGCGCCAGGAGACAATCAAGTACTCCAGGATCATTGCCCTGCAGAGCATGGCGGCATACGGCCCTGGTCTTTGCATGCTTTCCCGAAGCATTCTTTCTTTATCAGTGTCTGAGATCCTCATCAGGGTGATGTCGCTCATGGTGACCTGCTTTGAATTAGGTAGGGGAATGTTAGTGTTGGGACTGCTTGCCCGTTCCTTAACAGAACTGTAACCGCCGGTTTGCAGCCACGCGGTGGAGGCGGGAGAGGGGCAGCATACAGGGATCTTTCCCTGGGACAGCCGCGAGGGGGTTGGACAGGGGCAGAGTTCCTGCTTGCCGGATTGCTGGCAGCAGGGACTGGCATTGCTTTCAATGTGAAAGGAGGCCAGTGCTACTATTAAAGTTTTAAGCAGCCACAAGTCTACGGCTTACCATGTCTGCCTGCAACAGAAATTCCGGTGTCCTGCCACCGCTTCTCAGATCTGCAGTGCAAGACCCCAGGCACTGAATGCGAAGGCCGAGAATTCGACCTTGTCCTGAGTGCGGATGTGATAGGTGCTGTGCATGGTCTTGTTCACAGAGAAAGACTATGTTCTTTGTTCACAACTACATTTATCTTTCTGAGGAATTCACTCCCTTTTTCCCATTCCCACAGCCACAGCTGCGACTGTCTCACAACCTACCCTGGCATCACACTCCCAGAGGCTAGCGCAGATTAGGCATAGGAAGAAGAGGACACGGGAGGACATGGTCTTGGAACTTATGGGCTGCTCCCGAGCCCAGGCAGCACAGCAGACCCAGTGGAGGGAGGACTTGTCCCAAATGCACCGATCACACATGGAACGGGAGGAGAGGTGGCGGCAGGAAGATCAGCAGGCGACTCAAACGCTGCTTGGACTAATGAGGGAGCAAACAGACACGCTCCGGCGCCTTGTGGATGTTCTGCAGGAACGGAGACAGGAGGACAGAGCCCCGCTGCAGTCTATCTGTAACCGCCCTCCCCCGCCACCAAGTCCCATACCCCCCTCACCCAAAGTCTAAAGAAGGAGGGGCGGCAGAGTCTGTGCAAACTCTCACTCCACCCCTGCAGACTGCTCTAGTAGTAGAAGGCTCTCATTCCCCAAAATTTGACAAGTCCTTTCCTTCCCGCCTCACACAAGCCCCCGTCCAAGTTTCACCCCCCAGTTTCATGTGTAGTTGCTAATAAAAAATACGTTTCTGTTAATTACTGTTTCCATCATGTTCTTTTGGAGGAGAGTCTGTCTGAAGGGGGGAAAGGGGGTTGGTAATTGGACAGGACAGTCACCTTTAGCAGGGTACATAGGCGGGGGCAGGTCCAGCAGCAGGGCACATACACAGTGCAGTCACTAGTTACCCTGGTCAGTCTGGGAGGTGGTTTTCATGTTCTGTGGTGTGGGGGGGTTGCTCTGTGACTTTGTGGCGGGGGAGGGCAGTTACAGATCTTATGCAGCGGTCCTTATCCAGGATCACAGAGCCACGCAGCAGGGGATCTGTAACCGTCCTCCCCCTGCCACAAAGTGACATAGCCCCCACATACACACAGTCCCGATCAGGAGGGGTGGCAGGCTCCGTTGAAACAACCAGTCCACCACTGCGGAGCCTGTCATTCCTGGAGTTTAGAAGCGTCATTTGCATCACTACACTACACCCGCTCCCCACCACAGTCTGCGTCCCAGGTTTAAAACATTCCCGCGAAAACAGTAATAAAGAAAACGGTGTTCATTAACAAAGTAGAAGTGATTTTATTTTTAAACGTGTGTTGGAAGGGGGTATGTAACTGGAGAGGATAGTCAACATTAACTGGGTGAAGAAACGGGGGCAGGTTAAGCTTCTCTGTACACAAACTTAAAAGTCACAGGTTACCCTGCTCACTCAGGAACCTAGCTTTCAAAGCCTCCCGGATGCACAGCGCATCCCGCTGGGCTCTTCTAATCACCCGGCTGTCTGGCTGGGCGTAATCAGAAGCCAGGCTATTTGCCTCAACCTCCCACCCCGCCATAAAGGTGTCCCCCTTGCTCTCACAGAGATTGTGGAGCACACAGCAAGCTGCTATAACAATGGGGATATTGGTTTCACTGAGATCACAGCGAGTCAGTAAGCTTCTCCATCTCCCCTTGAGACGGCCAAAAGCACATTCCACCACCATTCTGCACTTGCTCAGCCGGTAGTTGAAGAGTTCTTTTTCAGTGTCCAGGGCGCCAGTATAGGGCTTCATGAGCCAGGGCATTAGCGGGTAGGCTGGGTCCCCGAGGATGACTATAGGCATCTCCACATCCCCAACAGTTATTTTCTGGTCCGGGAAGTAAGTACCTTCCTGCAGCCGTCTAAACAGACCAGAGTTCCTGAAAACACGAGCGTCATGAACCTTGCCTGGCCATCCGACGTAGATGTTGGTAAAACGTCCCCTTTGGTCCACCAGTGCTTGCAGCACCATGGAAAAGTAGCCCTTTTGATTAATGTACTGGCTGGCCTGGTGGTCCGGTGCCAGGATAGGGATGTGAGTTCCATCTATGGCCCCACCGCAGTTTGGGAATCCCATCGCTGCGAAGCCATCTATGATCACCTCCACGTTTCCCAGGGTCACTACCTTTGACAGCAGTACATCAACGATTGCCTTGGCTACTTGCATCACAACAATCCCCACGGTAGATTTGCCCATGCCAAAGTGGTTCGCGACTGACCGGTAGCTGTCTGGCGTTGCAAGCTTCCAGAGGGCTATGGCCACTCGCTTCTGGACAGTCAGGGCTGTTCGCATCCGGGTGTCATTGCGCTTCACGGCAGGGGACAGCAACTCACAAAGTTCAAGGAAAGTCCCCTTCCGCATGCGAAAGTTTCGCAGCCACTGGGATTCATCCCAGACCTGCAGCACTATGCGGTCCCACCAGTCCGTGCTTGTTTCCCGGGCCCAGAATCACCGTTCCACAACATCCACATGACCCATTGCCACCGTGATGTCCTCGGCGCTGGGTCCCGTGCTTTCTGACAGGTCTGCGCTACTCTCAGACTTCAGGCCCTCACCGCGGTGCCGTAGCCTCCTCGCCTGATTTATCTGCATCTGCCTCTGGGAAAGGTGGATGATAAGCTGCGAGGCGTTGACAACGGCCACAACTGCAGCGATGGTCGCAGCGGGCTCCATGCTCGCAGTGCTGTGGCGTCCGCACTGTCACTGACTAGAAAAGTGCGCGAACTGATTTCCCGCCGGCGCTTTCAGGGAGGGAGGGCGGGAGTGATGGACGGATGACAACAGTTACCCAAAAGCACCCTCAACACATTTTTTTACCCAGAAGGCATTGGCGGCTCGACCCAGAATTCCAATGGGCAGCGGGGACTGCGGGAACTGTGGGATAGCTGCCCACAGTGCACCGCTTCCAATGTCGACGCTTTCCCCGTTAGTGTGGACTCACAAAGTCGAATTACTGTCCTTAGTGTGGACACACACGGTCGACTTTGCAATATCGATTCCAAAAATTCGATTTAAGTAAAATCGAACTACTCTCGTAGTGTAGACATACCCTAAGCAGTCAAAATGCCAAAACCACAATTCTGGATTGCTCCAAGACTGGGAGTCTGTTCTCTGATTTCATGTACAATAAGAAGAATAGAATAAAACACATTCTAATCTCTACCCCAAACTGACTATCTTTATTCAAGCTAACTTTTGTTTTTTTTGAAAAGTGAATTTTGGACCCCTATTGAAGTCAAGCCTAGAGAGCAGTGAAATCTAGGAAGGAACCATAACTCATCTACAACTTGAGTAGTACAAAACTTTACATAATTGATAGAAATTGATATCCCAAAAGTGGCTGGTACAAAAAGTCGGGCTATAGTTTTCTGTATAAGTACTTCAGTCATTTTGTATGGACACCAATATGTATATAAAGTTATCGATATTCTTCTATTTTGTTACCTATCTCATCTGGGGTGGGGTGGGGTGGGATATAGCTTATGTTTGTACAGCACTTTGAAAGCCTCACAGTATATCTACACTTAATCGCTTCAGTGGCACAACTGCGCAGTGTGGACACTACCTATGACAACAAACAAGAGGGTTTCTCCCATTGGCATAGGCAATCCACCTCCCTGAGAGCCAGTAGCTAGGTTGACAGAAGAATTCTTCGATTGGCCTAGCATTGTCTACACCAGGGTTGTATAGGTTGGTATAGCTATGTCTCTCAAGGGTGTGGATTTTTTCACAGACCTGGGACACATAGCTATACTGATGTAAATTCCTGGTGTGGACCAGTTGAAAAGCATTCTATAAATTAAAGGTGCTACCAGTGTGTCATGGCACAATGACAGTTTTAGCCATCTTTATAATAAAGCAATCAATTTATACTCTGAGCTGTCCATATACTGAAAAAACTGGCCATGACGTAAGTTGTGAGTTGCTGTTAGGCTCTAGGGGATCACTCATGCCATTTTGGAGCATTGCGGCAGGTATGGAGTTGCACTGTCCCAAGGGGCTGCTATCCGGTGTGCAAGATCCTTCATCAATAATAGGTGTAGCTACTTCCAGTGACACAGCTGGATTGCTCTTTGAGCTGGTTTGGAGCGAGATGGAAACATGTCCTGCCTTCTCTTCTCTTTCCCCATGCCCTAGTGAGTAATGTGGACCTTGAGGGATGTCCCTCAGCACAGGGACAATTGGGATAAGTTGCAAGGGCTAGGGACAGTCTGGCCCTTAATCTTAAAATTTGAAAGTTTGTGGTTGACAACAAGTTATAAGGCTGGCTTAAAAATCCCACGATTTTAAAGAATAGTAAACTTGAATATTTTTTCCTTCTGTTTATGGAGTATTTAGGGTTCAAGTGTTCAACCTAAGAACTTTTTTTTTTTAAATAGCCTGACTTCAGAAGCTAGAATTTGAAGAAAAACACCAAATTTTGAGAGACTTGTGACAAAATTGCAGGAGTTGGCAAAACTGCCTCATTTCTCCTTTAGATATTCACATAGCTTTTGGAAAATAAACCAACTAAATTAGCATTAAAATTAAACATTACAGTTTAGCTGGAGCCTAGTGTATAATAGGTGATGTGCCTGTACAATATAGCTTTTTTCTTTTTTGGTCAAGTTACTGCCTTAATCCTAATTGGTGAGAGAGATGCTCCTAGATTAAGAATAGTGGCAGCAAGGTCAATATTCATCACTGGCCAGGCTGGACCTCTCTCAGAGGTGAAGTTTGGACCTGAGCTTTACTGTATGGTCTCAGTGGATAGGATGCTTACAGAGCTATGCAGTACACCTATGAATGGGAGACTGGCCTGCTGAGCTGAGGGGGCAGCCAGTGGCTGCCACAGGATACAGGCTTGGAGGAAGAATGAACAACTCTGTGTAGAAACTGTCTTCCCCATCTGCACCACTGGCATCAATGGCAAAGAAGCATGATGCCACTCCTGCAGAACTTAAGACTTTCATAGAAGTAGTGAGGAGGAAGAGTATGAGGCTGGCTGTGAGAGCAGGAGAGCAAATACAGCCAGTGGCAGAAGGACAATATTTGTGGGTCAGAAGGAGGTGATTGCTAAGTCCTGATGGTTCATGGAGTTGCCTGGTCCATGCAACACTTTCCCCTGAACCTTGGATGACATAAATGTACTCCTCTTTCTCTCCCCCCCGTCCAACATAGCAGCAAATATTAATTCCCTTTTTCTCTTTACATTCACCTCAATGAGGTCTGAACTTCTGAAATCAGGACCCAGTCACCTCAATGAGATGTTAACTTCTTAGGTATAGCTTAGAAACTGCTCCAGGCATGAACCCTTTCTCCAACCACTGCTTCAGTAAAAACAACAACAAAAATTACATGTGCACCAAAAAAAACCCTGCATGGTGAGTCAGAGGTGGGGCAGTTCTGCACGACACATGCTATTTATAAATCTGGCCATTTCTGGCTACCTTGTCCCCTTTTTGTCTTCAACATCCTGCAACGGCGAATTGTTTTTTTTAAAAAGTCTAAGCTCAGGGTACTTAGAATTTTTGACAAGGGCAAAAATATTCTCTATCAATCCTTTTAAGTGTAGGTGAACCACAGATTTAGATATGTCTATTCCAATGGTTCTCAAACTTCATTGCACTGCGAAAAAATTACTACACGACACCAGGATGGGGGACCGAAACCTGAGTCCACCTGATTCCCACTGCCTTGGGTGGGGGAGCCAAAGCCAAAGCTCGAGCCCCACTGCTCTGCATGGGGTAGGGGTCAAAGCCGAAGCCCAAGAGCGTCAGCCCCAGCCAGGGGACCTGTAACCTGAGTCCCGCCGCCCAGGTCTGAATCCCTCAGGCTTCAGCTTCAGTCCCAGCAAATCTAAGCCAGGCCTGGCAACCCCATTAAAATGTCCCGACCCACAGTTTGAGAACTGCTGGTCTATTCATAAAGTACTCATTTTCTCTATTAGTATTTCCCAAACTTTACTCCACTTATAGCCACTGTGTAGCAACTGCTATGTGGGCTGCTAAAAGGAGAAATTTAAGTGAGTCTTTTTGGCAAGGTTGCTCTCCCCATCTAACAGTGACAATGTTAGGTTGAGCAATAAATGTTCACTGTTAGTAAATAAACACTACTCAGCTACTCCTCTCCAGAGAAATTGGAATTTAGGTGATTACATCAAATATGAATAAGAGTACAACTGCAGCTGCCTCCTTTCTAACATGTATCATTGGATCTGTCCTTTTTAAACAATCTGCTTGGGGTAAGAAATTATGTCTCTAAAATCAAAGGGGTAGCCGTGTTAGTCTGAATCTATAAAAAGCAACAGAGGGTCCTTTGGCACCTTTAAGACTAACAGAAGTTTTGGGAGCATAAGCTTTCGTGGGTAAGAACCTCACTTCTTCAGATGCAAGAGAAGAAGTGAGGTTCTTACCCACGAAAGCTTATGCTCCCAATACTTCTGTTAGTCTTAAAGGTGCCACAGGACCCTCTGTTGCTTGTCTCTAAAATGTAGCCCTATGTTATAAAATGCAAAGTATGTATCTTAAATACTTACATGCCCCACATTACTATCTGAATGTCTCACAATCTTTAATGTATTTATTCTCACGACACCTGCATGAGGTAAGGAAGTACTATTATTCTCATGTTACAGATGAGAAACTGAAGCACAGAGTGACTAAAGGACTTGCCCCAGGCAGGGCCGGCTCTAATTTTTTTGTTGACCCAAGCAAAAAAAAAGAGTGCCGCCCCGCCGTAACACCCCCCCCAAGCGCTGCTGCCCCGCTGAAACACCCCCCCAAGCACCGCGCCACCCCACCCCACCAAAACACCCCCCGTCGCTGCCCCGCCCCGCCGAAACACCCCCCCGAGCGCTGCTGTGCCGCTGAAACACCCCCCCCGAGCGCCACGCCACCAAACCCACCCCCCCCAGCGCCACACCACTGAAACACTCCCCGGAGCGTCGCACTGCCAAAACACGCCCCCCCAAGCACCGCACCGCTGAAACACCCCCCTCCCCGAGCGCCGTGCCACTGAAAAAAAACCCCTGAGTGCCGCGCCACCAAAACACCCCCCACAGCGCCGCGCTGCTGAAACACCCCCCCCCCGTGTGCCGCCCCGCCGAAACACCCCCCCCACGCACCGCCCACTGAAACATCCCCCGAGCGCCGCGCTGCCAAAACCCCCCCCCAGTGCTGTGCCGCCGAAACTCCCCCCCCCCCCGAGCACCACGCCATGCTTCGAAACAAAAACACCCCCCCCCCCGAGCGCCGCCCGGCCGAAACAAAAACAACAACAACAAAAAACCTTGAGCGCCGCCCCGTCAAACCAAAAAATCCCCCAACCCCCCCGCCAGCGCCATGCCACGCTGCCGAAACACAAACAACCCACCCCCCCCCGAGCGCCGCCCGGCCGAAACAAAAACAACAACAACAAAAAACCTTGAGCACCCCCTGCTACGCCAAGATTGGCTGCCCCTTACAAGGTGCCGCCCCAAGCACGTGCTTGGTCAGCTGGTGCCTGGAGCAGCCCTGGCCCCAGGTCACAGAGGAAGTCCATAGTGGAGCGGGAACTAGGTTCCCCAAGTCCTAGGCTAGTGCCCTAACCATTGGACTATTCTTCGTCTCTTCTAAATCACATACTTGTCATTAGTATGGATCTCTCTCTCCTACGAGTCCCAAAAAGTCTTTTAGAGAGGGAGTGGGTAAATGGTAGAATTGAACATATTCCATCATATTTTTAGGCTGGGTATTTTCAAAATCACTTAGTGCTGCCTTTATTCTGCTCCCATTGAACTCAATGGTATCTCTCACGTTGACTTCAATGGGAGCAGAGAGAGGTCAGTGTGGAGTGCTTTAGAAAATCCCACCCTGATTGTCTATATTAAATTGTCTGTTATAGTTTTGGAAAATAAATTCTAAATCAATGATACTTCGCATGTACATTGTGCTTTTCATCCATAGATCTAAAAGCGCTTTATAAGGCACACAAGAATTTTATCCCCTTTGTACAAATGGGAGGAAAATGAGAGATTAAATCCCACTGTTATACAGCTTGATAACAGTGAAACTAGGGATAGAACTCTCCTGACGGTCAGTTCCCTAGCATCTCCATTGGACCCTATTGCCTCCTTGTTATAATGTGCTTGCATTATTTTGTGCCCATGGAGATCATAATACTTGCTCTGGGGGCTTTTCTAAAGAGCAGGATAAAAGAAAAAGAGGATCAGAGTCCATGGGAAAGGTGAAAAAGGAGATGAAACTGCCACTGTTGTAGTGACTGACCCAAAAGCTGCTGGTCTTTACAAAGTTTGGATATGTCTTTCATCCAGTTCCAGCTTTCAGGGTGGTGATCTGTTCTACTATTTCTGATCCTTTTCTCTCTCTGCTGGAACTGAAACTATACCAGAAAGGGAGTTTAAACACATGATGGGAGGTATCTGAATTTATAGCAGATTATGGTTTCGTTGCCTTTCTTTACTTTGTTCTTTTTCTTTTCTAATGGTTCCAAAGTTAACTTTATAGCTGGCATAACTTGCAAACATTGGCTCACTTACTAATCACTGGAATTGCATTTCTGGTGAATGGTTATATATAAAACTTTGCATCTTCAGTACTTTGTGCATTAAAGAGCACTTTATTTGCCTGAACGGAGACAATTTGCAGGATTTAGTGTTGCAGGCACTATGAAAGCCTGTGTCAGCTTTGGAAAGATGCCTGACATATTCTTGTGTTCTATGTCACTACAAACTAGATCTGAACAAATAATTCACAACTAATAATCTATTTTTCATAAATAGCCAGTTGTTTGTGAAATATCCATGACTCGATTGCAAATTGCATGAATTTACTTTTTTAGACTTTATTGGACAAATATTTTTTTCGGACTAGATAGTTGTGTACGAAAATTGTTTGCCTAATTGACCATTTGCATATGCACATAACGTAACTTTTGGATATGAATTTTTATATTTTCAATTGTATGTGTGCAAATTAAAATGTCAGACCCAAAATAAGAACAGCATGCAGGGAAAATCTTTATAATAAAAGAATACCACAGTCTTTTCTTTTATAATTTAAGAACTTATTTGTTTTAAAATATCCAAATTCTAATAATATTACATCATCTCATGGGATGAAGAGAATCCCACTTGTGTTTTTATGAGCCCAGTTCAATTATTTAGCTTCTGCAGCAGAGGGAAACCAGGTGTGCTGGACATTTTTGGTTGAATGGCCCCTGGTTAACAATTTACTTGTTCTGCTGCCTGCAGGGTTGAATAAACTGGACCAGATAAGGTACTAGAATCTTCACCTAGTCATAATTGTCCAAATGCAACCTTTCGATGCGCTGCTTCCACTAATGCACATTATTGTGTGAATTGGCAGGTATCACAATGGAGGCTGGGTTGATGACAAAATGCAGCCCCAGTTCAGATTTAGAGCAATCTCCTATTAATTACAACAATGATCACATCTGGCATGTTTTTGTAGCGTCATGCATCCAGATCAGGCAGATTACATGCAGTATACACCTTAAGTATATTTTAGAACTTCTGGTATTCAGTGA
Organism: Chrysemys picta bellii; assembly: GCF_011386835.1. Taxonomy (NCBI): domain Eukaryota; kingdom Metazoa; phylum Chordata; order Testudines; family Emydidae; genus Chrysemys; species Chrysemys picta. The sequence continues at coordinate 32,906,832 of NC_088795.1, read as the reverse complement.
CAGACCACAGAACAATAGTGCCAGTTAAAAACAATAACAACCCATCAAAATAAAGACATAGCAATAGATTAACTCCAACATTATTTCATTGCACTTTTGCAGCTGTTAGTTTGATCTGCTGCACTTTCTCCAGCAAGAACTTTCTTATAAGTATGCCCCTTCAAGACTTAATAAGGAATGACACCTTATTTATTTAGAACATGTATAATAACCTGTTAGAGAGACAAGGTGGGTGGGTGAGGTAATATATCTTTTATTGGACCAACTTCAGTTGGTGAGAGAGAGAGCAGCTTTTGAGTCTCTTTGAATAAAATATATTATCTCACCCACCTTGTTTCTGTAATATCCTGGGACCAAAATGGATACAACAACACTGCATATGATAATCTATATTTTTATCTTTCCATGTTATATTAATTTAAAAAATCTGTACAAATATACATCACAAACAAATAGGCAATTGCTACAGGGTAAAGAGCGAACAAGCAAATGTGGACGCATCATGGAGTACAGAAAAAGTCAGACACATTTGTCTGATCTCTTCCTTCTTTTTCTCTCATGGGACTCAAATATTATTACTTACAATTCTCCTTTGTTCTATTTGGTTATTGCAAGAATAATTGTTCAGCAATATATATAAACTGGGCGTTGTTTATCTCATAAAGGGCTGGGTTGTTTGTCATTACTCCTGGAAGACTGTTGAATGTATAGCGGGTTCCTTAGTGCCTCATGGATCTTGGACTACTCCTGTGAATAGGTTCCAGATGCCCAAGTATTCTGTGCTAGAGCTGTTCCTTTGGGGCAAAACCTTCCATGTGCTAGTCTTGGCGCAAGGAGCTTTGCAGGGGAGGAAGGCTGTGAAATGGCATCAGAATCACTGGTTTCTGTCTGTTTTACTCCACATGTTGCAGTGTGCTGAGTGGAACTGGAGAAAGAGGGTCAGGCGCCCAAAGGGGGACCCAGTGGTGTGGTTGTGACATCAGGGGCTTAGGAGTGCAAGCTGGAGCATACTGCTACCAGTCAAACACAGACTTCTCAGCATAAACACTGGACTTTCTATATGCTCGGTAAAGATCTCTTTAATGAAACGGGTATTTCCAGGGTACCCATCATAGTACTAGAGCACCTCTGGGTGTGCTTCCTGGCTAGGCAGAGGCACATATTCAGTAGATTCCTACAGTGATGTGTCCTCTGGCCTCCTGATTGGTCCCTCTCCAAAATCTCAGTGGTCATGCACAATGAACCATCCAGGAGCTCAGCTCCACTCTGTGCAGGGAGCACCCATATCCTGCCCTTAGCTCTGTGATATTGAACCTCAATAGTTCCACTAAGACAGAGTGTAGGGTGAGATTTCCCCCTTTATGCCTGAGATTTTCCATTGAAAGGCTCTCCCACACCTTTGAAAGCATTTTATGTTAGGCACATATAGTACATAGCATTCCACTCAGCATCTATTATGTTTGTTACTAAAAACCATATGCCCTCCTCAGTTTCAAATTCTGGTTTCAGTTATGTTAGTGTAAACTCAGGGAATTTCATCAACATCAATGGAATTAGTCTGGATTTACATCTGTCTAACTCAGTGCAAAGTTTGCTCCCAAATCTCCAGGTTTGGAGGCTGAGAAGAAATGCATGATTCATGGACTGGAGGACTTTGGAAACTGGAAAATTTAAGAACAAGACACAGGTTATAAAAGAAAAATGAGATGACCCATAAAATGCTGATAATTTGAACAATATGAGCTGTGTTGCCTTGGTTTGCATAAGGGAATTCATAGTTGATATTTCGTGAGCTAGCTGGAATTGTTCTACCTGTATAATGTTGTTTTCACTTTCTGCTATTTTCTAGTTATTGAAATTAACCTTTAAGATGTGGTATTCCATATGGACATTTGCCTTTGTGGTGTTCAGTGATCATTCAGAGCTTAAGGAGATCTGTTTCATTCAGGGTCCATATTCTTACTGTCTGTGTATAACAACAAGAGCTTCACAGTGTCCCACCCAGACTCTGTCTGGAAAGCATCCCCTAAAGGCACAGTCCCCAATACCATATCTTCCTTTCCAAGTCAAAACTTAATAAGTAATAAAAAACCAACATCAGTATAACATGTAATTATTGTCAACAACTGAGGTGTGGTCAGTCATGGCTAGTGGTCAGAGCCAAGGGTCAAAGCCAGAGTCAGAAACTAAGCTGGGCTGGAGCAAAGCTGTGGACAAGGCAGGCATAGGAGCAATCACAGTTGTGGGCTAAACACTGAGCAACAATGACCTGGTGGCTGCTTAAGAGCACATCTGCCAGTTCCCCACAGCCAATCAGATGATTCTGCTGTAGCTCACATGTGTTCATTAGTCTACTTGAGCTAGCTAGTCCCAGACTCAGCTGCAGTCCTCCATTCCTGACAATTACCAATATGTATAAACAACCCAATAACTAAACTTGCAAACAATTTTCAATTAGTCTTTGAGGTGACCTGCTCTCATTTGGACCAGCAGGGATCCCCTAGATCAACACTGTTGTCACCAGGAGGCGGTGTTCTGGTTGTTTCATGATCTGGGGACCTGTTATTTCAAGCTGTTGTGGTTATTGCCTACCCAAGACCCTCCTGGGCAAAACAGCAGACTCGGTGCTTCTTATCTTCCTCCCTTCTGTGTTTTGGTGTCACCTATTCCTCGGTAGTGTGTCTGTCTGTGGTGACAACTTTTTGTGACACCACTGCTGTTTCTCATCATAGAAACACACAGCGCCATTTTCTTGAAGTGGGGGCAGCTCTCAGTACTCCAAATCATATTGAATGTTTTTTTTTTGCTGTGTCTGTCTCTTTACACATGCGCAAGTCCCCAGCAACCTCAGTTTCTAACAGGCAATTTTGTGTTCAGTTTTCTGTTGAACAAAATGTCAGCACGCAAAAACACATACTTCATTGGTGCCATTTTGTAATTTAACAGTGCTAAATATAGATCAAAGTCTGACTCAACAGTCTTTTTCAGTACAAGCTTTCTTATTTTGACACTGTTTTCCACCAACATGTTGGATAATGGAGACAAGTGGTTACATGTCTAGACCTGTACTTCAGTGCAAACTGCTTAACCTCATGCCAACTACACTGTAGCCCATTGTCAGATATTTTTTTGTCAAGTATACCATGTCTAGCAAAAATAGATTTGATATGCACAATTACTTGGTTTGCTGTAGTATCTTCTAGTAAGGCTGTCTCAGAGAAGTGAGAATAATAGTTTAAGGCAAGTATTTCCCCCCCCCCCCTGCAAGCGCAAACAAATCTACACCTTCTTTGTTCCAGGGGGCCAGTTTTTCCTGTGCCATGAAACAGGCTCTTTTGTGTGACTTGTTCTGTATTTTTGGCAAATGCAACAAGCCTTGACAGTTTCCTTAATGTTACTGTTCATTTGATGCCAGCATAAAATGTCTGTTTCTCTTCGATTTTTTTAAATCTGTAAATGATCTTCATATTTCCTTTTAAAGATATTTTTATGTAATACTTTAGGAATCACCATCCTGGTGCCTCTAAGCAAATCCCACCGACAACTGAGAGCTCCTGCTCAAAGTGAGGTGGGGCTGCAAATATGCTGTTCAAGCCACCCTGTGCTAATAACCTTGAATACTTTCTGCAGAGTTTTATCTGAGCAGTTGTTCTAGAGTTCACAGGCCATATTTTATGAGACCAGACAAGGTTTTTGGGGGAGGTTTGTTTTTGATTGGCATGTACAAAATTTAAGTCTGGACTTTGCTCCACTGCATTTTTGTCAAATGATCTATAGAGTGTATCTGAAACTCCAAATCTTTGGCTATATCACTTGATTCATTTAGATTTATATAAAGAGTTTGTGTGTGTCAACAATATCTCTAATTATCCAAGCTGGGGCTTCATTCTTAGGGCTAACAACGGAATGGAGAAAGCAGCCTGCTAAAAGGGTAAATCCTCAGATTTAAATCCATTCATGTGTGTATTTTTTATACATTGTAGTTTCTCATATATGTGTATAGAAGATACATGTGTACTATTTGCTAAACTATGTATATAAGTTTACTATTTAAATATTTAAATATTTAGGCTTTGATCTACCATTGTGTTCTTCCAATTTTACCCAGCATAATTCCACTGAAATGGAGTGGCGTGGAAGTGGTGAATCAGGCCCTTACTGTGTTCTATTAAGGAAAAATAATGCCAGAAATGGGGACCTAAGTGGTGCAGCCAATTAGACAGAGGGAGAGAAAGAAATAGACACTGTCTATAGTACTGCAGTATTTACAATGCACCCATCGCAAAAGTGTTTGGATGCTAAAGTTTGTCATATGCAGATCCACTATATTCTCCTTTCACCCGTGTGAAAGTGGAGTTCCAATTCCATCATATGTCAAAGAGAATTTGGTCTCCAATTTTTCTTGTCACCAAATTGGTGTAAAATATGGCACAATAGCTACTCCATACAAGAGAGGACCAGGACTAAAATATTAAGGGTGCAGGAGGGCAGGAAGGAATTAGCAGAGCTGGAAATGCCAATTTGAGAACATGGACCTGTCAGGTATTGCCTACCCAGGCAATCATTTGCAGAGTATACCAGAGTTGGGTCATGGACAGCAATACATTTCCTTAGCTATTTTAGAATAATCTGCAGAGAAATAGCACAATGAATTGAAAACAGATGGACAGAAAGATGTATTTGGCCATTGAATATTCTGTGTAACCAAGTTAAGTCAGATGTCTGACACTGTGACATTTTTGTCTCAGTAGGAAAGGAAAAGAACACCTGGAAACTGAGTGATTGGTGGTGGAGTTAATATTTTGATAGTTATGACACAATTTTATTCATTTTTTGTTTCCTTTTAATAAGTTTTTCATTTGCAAATTAGATTGTTGGAAAAATCAACCAAAATGTGATTTTGGATAGGAGCTTAAGCTTGGAGGACAAAGTGTTTGCTATTCCATCAAATCTTAGCCATTTTATCTGAACACCATTGGATAGGCTATATAATCTCTTGTGTTTTCTAGTGGGGATGTCAGCATTATTTTCTCAATATGTAAAGCAAGGAAACAGCCAGGGCTGCATTAAATAGTGAATATAGAGCACTCAACTAGTTGAAAAGGCAACAAGGAGACAATCCTTTTTGAAATGGTAGATATGAGAATGTAAATACAGTAAACAAGCCATCTAAGTGTAAATTTCTTAGTTAATGGAAATGTGCATCACATGCCCCTAATTAGGGCCTGATCTTGTACCTCCCCACAGGTGCTACCATCCTTTCCTCCCTCAGGACCTAGCAAATGGTGCTCAGCATCTTGCAGCTTAGAACCCTCAGGCTGCAGGATTTTTCTGTAATGTCACATGGCATAAGGAGACTAATTAGGCCAAGATTTTCAGAAGTGATTGGTGACTTTGGGTGCCTCTGTTTTTGGATGGCCAAACAGAGACACCTTCTATGGGTTTGATTTTGAGAGAGTGCTCAGCACTTGCCCTCTGACAATCAGGTGCCCCTAACATATCTCAAGGTATGGCCCTCCAAGTCATTATTCACCTTTGCAAATCTTGGCTTCAAACTTTGTCTATTCAAGAGACTTGGACCATCAGTAAGCAAACTGGTGGGTCACCTCCACTGTAAGCACGATGCAGGGTGTCTACATTAGCCATGCTACAGGGGTGTGCCATTAGGAAAGAATAATCCTAATATGTTCATCACTAGGTAATTATTGGTTTCAGTAGATATTATATGGAGTGTTTTATTTGGAACAAAGAATCCTGAGACAAATTAGACTAATAACTGACTTTAAAAAGAGAGGTTAATTCAGTTGAAGCTGTATCAGCAAACTGAGGCTAGCTCCACTTGTGAGCAATTCCAGAGACATTTTACCCAGTCAAGTTCCCTAGCAAGATAAATTAACTCCTCAGAACAAAGTTTCATTGGTTAGTGATACCCTGAGGACTTCTGGCTTTTCCACATTAACTCTTGATAGGTGCCATGTACACCATAGGCCAGTTTCCCACACTCCTTACACATGTAAACTTCACACTAAAGTCAGTGGGAGATTTGTTTGAGTAAGTCATACAGGATGACTTACCCACATGGATAGTATTTGAATGTTTTGCAAACTAAAAGATCAAATTCTTTCTTTGGACAGGTTCATGCAACTCCCAATGGATATTATGTGTACTGATTTTGAGAAATAGCTTGAAACTAACTAAACTATGCTGGTTAAGTGACATTACTTTTTTGTGCCATCCAGTGATCAGTTGGATAGTATTATATCAACATGTCTGATACAGATCAGGTATGTCCTTCTTCCTTGCTTCAGTAGATGCTTCATACTGCTTCTTCTCCCTGTTAGATAATGTAAAGAATGGAGAAAAAAAGGTTAATCTTGGAGATTAACAATCACAGATATAGTATTTGTTTTTTTTCATTGGACACTCGTGAGATTCACACATTTGATTTTTATGGGCTGATGATATTTGTGCAAAGCCAATGCATTTTTAGGTTGTTTTGGAATTTGTAGCATGGTGTCAGAGCCACAGCATAAAAAACTGGCAGGCAATCCTATTTCAAGATAGAATGTTTGTTACAGAATGTTCAGAACTATTAGAGATAGGACTGAATCTAAACCTCATATACAAACACCCCTGAACTCTGAAGGAATTCAAATCTGGCTACAGCCTTTGCAGCTTGGGCCGACCTCTAGTCCACAAAAATGGGTGTCTAAAGTTAGAATTCAAAGTTCATAGTTAGACTTTAAAATAAATGTTCTGGTTTTCAACAGTGCTGAGCACCCAACAACTAGCACTGACTTCAAATGGAGCTGCTGGTTTCTTAGTACCTCTTAAAATCTGAGACACTACAGGTGGAGAAAAACAAAGAAACCCTGTCTTCCCTCTTGTAACAGAATTTGGCATAATGAGTAGCAGCAAGAGTTTACCACAAGCCATTTTGCATCCTTATATGTTCCACCTAGAAAAGGGTGCAAGCTGGAGTTTATCATCTTGAAAACTCCCATAATTCTGGTGATCTGGATAATGAGGAGCCCAGAGTGAAACAACCTATAGCTGTTTTGTGTTTTTTGTAGAAAAACACCAGGTCTTGCCTATTCATAGTTTTGGGACAAAATTAACCTTTCATGTGAATGACTCCCCAGAGGTTTCAGATAAAATGGAATCCAGATCTGAACCTCATCAGGTTTTGTAAAACCTAAGCCCAATGGATTAGATTTTACAAAACCAAATATATCCGCCTCAGCCCATTTCTAGTTCCTGAGTTTTCCAACCCAGACTGTCTTGTCATTTTACTTGTTTATTGTGTAAAATATCTTGTTTTTGTTTCATATGATTAATTATACATAGAGGAAATAACAGTCCTTACTTTCAACATGGGCAGAGCCATGACTCACCAGTGTGGCACCTCCTGCTGGTCATCCTGGGAATTAGCTCTTCCAGCCCAGAGCACGCTCTGCAGGCCAGTGTCTCACCTGCTACTGGCCCCTGTGTCCCTCCCAGACCCCGGTGCCCTTTCTCTCAGGGTTCTGCCCTTTGCAGTACCCCCACAGTCTCTGGGTCTCCCCACCCAGGGGAGCCCCCAATCCTTTATCCTCACCTTGCCTCAGTGGCTACTGCCAGTCATCATCTAGCCCCCGCACCCTGGGGCAGACTACAGTCTAAACCACTCATCAGAAGGGGGTTGGACCAGCTGCCTCTGCCTGTCTCTGGGCTGCCCCTCTGCAGCCCTAGTACCCTTGTGGGCCCTTAACTCAGCCTGGGGCTTAGCTAGGCTGGAGCTCCCCAGCTCCCTCTGCCCTTCCCCAGCACTGCGCCACCCTAGATACCCTTCTCTACTTCCCAGGCAGCCAGGTCCTTCTCTCTCTGAAGCTAGAGAGAGTGTCTCTTGAGTGCCTGGCTCACAGCCCTTTTATCGGGCCAGCTGTGGCCTGATTGGGGCGTGGCCTCCAGGGCCGGCTCTAGGCACCAGCCCTCCAAGCATGTACTTGGGGCGGCACTTTCTAAGAGGCGGCACTCTGGCCCCCCTTTTTTATTTTTATTTTTAATTTTTTTGCTTGGGGCAGCATTGCTGGGAGACTCGGCGTGGCAGCGGCAGCAGGACCCCATCTCCTTCCCTGCATCCCGCCCCGCTCCTCACACACTCCGGGAGCCCCTCTCGTGGCCGCTGCAGCCCGGGCTGCGGCGGCGGCGAGAGGGGCTCCCGGAGTGTGTGAGGAGCACGGAGGGAGAGAAGCGGAGTCCCCTGGAGCTGAGGCTGGGCTGCGGCAGTGGCAAGAGGCGCTCCCAGAGTCAGGGCCACCCGAGAGGTGGGGGCGGGCAAGTGGGGCAATTTGCCAATTTGTATGTCCAAGGCTCCCCCCCGCCTCCGTCTTCCCCCATCCCTCGGCGTCTCAACCGGTAAGAGGGCAGGGCTGCGAGCTGCGGCCGAGCGGTGGGAGCTCAGGCCCCACTGGAGACACCAGGCGGCTGCAGCGATGTTTGGGTAAGTGGCATCCCCCACAGCCCTGACCCCCAGCTCTGAGCCCAGCCCCTCTGAGCTGGGCACCCCCCCGACCCCATCCCCCCCACAGCCCTGAGCCCCAGCTCCGAGCCCAGCCACTCTGAGCCGGACACCCCTCTGACCCCATTACCCCCACAGCCCTGACCCCCAGTTCCAAGCCCAGCCCCTCTGAGCCGGGCACCCCCCTGACCCCATCTCTCCACAGCCCTGACCCCCAGCTCCGAACCCAGCTCCTCTGAGTCGGACACCCCCCGAGCCCATCCTCCCCATAGCCCTGACTCCCAGCTCCGAGCCCAGCCCCTCTGAGACGGGCACCCCTCGACCTCATCCCCCACAGCCCTAACCCGCAGCTCCGAGCCCAGCCCCTCTGAGCCGGGCACACCCCTGACCCCATCTCTCCACAGCCCTGACCCCCAGCTCTGAGCCCAGCCTCTCTGAGCCGGACACCCCCCCCCGACCCCATTACCCCCACAGCCCCCCGGCACCAACCATCACCATCACCCAGCAACAGCCCATTATGTAATTGCAAATGTATACATACCATTAAAGCATTTAATGTTTTTAAATAATGTATTTAGTGTATTTTCAAATTATTACAAATTAATTTTTGAATGTATTTCACTAGTTATTTTTTACATTTTCAAACAACGTTACTATAGTATTGCAACTTTTTTTTTATGGAAGGGGCCCCCGAAATTGCTTTGCCCCAGGCCCCCTGAATTCTCTGGGCAGCCCTGCCCAGAGTGTGTGAGGAGCTGAGGAGGGAAGGAAGCGGGGTCCCCTGGAGCCGAGCCCGGGCTGCGGCGGCGGCGAGAGGGGCTCCCGGAGTGTGTGAAGAGGTGAGCGGCTGGCTGGGCTCGTTGGTGCTGAGCAGGTAGCCCCGCAGCTGGAGATCCTTGCCTTCTCGCCCACTGGGGCTGGGCCAGGGCGCAGTGAGGCTGAAGAGCAGCAGGTCCGGTGGCTCTCCAGGTCCTCGACTGCCAGCATGTCAGGGGTGAGGGCGATGAGCACGAACTGATCCACCTTGGCCACCAGCAGCGCTGCGAAGCCCCGGGAGGGGGCCCCGTTCTCCGCGCCGCCCCGCAGCCGCACCGCCACCTGGAAGTACTCCCGCTCCATGCTGCCCAGCAGCTCCACTCGCACGGGGACAGAGTCACGGCTGGGCCAGGGCTTGGCCGCCGTGTACTGGTAGCAGATCCCACGTTTGGGGGGCAGCCCAGTGCGCTGGGGTGGCAGGGGGTGCGGGTGGGGGGGCACTGGTGGTGGTGGGGGAAGCTCAGGGCTGGCGGGGGGACAGCCAAAAATTTTTTTGCTTGGGATGGCAAAACACCTAGAGCCGGCCCTGGTGGCCTCAGCTGGGCTGCTTCCCCAATCAGCCTTTCCCCCGTCACAGCCCTCTCCAGGACTGTTTTTAACCCCTCCAGGCAGGAGCGGGGTGACTACCCTGCTACACCATCTCTAAGAATCTATCCACATACTATATTTTCAACAATTCCTACTATTGCTTAATCCCATCCTGTCTGATGTGTCCAAAGCAAACAATGAATTGTTTTGAAGTACAGCTGTTTGAGGTTTTCACCCTAGCTTTATAGTTCTGTCAACTATGCCACTTGATTATATACTCTTTTCTTGCACATCTTTCCCATAATTTTTTCAACGAGTTAGCAGTTCTCCTGATCATGAATGTATAAGTGTCAAATATCTGATTCTCTGCAGCAATGAAGTTTTTTGTTGTTTAAAAGTTTACAAACATTACATAATCACTCTTGTAATGATATCTTTCTTGACTCTCAAGTATCAGAGGGGTAGCCGTGTTAGTCTGAATCTGTAAAAAGCAACAGAGGGTCCTGTGGCACCTTTAAGACTAACAGAAGTATTGGGAGCATAAGCTTTCGTGGGTAAGAACCTCACTTCTTCAGATGCAAGTAATGGAAATTTCCAGAGGCAGGTATAAATCAGTATGGAGATAACGAGGTTAGTTCAATCAGGGAGGGTGAGGTGCTCTGCTAGCAGTTGAGGTGTGAAAACCAAGGGAGGAGAAACTGCTTCTGTAGTTGGATAGCCATTCACAGTCTTTGTTTAATCCTGATCTGATGGTGTCAAATTTGCAAATGAACTGGAGCTCAGCAGTTTCTCTTTGGAGTCTGGTCCTGAAGTTTTTTTGCAGTAAGATGGCTACCTTTACATCTGCTATTGTGTGGCCAGGGAGGTTGAAGTGTTCTCCTACAGGTTTTTGTATATTGCCATTCCTGATATCTGACTTGTGTCCATTTATTCTCTTGCGTAGTGACTGTCCAGTTTGGCCAATGTACATAGCAGAGGGGCATTGCTGGCACATGATGGCATATATAACATTGGTGGACATGCAGGTGAATGAGCCGGTGATGTTGTAGCTGATCTGGTTAGGTCCTGTGATGATGTTGCTGGTGTAGATATGTGGGCAGAGTTGGCATCGAGGTTTGTTGCATGGGTTGGTTCCTGAGTGAGAGTTGTTATGGTGCGGTGTGTGGTTGCTGGTGAGAATATGCTTAAGGTTGGCGGGTTGTCTGTGGGCGAGGACTGGCCTGCCTCCCACGGTCTGTGAAAGTGAGGGATCATTGTCCAGGATGGGTTGTAGATCACTGATGATGCGTTGGAGAGGTTTAAGCTGAGGACTGTAGGTGATGGCCAGTGGAGTTCTGGCCACCATCAACCTCAGCCTGGACCAATCTACACGGGAAGTCCACTTCCTAGACACCACAGTACAAATAAGCGATGGCCACGTTAACACCACCCTATACCGAAAACCCACCGACCGCTACGCCTACCTTCATGCCTCCAGCTTCCACCCCGGACACACCACACGATCCATCGTCTACAGCCAAGCGCTGAGGTACAACCGCATCTGCTCCAACCCCGCAGACAGAGACCAACACCTACAAGATCTTTACCAAGCATTCTCAAAACTACGATACCCACACAAGGAAATAAAGAAACAAATCAACAGAGCCAGACGTGTACCCAGAAGCCTCCTGCTACAAGACAGGCCCAAAACAGAAACCAACAGAACTCCAAAGAGAAACTGCTGAGCTCCAGTTCATTTGCAAATTTGACACCATCAGATCAGGATTAAACAAAGACTGTGAATGGCTATCCAACTACAGAAGCAGTTTCTCCTCCCTTGGTGTTCACACCTCAACTGCTAGCAGAGCACCTCACCCTCCCTGATTGAACTAACCTCGTTATCTCCAGACTGATTTATACCTGCCTCTGGAAATTTCCATTACTTGCATCTGAAGAAGTGAGGTTCTTACCCATGAAAGCTTATGCTCCCAATACTTCTGTTAGTCTTAAAGGTGCCACAGGACCCTCTGTTGCTTTCTTGACCCTTTTGCTTCTGATTTGCTGCCTTCACTACAAATATTTCCTAAGTTTATTTTTGTTTTTAAGATGGTTAAATGCTACAAATACAAGTTCAGTATACCTCTTGCAGATACTAGTCCAGAACCTCCCTTCAATGGAACTTTGCTAATTTGCTGAGGATGTAGCCTTTCTTGTTTGTTTATACTGACAACTTCTTCTGTTTGCCAGTTTCCTTCCTATGAAGAAATATTTTCATATCTTTGTACATTCATTCTCAGTATGGTATATTTTACATATTGTATGGGTCCAATTGTCTGGTTTTAGCACTGCGGGTGCAAAGGGATTGTAAACCCAAGTGCACCAACTCCTAGGGAATTTTGCTGGCATAGGGGAAAATCCCTGAGTTACATGCAGCCAGCTGGTGTATGCCACTGATCTCTGCACCTCCTTTCCAGTCCCTTAGTGCAGGGTAAGTTTCAAGAGAAAGGGGGGCATAGTTCTATTGCTTCTGTGATTCAGCTATTCCTGTCTGCTGGAACAACTTCTTGATTAAAAGCAGAAATTTGCTATGGATTAAATATGTAACAGGAACATAGAGGATTAAATAACCATATTGTCCCTCCCACTCACAACCCTACCCCCACAAAAAAGGAATTATCTTAAACAGAAGTGAGCTGACATCTTTTCACAACTAAAACTTCTGGGTTAAGGATCAGCAAATAGCAGCAGTAAAGAATTATTGAAAGCAGAGAGAAACAGACAGAACAGAAGTAAAAGTAGATTGAATATGTTGAAAACCCAGGAGTAAATAACTTCATCAATTAATTTTATAAAATATTTCATTAATTCCTAACATCTGAAGAGCCCTCTGCTGGTGTAGCTCCATTGAATAGAAATATTTGCCATACATAAGTTTAGGGATCTAGATGTCATTGTAGATAGTGCAATGAAGCCCTCTGCTCAATGTCAAGTTGTGGTTGTTAAAAAAAAAACAAGGATACATAAGGACTGGGATGGAGGATAGTATGGAAAATATTATAATGCCATTGTATAAATCAATAGTGTAGCATCATATAGAATACTGTGTGCCATATGGTAGCCCTATGGAAAATCTGTTATACCATGAAAGATGGAAAAGAATGGGATTGTTCATCTTAGATAGGAGATGAATAAAAGGGAATACAAGTCAAGTATATACAATAATGAATGGTCTAGAGAAGGTATATCAGGGTCTTCTGTTCCCTTCCCCGCCTCATAACACAAAGACAAAGGGATATTCATTGAAATTAAAAGGTAGCCAATTCAAAACGGAAAAAAGAAAACATTTCCCCCCACAATGTGTAATTAGAATGTGGAACTAGTTGTTACAGAAGTCACTGAGGCCAAGAATTTAGCAAGATTCAAAAAGGGATTAGATATTTATATGGATATCAAGAATATCCAGAATTATTATAATGAGCAATAACAAAAATTATGGAGCAGTTATTAAACCTCATGCTTCAAGACTTAAACCAGTATTAGAGACCAGGATGAGACATATGTAAGGGAAGACTATTTCACATCTGCCTTCTGAAGGCCTCTTACCTTCCTCTGAAGCATATGATAGTAGACTAGATGGACCTTGGGTCGGATCCAGTTTGGCAATTCCTATGATCCCATGCCCATTAAACATATTATAAAGCTCAATATCAATATCATGTTGAGGTGACCTCTAATTTTAACCTGTTAATTTTCTGCTGCAGTAAGGGCACTGTGAAATACAGCTTTCAAAATTCAAAAGCAACTTCTCTCCTTTTAATCTAGATTAAAACAAGGTGTAATCTCTAATGGAGCCTGATACAACCCCCACCCCCCATTCCCCAACTGAAGTCGATGGGAATCTTTCATTGCTTTCAATGGGAGTTACATCAGGCCCTAAAATTACAGAAATAGAAACAAAGGAAAATATTAATCCCAAACCCCGTTGAAATGTGTAAGAGGTTATTGAATTGAGTTGGTTGAATGCATATGTGCATGATAGCTTTTCTTCATCTTGATTGGGGTAGTGACAAAAATGAAAAATATAAACAAAATTCTGAAATATATTGCAGCTTTCCTATTATTCATTTCTAGAGGTTCAAAGTTGTTTTTAAAGAGCCGGCTTTATGCTATTCTAGGTTATGGCTATGAGCCTTAAAAATTTACAGTTAAATATTTCCATAACAATGTAAGATCTTTTCTGTGCAAACTGCTTTCCCCCTTGGATTCATCATATACTTCCAATTTTGGGCATTATGGGACTCTGTTATGTGAGACAAAATTAAAAGCAAGTAGGGGGTAGAGGCAGATAACAAAAAGATTTATCAAAAGCAATGTGGATAAAATAAAATCTCCAACTGGGAGTTTGCACATTTTTGCAGCCTCAGGGCTGTAGTATAAATTTCTGTCAACACTGTTTAAGTGCAAAATGGCATTGACATAGTGTAATTGATACAATGATCTAACAGTAACACAGTTATGTATGATAACGCATAATCTCACAAACCTATTTATATAGAAAACCCAAATGCAATATATAAAAAGTTATTTTTCTTGAAAAAACCTATAACACCCAGTTAGTTAAGTACCTAAATACAGATTTAGGTGCTTGATTTTTTTACACCCAGTTTAGCCTAGTTCAAGTAGGGTGCAGAAGCAGACAGCAAAAACGGCAAAGGAGTAGATTGCTTTTAATTAATGTGAATAAGAATATGCCCAAAATCTGGGTTCAAATTTCATAATTCCTAACTGACCACCAGTTCTACTAGAAACAGAGTGAAAAAAGTACACCAGAAGTTTAAAGCATGATACAGAATGCTTGGAATTTGTGGACATGAAATGTGTAAAGTTAGAACCAGTATAACTTAAATATTTTTAGTGTAAAAATGGCATTTTTCAAAAATGAAAAGTGTTTTGCTTTTTAATATGTGACAAAAAAAATAAAAGAATTTAGCCTGTTGGTTTTCTGCTTTTGTTAATCTTCATCTTAATTTTTGGTCATCTTCTCCATGTTCATTTCTGTGTGTTCTGTGACTGGTTGCTATCTTCTTCCTTCTTTGTGTTCCATTGTCATCATCCTTCTGTGTGTGCCGTTCTCATTTCTCATAAGATCTGGGTGGTCTGGGAGAATCATGGGTACCTGTTAACCTTTGTAGCCCATGTGATCGGGGTGGATTGTGGTCCAGAAGGTTCAGGTAGCTCTGATGGTCCAGAGGAACTGGCTGGCCTGTGTGGATTAGAAATTTCACTTTTCATTTGTTCATTAGTTTGGCGCTCATTTGTCATTTGCGGATTTTGTTTTTTGCATTGCCTCTTCAGATTGCTCAGCTAAAACACAGTGTAAGATATTTTGGAAAACTGAAAAAGAAATCAGTTTTGAAAAATATGAATATAGAATATGAATTACTAATATGAATATGAAATACAAATATAGAAATTAAACAAAAGTTCTATCGAAATTCAAAAAACAAAATCAGCTGGGTTAAAAAAAGAATCAGAATTATTTAGACTTTTTATTTTATTTTTGTGTCGTCCCCCCATCCCTCCCACCAACCAGCTCTTCATAGAGTTAGGGGCTCACCTGAGTTTGGGCTTATTTAGTACACAATAGCTAGGTGAAGTCAACTCTTGGTATTGTCAACTGTTCCTTATCTATATTTCATAGGTCGAATTCTATGACCCTAGAGATCTTGCTTATTACTGGGATTACACTGTTTGACTCTCCAAGCCCTCTTTAAAGTCCTCGATGAGATGATGGTTTGCCTGTCAAACTTATATTCCTGGAACACTTATTCCTCTGTCAACCCTGTGTTCCCTACAAAGCAACTCATGTGTTTCACACTTTACTCTCTGCTCTTTCATTAGCCTTTATACAAGAGGGCTGAACATTTCCTCCTTTGTTTCAAGTTACTATCCCTCTGTTTCCAGAAATAACATATGTATCCAGCCTCTGAGGCTGCATTTCTCTCCCATATGGTAAAACAATATTGCATTCATATATTTGTAATGAGTTTTTGAAAACACATGGAAATTATTGTTTCAATAGTTACATTTAATACTAAATTATAAAACACCTTAGTATAATATCCAAACTATTTGGGAAGTAATGAAAATATACATGTGTAGACATGAGGTTTGTCAATTGCAGTGATAATATTCAGAACCTATGTAAGCTATTAATTGACAATATAGAATATATATATTCCCCATTATTCAATTTTATCACATACATATGTATGTTATGGTGTTGGGCCCAAACTTGCTTCCATTGAAATCAGTAGGATTTTGTCACTGACTACAGTGGGAGCAGGGCTGTGTTAAATGAAAATATTTTGTTGTTATATTAATTATGGCTGGGGTTTTAAAAGGAGCTTTAAGGGAGTCAGGCACCAAATTCCCTTTGAAATTCAAAGGGATTTGGGTATCTAACTCTCTTATGCCCTTGAAATCCCACCCTATTTCATTATTATGTCTCTTTCTATAGGTATAAAGACGTTATTGATAAACTATATCAAATATATGTCTCTTGCTATAGGAATCATATATTCCATTTAATATGATTCAGATTATTTAGAGATGACAGTTTTATAATAGTATTGTAAATGTTGGAAGTATGTTTTTAACACATCCCAATAATATATAACATAACTTATACTTGTTTCTTTCACGTGCATTTTTGGAGGCTGACCTAACACCATGTGCAGCAGAGTTCATCAATGTCCAGTGGCGCCGACTTTCTGATATGTGGGGTGTGTGTGTGTGTGTGTGTCCTAGCTCTGCCCCAGCCCCGCCCCTGCTCCACCTCCACCCCACCTCTTCACACCCTCTTCCATCCCCAGCGGCAGATGGGAGGCTCTGGGAGGGAGGGGAAAGCGCTGACCAGCAGTGCCTCTGGCAGGCAGGAGGCGCTAGGGGGTAGAGGGAGCTGGCTGCCAGTGGGTGCTTAGCCCCCACCATTTTTCCCCATGGGTGCTCCTGCCTATGTCACTGTCCACATTCTAATGCCCTTCAAAAAAGCAGACTTTAATAAACTCAGATTAGGTAGGTAAATTTCCATAGGAAGAAGATCTGAGGGAAAAAGGAGTTCAGGAGAAACTGGCAGTTTCTCAATACAGAACTGACACCTAGCATGGGACATAAAAGGCAATAAGAAGTGGTTCTGTAAATACATAAGAGCAAGATGAATGAAAGTGTAGGTCTACTCTTTAGTGGGGAAGGAGAGTTAATAATGAATAATGAATGTCAAGAAGGCTGACACATTTAATGTTTATTTTGCTTCAGTCTTCAAAAAAAAAGTTAAGATGCTTAACACAATTCATATTAACAAAAAGTGGGAAGAACGCAAGTCAGAAGAGGGAAAGAACAGGTTGAAGATTTTTTAGATAAGTTTGTTTATTGAAGTCAGCAGGGCCTGATGAAATACACCCTTAGATACTTAAAGAATTAGCTGAAGGAATCTTGGAATCATTAGTGATTATCTTTTGAGAACTCAAAGAGGATAGGTGAGGTCCCAGAGGACTGGACAAGTGCAAACATAGTACCTATCTTTAAAAAGGAGAACAAAGAAGACTCTGGGAATCATAGACAAGTCAGCCTAACTTCGATACATGGAAAGATACTGAAACAAATTATTAAAGTCATTTTGTAAGGACCTAGAGGATAATAGAGTAATAAATAGTAGCCAACATGGATTTGTCAAAAACAAATAATGCCAAACCAACCTAATTTTTTTCTTTTACAAGGCCACTGGCCTAGTGGATAAGGGGAAAGCAGTCGTTGTGATATATCTTGATTTTAGTAAGGCTTTCAACACAATCCCACATGACATTCTTGTAAGCAAACTCGGGGAATGTGGTTTAAATGAGATTACTATAAAGTGGGTGCAAAACATGTTGAAAGAATAGTTATCAATATTCACTGTCAAACTGGGATTATGTATCTAGTGGGATCCTGCAGGGGTCTGTCCTGGGTCTGAAACTATTCAATATTTTCATTAATCAGTTGGATAGTGGTGTGGAGAGTATGTCTCTAAAATCTGTGATTGACAGCAAACTGGGAGAGAATGAAAGTACTTTGGAGGACAGAATTAGAATTCTTGTCAAATGGGAGAACTGATCTGAATTCAACAATATAAATTTAAATAAAAGAAGTGCAAAGTATTACACTTAGGAAGGAAAAATCAAATGCCCAATCATAACATAGAGAATAACTGGCTAGGCAGTAGTACTACATAAGAGTATCTGAGGGTTATAATGGATCACAAATTGAATATGAGCCAACAATGTGATGCAGTTGTGAAAAAGGATATAATTCTAGGCTGTATTAACTGGAGTGTCATACGTAAGACAATGGGAGGTAACTGTCCTGCTCTACGTGGCACTGGTGAGGCCTCAGCTAGACTACTGTGTCCCATTTTGGGTGCCACACTTGAAGAAAGATGTAGACATATTGGAAAGAGTCCACAGGAGAGAAACCAAAAAGCAAAAGGTTTAAATAACCTGTCCTATGATGAAAGGTTAAAAAATTGGATATATTTAGTCTTGGGAAAAGAAGGCTGAGGGGGTACCAGATAATAGTTTTCAAATATTTTAAGGGCTATTATAATGAGGACAGTGATCAATTGTTCTCCACGTCCACTGAAGGTAGGAGAAGAAATAATGGGATTAATCTTCAGCAAGGGAGAATTTGTTTAGAAACTACTTTCTAACTAGAAGGTTAGTTAAGCTGTGGGACAGGCTTCCAGGGGAAGTTGTGGAACTTCTGGCGGGTTTAAAAACAGGTTAAACAAACAGCTGTCAGGGCTGGTCTAAGTACAGGTCTGTTGCATCTTACGCGCATTTAACATGCGCGATTTCAATTTTACGCGGTCGGCAAAAACAAAAAAAAAAAAGAGAAAAATAACAATTTTAATACTATACCTGTAGTTCGGGCGATTTCGCCCGCCATTGAACTCAATGGAATTTTGGCTATACGCGGTTTTCGCTTTACGCGCTAACCGCGGAATGGAACCCCCGCATAAGATGAGACAGACCTGTACACTCAGTCCCGCCTCAGTACAGGGGGCTGGATTAGATGATTTATCTAGGTCCATTTCAGGCCTATATGTCTATGATTCTGTGAAAACAGGAGATGATGGAAAGAAAGGATCAATCAGTTTACATTAAGCCCTTCAAATTCTTCATTAAGAGCTGGGAAATCCCTTACTAAAAACTAATGTATTCAAATATTGCCCTCTTTTCTGTTGGCAATTTATCCAAATGCAGACTTCAATTTTTATGAATTTGTTCATTGCTTAAAATTGTTTAGTGAACACTTTATGTAAGCATATTTTGGCCTTGAATTGTTTGCAAACTTTGTCTTTCTCTATTCATTGTTCATGGTATGTTGTTGGTCACCTAAGTCAGATGGTATTGATGTTGTTACCTGGCTGAATGTCTGAAACTTCCATAAACACTAGGAATGACTCAAAGAGATTTTCAGCTGGCAATGCAAACATTTCCAGGATGAGCCTTCCCACAAATACACATTTGCTTCCATGAACATGCATGCAAACAAAACATTAGTGGCATGAATGTTTGGAGAAATGAATAAAAAGAGTCACTAATATAATTGATACGAATTTGCAGTTTTTATTAAAATGTTTTTGAGTATTCTTTGCAGTGTTTGTCCAGCTGTATTCTTCATAATATAGAATACCTCACTCAAGATGCTTTTCTAAATCTTTTGCCTTGTCCAAGCCTTACTAGCTCTTGCAATTTTTCATTATTGGCTAAGTTCTGATGTTATTTTAATGAAGATCAGAACTGGCCTTATCAGTAAGTTCTCCCATACTTCTGATATCTTATTTCCCTTTTTAGACCTTTTTAGTCTCTCCTAAATATTTCTAATCTTGGGCATGGTACTCTCAATGAATGTGTGGTAATCTATTAAAAAAATTCAAAGCGCCTTAAAGACTTCTTTACCTTATGGGAAAACTGAAAAACATTCTATATGTAGATATACTGCATATGTAATATTTTTGGGTATTTCTCTTACCTTGGGTATTTGTAAAGGAATATTCAGATGAAAACAGGATGATCTCTAAGAGATCATCAGTTGCTGTTGTTTGTTTCTCCCTAGGAGTTATAATGTTCTGTTAGTGACATCATAAGGAGCTCTGAAGGAGATGTCATATAAGACGATTCTTACCTCAAATGAGAAATAAGCTGCTGGTCTTTATGAACTGTTAAAAAGATCATGGAATGTTTCTAATAAAACAGAGGGGATGGTACATATAAAAAATATGATTAGTACCTTTTGCTTCCAGGGACCTATAGTATCCCTCTCTTTGCTATAATAAAAGTAATACAGCTAATAAACACTTAAATAGCACTTCCTATCAATAGATGTCATAGGGTTTTTCAAGGGTGATTAGGCATTACTATTTCTATTTTATAGATGCAGCTACTAGGACAGAGATGTTAATTGACTTACTCAAGGCCAACTTGGGCTCATCCTTTTTCTGATGCTGTCTGATCTTTGTGGATGCTACCATCCAGGCTAATTCTCTTCACCTTGGCAAAAGTCCTGCCCCCTTGAAGTTAATGGCAAAACTCGCAATGACTTCAGTGAGGTCAGGATTTCACCCCTAATTTTTCTGTGGTATTGGGTGAAAAGTCCTTCCTACCATCTTTAGAAGACCTGTACTGTGATGGATTTTGGTGGCACGAATACTCCTCAAACTCAAGGGGATTAGCCACCCCTAGCATCACTGTGATTTGAAGGAGTTGCATGGAATTAGAGTTGGACCTGAATTGAAAAATTGGGACCAGTATCCAAACTTTCCCCAAGTTAAGTGGTGTTCAGTTGAGGACTTTGAGTTCAGGCCTATCTCTACATGGAATCTTTCAGTCCTTTCCCTAAACTGTCAAACATGAATGCTGAGAAGAGACTGAAATTTGATTGATTTAACACGTGAATCCTTCCCTGTTATACTTCACATTATATGGTGTAGCACATAGTGTAAAAGAATAAACCATATTTGTTGTGTTTATTATACAGAAATTAGATTAACACTAATTAATGTTTAGTTTATTAATTGTGTTCATTATACAGAAATTAGATTAACACTAATTAAGAGTGGGATCTTCAATAATGCTCAATATTGTCAATGGTTAGTTACTGCAATGGTAGTACAGTTAGATCAATGACGAATGTTTTTGAAAATCCCATTCTATACAAGTGTGTAACCTGATGACGTTTGCTTTAGGATCAGTCCTGGAAAGTCAGTGATGGTTCTCACTTATCCCCTCCTCCCCACTCCCACCCCCTGACTCTTTTTGAGCAAATTGAAATGCAACATAATTTGACATGATCCTGTGACTATTAAAATTCAGTTTTCTGCTTATAGAATAGTTTAATATTTCTCAAGCGTTTTATCAGTGGAAGCCCACAGGATTGTAGAAACGTGTGATAATTTATAGCAAGAAACTGGAAAAAAATCTGAAATTGCTGCTGAAAAAGGCATTCCTTCTGCCTGCCACAACTGATGCTGACAGCAGAGTATTAAACTTAAAAATGAAATACCATTCTTGCCCAATCTTACTACTTGATAGTGGTCTAATCAGAATCACGTGTGTGGATAGAAGAGCTGTATGCTAACTCCTTACAAACATAGCAGCATTGAAGGGGAGGAACATTCATTATCTTTAAGATGAGGGGAAAGCCATATTTTGGAATTGGAGTAGTTTCGTTCCTGTCTTAAGCAACTCTTCAGCAGAGGAGCTAACGCAATTTTGACTTTTGTGTGGCTAAAAAAGAGCAAGGAACTATGCACACTGAAGCAGAGCTCTACCAATTGCTACCAACGCGATTGATAGATTTTTATACTTGCCAATATACTACCTCATTTTGCATCAATAGTGTTAGCATGTCAGACAAAGCTGGTGCTGCCAATTGGTGCTAGTGATGTCATATCTGTTTCAATAACCCTCAGTAACTGCAGGCACATGACCATTTTTTTTCTTGAGCTCTATTTTTCTTTTATATTATTTCACAATAGTAATTAAATACTCTAGGCAGTTTATTATGCAGGGATTATTGCATCGAGTCTCCCGTGACTGAAGTTCTGCTTTTGGCCTCATGTTTCTCACAACCCTCTAGTTAATCACTGCCTATTGTATCTTCTTGTACTATAAGGTCAGATGCTATAAGTCAGAAAATTTCCACAATAAGCCATAAAAATGTGACTTATTTAAAATGCTGACTTCTGATAAACTGTGGGAAAAGGGCTAGGAATGAACCTAAGGTTAGTATTTCTGTGGTTTCTCCCCTCCACCCCCAAACTATTGTGAGCAAGAAAGTCATAGTTCAAATAGCATTCAACAGGGGTAGAGTGTAGGAATGAGATGCTAAGCTGCGACATTACTGCTTATTCATACGCACACAATGAAAGGATTCAATCTAATACATTTTGAAAATGGGCAGCTATTGTGTTTGTGTTCCTTCTTTGAGAGCTGAAAAAGTAACTTTGCAAATGTACAATGTATTCAAGGTTACTCAAGGATTTCTTATTTTTAAAATTTCAAGTGAATTTCATGCTGGTGAAAGGTAGCCCTGGAAATCCTCTATAGAGCCCTCAGTGATCCTTGATCTAGCCATCAGTTGTACTCCATTTAAATAGATTCACCCCCATACCCCACCAGTGTTCCTCAGCTCTGAGCTAGAGGGATGAAAGGTCCATTCATGAAAGATCCATTTAGTCTCCAGGTCCATTCAGTCCTTTGCTTGTCTTCTGATATTGCGTTCCAATCTTTAAAAAAAATTAATCTGTGAAATTCACTGCCACAAGATATTGAGGCCAACAGCTTAGCAGGGTTTTTAAAAAGAACTGAACATTGACTTATGTAAAAAGAACATCCACCGTTACATCAGATAGCATAAAAATGGCCTCATAGTTTATGACATAAGCCCACATTTGATGGCCTAGGGTTAAAAAGAAAGTTTCCCTAATGGACAGGTTATTCTGTAATTGTCCATTGTAGGATTTTTTTTTACTCTTCCTTCTGAAGGATCAGGTACTAGCCACTGTCAGAGATAGGCTACTAGACCAAAGGAATCATTGATCCAGTCCTATACAGCAACCCCTATGTTTCTAGATGTCATAGTGATTATGTTATATGGACATTTGTCTATGAGGACTCTGAGACCATCAAACCATGTCACAAACAGTTTTCAAATGGGAATGGCTTTCTGTGACTAACAATCTAGGCTGTCTTTGAATTGGAGATGAAAGGCTCTGTGAGCTGTAGCCAATTTTCTAAGCCTTTCAGTCACCAATGTAGCTAAAACATTAGAGTTTGATTAAAGTTGCTGTTAATTTTTTAGACATTAGTAAACTTCAGGGAGTTGCTCATATTAAACTGTAAAAGATGAAGGATGTGAATTACTTCACAGCAGATTGTGTTTAAGGCTATATTAGTCATTGCATTGAATAAAAAAGATTACAAATTAGTGCACTAACATCTTACTATTAGGTAGATTTTAAAACTATCATTACTATTGTATTGATGAGAGATGCATCAGTATTTGAATGGAAAGGAACATCTCTTTTATTGTTGTTTTGCTAGAGATTCTCTAACTAGGATTTGTGTTGTATTAATCATAAAAATGGTATACTGATACTTTATGAAAACAGGACTATCTCCAATGAAAGAGAGTGATTGTTTCACTAGCTCTAATATGAATTTGGGTTGTTCTTATTCAGCCCAAGGGGTTCTGTTTTATTTTTCTTTTGAATTGTTGCAGACTGAATGTAGAGAGGGGATACATTTTTCTAGTCCAGAAACGGACAAATGCACAAATTACTCTAGTCCAGTAATTTTTTGACAGAATTTCTCTTTCTGAAAGACTTAGAGACCGAACATGACCCCAAACTGGGTTCTGGACTAGAAATCTTACATTTCATTTCACTCTCTTTGTGTAATACTGAAATAACTTCGAAACTTTGGAGGCTTTTCTTAACTAGAAAGGGATAATAATTATGGGGGTGGGGGGACCCAAAACACCACTTTATTATAACTGAGTGTGTAGTACATACGTATGGGCAAAAATTATGAGAAACGTTTAGACCACTTATTAAGGCACAAAAGTGTTGTTGTGTCAAATTAATTCGCAGGTTTTTTGCTTTTTGCTCCTTGCTTTTTAAAGAATTTTCCTCCCTTTCTGCTAAAGCAAAACAATGTTTTAGTCTTTTGGTTTTGGCCTTCTAATTGATAGGTTACCTCTATAATGCATGGGTTTCACTCTAATCTCAACCATACTGTTGTAAATCAGGGGTAACTCCACTGAAGTAAAAGAAGTTAGTTGGTGTAAAAATGGTGTGAGATGAGAATCAATCCCTGTATCATCATGCATATATCACTTTTTTAAACCATGTGTGAATTTGTAAAAGGAAGAGGGCAAATGTCAGAAGAAAATTAAAATAAACCACTAATTTTCCAACTCTTAGTGCTCCTGAGCCTGAGGTAGAAGTGCAAAGGAGAAGGATTTACAATACGGAATCTGCTTAGAAGGTCTGGTTTCGATCGCTGTGTAAGCAGGAAATGATGAATCTTGGCAGAGAACCAACAGTGAAACAAAGCAGTGAAGAAAGCTGATGCTGATGTTTTGGAAAGATGTGGGGGGGAAAGCAGCAGGAAAGACAGGAGAAAAAAGCGACCCAGAAAATAGGAAATTGCAGACCTATATCATTTCAGCAGAGCTTGAGAAATTGGTTATCATTACCATCATTTTAAGAACAATTATTTGTTAACGATTATGAAGAAAAACAGGAAAGGGTTAGGTCTCCAATCAGTAGGCTGAAAATAGGGTAAGTGACTTGGGGATTCAGATTTAGCATAAAATATAGGTAGACTACTTATGCTGTATCTGAGCAAATAAAATTGTAAGAGGAAAATCATACACTTGCTACTGGAAGAAAATTAGGTAGCCGATTTACAGTAGACTAGTGTAGGAGTTGAAATACCAGTTAATCACAATCTTTGTGATTAAAGGGACACTCTCAAAATAAAAATCACACTTATTTCCCTCATCTCAATTTATTAATATTCATTCAAATTATATATTAATAATAATACAAATTGTACACTTGGCCACTATATGCAACTTTGTATTCCTGTAGAATAGAATAATGAAATCAACAAGTTTATATTGAAGACTTTCTTAAAATAAGAGTCACAAAGCCCATTGAAGCCAATGGAAGGACTCCCATTGATTTCACAGAACATGGTCCTTAGAACAACGTTCTATAAGAATTTTTTTCTTGGTCATACATCATCATAGATGAAGATTTACTGTGTCTTTTTTCAAAAACATCTGATAAGATAGTACAAGTATCTCTTATTAGAAAGAGAAATTCCCAGTCTGAAAAGGTTTTGTATCAAAATGGGGCCAATCCTTAAATACAACTGGAAACTCTAGTTGTACAGAACATGAGCATTCGTTTTGCATAGTGGCACTTGTCACAAGGAGTACATTACTCCCTTGTGCCCAGAGATTTGCTTTTTGGTACAATCCAATCTGAGTTGTTTTAAGATTTATTGCTCTAAATGATTTAGGTCCTGGTTACTCAGAAACAACCCCACTCATGTAGTGTGATAATTTTACTGAGAGATAAGTTAACAAGCTTGAGTTAAAGTGTCTTTGAGGGTCAGGAGAGGGCATTTTCAGTGGAAGTTCTTAAACTCTAGAGCTGTGACCCTTATTGCTCTGCCAGAGACCAAATTTCCACTGCAAGTTTCATAGCAAGATGAAATGGAATGTTTTACAGCAGATTTGGAATGTGTAAAATCTAGTGATGGATGAACCTAAAAAAAAAAAAAATCAGTTTCACTTACAAGCACCCAGAAGTTCAGATGCTTATCTGTAAATATTTTCAGCAGGTAGATCTGCAAAACTGGAATGGAAATCTCATAACTGACTTTCTGCCTTCCTATCAGGTCAGAAATATTGTGAGGCTGTGGAAAAATGGGGGAAAAGCTAACTGGAATTTTCTGAACTTGACAAAGGTTTGGTTTCAGATAGGGGTGAGGCATGGGGTTATCCCAGTCCAAACCAATTTAGTCTTCCCTAGTGAAATTCTAAAGCATGTAAGGCTTTGTAGTAAATTGAAAAACTTCTAGGACCTTAATGATGTGTCCCAACAAAGATTTTATGTATAAGGGCATTTCAAAGAAATCACATCTTCAGTATGTCTATAAAAACTTTAGCTTTAACTCAGCTCAGAAGATCCCAGGACTTTGTTGTTAGTGACTACAATAAAACTTTCTATCAAAAGAAAATCAGCTAATAATAATTATTATTCAACTTGTCAAAATCCAGCTACGAATATAACATACCACCTGTTAACAGCTGCCTTGACTACAACTTTCTTTGTTTGTCTGTGTGTTTGTTTTAAATAGAGGTTCAGCAACACAAAAGACTAAAATATCTCCTGATTAGAATGTTATTTTAGTTCCTGTTTGGTTTTTAAATAAAGAATGTCCCATTGAAAAGAACCAAAAGGAGAATGAAAAATTCTGTTTGTGGATTCACCATTCCTTCCTTCCTTCTACATACTCATTTTTATTATCAGCCTGAAGGGGGAACGTATTAAGCAACAAGCCCACAGATCTCCACCTCCTATCATTCCAAACTAACCCATGGCTACTTATGACCTACCATGATACTCTTCTCCCTTCCCCAAGCTCACATACTAAAAATGTTCACCCAGGTCATAATAAGCCTTGCAAACTTTAATTAGACTTTATGTAGTTTATACAGGTTTTTCTGAATCACTCTGGCCTATCATTTCTCTGTAGTCATTTTGAGACCTAAAAATAATATTTCTACACTCATAGACTTTAAGGTCAGAAGGGACCATCGTGATCACTTAGTTTGACCTCCTGCACATTGCAGGCCACAGAACCTCACCCACTCACTCCTGAAATAGACTCCTAACCTCTGGCTGAGTTACTGAAGTCCTCAAATCATGGTTTAAAGACTTATGTTACAGAGAATTCACCATTTA
This sequence comes from Chrysemys picta bellii, assembly GCF_011386835.1. Lineage (NCBI taxonomy): Eukaryota > Metazoa > Chordata > Testudines > Emydidae > Chrysemys > Chrysemys picta. The sequence goes on along the minus strand of NC_088795.1, from coordinate 32,879,926 downwards.
TACTAGTTTAAATCTGCAAGTGACCTGTGCCCCATGCTGCAGAGAAAGGCAAAAAAACCCCAGGGTCTCTGCCAATCTGACCATGGGGAAAATTCCTTCCCGGTCCCAAATATGGCGATCAGTTAGACTCTGAGCATGTGGGCAAGACCTGCCAGGCATATATCTGGGAAAGAATTCTCTGTAGTAATTCAGAGCCCTCCCCATCTAGTGTCCCATCTCCAGCAGTTGGGGATTTTTGCTACTGGCCGTAGCTGGTGGGCCACATGAAACCTTCAGATCAGTGTCAGTTAATGAGAATTTTAGATAGCCTAGCCCTGAACATGATGAGGCTTTAGTGTGGTTGATAACTGCCTTCTTGCTGTTGTTTTGGTGCTTGTTGCCTTGACCTCTGTTATAATAGAATCCAACTGGCTCTAAAAAAAATGAATTCTGTTCTCAGATTCAAATGAATCCTTGCCAGCTCTTTACAAGTTTCTCTGGGATTTTATGGCTTTACATAGGACCCTTAAACTATGTCTTTTAGAGGCAGCTGCATTTGCCACAGTTAGCAACCATTCCTATAATTTCACTTCTCATGCCAAGCTAAACTCAAACACCTCTGATGCTTTTTTTCTGATTTTTCTTTCCACTCCAGATAAGGCCAATGTGTATTTTGGGAACAAATTTTTATAGCGGTTGGTATAATTAGGCTGTCTGTCTTCCTTTTATATATTTGTTTGGCAAAAGACCATTTTCCACATTTATCTGAGTTCTGAGAAAACAATATTCCATCTGGCCTTGGGCTCAGCATTCACTCCTTTCATCAGTCAAATCTTGGGAATCTTTCACTGAATGTAAAAACTGAGCCCAGTTTGCCTCTTTCTTTATAAATAGCTGCTTTCCAGGAAGTGAGTAGCAGAAGAATATTTCTGGATGCTTCACATACATGTATAAAAGGTGTCTCTATTGAGAAGCAGATTTATTACCAGCTCTTGTCCTGCAAATGTGATTATCCCTATTGTGGTTCCCAATCCTGCTGGAAAGGCGTAACGAGTGGGGTTCCGCAGGGGTCTGTTTTGGGACCGGCTCTGTTCAATATCTTCATCAACGACTTAGATATTGGCATAGAAAGTACGCTTATTAAGTTTGCGGATGACACCAAACTGGGAGGGATTGCAACTACTTTGGAGGACAGGGTCATAATTCAAAATGATCTGGACAAATTGGAGAAATGGTCTGAGTTAAACAGGATGAAGTTTAACAAAGACAAATGCAAAGTGCTCCACTTAGGAAGGAAAAATCAATTTCACACATACAGAATGGGAAAAGACTGTCTAGGAAGGAGTACGGCAGAAAGGGATCTAGGGGTTATAGTGGACCACAAGCTAAATATGAGTCAACAGTGTGATGCTGTTGCAAAAAAAGCAAACATGATTCTGGGATGCATTAACAGGTGTGTTGTGAGCAAGACACGAGAAGTCATTCTTCCGCTCTACTCTGCTCTGGTTAGGCCTCAGCTGGAGTATTGTGTCCAGTTCTGGGCGCCGCATTTTAAAAAAGATGTGGAGAAATTGGAAAGGGTCCAAAGAAGAGCAACAAGAATGATTAAAGGTCTTGAGAACATGACCTATGAAGGAAGGCTGAAAGAACTTTGTTTAGTTTGGAGAAGAGAAGACTGAGAGGGGACATGATAGCAGTTTTCAGGTATCTAAAAGGGTGTCATGAGGAGGAGGGAGAGAACTTGTTCACCTTAGCCTCTAAGGATAGAACCAGAAACAATGGGTTTAAACTGCAGCAAGGGAGGTCTAGGTTGGACATTAGGAAAAAGTTCCTAACTGTCAGGGTGGTTAAACACTGGAACAAATTGCCTAGGGAGGTTGTGGAATCTCCGTCTCTGGAGATATTTAAGAGTAGGTTAGATAAATGTCTATCAGGGACGGTCTAGACAGTATTTGGTCCTGCCATGCGGGCAGGGGACTGGACTCGATGACCTCTCGAGGTCCCTTCCAGTCCTATAATCTATGATTCTATGATTCTATGATTGTTTGCCCATTGGTGGCCAGGCATTAGAGCATCTGGTGGTTGGACTCTGTGTGCGTGTATCCTCAACAGTGCCTCAGCCAAGGCTCAAACCACAATCCCTTTAATCCAAAGACTCTTCTGGATGAGATAAAAAGGGGATTTCCTACAGCCAAAAGGTAGGTGACAGCAAAGGCCACTACTAATGGCTTTATAAAACTCAGGTTTCAGTTCATGAGCCTTGTATAAGGGGCAATACATTCTTTCACTGCCCAGGAGCAGCCCAGAAAACCAATGCTTACACTCAGCCCAGTTCCCTGGTGCACCCATCACGCACACTCTGCCCTAGAGAAGAGTATGTCCTCTTACTCCTCTGCATAGGCACACAAGATGGGTCACCATCTAGCCCTAATTTGGGTTTCCCCACTCTGGGGAGCTAATATAGTACAATGTGGAATATACTGGCCCCAGAAAAGCTTACTTGAATCATATTTGGTAAAGCCAGACAAAATTTGGCAACCAGGCCATCTTTTGTCAACTATGCTGACTGAAATAACTCATTGACCCCACTGTATGCTAATGAAGTTTATTCTTTTTTCCCTGACTGTGCCACTCCATCTTTCCATTGTTCTGTGATAGTAATACCTTGCTATGTTCAATGTCATTTTCTTCAGTGACTTTCTTAAAAAGCAAAGACAAGTCAACTGGAAATACTGAAGAGGATGGAGTGCCACAAACTTCTGATGAAATGGCAGGTTCACGCTTTGCAGGAGAGGGAAACTTTTTTGCTCCACCTCTAATTTTTTCCACTCCAAAGCTGCTTCTGTTATTGCTAGGTCATGAGTTCAGATTCTGCACAAGATTTAAACAACAGTTAAACCACATCCAGACTTAAATCCCAGAGAAATCTGCTACTCTTGAAACAAAAAGGTGCAAAAGAAAGTAATCTATAAAAGGAAAAGGTGGTGAGAAAAGGGAAGGCAAAATGGGTCAGTACCTCCCTGACCAAATAGTAGAAGACCTTGCTGAACATACACAGGGTTCCAGAACTGAATTATCCCAGACTTTATTTAAATGGAACCTTAGCAAGAGAGCAAGAACAAGTCAGTTTATTTCCTTTTCTTTGGAAGAACACTGGAGGAGAGGAGGTCACTCATATTTTGGTTCTAAATTACTAAGACCAACATTTTCAGACATGCTTAAAGTTACAGACCGAAATAAATTGCCTTACTGAGAGCTGCAAGTACTCGACACCTTTGGAAGTCAGACCATTAATTAGATGGCTAGTTGTGGATTTGGGTGCCTAACTTAGGCACATAGGTGTGGACATTTTTGTGGATAAACTTTGGACCAAACTTTAATTGAGTTCAGCTCACTGAAAACCAGCACAAAATGCTGAGGGAAGGTGTTATTAATTTCCCTCCTGTGCCAGTGAGCAAATGGTAGCTGCATTTTGCAATTTCTGCAGCCGCTAGATCAATTTAAAGTGAAACCCATTTATAAATGAATTATAATAGTCTAGCCTGTAGCTGACATAAATGAGCATTGCAAAATCTGTATTATAGGGGAAAGGGCAGGCTTTCCAGAGAGCTTGGGAAGAGCCATTCAAGAGTACTGTTGCTACATGGACTTCAAAAGGAAAACTTTCTATATGCATGGATAAACAAAAGTGCACTTCAGGTATTGTGTATATAAATCTAAAATACAGAAGGTTTTGTTAATGTGGTGTTAAGGGCATGGAAAATAGGAAAGGGTTCAGATAGGAATATTAATTTGGCCATGTTATTTATGTATCCATTTCCAAAAGTAACAGGTCAAAACTAGAATATTCTGGCCAAGTGGCTGCAATTTCATTAAATCTTAAATTTCAAACAAAATAACTCCTAAAGACCTGTGGTGTTGACTCTACCTCTTTTCCTGTACTGTTGGCAACAGATGCCTTGCACTGTAACCAGCCGTCCTTCCTATCCATGCAAACTACTGCATAGGGCAGCTGTTGAGTCTTCCACAGGACTTTAGGCCTCTCTGTATACCCTACCACCTTCTATGGGAGTGCAAAGCAGGAAGAGATCTGCTTCTACCCAGTGGTCCTTTATATGGGCAGCTTCCCACCACCTGATGGCCATTCCCAGTATTTGTCAATCCCAGTGCTTCTAGACAACAGCAGCTCTCTTAGCTAGAGAAGGTGACCTTTGGTGGTATTCACCATAATGCCAGCTATAATATTCACTCATACCTGCCCTGCAACCTGGGGCCAGCTTTGCCTTGATTTATTCATTTCCATGTTTAAAAACTCTGGTACCTGTTGTATGGCCTTTAAAATGTTGTTTAAAGTATCAGGAACATTCATGGTGCTATATAACTCATAACAAAGTGTCAGAATAAGCTAATAGCTCTTACTATAGTGTTGTAACATGATGGCAGGGACTATCATCCCACAAGGATGCAGGGCTCTCCTGTTGACCCCTCTTATTAGCAGGAGTTAGCACCCTGTATAAGGCTTCTGCCCTGCACACCTCCCAACCATAACTCTTCATTGCACAGCCTAGCTATTTCCCCTACCCTCTCTACATGGCTCCTCTTCTTCCCCTATCTTCCTTCCTACATTCTTGCTTCCCTCTTTAATACCCCATTCCACATGCTTCCTAATACCCACCTGCCCTGGCTTCCTCCTGCCTGCCTGCCTGCTTTCCTCATCCTCCAGCATTGTGGTGGTAGGGGTTTATGCATAGTTGGGGAATTGGGGACCCAGGCTGGGCAGCTCTAGGAATGGAAGTGGCTAGCAGAACTTGACAGTTTGGTCTGCTTGTCTTTGCAGAGCAAAGTTAGGTTATGATGAATAAGGAGAATAAATCATTACAGTTCAGATGGGACCTAGACTCAAACCACTCAGGGTTTGGTTTTCCAAAATCATAACACCACTGTGATGATGGTGTGCATGCCTCTCACTGGGACTGCAGGGATTAACTCCTCACTATGGGCTGAGGAAGCCACGCCCATATGTGCCTACTGGGCATGCTCGCAGTGTAGTATAAGAGGGAGCGGCCCAACTAAGTCTGGGCTGACTGCTGGAGAGGAAGGAAGGAGTGTTATAGGCGCCTGCTCAAGGACTGCTGGCACTTCATGATGTGGAGGCCAGCCAGATGCAACAACCCACAGGCTCTGGACGTCACAGAGGGAGAAGGGACCAGGGGAACTATGAGACCACAAACTGCAGAGAAGCGGGTAGGAGGTAACCCAGGGAGTCTTTGCGGGGAGTTGGTTAGAGAACTGGAGACTAGCTTGGTGTGTTTTGGCAGGATCCCTGCCAAGCTGGTGGTGGGCAACCCTACCACCAACAGGGCTCTGGGTTGGGACCCAGTGGAGAGGGAGGGCCCAGGTCCCCATGCTGGCTGCTGCCCGCCCTGGGGCAGCGGCCTGCCTCACCAGCTCTACTGATTGGCCTCTTGGCCACACAGCCCTGATTTGGAGGGTGGCCCTACTGACGCTGGCCAGAAGGCTGCACAACCCTGAAAGAGAGGGTGGTGATAGGGATTCTGACTGTTGGATCACTCTGCCCTACCAGAGAGGGCGGCATGTAGATTGACTTTGGCTGTTAGGCCACATGACTCCAAGACCCAGAGGGATCATGCAGACTTGGCCCAGGCTCCACCCCAAAAGGGGATGGGGTGTGCATGACCTGTGACAACCACCAACAATATTTAAAAACACCAAAATCAACCTGTTTTGTCCAGTTCTAATTCTTTCTTCATTTTCCTCTATATAACACATTCCTTTAACCACATCCCTTCATTGTCTAATTTATATTGAGACACAGTAAAATAACACTGTATATTACTTCTATTAAGTGGTGTGGCTCTGATTTTTGTTTTTAAATATTTTGGACACTTGTTGGAGTCATACTCAGTGTTTGATTATTTATTTTTGTACTTATGGCTTTGTTTTTTCCTTTGGTTAGTTATTCTCTATATCATTTATTTACTACTCTTTGCAGATTAATCCATTCTAGAAAGATACTTTGTATTGTTATAGCAGCTGCTCTGCAGATATACATTTTCCCTAGTCAGAATGAAAACTCCAGTAATAAGCAAATAACATGTAGCCAGGTTATTTTACAGGCAACATGCATCTCTTTCATATACAGTGGTCATACAAATGATTGATAGACCTCATTATCCTGAAGTACTGTTGTACTGTAATGTTGCCAGATGGTATCCAATGGAGTGTCATCTTGTTTCTATGGGGAAGTATTCAGAAAATATCCTATGTCACTTGTTAATGTACTGTGCAATCAGTGATCTGATCTGGTGGTTTGGCTTTATTTAGAAAAGAATCTATCAATTCAAATACATCTTTACTCTGCATGTTATATCACAGGCCTGCAAGCATACCACTTCATTGTATTATCCAATCACATCTTGTTAGCCAAACAACATCAAACATGGTCAATACTCAGATGGAAGAACATCTGAGGTACTGCAGGAAATGTTCTTGGTGAATCAGTAGGTGGCACTCTTCCCTTTATTAGCGTTCAACCTGTGATTCAGCGTGGTGCTAAAATACATCCCGCTATCAGAGGTGCTTCCTTTTTATGAAAAACAGCCATTGCCCTAACTTGTGGTTGTTAAGGATATCAACAGCTTGGTGGGTTTTTAACTAGATTAGCCCTAGATACCATGGTAGTGATTGGCATATTGTACACAGACAACTGTGTCCCCAGATAGATTCTACTACGAGTCAAAGCAGACAGATGTTAACTAGAGCTATGTGGAAAATAGTGGTTTAGATCTGGACTGTGTGCTGTGATCTTTGTTTGTTTATCCCCTTAGTTTTTGCTTTGAGTTTTGGTTTCAAATTAATTTAAATTATACTCAGCAGAAATTTATACTCTGCTTGCTTTGGTTTGGGACCATGCGGAAGCTCCAGATCCCAATGCAAAATCACAAATCCTGAATTCCCTTAAAACACACTGTTTTGCCAATTCTTGTGATTTTAACACAAATCTGGTCATATTTAGTGGGGGGGGGGGGTGAGAGTTTATTTTTTTTAAAGCTTCAGCTCCTGCATTTCCCTTTCCCCCCCCCCAAAAAAAAGGGGTTTCTAGTTCCCATTTAGAGAAAATAGTTTCAATCTTTAGTTGTGGTGAAAATTGAAAACATGACCTGTGTGCCTTATAGACTCAAAAACCAAAAAATAAAGAAAAAGAGCCCCAAATGTATTGTGTAAATCTTTGAGCATTAGTTTGTAAATCTGGTGATAATTTTAGACAATCTCATAATTTTGTGGGGGCTTGACTCATGATTTTAAAATGCTTGGGGTTGTCAACATTGAAAACAAGACCTGGAAATGTCTAAAATTCAACCTAGGTTTGTAGAGCTCTTGGTGACCCTGGGTTCAGGTTTGTAATAATCCTATGTTCTGAGTTTCTATGCTGTAATTAAAATACACAACAACATGTTCCAGTAACTGTCAATCTGTGCCATCCATACTGAAATGCCATTGTTCAGAACTGAAAGTGGATTAGTATATTTCTTATAAGGATGCTTTAACATCTTCATTTACCACTTGGCTTAACTTGCATCTGGCTGGGATTCACCACTTTAGACTTTGGCATCTCTGGATAGGGTACCACTAAACAGAGGCATCCATTCTTTTAACAACTGGACACATGACACAAAGTTATTAGCACTTCAGGTTTGATCTGATACGCTAATGGATTGGCGTAGGTTTACCATCACCTTTCATTTAGCCCTGAATGGTTTTATGATTGTGCTGTTTTACCACCAAACTATAGTTATTAGAGATGACATCCTGACTCCATTGGGAGTTTTGCCATAGATTTCAAGGGGGCCATGATTTCATCCCTAGTTGAATAACACATGAGGACTATTGAGGCCCAAAGGCTTTCCGTTTGTAATTTTTCTGCTACTATGGAGGGTTCATAATTCAAGGAATCTACAAGTAGTAGTTCATAATCATGATTGACTCTGTTGCATTCTGTGTAAGAGCTGGGCAAAACTATTTCTTGTGAAAATTAGTGTGAATTTTTCATCAATTTTTGTGTCACAATTTCTTATTTGGGCTACAGTATCAACTGTAACAACTTGTGCCTCACAAGGCCTAAGAAATGTTTGGCTTGTGTATGTTTCTTGGGATTACTAGCATAATTTAACTTGCTAGCACAAAAAAATTCCATCTAACTATAAACATTCTTCTCTCACTTGTTGATCAGTATGATTATGCATTAATTTATTTGCCAGATCTCCATGCCATTGTGAAATTAATTGATTATCTTTTATGTAGACCTTTTTAAAGGGCACATTTCAGCTTTAGTCTGTCTTCCCTTATATTATCTACTCAATGTATTGCTGCAAGTGTTACTCTAGGTAGTTTTTGTCTGAACTGAGGGTTATAGTACTACTGAAATGAAAATGTATTAGAGAAAATATTTGTGAACTGGTGTGGTGATAGTGGGGGAATGCTTGGAAATGCGTATTGCTTTAATTCTGAATTAAGAGGGTTTTTTTGTGAAGTAATACACTTGAGATTAGAATAATGTGACTCAGATCACAAGTGAAATGTCTTAGGTGATCTTACCTAGAAGACACATGTATGCATCAAACAAAACCCTACAACATCTGGAACACTTGTTTTGCTGGAAGTGGATAATGGAAACTGATTACACAAGCTGAGCTCAATAAATGGGATTTTAATTTATAATATTTCAGTATTTGCTTTTTGAATATACTTCTGTGGGCACAAACTACTTCAAATTCCACATAAATTTTCTGCTTCATGAGACATTTACCAGTTCTTATTTCCTTTGAAGTTTCAGAACTGCCTTTCCCTCTAACCAGTTGGGGACAGATTCTGATCTCATTTAAACTGTTGTAATAAGATTGAATTGGCCTTGTTTTCTAATATTACTTTGAACTTAACTGGTACATTATATCTGTAACACAAAATGAATTGTGTGGTATTTCAGCGTTTCCAGTATGGCTGAGATGATAACAAATAATAATACTTTAAAAAATCAGTTATACAAAGCCTACAGAATCTCAGAAAAGTTTCAGCTCAAGATCAGCTCTAAAAATGAGAGAGAACTTGTGTGGGGTTGTTATTTTATCAAAACTAGTTCACCTCTCACAAATGGATTGTTTTCTCCATGACTGAGCCTTTAATACCTTTCTTGGGAAGGCTGCTGCTGGGTTGGTTGAATTCCCTCTGACATGGTCTTTATCTTTCCTGTTGCTGTTGGTGCCCTCTTTGGTTCTACCATGGCTTTCTGTGTTTGCAGTAGTACTGTAATCCTTTGTGCCTTAGCAAAGGCAATATCTTTTCTTCCAGGCATACTGACCTCTCTGATTCCCTCTGAAGCTAGTATGATCAAGTCTGGGAGCTGCATTTCAGCTGTTCTTCCTTAAAAAGTACTGAATATAAAGAATGAGATAAAGAAATATGATCAGATCCAGTCTGGGTAGTGGTGATGGCTTGTGATATACAGGAAGTCAGACTAGAGGATTTAGTGGTCCCCTCAGGCCTTAACCTTTGACTCTTTACAGGTACAGAGTTCAAGAAATTAGATATAAAAATAGTAAGACATTTAACAAAAAAGACTGCATGCAATAAACTAGAACTTCAGGAAAAATACTCTCCTCTCTTGGTCACTGACTATTTACAATTTATCATCTGACTGAGAGAAATAAATACACTAGTATCAATGGAATTTATAAAACTAGTGTAAATAGAGATCAGAATCAGGCACAAAGTTATTGTGATACATATTTTCCAGAGAAGAGAGGCAAGTAGAAACATCATTTTTTAAAATGTATTATTTGCTGGTTAAGGTCATCTAATTTCCATTACATGTAAGATTAGCCTATCCAGAATCATCTGTGTGGAAATATTTCCCCTTATTTTAAATTTCTCTTTTTAAGATCCGTAAAAAATAATTGGTTATTTCTAAATTCAACCATCCTTATCTCACATTTCTATTATTTGCCTGGGCTGTGTCCTAGAGATGATCTTTTGTAATATTTCCCAGAAGAACAAAGGAGATGATCTTTCCTAACAAAGGGAGATCCTCTTATTTAGGGATTAAAGAATACATATTCTGGGTGAAATCCTCTCCATCTGCAAAACGCCTGAGTAATCAGGGTCTATGCAGGTGGAATGCAGAGCAGTAATGGGGCTGCTGTGAGCTAGAATAGCAGCTGATGATCATCCGGGCCTGTTGTTGAGGCTCAAACATGTAAAAATATGGATCCTGTGGCCCTTCTACTGGCCCACCCCCAGCTCACCTCTATCATGACTTTCTCCAATTGCTTATGTGACACTAATGTCGAGTCTCTTCTGCAGCACATAGTGGGAATTCAGGTGCCTCTTATAGACTTTAAGACTAGAAAGGTCCATAAAGGGCCTTAAACTTTGACTCTGAACCAACCTCTATGTGGGGCATAAGTGGTTTGAAGCACCTCTGAACCACAGTTAAATTTTAAATTTATTTGGCTCTTATTTAGCAAGGTACCATACTTTAAGCATGTGTGTAACTTTAAGCACATGAACAGTCCCACTGAAGTCAATAGGACTAACTCACGCAAGTATTTAAGTACCTGGCTGAACTGGAGCCTTTGAAAAAGTACCTCATTGATGCAACCTTTTAATTACAATGTAAAGCACATTTGCAGGATTTACAGATATTTTTTCTTGCAGGAGCAGAATTATCTGATTTCTAGACACTTCCCTGAAGAATTATAATTGCAGATATCTTGTTTAAAATACTTAAATAGAAAAACAAAAAAGCCCCCAAAACAATATACTAAAAACATTTAATTCCTATACAATAAAAAATATTTGGTGAAACAAATAATTGAGACCATTTTAGAATTGCTTGTGTAGCCCCTCCCCAGAGGTGTGGTTCAAGCCTCTTCCCTGGTTCTTGCTTTATGGAGTGGGTTTCTACCCTCTCCTCACATAGGTTGTGCCCTGGGTTCTTGCAACACCTGATGCCGCCACCCAAAGTGACTCCTCTCTCTGCCTGGGATATAAGGGATGCTGTCCCTTGGGGAAATAACTAATACTACTGCTTTTAACAAGGAGTGTGATCCAGTACACAAGAAATAAAATTATTATAATATGACTGTAACAAATGAAATGCCACACCCAAAATAACACTGTAACAAAGGGGGACTTTACTGGGGACAGAAAACAGAGGCTCTAGGGGGAAAAAAAGGTTAAGGTCAACTAATAAATATTATAACATTAATATCAACAAATTCCCCTCCTCCACTATTCATAATTGTACCATAACCCCCGGTTCCCTCCTTGGCACCTTTTTAGGTAGATAGAATGCTTGGATGAGTCTGGAGATGGGCGTAGCAGTTCTGCAATTATTGGCCAGCTTCAAAAAAAAAAAAAAAAAAAAAAAAAAAAAAGGGAAAGAGGCCCCATATGGGGCAGGATCCTCATCTGGCTCCCTGGTTATGAGTCCTGTGGAAGTCTCATCTGGCTCTCGGTGGCCAATGTCGAGTTGGATCTCTGGCTGCTGGTCTCTGCAGGGCTGGAACTGTCCAACCACATGCTAGATCCCACAGCAGTTCAAAGACCCTTTTGTGGGGATTGGGAGTTAATCTAGGGTTACCATATTTAACAAATAAAAAAAGAGGACCCTCCATGGGGGCCTGGCCCTGCCCATTTCCCACCCCTTCCCCGCCCTAACTCCACCCCTCCTCCCTCCCACTCCCAGCCACGCGAAAAGGGCTGCCCGAGCGCTACCGGCTTCACGGTTTGCCGGGCAGCCCCCAGACCCTGCGCCCCCGGCTGGCGCTTCCCCCGCGCAGCTGGAGCCCGGGAGGGGACGCGCCCAGCCGGGGGCGCAGGGTCTGGAGGCTGCCCGGCAAACTTGGGCTTTGGGCAGCCCCTATGCCTCCGGACCCTGTGCCTCCGGCCGGGCACTTCCTCTCCCGGGCTCCGGCGGCGCAGGGTCTGGAGGCATGGGGGCTGCCCAAAGCCCGTAGCGCTCAGCTCTTTAACAGAGCCGAAGAGTCAGGGGAGGAGCAGAGCCGCCGCGGCCGGAGGCTCTGCTCCTCCCCTGACTCTTCGGCTCTGTTTAAGAGCCCAGATGCCCGAGCGCTACCGGCTTTGAGCAGCCCCCATGCCTCCGGACCCTGCGCCGCCGGAGCCCGGGAGGGGAAGTGCCCGGCCGGCGGCTGGGGTCCGGAGGCAAGGGGGCTGCCTGAAGCCCATAGCGCTTGGGCAGCTTGGCTCTTAAACAGAGCCGAAGAGTCAGGGGAGGAGCAGACCAGCCACGGGAGGGGAAGTGACCGGCCGGCATTTTCCCGGACATGTTTGGCTTTTTGGCAATTCCCCCCGGACGGGGGTTTGATTGCCGAAAAGCCGGACATGTCCGGGAAAAACCGGACATATGGTAACCCTAGTTAATCAGAGACTTCCTGAGCTGTTTTGCTACAGTTTATTTTCCTAATCCCCTCTCATGTATTTTTGAGAACAATCACTGCTTGAGAGAGCCCCAAAGATATAAACAAAGGGTGATATTTATGCTGTGAAGAGGTCTTGAACGAATCTATGCACCATTTCAACCTCACTTAAGCCCTGTATTGGGGAATTAAGTGGTGCAATATGCGGCATGCCTTAGATTGACTCTCTGTCCTTAGATGAATTTCACCCAGATTGAACAGGAACCTAATGCATTTACACATAACTAGCATAAGCTAACAACATATTGTAGAGGTAGGGGAAGTAAGCTGAGAATATTCAATTTAGTAATATGTAAGTTTGCTTTATCACAAAGTGAATTTATCAGGTTTCTTTCTAAGAGGAGTATAAGCAACTTCTTTTTTGTTTCTCATTTAGTTGCAAAGAACTTTAATTTCTTTAAATGTGCAGTGGAAGAATGAAGACTCTAGGCTTCAGATGTTGCCTTCTTTATTTCATTAATGTTAATACAGGAAACCAAAAAAGATCACACAAACACCCAATCTCATTATCAGGATGTTCCTTTTGATCCTGAACATACCAGGAAAAGAATGCTTGATCCAGCAACATCAAAAGCAAAAGTCAGTTGGGCTTAGTTGGTTTGCCTTCCAATTTTTTTGTGCAAAACAGAAGGATTTAGCTATTTTTTTCCTGAGTTGTACGGTTGCAGTCTCATGCTTGCATCTTATTGCACCTGCACTTTATGAAAAAATATTATTTGATGTTCAGCAGAGGGACTCATTTTTATTAAGACCGTGTTTTGGACATCCCATGCAGTGAAACAGGAAGATATTGCTTCAGAATTTCCCACCTTTGTGGACTGCTACTGAAGAGATTGTACATTTGCTGAACAGTTCCAAAGTAAGTCTTTGCCTCCTTGCATGATTCAGCACAGTCAACACCTACAAGGTTTAGTGTGTGGTTTCCACAGCTGGAGAAAATACAGTTTGAATTATGCTCAAGTAGAGCTGCTTGTACACCTTTGTACTTCCCATACATTGTCATAGGTTTGACCAATGAAGATTTGAATACCTAACTTAAAACCTTCTAGAATTGCTAGCAGTTTCTTTTCCAATTTTTCTTGTGAAATTATCGAATAAAATAAACCTTTCTTCAATTGAAAATTTTGAGCTGTCTACAATCTTAACATATAGAATAACCATAGTAGTCTGTTCCTTGTGAGAACAATCTGGAGTGGCATCAACAATGATTGAAAAATACTTGGCATTTCGAATCTCCTCAAGAATTATTTTGTATGAATGACCCACATAGCTCAAACTCATTTTGTAAGCGTTTGGAGAGATAATGGACTTACATGCACTTATGACTCTCTTGTGATTCTCAAACATTTTTAAGATGCTCTGATAAAAGTGGGTCATATTTGCTGAGGAGCTCAACTATGCCTAGAAAGTTTCCATTTGCACAATCACCAATACATTGACTGGAACCAAAGAAAGCCAATCCTCACTCAGAAAGAAAATGACATTCAGGATGCGCTCAAGAAGTTTTTTCCAGTTATTAGTTTCTGTAGAGAGTTCAGTCAAGAGTGAATTCTCAACTGAACTTTCAGCTGATGCTGCCCTACTGGCTGATTTCCATGCAATATAGTTTTCTTTGTGCAACGTTGAACGTTTCTTTGTTGAACGTAATGTGATGGTGTTCGGTCTTTCAACTTCCTCCAACCTCTGTTGATGCTCCATCCTGATTGATCAGAGAGAACTGATACATTTTCAGCACTTTTGTTCAAAATGAAGCAGGATGCACAGTACAGAGTGTTTTTCCGTACTCCAGCATAACCAGTCTCTTTTGCAGGTCTCACCATTTAGAAGAGTTTTTGTCAGCAGACAAGTAGGGAAAGCATGATTATCAGCATCTCGTAGAATGTCACTTGGAATTTCAAAACAACTAATTTGAAGAAAAGATTGCATTTGGGCAGCATTGCTCTTGTCAATAATTCCAATGTAAGTCACAGTCAAACCTATAGTACTCATGAATTGTTCATGCTGCATAAGATCTACATCTTCCAGTTGCTGTTGAGTTTCTTGATCATACACAGGATCTTCTGCTGCATCTGTTACTGTTGGCACTTCTCCTGCTTGACTACTGTCCTCATGTTCAGGTATTGGCATTGAAATATCACAGGTTGCAGTTGCAGAGTTTTCATTATCTGTAGCATTGTTTGTTGGGTAAGGTGTGTTTTCCAGTGATTTGAGAAATGAATTTATTGGCTTTGAGCACTTAGTTGCTGCTTCACTAAGTTGTTTTTGCCATCTCTTGCTTGCACCACTTTCAAATCTCCTCTTCATAGTGATCTATCTGGTCAATATGTAGCCTATCCACACTTGAAATATTCTGCTGAAAATAAGTAGCTTATCTACACTTGAAATCGTCTACTGTATAAACATGTATACAAATGCTGAATTGTACACAAATGCCGAAAAGACTTAAAACGAAGGAATACTAATTAAGAACATAAAATGAAACAGTCAGACAGGTTATTATCCTTATCACTGAATCAAAACTCAATTACACAAGGTATAATATAACAGGCTGAGCTGAAGACAAAGGGATGACCTAGCTATATAACTAGTAAACACAGATACAGACAGAGGGATAATGTCCAAAAATTTCAAACATGTGTCCTCACGAAACTCACTGTATACGATTGTCCTAACAAATGTTCACCATGAATCTGGGCCTATAGACTACAAAAGCCTATGATGATGGCCAAGCTACCAAGTTAGGGCTCAACCAACCAACCAGTCACCTCTTTAAGCTACCATATGAAGATAATAATGAGAAATTCTCACTCATAAATAATTCTTTAGTCAACTAGATGTAAAACTATAAAGACACTAAAATGTAACACTTCTGTACCTTTCAACACACATTTGATCTAGCCATAAGTAGTGTTTTGTTTATATAATCAGCTGATCTGAGAGGAAACATTCATCATGATCTAATCTTGTGCCATCAGAATCAATATATTTTTATTAATATTTATGAACAGTTTTAACTCTTTAATATGACAATCTATATCAGATAACAAAAAAATTGTCTCTTACCAAATCACATCTCTTATTTGCTTAAATTTGCAGCTCTAAGCTGAGCGAGTGTGTCACATTTTGGTCCGATAGGTATACACATAAAAACAAGTTGCGAAACTTATCAAATGCCAAAAAATTAAAGTGTCTAAATTTGAGGCCTCCTTTGAGCTTGAGGCCCAGGCTATGTCTGAGGGCTTTCAATATACCGCATCCTTTCATTAGAAAATTGAGACATATACAGTCCGAGGAATCACATATTTTTCTTTTTCTTTTGACAATAATAATAACTGTTAGGCATAGATGCTGAATCTATTATGGGGTTGGAGTGTGGCCGAGGGGTGGTTATAGCCACTGTATTTCAAAGTTTGTCCAGTTGACCTCACTTACAAAATTTGTTCCAGTGATTCTAGTAGCTCAATAGCTGTGAAATTCCATATCAGGTTTCTGCCAATCCATACTCACTTTATTAAAACACAGAAGAAAGTACTCAAACTAGCACACTTAACTGTAAATTTCAGCAAAACCCGTGATGTACTTTAAAGCAGAAGCCATGGTTGTGTTTCAATTTTCAGTCACAACAAAATTGGTATTACTGTAGCTGAAATATATTAGGCTTTTGCATATCAGGCATAACATGTTTGAGAGATTCCAGTGTGCAGATCTGATTGATAGTTTGCAACAAGTTCATATCTCAGAAATGAATTGATGCAGTTCAATAGCTCTACTACCTGGCAACTGTCCACGCTCATATGTCTTACAAGATTCACTGAGGGCTAGGTATTGGCTGCATATATTTCCTTCTACTAAAACATATTTTTATCACACTGTAAAGATATCAAAATTGTTTGGGCTTTTTCATTCGTGGTGGTTTTGACCCTGAATAAAGCTTTACATTCGTTTGACAGGATTACTGCAGCTAACGCTAAATCAGTGACCGGTGACAGTGAAATGGCATTGAGAGACACCTGAGGTCAGGTTAAGCGTGATGAAGTGTTTTGTATATTTTACCACTTTGGAAGTTATATTTCACCTCATACAATTTTTCCATAATATTCAATATTTCATAACAAATCCAAGGTGACAGTTGGAAGGCCCCCTCTATTGTTGCATGCTTTTCAATAGGGTAGGAATGGATTAAACTTGTAATGAGTTCCAGAAAACCAAAAAGAATTTTCATTGTGCACAGTATCAAAAGATCATGCTCAGCAAGAAATACAAAAATAATATAGCCTGTGGGACTGGATAGCACAGGGGATTCATAATAGGATATAGAGCGTATAGTTCACCTTTTAAAATCTAGTCCAGGCGAATAGTAACCAAAAGCTTTTACTGTTTAAATGTGATTGGGTGGCTTATGTGAAGAGATTAATCTCAGTCCTGTTTCTAGTGAACGAAAGTCCACATTAGAAAAAACACTAATTGGCACCAATTCTTTGAAGTTAATAGGAGTTGATGAATCAGGCTCTTTGATTGAAATCTCAGTGAGAGGCTAAGGATTAAATCGACCTGCACACAAAACTATCTTGTGTTTCCAAGAGGTAGTCCCTTCAGTTCAAGGTATGTGGGAGGGGCATGTACTGTACTGAACCTGTTTGGATAAAGATCTGGCTGCTCTGAAATCATTGTTTAAGCCATCCATTGTTCATGGGGATATTCATTATGTTCCTAGCAGCTAGGTATTTGAAGTATATCATTATGTTTTATCATGTGTACTTATGTTTTTCCTTTTTCCTTTTTTTTCCTTTTTCATGGATGTTTAAACTGCTTTCAAAGAAGCACACAAGGCAGGTAGTAAGTGCCCTACTATTGCATTACATGGACTCAATTGTTTACATCCACTAATTTAGGTGCCTTGGTTTTTGGGTGCACAACTTGAGATCTATAGGTGTGTACCCAAAATTAGTAGAATACTTTTGAAAATGTACACCATAATTTTTAAAAAGCAATGCACCTTCTGTCTGTTTTCTGGATTTTTTTGAGGATTTCACTTGAAGTACTTTAGTTATAGGATATGTCTTTTTAAGCACAAATTCATCTTAGGTAAAGAACTGACAAAGGAGCTAGTTTAAATAACAATATACCAAAATTGGGGGTAGGGTGGGAGAATTACTTCCTCTGTGTAAGATTAGTTACAAGAGTTGAGTGAATTATTCATAATGAAGTCTGAAACCAGGCTAGAGTCACCCTGAATTTGTTTTTAATTACAAACTCAAACCTCAAACTAACTTTCCTAAAGTTCCTGGGCAAACTTTATGGTTTTACATAAAATTAGGCTAAATTCACACTTTCCTGTGGTTGTGGCATCAGGCCAAGTGAAATTCAATATTTTGGATTAATCAGGATTAAATACAAAAGTGAAGAGTCAGAACTAAAGAAAAACGAGGTTTGCCTGAACCCTTGTGATGAGTTTTGCACAGTTCTCTTAGCTACCAAAAGGATGGGTGGCTTCGTTAGCCACAACTATTACAAGTACAAATAGACACTGAGTATATTTCTCAGTATATATTTCAGTGAATATATTCAATCAGAAGCAGTAAATATAAGTTAGGGTTACAAACATCTCACAGTCCTATGATGGCTCTCCGTGTAAAAGCAAATTTCAAAGAAGTTCAGTATATCTTTTTTTTCCTCCCAGCACAAATCTTTATGCCAGCTTCTCTTGTACCCCTCTGTTCCCTGGGGAACTTGGGTTCACTTCAGTATTGCTGGACAAGAGATAAAAGATCTGTTGAACACGTGTAGAACAGATGCTTAGGGAGAAAAACAATCATCTTGTTCAATTGTAGTATTACTCATTTCCGCTGTCTCACTGTCCATGCAAGCACTGACCTATATGGAGCTAGTCTTTGGGCTTTTCACATGTCAGCAGCAAAAAGCCCACCCAGGAGATCATTGCTGTAAACATTCATGTATCAAAGAAGTTGACACCTGCTTCCATAGGAAAAGAGGGCTATGCAGAGAAACAAAATGTGAATAGAATCAAACAGTGAAAGAGGTCAATCCTGCAAGATGCAGAGTATGGTGTGCAGCAGCACAGAGGTGAAAGGAGCACAGTTGCTCAGCACCAACATTGGCTCAGTGTGGTATGCATCTAGGTGCACCATGCTGAGCAAGACTTGCTGTTGCTAACCACTACACATGAGTACAGGGTTGCTCAGCAGCCAAAGTGGATATTCCAGTGGGTGGAGTTGGGAAAGGGTTAGGAGTCACGTACTTATGTGGTGATTGTAGGCATATATGTAAGGTGCTTAGCATTGGCCTAAAAATAATTTATTTTTTCAATGCACAGTGACTTCTTAGGCAAGTGCGCTCAGCTACAGGACTTAGTGATTCTGAAGAGCACAGGCAATACTTCCTCACAGAAAAAAGTAATTGGGATGTGAAATACCTGAAGGTTAGTGAGGGATTGTCAAGTGGGAGGGGTTCTTTTTGCTTGGTATTATGAGGAAGGAAGTATACTGCTAGATATGGTTTTTGTAATTTGCCTTGAGATCCTTATTTGAGAGTCTATCTGCAGCATCTGTGGCTCTTTAATAGCTAACTCAGTAAGGCTTAGAGGGTGGAACAAAGCTGCCATGCATTGGTATATGGAAGCTTGGATTACAATTGGTTATGAGGGCTGCAATCTCTGGGGTAATAAAGATGAGGAGAGAAAGCAGGAAGAAATTGTGTGAGGCATAAATGAAGACTGAGATGTTGCATTTTGATTACATTTGATTACACAGGAACTCCTGCAGTAATGACCACAAAGCAGAGTTTGGCCAATTTCTGCTGCTAATTAACATATAGAAAACAATATTTAATTTCTTTGCCACCTCAGCCAAAGCAGCAAACACTCTGTCCACTGCAAAGCACTATAGTATCAAAAACTAAATCCAAATGAAAACAAAACCTGTTATATATCATTGGTTCCTAGGCTCAACTCTCACATCAGTGGAGCAAACAGTCAAACTAAAAAGATGCCGAAGAAGCCAGACCACTACCTAAAATCGCAATATATGAATCACTTGGAAGAACTAATCAAAACCATTAACGAGTATACTGCTACGGATCCCTGTGCAGAACTATCATATTAGCAGACTACTGACCAGAGTGAAATATGCAAAACTAAGGTTCTAACCAAATACAGAAACTGGGCGGCACATAAATTAGAAATAGAACCTGGGAGACACAAAGCAAAGACTAAAACCAGGAAATATACAAATGAGGTCTCAAAGTCTCAAGAATGAACTCTCCTGATTTCTCTCAGGAGGGTGAGATGTTAGTGGACAAGATATCTGGTCTTTGGTCCATGTTGGTAAATGTAAGGTCACAGGTTAATTTTATTTAACCATGATTTTATTTAAAGGCAAGACCCCTAATTCTGCAGATATAACCAAGATCTAGTTGGATGGCACTATGGTATAAGTTTTGGCACCACTGCCCCAGCCGGGTATTTGTGCAGCATGATAAATAGAGGCCATGTGGCTCCTGCCCCAAAGATAGATCTAATAAAGTGTGTCTGTCTTGTGTTTATCTTGTATGTGAGTAGTCCTGTTAAGTATGTGAGTAATCCATAAAGATTTAGTAAGACTACTTTGTCCTCAGCAATTGGCACAGTGGATAGCTTTTCCCCCTGACGTAGCCTTCACAGTTCAGCCTGATTCACGGATGACCTATGGTAGCTGAAGCAAGCAGAAAGATGGCTGGATAGCTGATAGCTGAAGTTTTGTATTGAAACTGATTGATGGTAGCACAATGATTTCTTGAGGACTTATGCTGTGTAAAGAGATAAGGAATAGTTCTGGGTCCCTTTTCTGCCAATGCCTGTTTGAAGGGGAGTAGTGTCCCGGTTAGCTTTAAGGAAGTACTTGTTTGGTCTCTACTTTGCAGTTAATAACTTGTCAAATTTTTGCCCTATCTCTGATACTGTATAATATTTTTGGCTACAATGATAGAGAAGGATGAGGCAAGACAGCTTTCTCAATATTTGGATACCTTGGAATCCTCAACCCTTGTCAATCTGGGTTCAGGTTTGCATAATTCACACAGACTGGACTTCTTGTGGAGCTTGAGAGATGCTTCCTGCCAATGGTTAATCAGATGGCTGTGCTGTAACTGTTAGCTCTATCTGCTGACTTTGTTACTGTAGGTCACAAGGTGGTGTTGACTTGTAGTGATCTAGATGGGAGTAAGTGAGAATACTTTCAGGCAGTTGCATTCCTTTCTTTCTGAGATCCTAAAAAGTAATGTTGGATTGCAGCTCTCCTAGCCCAGTCACATTCTCATGTGCCACTAGATTCCATCTTGTTGCCAAAAGGGCCAGGGTAGGTTCTGAAGATTTCTGGGGAGTGGGAAAGCCCTGGCCATATTTCCTTGTCCCCAGTCACAAAGGCAGCAGGGAGAGGCATTCACATGGAAGCTGCTTTGCTGGCACTAAATCCTTAGAAGATCTTTGTGCCCATGTGGCCAGGTATCCAAGCTTTCTAGCTACCTGGCCCTAGCAGCACCTTGCAAAGTGGTCTCAATGCAGGGGAAGTTGTGGCTCATATATTTTGCATGCTAACAGCATTTTAAAAAATGCACCAGCAGATCAAGTAGCTATTTTAATCAATTAGCTTGTCAGAATAGTAGTTGATGCATGTGCAATTTTTGCTTTTTGTGGGCACAAATATACACAAAATTGCAGGCATAAGTGACAGTCCTCCAAATGTGACCATAGTAATCTGTAATCTGCTGTTTTCAGTAGCAGTGAAATGGTTTAAAAGAAGCTGTATGTCTTCAGATGAGTGATGTAGTCCAACAAATATGCCATACTGCATTGCTGAGCATCATATTTCATTGTTTCCTATGAAGTGACTTATGTTTGCTTGGCTCAAGAAAATGAAATGTATAGTAGCTATAATGTTGTGATGAAGATCTTAAATATAATATGAATAGTTCCCAAATCAAGTGACCAAATGGAAAAATAGTCCAGGTTCAGACATGAACACATTACTGATGACTTTGGTATCTTTTTTTTCTCTCCTTCCCTCACTGGCACTGAAATTGCTTACTGCTTATCACTGAAAATGTTAGCTACTAAGTTTAGTTTATTTCCTAAAACTGTTTCAGAAATAAACTTGTTTCTATAGAGACAGAAAACCTCTATATCAGTGGCTATCAACCTTTCCAGACTACCGTACACCTTTCTGGAGACTGTTTTGTCTTGTGTAGCTCCACGTTATACCTCACTTAAAAACTATGTGCTTACAAAATCAGACATAAAAATACAAAAGTGTCCCAGCCCACTATTACTGAAAAATTGCTTACTTTCTCCTTTTTACCATCTAATTATAAGATAAATCATGTGGAATATAAATGTTGTACGTACATTTCAGTGTATAGTGTATAGAGCAGTATAAACAAGTCATTGTCTGTATGAAATTTTTGTTTGTACTTAATTCACTAGTGCTTTTTATGTAGCCTGTTGTAAAACTAGGTAAATATCTAGCTGAGTTGATGTACCCTGCAGGGGTCTGCATATCCCTAGGGGTCTGCATACTCGTGGTTGAGAACCACCTCTCTACATTAGCAGGTAAAACAAAATAATAGTAAGGAGATAATGACAACTGCAACAGACATGGCAAACGAACATGGAAAGAAAAGCTGTAATATGTCAAGAAACTCCAGTTGCAACACCCACATTTTGTTGAACACAAAAGAACCTTATAAACTCATGGCCTAGATGTATATACATGTGCATTTTTCTGAATATCTTTGCATGGAATAAATAACATGGTCAAGTGGCTTTACTTTTTTTTATATAGTTTCCAAAACTATTGCTATTTTAGAGAGATTAGTTCCACTGAAGTCCCAGGTTTCCTGTTTTTATTATCCACACTTCACATGGTGGTTTAAACTAAATTACCCATTGCAGACTTTGGAAAGCATTCTCTTCAGCTCAGTGTAGTGTATTGCTACTTTTCATAAAAATCTCTCTGGGTTTACATTTTGAGACCAGTTATTTAGAAACATAGTTTTTAGACCAGTCTGTTCTCCTGTGCATACACACTCAGATGCTGCCTTTTGCTACATCCTGGAATCAGAGCTATTCATTTCATAATTTCTAATTCAGCTTTGTTTTAAAAAACAAAGTAACCTCAAGCACAATCATTTGAGTACAGAATTTGGTCCCAGTTGAACAAGGTACTTAAAAGAACTCACCTAACTTTAAGCATATGACTAGTCTCCTTCAATGTGGGTACTCACATGCTTAAAGTTAGATATATGCTTAAGACCAGAATTGGGGACCTCTATTGTTTTCCTAGACATTTCACAAACTTCATATTCTACAAAATTTTCTATTTAAATATCAGTTTATTTTTTCTATGGTTATGAGTACTCATATATTACCTACCTTTTTCATAGTAGTATTAGTTAATTTAATGCGATGAATATATATATATATATATATGATATATATATATATATCAGAGTACCCTGTTCATACATAGGGATTCTAGACAGTCAATATTTTTAGTAGATTTTTTGGGGGGAGGAGGGGGTTGTTAGCATAATTTCCTTTGTTCTTTCCTGCACTCCTGCTGTATTGTGGATGGATAGTAATGCATGTTAAAAATGTAGGAATTGTTAGAGAAGAATAATTATTTAGCTTTTTATTGAGTACAGTATGGATCTGAATATATTTTCTTTAGTGTGGCTGTGAAACTCCCTCCCTCATCACCCTCTTGCCTCAAGGATTAAAAAAGGTTAATCTGAACCTAAAAATCCAAATGAAATGAAAAGAGAGATGGATTATCCTATCATCTACAAAAGCACTACAATATATGAGCTGTTATGCAATTTAACAGGAATGCGGTAGAAATGATAATGTGTGCCATCAAACACTGAACACAGATGTTCATCAATATTTTTTCCCCACAATGAGATGGTGAACTATCAATGACTTTTACACATTTGATGTTAGTGTTTAGGTAGGACTGAGGCTGAATTTTCTTTATGCATTTTGTCTTCCCATTTCTTATTTTTGTTCAGTAACAAGTGAGGAATCCTTGTTTTAATAGGTAACAAAAAGAGGTGTCTTCCATGAAAAGCATGAGAAATGGCACAGAATGAGATAAAACCACATTTTTTAGACTGGTGTTATTTCTCTAAGTCTCATAACATAACAATTTATCTCAAATGTATATCCCTCTTGTATGCACATCCCAAATTTGGTTTATTTAGTGAATGTTCTCCAGCTATCATGCCCTTTCTCTTCAAGACCCTCTGCTCATTTTCTCTTGAAACCCGTTCTCTGCTTTCTGGGTGATCTCTCTCTCTCTCTCTCTCTCTCTCTCTCTTCCTCCTTCTCCTCCTCCTCTCCTTTCACGATATTGTCTTTTTATTTCCTTCTCTCTCCCCTCACTCTCTGTTACTGGCGGTTCCAATCTTACCTTATTTTCCCCAGTGAAGACTCTCCATTCAGCCATGGGAGGATGTATCTTGCTAATCTTAGTCTGCTGCTAGGTTTTAGTGAAAGTAGCATGGCTTTAATAGCATGATTTAAGATGATGGAACCTCTCAAATGATGTGATGGTATAATATGTAGACTGAGTATTTCAAAGTCATCGGGCCAGATTGTGTTCTCAGTTGCCCCCATAGTTTGTCAAGTCAATGGGGTTAGATGAATGTAGCAGGGAGAAGGATTTGGCCCAAAACACTTTGTGGGTGCACAATGTACTACTATTCTTACAGCCTTGTGTTTTATACAACAGTCTGTACATTCCGTAGTGCAATAACAGTGTATAATTACCTACACTAATATAATTCTTGGGGTTTAGATCAAGTAATGATTTATCTTTCTCTTGATGGTTAAAAATCCTTACCATAAACTTCAGCATATGGTAATATTCTTCCCAGATTCTCTTATACGTTTTGTTTTCATGCATTTATCATAGTATTATACATATACCTGCTGCAAGAATATTACTCTTAAAAATAATTTCAACTCCAGCCAAGGGTGTCCCTCTCCTCCTGTATATATTTCCATCTACTTGTTACACACATAGAAGTGTTTGTTGGTTCTTCACCAAATTTTGACTTACATCAGATTACATAAACAATGTGAAATCTCATCCATTTTGGGGATTAGGGGATATTTAACAACAAAAATCACAAACTGGATAAATGTAGCAGTTTGCTCTTAATTTAATATCTGGGGCTGTCTGCTGATTGGCAAAAATGTTAATCTTCATCTTTATGCATTCATACCGACTTAAATCTAGAGTTGGTAGAAATTTTGTGAATTTCAAAATTTCAGTGAAAAATTGTATCCATGTTTTAATGAAAAAATGACAAGAGTTTAATACGGTCCTCAGTCCTCCCTATATTTTTGACCAGTTCTATTTAAATCTCCTCCACCTCCTTTCAAAACTGTCACTAGATGTCTGCTATCTGAACAGGATAGAAGAAGGGAATTTAAAACCACTTTTCATACAGACTTGTATATGGTATTCCACTGTACAAATTTGCATGTACTGGCGCAAGGTGATGTCATATGTCTAAATGTAACTCAGTTTATATATTCATAAGTGATCTCATTATATGCTGCGATTTTGTTGATGCTAAGTACCCTGCAGCCATATTCTTGATATAATAAAGACCGATGAAATGCATTAAAAGGGAGGTGGAGATTTTCATTAATATTTGTCAATTAATAACATATGTTATGAGTTTGAAAGAAAAGCAATGAATCTTTTTCATTTTATTATTTTTTGTAGTAAGCTTTGCTGTAAAAATTGTTCAATTTTGAATTTTATTTTATAAATGGGTTGTTTGCCTTCAGTCCAGATATTAGATATAGCTTGATCAAACTCTCGCTAAGTATGTGTCTCAAAAATAGTTCTCTGCTTGCTTTATATTAGGATATAGAGACATGTCTCCCCAAGTAAGCCCAGACAGTCATAGAAAGCTCTGTATTATATCAGGATTTGACTTAATAGGAGAGAGACATTATTAATAGAAATAGAAGAAAAATGAGGGAGACAACCTATGCATCTAATGGACAGAAGAAAGAAGGCAAGAAAACTTTGATTTAATCTATTGATTTGCTGTTAAATAACAGCACCTGTTTTCTGTTATGTCCCTGGATAAAATTCAGTAGGCGCCAGTAATACATTTGGACCCATGGCTTCTGATAAGACTGAAAATTGACATCTGTTCTATTGTTACTAAATGGATATGGCAGGTTACTCTGCTGTAGGTGGCTAATTTCATGGTATTTTTGATAAAAGCAACAACAATATCTCTTTTCCTAGACCAAGACAAAACCAAGAAATATTTAGCCAGGAGTTTTTCAATCCAAAGACATGTCAGGCAGGATTTGAAGTCTTCCCATGAAAAGTTTAACATTTACAGTAGGCAGTTTCTCACACAAATTTGATTTGCTCTAAGGCTGCATCATTCCCGGTGCCTAGAGAAAGAATAGCTTATCTTTGTTTGCCTTATTTCTATCTATCAGCGACCTCTTTGAATGTCTAATTCAATAATTATCTATAGTGGTTCTCAAGGCTATATTATTGAAATGCTGAGGTGCTGGAATGAGGTTGTATTATCATTGTCTTAGTTTAACCAACTTCCTCCCCCTCCTTCATACCCAAACATTAACCAGATCACCATTTAATGTAAGTTCAAAGGCTTCCCCAAAAGGTTCAGAAGGCTCTGTGATCTCTAAAAATATATGATTTTTGTTCACCTTGGAAACCACTTGAAGCAGCATAATTCCAGAACTCAGACTGTCTCCTGGTGATTGTGTTTGGGCCTGACGTAATGGGCTTTAGACTGAGCCCTATGGGAAAAAATTAATCTGAATCATTCATGTACACATGAACTAGACACAGATTACACATGCTTATAAATATTTACACATATAATTGATACAAAGAGGATGAATTCGTGCTTTAAGTGCAAAATATAACTCAGTCAGAACTCCATCATTCCAGTCTGTCAATATGTACCCAGTGTGTGTAACCTTGCTGAGGTGTCAGGGGTGACTCTATAATTAATATATTATATTTTTTATAATATAATATATATATATATTATAAGTAATATAAAAGCAACCTTAAAGCAGGATTAAAATTCCTGTTTGGCATTTTGATGACAAATTAGCTCCCACATTTGGTACAATAATTCTTCATAGGTAAACTGAATTTTTGCTGTAACTCCTTAGTAAAGAATTTTCTACCTTTTTTTCAGAGGAAACATTTGAACATATTCCCATTTTTAAGTTTGGCCCTATTTTTATCACTTTTTCTTTGAGTTCCTTTTGCTAAATAGTCAGTCCCCCAGAAACTGCAAATTTTAAAACACACATTCTTGTATCACCTAGGAAATTGGCCACTTTTGAAATTTTGAACTTAAATGCATAAAGAATTATGCTCCTCATTCATGATAACCTAAATGAGCTATGTAAAGAATATCCTTGAGAAGAGCTGATAAAACTAAAGCTCCAAGAGGAGTGAGGTAGTGTGGTGGTTTGTTCCCGTAGCACAAAGGGGCATAAAGCTGCCCTGGGTGGGCTGCTGTTGATTCCCCTGCTGGCATTCCCTGACTGACATAGGGATGGGATATCCAGCTCTACATGACTGGGGAATTGTATAGTTTAGGGTAAACTGAGTTTAACCACTTCTAGTTTGGGGAATATGGAGTTTAATTTAGGTTAGTTTACCCATTTTTTTTAAACCACTACACCACAGCTGGGGAAGAAGTTAAGCATGGGGGAGTAGTATGACTAGATCACTACTGTGCTCCAGCACGCCAAATTTACATAATGGCCCTTTGAGGGCCTTTATTAACTGGCAAACTTTAGAACAGCCCTGGAGTTTCTCTAACCTATGTTGAGGGCAGAACCGGTTTATGGATATCACAGGGATCAGGGAAGCTCTTTCCATCCAATAGGCCCTCAAAACCCACTCCCCATCATCACTTCTCTCTTGTTACTTTCTTTCAGGGAAGGATTAGAGGCCCACTTCTCCTTTATTGATGTTAGGTGGATGTCTGCAATAACTTAGTCCTACTTCCCATATCTGTCAGAGCAAGAGAGGAGGCAGGGAAGATTTGTGTCTTAGATGGGAGTCTCTAAGTCACAATGCCTCCCAAGGCTACTCCAGAGTCAATGCAGCTTATGCACCAGCAATTGCTCAAGGCTGTGCACAAGCAAGGCACAATTAAACTTTATGTGTCTAGGTAAAAGTCAACACATAAAAGCACACTGTGAGGCAAACCTTGAGACATGGTAAGAGTGGCAATGGAAGGAGTTAATTTTGAACTAAATGAGGAGGAACCACTTGGGCAATCTTGTCTGTGCAAAACTGGAATTTGGATAAATTCAAATGCAAATTCGAGCAATTTTAATTTCACAGAGATTAAAAGGTTACAGTCTATGAAAGAGCCCCAAAGTACTACAATTAGATTTCCAATAAATATCAGAAATTTTCATATTTTTAAGGAAACTAAATTTATCCCTGATTTGAGCTGAAACAACCCAGTTAAATCTTGGACTGCCGACACCTGGGATTTTTCAACACTGTAATATCACCATCTACAATGTTACAAAAATTTAAGAGGCAAAACTATGCATAAAACAGTGGTTTTTCACCTTTTTTTTTAAACATGCTGTGGGTTGTCTGATTCTCGATATGGAAAATAAGCATGTTGCGTAATGTCTTTTGTGGTATTGGAAAGAACAGATTTTTCCCAGATGTGGTGATGTGTAGTAAGCAATTAATAGGCTCCCTATTTTACATGTTACCATAAGGTCATTTTGTCCTATGCTGAAAGCACAGCTAATTCCATATATTTTACTGTATGCGGAAAAAAACTCATGCTGAAGAACTTAGCAAAAAGAACTGGGCTAAATACAAATACTATACTTGGAATCCAGCCTTGACACTGTAGTTACTCCCTATGGGTGAAGTTCATGGCAGTGCAGACAGCTCGTGAAAGGTCCTCTACACTACCTTAACCCCTTGATGGAGGATTTAAGTGGCAGGACAAGAATTACTTTCCATTCTTGGAAAGAAAAAAAGAGAGAGACTGCAAGCAGCACAGTACAAATTTTGAAACTGTAGCTTGTTCATGAAGAGGTCCAATATAGGTGCTGAATACAACCCAATTGAAGTGGGCGTGGCACCACAGTATTGGAAGCAAATCAATGAAATGGAATTAGAATTTAGATTTAAATAGCACCTTTTTGCTTTCAAAGTAATTTGAAGTGCTTCATTACTGTAGGTTCTGGTAAGAGTATGTAACCAGTCATAGCTCTTAAACATCAGGATATCAGAGACAGCTTTCTTGAGAGAGAGAGAGAGAGAGAGAGAGAGAGAGAGAGAGAGAATGTTGGTGGGGACATTGGGATTATCCCCTACTTGAAATATACCACTAGATCTTTAACTTCCACTTTGTTCAGCTTTACCTGGGCAGACATCAGAAATTGGTAGCTCCATATAGATCTTGGTTTAGGTCGCATCTCAGCAAAACATTTAAACACAGGCTCAACTCTAAGCACCTGAGTTGCCCCATTTAAGTCACTGAGATTAGTGAATGGAGATCTATATTCCTAGATTTCGAGGCCAGAAGGAAACTATTGAGGTGCTCTAGTCTAATTTTTTGCATAATACGGGCCATAAAATTTCACCCATTAATTCTTGCATTTTAACTCATAGCTCTTGTTGAGGCAGACCGTATCTTTAAAGAAGATTTCCAATCTTGATTTAAAGCAGTGGTTCCCAAACTTTAACCACCTGTGAACCCCTTTCACTAAAATGTCAAGTCTCGTGAACCCCCTCCTAAAAATGAATATTTCCGGGGATTTTCTCCTTTACCTGAGTATAAATTATAAAAGCAGTGATCTTGGAAATATAAAATTTGTTTTTATGACATGCTTATTACACACTATTTATTATTAATTACTGTTTATCATTACAGTATTTTTATTACATTTATGAAAAGGGCAACACTCTTCCAAGATCTCACTTTCATAGCTTGTATCACTTTGAATAAGCCTGTTATAAGACAAGGCTCCTATGTTTCATCAAGGAGTATCAGACGTGAAACAGCATGAAGGGATTTAAGAAGCCAACTCAAAGAGTTCTTCCTACACAAGCATTCAGGTCTTGAGCAGTCCAGGCAAACAACGCACGTTACAACAAAGCTTAAACTTGTTCTTCATAATAATTTTAAAAACAAGATTAGCTGCCTATTTAATTTTAAAAACAGCAAAAAATATCCACCTCCCTTTCCATTTGTTATAAGGAGTCTTGAAGTTTAAATCTCCTCAGTGTGAAAGATATGCTTGCTTTGAACTGCTTAGCTCTTGGAAGTCCAGGGGCTCCAGGCTGCTGGTCCCGTGCTGCCCGGGGTCCCTAAGGACAGCTCTGTCCGCCATTAGGGGATTTTTTCCTGAGAACTCCCTGTAACATTTTGTGAACCCTCAGGGGTTCACGAACCCCAGTTTGGGAACCACTGATTTAAAGACTTCAAATTATGGAGAATCCATCGCATTGTTAGAATAGTTGTTGTATTGTTCAACCCTCACAGTTAAAAATTTGGCATCTTATATCTAGTCTCTGAATTTGTCTATCTTCAGCTTCCAGTCACTGAATCTTGTTATGCTGTCGTCTGCTAGATTAAACAGACCTATTCTATCAGAACTCATTTCACCATGTAGGTATTTATAAACCAGGATTAAAACATCTCTAATCTTCTTTTGGATAAAGTAAATAGACTAAGCATTTTAAATCTCCAGTGGACTTCCAGACCTTGAAAATTTCTTGTAGCTCTATTCTTAATCCTTTTCAGTTTTTCAACACTTAAATATATTTAAGTGCTTTTCTGAATTGGAGCCATTCTGCTTAATCTGAAGCAGCAACCTTTCTAAAATGGTAGCACCCTAGCAAGCCTCAGAATGTTCAAAAATATGATTTGGATAAGAACCCCAAAGTCTGGTTTCTTAATCAACCTTATCCAAACTTTCCATGCATTTTAAGTTTGGAAAGCTGCGTTAGAAATGCTCAAGTGAACAGATTTTTTTTTTTTTAACATAAGATTTGCGATGCTTCAGGGGAGAGGTATATGGCAATGGAAAATGTGTGTGCTAATCTATAAGCATTTGTTTACTATCTACATCTGTGTAAACAAAATAGTGCTATATTGCTGAAATGAACTCAGTCAAGTAACTTGGTTTTGGTATGCAATATTAATGTGGGACAAATTGAACTATCATCCAGATTTAGAGTGACCAGACAGCAAGTGTGAAAAATCGGGACAGGGGTGTGTGTGTGTGTGTGGGGGGGGGGGGGGGGTAATAGGAGCCTATATAAGAAAAATCCAAAAATCAGAACTGTCCCTCTAAAATTGGGACAGCTGGTCACCCTATCCAAATTCCAGAATGGAGATTTCCACATGCAGACGTCCAGGCCATCCTTACTATCTTTAGAGTTTTTTCCGTGGAGGTCAATTAAACTATTTATATCAGATTTTCACTAGGCACTAGTTGAACTTACTCTGCATGGTAGAAATATAATAGCCTTGATGATGATCTATTTAATGCTCCAACCATAGAGCATAAATCTATCCAATTATAGATTTGCTTATCTGATGAGCTGAGGTTCATCTTTAAATCAGTATCAACCTGGTATATTCCTTGGGACAGCTACAAAAATATACAGTGGTGATTCACCTAACCTGCCACTGGATGTCAGTGTTTACTGTACACAAATACAAGAGTATTAAAGGCTATTGTCTGGCAGTAAAAAATGAACTCTTAAAGAAATCAGCTGAAATGTTATAGTTTAATTAATTCATTAGTCTGTGGTAAGAATTTGATACTTGTGGTGATCAAGATCAGACTTTATGACAGTGCTTTGTGTCAGAGTAGCATCCTCTGTGATGCATGCAAGGTGAACATAAATCTCCCTATCCTGTTATTCCTTGCTTGAAAAACTGCAGATCCACGTTATCAAATCAGAGAGTCACATTATAATGTCATCATGACTCAGTGGTGGTTAGTAGTGTGGTGTTGCATCAGCAACAACTCAATATTGTCTCATGCTGATTGAGCCGTAAGCACCAGAATGCAGATACCAAAGGGACAAAGCCTTTGAAATATCTAAAGATATTTAGGTAGATAATGTTAGGAAGTTGTGCCATGACTGTTTTGTAGCTCTAGGTCGGGGACAATATCTCCCACCCTCTGTCCCCCATCTTTCCTACTCCTCCTAGCTTCTGGGAGGGAGTTGGGGGAGGGGGTGTTTCTTTTCTCTCTTCCTTCTGCTTTTCCCAGCTCTACAGTCAACAGGTTGAGTATTGAAGCTCTAGCAAATGTACTGGCCTATCACTTATTCTTGTTTAATTCATTGTGTAAATGTCTGGGGACAAAATCTGCAATGATTCTAGAAAGATTACAGAGTGACAATATTCTGTTGGGAAATTAAGAGACTTAATTCCATGAATACTCTTTGATTGAAGAAAAATCTTAAATTGAGGTGGAATGAATCACTTAGCAAAAACAAGTCCAGTGGAAGTCATCTCATTTGAGACTGGCTCATCCCTAAGGAGGACTCAAAGACTGTGTATAGGCTAGCCTGGGAACACACTAGCCTAATGGAGTATTTACAGACTAACATTTAGTTGGTGATTTTAAAATACAGTCTTTAATTTCTTGATTTATTTTTTATATATGTTGGTTTTAATTAAAATGTTTTACCAGAAATCTATGCAAAAACTTCTTAAATATCTTAAAGTTCTTACTCTGGGAATCTCTGTATTGTTTCTAAAAAGGAAACAAACATAAAATGTTTTATTTGTATGTCTGATCGTGGAACACTAGATACTGTTGACTTAACCGCAGAGTCTGTACCATAGCTAGTTTTATTTTTTTACCGTTAGTTTCCTGCAGGGACAGCTCCAGGCACCAGCCCACCAAGCTTGTGCTTG
Source organism: Chrysemys picta bellii (assembly GCF_011386835.1). Lineage (NCBI taxonomy): Eukaryota > Metazoa > Chordata > Testudines > Emydidae > Chrysemys > Chrysemys picta. The sequence continues at coordinate 32,847,428 of NC_088795.1, read as the reverse complement.
GGGCGGCACCTGGAGGGGGGCGGCGCGGTGCGGTGCTCTGGCTCTGACCGCCAGGGAGAGCGGAGCCCCGGTGGGGGCTTGCCGCCCTCCCCCCGGCGCTCTGGCCGCCGGGGAGAGCGGAGCCCCGGCCCGGGCTCCCACCCTCCCCCCGGCGCTCTGGCCGCCGGGGAGAGCGGAGCCCCGGCCCGGGCTCACCGCCCTCCCCCCCGGCGCTCTGGCCGCCGGGGAGAGCGGAGCCCCGGCCCGGGCTCACCGCCCTCCACCCCGGCGCTCTGGCCGCCGGGGAGAGCGGAGCCCCGGCCCGGGCTCACCGCCCTCCCCCCGGCGCTCTGGCCGCCGGGGAGAGCGGAGCCCCGGCCCGGGCTCGCCGCCCTCCCCCCGGCGCTCTGGCCGCCCTCCCCCGCTGCGCGGGGCGGGGGGCGGCCGGCGGCTTTTTTGCCTGGGGCGGCAAAAAAGCCAGAGCCGGGCCTGGTTTCCTGGTATAAACCGTTAAGGGTTTATTAATGCACATTTTGCACTTGGTGACATAGTTTGTAATTTTTCATAGGGAGAAGCCCCTTTTGTTTATGTGAACAGTAAGTTGTGTGCCTTTTTCAATAAAACTATCATTTCAACTCCCTGTAGCGGGATGGTCACCCCGCTCATGCCCTGAAGGGCTTAAAACAGCCCTGGGAGAGGGCTGGGGCGGGGAAAAAGCTAGGCTGATTGGGGGAAGCAGCTACAGGTGGGGCCACGCCCCAATCAGGCCACAACTGGCCCTATAAGAGGGCTGAGGGCCAGAGACTGGAAGACACTCTCTCTAGCTTTCTTGAAAGAGAAGGATCTGGCTGCCTGGGAAGCTGAGGAGGGTACCTAGGGTGGAGCAGTCCTGGGGAAGGGCAGAGGGAGCTGGGGAGCTCCAGCCTAGCAAAACCCCAGGCTGCAGGCCTAGCTAAGGCTCTGCAAAAGGTACTGGGGCTGCAGAGGGACAGCCCAGAGATAGGCAGAGGCAACCGGTCCCAAACCCCCTTGCCGATGATGAGTGGTTTATAGACTGCAGTCTGCCCCAGGGAGCGGGGGCTAGATGATGACTGGCAGTAGCCACTGAGGTAAGGTGGGTTTAGAGGCTTGGGGGTTCCCCCGAGAGGGGAGACCCAGAGTGTGGGGATACTGCTGGGGCAGAACCCTGATGTAGAGGGTGCAGGAGGGATATGGGAGTGCCAGCAGCAGGTGAGACACCGGCCTGCAGAGGGCGCTCCGGGCTGGAAAGAGCTAATTCACAAGACGGCCAGCAGGAGGCACTGCATCAGTGCATCGTCGCCCCACCACACTCCTTCTTTAAGCTTTGGCTGTTCCTTACATTTTTTGGGCATGTACACACTGTCTCAGTAACTGAGCATGCCATTTTTAGGTGTGAAATTGCACAAGTATTTTTGCATGTGCACCTTGGGCTTTTCTGAAAATTTGCACTGCTTTATTGAGAATTTAGCTGGCAATCTTGCTGAGGCGATGTACAAGGCAGAATAGAATTCAGTTATCTTTTTCACACCTGTATTTACACTTCAGGGCTAAAGTTAGTAAAAATACTTAGCTGCTAACAGGTAGGGCCGTGTAATTTCACGGATGTTGAAATAAGCCCTTCCCTGTGAAATCCGATGTCCCCTTGTTCCTAAGCGCGCCCAAGCAAAGGAGGCTCCTATCTCTAGCTGAGCAGGGGAGGGACAGGACTTGTCCATCTCCTGCACAGCTACTCTGGGGCAGGGGAGGGAGATCAGACCACTTCCATCTCCAGGAACCTCCTGCGGCTGCAGGAAGCTCTGCGGTTGCTGCCTTCAGAGTCCAGCTCTGAAGGTAGCACAGAAGTAAGGATGACCCCCCCACACACACACACCCCAATCCCCTTTTGTTCAGGACCCCCAAGATTACAACAATGTGACATTTCAGATTTAATCATCTGAAAATGTGAAATTTACCAATTTTCAAATACTATGGACGTGAAATTGATCATAATGGACCACGAATTTGGTAGGGCCCTACTAATAGGGCTGCATGTCTCTGAACTGACTTCTTGTCAGCAACATAAGAAGATATGAGTAGAAGACTGACAAAAAGCAGATATGCTAAATATTAAAGTGCCGATTTTACAAACATTTTCCTGACCATAACACACTAGAAAAATATTTAACGCATTGAGTTTGTGGGAAAAACTTTTCAAAAACAATGCAGAACATATACTGACAAATTTAGAAGGCTGGCTAAAGCTGCTTTGAAAATTTGGCCCACAATCTTTTTTGAAATCAAAGTGGAATATTTCTATTTGCTTTAATTTCAAAATCCCCAAGATACTTTAAATATAAAAATCTTTTCCCTCTTCCATTTTTAAATACCATATTGAATCAATTTTAATTAGTTGCAAAATCTTATAAGGAGGATGTCCTTAGATCTCCCTTGAATTAGTTAACATATGAATCATGCCAACATTTGGTTTGAATTCTGTAAGCCATTTGATGAAAGCTAATGAGTAAAAGGAGAAAACTGAAAATTCTGATGCATTTCTTAACACTATTGTGAGTAATTAAAACTGGGAATAAAGTAATGATTATCATGAGAATCAAAAGCTCAGGAACAGTTTATTCTCTTTGTACTTTTGAGCACTCTGTAAATTAAATGATACATTCCATTTTAATATGCATTTAATTTAGTTACAGTTCACACTTGTAATAAAAACATTTGAAATTGAACTCAATGTTATTTTTGTTGTCTCATCACCGCTATAGATTTGTTATGTCTCAGTGGAAGACTGTCATGTTGCACGGTTTGCCTTAGCCAGTTCTAACCAACATATATGTGATTCATTTAGGGTTCAATCCAAGTAGGGTAGTAAGTAGGAATAGATAAATTGGATAAAATAAGAATCAATTCTACCCTTAACTTTTGTTGAAAACCTCTCTGAGGCTCTTTGAGTGTCAAAAGTTTGGCTCTCTTCCTAATATAAATTTTTAGCAATACTTAAATAATAAACCATTTGTTCATATAACTCTGATTAACCCATCCTTAACTGAAGAGGTAAAAGATACTAAATACACCTGTCTAATGTTAGAATTTATTTAATGGATAACAAAATTGTAACCACTGAAATATGCATGGGAACCTTATTTAGGGACTACCATAAATCACATCTTAAAGGATGGTATAGCCTACACAGTTCCCATACACACTTGCCTCTTCATTGCTCCTACCTGGTCCAGAGGTTAAATTACACACTTTTGTCCTTTGACCATGGTTGCTGGGAGACGCCACTCTGACAATGCCCAATCAGGGTATACTGCAAAGAATAAGGCAGACAATCCCCAAAACAGGTGGTTTGTTGTATAATTAGATTCACCAAGCCAGTAACAAAACAGCTTCTGTAATACCTTATTGGTTACTAAGAAGCTAAAATACAGTTTCCCTTAAGCAATCCAGCCTTTGGCTACCACCCAGACAGCCAGTCTAATATAGTGAGGATTGCTTAAAATCTTATTCATCAGATATAAAGTTCTACCAATCTCAAGAGATCGGACACATTACCCATCAGACCAATGAATATTTCATATCTTACCCGAATACACACTTACAGACAATTCTTATTAGCTAATCTAAGATTTATTTTAAAAAGGAAAGAGTTACTATAGTTAAAAGATCATTATACATACAGGTATGAATAAAGTTCTTGGATCTGTTCCTAACAGAGATGGTGAACTACTGATTTTATAAAAGTCCTTCCAGAATCAGTTAAACAGGTTATAGTCCATGTGCAGAGTTTATTCAAATTCTTCCATGAGAAATTGCAGAAATAATCCACATGGACCGGCAGACCTCAGTCTTGCAGCTTGAACTTCCCCTGACAAAATTTAAGCAGATCTGAGATAAAAAAAGATCAGGCCCTAGAGTTCTTTTATAGTTCTCTAGCAAGCTATGCTAGCCTCTAGACAGCAGATATCACAGCAGGCATTCCTTGGATGAAGAATAGGTAACATACATTGTTGCTTTGAAGTAAATCTCTGTTTACTGTTTGAATGGTTAATTACCTTATGCTAATGAAAGTTATGCTAGTTACTGGTGTGTGCCTAGGAAATAGATTTACTTCAAAGCATTAATGTATGTTACCTATTCTTCATCCAAGGAATGCCTGCTGTGATAAAGAGAGTTTACTACAAACTTCAAAGAGAAAAATAGACAATATTACACCCCAAGTTTCATCTAGATGTTAATATTCCTTTTTGATCTCTGAATCAATGGAATATAGTAACAGACAGGAACAGAAGTTTATGATCTAACAGATATAGGTAAACACAGAGAAATACAATTAGATCTACTTGTTGTTCTCTGACAATACAGGTTTATATTTCAAAGACTGTAGTGTACTTAATATGGCTTCAATAACTATCTACTAAAATTGCCCTGATTACCATTTCAATACTTCTCTAATATGTCTTTAAAGGTTGATTTTGGGTCACTTAGCCTGCTGGCTCAGTGTCACACCTATAATGGAGCATAGTATTAGAACCAGTAAAATCACAGAGCTCTACAGAAGGTAGACACTTTAAAGGAACCCACCATTGATGCTCCAATACCATTGTGATGGACACTGTAGAAGAGGCAAGATAGACAGGCATGGCACTGCTAAAGATGCACATTCTTAATTGGCCATGTTGTTACGGTCTGAAACTGCTGATGCATGTTACTAGTTTCAGTCTTTTTTATTTCTACTGAAAACAATAGCTTCTAATTACCACAGCATGAAATATCATGTAACATCTTGTGCCAGCTCAGATTAGTTATGGAAAGGGGATCAAATAAAGAGAGTACATAGTTCAGTCAACAACATTTGATGCTGTTATTAGAGTCTTTTAATTCTTCACTCATCTTTATTTCTCTTCTCTTTTCGTTGTCATTCGGAAGTGGTACTGAATGCTGATAAGGCCATTTATTTTGCTTTGTCAAATCCAGCTAATCATTTTCAGGCAATTAATTTAGTTACCAAGTATTTTCTGAGGTACCAGATGTTAGCTGCCAATAGGACAATAACAGATTATGAGTTTGGGTGCTATTTCCTTCCTGCTGTGTGAGATTGGGCAAGTCACTATGTGCCTCTTTCTCTCTCGTGTCTAAACTGCAAGTTCTTCAGGGCACGATTTATATCTTATTGTATAGTTTGTTCAGGGCCTCATGCAATGAGGTCCTGACCTTGACTGGAGTCTCTAGGTACTACAGTAATACAAATAATAATAATTACATGTATTCTATTTTTGACTCTAGCCCATATTGAATTATTGATCCTTTAGTGATCATCAATTTGACTGACATATCAGCTTTCTTCTGATAGGAATTTCAGTGTAGGCTTATTATTTTAAGTATCTTAATTGAGTTTCAGTTCCAAAACATCATTACAAGTGCATTTAGTCACCCACCTCTTGCTGTACTTACATATTTCTTAGCCTACTGTACGGCTGAATAGATTTTTCAGGACCACATAAAATTGCTACTGTAAACTCATTTGCCCTTCAGCTCACAGTTTATGCAGACTAAGCAAGACTTAAGGCATGCAGAGTGTTGAGATGGTGTTTTTTTAAAGCATGTTTTAAACATTCAAGTACTGTTCCATCTTTAGCTCTGTTAGAGACAGCATGTTTAAATAAAACAGACAAATTTAGAGTGGGATTTTTGCTCTGGAGAGAGCTAATTTGATCAGACAGCTTCGCATATTGCAATGGGTATTGTTTTTCCAACTGTCAGACATGTTATCCCTTTGAATTAAACCTAAATTTAAAGATATTTTTTTCCAAAATTAAGAATACCAAAATAGCTAAATTTCTGAATTAAGTCTTACAGAACCTTAGAGGATAAAAGGAGAGTGATAGAACATTGTGCATGAAGTTCTTTCTTAATGAAAGACACACTGCTTGTATGATGGAGTGACAGTTAATGTTTAAGACAATTTAATATTTCTGTTACTAACAAGCACCACCTACATAAATTACATGAGTTTGATCCCTTAGCTTACTATTAATTGTACTGTTTAGCCACAGTGTCAATGTACAAATTACTAATACTCTGAATTTCATTCTAGTCTTAAATGTTTGGATCTGGAATTTTGATTCTGCCTCATAAAAAGCCCCTAGGCAAACTTTGGATCTGTTGCAGGTTCAGATGTAGAGCACTTGATGTAGGGTTTAAATTTGAACCCATCTCTATTTATTTGGGCCAAATTCAATTAACAGTAGCACATACTATCTCTTTGAAATGAATAGAAAAAATGCTATAAAACTGCTTAAATCAACCTACCAGTGATTTTGTTAGCAGTGTGTATAGGCTGACTGAGTCTGGAGAATGATTCCAATATAGACAAATTCACATTGCTTCTCCTCCCGTTAATTTATGAGAATTTAAGATTTTATTTAGCTTTTCTCTACACATCAGAACTAATTTCTTATTGTGAAGTGGCCCCCTGGATTAATTTCCCCACAAGCATTTTAGTGCTTTTTCCTATGCCAGCCCTTCTGGGAGAAAGTAAAAAAGCTGCTTTTGGTACAAGCCCCTTTTGATTTTGCTTATTAAAATTGGACACTTTTATTTGGAAATAACTGTCCACATGGACACTTGCAGTAAGATGACTAAAGATGTAGATGAAAACTGATTTAGATAGTTCAGTGCAAATTTGTTTATGGACCAGCCTTGAATACGTTGAGACTTGGTTACCTCAGAAGCCACCTCATTCCTTGAGTGAAATAGCTGCTATTGTGATGTAAGGATGAAGGTGTGGCTGAAAAGACCAAAGACCATCCTCCATTTTGGAAGGTGGGCTCTAGGCTACAGGGAGGTGTAGGCTGAAGTCAACACCAGGCTCTGGTTGCTATTATGTTATATAATATTTAAATAAAAGTAATTTAAGTGCTAAATAAAAGGTTTCCCTGCCTTAATATGAATAGCAACACACTTTGTTTGATATTGAGGAAGCCTGAGATCATCTCCAGTGCTGAGCTAATTGGGATGGCGCTGGAAGCAGGTCATACTCAGTGAGGAGGCCTTTAGTTGTGGAAACTGCATCATTCATCATTTTGTCAAAGCCTATGTTGTCCTTTGGGTCACTGCAAGGCCAATTTGTTCTCCAAAACTTTTCCTGGAAGGAAAAACATAGTTACATTTTGAATGTGGAGATGTGGTAGATTTGAGAGGGTTCCATTTGTTACTGATTGGATGTAACTATTTATAGTTTATATTTATAGTGAATACACTCAGAGCCCGAACTGGACACACATTTATAAACTAAAATAAATATACTTCTATTATTTCCATAATATAGGAAATCTCTCAGTTTTAGCCCTAAAAACTTCTTCATCAGAAGGTTTGCAATGGTATGCATGCTCCCTCCCTGCCCAAACCTAAGAGCTTGTCTCAACAGCGATTTAGTGTAACAAGCTGGTGTACTATTTGAAACTGGAGTACATCAAAGTGCACTACAGAATTTTTAATGCACTGTAGCGGTGTCCACATATTGAGTTGGTATGGCAAGCTAGTGCACTGTACAGTTAAACTCTGGCTTGTCATGCACTAACAGTAACCTGATGTGTAAACAAGCCCTAAGAAGACTTTTTTCGTGTATCCCATGAGACACCTAAGGAATGAGTGGCAGCTTTGCTTATAGACATGTGTTATTTCACATATACAAATTTCCTCCATTAGCCCTATATGCCTTTTTCTGGCTTCACCATTTCCTCCTTGATATTGAGCTGAAACACATGAAATGTAACTACATGTGGCATTTTGTTTCTAAATATATATAGCTATATTAGTCACACTTTATCTTAAGGTTCCATGTATAAATAGTTTATAAAGGATTTATAAATGGTTAATCAATTGTTATAGATTCCAGTAAGTCAATAGGTTGTTTATAACCACAGTTATAGCAGTGGTTCTCAACCTTTCCAGACTACTGTACCTCTTTCAGGAGGCTGATTTGTCTTGCGTACCCCAAGTTTCACCTCACTTAAAAACGACTTGCTTACAAAATCAGATATAAAAATACAAAAGTGTCACAGCACACTATTACTGAAAAATTGCGTACTTTCTCATTTTTATCATATAATTATAAAATAAATCATGACACACACACACACACTCCCCAGATTGAGAAATACAGGTAGAGCAGTATAAACATGTCATTGCCTGTATGAAAGTTTAGTTTGTACTGATTTCACTAGTGCTTTTCATGTAGCCTGTTGTAAAACCAGGTAAATATCTAGATGAGTTGACATACCCCATGGAAGACCTCTGTGTACCCCCAGCTGTACGCATACCCTGGTTGAGAACCACTGATCTACATATAGCACCTTTAACTGATCTACTTCTAACCATCTGTAATACATACTACTTATTTCCATAACATGCTTAAAGCAGCTGTTGATAATTTATTAAACCATTTACACTGCTGTACACCCAAAATGCTTCTGAAATAAATGTAGTCAAACTTTACTAATTCTGGGTCACTGAGAACGAAAATGATGCTTAAAATTGTTGATTGGCTCTAGTTTTCAAGATATGCTATTGGGTCAGTATATACGACCCTTGACTTGGGAATGGCGGAGGATAAGTGAGTTATAAAGGGAAGGGATCTCAATTTAAACCAGAAATGACTAAAATACATCTTTGACTGGATCTATGAATAAATCTATGACTGGGTTTTTAGGCAAAACAATGAATGATGCAATCTGAAGCTGGTATTGCATCATACATGATATGAATTGCATCATGTTATTCCTAGAAGTCATGGATGATGCAATCATAACGAAGCTTACATCACTCTGCTGAACAAATTGCCCTATATCAGCTCTAGAAATCATACAGTGTCGTGCTTTCTTATTTGTCAGTGTTTGATTTTGCAAAGGGACACATTTCTGTTTAGCCAAAGTGAGCAGAGATGCCTCGTACTTGTGTGAACAGTGCAGATAACTTCTGCTATGTTTGTGGTGAAGTGACTTGCATCACAAAAGCGCAGTATAACCACTATGGTTAAGAAAGCCTATCACCTTTATTTTGGCTGCAAAATTGGAGATCAGGACAAGAGGTGGGCCCCACACATATGCTGCAACACTTGTGCAACAAATCTTCACCAGTGGTTGAACAGGAAAAGGAAATCTATGCCTTTTGCAGTGCCAATGATTTGGAGAGAGCCAACAGATCATACCAGCAATTGTTACTTCTGCATGGTGCCTCCAGTTGGGAAAGGTGTGTCAAAGAAGAAAAAGTGGACGGTGCATTATCCAAACATTCCATCAGCTATACGCCCAGTACCCGACGGAGAAGGACTGCCGCTTCCTGATGCACCAGAATCATTCTCAGTTGAGTCAGACGAGGAAGAGGAAGAGGATGAAACTTCTGGTCCTGAACCATCAATGTCACAGGATCCACATTTTCTCCCATCCTCCTCCTCTGAACCACACCTCATAACACAAGGTGAACTGAATGACCTTGTCAGGGATTTGGAACTACCCAAGAGTAAGGCAGAGCTGTTGGGCTCCAGACTACAGCAGTGGAATCTCCTGGCAGGTGATGTTAAGGTTTCCATGTTCCGTGACCGTCAAAAGGATCTTGTCCCATTCTTCTTCATGGAAGGAGATCTTGTAGCCTGCAACAACATTGATGGTGTGATGGCAGTCCTCAATATCGTTCACAATCCAGATGAGTGGAGACTGTTCATTGATTCATCGAAGACGAGTCTTAAAGCTGTTTTACTGCATAATGGCAATGTTTTGCCATCAATTCCAGTTGGTCATGCAGTCCATATGAAGGAAACCTATGACAACATGAAACAACTTTTGGGGTGCATAAACTATGATCAACATCAGTGGCAGCTTTGTGGCGATTTGAAGGTTGCTGCTCTCTTGCTTGGTCTACAGACTGGATACACAAAGTACTGCTGTTTTCTCTGCGAATGGGATAGTCGTGCAAGAGATTCCCACTACATCAAGAAAGATTGGGCACTCCGACAGTCATTGGAGCCTGGGAGGAAAAGTGTTCAGCATCCACCACTTGTTGAATCAAGGAAGATTTTGTTACCACCCTTACACATCAAGCTGGGTCTGATGAAGAATTTTGTCAAGGCCATTGACAAAACACAAGCAGCTTTCAAGTACCTCCGTGGAAATTTTCCAAGGTTAAGTGAAGCTAAGATAAAGAAAGGTGTCTTTGTTGGTCCTCAGATTCGTGAACTTCTTCGAGATGATGCATTTGACCATGCACTGCGTGGCAAGGAAAAGACGGCATGGAAAGCCTTCCAGTTAGTGGCAATACATTTTCTCGGAAACAACAAGGCAGACAACTACAGGTTTTGGTGGAAAACCTCCTCAAGGCATACAAAAGCCTTGGTTGCAACATGTCACTAAAGATGCACTCTCATCTAGATTTTTTTCCACCGAACTGCGGAGCAGTGAGCGACGAGCATGGCGAGCGATTTCACCAGAACATTGCAACAATGGAGAAACGCTATCAGGGCAAATGGAGCCCATCAGTGCTTGCAGACTATTGCTGGACAGTGACAAGAGATGCTCCATTTAATGAATACAAGAGACAAGCCAAGAAGCGCCGAGTAGACACTGAATAGGACTAAACTATGTACATAATAGTTTTTTGCCTTTTGTTTCATAATAAATTTTATTTATATAACCCTTTTGCTGATTTTTAAAGTGTTACATAAACAGGACAGGTGAAATATTGTCATGTAAAGCAACCATAAACACATGAAAAGACCTAGGTTTACAATTTATGATTAAAACTCTACTATCTACACAATATACATAGACATAAAATGTAAAAACTTAAATATCTTAGAAACAGTAGCCAATCAGTTGGTTTAGCTGTCATATTCTTAGTCTCATTCCTCAGATATCACCACTTAACAGGTGTTGCAGAGAATTAGAATGACTGTATATAGCAGCAAGTTTGTTCATTTATGCCCAGATGCTATATTGACACACTCTATGCACTGGCAAAACTCCTATTGGCTTCAGCAGAAAGGGATCAGGGTCATATTACAATTAATTCAAACACTTTACATTAGGCCAGATTTTACCCATCTATCTGGATGTGATTTGAGGCCTGTACGTAGTGCTACGAAAGTTTATAAATTAAAGGCAAATAATATTGATTGTGTGAGTAGCTGAATGAATAAAATTTTGTTATGCAGCATAATGTGTACTGGGTATGTTCTTTTGCTGGCTCCATTTTGTCAGAGGTATAATGAGTCCGGGAACTCTATTAGAGTGCAGCACCGTTTAGTGATACTGAAGACTTAGGATTTGATCTTGCATTGAGAACTCTGCTGACATATCCCTTAGCTCTCAATGCTGGATAGAGCCCTATATCCAGTGCTTGATTACATAATTATCCATCAAGTCACATGGAAGGCATTTTGTGATACTGGGAAATTAGAAGTCTGAAATCATTTATCCTAAGTTAATGTTTTGTACCAGCTCGGTCCTGCAAAGTGTGGAGAACTCTGGTCCCAACTGAGCAAAGCACTTAACTATGAGCTTAGCTTTAGCACGCTGGCTCTGCCTAGGCATACCCTGTGCTTATTCAGATGCCCATTGAAGTCCATAGGACACCACACGGGTGCAGTGGTCCACCAGCATGAAGGTCATTGCAAGATCCAGATGTAAATCTAAAGAAACCAGCTAAGCATGTTCCATGCTTCAGAAATGTTGTTCTTATACCCCCAAGCAAGTGTGTTAACCCATGTCTTCAAGCAGGAATTTTCATTTTGAGAGAGCTGAAAGAGCTGATTGTACCTCTCCGGCATATTTTTCCCAAATGCCATGCTAGGAATGTATTAATATCTCTTTGATACCACAGAGGAATGTGGAATGTGAATTCTGACAGGATTTCCTGTGCTCATTGGAGGAGAGGGCAAATGGGGAGAGAAGCTGGAGTGATGGAATCTCTGCTCCTTGTGGGAAGTAGGAATGGAATTTACTTCATGCCACACTTTCATGCTGGGACTCCTCACAGTTCTGCCAGTGGCATCATGGCATGGTATTAAATCATCTGTTCCTAACCGTGAGCTAATGCTCACATCTTTCAAATGACCTTGGGACAGTTATGAGTGAAAGACAACCGGGATTTGAAGATATAATGCTTTTAATAAATAATAAAAATAGAGCAAATATCACATCACATCAGTTTAGGGCTAGTTTTAGGTATGTTCATTTTAACTGTGAGAATAGCTTTCATCTAATCTTGCTTAAAGCCTCACTGTATTGTCACATTTTCTTACTGGTAATTTTGAGCTTCTTAAATATTATGGTCTAGCCAATCATTTCAGTTATATGTCACTGCAAAGCCCAAAGGTTTCCATTTTTGCCAAAGGAAAATTCAAGTTGTGCTTTGTAATCATGACCCTTTATGGCTGGCAGAATAGGAGAAACAGAGATTTTATGACTGCCTGAGTTGCAGAGGAATTGACCATTGACCTCAGTGGGAGCTGAGGTACCAGTGCCTTTGAAAATCAGGTTATTATAAAATTTGTATCTCATTTTGCTGACTGAGGCAGTAATTGAATTTCAATTGGGTGAGTGCCATGGGATGAAAGGTGCTATCCAAGTTTGATTATTATTATTTTGCTTATTATGACTGTCTCACAGCTGGACAATTTAGCAATTACCTTAATTCTTGCCCTTTCCTTCCCAGGACCCTCTTGTGCTTCCATTCCTCCTTTGTCTATCCTTCTCTATTCCCAGGGTAAACTCACATGCATATGCATAAATACACACACATACAAACACATATGTATGTTCTCTCTTTCTATGTAGCTTTATTAACACCTATCATGTACTGACATTTCTATTTATAAGAATCAATCTCTGTGTTATGCCCAATAGTTTATACTCTCCATTAATTCTAGCTCTTGGTGCTTGTCCTTTGCTCCTTTCTTTAATGTACAAACACTGTAGTAAATACTCTTCCTATTCTTTGTCTTTTGTTTCAGATGTGGCTGTGTTGTACCTTATTTTGTATGTTGGAAGCATGCATTAGTTTTGAGCAAAGTGAAAGCTCCCATTTTCCTTCTTTCCTACTTAAACAAGCCATTCCAGTTTTTAGAACAATTCTAGATCCTTCTGCTTCAGTGGAGTCTGTCTCTGAGATGAAGTATCAATACATACAAGAAGAAATAACTAGGGTGCCTTAGTTGCTGTATCATGCTCACTGTCAGTAAATATTGACTTTTTAAGGTAGATAAATAATACAGCAGGAGAGATGGCTTTTCAATATATGTAAACATGTAACAGTGTAGATGGCATCACTCACAACTAGATGCAGGCACATTTGTATTTGTCAGAGGTCTTCAACTGGAACCCATCTTAAATGACGTGGAACCCTCTTAAAATGAATTTTAATGGACTTCCCATGAGCAATATCACTGTGGCCCCACTTCAGCAAGGCACTTAAATGCATGCTTAACTTTAAACAATGGGGTTACCCATGTGCTTACTGACGTCAATGGGACTGCTTGTGTGTTTAAAGATAAGCATATGCTTAAATGCCTTGCTGAACTGGGTCTAAATCTGGGGATTTGTTGCAGTATAGCTCTGAAGAGGAATGGTTTTCCACTTCATTTTAAAACATGAGAAAAACATAACAGATTCATGAGACCATGTGCAGTATTTGGTTTGCTAGAGTCTGTCCCCAGACTTTCCTGAAAGGCAGTGGCATTTTTTTCCAGTAATAATACGTCAGCTGAAGCCTTTACTAAAACCTTTCCTCAGGTAAAATCCCATTGACATCAATGGGATTTTTGCATAAAGGAATTTTCAGGATGTGGCTTTATGACCGTATGTGTGAACCAGTGGTCCCTTTATTCCAAACTTGAATGCTGCCTAATTTCATAATTTTCATCCCCCTCCAAGAATAATGGGTATTAGAAACTTTATACACTATTATAATATAATTTTTCCAAAATTTTGGATGGTCACAAAGCTTGTGAAGCTAATTCAGTATTCCATCTTTCCGCAACACGACTTTGATGCTATTACTCTCATGTTATTACCTTTCAGCATAACTCAAACTCCTTAATGTGCCCACCCCTCTCAGCTCTTTGGAACATACCTCAACTCCTCAGATCTGTGGGTCCCTCCATCACACCGACCTTTGAAGATCTGCTTTGATATACATTTTCTGCATTCTGGCCTGTTCTGGGGCTTCCAGGCTGAGATGTCCCCCCAACTGCACTACTCCATACAAAGATTGAGATTTGAAAATTGTGGTTCCCAAGAACCCAGGAGAAGGCAGCCAGATTGTGAAATGGATTCTCAAGTATAGAAGCTACAAGCTTTAGGTGGGCCTGGTCAAAATTTTGCCATCTAAACTGTTTGATAGAAAATTGGGTTTTTGGCTGAATGACATTTTTCACTAAAAATGTTTGCTGTCTGTAGAAGATTTTGCTGAAAAACCAAACACCTGAAAATAAAAAAGGTTTCCGGCCAAAATATTTTAGTTTTCAGATGAAATATCTTGATTTTCAGACAAAATATTTCAGTTTTCAATATGTTAATGTAGCGGGGTGGCTACCCACTCCAGCCCTGACAGGGTTAAAAACAGCCCTGTGGGAGAGGGCTGGAAGAACAGACCCGGGCTGAGTGGGAATTGGGCTCAGCTGGGGCCACACCCCAATCAGGGCCCAGCTGGCCCTATAAAGGCTTGAGCCAGGAGCTCAAGCAAATAGTCTTTCTCTGTGTTCAGAGAGAGAAGGGCCTGGCTGCAGGGAGCTTAACCAAGTACCTAAGGTGAAGCAGGGCTGGGGGAAGGCAAGAGGAGCTGGGAAGCTCCGGCCTGGAAACCCCCCAGGTGCAGGCCTAGGATAAGGCCAACTGGGTACTGGGGTTACAAAGGGGCAGCCCACAGGGAGGCAGAGGCAGTAGGTCCAAACCCCTTTGCCTGTGATGAGTGGCTGATACTGCAGTCTGCCCCAGTGAACAGGGGCTAGATGGAGACTGGGCAGTAGCCAAGACTGAGGTGAAGTGGGGATAGTGGGAGGGGGGGTTCCCCTGGGAGGGGGAGATCCAGAACTGTGGGGGTACTGCCAGGAGGCAGCACCCCAGACAAAAGGGGAACCGGGGTCCTGGGAGGGACCTGGGGCTAGTGGCAAGGCGGATCACCGGCCTGCAGAGGGTGCTCCAAGGCTGGCAGAGCTAATTCCCGAAGACAACTAGCAGGAGGCGCCGTAGTGGTGAGTCCCACACTGCTACAGTTACCAAAAACTTGGTGTGTCATGCATGTGTCCTGTCCTCCACATTTTCTGACCCCCCTTCACCAAATCAACCAAAGCTGTAGTGGAAGAAGATAGATGGCATGTTAGAGGGATTGTTTGATGGAGAAGCAACCCACAGTGTAGCTGAGAAGAACTTGGGGCTGGGTTGTTGTGGCAAGAAACCCTCAGCACCTTTAGAAGGCTGGCACATAGGCAGGTTCTTCTTGACCAAATTGGCCCTTAGGAAGGTTTGATTTGGAGAAAGATCTGAGGTTTGAGCTGGCTATTGTATGATAGGAATAGGTTGGCTATCCTTAGAATTCTTTCCCCTTCTCCCGCCACGAGGGGTGGGGGGCGAGAGGGAGAAGACAAAGGCAGCATTTTCCTTTTAAGTTTAAAATTGTAAAAGAATCTTATGAATGAGGAATTTTAAGCTGTTGGTTTCCCCCATGTTAGCGGTACAGGAGACATAACTGTAAGTGACGGCTGGCCAGCTGAATGCTGTTTGTTTTTACAGCACTGAAAGCTCTTTGAAAGCTCTAGGAGTAGGGATGTTTCTGAAGTTTTATTTCATTGTTTAGCTATCTGTCATCCAGAAGTGCAGTGTTTACTTAAACATTACAAGTTCAGTGTCGTAAATTAACAAGTCCTGTTGTAAATTAGAAGTCTTGGCTTTAAGCTGTTGGACTATTAATATTATAATTGAAAACAGCTCAACAAATGTTTAGCTTTTGAGAACTAACTTTACAGAAATACCTATGTTTTATAAAAAGAAATATGTTCCAAAGGAAGTTTCCAAAGTGTGTAAAACCATATATATGGTCCCTCTAGCCAAGTAGCCTGTCTTCCAACAGTGGCCAGTGCAAGATGCTTCAGAGGGAATGAACAGAACAGAGCAATTTATTGAGTGGTCCATCCCTGTTGTCCAGGGCCAACTTCTCTAGTGATCAGAAAAATTTGCCACATAAAGGTTTGGGTTATCCAGAAAATGAAGGCTTTGATGTCCGTCATCCTCTTGAGCTTCTGTCTATGCTGCTCAAACATAGGGTTTTGTTAATACTATTAAATGTTTACATGTTTCCAAGAATTAGACTGCAACTTACAGAGTATAGTTAAAACACATTCTCTGCTCCAAGAAGCTTATGAGGAAGGCAGATCAGCTGTGTGCTAGTTCTCAAGATCAGGGCAGGGATTTAATGGTCACTCTGACAGTCACAGTTCAGGTCACATTTCTCCCTTGCTCCAGGAGAGAAGAGCCCAATCTAAATAAGACAAAACAAACTCATGGGATGCCAATTCAGGAACGACAGGTCTTGGGTTAACCAGTGCAGAGAAGAAGGGAGGAGTGACTTTCTGAAAAGGTTTTTTTAAAAACAGGGACTTGAAGGAGGAGAGGGCGCTTGGCAGATCAGAACAGTGAGACTGTTCCAAGCATTATGATAAAGGGCACATAAAGAGAGGAGACAAAAAGACGACCAAGGTGAGAAGATTGGGAAAGGCTTAGGAACTGGGAGAGGAATAAAGGGAAATGAGAGTAGAAATTTAGTTGTAAATGAGATTATGCATTAGTGGTGTGGATGAGGTTTATGCATAACCAATAGAGGGATTTATGGAGGGTTGTAATGAATACTCCATATTCTCGTTGCTCCACACTTCAACAATGAGAATGAAAATGATATTAGCAGGACACATAGGAGTTTCACCACGTGGACACCTCTACTGCAGTACAGATGGAGTAGCAGCTGTTAACTGCCTGCTTGAAGTCTCAGTTCTTATCAGGGGATGCAAAGACTGCCCCATACTGGGCTCATCACACTGGTCTACAATTTTTGAGAAGTCGTCTGCTTCAGAGATAAAATGTGCTATTCATTATGTATTTTGATGTGCTAAATTCAAATATGACAGTTAAACCAACTGGCTACTGTTTCTAAGATATTTAAGTTTTTACATTTTATGTCTATGTATATTGTGTAGATAGTAGAGTTTTAATCATAAATTGTAAACCTAGGTCTTTTCATGTGTTTATGGTTGCTTTACATGACAATATTTCACCTGTCCTGTTTATGTAACACTTTAAAAATCAGCAAAAGGGTTATATAAATAAAATGTATTATGAAACAAAAGGCAAAAAACTATTATGTACATAGTTTAGTCCCATTCAGTGTCTACTCGGTGCTTCTTGGCTTGTCTCTTGTATTCATTAAATGGAGCATCTCTTGTCACTGTCCAGCAATAGTCTGCAACCATTTGCCCTGATAGCTTTTCTCCGTTATTGCAATGTCCTGGTGAAATAGCTCACCGTGCTCGTCGCTCACTGCTCTGCAGTTCGGTGGAAAAATCTCTAGATGAGAGTGCAAAAAATGTATCTTTAGTGACATGTTGCAACCAAGGCTTTTGTATGCCTTGAGGAGGTTTTCCACCAAAACCTGTAGTTGTCTGCCTTGTTGTTTCCGAGAAAATGTATTGCCACTAACTGGAAGGCTTTCCATGCCGTCTTTTCCTTGCCACGCAGTGCATGGTCAAATGCATCATCTCGAAGAAGTTCACGAATCTGAGGACCAACAAAGACACCTTCCTTTATCTTAGCTTCACTTAACCTTGGAAATTTTCCACGAAGATACTTGAAAGTTGCTTGTGTTTTGTCAATGGCCGTGACAAAATTCTTCATCAGACCCAGCTTGATGTGTAAGAGTGGTAACAAAATCTTCCTTGATTCAACAAGTGGTGGATGCTGAACACTTTTCCTCCCAGGCTCCAATGACTGTCGGAGTGCCCAATCTTTCTTGATGTAGTGGGAATCTCTTGCACGACTATCCCATTCGCAGAGAAAACAGCAGTACTTTGTGTATCCAGTCTGCAGACCAAGCAAGAGAGCAGCAACCTTCAAATAGCCACAAAGCTGCCACTGATGTTGCTCATAGTTTATGCACCTCAAAATTTGTTTCATGTTGTCATAGGTTTCCTTCATATGGACTGCATGACCAACTGGAATTGATGGCAAAACATTGCCATTATGCAGTAAAACAGCTTTAAGACTCGTCTTTGATGAATCAATGAACAGTCTCCACTCATCTGGATCGTGAACGATGTTGAGGGCTGCCATCACACCATCGATGTTGTTGCAGGCTACAAGATCACCTTCCATGAAGAAGAATGGGACATGAGTCATGGAACATGGAAACCTTAACATCACCTGCCAGGAGATTCCACTGCTGTAGTCTGGAGCCCAACAGCTCTGCCTTACTCTTGGGTAGTTCCAAATCCCTGACAAGGTCATTCAGTTCACTTTGTGTTATGAGGTGTGGTTCAGAGGAGGAGGATGGGAGAAAATGTGGGTCCTGTGACATTGATGGTTCAGGACCAGAAGTTTCATCCTCTTCCTCGTCTGACTCAAGTGAGAATGATTCTGGCGCATCAGGAAGCGGCAGTCCTTCTCCATGGGGTACTGGGCGTATAGCTGATGGGGATGTTTGGATAATGCACAGTCCACTTTTTCTTCTTTGACACACCTTTCCCAACTGGAGGCACCATGCAGAAGTAACAATTGCTGGTATGATCTGTTGGCTCTTTCCAAATCATTGGCACTGCAAAAGGCATAGATTTCCTTTTCCTGTTCAACCACTGGCGAAGATTTGTTGCACAAGTGTTGCAGCATATTTGTGGGGCCCACCTCTTGTCCTGATCTCCAATTTTGCAGCCAAAATAAAGGTGATAGCCTTTCTTAACCATAGTGGCTATACTGCGCTTTTGTGATGCAAAAGTCACTTCACCACGAACATAGCAGAAGTTATCTGCACTGTTCACACAAGTACGAGGCATCTCTGCTCACTTTGGCTAAATAGAAATGTCCCTTTGCAAAATCAAACACTGACAAATAAGAAAGCACGACACTGTATGATTTCTAGAGCTGATATAGGGCAATTTGTTCAGCAGAGTGATGTAAGCTTCGTTATGATTGCATCATCCATGACTTCTAGGAATAACATGATGCAATTCATATCATGTATGATGCAATACCAGCTTCAGATTGCATCATTCATTGTTTTGCCTAAAAAGCAAGTACTGTCCAAACCCAGTCATAGATTTATTCATAGATCTAGTCAAAGATGTATTTTAGTCATTTCTGGTTTAAATTGAGATCCCTTCCCTGTATAACTCACTTATCCTCCGCCATTCCCAAGTCTAGGGTCGTATATACTGACCCAATAGCATATCTTGAAAACTAGAGCTAATCAACAATTTTAAGCATCATTTTCGTTCTCAGTGACCCAGTATTAGTAAAGTTTGACTACGTTTATTTCAGAAGCATTTTGGCTGTAGAGCAGTGTCATCAGAGAGCTGGACTAACAATGAGTCCATCACACATGAAAAATCCCTCAAAACAGGTACCTCCTCCTCCATCCTGTTGCGCAGATCACTTAAACAAGCAGCATCACTGCTAGGTCGGTTTTGTTAGGGAGACCCCATACTAAGATAAATGGGGTGGTGGAACAGTGCTGAGCCAAGAAGGCCCTGCCCCTCAGCAGCTGCCAGGCATGCTCTCTATGGAGGGCCTGCTTAAAAGGGAGTCTTGTGGGAGGAACATGGAGAAGAGAGTGGCCGGTTTTATAAAGATGTTCAGCTATAAAATCCCTCTGAGTAGCTGCTTTTGGCTGGAAGGTATGGAAAGGCCAATCAACATTTCAGGAAGGCATTTTATGTTTTTTCATATGAGACAGACAGTCCTAAATTAATGTAATAAATGAACTAATTCATTTTTCTCCTTTAAATATAGAGAATTTTCATTTTATGATGAGACTTCAGCCGGTATGCTGCTCCACCTCCCACTCAAGTGGTTGTGGTGTGGACAGGTGGGGTCTGCATAGGGTTGAACCATGGCGTCATCCCCACACACATCTGGGTGGTGGAAACAGGAAGCAATCTGTGCCAAATATCTTTTCCCCCAGGGGTAAGGAGGAAGCAGTGAGTTAACTACGACTCTGAATTAAAATTTGGCCGCTGCTGTGACCCTTACTCAGGTTGGTTTGTAATGTGCCAATCCAGCCCTTGGTAAATAACTCACCAGAATAAAACTATTACCCTGTGTTTACATTCAGTAGCATAGCTGGCTTACATGGTTAGAGAACTGTGCCTCAGATCCTTGTAGGTGGAATTCACCATTGTGCAGACAAACTGCACAAGGACCATGGATCACTTAAGTCTGGCTTAAGTGAGGTTATGGGAAGCATATTTTTGAAATTAAAAATTGAGGCATCATTTTAAGGCATTTTTATGGTCATGAAATACACAAACAAATGTCAAAAATGCACTTTTAAAATGTGCGCTTGTGTCACTACTGCCAGCTTCTGACTCAACAAAGGGGCACATTTCTCTGAGTGGGGATTTTTTTCCAGTAATGTAGCATTTTAAATGAGTTTATCACAAAATACTGAACAAGTGCCATTGATGTTTACTCTGAATAACAGAGTAACTTTCATAGTCCCGGTGTTTCTCTTCACTCCAAACACTGTTCATCACACTGAACACTCATTCCACTGAATGTATGGGCCAGAGCATATGATCGTTTAACTTAAACCTGCAAAATAAAGCTTTCTTGGGATTTAAGTGGTGCACAGGACTTGTGCTCAACATGCATGAAAGAAAACCATCTGTCAGAGTAAAGAAAGAAAATGTTACTTTGTAAATATGCACCTCTTCAATTTTTAGAAATGTGTTTAAATTCTTCATATGACAAGTGCAGTTGCTAGTTGGTCACTAGAGGGCGTTTGACTGTCTTGTTGCTAATGCTGGGGAAGGTCCAGCTAAAACGAATGCAGCAGAGAAGGCAGATGTAGCTGCATTGTAATTGAGAAATGTTAGATTTACAGTTTCTGATCCTAACTCACTCACTTGGCATTCCATACAGTGGAAGGGAGCTTCAGCCCAAACTCATGGATGAGGCAGAGAGGTATTCTTTGTAATTCGTTCTGAATTCATTTTCTCCAGTTCTTCATTGCACATCAGTCTTAATGTTTCTGAGATCTTTCAAAACAAAACAGATGCCATACTGATCCCCTTCCCTATTAAAGCTGCCAAAACAAGCAGCCCAGATATTATGAAATATCAAGCATTTCTATTTGTAACCACTTAATCTTGTACACATGTTAAAGGAAGTCAGGTTCTTGAACAGTTATTTTAGATTTCAGTTTTCCATAGGCAACAGCGCCTAGAGAACTTGTTTGTTTTTAATATATAAACTATTCCCATTCTTTGGTGCTTTAAAACATACAGGTACGTATGGTTGTCTAATGCTACTGTCTTCACCTGATCAAGAAAAAAGCAAGAAATTCTCTGCATTTAAAGTATTTTCTCTGCTTTCATTGCCAAAAGCTTTTGGGATTAAAAAAACTTGCCATCTCAATTTAAATATCAGCATGGATTTCTTTTTCCAATTTTCTGTTGCATTTTCTCATACTGTTACTGACTGCATTGGTCATTTATAAATATTTAACATCATAATATAACCTCCAACAAGAGCACTCAGATACTACTGTGGTTGGTACTGTATAAAAAAGAGAGAATGGAATGGAATCAAATATTACAGATTTCCTTGAATTGAAAGTTCTGGGTCAAATGAAGAGGTGATACTTAATTGTTTGTTTAATCCAAACTTTTATTGATGTTAATAGGATTTACCCAAGCTTTGGTATCAGGGCCAGCTCCAGGGTTTTTGCTGCCCCAAGCAGCAAAAAGGAAAAAAAAAAAGCCGCGATCAACGGCACTTCGTCTCTACCGCCCAGGGCCGGCTCCAGGCACCAGCCTACCAAGCATGTGCTTGGGGTGGCACCTGGAGGGGGCGGTGCTCCAGCCGGCCGGGAAGAGCGGGGGCCTGGCCGGGCTCACGGCGCTCCCGCTGGTCGTGGAGAGCGGGGCCCATGGCCGGACTCGCCGCCCTCCCCGCGGCGCTCCGGTCAGTCGGGGAGAGTGGGGCCGTGGCCGGGCTCGGTGCCCTCCCCTGACGCGCTCCCCGCCGGGGGGTAGGGGAGGAGGTGGGAGGCTTTTTTGCCTGGGGTAGCAAAAAAGCCAGAGCCGGCCCTGCTACCGCCGTCACTTCAGTCTTTGGCAGCAATTTGGCGGCTGGTCCTTTGCTCCAAGAGGGATTGAGGGGACCCGCCGCCGAAGAGCCGGACGTGCCGCCCCTCTCTGTTGGCCGCCCCAAGCAGCTGCTTGCTGGGCTGGTGCCTGGAGCCGGCCCTGTTTGGTATTTTATCATTTTAAATCACCGTCATAATATATGTGGAGGCCAGTCTTAATTATATTCTAGTTCCTCCAGTTTCATCTAAAATACTGTGCTGGAAAACCTTGCAAGCCCACGGCAGCTCCAGCCACAATGGAAATTCTGTGTTGCTAGTGTACTTTTGGACTAGGCCATGCAGAGGGACTTGATGCCTTGCTGCTGGCCACAGATGTCACATCTCTCGTTAGTTTGTAAAGAGGCATGGAGTGAAATGACTGATGGGTGAATGGCCAGTGAGTCATGATATTTTTATATTATCCAAGCACCACCAAAAAAATAAATAAAAGTTTGACAAATACCTAAATAAGACATCAGAATTTGAAAAATTTGTGCTATCAAAGAATAATTTTTTATACTGGATAATATCTTAGGCATAGTTTTTATAAAAAAGCTTATAATGTAAGTGCCTGCTCAACTCATCCATAATAATTATTAAAGCTTACAAAAGAGTATTGGAAAGGAGATAAAGTCTTATGTTTTAAGGCTTAAGACAAACTCCATTAGGATTTAGGATGAGAGATTCATGGGGACAGAACACCCCACATCTGCCTAAAGGGGTTTCTTGCATATTTCTCTGAAGCATCTGGTGCTGGCCACTGTTGGAGACAGGATACTAAACTAGATGGACCTTGGGTCTGATCCAGTCTGGAAATTACTGTGTTCCTATACTGCATTGCTAGATCAGAACTAACTATTAAATTTACAAAGGCAAATGTATAGATTGTAAATCTTTAC
The DNA here is from genome assembly GCF_011386835.1 of Chrysemys picta bellii. Taxonomy (NCBI): domain Eukaryota; kingdom Metazoa; phylum Chordata; order Testudines; family Emydidae; genus Chrysemys; species Chrysemys picta. The sequence continues at coordinate 32,824,155 of NC_088795.1, read as the reverse complement.
TACCTACCTACTTTTAGATCACAGTTGCTCATCTTGGAGACACAAAGCCTGATCGTGCTGTCCTTGCGTATTTAAAATGTCCACTAACATCTCAATGGGAGTTTTGAGTACCCAAGGAATAGCTGTTCAAAACTACAACTCTTTTTTTTTATCTGTTTAAAGATTAATATAATAAAGGTTCATAGATTTTTTTTTTTTTTTTTTTTCAAAAGAGTGTTATCATAGTGGACCTTCATGATGATGGCCAAATCCAAGGGTCTCTATTCCATCCTATTCCTCCTTGACTTCTCAGTTTCTTCTGATGATCTCAATCACACACTCCTTAAAATATTATCTTTTCTTGGCTTTTGTGACTCCATCGTCTCCTGTCTCTCTTCCTACTCCTGTGATTGCTACCTCTGCATCTCTATCCATCATTCCTTTTCCTCCTCTCTCCTATTTAGATACTGACTCTTATTGAGTCCTTACTTGCCTCCTTCCATTTCTTCCTTTACAACCTCTTTCTGGGTGATCTCATCTAACATTTCTACTCCCATGACCCACAAATTTACCTGTCCATTCTTGACCTGCATCCATTCTCTCCTCCATCTCAGCTTAACTCTCTGGCATCTCTTCCTGGATGTCTTACTAGAGACTCAAACCTTAGATGCAATGATTGATGACCACATTATGAAACGCATTGGTGCATCCAGCAATGGCTTTGGAGAGCTTCAGCATTGACAGTGTTCCAGAAACAGACTGAAAACAAAAATTGGGGGGGAGGGATAGCTCAGTGGTTTGAGCATTGTTCTGCTAAACCCAGGGTTGTGAGGTCAATTCTTGATGGGGCCACTTGGGGATCTGGGGCAAAAATCTGTCTGGGAAGTGGTCCTGCTTTGAGCAGGGGGTTGGACTAGATGACCTCCTGAGGTCCCTTCCAACTCTGATATTCTATTATTTTTACCATGCCATTGTTATAACCACACTCCTCTAAGACAGTGATATGTGGACTACTGATCAATGTTACATAAAATGCTTGGACCAATTCCATCTATGGTGGATAATGGGAATTAAATGGCAAGATTTTGTTCCAAACACAGTGATCCTTGAGTGATGCACCATCACTGGCACTGACACCTTTATAGTGAGAGCGCAGCTGAGATGGTGCAGTCATGTGGTCTGTATGTCTGAGAGTAGCATACCAAAAGTGGTCTCTTTTTACGGAGAATTGGAGACTGGAGTTGCTTTAGGGGCAGACCAAGAAAACATTACAAAGACACTCTCAAGGCCAATCACCAGTCTTTCAGTGTTGACCTCAACACCTGGGAGTTCTTAGCCTATGACAAGATCCGATGGCGGCAGCTCTGCCATCTTGAACTGAAAGATTTTGAGAACTTGTAGATTCTTGTAATCAAGAAGATATGTGAGGTGTAAAGTTAAAACCACTGCACATTCATATACAATTGTCTTTACTCGTGGCACTTGCAGATGGGGCTGCAAGTCCAAAATTTGTCTTTGGTCTCCTGTTCTTTCCTCTAACATGCTTTTTGCTCCCCCAATCTTTGTCACTTATGAAAACACAATCTTCTCTCAGGCATGTTAACTAGGATTCACCTTTGATTCCTTCCTCTCCTTTGTTCCATGCATCCAGGCTGTATCTAAATCTTTCCACTTTTCTTTCTCCGTAACATTTCCATGAGCTATTCTTTTACTTTCTCTATGGGGAGTCAAAATTCTTGTCCAGACACTCATTGTTTCCCATCTTGATTAACATAACCTCTTCCTCTCTGGTATCCTTCACAAGCACATTTCCCCCTCTAATCCAGTTGAAACACAGCTGCTAAGGTCTTCATCCTTGCTTGTCTCTCTGTCATCACTGCCCACATTGAATCTTTCCGCTCCCAAGTTACACCACATAAAGTTCAAACTCCTTTCTGGACCTACAAGGCCCTTTGCTGTTTCTCCCCCCCCGCACACACACACTCTTCTGTTGGTATCTCTTTCTGTGTCTCCCACACCCCACCTCCTCTGTTCCATCAATGTGCCAGCCTTATCTATTTGATGGCTTCTCACGCAACCTTCTCTGTGCTTTCTTCTGTGCAGCCTCATATACATGGATTTCCTTCCCTGAACCAATATCTGTAGGTAGGGTAACCAGATGTCCCGATTTTATAGGGACAGTCCCAATTTTTGGGTCTTTTTCTTATATAGGATCCTATTACCCCCCCCCCCCCCACCCCTGTCCCGATTTTTCACATTTGCTGTCTGGTCACCCTATTTGTAGGGCCATTACCCTCTTCTCCTTTAATCTCTCCCCAAGACTCACCTCTGCCACAATGCCTATAAAAATCAGATGATTAATGAGGGTGAGCCTTAGAGACAGATGGGGATAGATGATACTTTGTCTATTTATTATCATTTAAACTAAAAATGAATACAAAAACTGACTATATATGATTGTATCCCTCTCCCCCATCTTTCATGTGTCATTTGTCTTTTTAAACTTTGTAAGCTCCTTGGGGATGAGACTGTGTTTCTGTATGTGCCTACCACAAGGGGGTCCCAGTCCTGACTGAGACTTGTGGACACCATGGCAATATTAATATCAAATAATCTGATATAGAAGACAAAGATTTTTGTTATGCCACATCTCAGAAGTGTTTATAAAATTCATTCACTAAGTTTAAACCCTTCGAAAAAATTCCTTTGACAAGCCTTGCTTGTATTAAAAAGGAAAACAGCTGTTTTTAAAGCTGAAACCCTTCAAAACCATATTCTATGGCAAACAATGTCATTGAGGGACATGACACCAATCTTCTCCCTAAGTCACTTGATAGAGCCAACAAACTGAAATCTGTTCAATCAGGATTAAGCAGACAGACTGCCTTTTACAGAAGAAAATCAAACTTGGGGTATTGAACTAACAAGAATTTTTTAGATTGTTTTCTTTATTTAAAAATACATCTGATATTCAAGTTTGGTGGCTTAAGACCACAATAAAAATCAGGGTGGGCTTCATCAGAAAGTCACATTTCACAGAACATTTGTTATTGATATGTTGGAAAAGTGTCAGACTTGTGAGGGGATGGGAGAGTACTTGCATGATCTAGTAATAAGAAACAGTTTAGTGTACTAGATTACTAAAGCATGGCTAATTTTGAAGCCAAAACCCACACATTCTTAACTTTCTTTCCCAGCTGTAGAGCCAGTATCTGCATACACTGTACAGGATTATTCTTTGAAAGCAAACCCAGTGTTTAGCAAATCTGAAATTGAACAAACAGCACAATATATTGTTTTAAGTGGTAATATAGCAGAATCATAGAAGATATGGCTTGGAAGAGACCTGAGGAGATCATCTAGACCAGGGATCGGCAACCTTTGGCACATGGCCCGTCAGGGAAATCTGCTGACGGGCCAGGATGGTTTGTTTACCTGCAGCGTCCGCAGGTTCGGCCGATCGCAGCTCCCACTGGCCGCGGTTCGCCGTTCCAGGCCAGTGAGGGCCGCAGGAAGCGGCGGCCAGCACATCCCTCGGCCCATGCCCGCAGCCCATGCCCGCAGCCCCCATTGGCCTGGAATGGCAAACTGCGGCCAGTGGGAGCTGCGATCGGCCGAACCCGTGGACGCTGCAGGTAAACAAACCGTCCCGGCCCGCCAGCGGATTTCCCTGATGGGCCACGTGCCAAAGGTTGCCGATCCCTGATCTAGTCCAAAACAGGTTACGTGTATTCTTGCTTTAAAAGTTCTGTGTTACTTGGATGTCTAATTTGGCTTGGGAAGTTCAAGGTCTGTCAAACTGACAGGAGTTATATTAAAGATCCTTTGGAGCTCTGACAATGAGGAATGTACTGTATTTTCTCCCAGTTTACATTCTTCCCAGAGATCTGCTGTTGAGAGTGAAGTTTTGATAATCTCAAGAGCATCCTGAAAGGACGAGTTAATTTCTATGAACTCCGTACAGTTGAACTCAACTGCTGTACAACATTCCAAGCTATCATTCTTCCCTTTCAGAAACATTCATCTTCTTCCTATATATTAAAAAGAACAGTAGTGCTACACATAAACTTGGGTGGGTGGGAGAGGGTGCTATCCAGAGGTAATTGTAATCTGGGTTGAATAGTTATTCCTATATTCCAGTACAGAATACAGTAATATACTTCTGTTCTGCTCTGTCTAAATGGGCTGCCGCATTCTGTACCAGATGGAGCTTTTGGATGGCTTTCGAATTTAGCTATGAATGGATCAGTCTGCAGTAGTTAAGCCTGGAGATGTCAAAGATATGGGTTACCATAGTGTAGTACTTCATAACTGGGAGGCGTTGGGAGGAATAGTAGTTGCATAACACTACTTTCTGTGACCTCTCTAAAAGGAATGGGAGAAAACACTTTAAGGCAACTCTTTCTAACCCACTGCTGTCAAGTAAGTAACAGATCATGGTCCAGGGCACTGAAGGTTGCAGGTAGATGTAGCAATATCCGCCTAGATGACTGATCTTTATGCATTGTCCTGAGTATGTCAACAACCACCAAGATAATTCATCTTCCATGTCAGAGCCTGATCAAAATCTGAGTGACTGGAACATAAAAATTTGAGGATACCAGGTGTTGTAATTAACTAGCCACCAATTTCTCAGTGATCATCCCCCAAAATGGTAAGGTTAAAAACTGAGTAGCAATGTAATTAAGTTATTAAAGTCAAGCATTTTCTATAGCCTGTTATACAGGAAATCATCCTAGATGATCACGAGTGTCTCTCTGGTCTTGGAATTTATGAAAAAAGACGGTTATTACTTTTTTTCCCCCAGAGGGTCTTGACTCTTGGCCTTCCCTCAAGGAGAAACTTTTGATTTCCCTTAATAATAATGAATGCAGACACTATCCAATGGCTTTAACTACAAGAAAATGAGCTCTACTTTGATCCCGGCGTAGAAATCTCCCTGTGCATATAGAATCATTTGGCGACTGTGAAACTGGGCAAAACTTAGCCAAGGAGGAAGGTGCATTTGTTCTTTTCTGTGGTGGTATTGCCTCCATTGCTCCAGTGAGATTTTTTTCCAAATCTCCCCAATCTCCTTTTTTTTTTTTTCATTTTTACACTCAGCTCTGGAATCTTGTGATAGATGGTCCACCACTCACGAGTATACTGGGGAGATGCAATAGCAGAAGAAAATAAACCTCTTAGTCTTCACTACACCCACAAATAGCTTCACAAAAAAATCCATGTCGTGAAGTCAATCAAATCTTCAGCAATCCGCCACCATGAAAACTCTCGTTTCCTTTCCTCTCAACAGTTGATAGTCATCTGTAAACTAGTGGGGATGTTGAGAAGGAAAGGAGTATTTAGGGGAAAGGGCATATTCAATTTGATGACTAGCTTCTGTAAAAAGAAGACCAATACTGGTAAGCAAATATTAGAGCAGTAAACATCCTTCTTAATTTCTTTTAGGGCCAATGTAGAAAAACTAAGTCTCTTTCAGGTAATGCAATACAGTTAAAATGGAACTATACACATTTGTGATAGTTAAGGATGATACATCTGTATAAGACTCTGACAGGCTGGACTGGGCCCTGAGAGAGCCTAGAAGGGGCTGAGACCATTCAAATCAGGGTACCGTGATAGGCCCTGCTGGACTGACTGAGGAGCGAGCCCAAAGATAGGGCTGTAGATCAAGAGACATTATTGCAATAGGTCCAGCTGGACTTGTACCCCAGAAGGGGTTTGCTTTGTTTTTATTTCACATACAGACTGTGTGTGACTTGGCCGCAGGGCTGAGCCACCAAAGACTCTCCACAAACTGGTAGAGAGAGTGTGCAGGCACATGCACTCGGTCAGGGGACGCTTGCAAGGTGTGAGTGCAATCCCATTACAAAGATTTGGTGTAATTTACATGGAATTGCAAAATTACCATCAAACATTTGTCTATGTGACAGGGCAGAGTGGCCCCGCACTGGCGCAGCAGGGGTTAAACCTTCCTTCCTGGCAGAGGAAGCCCCGCCCCAGAAGCCGTGCTGGCAGGGCCGGCTCCAGGGTTTTGGCTGCCCCAAGCAGCCAAACAAACAAACAAAAAAGCCATGATCGCGATCTGCGGCGGCAATTCAGCAGGAGGTCCTTCGCTCCGAGCAGGAGTGAGGGACTGTCCGCCGAATTGCCGCCGAACAGCTGGACGTGCTGCCCCTCTCCGAAGTGGCCGCCCCAAGCACCTGCTTGGTAAGCTGGTGCCTGGAGCTGGCCCTGCCTGCTGGGCATGCTCCAACTGGAGGCTAGATATAAGAGCCTGCAAAGCTGCTCAGTTGGGGCTGACCACCGGAGGAGGAGGTCACATACAGCCAGCTCCCAAGGAGAAACAGCCCACGTTCCAGGCTCCAGGAGCCAGCCTAGCCGGCCTGAACCCTGAATCTCAGATGGAGGACCCACCAGAGGGGAACGGACCGGAACCCACGTCTCCGGAGGAGACCGCGACATTGAGGGTAGGAAGTGACCAGGGGAACTTTAGGGACAAGCCACGTTAGCGCAACACTGACGTTCGTCGTGCTGCGGCCGGATCCCCGCTGAGCCAACGGCAAGGGGAATCCCGCCATTAGGAGAGCCCTGGGTCAGGACCCGGTGGAGAGGGAGGGCCCGGGTCCCTCTACATCTCTGGCTGTTGGGCTGCACTACCCTGCAGCTGAGGGGAGTTGTATGGACTCTGGACGTTGGGCCACACTACCCTGCTACTGAGGGAGAGATGACGGACGGGACACCACCAGGAGGGGGTGCTCCGCTGGACAAAGCTAATTTCCAGAAACAACCAGTAGGAGGCGCCAGGTGGTGAGTCCCAACCCCGTTAGTCTACAATAGAAAACAGATCACACTCAATCTTTTCTTTTTTTGCAATCGTTCAGTATCAGTGACCATTTATCCTCAATCTGCAAGAAATTCTTTGAGTTAATGGCAGAAGAAACATTAAAGACCATTCTAATGGTATATCACCAACAATTTATTTACATATAGTTAGGGTTGAAAAAATATAAAATTCTTACTCATATGGGGGCCCAGAGCATATTCTTTCTTCAAAATCCTTAATTTCTTGCTCCTCAGATTTCCTATCTCTATTCTTGGGACTTTATAATTGTTTAGGTAGGTAACAAAGCTCTAACTCCTTGCTGGTGCCAGATACTTCTGTGCTGATTCAGAATCAACCAGGGTTGAAATGAATTGGGCAATCTGAGTGATTTGAGTGCCTACCCTGTTGGGATACAAGTTAATTTTCTGGACTTTGAACTAAAGTTCCAAAACTTCAGGGAAGCCAAAGAAGATCTAGCAGGAGCTGAAAGAATAAAAAACATGAACTGGAAATAGTCTAAAAAACCCAACAATTTCAATGTTTTCATTAATACATTATGTTTTGCTTTAAAAAAATCAGAAAATCAAAGTCAAAGATCAAAGTCTCCATAGCCATCTAAACAAAAGTTAACATTTCTTCTAGATTAAACATGTAAATATAGTTGCAGTTTCTCCTAGGATTAAAAAGCAAGGGTCAAATGGTGGCAATAAAGGGAAAAACATGTAAATCTGTTTGTTCTGCATTTCTTGGCAGCTGTAATTTTTCAATATTCTGGTACTTGTTATGCAGAAACATGGAGCTGCCCATGGTGGATATTAGTGAAAAAAGCAAGGGACCAAATGTACCCTGTTGTAATTCCACTGATTTCAGTGGAGTTCTCCAGGGATGAATTTGGAAGGGCTCTTCCATTGAGTGATGCTAGGAGAGAAGGAAACTGGGCAGGGGATGTGGGAGGGGGTGAAGGAGAGAAGAGACTGGATAAACAAATCAGATGAGATGTAGCAATTGCACCCTCCCCCACCTCTTAGACTAGCCAGGCATTAGCTGCCCCAGTTTGAAAGACAAGCTCTTCTCCTTAGTGACCTCCCACCCACAACCACGGGTGAGACAGACAAAAGAAAGTAGCTGTGGGAATGTAGCAGCAATAGCTCATTGTGTTGGTATCCTGTATTTGCACCCTCTGCCTAGAAGATAAAAACAAAAACAAACAATCTAAAGTAAGACCAAAGTCAGAATTTTTGGACCCCTTGTACTTGCTTCATCTGGACACTGCATATAAATCCCTTAAAAAATATATAGTTTGACACTACTGTCTGGTGCCCTCTTGTAACTGCCCATCTAGCTGACTTTCAAGCAGTTTTAGCAAATGTGGTATAGAGATTAAATATCTGCATGGGATGGATGGATTAAACCTATTTTATCTGTTTAACGTGCTCATGACTGTAGTATCTACTCACCAAGGAATTTTCACTTTGGCACTTTGCTTTTGATTTCATAAAAATATACTTTAGTACATTCTAGATGGTTAAGCTCACTACAATATCAATTTAGTCCTATCCTTAAAGAAAACTAGGAAACAGAATTGAGCATGATCATACAGAAAGACAGGAGAAGTCTGTGGCAAAAAAGAGACACTGCTAGATCTCTATACCTGAGATGTTTCCAGATTAAACACACTGTAGATATAATGTACTACATCCAGAAACCACTGCAATATATTTCAAAGCCTTTTCAGAGTTTTGAATGCTGGGCTTTTAACCCAGTATTTTTCATTCATTTTATATGTCCTAGTTTCAGCTTAGAAAGGATGGGGAAGAGCCAAAATCCTAAGGATGACATTATCTCTCTAACTCCTCCCTCCCCAGAAGTCCCTCGAACTTAAAACAGGACTTAAATGGTGCATAGATAAGCCTTGTGCTGGCTTTCTGCACAGCAGCAAGTTTATCCCTATGCGAATGGCTGTCCTTACAGTATTGTTGGCCTTACAAGTGCAAGATTTAGTGGAAACATCATAGGAGAACCTATTCTCATAGCCTTGTTTTGCAGAACTACGGACAGTCTCTGGTTAGGTGTAATTAAGCATTTACACATTTTTCAGAACCTTTTTGAGATGACAGCACAACTTTTAAGCCAATTATTCTGATGTGCCCTGGGCAGTCCTACTTTCCTATTTGCTCTGAAATGTTAATCCTGCCTATACCCCCCCAACCCTCCGAGTTCTAGCTCCTGGATTTGTTCTTGAAACTGACTTAACATCTTACTGCATTCGGTAGTTCTGTGAAAAATATTGGGACTATTTATTTTCACTGTTAATTTTTTCTATTTTCACATTTTGCATTTAACTCTCAAAATTGCCTTATCTAGTTTTAGGCAGAAAATACAATGACCTTACGAGTTTACTTCATCTAAAAATGATCAGATGTGATTCCACAAATATCAGAAAAAAGTGTGAAAATAACAGTTTTCTTAGTATGTATTATAGCTAGTTTCCTTCTAATCCGTTTCCCACCCCTCATAACTTTCTGAAGCTTTCATCCTTGACATTTGAGTTTTATTTAAGGTTATTTTTCTTGAGGAAGTTTGAGCGACAATGGTTTAGCTGCTTGAGTATGAGGGAAGTTGGGGTATACAGACTTTCCCAACTATAAATAATTATTCAAACTCTTTTTTAGCAACTCTGCATCTCTTGCAGCTGGGGATAGACAGTTAATTTTTGGTAAGGAAACTGCCTTTGGTAAGGCTTTGAGTGTTACAGCAAAATTAAGCTTTAGTTTGACTGTATTATGATCTTTGAAAATTGCATGTGGCACATATACACCATATTTTGCTGCTAAAGTGCTGCTCAGGCATTCTCTGTGCTCAGAAGAGCATGTGTTCAGCCATAGTCCTGCAGAGGGGTATTTGTAAGGTCAGGGAAGGAGCAGAACATGCCACAGAACCACTGCTTCTTCCCTTCTGTTCCTGGTCCTACTCTGTTGTTTCTTTCTTCTCTCTCCAATAGAGGTAGATGAAAGAATCCACTCTACAGTGATTCCAAGAGGCCAAGGATGAATTTCTTCCTGAAGTCAATGGGAGTTTTGCCACTTACTCTATAGAGCCAGGATTTCATCCCAAGTATTTGGGCTGGATCCCTCAACCTCCTCCAGCTGCCACCAGGTCAGCAATGCCAAGCAGCTGTAAACATGGCTGAGCCATGATTTATAGATACATAGAGGTTTTTTTTTTTTTTTTTCAGACCAGAAAGCTCTACTGTGATGACTAGCCTGACCTCCGTATGGCTACTTTCCATCACTGGTGCCGTGTAAAGCAAAAAAGCTAGTTTCTTTAATAGTGAGAAATACACGTTATGCATCAAATTCATCCCTGATGTAACTCCATGGACTTCAGCGCTGTTGTACTTATTCAACGTGTAAAAATATTGTCTGATCTTTAAATTGAATTACCATAGCATAGTTTTCTTTGCCACATAGTACAATTCCTTTTAGGGAATAGAAACCTTTTTCTCTGTGACTGGTTATGTCACTAAATAAAAGTGACTAAACCTTCCTATACCCTTTTATCTGCTGCTTTCCGCTCTGGTACCTAATGATTACCGTTGAAGTAAGACAGACCATTTCAGTTTTGCATCCCCATCAATGGAAAGGAACTAGCTAGTTCTGTACCAAAATCTTTCCTTTGGTTCCTCTTTCTCTCTGATAGTATCTGAGATAAACAGAGTAGTGGAAAGGGTAATAAATACAATTTGGATTCCACTTTTAATTCAATGAATGGGTGAAGGTATATTTAAGAATGTTTTGGGATAATTTTATTTAAATTAATTAGAAACCCAATTTTAGTTTCTGAAAGCGATTTGTCGATACGGATCATTTATTTTGTGTGTGGGATGGGGTATAGTTAGAAACATTTCCTTGTGATTAGTCATAGATTCATGGTTAGTGACCACAAATGATAAAACTCCATGACTGGCTTAATTGTCCTGATCTTCCTTTCATGTAAATTGTAAACTTCTACTGACCAAGTTCATCTTTGGCTGATCAAAATGCCAAATCTTAAATAGTTTCCATGTATGAGTAATGCTTGTCTTGGAAAAGATCAATGATAGCCACAGGGTGGACATTAACACACCCTGTTTCTGGCATATTCCTGGCCAACAATTTTTGCCCCAGGGAAATTCTGATTCCCAACCCTGAAAGGTTAACAACTATTAACAAATGAGCTATGTAAATCCTGAATTGTAATTGGCCAAGCCAGTCATGCTACCATGCAGTTAGTTAATACTGCTACACTGTTCTGTACTGTTTTTAATCAAGGAGGTGAACTCATGTAATGAGCAACAAGAATAAAACTCAATACACACCTGTTTGAATAAGTCAACATGGACTTTTAACCCATTTTATAAATTACTGCATCCTTTCCCTCCCTTCCTATGTGGAACAAGGTGCTAGAAATTAGACAAAACTATCAGAATATAACATCTCCTGTTCCCTTTCTGGGAGCTACATTCTGTAGCTAGGGCACATTTGTGGCAGGGGGGGGGAATGGAACTAGGATCTCCCACAACCCATGTGTATGCTCTGACTACAGGGCTAAAAGTTAAAAGGCAGGAGCCGCCACCACCATCTCCTACTCTTATGCCTTTTGAATAGGCTGTGATCTAGTAGGCATACACTAAGCACACCTATTGGATTGGGCCCCAGAGGCAAGATAGGTGTTACCTTCACCTAGTTTGAGGATTCCTCTGACGTAGGGTTGGCAACCCTCCAGGGTTGGTCTGGAGTCTCCAGGAATTAAAGATTAATCTTTAATTAAAGATTGTCATGTGATTAACTCTCCAGGAATATGTCCAACCAAAATTGGCAACCCTACTCTGAAGGGTAGTCCTGTAATAGGTCTCCAGACACCTATTATGTCCAGGCAGAAATTTAGGGTATGTCTACACTACGGGATTAATCCGAATTTATATCATTCGAATTTTGGAAACAGATTGTATAAAGTCGAATGTATGCGGCCACACTAAGCACATTAATTCGGCGGTGTGCATCCATGTACCGGGGCTAGCGTCCATTTCTGGAGCGTTGCACTGTGGGTAGCTATCTCATAGCTATCCCATAGTTCCCGCAGTCTCCCCCGCCCATTGGAATTCTGGGTTGAGATCCCAGTGCCTGATGGGGCAAAAAACATTGTCGCAGGTGGTTCTGGGTACAGCCTCACCCCTCCCTCCATGAAAGCAACGGCAGACAACCATTTCGCACCTTTTTTCCTGGGTGAACACTGAAGACTCCATACCACGGCAAGCATGGAGCCCGCTCAGCTCAAGACAGCAGTCATGAACATTGTAAACACCTCACGCGTTCTTGTGCAGCTTATGCTGAGCCAGGACCAGAAAAACGAGGTGAGGAGGAGGCGGCGACGGCAGCGCAGCGACAAGCGTGATGAGGACATGGACATGGACACAGAATTCTCTCAAACTGCGGGCCCCAGTGCTTTGGAGATCATGCTGTTAATGGGGCAGGTTCTATCCATGGAACACTGATTCTGGGCCCGTGAAACAAGCACAGACTGGTGGGACCGCATAGTGTTGTGGTGGGGCGATAGATGGAACCCATATCCCTATCTTGGCACCGGAGCACCAGCGTACTCAGTACATAAACCGCAAGGGGTACTTTTCAATGGTGCTGCAAGCACTTGTGGATCACAAGGGACGTTTCACCAACATCAACGTGGGCTGGCCGAGAAGGGTTCATGACGCTCGCGTCTTCAGGAACACTAATCTGTTTAAACAGCTGCAGCAAGCCTTACTTCCCAGACCAGAAAATAACTGTTGGGGATGTTGAAATGCCAATAGCTATTCTTGGGGACCCAGCCTACCCCTTAATGCCATGGCTCATGAAGCCATACACAGCCAGCCTGGACAGGAGTCAGGAGCTGTTCAACTACAGGCTGAGCAAGTGCAGAAAGGTGGTAGGATGTGCATTTGGCCGTTTAAAAGGTCGCTGGCGATCGTTACTGACTCGCTCAGACCTCAGGCAAACCAATATCCCCATTGTTATTTCTGCTTGCTGTGTGCTCCACAATCTCTGTGAAAGTAAGGGGGAGACCTTTATGGCAGGGTGGGAGGCTGAGGCAAATCGCCTGGCTGCTGATTATGTGCAGCCAGACACCAGGGCGATTAGAAGAGCACACCAGGAAGCGCTGTGCATCAGAGAAGCTTTGAAAACCAGTTTCACGACTGACCAGGCTACAGTGTGAAATTTCTGTTTGTTTCTCCTTCATGAAAACCCGCCCCCTTTATTGACTCATTCTCTGTAAGGAACCCACCCTCCCCTTTCACCCAGCTTGCTTTCAAAGGAAATAAAATCACTATCGTTTAAAAATCATTTATTCTTTATTAATTGATTATAAAAAGAGGGAGAGAACCCGGGTGGGGTTGGGAGGAGGATCGGCGGGAAGGAAAAGGCCACTAAAAAAAGGCTTAAAAAAATGACAGCCTTTTGGTTGGGCTGTCCACTGGGGTGGAATGGGAGGGTGGACGGAGCCTTCCCTCCCCCCCCCGCGTTCTTGCACGTCTGGGTGAGGAGGCTATGGAACATGGTGAGGGGAGGAGAGGGGTTATACAGGGGCTGTAGCGGCACTCTGTTATCCTGCTGCCGTTCCTGAAGCTCCACCAGACACTGGAGCATGTCTGTTTGCTCACGCAGCAGCCCCAGCGTTGCATCCTGCCTCCTCTGATCCTCCTGCCGCCACCTCTCATCTCGAGCGTCCCTCATGTCCTCACATTGGTCCCTCCTGTCCTCACATTCAATGGCTTCTTTCCTATGCTTTGAAACAGTGTCCTTCCACTCATTCAGATGAGCTCTTTCACTGAATTCCATGATTTCTGCGAACATCTCGTCTTGCATCTTCTTTTTCCGACGCCTTATCTGAGAGAGCCTTCTGGACGGAGGAGGGAGGCTTGAAAAATTTGCAGCTGCTGGAGGGAGGGGAAAAAAGAGAATTTTTTAAAAAGATACATTTTGCAGAACAATGCTTATACTCTTTCACGGTGATCAGCACTATTCACATTACATAGCACATGTGATTTCTGTGCAAGGTCGCATTTTGCCTCTTAATATTGAGTGCCTGTGGCTTTGCTGCTAGAGATCAGACGCAGGTCCGGGCAACAGAATGCGGCTTGCATGCGGCCATGGTAAGCCGTTGTCTTTTGGCTTCTGCGCCCTCCTTTCCCACATACCAAGCAAAGCCCATTTTCCTGTTAACCTTCAGCAGCAGAAAACAAACTAACCTCTTCCCCCCCCCCCCCATCCCATTCTCTGGATGATCGCTTTATCCCTCCCCCCACCGCGTGGCTGGTATCAGGGAAGATCCCTGCTAGCCAAACGCGAAAAGCTCTGGGCCAATTCCTTTCCCCCCCCCGCACTTGGCTAACTGCAGGGAAGGATTTCTTTTCAGCCACAGGCAAACAGCCCAGTAGGAATGGCCACCTCCGTGCCCTTAATTAAATTCCCGTATTTCAATCAGGTTACCATGAGCGATATCACTCTCCTGAGAATTACACAGCGAGATAAAGAACGGGTGTTGCTTGAATGCCAGCAAACACCGGGACCATACGCTGCCAGGCTTTGTCATGCAATGATAACAGATTACTTGCTGCAAGCATGGCGTGGTCAAGTGTCCTACCATGGAGGACGGAATAAGGCTGCACTGCCCAGAAACCTTGTAGCAAGGCTTTTGGAGTACCTCCAGGAGAGCTTGATGGAGATGTCCCTGAAGGATTTCTGCTCCATCCCCAGACACGTTAACAGACTTTTCCAGTAGCTGTACTGGCCGCGAATGCATCCCAAGTCCTCAGGGCAAAGTAATCATTAAACGCTTGCTTTTAAAACAAGTTTTATATTTTAAAAGGTAAACTCACCTGAGGCCCCTTCCATGGGGTCATGGTCTTGGATACTGGCTTGGGAGGGTTGAGAGGGTACTTCAGTCAGGCTGAGAAAAAGATCCTGGCTGTTGGGGGGGACGGAGTGCTGGGTGCTCTCCGCAAGCTCGTCCTCTTCCTCCTCTTCCCCGTCCGCAGAATCCTCAGGTATAGCTGATGAGATTATCCCCGCCTCGGAATCCACGGTCAGAGGTGGGGTAGTGGTGGCGGCCCCCCCCTAGAACTGTATGCAGCTCGACGTAGAAGCAGCATGTCCGCGGCTCTGACCCGGAGTGACCGTTTGCCTCCTTTGTTTTTTTGATAGGCTTGTCTGAGCTCCTTGACTTTCACGCAGCACTGATCTGAGTCCCTATTGTGGCCTCTCTCCATCATGCCCTTGGAGATTTTTTCAAAGTCTTTTGGCATTTCGTCTTTTCGAACGAAGTTCTGCTAGCACTGAATCCTCTCCCCATATAGCGATCAGATCCAGTACCTCCCATACAGTCCATGCTGGTGCTCTTTTTCGATTATCGGCCTGCATGGTTACCTGTGCTGATGAGCTCTCTGTGGTCACCTGTGCTCTCCACACTGGGCAAACAGGAAATAAAATTCAAATGTTCGCGGGGCTTTTCCTGTCTACCTGGCCAGTGCATCCAAGTTCAGATTGCTGTCCAGAGCGGTCACAATGGTGCACTGTGGGATAACTCCCGGAGGCCAATACCATCGAATTGCGGCCACACTAACCCTAATTCGAAATGACAATATGGATTTTGGCGCTACTCCACTTGTTGGGATGGAGTACAGAAATCGATTTTAAGAGCCCTTTATTTCGAAATAAATGGCTTCATTGTGTGGACGGGTGCAGGGTTAATTCAATTTAACGCTGCTAAATCCGAATTAAAGTCATAGTGTAGACCAGGCCTTAGACTCATAAGGGACTTTTACAGCAACACTTTAGCTGCAGAGTAACGCTAGGTGCCTATAGGATTAGGTAACAGCCAAGCGGGGGTTTTGTGAATTGTAGTGGTGCCTAAATCTGGGATTTAGGTGCCTGTGTCCCTTCTGTGGATCTGAGCCCCAGTTCTGTAAGCACTGAGGGCCCAATTCAAAGCCCACTGAAGATGATAGGAATCTTTCCATTGACTTCAGTGGTCTTTGGATCAGACCGTTCATGCTAGTCTGTCATGAGAATTTTCATTGGCGTTAATATAGAAAGTGAAAGTGCACAGCGATGTTCAAATATGAAATGCTCCTAGGCAGCAAAGGTATTATGCAGCAGGGGCATTTGGAAGTCAGTTTATTTTCCTTCCTTTTAGGTATCAAGTGTTACCTCTTCCTTAACACTCTTCAGTGAGCCCAGACAAAACTGGGAACTGCTTTATGACCATGACTGTGTTTTTCAATAAGAAATTAAACTGCTGAGTTGGCCCGAGTGGGAGTGCTAAGGGAGGCACTGGCTATATCTAAACTGTGAGAGCTGTTGCAGGGAGTGGTGGAAATTCAATGCAGCTGGAGAACCTAAAAAATAAAATAAAAAAAAAGCACAAACAATACACCTTTATTTTATATAATGTCTTTCATATAATCTGTATCCCACAATGCTTTACACAGAATTAAAAGCAGATTAGAACAGGTAATTTTGTTTGTTTAAGGGGAATAAAAACATAGGACCGGAAACTGAACTCAAGCTGGTATAAATCAGGAATAACTTAACTGAAGTCAATTGAGTTATGGTGTAACTAGTGTAAAAGGTGTGAGATTAGAATCTGGCCTGTAATATTTTTCGCATATAGGTTGTCACCTTAGCCAGTTAAAGGCTCTTTGAGATCCCTTCACTCAAAGTTTGCAACTCCCTTGAAAAAGGGCTATTTCCCACGTTTGAACTAATATATATATCAGAAATGACTACATCAGCTGTCAAAATACAGACCAAATTTTAATACCCGTAACTAAGCAAAAAGTGTGTTTAAAAACTTCTTTTCCTTTTTGTCATTGAGTAAAATGATTTCCAGGATTTTTTTTTAATTTCCTTCTTTCTTTCCAATTTTTCTTCTGCCAGTCTGTAACTTTTTCAGAACATCCTCATCTCTTAAAAAGTTTCAGAGTGACAAAAGGAAAAATGAAGAGGAAAGACATGAAAAAGTGGACAAACAAACAAATTGGCCATAATGAATGCATTCTGTGGCACACAGAGGAAGAAGGAGGGGAAAAGTCAAAATTATGAAAAACTAACATTTTAAAATACATAATGCTAAAATTCATTTCTTTGAAGTTTTGGGGTGGGGAGGGAAATAGGGGGGAAAAAATCATAAAACTGGAATATTTTTTCCAAAAGTTTCTAGTTTTTAAAAAAAGTCCATTTGATGGTTGGATGAAAAATACATGACCAGCTGTAATTAAAGCAAACACCCTAATATATTTCTAGAACAAGTCTAAAAAAGTATTTTTTATGTGCAACAGTATGGTTAAAAGCATTCACACAACAACTAAAATGGTTTCCTAGTACCCAGAGAACAAGAGAGGCTCAGTTAAAGTTGCAAACATTAATGTCCAGAGACAAACTTGAGGGATAAATCCATCAAGGAGATATCTGCATACATTTTTAGAAATAAGAGAGCTTTAGTTAATCACATTTCAACTTCTGAAGCTGTCCTCTTCCTGAAGGGGAAAATGGAAGCTTACTTTTCCCTCACTAATCGTGTGGGTGGGTGGGTTGGTTGGTTGGTTTGTTTTTAAGGTTCACTGGCTGAATCGAAAAGCAAAACATGAGCTGTTTCAGATCAGCCCAAATCAGTGTTTTTGCTTTCTTGGTGAAACAAGAACATTCACTGGGCAGGAGAGAAAGTGAAAATGACTCCATAGCTTGATCGTTAGGGAACTCCAAATTCTCTGTGGAAAATAGAAACTGAAAAAAATTATTTAATTGACAGTAAATTGGGTTTTCAAAAATAGCTTTGGAAAATTTTTGACCAACCTTATTGTTAGCCCTCAGCCTAGCTTGCATCTTGCTGGGATTCACTACAGTATATGAGTTTTCAGCTGTTTCTGTGTAGAGAGCAATATTCTTAGTATTATAGGCTGAACTGGTAGTGCCACCTATACTTAATATTCTCCCAACACTTCCCATTATAAAACACTATTTCAATTGCCTATAACTTTGCCAGACTTTTCCCATTGGGGCAGAAATTTTCCATGACAGGTGTTTGCTGTATGCTGATTCAGTTTTTTGTGGGAGAGGGGTAGGCGTGTAAGATAAATCAGTTCAACTGTTATTTAAAAAATACATTGTTTCCCCCATGTTTTTAAAACATAAAGTACAACTGTTTCATTGAGAAGCTTTAGCACCTCCATGCTTCGGAGCAGAGACTTGACAGGGGTATGTGGGAAGGGGCATGTCAGAAGTGTTCCTTTTGCTGTCCCTGTGGAAATTTCCTCAAATTTGGCCAAGGTATGAGCTTTTGAAAAATCTGTTTGCACATGCTCAGTAGAGACGATCTTAATCTGGCTTCTAAATTATCTGAAGATTCCATTCACATTGAGCGTGCACCATCCTCTCACAGTTCCTGGTGCTGACTAGATTGTGCATGTGCCATCCCCAGAGAGTGAGTGAGCATGCTCTATCCTCTGCATGTGGCAACACTCTGGAATTGAGCAGGGAGACTGCAGCCTCTCCACTCCACTGCTGCAGCAACTGAATGCAGTGGGGGAAGGAACGAAGTGGGGAGAAGAGGGAAATGCAGGAGCCAGAAGGTGAGGGGGCAGCAGTGGTGAGGGGGCAGGAAACTGTATGTGGGATAGATAGAAGCAGAGGAGGCTGGAAATGGTAAATAGGTGCAGATGGTAAGTGAAGCAGGAGCTGGTGGGGTTGAATAGGAGCAGAAGGGAGGGAGAAAGGACCCAGGACAGAGAGGTGGATAGGAGCAGAGAGGGAGACAGGAGCTATGGGAAGGGATGGGGGTGTGGTAGGAGCAAAAGTTGCACCCTGAGCAAGTGGAGAGCCCCTTAGCCCTCCTGCACTTAGAGTGAAACCCAGAACTTGCATCTTCAGTCCTCATGGAGAAAATGAACTGTCAAGGAGAGACCATGCAGACCTTTTCTCCAAATCCTGTGAGATGCTGCAAGGCAATCGTCACTCCAAAGAATCTCATGTAAGAAACCTATCATAAAACAGGTCCTAGTCTTTTGGACTGCTGGATTCTCAGTTGGTTTCCCCCATCCTCTGAACAGTGCTTATCCTAGGTCACATTTATTTCTGATTCATCCCTCCACTGAACTTAGTAGAATGGAAATAGGATGTATTTGGCTATCTATTATACCCCCTTTGCAACCCCACATTTTTCTCTTTTCTTTGAACCTGTACCCAGGGGCGTAGCAGCTAATGGGAATCTTGTCATTTGGTTCATGTTCAGGCTACGTACATGATATATGCATTTTTTTTATTTAAAGACAAATCATGTTTAGAATGCAATCCAGCTAGGTGCTCAGTGCCTCCTCTGAGATATTCAGCACCCTCAACTGCCACTGATTTCAGTGAGAGCTGTGGTTACTTGGAACAGGTAATTAGATTGTAGCTTTTATTTTCATGGACTCTCTCGGTATTTCTTTTTCTCTCTCAGCCACTGTTTTATAATCCCGTAAGAGGCAAATTCCAAAAAACTTGCTCATCATTGATTTGTCTATTTCTGTTGATCTTTAATTAAAATAAATAGAAAATGTATTTTTAAAAACATAAATACTAGTGAATGCTAATATGGGGGTTGATCCTGCAACCCTTGCTTAGGCAAAAATCAGGTTGAAGCCAGTGGGAATGTTTCCTAATTGAGGACAACAGATCCACAGTCCCAATAAATTAATTCACTTATGGCCCTATTCTCTTATTTCTGAAGTTAATAGGCAAACTCACATGTACTTCAATGGGAGAAGGTTCGGACTCTTATTGAGTGCTTACAATGTGTTCCTAGTTATACAAAGCATAGAGGAGACACTGTCTGTCCCTCAAGGTGCTTACAAAATAATTAAACTGTCAGTGAAGGATCACATTTTCCATCCCACGTGACTGTCTAGTATAATTACCCATAGCTTTCTGATCAATAAGCCGAAAATCTGGTAGAAGTTATGCCATCAATTTAAGTAAGGGGCGGGGGGAAGGTTTGTTTACTTGAGTAGAGTTCTAACTGATCTTGTATACCATGGGGGAGTGATAACTGAGATGGGAAGCGGAGCCTGCAAAACCTCGCCACTGTATCCTTCTGCTCCTTTGTCACAAGGCAGTGAGCTCTGCAGACTGAGGCTAAGGGAAGGCTGTTTTGTGAAATCCACTGTGAAGACTGGAAAGAGGTGTGACTTCCATGGTAGTTGTTCTCTGTAGTATCTCAGCTCCTGGTACATCCGTTTGAGAACTCTTCTGACTGCAGGAAAGAAATGCAGGACGTCTCTCACTGCAGTGATAAACTAGTGAGCTGTGTGTCTGTCCATCTCAGTGCGATTTATGTTTGAATGGGGGGGCTAGTATGCCTGTGTGTGTGCCTCCAAGGGTCTCAGAGCTGATCGGGTGTTTCTATCTGGCAGCGTTGTGGGGATCTTTCTGTGTGCAGTCTGTTGAGATCTTACTTCACTAGTTTTCTATGAAATTCAAGTTTCTTTCAAATGCTTTAAGATTTTTATTACAGAGAAGGATCTTTTCAACACATTAAATTGCCACCCAGTTCCCAATCAGACTGGTGTTATAAGTGAAAAAGAGGCTCATCCATATGCAAACTGAATGAGTCCCTTCATGAGAAGTAGCCTTTTGCTTTTGCCCTGATAGATGATTGCCCTTGCTTTCTCTCACAGGTTTCCAATGAACCAGATCACATGCGGGAAAGGTGTGTGAACAAAACGGGGGTAGGGAAAAAATTATTTTCTCCTTCCTAAGGAAATTTCAAAGCACTTCCCTCCTTCCCTGCTAGGAACTTTCCTATAGAATTGCCTTCCATGATTATACACAGATGCAAATGCAAAAATCACCCTTCATTTCCTAACCTTATCCATGGCTCCGAAAAGGGGCAAAAGACAAATGCTGTTAGCAAGAAAAACTCTGTCGGATTGTTAATGAAGTTTCATTTCACCTTCATTCCCTCCCCACTAGGCTAAGATAGGGAAAATGTGAAACTTATAAACCTTTGTACTGACCATAATAAAGTCAATTTCATCTTTAAAGTACAAAACAAGGACTTATCTGACCCTGGAATCAGACTCTAAACTACTCAACACAATTTATTTTAGGACCCTGTGGATTTAAGATCCAAGCTCTATAGTTGATCTGCTGCTTCTGAGAAATGAAACTAATTTTAAATCCATCTATACTAAAAATGAGTACTGAAGCTGATAACCTCTTTGGATAAGAAAAAAGATTTAAAAAAAATTCCTCCATGTAAAATTGGGTTTAAAAAAATATCAAAGGCTTGAGTTGAAGTTTTTATAGGTTCACTTCCCCATTACCAGGAGCTCCTTCTAGATTACCGCAAAGCCTAAAATTGGGACACGTTGGCAGAAACAGCCCTCTGTGTTCTTTTAAAAGCCTGTACAAGGCATTGTTTCACATGAGGTCATTGCTGGAGACATAGCTCCTTATCTCCTTCAAAAGGATCTAGCCACAGCTTCACAGCCAGGCAAGAGAGCTCACAGAATTACAAGAATAAAGGATGCTGATTCGGGGGGCTTTCCTCTCTCTGCCCTCCCTCCTCCTTGCATGCCTTAGTGATTTCCTCTCACACAACTGCTGATTTAACAGGGAGAAGGGAAATGAAATTTCATTTATTCCTCTCCCCTCCCCATGTAAAGGGCTATAATAAGTGGAAATGATTGATTCTCTTTCAGATGAGTAGCCCGGTGGAAGGAAAAGAACATGTGAAAACCCAGTTACTGAACTCCTCACTTCCCAAAATGTTATTGCTTACACTTAAGTGTGTAAATAAGCAACTTACAAGAAAAACTGTTCTCTCCCCTCCTGCCACTCACTATACATACACACACTCACTAAGGAATCAAGGGTTTGTAACTACTCCACAGCAGTACAGATGGTGAGTCTTTTGCAGTGAGTCCCTTTCAGTTAATAGGAAAAAGGTAAAAGCCGGATCTAGACAAATCCTGCCAGATCCTGCTGATTTTTGCACCCAAGTCCTCAGTTCCATTGCCTGTCTCCAGTTGTTTGCAGTGCTGCAATGCAGAGATGTGCCATACTCTCAAATTTTTTAGCACACTGGTAGCAGTTGGATGGGTTCTTAGGTGGTGGGATTTGGGGAACCAGCATGCCCAAATTACCAGAATCCATGTCCCAGATCCAGAAGTTTGTGGCACTGCAGCACTGAGATGTGCTGTGTTCAGGAATTTTTTGGTGCACTGATAGTAGTTGGATGTGTTCTTTATTTGGATAATGGAATTTAGAGGCTTGGGCACAAAAATTGGCAGGATAGAGAAGGATTCATGTCCTGGATCCATGTTTTTTGTGGAGCTAGTGCCGAGATGTCTCATATTGTGGAATTTTTCTGCACACTGCTAATGATTGGACATTTTTTATTTAGACAGTGGAATTTTGTGCGCCTGGGTATAAACATTGGCAAGATCTAGCAGAATGCAGCATTTGCTGGCAGGATCCAACTTTTACTCGCATCCCAGATAATTAAGGCTACAATTTTTTTAGTAAATTTCACAGCACAGATGGGGGGGGGGAGAGGAAGTCACAGAAAGGTCACCCAATGACCCTCCCAGAGCCCTTGAGGGAGCCTCTCCCACCAGCATGACCCTGCTGGAGCCCTGTCCCATCTTCCCTATAGCTCCTTACCAGCAAGAACAAGACCTCAGTCTGTAACCCAGACCTGGCCAGTCCCTGGTGCCAAGAGGAGCTATCGCTGCAGTTTCAGCAGCTGGAAGTTGAGTTCTACTGCAGAGTGCAGAGCAGGACCTGGCCGACATGTTACACACAGCATGACTCAGAGCAGAACCTGGGGGCAGGTGGGCTGACTGGGCCACGCTGCAGCATATTTTTTCCTGTCCAGGTTTTTAAAAGTCGGGGGCATGGCCTTTTGCCCCCCTCACCTGTCTCCACTGCCTATGGAGCTGGGCCCAAACCCGCAGGGGAGAGCCACCACCGCAGCACAAACTCATCATGGGCTTTATTGAAATTCCTGATTTATTCTGAACACCATGCCTTAGTGCCAAAAGCTTAGCCTTACAGATAGTCCAGTGAAAAGGGATATGTGTCCTTGAGTGTGCTGACCCCTGAAACACTATGTGTATGTACATGTGTTCAGGAGGTGTGCTGGTTGCTCAGGGGGACACAGACAGATACAGCCCGCTGTGTTCCTAAAGACAGGGGATACTTCTCCTGTCTCCCAGCCAAAATGGGAAGAGAGATCTGCTGTTGGGAAGGTGGGTGCAGGGTGCAAGGGGAGGATGAGAAGAGAGTCAGTTTCACTCCTTGTCACTCTGAACTGGGGGCGGAGGAAAGAGAAATCCATTGTGGAAAGCTATAAAAAGTAAAGGGGGCAGTGGGAGACGAGAGCAAAGTGAGAGACTGTCAGAGAACAGTGAGTGTGTGTAGAGATCTGTGCTAAGGACTTTGTCAGTGAGTTTGTCTAGATGTCTGTCTGTTTCTGCCTGTGTGATCCCGACTCCAGGGCTTCAGTCCCCAGGACTCACCCTGTCTGCTTGTCTGCCGGATGCCTGGAGCCCCTCACCCCAGCACCAGCTAGTCTGTAGGAGGAGAACGTGTCCTTTTCACAAACACTGGCTACAGAGGCTGAGGCAAAAGAAAGAAAAAGAAGACGGGAGGGGAATAAAAAGGAGGGAGAGAGAAACAAAACTAATCCCAGCCCTTGACGGTGCTGCTTGGATTGGATCTGGTTTGAGTTTTCTCCCTGCTGACTTGTGTAGCAAGAGAGGAGGAGTGGGGGGAAATAAGTAACTGACTCTTCGTCTGAAGTTTGAGCAAACCTGCGGGTGACTCCACTGGTGGGAAGCTTTCCTGGGTGCAATTGCCTCATAGTTTATTGCTTCCAGTCACTAAAAAATTTTCTGAACTTCTCAAGAATCTGGAGGAAAAAGCCGTCACTTCACTTGATCTGAGTGTTACTCATTTCCTATAGACTGTACTTTTTTTTTTTTAGGGGATTCTTTTTCCTGTCTCTCCCAGGACAGCAGTTTCCTGAGCGTGTGGCATTGAAATCTATTGAGTTGTTTTGTTAACAAACTTTGGGAGCATTTTTTTTCTTTTATCCCTCTGCTGTTTTTTAAATCCTTTTTTGGTGGGGAGGGGAGATGATGATGCTGATATGGAATAAGTGCTCCTGCTGTCTCCTCTTACTAGCCGTGATCCTGATGGTGGAGAGCTCCCAGCTAGACAGCTCCAGCTCCAAGGTGAACTCCATCAAGTCCACCCTGATGGGGGAGGCTCCAACGCAGGCAACCAACAGATCTGCAGGCATCCACCAGGGACTGGCACTTGGGAGCAGTAAGAAGGGCAAAATCCTAGGGCAGATGGGAAAACCTCCAAAGCACCATCATCGGCAAGGAGAGGTAGGACACATCTCTCTCTTTCTCTCACTAATGTGTAAATGATTATTTTTGTGTGATCTCTCCCTCTCTACTTCACATAGGTCTAACATTCAACTTTATTATATTTTTAAAAAAGTCAGATTTGTAGTCCCTCTCTTCTTGATAGAGCTTTCCTTCCAAAATGAAATGAATTCACTTCTCCAAGACTGTCAAAGACAACATTGTTTTTAGAGTAGATGTAAGAGGGGGATTTATAAGGTTTTAAACTTTTTTATTTTTCTTAAGTATCAGAAATTGACTCAAGGAGTCAGTAAGCTTAAATGATTGCCTTGAGCATTTCTCTGCTGGAATTGCTCATAAAGACAGCTGGAAATAAAACCATTAATAATAATAATAATTAATAAATAATGAAAAGAGGATGTAGTTGCTTGCTATTTATTTTAGTAAGTCAAGTTTGAACAGATGATGTCAAATTAGAGCTCAAAGAGAAAACGATGTTGCTAGTGATAAAATGAAACCCTTCATAAAAATCACAAGTAGGAGATTGAGCAGGAGAAATAATCTTGCGTGAAAGTGTACTAATGAGGGTCAGAAGGCTTTCTAATCCAATATTTTAGCAAAATTCTTGTGCATAGTTATGTGCTTAGGGTGAGGTAGGAAAAGATTTGCATATTTCACTCTGGGACACCCCACAACGTTTGCAGATGTTTTCTTTGGTCATGGCCATGCTATGCTGGGGACAGAATGACAGCCCTCAGGATGGGGAGGGCAAAGTTGAGCTGAAATAAAAAGGAGTTACAGTTACAAAAGTAGGATGGGAACCCGATTTGGCTGTGAACAACAACTCCTTCCTCCTCCTGCTTTGGATACACTCAAATCTGACTGAAACATTTCTGCATTTGTGTTTCCTGAATGGCAAATGATAAAGTAGCGTTTTAAGTCATCAGCCCTCTATTGTCTTTTAGGTCTCCACTTGAATGGCACATTGTAGTGATTGTAAAAATGGTATAGATAGAGCATGCATTATTTTGCTTTGGAAAATATTGGTTTTCATACAATCAGACACTAGTAGCACCTCCAGATACAGCTGCTTTTCATAAGCAACAGACAGTGTTGCGGCAAGGGAGCTGCCAACATTCAGCACTGGAGAGGAAACATACTGAGTGCCTGAAGGGTCCCTGTCCTGTTCACATCTTTGTTTAAAGCAAGGAAGAAGCTGCAAATTCAAGTGATTCATTGAATTCACTGAATTATTTCACAGCAGCTCCCTAATAATTGGATGTAGCTATTTTGTTATGAGTGCATGCAAAACTAGCAATTTGTGATTAGGGTTTTATTTTAAGCTAATTACATGATTTTTGAATCTCTGTAGTTTCCCTTCTCAGACACAACAATTGTTTTATAATTCACATAGAATTCCTTACCTCTGAGCAAAAGTTTAATAGCAGGTGCTGTAGCGAAGTCTCATATTACTAAGATTATTGCATTCTTGTATTACTTTTACATTTACTAGGAAACAATAGAGTATAACTTATTATAACTCACCGTTGACAAAATAAAGGAGCACTGTACATTTTTATTATTCATTCTCCTTGCTTTCTTCACTGTGTTTAATCACCAAGAGGCAGATTTTGCCACTCATTCTCGCACCCCATAATATCTTGCTCTCTGAGCAGTCCCTTAGTTTCTGTGCTGCTGCTCCCACAGTAATGTACTATACAACAAGAGTATGGAAGACAGGATCTGCTATTTGGTATTAATATGGCCACCCTTATTCAGGATAAGATGTCTTTAGCGCTAAAGACATGTTGATACTATTCATCTAGTCCCAGTGAAGTCAGTGGAACTGCTCAGAGTAAGATTTGCAGGACTGGGCCCTTATTTGCTAATTTGAACTATTCGTTCATATATAATGGCTCTCAGTCACTAGCACGAATTAGTGATGCTCTACTGCAAAGCACACTGAGACACCTTTATATAATTATAAATGTCCTTAGTGGGAAAGAAGATGCCACTTAGTTTACACGTCCTGTTTTCATATAATTTGCACTACAAATATATCCCTTCAGCCAAAATCTTGCTCAATTTACTCATGTGACTAGTGTCAATATTTCAATGGATTCCGTGGCTGAGAAAGGCAAACAAGATTTAGCTCCAGGAGCCCCATTCCTGCACTCTTTACTCAGGAAAAACTCCCATTAGAATCAGTGGCTGTTTATCCTGAGCAAGGAATACAGGACCAGCTCCTGTTGAAAGGGTAATGTATTCATTATATTTTCTCATTAATGAAGCTTCATCCTCATTTGTGGCTACATCGTTAGGTGTGGGGTTGGATAGCCATGAAAATTGCTGAGATTTACAACCAGTAATTCTTAGACATTATTTCTTTCTCTCGTTCTTGAAGATAATTAACACAACACTTCAGTAAAAAAACAACAACAAATCTTGTGATGATAGTTCATTTTTGTTGTTGACATTTATGGTTTGAGCGGGTAAGCTGCTGAATTTCTAAACAGTGGTATAGTATATCACAAAACAATTAAAACATGACATTTTAATAATTTCTTAAAATAGAGTTTTATTAAATTAGTACTCTTCCTTGATTTGTTTAGACAATTGGACACTGTAGTGGGAACTTGATATGTTTGTTAAAAGAGCAGCGCTTCCTACATTTTTCTCACTAATGTTTTTTTCCATAGCGGGACTGATAGTGTGATAAAAATAGCAGTACCTATTATTTCCTTGGTATTAAAATGTTGAGACTTCTATTTTATGTAGAAATAGAAAATGGCTTTTCTAATAATTAGGGCATAAAGTGCAAAGAAACTAATAAAATTTAGTTTTTGGTATTATGACAGCTATGGAGTATGGGCTCAATTATTTGCTTGTGTAAACTGGCAGAGCTCAACTGAAGTGAAGAGAACACTTCCAGCAAAGAATTTGGTTCACTCTGAACAAGAGAACGATAGCCAACAATTAGTTGTTGGGGTGTGTGTGTGTGTGTGTGTGTGTGTGTGTGTTTTTTTGGTTAGACCAGTATGCCTTTGGTGCATTTCTTACATTTATTTACATCCTATGATGATCTGCGTCATCAAGATTAGGATTGACTCTAATTTAATCAATTTAAAGAAATGAATGTGTTAATAGTCCATGATTTCTCTGGAATATTGATATGTTTCCTCTAGCAATTGACACTTAATAATGCTTTCACTTAGAAGCGCAAGATCATCCCTTTCTTTCTCAGGCAAAGCTCCTATTGAAGCCAATGGGAATATTCGTATGAGTAAGGCAAGCAGAATCTGGTCTGAGATGATATCTACGCAGCAATTAAATACCTGTGGCTGGCCTGGGTCCGCTGACTCGGGCTCATAGGGCTTGGCCTGCGGGGCTGTAAAATTGCGGTGTAGATGTTCAGGCTTGGCTTGGATCTTTAGCTCTGGACCCCATAAGTGAGGAGAATCCCAGAGCCCGGCCTCCGGCCTGACACCCCACAGCAATTTTTATCCTGCAAGGCGAAGCCCTCAGAGCTGAAGTCAGCTGACCCGGGCCAGCCATGGGCATGCCTCAGGTCTTTTATTCCAGTGTAGGCATACGCATACAGGAGGCAATCAGGAGGAATATGATTTTTGAATAATTCTTGAACACAATTATGCCTATACAATGAGCATTATTTCTTTAAAAATAGCCATAACATAATTTAGCAGTTTTTAAATTACAGAGAGTGAGAGATCATAGAATTGCTAAATTATTTGGATTTTGGCTGTCCCTTCATCCCTGTCATTCCTCTTCTCATTTTATGGTTGTTTATCCACTTTCACGAAAGTGCAAAATGTACAAGCAGTCACACTAGGGAAAATATATAGACATATGGGGCCATATGTGCCTCCATTTACTCAGTAAGGGCCTGATTCTGTGTTACTGACTCACATGAGTAATCCCACAAGGAAAGGCAGCAGAATCAGGCCCTAGGTTAGTTGCTGCTCCGTGAGGCTCAGTGAAATCAATGGTTTCTTTTCCTGAATCAAGTGAGCAGGAATAGTGTAAGAATGTGCTATTCTAAGAGGGCCTGGTGACATGTCATCACCTCCTCTCACTTTTCTTTTTAATTTTGGCTTCTTGAGAGAGAGATTATGGAGTTATAATCTTTTAAAAAAATTTTAAGGTTAATGAAAAATGCCAGATTAGCAGCACTGCGAATTGAATTTTTCTAGCCACGTATCGTGTATAGTTTACACAATTGCAGGGCAAGCTTTCCCATGCTGTCCCCCACTGTTCTGAAATGATCACTTTTATGGGCAAAATTCTTACTCCTGGTTGAAAGTAATGAAGATTCCCTTGACTTCAGTGAGACTATTTGTATGCTGTCTCCGTACCTCACTTCACTGCAATTTGCATTTACCCCTCTCTTTCCTAGAGACTCTCCTCTCTCTGTGCTTCAGCCTTTCCGAGTTCCACTGTAGGTATAGGTCCCTCCCGTTTTCTGACTCCATCCTCTCTGCTGTGCTCTATCCACCTACTATCTGCAATTACTTTCCTTTACTAATGCATGGGTCCTAGTACTCCCCCCACACACTTTTCCCTAACCCCAGCTACAGGTCCCTTCTCCCACTGCAGCTGGCCAAAAGAGCAGATGCTGAGTAACTGAACTGGATCTCCGCTCCTCAATGGGCCTACCCTTTCGTGGTGGTGGTGGGAGTTGTTGAGGGAGTGAGCAATAGCTTTCAGTTGGGCGAGAGAAAAGAACGAGGGGTTAAGAAGTTAGAGGAAAGAGCAAGTGAGAAATTGAGTGGGTAAAAAAAGGCTAGTTAAGGGAGAAACAGAGTGAGGAAAGTGGAGAACATAAGACGTTGAAACCAGCAAACCTTTGAGTTCAGATGGGGTTTTTTTTGTTTTGGTTTTGGTTTTTGTGTGTGTGTTTTGACTATAAGCTTTATCTGAGCTGAATCCAAAATGGCAGAGCTTTGTACACCTCTAATATTCACCAGCTCATTTACATAATAGTGTTTCCCAACTGGACATAATTACCAGCATGAACTGTGACATCCTAGAAAATGCTAGGATGAGATTTCTTAGTAGCAGGAAAGTAAAACAGCATGAGATTCAGTAATTGACCACAGTATCCTGAGAACACAGCAATAAAAGGTACCAAAGACACCAAAAATGTAACCACAGTATCTTAAATTGCTAACAACCAAGACAGCACCAATTATTTAACCACAGGATCAAGAATAATTTAACTGCAATACCCAGCACTATATCCAGCCATGATAATTTTATGTAAGTAACCAGAATTGCTAGCATCCATAAAGGCCACCAAAGAAATTATTCTTTGCCCTCATCTTTAGTTGTCTGGAATCTGGACACTTACTGGCTGACTGTTAGCAATCTT
This sequence comes from Chrysemys picta bellii, assembly GCF_011386835.1. Lineage (NCBI taxonomy): Eukaryota > Metazoa > Chordata > Testudines > Emydidae > Chrysemys > Chrysemys picta. The sequence goes on along the minus strand of NC_088795.1, from coordinate 32,794,515 downwards.
GTTAAGTGGCCGAGGAAACTCTTCTTTCTCTATTGGAGAACTGGGCAGGAATTATTTCCTTTCTATGTCTCACTTTGAGCCCCCTTTAATTTTTAGTTAACATCTTAATTTGGAGGAAGAACTCCTGTAAAATAGTATTATATTTATTTATTCTAATTTGACTGTTCATATAACAGTAGCATCTAGAGGCCTTCAGCTGAGATTGGAGTGTGCTAGAAGCTGCATAAACACATATCAAAAGACTATCCCTCTCCTGAAGATCTAACAGTCTCAATAGACTACACAGACAAATGGTGAGAAAGAGTTTGATAACATTTTTTCCCTCTGAAAATATTTTTTTTAGCACCTACCCGAGCTCAGTAAGCTGAAGCTTTGTATGTGCAAATGATGTACAGTTTTAATTTTAGATAAAACTGAGCATTTGTATCTGTTGACAGCATGCTACATCTCTATCATATTCTGTTAGTTGATTAAGCATTCTGGGTCTTATTACTGACTGCCTTACAACTACGTTTCCCAGGACATATAATACAGTAGGTATTTAATTCTGCCCAATAGGGGCCCCTTGAAACCAGTTCCCGAGTTTGTTTTTTCATGTGTCCCTTTACTATTTTTTAAGCTTTGCCACATCAAGAATTAAGGTTTTATTCAAAAGATTTTTATTTTAAAAACAGAGGCCTGGCCTCCTCTGTATAGACATTAAAGATCTGTGGCCAGATCCCAGGGCACTTTTTATAAGTAGGCTTTGCCCTAGTGACTTTCATCAAACTTTCCTCATCCCCACAGTACGTGTGCCATTTGGTTGATGTTTTCCATGCTTAATAGTGTGCATCATGCCCATGGCAGAAGTGTCAGATGTGTAAAGATTGTAAATTGTCTAAGGATCCTTAAGCATTAAAGGAACTATCAAAGAAAGTAAAGTCCTGTGTACATTTAGGCTGTTAATCTTAGAAGAGCCTCAGAGGGTCCTTTGAAATTTTTTTAAGGGCTAGATTGTGTCTTTGGCACCCTTAGATTGAAACTAGCTTCCCTGAGCTGTGACTCCAATGACATGGAGAGCCCCACACAACTGCCAAAGTCCTTAGAAGGAAAACTTTCATAATTTTGTTCCAGGTGATGTTTTGTCTGCAAAATTCTCCTTTAATTTTTACAGTGAAAACACGAATGTTCGTGTCTTCATTGCAGATCCATCCTTGATCAAAAAGGGGCTTAATTTTCCTCAATGACACCTGCTTTGAATGAAATTTAATTAGGGCGGTCGATCAATCACAGTTTACTTATGGGATTAACTCAAAAAGATTAACTGCAATTAAAAAATTTATCACAATTAATCGCACTGTTAAACAATTGAATACCAATTGAAATGTATTAAATATTTTTGGGTGTTTTTCTAAATTTTCAAATATATTGATTTCTATTACAACACAGAATACAAAGTGTACAGTGCTCACTTTATATTTTTATTACAAATATTTGCACTGTAAAAAAGATAAAATAAATAGTATTTTTCAATTCACCTCATACAAGTACTGTAGTGCAATCTCTTTATCGTGAAAGTATAACTTACAAATGTAGAATTTTTTTGTTACATAACTGCACTAAAAAACTAAATGATGTAAAACTTTAGAGCCCACAAGTCCACTCAGTCCTACTTCTTGTTCAGCCAATTGCTAAAACAAACAAGTTTGTTTACATTTACAGGAGATACTGCTGACTGCTTCTTATTTACAATGTCATCTGAAAGTGAGAACGGGTGTTTGCATGGCATTTTTGTAGCTGGCGTTGCAAGGTATTTATGTGCCAGATATGCTAAACATTCATATGTCCCTTCATGCTTCAGCCACTATTCCAGAGGACATGGTTCCATAAATAAATTACATTTGTGACTGAACTCCTTGGGGGAGAATTGTAGTCTCCTGTTCTGTTTTCCCTGCATTCTGCCATATACTTCATGTTATAGCAGTCTCGGATAATGACCCAGCACATGTTCATTTTAAGAACACTTTCGCAGCAGATTTGACAAAATGCAAAGAAGGTAGCAATGTGAGATTTCTAAGGATAGATACAGCACTTGACCCAAGGTTTAAGAATTTGAAGTGCCTTCCAAAATCTGAGAGGGACAGAGTGTGGCGAATGCTTTCAGATGTCTTAAAAGAGAAACACTCTGATGTGGAAACTACAGAACCCAAACCACCAAAAAAGAAAACCAACCTTCTGCTGGTGGCATCTGACAAAAATGGACATGCGTCGGTCCACTCTGCTTTGGATCATTATCGAGCAGAACCCGTCATCGGCATGGACACATGTCTTCTGGAATGGTGGCTGAAGCATGAAGGGACATATGAATCGTTAGTGCATCTAGCAGGTAAATATCAGCTACAACGGTGCCATGCGAACACCTGTTCTCACTTTCAGGTGACATTGTAAACAAGACATGGGCACCATTATCTCCTGCAAATTGTAACCAAACTTGTTTGTCTGAGCGACTGGCTGAAGTAGGAGTGAGTGGACTTATCGGTTCTAAAGTTTTACATAGTTTTATTTTTGAATGCGGTTGTTTTTTGTACATAATTCTACATTTGTAAGTTCAATGTTCATTTGTTTTTTTTACAATGCAAATATTTGTAATAAAAAATAAATATAAAGTGAGCACTATACATTTTGTATTCTGTTTTGTAATTGAAATTACTATATTTGAAAATGTAGAAAACATCCAAAAATATTTAAATAAATGGTATTCTATTATTAACAGAGCAATTAATCACAATTAATTTTTTTAATTGCTTGACAGCCCTAAATGTTATCTTTGCTGCAAATGAAGAACCATTTTCCCCTTAAATTTCATGAAAACAGGGCAGTTTTCAATTTCAAAATGAAACTTGAAAACAGTGGAATTTCAGTTTTTCAACTTCATAGTGAAAATTTCACACAGCTCTAGAACTAGCTATAAAAATTCACGTTACAAATACATAATGTGTCATTACATTCTGCCTTGGGGAAGGAGACATAAATGGACATATACAATTATACCAAATGGCCGAAATACAAATCAACAGTGCTTTCTCTTTTTTTCCCCATCATAATTATGGTTCTCACAATAATCGTTGTTTTTGTGGCAGGCCCCATACCCATCTATGATTTATTAGTTCCTTTGGGCATATAGACACAGAAGTCATTGATTCTGAAACGATCATAGCTAAAATCATTAATGAAAATAAAAAGCTTCCTCATTTAACTGCTTTGGACTTTCTATGAGTAAAGACTGGAGGAAAGGAAGATAACATTTTTAAGCCCTTTGTCAAAAAATCACTTAAACACTTGCTTCAGTCCCATGGGACTTGCTTACAGTCTTTGATATGATAGTGTTCATATGACAGTTATGAATCTTTGAAAACTGCTCTTTGCACATATGTAGTGCAAATAGTACAACTTTTAATACATTTTAGCAATGACAAAGGTGGACTGTTCTGTAAATGCTCAGGGTATGAGGTGTTGCTCAACTCCACAGGAACTCTGCCTCATTCTCTCCACATAATGTAAGTGTTAACCAGGCTGTGTATGCTTTTAAAAGTAGACCCATTAGTCCAGTGAATGAAAGAATAGGCTTCAGATCTATGCATTTTATAGTTTCCATTGAATGAGCCAGTGGTCTGCAGGACTTGTGACTGCCTAACTGAAATTTTGACTTTTTTTTTAACGTAGGGATATTTTTAAATGAATGATAAAGAATACAAGCAATGGTGTGTGTATATACTCTGCACTGCAGTAGCTAGCTTACATCCCTAAAACCTCATATTCATCCATGATGTTTCCTGTATATCATTAGGACCACAGCCCTGGAAGTCACAAACCTTATGGGAAAAGATTCCTTAGATGATGCTCTTTTAGACGAGGAATTCTGAGCAGGGTAGTCTCCAGACACCCTTCTTTTATTACATCATGTTAGACTTTGAAGGTTTCCCCCATTCTGTTCAGTTTAATGAAATTCCCAAAGAGCCTAAAACTACATGGGTTGTAAAACAATGAATCTTAGGGTATGTCTACACTTACCCGGTAGTTCGGCGGCGAGCGATTGAACTTCTGGGTTCGACTTATCGCGTCTTGTCTGGACGCGATAAGTCAAACCCGGAAGTGCTCGCCGTCGACTGCAGTACTCCAGCTAGACGAGAGGAGTACCGCGGAGTCGACGGGGGAGCCTGCCTGCCGCGTGTGGACCGAGGTAAGATAGAACTAAGGTACTTCGAACTTCAGCTACGTTATTCACGTAGCTGAAGTTGCGTACCTTAGTTCGATTTGGGGGTTTAATGCAGACCAAGCCTTAGGAAGAGAATGAGAAAAATCTGCATAACACAACTAGTCTGAAACCGTATGTCAAAGCTAGATGGATACAGTTTGGATAGCTGCAATGGAAACATTTTCAAAAGTTCCTAAGTGACTTAGAAGCCAAAGTCCCATTTTCAAATGATTGTCAGTGAGGCTTAAGCTCCTAAGTGCTAAGTCACCTCTGAAAATGAGGCTTAGGCTCCTAAATAATTCAGATGCTTTTCTAGAGCAGCAGGTCTGCTCTGGCTGCTTTCTCTCATAGTTTTCTTATCTCGTATGTATTCATGTAGAATATGTTGGGGTTCTTTTATTTGTTCTGTTTTGTTATCTGAGCTCAGTCCAAAAATATTTACAGATTGGTGATTAAAAAACATTGTTTCTTTTACAACAGAGAAGCAAAGATGAGTTTAGGAGATCTTTTCCCTCAATTTCTCCTTCAGAAGAGGCTGCAGATCAGGCTAAATGAAGCTGTCTTACAAGCCTCTGTTCCAGTAGTGGTAGACGGACTGCACAAATCTCATCTGCTATTTGGCTTCTCCTCTTCTGGGTTGAAGATTGGGGAGAACATGCCAGTTTCTATCCAGCTGCTCTTCATTATGGAGCTAGGGAAATGAGACTCTCTCATTTTCTCTTGGCAGAGTGGTGAAAGGCATGTTCTTAGAAAAGCTAGTTTCCCTCCCGCATCTCTTCATGTGGGGGAAAGGCTCCATGGAGTAAATGTTGAGCCAAGATCATCAACTTTCCTCTCTTCTTATTCGGTAGAATCAGGCTTGGTGAATCTGCTGTTCCCTCCTCATCCGCCTCCCTACAAACTGCTACTCTTCCTGAGAGAGTAGGATCAGCTAGAGAGAATCGGGTGTCAGTCCTGGCTTCCTCAGGGGGAGTGGCTCTGAGGACAGGACTGAGTTTACTTTCCTACTGGTTCTCCTTCTAGTGGAAGTGTAAATGATCAGATAGAGGATTCTGCCTTCTTTCCAATGGGGCAAAGGGGCTAGATTCTGGAAGGTCATTCACATGTATTTCCTTCACTGGAAGAAATCTGATGAAGAGACGGTGCCCCATCCATCTCTCAGAGGGGAGATGATAGCTCATGGGGTTAGGAGAGAGTTGTCTCTTGGATAGGGGGATCTGCAAGGAAGGATACTTGTCTCATGGATGGAAAGGAGCACACTGAAGTGACTTAGGGAGGGAAGAGTAAATTGTGCATTGCAAAGGAGGTAGCCCACATGGGAGCTGTGTCCTTCACCAGTGGAAGAGGTCTCTGTCTGGGGTCAGAGAATACATTCACCTCAGTTATGTATCTGGGGCATGGTTATACGGTGACATACATGGGAGGCAGGCCTCTTGCGGGAGAAAGAAGGTGGTATTAGTAGAGAGTTAATATTAAACAAGGTCATTCAGAAATAAACAGACCAACTTCATTGTACTGCTGTACATGAGGTCATATTACATATTTGTGAATATGTGGATGCCACTAAGTAGAGGTAGCAATTATTCTGGAATCCTAGACATTTCCACATTTTAGCACAGACAGTCTGAAAAGCCATATTGGAGTGGTATGCAGTGTTGGTGAAGCTGTGTGGGTCCCAGGATATTAGAGAGACATGGTGAGAGCTAATATTTTTTTTTTATTGGACCAACTTCTGCTGCTGAGAGAGACAAGCTTTCAAGCTTACACAGAGCTCTTCTTCAGGCCTGTGTAAACTTGAAAGCTTGTGTCTCTCACCAACAGAAGTTGGTCCAATAAAAGATATTACCTCGCCCATCTTGTCTCTCTCGTATTGGAGTTTTGTCATTCTTTCTCTTCAGTTTATCACCCAGTCAGGCGCAGGAACGATACCATGTGCTTTAAGTAACCAGACACATGGCACAAAGAGTGAAGTAAACCATTTGTGATCAGCTAATGGAGCTGAAATTGTTCATCCAGACTACTGGATGAATACTTACGATTAACAAATGAATTAGTAGCAATCAGGATCAGTTTATGAATGACTCAAAGAATATTATTCACCATGAAATAACTCAGCTAGCTCCTGTCAGGGAGTCAGGACTGGGCAACACATGGGAGTTGTATCTGTATGGAAACAGCAGATCCTGATGTCTCTGGAAGGGGCCAGGAAAAAAGGTGGGCTGCTATTCTCTCTCCCAACAAACTCCAGAGCAGAGCCTGATGGTGTACACAACATCATGTGCATCTTGTTAAAGACAATCTGTTCACTGAGGCCAAAGTTCTGTCAAAATTTATGTTTAAAAATCCACTTTTTATATAAGGTTTTAGTGGAAGGGTTAAACTGTTTAACTTGGTAAAAATGTATCTGCAATTGTTTAAATTAATACAGTGCTTTCAAAACGCTCTTCAGGAATGCTTGTAAATTTCTGTGCTTGTGTTTTTTTTTTCTCTCCCTATTGCTATCTTCCAGAACCCCCTTCACAAGGAAATGGCTTTTTAACAAGAAGAATCCTCTTGAAATTACATTTCCAAGGGGGTCCTTGCCACAGCAGCTGCAACAAATTGCAACTGAACTTTAGTCTTTTGGTTCTCATTGTTAAAATGATAGGTGACCAAACAAATATTTGTATTATAACTTATTTATTGAGCAATGTTTTGTGCTATGCTGAATTGTCTAACCAGAAAAATCAAGCTTTCTGCACAAAAATAAATATTTCCAAGCCCTTATACCAGTGCTTGAATTGAAGGTGCCTGAGGAAATATTCCTGACACTAATCTTATTTGGTTCTGTTTGATTTAGGTTCTTATATCATGGCCATCAATTACTGTGGTATTTGAGTGCCTTTCCGAGGGCCAGATTCCAATACCCATACTCATGCTGGTGCAGCATCTTATTCCCTGAGTATTTCCATCCATTTCGGAGGGGCGGGGGCTGTCTGAGAGGTAAGATACAACTCCGCATGAGTAAGGGTGGCACAAACATTCCCAGAGTGAGGAAACTAAACAAAAGACTGTCTATTATTCAGCTCCCCAATGCTGAACCATCCCTGCCAGGGATAATTATAAGAGCAAGATGCTTCTGAAAAACAACGCTTTTGCCTTTGGGATACCAAACTGCATTAAATGGGAAGCATTTTCAGAATACTTTTTTCCAGGATCCCCTTCAAAAGTTTTATGCTTGTCTTCGTGTTGCTCTGTTATAATACTTACATGGACATTTTCTTCCTTTTGAGTCTCCCAGAACACTTTGCCGACACAAGCTAATTAAGCCTCCCAAATGCCTGTGAGAGGGGTAACTCCCATTATTCCCATTATGCAGATTGGGGAGAGCATTAATCTTGTTGACCCTCAGTTTCCCCCCCCACTAAAATCCCTTAGTTTGTTCCCAGGGATGTTGTGAAAGTAAATTTATGAGGACTAGATACTGGCATTTAGATCCTTCCCTATTCATGGCTGTGTCACATTGCCCCAGGGCAACTCAAGAAAATACTGCAGAGAACCTTGGATTTGTAGAGGCTGATTCCCAGGTGCTCCCAGCCAGTTCTGTCACCTGGTGTGTGGATAGAGCCAGGGCAGAGCCTGCTTCTCCTCCCTGCTACCCCCCCCCCCTCCCAATTTTGAGGCAGTTTACATGTATGAGTCACAAGGCCCTGTGCTTCCCTAAGGCATGTGATTGACTTGGCCCTTGCACGGAGTGCACAAAGGGTTGGGGGAGAAGAGTGCTTGCTAGACCCAGGGACCATAAGAACTGTAAACATTTGAGTTGCTCAAATGCATAAAAGGTGCCACATAGGAGAAAGCATTATTATGGTTTCAGCTGTGGATACGTAAAACTCTCAACTACTGATTTGGTTGCCTAAATCCACCTAAGTGTCTAACATTAGGCACCCACATTTGAAATTGTTGGTCTAGATAGCATCCTCCACATGTCAGTAGCAAAGCCGGGAATAAACCCTTAAATTGCTGCAGAGGTGTTGCAGGTCAGAATTTAATTGGCAGAGGCTGTATATGAAGGAAACCTAAATGTTATATACCTAAACCTGTTTCACACTTTAAAATAAAATATACAATCCTAAATTAAAAGACAACATAATAAATATAGAACAATATAAGGTTTCTTGATCACTGGATTACAATTCAAAAATAGGAGAAACAAACTGGAATGCTGAGGGGCAGACAGTTTCTGGTGGTTAAAGAAGGAATCTGTAAATAAGGCACCTGGGTTCTTTTTCCCACTCAGCTCTGTTTTGCTATGAAACTTTAGTACATCAGGAAATCTTCCTTTGTCTTAGTTTACTCCTCTGTAAAATGGATATAATCACTTTTAACTTTGCAGAGATATTGTAAGGCTTAATTAATATTTGTAATGAGCTTGTAGAGACTCATGTGAAAGGCAACTTGTAAGTAGAAAATCTTATTTTGAAATTTACATTAATTGCTTTACTGAATACTGCTAAATAGGAATCTGCACACCATAATTCAAAACTAGAGATTCCCATTAACAGTGAGAAACTTTTTATCTGTATCCAAACTTTGCAGCTCAGGCCCATCTCTACTTGCAACATGTTTGCTTTAAAAATAATGCTTTTATGATATTACAGTGAAAAGGACCAGTGCCTTTGTATAAACACTGTTCTCATTAGTTATCAGTGAGGGCTAGATAGGAAAGTCTTTAACAGAGGCAGACATGTGCATTGCAGGTGTGAAGGGAATGCTCAAACTGTTTATGAGCACACAAGTCCTATGAACAAAAAGGGCTGAGAAGGATGTTGTAATTTTAAGGGGAAATATGTTTAAGGGCCCATTAAAAATAAAGTGAAAAGGGAATAGCAAATGAGCTGCAGATTGTCTGTGTAACAGGGATTGTCATTAAGAAAATCCTTTATTATTCTAAACAGGCATGTACTAGAGAGAGGTCAAAATAGTTTAGATACCATTGGACACTGGGGTATCCACTAAGTCATTCAGGCTGTTGTCTGAACTGAAGCAGTTACTCATAACATTCCCATTGAAATAAACAGGGAGACAGTGTAAGATAATGCTGTCCTAACACTTCTAAAGTGTGTGTGTGTGTGTGTGTAGATATAGAAATGGGGGGTGAAACCCTGGCCACATTGAAGTCAATGGGAATTTTGCCATTGACTTAAATGGGGCCAGGATTTCACCCCTGACATTTGGCCTCTTTTAAGGTTTAAGAAGCCCTAATTGCATTACAGGGAGGGGGGAAAACAAGGAGAAGTAGGTGCCCTCTCTTGCATGATAGTTGTAGTTACAAGGCAGAAGCAGGCATAATGCTTCCAGGCATGCTGAGGCTCACCTGTAGAGGCACACTCTCAGCACTTCTTCACATCTGATGCACAGGGGAAGTTGACCATGGACACAATCTCACACTACCCAGATACCCCTTCTGGCTTCCCAGGGCTGGGAACAGTTCTGTGTGTTCCTTTGTGTGGACCATGAGTGAAATTCACCCCATGTACAGAGCTGACACAAAAACTATGCACTATTCTAATCCTGCTTAAGCTCTTGGTCCAGGACTCCGCACAGGGGTGAATTTCAGGCAGGGAGAGCAAGTAGCTAAATTGTATCTGCTTCCTGGGTCAGGCAAGGGGGAATTGGAGGGACTCCAAGCAACTTCTTTCTTCCTTAGCTGCCCTGCAGGGAAGTCAGAATTTGGCCCTTTGGGTTATATATATATATATATATATATATATATATATATATATATATAAAATTTGGGAGCCACCAGGGCAACATTCAAATGATGCCATGAAAGAGAACTGCTGAATGAGACACCATTCATCTGGCACACTTGCACCTAACAGGCCTCAAAATTAACCCTTAATCTGCTTTCCCTAAAATGATTTAACATTTTCAGTGAAAAATTAGATTCGGATGCAGGGATGTTGCGAGCAGAGCTGCAAGGAGAACCCTTCTGGATCCATCCTATCTAAAACAATTGACACCTAATGAGATCTGCAGAAGCACTGGTACATATACAAGTATCTGAAACATGAGTTTTAATTTTGGCCTTGCTGAAGCATTGGTACCATACTTTTCTTCAGAGAAGTGTCTCCCAATGACCATGGCTATAGCAGTAGCAGCGGTAATGGCTGAGGAAGGGCTCTCTAAATCAGATTTAGTTGAGTCTGTGAGAATGGTATGAACAACAGCGGCTGAGGCCAAATTTCTGGTTTTGATTTCCTCTCTTTCCCTGTGTACTATCTCCAATGCCTTTTCTGGTCACCTTTCAGTATTTGGTATATTGTATGTGTGTGCTTGAGGGTGTGTGTGTGGGGGGTGTTTACAGGGAAAGCATTGAAATGTGGAGTTGTGAGCAAAATAATTAGAATGAAGCCTATTAATTTTAAGTTAATACCTGTATGGAGTGATGGCACAAGGCCTATTTTGAGAACTTAAGTGGGGTTTTGGGCCTGCAGAAGGCCCATCTACCATCTTTGCACAGGGGTGAATTTTGGTCAAGATGATCCACTGTTTCTAATAAGGTAATCCATTCTCATGGTGGATACTGAAATGCTTAGAATACACGGCAAGAGCAGAAGAGATAAAACATGAATTTGTAGTTGCTCATCAGACTCTCATTGCATAACACACTTCTGTGCTGTCATAATGACAGTATGTCCTACTACTCTTGATTACTATGTGTCATCATATCGAACATGGGGGACCTAATACCACTTATCTTATTCACACAAGTCTTCCCATTGCCTTCATTGGAGTCTTTGTGTTTGTAAAGTGAAAAAACTCAGCCTTTGTTCAGTAAAATATCATACTGCTTTTACTTGATTTCCCTCCAAAAAATAAACATAAAAGGTGGGAAATTAAGGTAAATTTCTGATACTTGAAGAATTTCAGATACGTTCACCCTGATTACAGTTTACTTTCACAATATGTTTCACCACAAATATTTGGCAGAGCAAAATAACCCAGATATTTCCCTCTTCCTTCCTGTCTGTCTCAAGTGCCCTACATAAGTGTTTTTAAGGTTTACTCTTAATCATAAACCGAAAGGGATCATTAAGTCTGGCAAGAAAGACGACCCTGCAAATGACAGATTATAACCACAGTGAACCCAAACATTTTTATCTCTGGCAAACTGTTTGCCACAACTCTACAAAATACTAATGTGAATGGGACCAGAATGCAAACGCTGAAATAATAATGAGGGCCCAAATTTAGCAAGAGTAAAGTTAAGCATCTGCCTAACTTTAAGCATGACCATAGTCCCACTTACTTCAGTGGGAATATTCATGTGCTCTGAGTTAGGCATGTGCTCAAGTACTTTCCTGAACCGAAGCCTAGGATGTTGGTATCCTGTTATAAATATTTTGATATCAGGTCCATTTGGGCCTGCTCTCTCTTTCATTGAAATCAATAATAAACCTCTCATGGACTTCAGTATGGGCTTGTTGTCCAAAGAGGCTGCTTAGCTTGTAAATGAGATTGTTAACTTTTCCAAAGAGAAGATTACTGCAGGGATGGGGGAAAATGAGTGTGGCTCAAAAAAAAAAAATAGTGGAGAGATAGAAAGAAACAGAGTAATGGGTTTAGGGCCAAATTTGCAGAAGTGTACACCACACACAGCTGGGACCGGGTCTTCAGAAGAGTTCTGCTCCTGTTTAGGCCATTAAAGGACATGGTAAGATTTTCAGAAGCACTCAGGTTTTCAAGTCATTAGACAGTGGGAGCTAAAGTCTTTTAAAAATCTCTCCCTGCAACTTCCTATGCTGTTCGCTGGCAGTAGTGAAGCTCTTCCTCCCAAAATTTCTGGTTACAGGTGAGGATGAATAAACTTTCACAAAATAAAAAAATCATAAACAGGTCCTGTAACTTTCATACTGAGCATGCACAGTAAATTATTTGTTGCTCCGAGATGCAGCTATTAAGCCATTTTTGCCCCCAGAAAAGATTTCACATTTTTTGTGTGCGGCTCTTGCAGCCCTTATATGTACATAACTCCCTTTGAAGTCATTTAGAGTTCTCCAGGGACAATGGCTGAAAAAAATCAGGCCTTACAGCAGAATAAGCATAGTTTTCTCATAAGTAAATAGTAGAAGTGGCCAGCACTTTCCCCTGTTTTTGATGATCCAACCCGTTATAGCTATAAAACATGAAACATTTTTGAGAAAGTGTTCGTAAAATAGTACATATTCACACATTCACTGACTACTATATTAGTGTAAATTATGTTTCTTTACCATTTCTCTTTTGCAATCAGTTTGTTCCCAATATAAAGGTTACACCGTTGTTTAAGTCACTGCTTAATTTTACCCAGATACTCCATGGGCGTTGCACCCATTTAAACCAGGGATGAATTTGGTTCATTATCCCCATTTTTCAGAGGGAAGAAAAGAGACACAGAGAACAGAGGCCAGATAGCAATTCAGTATCAGAGTCAGGAATAGAACTCAAGAGGGCTTTCTTCTAGACCCATGTTAAGTTTACTAGATGAGGGACTGAAGGAACCTAATAAAAGTTACTTTGTATTTTAAATGAGGTCTTTGCCCATTTTGATGTTGACTCAGGTAAGTTCCCTTACTTACTGTGTGCACGCAAGAGATTGCATGTGATCTGAAAAATATTGCGTTCCCTTTGCTCCCTCCCCCAGCTGCAGTTTCCTGTTACAAGTTATTTAATAAATATTAATAATAATAAAAATATTTCCCCCCTTTGTCCTACCCTTCCAGCTGTAAACTCCCACCTTGTTTGGAGCCATGATGAATGCATATGTTTAAAATATTTAAAACAAAACAAAAAATAATCTTCTCCCCCATCTTCTACCTCCCAGCTGCAGTTTTCCAGCCCCATGGCAGTTTCTCAGCCCTTAGATTGCAAAAATACTTCACTGAGAAATCTAAACTGTAACAGTGCTTCTCCCAAGTCAACTGCCATTGCTTCCTCACACTGTTTCCAAAATAAACCAGTCATGAAAAATGATGAAGACAATGAGTCAAATGGAGCCTGATGAAGCAGTTTAAACTGGGTGCAAGTGTAATGGGAAAACTGATTTGAAAGTAATCCTCTAATGAGCCTGGCTGTATTTTTGTCACAGGCTCTGACAAATATAACAAAATCCATGACTTCTAGGTTGTTTGATCAAAATCCATGTTGTCTGTCACCCCCATCTGGCTTGCTTTGAAGACATTAAGCTCTGGGTTCCCCGCCCCCACAACACAGTGAAGAGCATGCCAGCTGGCTTAGCAGACCAACCAGCCGTCATGTCGGGGCTCTGCTCCAGAGCACGTCGAACACTCTGTGACTTGGTGATTTACCTGGTGATTATTAGAAGGTTCTCAGAATAATCCATGATTCTTGATAAAAAGTGACAGAAATATATATACAGTCTTCTCTATGGCATAGATTTAAAGGACCTTGTCTCCCAGAGCTGGATTGTCTAGTGAATGGCTCTTAGCAGCCCTAATTTTAGAATGTGCTGAAACACTGACAAATGGTGTGTGTGTGTGTGTGTGTGTGTGTTTTCTGCTGCTTTTTCATTAAATGTATTGATGACCATAGCTTAACTCCCCCCCCCTCCCCCTGAGCCTTCCTTTTCACTGGCATGCCATACCGTATAGACTAAGATTTAACAAAATGGGTGCCTAAATTTAGGTTCCTACATCCATAGTGGGGAAACTAAATAAGTGGCCTGATTTTCAAAATGAGCTCCCTGCAGCTTCCAGTGACTTCAGTGTTTCTTCCAAAAAAAAAAAAAAAAAAATGAGGAGTACTTGTGGCACCTTAGAGACTAACAAATTTATTTGAGCATAAGCTTTCATGGGCTAAAACCTAAGGACTTATGAGTCTAAGGCTATGTCTACCCTACAGATCTTGCAGTGCCACAGGTGTAACACTGCAGCTGCGCTGCTGTAAGGTCTCCCATGTAGCTGCTCTATGGCGATGTGAGAGAGCTCTCCCACTGCTGCCATAATTAAACCACCATTCACAACAAGTGGCAGTAGCTATGTTGGCAGGAGAGCATCTTCTACCAACATACCACTGTCCACAGCAGTGTTTTTGTTGGTGAAACTTTTGTCAGTCAGGGGGTGTTTTTTGTCAGCCCCTAGACCAACAACAGTTTTACTGACAAAAGTACTAGTGTAGACAAAGCTTAACTTCCGGCACCTGTGTTCAAAATCTCAGCCATACATCAACACTCACCATGAGCGCCTCAGAAGCAACATTTACTAAGTTCTTTTCTTGTGATGAGTTATACTAAAGTGAGCTACAGAATGGCTTGGAGGCATGAGAGTTCTAACTGTAAAATACTAAGGACATCACAGTATCTCCACAGTAAGGTGGGACGCTGTTAGCTGCAGGGGCATATCAAAGCGGTATCTTATCTGACTGTGCAGCCCAGCCCAAAACCATCCAGGTGGAACTCAGAGTGAGAGTCAGTAGCAGGCAGTAGCTCAGCCCACAGCTGATTGTTGCTGGCCGACTGCCGGCCAGACTGCCTGGGAGAAAGATCAAGGACTCAGAAGTGGGAGGAAGACAAGAGTCCATCTCAGAGATGTGGGAGTAGCTCAGAAGAGATGTCTGTGTGGGGTGGGAACCAGGATTCAGGCTCCATTTAGCCTTAATTCACTCCAATTAGCTGTGTGGGTCATTTCTCATTTTTGAAGGGATTTCTCGCTTGCTCTCTCAATAGATTTTTTTAAACTATAGATCTATAAATGTATAATGCCAAATAAGAACAGTAGCCTAAATCCATCTCCGTGTAACTCCACTGTCTTCAGTGGTGTTACGCTATGGATGAATGTGGCCCAGTATTTTTTTTTTTTAAATCACAATTGCTGCCAAATAAACTATGAAATTAGTCTGCTGGCTATTTTCACTGACCAAGGCCAAGGAATGGCAGTCAGGAGGTAAGGCATTCAAGAAAAATAGCCCCAGTGACAGGCCTGTTTAATCTATTGTCCTACTTCAAACCCTTCTTCCTCTTTGCACTAGTTAGCAAATTAAAATGATGGAGTTGGTTTGAATTTTCAGGATTTTGTGTGGATCAGAGATTGGCTTGAACACCCCAATATGGCAATTTACATATATGTATACATGAAGAAAGTAAACAATTCCAACTGCACTGAGCAAAGGAAAGAGCCACATTTTTAGAAAGAAATTACCTTTAAAAAAAAGTCTCATTTAGTTATATCTAATACAGTGAAACTTGCACCAAGGTCCTGTTTTAAGTGATCACTTTAAAAGTAGCAATTTATTTGACCTTTAACTAAAGACCACTTGACTAGGCATTTAATGTTTGCTGGTCTCTTAGGTGAGCTGTTAAGATAGCCAATTATTGGAATTAATATGGTAAAATCTATGTTATCAAGACCTGATGTTCTTCAGCAACGCAAACAATTATCACAGTAAGATTGCATGTACTGTAACACTATACATATTATACTTATATTGCAATATATTTAGTACATATGTCCCATGTGTATTTTATATATATATATATATATATATATATATATATATATATATATATATATAGTAAGCAATCTTCTTGTTCTCACGGTAGTGCCTAGAGGCCTCCACTTAGGTTGGGGCCCTATTGTGCCATGAAGAGTGTACATTCCAAAGC
This sequence comes from Chrysemys picta bellii, assembly GCF_011386835.1. Taxonomy (NCBI): domain Eukaryota; kingdom Metazoa; phylum Chordata; order Testudines; family Emydidae; genus Chrysemys; species Chrysemys picta. Next base: position 32,778,637 of record NC_088795.1, on the reverse strand, counting down.
CCATTGAAGAATTTGAGACTCCTTCCATTGATTTCAGTGGGCTCTGGATACCGCCCAAATAAACTAGACAGACAAAGAGTGAGAGGAAGGAAGTATTATCATCATTTTACCCATGGGGAACTGAGGCACAGAAATACGAAGTGACTTACCTGAGGTTACATAGGAAATTGGTAGCAAAGCCAGCAGATAAACCACATTTCTTGAGTACTAGTCCAGTGTTTTAACCACAAGACCATCTTTCCGATGGATTCTAGATACAGAGGGATGCTGCTCTATAATAGTTCGTACATTTCCAGACAGGCAGTGTATTATGGTTGCAAATTTTTTCTGCATGACAATTATGTGATTTTTTTTTAATGCAATAAATATTAGGAGGATGATAAAAGAGAAGATCAAACTGGAGGGAGATGGGAAAAGACTGGAGTAGAATCAGAGAGAGTCCAAATGAAAAAATATACAGAAAATGAGCTGTTTGAAAATTATTTTTATGGATTTTTTTTTAAAGTGAGATTTTTCCTAAATGATCAATTTATATTTTGGGATTTTTCTATGGGAAAAACAAAACAAATATTTTCAATTTTTGAACCCATTTTTGTCAAAAAAATCCCCACCCTCATTTTTAATACAAAGTTTTAGTTTTGGAATACCAAAACCCCAGTAGTTTAACCAAAAACCAAACAGAAAAACAAAAGATTGTAATTGAAAAATTTTACTGAACATTTCAGTTTTCAGACCAGAAAAATTCAACCAAAATGAAAATTTTCCACACAAATGTATTGTGATTCAAAGCCATTTTCATCAACAAAATGTTTTGATGAAAAACTTTTGCCCTCCTCTGCTTTCTATAGCCTTGTAAATCAGCCTATAGAATTCTGTAGCAGGAATATCATTCTTCTCTAACTATGTGGTATACGATGGTTTAAAAATTTTGTAGAAACAGTATCATTTTGTATTTACTTTCTAATCAATACCCTAGTTCTGCTGTTCATGCACAATTGACATTCTCTGTCTTTTCAATTTGGCTCAACATTTTGGATGAGAATCCAATGTTTATCTTGAATAATTTTTGAAATATCCATGCAGTAGCTATGATTAACCCAAAGCAGGTGAGCATCAGTTTGAGGAGGATCAGAGCCATAGTTTGAGCCCTATGTGTGCAAAACACATTATAAAATTTTCATATCACATGGTATTTTTACATAGGGGCTGTATCTCAGAAACCCTGTGCTGAGACCTCAAATTTGGACTCTAATCCTACCCTGGGCCCCAGAAAGTACAGCAATTTTCAAGACAATCTGAATAAGTATGTGGATTTAAACAGTAAGCTAGTCTCAGCCTTTATATTATTGTAGTGCTATGCTATCACACTGTTACAATTTTAGTTGTAAGGAGGGCAGTTCTGTCCCTTATACAATAAGGCAACTGTTGGTGCTGATTTCAATTAACTTATATTTTAGGTATTAGGGGATAGTTTAATTCAATGCTACAGCTATTGTTCCTTTTAAAAAAGCATGAGACATGATTTAATAGGCAAACAAGGAGTTTGTTAATTTTTCCCTTGTCTGCAGAGATGTGCATGTTGTATAACCCTTCAAGTCTGAGGATTTTTCCACTTTAACCCCGGTTCCGCACATTAACACTCTCCCCAGTGTGGTTACCATCGCCTCACTAAGCAAGATATTCTTTCCATCCCATTGACAATACAGCACCAGAACAGACTGCTGTTCAGTGACACAAGGCACTTCTTTTCTGCTAGGGCCTGAGTGGATATTTTGACTCCACAGCTTTCAAGCCTCTGTCACCCCAGGACTGGGAATCAAATTCAGGACTCCTCTGTCACAGGATGCATTGGAATGAGCCAGAAAGTTGAGAAATTATGTGGGACTTTGTATTGCTTTCTGAGAAGTAAATCTAGTTACAGCCTCTACATAGCCCTTCACTAGAGTACCATGCCTGAGAAAGGAATTCAAGCTAATGTTTTCAAAAACACCCAAGTCCTGTTTTCAAAAGTGAAGTAGGCATGTAGGAGTCTAAATCACGCTGACTTTCAATTAGACTTACGGTATATTCCCAAGTGCCTAAATGCCTTTTCAGAATGGAAGTTAGGCTCACAAGTCACTTTAGAAAATTTTACCTTCATTCTTGCCTTAACATCCATAAAGACACATAGTTGCTGACCAGTTGCTTTTTTGGCAGTATAAGTCACTCAACCTTTAAATCAGAAGCATGTGATCCCCCTCTAGCAGACAAATATTTTCCATCAACTTTTTGAAGAGAATAAAAATCTAAATCAATAGCCTCCAAGGTTGAAAAGAGTCTATACACCAAACATTGGTAAAGTCATTCCACAGTAAAATAAATGTTCAGCAAAGGGATCTTTCATTTGAAAATTCGATCCAGATTTTGCATACTGGGAAGGGTGAGCAACCGTGTCAAACACAGGGGCAGCACTCTGGGTCTGTAAGCAGCATTGTCACAAGGTGATACTTAGTGTTCTGCACATGCAGCAATGCAGTCCTGAAAAAATTAAGCAATTTGTTTGTATATCAGAATTGTGGTAGTATGAACAAAAAAATATAGTGTTTTCCAGCTAGTTCAGAATGATATAATTCAGGACAGATTTATTTGGCAACACATGGTTTTGAAATTGAAGATTTCTTTTCTTTGAAGAAAGATGGAAAAGTCATTATGCACCAAGTGCATAAAATTAATCACGCAATGAGATTTTCATAAAATCAGACATTCTGTTCCCTGTGTATCTTTTATTCTAACATCACTTTTGCTTCACTGAATTCACTATTTTATTTCTTGTAAATTGAATTTTCATGTTGAAAAGCATTTGCTTCTAAAATTAATCTAAACTCCTTTATACTAATTACTATTCTGGCATAGTATCCACTCTAGAGAAAAGGAAGGAAATGTAGAATGTTCTTTTACAACTGTAAAACCAAATATAGTGCCTAATAAACAATTAAAAACCAGTGGTAAACCAGGTGCAGGAACAATGTTCAAGCACACATATCTATTTTAAAGCTATGTATCCATATATCTAAATCGCAAAGAAAAAATAAGTTACATTATTGAAAATCCAAGGACCTGATTCCTTCTGATTTATACCAGTTTCACCCCAGTGTGCATCTACTGATTTCAAAAGCATAATTCTCAGCTTATGCCACATAAGTGAAAAATGGTTGAATACAAGCAAACAAATATACATTTGGAATGAGTGAAATGCCTAGGAACTGAACCCAAACCTTGTTGCTTCAGATTGAGGTGAATTACATGTTGAAATAGATTTAGAAAAGGTTCATTTAAAATGCAGAATGATAGCTAGAAGAGGAGATAAATAAATTCATGACTAAAATTATTCAATGTTTATGAAGAAGGAGCAAATAACTTAAGAGTAGGTGTGAGGGGAGAATTTTCCCACTACAGTAACTCGCTTTTTTTAAATATAAATTCTTTTGTATTAATGATGACACATGCACTGCAATTTCAGCTAAAGAATTTACATTTTATCTGGCTTACACAACTGTAATCATAGCTGTGACAAAGTTCCTCCTCTATCTTGGTGGGTCCTGCACTTATTGGTGGATTTTCTTGCCTCAGCAATTCACCATGTGGGTTGGGGGAACAGCCCAGAAACCTTCCCCTCTGGAAGAACCCACAGTCCAGGTCAATTGGGAGGTTTGGTGGAAACCCAGGCCCACCCTCTACTCCAGGTTCCAGCCCAGGGCCCTGTGGACTGCAGCTGTCTATAGTGCCTCCTGTAACAGCTGCATGACAGCTACAACTCCCTGGGCTACTTCCCCATGGCCTCCTCCAAACACCTTCCTCCTGGTGTCTGATAACACTTGTGCTCCTCAGTCCTCCAGCAGCAGCACTCACTCTCAGCTCCTTGCACCACTCACTCTCAGCTCCTCACACTCACACCACAAACTGAAGTGAGCTCCTTTTAAAACCCAGGTGCCCTGATTAGCCTGCCTTAATTGATTCTAGCAGCTTCTTCTTAATTGGCTCCAGGTGTTCTAATTAGCCTGCCTGCCTTAACTGGTTCTAGCAGGTTCCTGATTACTCTAGTGCAGCCCCTGCTCTGGTCACTCAGGGAAAACTACTCATCCAGTGACCGGTATATTTGCCCTCTACCAGACTCCTGTACCCCTCTGGTCTGGGTCTGTCACATAGCATGTAAATAGATCTACATTGTTTGTTTTAATTGGCTTACAAGGTGATTAAGAAATTTGTTTGAGCTCCCTCCTCAGACATATTTCACTCACCAATATGTTTCACTTTTAATATTTTATTTCAAAATATCTTTGGAAGGGCATTTAGTACCTTAGCATTAAAAAACAACTATATTCTGAATAGGGACTTTGTAAAAATGGCATCATGGGCTTTCATGTTTATTGTCTTTCAGTCACTCCATATAAAATGTGCTCAGTTTACAAATAAAGAGATGCTAAATCTAACTGCTGGAGCTGCACATTCACCCTGGGAGCAGAAAGTCAAGCTGTGTTCATTTTGGCTCACACATCATCACTAGTAATAAAGATTCTACAGTTGGAATTTGGTCAACAATTCTGTTGATGATGCACAAGTCAGAAGAGAATCCAGTTCACTCTATCTGTATCCAGCTGTATTGGCTCTGCATAGCTAACAGGAGTAAAAAGTAGTAAAACATTTATTTTAGTCAGAAAAGTCCAGAATCCATATGACTCCAGACACAGACAGGGAGCAGATCTATTGAGTATGCATCTGACACTTCTATATAATCACTTGTCTCAGTAATCCACAGTTTTAGATAGACAGACTGAAAAGTACTGAAGTCTGTGTAGCAGAAAACAGTTGCTCCTTACGTTGAAATTTTTTTAGCAATTACTTTTTCAACTCATGAGGCAATAGTTTTTCCTTTAAATTGAAAACTCCTGTTCTTATCATCCCCCTTTCAAACCCAAGAGTGAAGTAAAACACCTCCCTTTAGCAAATATTTGCTGGCTCTTCCATTTGATTTGTGCTGAACTGTTTGTACAAAGTGGAGTTTCTGCTGAGCCCCAGTAGCATCTTCAAGGCTATGAGGCATCACGGGATTTTCTTTGACAGCAGCAATAGGGTTTCATATAAAGTGCCACTTATACCAGTACCTTCAGGGGTCAGAGGTGCTGCTGCCATTTAGTCTCCTTTGAAGAACAACAGAAGCAGGAAAAGAAGATCTTGGGGCAATGCTGAGACAGAATATGCCTGTGATGGTACCTGTAGCTCAGCAGGCTATCTACTTCAGAGGAGCAAGACTAGCACATACAAGACAGAAATAACTACCAAGGCACAGAGAGGGTCTGATTCAAAGGCTATGGAAGTCAGTGAGAGTCTTTCCATTGACTTCAGTGCACTTTGCATTAGGCTCCAAAAGAGAAATAATAATTAATAATAATATAATAAATAGAGCTTTGCACTTACATAACTATAAACAATACCACTTAAATCTTAGGGCAAGCTGGTGTAATTTGGCATAGTTCTATTGAAGTCAGTGGCACTTTGCCAATTTCCACCAGCGGCGTATCTGGCCCTAAATATATAACTTTAACTTCCCTTCTTGCTCCCCAGCATAAATTAAAAAATGAACTACTCTGTCACAACCCCAGCCCATCTAAGCTGTTTTAAATTTAAAAACTCAATAAAATATCCCTTATCCTAGAGCAACATAGGCCCTCAGATAGTACAGAGTTTAGGCTGTACAATGGAAAGACACCCACTGACTTCAATGGGCTTTGAATCAAACCCTCTCCGTATAAGGCTGTACAAATAGATAAATAGACACATAATTGTAATCAATGGTATCCACCAAGCTTCAGTGACTAGTTTAATAAAATTGGAGGTGGAGGTCTGTTGAAATTTGCCTTAAGTATATTCTCCCACAAACAAACTTAGGAGCCAATTTTTAAAATCAGGATATAATGGATGTGCCTATAAAAACACATGTGTACATCTCAGCCTAACCTGTTACTAAATTTGTGAGTGCAAATGCCCCGTGTTTGAAAAGGTGGTCTTCAATTACAATACCTCTTCCCTATCATCTTCCTATTCAGTAAGACAAGGATGCCAACAGCCTGTCTAGGCCTACACTTATCTTTTTTTTTCTTCATGGTCATTCATTGTATGTTGTCGTAACCAAATGACCAAATCTATGCAGAATATCACATGCATTTTTTAAAAATAATTCAATTAGATAGTCATCCATACAGCATCTTTTGTGACATTAGAATAGTTTGATAAACAACTGTGGGGAAATATTCTTCCAGGGGAAATCGAAGACCCTATTTTCCAGTAGTGTGAATGCTACTATATTTGGAGAGTAAAACAGTATAGATTATAGTGCATATGGTAGAGATCTGAAGAAAAAAATGGCTAATTTCTTCTGTGGAAATGGAGCACAGCTTGAGTTATTGTGGGACGCAGAAGGAAATCATGACCTTTTACAGGGACACTTTAAAATCCCTACACCATTTGCTAGTTTTCTCCTGTCGCACCTACTTAAATTTTCAAAAAGGCTTTTTAATGTATTGAGTGTGCTCTGGATCATACTTTTTTTTGAGCACTTGTGACAGCTTTCAGAGATTGCTGGTGGCTCCCAGCAGATTGTAATTCTAGAAACAGGAGCCTGATGCTAAGCATCTCCACCTGTTCTCCATTATTTTTCTTCAGAAGAAAACAATGCTTGGATAATATTACAAACTAATGGAACCCATTTTCACTAAATAGGTACATTTGGTCATATGTGATTTGGTGGACCATAAAAGAAAAAATATATATATAATAAGCTGTTTTCAAAAGAGAGAAGCAAATAAAATGAAAAGGTTCCTAACTAAACATGTTAGATCAGGGGTGGGCAAACTATGGCCCAGGGGCTGCATCCGGCCCTCCAGATATTTTAATCCGGCCCTCGAGTCCCTGCTGGAGAGCAGGGTCTGGGGCTTGCCCCACTCCGCGCAGCTCCCAGAAGCAGTGGCATGTTCCCCTCTCCCCAGCTCCTACATGTAGGGGCAGCCAGGGCACTCCGCACGCTCCCCCCGCCCCAAGCGGGAACCGCGGCCAATGGGAGCTGCAGGGGCAGGATTTGCGGCCGCACCTCCGCGTAGGAGCCGGAGGGGGGACATGCTGCTGCTTCTGAGAGCTGCTTGAGATAAGCGCCGGCCAGACCCTGCACCCCTGACCCCCTCCTGCATCCCAACCCCCTTCCCCAGCCATGATCCCCCTCCCACCCGCCGAACCCCTCCATCCCAGTCTGGAGCAACCTCTTGCACCCCCAACCCCTCCTCCCCAGCCCCACCCCAGAGGCCGCACCCCCAGCCGGAGCCCTCCCTCCTCCTCCCCCCTCACACTCCAACCCCCTGCCTCAGCCCAGAGCCCCCTCCCGCACCCTGAATGCCTCATTTCTGGCCCCAGCCAGAGCCCGCACCCCCAGCCAGAGCCCTCACCCCCTCCCGCACCCCAACCTCCAATTTTGTGAGCATTCGTGGCCCGCCATACAATTTCCATACCCAGATGTGGCACTTGGGCCAAAAAGTTTGCCCACCCCGTGTTAGATTAAACTAAGTCTTATGTGTAGTGTATACAGATGTGCAGTACATACAGATCCCCTGCTGGAATAACTGAATTTTCAGTCTAGTGCATTGACATATCCTAGAAAGACCTTGGTTGGACCGAGTTCATCTCTATGTAAATCCACTGCAATCAATGTACTTCTATATCAGAAATGGATGTGACCTCTTCAGGCACTTAATGGAAAATACGAAATACATGTTTGTACAATGCCTAGAACAATGCAGCCCTCTTCTATCCTGGGGCTCTTAGGCTAAAAGAGAAATACTAATAAGAAAAATACTGATAGAATCATAATACTACACCTCTACCCCGATATAACGCTGTCCTCGGGACCCAAAAAATCTTACCGCGTTATAAGTGAAACCGCGTTATATCGAACTTGCTTTGATCCACTGGAGTGCGCAGCCCCGCCCCCCTGGAGCGCTGCTTTACCGCGTTATATCCAAATTCATGTTATATCGGGTCGCGTTATATCGGGGTAGAGGTGTAGTTAGAAACAAATCTACCCTTATGATATATGTATTGTTCTTTAGGATTATTTGTTATTTATAATATGCCAGTACAGCGTAGCATGTTTATATGAAACTTTAGTATAAAACAATGATAAGTAACAAGGTGGAAGGAATTTTTAATATTATGGTAAGAGTCTGTATTGTTTTCAGTGTCCCCCCACATACATACACAATCTGTAGGAGATCAGTTTTCAGATATGGGCACAAAGAGCATGCCCAGAAAAATAAATCACCATGTTACTCTGTGACATTTTGAGGTTCACGCAGGCTAGTAAGGGGTTTGGTCAACATGTGCCTTGCAACGCTGGGTGTCTGGTGACTATGAAGCTTTGCCTCATCCTAGCTTTGCCCAACTTGGATAGTCCTTGCAGGCTGACCTTAGTATCCTTCCAGTCCCTATCATTGGACCCTCCCAGAAAAAGTATTAGGTTCACTGCCTATGTAGAAATAGTATAACATTGTAACATGTTAGCCTACTAGAAGCACACACTTTACTGAACTTATCCAGCACTGATAATTTATCATGAAAGCAAAATAAGATTATTAACAAAAGAGTGAGGATTAGGTGATACCAAGTAAAAGAAATAAAGGTAGCAATGGTTACAAGCAAATAAAAAGTGAAAACATGCATCTAAAGGTCTAGAACTTGATCTATCAAGATGCAGTCTTTGTTCCAGATGGTTTTTCTCTCACCAACAGTCTTCTTTCCAGCTTTTTACTGTCCAGCTTGGATCACAGGAATCAAATTGCTTGGTTTCTTTGTCTTCTTAAGGTAAAGGATAACTTAGGGGTTCACTTCCCTTATCTTTACAGTTCAGTGAACCTTTGAATACATTCTTCTGAAGGGTACCTCCAGATAAAGTTCATTAGTTCATGCTCAATAAAGGATCCATGAAGTTTGGAAGATAAGGATCCCTGATAGTTCCTCCTCTGCTGGTAGTTGCTACTATGCAAATTATCTCTTCCTGCTGCAACCTCTGATGGCAAGTAAATAGCCCATTTCATGTTTGCGGTGTCGTCCTCTTTCATTTGTCTGAAGAAAACCGTTTATCAACTCCCCCTGACATGCCCAGTTTAAACATCTTTTAGTCACAGGGCTAGTCTACACTAGAAGGCTACAGCAGCGCAGCTGCACCACTGTAACGTGTCTGGTGAAGACACTCTAAGTCGATGGACGAGAGCTCTCCCGTCAATGTAGTTACTCCACTTCCGCGAGAGGTGGTGGCTATGTCAGTGGGAAAAGCTCTCCTGCCGACATAGCACTGCCCACATTGGTGCTTAGGTCGGTGTAACTTATGTCACTCAAGGGTGTGGATTATTCGCATTCCTGAGTGATGTATATTATACCAAAGTCAGTGGTAGTGTAGACAAGCCCACAGACTTTAAAACATAATATTAGCAAGTGTCCATAATTTCACATACAGTGTTTTTCACATATTTTACAATGATATTATTGACCAGTGTGGCATAGGTGCCAACTTTCTCCGGCGCCAGTGGGTGCCCGCGCCCCCCTGCCCCTTTCCCCGCCCTGGCCTCGCCCCGACTCCACCCTTTCCCCACCCCTGGTCCCACCCCCATTCCAACCCCACCCCCAAAGTCCTTGCCCTAACTCCGCCCCCTCCCTGCCCCTATTTTTTTTTCGTGGGTGCTCCAGCCCCGGAGCACCCATGGAGTCGGCGCCTATGCAGTGTGGTGTTAGTTTTCTGATGATACTTCACAAGGCATATTTTGTACAAAAATCATTGCAGTGGTGTGTAGGGGTGCCTATAGTCATATACTCAGGACCCCATTGTGAGAACCTCACTCACGTTGAATAGCACCTTCCTCAGCAAGTAATCCCAGTGTTGTCAATGGGTCCACTCATGGATCAAGACTTTACTAAACATGATACAAGAGGTAACAGAATCTGGGCATAATTGTATTTCCTTTTTTTCCTTCCCTCAATATATTATCACTAGGGCTGGTTGCATAAAAGTAGGATCTTTGTTTGAAACAATAAATCTGCTCCTGATGCTTATTGGTTCTACTGTGAGATACCACAACACACTTATCAAACTCTCAGTCTGAGAGTAATGCTGTTTATTAGTTGTATCTGGGACAAGCACTGCAGCTTCTATTGTTATTTTTTGTCAAAAAACACAGTACAAAAAAGTAGTCGTCCCAAAAAACGCTAATACAATAAAAAGTATTGATACTTCCTAAAATGTATTGAAATCCTGAGCATTGAAAATGAAAAGAAAATAATAGTCTTCCTAATAAATTTATTAAAATGAAATGACCATTCCCCCATCACTCCCAATACTCAACTACACAAAGACAAAGTCTGCTGAATTGTAATAGTGGCCATGTGTTTGATGAGACTGATGTTATTTATGTTTATCAGCCCCTGTCTGATTTGTAAAGCATTGGGGATGGTCTGTTAGTGATGTGCCTCATTAAGATGACCATATGAAGGCCACAGAGAACCCCAGCATTGTGATCATTAGTTTTGTACATCAGTTGTTGAGGTATGGAGCGTGCTACTAGAGCTCTGCTATTAACATCCAGGTTTTTTCTGGCTCACATTTATGGCCTGATTTTCCAAAGTGCTAAGTTCCCAATATCTCCTATTTAGGGTTCAGATCCCTTAAAGCACATAAGCACATGAATAGTCCCATTGAAGTCAGTGGGTTTATTCATATACTTAAAGCTAAGTATGTGCCTAAGTTCTTTACTGGAATAGGTCATAGTGCAGGACTTTTTGGCCTGAGGGCCACATCTGGGAATAGAAATTGTATGGAGGGTCATGAATGCTCACAAAATTGAGGTTGAGGTGCGGGAGGGGATGAGGGCTCTGGGGTCCAGGCTCCAGGGTGGGGCCAGAAATGAGTTCAGGGTACGGGAGGGGGCTCCAGGCTGGGGCGGGGAAGTAGGGTGTGGGGTTGGGGTGAGGGCTCTGGGGTGGGGCTGGAGTTGAGTTTGGGGTGTAGGAGGGTGCTCTGGGCTGGGACCAAGGGGTTCAGAGGGCAGGAGGGGGATCAGGGCTGAGGCAGGGGTTGGGGCATGGAGAGAGGCTCAGGGGTGCAGGCTCCGGGTGGCGCCTACCTCAAGCAGCTCCCAGAAGCAGTGGCCATGTCCTCACTCCGGCTCCTATGCGGAGATGCGGCCAGGCAGCTCTGCGTGCTGCCCCGTCCTCAGGTACCGCCCCTGCAGCTCCCATTGGCCGCAGTTCCTGGCCAATGGGAGCTGCGGGGGCGGCGCTTGGGGCGGGAGCAGCGTGAAGAGCAGAGCCCCTTGGCTGCCCCTACACATAGGAGCTGGAGCGGGGCCATGCTGCTGCTTCCAGAAGCAGCGTGGAGCAGACCCCAACCCTGCTCCCCGGCTACAGCGCCGGAACAGGGCAAGCCCCAGACCCCACTCCCCAGCAAGAGCTTGAGGGCCAGCTTAAAATGGCTGGTGAGCCGTAGTTTGCCTCCCCCTGTCATAGTGCCTAAATATGGATTTGGAGGCTAACCTTAAGCACCCTTTTAAAAAAAATTTGGCCACAAATACCCCACAATAAAAATATTCAGGGGTCAGAAATATAGTTAACGATTCAGTTGATGATGCATGATCTGAAATTGCTCCATCTCACTCTCAATTATGTTTACTCCACTGTACTAAATAGGAGAAAAATCGGAACACTTACCGAAGTCTGAAATTAAGGTAGATCTAGGCTGAATATACATGTGGAGCAGATCCAGTGAGTCTGAAAGTGCCGTTTGGAGAGTGACTTTCCTGAATGCAATCACACTTTAAAAAACATTTGTAGAGTTATAAATATCAGTTCTTAAATGATTATAAACCCAGTTGAGTTATAGAAGTGACTGCTTTTTTAGCTCTGGAAGGTTTATTTTGGATGGAAGAGATGGGCTTGTTCTGATACTGTCAGATTATGAATGACAGCTCTGTAGCTTCCCCTGCTGTATGCAGTAGGACCCAACCCTTTTGCAAAGATTAGTGGATGTGCTATTTCAGAGAAATTAATAGATAGGAGCAAGTTTTCCAGTACACAGAACTGCTTCTAAAGAGAATGTTTTTTCAATGTTTACCATGAATCATCTACCGTTCTGAAATAACTCCTTAGAACTGAACCATTCCAACTAGTAAATAAGATTACATTTCCTGGCATTCTTATGTTGCAGCATAATCTACACTACAAGCCTTTGCTCATGTGAAAGATCTTTACTGAGGAAATCCATTGAGACTCCCATTGAAGTCAGTGGGATTCTTTACATCAGTTAGAGCAACTTGCATGAGTAAGGGATTGCAAGATCTTGCCTTTAGCCTTTTTATTTTCAAAATTAATTCATATTTTTGTTCTGATTTTGGCTGGAGAAATTCCTTTATTGGCCTCATAGAGTAGGATTAGCCTACGGATGACTCACTGCTCTCTGCAGGAAGGGAGAGGGGGAGTCTGGAAGGAAGGGCAAAGAAGCCCAGGAGCTCAAAGAGGTGAGATTTCTCCCACCCGGTGCTTAGGAAATAGGTTAAAACTTGGGGAAAGCTTTGTGCTGTGGGGACATGAACTTGTCAAAGACATTGTAAATAAAGCACACTGTGTTGAACCTGCGCGGGAGTGTGTGAGGACTGCCTGCACAGTGAAACACATGGGGAGGGGGAACCCACCCTGTGACAGCTGGGAAGCCACAAAATTTCCATTCATTTGTATCAATTTTCTCCAAACAGGACAGATAACAGTGGTGCTGGATATAACATCTAAAATAAACCATTTCCCCAGAGTTTCGGCATTTATCCAGTCATTAAGTAGTGAATAACTTTACTATTATTCATGAAGCACAATAAACAAAACAATGATTTGGAAGACTTATGACCAAAGTTTAAGTCTAATGGATTCTCATTAAAACAATGTTGTTGCTTTTCTTTTGAACCTTTCAAAGGCCTTCCTTGAGTTACATCTGATAAGGGTACTACTGCACATTCCTCAGTAAATCTGTAACATACAGCTGGGGGTGTCTGTCTGTGTGTGTGTGTGTGTGTGTGTGTGTGTGTGTGTGTGTGTGTGTGTGTGTGTGTGTGTGTGTGTGTGTGTGTGTGTAGCATTTGAAATAAATGGATAGGTCCTTAAATATTGTGGTTCAGGCTCATCTCTGTTACAATTTCAAATACACCTCTACCCCGATATAACACGACCTGATATAACACAAATTCGGATATAACGTGGTAAAGCAGCGCTCCGGGGGTGGCGGGACTGCGCACTCCGGCGGATCAAAGCAAGTTCGATATAACACAGTTTCACCTATAACGCGGTAAGATTTTTTGGCTCCCGAGGACAGCATTATATCGGGGTAGAGGTGTACTATGATTTAGCCACTGACAGGAGAAAAAAGAGAAAACACATGGGGTTTGTGTGTGTACATATAGACAAGATATTACGTGAGAACATGAAAACCAGGAGTGAAATCCGGGCACCACTGAAGGCACTGGCAAAACTCCCATTAACTTTCAGTTGAGCCAGGATTTCACCATAGGTCTGTATAAATAACAGAAAGACGCACAGAAGTGCATCCGGTCATTTCTGTTTTGTTCCAGACCACCATATCTTCAGTCCCATTATTCTACATAGTAGGTCAGTATTCTTGGTGTGATATAGCGCTGCCATTCATACTGCCAAAAGTCAGCACTGCTATATATATCTATGTCTATATCTATATTTAATACTATTTACAGGGTTTCATAACTAGGTCCTAAAAATACAGACAGCAGGGGAAATAATATTCAGGTTACTGCTTTTGAGGCCTTTGATTTTATCTTTTTATTGTCTTTCCTATGCCAGTCTATAATGTCAACTAATGCTTTTAGGTTTTCTGGAGAAACATGAAATTAAGTTATTTCATTTAGGATCAGATTCTGTTACCCTTATTCATACGGTAGTATCCCATGCCGTGAAAAGTCCCACTGATTTCAGTGTGAATTCTCACGGAGTAAAGTATTACTCTACGTATGCCTTTAGAAAATTCAGACCTGACTCTCCACTACTTTGCAACTTGTGTAGTCATTTAGGTCTATTCACATGCTACCATCCTGATCTGGTAGTGTTTTGCATCCCCTTTGCACAACCGCAAATGACTACACAAGTTGAAGGGCAGCAGGGAATCAGGTCCTTGCTTTTCTGCTCATACAATGAGTCAACAGTGTGATGCTGTTGCAAAACTAGCAAACATGACTCTGGGATGCATTAACAGGTGTGTTGTGAGCAAGACATGAGAAGTCATTCTCCCGCTCTACTCTGCGCTGGTTAGGCCTCAACTGGAGTATTGTGTCCAGGGATGGTCTAGCCAGTATTTGGTCCTGCCATGAGGGAAGGGGACTGGACTCGATGACCTCTCGAGGTCCCTTCCAGTCCTAGAATCTATGAATCAAATTTCATACAGATTAGTATGCAAGATTCATGTATCCATCTGGCAAAATAATTAACATAACATAGGACTGTTAAATTCTATTGGGTCAACTGTCTGTGAACTAAGACAAATAGCTATTTGCAGCTTCTTTTAAAAATCAGTATTTTGCCATCCTCGGGATTTCAGTTTCAATTGATTTAATGTATTGATTTAAAATATCATTGATTTTTTTGTTGTTGTTGCTTTGGCAGTTCAGGCGGGAGTCTGAGTGCCTTTTTTTTTTTTTTTGCTTGGGGTGGCAAAAATGGTAGAGCCAGCCCTGTGGCGCGGCAGGGGGTACGTGCTCAAAATTTTTTTACTGATGGGGTGCGCGATCAAAAAAGTTTGGAGACCACTGATCTATAGAGTAGGTACAGCATGGTTAGCAGCAGAATTACCTTCCCCACACTGCTCCTTCTCCGACCAAGAAGGAGAACATCTATCAGGCAAGAACTGGGTCACACTATGAGTCCATTAAATCTTTAGGCTTGTTTATAAGGGCATACACCTTATTTATAAAACCATCTATTGTTTTAACTCTGCAGCGTATGGAACATAAATGCTATGGCCTGAAGCCTCGAATCTCCAATCAGGAAAATCTTCTGGTTGTCAATGGGAATTTTGCCTATGTCAGAACAGAGTGGCCCATGTAGAGGATATTTTCTCTGCATTTTTCAGGTGGGGATTTCTGACCAGATTTTCCAAGGTTTTTAGGCCACTAAACATGCAGGTAGTTGCTTAGTGGGATTTTCAAAAATGCCCAAGAAAGTTTGGTACCTAACTTCCATTGATTTCATTGACACTCCCATATGGTGGGGTGGGGGGAGGGAGAGAAAGTCATGACCAGAGGACCCCCTCCACACACAGGTTTGGCGGTATGATGTTAGGACTGTGTTGCTATATATGGTAGTTTAGACTTGTAGGAGCACACACTGTACCCGTTGTGTGACATTTACTATGCTAGATTCACACAAAGGTTTTACTGTATCCATTTTGTAATACTCCATTTGTTTGAATGCAAATTATCCTGTGGTTTTTGTATTCACCTGGACTAGTTGATGGGTACATATAAGAAAGAGAACTGGTTGAGATAGAGAAATATCATTCTCATAGTTGAGGAAAGACATCTATCATTGCTTCACTGCTCCTCACTGACGGGGTAATGTCAGTTCAGTCCCCATCTGTCCTCTTTCTTTGCCTCCTTACAATGTAATTATGGGGGAAAAGTCTATCTCTCCAAAAGGCAGAGCACAATGTAACTATAATAGAAAATTATGAACAGATTTATGCTATGATCCAGTGCATAAGTACATGTGTAACTTTAAGCATGCAAATAGTCCCATTGCAGTCAAATAGTCCCATTGCAGTCAAATGTTTATGTGCTTTGGTGGATTGGGTGCTTATTGAAAAATACATATTTCCTTTTTGCATGTATGGAAAAATATGTTATTCTTAAGAGCAATTAAAATTACTTGTATAAAGTCTTGTCAACATTAAGATTTCCAGCTATTCAAGTTTTAACAATTACAACATGGTGTGGGGACAGCTAACACATTATTAGAACATACTATATAGACCATAAACCATAGCAGAGTTTTGTCTAGCAGGATTGTGAAATGCAAGAAATGATACCCCCACTCTCATTGTTTTCAGACGGGTTGTAAAAATGGATCAAATGAATATTGTAAAATATGGCAGGGAAAAGGATAGAGAGAAGTACCAGCAGCAGAACTTGAGGTTAAGGGTGAGTTGTCATATAGTATAGGTACAGTAATGTCACTGTTGTGTAAAAGGGCAGCTTTCTATGTACACCTCTACCTCAATATAACGCTGTCCTCGGGAGCCAAAAAATCTTACCATGTTCTAGGTGAAACCGCATTATATTGAACTTGCTTTGATCCACTGGAGTGCGCAGCTCCGCCCCCCCCCCCCGGAGCACTGCTTTACCGCATTATATCCGAATTCGTGTTATATCGGGTCGCGTTATATCAAGGTAGTGGTGTATTTGCACATCAACAGTCATTGGGTTAGAACAGAGCGCTTACTTGGCTTTGCAAATGCATATGGTTTCTCTCTGCCCTTGACATACGTTTTGCAAGGATCTTTCTGGAGTTACAGACTCTGGGTCTGGTTTGCATTCTGGTCCTTTTTGACCATTCCTGTGGCATTAAACAAGCCAGAGAGCATCCAGATCTCCCTGTCT
The DNA here is from genome assembly GCF_011386835.1 of Chrysemys picta bellii. Taxonomy (NCBI): domain Eukaryota; kingdom Metazoa; phylum Chordata; order Testudines; family Emydidae; genus Chrysemys; species Chrysemys picta. The sequence goes on along the minus strand of NC_088795.1, from coordinate 32,761,904 downwards.
GGCAGTGGAGGGCTGTCCATCCTTTTCCTTTAGATTCTGGTGTAGGGGGATGCCAGGACAAGCCTGAAAGTGGGAGGGGACCTGTCAGAGGGAGAAGAGGGTATGGCCAGAGCACATCCTGAGAGGTGCAGCTCAGAATCAGGTCCAAGGTTTGCCTGAGTCTATAATAAGTCTGCAATATACCATATAAATATGTTAGTGTTCATCTGTTTTTATTCACATTTTTGCCTTGCTGTATTATTTTTGTTTTCTTGTTTATGCAAAACTAAATAAGAACAATGTAGGTTAGTCATACAACACCATCATCATGTTTTTTTGTGTTGCTGTGAAGGGTCCAGGCTATTTCGCATAGTGCCCCTTTAGTCTTAATTGGCCTTAGGTAGAGATTGATTATTGTCCTTAATGTTGTAGTATTGTGACATGGACTTCACTGTTGTTAGTGCTGAATCAACCAGAGACCCAGGTGATACCATCATGTGACATTTCAAGGACCTCTACCTTCAACTTCTTCATACAGGTAGTCCTGTTTGAAGTCAATGGGACTATCTATGCGTAAGAATTGCTGCATTGGGCCCCAATATTATACTTCACACTGTAGTAATAAAGATGAAAGCCCAGAGTTGCATTCAGTGACTTAATTTTGAGTCCCATTCTGCAACCCTTACTCATGCTACCAACACTGACTCACTTGTAAGGATTGCAGAAGTGGGATCTGTTTTAACATATATTCAAGTCCCCATCTATGTCTAGATCCTGAATTCTGCAGTACCATTGTGCAACAAACTGTAAATTTTGTGATATCTTGCTTTAAATATAAAAATGGGCATTTTAATCATCATAAACATGAAAATGATTAATACAGTCTGTGCAAGTGCCCTATGTTATTTATTTTAATATTAAAATCAGACTGATTCCTGCTGTCCAGTGTTTTCAGTTTTTGATACGCATCTGTGCTTTGAAGATTGATATCTGAGATTCAGTCCCTGCCAATTTTCTAGCCAGGGGAATAGTACAGATTTCACATAATAGATTTTGCATTTTAAAGTAGAATGTAACAGAGAAGGTGAAGGTTTTTGGAACTTTGGGTGATGACAGTTGTGGCCTTTGACCAGGGCCGGCTCCAGGCACCAGCCGAGCAAGCTGGTGCTTGGGGCGGCAGCTTGTAGGAGGCGGCATTCCGCCCAATCCTAGGGCGAAACGGCCGGTTTTTTTTGTGTGTGTGTGGTGTTCCGCTCCGGCCGCCCTGTAGGGGGCGGCGTCACAGAGGACGGGAGCGCCGTGCAGCAAGCCCAGCAGGGCAGCCCGCGTCTTTCCCTCCCGGCCGACTGAAGCAGAGTAGGGCTGGGGAAAGGCAAGAGGAGCTCCAGCCTGGCAACCCCCCAGGCTGCAGGCCTTGATAAAGGCCAAAGGCAAGTACTGGGGCTAAAGTGTAGCTTGGGGATAGGCAGAGGCAGCTAGTCTGACCCCCTTGTCAATGATGAGTGGCCACGACAGACTGCAGTTTGCCCTAGTGAGAGAGGGCTAGATGATGACTGGCAGTAGCCACTGAGGCAAGGTGTAGAGGTGTGGGGGTTCCCCTGGGAGGGGAGACCCAGAGTGTGAGGACTGCCGTGGGGGCAGAACCCCAGGGTAAGGGTTTGGGAGGGACAGAGGAGCCTGAGGCAGGTGAGATACTGGCCACCAGGAGGTGCTCTGAGTGGTGGATGAGCTAATTCCCAAATGACCAGCAGGCGGTGTCACACCGGCGAGTCTTTGCTTTGCTACAGACACTCAGTTCACATTTTCAAGAAACATGTAAACATGAGGGCTAGAAACATGTATTTTTAAAAAAAAGAAATTATAGATGCTGTAGCATAATTCTGCAACAATTTGTAGGGATGGGATGGCTTCCATGGTCAAGTCCACAGACATGGAATTGCTGAATATGTGGAGCCTTGCACATATTTTATAACTGTGCAGCATTCTCTATAGTTGAAATCCTGGCTTCATTGAAATCAACGGGAGGTGTACAAGTGACTTCAGTGGAGCCAGGATTTCACCCTATTAATTAATTGCTTTATCTATCTTTTTGTGGACTTCTTAGTGCAAAGTAGGTGCATTTCTTGAGCAGCAGTTTGAACCCACAGGGAAAGACTATAACCTTTTCTTGTTTCCATGCTCTTGGTGCATTTGTAATTTCCCCTGGTCATGACTGCTGATGACTATTATGTAGAGATGGGGTCAAACCAAAACCCCAGATCAAAATACCCTCTTACTTCAGGAAAGTTCAGATCTGGATCCAACCTTTGTGACTTGGGCCCATTTCTACCACTCTGAGATATTCTGTTTAGGCAGGGTAAATTAAATATTGCAAGAAATGACCAGATCTGTTTAGGGCTGGTACCAGTACCACTCTCTCATTAATTATTCGCAAGGGGGATGCCTCCAGACTGAAGATGCTGTCACAAATTACACATGAGATAGTTCAGGACCGTGACACCAAGCTTCCACAAATCCATCTAAAAGATAAAGTGGCAGTGATTTCACTCTGTTGCATATTCACCTCAAATAGATACTGACACAGGAGTAACAGCTGGTCAAAAATGTTCCAAATTTCAAAATTTTCATAGAAAATTTCCAATTTTGACTTTAAAAAAAAGAGAGGAGTGTACTTTTTGCAACATTTCCCCCTGATTTTTGACTTTCTCTACATCAGGAGTAAAGATTTTGATAATACTTAGTCCTGCCATGAATGCAGCGGACTGAACTAGATGACCTCTTGAGATCCCTTCCAGTCGTATGATTCTATGATTTTCCAAAAACTTTCATCATTAAATGTGTTGAAACATTAACTTCTTCCCAGTTTCCTGTCTACATTAATAAACTCCTTACCATAATGCGTGAGTACCTATTTGAGGTTTAATTGCTGGTGCTTTGTATGCTATAGACTCTGCTAGCTGTTTCCATTTGGATAGTATTCTTAAATAAAAATGCATACTTCCAGCATTAATCATGTATGAAAATTGTTTTTGGCAACCCACTGTTCAGCCATAGCAGTTAATGTGCTGGTCAAAAAGCCACAAAGATCTTATTCTGGAATAGATGATAAATAGCCAATTAGAAATCAAATTGAAAAGTAAAACCAGCAGAAATGGGTAAGAAGAAAGCAGAGATAAAAGGACAAACAGACTGTTGAAAGGACTGGATATGGAACAAAGCACATAGTAACGAACCTTTATCTTTCAAGAAGTCTTTGGTGAGGCCTTCAAAAGATAGAGGCTTTTTGTCACAACTGATTTAATTCTGTCTGGCTGCTTTCAAGAATTACCTAATGTTACTTTGGTGCCCTCCATTATAATGCTGCTGCTGGTAGTTCATCAACCAATATGAGCCACTCGGCATGAGCCAAAGCCAGTAAAGGTTGGGTCATTCTAACTGCTCCCCAATCTTGGAACATTTTTAACCTGTCTCATCAAACATGTCAATTTTAAAGTGGTGTAAGGGACCCGCATTAAAAATCGACAGACATAAATTAAGCCTGGATCCAGGAATTCACAGATCCAGGCCCTGAAATTGGAGGGGACCATAGACCCACAAAATTTACACCCAAAGTTTGAAAGGGAGGCAATGCCATATAGTGCTGGGGTCCACCAGGCAAGATGGAGCCAGGAATGCCACAAAGTGCTTTTGTTGTGTGCGCCCTTTGATTGGATTCGATCTGGAGCCCACTGGATGTATTTAGCTATTAATACACCAATTTAGCACTGAAGCTTTTGAGAAAACATCTTTTTTCCCTTGGAGGTATAGTATATATAGTCTGTATAAACTCAGGCGATTCTTGTTAAATATGCAGAATAGTTAAGAGACTAGTTATTTATAGTCTAATGGCTAGAATTTGTCACAAGGACACACAGGATACAAAGTGCTGGCCTTCCACTGGGAGCCACAGTTCCTTCCCTGCTCCCCAGCAGTAGTATTTTAGGGCTGGCCTACAGTACCTGCATAAAATTGGTACCTTCTGCCCTGCATGCTGGCTCAGATGCACTGGCTTCTCGGGCTGAAAACAAGGCTCCATCCATTCCCTGCCCCTCCTATCCACTCCTCATCCACTTACTCCAGGGAAAGAGTAAGTAAGTGTGTGTGTGTGTGTGTGTGTGTGTGGTCTGCTTACTCTTATCTACCCAGCCCAAAGGTCCAGAGAATTACATAGAGTGGGTCCTTATACTCTCTTACACCTCTAGATGGGTGTGTAATTGAAACTCTAACATGCCTGTTGAAACATGACACCTAACCTAGGGCTAGAAAATGAATGGGTGTGCAAAGGGAGAAAGCACTAGGAGCCCATTCTTCCAAAATGAAGCAGGGACTGGTCACAATGGCTGTCCCTATACATGTGGATGCACACTGCACCCAATTCTTGGTAGTGTAATTGATACCACCCCTTCTTGTTCCTGAGGCCTCACTGAGACACAGTGCCTCCAATACCTCACCTGAATGGCATTGGCTACACACTTATCCTACCACAACTCACATGTAGTGTTGCCCATAGCATTTTATTAAGAACTGGGAAAACCTGGTTTGTCAAATTCAGAATCCACTGAATAGTTATATACTCTAGATTCAGAAGAGAGCTCAAAACTTTATGGTCCGAGTTTTATTTGGCTCTGGGAAAGCATGAGGTCTGGACTGCTGCATATTTTAAAAATTTTATCCCCCTGGTAGTCCTAGAAATAAGCTGAGAATTACTCTCAAACATGAATATTTATTTTCTGCTTAACACAGGTTTTCATTTAGTAAGAAATACATGGTTTTAAAAATTGGTTCCCTGGGATAAGCAATGCTTTAAATTAAGGGGAAGAAGGTTTTATGTAACTCAATATGTTTCATGAAACTCAAAACTTTTTTTGAAACATTCTAGAGATTTCATGTAACTCCCTTCCCCGATTTGGAGCAATTTTTTTTCTAATTTATGATCATCAACCTTATCATCAGGAAGCTATTCACCCACCGAAATAGATACATTCATGTAAGTCCCATTTAATGCTAATGATAATTAAACAACTACAGTGATTTCCATTCACCAACACAGCAGGAATGTGATTTTTCCCTATACGTTGAACAGGAAATGACTGTAGTTTATCAGATACTCTGGTGTCTTGTGATATGGACAAATGTCCACTAGGGATTAAGCTGAGATCACCAAACTCATTTTCACTTGTGACCTAATCAAGATTTTAACCCTGGTCTCCAGAGCTGAAGCCCTAGTACACCACCTGCATACAGCTCTGTCTATGCATAGCATGCAATTTGTTAGTTTGTTAAGATTCTTTTTAGGGATGGGCAAATTTGTGCTCTTGAAAGTTCAACTTAAAGCCAAATATTATTGTGCTCATGTTCTGCTTAGAAGAGGCAGTGAAAAAAGGAGCAGAAAAGGGGGAAAGAATAACTATAAAGATGCTATCTTGGATACACTGGGTAGCACAGGCTTCCCTTTAGCCAAAACAAAAAACAAAAAAAAAGCATAGGCGTTTTTGTTTTTAATTAATCATGAAAAATAAAGACTAGAATGTGACTGGACTGCACAGCCACATGGGGGAGTGTGAGGGGGTAAGAACAATCACACCTGTGTGTGGGCTACCTGAACATTGGAGTCTGGGGCATAGAATTAAGAAGGTGCACAGCTCTCCCCTGAAGCAGGTCAGTGAGGAGACTTGGCTCCAACCCCCCATCACCTCAGCCAATACAGGAGGTGCCATTATTTGCTATCAGAATAAGACAGAAGTAAATTACTACTCCTTGGGGCAAGGAGAAAGCAAGCGGGGAATTGTCTCAATGGGCTGTCTCTGAAACACAATGTCTGCTGAGGCTCTTCTTGAGTCACTGCAACTTATTCACAGTCCCTTGCTAAAGTCCAAATCTAGCCCTGATAATTTACATTAGAGGTGAACTATGGGTGAATTTTGTGAACCCAGAGAATAATTTGAAAAGTTTGAAAAACTTCAAACTCCAGTACACTTACTCTCATATAATTATCTATAATGAAAATGTCTTCAAGGACAATAAAACTGCTAATTTTACGTGCAGTATTGCTGCACTTCAACAGAAACATTCACACAAATAACAGAGAGAGAGAGGCAACCGGTAGTCCGTGTAATCGGTGAGTTACTAGTATGTGCCAGTTTGGGATTCAGTTATCATAAACTAGCCCCTCCTACCTTGTAACTCACTATTTATTTCTTATTAGGAGTGAATCCAGGAAAGAGCCAGTTGCTGTGCTACTACTACTGAATACTCTGGTATGGAGTTGCTGTGGTGTGTCACTTGAAATCAGTATGACAGCACAGTAGTTGGAGTGGGGGGAAAAACACCAGGGATGGTTAGACTTTTAGGATTCTTTCCTGCAATATTAAAGAGGGAACAGAGTCAACATTTGCACCAGTCCATGAGGAAGACTTGAGAATATATAGGAGCAATCCAACTTGCTTGGTATAAAAAAAGCTTGGTTACAAAGGAAGTTTGCTTGAATGACTTTTGGGGCTTGCCTTCTACACTAATGCCATAGCAAGGAGCCGGGAAAGCAGAAAACTGAAGGAAAAAGGAGATAAAAGTGGACTAGTGTGGTGGAAACAAATGCTGCATTGCTTGTTGACTGTATTGTCAGGAAGAGCATCCCTGCAAAACATAGGCAGATGTGGAAGTGTTATTTCCTGCTAGTTCACTTCTCCTAAAACTGGCTTACTTGCAGATATGGTACCTTTTTCCAGAACAGAGGGAGAAATTGCTATGAATGAAATCAGAGGGTGCAGACAGTATCATCATGTTCACAGCTGCCAGCAACTTGTGCACAGTTACTGGGTTTTTTAAATTCTTGTATCTTAAAAGAAATCCTAGATAGCAGATCAAGTTGGCAACCAGTTACTACGTGCCCATGAAGGAGAGTAAGGGTATAGGGAGGGGATAAGACCCACTTATTCTCCTAGTGGGCTACATGGACCTACACCCGGAATGGATGGGCAGGGGGTAGGTGGGGAGGGATGAGAAATAAGGAAAGTCTTGGCTCCACACCTCAGCACACTGTCCAACACAGCGTGGAGGGCGGGGGGGGGGGGAGGTGGAATATTCTGGCACAGTAATGGGGTCGGGGAACAGGGAGGAACTGTGACTTAAATGGGTGTCTGTGTGGCACAAGGCTTGTGGGGTTACGGGTTGGGGGCAGCAGCTGCCCTCACTCAGAGATACACCAACGCACACAATCTGGCCCTGTGTGTGTTGGCTGTACTGCCATCTTTTTTGATGGCAGAGAGGGCAAGCTGAGAAATTAAGGGAGTTATTGGTGCAAGAAAAGAATGAGTCAGTGCCCCCCTTCGTGGCATAGCACACTCAGCCCCCTTGGCTGAAGGGGGCTTGCTTCAGCTGGCACAGACTGAATGTGGCCCATCTCTTAATCCTCACAACACTGCAGAGAGGTGGATAAGTGTTATTACACCATTTTACAAACCGGGGAAGAGAGGCTACATGGTTGAGCTTGTGACTACTCACCAAGGGCCCAATCTGGCTTCCACTGAAGTTAGTGGGTGTTCTGCTTCAGTGAGAGCAGGAACAGCCAATTCCGCAGCCAAAATTAGCACTCAAGGAATTCCTGGCTAGCCCCAGCCTCTCACTGAACCCGTGGCTTCTCTCTTTCTCTCACTATCAAATTAAGGAAGAAAATGAGAGCTGAACAAATGATTCGCAGCCAATAGTTTTCTTAGAGGAATTAGCCTCATTTTCTTCTTGCAAACATCTGAGAGCAAATCATGATTTCCACAGTGGAGGAGCTGATTTCCTGTCTGCTTTCACACACTGCTTAGCTTTAGCAGAAGCGTCAACTATAGCGTTGTTCACCAGCAACTGCGCTTATGTGAAGTTGAGAATTGGCAGTACAGTGAAGAAGCTGCATAGTCAATGAAGAGTTGTCACAAGCTCTGCTCTCATCCACAGATTTTGTGGCCTCAGATAACAGGCAGCACTAAGGAAAGCGGTACATAATAGCCGTTTCCCACCCATATCCCGTTTCTCATACGGCCCCAGCCTGTTAGCCAGTGCTTAATTTGAAATGAAAGAAGTGGCGGGGCTCAAGCATTTTTTTTACTTTTATAACTGATGCAGCAAGTCTGGAGTTGCCAGGGCAATGAACTACCCAGCCTAGAGGTGCCAGGGCTCAGCCCCGGCACAAATTAAGCACTGCTGTTAGCAATAGTTATTCCACAACAATGAGAATGCTCGCACCCCGCTCTGGCCACTTCAGCTAGCCTCATACAGTTTTCTTAAGGAACTTCAAGTGGAGGATCTGCTTACTGCCCTCAGAGGAAGCAGCAAATAGTGACATAGTGGAATTCCACATATGATATGCTGGACTAACTCTATGAGCAGCATGTAGCCACACAATAGTCCTACCTGCAATGCTCCATTCATTCCTAGAAAGACAGCAGCTAGAACTTGACAGGGGCAGAGTGGCTCCTTGTTTGCTGCTTGTTTGAGCTTCCTTCACACACAGGAACTCAAATTCATTTAGGAGTAAGGAAGGAGTTGGGCAGAAAGGGGGCAGTTCAGGGCAAAAATATCAAAAATGTTCAGAAAAATGTATGTCCTCTAAGGTATTTCTTATTGCTTTTGTGATGAGGCGTTCACCCCATAGCAGTTCTAAAGAGGTTAAGGTGGCAGGATAGGCCAATTAACCATATAGGCGTACCATCTGGAAAGACAGTCTTTGCTCACCTGACTGGCAGAGCAATGTAAGAACCTGCAAGGCTTTATAAAGGAGAAATTGCACATGAAGGAGCAGCTGCTCCCAAGTATGGTGAGTCCTGTGACAGGAAACCAGTCACCAGCCACAGGGAACACATAAAAAGGGCCCTGTAGATGATCCACATGCATTTGTGGGCAGCTTTTGAGAGGGTAGCTGTGGGTGCGGGCTGGGACAAGGAGATCTGGGCCCAATGTCTAGTGCCCTATTTGACTGGGAAGGCACAGGTGGCCTATATGGCTTTAACAAATGTGCAAGTGAGAGATTGAGTTGGTAAAGGTGGCCATCCTGGATAGGGTGGGCCAACCCACTGAAAAATATAGAAGAAATTTTGAACTATGAGATGGATGTAGGAGTCCAGCCCTGGGCTTTTGCCCAGAGGCTGAGGGACTGGACCACCCATTGGCAGAGGGAGATTATGGACACTTTGATCCTTGAACAGATTCTACAGAGCCTCCCCAAGAACACCCAAGTATGGGTCAGATGACACCAGCCTGCCACACTGGACATGGCTGTTAAACTAACAGAAGAATTCATAGAAGTGGACCTCCCCAGGAAAGATGGCTGACTCTCTATAGGGAGTCGAACCAGGGTAGTAGACAGATTGCCCCAATTTGTGACATTGGTCACAGATTGGAGCCCATTTCCATTTGAGATGTGGTATGGTGCCAGGGGGCCCAAGCAGTGGAAAATGTAACCCAATCTGGAGGAAATAAAACCTGAGCGGGGCGGGGGGGGGGGGGGAGAGGAATACTGAAACTGGAAGGATATGGATTGGTAAACACTGGACCTAGGACAACAAACCATCAGGAAGGGAAAGAAAGTGGGGTCTCCTGAGAAACAGGGGACGGATAAGAAAAATATGGAAATAGAGGGAGAAGAAACAAATACCCCAAGCCTGGTAGCCAGGGTCGAGAGGTCATCAGGTCCCCCCTCCACACACACACCAGAAGGACAGAGCCCAGATATAGATTGGAGGGTTGGGAGAAACAGGAACCCTGAGCAACCAGGTGAAGGAAGGTAGACCTTAGGCCCTACCACAAAGTAAAGGGGTTTAGGATACGGAGGCTGATCCCATAGTTTGCCCATGATATGAGGACCTATGGGCAGAAGCAGAATTGTGGGGGTGACCTCTGCCCATCAAATGCAATTTCTGTGGGTGAAGAATGGATGGACTCCACAAGGGGACCCCAGATAACCATCCTGGGGATGAGGAGAGACTCCGGCAGAGTAACACCTCAGGCAAGGGAGGAAGACCTGAGGAAAGAAAAAAACAGGACCTGCAGCAAGAAGGGGAGATCAGTGACAGAGAGCTGGGAACCAACATCCAAGTCAGTACTCTTGTCACTTGAATACCAATTAATTCCCCTCAGGCTGGACCTGACCAGGCCTAATTAGTGGATTAGAATGGACTGGGGGAGCACTAGTGAGCAAATTGCCCCATTAACGAAGGAGATATAAGAAGGCTCAGTAAGGAAGCGCAGAGAAGAGAGGCAAGCTATTAGAACCAGAGCTAGGAAGGATCTCTGGGTAGAGAATGATCTTTTCCCTCTCCTCTTCTTGGCAGAGAACTGAAGAAAGATTGAAACTGTAAATGCCTATGGTGTATGGATCAGTAAGGCGGTGGGATGTTTAACAAGTGAAGGTCTCAGAGTCCGTGTAGACAGAGCTGAAGACAAGAGAGGGACATTGCCCTATCACAGCTTGTACTAAAAGTGGAAAAATAAGGATTAGTTTTACCACAAACTATGTCCTGATGTTTTCAGCCAATACTGCTGATGTTTTCAAAACTAAAAATAATCCACTTTTGAGGTTTTTTCCATGGGCCCCTTTGTGATTTCCCCTGAATATTCCCATGACTCATTCTCAGCCCTTGGCATTATGAATGCAGCAAAATCACTTTTTCAGGGGGTCTTTTTTTAGACTTAACCATCCATACCTCTCCATGACGTGGCTGAACAGGATAGTCTTTGAGGACTGATCCACCTGAATGCCATGACACAAACTGAGAGATGCACTTCCAGAGACACCCGTTGGAAAGCAAAATTCAAACTCTCTGGTTCAGAGTCCTCTAACCCAGCTGTAATTCAACAAAGTCTTTGAAATGTGGTTTCTTGCCACCAAAATCAGCAATATCTATTATGAATAGGCTCATAACAGACTGAAACTGTGGGCAGGGGTGGAGAGGAGGAGAGCAGCAAACCCTGTAAAAACAAAGCGTCTGTTATTAGATTTAATAATGCAACTTGAGCTTCCAACTTCCTGTCGTAGATCCGATCTGCATTATTCTGTGGTTTTATTGGAATGACCAAGTCTAATTTTGGGCTGAAAACATGAAATGAGTGTATCTAAATGAAGCTGCAGTGAGTGCTAAATATTATCTATCAGTTTCATTGAGGTTCCTGTATAATCAGAGATGTGCTTAGTGAATGAACATTTAGAGCCATTGAGAGCGACATGGTGCCCCATAGCTGAGGAGTCGCAAGAGCTATGGTGAGCATGCTGCTCTTTTTGCAGCGGGTCTATCTCTGCTGTCCTAGTTGGGGAAGGAAGACTTGAAGGATGAATTATGGCCCTGCCTCTTCCCTGCCCCTTTTGGGTTAATTTGCACCCCCAGGTACGCGTGGAGGAAGCAGTCCTTGCAGTTCCCCAAATGCAAGAGCTGTGCTCATCCCCTGTCCTTGTGTGGGGTGGAAGGATCCTGGCTGTCTGTCCCCTGCATACCTATGCAAGGACAGGTACAGGCAATCTACCCCTGAATGGTTACTTGATTACTTAACCCCAGCAGTCAATGTAGTGAATCATGATCAAGGTCAATCAAGTTCACTGCTTGAATAAGTTTCAGCCTTTACATTTTCCACAAAAAATGAACTCAGCTCAGTAGAGCAGCTGTGCTAATTTACCATTGTGTGAAAAAATAGATTTTCCACGATTTGTATAATTCAATGCTTTAAAGTTTTATTTATAAACTGGCTCAGCCACTGTTGATAATGGTACATTTCGTAACACAGTGAAAAATTCCATCTCAGGCTTTAAATTATTCCCACTCGTTTGACACATCACTGGCGAACAGCTGGCTCTCTCAAAACCAGTATCTCCAGGCAGATTGTTACAGTGAAGACAAAACTCTACTATAAAAAAGGATAAGGTGAAGTGATGCAAACCAACAGAACCCAGGAAACTGAAAGCTGAGGCCAATGCTTTGTTCATTTCCCTCACTGTTATATTTAAAACAAAAACAAACAAACCAACAAAAAAATGAGATGCAAAAAGTTTTGGTTAACTTCTTAATTAAAAAGATACTCTTTGGATTACCTTCACACTACGTAGTGGCATTTCCTGCTTAACTGAAATCAGGAAGTACCCTATTGGAAATCTCACAAGAAAACCAGTTAGTTCTTTAGGGCTTTATAGCCAAATTCCCAGATCAAAGGGGCTGGGATAACTTCAGATAAGTACTTACACTTTATTAAGTTTTGCCAAACCAAATCATGACATGCCTGGTGGAGGGGCTGATTTATGAGGGAATTACAGCATGATTAAGCAATGACTAAAGGAAGCATAACTGTCTACAAATACTGAAGAGGGTAAACACCAAAGGAAAAGATTTTCCCTGGTCCTTGAGTAGGAAAGTGGACACAAAGGATCCCTTTACTTTCCTCTGCAATTCCCATGGAGAGGCAATGGACAGTTGCAGTTCCTGTGCTCAAGAAGCATGCTACAGAGTCCACTGAGGTCAAGTTGGAGTTTTCCATGACTTAATAGGCATTGGATTATATCCAGTAAGCCCAGAGATTGCTCTCCTCATATATCCCTGAAAACAAGTGCTTGGAGATAAGAAGGGGGCCATGGCTCCATCCCCCTCGTTGCAGCAGCTTGTAGAGCTAGATATGCTAATTGCATACTTTTCCTGCATGCTGAGAGCTCAGAGAGGGATTGTGCTCCCTGATATTCCTAGGTATGCACTGAAAGTCAAGCCAGATTGGTTTAGGGAATCAGATGCCCCATACGGTTTAGGGAAATCAGATACCCCATTCGGTAAGGAGTAGGATGAGGAAGCTCCTGGTTAAATGCATCCCTCTCATTTAAATTACCAAATTCCAGTCAGCCCCCCCAAGCACCTTCTCTCCCTCCACTATCCATGAAGCAGCAGTGTCAGCTTCTGAGGCATCTACAAAGGAGAAGGAGTAAATGCCACTGAGTGAAGACTGGTAAATTCAAATGTTCAAAAATAGCCAAGTGTTTATTTGTTATTACTACATGTTCATATGTGAGAAAATGGCCTTTTTAAATACTGCACATTGTGCAGGGAGCGAATTCTTTGGTTGGGAAATGGGCTTTGGGGATGTCTACACTGATGTTTGCAGCTCAGGTAGGCATAATTGAGCTAGCTGTAATCTAGCTAGTATGGTAAACAAATAATTGCGTTAATCATTTGGACTGTTTTCAGTGTAAATTTGGGGGGAGGGAATTATTTCAAAAATTCCTCAACATTTTTTGACAGTTGTTGGGAAACTATTTTTTCTCTCAGCACTAGTTCTGAGAGACATGTTAATATCCCAAATCCAAAAAGTTAAATAGAAAACTAAATAAAACATTGAATATAATTTTAAAGCACGTGTGTGGAAAGTCTTGAATTAATTCATGTGAGATAACATAACAGTATATATTTGCTTGTGTAAGTAGTGCATATTAAATTATCCTTTCAATCAGATACAGCAGTGATGCACAATGACAGCTGCTTGGGAGCCAGTGGTAGGATTTCTGGAATGGGCCAGGGTCCTTATATGGGTCTCATGGAAGCATTATGTCTGATCTGGAAGGACAGAGCTTCTTTTTCTCTCTCCTTAGGGCCATATTCTGCTATTCTCACATGAAAAAGTGTCAAAGAGAGGTCTTAGTGGAAGAGAATTATGGTTTTGATGAGTACAGGAGTGTTCCATGTGTTCCTTCCTTAGTGGCAGTCAGGCTAGGAGGATTGTTGATACTATTTGCTTTCAAAGTATCCCCTGATAGGTGTCAGTGGGAGCAGTGTGTATGCAAAAGAAGAATTTGTACCAATGTAGGAGTATTCAGTGTAAATATCATGAGCTTATGGGAAAGGTCTCTTCATCCATGTTCTTGACCATGACTTTGGAACCTTTCAAAGTAAAGATGCCACCGAAGTATTTAGCCCAGATTTTAGATAAGATCCAGTGTAGAGGACACTTTGAGAGTTTTACTCTCTTCCAGGTGGTCTCCACCAAAGATAAAACTGCTTATTCCTTACTTTGGATTACTGAGGTTTTATGTATTAATTACAGGCCTCAATAATTTGGAATACATTAAAAAACACAGGCCAGATTCTCTCTTGCACCAAGATATGCTTGATCTAAGAAGGAATAAGGCTACTAAGGAGCTGGGGTTATGGCTTCCTGATTCTTAAGTTGCCACAGCTCCAACATCAGTTACATAGGCTGCTCTAACTTATAAAAGCTGGCCATAGGTCCCTGAATGACCATATGCCAGCTGTAAATTGCCATAGAGAAGCACACCTTCATTTCACCCCCTTTTAGCCCCTTCTTGGATCTGATAAATTCTTCCCCTTTCCCCCCCCTCCTCCTGAACATACCTCTCACATTTAGTTTTTCTTGCTTTGGTTTCACTAATATGATGTGAACTATATGAATTAAGAATTATTGTGCATTACTACTTTATTTTAAATCCTTTTTTTCTTGAGCAGGCATACCCTTGCACTAATGATAAAGAATGTGAAGTTGGGAGATACTGCCATAGTCCTCATCAAGCTACTTCTGCCTGCATGATCTGCAGAAGGAAAAAGAAGCGTTGCCATAGAGACGGCATGTGCTGCCCTGGGAACCGCTGTAACAATGGTACTTAAGCACTCTTCTTGTTTTCCTTTTATATATGACAATGACTGGTTTAATAGCATATATTGACAACATATGTAAGCAGAGGACATGTGTAGTAGTAGTTCTGTTTGGGTTACCAAATTCCTTCTTCAGACCAATAGGAAACATCTCAAAAAACTTATAACAACACAGGGCTTGTATAAATATGTCATATTCTTTCTTCCTTGTGATTAGAAGAGATTCCGTGATTTTGCTCTGCTAGTAAGAAACCTAATACATGATTTTCAAAACTGTGTGGGCAACTGTATGCCGTGTTTGGGTGCAGTTATTTTGATTGCATGCTCAAACTGTATTTGTATGTGGCAATAGGAAGTTCGATGCATAACTAGCCATTTAGAGTTTGGTCATGCAGTGACTGGTCAAATTCACGACTCTTGTGTTAATGCAGTGCTGTTGTGTTTCACACTAATACAGCAGGGGAATGTTTACTATTTTTTTAAATCCCCCTTTTCATTGAATTTTCTGTGATGTCATAGTACATTTCTATTCATTTAAGGTATTGTGAACCACCTCTCTGCCATCTTTTAGATTTTTAGGTTTTTTTAGATTTTTAGGGTTTTTTTTTAACAAAACCTATATTTCATGACTAAACTATGGGTGGCTGACAGATTACTTAAAATATGGATTAATTCACTGATTCAATAGCAAACTGGATAATCATTCTTTTTCAGTAAATGTAAAGAAGCAAAATCATCCGTGGTGTTAGTCCACTAAAACAATGCCTTGGAAGTTATAATGTATTCTTGTTATTGTTTATATTGCTGATGCCCCACCTGAGATTGGAGATCCTGTGGTACGAGGATTTGGATTCCCTGCTCCAAAATGCCTGGAATCCAAATAAACAAGACAGACATACGGTGGGAGGGGAAATACACAGGCACAGAGGGGGGAGGGATAGCTCAGTGGTTTGAGCATGGGCCTGCTAAACCCAGGGTTGTGAGTTCAATCCTTGAGGGGGCCACTTAGGGATCTGCAGCAAAATCAGTACTTGGTCCTGCTAGCGAAGGCAGGAGGCTGGACTCAATGACCTTTCAAGGTCCTTTCCAGTTCTAAGAGATGGGACATCTCCATTAATTTAAATTTAGAGAGGTGAAGTGATTTGCTCAAGGTCATTAGCAGAGCTGTGAATAGAACCCAGGCCTTCTGAATTTCAGTTCAGTGCCCTATTGACTGGACAACACTGTCTCTCAGCCTTCTAATAGGCCTTCCCATTTCTAACATCTCATTCCCATAGGTATTTGCATACCAGTAACTGAAAGCATCCTTACTCCACACATCCCCGCTCTGGAAGGACCACGCAACAAGAAAAACGGTCTTTATTCTAGCAAGGACTTGGGATGGCAGAATCTAGGGAGACCACAGTCCAAGCTGTCACACATAAAAGGTAGGATTGCTTTTGCAATATAGTCCAGTTCATTCACCTCGCTGTAGAAAGACAAGATACAGCAACGCAGACCAGGCTGACTTACAGTAATCTGCTATGAAATGTTGGGAGGTCTGGAATTGTCATCATCTGTATATCTCAGGAATTCACAGACCACAAACGATATTATACCAATTTGCTTGTATATGTCAGTCATAGCCTCTGTGCTCCGAATAGCATTTGTTCCTTTACTGTAAGCCATGTGTCAGATGTAGGTGGGAAAGTGTATTATCCATTTGTGCAATCTGTGCAGGCCGCATCTTACTTATCTTGTAATGATCATGCAATATGTAACACATGCCTTTGTGACCATGAGGCTTCATTAGTTGAATTTCTCATTATCAGGCCTTACAGTAGATTGTATTGATATCCTCCTTGCACCTCTCTAACTCCCCCCAGGCCTTGGTGTTTATGTACTTCAAATACCTGCCGATGAGTATCATATCCTCTGTTTCTTAGTCAACATTGAGCCAGACTATTCTGAATCTATACTTTCTGTCTCAGGCACTGAAATATTTTGTTTGCTTTTTAGGGCATGAAGGAGACCCCTGCTTACGATCATCAGACTGCATTGAGGGGTACTGCTGTGCTCGCCATTTCTGGACCAAAATTTGCAAACCTGTGTTGCATCAGGGAGAGGTGTGTACCAAACAGCGCAAAAAAGGCTCTCACGGCTTGGAGATTTTCCAGCGATGTGACTGTGCTAAAGGGCTGTCTTGCAAAGTATGGAAAGATGCCACTTATTCTTCTAAATCAAGACTTCATGTATGTCAGAAAATCTGAATGAGGATTGGAAAAATGTTACTAACAGACTGTGAATTTGTGTATTTGGATTGCAGCATGGTCGGAAATGAGGATTGTAAATAAACACAGAATGGTTAAAGTAATGATTGTGGTAGGAATAGAAATCACCCCAAACTGCATTTGTTTTGAACTGGAGGTGAATGCGATGGCGGCTGGAGTTTTTCCATTATGCAACTTCTTTGTGTAAATAATTTCGACAGTTTGTGGAAAATGCTATTATAAAAAAGCACAATGGAAATTATTGACATTTATCAAGCTGCATGGTCCCCTGACTTTTCAAGCGTTCAGTGTTAGGGGTGGGATAGGTTTCCATCATGGTAATAGACTGTTAAATAAATTGTATACAGCATGTTCCAACACAAAGCAGTGCTTTACAGGAAGACTTTTTCTGTCAACACATTATTGGCTACTAAAATATTAGCGATAAATCGCAGCTGTTAGAGATGGGAATAAAAGTTACTGTGAATGTCCACACACCTTGTTAATCAGGGCTGTCACTTGAAAAAGGGAAGCACTCCTGCAGGGCAAGAGTGCTGGATTTTGCAGGCCCCAGTGGGAATGGCAAAATCTCACCACACAGTGATTTCAAAACACCAGTGGCAGTTCTTCTGATCAGAGGCATTTAAACAGGGTTTTTTTTTTGTTTAAAATATATATATAATTCTATAAATATTTAAACTGAAATGCCTTAATCGGTTCATCTTCAGTTACTATAATTAATAGCTTGTATTTGTCTCGGTATACTGCTAGCATACATGGGCTGAGCAGATAAAGCAAAATATGTGCATGATGCATCCAGAATGATACCCATTCAGTTGCTCGTAGACCTACTAAATATAGTTTTTTGTCAGAACATGCTTGCATTATGGATAGTTCCATAAAGGTGATATTTTGAAAAGTTATGAACATCTGAATATGGAAGGTTATAACAGAAATTGTTTTGCAACCTTAACTATAAGAGATGCTACCTGCATCTGCTACAATTAGGTTGTATGCTAATAAATTAAAAGTTTTATACTATAACAGTAACAATAGGCTGTTAGTGTAAATCTGGTTCTTCCATGATTTGGAGAAGCTAAAATGGATTGGATTCACCTTGCACAGTCAGCAAATTATTAAAAAGTTGACTTTTGCAAGCATCTCATCGCCTCTCCTAAAGAACAGACAGTGACATATGATGCTGTCATCTATGACATGCTGCGAGCCATCATGTGATGTGACACAACAGCTCAGACTGAAAAGAGAACAGGTTCTGGTTGAATGCATGCTAAAAGTTTGGATATTGTTGTGAACAGTGGATTCACATTGACTACAGTGGGTAAAGAAATCTGTTAACATAACTACCCTGTTCGTGAACTGGCTAAAACGAAGGATGTCCACCATCTGACTTCTCTCTTAATGTCTTTACACCTCCTCTTACTTTGCTCACTTATTTTAAAGAATGTTATCTGTGTAAACGTAAGTAAAGAGACTGGAATTTCTTTTTAAAACAACTGATTATATAATTAACTTACTGAAATATCTGTTTCCACATTTTATAAGACAATGGCTCTCCCCTTTGCTTAATCAGTTCCAAACAGCTTGTGTACAGCAGAGTAGTTTACTTTAATTGTGAAGACCAACTTTGGACTTTTCCCCCCCTCTCCCTTTATGGCACCTTTCCCCACCCTTGCATTTCTGCACCAGTGCCTTTTGTACAAATAGTGGTTCATATACATCTTCTGACTCAAACTTTCTTACTGGAAATCAGATCTGAACTATGCTTCCTGTATCTCTGATAAGAATCTAAATTCCAACATATATACCAGATTAAAGAGAATGATTTATAGGATAATATTTTTCATATGCAAGCCAGTTTTTATTGTTATAAAGGGAATGGTATGTAGAGATAGGCTCTCGTATTCCTTAAAAAGTGATGATCCGATTCCAATCTCACTGTCACAAGTGCTACATTACTGCAACTCCAGTGACTTCAATGGAATTACTTCAGTGCAACTGAGAACAGAAATAAAGTCTGGAAAGTGAATCATTTCAGCAGAACAACTGAAATACAAAGGTCAATTCTGAAACCCTTTCTTACACCATAACAGCACATGCATATAAGATCAGTCTCACTGACTTCAGTGTGTCTACTCGATGTAAGTAGGGGGTTGCAGAATTGGCCCCCCCTAGTGATTTGCATCTTACGTCCTGACTTCTACATAACCTCCTCTTCTCCGCACAAAACTTAGTATTTGGAGTAATTTATTTACAGGAAATTTTTAATGAGATGTATTTTCTTATAGAGATATTTCTTACAAAAAGCTTTGTAGCAGAATATATGTGCTGCCTGATGACTTTGTAATTTAGAAAAATAATGTATAATAAGATGAAATATATTAAATGTCCTTTTTCCCAAAAATATTTACCCACATTCCTTGCCTGCTGTTTAAGTGTAGGTCTTTACTGAATAGGGTGGATTGGAAGATGTACTCAGTATTGCCAAAACATCATGAGTCGGGCCCCCAAATATGTAGACTGGCTTAAAAATCATTAGTTATTTTTAAAAATTGGGATTCTTTTGAGTTGTCAGCTGGTTTCTGGATTTATAGGGTGCATTTGTTTCATATTTTCATATTATTTTACAGCACTAAGAGGGCTAGAAACTTTTTTTAAAGCTGAGGTTTTCAGGCAGACTCTTGACTGCTGGAGTTAAAAAAAAAAACACAAGAAAAAAAGCCTACCAAATATTATGAAACTTTCAATAAAATCACAAGAGTTGGCAACACTGTATACTACAGGCTGGATGCTGAAGTCAATAGGAGTTTTGCCATTTACTTTAATACACTTGCCTAAAGAACAAAAAAACATTTATTTTAGCTGCTCATTCAAGAAGCAGAGATTTCTACTTTTCAATTAATGGTATCTGTTCACTGATATGTGGTGTATATGCAACTGAGAGGAGAATTTGCTCCATAAGCTATCAAGAATAACTACTTTTTAAATAAAAATATCCCCATCTGCATGCGAATAATATTCAGAGTCTAGGAAATCGAATAGAACAGCTGTTCAGATACCCAATGATCACCGTGGTAAGAGAACACAGATAGAAAATAGCCAGAGATTGTACTCAAACAATATAGCATATTGATATTAATCACAGCATGATTATTCTTGAAAACCTGTGAGGAAAAAAGTAGAGAAAACTGACATTTACCAAGGAAACTTCTGTTTCAGCAAAAAAACCCATTTTCCATGAAAAATTTTTGTTGGATATTTTTTTTTAACCAGCTCTAGTCAGTAGATGAGGCTGGGAGAAGGGAAAAAAAATTCCTCAAAAGTTTTGCTCTTTCTGTTAATGGCCATTGTCAGAGTTGCTGAGCAGCGGCATATTTCCTCTCATCCTCCTAGTGCCCTCTCACTGCTCTGCCAGTCAGCGGCTTACCTGCTCAGTGCAGCATAGTAGGAGATGAGAGAGGCATAGGAAGTGATTGAAGGAAGGAGGGACAGGACCGAGGTGATCAGGTGCTTGGGGTATGGATTCCGCTGCTGACACTCCCTACACAAAGGCCTAAGGACAGGGGAGAAAGGGAGCTGCTCCTGTTGCAAGGAATGTGCAGAAGAGAATCTGCTGCGTGAGATCCCTGCAGATGACCCGTAAGGGTTTACAATACAAGAAGAATGGAGTGGGATGGAAGTAAAGCCTAGAGCGGAGAACTAGGATTTTCTGGGTGGGAGGCACAAACTAGGAAAAATTCTTTAAAAAAATGTCAAGTCAACTCTGCCCCCGGCCATTTCCCCCGGGTGTTGCTTTCTTGCCTCGTCAAACCTCCGTGTTTCTACAGGTTGTGGATGTGTCAAAACTTTTCAGAAAAACACTCAGTTTGAGCAGAGTTAGCATAGACAACAGCCTGTTGGTGGCCTAGGATTCCCAGTCCACCTCCTTTTGCTGAAAGGCAGCTGCAAAGGAAGGAAGAGAAGAAAGCAGGAGGTGACTGCTGCTGCGCTGCAGAACTCCATCTGTTCCCTTAGCTATTACTCTGAGCACCACTGCTGTGACTGACCCTGATGGATCTGCAACATAGAGTGGATCTCATTGGAAACTTGTTTATGCTGGCAGTTCTGTGTTATTTTTGGAGCTGCTATTGTTATTGCACAAGAGTCAATGACTTATTTACAAATATCTGGTACAAATAAAGTCTTTGTTTTGTACAGTACCAGCTTGCTCTATGACTGTTTCGAAGTAGTTTGGTGCATGATGCATTTCCTAAAGTGGAGGAATGAATCTTCATGTAGAAATTAACATTTTTAAATATACCAAGATCATTTTTAAAGAAAAAGACAATTTAGAAACTTAGATGCTAGCAAAAAATCCCCCACCACATAATTAACATAAAAATACTTTTCAAAATGATAGGCAGATTACAGATGTTAGCCCTGGGCTCCCAGGTACACCTGGAACACACATTCCCCTTTCTTATTGTCAAAGCGGCTCAAGCGGTAATTAACAAACCAAAAATGTTATGAATTTAGGCCCCCTTTGTTTTCTGGTAATCAATTCACAAAGCCTTTCTGAGACTGCATATGTTTTTCATCCATATTTGCTGACTTATTTGGGCTAGTGGTTTTTAGACTGTGGATGGTTTGCAAACTGATTGGTTCACGACAACTAACCAGAAATCACAAATTGTGAATAGCCTGGTACTGGTTCCACTCCCTAACTGAGTGACTGACATTTTCACAGGAGAATAATAAATGTAAACAGTCATGAATAACACACTATATACACAACACAAATACATTCACGAATGCCAATGACTGGTCAAATATTTGGAAATAACAGCCCCATGAGTGGTGGCAAATTCAGATCAAGCCATCTAGTTGCAAATATGTTTAAACCTCTTTTCCTCATTATTTGAGCAGTTCTAGCTATTGTAGTAATATAGTTATATTTAAGATGGAATAAAAAAATTCAATGTATGTGCTTTAAAAATGTGTTCAGTCAGTTTGTTGGGGGGAAGATGAAAAGTGGCTGAATTTTAACCTTTCAAATATGGCATGCAGCTAGCCAATTGTCAGGGAGGAAGAGTTGCTTTGCATGGTCCAATAAACTAGTGGTTTAAGCCATTTACAAGTTATTATTGTTTGAAAGTCAGTGCTGATTACCATTGCTACTGAATATAATGGCCCTGCCTTTAAACTGGGTGAAGATGGGTGTTCATACAAAAAGTGATGTAAAGACAACAAATCCTATAACTTCACTAAAGACAATGAAATGACACTAATTTTTTTTGGTGTAATTCAGTGGACAATTAAATGAGCATATGTGCTCTAACAGAGGTTTTCCTTAGGTAGAAGTCTGTATCTTTGGAGCAGGAAAGTCTGATTTCTGTCCCCCTACTGCCATGAAGTTCTGAGTGACCACAGCATGCATCATACTGACAATCTTGACCTATGGATTTGTCAGGTTGTTTTTAGTTTCAACACACTTCTGGACTTTCTTGTTCTGTCCAGGGTTGAAAATGGGAGCACCAAAATAGCATGAGCAAGGCTGTTCTCATAGTACTGACAGGAAGTAGAATCTTAGTACAACGATTCCCATTGGCAAGCCTGTTTTCATGAGATTTCCAGCTCAAAATTTTCATTCAGAAGGTTCAGATACTTTAGAGAAGTATCCAGAATTCTGGGTATTTATCCAAATCAAACTCCTACCATCAAACCTTTTGAGGTTCGCCTATCACAAAGCCTCTACAGGATATGCATTGTTATACAATTTTGATTATATAGGCAGCATAGTATGCCTCCAAAACCTGAAAGTTAAAACATATATAATGCTGGTAGTAAAAGTTAGAATTGACAGGCAACCATTTGGCAATGTGAACTAGTATTGTTTTCACAGTCAGTGCATAATTTATCCATTCAAGGAAAAAAATACACCCCAGTGTAAACAGGCACAACTCTAGCACAACCTAACCCCAGTTCTTGAATGAAACCTAAACTACACAAACATTCCAACACCATCTGTATATATGCTGTACTTTAGTATACCACTTGTCATCTACAACTAATGCACTTTGCCTTTTGTGTGTTTGTGGGGGTGTGACTATTTCTTGAAGATAAATGTTTGCAAAGAGGCAATACGTCTCATGACACCATAAATCTGTGTTTGTGATATCATAATTTCTGTGCCGGGAATGATTTTGGTACCACCATCAGGGAAATAATTTATTTGAACAAACAAACAGAAGGAGGCTCTTAATGAAGAGATTTTTCGGTACATACAAATATTTAAATACATTAATAATAGATTTTAATAGGCTTAAAATGTTTTTTGAAGGATTATTAAAACTCATGCTTCAAGGCTTCAGCCAATCTAATATAAGGTGTTAAGATTCATAGAAGGCAAATTATCCCACAACTGCATACTGTAGGGTTTCTTGCATGTTCTTCTGAAGCATTTGGTGCTGGCCACAGAGAGAGAGGATACTGGACTAGATGGAACTTGTGTCTGACCCAATATGGCAATTCATATGTTCCTATGTACTCTGTGGCAAGCTGTAAGGATCTAAATTATAGAGCAGGGGTGGCCAAACAATGGCTCCTGAGCCGCATGTGGCTCTTTTACAGTTGAAATGCAGGTCACGGAGCCCTGCATGCCCCCCCATTCTCCACCTACCAGACTGTGTTGAGGGGAGATTGGGGCTTCTGCCATGCGGCGGAGTGATGGGGCTTCAGCCCTGGGGGAGGCACCTGTTGGGACTCGGGGTGCACCTGCTGGGGCTTGGGACTTCAGTAGGAGCAGGGTTGAAACCTAGAGACCCCGCTCTCCTCAGGGCAGAATCCCCGAGCCACAGTACCTTGCCACAGGGCAGAAGTCCGAAGACCCAGCTGGTGCACCCTGCTCTTAAACTTCTGAAGATTATTGTATATGGCTCGGAGGGTCAGTAAATTTGGCCACCTCTGGTCTAGAGCAATATCCCCTGGTTTTTGTTTCACCTCAGTGCAGCAAACTGAAAATGTGATGCTGGCTTTGCATTTATTGAATTAAATATGAAAAGGAATGATACAAGTTGTACCTATCAATTGTTATTTATTTTCATATTACATTCCAGTTATACTACAATGTCCCCCAGTTTTCATTATGTCACAGATTTTTTTTCAACTAGAACATGTAACCACTGTATGGGGTGCCCCACACCCATCCCTTAAGGGGTTAAAGGTGGCTAGGTAGGCCCTTTAACCACTTAAGCTGCACCTGGAGGAGGAGCCAGGGAGCAACTAATTAAAGGATTAAGCTCATCTGGGCAGGACCAGGCAGAGCTTGTAAAAAACAGATAGCTGAGGGCAGACAGGGGCTGTAGGAAGAGATCTGCAATTACTCTGTGGCTAGGGAGAGTAGGTGCAGGAAGCAATCCATGAAAACAAACAACAACAACAACAACAGCAGCAGCAGCAAGGGGAGGATAGTGCAGACCTTAGTTGCTGGTTGTGGGGTCCCTGGGCTGGAACTTGGAGACGAGGGTGGGCCCAAGATCCCCTAACAGCTAGTGGAGAAGTAGCACCATTAAGAGGCAGTGAATTGGAAGCCTGTTTGGAATTGCTGGTACAGAAAGACTTTGGAACACAATCCCCACCATCAGAAGGGGAAAACTGCAGTGACCTAGCTGGAAGCAAGGCTGAGCTATGAAGACTGGGGCTGAGCCTTGTGAGGGAAAGAGACCGAGTGAGCACCTGTAAGAAGGGGCATAAAACTGACCAACCTACTACCCAGCTGTGGCTATAAGGGGAGAGTTTCTGGTGGTGAGTAGGACTCCTTGTTATAGAAATTGCTAGAAGGGGAGCAGGAGGTTTTGCAAGCAGTGTAGGGAACATTCTGGTCTGCTCAGATCTTTGGGAGTTTGTGCCAAATACATTCAATGCTAAAGTGATCAGCAGTGAAATACTCATGTTAGCATTGTTGTCATTTAAATTCACTGTAGAGACAGTGAGTTGAGTGCTGTAGTTCATAGCTCTCTCAGAACTAAAGCTGCTCAAAAATCAGAGACTATTTTGCAGGTATCTTTTAAAAAAATTAGTTTTCTATTTTATTTTTTAAAATATCATTTCATAGGCTTTGACTTTTATTTAAAATTTAACCAGCTCTCTTGGTTGAAAAATACATTTTAAATTAAAAATTCTTTGAGTCCACCTCTGGTTTTTATTTGGTTTTTGGTCAAAATAGAGTTTTGGGACAAAAAATTGATTGAAAATTTTGAAATTCTGGAAGTTTCCTCCAGCTGTATTCAAAACTATTGTTTCAGACTGCATGCAGACTTAGGGAGACAGCATTGGTTTATGCTTTGTTTCATATTTTTAAGGTTACCATCACAAGCACTAGAAACCACTTTTGAAAACAAAAAAATTAGGTTCTGGAGCATAACTCTGCTGCAATGAATGGATTCTAATTCTAGGAAAAACCTGGTGTCTATATATTACACTTAGTGCTACTAGGAGTTGAAGTTTGTACTGCAATGTTACAGTAGTTATTTTTCAAATGTTTCAGGAGATGAATATTGTTTGTGAGGGAGTGGAAGGAAAAGGTAGATGCATTGAAAGGAGTCTGTTCTAAGAAGTGTAAGGGGCATCATGAGCAGGAAAGTGGGGAAAATATTATGCAGGAATAACGGCATTGTGATACAAATAAGTTGTAATAACAAACACAAGGCAGACACTGCTACGTATGGAGTGGTATCATTCTATTAATCTTGTCACAAAGACACAGTGGCCAGATTCTCAAGGTACTTAGGTGCTGCTCTGCTCAGCACTGCAATGTTTTCCCCCTAGGTGGCCTGCCAGTTAGTGCAATCCTCATCCCAGAGCTAGGCAGTCAGGATCCCTAATTCATGGGAATAGTTAGAAGCCTAAGAAAGGGATCCTCAAAGCCAACAAGCTGAGCAGGGAGCCAGCTGAGCCACCAGGAGAGAGGCAGAGAGAAGAGAGGCCTAGGGTACGACTATACTTACCTCCGGGTTCGGTGGTAAGCAATCGATCTTCTGGGATCAATTGATCGCGTCTTGTCTAGACGCGATAAATCAATCCTGGAAGTGCTCACCGTCAACACCGGTACTCCTGCTCCACGAGAGGAGTACGCGGAGTCGACGGGGGAGCCTGCCTGCCACGTGTGGACCCGCGGTAAATACCTTGTAGTTCAAACTAAGATGCTTCGACTTCAGCTACGTTATTCACGTAGCTGAAGTTGCGTATCTTAGTTCGAACTGGGGGGGTTAGTGTGGACCAGCCCTTAGTCACTAAGTGGCTGACCTCGTATGCCAGGCTGACAGGCCTGAAAGAGGCACCTCAGCCACAAACCCTCTTCTGGAATTGGGCACCTAAACCAGGTCAGCCACTTAAGTTGCCTGTGCCCTAAAACTTTCTCCTGCTGCTGTTCAATACCTCTCTCTGTCATTCTACGTTTCCCGTGACCCCAGATATCTCTTGTGCATGTGCTGTGCTACCCCGCACCCCCATCTACTAGTGACTTGCATCCACCCTCCTGCTGCAGAGACTGACAGGTCTCAGGTCTGAGCCATACTCAGAGTACCTACAGGATTGAGCCCCACTGGGGAGATAAGCATTCCCCGCACCTAGTTTGAGAATCCCACTTCACGCCCTCTGGGGCTTTGGTTTGAGTTAGGATGCCAAACAGCTCAAATAGCTGTTGAACTGGAGCTGGCAACTGCCCGCTGGCAGAAACTTTGGTCCCTGCGGGGATTTACCTACCTACATGGTTAAGCAGCAGCGGAGTGACAGTTTTTTGAAAATGTCAGTGGCACCTAAATACTTCTGAGGAGCTGGGCCTGTGTCCTTGTCTCTTAGTAAAACAAAGAGCAGGAGAACCTCATACTTCTGGTTTAAAGGAGGGCCTGATCCACAGCCCACTGGGGTCAATAGAAAGACTTTGTTCAGTGACTTAACTTAGATAACCCATTGGAGCCCTAAATATCTTACAAACCACACAACTGGAAAATGAAGTAGAGAGATGGTGATAATCCTTCAATCAAACAGTAAAGGAGGCAAAACACTGACTGGTAGAACCACTGACTACTTTATTTTGGCTATATGTAGCCTTAATAGTAACATTTTCAGGTGTATCCCACAGTCTCACTTGACAGCAGTTAACTGTCAGTTAACAGAAATCCTACTAGTTGCCATTGCCTATCCTGTGAAACCAGATGCCTTTGGTATAGCTAGGATTACAAAATGCTCCTAAAGCAATATGGTAATTTAAATTACATTTTGCAGACAGGCGAGGTGAATATGCAGTAGACAGAGATCTCAGTCAGCATTTTTTAAAATAAATGATTCATGACAGTCATATGCTAAAGATGTTTTTCAGTTTCAAGTTTTAATCTATTGCGTGGGAAATGCAGCAGTCTAACTCAGACCTGTTGAATGGAGACCATGAGGATGTGAATTAAAAATTGTCTGTCACAAGGGGGGTGGGGACAGATGCATACTTGGCTGGCTGGCCAAGCGTGGAGCAGGAGTTAATTAATCTGCTTAGATTTCCTTGTTAAAGAAGGGAGAAGGAATATAGCTCTTTGTCAACTTAATTTTCAGTCTCTGACCTTTCACCTGAAGCACCCTGGTTTGAATCCAGCATCAACCAAAGGGACTGGAACTTATTCTGATGATGTGACAGTAACATTTTCTACATGTGCTGAGTTTGGCAGTATTGGCTTCAGCCCCAAAGAACTAGAGCACAAATCAACTTTGGTCCAACTGGCAGTATTTGCTCTCTCAAAAAGAGGCCCCATATGGAAATAAACCAAAGAGAACTTTTTTTCCCCCTATTTGACACGTAGGCTCTCCAAGGGCCTGGTAACACACCAGTGAAGTTAATGAGAGCTTTGCCATTGACCTCAATAGGAGTAGGATCAAACCCAAGTAAAGTGGCAAGATACATGGTGGTAAGGTGTGTGGGGAAGCCTGTAGTGTTCTGCACTCCACACGACCTGTGACAGGAGGAGGATGGACACTTTTAGCCTTATCAAAGCTTAAAACAAGCTTTCAGAAACACAACATTTATCACCTGGCAAAGCAGAATGATTTCATTTGCGGCCACCACAACACAGTCCACAAGGAGATGTGATGAATAAGCTGAGATATTCCGTTCAGCAGACCTGTTGACTTTTCATATGTGGGAAGAGTGAACTGTTCTAGTGTTAGAAATTATGCATCTGCATGTTTCCAGACAGCCTGCTGTAATATCATCTAACCCATGATGATACAATTTCAGCACAATGCCCTAGAGGCTTGATGCACAAGATCATGTTTATGTTAAACCAACTCTCACATTTGATACCCTGCATGCCAGGCTGAAGATTTACCGTAGTGACTGACCCACGTGCTCATAGTGGCTATGAAAGAAAGTGTGTCTATTGCCGCTTCTTTCATGAAGTTTTGCAACTTAGGAAATCACTAAATGCTATGAACTATTTGAGTGAGATTTTCAAAACTAACCTCCATTTGGCACACACACATTCAGGGCACATTGCATTATGGCCTTTGCGCCTAGGTTGGGGTCATACATTTCCAGGGGTGCTATTTCTATCAATCGCTTCTCTTCAGCCCATCACTGTAATATCTGAGTGCCTTCCACAGAGAACTGATAGCAGTCGCTAGAAGACTTTATGGACTTTCTAGCACTTTTTCCTTTTTGAAATAAAATCTCTGCTTGGGAATAGGGTTTTAATGTTATTAATTTACTTTTAATTTTTTTCAGATTGATTTGTTTTGCGGCAATTTCTTTTCTTGTTGGTTGGCTGGGGGCTTGGGGCTGAAGGGGAAGTCTGGTGTGAGAGTGTCATCCTTGCAGTATAAAGCCAATTTGCCTATTCTCCTCCTGAAACTTTGTTTCTTGTATTTCTTCAAGTTCTGCACTTTGGGACAAACTCCGCTCCCAGTTATGCTCAGACAATTTCATGGCACTCCAGGCAGTTGTCTCTAGCACTGGTTCTCAACCATGGGCACATGTACCCCTGGGAGTACACAGAGGTCTTCTGGGGTTTCAGCAACTCATCTAGACATTTGCCTAGTTTTACAACAGGCTACATAAAAAGCACTTGCAGTCAGTACAAACTAAAATTTTATACAGACAATCCCGTGTTTATTCTGCTCTATATACTATACACTGAAATGTAAGTACAATATTTATATTCCAGTCTATTTACTTCATAATTATATGGTAAAAAGGAGAAAGTAAGCAATTTTTCAGTAATAGTGTGCTGTGACACTTGTATTTTTATGTCTGTGTAAGCAAGTAGTTTTTAAGTGAGGTGAAACTTGAGGGCACGAAAGACAAATCAGACTCCTGAAAGGGGTACAGTAGTCTGGAAAGGTTGAGAGCCACTGGTCTATGGTATAAGAGCAGACTTTGGATATGTCTACACTGCAGATAGTAGTGTGGCTGGTGGCTTAGGCTAACTACCCAAGTACAATCCTGCCCAACCCCATATCTCATACTGCCTGGATCACCACCCATGCCACCATAACCATACTACTGTTTTTAGTTCACTACTTCAAGCAGAGCTCGTGCATGTATGTCTACCTGAGCTGGATATCACACCTCTCAGCTGCAGTGTAGACATACCCTTTGTCCTGTGTGTACAACCTAGTTTAGAGGGCTTCTGTTTATTCAGTGGATTAACCAAATCTTCCAAACTGGGGGGAGGGATACAATTTCTGTGACCCCTAGTAACAATTCCTGAAAGACTTTTAAATGCCCGTTAAAATCTATAATTTCCCAGGATCAGATCTAGTGCTAGCATTCTTCATTTTTGATCAGCCATGCCAACTTGCTGTCAGTGATGAGAGAACTTTCCCCACAAAATCCTTTTAGTAAATCTAAATTCTTCCACCATGAAGACATAGATATAAATTTGCCCTGTAGTACTTTTACCCATAAAGAACAGTTATCATTTCTCGCATCACATTTTTGTCATGCAGTAGAATGCTATTCACTAATCATGTCCGTGTACTTGGTTTAGGGAGATCAAAGGAGGAATTCCATAATGAGTGCTTGATTAAAGAGTGTAATTTAACCTATTTTGTAATCAGTTTTATTTTGGGGGAGGTCTTGTCTAGTAAAAATAAATGCATTCTAGAATGACTGGTAGTAAAATGGAATAAGATGAGGTCTCTGAAATTGTTTGCTAGTTTCCAGGCATTGCATGTGCCTTTCATCTCCTTCAATACACTGGAGATGCTTACAGAAGAAACAGATCTACAGTATCTTCTGAGTACATGATGTGGTTCAAAATATCCTCCAACAAATAGCACAGCACAAACAGTTTCAACAAATTCAAATGAAATCGAGCTTGCATATAACATAGCAAGGGTTAGGTCCCCAATAACTTAAATTAACTAGCTTTCCTTATGTATTTGAATAAGCTGTTGACCTTGTTTGAATTTGGAATTCTAGGAAGAGAAACTTCTCCAGAGCAACCTGATTTCAAATATTACTGCTCCTCTGCTGCAAAATGAGCTGCTTAACAGACACGATTTAATTTAGGGCCAGATTTTCAGAAGTGCTCAGCTCCTGCTCCAAAAATGCCATGCTCTGTGAATGACAATGTGAATCTGGCCATTTGATTTAGGTCTTTAAATGAGATCTGTCTAGAGCTGAGCTTTTCTGAAAGTCTGGCCTTTAAGCTTTTGTTCTTTCCCTTTAATAAGGCGATCCAGCCATTTTATTAAACAAGATACCCCTATAATTGATTGTGGTTGTCCATGACAGAGACTTTTTGTAACTGTTTTGAATTTGT
Organism: Chrysemys picta bellii; assembly: GCF_011386835.1. Lineage (NCBI taxonomy): Eukaryota > Metazoa > Chordata > Testudines > Emydidae > Chrysemys > Chrysemys picta. Next base: position 32,731,217 of record NC_088795.1, on the reverse strand, counting down.
CTAAATGCTGATATACTAATGTAGTGGGTAAACAAAGCCATCCACCTAACTTAAAAAATGCTCATTTCTCTTATGATGAAAGCATGAGTTGCCAATGCATACGAGCAGAGTAACAAAATGTAATATGTAACATGGATAAGAAAATCAAAATAGAATGTCACACGGTATCGCACTGGGTTTCAAAAGCAATCTACTAGCAGTCGATACATGAAAAAAGGAATAAAAGCAACAAATGAATGGCTTCATCTAAAGGCTATTAAAGTCAATGGGAGTCCAAAAGGCTTTGGATCAAACAACAATTGTTAATTATCAAACAGTAATTGAAAAGAAAGATAATATTTATTAGAGGTCCATATGATAAAGCACCAACTTGTAGCTTGACTACCCCCTGGTAATGAGGTCATCTCATACTTCTGCCCATAAATCCTTTATACTACATCACAACTTCATTAAAGTACAAATTTGCATGTAATGTATGCCACGTATTCAAGCTGGCAGAGCAGCTGTAAGAGCAGCTTATTTAGGGACTGCTGCACTAGGAAGGGAGAAGTCAAATGAGATCCTGCTGTGGCCAGCGCTCTCCCTGCAGCATCCTCCAGACCCAGAAATGTGCAAAACGCTCCTCTGTCCCCTGCCATGTGGCTTTAAGAAAAGAAACTGCAAGGATGCACGAGCCAGAAGCCAAAGCCAGCAGAGAAGCATACAAAGCAGGGACTGATGGATTTTCCACAATTTTGACTGGATTGTCTCTGCCCTGTGCTGACTGTGGTTTGCACCAATCCCATGCTGCCCCTGTCTCAATTTCTTCACCTCAGTCTCACTCCACATTTGCCTGCCACTAATACCTTCCTCTTCACCCCTGCTCTGACCCCTCACTTCTTTCCTTTTCCTTGCCTTGTCTTTCTGTGTAGCTAATCTCCTGACAAATCCACTCTCCCACCCTCAAAAATGGCAGAACTAATGTGCCAGTTGTCACCATCCCATTGATAGCGCTGCTTGTGTGTTCTTATCCTTTCCCCCTACTCCCTGCCTGTCTTGTCTATTTAGAATGTAAGCTCTTTGGGTAGGGACTTATTACTAGTGTTTGTACAGGACTAGCACAATGGGACCATAATATTGGTTGGTCCATTGGCACTACAGCAAATAACATGCCTTACAATTATCTGTCAGAGGAAAAACTGCAAGAAGAAACTCATGGGGGGCTTCCTTTTCATGGGCCGCCTCCCACTGGACTTTCTGTGGGACGGATGATCTCTTCATGGTGAGATCTATTAAAACAGTCTCACAAGGTCAGTGGTGCAAATCTCATATCTTCAGCAACTTAAAATAAGACTGGACAAAGCTGTACAAATAGCACAGAGTACAGTCCTTCATTGATAGGGAACTAGATGACCTTATAAGGTCATTTCCATATCTAATGTCTAAAATCCTTTGATTTGTATCTCCTAGAAATTCAGGGAGTGCAGTAGCAATATTCAATCTCTTACAGACATAGCATGTGGAAGACAGAGTCCAGACTTGGATAGAATCTCCTACTTTTTGCTGTTTAATGTTGTTTAAACTGAATTGTTCCATAAATGGTTAGACACTCTTGATAATGTGACTATAGTGATGGATCTTGGACTTGTAACGTGTCACAGATATCCTCATTTAAATGCAGTGACTCATTCCTTAAAATGTGATGTAAAGTAAAAAATCACCCAAATTCTGCAAATCTTTGGTGAAAACATCTGCAGAATTTGCCAAACCTTTCTGCATGCTTCTGATTGACCTGAAATTAGTTAGTATAATTCTCCACTATGCATTTTTTTAAAAAAAACGTACTATGTAGTCTGAAGTGTCTCTGCCATATTCTGGAAACATTCCCCATAATTAATTTTAAAATCAAAATTTCCCCACAGCATTTACCAAGTTTTGCAATATTTTCCCAGTGATCTTACCCATTAACTTCTTATCGCTCACTTACAGCTTTTCAGGACTCTCACTTGCACCGACCATCATTCTTCCATAAGTTCCTGTGCAGCAAAGACCAAGGCTTCTGGTTGTATCAGGAAATCTCTGTGCTTATCCTTTCTGCTATTGGAACACTGCACCATTGCTAAGCTACTAATAAAACCTTGTAGTAGAATCCTCTTTTGTAAGTCCATTCAATTTAACATTCTCAGTCTTCGGGTTTCTTGATTTATCCTTCCTTGGACTGTTTCTTTGTCCTTCATAAGGACACAGCCCTTTTGATGTTACCTGCAATATCCAGAGACTGTATGGGTTTTAATCTCTTGTCTTGCTTCAGGTTTCGGAGCTTCTCACACTTTTGCCCCCCATGCATTGATCGAGGGTTCCCTAGTGAAAGATCTAGATGCCTGTTTAACTACCGTACTCAGCATTTTGAAACCATTAGTCAGGACTTGGATTGTGGCCATCAGAATATGGATATTTTGGGGCATGCAGTTACTCCCATACTTTCTTCACCCCCTGCATCTGGAAGACCGATAAGATTAAACAAGATGCTGGGGGACTTATCTCCTATTACATTTAGTTATGAGGATAAGTTAATAGCTGATTCCTGGCTATTCAGCTGAGCAAAGCTGAACTGGATTCAGGGATCTGTGACATGTTGTGTTACCACAAAATGGCATTTGAGCAACATGTCCTGAGATTGGCGCGATGGTAGACTGTGCTGTGAAGCTCTCTACTATATTCTGAACTTCCTTGACATAGTAGGCTTGGCCATTGTCATTCTAATAAGTTAGCCCTGGGACAATCTATATTAGCTGCAAGTCAAATGCATGATCCAGGCAAACTTCCATTACTAAAACCCATTAAATCCCAAGGCTTTCACTGTCATAAATGACAGCTGCATTGTCATAAATATGCATCCTGTGCTGCTGAGTAGCCCAACTGTAAAACTCATCTGTAGGCACTATGCGTTCAACTCGTCGCTATTAATTCACTGGGGTCCTTCCCTTCATTTCAGATTATCTCAAGTTTCTTCTCCCTAAAGTGATGTAACACTTTCTAGGGAGACTAGAAGAAGACTGGAGCTTGTAAAAGGAATAAAGACTTCCAGAGGAAACTTCAAGCCAATCTATGCCTCTTCTGTCAGTAGCAGATTTGATACTGTTGTCGTGGTCTGTTTAACGTTCTCTCAGAAGCAGAACTCTTCTAAAGCTTCTTTCGCATCCTCAGATCATCCATCATACTGGGTTATTTTTCTATGTAGAAATCATAACGTGTTCTTTCTCTGTATAAAAACGTACAGTGATTCCACTTCCTTCAGTAAATTGTGCTTAGTTACATTCAAACAATTAAACCCTTGGGGGGGGGGGGGGATGTAAATATCCAGTGTTGTTGTTGCAGATGCCTACATCCTCGCATATTCAGGCTTTTATCTCAATACAATCACCCATCCTTTAAAAAAAAAAAAAAAAAAAAAAAAAAAAAAAGTACACAGGGCCAGAGCCTAAGCTGGTATAAATCAGTGTAGCTCCATTGACTTCAGTGGATTTAAGCCAGCTGTCAATCTGGCCCATGATATCCTCCTGATATGTGGTGGAATTGAGGGGGATGAGTGTCCCAAAAATGTAGTCAACAAGTAAACCTGAGATTGATCCTGCCTTGACAGTAGTGATAGTGAATACTTATGAGCAGAATGAAAATGAAAACCGGCCTATTCTGTTAATTAGCCATGATAAAATAGCTCACATGTATCTTCTGCTGTATGCTTTCCTTGCCTGACAATGCTTTCCTTGCCTGACAAGAGGTAAGCTACTGAACCCAGTGGCAGTTGTCAGAGGACCGAGATGTGTAGGGTGGAGTCCAGGAGGTGACAAAAAAACAGTGGAAAGCAAGATGGCCAATAAGGGCTGAGCAAAGAGAAAAGGGTGAAGGAAAAGAAGGGTGACAGAAAATGGAAGGAAAGGGGACAAAATCAGAGAACAGCACACAGGAAAGAAAGACAGGAGAGCTAGAGACAGATGTAAGACATCCTGCCTGAAATAGGACCTCTTGTCAGTTTTGGGGAAGAAAGGACTAAAAATTGAATAAGAACTCAACAGCAATAAAAATGGTGGGAAACTGTACAGCTAAAATGAGCCACCAAAGAAAGGCTATTCATTTCCATTAGTGGAAGGGAAACATAGTGACAAAGGAAAGAAAATACTGATGTGTAGATATGTATGATGTGGATACACAGAATCACTCGTAAACAAAATGCTAGTCTCAAACTATCCTTATCCGAAATTTAGTGAGATGCAAACTCAGTGTTATGTATCATGCTTTGCTCATTGAACAACACCACAAACTTTAAATAGTTTTAATTAAACTTAGCATTTTGGGATGTTTAAAATACTCATCCATTTGAGAGAAAAAATGGGAAAACAACATAGGGTGAACTCCTGGAGCTATTGGCGTCAATGGGAATTTAAAATTCCTTTGAAATAAAGGGGCAGACTCTTTATGCACTATATAGTCTCTGGTTATGAGGATTTTAGGGTAGTATTTGACCACCAGGGGGCCCCCATTAATGAAATTTTCAAAAATATTGAGGATTACAACTTTTTTATTTTTTAAGAGCTATAAAGTTAAAAACTAATGCCTCTATCCTGGAGGTTACTCTGGGGTTTTAGATAATTGTGATTACCCCTCCTCCCCTCAATAGGCAGTGGGATAAGGGAGAGGGGACTTCACAGAATTGAAACAAATTGCAATGACAAGGCCAAGTTAGTAGCTTGTAATTCAGAGGAATGAAGTGAAATCATTGGGAGGGCAAAAAAAGACAGTGTTTATACAATTGCTTTGTTGGGATAAACATACATCTCCAAGGTGGCTGCATGATTTCATTTCGAGATGGAGAACAACTCCTTGGGTCATCCCATCTCTGTTTCTCATAATACTTCTACTAGTGTTCTGTCCAGTCTAGGTTTAAATGTGTCACTTGGAGGGAGTTTCTAACCCTTTATTTAGGAGAATATCCCATGAGCTTATAAATCAATGTGAGGTGGTTTTTCCTGGTACTCAGACGTTCTTAATTTTATTCTGTTCTCGCTTACATCCTTTTGTATTCTCCAAGTATTTCTTCTCCTTGGTGATATTAATACCAATCAAATATTTTTAGGTTGTCACCCATAGTCCTCACTGAACCAGTCTACATTTAATTCTTTTAATCTCTCCTCATGTAGTAAGTCACTCCCTACTGCCCCACAAACATTTTGAATGTTCCCCATTAAACTCATTCCAACTTGTCAATCTTTCTAGAAGTGTCCAGAAATGAACAGAAAACAGTAAGGAAAACATGATCGTATAAATATTATTGGATCTGATTCTTCCTCATGCATAATAGGAGTAATTCTCGCTAACCACAATAGGAGTCAATCATGTTTTGGGATGGGAGTTTAATTTAATTAATTTAACTGAAAGCATGTTAAATTTTCACCATGAATCTCTCCTAATGGCTCTTCAAAATTCAGTAATGAAAACTTAGAGCAAAAACCAGGCATTAGAAGTAAAGTAGAGAAATATAAGTAGATGCAGCACTTGCCCCAAAAGCTTACAATCTAAATTAATCATACCATATACTAGGTAAATGTTCAAAAAAGCAAAGGGGTGCAAACACCATTATTTCCATTACTGTAGCATCTAGGAGTCTTAGTCAAGGACTAGGACCCCACTGTGCTAGGTGCTGTACAAAGACAAGAACAAAAGAAGGTCCCTGCCCCAAAAAGCTTACAATCTAAGTATCAGACAAGTAACTGCTGATAGGCAGATGGGAAGAGTAAAGGAAACAATGAGACTATATTGGTCATCCTGATTGGCAGTGGTCTGAGCCCACCGGCAGCCTAACTGTTGCCAAGTTTTTTGTGTGGTAAGCATCATGGCAAAGGAGGGTTTTAAGGAGAAATTTGTAGGAGGATAACATGGAACTGTAGATAAGATCTGTGTTGGGAAGGGTTGCACATACAAGAGAGTTATCCAGGAGGAAAAAGATTTCTCTTGACTCTTAAGAAATGGGAGGGAATTCTAAACATGGAATGGCGTACTAACACCTGGGAGAGAAAAGGTAAAAGAGTAGTTATATGGAGGAAGGTTGTGAGAGACGAGGGAGTGAGCATATTCTTTAAGGGCATGATCCCAAATCCATTGATACAAATGGAAGTATTCATCAACTTCGGTGAGATTTGGATAAAGCCCTAAACACATAACTTGTATACTATGGGTGAAATTCTGGGCTCCTTTGAAGTCAATTGGCATTTTGCTAGAATTTCATGCTATGTCTATATATTATAAGTTCAATAACAAGTTGTACCTAATACAGCTGACTACTGTGATTAAGTGCTTCCAAATACTGGGCCTGATTCTGATCTTGCCACGCTGATTTTACATTAGAATAACTCAACTGATTTAAAAAAAACCAAGCCTATAATTTGAAAAAAAACCACTTCTTCAAACCACTTCTTTAAATAGGTACGAAGGCAACTGTGTATCAGAACGTCAATTATCAAATGTCCCATCAAATACTTCTTTATCATACCACCTACATTTAAAATCTTCTGTTGAAAGATCCTAAATATGTGTTAAAGCCACAATCGGTCAATAAATTGAAGTCAGTCCTCACTGAGATGGTTTGAATGTTGTGCAGTTATGCATTGAACACAAAACAACTCCATTTGGCACAATAATTTCACTGGATTCCTCCCCAAAGGAGCAGATTCACTCTCTCTAATTCCAAAAAAAGGATGTAGTAATGAAATGAACTATCCTAGGCCAGAAAATGCAGATGTGCTCTGTGCTATTGACACCCAGTGCTGAGTCCATAGAGAACTACAGCCAGAAATGTCGTCCACACCCAGAAGTCTCTCTCAAGAATTAGACAAGAACTGTACCCACTCCCCACCAAACACACACTTAAAATTTTTTTTACTGGTCTTGTTATTGCTTTCCCCAGTTTGTACTTTCTCTCTTAGGCAGCCAGTTTACCTGAATAACAAAAGCCTTAAACTGTTGTTAATGTTAAAAAATCAAATTTCACAGAGGCTTCTTTAAAAACATTTTAAGTGTTCTAGTTGGGCTACCATTTATTCTGACACTTCACACATTGCTTGTCCCAGACTAAGACAAACCAATGAGTTGCCGGGACAAGAATCTTAAAGCAATCATTTCAAATACTAAAGGAAATAGCTTCTCCATACACAACTACCATGTCCTACTTTCTCATTGGCCTATGTGAAGGCTAATTTGTGAACCCCTAACTCACAATAATGAGCAGTCATTCTCACAAGCAGTTTATAGAGTCAATAGAACTACTGGGAGTAGCTAGTCAACACGATCAGTAAAATGGGTTCACAATAATGCCATTAATAGTCCTACCTACACTGGATGGGTTAAAGGCATACATGTTTAACTTCTGATTATACTGGACCTATGCTTCAACCTACACACACACTTCAGCAGTAGCTGGCATTCAGTTCCATGGCACTACCTCAGGAGTCCCTTCCTTCCTTCTCCTTTTTTAAAATAATTTCACTCAGCTCATGGGCTTAAGTGATTTGCTGAGTTGCTGCCATAGACTAGGACAGAGATTGTGTATTCCACGGTGTGGAGTTGGAATATTTTGGTTGGTGTCAGATTACAGCACAAATAGTCACAAACAATTCTCTACAATTGCGGGGACAAAAGGGAGAGGAAGGCAAAATGCTGAAGTTGAGGACTTTTTGTTGAACAGCAGAAAATACAATTGTCTGTCTTGACCTGTAGCATGACTACCACTATCAGATGCTGTTTCTATGTTTCCTAGGACAACTAAAACAACATTATTCACTTCCATAGCAACACAAAACTATTATGTCATGATGCAAAATACATTCAGTGCATGTGGGGGGCAAAGGTTGAAACATGACAACTTTAAAGAATAAAATCTTTGTCCAACTCTACTAAGCTATTTCCCCACAGTAATCTGCATGCTGTAAAATCATACTAGCACTGCCTGTGTGAGCACATTGCATTGTCAGTTTTGCTTCCATACAGTAACCAGGACGATTGTTGGCTTTTGATTTGTGAATTTTTTGCATTGCTTGTCCTGTGCAGAATGAGAAACTGTTCTTTTTTCCCTTATATATGTGGCTTGGGAGGGCTTTTGTCCTGTTCAGTGCTTCAGTGTAGGCAAGAAACTATGCTTGAAACTGTAGATCTATTTTGTGTTCCAGTTTAGGATCAAAGGGCTTGGAAGTAGTATGTTTAGAACAGACACTACTAACTGAATTTTATTCCCAAAAGGGGGCGGGGAGAGTGAATTTCTGGAAATGGGCTTTTGTCCTGATTGCACTACCTCTGTTTAGTGAGAGGTCTAATGCAATCTGAAATATCATTAATTCCTTAGAAGATATTTCCAGTACAGGACTGTTGATCAGCTGTTCAGCCCAATTTGGGACTACATTATTTGATTTTCCTTTTACAGTTTTTGCTGACTTTCACTGGTGTGTTTCACCCAAGCTGTAGCTGACAGGACTGCTATGCAATCCTACATACTCTGCAGATTACCAGACCCAGCATTGTCTGTCTTTTCAGAAGTGCTGCTAGCTCCAGACCTTTCTCCATTGCAAAAGAAAGGTGAAATTGGTCAGTATCAAAGGCATGTTCCTCTAATCAGTGTCTTCAGAAAGTGTCTATAGAACATAATATTTCTCTAGTGAAACCTAGCTCCATCTATTTTGCTCCTCACATACCTAGATTTAAATTGTTTGAGAGCCTTCCTCTACATGCTAAGAATACAAAATAACAATGAGTGGTGTAGATCTTCTCTCTTCCAGACCTCACTCCCATAACTTTAATCATTCGTGAATGTTTCAACTATTTTCCTCCTTCATGGGCTTTGTCTGTGGTAAGTACAAATACAAAGATTCTTTTCATTTTGACTCATTAGGTTCACAAGCCAGTTAAAAAAATTAATTTGTCTCAACCAGACAAATTATTCTAGAGCCTGGGTTGTAGATCAAAGGTGTTAACATGGCAACAAATTCTCATGACTCTTCCAAATTTACACCTTGCCGTAATTGTCTAGTACATTTTCACTATTTTCTCTATAGTTTTACGTGGCTAGCACACATATCATGCTCCCCTATAGGTTGGTAGTTACCAAAAAAATCTAGAAGTTTGGTGACCTTTAGGAGATGATGTTCTCTGTATTTCTTGGTGGACATGTAGAGGTCATCAGGTCACCAGCAAAATTATCATAAAATTTATCTTCTGAAGAAGACTTGACTTAAAGCAGTCAGTAACTGAATGGTCTTGGAGAATGAAATCATTCCTAGAGATGTCCCCTACAAGAAGTGTTGTCTTAATTACAAAAATATCAAGCTATATCACAACTGTAAAAAGCACAGTTAGATAACATCAGATGCACTATTACTTTGAGGTTACCGTGGACCCAGACAAGTGGTGGTTAACAATCTGAGCTGAACAGAAGTCCTGGTATAGTTTAATCAAAAGTAGCTGACAGGAAACTGAACACAATTTATATACTGGTCACAAAGCCATGGCCATTATCATGATAGCTAGCTCAATTCTGCAGAGTTATATTCTGATTCAATAACATATTGTAGTGACGTCAAGCCCCAAGTCAGAATAGAGGTACATTGGTGAGGCAGTGTGGGGAAACTTGCCAGGCTGACCTATTTGTGAAATAAAATTATCTCATTTTTGATGGGGAAAGATCAGGGCTACAGAAATAAGTATTTAAGAGTAAAAGCTATTATCTCAAGAACCTGGGGATTTAGCTGGAGGAAAAGTACAGTCACTGGAATGAACACTGACAAGTAAAATGTTTAATCCCCAATGTTTTATTTCCCAAAACATAACATATTACCTTGAATACTCCATAAATAATATTAATGGAGAGATTTTGAACTAGAAATATCTAATGATATATGAGAGGAGGCTAAAACAGGTTTCACTGAGGCTCTTTTTCCATCTTGGTAACACTATTAAATGTTGCTTTTAAAATGTAAAGCCATTTATAATGATCTGTTTGGATCAAATCCTATAGAAGATCTTGGGTTTCAAATTTACAAATGCCATCTAAAGCAGCAGCTTGGGGAACAAATATTTATCACTGAACTATCAAGATTACTGAATAGAGAGATTGTTTTGGATTTGTATCCTGTGATATGACCTGAAGCTCTAAGCCAATGGATAATTGTCTCAAGCCTCAGTTGTGCTTTAACAAAAAGCGCATAAGCATATGTACGTTTTGTGAGAAAGTATGTTCAGTAGAAGTGGCTAACAGAGCTAATAGCCCAAATGTAAGATCAATTTAAGTGGTGATTCAGTCATGTTCTAATACAATACCATTCAATATAAGAGCAACAGTTTATAGAAATACCTAATAATCAAAGTTTTGACACATCTGGGATGTTGATAAGTATTATCAGCCTCATTTTGCAAGTTGAGAAACTGAGGTAAAAAGTTACGTGCCCAAATCCACACAGGAAACTTTTTTTATTATTATTTTGGTCAGAGCTTCCTACTTCCCAATGCTATGCCTTAAACAGAAACCTCAACTCTAGAACAAAAATGATAGATCAGATCCTCAACTGTCATAAACCAGCATAGCTCTGACCTCAGTGGGGATTTGACCTTGTAATCTGAAACAAAAAGAAAGTTTCTACCTATTCTTGGCACAAAAGCCAATTATAAATCCTCCAGCTCTGTTGGTGATTCATATTTAAAGATCAGTTTTAGCATGATCAATATAAACAAGAGTTTTCTTTGAGGGTTATTTCATATGCTGTCATTAATGTCTTAGGAAGTATGTACTTGATTGTGTTTCGTATACTGTTTCTTTCAAACATTAGTTACTCACAAATATATTTTATGAAGCTGTTTATCTAACATACCCTATTCAGTGTACTGAATAATCTTAAATCTCAAATGTTTGCTAATTATACTTACACTCTAGCTTATCCTGTGATTTATTCTTAACCTCTAAAATAAGACATTGTATTCTGTATACTATTTAAAGACATAATTGAAAGAAAAATGTGTAGAATAAATCAGTGTACAGCCTAAGACTCTTTAAATAACACCTACTTAAGCATGTGTTAGAAAAGAATTGACTAGGTTCAGGGCCGGTGCTACCATTAAGGCAAAGTAGGCGGTTGCCTAGGGTGCCAAGATTTGGGGGTGCCAAAAAGCGGTGTCCCCAATTTTTTTTTTTACAGTGTTCCTGGGCTGGGCGGCCGGCGGTGCGCTGACACGTGTGGCTCAGACTCCCTCTCTCAGTGCAGCGGCCACTCCACTTTTCCCGCCTCCCAGGCTTGCAGCACCAATCAGCTGTTTGGCGCCGCAAGCCTCGGAGGGGAGGAGAATTCTAGCTGGGGCAGCGTGCTCAGGGAGGAGGCGGAGCAGAGGTGAGCTGGGGTGGGGAGCTGCTGAACGGCTCCCCGGGCTGGGGGGTAGTGAGGGGGTGGAGGGGGGGAGCTGCCGCAGGGCTGGGGAGGGGGGCGCAAAGTGGAAGTTTTGCCTAGGGCGAGAAACTTCCTTGCACCGGCACTGACTAGGTTGGTCACTTCTTGAAGATACATTTTTTGATCAACTGAAATTTATATACATAAGAAAATCACACATTTTAAATCTAAAATTTAATTGAGTTAATTCTTTTGGTTAAAATGTTGCATCTTGGATCATATAAGGCTTTAATGTCATGAATAAAGCCTTACGTTAATGGGGCCATAGCTTCAGTACTGAAACATCTTTACACAAAAGGGAATTTCATAAGAACCAGTTATGAAAATTAGATTATTGCATATCGAAATAGCTAGATTTTAGCATCGTTTTTGATAAATCTTTGAACCTTGTGGACCAAATTCAGAATTGATGTGTACCCCTTTCACTAACTTGAACTTTCTGGACTTGGTTTTCCTCTTACGGAAGTTTTGCACCAGTGTAACTTGATACATATCACAACACTCTCTTCAATAAGGGATCATGCTTAAAAGCCCAGCAGAACCCTTAAAAGCTTTTCTGAAGTGGCTTCTTGATTTCAACTCCAAAATTGCATAAAACCTGTTTACAAATGAGTGAATGCTTGTGCATAGTAAGGCATTTATGCATACAAATCAGGAAGCTAGGATACAGTACTTCCCATTTATACATAGTGTGTGTGCAGACTAAGAGGATGACTTGAAGCAATCTGAAAATATGGCCCAACATCATAACTATGTTAAATGTAATGTTTAGGTATGTTAGAATAATACTTTCTGCATTTTGTGTATAATACACTTCGCAGGCTTAAGCTCTTTAAACTCCTGAAGTTTTGCCTAGGTGAGGACTGCAGTGTTGGGTCCTTTCTTGTTTAATTTGATAATTGCTCTTATAAAATGGTAACCAAAATGTTAGTTGGTGTGGACTTACAAACTGAAATATTAGACACTATGAATTAGCATCTATAATTTAATTATCAGGATGTCAGGTCTTTATCAAGTTTCTCAGAACCTATGATCCAGGATACAAATTCATGATGGAATGAACTTGTAGAAGCTACATTTGTTAAACTCCTTTGGTACATAAATAAGCGTCTCAATAGTACAATGAAATGGATAAATTTGTGGCAAGAAGACGGATTTCAAAGTATATCCAATCATGGCCCATAGACTTTAATTCACCAGAGCACTTAAGTGTTTGCTTAACTTTAAGCATACAAGTATTCCCTCTGAAGTGAACAGAACTAAACGTGTTTAAAGTTAATCATAGATTCCACGGCCAGAAGGATCATTGTGATCACCTAGTCTGATCTCCTATATAACCAAGCCATAGAATTTCCCTGAATTCAATTCCTGTTTGAAGTAGAGCATATCCTTTAGAAAAACACCCAATTGCAATTTTATTTTTAAATTGCCAGTGAAGGAGAATCCACCACAACCACTAGTAAATTGTTCCAATGGCTAATCCTTCGTGTTAAATTCATACTGGAAAAAGGTTGTACCTTTTTATCTAGCTTCAACTTCCAGCCACTTATACCTTTTTGTCTGCAAGACTGAAGATCCCATTATTAAATATTTGTTCACTCTATGTACTTGCATGGAGATCAAATCACCCCTTAGCTTTCTCTTTGATATGGCAGTGTTCTGCAGTCACCCTTTCTAAAATCATGTGCATAAGAGAATTGACCCAGTATTTGATAGTCTGTGGGCACTGTGCCTATATGGTTTGCTGAATCAGGGTGTGGTGGAGCAGATCCCACACCTCACTCAGGAAGATGTTAAAGATCTCTTCTGGTAACAATCAGTCCCAACCAGCAGGCCTGCCAAACCTGGAGATGGATAGGTCCTTAAAGGAGGATCACTACTCAATGCAGGGCAGTACTCTGAAGGAGCAGAAGTGCAACTCAGAGTTCCCGGGCGCCCAGAAGAAGGGGTTGCTGACTGGTGAAACAGCTTGAGAGCCTTGGCCATTCAGGCCCCCTTAGAAAGGAGAGGTGCTAGTACTTTTTCTCTAGCTTCCTGAAGCTAGCTTCCTTAAAATGCTGCTTTTTTGCAGACATATTGATTCATTGGTTTGGACTGCTTTAACTCCCTCTGTAAGGTGGCAGATGCCTTGAACATCACAGCTGGAGGGTTGTGCCTCAGATTCTGAGACAGGAGCAGCATCTACCTTCTCCTCAAAGGGGTGCTAAAAAGGTATAGCCTACTACACAGGGCAATACAGAATTTCTCTGAATTGCAACAGCCCATGGCACCTGCTGCCATAAGTGCTGTAATTGTCAGCTGTAGTTCAAAAGTGAACCTACAATCAATCACACATCCATTATAAAAGCCAGGGCCGGCTCCAGGCACCAGCCGAGCAAGCTGGTGCTTGGGGCGGCAGCTTGCAGGAGGCGGCATTCCGCCCAATCCTAGGGCGGCACGGCCGCTTTTTTTGAGTGAGTGTATGTGTGTGTGTTGTTACGCTCCGGCCGCCCTGTAGGGGGCGGCGGTGCGGAGGATGGGAGTGCCCTGCAGCAAGCCCGGCAGGGCAGCCTGCGTCCTTCGCTCCCAGCCGACCGGAGCAGCGCAGAGCCCTCCCGGCAGGCAGCGGGGCAGGAGGGGCCACGTGGCAGTGCCCCACTGAAGCCTGGCAGCCCGCCTTCTCTCTCTCTTCCTCCTGCTCCCTCTCCCTCCCCCCTGCACCCTGGCTCTGGCCGCACCGCAGGTTTGTGGGGGGTTTTTTTGCTTTGCCATTCTGGCCGCCCCAGTTTTTTTTTTTTTTGCTTGGGGCGGCCAAAAAGCCAGAGCCAGCCCTGATAAAAGCACAAGATTGGGTGCCAGTTGGTGTCTGCTACACACCACTAAATCACACTAGGGAACAGGCTGACTGCTTCTTTACACACCTATCTACAACGTGTAGGAAAAAATGTCTGATCATGGGGGACTTCAATTTGAGTGACACCTGTTGGAGGTCTCATGCTGCCAATAAAACATCCTTGGAATTTTTAAACATTATAGACTATTCTATACACATTCTAAACACTCTCCTAAGTCAGTGTTGCAGCCAATACAGAGGAATTCTCTATTAGACCTTTTCCTAACAAATAAAGTGGACTTGATCACAGAACTAAAAGTTAATAGTAGCTTAGGTACAAGTGATCATGACTTGATCCCATTTATAATGTGCAAGGAGAACAGTCCTGACCAGTAATACATATACTCGGTACTTTAATAGGACCAATTTCACAAGCTAAAAAGAATTGAGCCAAATCAGCTGGGAGGAAGAATTTAATCAAAAATGTGAGTGATGGGTGGGAATAATTTAAGAACACCTCACTAGATGCCTCAAAGGCAATGATTAAGGAGGAAGGCTGTGCTGGTTTAAAGAAAACCCACACACAACCTGGTTTAGAGCGGAAGTGAAGTATATATTTGTCCTCTTTTGAGCACTGTAGTTAGAAAGCTCCCTGCAAATGGAACAGGAATTCCTAGGGTTCTGATGTTTCTAAATTTCACTTAATTTTCAAGCTGTTCTAGACTATTCTATGTTTTGATTACTTTAAAAAATATTTGTATAATTTGCTTGTTACTGGATTGTTTCACCCTCTCCTCTCATTTTGAGTCTTCTCATCTACTTATCAGTGTTTCTTATGACTATTTACTTGCTTCACCATCTTATTAAGCTTCCACTTTCAATTTTTGATTAAGGAGAACATGGAGGACATGTGGGGCCTGATTCTGATCTAACTTGTACTACTTAAATCAGGAGCAATTCCACAGAAAATAATGGAGTTAGTGATGTAAAGAATTTGGCACCAGTTGTATAGTTGTGGGTAAAAATTTTTGTACAATTCCCTCTGTTTTGCAGTCTTCTGGTTCTCCTGCCTGCTTATCTAAAGCCTGCTCATTACTTGAGGGTTCAGACAACATTTGTGCTTTCAAGAAATCTAGCTTTTCTTGCTTTTTGTTGTGCTTTTTAGTCAGATTTTTCTTTTCTCCATCACCTTGACAGTATATTAGATATACTTGGATTAACAGTATCTTTTACACTTATACATGTAATGTTGTTTTGAGCTGGGAACTTTAGATTTCATGCTCCATTTTGGACAACAAGGCCCTCTCTTCCTCACCATGTGCTCACTCTTGCTAGAGCTTAAAATGTTTTGAACACTTTTACCCTTTTTGAAAGATTTTCTATACATTTAGGGCCTAATCCAAAGCCCATTGAAGTCAATGGGAGTCTTTCCATTGACAGTAATGGGCACCCATAGTGGGTGCCCATGGTAGAACTGGTAGAAACTTTCATACTTGTAAAACAATTTCTAATTGAGACTACTATAACTTAAGATACATTTTTCTGCCTTGCAAAGGACTTGTTTAAACTTGTTTAAATCATTGTAATCTTTGGCTCTCACAACTTTAATAAGACCCAGGTGTATTAAACCAGATTATTTGACACATGTTAAGGTTCATGTCTGATATCAAATTAAGTATCTGGATGATTTATGGAAGAGTTCACCTCCCTTTCCCCCACATGAGGTTTAATACTAATCTTCAACCAGATCTTCCAACACTTTCTGTATTTAGACCTTCCCCACTTGAAACTTTCAATGTTGTTTTTATTATCACAAGAGGCTGATACCCAACCTAGCATCTGTTATTAGTCCCCTGTCTTTTCTCTCTCTGGGAGAAAGTCTGAGCCTAGTGTATATCAATGTGATTACTGGATTCTGATAAATTCCTAGGAAAAAAGCATTGCTTTCCTCTGTCTCATGGAAATATTAGATTACGCTATTACTCTATGCATTAATGTATTTGGCTATAAAGGAAATTGTTGAGTAGTTTCTTAAAAAAACCCAACCCCCAAGAAATTCCAAAAGGCATCAGAACACTCGCCATTAGCTCATACCCACAAGGATTGGCAAGATCGCCTGTATTGGTATTGACAGATATTTGGCTAGATTGATATCGAGGGACACAGGTGTAAATTACACCTCCTTTTGCCAGCCTTGTCCCCCACACCTTGGGATATTTCACCTCAAGAGAAGGTAGTTGGTGTTACATGCCACTTCTACACTCTTGGGGTTTGAAGTGGTAGAAGGAAACTTTAAAACACATCAAGTGTTCATCATAGGCTCCTATCAGTGGAAGCTGCCTGGGTAACATGCTAAATCAGCATATAATCCCCAATCTGCTTTTCTTTCCCTTTTCTCATATTACTGCCACTTTTTGGATTGCACTGAACCCTTGTGATCCTTGGGCATTTGTGGCCTTATTTCTATATATTTCTTTTGCTCTTTTGGGGGCAGGGGTTCTTTCCTTCGCTTTCTAACTTCTGCCGTCTTTTAGTTATGGATTACCACTGATTTTTTTTCCCCTCATTATTATTGTTTTGACTATATTTGCCCAGTTGCTGGCTTTTCACATGTATGTGGTCAACACCCTAAAGAGCAGAGGTTTTGTGGCATCTTTATTTCTAACTAATATATTCAGTATGTCTCTAGAGCAGTTTGATTTTTCGGCTGCCTAAAGTATCTTGCATGATGGAGTATCATCTGGGGGTAAACTGCATAATCCTTGTGGCTTTCATCTGGCATCCCTAAAGAGCTGCAGATCAAAGTCGAGGATCTACCTTTTGATAAAGACTCTTCTTGGCAAAAAACGATGTAGTCCTTCACAGAATGAAAGATTTCAGGGCCACTTTGCGCACACTGTGAATATACACTCCCCCTTCCAAGAGAAGTGCCAGCCCTACCAGAGGCCTTGCTTGCAACAATACAACCGCCCACAGTTTAGGCTGTACGAGATTGGGAGGAACCGAAGCAGACCTGCTAGATGCAGACAAAACCAGCCGGAACAAGCCATCTTCCAACCATCAGGAAACAAGCCACAATTTTGAAGGCTTGGTCAATGGTCTGAGTGACCACTCCTTAATACCAATGCCTACCTGTCCATTTGGCCATCACCTCCAATGCTTCCACTATGCTTGGCAACCGATAACACAGGACCGCTGGTTCCTGGAAATAGTACAGTTAGGCTACTCCATCCCTTTTATTTCATGCCCTTCTACCATTCCCCCTTCCCTGTCCCTCTTCAGGGACCCATCTCACAAGCACCTACTACGAACAGCGGTAACTCACCTCCAGTGCAGTTAAGGTGCAGTGGAACCAGTTCCAACAGTGGGAATAAAATCCCTTCCCTCTGTGTTTTAAGAAAAGTGGAGGATGGTGACCCATCCTCTACCTACAAAGACTCAACAAATTCATATGCTCCCAAAAATTCAGGATGGTCATGTTGGGCACAATAATACCTGTGCAGGAACAAAGGGACTGGTTCTCAGCCCTCGACCTACAAGACACATATTTCCATATC
The DNA here is from genome assembly GCF_011386835.1 of Chrysemys picta bellii. Lineage (NCBI taxonomy): Eukaryota > Metazoa > Chordata > Testudines > Emydidae > Chrysemys > Chrysemys picta. The sequence goes on along the minus strand of NC_088795.1, from coordinate 32,713,392 downwards.
TCAATACATCCAGCATACAGATGATTTCTACGATTCACAGAGGGGCACAACCACTTCCAATACGGTGCTTCCATTCGGTCTCTCCACAGCACCGAGAATGTTTTCCAAAACTCTTGCAGTGGTTGTGGCCCACCTATGTAAAAAATGGATTGTATTTTTCCCGTACCTGGATGACTGCCTTAGCAAGGGCCGATCATACGAAGAGACACAAACGGCCACATAGTCTACCATCGCCCCTTTCCAAAGGTTAGGACTGCAAATTTTCAAAAATCCACTCTGATAGCCATACGACAAATAGAGTTCACTAGGGCTTACCTGGACTCGATTCTAGCCAGAGCCTCCCTTCCGCACACCAGATTCCTCCTCATTAAAAACCATAGACACCGTGTCTATCTGCCCAAGGGTCGAAGCCAGAACATGCCTACAACTTCTGGGCCACATGGCGGCCACCACATTCGTGGTGAAATACGCCAGACTACACATGAGGTGCTTCCAAACACAGTCTCCACATGATAACTCCACCCACAAAGGTGCTGAACTCGCTGCAAAGGTGGACAAAAAGGGAGAACGTATGCACAGACATTCCCTTTCACCTAAATCCTCCTGCTCTTATGCTCACGACAGACACCTCCCTGATAGGCTGGGGAGCACACCTGGACCACCACACAATACGAGGCAGATGGTCCACAAAGGAAGCCCATCTGCACATAAACCTCTTAGAATTCAGTGCAGTCAGGTATGCATGTCTTCACTTCCTCCCACTCATAAGAAACAAATCAATTGGAGTCTTGAACATGCATGCTATATTGTCCATCTACATCAATAGACAAGGGGGCGCATGATCACACTCCCTAGGCATAGAAGCCATCAAATTCTGGAATTGGTGCATACAACATCACATAGACATCACGACTTCCTACCTGCCTGGGTGTCAGAACACTACCTCTGACACACTCAGCAGACACTTCTCACAAGAACACAAATAGGAATAAACCCTTCAATCTTACACCAACTATTCTCCCTATGGGGTTCCCCATCGATTAGACTTATTTACCACAGCAAAGAACCGCAAATGTCATCTGCGTGAGACATGTTGGGGGTGCTTCTGGAGTGCTGTCGTGGTAGTATTGCCAGAATAATGATACACTGGGATGTAGGAGCAATAAACAAAATCTGGCTCTGTACCATCTTTTAAAGGGGAGAAGGGTTATCCTGGAAACTTGACATCAGGGCATGGAGGTCACACAAGAAAACAGGTCAGTAATGATCAACCTGCAAAGTACTCTGGGATAGCCACTGGAAGCCTGCAAAAAGTGGTGCCCAGCAATTGCGTGCACACAAACAAAAGACTGAACTGCTTCAATTTTTGAAGCAAACCTAGTCCACTCTGAAAGAGGACTCCAGAGTTTGCAAGAGATGCAGAGGTAATGCAAAGTGATGGATTGCATCCTGTGTATGCAAACATTTTAAAAACCAGATTAAGTCCATTTGATCTTTTTAAATAAATAAATAAATAAATAAAACTCCATGCAGCCAAGCACTTACACTGGACATTCTTCAGGCCAGAGAGCATTTCTTTTTCTTGTTGTGTACAGTGCCTAGTGGCCCATGATTGGGGCTCCTAGCACTACAGTAACACAATAATAATAAACAAACAGAAGTTAAGTGACTTGCCTAAAATTTCAGAGGAAGCCAGTGTCAGAGCTGTGACTAGAATAGATCTGGGTTAATTTTGAGGCTTGCGCCCTACCCACTGGAGTGCACTGCCTCCCCCCTTCAATACACTGAAAGACATGGACTCCCCTTTCTATTGACAATAATATGGGAATATTTAGTCTATACAGCCAGAGAGAATGAGAAAGCAATGGCCATTAACAGGTGTTTGGATGGTACGCAGCTTGACAGTGGCAATAAGTATTCCCCAAAATGATGTAGAGAGCATGTGCCTTCAGAAAGCACCAGACACCACTATGCCAATACAACTGTTGGTATTGGTCCATGTGAAAGTCCTATTAAATATGAGGAAAGTCAGCTTTGTATCCCCTCCTCTGCCTTTCCTGCCTCCTGGGTGCAAACCCCCAAATGATCTGTCCCTTTCTGCATGGAAAAGCCTTAACTGACTCTTACTCAGCTTCAGCTTTTCCCCACTGTTTCTATATTGCACTTATACATTGTCAGATATTACTGTAATGAACATGGCATAAACCTGTTAAGACCAAATAGAATATCCTCTGGCACAATATATTGGAGGAAATAGGGGGGGCGGCGGAATGCAAAACAGATTTGTACTGAATTTAATGTACACAATAGCCACAACAAGGAATATTGAACTCATTCAGTTTCATATTCTATAGATTAAAATCCTCTGGATTTATATCTGACACTTCTGTAGCATTTCCTGATTGTAGTAGAATTCCGCTCTTCTGTGTTACAAAACTCAGCTTGTCAGTGCACAGGGCCCTGGTTGATACTCCTCCTAGCCTTCACGTTTGCTTTAGAACTATGTCTCCTGCCTTACTTTCAGTGTTCTAAATATACACCGGGGGGAGGGCAGATTTTCAAAGGTATTTAGGCAGCTGAAGATGCAGAAAGGCAGGTAGGTAGGTTTTTTTCAAAAGCACCGAAGCAGGTTAGATGCCTAACTCTCGTTGAACCAATGTGAACATCTTTGTAAATCTGGTCCCAGATCACTTGAGTTAGGAGAAAGTGTTTCTTTTCCCTCTTCACCCAACATGCTTGCTAGTTTGAAACAGCTTAGGTCAATGTATACTGGGGCAGTGGTTCTCAATGAGGGGTACACATACCCCTTGAGGTATGCAGAGGTCTTCGAGGGGGTACATCAACTCATCTAGATATTTGCCTAGTTTTACAACAGACTACGTAAAAGCACTAGTGAAGTCGGTACTAACTGAAATTTCATACAGACAATGACTTGTTTATACTGCTCTATATACTATACACTGAAATGCCAGTACAATATTTATATTTCATTTGATGTACTATATATTTATATGGTAAAAATGAGAAGGTGAGCAATTTTTCCATAATAATGTGCTGTGCCACTTTTTTGTGTATTTGTCTGATTTTGTAAGCAAGTAGTCTTTAAGAGAGGTGAAACAGGATATAAAGACAAATCAGACTCCTGAAAGGGGTACAGTGGTCTAGAAAGATTGAGAACCACTGTACTGTGGAATTTTTAGTGCACAGCAGTAGGGTCCACAGAGTCATGCAGCAGGCCAGAGCACTGTAGATTTACACCACAGTTTGCCACACACTCTCCGTATAGACAAGCTCTAGGCGGTCAATACCCCTTCAGTTTAAGAGGAGATAATCCAGTTCAACCAGGCCATCCTCTCAAAGATATTCCACATTTCACGAACTTGTGGCGATGCCTGGGAGGGGCAAGAAGGGTCACATGCTCCTCCCCAGATGCCTTGGGGGGCAGGCACATTCAGCAGGGAACTGCAGCAGTGAAAGGAGCAGAACGTGTGGCCACCGCTCCCAGGAGCCAGCACCCCATGCCGGCAGCTTCTCCGACGGGGTTGTACTGGTACTGCCCCCAGCCCTGTCCTCTGGCAGGGCTGTGTAGACCCCAAGGGAAGGGCTGGGGGCAGTACAGCCGCACCAGAGGAGCTGTTGGCATGGGGCCGCCCTCCTTTTGCCTGAAATCAGTATTTGGCGCAGCGGGAGGACAGAGGGCCCCCAGTTAACGTGGGGAGGGGACGGAGAGAGTGTGGGACCCCAGGCTGGGAGCAAGGCAGGGATGGGTCAAGTGGGGAGGTAACTTTATGTCCCTCCCATGAGTCGCCGATCTTGCCCTCTATATTCATTGTTTAGTATATCCAGTATCATTCTTCTCCGTTCTTGACTGCAATGTTCCCATCCCATGTTAATTTCTATTCCTTTTACTATTGTCATTTGTTCCAATGTAAGCTATTATCAATGGGAAATCCACAGAATTCATTGGGATATCTAGCAATCTTATTGTGATATAAGTAGCCCTAGAACCAAGAAGGCAGCAAACCATCCAGTTTTCTTTGTCTGATGCTGGGCTGTTGCTCATGTGTATCGTTAGGTGTTTGGACATGAAATTACCAGATTTGTTGTTAAAATGGGAATTTTGCATTGAATGATGGGTGTGCATGCAAAACTAGCTCCTGCAAATGATCAACTGGAAATTAAATACTTAGGCCTGGGATTTAATACTTTATTAGCATTCAGTAACATCATAGCCCCTCTAGGGCTTCAGTGGGACTATTAATGGATTAGAATGCTGCAAAGGTCTCAGAATTTGGCTCATAATTTTTTGAAGTTTTTCTTGAGGTGTCAGTAGCATTTTAACTGCTGTGGAAATCTTTAAAAAATGGAATTCTTGAAGTTAAACTTTATCTGCAGCACAGTTTCTATAACTTCAAATTTTAGCTTTATAAAAGAAACTGTCAATTAAAGTTTTAGCAGCATTGTTTGAGTTTTGCCAAACATCACCATTAAAAACAGCTGCCTAGTTTAGAATTATCTATTTCTAGTCATGCCTTTCATTCTGCTGACAGTCATGTTAGAACAATGTTCTGTTACATTGTCATCAGTAAGTCTAATTCTTTACTGGTAAGACTTTAAAAATGAGGATTGCACTGCATATATCTAAACTATTACAGATGATATTTTATCTGTTCACAGACTGCTCTTCACATTTCACTAATCCATATTCTAGTCATGTAAATATTTAAAAAAAAATTGTTACTTTCATATATTGAAATAAAAGAGAGGTTTTCTTAATTACATGTTTCTCTTCAAGAAATCTAGGGCAGAATTTTCATCACAAACAGTTAAACCACCTGCACTTGACATTGTCTAGATCTCATCCCTCTTTCATTTCCTCTGGATTCCTGTAGGCCATCTTTCATTCTCCCCCCAACCCCAGATTGGGTGGGGGGAAGAAAGGAAACTATTATTCTTTGAAATCAGGGTTGACTTTCCTACAATATCAAACATAGCCCAGTGGGCTAAGACATCATATGACTTGAAATAGTTTTTTATGTTGCCCTTCTAGCTAATCTAGGTAGTAATTGTACCGTCCGTGTACAAATACGTATCAGTCCATCATACTTATTCTATGTCCATGGAAGTCCAGAACCTCAGAGGAACTACTGCCAGGGAACCATTTTTATGAGTGGTGGAATGAGAAGCAGAGAGACTATAGAGGGACTCCTTGGCCCATTGAATGTCATTTCAGAAAGGCATTCTCAACAGAAACATGGTGTGTATGGGGAGAGAGGTTGTATGTGGGTCAGGGGAATGACAATAGCATGACTTCTAAGGATATATCTCCACTGCATCTGGGAGCAAGCCGGGCTTACTCCAGCATGCTAAAAATAGCTGTATGCATTGCAGCCAGAGCTTGGGGCAGGAGCGGCCTGGAGAGCCCAAGCTCCAGCCCAACCTGCGACTGGATCTCTGCTTCTTGCTGAGATAGATTCACAAGCTGCCAAGATCTTTAAAAGCAAAAAACCTAGAGCAAAGGAGAAAGTGCAGATGTAGCACTCGGAAGACAAACAGGAATCTTCTGGGGTGTAATAAAAGAGAAACCTATCCAAATGCTTATGATAGATTTGCAAAAGAGTTGATCATTACCATAGAGCAAATTGGGAGCAGAGTTAATGTTGGTCTAAGTGCTTTGAAAATCCCACACTCCAAAATTATTTCCACTCTGATAGAAAATTTGTATCTGATATACTGATATCTCAATTTTGGACACAATTTTCAATTCATGAGGCAATTTTACCCATTATAAACTTCATCCCCATTAAATAAGTATAAATATTACACATCATTGTATATACTATATGTATAAACACCGAAGGATTTTTATACTGAACATGTTAAGAGTACCCTACCACCCAAACCTTCAGTATAAACAAAGTGATCGGAGACAGCATCTTCAGTCTCCCTTATTCTGCATCCATATGGCTTATGATGACCTATTAGCATTATGCCAGTTGTACTTTAGTCCTTTAAACAGCCCCATGGCTTGGAAAATCATCAAATGCCTTCCGTGGAAAAAATATACAAAACATCCGAATGCTCACTGCTGAATATGCTAAATGAGCTAAATAATGGGAAACACATTTACAGTGTATTTTAATGGTAAGCCTATCCAATTTGTGATTTAAGAGGTCAAACTATTGGTTATTTTTGCATTCCTGGTAATTTAAGAAGCAGCAGACTGGGAAATGTGTACTCGCAGGCCTTATAAAACTGCCTTCCTTATTTTGAATAATAGGCATCTATTGTAAAAGCTGTGCTGGTGGAAAAGCCCCTTTCCATCTTTACATACTCTGGCTGGACAGCCCACTGCCCATGAGGCCTACAATGAAAAATGAGCATTTAAAGGGCAGGGGAGGGGTCGATGAGCTACAGAAAATCCCACCACCCAAGTCTCTGGAAAATTTGAATTGGTCCAAAAGTTAGGACCAAAAAAGCTGCTGACACCATATGGTAACATTCTCAGTGAGATTACTGCACTGTGCGCATGTTCTGAGAATGAGTTTCTCTCAGGAGTCTGAGCCAATGCCTGAGCACTGGGCAGACTGAGGCTGGAAGAGATGAGAAAGGAACACAGCGAACTGAAAGAACTTCTGTTATGGGAGTCTCTCCTGATGTAAACTGGTGCAGCTCCAATGACTCTTATACCAAAAGTGATTTTGTGCATGGACCAGTCAAAAGCTGAGGGCCTGATTCTCCTCAGATTTACCCCAGTTTTACAATAGTCTAATATAATTCTACTGACTTCAGTGGGACTACTTCTGATTTACCCAGGTATAACTGAGTGCAGAATCAGACTCCCATGTGTCTATAAATAAACAAACATGGTTTTTTATGTAATACAGTATCTGCCTAATAGCTGCCATTAGTCCGGGAGAACTAAAGAAACTGAGTTTAAAGAAATGCCCCTTCATTTAAGTAACTTGATTCTTCCATAGCAGCCATTTTAGTTTCTCTGATTGTAAAGAAGAAATCATGGTACCCACCTTCATAAAATCAACTCAAATATTAGACAAGCATATTCACTGTGTTCTGAAAGTCCTTTTTTTTTAAATGTTTAAGGTGTAATTAGGAGGCTGAGGAAAAGGCAAAGCCCCCTGTAAAAATACTTTGCTGCCATCTGAGAAGGGATGCTGCTTCCGGAAGGTTAGACTGTAGCCTGTGAGAAATTTTCAGGCTTTGACTTTTTTCTCTATGCATTTTGGGAATCTTCAGTAACAATTTAATTTCATAATGCCATATTGCTATTTTATTAAATCTTCACTGAAGATGCAGTGTTTTCTTCTTCTGACTTATGGCGCCTAAAGTCCCCTCTTACCAATCCATTACCATAGACTGCAATTCTGGAGCAAAGATCTGGTTCTAGTCTGCCATTAAATATGGACTAGATTGTCACAGCTCTTTTACTGAGTTCCATGGGACCAACCGTAAGGTCTTGCTCCCCCTTCATCCCCTGCTTGTGATTAGCCAGGGGGAGGAAAGCAGGGGTACTTGCCAATACTCCCACCTACAAGCAAGTGGACAGGGAGTGGAGGAACCGTGGCTTCATTTCCCCGTCTCGTTTGTCAGACTAGCAGGTAGAGCATACAGCAAAGAGTCAGCTGCTCTACAAAAAGTGAAATGATTTACTCCCCAACCAAAGTAACTGGGGAGGTATTGTGACTGAGTCACAGTCCATTCTCTGGTCTGCTCTTGGAGTAGTGCAAATGCTAATTACCCCTAACTGAACATAGATTGTAAGGTACAGTCTAGCCCTGTGTGACCTTAGTCAAATCAACTATCTGCAAAATGGAAATAATACCAGTATAGTCACACCTCATGGGACTTTTTGAGGATTCATCTCTTCCTGATACCATAGAATTTCAACATCCTTGGAGAGGAGGTGCTGTACAAGTGCAAAGTATTAATTATTGTTTATCCGGCTAAAAGTTTGTCAAGCTACAGGAGGTTTAAATTATTTTGGTGAGAGCTTGTTTTGAGCTTGTCAGGGTCACAATGTGTTATTTCACTGTGTACTTAGTTGCTAAATATACTAGCTGAAATAATCTCAAAAGTATAACTGTGGTGTGTTGAGGACTATGTTGGAATTGAAAGTTATTGCTTAAGAGTGAGGTGCTTTACTAGTCCTGCTTGCAGGCTAGTGGGCTCTGTAGCAAAGTGTGTGATTGGAGTGCATCCGAAAAGAACCAGCTTAAAGCAAAGTGGGGTGAGTCATGGCTCTCTGTTTTAAGGAGCAGCCTGTTTTGTTTCTCTCTGTTTTGGGATTCTTGTGTTCTGAATTCTAAGTAATAGTGTTACTTTGAAACCTTCCAGCTAGATTATTATTTTATATTTTTATCTAATCTCTTTGTGTGCTGTGAAAAACAATAATTACCTGTTTAGAAGGTATGTTAGCTAGCTCCTCACTTCATTCTCACTACTCTTTCATTCATTGGTTCTTTCATTCTTTTCTTCAAATTGTGCATCCATCATAACTAACTATGCAATTAAATATTTCTACATGGGGGTTAAGAAAAACAAGAAACCTAGTTAGGTTGCATGACACTCCAGTTTGAATGCCCTCTAGTGGAATAGTTTCACTGTCAATAGATTAAATCACAAAAACAGACCAGTTTGTTCTACAATCAAAAAAATTATTGCTTCCTGAAAGGATTCTACACAGTCTTGCCAATTGAGTTTATGCTCCCATCCATCCCCAGGAAACCTCTGTTATCCATTGGAGAACCAGGCAGAATCAGGTGTGTGGGTTTGTTTTTGTTTTTTTAAAATGGTGTCTCACAGCAGTCTAACATCTCCCAAAGCTGTTAATTCCTATATGCTCTCTATATACGATAATTAGATATACAAACAGAGGGTAATGATATCTATTTGATAAATTGCAGAGCTATGTGATAGAGTGCAATTTCATGCACTTTTGATTGACTCACACCTCCATTCTGCCCACTTTTTCATATCCATATCCATTCCACACCTCTGAACAGCTTCAATCAGTTGCTATGTTTAATACCCTACCGGAGAACATTTCTCCTCAAAGGTCACAATTTTCTAAATTGACTTTGGGTGTCCAATCTGAGATACAGTAAAAAGGGCCTAGTTTTCAGACAGCGCTGAGAACTCATGCATTGAATATCAGATCTCTCTAAGATGCACAAACTGAATTACCTAAAATTATTTGTCATTTTTCACATTTTTGGCCCAAATGTGAAATTCCCACCTTTAACCCCACTTTAAAAAAAAACTATACTAAAACTATACTGGTTTAAGGCCAATATTCAGTCCTGCACCAGTGACAGAATAGGTCCCAAAATCTTGAAGGCTCAGAAATAGGGACTCTTTGCCACTGCAAAAGGAGATTCCCAAAAGTACATGCAGACACAGCACTTGCTTCTAGCCCTGGTAGGAAGCAAGGTTTCAGATTGTAAAGCTGTGACATGTTTATGTAGATAAAAATTAACTTACATTTTTAAACATGCTAAAATGACTATTAGTTATATTGTATTTCTTTTATTCCTTGAGAAGTCTATAAAGTTGGATTCATGGTAACTAATCTACCTAGAATTACAGATGGGGATATATAAGGACAAAAGTTGCATATAAATATTATAAACTCTTTAAACCATTTCTACAGTACTTTTTCTGTTACCATATCAGGTATTTCTGTTACCATATCAGGTATTAATGACACTTGTTTGAGAGAAACCTTCGATTGGCAAATCCATGAGTTACAATCATATACTATGGTCATTCCACAGTCAAACTGATACAGATATTTATACCACACCATTGTGTGTTTTGACAGATAACTAATACAGATACACTAAGATAGACTGGAAGGAGCATGGTCTACTTTTTTTTTTTAAGCATAAGATTAAAAACAAAATCCCTAAATTTCAGTTATTTAAGTGACACCTACTTGCTGCATGGCCTTGGACAAACCATTTAATCTCCAAATTTCAGCATAGCCATCTGTGAAATGGGCACAGAACTACCTAGTCATCTGCCTCACAGGGGTTGTTGTGAAGATCACATAGTTAAAGATTGCAAAGATGTAAAGTCCTGAGCATTCCTTCAGTGAGAGAAAAATGAAAATCTGAAAAGTGTAACGTTTTTCAAATCAGTGTTTTCTAAAACATACATAAAGAACATAAGAACATAGGATACTGGGCTAGATGGACCTTTGGTCTGACCCAGTACAGCCTTTCTTGTCTACCGACAGTGGCCAATGCCAGGTGCCCCAGAGGGAGTGAACCTAACAGGCAATGATCAAGTGATCTCTCTCCTGCTATCCATCTCCACCCTCAGAGGCTAGGGACACCATTCCTTACCCGTCCTGGCTCATAGCCATTAATGGACTTAACCACCATGAATTTATCCAGTTCTCTTTTAAACTCTGTTATAGTCCTAGCCTTCACAACCTCCTCAGGTAAGGAGTTTCACAAGTTGACTGTGCGCTGCGTGAAGAAGAACTTCCTTTTATTTGTTTTAAACCTGCTGCCTATTAATTTCATTTGATGACTCCTAGTTCTTGTATTATGGGAATAAGTAAATAACTTTTCCTTATCCACTTTCTCCACATCACTCATGATTTTATATACGTCCATCATATCCCCCCTTAGTCTCCTCTTTTCCAAGCTGAAGAGTCTTAGCCTCTTTAATCTCTCCTCATATGGGACCCGTTCCAAACCCTTAATCATTTTAGTTGCCCTTTTCTGAACCTTTTCTAGTGCCAGTATATCTTTTTAAGATGAGGAGACCACATCTGTACTCAGTATTCGAGATGAGGGTGTACCATCGATTTATATAAGGACAATAATATATTCTCAGTCTTATTCTCTATCCCCTTTTTAATGATTCCTAACATCCTGTTTGCTTTTTTGACCGCCTCTGCACACTGCGTGGACATGTCAGAGAACTATCCACGAGGACTCCAAGATCTTTTTCCATACTTGTTGTAGCTAAATTAGCCCCCATTATATTACACATATCATTTTAACAGAAATTGTCTAAAAGAAGAAATAAGATTTTTAGTTTTGTTTTTTGTATTTTGGGAATATTTATTTTTCATTTTGTCTTTAATACAGATTTGGCAAATATATACTCCCTCTAGCATATGACAGGGAAATTATGAATGGCTGGGTCATATAGTATAATTTATAACTCTGTCAATCAGTACCATGGATATTTTACATGTTCGAGTCTATAGCAGCTTTTTATTGACATGAGAAAAAACAAATGCGAAGGTAAAAGGAATAAACAAGACTAAGAATACCAATTGTCCAAATTATTTTCTCATAGAGTGATCTGGAACTAGGTATTTGATTGTTCTTTGGATGCATTCCAGACACACAACCTGCAGGACCATAAACACGTAATGTTTTATGCAGTGTCTACGATGTCCATTGTTTGTTTAAATTAACCGTCTCAATCCTGACAATGTGGTGGCAGAAGTTTGCAAAACTTTGTCATACTGATGCCTCCACCATTTTTTCACTGAACTAAAAATGCACACATGCAAGTAACCATCAACATTTGCACCCACTTGAAAAATGAGTTTAATCCTGTGCATGAATGCTAGTAGATGCATGTGTGTTTTTTCTTAGCTTTTAGTCATTCAAGTCCTATTCAAAGTTATGAACAAGTGGGCCCCAATTCAGCAAATTTCACAATTGGGCATATTATCCCCTCATTCTTACACTGGACTTGATCTTGCACAACTGAAGTCAATGGGAATTATGCCCATGACTGATGGGAGCAAAATCAATCCATTGGCATTCATGAGATCCATATACAGAGATTGTTCTCTGTACAAAACTGTCCATAACTTATGAGTCACATACTGTTCTTGGATATGCATATGCCTCCCATTGACTTCATCAGAGGGCAGAATTTGGCTTTGTTGTTTTTATGTTTAAGACAATAACTTTTTTAAAGAAACTAAAATATTTTGTTAAACTGTAATTTTTTCAATGATCTGAGCTATCAACTTACCCTCTATTAGTCGATACTCAAAACAATTAGATAATTTTAGAAAGGATACATTATATTTTTCATACATAACAAAGTTGAATTCCTGGTAATAGCAAAGCTCAACTCAAAATTAACTACAGAGTCTGACAACAGCGTCCACTTGTCTGTCCAAAAAACTATATTAAAAGAAAGTACAGCACTTGACTTTGCAACTTTAAAAGTTAGGAAATTAAGGTTGTCCATGCAGCACTTTACAACGCACTGTTTATAAATAAATAAAATTGCCTCAAAGAAATACCTGACTCTCACCAATTTCACCTTCTAACTGGAACAATCAACAAGACTGAATTTTTGATTAGTTGTTTCAGTAAAAAGGGGTAATACAAGCTGGTGCTACAACTCCACCTATTATGAATGTAATAGGGAAAGCTGGTAGTGGCCCATATATTTAGGTCAATTAATGTTTTCCATTATCCTGACATCAATCTGCAATCCTTACTCATACAAAAAAGGAAGTCAGTTTGTTGGGGAGAAAGAATGTCAGTCGTGTACTTGAAAATGTAATAAGCTTAAATTTTTCTCCATTGTTTGCAGAAGGCCTTTGAAATTTGGTAGGGAAAAAGCCTGGTGAAATGACTTTTCTTTGTCCCGTGAAATTCCATACAGGTTTGGCTGAGATATAAACTTTTTAAAATTCCCTTTGCTCTTCTGTTGCTAACGTATCAGCAAAATTTTGGCAGCATGTCAAAATAACAACTGAACGTGAAAATTCTAATCTAAGACCAAGCAGCAGACATTGCACAGGGAATCTCAGGAGGATGCAGTCTTTCTGCAATGTATGGGCAGAGATTTGAGTTGACTGACTATTTACAAATTCTGACAGTTGGGGGGGTAGGGGGGACTCATTTTGATTAGTAGCAGCTGTTTATGTGGCATGGCAACTTGTTTTTCAGGTGTCTCTCTTGGGATGACTGTGTTTAAACCCATAGTCATCCCAAGGGACACACCTGAAAAACATGTTCTCATTGTGTTAAATGAATACTTTAAATTAAATCATTTAGTAGCTTAAACATGACACATACCTGGCGTCACTTTCACACACCTGGAGTACAGAGTTAAGTGTTCATGCAAAATTTCTAATAGCATATAAAGGAATCACTGAAGATATCCCGTATTAATATCCTGGGTCAGGCAATATCACCCATTACCATTGAACTTTTTTCTTCAAGCTACAACATCTAGCGAAGGGCTCCAAACTTCTAAACTATGGGACCTGATCCTGAAATCCTTTTTCGTATGAGTCAGAATTGCAGAATGAAGTCAGTTTGTTGGGGAGAAAGAATGTGTCATACACCTGAAAATGTAATAAGTTTAATTTCAAATTCAGTAAACATGAAACATTTCATAGACTTTTCCATATTGTATTTTATAGCTGCACTTCTCATCCCTATTATAAAAACACTCTCGCTCCACAGTTACTATAAGTGTAGACAGTTTAGCAAAACTGCCGGTGTTTGCCAAAAGAGTTACTTCATTTTGGAATTCAGTTCATAGTTTAAAAATTAATATTTACTTTGGCCTGTATTTCGTTTTTGTTTGTATTTTTCCCTGACAATCTAAGTAAAGCTTCTATGGAGTCACCTCAAGACAGCATAAGATGCTGGCTTTAAACGGCAGTGGAAAAAGAGTGTAACATCAGTGATAATTAGGTGTGTCTTGTCAAGAACTTTCAGTTCTTTCTTTATTTATTTTTAGAATCAATTCCAGGGAGCTTCTATAATATGTTTGGATTTATTGCCCCAGCTACAAATTAAAAAGTTAAGTTAAAAAACTGCCCTTTTTTGATTGACCGTTACAAGGGCGACTCCGCTAAGGTGGGTTTTTTTTTTTTTTTTTTTTAATTTCCATGTTGATATATTGGAAATGATTAAGTACTTAATGAGAGTATAAAAACATTATTAATTTGTTTCTAAAATTTTGAAAAATCATCACAAATTATTAGAAATCTGGATATAATTGTGATTCACAAATCAGTATCCTGAATCTAGTAACGTTATTACAGGTTTCATGAGTTCTCCATGTGATTTTTAATTTTTAAAACACTTCAATCATCAATTTGTCAACCTTAAATATGTTATCAGCCTATTAATCCACAAGTGTAATTCATGTAGCATTAAAACTAATGCATTGCTTTTCATGCAAACTATGTTAAAATAGGGTTAAATCATTTTGATATTCTCACACATAAATTCCATTGAATCAATAAAACAGTAGGCAAACCCAAAGACAGGGCTGGAAAGAGGTAGGTGAAACTCTATATTAAGCATGCAATCTATTTGATTAATTGAAATGAGATCTTCTGGTCACATTACTTGTTCTGTAGTCACACAAAGCAAGCATCTGCTTCTGTATCATCAGAAACACAGGAGAAAGTATTTAGGCATTAACCCTTTGATACCTGTGAGGTGGCATTTCCTGCTGAGAGTGTGAATGCATCTCTCATTAACAAGTACAGTAAAAGCTCCTGACCCACTGGCTATGTGAGGGTTAATGTGTTTCTCATGCATATGATTGCTGTCTCAGTTGTGAGATCAGTTATAGTCCCTGGCCAAAGATAACATCTAAAACATAACAGATGCTGGTTACTCCACAGTTGAGGTGGAGTATTTTCTTTCATCCTCACTAGTCAATGATAATGACCCAATCCTCTGTTCACTGGAAATGTCAAGGGTGTGAGCAGGTGATTACAAACTGAAACGAATCGACTGTTTTAATTGTGTTCATGTCTACAGACACCATGATGTTTAGCATTAGTGTCCAAAATACATACATACATACACACACAGAGTAAATCTAAATAAAATGAATGAAATAATCACTTTTATTTCTCAAATGTACAAATAGCAGTGATGTGCAGTATGTACTATACTAATATTTAGAACATCTTAATACTGCTTAGCACTTAACATCTTCAAAGCCATTTAAATCCACTGGTTTAATATCTTTAGGGTCACATGTTCTCAGGCTAAATTAGAGTGCCCAAGTTTTTGTGTATCTAGGGCAAGTAGTTAGATGTTTTGAGGCCTGGTCTACACTTAAAAGTTTTGCCATGGTGGTTCTACAAGCACAAAAGTCCTTTTGCTGGTAGAGCTTATTTTTTTCAGAGATGGTATAAGATATACTAGCAAAAGAACTTGTATAAGCTGCGTCTCCCCTATAGCTATTCTGGCAAAACCTTTCTAGTATAGATAAGGACAGCTATTCACTTTGAATGCTCACATATGTGAAAATCAGAGTTGCGGGTATTGCCTGATCTTTAAATTATGTATTCATTATATTGATTACTTAAGAATCCCTAGTTATCACTTTGAGGTTTGCCAGGTTCTTTCCCCAAGATCAGGCCCAGTATTATTCAAATTATTATATAATTGGGAATCCTGATGTGCACAGTTGCAACTCTCACACTCGAGGATCTTTTATATTTACAAATATAGTTTATTAATACATTTAGCACAGTCAAAAACACCCCAACTCAGTAAGGTAGATCAAGATACTACAGAATATATGTGTGCACATCCATGGACTCACACCATCTCCTGTAGAACAACCTGAAATGTTAGCTATCATCTTCCTCATCACCATCACCTTCCCCATCTTCACCAGTGGCCATCATTCTGGCACCTCCCAAGGACTTCATCTCTCTCTCTACCGCCCCTAGGCTGGGATCCACTTTTATAATATGTTATGCTGACACTGCCATATTTGATGCATATTCAGTAAGGGATTCTTTCCTCTTTCCCTTATTTGTATTTCCTCACTTTACTAATGTTCGAGTTTCTTTTTCCTGTAGGTTAGTATATCAATGATCTCAACTTATTATCATATATGTCCATTCATTATCATGGCCCTTTTGTGGTTAGGCATCACATTTGTTATTTCTGTCCTAACCGGGTCTTTCCAAGGTGTGGTTAAGTTTTTAAAAGGGTATGAACTTAGGAAAGACCGTAGGCCAACCTGCTTTAACACATCCTCTATGTTAAAGGTCACAGCCATACATGGACCTTATGCTTTAGCTCTTCACCATCTATCTAGGTGAAAGGACCAAAACATATGTTTGCTAACTTTGCCTTAGCTACTCACCAGGATGTGGCCTGCAGGTCTTGTGTTACACTAAAATATACTCTAATATAGACCTATAAACCTATTATAATAAAATAATCAAACCCATAAAAAAGATATATAAGCAAGCAGGCTAGCCTTAAATGTATCTCATGTACCTGTTACATACGTCAGTTTGTTGCCAGGACACTTCTGTGGTTGAATTATTTACCTGTGGTCAGAACTTCCTTTAAACTCTATTTTCAGTTCCCCAAATACTTGGGGGTTTTTGTTGAGCCATTTATCTGTTGAAAGAGCATAAGGCTTGAAAACTTGAAACCTATGAAAACTTGCTGAAGCTAATGTTTTACAGGATGCAGCCCTGTAGGTTTCTTGCATCACCGCTGAATAGAAGGCAAAGCAATAAATATAATAAAGGCACACAAGCCCACTGGGCTGCACACGTCATATGCAAAATCTTGGGTAACAAGGAGTTGTGCAGAGCTACATCTCAACAGGACCACTGGACTGCTCCAACCACTAAGATAAAGCATATAGTTCCTCCACAGTGTGCCCACTCTATGGCTCTGCTTCCTCCCTCCTTTTTCCATCCCGTTTTTGGTTTGGATGGGGTAGGTGAGAGGGAGATGGCAGGAGTGAGCATACTACGCTTCCCAGAGCAAGAGATCACTCAGAATCCAGCCCTCAGAGCCTATTGTTGAAAAGCTGTCCCAGAGCATGTAGCAAGGTACTAGTCTGAAAATATGGTTGGTTAACATATGGATCAGATAGTGGTTTAAAGACACTAGTCACATGGGAAGGCAATGAGGAGGGGCTGCACCGCAATATGAAGCTCTGACTCGGGAAGGATTTCTGCAGGGCTCTGAGGCAGGATATGCTGGAGTGGGAGCTCTGCCATTTTTACATGGGGCAGCATCTCTTCCCAAGAAGTGAGACAACTCTGCCTCCCTGCTTCCTTTGGACAGTCTAGCATTGCTTCTGGAACTACTATGCCAGTGCCTGTATTCCCAAGCATAGCTGCTCAGGATGAGGGAGGATCTTTGTTCCAGATGTCCAAGGGTATTTAGGCACTTAAAGATGCAGATAGGCTCCTTAATGGGACTTTCAGAAATGTCTATGCTGTTTAGGCATCTAAGTAAGTATGATTTCAATGGGAACTAGGTGCTGCTTTTGGAAATCTCACTAGGTGTCTCCCTGCAGTGGTGTGTGCCTTTGAAAGACTGGCCCCTTGTGCCCACTCACCCATCTTCTGCACCCATGCAGAACCAGCTGGCCTCTGGCCCTAGGAATGTCAAGATAATTGCTAACAAAGCTCAGGGTACGTTATAGGGATATACTGGGCTTAATTTGTGCCAGGGTTGAGCCTCGGCTTGGCAGTTCATAGCCCCTGCATCTCTGGACTTGCCATGTCAGTTTTTATAAAAGTAAAAAAATTACTTGAGCCCTGGCACACCTTTCATTACAAATTAAGCACTGAATATATACCACATTTTTAAGGCCTGATTCTCCTCTCATTCATACTGGTAAAAACCAGGAGAAATATCATTGAAGTCAATTGAGTTTTATTGGTATAAAACTGATGAAAATGAGAGAAGAATCAATCCTGTCTATGTCCTTTAAAAGATCTTAACTCCTTTCTCTATACGGCAGGCTAGTGTGCATCCCCAAGAATAGACCACATTGCTATAGATAAAAAATAAAAAATTGTCAAGAACCCTAGACCCTGCACAGCAGTTCAGCATGAAATTAATGGGTATATGTTTCTAATTGTGATACACTGGGAAAACACAGTTTTTAGTAGGGCTGTCAAGCGATGAAAAAATATTATGATTAATCACGCAATTAAAAAAATGTATTGTGTGATTAAGATTAATTGCACCGTTAATAATAGAATAGCATTTATTTAAATATTTTTGGATGTTTTCTACATTTTCAAATATTGATTTAAATTACAACATAGAATACAAAGTGAACAGTGCTCACTTTATATTTTTGATTAAAATATTTCCACTGTAAAAAAACAAAATAGTATTTTTCAATTAACCTAATGCAAGTACTGTAGTGCAATCTCTTTGTTGTGAAAGTGCAATTTACAAATGTCGAATTTTTTTTGTTACATAACTGCACTCAAAAACAAAACAATGTAAAATTTTAGAGCCTGCAAATCCACTCAGTCCTATTTCTTATTCAGCCAATCGCTCAGACAAACAAGTTTGTTTACATTTGCAGGAGATAATGCTGCCCGCTTCTTGTTTACAATGTCACCTGAAAGTGAGAACAGGTGTTCTCGTGGCACTGTAGTAGTGGGCATTGCAAGATATTTACATGCCAGATTCACTAAAGTTTCATATGTCCCTCCATGCTTCAACCACCGTTCCAAGGGACATGTGTCCATGCTGATATCAAGCAGAACTGGTCAACAATCCAAAGTAGTGTGGACTGGCGCATGTTCCTTTTCATTATCTGAATCAGATGCCACCAGCAGAAGGTTAATTTTCTTTTTTGGTGGTTGGGTTCTGTAATTTTTGAATTGGAGTGTTGCTCTTTTAAGACTTCTGAAAGCATGCTTGACATCTCTTCCCTCTCAGATTTTGGATGGCACTTCAGATTCTTAAAGTTTGGGTCGAGTGCTGTAGCTAACTTTAGAAATCTCACATTGGTAGCTTCTTTGTGTTTTGTCAAATTTGCAGTGAAATTGTTCTTAAAATGAACATGTGCTGGGTCATCATCTGAGACTGCTATAACATGAAATATATGGCAGAATTCGGGTAAAACAGAGCAGCGGACATACAATTCTCCCCCAAGGAGTTTAGTCACAAATTTAATTAACACATTATTTTTTTAATGAGCATCATCAGCATGGAAGCATGTCCTCTGGAATGGTGGCCAAAGCATGAAGGGGCATACGAATGTTTAGCGTATCTGGCACATAAATACCTTGCAATGCTGGCTACAAAAGTGCCATGCAAATATCTGTTCTCACTTTTCTGGTGACGTAAATAAGAAGAGGGCAGCATTATTTTTTGTGTAAATGTAAACAAACTTGTTTCTCTTAGCGATTGGCTGAACAAGAAGTAGGACTGAGTGGACTTGTAGGTTCTGAAGTTTTACATTGTTTTGTTTTTGAGTGCAGTTATGTAACAAAAAAAATCTACATTTGTAAGTTGCACTTTCATGACAAAGAGATTGCACTACAGTACTTGTATGAGATTAATTGAAAAATACTATTTCTTTTATTTTATAGTGTAAATATTTGTAATAAAAATGTACACTTTTATTTCAATTACAAAACAGAATACAAGATATATGAAAATGTAGAAAAACATCCAACATATTTAATAAATTTCAATTGGTATTCTATTGTTTAAATGTGATTAAAACTGCGATTAATCGCGATCAATTTTTTTCAGTTAATCACGTGAGTTAACGGTGAGTAATCGACAACCCTAGTTTTCAGTAATCACATAGCCCATACTGCTAACCATGCAATATGATCATTCAGTATTCGCTATCTCAGGCCGCAATATACAGTAGAAAAGAGAGCTGCTGAAAGGAGCTGGGAAGTATTTTTGTTGTTTTCTTTTACTATATTTGTCCATATTCCCAGTTCAGAAATATATAAAGAATAAAGTAGCCTCCCACACTTAAATTAAAACGTCTATTGAAAGGCCATATAATTAGGTACAACTTTTTGTGAAGCCCTGGCTGTCTCAGTATTGTGTGCACACAGATCTCAGGTCTTGTACTTCAGCCTTAATTTCTGTTAAAACATGTATCTTGGTCAGCTAACACAAAATAATGAAAGTGTACATACAAATTAAATAATGTTAAAAGACCATTAAGGTTGTACAGTTAAAATCTGAAAACAGCCAAGAAATCCTAAAGTTAAGAAAAGTTAACTACTATGTTATAGAGCTGTATACTTTACTGTTTGTTGTATAATGAACAACAACTTATTAAGCTACATGTTTAGCCAGAGAAAAAGAAACAGAAAATGTTAAGTATTTTACAAACAAAGTAACAAAATTAATATGAGGCCCTTGAGGCAAGGGCCATCCTTTTAAGTGGAAAGCACCTACCACATCATGGGTATGATCATAAGCAAAATAACAACAAGAACAGTGTTTGGAACCTTAACTTTTGCATTCCCTGACTGCCTTCACATTGCATTACCAAAATGTTTTGATTAAAAGCATTGTAATGTAGCTGACGTATTGTAAACATGGACAACTAATTTCTGTAACAAAAAAGGTCAAATATCATTGCATCTAAAATGTAAACAGATGTGCAGCTGCACTTCGGCTCAAATTTGCAGGAAACATTCTCAAGTCACACTCCCTGCAGTAAAGGAACTTACCCTTGCCTACCATATTCACCTCAGTGATGCATGACAAGCGAGCTCAAGGTTTCATGTGGAGGACTTTTAAAATGCTAATGTTTTGTTCAGCACAGGCAATGTCTTTCTCTTTTTTGATATATATATATAATGTAAAAGTATGGCTATCTATGCTTTACAACCAGAGTCCTTTTTCTTCTTCCACTTCTGTTTCAAACATTAACAACTGCAAACAGATTTACTTTCTGTGTAGGATTATAAAGTAGCAGTACAAATCACTTAAGTCAAGATGTACATATAATTCAGTTATACCATATTTCCAGAAGCTCCTTGTTTTCATCCGAAATGAAAGAGCAAAAGTGTACAGCAGTATAGAGAAAGCAGAGCCATCAGTGTTCAGATGACATTTTTGTCTTTTTCATTCAAAGGAGGCCTGCTTTCGTAGACCCAGCCGAGACAATGTATTGTCCTTGTCCTAGTCTCTGACTGAGATAGGGGTTTGGCTAATGCTCAGGTAGGGTGGGGGCAGACACCATGCCAAATGGCAGCAATAATATCACTTGCTTTTATTGAAGGGGTGTTTCTGCCTTTTGCTAATGAAGTTCACAACTTGAGGACTCTTCTGGATTCCCTAGGCGTAGCAATAGCTGGACATGCTTTTATTCAGCTGCATCTGTCAAGAAGCATTTTTCATAGCTATGAACAATGCTGCAGTCATTGTCTATGCCTTCATTACCTTTACAATGGCTTACAGACTCATGCTCTAACCGAGGCTACCCTTGAATATCACAAAAAAATTAGTGTAAAATGTGGCTACCCACTTAGCTTTGCTTTGCAGGTGCATCATTTTTAGGTTTGATTGAAAAATTTCCATTGAAACTGCTTTTCAGCAACAACATTGGGTTTTCAGTTAAATTGCCTTCTTTGCCAAGTGCTTTTTTTTTTTTTTTTTTTTTTTTGGCTAGATCTGCTTTTGTGTGCAGAAAATGTTGATTGGTATTGGGGGGGCGGGGAATTGCGCATCAGAAAACGAAAAAGATGTAGTCCACCTATTAAGCTCAGCCCATGGAGGGGGAACAGGAGCATGAAACACAAAACTACCGCTCGAAGGCACCAATGCAGCATTTCAGAATACGAATATTTCAGTTTTTGGCCAAAATATTTCATTTTTAATTTTTTTTGCCAAAAGTTGAAACTTTCTGTACAATGTAAACTTCATTTTCTGACCAGCTTGAATTATTTTATACCAGTTTTCCATAGACTTCATTATCTGCCAGTATGTTACTGGTTGTAATTCAAGGTTTTGGTTTAAATCTAGAGCCTTAACATTTCACCATTTCTGAAAGAAGGGGCTGCCACTTTTTTCATAGAAATTCAAAATTACTCAGTGGAATTGAATCTGCTAGAAAGGAAGCCTGCTGCATAATTGGTGTTGGTTTTTTTTTTTTTAATATGTTCAAGTTAAATAAAGAGAAAGTTACATGGGAACGGGGAAGTACCAAATGTTATAACCAATAACAAGTAAGAGAGAAGAACTGCCATCTTCTCCAGTGTTTCCCCTTCTCTCTCCAGCCATTATGGTTGGGGAAGGGGAACCTTAAACCAGGAACTGAGTATAAAATCGTGCATTGATGTCTGCCAGTATTTGTAGAGAGCTTCAAACAACTCTGAGAGGTCTGAACTTTTCCATTCATCTCTCTGCAGACTGAGAGGCCTGTTCTCTCCATGTGCATTGTCCTGATCATCAGCATCCATTGGGATGTTTTGCTAACAGTACTCAGAGATGAACAGTGTGGGACCAGAAGCTAGGCTTGCTCAGTGAAGGAGATGATTTCCAGTGATCCACCAAAGCCCAAGCCTATCAGACATCCTGAAAGACTTTTGCCTAAAGCTAGCATCTTGAATGATGGGATTTTATTTATAGGCTAAAGAGGGCCATTGAACTGACTTTCTGGTATTTCTTTGCTTTAATTGTCATTTTACATTATACACACTCCCCCAAATTATGATGTGAGTATTTTTAATAAATCAGAACCATATATAATCAAATTTGGTTGGATATAGTACTTCATTATTTATGGTAGACAGATATGACAGCAAGATCTTGCAGGTTACACCACCTTTTTTTTTTCTTTCTTTCTTGTCCCCCATGTGTCTCGTTCCTGTTTAAAGTGTCAGCTCACCAACAGTTTGGTTTCACTGAAAGCGAAAATGCTAGGCATTCTGATTATGGAAAAAGTTGTCCTTAAAAGGACTGAATATATTGAAAAGTACTCCTTGCTTTTTAAAATATTCTTTCTCCGTTTAAAAGCAAACTTCATCCAAAACCATCTCCATTCCTAAATGAAGACCATTATTGGTGGTCTTCAAAATCTATTTTTGATAGAGCTCTAGGGTGGCAAACATAGTAGTGAACAGACTTCCCTGGTGGTGGTGGTGGTTTTAATAACATATGTTAAAGGTATTATTTCACAAAACACACATTTATTATGCAGTTATCTCAGCTTGCAGGCATATGGCTCTCCAGTCTGTATAAAACAGTACATAACTATAACCCATAGAGACTCCAGGTTTATTTAGGTCCCCTGCCTCTAAGCAAAAATAACAAAATAGCAAATGTGAATAGAAGGTTGCTTAAATGTAATGGTCTTTAAAAAATCCTATAAGCAAGCACAGCACTTGTCTAATTTTAAATTCCATGGCTTATTATCTTTACTGAGATGCTAGTAAAAGCTATTTAAATACATTTTTTTCAACACACTAGTTTCAACCATGCTCTCTAAATAAATCATGCAACCATATAAAAATGTTTAAATGGCCAGATGTCATCTGATTTAGTAAGAAACATCTGGTAAGGAACCTGTCCAGAGAAGGACAATTTTTTTCCCCATCTCTCGGTCTCTCACACACCACCTAGCCTCAGAAACACAGGCCTGCCCCCTAAGGATCTCAACCAGTCCCATATTTGATGTTTCTGTGTTCGGATATGGTATTGTCCTAGCACTTACTTCCATATACACATGTATCTACTTTTCCACTCGGCAAACTATCTTTAGGAGTTGACTGTATTTGTTTTATTCTTTATCTAAACCGTGCTTGGTCAAGGAACCAAAACAAATGTCAAGCTTCTGAAACTCAAGAGGTGTGTGTAGAGGGAAACTTTTTTTTGTAAAGGCCAAATAGAGTTGCACTCTTAAAACTTGCACATAACTTTCCGTTTTCCCATTGTTGAAGCTGCTTCACACACACTGCTTAGTGCTGTTCTTGGGAGAAAAAACGTGCATCAGCATCCGTTGTTGGTTTTCTGTACAGATCATTAACATTTTTCTATAAAAATGAAAATAAAGTTACTCAAATTTGATTTACTTGGAAAGTTGTAGGAAAGTCTGACATCGTTTCCTTGAAAAGGGATTCAACAACTTGAAATTATTACACTGTACATTCATTCTGGATTAAGAAATAAGGCCCAGATCCTATGGTGCTATAAATCAGGGTAACTCCATTGAAGCTGATGGACCTATGCTAATTTACATCAGCTAAGGAAGAAACAACACAAATGATTCCCAGGCACCATCAAAAATGCTGTGGGAAGCCTGTGGAGGAGGGAGGGGGAACTATTGACATTTTGTGAAATAAAACTCTGTGGAAATGCAGTATCATTAGCAGGATAGTGTAAAGATGTCTACACTGATGGAGATATTCTGTTGTCCTGTTATGCTATATTTTGATATGATGATAGAATATAACCACTACTTTGATGCATAATTTGCATAGAGTCCATTTATTTGTATGAAATCTACTGAGTGAGCCAAAGTGGGACAACCACATCTTTTTGAAAGTAAGTCCCTAAGTGTTCAATGGAGTTCTGGCATTTCTCTTCTTTGGTGTGTAACATGGGTGAAATTGTGTTCAAAACTAAATGAACAAACACACTCCCTAGCCAAGAATATCCATTAAGGTATTTAGTTAGTGTAAGAGTGTACTGTTGAACAAGCGCAACCAACTATAATGGCTAATGCTTTCCTGAAATTATTTCCTCCAATTTTTCCACCTTGATTTCTCTTTCCTATTGGGTTTTTCCCAAATGCAGCCCAACCCATTGAGCAGCAGTAAACTGCACATACTTAAGAGACATAATTCTGTCCCTTGGCAGACACTTTGTATCATCTTGCCGCTTATATCTAATCAATTATATATTGGTACTTGCTTTATACCTTGACTGGATAAGCACACAAATACTCATGCATGATGCTTTGAAATGTCATTTTCACACTCATCCCTGTCAGAAACCTCTATTGTATGTGTGTTTACAGACAGCCAACGTGAAATAGGTGTGAGGAGGGCTGAAGAAAACTCACTAATACACTTCAGTTAATATTTATATACTTTTTCTGCTGTAATTTGCCCAGTTCTAGGTCCTGATCCTGCATCAGAATCTGTGAATTCTCTTGTGCAATTTTGTGGAATATGTCTGCACCCTTGTGGAATCATATTTACTTCAATGCAGCACTGGGGCTTTTAGTAGCACAATGTTCTGGATCTCTCATCCATTTGTATAGCCATCTTTGTTGTACACCTGGAGCCAGAGCCTGCAAACACCTGAGCTAGTGTGTGATTTGAAATCAGTGGGAATACTCAGGGAAGAAAGTTACATAAGGTGTTTGCAGCATCAGGGCCTTAGACCATAAATTCCTTTATTTCTTGCACAGTCCTGAGAATTCTGTTGGTAACAAATAAATAATTACCATGAATACCTTTTGAAAAGCAGAGGAAGGAAATGAGCACCCATTTTTTAACCCCTCTTATTTTGTTTGTTTCCTTTAGGCCAGATTGTACCTGGTGCTGCACAAGTAGGGAAGAGTATAGAACAAGGCTCTCGCTCACCTCCTTCAGACCTTTATGCCACTTTTGGAATGTGTCTAACACAAGCACTCTGCTAGTCTTAGTACTGCCACTGTCTTTGTCCTGGCCAAGGACAGGTGGACTGGTGTGACAGGGAATGTACACCTCACTATGCAAAAGGGTGTTGGAGCTCCAGCTTAGAGGAATGCTGTATGAGTTCTCCTGCTGCAGCATAGCTCCTCTTCCACAGCTTCACTATGCGGCTATCAAGCTGCTTAGAGTAATTCAGGAGCTAGAATGCCAACCTCACAGCAGACTGTCAAGGAACAGGGTGCAAACCCCAAACTGGTTCTCTGTTCTGTAATTAGATTTCACCAACCAAGTAACAGGTGAACTCCTAAAGCATGATGACAGCCTTAACATGGAATCAGAGACAGTCCCCTTGGGCACTCCAGTCTATCTTGCCACCCAGGCAAGCCGGCCTTTGTGATAAATGGCCCCTTGCACCAAAAATCACAATATTCAGATTACTCCCAGTCCCAAAGGACCAGTTACTTAGCCCAGGTCAATTGTACTTCAGCTCTCATACCAGAGAAAATACTTGTAGCCAATCCTATAATACTAAGTAAAAGAGATGAGTCATTTACAAGGTTAATGCGTGTAAACATACACAAATGAGATAGTCTTAGATTCCAAAAGGTAATAGTAGCTGCTATAATATGCAAGCTATGTCTGTCCTTAAGGACTAACCTAAGCTAAGCAGCCTGGGGAATCCCTTGCTTATGCTTAGAAATACAGTATTGCTCTTTCCATATTCCAAGCAGCATAGTGATGATTTTTCGTGACAGGAATTTTTATCCCCTTCCCCCAGAGCACAAGCTCATGGGACAAGAATTTGTTTGTGCACCTCTCCAGTTCATGGGTTTGAGGAGAGCAATCAACAAAGTCTTTTGTCCATTGATGTTCTTCAAAGGCTTGTCTGATGTCTATAGGCCTTCCTCTTGTTGGGGAGGAGATGACACACCTCTTGTGATAAACTAGTATTTCACACTTGGTAATGCTTCTCTTATGACTGTGGGGTTTTACAGTTTTAGGCAACACTTTTATAGTTACAGAGCAAACACTTAAAATATTACCTTTATGATATTGGTATCCCCTGTTATAAGTAAGATTAATGCATGCAGCATCCTATACGGATTTTGTTAAGTCTAAACATGGTCTTATAAGTCTACTTTAACAGTACTAACACACAGTGAGTCCCTAGGGCCTTGGCATGAGCTGGCACCTGGTCAGCCAGCATCAAGGTGGCCAGTAGCATGTATCCACCATTTAGCCATATGTTCAGTGATGTACAGCAGTTCTGGTTTTCTTTTCTCAAAAAAATACCCAAAACCAATAAACAAAAAAACTCACCTGTGTATAAGCCTAGAAAACCTGTGTACGAGCTGTGCCGCTGTACAACTTGCAGCATAAACAAACCCTTAGTCTTGCAGGCTTTTGCAACCCAGATTTTCACTGGAATCTGAATTTCATTGCTCATAAACATTTATGGTACCATGAGACTCACCAAAATAAACTGCCATTGTTCCATGGGTGGAACTTCCACTGGAGTCGATGAGAGTCTTGCATGTTGAACGATAGGACGATATTACCCACTGATATTGTCTTTTCAGTCATTGACATTTTGACATCTTCAAAATTATTAGTGGGCTGGCTCCAGCTTATTGGAATATATAAGATAAGTGGGTTTTAAAATAAAAATTATTCAAGATAATAGTGGCTCCGAGGTGAAAAGATTAAGACTGTGTAATGAAAACTATTATTTATAGACATTTCTACTTCACTGATTAACTGCTTTAGGCAAATTGATTAAAATCTCAAATCAATACCAGAATATATGGGAAGTCTTAGCTTGTGCATATATCTATATAATTAAAACAAAACAATTTAAAATCAGTTCATTTTTTATTTTACTTGCCAAGATCTGAATTCAGTCTTCTCAGCTTCTTCTTCAACAGCTGATATCATCTGTGGGGAAAAAAAAAAAAATTTTTTTAAACCTCCCTACACTGCTTTAGGTGCTAATGATGCTATCAGCTTTTAGATGAAAAGCAGAAAATAATGTGCTTACATCTTGGTAGGTAAAAAGCTATTGTGCTCATTTTTCTGATTTTGGGGTCAGACTCACTAAGTATCCTCTGG
Organism: Chrysemys picta bellii; assembly: GCF_011386835.1. Taxonomy (NCBI): domain Eukaryota; kingdom Metazoa; phylum Chordata; order Testudines; family Emydidae; genus Chrysemys; species Chrysemys picta. The sequence goes on along the minus strand of NC_088795.1, from coordinate 32,685,884 downwards.
CCGCTTTGCAACATTCTGAGACTACAAACTAGCTAGAAACCTGGTTTAACTAGCCAGCTAAGAGCGCATGGTTGTTTTGCATTACCAACTTGGCGCAAAGTAGCTGGAGAATGCTGGTGAATCTGGCCCATCACTGTTTTCTATAACCTCATTATGCTATACTTCCATACGATAAATGTGCCAAGGACAAATAATTTTGCAGTTCTAGGCATTTTTATGTAGCTGTGTAGTGAGGATGATTTATTAAAGGATATCATTCAGAGGTTAGATATGATAGAAGAAGTCAGTGTAAGCATCCTCAGATAACACACAGATTTTACAAACCATTGTGACATTAGGCACATGCTCTATCCATGATGGTTCCAATATGGTGGCTTCTCTTGGGCTAATTGTAGTACCAGCCAGATAACTTCCACAGATTCAGTTTTGTTAAAGCTCCTTTGCCAGATAACACCTATTACAAGCCATACCTAATTTAAAGGCTCAAAATAGTGCACTTACCACCCTTTTCGCCTGTTAGACAGTCTGCACCACTGACAAAACAAACTCTGATAAATGATTTGCTATTTGTACTACTGGAGCCCTTTGAAACCTCGGTCATGGACCAGTACCCCATTGTGGTAGGTGCTGTACAAACACAACAAAAAGATAGTCTCTACCCCAAGGCCCTTACAATCTAAACAAAAGCTGTGGTCTTTATAGCAGAAAAGAATGTAGTTGCACAATTCCAAATTCCGCAAGGCCAAAATAGAACCAAAAGTGGAGAAAGAGTTTTGAGGAGAAGGAAGCTCATAGGCATGTTGGGGAAAGGAGATGGAAGAGGGTGTGGAGGTGGGGAAAAAGCGAGCCTTTTGGCAGCTGAGGATGAGGGGTGAGGAATAAGAGGATGGGAAGCGTAGATATTAGCATCCAAATCCTTGGGGGGTCTTCCAAATATGACCTCCAAACATTGAGCTTTATTAGGGTTACCATACGTCCGGATTTTCCTGGACATATCCGGCTTTTGGGGGCTCAAATCCCCGTCTGGGGGGAAATCCCCAAAAGCCGGGCATGTCCGGGAAAATCGGGAGGGAGGGAGGGAGGGCTCGGCCGGGGCCTCTTTGGCTGGGGTTGGCGGTGCGGGGCCGGGCCGGGGTCGCGGGGCCAGGGGCATGGTGCCGGGCCGGGCGCGCGGTGCCGGGCCGGGGTCCAGGGGCGCAGTGCCGGGCCGGGCTGGGTGCGGGGCCGGGCGGGGAGCCGGGGTCGCGGGGCCGGGAGCCGGTCCGGGGTCGCCAGGCCAGGCCGGGAGCCGGGGTTGCGGGGCCGGGAGCCGGGCCGGGGTCGCGGGACCGGGAGCCGGTGGGTGCGCCGGGCCGCCGGGGGCCGGCAGTGCTGGGCGGGCCGGGGGTGGTCGGCCGGGGCCGGCACCCCAGGGCCCGAGCCGACCCAGGCTGGAGCCGCCGGGGGGCCAGCCTGGGCCTCGCCTCCTCCCCCCACACTCCCCCTTACCTGCTTCAGGCTTCCCGCGAATCAAATGTTCGCGGGAAGCAGGGGAGGGGGCGGAGACTTTGGGGCGGGGGCGGAGTTGGGGCGGGGGCGGGGGTGGGGCCGGGGCCCCGTGGAGTGTCCTCCATTTGGAGGCACAAAATATGGTAACCCTAGCTTTATCCATCACTAGTGGACATGCTGTTGCTGCTACTTTGATTCTCCTACTGCCTCTTTTCTGAGGGTCAAGCCCTGCTGCCTTTATTTAGGGAAGCAGTCCTGTTGACTGCAATGGGACCATATCAATGTATAATTCTGTCCTATTCTATATAAGTTCTTATACCATCCTTATCCTTGTGGCAGGTAATCAGATATACTAGTGCATTAATCAATATGACTCACATCTGTCATGTTTGTTCTTTTGTCCTCACCCCAGGGACAGAATGTTTGCAGTATACTCTTGTTTTAGTAGGGTTTGGGGATTTTTTTTACATGCACATAATGCCATGTTTTTATATGAGGTTGAAGAAGTGTGCTTTACACTTAAAGCCTTTAGTTCTCATGGGAGATTGTTCCACAGCATTAGATTGTTCCAAAGGCACAAGCGCATCAAAACTCCTTTTTTGTAGAATGGTGTGGTTGCTTAGTTACAAAAAAATAATAATGTTCAGCAACATAAAGGATATTACCTTCAACCCCTTCTTTCCCTGAATGACATAGACTTGTAGGGGAAATGGCAAGAACTGGTATTACCTTTTTTTTTTTTTTTTTTTTTTTGTGAGTGACCGGTCATAGCCAAAGGCAGCTGAGTATTATGCATGAAGTCACTAAGGGAAATGACTTCACATGTGAGCAAGCTAGTGCTCCAAGATGAAACTGAAGGTTAGACAGGAATATTGCTGATTGCACACAGAGGACTCACTGCACCACTGCAGCTGATCAGCACTTGCTGTTTACACTGGCATGGTGCAGTACAGAGTGACACAGTGGTGGCTGTATGCTCCTTAGCTTTGCCCACAGCAACTGCAGTCACAATGGTGGTGGGAGTATTTGTGCACAATGGCAAACGATTTTGTGTGTTGGTGCATGGTGTGCTACAGGCATGGTAGCATGCTGCAATGGTGCTGGTCACACCTGTCCTCATGTTTATTAGGTAAACTGCACCAACCCCCTTCTTGTCCCTCTCAAGTGCACCTGCTCAGTTGACAGGCCTGGCTTCCTGTACCGCTTGGTGGTACAACCAGACCCAGACTGGATCTCTGGGCTGCAGCCTCCCTGTTCCCAGCAATGTTATTGTGACAGACCCTAGTGAGTTTGGCACCTGTAAGCCTTTTCCTGCAGGAGCCTCAGACAGTGGCTGATTAGTGACTCAAAACAGTTTTTTCATAACAAATCATTATTTATTATTTCACCCAAAGGTACATAGCACACAGAGGGTTAAGACAACAAAGAGTCTTATATGCATATTTCTCTATTACTTATACATTAATCCTTCCTTGCCAGTATTTGTAAATTCCTCTCAGCTCAGCTAACCCTCATCTCTGGATGGGAGGATCAGACTGTCCTGCTTGCAGCACTTTCTGTCCTTATGTGTCTCAGTCTGGGTGTCAGCCTCAATCTTCTTACAACCCTTTCTCCCCCCTCTCCCCTTCTTCTTTAGCCCAGCATCTTTAAGGCTTTAATATTCCCTTTGATCGTGGATTTTTGGTCTGGGAAGAATGTTTCACCAGACTAACTGGAGCCAGGCAGGGGGTATTCCCCCCCAATTAATGGTTTCCCCATTGTTTCCTCTTGGACTCTTCCTATACCGTATCATAGCACTTTATCTTTGCTGTTGTTTCATTTCCTGTCAGCTTCTCTCTTACAGCTTCCTTTGATTTAGCTCTATGCATTCAGGCAAGAGAATATCACATAGGAAACAACATGGGCGTGTGATATTTATAAAAAATAATTACATAACTCCCTCATTCTCCATAACTGCAGTCTGGACAGAGCTAAGCAGCAGAGGTGGTGTAGCGGAGAAATGGTGAGAGTTACACTAATGATATTACTGAAGCCCGAATTCAGGGGACAAATTATTAGATATCTCACTGGAAAGGGATTTAACCTCCTACCAACCCGTTCCACAGAAGCCAAAAGTTATGTCTTTACCTTTGTGGCAATAGATCAACAATCAAAAGCCACAACCCTAGCATAAGTATCTTGATGGGCTGATTGCCTATGGGCTGCTCAGGGGCATGCTTTCAACTTCAGTATTTGAATGAAGGCTGATGTTGTACCACAAGACAGCTGTGATGAATCTACCCAAGAATGAGGGGTTGCTAGCAGTAATAATACCGCTCTAAACTAATGCAGTTCCCTGCTCCTTGCAGGGTGACTGAGTAGCAGCAGACCACACGAAGCGACAAATTTTTAAAGAATGCTTGAGAGTAAACAAAAATGATGCTGGTTCCAGAAAATAAATAGAAAATAATTATTTTTTATTTTATTTCTTTGGTTCGCAATGCTGGAAAAATAAAATAGGCGGTATAGTTTCCTAAACCACAAATGCTTCACCACAGACCATCTTATTTTTTTGTTGGTATCCAAACATAAGAGGCATGGGATATCCCCCTTCATCTCTTTGGGTGGTAAATTGTCATTCAGTCCATGGAGAATAAAAGAAACAGATGCAAAGAAACAAAATTGTGGTCCTTGATTTTACAGGTTGGATGAGGCTCTCCATCCTCATAGTGCTGCTGCTAGCCCCATGAAGCAGCATGTTGTAATGAGGGTGATGGTGTGAGCGTTTAGCTATGGCACTGTGGTTAGCACACATTAACACTTTGAAGGCACACAGGTTGAGTGTATCTGTAGAGACTGATCAGTCAGCTTTGAAGGGATCCTGAGTACAGCAATGTGGCTGGACTCTTCTTGTCAATGTGTTGGCCACCTGTGGGCAGAAGAAATCCTAGACATGTCCAATTCATCTAAAAAACCATAGCTGTGGCTAGAATGAGTTAGACTGCACATAGCCAGAATATGTGGGATAGCAGAACATCACAGGGTAATTCATAATCCATAAAATATGAAAGTTGTCAGAAGGAATAAATGTCCCTTGAAAGGCACTTAATCAAGCCAACCAATGACTAAAACCAGCAATTACTCTGATTTTAGTTGCTTGTGTTTTAAACAGGTCTTCCAAGAGAAATAGTACTACAGCACTATTGTAAGGTAGAGAAGGGTTGGACCACTGCTGTGAAATGGTGTTGGTGAAGTAGTAAACACTTACTCTTGGTTCACTATCATTTTGTGGCCTGAGGTGCTGGTATTGATGATCATTTGCACAACTTCCAGGTATACATAGAAATATTCCGGAATCTCTAAGCAGCATAAATAATATCACAAATATTTATTTATCTAGAAATTTATCCCATGAGTATGTGACACGTTATTCACTTGTCTCCTGCTGAAAACATTTAAATGATCCTATCAAGGAGCTGAAACAATAACATTTGAGGAAGCACAAATTACAAAGAGCAAACAGGTGAACAGTTCACCAACAAACCTGTATTCTCCCAGCCACGTTTATGCTATTTCAAGCTATGAACTTCCTTCTAGGTCTCACCTCTCAGTTGCCTTCTGACTAGAGACTCTCTGTGGCACTACTTCCAGCATCTTGATATTACTCTGGGGGATGCATGTTCCTTTCTTTCCCTGCCCCTACAGCCCCATCTTCTCTCCACCCATGACCCCAGTTAACCTGTCCTAATTTATACCATGTTTATATTTTTATTAAAGTTGGAGATAGTAGTGCTCCGTATAGTTAGGGTTACCTAACACTTTCCATTGTAAGACCCAGTTTTCAGTTACTTATAACTTTAACCATTCAAGCTGAACTTTTCCATGCCAGTATTGCAAAGAGACTTGGGGCCTGATTCTCATCTTATGTACACTCTGTAATTTCAGAGTAACAACAGTTAAGTCAACAGAATGACACGACTATAAGTGTGATCAAAATCAAGCCATCGGATTGTGGTCTTACTAAATATTTTCAGTGGGTTTAAATATTTTAAGCATTTTTAAACTAATGTATTCTTTCTTGTCTCTTTTTAGAACACAGAAAATGTGCAAATAACACCATTACACTACATGTGGACAGTAAACATTTGTTATTTCAGTCAGATAATCTTTTCCCATAGCTAGCAGGAACAATTTCAAATGACAAAGATACAGTTTATTACTTGTAGGGGATCATCTTATCCCTTGAATAATTAACTCAATCCTTTCCTCTTTTCTCTTTTCACTTTGTATAGGCAAATGACTAGTCCATAAATCACTTGGCCAAACAACCTGTTGGACAACTTCCAGGAAGCATTGAGACATCCACCAAAATATCAAAGAGTATAATTATACTTTCATCATGTGTTCCAGCTCATCTGAGAATAGTCAAGAGACATTAAAGAAGACAATCTCATCTGAATCTAATTATTGCTGACATGATGCTCAATATTGCTTATAGAACTCATCATCTTTGATTTGCTTCATTAAACAATGGCCTAATCAGTTCCCACATTTCTCTAAGTATTTCTTGAGAGGGTCATAATTTAACGGTGATGAATTCCATATCTGGGATTTCGTGATGTATTCTGAACCACATTATCATATTAGGTTCTCCTTTAGCAAGCCAAAGTATTGGTATAACTCAAGCAATATCAAGACTTGATAAAGAGAAAGTTTTACTAGTTGTTGAAAAGTGATATTTTGTCTCAGAAAGGAGAGAGCAACCTACTGATACTGCAGGACTCTTCTGTCCTTGTATTATTCTCATTACCAGAGCACCTGAGTATCTCACTGTCTTTGCTGTATTTATCTATTATGTATGCACAGAATGACTAATTGACTTGTCTAAAGTCACACAGGAAATGGTATAGCAGTGAATTAAACCCAGGTCTCCTAAGTCCCAGGTAGGGCCCTAACCACTGAATCATCCTTGCTGCTGATCTCTTCTCAAATTGTAAACTACCAGCTGCTATAACTCTGGGCCATCCATGTTCTGGCTGAAGTTGTGCTGGAAACCACCTTGTTTAATCAATGGAAACCATAGTTGCTAACATGATTTCCCTGAGCATTATGGACAGGTGTTTTTTTCTGAGAACAATGCAGCTCAGACTATGCATACTGTCATACTACCATATTGTCTATAGCACAGTTTGAGAACATAGTCCTTAAAAAAAAAAAGAGAGAGAGAGAGATTTCAGGATTCAGTGTAATATGCGCTATAACTTATGCCCCTTCTTTGCAATCATTACTCTGTGCCAGCTCAGGATTGACCCTGCAGTCTTTAGGAGATTTTTTTTCTTTGCACTCTCCCCCAAAAGTCCGGTTGTGCACATGTCTTTGCCATTATAGTGGTTCCCTTGGCATCTTCTTCCCAGTTTTCTAGGTAGTTTGAAGGAGGTCCCAGCACACACAAGTGGTTCCTGAGCCCCCCAGGTTTTCTTCAATGAATTATTTCTACCATCTTCATGTATGTCTTTTGCCCCACCCCCTTTGCAATCTTTAGGAGGAAAGGAGTTCTTCAGATACACCCTAACTTGCAAGACCTGCTCAGCAGTGATTCAAAAATCTATCCAATCTTGATTCAGACATGGTTTGGTGCATTCAGTTTCTCATGCTCTCTCTTGTGGCCAGATTCTGCTGATTCAATCAGCAGTTGAAAAACTATGGATCCTCACACTTGCTGTGTAGGCCACTGTTCCTGGGGAAATAGCGGTCGTTAGCGATACTCCCATAAAGTGAGATTTACACCTCTGCCAGATGGTCAGTGCAAAGGTTATGTAGCACGTAAGTTGTACTTAGCCTCTCAAAATAGAACTGAAGTATTGCATAGGCCTTGTAATGTCTCTCTACATAGGACCGAATGCCATTCAGCGTGAAGAAAAGCTTAAAATCTGCATTTTTATTACAGGAAAATAAGGAGACTAATAGGATTCCATCTGTTTTATGGAGTCTGTAATGGAAAAACAAGATGCCTTGTGCCAGCCTCCAAGGCACCAGGAAGATCCTTGACAGTTAAGCTGCATCGTATGCTTTAGTGTACCTGCATCGTATGCTTTAGTGTACCTATTTATTTCATATGCTTCATAATCATGAGTTAGTGTTTGGCAAAGTAAAATTATGTCATCACTGCTGAGCCACATCTCTACTGACTGTTCAGCCAGAAACAACAGCTAGAACCTAGTGTCCTTTGAATCCAAATGAGTGTATTTGTCACTTTCCTACTATAAATGTTAGTGGTTAGGCATGACTTTAAATTGTATCAGTATTGTCTGGTAGAAAATAACAATCTTAAAGAAATAAAAGAGCTGTTACAGTAGCTTTCCAGGATCACAGAGTACTGGTAACATATTTTGCTTAATAAGCATGTTGCTGCCAGCTTAAGTTTTCAGGTTTAGGGGGTAGCGCCCCATGTAAAGAACATTGTCATCCTATCTTGAGGTAAGAGGATCGGGGCAGCAAAAGCTGCATCTGAGAGAGAGACAAAATCTCCTGACCAGTTACAGATTGGAAAAAAATATTCCTGTGCTCTGCTGCAATGTAATCAACTAACAACTAATCACCAACAGCTTGCACACTTACGCTACAAATGACAGTCACAGTTTCAGTCAAAGGGAGAGATCACACTTCATTGTATTTTTTGGTTGCTTCCTACAATTTCCACCATCACCTCTGTCTTATTCAGATTGAGCTTTAGCCAGTTATATTTCATCCATCCCCCCAATTCCCCTAGACAGTGAGTTAGGCATTCAACAGCACTGGCTGCATAAGGATACATACAGCACCCTAGAAATTGTCTGCAACAGATCTTAACAATAACTGAACCCAACCCCCTGGAGTGAAAGCCTGGCCCCATTGAAGTCAATGAGAGTTTTGCAATTGACTTCATTGGGGCCAGGATTTCATTCTTGATCCTTTGGGCACACCAGATTGAAAAGCTTCAAGCTCAGTGGAATGTGTTCTGCTTAGACTTATTTAACAGTCAGGAACAATAAAGAAATTGAACCGATAAATATGGAGATGTTTTTGGGCTCCTCCCCACACACTCTGAAAAATGATATACGATTCCTAGTAAAATCTAGGGCCCATCTCTGCTTCTTCTGAAGTCAAAGGTAATTTGGGCACTGACTTCAATAGTAGCAGCCCAGTGCTCTCCAAAAATGGAAAAATAAATGGATTACTTGATGCTTTTTGCAGAACAAGAGATTTTATCCATTGGAGAAACAATTTTCTAGGAGGCAGTTACATGGTTTTGATCTAATGTCAGTTCGATGGCCTGGGTACTGCAAGTCTGCCAAAGAAAGGCAAGATACTGCATAATGCGGCTTCAATAAAGACACTCAGTGGCAGTATAAATCCCTCCAAAAGAAATGATTTGTGATTTTGCAGAAATATACGTGCAAAGGAAATAGAATTGCTTAGCAGCTGCTGTTTGAACTTTTCTCTCTTGTTTATCTTGTAAACCAAAAGGAACAAAGAACATTTCGATTTCTATGGATTCCCCCCCCTCAGAACTGCTAGAATAAAATTTATGTAGCAGTTGCAAAATACACATTGTTGGGATTATTTTTCATATTAAATTCTATTCAATTGTTTCATTTTTCAGAAATACATGACATTCATATTTTATGCTATAATTCAATAGGGGACTAGACTGCTAAATAGAAGACAAAGACATGGAAACAAAATACTCTACCTTCAAATCTGCATAGGAAAGCCAACAAAATGATTCTCACAAGTTCGCCAGTAACTAAAGAGAAATATCCAAAGTACTTTGTGACAGAATGTACCCCAGTATTCCCACCCTACACACCACTGTAATAAATTTTGTACAAACTATGCCTTGTAAAGTATCATTTGAAAACTCATAATTTGCTGATCAGTATCATTCTGACAAAATGTATGGCAACTTTGTATGTGAAGTTATAAGATTCTACTGTATGTTTCAAACTGAGGTTGGCAAGCAGGTCTGTCTAAAAACAAAGGAATGTGTGCTCTGCTCAATTTGCATTTAAGCGGTAAACAGAATTGTCAAACAGAAAGGGAAACAAAGCAAGCTCAAACAGGTGAGGAAAAAGTAGCAGGGACATCCCTCCATATAGACATTTTGTCTCCTGGACATTTTTTCAAGAGGCGGATTGAAACTTTAAAAAGGAGGGACAAACACCCCAAGGCACCCTCTGTCTCTGTGCCAACACATTAACTGCACCTGAAGCAACAAAGGAAGCCTTTGTTGGACTCTGGGAGAAGGGAGCCTAACCTAAAAAGTTTGGTCAACAAGACTGCTGAGAGCATATGGGGGGAGAACTTTGATTTGACTTTAAAATAGTTGTTAGGCACCAGTTGCATTTTATCTTTATTTTTCTTGTAACCATGTCTGACTTTTATGCCTCATTACTTGTACTCACTTAAAATCTCTCTCTTTGTACTTGGTAAACTTGTTTTATCTAATCCAGTGTTTAAATTGAAGTGTCTGGGAAACTCCATTTGGGGTAACAAGTTGTGTGCATATTATTTCTATTAAAGAAATAATGGACTTTATATAATTTGTACTGTCCAGGAGAGTGCTGGGCAGTACAGACACATTTTGGGGAGAAAATCTAAGACTGGAGGTGTATTGGGGTCATCCTGTTGTATAACCAAGGCTAGTGAGGGTCAGAGTGTAACCCAAATGTGGCTGGCAGGCTGCAGTTATACCCAAACACTCAGGGTATGGCTTGCATGCTGGAAGGCTGTTTGTGAGCAACCAGTTCAGAGCTACTTCAGCAAAGCATTGTAAGGCACCCAAGGTTGCAGGGCCAGAGTGGCACAGCTGCTCATTAGTCTGGACTGTACCCTGGTATGTCACATGCTGATATACTGTATATAAAAGTGTTTGATGAAATAATTACACAGACCAGTATGGTGCGCAAGACAGTTTTGGCAACCTGCTGAGAATTGAGTCCAACAGTGCATTCCTAATATTCTGTCCCCTATCCTAATGGAAACTTTTATTATTATTTTTTTTAAATGAACAAGCTGCTAGCAAGATTGTGCAATACCATGGATTCTTTTCTTAGCATCAAAGACTTTTAAAGTAGACCAAGGAAGTCGCTTTCATTAGATTTCAAACCAGGCCACTTATTGTTTAGGTGCCTAAATATGCATTGGTAAGCTTAACTGTAAGTTCCCATTTCACAAATATCTAGGTATATGACCCTTTGCAACCAACCCATACTGTTATTTAATGGTATTTGTGCTTTTAAAATACATTTCATGATTACTCACTAAACTTATTAGGACTAGTAGCCTTAACTCTTTTTGCTTGCTTCATTTTCTGCATGAATATGTGACAAAGTGTTAGCAGGCTGGTTTGATATCTGAAATAATTTTCATAATGTCTACATGATAGCTGATTTCAGTTTCCCGACAAAGGGCAACTTTTCCTATCCAATTCACACTGCAGAGTTTTCTGCACTAGTGTTGTGCACAGAACATCCCTTCATGGCTGTGGACGTTCTCCTCAGAGTATGAAATAGGCAATAGAGATCGAGGGTGCTGACCGCAGAAGAGAATTTTCTGATTAATGAGCAATGTACATAAAACTTTACATTCTACTTCCTACTGGGCACGTATCCAATCCATGTTCTTAGAAATTATCAATTTATGTGGATGTAGAGGGAAAATATATCTCAGAGTTTCCCAATATGGAGCTTAGCCGAATCTTCCTTAATGTCCATTTGTAAGAAATACTGGTGATTAAGAAGTTGGGGAACATCTTGTAAATAGTTTTAGGATCTGGGAGTTGAGACTTACATATTTTTGTGTACTTGTGGCACCGTAGAGACTAACAAATTTATTAGAGCATAAGCTTTCGTGGGCTACAGCCTACTTCATCGGATGCATGCATCCACGAAAGCTTATGCTCTAATAAATTTGTTAGTCTCTAAGGTGCCACAAGTACTCCTGTTCTTTTTGCAGATTCAGACTAACATGGCTGCTACTCTGAAACATATTTTTGTGTGTGTCGCTCAGATTCTACTTTTTCCATTCCAAAGCCCACACACCAGTCAGCAGAGGTCTAAGTGTATACATTTAAATTGTCTGAATTCTATTATGAGAAATAAGAAGCAGGTAGATTTTTCACAACACACATTTTCAAACATCTGTAAATTCTTTTTACACCAACTTTTTTCCCAGATGTGAATTATCCACCTTTCTCAGGAAATAGGAATAGGATGAAATATAATAGGAAAAGGATTCTATAAAGGAATAGGATTTTGGATCTATTATTTGCACAAACGTCTCCTAACCCTTTTGTAACAACTTGTTGTGACCTTTATTTTAAATCAAACAAAACAGTCTAGTTTGGCAGCCAACTAAAACATCTGTATCGAGGACAAAGAAATTAGTCCATGTTCACATGCAAAGATGATTAAAATCAAATTCAGACATCAATAATTGATCCCGGATGTTCTTCAACTTCTTGACCCATAGCTGTCAGTCGTTGCTGCTGTAGTTAGAGAATCAGAGAGTTCTTTCTTGTTGGTTTTTTTCCAAGGTGATTTGGCAAGTACTTTAAAAGCTTTGAAGAGTCAAATCTAGGAATTCATACAATAAATACGATTTCTGTATTCAATCTAAGGCCAGGCCATAACAATTAAAATTATCATTTTTCCAAGGTACTTTAATCAATTGGTCTGAAGCATTAAGATCAGAAAAAGAACAATTGATAGGTTGGAAAGGAAAGCTGTTGGGTTTTTTTGTTTTGGGATATAAGCAAAAACAAAACAAAAAAACCCAAAGATTCCTATGATAGCTTTGAAATACAAGCGATGTCAATGATACACTTGCTATAGGATCACCATATGGTACAGGTGAGAAAGGGTATTCTTTTGTGTAGAGGCAAATGTTTTAAATTTCCCACATTTTTAGCCTTTATTACAGTAAAAGCCTATTCTCACAGTTATAGGGGGAAAATTGGGCTAGAGTCTCAGCTGGTGAAAATCAGCATAGTTCTACTGACTTCCTTTTGTGGTGTATCTGGTCCATTGTTTTATTTATGTACTTTTATAGTGACTAAGAATGTGCCATCCTCTTACTAAAATAATAATAATTAATAAAGAGAAAACACAACAGCTACCTAGTAGCGGAGCGTGATAAACCTATCAGTTGCAAAATGTCCACTTAAAGATTGTAACTGCTTGGCTCTGCCACATTTAAAGGGTCAGCCACCTGAAAGGCATGTTGCGGGGGAAATGATAACCCTGAAGTACAGAGTATTAGAAAAGACCAGGAAATCACCTATGATGCTGCTATCATTACTTTGGTGGTGTTTTCATCCTAATGGCAATTTATATATTGATTTATAAAAGATCAATAAAAAGAAATATAAGGAAAAAAATCAGTGACTAGTAAGAAAAAATACTATCAGTAGGTAGCTAAATAAGAATAATCTAAGAATTTTCAAAACAATATTTCAGAAGTTCAGAATTGTTGCTCTTTTAATTTTTCCACAGATATGAATAGTGCAGGTGTCTCTGTATAAAGAACTACATTAATTTAATATCAAGATTTTTCAGTTAGTCACTCAAAAGTCAGAAAGAGACAAATCAGTTTAAGTTGTAGTATGTGGTGTAAGTATAGTTTACTATATACTTTTCATATAGATAACTGTCGTGAACTCTCTTTGGTATACACAAAATAGTACATAAAACTATAAGTGGAATATATGTCTATCTAAGGTTGTAGGACAACTCAATTATGTTGAATTATTTGAGAATGTAACATGGTCCTATAATTGAGACTCTATAATGATGAACACAAAAGGGTTGAGTTAAGGGAGCACATTCAACTTTAACTTTTGCATATCTTCCCTTCACAGTTTTTTAACATTATATTAATATAGATGCGTGCATTTAATTTCCTAGGGGGAAAGAAGGATAAAATGGACAAACTCAAAAGAAACAGTTTCATTCCTCATGACTTCCAAGAACTGCTGGTTTTCAAAATAAATAAGTAAATCAAATGAAAAAACTGCAAATACAGTTGCAAAGGCCATAGTGAAATTATTTGGCTAGACATCACCTGAACTCTGCCATCCTAGAACAAGACCTTTGGGACTCATCTGCCCTTAAAAGAGGAGGAACTTTTTAACCAGACCCTGAGTCACACTTCACATTATTTAATGTCATCAGTACCATTTAACTCAAGTTATTTCTGTTTAGAAAAAGGTTTTCTTGCTCACAGGACATCTGCTCGCCACACTCAATTTTGCAGCAAAGTGTTATTGTTGAATTGGTGGTTTCACAGTTACTTCTGTGGCAAGTAGACAGGCAAATTCAGATGCAACACACTGTAAATGGTGGTGGGTGTTGCACATCTGTAAGTATTGGTTTTTTATTTTGGAGGCATATGCTTTACTGAATATGGTCACTGGAGCTAGAGATTTTCCAGGAACCCTGACGAAGTCTTTTGGAAAGGGGAGATCAAAGGAGATGCCTTGTATACATCAAGTAGCCACCCTCAATCCAGAATGTATCCGATTGGTAACATCGCATAAGTTCTTGTGAAATTCTACACAAAGCAGAACTGGAACTCAGTCACTGATTTCCTTGCTGTATAACTAAGCAGGAGCATTCAGTTAAAGAGCAAAAGTGGTGAGGGACTATAGTTGCTATTCTCCGGTAATTATTGCTAAGATTTTTGCATACTGTTTCAAAGCATAAACCATAGGGTTTTCCTATTTGTTTTGTTAACCCAGAGGTGGAGGAAAGAAGAGGGCAATGGGGGCTACCACCCCTGCAATGGAAATATTGTGGGGGGTTGATCTGTGTTTCTGCCTCTACAAGCTGTTCCCTTTAAACTGCATGGACTCTGACCTCAGCCTCTGACATATCGCACAAGGAGACTTGTGGCATCTCTGTTAGGCAAGATACAAACCATTTAGGGTTTTATAAATTAAAACCAGCACCTTAAATTTCATCCAGAAGTGAATTGGCAACCAGCGCAGATCTCAGAGCCAAGGTATAACAGGCACCCTGCTGGAAATTATACTATGCAAGTAGACCAGTAGATGAAGTTTCTGCATAGACTTTGAGGGTGTACCCCATTTAGAGCACATTACGGTCTCCGGTGCTGAGGTGACAAGATTATTATATCCGACATTTTCCTCTCTCTTTTTGGGGGTGGGGATGGTTTTGTTAGCTTGTAAATTAATGTCAGCTGGAAGAGGGAAGAATAAAATCTCAGCTAAAGCTCAGCAGCAGGACAAATAGCTATTTCCTTGAGTTTCACTCAGGCTTAGTGAGAGAGGCAGTAGCAGCTAGCAGAGTTTCTGACTCAGCTGCACACACTCTCTCCTGCCCTGTAACCTCCTCTAAGGAGTTTTCAATTGCAGCCGTCTGACTGTGGATATTTCTTTCAAAAATTGCCATATGTCAACCCCATTTGCTAATGTAGAAAACAGGACGGAAGCAAAAACCGATGATCTGGAGTTTGTGGGTTATATCATTGGAGAATTCTTTACAGAAAAAGCTTCAGTTAGCGAGTGACTCTGATAAAAGGTTAAACTTGGGGGCTAATGGTCTCAAGTTGCAGTGGGGGAGGTTTAGGTTGGATATTAGGAAAAACTTTGTCACTAGGAGGCTGGTGAAGCACTGGAATGGGTTCCTTAGGGAGGTGGTGGAATCTCCTTCCCTAGAGGTTTTTAAGGTCAGGCTTGACAAAGCCCTGCTGGGATGATTTAGTTGGGGATTGGTCCTGATTTGAGCAGGGGACTGGACTAGATGACCTCCTGAGGAACCTTCCAACCCTGATATTCTATGATTCTATGAAACTGATGATTTCCCTAAGAAATTGTCATCTACTGTACTTAGAGTGAAGAAAGTTCTACATTGGTCAGGAAAGCAGAAATCTTGAAGAAACATTCTTACTACTCTGCTGACAGGTTGTTTGCTCCAACTACCCCCCTCACAATTTCCTCACGTCAGCTCACCTCACCTGTCTGCCGTCATCCTTCCCACTATCACAGGGGTGGCCAACCTGAGCCTGAGAAGGAGCCAGAATTTACCAATGTACATTGCCAAAGAGCCACAGTAATATGTCAGCAGCCCCCCATCAGCTCCCCCTCCCTGCTCCCAGCACCTCCCGCCCACTGGCAGCCCTACTGATCAGAGCCTCCCTCTCCCTCCCGATCAGTCGTTTTGTGGTGTACAGGAGGATCTGGGGGAGGGGGGAGGAGTGAGGGCATGGCAGGCTCAGGGGAGGAGGCGGGAAGGGGTGGAGTGGGGGCAGGGCCTATGGCAGAGCCAGGGGTTGAGCAGTGAGCACCCCCCGGCACATTGGAAAGTTGGAGCCTGTAGCTGCAGCCCTTGAGTCGGTGCCTATACAAGGAGCTGCATATTAACTTCTGAAGCGCCGCATGTGGCTCTGGAGCCACAGGTTGGCAACCCCTGCACTATCATCTCCCCTTTCTTGCCTCTCCTAACCCCCAAAAACCCTACCCTTGTTTTCCTTTTGGTTAATTTCCTTCTTTTCTTCCCTCTTCCTCTCCCACTCTTTCCCTAGCATGCATTTTATGTTAATAAAATATAAAATATGACAAATATAATCTCACAACAAAAACGGTGTGTATATATACACGATATGCAAAATTGTGGAACTTCCATGATGCTTTCATACCATCCCTCTGCTTGTACTTACTATCCTTTCCCCTCAGCTTGTGCTTGTTTTGTCTATTTAGATTGTAAGCTCTCAGGACTGTACCCTACGTCTGTACAGTGCCTAGCATAGTGGAGCCATGATTTCAGTATGGAGCTCTCTTAAACCCCATTAACGCATATAATAAATGATAGTAGCAGCCATGTTCTTGGAACCTAAGCAGAGATGATGATTAAAGTAGGGTGAAACCATACTCTTTTTATCCTGTTTAAGCAGATAGTGTTTAGGATGCTGAGCCTCTTCTTGGCACTACGAGTGACACCAGAAGTACTTATGTGGCCTCTCATTGTAACAGCAAGGCATATTTAACACAACAACAAAAAATATCAAAATACAGAAATTACTCAATGCACTCTCAACAAGTGATGGCAATAGAATTGCCACCATCTTATACTTCAATTTTTATATTACTGATTGATGTGACTGCTAGGCTTTTTGTTTTCATAATTGTGCACAGAAAAATTCCCCCCACCCTGACTGTCAATAGCATGCCATGGGCACACAAATTAGCAAAGTACTAATAGCCCAGGATAGCAACCAAACACAATATTTTATCAACAGTCAAACATATGCTGGGCAAGCTAAAAGCACTTACTTAATGTTCTAAGGAAAGCCGAAGTATTGTTGAAAGATAGTGTTATTCCTAATGGTATGCCAATGTTTCCTTTTGCCTCAGATAAAGACCATGTGCTGGGCTGTTATGCACCAAACAGGTCGCATTTCTATGCAAGAAAAGTTTGTCCTGTCTCTTCCTGAACATAACATGAGCAATCCAGGGAAGTGGTCACAGAATGGATTCATGAAAGGAAGAATATTTCTCACATCAGGGGGCCATTAGGGCTAATCTTTATCTGGCTTAGTGATAGTTTTTTCTTGATGAAAATAAATACTGAATTTTTTTTAATCCAACAGTACAAAATAGGTTTTAGTGGATTAAGCTATCCCTGCAGTTATACAATAAGAACAAAGTGTTATAGATTCTTTTAAGGATGACTTGTGTGACAATCCTGCAACTGGAATTGTGCGGGCAGATTTTGGATTCCTCAGTTTATGGATGCCCACTTGAAACACCTAAAAGAGTCCTGATTTTCAGAAGTTGGCTGTTCCATACTTTCAGGAAAACAGGCCATCTTAAAGTATGTCAAATTGGGCAAAAATTGAAGCACTGAAAATTACTGGTCACTTTTGAAAATCTTGGGCAATGTGTACTCTTTATCTCTCCCAGCTCCCCACAGTTGGTGCATACAGAAGTTACTTGTACTTGTCTCATATACTTACCACAAAATCACCGATAGCATGTTTTGTTATAGCCAGTCATCACAAATTATGAGACCGCTAAGCCTATTCTTACTTTAAACCAACAAATCATATAATAGGCACAGTGATTTGTCACGGCAAACAAAGTATTTTTTTATGTGCAGGTTATATGGGCAAGATTGCCAAAAAAAAAAACCTGTGGCTACAGGTAATTATGGTATTTTATGACTTTCAAGTACTGCAGATGTGTTTAAAAACAAAGAATACAACCTGTGATGGAGTAGCCCTCTCTCAGGACAATACCATCAATACAATCAAGCCCACTCTACCAGTGATGGAAATCCTGGCTCTCATAAAAACATTTTTGAAGGGCAACATTTTGCCTTAGAATTAGCCCAGATTGCACCCAGCAGCAGGTATGTTAAAATATATATATCCCATTGAATATCATCTAACCTCTGCAATATCTTCATCTCCACAGCCCTCTGTAAATTAAGTAGTATGCACTCTGTACTGAACTATTGTTTTTTCTCACTATTTTTCAGGAATTAAGAATGAGATTCTGTGTTGCACCTATAGAGTTAGCATTACTGTCCTTTTAAACATGAAGGATCATCACAACACAGCATGGAAGTGCAATAAGATGTGGAAAGATCTGGTAAGATGTGGTAAGAGGAATTACCAAAAAGGTAAGACTCTTTTTTTACCCTTTTTAGTACCTAATTGTTTTCAAATTCCTGTCACAATTAATTAGACAAAAAGGAATTACCAAAGAGATTCCTTCTGTCATTTGACAATCTAAATGTTGTGTGTACATGGCTGGTGTTTTGTTAACATTCTACAAGACCCTGTTCTCAATTTCCTCCATTCTTTCATGTAATAATAGTTTTGGTTAAACCTCCGGACACATGGTAAATTGGACAAAATCTTAAGCTCTGCATCTTTAATAGCTTTTCTTGTAAAAATGTCCAATTTGAATATTAGTTCCTTCGCTGTATAAGATATTAGAGGTTCACAAATTAGAAATTTATTAAACTGTTGAGATAAGACTCATAACATTAAAGGTGGGAAAGAGCTATTGGGTCGCCTGCCAATGAAAGATTGTTCCCGACATTCTGCTGTGTACAGCTTTATCTAGTTCAGTTTGAGATGACTCAACTGATGGAGCTTCCATTACTGCTCTTTGGAGATAATTCCATAGCCTAATGGTAGAATATTTTTACTTGACAGCCTACGTTTTTCTTTATTAATATCAACCTATAGCTCCTTAGCATGTGCTGTCCCTCCTTAATGCTTACACCTTTCAAAATTTTGTATTTAAATGTTTTAGACCCTTTTAGGTTATTCAAAAGCATCAAGTTGTGCACATAGCTAGTAGTCTTGGGGCTACCATAATAATTGTTGTTGTTTGTTGATCATTTCTTTTCCCTTCTTCCCCTTCCTACAACTCTCTCGTTCTTCTCCCCTATCCTGGATGCAGAGGTTTCTCATCTCTCTACTTTTCTAACCCCTCCACTTGCTCCAGTGACCCCATCACATCCCTTTACCCTTCTCCCTAATCACCCATCTCTGGCATTCTCCCCTCACAATACAAGCATTCTTTAGTCTCTCCCATCTTAAAAAAAACACTCCTGACCCCACTTGCCTCTCCAACAACTTCCCCATCTCCCTGTCCTCTCTAAGCTCATATAACACACTGTCTACAATCGCTGCCTAGAGTTCCTCTCCTCCAATTCCATCCTGGACCCTCTCTTATCCAGCTTCCTCCTCTTGCACTCCACTGAAAAGGCTCTGACACCATCCACCTCTAATGACCACTTTCTGCCAAAACTTGGCACCAGTACTGCATCCTCATCCACAACTGACACCATCCACCTTGCTCCTCGTCTTAATATCTTGTACTCCCTTGACTTCTGTGGCTCTGTCCTCTGGTTCTCCCCCTCTAATTGCTTCTTCAGAGTGTCCTTGGGGGAGGATACTCCTCACCCTCACCACCACCCCCTCTTCCAGCTTTCTGTGGGAATTCAACAGAACTCTGCTTTGGTCCCCCTTTCTTCTCCCTCTACACCTGGTCTCTAGGTAATCTGCTCCACAAACACAACTGAACTACCATCTCTATGCAGATGCCTCTGAGACCTCTGTGCTCCAGACCTGTCTCCTGTCCAAACTCAAATCTTGCCCTGTCTCGCTGACAACTCCTCATGGATGTCAGTTTAAACTCAACATGGCCAAAACAGAACTCCTAATCTTTCTCCAAAAGTCCTCCCCATCTCCCTCTCTCTCTATAGACAATACCACCATGCTCCCTGTCACTCAGTCCTGTAACCTGGGCATCATCCTTAACTCAGCCCTCTCCCTAGGTCCTTACATCCAGACTATGTCTAAATTTTGCTGATTCTTTCTACATAACATGTCTAAGATATGGCCTTTCCTATCCAGCCACACAGCTAAAACTCTCATCCGTGCTCTCAGTATCTCACATGTCAACTGCTGCAATATCTTCTTTTCTGGCTTTGACAAGTGGCGTGTTATCCCACTCATTCAAAATGCTGCTGCAAAGATCTTTTCCCTAACCCATCATTTTGATCACAGCACCCCTTCCTGAATTGCCTCAAATTGCAAGTTACCTGTCATCACATTCAAGGCCCTTCATGGCCTATCCCCACCTTACAAATCATCTCTTATTCGCTATCAAGATGTTGCCAGCCATCATAGCCTACTTGTTAAATTTTCAGAGAACACAGGAGAGAGTCTCCCTGCTCTAAGTTCCAGTGCCTGGTGCCACAGTGGCTCACAGCAATGAGAGCGAGAATTACAAGTGAAAGTCCTGCGCAGCTCCTGCAGTCATAGGAATGGAACATATGCTTAGTCCAGTTGGCACATAGCATTTGTGATGCAAGGGATCATGTTCAGTGTAGATGGAATTTTCACAGAATTGAGCTGCTAACCTGTAACTAGTGTTCACTGAATAGGTGCAAACCAAGATTTTTTTTTTTTTTTTTGGAGGCTCATAACTTGGCCAAATTTTCATGCAGACAGGAAAAGGGACCTCCCTGCCACCAGGCTGCCAGCCCTGCCAAATTTGAAACCCCAGCTCCAAAGCATAGAAGCGCGAGGCACTCCATGTAAACATCTCTAAAGCTACTTCATTATCCTCCTTCAAACCTGCCTTAAAACGGTTTTTTTTTGCCATGATTCCTACAAAAAACTTGACAACAGTTAGGCTGCTGGCGTTCTAAGACCGGTACCTACCAGGTTGGCCAATATTGTCTCATTGGTTCCTTGTGTTTCCCTATCTGTCTGTCTGTATCCATCTCTTGTCTTGTACTTAGATTATAAACTCTTGTTATTCTGTGTTTGTACAGTGATGAACACAATGGATCCTGGTCCATGGTGCTATCATAATATGAGTTACTAATAATAATACTAATTATATGTTTAGAAAAACTGATCCAGCAAACAGTCAGCACTGCCCCTGCCTATATTCATATTATTGGGAAGCAATACCCAAATGCCATTAGAGGACTCAGCACTGTAAATTCTTACTCAAATGGATGGTCATCCCACTGGTTTCAACAGGAGTATTTGTGGGAGGGTGTGAAGGATTAGGCCCATATTATCTACTTGTCAAACTCTGCCTATTCAAACAGTTTAAACATATAATTGATATTGATAGTGAATGTTCTATTTTGTTAAGAACAATTATTTGATTTAATTTTTTCTTAGATAGAAAAAAAATAAGTGAGGAAAGACAATTGTCATTTTTTTTAAAGTAAAAAATTAATCCAAATGATAGAAACATGGACATGCTGTGAATGAAAGTCTACAGCAGCTGAAATGAGTTAAGTTCCAACCGTGCGAGCTGCACCATGAAAGCAGACCTTTGAGCCCTCACCCAGCCCTTCTGACTCCGGATTGAGATGAGCTGGAAATATGCAGACATTGAAGTGGTAATAGAGTCCTGTGGTTGATACCAAACCATGTCAATCTAAACATAGGATTTTTGTTTTAAAAGCATCTGAGTGAGAAGTAGTGTGGTCCAGTGGCTCAATAACTGCCTTGAGACTTAGGAGACCTGAGTCCAGTTCCTGGTTTTGCTATTGCCCTTCTTTGGGTAAATCATTTAATCTGATGGTATCTCTCTCCCCCTCACTTCTTTTGTTTGTTTACCCTGCTAGCACTTCAGGACAGGGACTGTCTCTTAGAAAAAGTGTCTGTACAAGGCCTAGTGCAATGGATCCCTGATCTCCACTGGGGCGCCTAGGCGCTACTGAAATACACATGCATAACAATATTTGTGATTATGATAACATGTTCTGTAAATCTTTAGAATTTAAATCTTAAGCCAATTTAGAGTGCTTTTATGCATCTTTAATTAAGTACATTTCATTCTGAATTGCATTGGTAACTGAATTCACTGCACTTTAAAAATATATAATACAATTAAAAAATAAGCCCATATTAAATCCTCAATGAAAATCTTTCCTTCCCCACTCTCACCCCAAATAGTCCCACCAGGGAAGGTGCAGACCCAGCAGTTTTAAAATTTCTCATTCTTTTTGTTGCTTCTTACATTCCTACCCCAAATTCACACAGAAAACATACAGAAATGTCCAGCCTTGCATCTCAAAAGCATTATGATCCAGTGACGTTCAAATCCTGCAAAAGGAATGGTCCAAGAATGTAAATGCTATAATATGACAAAATTATAGCCACCAGGAGGAAAACAAAGACATTTATGTACAGCTTGTGAAAACTATTAGTCACTGAGGGGGAGTCCAGGGTATATGTTGGAAGTAAGAGAGTAAAGTCTCTTGGTTAATATTATAATTGCAACTCAAGCATGTACAAACAAGTTTTAATTCCATCCTGAGGAAGTGACTGTGACCCAGATTCACAAACGTACTTAGGTGCTGTGATGGGTATACCAACCTCACACTGGCCCTGAAGAGGTTAAACAGAACTTGTGGCTGCAATCAGCCTTGCCCTGCTACACCTGAAGTAGGTATCAAGTTTGGAGGGAGGGATGAAAAAGGAAAAGCCTAGCTCCCTGGTGGCTGAGGGAGAGGGAGTAAATCTCTTTAGGTAGCTTTCTGGCTGGGGCTAGAGCCTAGTTACAAACTACCCTGCAAATGCTTTGCAGGAAGGATCAACTGGAGACTCCCAAATGTTAGAGCTGCCTTGGGGAAGGTAAACCTGGTGCAGAGCCTTTTTCTTTCTTTTGGTTCCTCAACTAGTTTGGATCCCATTTGTTTGGGTCCTGAAGAGTCAGGTAGGAAAGACATAGAAGAAAGTTTAGCTGCTGGCTGTGTTAGGAAGCAGAAGACCTGCCCAGCTCATTCTCACAAGAAACACCTTAGGTGCCTAAACTGCCTGACTCCAGGAGAGCAGTTCCTGTTTGTGAATCACTGCTAGAGATCGGTGCCTCCCTGCAGCCTGGTCTTAAGCATCTAACTGTGAGAGGGGTGGAGGGCTGGAGCTTGGGACACAAACCCCTTCTCAGCATTTCCCTTTGGCTACCTTAGGTGACTCCCTGCCTAGAATCACATTCTAAGGTGCCCATCTCTCTGTTCATTGTACAGGGAGCCTAAGTGCCTAACTTAGGCATTGTGGATTGCAGCGTATTCATGTGATTGTCTAGATACCTAAAAGTTAGGCATTGTGACACTCAGTGCCTAAGTACATTTGTGAATCTGGGCCTGTGCCCCTTCAGGTCCCATGACATCACTTCAAAAATCATTATAGCTGTTGAAATTTCCTGTCTGTGCACTGAAAAGGAGTAATCTCCGCGAGATCAGGGTTTTGAAACAGTAGGCCCTGTAGGGTGAGCCTAGAGAGTAGAAGGAAACAGTGCTGAGTGTGTTCTGAAATAACAGTTTCATCAGCTCCTGGTGCTTGGGATTTATTTATTTTAGTGTGACCATGGTGAAAAATAGCTCTTGATACTTCGAAGTGCATGGTCAATTACCTTATGTAAGGCCGCAGCTTAGTCACATACTTAACCATAACCACTTTACTGGATGATGATGAATTTAAGAACGTTTAAGTGCTTTACTGAATAGGACCTAAATATGGTTCCAAAATACAAAGAAGGCTTCAAACTGTATTGTTTTTTCTAAGAAACTCAAATAGAGTATAAAAAGAGTGCTCCTCTCTGTAGGAAAATAAATATAAAACTTTGAACCAGACCAGTTACCATGATTATACCCGAAAAGGAGAACCAATAAAGTCCTCTAAGTAGTTTTTATATTGGAGAAGATTCAAATAAGATGGATGCTAAATAAATTTCCAAAGAAGAGATGGAGGAAGAGGAGTGATTTAAAATGACTGGGTTCAGGTGGCATCCAAATGAAAAGGCAAACGTCTCACACAGCACTTTGTCTATGCCAGGAAAAATCAGGTGTGTAATTCACCACCAGTGCAACTCCATTGGTTGTAGCAATAGTGGAAACTGTAGTGTATACAGGGTGAAGGAAGTGGTAAGAACATCTATGTCCTGTCTACAATACAGATTCCATCAGTGTTGCTGCAACAGGGAACAATTACAGATCCAGAATGCCAGATTGTGTGAGATGCATTCACTGTAGAAAGTGTAGTTCTTGGTTAGCCAGGGGAATTCCTAGTTGTTCACTATATTTTTAATGGTTTTTGTTTTCCTTTTTCTTTCTGTGCCTCTAAACCACCTTTTTTTTCTTTACCCCTCTTTCTTTCAGGGTCTGTCTTTCCTCAGAATAATTCATGTGAAGTATGTTTAAAAATATTTGTTTTCTCAACTCTGTATGCTTACCTTTCCCTCCAGTATTTTCCTCAGTGTGTGAGAGATTTGGTATTCTTTAATCGTCCTTCACTCCTTTTACTTAACTGAAGCTTTGAAGAAAGGATCTTATCTAGAGCTCTGATCAAACCAGGAAAAGCAGATTATCTAGGCTCCCTTTTCTTCAGCTTGACCTGTAATCAATGAAGACATCTTCACATAGCACAATTAGCCTCAGACAAGACAAGATGGAGCACAAGATCAGAGCAGGCCATACATACTTCAGCAGGTCTCAACTGGGAGCAGACATCAATTCCCCTATATACAAGTTCAGACAAGGTTATTGTTTGATGTGGAATAGCTAAGGTGTTATGAGGCAGGAAGGCAAGACATCTTCTGCAAAGGAAAAGCATCTTCCAGTGCAGTAGCTGTTATCACTTGGTAGTGGGGGTTTTCCCATCCCATTTTCTGGTTCATCCCTTAGGGTCATGACTCAAGTGAAGGTGACTTACTTTAAACACCCTAATTGACATTATTTCTAAGAACAATGAGGCAGGAAGTTTGGCATACCCATGAAATTTATTAATCCCTGGAGTAACTATTGCCTTTGATGAAGTTATAACAAAGGTGGATTTGGCCCATTGTTTATACTAAGTAAGTCATTAATTTTACAAATGTAAATAAAGAAAAAGGGTTTACTTAAAAAATAAAAACCTGAAAGACTATCTGTGCCCTTCACTTAATACATATTTTACAATCCAGACCTACTCCTTGATAACCAATTAAAATAAAATAACATTGAAGTGTAATACCATATAAAAACAAGTTTTGGAATTGAGGTACAAGAGAGTGGGTGAAGACCTGCATGTTAATGTTTCTGCAGTGGTTGCGTTGGTGTGAAGAAGCTGCCATCAATGCAATATCAGCATACAGAGACCATCCTGTCTTTCTAATTTATAACCAGGTTCAGGTAGGCGTGTATTAGACGTTGGATTGTCCAGTGTGGAGGCTGCATTTATTTCTCATACATTCAGCTACTGACAAGTGGTGTGATGACCTGGGCATGGCTGCTGGTCAGCAGTGCACAGCATTTTTCAACTACACTTTAAGACAGGAAGTAAAGAAAACTGGGCCAGATCCTCCGCTTGTGTAAACTAGCATAACTCCATTGACTTTAATGGAGCAACATCCTGTTACACCAGCGGAGGATCTGGCTCACTGTTTTCAGCTGAACTGCATGTAGAACGTAGGCAGACAGAACATAGTTGACCAAACTGCACACATGGTCCGGGTCATAGTTATTTCTTAGGCTTGCTGCTTCCTACACAAAAGCTCACTACAAAGAAAATACACAAATACTGTAATGTGGTAAAAAAGATTTTAACAGCAGGAGTTTGGGATGCCTAGATTAGTCCCAGTGAGATAAAGCTTATAAGCCTGATGCACCATTTTGTTACTCCAGTTTTATGGTGGTGTGATTCTAGTGAAACTAATGGAAAAGACACTGGCATAAAACTGGAGTAAGAGAATGGTGAAACAAGCTTCCTGTTTGTAGCCCATCAGGTTTGTAAGATATTGAACCTTCCTTCTTCACTGGGAAGACTGAATATTAGCTATCTATGACAGGGTGCCTTTCAGACCAGTGAGGGCCTGAGTCACCTCTACACTGCAGCCGTAGGTGCCTCCCAATGCTTTGCTGTTGTGGGTCCAAACCTCGACTCCTCCCAAAAATCCAAACAACATGCAGGTCACACCCTGGGTGTCTATGTATAGCCATTGCCCTGGTCCAGAAACTCTCACCCCCAGCAGCCTGTCAGTAACACCCCAGCCACACTTTGGATTCCAGCAGCCTTAACTACCTTACGTGCAAGGTGACCCCAACATGTGCCCAGTCCTGAATTTTCCCCCAAAAATATTAGTTCAGATATTTTAGGTCTGTTAAGGGAACAATATACAGCAACTTGTTCCTTTTTAAATGGAGTTACCACAAAGCTCAGTTTAATAACAACACTGGATTAGTTTTGATTAAAGAATAAAATATGTTTATTTAATAAAAGAAGGTAGGGTTTTGAGTGAGTACAAATATAGGTCTTAAAACCAGAAATGGTTACAAGAGAAATAAAGATAAAATGCTTCCTGATACTAAAACTAGGTTTGGTTCAGGGGAAAATTCTTACCACATGCTCCCAACAGCATCACTGACCAATCTTCAGGTCAGGATCCTTCCCAGAGTCAAAGAACTGATTCTTTTGTTATCTAAGGTTCAAGAGAGATGGCTAGGGAGACATAACTTGGCATTTTTGCCCCTACTTTTATAGTTGTTGCCCTTTAAAATGCATTTTCCTGAGACAGAGTGACCCCTAGATAAAGGGGTCTATCCAGCTGAGAGCAAGGAGACATGGAACCTAGTGGGAAAGAGATGTTATGTTGTTTCTTTTCACCTGTGTATGCTGAAATGCAGATATTCTTTGTCTTCTTTGCTCTCTCTGTCTTAGGAATCTGTCTACAGCTTTTATGGAAATGGAGGCTTCCATGACCAGTTCTACCAAACTGGGGCTGCGTGAGTTTGAACATGTGCCTTTAACACCATAGGGAGAGGGGGGCTCATAACCTTACACACAATGTTGCTACATACCCTTCACTATGATGATATTGACCAGTAAGTTATTAATTTTCAAATGATACCTCACAGGGCATATTTTGTACAATGATTATTACAATAGTGTGTAGGGAGTGAATACAGTGGCGCATTCGGTCACACTATCCTAAGAGATTTGTGAGTTCAAAATGAGCTCAGGGAGTGCCTTACCTCTGAAAATCACGGCACTTTTATTTAGGTGCCTGAACATGCATAAAAGGTATCTAACTTTAGACAGACAGGCTTGAAAATGTTTGTCTACATGTTCTAAAAAGAGATGTGAAAGTTCACAAATAGTAGTTTGAAGTAGAGAGACACAAATGGCCAGAGCTGTAGAGAAGAGAAGTTGGATAATGGTGGTGAATTCTAAGTTCATATTATGATAAAATTAATATGTATATGTTAATAGTAAATTATAAGTAAAGAAAGTATCCTAGATATTAACCACTGATTTGACAACACCAAAAAATCATAAAATATTATGTGTAATCTCTCAAAGAATAGCTTTCTAGCTCTGTCTGATATAGAATCGCTTTATTTTGGCAATATGGGGAAACCATAGGGAGTATGCATCCTGCAGCACTGATGAAATTGCTCAGTGTTGTGAAAAACATAAAATTGTTCCTGACATATATAGCACACTAAATAATAAAGACATTACAATTTTATGGTACTCCTAGGATGAATGAAAATCTGTTTTGATAGCAGATTTAATTCTCTCTAGTTATAAAACACAGAGATTTACACAAAATGTTGGGGAGGGGGGAGATTGGTGATATATGCCAGAAGTGTCACATTGTAGTATCGCATTAATTAATATATTATGAAAATATCCTGAGACTTAAAATATGTGGGCAGAAGTATTAATGGCAATAAGATATTCTTGGAAAGGATACCTATGTGACTTCAGAATTATATATTTCATGCTTCAAAATGAAACTACCACATGTAAACAATAAAAGTGAAAAATAAGAGGTCACTTTAAATTTGCCTTGCTAGGCAAGTGCACGTGTTACAGATATTGGGAAGGGGAGGCAGGAAAGTTCTCCTCTCACACTTGTTACAGATATTGAATAAGTGATTGGAAGACAGCTGTTGAGGATCAAGTACTCCTCAACTGCTGTAAAAAATTATAAAGCCGTTTCAGACGTGAAATCCAAGTTGGCATATGCCTCGTGTTAATCTGTCAGACTCCCTATTCCTGACAGCCCTTCTTTAGGTTCAAGCACTCTTGGCCAGTCAGTTCCTGACACTGAGTCGTAACTTTCCAGATTTCAACTGTTCTGGCATTTGTACATAGAAAACAGGAGAAGAGATCCATGGAATTCCCACTGGTGGGTGGGGGGAGCAGAAACATCTGCCAATGCCTGACTGAGGAGCAGTTTTATTGGCTGTATTTTATAGCAACGCGGAGTCCAAATTGGCTCAGCTATGCTCTGACCAAGAGGTGCCCAGAGCACTGCCGTCAAATAGGATGAAAAAGGTGTGCATGATGAAACAGCCAAATAAAGGCATAAATAACACTATAAACGTTCTATAAGCATGTAGCGCTACATTTGGATGAGCCCCTCTGTATGTATGCAAGCAGGTAGGAGGGGGATGAGGAGAATCAGAGGATGCAGGAGCTAGTCACAATGGTAGACGCTGCATTCCCCTAAATGCTTAACTCTATCACTATTGAGTCATGCAGATGCTAGACACCCCATCCCCCTCTTTGCCAGTTAGGTGCATGCTAACCCAAGTCCTGCTGTCACAGTAGTCACACTTGCCTTCTGCTAGTGCGGGGGTCGGGAGGGAGGTGGCACTGTATCTAGTCTCTCCATGAGAGCTGGAGGGTAGCATGGAGTGTTCCGGACCTCCACAGACTGAAAGAGTACTTACACATCAGTATTACAGTCCCTTCCTATGAAGCACCAGTAGCTGAACCGTAGTTATGGTTATATTACAGAGTTCAGTATTAAAAGGAGCTTTTAAATCTCTCTGTAAAAAATCTCATTGAAATGGCAAAAAAACACACTATAAAACTGAGAGCATGGTGGGCCGTATGAAGATGTAAAGGAATGCACAAATCTTTCCCCTTAACAACTTATTTCCATTGTTTTAAGGTTTTGGGTGTGATGAAGTGTGTCTTGAGGATACCTTAACTGCCACTAAACTTAACTTTCATTTGCTAATATATAATGATAGACAAATGACCAATAGTCACAGCAGAAACACAGCAAATATTAAAGAATACAGAAGTATGGTACTAGTGCAGGTAGTTACACTTTCCATTATAGCAGCCTATTTTCAGTTGGTTATCACTTTGACAAACTTAAACTGTTTGGGCTGGAATTTTCCATGGTGGGTTTCTGCCTAAGACTGACGTGGAGAATGTTTCAGCTAAAATGGTTCAGCCCTTTGCAAGAATGAGATTAGAGAAAAATACTGCCCAAGTTAAAAAAAAAAAAAAAAAAAAAAACCTCTTGCACACATTTTGTTGAGAAGCCCTAGTGCTTCTATGCTTTGTAGCTGGGGTTTCAAATTTGGCAGGGCTGGCAGCCTCGTGCCAGGGAGGTTCCTTTTTGCTGTCTGCATGAAAATTTGGCCAAGTTATGAGCCTCCCAAAAAAAAAAAAAATCTTGGTTTGCACATATTCAGTGAACGCTAGTTACAGGTTAGCAGCTCAATTCTGTGAAAATTCCATCTACACTGAACATGATCCCTTGCATCACAAATGCTGTGTGCCAACTGGACTAAGCATATGTTCCATTCCTATGACTGCAGGAGCTGCCCAGGACTTTCACTTGTAATTCTTGCCCTCATTGCTGTGAGCCACGGTGGCACCAGGCACTGGGACTTAGAGCAGGAAGACTCTCTCCTGTGGTCTCAGTGCTCCCTCCGCTGATGCCAAAGCAGTATGGAACAGAAAGCAGCCCGGCTCTAATGCGAAAGAGTAAGGAATAGCACTGGAATGGGTTACCTAGAGAGGTGGTGGAATCTCCTTCCTTAGAGGTTTTTAAGGTCAGGCTTGACAAACCCCTGGCAGGGATGATTTAGTTGGGGATTGGTCCTGCTTTGAGCAGGGGATTGGACTAGATGACCTCCTGAGGTCCCTTCCAACCCTGATATTCTATGATTCTATGATTGAACAGATGAGGAGTGATGGGAGGGGGAAGAGAGCAAGACCAGGTGGATATGGGAGGGAGCAGAGTGGGACAGGAGATCGGGGCTGAGGAGAGATTAGGAACAAAGGGAAAGAAGGGGAGAGAGGTAGGGGTGTGCAGGGAGAATAGGGACAGGCAGGAAGCAGAGGAGTTAGCAGCAGGGGAGAGCGCAGATAAAACAGGTAAAGCAGGCGCAATAGAAATACAAGCTTCCTATACTACCCTATTCAAGTGCCTCAAGCCTGTTGTGAAGGAGCCACCTGTAGATGTGAGGGGATAGTTCAGGTTCCATTCACATTTAGTCTTCAGCCTCTTTGCTAGAATTTATGGTAATATTCCCAATGTGGACTAATTTGCAACTGTCCTTCTTAAAGGTACCCTAATTCTCTCTTCTCAGATCTCTCATTTATCCAGATCTAACTTTGTCTTCTAAATTACAGTATCATACATTCCTTCCAGTTTTAAATAATGGATGATAGGAGATTGTGTGGGGCAATGTGATATGTTATTCAGCAAATATGGTGCAACTATGTATGGAGAGGTTTTATACAGTATTTGTATTAACCCAGTGTTGTCAGTTTGCATAATTTTATCTTCAGTATTAAAATATTTGGATCTCTTCTTAAAGCCTCAGCTTCTGGATTCATGGAATTAAATGAGTCTTTTTTGTTTGTCTTAAAATAAGTTTCTAGCCCTCAATCTTAAAGGCTCAGAAAACAAGAAGGCAAATAAATAATCCAACAGCTATTTATGATGTGTATGACCTTTGGGGGTTTGACTTTTTTTTAATGCCTTGGGTTGGCAAGAGTGATTAAACTATCAAGAAATACAGGAAAAGTAAAACCAACACTGAGAAGTATAGGACATAATGTTACAAAATAGACTATTCACCACCACCAGAATAAATCTGAAAGTGAGAAAAAGAGAAAATACACTTCTGGTCTAGGCAGGCCAGTGCTTTAAGCTGCTCAGCCCTACCACAGGGAGGCTTGAGAATTGAAAGTTGAGAGCAGTACTGCACAGGCAGCTCTGTTGTTTGGCCTGCAGAGCTGGGGTGAGACGTTATGGGGGAGGCATGGCTTGTGCAGCAGGCTGACCTTTCTTTTTCATAGTTTGTCTGGCCCCGGGGCCAGCATCTGCAGCCTTCAGGGACTTGCGTAGCTCAGAAAGCCATGTAAAACTTTTGCTGGATCAGGCATATGGGGAGCGCCCTTTTCCAGCAACATCAGCCCTCTTTAACTGTTCAACTTTTCAACTGTCCACCTGTTAGCACATTTGAAAGGAAGTGCTAACATTATCTAATACATATCACAATGACAGATACATAGAATAAATGTATCCTGGAAAGAATGCATTAAGTGAGTTAGAATAAATAAGGTTTTGCAGTTCATGATGTAGGAAAGTAACCAAATGATTAATAGTCCAATGAAAGATTATCCTCATTTGATATTTCTACAATAGTAAAAAATCTATCCCAGCTGTAATTTGACACAGGGACCTCTAGAGTTTTTAAATCACCTCTGAGTTCATGTACTGTGCATTGTTGTTCGTGTCTAGCTTTTAATAACTTTTTAACTTGATAAATGGATATTATATTGTAGCAATATGACGACTCTTTTAACCTCAAACTGTTTGGGGGTGATTTTGTGTTTAGTAATACAGATACCATAAAATCTGATGGTGAATTTTCTCTACTTCATGAGAAAATAATATAATGTGACAGATTCTCAACTATAAATACTATCGGTCCTGGGGAAGGGTATTGCCCAAGTGGCATAAATATTCCCAAGTACGTACACATTCAATCACTTAAAAAATCTCAAATATTTGTTTTTGTTGTTTACCCAGTTCTGATTCTGGAAGTTACTATCACCTGAACATTTTAAACCCCAAACCTATAAAGTGTTCTATGCTGGCACCCCTACAAAATAGCTCATAGATTAGGGCATTAGTAAGTAAAGACCAGTTTTGCTCCAAGGCCCGTAGCTGTGGAGCTGAGTGATTAATGGACTCACCAAAGTTTAGGTTTCACTTTGTCACTTTTCAGACTAATTGATTTAAGTAATGTTTCTTCTGTCCTATGTTCTTATAATCTTTGGCCAGTGTAGTCTTCTTCCCTTTGTTGCATGTACTGTCAAAAACAAGGGCACCCTGACCAGAGCGGGCACTCTAAAGAGAAGCTTCTCATTTAATGTAATAACTTTCCATATTAAAAAAGGAGGAGGGAAAATAACAGGGATCAGTGAGGGTTCATAGGTCTCTAGGAAATCCAGTCACTTGGGAACAAAAGGGGTAATATTATGGTGCATGGGGCAGGGAGGAGCTAGGGTTTTAACTTTCTTTCATTTTTTCCTCTATACCAGCTCCTATCCCAGCTTGAGACAACTGGTTGGTTGGTTGATTTGTTTTCAGATCCTAAAAGAGATGAAGGGTCTTTTGTGTGTGGTGGATGCTGAGCTCCTGCTGAAATTCTTTCACCACCGGACGCAGAGAAGTCCATTCTATAGGGAGTCCAACCTCTGGAGAGCAGAAATTGACTGATTGCTCTGTCAGTTATCCACAGTGACAGGTCAAATTCCCTTCCTAGTTCATTTATATAATTTCTGATGTATTGATACTATATATAATAACAGAGGTCCTTCCTTACTGTAACCTTGCTCTGGAAGAACCTAGCAAAATATTTGGAAAGCCTAAGTTTGAGATGTACAGGTTTTTGGACATAGTACCTTTAAGGAAGAGTGTTATGGGGCAATTTTAATCTCTTCCTCCCCACCTCCCACTAGAATGTAAAGTTTCAAGGAGGAAAGAACCTCTGGACTAGGTTCTCCTGGGAGCAGGAGTGCTGCACCTGGAGTGAGTGCAGAGAGAATGCCTCATGTCCACTTAGTTATTCAGACAGTCATGTAACCACAGTCCTGGTATGATTTTAGGATGTGATTAGATTTTTTTTGTTTTTTTGGCATGTCATTTTTCTCTTGAGAGATCCCATTGTGTGGGCTACAAATGCAATAAAAACACACAAGGAAATTTTAAAATAACTCAAAGTGGAGTGTTTTAAGTCTTTCTCTGTTAGTCAATCCTCAGTTAGCGAAACTCCACTGACTTTAGTGGAATTACACTGTCTTACACCAGCTGAGGATCTTGCCCCTGGTATTTAATGTATCCATTACAGTTTGTGTGTCATACAAAGGCAAAAAAATCATGCAACTCCTGTACTGGAGATATCCCATTTAATCATGTTTGTTGTCACCACAAGGTTATCTGCCATAATAAATCAGTAAGGCTATCAGTATTTTGTTGCAGGTATTTCAATGACGTGGCAGATGTCAGACCTGCTTTTCATGTTTATACCTAAATTATGCCATGTTCCTAGTAGCTTGTGGCATAGTACAACCTGTAGCACCCAGCAGACAAAGTAGAGGTGTGACATACTGCAAAAGTCAATTTACTGATATGTATTTAACATGCCACAAAATGTTTATTGAATTTTTAGCTATACCGCCTCTTAGTATGTTCTGTCATTTCACAGAAATTGTTCAAATAATTAGGAGACAGTTATACCCCATTGACTCTGACATTTCAAAAAATAATTTCAAATGGATATTTATGTGCAGTATGTATTCCTGAATTTATTCTTGCCGCTGTGTGCTCATTATCTTTTGAAAATTTAGTGTACCTATCTTAAGAAAAAGGTAGTAAAGGAAATGAAACATAAAATTAGTACAATATCTGTTCCAGCATGCTAATTTTTTTATTAAAAAAAATGTGTTTTCAGAACCAATGTCATATACTAACTTTGGAGCTAATCTTGGCATATAAACCTGTATATATAAATTCATATACATCCTAGAACATTATTAATATACATCTCCTCTAGACAGTCTAAGTTGGAAGAAGTTGCTCCATATCAATTATTCCACCTAAAGGCAAGAATGTGCTGTGATCCAGTGAACCAGTCTGTCTGGTTAAATCTAATGACTGCTTCTTTCAATAATCCTTCTGTGCCAGACCACGTGGAAATCCACTTGCCCCAAAGTGGAAATGATACCGATCTGGAATAAATCCTATTTGGGAGCACAGAAGGATCCTGATGATCACTGATTACACATTGTACCCAGATAAAACATATTACACTCTATCCATGTGGCAGGTAGATGAAAAATTGTGCCCTATGTGTGTGAAAATATTTTCATGATGATTTCTTAATGTTTCATTTTTGGTAGTGTTTTGCATGTATTGCAATAACTAAAAAAAAGGAAACTATAGGTGAGGCACAATTAGCAAATAAACCATAGGTATAGAAGTTTACGGTCAGCTGCGTGGGTGCTTTAAATAATAGGAGTCTGATGCACAAAAATGGTAGTAAGAAACAGGTCTTTATATCCAAGCCCCAGTCAGATTATATGGGTTAGATTCCAGTGGCTATTTTTGCACCTTGATGTTAGAAAATTGAGTAGACTTTTTTATCTTAATTCAAACTTTTCAGCTTTCCTTTTGGTTACAAGAAGAACAGGAGTACTTGTGGCACCTTAGAGACTAACAAATTTATTAGAGCATAAGTTTTCGTGGACTACAGCCCACTTCTTCGAATGCATACAGAGTGGAATAAATATTGAGGAGATCTATATACACACATACAGAGAGCATGAACAGGTGGGAGTTGTCTTACCAACTCTGAGAGGCCAATTAAGTAAGAGAAAAAAAACTTTTGAAGTGATAATCAAGATAGCCCAGTACAGACAGTTTGATAACAAGTGTGAGAATACTTACAAGGGGAGATAGATTCAATGTTTGTAATGGCTCAGCCATTCCCAGTCCTTATTCAATCCTGAGTTGATTGTGTCTAGTTTGCATATCAATTCCAGCTCAGCAGTCTCTCGTTGGAGTCTGTTTTTGAAGTTTTTCTGTTGTAATATAGCCACCTGCAGGTCTGTCATTGAATGACCAGACAGGTTAAAGTGTTCTCCCACTGGTTTTTGAGTATTATGATTCCTGATGTCAGATTTGTGTCCATTAATTCTTTTGCGGAGAGACTGTCCGGTCTGGCCAATGTACATGGCAGAGGGGCATTGCTGGCACATATCACATTGGTAGATGTGCAGGTGAACGAGCCCCTGATGGTATGGCTGATGTGATTAGGTCCTATGATGATGTCACTTGAATAGATATGTGGACAGAGTTGGCATCGGGCTTTGTTACAAGGATAGGTTCTACCTTGTAGGTAGATAGGTAGCAACCACACATCACTGAACAAAACCACCGACCAAGGAACCTATCCTTGTGCATCCGAAGAAGTGGGCTGTAGTCCACGAAAGCTTATGCTCTAATAAATTTGTTAGTCTCTAAGGTGCCACAAGTACTCCTGTTCTTTTTGCGGATACAGACTAACATGGCTGCTACTCTGAAACCTTTTGGTTACAGTTATTAGCCAGCTTTTTGAGTTCAGTTTTCTTTTGGATAAGTGAACATGATACTTCATTTTTCTTTTAGTTCAGCAAAGAACCCCTAGCAGTCTGCACACTTTCCTTCCTCAGTCAACTAAACTATCTAGTCAAGTATCAGAGGGGTAGCCGTGTTAGTCTGGATCTGTAAAAAGCGACAGAGTCTTGTGACACCTTATAGACTAACAGACATTTTGGAGCATAAGCATGCATCTGACAAAGTGAGTATTCACCCACGAAAGCTTATGCTCCAAATCGTCTGTTAGTCTATAAGGTGCCACAGGACTCTTTGTCACTTTAAACCATCTAGGTCTCATGAACTGACTCTTTCTTACTGCAATCTATACCAGCACACCCTGGTTGGATAGTCTCTTAGCAGCGACCTTTAATGGACTGAACACAACTGGAGAAAGGAAATTCTATAGACTAATATTTCCGCTAATACCTTCTTCACAAGGCATTTTGCCAAAACCTTAATCTGCAGAATTTCCTTCCTATAGTTTTATTCAGATTTACCCTTGAGTATTTGCAGTGATGGATATAGCTTTTAATGGACTAGCTGTAACTAAGGATGGTCTCAAAGGTAGATAACAAAAAAGTAGAAACAATGTGCAGTCTGTACCTTGAACATCTGTACCAATGTCTTCATAGATTTTCATCATTGTCCTTGTCTGACTGCTTATCTTCCTGAACTATTTCCATGAAACAGCCACTCCTGTTACAGATTTTCCTCTCTTCCATTCTTTTTGAAGGGCTCAGCAGCAGTTAGAATGACAGAATTTCAGTTGAGAGGGAAGTTTTAGAGGGATTGCTCAACATTTTACCAAGTGCAGGAAGAATTTATTTCAGGCCGTTTTTTGGGGAATCACATCAGCAACATTTCAGCTCTGTAAATATGTATGATCTATACGAGAGCAAGGCCATCATTTCATTTTTGAAAAAATAAAAATAGATTTGAACCTTGCCTCTACTGTGTTGTTTGAAATTAACCTTTTTAAAGCATTTTCTCATTTTGCTTGAATCATTTTGAATTTCATCATCTGCTCTCACATTAGTTTTATATTTGTGCAAATGTCATTAATTCCAATGGAATTACTCCTGCTTTACCAATGTAAGTAAGACTGAATCAAGAACAGAGAGGGGTGAGCTCTCTTTATCAATAGTGAAGACTTGTCTTCATTACCATCCATTCTCCCATAAGGTTTCTTTCATAAAGAAAACAGCAGTGAGGAAATATGGTTCTGTGGTTAGAATGCTAACCTAGGCCTTGGGACATCCTAGTTCTAGTCCCTGATCTGCCCCAGGCTTCCTGTCCAACCTCAGGCAAATCACTTCATTCCTCTGTGCCTCAGTTCCCCAGGTATGATATGATGATATCACTTCCTATCCTGACAGGGATGTTGTGAAGATAAATTAATTAAAAATTGTGAGGTGCTCAGATATACAATATACAAATTCCTAGATAGATTTGCAACTGCAGATGAAGTCTGCTTTTTTTCAAAACTTTATACTATGTACAAATTCCTTTTCTTTTTAAGCAAACATTTTAGAAAGCATCTGATATTATACTATGAGTGAGTAGTATGACATTGGAAACTTTGCTAAATGTAGAGGCCCGATCCTACAAGGAGTTGTTTGGAGGTGCTCACTTATAACTGTTCTGTATTCAGTGTGCATTATAAAGTATGTCTATTTCATTGTAAAAACAACAGGGACCAATTAATTGTACTGCCTCTTTTTCAATTAAACATTTGTATTTGCTGTAGAGGGAGATACTGCTTACTGGAAATGAAAAAAGACTGAAGGTGGGAAAAGAGAAGAAAGGAGGAAGTGAAGGAGAAGACTGGTACTCCAGAGGGTGTTCCATGAATATAGATCATACCATATTTCAGCAAACTACTGTATGTTGTTTGACTCCACTAAGTCTTTTGTATGCAACCATTTTGGGCAATCCCAAGGTCTCTGAATCTTTCAGACTACCAAGGACAGTGACTTTTACATGCTTCCCTTGTGGCTTACAAAACTAGCATGGCAGAGATGGTAGAGGACCTTCTGTTTGCCTGCATAGAGGACTGGACTTACAGATTTCGCAACTAGATGTGCTGCCCGAACTGTTTTTCTCACAATGTGTGGACTGCGTATCCAAGTAAAGGGAGATTGAGTTTATGACGTCTCCATTCTATTACTGAAAGAAACCCAGAAGAGAATTGAAAATGTATCACTATTAAACAGCAGAACCTTTAGAGAAAAAAACCCATACAGAATCCATTGACTGGGCCAAGGAATAGAAACATCCCTCTGTAGCTACTGATTTCTACAGTATGCAAGGCAATTAGGGAATGACTTTTTCTGGCAATGAAGAACGGGGCAAGAAGAAAAGAGTTAATGGTAAGTAGTATTTTGTTATCTATGCCGTCAGATAAATTGCTTTACAAGTCTCTGATACCCAATAAAATGAGCTGTAAATGAATGTTATAAATGTTTAGAGCATTTCTTGGTGTAAATGTAAAAGAACCATAAAGCATTGCCACTTAAGAATACTTCTCATGGAAACTTGTGTAGACTGCCTTATAAGCATATTGTCATGGTGCCTGCTAGTGAAAATAAAATAAAAACAAGTGTTTGTGCACCTCTGCAGGTCTTTGATTTCCTAGAAGTAGAAATATAGATAGATCACAAGAAAGCCTGCCCATTTGGTATTTCTGGCTTGCCAAAACCGAGCAGCACTGGAATTCCAGAATCTCCAGACCACAGAGGCTTGGAAAAGCACCAAACCGTCATGGGCTTATGTGAACAGAGTTTGAATCCACTCAAGCCTTTGCACTTCACTAGCCATTAGTTGTGAAGATCTCCATATTTGTAGTTTGTAAGATTTTACATTAGCTGGAAGTTGGCATATGCCTAAGAGCTAATAATTCTGAAATTTGGAAAAGAAACCGCTCTCATATATTACTGATTTTCTATTACAAATATCTCTGTCTTCCCACAGATGGATTTGTGTAGGAAATTAAATTAAAATCAATAAAAAACTAGCCAAAATTAATCCATATCCACTGTGAATAGGTTTTATGCACGGAAACGATCAAAGGTATTTTCAGTGTCTAGTGTTCATCCAGCTATGGGGAAGGCGGCTGCTTTTCTACAGGTTTATCCTATAATGAAAAAGTTCAGAACTATTTGTACTTAATACTTTTATGAAACCCAGTTGATTTGGATGTATTATTTCCTAAATAGCAACTTCCAAGCTTTTGACAATAAATCTTGGTATCCTATCAATGAATTAGATTATACAGTGTGTTGATTTTTCCCAAATTTTGTTAGTTTATCATGATGTAAACTTCAGTGAAAGATCCTGTAGGGCTACCCTCTACACCAGTTGGGCACCACATTGACTGGGAGGTGGAACAGCTTTGCAATGTAGCTTTGTACTCCTCCTCTGTACTGCAAAG
Source organism: Chrysemys picta bellii (assembly GCF_011386835.1). Classification (NCBI taxonomy): domain Eukaryota; kingdom Metazoa; phylum Chordata; order Testudines; family Emydidae; genus Chrysemys; species Chrysemys picta. The sequence continues at coordinate 32,646,996 of NC_088795.1, read as the reverse complement.
CAAGGCTCCATTCTAGCCATCAATAAACTAGGACAGGTATGTGGGATCTGTAGGCTACTAGATTTTCACTGACATGATGCTAGTAGTTCAAATCCATGGTATGTAGATGAAGAGGTGCTGTGTCTGCTATTCCAGCCCAGAAAGGGTAACAGCTACAGAGGCACTACGTGGCAGCCCTGAAGCACACCTGCCCACAGGTTGGTGGGAAGGTCTTTACCCGCCCAACCCTTGCAAAAAGTCAGATCATGTAGCCTGTATGTGGGAGGAAGTGAATTTCACCCATAGGAAGCTTCATGGTAGTAAATTTCTGCCACAACTTTAGAAATGTGTGGTAAAGAGTTCTCCTGAAGCACCCCTAAAATACTTGATTGAAAATGCCAGTACATGGGGATTTGTTGTTTTCAGTTAATTTGGCAGTTGAATCTCTTTTCTTCCTTCAGGAAAAAGGGGGTGATTAGCATATTGGCTGTTCAGTTGACTGAGCCCTTTGTTTAAAAATAAAAATTAATAATAAGCCAAGAAACTCAGATTTATAATGCAACTTTTAGATAGGAGTATTACTAAGCAGTTAGCATTCTAGAGTAGGGATGGATTTATTGCCATGATCTCAATGGCCTCATTTACTTTTTGTATGCAGAAAAAAAAAAAAAGTCAGATGAGGAATTTGACCAAAACATGACAAAATTAAGGACATTTAGCATTAAGTTAGTGACCATCACAGTGAAAACAGAATGCAGTTTTCAGTTACACTGAGAACACAGATTCCCAATGAAAATCAGTATATTGCCAGTTTACTAAGCTTGTACTGAGAAAAAACAAGTGTATGAGAAGTGCATGTCCATGTCTAAAGGTTCACTGTTGATATATAATTCACAATTTTCTAAAGCACCTTAGTGATGTAAGAGCACAAGTCCAATGGAAAGTCAATGGGATTTGGGATCCTAAGTCCCTTAAGTGCTTTTCCAAATTTTTCCCAGTACATTTAAAATCAGTTCCTAAGAGATCTACCTCCTGCTTAGTGTGGGGCCAGCTCTACTGGAGCTCCATTGTGCTCGGTGCTGAGCACTCTAGCCCTGACCTTGCAAAGTGCTTAAATTTAAGCAGTGTGAGTAGTCCCCCTAGACTTCAACGGAAAATCAAGATTGAAAAATTTCTAGGATCTTTGCGATTTTATTGGTCTGTTCTAAGGTTGCTATTGTATAGATAAACATCTGTATTACTCATGAAGTGTTTTAAAAGGTTTTCAGCTTATGACAGGCAGGGTTACTAAACCTGCAGTATTCTACCTCATCGTATATTTCTGTGCAGGGTCATAGAAGTTGCCAGTTTTGAGTAAAAAATCTTTTTATATCTACTACTTCTGTTTTCCTCCAACCCACTTAAGTACTGGTTAAACAACAACACTATGTAAGTTTCTTTAGCTAGCTGTTCACACCTTTTGCTGGGAATAACCCCCTCTCACCCATGCTTCTGAAACTAGAGGTTGGTCGCTGAGTTAGTATCCAAATTAATCCAGTGTGTCTTAAGTACCTTCCCATTGCTTATTTTTTCATCCATTCTATGTTCTGATCTATTAAACAGATTTTAGTCTCAAAACCACACAACCCTTGACCATAACCATTATTAACCATATTCTCCCATTCCTTCCAGCATGCAAGTCATTCAGCTGACCAATGAAGACCGTCTGGATAAGAGAGTCTGAAGATAACTGAGTCACCACTCGTATTCCTGTAAGTACTCTCTGTTGTGCTGTACTTGGGTGTTCCTAATGCAACCTACAGAGACATGTCCATGTCACTGATTTATGTAAAGAGTAGCGTGTACTTCTCGTGGGTGGCAAGGCCACCAATAAAAGGAGGACTATAAAAATGAAAAAACAGGGATCTGGGTCAGAAACGACAACATTTGAAGTCAAGTGTAGGCCTAAATCTAGGTCCAATCCTGCCTTATGTTTAAGTGCTTCCTGTGAGATGCTGAACGCTTCCAACTACCACTAACCTAGCCAAGGGCACTCAGCACCTTTCCAGAGATGCTCATCGCCTTGCAGGATTGGGTCCTCTCAGAAATGTGATCAGCCCAGTTAATATTTGATCTCAGGTAGTCTACAGGGGATTGGACACCTTATCTGCTGTTATGTTATGTAATCACTCTCAGATAGCTGTGTCAATGAGCACTCATACACAATCCAAAACAAGTTAGCAGAACCCAGCAATTTAAGAGCAGGAGGCCATGAGACAACTAATGGCATTTACAGAAATTGCAAATGTAAGTCAGCTAGTACAACAAATGGCATTTATTTAATGAATTATTTTTACAAACAATTAGTCCATAATCTAGACCAGAAACAAGAGCGGGAAAAAGATATATACTCCAACACATCAGCTGCTTTTTCCAGCAGCCTGATTTATAGAACCCAACTGAGTGAGTGAAATTAGTGAGTGGAATTCATTTACTATTGAGCGGTACATTAAATAAATTATAAATTCTAATACAGGCATTAGAACTATTATAAATGGTTAAACAGAATGTAGTGTGAATGTAGAGGCTTGCCTTAGGTCCACAACATTTGTCAGTGTTCTGCTGGTTCCCAATTCTTACTGAACATTTTCCAGGAATGTACTTAGCATGTGACCTTTACGTGGCTGCACAGTTTCCCCAACTGTTTTCATAGCTCATAAAGTGTTTAGGAAGTGTTTATAAAAATTGCTCAAGGAAACTGTGCCACAAAGAACTTGAGCTTCATGGGTCTCAGTGGTGCAGCTTTGATTTAGTTCTCTAAGAAGGGATTTTGTATTGTAAATGCCCTAGTAACATCTGCATACAGCTCCTCCTGGGATAGCACTGAGACACTCAGGTTTAATGTGTGTTATTTGGCTGAGATTCTTCGACATGTGATGGTTGACTTACCTCCCTCATGAAATCACACATGCAAGTGTTTCTCCTCTTCACTTATTGATGGACACTTTCAGTTATCTGACTGTGATGGGAAGAGATTATGTCATAAATACCATAGCAGAATCCACAAAGAATCCTTTGGAATGCAACATATGAATTATCAAACCCAAAGTGTACTCCTGGATCCAAAGTCCCTGACTTATGGTACTTGACCTATTGTCCTGTGAGTAGTCAGATACCTTCTCACGTATGCTCTAGCAGTTTATTTGGAGAGATGTAGCCAGAGGAGTGTTACAAACAAGTTCTCACTATATAGCTCTCCAGAGAATACTTGGATGGAGTAAGAATGATAATGTTTCTAAGAAACAATGGTTAGCTAAACTTAATTAACCAAGCCAAATTTATCACTAGTGTGGAGGAATTCTTTCGCTTGACCACAGAAATAGAATTGATTTTAACTGTACATTAACTTCCAAATTATCATCACCCAAATCAACTGAGATTCAACAAAATTAATATAAAATAACCAAATTTTCACAATATCTTCCCTTGTTTATAACCTCAGAATATTACTTCTATTGTTAGTTTAACTGTAAGTCCTCAAATGCAGGACTGTCCAAATACCAATCCTTTCTAATTTCTGGTACTGATCAGAGGGGCATAGTAACAGAACGGGATAACTCTTCTCCCAGCCTACATTTGGGCTAAATAGTTTAGTCTCCTGTGAGCTGTAATACTTTGGTCTAATATTGGGCTTAGTGTTCAGGTGCTGGTGTTGGCTTGTGGGATGCAGGAGGTCAGACTAGATGATCTGGCAGTCCCTTCTGGTCTTAACCTCTAGAACAGGGATCGGCAACCTTTGGCATGTGGCTCGCCAGAGTAAGCACCTTGGTGGGACGGGACGGTTTGTTTACCTGCCGTGTCCACAGGTTCGGCCGATTGTGACTCCCACTGTTTGCGGTTCGCCGCTCCAGGCCAATGGGGGCTGCGGGAGGTGGCACAGGCCGAGGGATGTGCCGGTCTGAGAACCCCTGAATTACAGGAACCTGATTGTGTGACTTTGTTAATTAAGTACCTATTATGGAGAAAATAATTGAGTCATTATCCAAAAGGAACAAGTATGCGACACTTCTCAGAATTCATTTCATCATGAACACCAGCTGGAACTGCAGTTACTCATTTTCCAGTTGTAGTTTGGTCATTTCCTTTAAATTTGCTGTGATGCTGGCAGGCCAGGTGTCAGCTCATGCCAATGGCCCAGTGCGTCACTGAATACTGACAAATGCACAGCTGGAAACCAGTCTGGCTTACCTGTAGGGTTTGTATAGTTAAAATAGATATTAGTATTATAACAATATATATAGATATTAAAAATGCTTGTTGGATGCTTCATGTATTAATCCTACTTATAATATCTGTATCCCATGGTATAAAGTTATATTGAATGTTTGCATGTAAATCTCTAATTGTGTGATTACCACATTTAATGCATCTTTTCCTGTTTGGTGAAAGTGCTCATCCTGCAAAAGAGGCATCGTGTAGCATCAAAGGACAGGAACCTTATAGACTGCATTCCTACCTCCCTCAAGGAAGGGGAGACTTGTGCATGAACTCATCCCTTCAGCTTGGATTCTGGGCTGAAGGGGATAAAAATCCCTGACAAGGAGAAACTGGGACCTTTATACTGTCTGGACTCTGAGGGGCAAAGATGCCTAAACATAAGCAAGAGATTCCCATGCTGCTTTGCACAGGTCCGCCTTAAAGGATGTATAGAGTTACTTATTATAGCAGCTTATATTACCTTATAAATCTCTGACTGTAACTCATTTGTGTTTCCTGTTTTAACTTTGTAAATAACATTTATTTTTGTAGTTAAAACTAACTAAAGATTTATTACAGGTATTGTTTGGTTTGATGTGAATACAGTTGACCTGCAGTAAGTGACTGGTTCTTTAGCGGTAAGTTGAGTATTGCAATTTTTTTGGTGTAAGTGACCATCTATTTATATAGTCCAGCTTGCCTGGGTGTCAAGATAAACAGTCCCTTGGGCATTCTAGTCTAACTCCATCGTAAGACAGAGTGCTTTAGGAGTTGTGTTCCAGTAACACAAAATGGGCTCCCTTCTGGTTTGAAAAAGGAAGACGGTTAATGGTCTTTGTTATGTCTTTTGGTATTACCAGCATAGGTGGTGGCCAGCTTTCAGGTCAGTTCTCTAAATTTTCCATTCAGGTGGTGGTGGCTTGAGGAAGTGAACTGCTGAAGCTATCCTAGCATTTTTATCCTGTTTTAGGGAGAAAAAATGTGTATTACGTCTCCTTCCAGGATAAGGTTTCTGATGAATCAGTGGAGGAACTGAGCTTACGCTCTTCAGTCAGAAACAATTATGCCTGCGTGTCATCTGGGAGTCATTTTTTTTTTCATGTCAGTTTGAGTTCATTTTTCAATCTTGTATTTCTGGCCGTCTGCAATATGTTTGTATTGTTTAGCCCAATCACTAGTTTATTTCTTTTTTTACTTTCTCACATTATTTCCCCTCCACCCCAGATCAAGGGTATAACCATGGCTGATCTGATAAATATGATATTGTAATATTCTGCCTTCGCTCCTCTCTTTATTAGACGGACCTGCTCAAACGTTTATCATTTCCTGGTTGTGCCACCCTCTAGTGGCTGGCCAAAAGATATATAAAAGCCCTGCTCTTGTGGAGAGCGAGATTTTCCTTAATCTCAAGTGACCGAGATTTGAATTGAGCTAAAGTTTGAGACTTTTCTATTATGTATGCTGACTGTGGGTCAGTGGTCATGCATTATAATACTGTAACATATCCTGAAAATAAACTTCAAAATCTTTAGCCTAACAGACCAGTTCTTGTGCCCCTAAGGAAAGAATGGCCAACACACCCTTATTTATAGTTGCAGCATTGTAAATTTCAAAACAATTTATACTTTGTTGCTGGAGAGAGATTAGGTATAAAAACATGAGAACACCTATTGTTATGAAAGGGGAAAATATTTTTCCCCTCAGAACACTAAAAAGCTATCAGGATCAGTTCAACTCTTTGAATAAATTACTATCATTTCCTTGTAAATGAAGAGCCAGATTTTGTAAAGCTAGTCTCTATTTTCACACCAGTAAACTGCAAATCACAAATAAGTGCAATTGCAGTTTTGTGCCTGCATCTATTTGATATCAAAGTGATGTTAATTTCAGCCACAAAGTACTTGATTCAAGTGGGCAATAAGAAGCTAGAAATACAAGTGACCTTAACTGAGTGCACAAAGGGTTTCAGATGAAAAGAGGCCCAGTTATGTCTGAGCTAAGAATGTGCACCCTGCTATAATACACAAAGCAGAACATGAGAACCTCAGTTAAAACCAGATAATGCCTGGGGTTCAAGGTGTCCTTAGGCCCCAGCACCAGGTACCCATATTGCATAAGGTTGGAGAGGAGAGCAACCACCATGGAACCTATGTCTCACCTCACACATAGACTGGGTGGAACCTTGGCTCTGCTCCTCAATGGAGAACGTACTCCAAACCAGGTGTAGGGTGGGCACAGGGTTCATCCTGTCTGGAGTAGAAAGGCAGCTGGGAGGTAGATTGACAACAGGGCCTTTAATTTCTGCTAGGTGCAAAGCAAAGCTTGCAACACTGACTTCTTTTGTCCTCTACAGTGACAGTACCTTCACTGTCTTCAAGAGATCATCCTTGGTGGAAGCTCAAGTACATTTATTCAGCATCTTTCTTCTAGTGCCACCTCCTTGCTTTCTTCCTGATTCTGCTTCCAGAATGAACTGTGGTGAAAGGAGGTCTTCTCTTTCCTGCTCTCACCTATATTAAAAGGCAGAGTACCTGTCAGTCACTTTGATAATCAACACAATTATTTTGTGTTCAAAAGCACAAATTAGTATTCAAGAATACTGAAAACAAATAAATACCACAGTTTTAAAACAGAATTCATATAAACTATTTTAGCACCTAAGCCTGAAGTTCTTAGTCAGGAACAACGCCCATTAGAATGATAGAGTAAGTGTATCCTTTGCCCATCTTGGGGGGGGAGGGAAAGCTCTCCTCTCTCCCCCCAATCCTCTCGAGTACTGCCTCAAATGTTCAGCACTCTTATTGAGGTTGACCAAATCTCAGTTGACCATTGCCACCTTATAGCTCCTTGTTCATTTCTTTTTATAATCTGACTAAAAATCTTTACTATAATAAAAATACCACTCTCATATTTCAAATGAAGTTCTTTTAAGGTAGGTTCTCTTGTAGGAGTCAGTTTTGCTACTGCTTACTCAAAGTAGTATTGAGCTCCATCAAAACAGTTAACTCTTCAATTCCAGGCCAACATGAGCATTGGGTGGGTAGGAAATATAAATGTATGTATTCAACTAAATGGGGTTAATTCCTTCTTTGCTAAATTAAGCTTAAGTCCTTCAACTATTGCCAAACAGAAATGAGACTGTGGCAGCTAGCACCAGCCATTATTAGATCCGGAGACAATTCGCCAAGGAAAGGATCCAGGAACGTCCTTTTATCTGTGTCCCCTTTAGTCAGAAGCGGGGGTGAGGGAGGCTCCTCATGTCCATACAGGACATGTGCAGGTAACTTTTCTCCTTACTCCACAGGTCAGCTGTCCATTTGCACAAGCATTTCCTCCAATAAAAATGTATCTGTTCAAACATTTAGATAAGTCTGCCTTCCTTAAAATAGGCATTTAACACACAAACTAATAAAGCAAAAGTGGTAATATGCACTTCCTTCTATTGTCTCAAGTTGCAGTGGGGGAGGTCTAGATTGGATATTAGGAAACACTATTTCACTGAGAGGGTAGTGAAGCACTGGAATGGGTTACCTAGGGAGGTGGTAGAATCTTTTTTGGCCCGGCTTGACAAAGTCCTGGCTGGGATGATTTAGTTGCAGTTGGACTAGATGACCTCCTGAGGTCTCTTCCAACCCTAATCTTCTATGAAACTAATGCAGTGATAAAATGAGAGCAACACTCCAATAGCTTTCTTCTAAAGGTATCAGATGTTCAAATCAGGAAAAGTATTTAAAACAAGTAGACCGATTAGGATTTTTATCTATGGACAATCTAATTCACAGAGGAATTCATAAAGTTAGAGGGAACAGTGCATGCTCTACTCTAATCAAAGTTTGTATAAAATGTCAGTGCCACCACCCAGAAAAGAAAAAATTCTGTAAACACAAGAGAAGCTCTGATGAATTCAGGCTACGATCAGTCTATTTAGTATGAAAAGAGGCCAGATTCTGTAGTGTTTCTTCACTCTATTCTTAAGGCTGCCCTGGTCTTCAGCAAACCCTGAATAGGGGAGGCATAAGCCACTTCCCCTCAGCCCCTGTGCTGGCACCAGCACTGAACACCATGCATCTGCCCCTGAGCCTTTTGAAAGAGTGAACATAAAAAAGCATTGTGAAGGGTGTTGCAAGATCGTAACAAGGTAAAGTATGGAGCACATGAATTCAGGAGGGCTGTTATCAAGACTGCTATTTGTACTGACTTCTGCCATCCCATTTGAACTGTCCTGACAACAATAGTTATTCTGGATTTACACGGGTGTAAATGAGAGCAGAATTTAGCCCAAGATGTTTACCGACATTCTTCTGAGTTTATAGAAACATCCATTTTATTCTTCTCAAACTGAAACAATCAGAGCTGCCAAGCTGATGATTTCAACATTCATCTAACCTTGATATGAAACACAACAGTTACTTCTTCCCTAAGGACTATCAAAAGGCTAATAAAGTAACTACCTAGTATTAGCTTGAAGTCCTTGGACAACAGTAAAAAGTGTAACATTTTGGATGAAAACATCCCAGGATTTTATGATTTGAACACATTTAAAAAAAAAAAAGTGACTCAAAAAAGCTATATAATGGGACTTAATATCAATCCTGCCTAAAAAGCATCAGAACAGATACTGAAAGACAAAAAGCAAAATAAATTGCAAGGAGTTTTCCCAAGAATCTATTTCACTGCTGCAACGGATGGTTATTCTGCTACACAAGTGTTCAGTGCTCTCAACAATCTAACAAAATCATACTTATTATGCCTGTTTAATGATTATACAGGAGAATCTATAGGACTCCCTCCACTCTTATACAACACTGACTCTCAGTCCTATTAGCGAGCATGGTTGGATTATGCCCTTGTGTGCTCTCCAGCTCAGGTGGAGCTAGAGATTTGAAAAAGGCACATTGTGCTCCTGATCTCAGTCTACCCATAAGTTCCCAGGATGACAAGCTAGTGCTCCCTCTATGATCACTCGTGTGCGTGTGATTGTATTACAGATGGGTGCAGTTACTGTAGATATAGATCTCCAGCTGCGTTTTAATAAAAGGCCAGATGATTTTTTTTTTAAAGTTGCCAGTCGCCTTAAGAAATAGTGGCCCCAGGAAATAAAAGAAAGTGGTACACCGTTAAACCCTCCCACATTTCAAATTTAGAAGTAATGTAATGGTGGATCTGATCCCATTGAAGATGACTGCATACTACTCACAGATTTTGAGATGGTGGGGGTCTCCTATCACAGAGATCTGTAAGATTTAAAAAAAAATAAAATAAAATAACCACCTTAAAGCAGCCAGTTTTATGTTCAGAACCGAAACCTAACACTATTATCGACAAGTGGCCATTTTGATTTCTTTAAATGAAGTATGCAGGACTGAATGTACTCAGCCTGATATCCTCTCTAATGCTTGAAGTAACTCCCAGAATACAGTGGCCCCATGAACAGAAGGTCCATCTGCAAAAGTTGCCGGCAAACCCTACTCTGCTAGGGGCTCAGAGAGCCAGTTAGGCCATCCCCGAAAGTCAACAGAGAGGGGCATTGCCAGGGGATGCACTCATTCAGGTATTTTGCTTTGTTTTTTCTGTTGAAGCTATGACTCAGTTTAAAACACTGTCCACCCACTCTCCAGGGAAATTCCTGTCTTGGGCAAAACAGCTTTGTGTGAGGATGAATCAAGACGTGTGTCATTACTTCTGTGTGTGTAGTTGTTTTGGTTTGTTCTTTGCATTTGTCACAAACCTAATTAAATAAGCCTTAAAATATGCCTGCCATGATATACAACAGCCCTGCCTTGAATATCACATGCTCTTCGCTGAACCAGAATGGGGAAAAAATTATAACAAAAAATTGGAATGCAGTACTTTCTGTAGGAAATAAAATTCTCTCTCCCTCCCCACACCCTACCCCTTCCTACACTCGTATGGCATGCAAGAAACCATCAGAACAGCTGCTTAGAGTGGTATTGATGGGGAGAAGATGGGTCTCTGAGGAGTTAGAACTTCATATCCAGTTCCTAGAATGTTGCCAGGCTGTAGAACATGCTGTGACATTTCTGTTTGATTCCATGTTTACATAAAATCCTTTTCTTTCTTGCCTTATAATCAATGAAACCTGACCATCAAGAGGAAAATAAAGTCTCGGAGAAACTAGTTTGTTAGGCTTTTTTTTTGGCACGCCAGCTAACCACTCCATTAAGCTTATGAACTGTACTAGTTTATGACACCTTGCTTGCCCCTACTAAAGGTAAAGGATTGAGTAACTACAGTCACCGTTTTGTGTGCTAATGGCAGTTTAGGGCACTGTTTATTTAAAACAATGCTGAGGGAAGTCACTCTTGTAAGAGGAGAAAACAAAACCATCGTTTAACATCCACAAACAACTGAAAATAGTGCTCCTCAAAATGATAAAAACTATACAAGAGATTATGACATGACTTTAATCTTAAACTCCTGTTTTCACATGTTTAGAAGTTTGTGAAAATTCTCCTTAGAATCTAAAATTGTCCATGCTTCATCTCAGTTGAATTATTTAGGAAAGCTTAAGGAAAATCCCAACCAGACATCTTTGAACTGGTCTAGAGTGAGAGGAAAAAATAAAGAAAACCAAATAAATATTGTTTCAGCACTGAAAGAGGGTTTTGTTTTTGTTTTTGTTTTTTTGCTCAACAGTAACTCAGAAGGACTGGACAAATTTCCTTTGCACGTACATAGTCTGTCAGGCTTCTTCCGCAAACAGCTGAAGCACTAGAACACAAAGGCCACGCAAGTATTGTATATATATTTATAATAGTAAAGATTCCCCCTCTTTTTTAGATAATGGCTGACCCATTTTTTGCAAAAACTTTCAAAAAATTCACCCTGAGGCACAAACCACACCTGAATATTTTCAGCTCAAAAGGGTGGCAGTTTGTCAAAGTTATAGCTAACTGAAAAAAAATGCAACCTACTGTATTTACTTAGGCCTTTAGGATTATGTCAGATATCCTTAATAGGTCCAACCAATGCTCGGATATCTGCCAAAATCCAAAACCAATTCACACAGTTGTTGCCCCTCTGTTTAACCTGTTGTATTTACACATATACATCTGGCTGGGATCTCTTCTGTTCCAGCATGGTACACAGGGAGAATTCTCCTTCCAGGAGTAATGGTTGATTCCCAAGGAGCAACTCTGCCTCAATAATTTATTCTCATTAGGGAGATTAAAGCAGAGACAACTCCCTTACTGCTCGCCAGAGCTTCCCCAAAGAAATTGTAATAGAAAACTAACTCCACAGCATTTTCTTCCAAAAATAAAAACATGCTTGCACAATCAGAAAAAGAACTCGCAAGACTAGGGGGAAACAGCATTATTTGAACATAGCACAGGGCACAGTTTAATTCAACAACAAAGTTCACGAAATGGTGAAACACTTGCTTATGCAGCCCTTAGTAGACATGGAAAACCAAGATGTCACTTTTAAGATTGAACTTCCTTTTATATCATCTGATTATTAAACTGAAAATTTCTCTTGTAGCCCTTACAAATAATGACAACTTATTTGCCACACATACCGGTATGTTTATTATGAATAATCAATCACAGATTCTTTCCCCAAATGGGCTGTACACAAGTTTCCCTTAAACTTCTCTCTTTCTCTCTGAGATTGAAGTGATTGGTGGTAGAGCAGTATAGATTCAACAATAACCTTACAAAGATGTACTACCTATAATCATTAAACAGCGTAAATCTAACCAAATAAGAAACCTATGCACCAAATAGGGCCTGGCTAATAAACACATTTCATACTTACACTCGAATAGACGAGCAAAATACAGGGGTGAAACAGTAGTAAGTGGAGAAACTCCGAAGGCCCCAGATCCAGTTGACATCAGTTCAGAGCCGGAGAGAAAGCAAGAAAAGGGAACTAGGCATGGTGTCTTATACCCCACATTATGCAGATATCACAGATGTATATCCATATTTGTTCTAGTACCGAATCATCATAATGCCTGCCCCTATTCCATCTGTGGCATTCTGTGTCCATAATTAACACTTGTGTCAATCTTTTCTCAATCTTTCCCTAATAATTCCTGTGCATGTCAGTGTAGTCTAACTACTTACCTATTGCCTAGCAACCTAACTGCAACCCCCCACCCTCAAACTCCCCTATTACAGAATTTTACAGTGCATTGTCCCTTCTTTGGTCTCTTATTTACCTTCTCTGAATGAAATTTAAAAATTATGACCTTCTGGACTGTACTAGGTTAGCTAAAACCCAGCCTTTAGCATAAACTCCGATAGGCCTCATACTAATACAACAAATCCTTAACATAGCAAGCCTTATAACCCAATTACTTATGTTCACCAACTTGCCCCCGGTGCTTGTTTCAAACTAATAAGCAAAACATCAAGGTCAGTCATAAACCCCTTATAATATCATTATAGTTACCACAAACAACAAATGCAGGGGAAGCAGGGGAAAGGTCAACACTTGTATGATATAAAAGCTCTGATATTGTCTTGCATGTGCTTTTGCCATTTATAAATTTATGTAGACTGGTGAAAGTCATAGAACACTAATAAAATCAACGATGGCCAGCCTATTGGTATATATTGTATTCTAGGCAATCAAATCAATTTAATTTCCTTCTTTCACAAGAAACCCCAAATAGCTAAACACAGCACACAGGAGACAATTACAAAAGGAGCTCAATGACCTCGGAAATACTTGACTTGTGAGCTTGCTTGTTCTATTTAAAACGAAAAATACTACAGAGGTAGTTTGTTTGGTACCTATGAACCTATCTTAAAGGAGCCAATCCAGCAGTTCCTCACTAGCAAAATTCCCATGGATTTTTACGGGAGTTCCATACATGGAATGACTAACGGATTTGGTGCTCAATCCAAAACCCATTGAAATCCTATTTTACCATTTACTTCCATGATTATTTTACAAAGCTTTCCAGTTCAGCTACTGTTATGATTATGCACCTGAATCTTCTCCTTCAAATCCTACCAGACTCATTTCTTTTTAGTAAGGCTTACAAACCTGGCCTCTCCTCCACTAGCCTAGTCCTACTGCCTGACGCCCCAGCTCACCAAAGTGTGTAAGCAGTCCCATTGACTTTGAAGCACCTTGCTGACTCAGGGCCTTATGTTGTTCCCACAAACCATAAATTCAGTTACAACAAAGAAAAAACCTAAAACACCCACTAAACCATGAACTTCTATTGATAAAAGAAAAAAGGAACCCACAAAACATGTATATAACAAAAGCATACCGTAAGAATTTTTTACTGCAAGTCTCATTCTTCTAATACTCTGCCCTGCTTTTCTTTGATACCCCTTAGGAGTCTTTGTCTAGATTCTTGCACCATGACTGACAATGAATATTAATTACTCACGTAAGTAGGCACTGAATTCCGTGGAACTGCTTACATGAAATACTACTACTCAGTGTTAGTAAGGGTGCCAGAATTTAGTCCTTCGATTGTAAAACCTTTGGGGCAGGAACCTGTCTTTTATAATTTCAAGCACCTAACACACCTGTGGGGATGGATGTATAGATAGATAGATCCTCAGATCAGAAGAATATGAAATATTCAATTATATGTGGTTTTGAGTGTCATTTCTAAATGCATTTTCTTTAAAAGAAATCCACAGCAAGCAGAAGCAGTTTACATTTCCTGCTGGCTTTCTTTACAGAATAAAAATAGGAAAGAGAATGACTGAATACATCTGTATTTGGCTATCCCACACTGATGACATTACAAAATAACAGAGAAGCACAATGTCAATGTTTTTTAAAAGCTGCCAGGCATTTTATGCAAGCCAATTGGTGGTCAGAAAGTATAGCAGACTTGCTCAATTAGTGGGGCACCCCAACCCACACCTGTAGCTAGATTCAATATCTATGCATGCTGTATGCTATTGCAGCCCTTCTTTTCTTTTTACCAGGATCTTCCTGGATTTTATACATCATTTCTACTGTGTGAGGCAAACAGGAGATGACTTCCTCTGGCCAACCCGGTAGGAACTGCTAATCTTGTCTCAGCTGGAAGTGACTTTCTGCATACCTTGCAAGCACAGGACCAAATTCTGCTTAGCTTCTCTGGGGCATTCTTGCTAACTTCAGTGGGCTTGCACTGGAGTAACTGAAAACAGAATTTGGCATGAGAGGTCACTGAAGGATCAATTTTATAGCCTACATAATGTACATACTCTATTCTACTTATGTATAAAAAGCTAGGGTTCTTTGGAAACCACGGTTACTAAAAGACGTAAGATTCCCTTCTAACGAACAACAAAGTCCTTGAGTCTTAACATCTCTGTATTGCAGCATATTTCCTTACCTGAACAGTGAATTCCTTTGAATAATATTGAGCTCTGTTGCAGGTGAAATTATACACTCCGGGGATGGCACCATTAAAGTCAACAAGAATTTTGCCATTGACTTCAATTTTACGCCAAGACTATAGCTACTACTAACAGATCCAAAGAACAAGGGACACTATCAACATGAATTTTTTTAATTGAATGATTTTTTTTTTAATCAGTTTTCTGATGGAGCAAGCTTTACGTAGCAATTGTATTTCTTTTATTTATTTTAATTAGAGGATTTTCTTCTTCCCTCAATGTTTAAAAAGGTCTTTGGGCGGATCAGAGAATGCTACCACTGACATAGGCTTTCTTTCATTCCCACTGTCTTTTCTCTCTGTGCACATTCCCATTGACTGCTTCCTTAGTTTCACCATTGCTGCTGCAGTCATCATTAAACACCTTCTTGCAGAGTCTCAGGAAGGGTGTGCACTACTGGCAAAACAATGAAACCTTCTATAGACTAGGTTAAAAAATGAATATTCTACTTTTCTGTTGGTTACTTAATAATAATAATAGCAAAGACAAAATTTCTAAGTGGAATTGTGATTTTCAATTTAATGGTGTCTCTAATTCAGACGGAAGCAAAATGGTGTGTGCTTAGGGATAGTCAAACGTTTTTTGGCCTAATTTGGGATCCACTGTAAAATCATGGATTTGAAACTTCATATTA
Source organism: Chrysemys picta bellii (assembly GCF_011386835.1). Lineage (NCBI taxonomy): Eukaryota > Metazoa > Chordata > Testudines > Emydidae > Chrysemys > Chrysemys picta. The sequence goes on along the minus strand of NC_088795.1, from coordinate 32,631,762 downwards.
CACTTAGCACACACCTTCAAGGGAGGCGCAGGGAGGAAATATATTCATATAAAATGTATGGAGTCAAATCCTCAGCTGGTATAAATTGTCATAGCTCCATTGAAGTCAGTGGAGGAGATGCCTCATAATGAAAAATGGAACAGAAAGGGAATAAGAGAAAAATAGGAATGAAGAAACAAACACAATAGATGTATTCTGCAAATGTCACCATTAAACGCTTTACCATTTTGCCTTTGCCAGTATATAATGTTAAAGCAACATGCTCTGTGGTATTGATCCTGCAAGGTGTTGAGCAATAAGCAAAGTGTTTAAGTATGTACTTAACTTTATGCATATGAGTAGTCCCCTTGCCTTACTGGATCATGGCCAAAGAGCTCAATAACTTGCAGGGTTGAGCCCCGTATTTATATAAGAAATATTGTGACTACCGTGGGAAAATTAGTTACTTGCAAAGGCATCTGTAAAGATTTTAATGTACTCAGGACACCCAACTGTACATGAATAGGTTTTATGGGGGGAGGCGTCTACTCCTAAAACATTCAACAGATTTTCTCTTAGTTAGAAAAAAGAAAAAGCAACTCAGTCATTACTCAAGGACAAACCCAACAACATAGGTTTGAATTATAGAAGTGGGGAACAGCAGGGGGGGGGAATATTTACTTCATGAGCTGAAAAATTACTTTGAGAGGTTCATAACACCTTGAATTCCACAAGGTTTGCCCATCCCTAGAACCAAAGGAATTTTTTTTAAAGCCCCACATGATAAAATGATTTGTACCCTGGGGAAAATGAGCAAATCCAGGTACCTTGTTTGTTTTAGTCTCATCTTGAGTTCCAGTTACAAAATATCAGAGCTCCAGATTAATGTTTTTAACCACTTCCTTTGTACTGAGAACTATGAAATAGCAAATCCAAATGTTTGAACTGTGACCCTCACTCCCAACCCTCAAAGTTCCTTTGCTGATTCATAAATATAAAATATAACAAAATAAAACCCATTATGTTGGGAACTAAATAGTTTACAAGAATTTTTTTTTAAAAACTTCACAATCTGGTTTCAGGCCCACCCCAGGGTCTGAAGAGAATTAAACTTGGTGATTTAAGCTCAGCCCCATAGAGGAGGTTATTCTGCATCACCAAACCAGAACACCTTATTTTGCAGAATTCGACACTTCTCTGCTGTCTCTCTGAATAAGCAAAATAGAACTTGACATGCATGGAAATTAAATTATCTCCTACCCCTAGAGTTGGTCATCTTCCCAGGTCAGGGTTACATGAATGAGGGACTCACATTTCACTGCTTGCACCAGCACTATGACTAGACAGAGATCCTGTCTTTCTTGACTTTTTGACAAGGCTTTAAAAAAAATATATAGAGAATAACACAGGTTTAAATCAATCCTTAGCTATGGAAGTGTGTTTAAATTGGAAATTTGGTGGTTTTGTTAAAAGAAGAAAACACTGTCACATGGCCCTTCTGAAACATAAGGTTTGCATTGATTCCCATAAACTATAAATAAACATTAGGAAAAACATTATGAAATTTTGGAACACTGCTGGTGGGGCCTGTGAAAGAAGAGACACTGCAAAAGAAAACAAAGACTATTTGTCAGGCATTGCAATCACAAGCAAGCAGAGGACGGATGGTTTTGCAAGCAATCTTATGTTTCACAAATGTTTAAAATGTATGAAAAGCCTAGAGGCACTTTACAAAAAAAAGCAGGGAAACAACCACAGCTATATCATCAGGACCACCATAAAAAATTCTGGGCCCTCAAGAATTTGGAAGTCCAACATAGGCCCCCTTGATTGAATTAATCAGAATTCATGTTTGGTATTAATATATATATTTATAAAATACATATGAGTTCTGTTATATGTAGTTTATTTGTTGGTTTCACTTTTGGATTGCCAAATGCAATCCAGTTGTTGAAAGTGTGTGAATGACAACTTTCTTCCTTGCTGACCAGTAATTTTTGCTTCAGAAACTATTGCTGTGTTTGGTTTCAAATCCCATAGGTACCCTAAGCATATGCTTACCTTTAAAGACATGAGTAGACTTATTAAACTCATGTGCTTAAACCTGGGCACATGTTTAAGAGGCTTGATGATTTGGGGTCTTATGGACTAAGGCACAATAATGATATTACATATATAAAAGCTTTCTTCACTGAATCCTTTGTATATCATTTTAAATTTGACCAGATACAGGTGGCTGCAGCCAATACTGCATCAGGATCTATAGCAAGTGTCATGGTTTCACGCTTCAGAGTTCCCCAGGGAGGTTTAGAACTCCCCTGAGGACTTGCCCTTTGATAAAACTAATCTCTTCAACAAGAAAATGGATGAGTCTTTGCCCTTGTTAAAAGACTTCAGGACAACCCTCACCTTACCGGACATGTATGCTCTGGCCTTGAAGAGGAAGCACCATAAACAGGTATAAAAGTCACGGCGTCTTCCACAGAGTTTCTACCACCAACCACCATACAGACTGCCACACTAGCATCAAAGGGCACAGAGACCAAAGTATGCAGCCTCATGCACTTCAATCTGAATGTCATACACCTGGGAAAGGTTATGTTTGACAGGACACTTGGAAGTTGTGACCTAATAATTATGCCATCCCCGCCTGTTTCTGAAGTCTGTTTTGGTGGCCATCCAGCATTCTGTGCCCACAAGTGGAGACGTATAACAGATATCATCCACTTTGGCTACACCATCAAGTTTCTCTTTCTCCACTGCCTGGGTCTGGCAACAGCATCCCAGGTCTTTATGAAGGTTTTCTTAGTGATGGCAGCACAGATAAGACAAAATGTTTACACCATCTTCCCCTATGTTAAGATTGGCCTTTAACAGGCAAATACCCATCTAGAAGTTCAGTTGGCAACTGGACCTCTTTGCATTCTTGGGAATCTGTGTAAACATGGAAGACTCTATTCTGACTCCCACACAGATCATAGACTTTATAAGAGTGACCTTGAATTCAACCACAGCAAGGCTTACCTCCCTTTGAACAGATTCCATTCCATGAGCAGTCTGATAAATCAAGTCACTCACAAACTCCAAGCTAACGGAGGACAATGGCAAGACCAGACATCCCAACCTGGGCTCTCTTTACCTCATGGGCTGGTATGTGGGCGTGCATTACGCTTTGGCCGTTAATGTTCTGAGGCCAAACAAACTACTCTTAATCACAGCAGGAAACATTCTACTAGAAAGTGTTATCTAGCCAATGGAAGCATTTCCCTATTTGGGTGCAACAGAACCACTTATCATCAGGGTCAGCAGGTATGCCTGATATCTTAAACTACTTCCTCACTCTCAAGATGTCAGGTCTTTCCATTAGCTTGCTGTGGGTCCACTGAGCAGCAATCAATGCATGCCATCCTTCAATAGATAACCATTATATTTTTACTCATTTGGTATCAACCAGATTCCTAAGGGTTTGACTAAGACCTTTCCACCAGTAATGAAGCCAGTGTCACATTGGGACCTCAGTCTCATACTTTCCACATTTACTTGGTCACCGATCTATGAAGGTCACCTTCCTAGTCATCATTACATCAGCCAGAAGGGTGGGTGAGCTGGGGACCCTCATGACCAACCTGCCATATCCTACATTTCATATTAAAAAAAAAAAAAAAAAAAAAAAGGTATCCTTTCACCTCCATCCAAAATTCATCTCAAAAGGTAATTTCAGAGTTCCACATAAATAAATCAATTCATTTACTGGCATTCTTCCCAAAACCTCATGTCTCCAACAAGGAGAGAAGACTTCTTTCTCTCTACGTCAGACAAACATTGGCATTCTGTCTATCCTAAAACTGTTTAGAAAATCACCTTGAGTATTTGTTGCTATAGCAGAGTGAGCACAGGGACAAGCAATATCTGTTCAGAAACTCTCAACATGGACTTCTGACTGTGCTCTTCTTTGCTGACAGTTGGCACAACTCCCTCCCCTGGTTGGACAGTGAGGACCCATTCCACTAGAGCACAATCTTCGAGAAGGACACATGCAGGACATTTGTAAGGTAGCAACCTAGAGTTCCATCCACACTTTCACAAATCATTACACGTTGGTCCAAGTCTCTTCCGCCAAAGCAGTCTTTGAGTCTGTAGTGTTACAGGCATCTATATCACCTGCATCCTCATGCCCGCCCCTCCTTATCTTTCATCTCATTGTCTAACTTCAAATTTTAAAATAATTCTCTCACCCCAGTCCTGCTCTGATTGAAGTCAGAAGGAAAAAACGCCCTTACATTTGGATTGGATTGGATCTTCTGTTCTACAAAACCCCCACATTATTTCTTCAGATTAGCTATCTGGAACCGAATCACATCCTGAAGAGCCTGTGAACCTGAAGAATCTTTCTATTCACTGAAACAAAACAAAACAAAATACAAATTTAAAAAAAAAATTGTTGCTTGCAATAAACTGGTGATCAACCATCTGTTTCTCATGGAAAAAAATAGAACTGTGCATTGAACTGACACACACAAGCAAAATTACTGCGGTCTGGATAGATTGATTACATAGTAGAAAAGTAAAGATACCATAATGAAAAGTCACTTCAGATTGCTCTGTGTCTTCAATTAAGATTTTTGGCTTAAGCAGGTGTAATATGATGGCAAGAAAATCACCTGGCCATTCTTTATACCGAGTTCTTTGCCAGGAAGAGAGCATTACACACTAAAACTTCAGGCTTTTAAGGTCAGTTGCAGGACAGGATGTTGGAACCACATTACAGAAAGTACAAAAAGCCTACTCCATTTCCTTGTTCATCATAAGTGGGTTTTGTGAGCCAAGTGTTTTCTGTGTTTTATAGCCAAGGGCATGCTAGAAACAGGGGGTGAGGGGGAGTATACTGCACTTCTATGGAGTTGACAGCCAAAGTGCAGTAGCCTGATACCAGCGGGACTCTTATTAAGAGGGAGCATGTTTCTCTCAGTTAGGATGTTAATTCTTTATTCTGTCTGTTTTCTGTCAAATAAAACATCCTTAACTCTTTAGTAATAAATTACACTAAAACATGTCCTATGGTACCTAGAGGGATAACCATCTGTATTTAAGCTGAGTGATTTTCTTTGTTCTTGGAAGTACCTAAAAGGTTGTTTGTTATGATTTAAAAAAAGATATCAGACCAGTACTAGAATCTTTGTGCTGCTGTGATTTTTGTCACTTATCTCCTCCTCTCCATCCCATATTCCTCTTCCTTAGCCATCCTAGGTTTTTCTATAGCTCCCCTCGCTATAGAATCTCAGCTGTTTCCCTTCAGCTAACAGGTCGGGTTACTATTTTCCCATTGGGCAAAACAACTAAAGCTTTGCCTTATTGCCTGTAAATTGTCAAGCACCTTTTAATCCGCTCATCCAGTCCTTCGGTATCCAAACTGTTCTTCCAGTTGTGGGGCCCTCACTAAAGTGATATTATTGGGTGTATTTTTGGGAGTGCTTTGCACTGAATCCAGGATGTTTTTAAGTCATCCAAAATGGTATCTTTGGAAATTGGACTCAGTAGGGCAAATTCTGCACTGAAATACATCTTGTGCAACCCTAATAAAGCCAGGTGGTGTGTACAGTGAGCTCAATTTGGAGCAATTTGTTTTGAAATAACTAAAAAGAAAGTTCTCCCATTCTGATCATCCCAGAAGTCTAGTATTTTTTATAGATTTCATGTATGAAATGTCAGACAGCCCTTCTGTGACACTGGGTGTTTCAGGTCAGCTGGGCTTCTTTCACTGGGATGCAAATGGGTTTTGCCTCTCTGATATTATTTCAGCTGGTAAAGGGCATCCAATGAGCTATATCTCCTCCTGATGCTGGAAGACAACTCCCATCTCTTTCCCACAAAATGCACTTATCAGGACTGTTTGCACATACATAGTTTTCTGGACTTGTGGGTGGCATGTCTGGCTCCTGGCTCAGTAACTCCTCCTCCCCTTCTCTGAGCTGGCCATCTCTAATTCTCTACATTTCAGGCATTCAGGTTACCCAAATTTTTGGGATCTTATGGTGCCTTTCTTCTCTATAGCCTTCTAATAGACTCCTTGTTCAGAATTATCAAACCAACATTTTTATTTCAATTTCCCCAGTTGGTGTTTGTGGGTTTCTGTGGAAACTGCTTCTCTTAAGCCCCAAAACAGCAGGTGTGATCCCTAATGCATAAACTAACTTAGTTGGCTTAGTTACTTGCCTAAGCATGTGTACGGAAAATGAACAATTGCAGACTTTTAACTGCCAAGCTATTAAAAATGTGATTGTAGATAGCTCCAGATTAAGCTAAATTTCAATGCTTCAGATTCATTGCCATTTTATAATCCATCCTGCTCCATCAATTTTCTCAACTAGAATATTTGATACCCCAGATAGGTGCCTAGAATATACTAGCGGTGTATGTCACTGTAAATAATCATTTGAGCATAAACAACTTACCTCTTTGGTAAATTTCCTCTCTAGTAGGAAGGAACAATTTTTTTTAAAGTTTATTAGCCCTCCAAAGATTATCATCTGTGCAAAAGTGAAGCTGCTTCATGCAAATGGGATTACTTTTAATATTTCATTTTAACATTCAATGAATGCCTTAAACTGGCATTTTATATGTATTTTTAAAACCAATAAAACCAAAAGTTGTTGTTTTTTCCCCACTAAGATGCTTTTGGGCCATAATACGCCCTCAATTCACTCCTGAGTTTTGACAGTCAGATCCAGGTCTCTTGGGAAAATCTCACTGTTAGGCACTCCCTTATGGAAATTGGGTTTGGGCATCCAGAGGACATATAAGATACTGATGGGTCCTTATTCAGCCAAGCACTTAGGCATGTAAGTAGTCTACGGGGTCAATGGGACTACTTGCATACTTAAAGTGCTTTGAGGGATCAAGGCCATGGTGCCTAAATGCCATTTTCATACAAGTATCCTATGCTTAAATCTTTGAAAATTCAGACCTGTATATGAAAGACTAGAATGGACATCATTTTTCCAAGATTTAAGAGGAGACTGCAGAATTTTGTGGCATTTGGCTTGCACGTCAGTGAAACAACAAGCATGGTCACACATCTGATATTCAGCTGTTTTCTACCACAAGATAATAGTTATATCACACACTATGTGGTGCACCACAACAGAAAATGACGGGTACCCAGAAATCACCTACTACAGGACAGGCCCAACAAGGACAATAACAGAACACCACTGGCCATCACATACAGCCCCCAGCTAAAAACCTCTCCAGCGCATTATCCACGATCTACAACCTATCCTGGAAAATGATCCTTCACTCTCACAGACCTTGGGAGGCAGGCCAGTCCTCGCTTACAGACAACCCCCCAACCTAAAGCAAATACTCACCAGCAACTACACACCACACCACAGAAACACCAACCCAGGAACCAATCCCTGTAGCAAACCTCGTTGCCTACTCTGTCCCCATATCTACTCTGGCGACACCATCAGAGGACCCAACCACATCAGCCACACCATCAAGGGCTCATTCACCTGCACATCCACTAATGTTATATATGCCATCATGTGCCAGCAATGCCCCTCTGCCATGTACATTGGCCAAACCGGACAGTCCCTCCGCAAAAGAATAAATGGACACAAATCGGGCATCAGGAATGGTAACATACATAAGCCAGTAAGTGAACACTTCAATCTCCCTAGTCATTCTATTACAGATTTAAAAGTCACTATCATTGAACAAAAAAACTTCAGAAACAGACTTCAAAGAGAAACAGCAGAACTAAAATTCATTTGCAAATTTAACACCATTAATCTGGGCTTGAACAGGGAGTGGGAGTGGCGGGCTCATTACAGAAGCAGCTTTTCCTCTCCTGGAATTGACACCTCCTCATCTATTATTGGGAGTGGACTACATCCACCCTGATTGAATTGGCCCTGTCAGCACTGGTTCTCCACTTGCGAAGTAACTCCCTGCTCTCCATGTGTCAGTATATAATGCCTGCATCTGTAACTTTCACTCTATGCATCCGAAGAAGTGAGGGTTTTACCCACGAAAGCTTATGCCCAAATAAATCTGTTAGTCTTTAAGGTGCCACCAGACTCCTTGTTGTTTTTAAACAGAAAATGAGGTGTGCCACATGACTTTCATTTGAGCGAGATGCATAAAACATATGACTGCAAGCTATAACCCCCACTGCTTCCTTCAGCAATCTAACCTTCTGGTGACGGTAAACAGGATTTGAAAGAGAGCCGAGAACAGAAGTCATATGATCTTTGGCCTTTGTATGATACAGAATATTTTCACAAAAATATTTTCTGGGATAAGCCATAGTGCAACAGTTTTTTGGATTATCTGGTTCTTGGCCTTCCAACAATAAGATAAATGTGTTTCAGATAACTTTAGTTCCAGTTGGGCTTACAGTCTGTGTTTGGCAGCTAGAACGAGACACCATGAACCAACAACACAAACTTAAATCTGAGTCCAGATATGGGGTTATTATTTGTTTTCACACTGACAATGGGCCAAAGTTTTTTTTTGCTCATTTACTTATAGGAGTCATCCAGTTGAGATCAGTGTGTTGACTCACATGAGTAAAGTGTGCAGGATTTGGCACAATATATTTGAGCAGTGCAGATGTGGAAACCACTCCACTGCCAGAGACAAACAGCAACATCCATACTACAGGCAAGCAAGGATTTGAATTGATTTCTGCTGACCTGTTCATGCACTGAGACCCATCTAGACAATCAGGAGAACTCCCTAGTGGTAGGGTTTATTGAAAGACCATGCTTGATTTCTTCACATTATAATATAGGGAGTGCCATTAAAAATCAATGCTTCCCTGCATCTGTGTCTGAGATACCACAGCATTTCCTTACATAGAACACAGACTATTTCCCCAAGTATCCGTAAATAAGGTGGTATCTCAGCTATCATTGGGTAATAACGCTGGCTAAATACTGACCTTTAAATTGTGACCACTGCATATTCACAGTTGTATTGTAATTTTGGGTATGGTCTTACAATGTTTTAAAAGAAAAATTATGAGACTATTGGACAACTGTACAAAAAATCCTGTGACCAACAGTTTTTAAAAGTAAATTTACTTTGTGCTTGTGCTTCTTTTACATTCATTTTCTAAGGCAAACAGATTTACTGGCAAGAATGTCCATGAAAGCAGTAACATTTAAATGAGTATTAGAGAATAGAAACAGAAAGAAAAAATCTGAATACAGACTGTGATCCTCCTGTTCATGTTGAATAGTGCTTTAATCCACAAATAGTCCGATTGGTGCCAATGGAACTAAATGTGGAGTGTGGTTTGCTATCATTATCTGGCTCTTGATATCTCTGTGACTCACCTCTAAAATGAGGATAATAGTATTTTCTTTCTTCCACCCTTTGTCTGTCCTGCCTGTTTAAACTCTTCAGGGTAGAGACTGTCTCTTACTTTGCATTTGTACATATATTTTGTACAGTGCCCTGATTTCAGCTAGGACCGCTAGTCGCTATTGAAATGCAAGTAGCAGCAACAACAACTGTTGTTGCTTCTATTACTAAAATGTTCTAAATTAATTTAAGTTCTTAAACAGAGGTCAACTACACATTATGGGCAAATGTTCGTGACAAAATAAATTCTCCATTGTTTATAATACCTCTACAAGCCTAATCCTAAACTCCTGTTAGGATTAGATACGAAAACAATTCCCTACTAGTTTTATCCCTTTTCACTTAACAAGCAATGATATTTTATATTGCTTGAAGAATTTGGAGTGAAGAATTTATCTGGTGAATTTTACCTCTTTTTCTGTCAGCAAATTGTCTACAACGTGTTACATCTTTCTCAGATACATTTGTTATTCAAATGTTATGATGAAGAATTCTGTTGAAAAATTCCTGGTCTGTAGATCATTTGTAAGTAGTACATTATAAGTATTTTATGTTTGAACGTCTAGTTTTCAATCAACATTATTATTGCAGACATTTTGTCACCCAGCACCAATTCATAGGTTACATGGTGTTTCTTTGCTTTCTGACTTGATGAGCATAACACTTAGAATAGGGTGACCAGATGTCCTGATTTTATAGGGACAGTCCTGATTTTTGGGTCTTTTTCTTATATAGGCTCCTGTTACCCCACCCCCACCCCCCGTCCCGATTTTTCACACTTGCTATCTGGTCACCCTAACTTAGGGTCAGGTTTATGGTACAAACAGTGACATTTATTAATTCAAAACTCACTTTTCACTCTCTAATATTTGCTAAAATTACATGGTTTATGCTAACAATTCTGCCATGTAATTTTACTACTTGTCCAACTCTATTAAGAACCAAGGTTCGATTTAGCCCTGCTCGTGTTCTAGTTTTTCTGAATGTTTAAATTTTTTTCCCATTGCAGAATATCTATAGCCAAACAGAGGGACTCTCCCATGACTGGAGCTCAGCTACAAACATGTATCATCTCAACAGTGTATTTTTGAGACAAATAGCGCAGGAATAGCTCTGAGTGCTTCAGGAATCCATCTTTGAGAATACTCCTATCAATGCTCACAGGAAGGCAAAAAGAAGGAAAACTTAGGTCTTTCTAGAAATTGCGCATTCTTCAGACATCTCAGAAAGGAGGGACTGAATAACTCCCGGAACTGGAATTGGCGCACACAGATTTTTACAGAGAGGTTTCCAATTTGAATTCATTCTACCCAAGTCATTAATAAACAACTTTGTTATGATCTGACAGCTGCTTGGTAGGCTATAAGAAACAAGCTGGAGTTTCAGTCCAGTTCCACATCACAGTTGCAAAAACCACCACCACAATTGCAGCAAACAGCTTGCGGCTAACAATGGAGTTTGAGGGAATTTGTAGGTGTGAGTCTGGGGGTGAGGGGATTTTTGTCATCTCTTTTTCTCTAGGAGTAGGAACTAGGAAGAGAAGATGATGGTGGCTGCTGTGGCAGCACTAGAATTGACTCAAAGAGGAGAGGAGACAAAGATGGTTGGAAGCAGAAGTTGTGGGACATATATCACCCTTGAGTGAGTATCTGATGGAAGCTACTTATGCAAGAAATGCCTCCTGATAGATCTTCTCCACCATCACCTCTAATGATTAGAGATAAAGCTGAAGACAGTGATGGAGAGGAGAATTGATGATGCAGACAGAACAATCATTGCAGAGACCTGCCAAACAAAAGGACCTGGAATGCAGACTGCCATAAGAGGAGGTGACCCATGGAAGAATGTGACCACAAGGAGAAGGCAGAGGAGACCAGCTAATGGAGGTAAATTAGGAGTTAAGTAACAGGTTTGCTGCCTTGTGGAACAAGGAAGAAAAACAGGCAGAAGATGGGGTGACAAGGAAATAAAAAAGGAAAGCCAGTCATTGCAGTAGAAAGGGAGAGACAATGGAGACATCCAAGGACAGAGCAGGGAGTTGGACTAGATGACCTCCTGAGGTCCCTTCCAACCCTAATATTCTAGGATTCTATGAGAGCCAAAGGGAGGAGGAGGATGTACGTGGGGGACTGTGAGGGAGAATAAGACAGATTCATAATCAACATCAGAAAAGGACAGGTCTATATGATTGGGGACTGCATACTAAAAAGAATTGTATTCTAAGAATCAAGGCCACGTTTGTCTGACTGTCAGATCTTGAAACTCACAGGCCTGCCTGACTAGCTCTGTAGAATGTTCTGTCTGTTAGGGGTCTGTTGATGCCTCCTCATGCTGTGTTCTCATAAGTGGGAAAAATAACTGCCTTCTTCTGAATTAGGTTGGATGTTCAACAAGGATACATTGCTGCCCCAGAACTCTTCAATGCTGCAAGTTGAGCAATTCTCCCAGTCAGCAATTCTAAACATGCTGCGGGCCCATGCTGTGTGGGGCACTCCAATTGAGATTTCCCCTACCTCAGCTCTGTTGTCAATTACATGGGTAGCGTCAAGAAAGAACTTGACGCTTGAACTGAAAAAGCACAATCAGGAATGGGGCACATCATCAAGAACATCTTTGTCAAACCAAATCCTGTTAATTAAAGATTCAAAGCTGAGGGTACATAATGCTTCAGTGGTTATTGTTCTGACATGTGGGACTGAAACATGGCCTCCCGCTGTCAAGATTGAAAAGAAGTTGGACACCACTCAAATGAAGCATCTCTGAGTGAATAAAATGATCAAATGGTACAAATTCTACTCAAGTGGAGACATCCATTTTCTAACTCAACAGGTACCACTCTCAAATGATTGTTCAATGCTTTCTAAGGGGGTATAGTCATCTGATTTGAATGCCTACCAACTTCCCTGCAAGACTCATCTTTGACTTTGACCCATGAAAGAAGGATGGTAAAGAGCCCCCAGATGGCTGAACAGCATCAACAGATACCTGTCCCTCACAGTCATCCTACCCCAGAACACACCAGATCAGGATAGTGCATAATGCATTTGATGTGCTCTACATTGTCCAAGCCAAAAACATGAAAACTAGTCAATATTAAGAATTGACAGGCCTGTCACCAGACCAAATCCAGAGAACAGACGACTGTGCTGTTTGCCTGGAACAAGGATATGAGATGTGGATGGGAGGCTGAAAAGGATCCTGATCAGAGCAGGGGAAAATCCAGTAATTGTGCTGCACGTCAGGACAAATGAGACTGCTATATTTTCACTGAAATGAATCAAAGACACTCAAAGAAGTGGAAACTCGGATGATCTTCAGCAGAATATTTCCAATTCCTAGAGAAGAAGGGCAAAAGCATGACAAGATAATGAAGATTAACAGACGGCTCAAGGATTGGTGCTAGGAAGAAAGTTGGGATGATCAAGCATTGAGAGGCATTCACAGAAAGAAGATTCTTCTTCACTCCACTTGAGTTCCTGGAGTATTATCTATCTGAGATCAAGGCTGGCATGATTAATAAGAGCAGCTTTAAACTAGTAAATGAGGGGAGAAGATTGAGAGATTTGTGTAATCTTCATGCCCGGCTTCAATACACAGGAGGAGGAAAATCTGCTAAATGAAGATAAAGTAAGGGATAAAGAAACACCAGAAGGTAACAGTATGGACAAGGAGAAAGAAAATATAAATATATATTTTACAGTAGTAGTCAGGTAGGTGATACAGTTAGTGAAAGGACTATGACTAAGCCAGCTAGAAAATGGGGTGAAGTCCAAGAAAAACAGCTAATGCTTGTACATGAATGCAAGAAGACTGGGCAATAAAATGGATGAACTGGAATTACTTGTTCAGGAGGTCAAAATGAATATTATAGAGATTACAGAAACATGGTGGAATAGCACTCATAGTTGTAATACAGGAAGGGATTCCCCCTTCCCCAATGTATCTTTTTTTCCTCTCCTTCCTCTGAAGCATCAGAGTTGGCTGCAGTTGGAGATGGGACCCTGGATGGGGAAGCCAGTGCCCTGAAGTGGTACAGAGCATTCTCTCTCTCTCTCTCAGATTATTGGATCTAACTGATTGCCTTATGTGAGGTCAGACAAGAATTTCCCCTCAGGTCATATTGGTAGTGAATTTGGGAGGTTTTTGCATTCCTCTTCAGCTTAGCAGTATGTGAACATTCCTATGATAACCTATATCCAATAGCTCATAACTTTCCAATATGTCCAACTACCTCTAGCTTAATATTTTGAATGTGTGTAAAATCTGAGCAAAAATGGTTTCAGCTTTTTTTTGATGAGAGGAGATAAACTAAAATAATCTTCCTCGGTCATAAAAATATTTAACCTTTTTTGAACAGTTTTAGTGCCAAAAACAAAGAAATTTGACAGAGACACCTTCAGTGAGAAATAATTTTGAGAGTTTGGATGAAAATTATTTTGATTTGAACAATTTATGAGGGCTTGAAAGAGTTCTTTGTACATATGCAATACTCTGGATATGTTTTTTGTTTGTTTGTTTTTTAGAATTCTCTCTCAGTAAGCTTTGCCAAAGAAACATGGCTAGACTACTTGCATGGTTATCATACACACATCCTAAAGACATGCATCCGATGAAGTGGGTATCACCCACGAAAGCTCATGCTCCAATACGTCTGTTAGTCTATAAGGTGCCGCAGGACTCTGGATCTGTAAAAGCAGCAAAGACTAACACGGCTACCTCTCTGATACTTGACATCCTAAAGTATACATGAGTCCTGCCTCAGTCTCTATATAGTAAGGTGCAAAATACTCTGCTTAATACTGTGCAATCTTCTAAGGGGTACATTGAATAAGGCATGATTCTATACACACTGAACCTGTGTCAATGTGCATTGATTTACTCTAGTTTAATAAAGTACAGAGCCATGACATGGCCTCATAAGATCATTGTTTTGCAATGGCATAATGACCACTGTATACCATTTCGGAATCCTTACAGATCCCCTAACTTGTCACAAGAAGGCTTAGAAAGAGTCTTGGGCTATTCCCGAAGGACAAACTAATAACCTAACCTTGAGTAAAACGTGCTGATCTTTGCACTGCACTCAATCTATGGGCTGGTCTACACTGGGGACGGGGGAGGGGTCGATGTAAGATACGCAAACTTCAGATACGCGAATAGTGTAGCTGAAGTCGAAGTATCCTATTCGACTTAGACGGCAGCAAATTGACTGCTGCGGCTCCCCCGTCAATGGTGCTTACTCCTCCTGACTAGGTGGAGTACATCGTGCGTCGATTCAGGGATCGAGTTATCGTGTCTAGATGAGACGCGATAAATCGATCCCCGGGAGATCGATTTCTACCCGCCAATCCGGGCGGGTAGTGAAGATGTGCCCCTTGTTTACATTTGCAGTGTAGGTGTCTGTCTTCTGTCAACAATAAAAGGCTATGCATCACACAAGGCACTAAAACACACACCATTTTTTTAAGTAAATAATTATCCCATGCACCTCAGGGTGTCACAATTAAAGAGACAGATTGGCTGGAATCATAGCTGGAATGTGTAGGAGTGTGATGGGGTTGATAAACCCCACACTGGAGAGATGGGGAGCAGGAACAACTCTGGGCTCAGGAAGCCCTGCCCACTAGGCCTGCTGGGTATGGTCCAGTGGAGAAGGGATTTAGAAGGCATAGGGTGATCACCTTTTCAAAAGGCAAAAGCAGGACATATGCAGGAGACCTGCCCCCTCCTATCCTCTTCCCCTGAGGCCCCCTGGCCAGGCCAGAAGCCAGAGCTGGGCCATCGTAAGAGCCACCAAGGAGCCTGGGCTGTTGTGGGGAGCCTCAGACCCTCCACCTGTCATGGGCGGGGGTCCCCAAGAGCAGTCTCTGACCCATGTCCCCACCCCCGGGACATGCCGCCCAGGGCAGGTGGAAGGTCTGGGGCTCCCCACAGTAGGCCAGGCTCCCTGGTCAGCTCTGACTATTGCCATGTCCGGCTTCTGACCTGGCCAGGGGGAGAGGCCTCAGGGAGGGAGAGGAGGAGCAGGGATGGGGCCTCATGGCAAGGGGGCCCACCTCAACCCCTCCACCCCCCTACTGGGAAGAGGCTGATGCCGCCCTGAGCCTCAGACAGGCGCAAAGCAGCGCTGCAGGGAATTCAGGACAAATGCGGTCCCGGAGTGATTCAGCCCAGGACCAGCTGTCCGACCCAATTCAGAATGGGTGGTCACTAAGAAGGCAGTCTCTTCAGCATAAGAGGGCAGTGGGCAGTCAGAGACAGAGCTGCACTCACTGCAAGAGACTATGCCAGGAGAATATCCCCAGGTTGCACAAAGCCGGGAATCCAGAGCCCGTAGAGGCCCATGGGCTGAGTTGCAAGGGATAACCACATCTCTAGAAGGGACAGAGCAGTAGGAAGAGACCTGGGGAGGGTGTTAGCTAGACCACAAATAGTGGACACCTTCCCTACAGTGCTCACGAGGGCTCCTGGGTTAGAACCCAGTGGAGTGGGAGGATCCAGGTTGGTTCCCCTATCCCTGGGGGGGGGCTAACTTTTTGGCTTGAGGACCGCATCAGGTTTTGTAAATTGTATGGAGAGCCGGTTAGGGGAGGGGGTCGTGGCCCAGCCCCCACCTCCTATCTGTCCCCATCCCCAGGACTCCTGCCCCAATCAACCCCCACACTGTTCCCTGACAGCCCCTCTGGGTGCCCTGCCCCATCCACACACCCCTGCTCCCTGTCCCCTGACTGCCCCCGGACCCCTACCACCACACCCCCGTCCCCTGCCCCCATCCAACCCTCCTCTCATTCCTGACAGCTCCCCGCCCCATCCAACCACCCCTTCTCCCTGTTCCCTGACTGCCCCTGGAACCCCTGCCCCTGACTGCCCCCTGCCACCCCATCCAGCCCCCCTCCTTCCTGACTGCCCCCCGGGACCCCTGCCCCCATGCAACCCCCTGTTCTGCCCCCCAATCCCTATCCACACCCCCTGACCACCACCCTGAACTCCCCTGCCCTCTATCCAACCCCCCCTTCTCCCTGCCCCCTTACCACGCTGCCTGGAGCACTGGTGGCTGGCAGCCCTACAGCCACGACGCCCGGCTGGAGCCGGGCCACACTGCCGCCACCGCCACCACGCAGCTCAGAGCACCGGGTCAGGCCGGGCTCTGCAGCTGCGCTGCCCCAGCAGCTCACAGCCCCACCGCCCAGAGCATTGCGCCGGCGGCGGAGCAAGTGAGCTGAGGCTGCTGGGAAGGGGGGATAGCAAAAAAAGGGGCCAGAGGCTAGCCTCCCGGGCCAGAAGCTTGGGGGCTGGGCAGGATGGTCCCGCAAGCTGGATGTGACCCGCGGGCCATAGTTTGCCCACCCCTGCCCTATTCCCTAGGTAAGGTTGTGTTCAGAGACTAACCACTTGGCAGGGACTTCTGTCCCTGCTTACAAGCAGTCTCTATCAAAGGCAGTTTAGCTTTTGCTATTACACCTTAGACTTTTTCACCTTAATCCTTTTCTCACCCTCCCACTGCTCATATGCATGCACTTACTTAAAATGGCGACATTGCCATCCATTTCATCACATCTGAATGTTGACAAGCTGTTCAGAAAGAAATAATGGAGCCTACAAGCTTTGGAACATTAACATTTATATGTTAATTTCCTTCACAAAAAAACATTTTTTAAATTGTATCAGCTGGAGATCAGCACTTGCATCTGTTATAAATTATCTTGCCAGCTGCACCCAGTGAGTTTAGAATGACTCCAACCCTCTCAAACTCTCATTACAAGTAAAATAAAATTAAAAAAATAATACTTCCTCAGTTTATCTACAGATAATAAAAAAATGCTCATCTTTTTCAATAAGCTGTTTGACTCAGGAGAACCCATATAAACAATGAAAGACAGATGAAGGGGGGGGGGGACAGTTAAAATAATTTGCAGAGGTTTCAGGCAAAATGTTGTATATAGATGAATACAGTGAAGCCCTTTAAAATAAAGGCCTGATCAAGAAGTAACCTAGTTACAAAAATAAGCTTCCATTGTGCAAAAAGGTAAAAGGCAATAAATAGTAAATTGACTTGATAGAAAAATAGATCTTTTAAATAAATACTTTTCAGTGAGCCATATGCAAGTACAGAATTCAATAAAACAACAAAGACTTCATATAACAATGCTACTTGAAAGATTAAGGGCAAAAGGTTTAAATGTGGGGGCCTAAGATTGGGTTTCTGAAGCCAGGATTTTCAAAAACTTAGATTCTAAATACTATCTATAGGTACCTACTTGATTTTCAGAAGTGCTGAGCACCCAGTAGCTCCATCTGAAGATAAAAAGATTTTTCCCTTGCTTCATATAGGCTAAAATACAAAAATTATTTTAAAAAAATCAAAAGTATTGGCTATATAAGAAGGTAGATTCTTAAGGCATTATAAATTTAAACTTCTGAATCTTTCCCAGACCCAACTTAAAGTATATCGTCTGGAAAATTTAGAAACAGAGTAGAACAAATATGGGACTTTACGTGCATCACTATGAGTATGGCGTCTCTGACCTTTAGGCATGCTGCATGTCATTCTAAACTGTTAGCATACCTGGGGTTGCTGACTGCACAATCTGCTAGTTCTCCCTGAGTCTGTGAATATGTTTCTCTAATATTTTTCACAGTGTAATAGGAGACCATGATTTATTGATAATAATCGGCTGTATTGTACCATTCCTTAAAAATTCTAATATTTTTAACACCACTTTTTCTTGAATTGCTCAGTAACATAATGGTTACTACCATTCATCCACAGCAATACATGGGCAAATGTGTGTGGTTATGGAGATGTCAATGACCAAAAAATCCCCCACAAATGTTTCTTTCCTTTTATGAATAAAATCAGATGTGACTATATATCACACGGCTGGTTTACTACACTGGAGAGATGTAGTAATGACTGGAAGATAGCTAATGTAACACCAATATTTAAAAAGGGCTCTAGAGGTGATCCCGGCAATTACAGACCGGTAAGTCTAATGTCAGTACTGGGCAAAAGTCAAAATGGTTTCTGTAGAGGGAAATCATGCCTTACTGATCTATTAGAGTTCTTTGAAGGGGTCAACAAACATGTGGACAAGGGGGATCCAGTGAACATCGTGTACTTAGATTTCCAGAAAGCCTTTGGTGAGGGGCCTCACCAAAGGCTCCTACGTAAATTAAGTTGTCACAGGATAAGAGGGAAGATCCTTTCATGGATTGGTCATTGGTTAAAAGACAGGGAACAAAGGGTAGGAATAAACGATAAATTTTCAGAACGGAGAGGGCTAACAAGTGGTGTTCCCCAAGGGTCAGTCCTAGGACCAATCCTATTCAACTTATTCATAAATGATCTGGAGAAAGGAGTAAACAGTGAGGTGGCAAAGTTTGCAGATGATACTAAACTGCTCAAGATAGTTAAGACCAAAGCAGACTGTGAAGAACTTCAAAAAGATCTCACAAAACTAAATGATTGGGCAACAAAATGGCGAATGAAATTTAATGTGGATAAATGTAAAGTAATGCACATTGGAAAAAATAACCCCAACTATACATACAATATGATGGGGGGGCTAATTTAGCTACAACTAATCCGGAAAGAGATCTTGGAGTCATCGTGGATAGTTCTCTGAAAACATCCACACAGTGTGCAGCGGCAGTCAAAAAAGCAAACAGGATGTTAGGAATCATTTAAAAAGGGATAGAGAATAAGACAGAGAATATCTTATTGCCCTTATATAAATCCATGGTACGCCCACATCTTGAATACTGAATACAGATGTGGTCTTCTCATCTCAAAAAAGATATACTGGCATTAGAAAAGGTTCAGAGAAGGGCAACTAAAATGATTAGGGGTTTGGAACAGGTCTCATATGAGGAGAGATTAAAGAGGCTAGGACTTCTCAGCTTGGAAGAGAGAGACTAAGGGGGAATATGATAGAGGTATATAAAATCATGAGTGGTGTGGAGAAAGTGAATAAGGAAAAGTTATTTACTTGCTCCCATAATATAAGAACTAGGGGCCACCAAATGAAATTAATGGGCAGCAGGTTTAAAACAAATAAAAGGAAGTTCTTCTTCACACAGCGCACAGTCAACCTGTGGAACTCCTTGCCTGAGGAGGTTGTGAAGGCTAGGACTATACCAGGGTTTAAAAAAGAACTAGATAAATTCATGGAGGTTAAGTTCATTAATGGCTACTAGCCAGGATGTGTAAGGAATGGTGTCCCTGGCCTCTGTTTGTCAGAGGATGGAGATGGATGGCAGGAGAGAGATCACTTGATCATTACTTGTTAGGTTCACTCCCTCTGGGGCATCTGGCATTGGACATGTCGGAAGACAGGATACTGGGCTGGATGGACCTTTGGTGTGACCCAGTATGGCCAATCTTACATTCTTATGAGCACTACGCTGCACTGTCAAAACAGTAAACACTACAACTCATATTGCTTATTCTCACAAAGCACTAGGCATAACATCAGTGGAGGCTTATTCCTTGATGAAGTCAATCATAGTTACTTGTATCCTGCCTTGGGAGAATAGGACCATGGAGAAATACTGAAATCTGCTGCCCTCTCATTCACATTCTTTTGTCATATGGTCTAGACTTCTCTGTCAGAACTAGTCCAGAACTATGCCAAAATATAAGAAGGGGATGGAGCCAGGACTGTTTCTCATTTGGACTTGCACACCAATACCAAGTTTGATGGACTGTGTTCACCAACATCACCTCACCATATATGAAGAGATTTATAATGAGCCGCTCCAATGAAGAGATTACCTATTTCTCGCCTTGCCATCTCTATTCGGTCTGGGGAAAAGAAAAAAGGACATACTTAAAAAACATAGTATTTTCCTGCCTTGGAAAGTGACTATGTTAGCTTCATTTTATAGGTAAATAAAGAAATAGCCATCATTTCATTTTGCTTACTGTTCTGGCACTTTAAAGATTTCTCTCCTCTAACTATCTCAACCCTCCATGAATATTTTACAAGCATAAACAACTTGTATGTGAAAGGTAACATTTACATAGTGTTGTCCTAATTGTCACAAACATGGTCTCCTGCATTCCAAATGGCCTTTAAACCTGGCCCAGCAACCACCTCTTATCAACGATAGAAAAATATTGTTTCCTGCCATGAACTATAGTTACTTATAAATAAAATGCAACAATAAAAAATTCAAGGAAAAATGCAGAATTCTGTATAAACCTTCATGACAAAGGGGTCTAATGAGCTGGAAAGTGCAGATGTTTTTCCACTAGGTTTTTACAGTGTTTATTTTGATTTTTTTAAAAATCACATTGTTTTTCAGTTGTAATTTCTGTAAAGCAGATGTGATATTTTGAGTTTATGGATTTTATTTTGATCTTTAGGGCGCAGTCCTCAAGATGTTGACACAAGCAGAAAAAGCCTAATGCAATGAAAATGATTGATTTCCACTGTGCAGGGACCAGATCAATGAAGAAGCCTCAGCGGGATTTTACAGCCTTTCTGTCAGCAAGGTGGCTTCTTTCTCCATTGAGTTTAGTCAGCAGGTCCAGACACTACATGGCCAAATTCCATTAATGGGAGATGCAGTGGGCCACATCAACTACTCATCTACATACCCAGCAGTAACCTCTACAAGCCAGTCACACACATGCTCTGGCATTAATGTATGTGTTGGGGCTGAAAATTTCTTTCCTCAGCCTTGCTGTGTACTTTGGTATGTGGGAGTGTGCATATGCCTCAGTATTAGCCACTAAATACAGGCTTTTCCTGGTATTGGACTGTTTCCTCATGTAATCCTCATTCTGCCCTCTCTTGAGCAGGGCCGACTCCAGCATTTCTGCCGCCCCAAGCAAAAAAAAAAAAAAAAAAAGAGGGAGCGAGGGACCTGCCGCCCCCAAATTGCCGCAGGTGCCGCCCCTCTCCCTTGGCCGCCCCCAAGCACCTGCTTGTTAAGCTGGTGACTGGAGCCGGCCCTGCTCTTGAGACTGTTTTGTTATAATTCATTGCCTACATGTACAACCACTCATTCAGCATCTTCTTTAATGTCTTCTCAGTCTCCTCCCCGACTCTTTATTGGTATTGCTCTAGGTTCAGTTCTTGGGCTTTTTGTCTTCTCTTTACATTTTTTTTCTCAGTAACATTACCTGTTCAACAGGATTATAAAACCAGTGTGGACATCATCCCACAAAAGAAAGGAGGACCAGATTACAGCAGTGTGATCCAACTGCTTTTGTGCATACAAGGAAATCAATCTGTAAAGTCACCTCTCAATTTATTCTTTTTGAATTGACTACTCTAAGCTTTTTCCCTCCATTTAAAATCAATTTAAGAAACTTTTGCTCTACTTTTTATAATAACCTCTGAAATTAAATCTTTTTTCCTATCAGTTTTGTATTTCACATGGTCAGAATGAATCCTCAGTCCCACCACCTCTACCATGTGGTTCTAAAGGAACAGAAGCTGACAGAGATGGTCTTTTGAGGGTAGCAGAAATATGGACCACTCTAATCATGGTATTTAATAGTTAATTCTTCCTCCTGGTATTCATAAACCCACAGGAGAGTTCTGAATGGGAGAAGGATCAAGTTAGCTCCTGTATTGTCTTCTTTAGCTTGACCATTTAAATGGCTAATCTTTCTCTATTACAGTGCTTATAGAGATATCCTGATTCTCCTTAATCTTATGTGAATCAGGAGTAAATCCACTGAACTCAATCAGAGGTACACCAGAGTGTGGGCAATCAGGCCTTGTTACCCTAATGTGGAAGAACTGTTTTTTCCAATTTTGCTTTTTTTACTCATGACATGGATCACATCAGATTATACATCAGGAGTATAGTATATAAAAATGCCAATTCCCAAAAGAAAACAAACAATCAGTATTGGAGAATTCATTGCTTCTTCTTGTAAACTCTGAGTGATCCACATGCAGTTGACAGCTTAAAACAGAAGCAACTAAAATTGGGAGATATAAAATGATTTGAAAAACAGAAAAATGAAGAACTACTTTTTTTGCTTTTCTTCTTTTGACTTTTGGCAGCTTCATCACAGCTGCCACATGTTCTCTGGGCCTGTCACGCCTCACTAAGAGATTCATTATGACTGACATCTCTATGGTGGATCCATAGGCTTTCCTGACTTATAAGAAAAGATTAAAGGAAGTAAATATGCATAGTTTGGCTAAATGGTCTACAAGTATTTGAAGTGTGCAGACAACAAAGAGGAATTGTGCAAACAACAAAGAGGAATTCTTTCTGGTGGTCCAAGGGGTATAGCTAGAACTAATAGGGATGAAATTGAACAAAGGATAACTTAGATGGTCTACCAAGAAATATTTCTTGAGTGTGATGGCTATTGTACTGTAGAATAATCTGCCAGGGAAAGAGATTAAATCTCATATTTTGAGTGAATTATTTAAAACCAAACTGGTAGAGATTTAGATAATATACTATAGGTAAGGCTAAGATTTTGTCATGGATATTTTTAGTAAAAGTCCTGATAAAATGGAAAGGGACTGGGGAGCTACGGGGTGACTGGGAGCTCTGGGGTCCCCACCACCCGTGGGGACTCAGAGCTCCAGGGACCAGCAGCTCCCCGCAGTGGCGGGCGGGGAGCTGCTGGTGTCCCCCTGCCACCGCCATGGTGGCCGAGGAGCTCCGGGGTACCTTCCCCTGCCTGCAGCAGCTGGGAGCTGTGGGGTAACCCTGCTGCCCATGGCAGCTGGGAACTTGGGGGCCTACTGCCTCAGGCGGTGGGGGGGGTACCTCAGCTCCCTGCCGCTGTGGGAGGTGGCAGGACCCTGCAACTCTCAGCCACCAGGGCTGAAGTCACGGAAGTTTTTGGAAGATATGGATTCTCTAACTGCCGCGACCTCCATGACAAAATTGTAGCCTTAACTTTAGGGGAATGATTGACTCCTGGCAAGGATGAACTAGATGAGAACTATGGACTACATCACACCCTTCTGCACAGATCAGTACAGTTTTGTATTGAGATGTGGCATAAATACACCATGGCAGTAACACACAGATTGCTTCTCACCATGCCTTTCAACCATAGAGTATTATACATTTTGAAAGGAATGAGGCCAGAAAACCCATTACTCTAGTACCAAACTGAGGAGTGTCATTGGGGAGCCTGAAGAAAGATGTCCCTCAACCTGCAGCTGGTTTCAGCAAGATGATGCACTGGCTTCTGCAATTCACATTCTGTATTCCCAGGTCTGTCTCTCTGTACCATACACAAACAGGAATGACTTGGCTACACAAGGAATCCAGCTGAATCTTAAGAATCTTTGAGAAGAAGATGCCCCTTGTAACAGCTATTCACTGATCCCTTCTTCCCTCCTGAAGTTGTCCTCTTCCCAGCCCCCTCCCCTCACACTTTAACATGGTTCTCCCCAGACACACATAAGATGCAGGGGAACTCTGATTGTGGCTGACCTCATAGAATGGTATGAGGTGGTGTCCATCCCACCGTTTGTCTGACTTGTCTCTTCTGATTATAAGCTTCTGGGGGCAGGGACTCTCTTACAATGTGTGTGTACAGTGCCTAGCACAATGGAGCTCTGATCTCAGTTCAGGCCTCTAGGTGCAACCATAATATAAATAACAATAATAGTAATGTCTAGTCACATCTCCTTTCCACATGGCATTCGCTCTTTAAATTGCCCCCCGCTGTTCTCTCTGTGCTGCATAATAGAGAGAGCATATGGACCTCTTTTTCTAAAAAGAGAATCCTCAATGATCCTTATTCGTGGCCATAAAATTCAGTGGCTGTTTACTTCTGCATCTCTCAAACTCTGGGCAATGCCCTGTCACAGTCACTGACCTTCAAGCATCCCCAGTGCTTCTCCAGGGGTGCTGAACAATTTTTATAGTGGAGATGCTGATGATGAAAACCATGCATTTGGTGCTGCTTGTTACTGCTTCAAGCCAGGGGGTGCAGAAACCCCCAGTACCCGTAGTTCCTAGGTCTCTGTAAGGAATGTGCATCACTGACATTACACAAACTATACTGAGTCTTTCTCTCCTGTACCTCCAGAACTAGCCTCAGCTGTCTTAGAAAGTCAGTTTTCCTGGTAAATGATTCTCCACATGCCTGCTTGCCTGAAGAGACAGAGAGCTCCCAAAGGGGAAAACAAAGCTGTGAATTAGGTATTTATGTACTCAGGTTACTATATACAAGTGCCAAGAGGAAGAGAAAACATTTCAGATTTCATGAGTAAATGCTGTGAAATGTTTCAAATGAAAGGAACCTGCCATCCAATGCCAGTTTGATGCTGCTCATAAAGAGGAGTCCGTTTAAAAACACTCATTAATCATTCTCAGCATGATAGGGATCTTCAAACACATGATCAGCACAGGACAGATCATAGGGCTCGAATGTCCCAGGAACAGTCATTTGTCTCAGTCTGTTAAATTACAACTTGCTGTTCTATACCATGAGCAAAGAGGATTCTGGGATACTGGATTTTACCTCATCACATATTAAACACAATTCCAGAAACAGGCTAACGTACTGCACATAGAAAAGTTACACAAATGATAATTCATCTATCTGTCTTAGGTCCTTAAGCATCCATCACTAGGGCCTTTCAATGCAGTTTAGAAAATGAACTACTATTCAATTTTAAGAAGTATTAAGAGCGTTGGATTTTCAAAACTGCCCCAAGTGATTTGGACTCCCTCTCAATTTCCATTAATTTTCAAATCCCATAGACAGCTTCAAAATATCTCAAACCAAATATTTCATTGACATTAATAGGACCCACACAGCAAAAACAGAGCAAAGTAACAGTAAACAGATTACAGACACTTAAGTGTAGAATAGGGAGGCATGACACTTCCTCCATGGTTAAGGTTTGCCTGCTTTTCCAGTATAAACCTATTTTTTATTCTCTCTCTCGCTCTCTCTCACACACACACACACACACATTCTTTTTTAAAAAGCTGCTTTCAGGCTGAAATGGTTCACAGGCTTTCAGCTCTGCAGTTGGTTAAATGCTATTCATCAAATAAATTATTCAACAAAATGGTTGTTTCTGGAGTTCAATCAGCTTTACTTAAGCCATCACTTTGGTTACCAATATACTAATACTTTTCTTTATGTCTCTCCAAGCAACTCATCGTGGGTTAATTTGTACGTTTAGGACTTGATCCTGTAAATTGCTGAATACCTTTTGCAATGTGCTCATCATGGTTAGTTCCCACTAAATTCAATGGCCCTCCGGACCACACAGGAGACACCGAACACTTTGCAGGATCAGGCCCCTGAAGCACAGCTCCATGCTGGTAACACCATTATGGGTGTAATTCCAGAAGGAAAGTTGACTCGGGCAGGTAGAAATCTTCCTTGAGCTCTGTGCATTCAGGGGAGATCTAGACACTGCTTCTACACCTTCTCAGGGGAGTGCAGTATACTGCCCATGACAGGAAGGATGGTCCAGTGCCCAGCAATGATAGCTTAGGACTTGACATGCACATTAATTTCCCTACTCTGGCACAGCCTTCCTGTGTGATCTTTGGCAAATCATTTAGTCTTCATGTGCCTCAGTTCCCCATCTGTAAAATGGGGATAAGAGCACTTCCCTACCACACAGGGGTTGTGACATTAAAGATTGTGAGGTGCTCAGATACTGTGGTAATGGGAGCCAAATAAGAGACCCCAGCCAGCTTTATTGGCAGGGCCATGGGTAACAGAAATAAGCAATCAAAATTAAATCCGTGTTCTATAGACAATTATTGTCCCAAAATTATGAACACTCCCAGAACATGGGTACATAATTGCCATTTGTATTCCATTAGGCACCAGTGTTAGGCCTAATCTGTGCTTGGTACATGGAACCTAATAAAACAATGCAGTAACCTGAATTGGTTAAGTTTTTCCTCCTCCCCATCTCTAGCACTTTTAAAAGTTTCACCCAAAGAAGTGACGGGGCAGAGATTGCATCTGCAATGTTAAAGGCTCTTTCCCAATTATGCTTGGGTGACATGAGAGGCAGTATGGTTTAGTGGGATCTCAGATTCAGGAGATCTGGGTTTTATTCCTGATTTGGCCATTGGTTGGCTGTATGAAGGCAATCACATACCTTGAAGTTCTAGGTATCAGCTTCCTCATCAACAAAGTGGTGATAATATTTACTGAAACTTATTTGCTATGAGATTCTTGAAAGATTCTTAAAGCTTTGCATTTCTGATATTGCTATGAAAAAAGGGAAATTTGGGAAATTTGATACTTTTTTCTCAATGTTAAATATTTTGAACCTGATCAAGTAGGACTCTTGAAACCCTTGCAATGTCTCACTTGCTAGTAATAGAACTTTGATTTATCCAAGTTGTATTATGGCTTTTGTTTTCAATAAAAGGCCAAATCTTAAAGTCTTTTCTAAAGGAAAATTTCCATTGAAGTCACCACCACCACCTTTACTGCAGCTGAAGCTAGTGAATAGCCTTAACTGTTACATCACTGAATAATACATCAAAAGCAATAGATGTTATTTGAACCTGAGAATGTCACTTAGAATTAGAAGCTTTTTCATTTTGAGATAACCATCTAGCATTCTAAAAGATATAAAGTAAGAAAACATTAAATAATCTGTTCAATTTTAAAAAAAATCATGTTTGCTCATATTTACCTTATTGGAAAAGGTTTTAAGACCATATGGGAAACAGCTGATTAATTTAGTAGGATATTTTTAATATGGACCATATTAAAGACTTAAGGTCCTTTTCTTAAAGTTTGTATGCACCCACTAAGCCTAAAATAGGGTATTTCCTGTCTATTTAAGTTTAAATCAGAATCAGGAGTCCAATTTTCCACTATTTGCCATTCTGAAATCCTTCCCCAATGACAGTATGGAAGTACAGGGGAAAGGCAAACTATAAAAAGGTTCTCAATATAAAATGGAGAGGAGCCATAGAGGGGGAAAGGGATAGAACAGTTTAATTTACAGAGAGAGATAGAAATGTCAATCTGCTCAGAGTACAGTATGATGAAGCAGAAACTCCTGATTCTGATCTTTTGCCTTGATTCAGACATTACCACTATCTTTGGGCAAGTAATCTAGGCCCAGTTCCTCAAAGGTATTTAGGTGCCTTACTCCCATTAATTTCAATGGGATTTAGACACTTACATACCTTTAAGGATCTGAGCCTTAGATCCGTGCTTAAGTGCTTTGTTGGATTGGAGCCTTAACCTAATGCATCTAAAAGTGCTTTAAAGGTAGGGGCCAGGATTTTCCAAAATGGACGCCTAAAGTTAACCTCCTATATCCAAAGCTACACACCTGTGGCCTGAATTTCAGAAGTGCTGAGCAACCAGCAATTCCCACTCATCACTTCTGAATCAGCTTACTTAAGCAAATACTTTTTTAAAAGGGACTGTTCTAGTCACAAGAAATGCCATTCATCTCCAGAATTACCTCCTTAGTGTTCCCTTGTTTTGTATCACACTAGAAAAATAATCACTGGCTTTTTGGTGCCCAATATTCCAAAAGTTTATATCTTGGGGTACTTGAACTCTGAGGAAAGTGAGAGAGAAACTGAATGCTAACTTAATTTTTTCTGCTGCCTGCTCAGTCACTTATTTGTAAAAAATGGAAAAATCCTGACTCTCTTTCCATGTTGCAATGGGTACAACATGATTGGAACCTTGCACCTCTATACAAATTTACCCAACTGTAAACTCAGAAGGCATGCAGATTTGTACGCAGATGGTGTTCTTTAGCTAATTATTTTAACAAAAGAACAAAACAAGAGTGTGTAATTTGGAATGCTCACTTAAGAGAAAACCTAGTTCAGCAACTTCCTTCTTTCCTTTCATCTTATTTTTTTTTCTTATTTTCCCATCTGCTTTCTCTTCTGTTTCTTTTTTTCCACCTCCTTAAAAATTAAATTGATTTTTTTTAATCTCTTGTTGGTTTAACGGGCATTTAGTCTCACTGTGCCTCTTGAAGGCACATTAATAAAATATATTTATGGTTGGAAAATCTGTTGGTTCTCAATAGTTGAGAAACAGAAGTTGGTTTGTATTTAAGTGGACTGTTTGTTGTGTGTTCAATATAAAGCCAGGTATTCACACCACTAGGTGTCTGTTAGAGATTACAGGCTGTCTCATAAATGCACGTGTTTAGCAGAGATGGGAGAGAAATCCATGACAGAAAGTATGGTCTCCTCTTACCCTGAAGGAACTAAGTCCAGTGGCAAATTCTTTTTAGTTTTTAAATGTCTGTGGTTCCTTGTTATCCTGAATTTGTGAATCTGTGCTTTTTACGCAGAGTGATCATGATTTTAAACAAGACAAGCAAGTTCCAACATAGCAAAAAATAACAAACATTGCTAAGTGACAACTGCAAACAACATGGGCTAATATGGTTCCACCAAATAAGGGAATGTTTATAAAATATCGGCATTACCTAACAGGAAGTGTTTGAAAATGTTAGTCAGCCTGGTTTAAATATAAACATATTCTGATTGTGAATTATCCAACTTCTACTCTGCAAAGTTTCATTTGATCTTTAGGACAAAAATCCTGGTTTAAACAAAGAAACTAATATTCCAAAACATCTTAGGTTAGAATGTGAAAAATTAGACTGTCAGTAGGTCACCTCTCAATATGCTTACAAATCTATTGTATTGTTCCCTAAAATTACATGTAAGTATTGAAGCCCTGATTCAGGGAGGCGACCCTGAGAAGAAGGATGGTCTAGTATTTAGGGCATCAGCCTGTGACTGGAAACCTGGGTTCAATTCCCTGCTCCACCAAGGATTTCCTATGCGACATTGTATCATTTAATCTCTTTGTGCTTCTGTTCTGCAGCTGTAAATGAGGGATAATAGCATTTCACTCACAAGGGTATTGTGACAATAAAGACATTAAAAGACTGAGGTGCTCTGATATTACAATAATGAGGGCCCTCATAAGTATTTTAAATAGATAGGAAAGTATCCCTAGTCATGTATAAATGCTGTTCTGAATAGGGATACTTTCCTTTTCTGAATTAGGAAATAAGAGGAGACTGGACCCTAAAGACCACAATATTTTCTTGTGGAGGAAAAGCTATCAGTTATATAAAAATATTCCAACAGCTTGGCACACCTGTATTGTAGGTCTTCAGTGAATAGCAACAACACACCGCAAAATGTGTTTTCTATTGTGGTTTACAGTGCCAATATTTAGACTAATTTTTCTTGACATTTTCCACTTCATATCATTACTTTTTTCATCAAAACAGAAAAAAGTCATAATAAAATAAATCCCCATGGGAAACATTTTTCCAGTGTGAAGAATTTGTATCAAGAACCTTGGCCAATGTACAACTACAATATAATACAGTATAATGTGATTTTGTCTGTGTTTTCCCATCCACCCTCTCTTTATTCTGCTAAATGCAGTCTTGCTTAATTTTCCTTTACTTTAAAGCACACCCTACATTAATTTGTACCATGGAAGTAAATTACCAACATTTATCTCACAGAGTTCAATATTCTCTTTTGGTCGGACAGATTTTGCTTCATCTGTCAGTCAGCTCCTGTGAGGTTTTATAAGTCACTCACGCTAGTAGAGAATGTAAATCTCTACCATTGTTACCTTATTAAAGTTTGAAGGTTGAGGTTATAACATGAACTAATCAGGGACCACGGGGGGCGGAACCTAACTGAAAAAATGCAATAAACACAAAGAAAAAAACCCAACAATCTTTCCTCTCGGGACTCTTTGGCCTGAGTATGGCCTCCTCTTCACTCCCTGGCTGACAGTTGCAGCCTCTTAATGGAACTGTCAGTCAGGAGATATTTTTAAAGGAAATGGCCCATTAAGAACCTTCCCCAAAGGCCTGACAATCATCTGAGGAAGAATTGTGCTGGGATGTTTTATTGGCACTAACGTCAATGAGGAGTGAGAGACTCCATCTCTAGGGAGGGGGGTGTGCTGAATGTGTGACACATAGTAGTGCTGGTAAGAGATTGGGCCAGGAAATAAAAACCAAGTCACTTAACCAGGATCAATACAAAAAGGTGTGTGTGTGTGTGTGTGTGTGTAATTTCAAAGATTTAAAAAAAAAAATAGCCTACACAGTATACAAGATCTTTGAGTGTCCAAAGAGGGAAGCTACTGTCTAAAATTTATCCCCACGAGTCACCAATAAATCCTGACCATGAACCAACTCTAGGTTTGGGTAGTCAGGAGTTTTGCTAAATCCATCAGGAATCAGGGCCTGCAGAAGAGCCCATCTCCAGGCAATCTAACAAGTGTAGCTGGCCTGTAGTAGGCTTCCTATTGGCATCACCACCTGACTGGAAGGAAGAGTCAGCAGATCAGGTCTTAAGCCCAGCAGCAGCAGTTTTTTGGCTGCTCAAAGCATTTCCCTGTGGCTGTGATAGCTGCTTTTTTCCAGCCTTGGACCCAGCCCTGGGCCCAGCCTTGCCTCGCTCCAGGTAACCCAGCTCTGACCCTGGGCTCCAATTCATGACTTCGGCTCTGACCCTTGGCTCTGAAATCTGGCTTCTGACTTTGGTTCTGACCCTCAGCACTGACTCTTGCTCCAACTACTAGATATGACAGCTCACATCCCAGTCTCTGCATTTTAGGTGCTCAAATGGTTTTGTTCTGCTTTGACTTTCCTTGCAATTCTTGTAGTGCCTATGAGCGCTGTCTTCTGGAAGTCACTGATCGGGATGTCTTGCCCTCCTAATGTTTTCTTGAGCTGCTCATTGAGCACTCCAAGTGCTCCCATAATCACTGAGATCATCTTTGTTCTAGTTTTCAATAATCGTTCCACTTCATGGCAGAATTCCTCATACTTCACTGTCTTCTCTTATTGTTTCTCTTTTATGTTTGTCTGTTGGTATGGCAAAATCAATTAATATTGTCTTGTCTGTCTTCTTTTCTACAACATCTACATCAGGCCTGTTTGCCTGCATCATTCTGACCATGATAATTGCCAGATCCCATAAACTCTTAGCCTCTTCATGCTCTAGAGCACTTTCAATTTGGTAGTTGTAATACTACATGCCTCGTTTAAATCTATACTTGCCAGAGGCTCCAATGCAGACCTCATTATGAACAGACAGATATTCTCTCCCAGCCAGGCTCCTGCAGATGCTGAACATGTGCTCCATGGTCTCTTCCTTTTTGGAACACATTTTTCAGTTCAGGGAGCAGTTCTGTTAGTCAGTTTTGTTTCTAACATAATTAAGCCATAAGGACTGTTCTCGTGCCCTCAGAACGAGGCGGTCTGTTTCTCTCTTTTGAGATATTCTTCTTCAAGCCATGAGTTTGTTAACCTTTAGTCATTAGTGGAGTCTCTCTCTCTCCACCACTGTTCATGCATTGATTTCTATGTAACCTTTCAGAGTCTCTCTTTGACAATTTGCTTTCTGCTTTTTTTCCATGTTGTTTTCTTGGGTTGGGATACACATTCGGTCCACTGCTTGTTGTCATGGGCAGATGATCTTTTACTCTGGATGACTCCTCATGTAATTTTTATATTAAATTCCTCATTATCTATTGCTTCCTCTACAGATAGCATCTTCCTCCAGTATATCATCAGATGTTCATCCTGTCTACACCTTCGCTGATATTCATTATTCTATCCATCACCAAAATCTTTCTTGTTCAGACATCACATTTTTTCTTCTCCTTTTAATTCCATTTGATCACTCTGGCAGTTCTGTACTACTGGTATCACTGATATTTATTATTAATTAAAATATAAAGTTACTACCTCTTTCATATGCTAATGACTTTTTCTGACTCAGTTGGCACTGTTGCACGGGGCAAAGAGATCTTCAGAATACTATACAGCCTGTGCAGCTGTAGTGACGCAGACTCAGATATTTTGTGGGTTCCACATCTACAAAGAAAATTCTAGCTTACATAGGGCCCCTTACTTCTGCTCATCTAGTAAGGAGCAAAATTGTAATTAGAAGGTTAATACCTTAACTGAAATCTAATATAGCATGCAAAACCCCACCTTAAAGAAATGCAATCTTCAGATTGCTTTGGGAATTGTGTATTTTTTCACTTTTTCCAATTTTTATCTATGCAGTTTTAACAGTCTCAAGACAGGGTGTTTTGAATTTTATTTTCTAGGGTAACTTTTCAAATAAAATGGAGAAACAAGAGGTGGAAAAGGGAAACGGTGGAAGAGGGAAAATCCAAAGAAAACGTTCATTGGCAGAGTTAGGAGTGTCACTGGCCAATTGGCAATTGCTCAGATCCTTAGCAAAGTCCACAGTGGTCTAACTAAGAGGCACCAGCAATTTAGAAAACACAAAGATCTACAATCTGGAATAAATACCCACATGAATAGAATCTCTCTTTAGAAGTGCAGACTCTCAGACAGTGAAAGGTTGTCCTGGACACATTCAGTATATAATTTTCAAATGTCCGTTACTTTTCATATTATCGTAGAATAGGAGGACTGGAAGTGACCTCAAGAGGTCATCTAGTCCAGTATTATCTAGACCATCTCTGAGAGATGTTCATCTAACTTGCTCTTAAAAATCTCCGATGATGGAGATTCCACGACCTCCCTGGACAATTTATTCCAATGCTTAACCTCCCTAACAGCTAGGAAGTTTTTTCTAATGTACAACCTAAACCTCCCTTGCTGCAATTTAAGCCCCTTGCTTCTTGTCCTATCCTCAAAGGTTAAGCAGAACAATTTTTCTCCCTCCTCCTCCCTCCTCCATGTACTTGAAGACTATTATGTCCACCCTCAGTCTTCTCTTCTCCAGACTAAACAAACTCTATATTTTCAATCTTCCCTCATATGTCATGTTTTTTAGACCTTTAATCATTTTTGTTGCTCTTCTCTGGACTTTTTCCAATTTTTCCACATCTCTTGGCCATATCCTTCAAGGTGCTGAGTGCCCTTAGCTCCCACTTGTAACTAGAGTGCTCTGAACCTTGAAGGACTGAACTCTCATTGTCTTTCCAGTTTTCTCTCTGTTTTGGTATTGGATGTATGGTACCCCTTAATGAGGGCTATCTACATCATAAATTAAGCTGCATTTTAATTGTAATGTGATTATATACAGCGATAGTACACACACATCTGAAACACTCTGTGCAATACTGGTCATCCTTTGTCAAAGGGAATATTACAGAATTAGAGTCAATGTAGAGAAGAATGATGAAAATTATTAGGGACGCGGGAAAATTCTTGTATGAAGAGAGACTGAAAAGATTAGAACTGTTTACTTTTATCATAACCTCCCCCTCTTACTCATTTCCTATCTAAGGTAATTAAAATGAATATTAGACACAAAATCATGGGGACATTCAATGTAATTGAAAGGTGGCAAATTCAAAACTGATAAAAAGGAAATATCATACATTATTAGACTGGAAAACTCATTGCTACAGGATGTTGTTGACACCAAGAATTTAGCAAGATTCAAAGAGGGCATGGACACCAATAATAGTTAGAGCCATAATTTTTGTCACTGAGGTCATGATGGTCACAGAAATTGTAAATTTGAATAGTCAATGAAATCTTAGAAACGGCTGTAAAGGCACGTTTGATTAGGCCCCAAACCAAATGGCATTTCCACTTCATGCACAGGGTTACACTACCACTTGGGGTTGGCCTGTCTGCCCTTCTATCTCCATCTACAGAAGGGTGAACGGGCCAAACCTGAGTGGGATTGTGACCACATGTGCCAGATTGCAACACCCAAAGTCGGGAGCTTGGTCCATCCCCCTGGGGACAGGAGCCATCACTGTGTGGTGCGATGGATCTCCAACTCTTCGCCCGTGGCCTAACCTTTCAGTATCCCCACTATATTCTTGTATATGTTGATATAGCAACATAGCATTAACTATTTTTAAGGCTAACAAAAATGTTGGGAAAGTTATAAAATCTCATGCTTCAGAATTTAAGAAAAATCTCTAATTATTTGGGATGAGGATGAGATCTTCATGTACGCAGATTATTCTACGTATGCCTGCAGCAGGGATTTTTGCATCTTCCTCTGAAACGTCAGGTGCTGCCCATTGTTCGAGAGAGAATACCAAAGTAAACAGACCATGAGTCTCATGCAGTGTGGCAATTTCTATGTGCTTATGTAGGGGAAAAAAATGTGACAGTTTTCTACAGTTGGAAGTGCTTAGTCATACACATAAGACATAAACGATCAAAGATTTTCCTTGTACTTTGACACACCAAAGAAACAACCAAAACTAAACCCACATCATATTTAAGCAAAGGCCAATAATAGAAAATTTCAGCTCACAGGTATGTTTTTAAGGTATCTGCAACTCAGCAAGTGCAAACAAGAGGTGATAGTAGCAACTTTTATAGTTAAGATTAGAAAACTAAGTGAATAAGTTAAAAATACTAAACAGATAAAATGAAAGAATGCAAGACAACGTATGTGTAAATAACTGGTGCTTTGAACGATAAACAATAGGGATTATCAGAACTTCCTGTTCCTTCCCTTTCAGTAGTAAAGGATTTTAGTCTACACTACGCTCAATAGTATATTATCTAGTCCAGTACAGACCATCTCTACTATTGAGGCTTTAATAACAATTTCCCACAAATTATTCCATTATCTAATTGACCTTACTGTTATACTACTACTTTTTCCTAAAGTCTACTCTATCTTTCCCCTTTGGGAATTTTTCCGTCTGCCAAACAGCACTCATTACTTTGCAGCACTAGTTACAATTTAGCAATCCAAAAAGTGTTCTTCAAAATATTCCATAAGCAGTTGCAAGTTAATGCCAGAATGAAATTAAATATCTATATTTTTCCAAGTATGACTTCATCTTTTCTCTACTAAAATGTCAGTAGTGACTATTTGATTCACTATACTCCAGGTTTGGTTCACTATACTCCCAATGTGAACTTTCCTAGGTTCAGATTATGAACACCATATTCATACTGAATAGTACTTTGACTCTATGAATGGTCCCGCTCAAGTCATTGGATCTATTCTCAGAGTATAGTGCTACCTACCCAAGATGAGTAAAGCTATCTGAAATTGGCCAAAAAGTTTGAGAGATATATGGATGGGTTATGTTTCAGTCCAATATACAAAAAGGAGCCAATTGTGAAAATCAGATTTGGATTCAGATTCACTTTCCTAAAGTTTGGATGTGTTCAGGCCTATCTCAAATTATACACAGAAAAAAAAAATCTATAAAATAACAGATACATTGCAATTGTTTAGGAAGTTTAGGGTCTGAATCAAAGCCTATTTGGGTAAATGGGAAGATTACCAGGGACTTCAGTAGACTTTAGTTCAGTTTTATTAAATTTTACAAAATATTGTATTAAATGATTTTGTTTTATCTTGTAGAATTCTGTGATTTTTGTTTTAAGCCACATACGGCCAGATCCTCACCTAATGTAAATAAGAGTAACTCTATTCATGTCAGTGTTGTTTCAACAGTTTATACCAGATAAGAATCGAGTTCATGACTTCTAAAAGTTTCAGTCACAAGAAATGGCCTGTATTTTGGTATAAGTTCTGTATTTTTGTTAAAATGGGCTTTTTTGAAGTAAGCAGAAAACCATGATATAAAAATTGTGTTTTATCTCTAGGCTTAATGTTTTGTGAAGCCAAGTGACTTAAATGCAGAAAAAAATAACATTTCGGCAATGTACAATCATTCTACATTTAAACTTTAAACTTTGCAAACTTTATCTTTGTTGTACATGGGCCTCATCCTGCTCCCATTTAAGTCAATGGAAAAAACTCTCATACACATCAGTGGTGCAGGATCGGTCCTGTAACTTGTGACTAGACCATTGTCACAGCACATTGCTGTCAAGATCCTTGTGATCCAAGTCCATACAAGCGGGACTTTAAGCATAAAGTGATATATGCAATACTTGGAACAGAACAGCACCTCTACCATGCAACAGCAAAATTCAACATGGAAGTCAAAAGTCCACTGGCCATAAAGAAACGATATCATCAGTGTAAGATGACTACCATTTTTGTGATTACTTCCATGTGACCGCAGCCAACAGAAGTTTGCAGAAATGTGATCTTTCCAGAGTAATGTATAACTGGGGGAGGGCGGAAGAGAAGGTGAATGAAATTTTAAAGATTATCAGCTGATTGCTCTGATCTTTATGCCTCAATTGTCTAGTATTACACTTTTTCAGTAGGATGAGGAAATACAAATACCACTGGTACAAACTGGAAATTGCCAAAGAAGGGGGAGGGATAGCTCAGTGGTTTGAGCATTGGCCTGCTAAACCCAGGGTTGTAAGTTCAATCCTTGAGGGGGCCTCTTAGGGATCTGGGGCAAAATCAGTACATGGTTCTGCTAGTGAAGGCAGGGGGCTGGACTCGACCTTTCAGGGTCCCTTCCAGTTCTATGAGATAGGTATATCTCCATATATTATAAAATGTGAAACTAAAGTTTCCATTAGCCAAACATTGATTGATCATATATGACCCAAATCTGCCTGCATCAGCAGGCTCTGAGATTTAAGCTCTTTGGGACAGAGAATGTTCATTAACAAAGTAAATTGTAACAGTTCACAGATTACTCTGTTTAAATACCTATTCAGCCCATTTCTTTTTCCTACTATAAGGAGACAGATGGAGAATCTGGCAGAGCAAATGGACACATTGCAAGTAGGAGATACACTGGTTGTGTTAAATCAGACTGTGTAGTTGTGATTATATTGCCTTTATTAGCTGGTGGGACTAACCCAGTAATGTCTTCTCCAATACTGAGATGGCTGTGCACAAACTGCTAATAAGTGGAACTCCTGTTCCACTTGGGTTGGATAAAATCATGATTCTTTTTAATACAAGAAGGGAGAGGTTATCGAATATGGGATATTTGAAACAACATTTTTTAGTTTATTTCTTTATTTACTCATAACCTATTCTACTAGGGAATTGTTAAAAATAGGAAACAGTGTTAATTATATTAAAGAAAAGGAATTTGGTTTTTAGTTTTTTAAACAAAGCTTATTAAGAATACTTCTTGGAAAGGAGGACATCAATACTGATCCTTTACAATACCTCTGCTCAGCGTGGCAACCTCATCACATTGCTTGTAAGAAATAAATGTCTGATTAAAATAAAGAAATACCATCACAACAAACTGTGGTCTGTGCTGAACAAATGACGTGCTACCACCAGCAACATTTTAAAAAGTGTACTCAATCACAAAAACAGATTTCACAAAATGTTGGTGATTTACCTGACATAGCATCTGGTGTCATTTTTAGGATAAACTACACTTCCAACTTGCAGAACAACCTGTACAGCATATAACCCTAAAAATTAATTAATAAATAAATAAATAAATAAATAAAATATTTGTTCAGGTATTGAAAGTGCAAATTCATTATAAAATGATAGCTTTGGGTTAGCATCACTGCTGCTTTGAGCTCTGATTCAGCTTCTTCAAACCCAAAACTTTTGTCTTGGTAAAATAACAATTCAATAAAAATCGTGAGTTATGTTGTTAAATGAAAGCCAACTGCCTGATATAGAGGATTTGGTCTGATAATTCCAACAAACGCTTGTAAATTACCTTTTAGAATTAATAAGATTTTTCTATTTGAAGATCCTCAGTTGAAAGGTAATAGTGGGGACACCATCTTTTTTTTTTCCTCAAAAGAAAACAAAATAGCTTTATAGTAATGTTCTTTCTTCTGGCGGTGGATGTTAAGCCATTTATCAAACCACTGAATATGATCTGTTTCTCCTTTGCGAACCTTTCAACACAAGGAACATTGGCAATGCTCCTCCCTATCCCTCGAGAGTGTCATCTGGATTATAACCACACTAAGTGGGATTAAACCACTTGTAAAGAAATGGATCCTTTTTCTTTTTTTTTTTTTAAACCTTAAGATAGCTCATAAAAACATTAAAAGGAACACTTGTGTGTTTCTCAGGCCCCATATTCAGCTTTACAAGTTCTTTTGGAACAAAGCATGACTGGTTTGAATTTTATATTTTCACTATGTTGCAAGAATCCTAGTTATCTGTGGGTATGATCATGTAACGCCCATTGATGAAGGCAATGAGAATTTTGCCTACATAAGGACTGCAGTACTCGAGCCCAAATTTATAGCTATAAATCTACAACCACCAAAAAAACCCTTCAATCAGAGAAGATTAAGAAAGATTCTTAGTTAAAATTAATACATATACAACCC
This sequence comes from Chrysemys picta bellii, assembly GCF_011386835.1. Lineage (NCBI taxonomy): Eukaryota > Metazoa > Chordata > Testudines > Emydidae > Chrysemys > Chrysemys picta. The sequence goes on along the minus strand of NC_088795.1, from coordinate 32,593,282 downwards.
AAACCTCAAAAGGAAGATCAGCGATAAGTAAAGCAGCAAATAAATTTTCTAACTGTAGATTACTTAGGGCTTGGTCCAAGCCTATTGAAGTCAATGGAAAGAGACACACACACACCCCAGTCCCAGCCCCCTGCTCCAGGTTAAGGCCTGAAATAAGTACCACAACTCATCCACACTTTTTATTCACAGTTTAAAGTATATCCATATAGCAGAGGATCCTATTGCCTCTGCACTGGGCCACCCAAGGATTCAATTGTGGCCTTTAGCATCTGCGAGAGATCCCTCTGCAGAAAGCAGGGTGGGGACTAGGGTGACCACATGCATGACCACTCTGCTAGGGACTCTATTGCTGCATCTCATGTGACTAGGATGTGTCACATGAGATAGCAGGTGTGAAAAATCGGGACCGGGGTTGTGGGGATAATAGGCACCTATATAAGACAAAGCCCCGAATATTGGGACTGTCCCTTTACAATCAGGATATCTGGTAACCCTACATGTGACACCAGACCAGCCTAGTTACCAGCCCATTTCCTGGCATCTTTGGCTTTCTCTCCACCTCAGTTGGACTCCTCTCTAGTCCCCAAGAGGCTACAGCATGGCAGATATGATTTAAAAAAAGGGGGGGGGGGGCTAAAAAGAGTCTTTTCCTTCTTGGTCTGCAAGGGGTTTCCCCATCATCTAGCTCATCTCCCTTGTGCCCTCACTCCGGAATTGGAAGCAGACACACCTTGACAGGTTTGGCTTCACCAGCAGCAAGAGAGAGGCAGGCAGGCCCAGTCAGGGTGCTTCGAATGAGAGATGAACTCATGAAGAGGAGCATAAACGGATACTGGAAGGGAAATTATGGGGAGGGCAGCCAATTAATTTGGTAGGGAGGATAGATTTTTGTGATGCAGAAGACAATTGGGGGGGAGGGAGAAATGTCAACTGAAGGAAAAGGTAAAGACCACCACAAAAAAGGACCTTATAGTAACTTCAATAACTTTTTTAGAAAATGTAACTGTTTGCTAACAAAAGCGGGCATAGTAATATCTGTATGTGTGGAAACACGTTTTTATTATTATGTCTATAGCAAATAGCTTTACAAGACTTGGAAATATAACATTTTAATCTTATGCGAATGAAAATTCTCAGGGAACAGCCTGTTTGTTGTGTACATGGCTTGCCCTGCTATACCAATGTATATAAATATAAGGTTCCTCTTAGTTTAACTGTTAGCATTGCAGTAGAGTGATGGTAATTATGTTCTAGTTCAGCTTATATTTTGAACTCATGTTTTCAAATGCTTGTACCCTAGGCTGAAGTTCACCATGCTTGTTTTCGGCCCAAGTAAAATTCTATTTGAGTTACCAAAGCACAAAAAAAGATGCATTTCATGGCTTAATCTGCTCATTCTAACTCCTTCCCCAATCTCTCTATCATCCATTTCAGATTTTGTACAGGTTTTTTAAATCATGCTGTACCCTGCACATACAAGCTCAGCACATATGAAACTAGATTTTAGCAATCATACAAGGATATACTCAGACAAAGGATATGACTATACTGCAACCAGAAAGGGCAAAAGCAGCAAGATCTAGCTAGATCAAAGCTAACTCACTCAACGATAGCAGTGAAGCTGCGGCAGTACAGGCTGTGGCTGCTTGAGAAATTGCCCAGGATGCTGGGAGCACAGGGCTCAGGTTATGCCAGCACCTTTCCTTTTTCTTTGTATTCCCTTGAATCTCATCATATACATTGAAATACTATGGATATCAGCGTTTCACTGTGAAATCACTCACTTTCCCCTCTCTGTTCCTTGTTTAGTAAAACAAAGAAGGAAATTGAATTTTCAGAAGTCAATTAAACGTAAGAATTTAGTGCAAAGAAAACAGGCAGGAAAAATGAAAGTTATCATTCCAATAGCACCATAGTATGTCCCCAGAGCACTTCTGTTAAATAGCATATGCAACAATAGAAAATATATATGCACAAGTGGTCCTAGTTATAGTTACTGTGGGAATCGTAACCAAGACTCAAAGATTTTCAAGAGAATTCAGCACTCTGTAGATCCCATTGTTCTCAATTGGATTTTTCACATCCCTTCATTCTACATTAGGTACCATTTTTCTGTATCCTCTCTGTGCCATCATGCTGTCAATAGCTACCATTACTATGAAAACAGTGTGCTTTCCCACATTCAGAACATCCATAAAACAACCTCTCTATCTGCGACATGCATAGTAAGCTAGTTTGCGCCAATTGAGCCGTCAAGAGTTCTCTGAAGTCAGTTCAGCTGGTTCTCTATCCATAGAGACCAATTGATTGAGACATTTGTAAATTACATTTGGCACGATTCTATGCATACAGCATTTATCTTCCCAGTTGTTGCAATTATGTCCTGGCATTTGATTAAATTTGTAGCTTACTCTTCTATTTTGTTAATCTCTCCCTCTATCATCTTGCAGTCATCTGGTATCTGCAGTTGTCAGATAATTCATCACTTTTCTATTTCTGTGTTACTTTTGGACTTTTCTCCAAAATCATTTCCTCTCTTTTTGAGTATGACATATTGGTTTGCTTTTAATGGGCCACTGAGCTATTTCACATTAACAGACAAAATGGGGACTTGATCAGCAAGAAATAAATCACATATCTAAAGAACCCAGCTTTTGCTTTAAACTGTCTCTTGACTCCTGGCACAGTTTACAGGATCTCTGATCAATTTAAAATATTCGCTGTAAAAGTTTTCAAATTCAAAAGAGTACAAACCCATAAAACAAGTAAAACATTTAATTCCTGATTTTATGTTAAAAATATAGCAAAGTGCTCTTCAGTGATTTAGTATGATTTTAGTTCATCGAGACATAAAGATTAGTTGTGTGTAGAATATTGAAGTCATTGAGGTAACAGTTTTCTCATCCCATCCACCTTATTGATAGTATGGCAGGGAGAATGAATACTATAAACACATAAAATAAACTACAGATACTATTAAAAACTAGATTGCTGGATCCAATCCTTCAGGCCTTATGTAAACAAAGGACGTTAGGCTTCCAAATCTATATTTAGGCACCTAAATCAGTGACCTTGTTTTCAGAAGTGTGATACCCCTAGCAATTGCCATTATAAAATAAATAAATAAATAAATAAATAATTGAGACATTTTTCAAGCAGCTCTGGATTGGAAATGGAAATAGTCTACACACAGGGCCGGCGCTTCCACTAGGCGACCATAGGCGGTCACCTAGCGTGGCAGGATTTGGGGAGCGGCATTTTGCCGCCCTCGGCGGAAATTCGGCGGGGGGTGGGCGGTCCTTCCGCTCCGGGTCTTCAATGGAAATTTGGCAGCGGGTCCTTCACTTGCTCCAGGACCCGTTGCCCAAAAGACGCGGAGCGGAAGGACCCCCCCTGAATGTTCAGAGGAGTAGCGCTGCCACCTAGGGCAGCAAAAACCCTGCCACCGCTCCTATCTACACAGAAGATGAATGCGTTTTTATTCCAGTGAAAATTAGTTTGGATTTGATGGAGTTGAAAATTGCACGTTGCTCTTGCATTTTGTGTTTTTTTCACTAAACTTTCACACCTAAAGCAAAACTTCACTGCACACTGCAGTGCTTGACTAACTAAGCTGCATGGTGAAAAGGGAATGAGGGCTTGCATGGCCAAAAGAGTCTTGTTTCAGCTCGTGCATGAAGAAAGTTTAGGAGTCTGGGCTGCTGCACATGGTCACGGTCTAAGATTCACAAAAATGGAATGGCCCTTGTGGGGCTTGTACACAGGGTTTAGGGAGGGTTGCTGTGCAATTTGGGAGGGAGTAGGAGGGAACCAAGTTCTGATGCATCTCTGTAGCTGGATGGCTCCTAATGTCCATAGGCTCCCACCTAGAGCCTCCAGGATTTTCAGTGGTGTCCAGTCAATTTTTTTTCCAGGCTATGGAATTTACATGTTACTGATGATGGTTTGCATGCCAGCAGAGTTTTGAAGTCCAGGAGAGCGAAGGCTCCAGTCTTTGAAAAGTAAGTTTTTTTCCCATGGAATTTCCTTTTAACACTCAAAAATTAGGAAATGCCCAGTCAAAGTTGCATATGAAGTCTTAACACTGCTAATTGTGTATTTGCATTGTGATTCAATCTTTATCTGATCACACATTTTCTCAAATAAAACAATAGAGGGCACTATTTTTCCTACAAACTTAAATAAAATACATACCTCAGAGAGAAGATTCCCTATCATATCAAAGTCAGAAATTTTCAGGGCATGAGGTGCAGTTTAATGCCCAATTCCCATTAAAAGTCATGGCTTTCAATATCTCCCCCTAAATTGATCATTATGAATCAGTACAAGTTAAAAATATGAAAAGTTATAAAATGCTACGTATTCTTCTAAGGTTATCAAATGGTGTGTAATACTAATACATATAGCATGTGATCAGGTAATTAAAGACTATCATAATGCACATGCACAAGTAGAGCAACCAGATAGCAAGTGTGAAAAATTGGGACGGAGGTGGGGGGAAATAGGTGCCTTCATAAGATACAGCCCTGAATATCGGACTGTCCCTATAAAATCGGGACATCTGGTCACCCTATGCACAAGGGATAATCTCTACTTTGGCATTTTCTAACTTTTGAGTGCTGAACCAGGTTATGTATGTATGCTACCTTATTTATTTACCGTTTCTTTGGCAGCCATCTTTGATCTTTTGCCTCTTCTCACTCAGGAGTGCTTTCAGAAATAGATACGTGGCTGAAATAACTGAATGAATCTCTCAAGTGCTGACTTTTTAAATGTTAGAGCCCAAAGGACCGAAATCAAATTGTAAGCTCTGCTATAAGAAGCAACAGACGGTATCAATCTTTCACTAGAGGCAGGTTCTAACCTTTTAGACTGCAACTGTGGAGCTCTCGCTCTGACATCATGTCTCAACCTTTGTGTTGGTTACTGCACATTGCTGCTTTCAGGATCCTGTCATTCTCTCTCTGAGCCCAATTCTGTTGGTGTAACTCTGTTGAAGTCAGTAGAGCAACACCAGAGGAGAATGTGGCCCTTTGTCTTTAAGAACAGTAGACATAACTCATCAGAACAGGAGCCATATTTCCCTTAACATTTAAAGGCCACATCTACATAGTGGTTAGGTCACAAACACTTATCATTAAGGTGCAGTTATACTCTGGGAAGTGACTAAAAAATGGCATTGAGGAGGTCCATATTTACTGTCTATTGATGATTTCCAGATCCAATTTGCTCATTTATGAAATAAAAGGTATATTTCCTAACTGCCAAGCCCTGCAACTCAACTTGGAATCAAAAATGGAGCTGAGTTCTTTACTTCTCATGTGCCAATGCTGAAGATTCTGCAGTCAAATTCTGTCCTGTCACACCTCTGCAACTCCATTCTTAACCTGGTTACCCAGACGTAATGGAGGACAGAATGTGGCTTTCCAGCTTCTGCTGCTGATGCACAAGCCAGAATAGACTCTAGCTCTTTCTCTCTTAGTAGTGTTAATATACTTTTTGCCACTGAAGTAATCAGTTCTAAGCAGAGTTTAGATAGGCAAACCTGACACTTCACAGAGACCTATGGAATTTTTTTAACTGAGCAGTTTTGAAAACCTGGCCTTAAATACTTAGAAATATTGTCTGCAATTCTTCTGCATTTCCTCTTACAAACTATGAACAGGGATCAATTCCAATTATTTTTAACCAGATGCTCTTATGCACAGAATAATACTGCAAGACCAAGAGCATTTTATGTTGTTCAACTTTAAATTATGATAATTAAACTAAATATAATCAACTGAACAATGAGAACTATGAATCAATTATTAAAATAATAAAAAAGGACCTTATTCAGATCTGCTGTAAAGGTGATCAATGGGAGTTATGTGAGGACAGAATTCCTAAGGGCCAGTTTGGGTACACAATGGTGAGCACTCACAAGCAGCTGGCTTCAATAGTACTCATGTTGACTTCAACTCATGTTCACCAATGTGAGTGACAGAGTCACAATCTGGCTCAACAAGTGTCCACACTCTGCATCCTGGGTTTAGAAATAAACTGTGCATCTTCCTGTTAATTACCTTAATCCCCCATATCTGTATCATTCTTTTAGTAAAATGATGCAAGTCCCAGTCTAAAAAATCTTAAATTGAATTGCACAGCCACACCTATTTAAAATACATTTCCCATTAACCATCATCTGTCTATGTAGTCTGTGTAGCTTTAGGTCTACACCCCAGCTGGTCACCTCTCTCTGTTTTTTGATATTGCATTATTGCCTGTACTTGTATCTGCTTGCCAAATCAACTCCACATCTCTCCAATTAATCTTGCACCTCTAATGGCATGCTGGATATAAAAGTCCTACATGAAAGCAATGAGGCAATCTAGTGAAGTCTGATAATATGTGAGCTATGTTATTCAGAATCAGGATGCATACAGAAATAACCCATATACACTGTTATTTGAAGTAGGGTATGTAGAATGGCATTTCCCCAAAGAGTAAGTGCTTTAATTTTGGGGAAGTATTTTTCATAGCTATCAAAGTGGCTTAATATCTGCTTTAAAAACACACAATAAACAAAATTCAACTTTAACTGTGGAGCCACTGGCACTTTCAGAAAAACTTAGCTTGAGCTTTTAGTTACTTCTGACATCTTTAATTTCCTTAGTTTTTGTCATGACACATAATACATGGTTCTGTTTCTAGCTGTCACACTTTGTTACCATTTAGTGCATACAGTTTTTAATGTCATGTTAATATTGTGATTAGAGCGGAGAAATTTTTTTCTGCAATACAAATGCAGTGATACCAAAACATTTTGCTAAATTCTGTCAGTTTCTCTGCATTGAAAACCCAAAATTAAAAGCCAAAATGTTTTCTTTCAAAATTTTCCAAAATGAAACATTTTGATGTTATCCATTTTGGTTTTGAAAGTTCCTTCAGTTTTATATAAAACATAAAAATGTAAATAAAGCTGCTCAAAATCAAAACAAATGATTTTTTTCTCCTTTAATTTGCCACAATTTTCAAAAAAAAGTGTCAGTTTTGGGTTGATAAAATGAATTTTTATTTGGTATTTGGGAACTGCAAGCAAACAAAAACAAAAAAAATCAGTTATTTCCACAGATTTAGTTGTGATACAAATCAACAAAAGCAAAGGAATTCAAAGGTGTTTCTGGAACTCTAGTGTCAATTCATCCTCCTATTTCTTTGTTGTAACAGATGCTGTACTAAACTTCAAGCACCAGTCTGAGATCTTTGTAACGCATTGGAAGACTGGAGTATAATCTTTAAGCATCTGTTGTGTAAATACTACTGATGGCTGTACCTTGGATGGTGCAGAGTTTTTGCTGAAAACCCTCAAAGTGGTAAACTAAATCTCCAAAAGCTTTATTTAAACCATTTAAGAATTAATCTGATCAAATAGAGGTCTTCCTTTTTCTGGTTTATAGTAATACAAAATATTCTAAGCACTTGGAGACCAAAACTGTAATCTTTACTCAGACAAACCTCCCGAGACTCACATCTGTTCTGACAGCACTGTGTTTGAGACATGTACACTATGAAGTCCGTCATGTAAGTAAACCAGAAGGTACTAACTATAGCATATAGCCTCCAATGCTGTTGACATCTCAAAGCCTTCTTTCCACCTCACCCACTGCTTGTGAGCTTCTTGTCCTCAAAACATGTGCTATTGCATTTTGAATAACCCAGTGTTTAGGTTTAAGGATCCAGGATGATAAAAGGCACAGGTGCCACCCATATCTTCCAATGGATTGCAATCACTGTCAGTTTCTGCATTCTAATTTTAAACAATCTTTTGTTTATCAGCAATAAGGTTTTTCTTTACATTCCTAGTGCTGTTTCTCTGTGTTATTCAAATAAATAACATTTCAGCCACTGTTAAAGTTGCTTTCAACTCTGATTTTTCATTTCCTCTGGTTAGCCCCTATCAGCAGCTGAAGCAACACAAGAGAGCTCATGGCTCTGGAAGACTGTGTGGAAATTAATCTGGGTACTCTTAGTTACCCACATTTGCAGAATCTATTGGAGTTAGCTTAGTTTTCACTTAGTGTTCCCCTGCCCCACATTTGGTCTCCCTTTCCTCTACTGCTGATTCACAGATCAGCAGGCAACCATGAGAGAGTTGCTGCATTTTTTTCATCTTGGGTTGCAGGTTGTGTGTTTAATTGGGTGGATTTATTCTAGTAACAACACAATAGTCTATTTATAAAAAAAATTTACACTGTGCACATCACTATGGTATCTGATAACACAATGTTAAGAGTGCATGTTTGCGGCACATACAGGCAAAGTATGCATGTGTGTGTAACAGTGGTTGCCATTAAAATATTTACTGTTTTGCCTTTGGTCTAGTAATGTTACAGGTGAAATATTTCTAAGTCACATACTGCAGTAATTCTAATAACTTGCGAATAGCAATTGTAAAGATTTTAATGGTGCCTCTGTATAGTGGCATCTGGAGAACCTAACAGGGTGGGAAATTAAACGTCATCTGAACATTCCAGTACTCCACATTGTACAGTGCAATGGTAGTGGGAGGCTTAATTCATTAGCTGCATTGAGATTCTCAGAGGAAAGTTGCAATAAGAAAAGCAAAGGACTCATTCTCTCTGTTCTTCCTTCTCCTTCCCTATAGGTTGTTAAAAAAAAAAAAAAAGTCAAATGTCAACACAACTGTACTGCAAGGTGTATTTGCTAACTCGGTATATGGACAGCCTCTGCCTACTGGTGGCAGCTCACCCTCACTGGATGCTCTATCAGCCTAACTCACTTAAAAGGCAGGAATGATCAGTAGCTTTCCCCCCCAAAAAGGTAGACCAACATAGTGCGTTGTGAAGCCTGGAGATGACAACGGTCATCCTGTTCCTCTGACATAGCACTTGCAAAGTCTAGTCCCCTCTGGCATGGAGAATAGTGTTGGGGGGGGGGGGGGAAGAGGAAGTGAGAAACGGGCCCTCTTTTCTGGTTGGATTTCCTTCAGTCTCGCTGATGGATGTTCTGATGTTTGGACAATTTTTACTGAACTAGATGCAAAAATCAGCTTGGCCATAAAAAGCCAGTGGAGAGAGCTTAAGTCTATTATTGATTGATGAGTACTATTAATACAACCTTGTGTAGGAGAAAGTTGCCCAACACTATGAGGCAGATGGTAGTTTTGTGCTCTGTCTTAAACTGTCCTTTTTGAGGGACAGTTAGTGAGAAAGTTGTCTGGGTTAGGATGTCAGAGACACTTGTCTGGTTCTAGCAGTTTCCTGGCTAGTCCAGGAGAAATCAGATGTAAGTTTTCTTTTTTTTCTAACTAGAAAAGAGATTAATTTCCACATAATGAACATGCAGCAAGCCCTTGGGTGGCTGCTGCTAATTACTGCCTAGCAAGGCTATGAAAATCCAAGGGGAAAATTAATACCAGCCAAAATATTCCATCTATTTTAATAGGTTGCAGAAACAACTTAAGGAATTTGAAAAATCTTTTGGTGCTGATAAATATCTAAATAAATTGTGTTCGTCAAAGATGGTCAAAACTTAACTAATGACCGTGTTCTAGTGGGAGCAGAAAAGCTGAATGGAGGGAGCCCGAGCACTTCAAATGGCCTGATGCTTCATTCCTAAGGAAATATTCTCTTAATATTCATGAATTGTTTTGAAAGACGTATGGGCTGGTGCCAAAAATATTTCAGGTTAGCAGCTATGTAGTTTGTTGTATTTCTCATGTCTTCAAGGCTCATGTTATATTTTAAAAGTGATCTGTGAGCAAGGAAAGGCACAGTGGTTTGTTAGAGTGCCCAAACTTTCCTCCACCTAAGACTGGCCAGGAACTAGAAGAACTCTAATTTGCATAAAATAGAGCAAGTAGAAACCAACCTTATCTTTAAGAGGGAGATAGAGAATGTTTCCATGAACTGCGCCTTTTTTTTTTAAACCCACAACACTGAAATCATATTGGGAAAATATTAAATTAAGTACTTTTTTTTTTAAACTAGAACCAGTGTCAATTTTAATATGTAGGCACAATTTTTAAGGATTTCACACACACACACACACACACACACACACACACGAGAGCATCGTAAGACATGGGAGATAATTGTTCCACTCTAGTCAGCACTGGTGAGGCCTCTGCTGTAGTAATTTATCCAGTTTTGGGCACCACACTTTACAAAAGTTGTGGACTAACTGGACAGAGTACAGCAACAAAAAGGAAGTGGTTTAGAAAACATGAGCTATGAGGAAAGGTTGAAAGAATTGGGCATGTTTAGTCTAGAGAAGAGGAGGCTAAGTGGGGAAAGAGAAAAACAGTTTTCAAATATGTAAAAGGTTATAAAAAGGACAGTAATCAACTGTTCTCCATATTCACAGAGGGTAGGACAGGAAGAAAGTAGCTTCATCTTCAAGCAAGGGAGATTTCTAACTCGAAAGCTAGTTAAACACTAGAACAGGTTACCTAGGGAGGTTGTGGAATCCCCATCATAGTTCTTAAAAACCTACATGTTAGATGGTCTAGGATGGTACCTAATCCTGCCTCAGTATGGGGGCAATGGACTGGATGGCCTCATAAGGTTACTTCCAGCCCTACAATTCTATTATTTCTACGGTCATCCAAGAGAGTATCACCTACATAGGCAGCATGCAATAGGAGCCAGCTAATGCACATCCTAGGTGTCTAACTGCTACACTGAGAGCTCTTCAAGGAAGGAAATGTGTAGTATTCCATTTGTAAAGCAGAACACAAGTAGTGGTATAGAAATGTAGAATACATGACAGTGTGGCTTATACAGATAATGTTGATACGACAAAGTGTTGCCATATTCATGTTTTGTTGGGGGATTTTTTTTTGTTAAAACCTCAGCTCCTGGAGTCATGTGATTATATGAGAATCTGAGCTTTCATTTTATAAAAGGAAGTCAGTCTCTGGCCCTTACATATGTGTGTGCACGCACGCACACAAGAAGTTTAGAAATGAGAATCCTAATTGCTGAAAAAACAGATGGCTAAAAGAACCCATGATGATGTTTTTAAAATCTCATGGTTCTTAGGATAACTTTATTATTTCTGGGACCTGATTCATGATTTTGGGATGCTTGGAGTTGGCAATGTGGTTGAAGAGAGTTTGGTATTATCCCATTATTCACAAGCGGTGAACCACTTATTAATTTATAGAGCCTTCCCAAACAAGTGTCTTTAAAATATGTATACTTCATCACACCATCATGAGTTTTGTTTATACTCCTTTGTTACTTAATTTATGCATATTTTCATATTGTTGTAATACATACAAATAGAAAGACAGTCCCTCCCCCAAGAGTTTACATTCTAAACAAATAAGACAAATGAAGAGTGGAAGAAAGGAAGTATTACTGTCCCTTTTTACGACACTCCTATTGAAACATCCCAGAATTACATTTGTCTTTTTTGCAGAAGTATTACACTATTATTCATATTCAATTTGTGATCCACTATAACTTCCAGCCCCTTTTCTGCAGTACCGCTGCCTATCCAGTTGTTCTCCATTTTGTATTTATGCAATTAATTTTTTTCTTCCTAAGCTCATTACTTTACATTTCTCTTTAATTTATTGATTTCAGACCAATTCTTAAATTTATCAAGACCACTATGAACTCTAATCTTGTCCTCAAGTACTTGCAACCCCTCCCAGCACGGTGGTGTTCACAGATTTTAAGTGTAATCTTTCAAGTCATTAAATAAAATATTACTATTACCAACCCAGAACAAACTCCTACAGAATCCCACTAGACATCCTCAGTTTGACAGCAAACCATTGATAATTACTCTTTAATTATGGTTTTTCAACCACCTTACAGTTGTTTCATCTAGACTATATTTCCTAGTTTTCTAATGAATATATCATGGGGGACTGTGTCAAAAGCCTTATTAAATTCCAGATACATCACATTTACTTCTTTCCCCTATCCATTAGGCTAGTTATTGTGTCAAGGAAATTCGATTAGTTTGGCTATTACTTGTTACCTTATTATCCTGTAGGTTTGAACAAATTCATCGTTCAATAATTTATTCTAGTATATTTCCAGATATCCAGGTTAGGCTGGTGTTAGCGGTCTTTCAAAGTGTTCTAGATAAAGATTATAATAATAGTCACAGATAAGTATGGTTTTACATTGTACTTGATCTTGGGTGATTAGAGTAATTATGCTGATTTTTTGGGAGTAATTAAAACCTAGAAACAACTACCAGTAATTTACAAGAGACACAGTGGTACTGTGTTTTATGTATCTGTGGCTGTACTGGAAAACAGGTCATTTCTATATGCTTAATAACTGGGTTCAGAACACATAAGGCCATTGGCAGTCAAGCTGTCCAATAAGAAATTTGCACTTAAGGTATAACCTCAGCTTTGCTCACCAAAATAAGATCCTCCTGTATGGAGAAAGAGCTCCATGAAGCCATGCTGCAAGTAACCTATATTCTTTATCAGACCCTTCTGTTTCCTCTCATTTAAGGTGAAAAAAAAATTTTAAATTCCCAGTCTTCAGTTTTTGAATATCATTTGCTACAGCTTGCACTTCAAATATTCATAGGAATCACAGTGGGTGAAGGAGCCAATGCCAGGAACAAAAATATGTATTAAAGAGCAAAGTTTGTTTTTATTCTGATCCGTATGATTCAGGACTTAATAGCTCTTTGATTGGCTAAGGTTGTAGTTTCTCATTCTTTACATTTCCCCCTCACAAGCCAGTATTGTTTTGTTTATTATTGTTATCCATTTCTTGTTAGAAAGAATAGACCAAGATGAAATTAAAGAGCTCTTTCTGACATCTCAGGACATCATTAAGTTCCACATTGCATCAGCTAATGGTGCTTCACAATTCGCTTTCAAAAACCTAAGCATTGATCAAGCTAATGCAAATTGAAACTTGCACTAAAAAGAACTCTGAAGGAGGCAAACACAGGAAATTCTTATTGTAGTTTCCAGATCCCAAATGTGATCCAAAGAGAACATGAAAATGAAATGGAAGGAAGAAAAAAAAAACCATTAGTTTTAACAGCAACATCAACCTATAAGCTATAATAGTTCACTCTTCTTCTCCATGCCTATATGGTATAGGAATGGATGTTGTTTTAGGGCCCAATTCTACTGTTGAAAGTCATGAAAAAAAATCCATAGTCTCTCAGATTTGGAAGTTTATTGGTGATATTTTGTTTCTTATACCCCCCGTAAGGAAAGGGAAGTCCAGGTATTGTACACACCTATATCCCAACCAGGATTCTTATTTTATCTTACATAACTATATTCCATTGCAATTGTTTTCTAATTATCTTGTGTTCCTCCAGTTTAATGCTTGGAAGAGAAACTTTTTATTTATTTTACATTAATACAGCAATACTTACCAGATCACTCTTTTTTTTGCAAAATTCCTATTAGATATCCAGTTTTTAATCCCTCTCACTTCTGCTGACGAGCATCTTGATTTTGTCACCAATACTGTTTTATTCTTTTACTGAATGAGTCAGGTGAGGGACTGCTAGAGAGCTTTACATGCAATGCATTGCTATTATAAATTTGTGCTAAATACTAGGGCCCAGATCTTCAAAGGAACTTTGGCATTCCTCCACTCAGTGTTGCAATGCCTAACCCCTCTGAGTATGTCTACACAGCAATTAAACACTTCCAGCTGACCCAAGACAGGTGACTCAGGTTAGTGGGGCTGTAAAATTGCATTGTAGACATTTGCTGCTGACCTGGTGTATGTGGCTGATGAGTCAGAAATAGGTGCCTCCCTCCACTTGGGATCCTGTGCCCTGAACCATGCCCCGAATTAGTCATGCAAGCCAGGTCAGCCATATAAGTAGCCCATGACCTAGCAACCAACACACAATCTCCCCTCCCCACACATGTTCCTCTCATACTCACCCTTCTTTTCTCTGTGCCCTTTTGTGCAGGTGCTCTGCTGCTCCCCAACGTTGATGGCCTGCATCCAATCCCCCTGCCACAGGGTATGACAGGATTTTAGCACACTCAGAGCAAAGCTGTGGTATTAGGGACAGCTGACAAGATAGGTGTTCCCTTGCCTAATTTCAGAATCCTCCTTTGGGGCCTCTGGAAATGTCAACTTGAGCTAAGGCTCTAAGTAGCTGTGGGTGGCATTAGTGCTTAGGCAGCTTTTCAAATGCTGACCAGCAGAAACTTAGGTGCCTAGAGGGTTATGAGGCAGCTGAATGGCAGTTCTGAAAAGATCAGTGATACTTAAATGGTGAAATTGGGATACTAAAGAGGCAGATAAGCCCATATCCTTCAAGGTATTTAGGAACCTAATAGACTAAGATATTTCAGTGGCAGACATTGCTTTTGTGATTAAAAATATTGTAATATTAACATTATCAACAAAAAACACTGCTTAGGCTGTAGCACTGAGATACAGGTTTCAGAGTAGCAGCCGTGTTAGTCTGTATCCGCAAAAAGAACAGGAGTACCTTATGCGCTAATAAATTTGTTAGTCTCTAAGGTGCCACAAGTACTCCTGTTCTTTTCACTGAGATACAATTACTAGTTTGTCTTCTTTGGGCCACTGTACTCTCACCTCATGATTAGCCAGGTGCCACATCCTGCAGTGTTCTCTGTTCTTCCTAGGACATTGTATGTGTGAAGCAGTTTGTCTTATGGCTACCCATACAGCTATACTATCTCTGCCCTATAACTTTTATTCTACTGTTTATTACCCTCAGTTCACAATGCAAGTTATTACATAGGCTGACCAGACATTTATGCATTCACACTGAATAGTTGCTACAGACATCCTTTTATGTCTGACTTCTAGTGGATCACACTGAATGCCAATGGAAGTCTGAAGTGAATGCCTGTACTAACAGGTTAATCGTTACAGCTTTACAGGAAGAGAAAGTGTTAGCATGAAACCAAATGGAAAGCTAAAGAGCTTTTAAATAAGTCTTAACACTTTATGTTTAGATCTTCTCAAAGCTTCCCTAAGCAGAGTCATGACTGGTCAGTAATTGTAGATAGGAGACCTCCCAGGAAAACCTAGTTGCCACAGAAAATGTTAGTAGTGACTCTGTAAGTAGCACTCTTAATAGCTAATACTTTGTTCTTCTACAGTACCGTTTATTCAATAGGCCACAAAATACTTACACAGATTTTAGCTATAACTTCACACAACTCCTCTGAAGTAAGCGATATATGGAGATCGCTTCAATACTGAAATGCAACCATATCTAGGGTGAAACAAGGCAACCTTTTAACTGTACACAGCAACACTACACAACCATTTAGGATAGGAATATGGAATACTGTATCAATTGAAGTTGAATGGATTTTAGGTAGGGAGAATGTACAGCAATTACTTGAGGTGGAATTTTTGTCAGTCAACTACTCTAGCACTTTTTCTTTTCAGAAAAAGACCACAGGTTGTTAGTGTCCACAAATTGTCAGAACCTTGGTTTTACATCTCTTCTGAAAGAAAACACTTCCAGCAGCACAGCATGCTAGAGACTGCAGGGAAAATGCCAGCTGCTGAAACTCCAACATCCCTCCCTACAGCATCCTGTGTGTTCCATGTTAGGTTTCCTGTTGAAGTACTAATCTGGCCTGGCTATGCTTAGTTTGTGAGATCAGACAGGATCCCCGCATGAGGTAGTAGAATTATTGTTAGGAGTTATTTGTAAAGAATGGAGTCTATGCCACAACAGTCAAATCAGTCAGTCCAACAAAAATCAATACTGCCATATTTAAGAGATTATGTGAATGTGAATCATTCATTTAATACAATTACTGTGATGTTTTTACTGGAAAGTAGTTCCATTCCACAA
This sequence comes from Chrysemys picta bellii, assembly GCF_011386835.1. Lineage (NCBI taxonomy): Eukaryota > Metazoa > Chordata > Testudines > Emydidae > Chrysemys > Chrysemys picta. The sequence goes on along the minus strand of NC_088795.1, from coordinate 32,577,472 downwards.
ATTCTCGGTGTTATTTCTGGGAAGAGATCTAGAACATCAATGAAACATCAGGTTTTTTTTGTTTATGTCTGGTGTTTCACACCATCAACTTGAGTCTGATCATCCCTGTAAGAATTCACAATTTTTGTCAGAAGTCAAACAAAAGGCATGTAATAAACTGTTTAGTCAAAGACAACAGTCATCTATGGCTTTTGAAAATTCTGTGGCAGTACTAAATTGCTACCTTAAAACATCCATATTTTGTAGAATATGGATCAGCCAAAAACAAGCTACTATCATCAAACTGATTAAATAAGCCCTCCACTCACTACATTTGCTTCCCTTAGATAATTACATATCATTAGGTAATAGACATGAATTTGATGCAAGTGCCTAATAATCAGGGGGCGCTGGAACAATTTATATAGTGGGGGTGCTGAGACTCATTGAACCCATCTATAAACCCTGTATATAATAGAAACCATTTCAAGCCAGGGGACACAGCAGCCCCAAGACCCCTAGTTCCAGCACCTATGCTAATAATACATCCTACTGGCCAACCGTTTTAAGTGTCTTCCCTATACTGGTGCAATCCCCTTGTGTAACTGAGAACAGAAGTGAGCTCTGTAATTCTGAATTAATAACAGCTCTTGTTAATATGTGAGCAAGTATAAAGTCAAGCTCGCTCCCTCAAATCTGTGTTTGGCTGTTCAGGAGAAACAGTGACATTTCTATATGACAATACAATAAGCCGGTAATTCTTTGTATAATATGCTTCCTGTGTGTGCTAAGTCAATATTCAGAATAGAATCACAATAATTTAATTTCCTGAGTTTTGCAAGGTTACAATCTCACAATTAACATTTTGTTAGCATGTTACTTTGTATGGAATTAAAGTGGTTGTCAACCAATGAACAAAACCCTCAGTGAATGTGAGAATAGTTCTTTACTGTAATGTGTGTGACAACCACTGAACAAGTTAAACTGCTCAGATCAATTTTTAAGAAGGTAAGGCCTTGTCTAAGACCACCACCCTCTACTAGAACCAGATGATGCTTCCTTCCACCATGCGGCCTTGGGGAAACTGCAGACAGGAGTCATCCAGAGACTCCAGCTGGTCAGAGCAAAAATAGCCAAAGCAGCGACCTTTGGACATTCAGAGAACTTTGTACGGTTTTGACTGGACTTTCTCTGCCCTGTGCTGATTGGGCCAAGCCTCCCCATATCCCACCCCCAGTCTCTTCACCTCAGCTTCACTTAGGGTCACCAGATGTCCCAATTTTATAGGAACAATCCCGATTTTTGAGTCTTTTTCTTATATAGACTCCTATTATACCCCACCCCCTTCCCGATTTTTCACACTTGCTGTCTGGTCACCCTAGCTTCACTCCACACCTCCCCCTCTTATCCCCTCATCCTTCCCATCCCATCCTATCCAGCTTATACCCTCCTAACTAAATTCACACACACACACACAAAACACCACACACCAAATTCATGGTACTAACATGATGTTTGCTGCCATCACACTATTCATTCTGCTTGCGCGTTCTAACCCTTTCCTCAGCCTATGTCTGTCTAGTCTGTTTAGATTATAAACTCTTCAGGCAGGGAGTGTCTACTACTCTGATTGTAGAATGCCTAGCACAATGGGGCCCCATTCTTGGTTGGCTCTTAGGTACTATTGTAATAAACATGATTAATTGTAGTCTACAAACAAAAGTTGTGCCACTAATTATACCAGTATAGTTAAAGAAAGCAATATAACCTCCCTAGTATGACTGCAGTGCTTTACACCTGTAATGCTTATTCCTGTACAGAAAGAAGAATAATCTATGCAGCCCTAAAGCACCTTTATACCAGCACAACTGAGTAGTTGCACCAGTATAACTATTTTGGTTTGTTTGTTTTTTAAAGTCATACCTAACATACATTATATTGGTACAAAAGCCAGTCACTACATCTACACAGAAGAAAAAGAAACCCTGCAACAGCAAGTCTCAGAGCTCATGTCAATTGACTCGGACTTGCACGGAGAGGCTAAAAAAGAAAAAACACCACACACAGGGTAGACATCTGGGTTTGAGCTGGAGCTCAAGCTCTGAGGCTCTCCCTCCTCATCAGGTTTCAGATCCTAGGCTCCAGCCTGAGCAGAAATGTCTACACAACTATTTTTAACCCCACAGCACAAGCCCACATCAGCTGATCTGGGCTCTGAGACTCACTGCTGTGGTTTTGGTTTTTTTTTTTTTTTCTTTGTAGACAAACCCTGTGTGCTCTGTAGAACAGGCCTAACCACATTCATGTGTTACCTGAAATTTAAACTTCAAGAATTTCAGGATGTTTAGTGGATCACAATGAGTAGGTATTACTTTAAAGGAGCCAACAGAATAACTTACTATAAAGTAAGGGCCTGACAAACACATGGAAAAGAGAAATGCTTTGGTAATTTGCTGTATGCTTACCTCTAACAATCTGTTTAGTTGCCTGTGTGATTCTGAGTCAAATTGTCTTCTAACGTATTCCTAACCCCCATCTGTCTTCTGTTTTTGCACAGGTGTGTGCCAGGCAGCAATCCAGATAGAGGCATTGATTTTGACTAACTGATACCAGCTGATACCAGCTGATTCTTTGCTTCCCATAATTAGTGTGATCCACTGATCCAAAGAGTTTCAATTTCAAACCCTAAGTTGTAGTTCTTCTGCCTTACACCACTATCAAACAACCACCACCTCTCCCTTATAATTAGTGTGATCCTATTCTGAATACTGACTCTTAATAGCTTGGCTAATTCACTCCAAGCTGAAAGTTTGAATACAATTTATTTTACTGAGTAAAAAATTATAATAATTTCAACCCTTTTTAAAACAATATGGGCAAAACAAAATAGATAGTACATCCAGTTCTGAGGCTGTTGTGTCCAGCTCAAAAATAAAAATCAGGTTGGAAATAAAAAAAAATAAATAAATTGCACAATATTTCCTAAAGGCACAAGGAAAACAGAATTTGTCAAGTAAAAGTCAGAGTGTAATCATACAGAATGAAAAATAATATAAGATGCCACATGGAAAAAAAATGCATGATATTTTATTATTTGGAAATCGTATGTGATTAAAGACTGTATTGTAATGCACTTGGTAGAAACCAAAATGTTGCCTATGTAGTAAAACAAAGAATAAAGACTGCTAGTCTAGGCTGTGACATGGAAATGGGCTTAGGATAATGAAAACTAGATCCAGAAAACTGGCAAGATTACTCACCTGTGCCCCCACAGTTTAATGAATCCTGCCTTGCAAAACTTTCCATGCCTCAAAGAATACATTGCGTGTGGGAGTCCTCCAAAAGGAAATTTATGACTGCAGATCAGTAGCATGTGCATCAAGAGCCTTAAACACTGAATATAAATATGTACAAACTGAGATGGATACTCTTGGAATCACATTTAACTGTGAAGCTTTCATTGTTGTATGGGACCAGATCCTCAGCTTCAATGAAATTATACCAATGTGCACCAGCTGAAAATCTGGCCCCATATGTCTTTAGAATAATTTGTGAAATTTCTTTCCAAATCTATATTAACGTTTTCAAAGAAGGGCCTGCAGTAGGCACCACCTAGAATTCAGTCTTCTCTTAAAACTTCGGCTATATGACTATAGCACTGAGTTCTTTTTAGGAAGTCATTTAATTATAACTGGCACTTTATCTGGAGCAGGGTGAAACCTGATAGGTTTAGCACTTAAATGCTTAAATAATAGAGTTTTACAGAAATATCTAAATGTATTGCTACTGGTTTAATCATTCAGATATTATTTTATTTTGACCACTAAAACATTTCCCTGCAAGTGTAAACACCTAGGAGTGTAAATTTAGCTTCAGCATATAGTTTCAATATTTTGGTGGGAGTGGAGGCTATTATTCTCTTGTTTCTTTTGGATTTGACATTCAGTTTATATTTTCATCTTTCTTTCTATGAACAGATTAAATTACTTTGTAAGACCAATGATCTCTGTACTGCATATCCAAACATGTAATTTCCCTATAGTGGAGGTATATTCTCTCATTCATACATGAAATTTCAGTTTAATACTTGGACAATGCAGACTTAATCTCCATAAAATGTGGGGTTCCGACTGATGCCATCATTTTAATGCATTCGTCCTATACCATGTTAAAAACTAGAAAGCACTGTAAATACATTTAAAGTTCTACAGCTTTTCTTCATAAAAGTGTCTTGATAAAACTGGAAATGAGTTCTAACTAAATAAAACTAGGAGTTTTATGCAAGATTGATGATATCATGGCTGGATTAACCGTTTGACTCACAAAGCTTGTGCCTGGAGCTTCTGCATGGTTTGAGTTCCCAAACGCTTAGAGGCCCTACCCAGAGCTGAGCTGAGTTCTCAACACCACTGGCAATACTCTTCATTGCCTATAATGCATAGAGAGACTTGGAGGAGGTAGCCAGAAGTGAATTGTCCATCTCGAGTAGTTTTTACTGTACTTTAATAAAGTACAGTAATCCTGGAAGCAGGAGAGTCCAGGAAATTAAACTTGACTAAAATTAGATTGCACAATCTACTTCTTGGGTCCCACAAAACAATTCCAGATAACAATTTACATTTGCCTTTTGTCTTCTGTCGCGAGTGCCAGCCAATTCCCAATCTATTTCCACTTGCTCTAACATGTTACCCAGCAGTCTCTTATAGGTCTCATTGAAGAAGTGATCTCTATTTTACAGCTTTTTATTTGTATTACTGTAGCACCTAGGAGTTCTAGTCATGGACCAGGACCCCCTTGTACTGTAGGCCCACCAGTTATTGACAGTGGAATTCCCTAGTTATTTCTCATCTGGCATCCTTTAGTTTCATGACTTTGCCCTTTAAAGAAAATGTATAGTTTCCTAAATTAACGTGTGCATGAACAGCTATGTGAAGTTACTGTAGCTAGAATAGGAGGCATGTTTCCTTGCTAATCAATTCTCGCTACCTGCTGTAGCAGCTCTGTTCCTTTAGGTAGCAAGCAAAGAAATGAGTTTCCTCTGAATCCATTTGCCCTCTCTCAATGTACATATTAATGGACTATCAATATAATGATTAAGGATGAGTGAAAATTTTCCATCAACACACATTTTGGGTTGGAAGTTGGGTTTTCAATGACCACACCTAAAGCGGAGGCGGGGGAGGGAGAATGTTGTCTGGGCTTGCTGAGGGAAGGCAGCTGTGCTTTATGGCCCGGGGGGGGGAAGAAAATGAGGTCAGAAACTGCTGCAAAAGGTGAACAGTGGTCAGCTTTGTGGCACTGACTTATCCCCCAGGAATGTGAGGTCTGAAGGCTATAAAGGTGCAAGCCCTGGGCATTGGAAGCTCCTTTTTTCCACACAGCAGGCAACGCAGCACCTGCCCTCCCTTCCCTAGAGGTGGAAAATATCAGGTTGGGTTAGGGCCTGCTGTGGGCACTGCACTAGTTGCTCCTTTCTAAGGGAGACTGGGAAGGAATTTTCCCCACACCATTAGATTGGCTTCAGTGGAGTGAGGTTTTTTCACCTTCCCCACACCAGGTGTCAGGATGGAGCATTTCTGGTGAGGAGAAAAGGTGGTAGGCTATATGTTGCAACTTATTTCGTAAGTGTGGGGCAGATGTCCAGTGCAGGTACTCCATAGGGAAGACATCCAGTGACCTGATAAATGGCCTGATAAAGGACTTAAAAGGAGGTGCTGGTTAAAGGAATAGAATGGGGGAGGGAGGTTGGGGAGTCCTATGATTGGTACGGCAGGGAGCCAACCCAACCCAACTCCCTCTCGCCCATTTGCCTATGAGGGGGGTGGATGGTAAGGTCCAAGCCATAGGTTGGCTGTCGGGACCTGGATGGAAAATGAAGGAGGGCTGGTGGAAGCCCTGGCTTATGATTTGAATAATCATAGAATATCAAGGTTGGAAGGGACTTCAGCAGGTTATATAGTCCAATCCCCTGCTCAAAGCAGGACCAATCCCCAACTAAAACCCCAAATCCCTAAATGACCCCCTCAAGAATTGAACTCACAACCCTGGGTTTAGCAGGCAAATGCTCAAACCATTGAGCTATCCCTCCCCCCATAGAGTTGCCTGCATTGTACACTATATCTGCCAGATAGTCCCAGACCTCCATATAATAAAGTTGCAGCCTGATTAAAATCCATATCAAGTGTCTCCTGTTCTCCTTTCGGTACACCCAGACAATGAAGTGAAGTGTTTTGTGAAAAGGGTCTGCTTCTTGCAGAAAGTTTTGACTTCTGGGGGGAGGGGGGGAGAGAAGTTTTTTGGATTAGACTAAAATGTTGATTTGGAAATGCTGCTGTGGTTCCTCATTGTAATTTAGGTGCATTGTGCCCCCATTCTCCTTTATAGGACAGGCTCCCTGCCTGGAGTACATCGCTCATGGTGCATCATGGTGCAGCTCAGCAAAAGGTGTCTGTGGTGCATACGAGGAGATGTAGGGTGGCCAGCGATCCCTGCCTATAGAGGAAAATAAGGGCATAATGTACCCAAACTACAACCCTCTAAACAACATTTTTGGGGGGAGGGGGAGAGAAGAGAGCAGGGGATTGGGTAAAAATTTCCAGTACTTGATTTTTTCCTGAAAACTCAACAGGGAACAAATGACTGATTTCTGACCCACTCTAATAATAATAATATAATAGATAAACATTGATATTATGATTTCCATGCTGAATGACCTCAAAGTGCTTTTATCAGCTCCTGGCATATAAAAATTATTTCATCCACTAATAAAATGCAGCCATTTCTGAAGTTGGTGGTTGGTATCCAGGCAGACAACTGACAGTAGTGGGGGAGAAAAAAAAAAGTAGTCAGAGACCAGGGCAAACCCTTTCTCATTTCAGAAGTATACTAATTATTGTGCATGTCTAAGAGCTGGTAAAAAGCACTATGTAGCTTTCATATAGGTCCTTATCAGTTTTATTTGTTGTGTAGCTGCCCAAATACGAGAAAGAATCCATACAGTAAGCCTCTGCACTTCCATTGGTTTGATTTTTCAGCTAATTCCCCTTCACCCTACCACATTTTAGCATCTCTGTTATTGTCTGTAGCAGCACTGAGTCTTGGACTAGAAATGCCACCTCAGTCAACAGAGCCCACAATTTGCTGGTTTCCATCACATCATTCTGTCCCATAGTTCAAGGCTCATCGTAAACTGGGTCAGTCTCCATTAAAAACTCAACATTTACCAACTATACAGTAGTGTGAAATACTGCCGTTTCTTTCTATATTTATAACAGGATTTGGCTGTTAACCATTGTATTTTGTGTTCCCTGCATCAAGTATTAATACAAAGAGAAAGAAAGAGTTTGAGGCCCCGCCTCACCCTTGTAGAGATAAAGAGCCACCTGTACATTCCTGCAGGGCTTTCTATGCTGAGCATTGAGGCAGGAACTTTCATATCCAACCACCAAGGTAAAGGATAATCTGTCAGTAATAGCAAAATTAACATCCTCTTACAGATCTCCACCCATTTAAAGTCAAGCCCATCACATTTTGTGGCTGACAGTTCTCTCTGCACTATGATTGTATTTACTTCACTGGCTTAACAATACATCAGAACAGAATGTCCTATAAGAACTCACAGTGAAACTTGGGAACATAAAAATTCAGTGCTATATTGTGCAAAAACTTTTTTGGACAATGAGTCATAGGATAAATATCTGGTATGCTCGTGACTTCTGACTTTCCCCATCTTTTGTTTCTTCTCCTCTAGTGCTTTGATCTTGTATAGAGGAGCAATGGACGCAAATTGCACAGACAATTATTTCAGTTTCACACAAAACACAAATTTTCTATTTTGACAGTTTAACAAGGTTTCTGCGTCATTGAAGAACTATAAAAAGAGGAATTATGATTATCCAGAGAAAAGACGACACATTATCCAGAAGAGTTGTAAAAGATTTGAGAATATTCCCATTCCAGTCTACAAAAGCAATGCTTCTACCAAGCTTGGGAGTATCTCAAGATGTGTGTTATAAAACGGATATGGTCTTCATACAAAGCAACTATAAGTCTGACACTTAAATCAAGGCATTTATAGAGTCATAAAAAAATAAATACTTGGGGGGAAAAAAGTTCAACAGATGAATACTGAAGGGTGTGTATGTGTGGGCGGGGTGGGGGAGGGGGGGTGATTACCGCTTTTCAACATTAATAGTATCACATGAGCAAAGTGGAATAACTTAATATAAAACAGCAATTAATTTTGCTATTAGAAAAAAATGCAAATTGATATTTCTTATAGGCAGAGGAAATTCATATTGTTCACAAATCCTAAAAAAGTGTATTGTTAAATTTTCCACTTATGGAGCAAAGTTTGTTTTGTTCTTGCTTTTATTTTGCTCTTGCAGAATGTCTTCAGTATTCACTAATTTAAGAGTGCCTAGACTATCAAAGACTGCACTAGCAAACTAACATAAAACTCAACAAAACCTAATTAGATTAAGAGAACAAAAATTAAAAAAAAAAAATTTACAGACATTGTAAATACCAATAAATTTAATTTTTTTGCATATATTCCAAAACATATGACTTATACAAATATATCTAGCCTTTAGCTCATGGAGGACCAGAAAACATATGATAAATAGAGAGTAATCTTTCCTTTAAATTTCCTCAAAATTACTACAATTTATTGTTATACTTTCAAGGGCACATTTTCAAACATAACACTGCCTTTCAAAACTTCACATTCAAATCCCACTTTTGAATGCTCAAATTGGATAGATGTGCAAATTCTCACTTTATACATGCAAATACTCATTTGTGCCCACAAACGATGCACACATAAAATTTGCTTGGGCACTTGCTGAGGCCTTGAAAAGGAAGTTTGGCCTTAAACGTATTTAGTTTTTTAATCATTTCATCATGAAACACTTTTTCAGAGACCATAATAATACACACAGTAACTGTATTAAGCTTATCCCTATTGGAAATGTTTTTAAAAGATTTTTACTGTGGACACCTGTGGATTATCAAAATATTGCGAGTTTTCAGAGTAGTGCTAGTACTAATGGAGAAGTAAAGAAACAACGGGGTGACATTTCATGTGCAGCGACCACTATCTGTCAAGGAACTCGGCAAGCAGTCATCTGTAAAGGCACTTGACCAGGACCTTCTCTAATGTATAACCAACAGAAAACCTCTGTAATATGAGTGATCTCCTCAGGTCTCAGGGTATAGTGTCTAAAGTTGTTCCAATACAACTGTATGACCATTTATAACAAAGGATACTTCAGCCTCATCAGCTACATTAATTATAATGGGACATGAGGTAGAGAACAAAGGAGTAACTAGAAAATAGAGAAGGGGGAAGGGAAAGAGAAGGGGCTTGATTTGAAGCCAGAGATGTGCCAGTACTCATCAGTGCTAGCACAGAGGTCTCATTGAGAATAACAAGGCTTGGTTGGTTAACATCCATTGGGACTCTTAAATAAATACATACATGCATGCATAGGAGTATCCCATTCCACTACATCAACTTAAATTAAACCTTGAATTGGGAGAAATGGAAAGATAACTCAGAGAAATAACAAATATTCCTCCATGAGCCTGCAAAAAGACTTACACATCTCTATCTTGTCTGCCCATTCCTAAAATTTATCATCCATCTTTAGTATCATCTTGTATGCAGTGAATCAAAATGAATTAGTTAAGGTACTAGATTATTTGAGGGAATAAGGCATCCCTGTAAAGAATCGTTTGAGATTGTGTTTCCCCATCGATACAAAATACTGTCCTCAAGAAAAGGACAAGAAGGAATAGGCTGCATTTTATCCCTTTAATAAATATTCATTCTCTCTCACTTCAGGCTATTCAAAATAATAAAAGAAATATAATACAACTTTAAATGAGAATTTATATATCACATTCTTTATGGCAGCTGCTTTTATTTCATTTTAAATTAGCAAAGCCTTTATGTTGAGTCTTTGGAACTGACCTTACAGAGCAGCAATACTGTTAGCCCCAAAGCACATGTTTCCTATTTAGCATTTCTAAGGTAACATACCTCATGAGAGTGGGAGAAATGAGACTGCAACTTGCAAGAAAAATAAAAATCCATATGTCTTTTTTGAATGGTGTTAGTCAGTATGGACACTTGCAAATAAGAAGTGAAAGAATATAGTCTTACAAAGAGCTGCACAATATATTCCCCAATGTTTATCTATTCCATTAGCATGCCCTATCAAGCCAGTCTGTGCCATATGGGAGGTTGATTGTATTTTGTGATCTCAATTTGAAATGAAAGGTCTGATTTACCACCATGTTACTTCAGTTTTACACCAGTGTAACTCCAATGATTTGAAAACAGTCAATAGAGCTATGTGGTAGCTAAAGCTGTTGAAGCCAACAGAGTTACTCTGATTTTACACCAGAGGAGCATTTGGCCTCCTGTGTGCGCAAGGAGGGCCACGTTATGATTTCTGTTGGAAGCATAATTTCCAGATCCCAGAATTTTGTGCATGGAAAAGTCATAGCAATCATAATGTTGCTTTAGCATAGTTATTTTCGATTGCTCAATTCAAGATGCTCACATTATGTGCTCATTCTTCAAGGTTAAGCTTCTCACCTTCAAGGCCCTGCACAACTCCTCCTCCCACTAACTTTCTTTCTACACTTGATGTATTAAAGGCCCATTATCCTTTTTCAGATTCATGCCATGCCTAAAACTCCCTCCTCTTTTACAGGTACAATAATATTCCTGCTGAAGTTAGTGGTAAAACTGCCATCAACTCCAAGGGGAGTAGGATCAGGCTCCTTGTACACCAAATGAGCTCTCACTCTTGAATTAAATCACTCCTTTAAAAACACACTTCTTCCACAAAGCCTTTCAATAAAATGAAATAAATAATAATAATAAAATCTCAGTGATTTAAAGGAACTTCAGCTAGCATATCAGAGAGAATGTGTCTGCACTGTGTTGTCTATGTCCAGTTTAGAATGAGGCCAAGAGGAGCCTAACATTTGGCTTTTAAGTGCTTGCAACCCCTTCCAGCTTATTGCCATTTGCAAATTTTATAAGTGTTCCCTCTACTCTATCATCCAAGTCATTAATGTAAACTTTGACTAGTTGTATACCCAAAACAAATCCCTAGAAGGCCCCCCTAGATTCACTGTCAAACTGGGAGGGTGTAAAATTGGTTGAAAAACCATATTCAAAGAGTAGTTATCAGTCAGTTGTGCAACCACCATATAGCAATACATCATGTTTTTAAAATAACTGTGTGTGCTTGGAATCCCTTGAAGAAAAGGACCATGGTGAAATTCACTGCTGTGCAAAGGGTGGGCATAAGGACCGCGTGCCAGTGAGTTCCATTTAATCCAAAGTTAAGGTGTTGTATAGCCAATGTGCTACACCCCTGCACAATGGTTAATTTCACCCTCTATAAATACAATCTGAATTGCTTCTCATAATTCTTTATTTATGTCAATCAATGAATTATGGGCATTTTTGTCTCTTTTCCCCCCCAATAGCCCTATTATCATCATACCAATTGTACAGGATGTGGTCATCAACAAGATACGATCCATGACCAGCCAGCTAATAGAATGGCAGATTATTAGATTTAAATACAGTTTGAAAGAGTGGGTTTATTTATTGCATTTTGGACATTCAGATTTGTATTCATTCTGTCAACATCTATAAAAATGTTCTGCCATGCCATTTGAATTCAGAAAATAAAAAGATGTTCCTTTTAAGCTAATAGGATTCCTTTGGTGTTCCATGAATAAGCATGGACATGTTGGGTCAGAAAAAGCATACATGCCAGTACAATTAAAAAAACTGATATGCTAGCAGTTGTAATATTCTCCAAACACAGACATTCAAAACACCGTGGATTCATTTGCATAGCCTTTCGCCTCCCTACCAATGCCAAGTCCCACGAGGCCAAGAGTTCTTCATAATAGTGAATTATTGGGGGGGAGTGGAATAGAGTGCCAAATATTATGAAAGGAATACTGACTGACTAACAATTTAATAGTGTTATCTACTGCTTCCTGTAAACAGTCAAGCTCCATTCTGCTAATATGGGTCTTATTTTTTCCTTTCATGTAATGAACTCATTAATTTTCAGTGTATATAGGGAGATTCTTTGCTAATCAGTTGGAGACGGAATGGATTTCCTGACGCATTAATGTATAGTATGTCAATCCTATATACTTTGTTTGGATTCCTGGTCCCAATGGTGGGTTAAGTAGCAATTTCCTGGGCCTGGATGTGTTTGAGACACTGATCATTCTTTCACAATGAGGTTATCGCTTGACAGACAGAGTAGAGGCTGTAGTAACTCTACACTTGCACTCTGCAATCGGTGTGCAGTGGTCAGAATCATTACTATTCTCTGCTAGTTACAATGGACTCTACTTACTATACATCTGCTGGAAGATATTTAGCTTTACACAAGAACTCCAAAATAGCCTAGGTGCTGATTTATACTTTAAGGCCTCAATTCAGGACAGCACCTAAGCATCTGCTTAAGTCCATCCTTGTTAAGAACAGCTCTTTAACATATGTTTATTGGAACTTAAGCATGTGTGTTTGAATGCTATCCTAAATGCTATTCCTGAATCAGGGCCTATTTACTCTATGCGACAATGAGAATCAATTAAAAGAACATGTACATTTTAAGTACAAAAATAGGTTGATTTACAAGAAATAGTAGAACAGACAGAACATGGGCACAGCAGAATATAATTTAGGAGGAAGTCATGTGCCAGTATCTAAACTAGGAAGATGACAGATTTTCTTCACAAGCAGTGAAAATATATTGCTTTGATCATTCAGTTATTCAAATTTGAAACAGAAAAGAAAAAACAAAAACAAAAAAATAAACAAAATTTTTTATCTCCTTACAGCTGGATGACAAATTAAAATGAGTCGTGTGAGGTAATGGAAAATGTTGCTTGTAATAAGTTTGTGTTACCACACTACAGTTTTTTTTTTTTTTCTACCAGTACTTCCATTCAGGACAAATAGGGTTTCCTGAGCAACAGCTATGGGTGTGGCTGCAAACATCAGAATGCTAGGTTTTTTCCCCCCTTCAATGAAAAACACCAAAAACATTCTGGGAAAATTTCACTGACAATATGGAGAAAGCACCACTGAAAACATGAGCTGTAGAGAAATCAGTGCAAAAAAAATAAAGTTCTCTACATAATGAATTTGCTCTCATTGCAAAACTAAACTGCATTTGAAAACATTATATATCCACTGATTGTGTGAAATGAGAGGGGAATTATAGTCTTTTGTTGATTTTTCAGCAGTCATCTTTACTATTATTATTAATCATGTTTATTATGGCGACTGACATCTTCCATGGCTTCCAGTTCTGAGTCACATTGCTCCCCCTTACAACAGGAGGGAGACTGCAGCTAGCAAGTGCTTGAGAAGGTACACCAGCCCAAGCTTGCCCTCGTTCAACAACCTTTTTAGTCCACCAGCTACGCAGCTTCCATCACAACCCATTTTGGTCGAGGCTGCCACGCCAGGATATATGACACTGGAGTCCCTGTGGCAGGAAGACTGGTGCTTAACGTCAACCACCAATCAGTTCCTCGCCACAGACTCTAATGCCAGCTGGCCCACCCATCTTCGGCCTGCCATGTTGTCAGTGGGTCTTTCTTAACCGATTCCAGACTGGGCAAGGCCTCTGTGCAGCCAACCAGCACTGTTGGGGTCTACGAGACGATCCAAGCTGCAGCTGTGGCACAGATCAGAGAGTGATACATGTTGTTGAGGACTGCCTGCTAACCAAATTCAGCGATCTCCAAGAATGCCACTTGGCCACTAAGAACACTATTGCTTGCCTCAGCGAATATGCACCCTTGGGGGGGGGGGGGAGAGGCGGTAGTGGATTCACTCAATGGAAAGAAAAGCAAAGGGAAAGGGGCAAAGGGACAGGGCAGAGCAGAAGAAGGTTAAAAAAAAAAATATTACTGCAGTTTTTCCCCGAAAGCCACGTGGCAAGGGGAGGGGTGGCCCTACAAGGGTTCCAGTGTCTTCAGAGTTGGGGATGCTTGGGAAGGAGTAGTCCTGACTAGGCCCCATTTTACTTACTCCCCCGCCCCAGTCCTGCAGTCCCTGCTTTGGCTGCTTGTGCAGTTAGCTTTCCTGTCACATCAGCATGTGGCCTTCCAGCCATGTGACTGTGTAGGGCTGTCTCCTCTATGTCTGGGTTCTGATAAAAGACCTATTAAATATTGTGTGGCAATAATTTATAGCTAAATTTCCAACAGCAATATTAAATTTACATGCACTAAAATGGAATCCACTCATCTCTCCCACAAAAGCCAGTCTGTATTAAACCATGATTTAAACTCATATGGTTTAATGCTTCTTATTGTTCCGTGTGTACATTGGGGATTTAACTAGGTGGATAAAACCCTTAGTTGCCTACATAAGGAAGGGACAAGAACTGAAGAGAAGTTGTGGCTCAGGGCTTTCCACAGGGCTTGTAATTTAACAGAGCTAATGGAAACATGTAATGCACAGAATTACAAAGTCACATACATCAAAGCCAAACTGAAATAAAAAACAAACTTGTGCATTGATTGATTTCTAAATCTTTGGTAAAAACTAATTAGCATGGAATCAAGTCCCTGGGAGGGAAATTGAGGAGGCTTATTATGAGGGGCAGATGACAATTATGTCCAGCTATACCATAATTACAGCATCTCCATAAAAAATTCTATCAGGATGCACTCTAACCTACCCTCTTCGGCTCTATAGAGTTCACTGCGTGTTGGATCAGGCCCTGAGTAAGGCTCTGTAATAATCAGCCCACATTCATCGCCTACTGTACGGGTCAGCCAGAGCGTGGATCATTTGCACAATGATCCCAGACTGGGATCAGAGCTAAAAGCACTGCCCAGCAGCAAATCACACTAGGATGGTGTGTGTCTGGTGAAGGAAAAGGGAAACACACTGTTGTCAACTGTACAAGTCTTTTTAGTTCACTGCCAGCCCTGCAAACTCAACCTGGAATCTGAGAGTCAAGCTAGACTGTTTCCTTCCCCTTTATGAGCAATATGCAAATCTGCAGCAACTTAACTGTAGATACAGCTGACTGGAACTGTAAACATCAGGTGAATGCACACAAAGTGGAAAGAATTCAGCTCCCTCGTTGTGATGTTCTTCCCCTTTAAATGTTTCAGTGCTTTGTATTCACCCAGTGAAGATGCTTGCTTTTGTTTGTCACCAGAACACTAAAGCCACCATAGCAGATAGCTGTGTTTCTACCTCCTTCTCTATAGCAATGTTGGCTTTGCAGGACTAACAAATAAAAAGTTGTAAACGCTTGTTTTTGTCACAGAAGCAAACAGATCTGCCTCCAATGACACACAGAGCCAACCTGTTGAATAAAAAAGTATTATTTTTACATCGTCCTTTTCAGAGTAGAACTATGGATGTGTCTACACAGGGGTAGCTTACTTCAGCTAGTTTGAATCCAACTACCAAGAGTAACAACAGCAGTGAAGACAGCACAATGCAGCTGACAGCACAGCTAGTACAAGGCCACCATGGACCCTAGGCAGGTACTCAGCTCGCTAGCTTGCTCTGAAGCCTGCGCTGTGCAGTCTTCACTGCTGCTATTCCACATGCTAGCTACATTCAAGCTAGCTACATTAGGCTAGTCTATACATAGCTTTTGGTATGGACGTACCCTACATAGTATCTGAAATAACCTTCATATTGCCACCCTGTGCACCTTCTGATGTGTAAACATCAGACTGAGTTGATCTGTCAAACCCTGCATACCTTGGAAGTTTGGTCAGGAACATCTTAAACCCTGTATTCTTTGGTGTTGTGCCTGTGGCTGCATATGTATCCACTGCCGTTTATGCCTCAGCCACTGCTTAGCCTAGCCACAAGACCTATATTGGGTTTGAGATGTCCACAGTCAGTGCAACCTCTGTGGATAGCAAAGTGTTCAAATGGTTATAAAATGTCCTGATATAATGGAAGTATATTTGGAAAGGAAGATCGAGGTTAGCCAGGGGCTGTTGCTGCGCATGTGAAATATAGCAACACTATGATCTAGCAATAATAATGGCAAGGATATTACCTTCCAATTGAGGGTTCCAACATGTTTCACATCCATCAGTTAATCTAATCTCGCCACACACCTGTGAGCTAGGTAAATCTCCGTTATTCAGAGGAGGAAACTCCTACTCAGAGAAATTATGTGTCATCGCAAGATAAAACAGTAAATCTGTGAAAGAGTTAAGAACCCAAGTTTCTGAACTTAGCTATGTGCCTTAACTATAGGAACCATCTTTCCTCTCCTCAGAAACAAGATGATTGCTGTGGGGCTGAAGTGGAAGCTAGTCTCTAATCAAGGAGACAGAAACATAGGGCTGAGCCTGGAAGGGACTATGAGAAGTCATCAAATCCAGCTGCCCCTTGTGCTGTGGCAGGACTGAGTAAGCCTAGGCTATCCCTTTCAGGGGTTTGTTCAACTTGTTTTTAAAAGCTCCACTGATGGCAACTTCACAACCTTCCTCAAAAGCCTATTCCAGAGTAGTACAGTGGTTCTCATGACCACTTGAAAATTGCTGAGGGTCTCAGCAGACCACTTAATGATCTTTCCAAATGCTGTTTGTGCTGTTAACTAACTATTGTAAAGCGCTTTGGATAAAAGCGCTATATATAAAAAAAAAAGCCCACACACAAACTTTTTTTGTTCTACAAATAAAAGCACACAACTCATATTTTAATATCAGTAGTCTTACATTTCTAATGCGATGGATGTGCCCCCCCCACCGCGAGAGCCCCGGTACTCTTTCCCCTGCCACAGCAGCCACAGAGCTGAGGCTGGGAAGGAGGGCCATCTCTCCCCAGCAGATACAGCCCTGGAGCTGGGGAAACTCGCCTCTTTCACTGGCCGCCGCAGCCCTCCCCCACCCCCACCATCCATCCACTAGGTCAATAATCCTATCAAAGAAGGAAATTAAGTTGGTTTGGCATGATCTGTTCTTGACAAATCCATGCTGACAATTCCTTATAACCCTATTGTCCTCCAGGTGCTTACAAATTGATTATTTAATTATTTCCTCCAGTATCTTTCCAGGTATTGAAGTTAGGCTGACTGGGTCTATAATTCCCCAGGTCCTCCTTTTTAAAGATAGCTACCAAGTTTGCCCTTCTCCAGTGTTCTGGGACCTCTCCAGTCCTCCACGAATTCTCAGAGATAATTGCCAGGTGGCTCCAAGATTGCTTCATCTAGTTTCTTAAGCCCCCTAGGATGAATTTCATCAGGCCCTGCTGACTCAAATACAGGTTAAAGAATCTTTAGATAAGATGTTCTTTCTCTATTTTGGTTTCCATTCCTTTGTCCTGGTTGTCAAATATTAACTGTATTGAGTATCTGGTCATCAACCTTTTTAGTGAAGATTAATGCAAAATAGGCATTAAGCACCTCAGATGAGCAAGTATGATCCAGTACAGGGTGTCATTTGACTCATACAGTCTGTACTGAAGATGTGTGGTGCCCAGACACACCGCTACTCAATGAATGTGGGTGTAGGGTGATCAGGGTTGTTCTTAAAAATCTTCATTTTCCTACTTTCCAATTTTTGTTTAGTTTTAAAAGGCACAGATTTAGGAAAGCCAAAGTGTTTATTATATTAGTTTCCCCTTTAAGTTATGATAGGTATTTATAATCTTAATTTCAGCTTCCCCAAATTGTTTGCCATAGATATTTGCATGCCTCAGCATGGAGCAGCAAAGGCAGCATGGAGCAGGTCATGTATGATGACCAGGAAAAAGGGTGCCTGCCCCCTAACCACAGGCAACCATCTCTTTTGATTCAGATTTGAAGGGAACGAGTAACATGTGAAGTGAGTGAAGGTGACTCCAATTTATATGCTACTGGATATTCTGCTCAAGCGAAAATATAGCCCTCAATCTTGAGTTGGCAACTTTTATATTAAAAAGACCAGAGTTTAGAATTTCAGACTTGATTAAGATCCAGTTAAATACCATTTAACTACTTGGTGTTAGCTAAATCTACCCTCATTGAGTGAAATTTACAGTAATGCAGTCCATCAATAGAAATAAATGTTCATGGGCATTAGACTCAAGTGTTGTGGGAGAAGTCCAAATAAAGTCCTGATTCTGCATGTCTCAGTGAACAGGACTACAGTGTACTAATATTTTACATTCATATAACAATTCACATCCTCAAACAAAACACTTGACAAATTAAATGCATACTACAGCTTTCATACTGAGCAGGCAGGATTTAATTGCTAAGTGCCTTGCCTGAAAGTCCACACAGTAAATTATAGGGAAAAATATGACTGGCCGTGGAACTGGCTTTCACTAGAAGTTGTGGAAGCCCCATTTTTGGGGACATTTAAGACTGGACATACCTAGACAAAAAACAATCGTACAATAGAAAAAGCTCTGTGTAAAATGTAATTATATGCTGGCATGAATTGCTGCAAATTTGTCCCTTTTTAAAAAAAATTAGTGCACTTCTCTTCTCCAGAATCTATACTTTTATTTAAAAAAATTAAGTGTCTAGTTCATTAAGTCTTGAAGAAAGCTGTCAAAATGTGAACTAAATATAAACCAACACAATTATATCTGCATGAGTCTGCAGGCAGCTTGAAACAATATCTTTAAGTGTGAACTGTTCATTCCACAATCCAGTTATGCATTAAAAAAATAGAATGCATTATTTTGAAATATGGGCCGCTGTTTAAATACATTGAATTTACTAGGGACATCACTAAATAAGAAAAAGAGTACTGTACTGATTCAGCTGGACTTCCAGAGGTAAAAGTTTGAGGGTGGGTGCCGAATAATTCTGGCATTCCTGCCACATAATTCAGTCTTTGACAGTAGAGAAATACTTTAGTGGTAGGGAGACTAACTCAGATCAGCATGTCTCAGCCAGCGGGTCATGACCTAGATTGGAAACCACCCATTGAAGGGGGGGGGGGAAAGGAGTGAAGTCCCATGGTCACTACTTGTATGTCTACACTGCAACTTGGAGGTGTGATTTTCAGCCCAGCTAGACAGACATACTAACTCTGCTCGAGCTGGCTACCCAAGCCACTACCTGTTCCACAACATCCACATTGCTATTTTTAGTGTGGTGACTCATATCTGTTAGCAGACAAACAAAGGCAGCATGTCATATATGACTAGCAGACAAAAGGTCGTCCTGCAATCAAACCTGTCCACAACAACCTCTCATATGATGCAGGGTTGAAGGGAACAAGTAACATGGGTGAAGGTGGCTCCAATTTACATACTACTGGGTATTCCAGGCTGGGAATCACAACTTGGCTGCAGTGTAGAAAGGAAAGACAACCAGCAGTTTGTTTTCTCTCCCCCTCTCATACCTCTATTGCTACATCTGCTCTGTCCCCATCTAATCCTGAGGCAGCTCCTCAGCTTGCCTGTTCTCTCTGCAAAGTGCACACCTACCCTGAACCTAGCTCCAGCTACTGAGAACTGCTGCTGCAAGCGGCTGGGGAGTTTGCTCTACTGTGTTTTGAAGTAGCACTTACTCTGGATTAAGTGAGTACTAGCAGCCATCCTCCCTAACTCCAACTCAACAGCACCACACTTACCTAGCTGCAAGGCTTATGAGATATTGTGAGTGATTGCCTCTTTTAAACCACACCCAAAAAATCATCCTAAGAACTGTTGGCCCAGATGAATCAGTTGGTCCTTTCCATCTCTAGAATCCACGCTGTAAATTTACAGACCATTCAGACAGGCACTTTTTCGCAAGAGAAACTATGTTCAGGACCATGTCAGAGGTTTATGATGCTTTGATTCATCTCCGATGGTTGATAGATGTGACTAGACTTAGCAAAAGAAAAAAATTCTGCTGCGATGTATGGTTGGTATATTTGTTTTCCTTTCACATTGGTACAGAACTAGAGTGGTGTATATAATCTAATTATAATATGGTATTCTAGAACAAGGAGTAGCAAGAGACTATTTTATCCCTTACTCACTAAAGTGAGACTTGCCTGGATTTCTTATTGTGTAACAAAATTGAATCTATAATTCTTTCTAGATGGAGTACTTGGATGCCATTCTATTTATATAGGACATTGTACAGCTCCCTGGGTTTCTCGTGATTTCAGGGAAGGGTGGGAGCCTACATCTGTGTGTGGTAATCCATCAAATGGCCTCACTTGGTTTCCCATAAGTGAGAGTTCAATTCACATCTTCAGTTATTTATTGTGGCATTATCTTAAAATAATGAGAGTGCATATATGGAATAAAGTTGTAAGGGATGGGAATGTGTGGGAACTGAAAGTAAAAGAGTGGTGGGAGACACCACCCATCTGGAGAGACCATAGGTTACAAAAATATGGAATATCTCATTTATGTAAAAAATTGCATTGCACTGCACACTATTAAGTTACTTGCAAACTGATCAGATGAACCCAAGGATAACAAAACAGCTGATTACAATTCATTTGTCATGTTACTGTAATACAGTAAGTTAATACTATAGATATAAGAATACTGTTTCCAGTTTCTACCTATAGATTTGCTTGTATATTTTTTGCCTAGGATTTTCAAAGGAACCTGAAGGGTTCAGGCACCCAATCCCCACTGATTTCTTCAATGGGATTTGGAGCTGATGTTCCTTAGGCTCTGTTACAGTTACAGGAGTGAACAGCACAGTTTGCCCTTCAGTTCCTCTAGTGTGTACCCTTTAAGTATCACGCCTGGCTCCCTGCACCTCACTCTGGGTGGAACCACATGGTCTAACCATATCTTGGCAGCAGCCTTCTATTTCCTAACCATGTTAACCTGACAGGCCCAACTGTATATAGTACCTATGAGCCCTTTTTTCACCAGGGACCTGCGAGGTGGTTAAAGTGACTCAAAAACAGCTTCTTCAAAACTAAGCATTAAAGTATCCATTCCCCCCGTCCCCCACAAAAATGGTACAAAAGCACAGAATAGAGAGTAAAAACAACAGGTCTATATGCATGGGCCTTACTTACATTTTAATATCTCCTTGCCAGATTGTGTAAGTTCAACTCAGCCCAGCTAAACCTCATCTCTGGCTAGAATAAACAGAAAGTCCTGCTTGCAGCACGCTCTCTCTGCATCTGCCTTGGTAAAACAGCCTTGTTATGTGGGTGAGGGCCAAGAAGTTGCCTTTTCATGGTTATAAACATGGCTATGAGTGAGTGTTTATTTGGATGCTTATCCAGGCCCTTGTTTTACCTTTCCTGAATGCTTCTTTTAACATCCCCTTTTGATGTAACTCCATGGCACCCATCTTTCACACACACACACACACTGTATTTTATTAATACAGTATTTCCATGCTCTTTTGAAAATACTAGCTTTTATTATTTGGATTTCTCTAATAATAAATAGAAGGGTTCAACCATTCAGAGCTCTACATACCCAACAAGTTACAAAACACAAAACTAAAAAATAGTTTACCCCACTGACAGCCAACAGTACTGAACACTCTGAAAAACAGGAAAGACACCTGTGTTGTACAGGAAACACCTTGGCTCATTCTCTGTAAAATTTGTGCTGTAAGAATGACAATCTTGTCGCGGATCTCAGCTTTGAAGCTCCTCTCTAAATGTAACAAGTAAATAGCTGCTCAGAACAGAGATCTCTACCATGGAATGGGAGCGCATAAGGATTTCTAAAGAAACTTACAAAAGCAGTGAGAGTCAGTAACTATTGCCTTTAAAATAAAATAGAGGTTTGCTTTTCAAAGCTTAACAGAGTGTATATTTTCTTTAAAATTATGTAAAAAAAATAAGAATTATTTCTTGTGAAGGTGAGAGATTTACTTGTAGGTTTCTTTTATTTCAGCAGCCCTTTGAAGATTCTGGTAATAATTATCCTGCATTTTAGTACATTTTTGCACCCTTACATCTGATGTTTTATTTGAAGGATCTTTGGAGAAATGGAAGCCCTGCTTACTTTCACAGTACCTGTGAAACAGGCTGATACTGCCACCTTGGGGAAGATTCTTTCCACATAGTTCAAGGATTCTGAGTGTTTGTCATATAAATCGATTTCATGTTTTCCTGGTCATATACCTGCAGGAAGATGACTACTTAAATCTCTCCACCCATGCAGTCATAAGATCTTTCAGATGGCTCCGAGTTCAGTGAGCATTAGGATACATACTGTAAAGAAATGTCTTTTTTGTGGCAAGAAGTAGAGTTACATTTTAGATTAATTTAGCAGCGTTTCTTTTACTTCCACATTGCTGTTTAGTATTGCCGGCAAAATGACCACAAATGGATTGAGATCCTACTCGGTCTTTGACAGGGTGCCCAGACCCTGAATTAGCATGCAAACTCAGCCTTTTCTTATAGCTTAACTTTATTAGGTCTCGTCCACACTGTATTGTTTTCTTGACAAAACAGTGGAGGTGTACACACAGCAATACTCCTCCTGCCGATTTAACTCTCCTGCTATGCCAATATAATAAAACCACCTGGATGAGATGCAGAGTTATATGCGACACAGTGTCAGTATAGACACTGCATTGCTTATGTCACCTTAATTGGCCTCCAAGAGGTGTCCCACAATGCTCATCATGACTGCTCTGGTCACAATTTTGAACTCCACTGCCCTGCAGCCAGGTACACAGGCACATACCCCTCTCCTTTTAAAGCCCTGGGAATTTTTGAAATTCCTCTTCCTGTTTGCTCAGCATGGACAGCCCAAATAGCATCTTCCCAGCTGACCATGGCAGCGCTCTGCAGCAAATACGCTCCTTCCTGGAGTACACCGGAGTTGTTGGATCTGCGGGGAGAGAAGGCTGAGCAGTCGCAGTTCTGCTCCAGCGGTAGGAACTTTGATACCCACAGGCAGATTGCTCAAGGCATGGCGCTCAAGGGGTACAAGAGGGAGACAGCAGTGCAGTGCCAAGATCTAGGAGCTGAGGCAGGCATATCAGAAGGCAAGGGAGGCCAACTCCACCACCAAGAGCCCTGTGGATACTTCAGGGAGCGGGGGCTGCAGGCAGCAGCCATGGAGTGAACCCTAAGGATGAAGGGATGGACAAGAAAGTGGAGTTGGAGGAGAAAGGAGGACAGGCAATAGGACAGTCCAGCGGCGTGGTGAGCCAGGACCTGTTTTTAACTCTGGAGGGGTCTAGCCAGTCCCAGCACTCCAGCTATGGCACGCTGGATGCAGGAGAGGGGCACTCCGGTAAGTATTTGTTGTGCTTCGATACTGCAGGGAGAAATGAAGTAGAGCTCCCCCCCTCCCCAGAGTAGAAGAGGGATAGGAATAACTAATAGTAGCACTGAATGCATCTGCTTCTCATTCCTCTGTGTTGCTAAACAGAGGGGGCCCTGCAGAAAAGTTTTTTGATGCACACCAAGATATCGCAGGAATCCTTCATAGAGATCTCTAGGAAATGATCATGGAGGTACTCTGCAATCCTCTGCTGAAGTTTCCTTGGGAGGGCTGCCTTGTTCCTTCCCCCACGGAAGGGAACTTTGCTGTGCCAATCAGCAATTATATCTGCAGGCACTAAAACAGCACACGGACCCCATCTGCAGCCACATGCATGCAGGAGCTGTGGTTCTCGCTCCTGAGGGTATCAGCTTCTATCACCCCTGCCTGTGGAAAACTGTGCCAGTATTCAGAATAGTGTCCCAAGGCACTCAATGATCCCCCCCGACACTCCCCCGCCTTTTGTCCCATCTTACCCCCTCCCCCTTGTGCCCAATTTACCATGGTTAGGGCTCTTGGCATGCTGTGTGCCTGCCAAGGGAAAGTTTCCCAATAGTGCCTTGGTCTATTGTTTCTTCAGCTTCTGAGTCTGCTCCTGCACACTAGCCAAGCCTGATAAGGAGATGAACCAGAGGAAAACCTGTTCAGGGAGGTGCTGCAATCATTTGATGCTGCTGATAGTGAGCAGACCTTGGAGAGAGGCTATCAATGAAAAGCGGAGAATGGATAGCCAAGGGAGGAAACAGGCAGGAGTTGATGATACAGCTGGTCGAGGAGCAAACAAACATGAAGTCCCTGACTGCGCTGCAGGTGGAACACATTGATGCTCACCTCCCCTTTATGGAAAGAATGAATCTTTATCGGTCTTCAATCCCCAATGGTTGCTGCTGAAATTCTTACACAGTGGCAATCAAAGCATTTGCCGAATACACTTAATGCATACACAGCAATTACTGGGGCCATACTACAGTGCAAGAAAACAATGCCTGGCTCAATGCATTACAGAAAGACATTACTGGGGCTCACTGTCAAAATGCTCCTTCAAAACACTCCCTCATTGGAATAGCACCCCCATTCAGCCCCACTAACAGCCCTGTATCTGGCTGCTCAAAAGCAGCCACCAGCCAATCCACCTCAAGGCTCCACCCCTGCAGAAGCTTTCCTCCCTTACTTTCACACATGTTATTCAGAGCACAGCAGGCTGCTATCACCATGGGAATATTTTCCTCACTGAGGTCTAGCTTGCCAAAAAGGGAGCACTGCAACCCTTTAATCTGCCAAAGGCACATTCAGGGGTCAGTCTGCACCTGCTCAGCTGTTGAAGCACTCCTTGCTGCTGTCAAGGTTTCCAATGTAAGGCTTCATGAGCCACGGGAGTAAGGTGTAGGCTGGGTCTCCAAGCCCATAGAATGATGGGACAAAAGAACTGCATCATGGGATGCTGAGCCTACCCCCATGTAGTTGTGCCGATGGGCACAAATGGTTTAATTACAGCGGCAGAGGATCATCAACATAACTTACATTGACTTAATTTTGTAGTCAAGACATAGACTTAGCAACTCAAAACCAGTAACATCAACCACAGCCTTCGCCTATGTCCATTAACCCATCCTGGAGGAAACAAGCTGCAGGCTGCCACAATGAGTCAGCTGAATGTCTCAGTTTTAGGCAGAGTACTAACTGGATGGGTCACCAGAAGAGCTCTGACCCCACTGTTACCACGATATTGGCTCAATTGGCCAATACTACTAAAAGTATACTGCATGAGCTACAGCCAATACACAAAACTGATATTAGGTACAGAAGTGGTCTGAGGGTGCAATTCAGACCTGAGCTGTTATAGTTAGGCTAGGGTTGAGGCCAAATTAAGGCTAGGGTTTGGTTTTCACAATGCTATAGTCTCATGAACTTAGTGGAGATTGAACCATTCTTTCACTCCTAGGGATGGTCCCTCCATAGCAAGGATGGAGCATATTGGCAGGATGGGGAAGCTTGGTCCCATACTATGACTACTCTGTCTAAATGGAGGGTTTTAAGTTCAGATCCTCAAACATATTTTAGGCACTTAACTCTAATTGATTTTAGTGAGTCAGGTGGCTAAATATCTTAGAGGATCTGGGCCTTAATCTCAGTGCATTTTTATGGATTGAATGGGTTTCAGGTCATTTATTTTAAATCATGCTGTGAAATATTGGTAGGTACTGCAAAATGGAATTTTAATAAGGTCATCATAAAAATAAAAGAAAATGTTTGCTTTGTACACCCATGTATCTCTGGCATTTTATTATGCATGGTTTAAAAATATGGGGAGGTGAAATTATCACTAAAACCCTCCTCACTACTTCCCAAAAAAGAGTTCTAGTTCAAACAGTTGGTACAAATGAAGGTATATTTATGGAAGCCATTTTCAAGTGGTCCCTAGGGAAACCAGAACTCAAAACTGCAGGCAACTAAAAGGAAGTTAATGGGCGATGCTGATTATTGGACAGACTTATCAGGTATAAATGAGGATTTCTCAGTAATAGATTAACTAGAGTATCAGTGCGTATCAGTCTCTGTGTGGTAGACTGCCGTTGTCAGTTTCAAAGTTCAAACTGAAAACCAGCAGAGTCTGAATGAAGTCTTGGTTGAGGAAGACTTAAGGGAAAGTGAGGTAAGTGACACACTGAAACAGACAAGTTATGAATTTAGGAACAGGGGGAAACAAGCAGCAAAAATCAGTGATAAAAAGCAATACTTAATACTGTAGAGAAGCGTATGCAGCCATCTTGCTGTGATTTTCCTATGCTGATCTGCATCCCTGTGCTTGATTTTCAAAGGTTCCGAGCATGTGCAGCTCCCTTTGACTTCAGTTGGTGGTGGGGATGCTTGGCATTTCCGAAAATCCAGCTCATGGTGACAAACAGTCCCAGGTAATAGGGACAGCAGTTGGAAAGTGTTTAAAAATAAACACCTTCCTAAACAGGTTTAATGAATCTGAAGTGGGTAAGGGGAGATTATTAATTCAATCAACTCTCTCAATTTTCTCAGTTCATTTTCAGTGAAGTTAATAAAGTGCCTGTTTTCCTAGGTTTTTCCATAATGATTAAACAGTTATTTCTAAGACATATTAACGAAGGGTGGGGGGAAAGTTCAATTTCTGTACTTCAATAGTTAGAGGATGGATTCACGAGTTTGTTAAGCACTATTGCTACATGTAAGATCTAGTGTCTCCTGTAACATGAGGGCTAGTTAAAATAACCTCTTTATTTAGGCTCTGTTGTACCTGTTAAATGTGCAATGTTGGGTGACGGCCATTCTAAAATTATTCACTGCATATGAATTCTAGGAATATGCACACTAAATATCACAGTCCTTTAAACAATGTTTGTGAAATTTCTAGTGTCACTGCTTACCTAGACCAACCCTTTATTCCCAAATATGGGCATTGTCTTTTTTGATAGGTCTCTGAAATCCTAATTATTTTTAAACTATAAAATTTATGTAAAGTCCATTTGAGACAATCAATGGTCTGGATCCAGGTAGTAAAGGCTCTTAAGATACTACATTATTTTAAATTAATAGGCACTATAAAGAGGAGCTCTCTTTTTAGTGGTTATATTTGTGTATGTATATATTGAAAACAATTAGTTGACGGTCCTCTCTATCACCATCAATCATCACCTTTCCCTTCCCTAGGTCCTACAGTGATTGGTGCTATACAAATCTAAAATGTATCATCCAGTGTGGTTGTAGCAGTGGTGGTACGAGGATATTAGAGAGGCAAGGTGGGTGAGTTAATATCTTTTACTGGAAACTTCTGTTGGAGAGAGACAAGCTTACACAGAGCTTTTCCTCAGATCTGGAAAATGTACTCAGAGGTTAAGTCTACACAGAAACTAGATATCCTCTGAGTACATTTCCTCTGGCTCACAGTGCTCAGTCTGTGGCGCTATTATATAGCTGTGTAGACTTCCGGGCTCCACAGCCCAAGACAACTGGCCTGTGCCAGCCATGGGTTTCTCTTTGCTGTGTAGACATGCTCAGAGTGTCACAGGTGGAACACATTGTTTACCATAAGTACAGTAACTCCTCACTTTAAGTTGTCCCTGTTAACATTGTTTCGTTATTAGGTTGCTGATCTATTAGAACATACTTGTTTAAAGTCACGCAATGTTCTGTTATAAGGTTGTTTGGCTCACCCCGCTCTGCCTGCCCGGCATTCTGGTCGGGGGCTTACCCCACTCCGCCTGCCCAGCATTCCAGCCGGGGAGTGGGCAAGCCCTCGACCCCGCTCCCAGGCAGGAGCGCCAGGCAGGCGGAGCGAGTCAAGTCTCCATGCCCCAACCCCGCTATGCACTTGCCTCAATCAAGCTTCACAATCATCATTTGTGAGTACAGTATTAAATTGTTTAAAAAACTTATACTGCATATGTATATGATGTCTTTTGTCTAGTGAAAAAAAATTCCCTGGAACCTAACCTCCCCTATTTACATTAATTCTTATGGGAAAATTGATTTTGCTTAACATGGTTTCATTTAAATTGGGTTTTTCAGGAACATAATTACAAAGGTTAACTGAGGAGTTACTGTAGTTAATACATATTTCAAGGGACCATTCAAGATGAAGTAGCCTGTTAACATGAAAAACTTCAACCATCACTACCCATACATTAAAAACTCTCTGGAACATACTGACACCAGCAAAGGGGAAAAAAGAAAAACAAAAAACAAAAAAAAAACCCACAAACCACACACACCAAAAGCTTGTCTCTCTCACCAACAGAAGTTGGTCCAATAAAAGATATTACCTTACCTACTTTGCCTCACTAAACTGGATTACACAAATTTCTAGAGTTACAACCTGAAGAGTCTGGAATGTTGGCAGATGTTGCTATGCCAGCATCACCTTGGAAACGGGTAGAGGGCACCTATTCTGGAGGTGTTTGTTCTGGAACAGGAACTTCTGAATCGCCCTCTATTGACAGCTTTGGGACAACATTGACCTGTGGTACCGCTCAAGTGGGCAACTCTAAACAGCTGTTTGACAGAGGGGAGACCAATTTCTGGGCTCTGTCTTCACCTTAGAGGATGGCTGCTGGAACAGCATCTGAGCTACCCATATGGTGGAGGACAGGCTCCCCAAGCTGTTCCCCATGTTTTGTGGGTTTTGAGCTGCTTCGTCATGCCATCAGATTTCTAGGGCTAGATTAAGGCTTAACTCACAAAACACAGTCATTTGGGAGCTACAGAACTTACTCCTCTCCCTTCTGTTCTCTCCCTGTCACCTTCTCATCTGTAGGGGCTCTCCCACCCCCTCCCCCATTGTTCTCTCCTTAGCTGGATTGTTTCCCCTACATTGGTCAGTTATCCTCCTTAGTTTCTCTCAACTCCCTCCTGGTTCTTCCTGATTCTGAAATCTCCTGATATGGGAGATCTGCTGATGTGGGACAATTGCTATGGCACCTCAAATTGGGGTTCCCTATTTGTGGATAGCAAGGGTGGACAGTGGATACAGAGGAATGCTCCTTGGGGTCAGCCACAGATACTTCTCTGATGGGCAGTGTGCAGAGTCAAGTGCCAAAGTGCTTCAGTCAGAGCAGGTCAAAGTGCTGCAAGATGCAGTTCTTATGGTTTAGTGGTTATTTCTGAAAGTTGCTTAGGTATCACCCAGCTAAAACAGCTGTTAATATTTGTTCTGGATTTGCTGAAACAGGTGTGTGGACAGAGGCAGATACAATGTGCGACACCGACGAGATGACCATCAATCTTCTCTTGGTTGGAAGGACCCAAAGTGGCAAAAGTGCTGCTGGGAATAGCCTTCTGGGCAGCTTTGACTTTGACAGCCATCTATCCCCAAGCTCCGTGACCACATGCTGCCGTCTCGGATGCAGCTGCCGCATCTCAGGCTTCACACGCCGAAATAGCCATGAGCTAGCCCTGCGGGTTCACGTGATGGACACACCAGGGTATCCTCACAGCAGCCTGAGCAAAGAAGAGGTGCAGCAAGCGATGAGGGCAGCTCTGGCTCAGCACTTTGGAGATGAGGGCCTTCACCTAGCACTCTTGGTCCTGAGAGCTGACGTGCCTCTTTGTGAGGAAGAAAGTCACACGATTCAGCTAGTCCAGGTAAAAAATCCTGTACATACTGGCAACTCTATTTTCAGAAGTAGGAACCCTCAAACGGTATCAGCTGAAGGAGACAGGTAGGTGCAGTTTACACACCCACCTCTCCCTCCCACAGTCCAAGCGTGTTCTAGCTAAAACTCAGTGGCATTTCTGTGCTGCAGACAAACTTTTCATGTTAAATTTGATGGAAGAAAGTTAAACACAGAACAGGTGGCCAAGTATTATTCAGGGTTATCAATTATAGGAGAGCAGAAAGGAGCCTGTGAGTCTGGTTTACCCATTAAGAATGTTTTTCTCCCCCCTCCTGCCCCCATAATAGGATTTACATGTATTGCCTTTTGAGGTTTATCATCAAGGACCCAGACCTGTTGAGAAGAAATGCTACTTTAATCATTTGCAGATAGAAGCTAAAACGAACTATGTTAAACACAGAGTGAATTAAGAGGTTTTGAATTGCACAAAACCCAGAGGAACATTAAAAAAAAAAAAAAAACACCACCACCACCTTTCCACCAGAACCTTAACTCCGCCCCCTAAAACACATATGCATTTTCCAAGAATTGTACTTGGTGAATGTTAAGTATTTAAATGTTTATATAATAATTTTTGCTAAAACAAGAGGAACGTTTGATCAAAGCCACTGCTATTATAGTAAGACAGTAGAACCTCAGAGTTATGAACACCAGAGTTACAAACTGACCGGTCAATCACATACCTCATTTGGAACCAGAAGTATGCAATCAAGCAGCAGCAACAAAAAAGCAATACAGTACCATGTTAAGCATAAACTATTAAAAATAAAGGGAAAGTTATAAAAAAAATCTGACAAGGTAAGGAAACTTGGGTTTTGGTTTAAAGTAAAATGTTTAAAAGCAGCATTTTCCTTCTGCATAGTAAAGTTTCAAAGCTGTATTAAGTCAATGTTCAGTTGTAAATGTTTCAAACAAACAACCATGTTCAGAGTTATGAACATTTCAGAGTTATGAATAATCTCTATTCCCGAGATGTTCATAACTCTGAGGTTCTACTGTACTACTATTCTGCTTTTTTATAGCAGTTGTCATTGGATCAGTTCAAAGCACTTTACAAATAAAAAATTTTGTCAAAACTCCCCTGTGAAGTAGAGGTTATTCCCATTTATCAGATATTATCTCCATCTGTGGTTTCCTTAAGTGAATTGCCCATGGCCACATAGGTACCTTTAAGTATAGCTCAGATCATCTACCTCTCGTATAATACCAATAGTGTTCAAAGCTAAGCAGGGAGTAATATACTTTACATTTCTTTAGCAACTTTCTTGTGGTGGGGATTCACTATAATAAATGAGTGTTTCAATCTCCCTCTCCTTGTGCTAGGGTGGAGACTCCTCCCACAGCCTTAGCGGGTAGCTGGAATTCACCCAAAAATTGCTCTGACACTTAGCAACAATAACAAAAACGGTCACTCACCTTCTCATAACTGTTGTTCTTTGAGATGTGTTGTTCGTGTCCATTCCAAACAGGTGCATGCATGGCAGCTGGAAAACTTTTCCCCTAGCAGCATCCATCGGGTTGGCCTGGGCACGCCCTGGAGTCACACCTTCATGGCTCTCAATATAGTGCCCTGCCGACCCACCACCCTCGCAGTTCCTTCTTGCCAGCTACTCTGACAGAGGAGTGGGAGGGTGTGGTGTTCATGTCCATTCCAATACCCATCTCAAAGAACAGTTACAAGAAGGGGAGTAACCGTTGTTTCTTCTTCGAGTGCTTGTTCATGTCAACTCCAAATCAGGCGACTCACAACCCCAAGTTCAGGAGGCAGGGTCTGAGTCATCCACTGATTGGAAGAGCAGTGCTCTTCCAAAGGCCGCATCATCTCTGGCCTGCGGGGCGATTGCATAGTGCAAGATGAAAGTGTGTATGGAGCAGCAAGGATGTCAACCATAGTGTCAGCATCCTCTACCACCTCCTCTGCCTGGATCCCCAAGTTCTGGGCCACCCATCGCAGCAGCTGTTGTAGGACCCTGTTGTCCTCCAGGGCCGGGGCTATCGATGTCCCCGCCATGGTCTGATCTGGGGAGAATGAGGAGGAAAGCCCTGGCAATGGGCCCTGCTCACTCCCCTCAGCACCCAGGGGGGTCACATGGTACCTGGTATTGCTGCGCCGCCACATCAGCAGCCTGCAGTGCCGGGACCACCATAACCAAGATTGTTGGTATTGAGGTCGCCGATGCCAGTGCCACAGGTGAAGGGAAGACTGTCAGTGGCACTGCTGCTGGTGGTGCCAGTGGAGAGATGAAGGACATGGATCTGGACCTTGACCACTGGTTCTGTCCTTGATGATATGCCCAGGGTGTCCAGAAGGGCCAGAGTCGGGAGTTGCCGGGCTTTCAGTCACGCCAGGACTTGGACCTTCTGTTCCTGGTCCTATTGGAGAGGTAGGATTCCGACTCCGAGGTCTCGGAGAAGGAGTGGTGTTCTGTGGTGCCAGCGAGCAGTGCCAGGAACTGGGAGGGACCAGTGCGGCTCCCCCACATGGGTGGACTGTGCCGGGGAACGGTGCGCTGGAGATGAAGATCGGCACGCCATTATAGCCGGCTTGCCCCTTGACGGAATCGGGGGCTGAGCAGTCACGGTCGACTTGTCTTGCCTCTGTGGGGAGGACAGCGCCATGAGGCGCACAAGGTCCTGAGCTGCCTCGAACGCCTCTGGCATAGAGGGGAGCTGGAGCTCTCCGCCATGTCAATCCAGAGTGTGGTGAGGGTTCAGACTTGACTGGACCCCTGAAGAGGTAGGAGTTAATGAGACACGGGGAAGCAGAGGGGCCGAGGTCACATAGCCCAGTTTGGGTCTCCCTGACGCAGGCTCCTTGGGCTTGGAAGGGGGAAAGCAACCTCTCGCTGGCCTTTTCTTTTTCTGGGGCATCAGGGACTGAGACCAGTGCCTCAGAGAAGATTATGTACGGGTGGAGCTGTGGTGGTGCAGCGACTCCTTGGGGTCCTTTGGTGTGTGCTGAAGCACTGAGCACTGATGAGGAGGTGCTGGGTTCTGCCGACCCTGGGTCGGATTGTGGCTGGAGTGCTGCCTTCATGAGAAGCATCTTGAGCCTTTGCTCCCAGTCTTTTAAGGTCCTAGGGCAAAAGCCTTTGCAAATTCTGTACCTCTCCTTCTGGTGGCTCTCCCCGAGACACCACAGACAGGAAGAGTGCGGGTTGCTCTTAGAAATAAATTTTCCACAGTCCTCTCAGAGTTTGAACCCTGGGGACCAGGGCATACCCTGGTGCTGGGGGGAACGTTGGTGGGGGACCCCCAAAAGGAAACTTATGACCTAACTACTAATACTAAACTAACACTAGTAAACTGAGAACTATAAACACGAAGAGCAGACACTGCCTAAACGTGCTTGCAAAGCAAGAGCAATAGGTTGTTCCAGCTAGCCGTCACTGGCAGTAAGAAGGAACTGAGGGGGTGGCGGGTCGACAGGGCTCTATATTGAGCACCATGAAGGCGCGACTCCAGGGGGCGCCCAGGCCGATCTGACGGATGCTGCTAAGTGAAAAGTGTTCTGGCTGCCATGCACGTACCTGATTGGAATAGACATGAACCACCACTCGAAGAACCTCCTATTTTATCAGTGACAGTCACCTTAATCAGCAACATATCATCCCAGAGTCCCTCAGTCAATGATCAAGGGAATCATTTATCATTGAACTCTGGCTGATCCCTATGGACAGTATGACGCAAACTTATGGTTTGACTCAGAATCCTGGTTCCTCTAGCAGTTGCTGGATCTCAGGCTGTGCCACACTACCAGATGCACAGTGCAGCACACATCTGTCACTGTGCTGGCTGCTGCTGGTGTTGGTGCTGCTTCTTGCCAGGAGGGCTTGCAACACGGCAGGATTTCCTGCATTCTCTCTATTCAACTAGTTTCTCCTGCATACTCATTGACTCCGCCAATCAGAGCCACAGGAGCAGATTTTCACAGCACTATTGCTGATTTGGGGCTGGGGTTGACTGTCCCACACACCAACACAGTGGGCTTCAACTTCAAAATGCTCTCATTTTTTAAAATGAGAGCAACAAGGCACAGAATGACTGCCTCAAAAATATATACATCACACAAGATGACCTTGGCAGACTTGGGGCAAGAATTCAAAACACTTGGTTCTCAATTCCATGCTTTAATCTAAATCTAATTTAATTTAATTTAAAATAGACCACATTGGTTTCACAATAGAAAACTGTTACTGTAGTCAAAGCAAATATATGGTGACTAATTCCAGCTCAGGCAGGACTAACTTTTTTGGGGCGGGTAAATCCCTGCTAAAAGCTAAATTCTTTTCTGTTCCTCACAGACAATTGAAAATTATGTTTTTCTAGGGGGCAAGTAGTTTTGGTGGTGTTTTGGGGGACGTACTGGGGGTGGGAGAGGCTGTGGAGAGAGAAGAAATTCCTTTCCCTTGAACTTTTCCATTGGAAATTTCTCAAATACTTCTCATATGAATGAGCTTCTTTGAAAAAGTCAGCCAGCAGGGGGAATGTTGATTATCCTTTTCATAGTGTCTATACTAAGCACTATAGGGATGAACTTTCTAAAGAGCTACATAATGTTACTCTGACCTAGTAGAGAAAAATCAAGCTTCCATTACCAGGTGCTTTTGGGAGAAGGCCCACAGGCAAGGAAAAGGAGAAAATAATCAGAATTCTTTGTCTTAGCCTTTCCATATGTTATTGGCCAACTTTCTCTGTTGGAAAAGAGATGAAAGATGTTATGAAATAAGCAAATGGGAGATGATCCTGTCTCTCCCCCACCCCCATTTGAATGGAAACCTACTACTTTTGTTTCATGTTTCTGTTATAATTATGGTTCACAGTTGATATAATGGTTGCCTATTTATTTCTAAAAGCCCAGATGTTATGATATCATCAATCAACTAGGGCAGGGCAGGGCAGGGCAGCTAGCTGGATCTTGGAAAAGTATGTATATTCTGAACAATAATGTTTATACTTTAACTAACTGTTCTAAAAGGACATTGGAACTATGAAAACCTTTTAGCAATCAGCAACAATTCTTGATAAGTCACAATAATCCTCTCCATATTAGGGGTAGCATATCGATAAGCCACCTAGAATATATTTACACCTTTCTGGATTTTCATTTATTGGTGTGGTCTTGTGAATTGAGCACAGGACACGGGGCGAGAAATCCCCAAATTCTAGTATTGACTTCAATGCTCACTTGCCTGACCCTGAGCAAACCACTTAACTAACAAAATTAATAGGCAGCTGCTTTAAAACAAACAGAAGGAAGTACTTGTTCACACAATGCACAGTCAACCTGTAGAACTCATTGCCAGTGGATGTTGTGAAGGCTAGAAGTATCAATTGGTTCAGAAAAGAATTATATAACCTAATGGAGGACAGGTCCATCAATGGCTACTAGTCAAGATGGTCAGGCATGCAACCCAATGCTTTGGGTGTCCCTAAACTTCCAACTGCCAAAAGCTGGGACTAGATGACAAGGGATGGATCACTCAATAATAGCCCTGTTCTGTTCATTCTCACTCAAACATCTGGCACCAGCCACTGTCGGAAGATAGGATAGTGGGCTAAATGCATAGGCACTGACTCCGTGGGTGCTCCAGGGCTGGAACACACACACGGGGGGGCGGGGGGGGGGGAGAGAATAAAATGGTGGGTGCTGAGCATCCCCCCTCCCTATCAAAACCTCCCCCTCCCCCCAGTGCACCGGTGAGCCCCCTGGATCAGCACCATCTCCTCCCTCCCCATACCTCCCACCCACCATGAAAAGCTGTTTCACTGCATACAGGAGGCTGTGAGGGAGGGGGAAGGAACGAGGATGTGGCATGCACAGGGGAGGGGGCAGAACTGGGCGGGAAGAGGTGGGGTAGGGTGTGGAGCACAGGCAGGAATAGATAGGGCAGGGGTGCAGCCTTGGGGGCAGGGGTGGAGTGGGAGCAGGGCATGATTCAGAGCCAGGAGTCGAGCACCCCCGGCACTTTTGAAATTCGGTGCCTATGGCTAAATGGATCATTGGTCTGACCCTGTTCTTACATTCTTAACCTCCGTAATTCTCTCCCCCACCCCACCCTTTGTAAAACTGGAATGATGCTTATCCACACATTGCCCCAGGTGGAGTGAGGATTCAGGAGTTAATATTTTAAAGTGCTTTGAAAATGCAAAGCACAAGTATATTTCCCTCCATCTCATAGCACAAACATGTTCAGCATGCTATAAATTTTATGCAAAAATGCATTAAGTAACTAATTTGGGAGATTTTCCTCACAATTTATATTTTACATGTAAGAAATGGCAAAACTGACCCATCACGATCAACAGGAAGATGAACAGCCCTAGTACAAGTACAGCAGAATATAAAGGAGGTCACGTTTCAGTAGTTGGACCTACACATAGGCAGCACGTAATGGAGGGCAGGGGAAACTAAGCTTCCCCTCACACTGTGGGGGGGGGTGGGTGGGGGAGAGAAGAAAGAGAGAAGGGGACACATGGGAGATTTGGGGCTCCCTCAAAAGTCTCCCCCTGCCACAGCCCCAGGGTTGGAGGAGCTCTTGCTTAGGGTTGCCAACTTTCTACTTGCACAAAACTGAATACCCTTAACCAAGGCCCCACATGACCACTTCTAAGCCCCCCCCCTCACTTCAGCTCCATCCCCAGTCACTCTCTCTCTCCCACCTTCACTCACTTTCACTGGGCTGGGGTGTGGCAGGGGTGAGGGTCTGAGAGGGAGTTGTGTGCGAAAGAGGGCTAGCCTCCCCAATAGGAAGCTTCAGCCACTACCTATGGATCTACACATTTCTTTTATTTAGGTATTATATTTCCTCTTACCAGAGTAAAGGCCATATGATTGATTACTACTGAAGTAGGAGTGGCACATAGTCACACATACAGCTGCAGTTATTGAAATATAAAAGTCTACTGCTTTAGTCACATTAGTGATGTTCATATATGTTCACAAGACTATATATATATATAAAAAAACCCTTACACTCCCTAGTCCCCCCCATAGCAGAAGAAAGTTGATTTCTGTCCCTCTCCCCTGTCCTTTAGTCAATAGCAGGTGTATATTTGCTTATTCTAAGAGAGAGAGAGGACAGTAAAGCATTTTCCTTAGTTGCTAATAATTATCCAGTTAATAGTTATAGCATAGAGCAATTAATATAATTGCCAGAACTGCACATTAGTGTTGTACCTATGACATTTTTATTTTAAAACATGATTTAAAAAAATTAATTTGAAAGGCAAAAAACTTTGCTCTCTACTACAGCATGCTCCTGCAGCTACCCAATGTACCCTACTACCTAGCCCATTTGCACAGTCTCTTATTCACAATATACAGTCTGCCTCATACCTTTAATCTTTAGATTCCAAGCATTGGGGAGGAGAACTCCGCTATCTAGCAGAAGCTTTCAATCCAGCTTTATTTACCACATCAAACTCCTTCTCTAGGCTCCCTCTCCTTACTGCCTGGTCTTACCAACTTGATATCTTCCCCTTGTTGAGCTAATTACCTCATTAGCACCACCATTGCCCCCAGCTGGCAACAATCCCCACTGTTACTGGTTAATTGATTCCAATTAAGCTCATAATCTTATATGCAATTACCTAAGAGACCAGGGTACTCGATCTTGCACTGTCATACATGCCTTTGTCTGGAATTTGTGCTCCTCACCACAGTATCTCATCATTTAGATCAGCGGTCCCCAAACTTTTCACAGCCCCTCTCTCTGCCGAGCTGGGAGCCCTGCTGGGAGGCAGGGCCGGCTCCAGGCACCAGCTTGCCAAGCAGGTGCTTGGGGCAGCCTCTCAGGAGAGGGGCAGCACGTCCAGCTATTCGGCGGCAATTCGGCAGAGGGTCCCGCTGGGAGCAAAGGACCTCCTGTCGAATTGCCGCCGCAGATTGCGATCGCGGCTTTTTTTTTTTTTTTTTTTTTTTTTTGCGTGCTTGGGGTGGCAAAAATCCTGGAGCCGGTCCTGCTGGGAGGGCACAGATAAGGTAAGGGGGGCCAAAGCTGCGGCTACAGCTGGGGGCAGGTCTGGGGCCGGGAACTGAGCTGCGGCCAAGGACTGAGGCCGAGAGCGGAAGATGTGGTCCGGGGCCAAGAGTGCGGCAGAGCTGGAAGCAGAGCGGGCTGGGTGGTGCCCTCCCCCCCCGGGGGATATGCCCTACAGTTTGGGACCGCTGATTTAGATTATAATTGGAATGGCTTGAAGCTACGTTGATAGTAGTTACCCAACAGCTGCCCAGTCACCTACATCAAAAACTATAGCTCAGTCCAAGTTGCCTGTAGAAAGGTAACCACATCCAGGTTAACATTTATAAGTTCTGGTTCAAGATGTAGAATAGAACAGTGGCTTCCAACATTTGTTAATTTACGGATCCCTAAATAATTTCAAATGGAGGCATGGACCCTTTTCAAATCTACTGTCTGTATACATAGTTGAATTCTGTTCAGTCACTTTTCAGTTTAAGCCTTTCCCAAACCCCTTAGACATAGTCCTGGGACCACAGGTTGAGAACCACTGGAATAGAGGGTCTGGTCTATTGTTTTTCCCAGCTCCTCCCACTTCTGATATTTTTCCTGCAGTCTCCCACCCCTAACTGGTTTCAGTTATGTTCATTATCTTACCTTACGACGTGGCTTAGAAGAAATAACTGGGAGTTAAGGTTTATAGGTTGCAATTTAGGTTCAGACCTGGGTATTGCAGAGACTGCTCTGTAGATTGTCCTTTCTGGGCAACTGATGAATATAGGGCGTCTATATTCAAATTACATCTGACAGCTGCCTTCAAAACAGTTGCCTGTAAATTGGTGTTGGTTTGCCTATGATCATAGGCTCTTGCTGAACATTTCCAGGTGTATTGGAGCAATTGCTCATCAGCACCAAGAGCTGTCATTCATTATACTTTTCAGACATCCATCTTGTTTATCCAGATGCTCAATGAGTGCATAAGACAATGGGAAGGGTTAATAAGGTATGGTCTGAGGTGTAAATTTACTTTAAAAATACAGTATTTGAAATTCATTAATTTTACATTCACATTTCATGTTACCTGTTTTCTGCATACATAATATATCAAAATCCATAAAGTGAATAGTCCAACTGGACTGAAAAGGAATCAGCTCTAAAAAGAGGGAGCGTAGCTGACACAATCAAGTATTTCATACTGACCTAAGATTTTGTACTGCCCCTCCATTTCCCTCCCAACCCAGGCTGTAAGAACCTCCCAGGAAAATTAGATTGGCATTGCATGATCCCTAGGAGATTTCATGAAGTCTTTTGCTCTTTTCCTTTCTCAGGATATAGGAAACTGTTTTCAACAGGTTTTATTTTGCAAGATGGGAGTGGCAACTGTTGTAAATGGTGTTATGGCTGTGGTGGAAAAGCTTTTATCAGAGAGAAAGTTTCTGCAATATGATCTAAAAGGTATCAGTCTCTGGATTAGCTTCAATGCTCCTGAATGCTGAAGAGATATGATGAAATAACTGGCTCTGTGGATATGGGGAAAGCGGTAGACATGATGCATCTTAACTTTAGCAAAGCTTTTGATACAGTTTCCCTCACCATTCATGCCAGCAAGTTAAAAAAAAGGATAGATTGGATAAATGGACTATAAGGTGGATAGAAAGCTGGCTAGATCATTGGGCACAACGGGTAGTGATCAACAGCTCGATGTCTAGTTGGCAGTGGATATCAAGTGGCATGCCCCAGGGTGAGACCTGGGGGCAGTTTTGTTCAACATCTTCATTAATAATCTGGATGATGGGATGGATTGCACCCTCAGCAAGTTTGTGAATGACACTAAGATGGGGGGAGCGGTAGATACGCTGGAGGATACTGATAGGGTCCAGAGTGACCTAGACAAATTGGAGGGTTGGGCCAAAAGAAACCTTATGAGGTTCAGCAAGGACAAGTGCAGAGTCCTGCACTTAGGATGGAAGAATCCCATGCACAGCTATAGGCTGGTGACCGACTGGCTAAGCAGCATTTCTGCAGAAAAGGAGCTGGGGATTACAGTGGATGAGAAGCTGGATATAAATCAGCAGTGTGCTCTTGTTGCCAAGAAGGCTAATGGCATATTGGGCTGCATTAGTAGGAGTGTTGCCAGCAGATCAAGGGAAGTGATTATTCCCCTCTATTTGGCACTGGTGAAGCAACTGGAGTATTGCATCCAGTTTTGGGCCCCCAGTTATAGAAAGGATGCGGACAAATTGGAGTCCAACAGAGGGCAACAAAAATTATTAGTGGGCTGTGGCATATAACTTACGAGGAGAGGTTGAGGGAACTGGGCTTATTTAGTCTGTAGAAGAGTGGGGGAGATTTGATAGCAGCCTTCAAGTACGTGAAGGGGGAATTCCAAAGAGGATGGAGCTCGGCTGTTCTTAGTGGTGGCAGATGACAGAACAAGAAACAATGATCTTGAGTTGTAGCGGGGGAGGTCTAGGTTGGATATTAGGAAAAACTATTTTACTAGGAGGGTGGTGAAGCACTGGAATGGGTTACCTAGGGAGGTGGTGGAATCTCCATCTTTAGGGCTTTGTCAAGCTGGACCTTAGAAACCTCTGGCTGGGATGATTTAGTTGGGGTTGGTTCTGCTTTGAGCAGGGGGTTGGACTAGATGATTTCCTGAGGTCTCTTCCAACCCTAATCTTTCGATTCTAATGCTCTTTCCACAGGCAGATTCCCAAACATTACTTATAATCAACTCTTCTGTGTCTTGTTCTGGGCTTTGCAGTACTTTGTCCCAGAAGAACAGAACTAATTTGACTATCATAAATGGTGATGTGGTCTCTAGCTGTAGATGGTACTTGACACTGTTAATCATACATAAAAGGTACATATTTAAGAAACGTGGGGTAGATAGGAAAGATGTATACAAGAAAGACCTTTATATTTCTAATGACACTAAGAATTCAGACCTCACTGATATTTTGAAACTAAATTGACTAATCAACCTAATTATTACAGCACTTTAATCTGATTTAAAACTGGTAACTTTCAGTATTTACACAATATTAGAACACTTAATACAATTTGGCTGATATAATTCATGTTCTGCATATACCTAAATACTCCCTATTGAATAGGATATTCTTCATTTTGTGCCAATATATCGTACATTGTTGCTGTGTGAAGTTAAACCACCCACGAATATCACATCACCTTGAGAAGTGGCTGCATTTCCATGGTGGGTGAAGAAATTCTTCTATATCAACTGTGTATAACACTGAGTTCCTTTAAGGCACTAATACCAAGATCCAGAGTGATAGTTCTTCTCTGAAGATGTACATACCAATCCCACTTCAAGAACAGGCTGGGTTCTCAAACATATCTTCAAGGAGCAATACTGCATGATGTGGAAGTGTTTTCTATCTCTAATTTCTAAGTTAACCTAAGCTATTAAGTTACTTTATAAAAGCCTATTGGAACATTCAGATTTGGATTTTTAAGAATAAAAACTGTATTAATCTTACCTGTTTCATGATCACAGACTATTTTTAAAATACTAAATAATTAGAGTTCTCAAAATATAAGAAATTAAAGACTGGATTCTGTAAAGCATTGGGCCTTAAATCTTTTAGATTTAAGCTCTTACAGCAGAAATTGATACCTGGGTTCTATGGAAAAATAATGGTGGACTAGAATTCCTTATGTTCTCTCAATTTTGGCTATACATCATATTTTTTTCTTATCTGCAAGCATAGCCCCCAGAGTTTGTACAGAGCACCACGGAGATCAACAGGACTCTGCAATGGCAAAAAGATGTTGATGCAAGATACAGCCTTGCACATCCCCAGTTACAGACACTTTTGCTTAAATTGCGTTTTAGTATCAGATGCTTTTGAAATAAAAATCCAAATGAATAATGTATGCTACAAGCATAAATTTGCTCTTGCATCACCCATTCTGCTTACTTGTTTGAAAGAATATTGTCAAGAGATTTTTTTCAAATTGTCCTTTATTTACTAGTAACTCCTGGAAGATTAAAACTGAATAGTGTTTTCCTTGTAGCGTCACCCATGTTAGCATGCATACAGTAAAAAGGTTGCTAACAGGTGCAGGAGGGGGAGGGACATTTTCTTTTCTTTGATGAAAGAGCAATGAAGCAGCAGAAGCATACAAAGAATTATACTGACACGCTGAACAGATAAGAAAATAAAGGCGTCACACTTTGAGACTGATTCTTGTGTGTACTTTCAAACAAAATGTGCACTGTAAATACAATTTACTGTAAAACAATGCAAGGCAAACCAACAAAAAAGGAATCTTGAAATTAATTTTATAGGCAACAAGCTTTAAAGGCTTACATAAAAACAGACCCAACTGAGCTTCAATTAAAGAGGGAACATAAGCATCAGTTAGCAGCCCTACCAGGGAAACTTGTTTTTTCTCCCCTCATCCATGACTATACATAAAAAAAATAGGAACGCTCTATTTACAGATATCCGAGTCCATCATGCCATATTAACAGTTCTCAACTGTATTTTTAGTATTGCTTGGCATCAGATTATGTTTTCACAAACACAGTATGAATGTCTTACATAATTAACTTTCATATCTTAGTAGGAAAAGATCACTATTCCTGTATTTCAGAAGCCTTTGTGGGACCAAGAGATGAAGTTATTTTGTTCTTTTGGATGGAGTGGGATGCAAATTCCATATGAGAGCTTTATACAATCTGCTTTATAGTGACCAGAAAGAAGTCTCTTGACCACCTATCAATTATAAATGGTATTAACACCTTTGAGGGTCAAGGA
The DNA here is from genome assembly GCF_011386835.1 of Chrysemys picta bellii. Taxonomy (NCBI): domain Eukaryota; kingdom Metazoa; phylum Chordata; order Testudines; family Emydidae; genus Chrysemys; species Chrysemys picta. Next base: position 32,535,360 of record NC_088795.1, on the reverse strand, counting down.
ATCATAGCCATTTTCTTGCAATTCAAACTGTATGACCTGGCTTTCTGCCAGAAAGAGAACGCTTATTGGTCTGTCAATACATATATACACACACAATCTATTCTGGTGTATGAGGAGGGAGATGGGAACAAGAAATGATAACTATTTGAGATTTGTTTATCATTACAGGAACTTCTGGGTCCCACATGGAAAAACTTCACTGCAATCCTATTTACGCATGCAGACAAGGTAGAAGAGGCAGGATTAACTGGAGACGAATACTTGCATATTGCCTCTGATACCCTGTTAAACCTTTTGAGCTCAATACAACAGAGATATATTTTTGTAGACAACCAGGCAAACACACTCCAACAGGAAAGAAAAACAATCTTAAGAAAAATCATGGAATTTATAAGACAAAATAGTTACCAGGTGCTTCTAGTTAAATAAATTGATGGTGACAAACACAAATTACCTCTCAGGTACTCATTTACTGACAGCCATCTTCTTTTCTACTTTGGGATAAAATGACATGCAGAGATGAGGACTCTAGAAGTCAGCACTAAATGCTTGGGGTATTCATGCCCAAATCAACATTTGCATTTAACGTATCATAAAATAGATGAAAACTGTTTAGACTACAAAATTAGCTACCATAAACATGTATAGTATTCCTATCACCCTACTATCTAACAGCCATTATCACACCAGATCAGATTCAGGTTGAATTCTGGACAGTGTCCTTATTACTGTGTTTACTGATATTACACCACAGATCATCATGTTTTATATTGTAGCTCATGAAGAGCAGATTACTGAGTAGAAAATAAGAATATGTATGTTCTAAACCATTGTAGTGTTGCTGTGCATTATTGAATAGCTACTACATCCTGCCTGAATTGACTGTCCTTCAGATTCTTATTTTTTTGCACTTGATTCTACAGTCTTTACTAAGATAGAAGCACATAGTTTGCAAAGACCTTTCAGATCTTACAGTCTGAAAGTCTCATACTGTAATCTATTTTTCCCACCTTACTTCATAATGAAACCTAATTTGCACAGTTTTAACTTCTTAAAGAATATCAGACCTCCTTGGCTGAGTAGATTATAAGGCAGTTTAAATAGCTCCCATGTTTTGAAGATTATTCAGAGTATTTGGAAGAACTAATTATTGTTGCTAGTTCCCAGATGTATGCAAAATTAGTACTGTGGGGGTATATATACAAAGCACATCTAAAAACATTTGTATTCATCTTTCCTTTGTGCCTGTCTCTTAATTTTATATTATTGTCATTTTGTTGTTTTCCCAGCTTAATGGATGATGTTCAAAATCTGGAAAATTTAAAGACTGAGAAATTTATTTTATTATTTCAGTGGTTAGACAATAGATGGACAGTAAATGAAACACAAACACTTGGAAGTATATTTAAACAGTTATTGGGGGTTTGAAAAGGTTAGTTGTGAATTGACATAGTGCTGCCATTGCCAGCTCATGACTTTATATTAATTGTGGCTACTTCCTTTTAACATGTGATGCAGTAAAATAGCTTATTTTAGAGTGTAAAAATTAAATTAGCTGTTCCTGTCTCAGTAAAGTATGTGATTCTGTATACAATGTATGTCTGAAGAAATTTCATGTAGGAGTTAATACAAAAATGGATTCACTTGATTTTTGTTTCATGCAGCAGTGCAGTATTAAAATTGAATTAAATTAATTTTGTTGGTCAGAATCTATTCTTCAGTGATGATTTACGGGTATGATCCACCACATTCACTTCGGTTAAATTAGAAGTCTCTGCTTAGGAGCAGCCCAAAACTACACGGGCAGAGGACTATGACATATCATGAGTTCCACCTATCCACTGTCAGACCACTAACTCTACACTACCTGAATACCTGGCATTAGAGACCTTTATCCATGAGGGCCCCTGCTTCCTGAGTAACTCCGTGGGTTGCAGTGGTTCTCAAGCTATTTATCATTGTGAGCCGCAACCAATACTACTTGTATGGCCCTGAGGATGTCACATGGGCCGCAGCTCAGTGCTGATTGGGCCGCAGGTTGAGAACCACTGGTTTAGAGTGTAGAGTACTTCTCCATCCCTTTCTAAACTAAGCCCAAATATCCTCAGGATCTGCACCCCTTATTCCATTGAAAAAGGCTCAAACATTTAATCTACCTAGTTAATAACTGTGCACATTATTTAATTAGTCTAATCTGCAAAGTGAACAAGGTAAATGAGTGTATTTTGAAAATGTCAGTCACACATTCATACATTTGGAGAAGAAGAGAAAAGAAAAATAAATCAGTCATGCCTTGGGGGGAGGGGTATATATATTCATGTCTTTATTGTGCTTGCACTGCTTTCCATTTAAGCCTCTGAACAGTTTCTCAGTAATTGGCTTTATTTATTTGATTCCACTGCTTGCCATGGTCTGAGCCCTGCAGACCCCCTTCCCCTTCACTTCAAATGGAACTCCTTTGTATGTAGCAATGCATTGGTCATTAGTATGAAGGTCAGGTTGAATCTGCTCCCAGATCTTCTTCTTGGGATTAAGTTCCTTCTCAGGTTCTCCTGTTTAAATAAATAAATAAAAAACAAGTAGCAGACATGAAACAAAAGGAAGAGTATGGGCTGTATGTACATGTGAGAGAGTGTAGTAACATTTTCCTTTGAGAATTTGTTCCAAGTGATACTGGCTGCCAAAAAATTGTCACTTTATCAAGCCTCAGAGTGAAAATTGTCAAGATCATAAATCTTAATTGTATTTTTTGGGTTGGGTACTTTCTGATCCTTACTTGATAGTACTGTAGGTCCCTAGAGAAGAAAATTTTACATAGCTAGCTATAATACATAATCACAAGGAGGTAACATTGTGTTAGCATTGGGATTACAAAGGAAAAATGGGGAAAAAGTTTTTATTTAATGATTTTGAGATATGTCAGAAACACAAAGTAAATATTGAACATAGGAACATATTGTCCAGGCAGGCTTAGGCTCATCTACAGCACTGGGCAGTGAAGTTTTATATGTTTGTTTTAGACAGTGTAGGCATATGAAATCTGTGCTGAGTAAATGTGAAAGGCGCCCAGCCAATCGACAACTCTGGAGGGTGAGAGAAAGATGGTCCTGTAATTAGAGTGCTACCCTGGGACTTGAGAGACCCATGTTCAATTCACTTCTCTGCTACAGACTTCCTGTGTGTCCTTGGACAAGTCACATCTTTATGCCTCCTCTCTTTTCCCCATCTGTAAAATGGGGAAACAGTACTCTCACATAGGTGTTGTGAGGATAAATAATTAAAGATTGTTTGATAAAGGGGGCCATGGAAGTACCTAACTAGCTTTTTTCACCTACTTTTGTGGAAATGCTGCAAACAGCTAAAGGATGAATAGTGGAACAAAAAAAATAAATGTTATACCTGTTCCAAAATATTCCTCCTGTTTGCATTTCTTGCCTGTCCATTTAAAAAATGACAAGGAAACCAAAAAATTAACCTGAATAAATTCCTCTGTTGCCAGTTTAAAAACGATTTATACTGAATGAACTGCTGCGTGCCAACATCATCTTTCATGATATAAATAAAGCATGACAATCAATTCGTTGTATCATTTATTTTCCTTTGCAAAGACCAAATGGATTTCAGATCTCCTAAAGTAAAACAAGACTCCGTCATTTAGCCACAATGCCTTGGGGTGTTTTTAACCCTTTTTATGAGATTCATGTTAGCAGACTAAAGAGCACAAGGGAAATTATAAACATTTCCACTGGGTTAGGGCCCAGTTTAATAATAAATAGCCTCCAGGGGAATTAATGCCATTTCACTGTCAATATTTCAACTTGCTAAGAGTCTCAATTCAGCCCAATTATTGCACATACAATTAAAATGTTATGTTTCAAAAATCACAGCACATATATACTTTATGGGGAAAAAATTATATCCCCAAAAGGTAGCACAATAGCTAGTGTGCTTGGAAGCAACATGACTCATCAACAAGCTGTGCTCTCCTTAAGGGGAAACTCCTATGTTCTCTGTGGTAGCATACTTTAGTGATAAGCATTTTCATGTTCTCATTCCATCCCTTCTACTCAGTCCTTGCCAGCCCAGGAAGAACACCTTAGTGTGGGAGGTGGGGAATCAGGCTCTTGAGAAAGACTTCAACAAATTCAGTCAGGAAGATGTCCTAAGCAATGAGGTTCTCTTCCTTGACTGGTTAACCAAGAGGTCTATTCTTAACATTAGCCAATAACAGCTACATACTACTTAGTTGTGATGGTGAGATAAAGGCAAACACAATTATCTTGCACGTGAAATAAGGTTCTTACTGGCTTATATGAGGAACAGTCATTAAGCAAGAGAAGAATAAAAGAGGGCCCCAAAATGCATAAGGAAGGGAAAAAACAAGCTATTGTCCTCAAATGGATGAGTGGACAGCTGCCATTCCAACTCTGCCAGCTAATTTTTGTCATTTAGACACTTCAGAAAACTGGGTGCACAGCTTGTGTACCCTTGCTGATAGTTCTAAAGAAAAGTTACTTCAGCCTGGCTCTGACTCTGTAATTTCCATAGCCTTTCCTCCCCCCCCCCCCCCCCCAAATGGGCTTCCACTGCAGGCCAACTTCTCTGTTGAATAGGTTGGCCTGTGACAATGCCAAGATTCAATGCACCAGTAAGAAATTATTTCTCACAAATGGAGCACTTAATTACATCAATGTCTTAACACTTGCAGAACTAATTGTATGCTTAAAAAAAAAAAATCTAGTTCACAAAAAGTCATTCCTTTATACCAAAATGGATATATACCAACTAACAGTTATTAAGCAGAATAGCTACTAAACAATTGTACTGTTCAGAAGGTGAAATCTACCTTGTTGCCCCCTCCCCAAATATTACGAAAAGCAAATGAATTTTTCAAGGATAAACTAAAATCTGACTTTTATTACACAAACACTTTCTGGATCTTATTAAGGGTATCTTTGGAATCCCAAGTTGAGCTCTCGTGGGATCTGTGGTGAGCTTGTATTAGATTAGCACAGGCACCACTTTTAAACATTACCAGAGCCTCTCCCGTACTCTGCCGCTTTGTATCCCTTTCTCTCATAAGACAAATAATCCTCTGAAAGGATATCTAAAAATAAAATGGAGTAAAATTATGGTCACAATGATTTTCCCACCCTCTTCTCATGGATGTGAAACATGCTGAATCTGCCAAAGAACCAAATGAAATGTATCAAACTGTACAAGTACTATCAAAGTATTAAAAACCTAAGATAAAAATAATAATGCCACCTAGTGCTCTTTAGAAAGCAGTCTGTATCATTACCCCCAATTTATGCAGAGATAGGGAAACTGAGGTACATAAAATGAATTTAACTTGCCCAAGATCACCCAGCAGCGAGTGGCAGAGCCGGGAACAAAATCAAGGGCTTCTGATTGCCAGTTGAGTGTTCTGTTTACTAGGCAACACTACCACAAAAGAGAAGCCAGTTGACTATGAACTGTAATTGTGCTGGATAGATCTTTCCATCCCACCACAGTTTAGTGATTTGCATTAGAATCTATCTTAGGATTTTATAATGCTGCCATCATCACAGCACCTAGGTACAAAGAAGGTAAGGAAAATGTGATTCAGTACCTCGAAGCAATTTAACAGAAATATACATTAGTTTACCACTGGGGGAAAAAAAATGTAGGACTGAAGATAGAGCTTAACAGCTGGTGTTAGTTTCTTATCACTGGGAGAGGTAACTGAGCAAAAAGTGGAAAGCATCCATATACCAAAGTTTTGATTAAAGGAAGTTGTTTATACAGACTATCCACTGCACAGCAGGTTTAGAATAATCTGAATTTCTCTTGTAACTGGTTAACCATCAATTGAAACATGAACCATTTTTAGACCAAAATTAGTATTTTAACCATAAATCTCAAGTGACAAATTTGTGGTTGCTGCAGCATTTCTCCATCCCTTTTTTTAAAGCTTCTATTGTACTGTTACAGAGAAGGGAGGATTTTACTGCAAATTGTGTAACTATTAAAAATGACTGTGTCTGTGAAGTGGGGTGGAGGAGAAGGGAGTGTCTGTATGTGTGTGGAATCATTTGCTATGACCTTCATCAAGCAGGTGATTTCACTAAAGTAGAATGTAAACTTTATGAAGTTCTTAATATGAAAAAGACCCCTTTCAAAGTTGCAATTTCTTGTGGTTTTGAGTATGAAAGGTGTAAGACTTCTTTCTCATTTTTGTGAAGTAAAATTTAATTACAGTTGTTAATAGCAACTGCATAGCCCAATGTCCCTTAGGAAGATATTCTCTAAAAATACAGAAAGGGAGGAATTTGAGGAAATTCTCCAGTTTCTGCAGAGGAAAAAAAATTGTAAGTTGTAAACGTTAAATCGGAAATGGCTAATGTTCATGACAACTAAAATGAACATGGAAAGTTACCCAGTGCCCTCCCAAAAAACTCCCCTTCACCATATGCAGTATCAGTCTGTTATTTTTAAACATGAGTCCACTCTGCTTGACTTGGGACAGCTGGGTCTGCTTTGGGGTTGCTTTTCTGTTGTTGCCGCTGCTGCTACACAAGCTTTCAGTCTTCAAATTAAAATCAGACCCAGCTGTCCTTTCTATTTTAATTTCAGTGACTCAAACTGAATGTTCGTGGTTTAAATTACTCACTTAAAATCTATTGGTGTTTAAAATTATTATTACTAGTCTTGGAAATTAAACTGAATTTGAAATAAATAACGTGACTTTCATATTCCTGATACTGCTATTGTTGAACTGCTTGGTTAGCTTTGCTTTTAAGAAAGCAGCAACTAAGCCAACCTTGAGATTTTGGTATACAAAAGCCAAGTAGGAGACACATCTCCCATTAATTTTAATGGGAACTGAGTTTAAATCTTCTAGTCAGCTTTTGAATATCTCAATATACATTTATTTCCAAAATCAAGATATTTCATTTAAAAAACGGTTGAGGTTTGAAAAAAGAGTACAAGAAAATCTGCAAAATCACTTAATTGCTTGGACATAAATTAGGAGATAAATTATATAAACTTGGGGTTTTTGTTTTTTTTTTAATCTGAGTGACTAACAATTGGCAACCTCAGGGCCGCACAAGAATATAGTATTCTATAGTATTGCAACTTTTTTTAATGGAAGGGGCCCACGAAATTGCTTTGCCCCAGGCCCCTGAATCCTCTGGGCAGCCCTGGGCAACCTTCACATTTTAGGTTATAAAGACAGTCTTTAAAATTTAGGTTCAGCACATACATTATGTGTAAATTACAGTTTTGAACAGATGCTAATTATTGCCATTAGACAATGAATTTAAAACAGCAAAGAATTCAGTGCTGATTTTATCAATAATGCAAGATGACACTGGGTTAGGGAACCTTCTTAAAAGTAGTGAAATCCATCAGGAATTAATTGATGTCTGAAACAGCCACACATGTACAAGCAACTATCACGTTGATAAAGACAAAGCAATCAACTGCTGAATAATCCCCAGCACTCATTTAGAATGATCAAAGATTGAACACTGCATAAGAATAACCAAACACAATGTAAGCAATTTTCTAATGACCAGTGAGTGCAGTGGTTCTCAACCACACGTATGTGTACTCCTAGGGATACGCAGAGGTCTTCCAGGGGGTACATCAACTCATCTAGATATTTGCCTAGTTTTATAAACAGGCTACATAAAAAGCACTAGCGAAGTCAGTATAAACTAAAATTTCATATGACTTGTTTATACTGTTCATATACTATGCACTGAAATGTAAGTACAATATTTATATTCCAATTGATTTATTTTATAATTATATGGTAAACATGAGAAAGTAAGCAATTTTTCAGTAATAGTGTGCTGTGACACTTTTGTATTTTTATGCCTGATTTTGTAAGCAAGTAGTTTTTAAGTGAAGTGAAACTTGGGTATGCAAGACAAATCAGACTCCTGTAATGGGTACAGTACTCTGGAAAGGTTGAGAGCCACTGGACTAGAGGACTCAAAGGACCAGCCCTTCACTGCTTGAGAAATTAAAATCTAGTAATGGTTGAACCTGATTGAATTTTTTAGCACAGGGATCGGCAACGTTTGGCACGCGGCACGCCAGGATAAGCCCCCTGGTGGGCTGGGCTGGTTTGTTTACCTGCCACATCCGCAGGTTCAGCCTATCGCGGCTCCCACTGGCCGCGGTTTGCCGTTCCAGGCCAAAGGGGGCTGCGGGAAGCGGCGGCCAGCACATCCCGCGCCGCTCCCGCAGCCCCCATTAGCCTAGAGCGGCGAACAGCGGCCAGTGGGAGCTGCGATCGGTAAACAAACCAGCCCGACCCGCCAGGGGGCTTACCCTGGCGGGCCGCATGCCAAAGGTTGCCGATCCCTGTTTTAGCACAAAAGAGGCAGTTAAAACTGTATACACAAATATATGACAGTCTGAATAATTAGCCTCCAACATCTGGTAATTTGTTTAGCCACTGCTAACAATGTGACCCAAAAGTTAGGACAGTGCCTCAGTCAATGGGCCATTAGAAACAACTCTGATAAGACTGTTCACCAGTCATCAGGGTTCTGGCAGATTAAAACTTTGGTGGCTAAAGACAATGGGGAGAAAAGCTGGTATGATAATGTCAGGCTCTCAGGCCTGGTCTACATTACAGAGTTAAGTCAATGTAAGGCTGCTTACGTCGACCTAACTAACATCTACACTAAAACGTAGCTCCCACCTATGTAACTCACCCACTACACCGACTTAATAACTTCACTTCTGCAAGGGGCGAAGTGATTAGGTGGATGTAGTTAGGCCGACACAGCGTCAGTATAGACACCATGCTGCTTACATCGATTGTTGCTGCCTTTCAGAAGCCATCCTACATTGTCCCACACTGACAGTTGAATCAGAGCAAGCGCTCCTGGGGAGGATGTATACTGACAACACAAGGAGTGTAGTGTGAACATGCAAAAGCGATTTAATTACTGTGGTGGCTGTATGTTGACATAACTTAGGTCGACTTAATTTTGTAGTGCAGACTTGCCCTCACTGAATCAGACTTACCTAATGATTCAGATCAAACCTTTCATCATGGTAGGCAGGATCAGTAATAAAGTAACTTGCCCTGCAGAAGGCTGGGGATAATGTACATGCCTGTCTTTGTGCGTTTCACAGGTATTTTTTTTACTGTGATTAAATCAGCACTCTCTCCCCTGTCCTACTTCCTCATCCCTAAAAATGAATCTAGTGAAATGTACTAAATTACATCTGTTTTGCATTTAAATTTTATATGAAGTCTTGCAAGTTATTTACTCTTAAACAATAAAACGAACCTTCCACGCTATATATTATTTACACTTAGGCTTGGAAGGATTAGACTTTTTAATGATAAATGTCAATTTCACAATACACACAAACTGAGGAAAAATATTTCCATTGATGATATTTGAAATTTATAGGTAGGCAAAGCAAGAAAAATGCTGCTTGAGAACTTGAATTTGATTTGAGGACACAGACTTTGTTGACATGATATGTAGACAATTTATGTTTTAATGGTTATAAAGCTTAAACTTTTTAAATCTTAACATATGCTGTCATTAAATAATTATTGTCTGACCCCTCCCCCCCCTTACAGTCTGATCCCACAATCTCCCACAACTGTGAAAATTTAAATGGACAAAATCTGAAAGCTTAAAAACACCATTTTGCAAAACTGAAAATTTAAAATAAATAAAAATAGAAAAAAGCTTAAAAATAAACATTGATAATATCCATCAAAATTTTAGTCTATTTATACTGTATGAATGCATGATTCCTTTCATCTTGTGTGCTGCTTTATACCAATTACCTTATTGCGATTTATAAATACACTTGATTCCTGCCAAAAACTGACTGTCATGTAGAAGTGTTTCCTTCACAACTATCATAAGAATATCTTTTATATCAAGTTGGCTTGCTCTAGCCTTTCCTCATATTTATTTATCTGTTTTGTATGTTTTCATATGTAATGATTGGTTCTATTCTAGAATGTCTATTTTGTATTGTTAAGAATGAATGGTGTTATCCTCAAAAACAGTTATTGGCTTTGTCTTGTAGCTACCATTTTTTCTGAACATTTTTTTTCCCCCCTCATTGGTGCTTTAGGGAGTAGTTGCCATATTCTTTAGCTAAAATGTATATCTCCAGAAGTCAATTTTTTTTTTTAAATAAAATGGTTGTAAAAAATCTTCATTTGGCATTATCAAAGCTCCCCAGATGTCTCTGGCTTCCTATCAGAAGGAATTAGTTGTAAAGCATACCAAACGCTCTATAATAGACTGCAGGCCATAGGTTTAATTCTAACGTACAACTTTCATACTACATTTAATTTATAATTCAGCTTTTGTGAAACAGAATGGTCAATGGAATATCAATATGCACCAACCACCTGGGAACAATTTTATAACAAAGGCGGACATAGCTGATTCTCACTAGGAAAAGACTTTTGGAAATCTAATGATGGATTGAAGGTTTCCTTAAAAGTAATTCTAACTGTTTTGCTACAGAAGTGCCCCATTAGGCAGGTGGCTTGGTGTGAACGAACAGACAGGATGCAATGTAACAGAGCTCCATAGCTCTGTGATCATTTTCCTCATTTTCAAATGTCAGTTCTGATAAATCATTTTTGATTTACGAGTTTGGACTCGACATAAAATATTACATGACAAAGAGCAAGTCAAGGCTGACCCCTCAAAGCTGTCAGCAGGATTACCACAAGCATAAGGGAATTTGAATTTTTTTGGAAACAATGGGTAATAAAGATAATGCAGCTAATGCAGGAGTCAACCCAAGGGAGACACTTCACCCACCTGATTTAAAAAAATAAAATCACTACTTTAGTAGCTTTAGCAAGAAGCCACAACATGGGACAATTCCAGGTTAAATGTTTACTGTTTTGATCACTGTTCTTAAGAGATAGCTAACAGTCTAATACACAGCTCACAAAGGACATTGGTAGGATCACATTCTCACTAAGGTTAATCTGTAGGAGGGGCAGTTTAGAAAGATATGATTTTAAAATCTCTTTAAAGTTAGAGATAGGCTCCAAGGTAGCCCATGGAAGAAATTACCAGCCATAACATCCATGTATTTCCAACTACAATTCTGATTCATAGTATGTGAACCAGTATTTCTATAATTTAACATTGGGGATGGAAAACATTTACATGCATAGGACTTGGGTGGATTAAGAATGGGGAAAAAAGGTCACATGAATCACACTTCTGTGTGCCCCAGAAATTTTTACTTTTGTATTTTGGTTCAATCTACCATTCTTTTACCAAACAAATGTTGATGATAGCGAAGGACAAAAAAAACTGTTGCAGGATGTAAGGCCAATGAAGGGGCACCATTTACAACTGGGTTGGCAGGGTTCTTCTAACTTTCCGCCTCCCTAGCCCTTACTACCTTTGTAGACACATGGCTTCCTATCAGAAGGAAGCTGTTGTAAAACATATAAAGCTTTCTATCATAGGCTGCAGGCCCGAGGTTTAGAACTATCACATCACATTTAATTTATAATACAGCTTTCCAGAAAGAGACTATGTCAATAGAATATCAATATGCATGAACACCCGATTTTTGGGTTTGGACTCAGCATAAAATATACTTAAGAGAAAGAGCAAGTCAAGGCTGACCCTCATGATGCGGTCACTACGATTTTCACACTAGCAAAGCTTATTCTGCAGCTTGTGCTACCCACTGCATGTCCATTAGAACTGATAGCATAAGGGAGTTTGAACATTTTTTGGAAGCGATGAGTAATAAAGAACACATATATGTTTTCTATTCACAACAATGTGTTTCTCACAGCAGCTTTTTTTTTTTTGTAAAGACAGATAATTTCAGTGTGTTGCACACTTCAAGTCTGCCTATTAAATAGATTGGCATAATTAAATAGCACATTTTCCAATAAAATGAATCAGCAGAGTGCCAGCTACACCACACTGGGAAAATGTCAAAGCAAGAGGTATCCAAGATCTGAAAAAAAGAATGTGACTTAAGATGTTTCATCTGAGGGATTTCCTTGGTTTCACAAAATAACTGGCTGCTTATTTTGTTGATAAAATAAAAAGTGATTAATATATGGCAACTTTGTTTTCTTTCCAGTTTTGGCATTTACTAATGAGTTAATTTGGTTTAAAGTTATGAAGTATTTTTCATGGTACGTAAGCGTGCATCTCTCTTATGATATATTTGTAACGACTAGCTCTGTTTATATTTTGAGACTGCTATGTAACCATTTTCTTTAGAAATTCTTCACCCTTCAAACACAAAACACTTGAACAGCAGATTTGGGGTGCAGCTGATCAATACTATAAGGTAAAGGAAACAGTGAAGACAAAAGTCATTTTTATTATTGGAGATTTCTGGACTTTAATTCACACTGTAGGTAATCTACAGTGCATGTGATATATTTTAAGCAATAAAATGGTATATTTTAAATATATAAAACTAAAAGAAAAAATGCTGCAATACTTATTTCCTCTTTAAACAGGATATTATTTTTAATACATTCTGAATTACAGCAATAAAGCACAGCAGCTAAGTCTTAATGCATTTCATCTATTTGAAAAGCACTAGTGCAGAGACTTGGCTTCCTTAGTGATATGCCATCCAAAATATTTTTTGTAAGTACCAGAAGATTACATTAAGAAGTATGTATATAAAAGGTATGCTGTGGAGATAAGTATTCAAGAAGCAGAGTGTCCTGCCTTTTAAGTAGTGTGTCAAGTATGGCACTGCTGAAAAGTGCCAGAGACATGATAGCTTACATAAAAAAAAAAAAAAAAAAAAAAAAGGCTGCTATGTGCATGGGAGATAAAACACAGTATTTCCCACACACAGCAACCCAATTTTAAGCAACAGTTATTGTAGGAAGGAATCAGACAGTATTGACACACACACACTTCTATCTGGATGATCGTTTTCAGAAGATGACAACTTGTGCTTGACAGTGGATGGCTCTGGGAATCGATAATTAACTGTGGAGCTCATCACTGCCAGTCTGGGATTCAGCTGAACCCATGACATAACCATGCAAGGTTATTACAGGGGGCTTGCGAGCTGTTAGCCTCCATCCCAAACCCCGCTTTGCCTCCCGCATTTATAATGGTGTTAAATATATTAAAAAGCGTTTTTAATTTATAAGGGGGGGGTGGCATTCAGAGGCTTGCTATGTGAAAGGGGTCACCAGTACAAAAGTTTGAGAACCACTGACATAGAGGTTATAAGCTCCACCACCACAAACAATAAATTGGCATTTTGGTTGATAGAGTCAAGAGAGGCCCAGAAAAGAAGTGGAAACGGACTATCCCTCTCATCTTCAGGTGGTGGGTCTGACAGAATTGTGATGAGACATCTGGGTGGAGAAACATTCAGTACCACTACTTGTGTGATTTTTATCTGTGAGCAACTAGAAGATAATAACTACACCATACTGGGCTGTCAGTACAGAAATAGAGGTTTCCCAGAAAACATTGTGCATATATTTATGAGGTGAAGGATGCAGAATTGGGAGTCAGGAAACCTTGGTTCTATTACTAAGTCTGGTGCTGACCTATTATGTGACCTTGGGCAAGTCACTTAGCCTGTCTATGCCTCCACGCTTCCATTTGCAAAATGAAAATATTGAAAATGACCACATTCATAAAGAGAGCTATTGATGAAAATGCACTACGTGTTAGGTATGACAGCTATTATTTCTCCCACAATCCCCAATTTTTGGCTTTCAGTTAGATATTTTAATCCTTCTTTATGCTACGTATTCACAGAATACTAGCGTATTCTTATAAAAATATGAATTCTTCACATAAATATTACAAATGTCTGTAATTTAAATTAGAAATTTAACTCAATTTATAATACTTGTTGTATAATCAGCTCCAACTGAGAGATCACTAGGACACTGATATGCAAGTTCCTGGCTATGCATTTTTCCCCATTTCCCCAATAATACTTATTGCTTACCAGGAAAAACTTCAAAAGTGATTCTTTCTCCAGGAACAGCCCCACTGGGGGGATCAAGGATCTCCACCTTCTCTGGTGAGCTGGCACACATCACCATTGCTTGAGATACCACTCCCCTCATCTTTGCAGGCTTCAGGTTACAGAGTAATACTACCATCCGGTTCTGCATCTGCACAAAAAAGAATAGACATTCATTAAAAAAAAAAAAAATTGTAAGGAAATTGAGTTAGGGTTTTGGGAGTTATTATATTATAGAAAAAAAGAGGATTATGAGGGAGAAAGCTTAATACATGTAATATGCATGTACACAGTAGGCTGCATATTGCTTGTGTACATGTAACTATGCTAACAACAACAACAACAATATACCAGAAATAATTACCATTCTTTAATCCTTTTTAGGCTATTAGTCATTAAAAGCCAGGAAACAGCCAATTAAGGATGAAATGTTCCAGGCTGTCCTCCAGCATCTAAACACAACAAGGTACAATAAGAAAGTCTCTAAGGTTGAGCCTTGATGTGCCAAAATATTAGATAATACATATTTTACTCGTTTGATATGCTTTTGTTGTTTTGGGTCACAACTTTAGGCCATCTTTAGTACAGTGCTCTTAGCAGAGGAATTTCCTTTAAAAAAAAAAAAAAAAAAAAAAAAAAACCGAACAAAAACTACTACAAATTAAAGTTAGTATATAAAAAAGAAAAAATGTATAACAAAAATGTTTAGGTGGTTTAAATTTCAGGATGCAGATTACAGCTGTGCCATACATTCCTATTCAGCCCAAATACCAAAGACAATAGAAATTTTTTGAGCAAATGAAAATGGCAGGATGTACTGCACACAGCAATTTGCTCATTTAAAACAACAAACCCTTGTGTTTTTCTGAACTAATAAATAATAATGAGAATAAGCACTGCAACCAGACCCCATTAGAGAATATTTTGCCCCCCCAAAATGTTTTAAGTTGAATAAAACTGAAGCAGAACATTTTTAAATAAAACCAAAATGTCTTCAAATTTGCCCTATCCCACAAACAATTGTTCTCAGGTTGAGATCTTTGTATATTAACCCATAACTTTTTAAAGCAACAGCACGTGACTACTTTTGAATTTAATAAAAATTTACACATGTGTAACATTCTGAATATTTAGACAGAAAATTTAAAAAAAAGCAATTTTTCTTAGCATAAAGATACAAATCTCTGAAAACAAGAAGGAATAATGGAAAACATACAATTTAAATATATTCTTGATATTCTATATCTACTGGGTACATACAGTACATTAGTTGTATATTTTAAGCCATTGAAAGTAAATCCCCCAAAACATATGAAGATGTAAATGTCAGTGGTTCTATTTTGTTTTAAATTTCTGAAATGCAAATATCTGAGATAGCCTGGTGCTGAATGCTACATAAATCGAGATAGACAGATGTACAGAATAAAAGGGACATTGCAATAGTTTTGTGATCTTTATTCATACTTGGTTTTGACTGATTACAAAAACAATCCTGGAATAGACAGTATAGCTTTAGCACTGAAGGTGACAGTTCAGAAACAAATGGAAATATGTTGTGGATGTGTATAGCCACATTTAGATTGAAACAAAATGGAAATGGGAAGGGTTTTGAATTACCTTCTTCATACACCCTCTCAGTGGCTGTGGTGGGTGATCAGAGAGCTTTAATATTATTTATATTCTGAAGAGTTCATGAATAATGTTTCTAGGTACAACGGTACAGGTTAGAATAGGATGTATGCACTTGTAAACTTTAAATATCCAGATGGTTTTCTTCCATTAATGTTTCCAGTAAAGTCAAACTAGTATCCTTTTCTGACTGGCTAAGTCTCTACTTTTCCAAATGTTTCTCATTATATTATTTTCTTATATTGAACCACATGTGATGATGATTCAGAGGAAACTTTAAAGAATGGGCATGAAGACATTAACAAAACTAAACATTTTCTGGATACACACAAGAAGATGATTGTTTTATGTGCCTCTCATTCCAGTAAACACAGGGGTAGGCAACCTATGGCACGCGTGCTGAAGGCGGCACGCAAGCTGATTTTCAGTGGCATTCACACTGCCTGGGTCCTGGCCACCAGTCAGGGGCGGCTCTGCATTTTAATTTAATTTTAAATGAAGCTTCTTAAACATTTTGAAACCTTATTTACTTTACATACGACAATAGTTTAGTTATATATTATAGACATAGAAAGAGACCTTCTAAAAAGGTTAAAATGTATTACTGGCACGCGAAACCTTAAATTGGAGTGAATAAATGAAGACTCGGCACACCATTTCTGAAAGGCTGCCGACCCCTGAGTTAACATCTCAGGGCTTCAAGATGCCTAACACACATTTTTTAAACATGTACCTGTGTGTTGTTTATGCAGCTTACACTTAAATGAAACATGGAATGTTACAGGTATGACAGAAGAACTTGGAAAATATCTTTGTATAGACTTTTAAAAAACACATTACTTCTTCACTACAACATCAGAAACCGTATTTGAAAGGGAGCATTACCATTATATTTGCTTTTACAGTACTTAAAGGAATATTTTAAAGTTATTTAAAGTGTTTGCTAGATGTTTCCAGTTCCAATATAAAAAGTGAGTTTTGGAAAAAGATCCAATTATTTTAAATGTCAGTGTGTCTGGTATATAGTTTAGATGGCCCAAAACAAAACCTCAGATCCAAATACCCAGGAAATCTTTGAAGATGGGAAATTGGTGACCAATATCTCTATACCAGACAAATCCAGAATCTGGGATTCAAACTATCCCTCTACAATACCTCAAGGTTAAAAAAAGTTCAGATTTGGACACAGGTTTTAAATCTTGGACCTCTCCCTAGTAGGAACTGTATGATAATAATTAAGCAGCTTTAGATCCAAAGACTAAAATAAACAGCAGTATATGACCAAAAGCCTATGTGATCATATAAAAACATCTGAAAAACCAAAAAGGTCAGCATTTTTCTAATAAAACTGCTTATAAACACACAAATTATTTTATGGAGCAAAATAAGACATATGAGACTAGAAATTTTAATCTCATTAACACATTTGTATTTAGGATAAATATGCATTTTAAACACTGATATGATAATTTAAACAAAATAAGGAATAAAAATAAGGGAAAAATATGGAAAACATTAAAAATAATCATCACAGATTCATAAAAGTTAGAATTGGAAGGGATCCATCAATCCTGAACCATTTACTTATGGCATTATGTGCCCATCTATATTATTCCCCTACACTAGCCGCTTGAATGAAATATCAAAATTTCCTTTCAAACATTTTCAATGAGACTGACGTCTTTTAAAAGCGAGAAAGTTTGTAACAGCAAGAGTACTTACAGCTGCACAAGTACAGCTTCTCATCTAGTTTAAAATCTGCCCTTCCATTGTTAAAATATTATTTTAAATAAACAAAATAAAGATTAAGGCTGCTGTGGAAGAACATGTCTTTCCTATGAACCAGGAGTCACTTTAACAGAATTAGCATTAGCCAGGATTCTTTGGGACTAAGACAGTATACATTACGCAGCCAAATACTGTATGAAAGTAATTTCATTTGTACCTGTTCTAGAGGAACATGCTTTACTAAGCCACTGACAACAGTTCTTGGGTTTGCTTCTCCAACATCCACCTCCTCGACATATAGAGAATCCGCATCAGGGTGATTTTTTGCAGTGATGATACAACCGACACGAAGGTCCAGACGAGAAACATCCATAGGTCTGGATTCATCACTCCCAGCTGCTGGCAGCTGCTTCCTCTCCCTCTTCTCTCCTGTAGTAGTGAGTTTAATTAGATGCAGTAATAACTCCCTAAAATGTATACATATATACCAACTTGTATGGACAAGAGAAACTACAATTTCAGTGCGAGGTATATCATCAGTTCATTTAGTATCACCTCTAGATACCTGTGTTCTGAAAGAAGAAAACAAAGGAAAGACGTAACTTCCTACCTGCACCCATTATTTCAAATCATGTCATTCTTAGACCTAAACTACAATCACTGGTTACTATTTCCCATAAAGATTAAAACTTAACATTACAAACAAAACGACTGTATATTTTATTTTTTAAGTTAAAAGTCATCTGGATTTTAACTGTGGCTATTTTGTATGAAAACACAGTGTTATGTATGATCTGCAAGTAGTCATAGCAGCAGCAGCAAACTTAGTACTGGTAATTCACCAGCAAAACGGAAACCAAGTACGATACCTAATAAAAAAAGTGATGCAAGAGCCCTATAGTCTTCTTGGCCTTAAAAAAATAAATGAAGCCTCCAAGAATGTTGCATATTGATAAAATAAATTGATTTTCTCTTGCACCAATACAAAGATATTTTAATCACTTCTCATCAAATTATTGCTGGAAAGCTGGTTTAAGGTATTGCATCTTAAAAAAAAATCTGAATTGCTGACCTGTCCAAATGTTTGCCATATGCAGAAGGAAGAATCAATACATGTGTTTGACAGGAAATTATCAAAAAGGCATCTTAGGTTTCAATTGATTCATAGCTGTTACTCATATTGATTTAAGAATTGGCTCATATTAGGACTCATACAGATATTCTTCTCTTTTTTAAATTAACAGCTCACATTTTGTAAACTCTCAGGGCTGTAATAAATGTGTTTGTACATAAGAACACGTCTGCTGGTTTGAAGATGAGACGTTCACATTTGGTTTACTGAATTACAATCCATGGGAGTAGCATCTTAATTAAGACATGTGTATTCCAGATGCTAGAATTTTCATCTAAAGAAGCTGGATCTTTCTAACATTTCTACCATGATATGTAAAGTCAAAAGATGAAACATCATCTTCAGGAAGGAAAAAAAGGGACAACGAAGCACCTCTCTTTTCACTTGTAATTTAAGTAAATAACTTTCTATACGTTTCTGTTCATAAAATGTTCCAGTACAGGACTGTGCCTGTGCAAAGTGGCAACTTTCAAAGATAACATAGAAAATTCTTTATTAACCCTGTAACCACTAGATCCCACTAAAAGATGCTCTAAATTATGCATCACTTTATTGCTTTAGAGATGCCATCTGGTCTCTACTTCAAACTTTATGAATCCCAATGATATCCTAGTCTGTGTCAAAAGTCTTACATACTGAAGACAAGGAAAATGATTATACCCACCTACAGAACCAAATGCAGTTTCGGTCCCTTTACTGCCATAGGGATGTCAAAATTCTGAAGATGGGCCAGAAATAAATCCATGTCCATCAACGGTGAATTGTACTATTCATAAATTGACCCTTCCTAATCATGCATTGAATTGCCAAACAGACCTTTGTGGAAATGTAATCAGTATTTTATAATTATATTTATTCCTCTTTCTCAAATTATTCTCTTCATTAAATACTCTTACAGGAAGGTTACTAGAGGCAGCTAATAAATATCAAATGGAGTCAAATATATTCGGGTAAAATATTTAAAGTCCCAACACGCAGTGTTAATTTCTACAAATGTTATTTGCCTAGCTGATTTCACTGTACTCCCCCATACCCAAACAATAATACCACTAGTGTTGATATGGATGGATTTAAATAGGTTGCTGAAGCTCAATGGTTGAGAGTGTTTTCCGAAAAGAAGCAGAAGAAACAGTCAAACTACATTGGGTTCTACCCTTTAGTGCTATATTACATTACTACTTCTTACTGAGTACCATATATACTTGTTCACAAGCAGAATATTTTTGGTAAAAAAATGACGCATCAAAGAGTGGGGGTCGGCTTATAAACGGATCTTCATCAAAATTTGATGATTTTAAACTCTGTGGAATCACTGAATTGAATATCTAATACATTGTCATTTTGTTTACCTGGAGCATCTGCAGGCATGGAGCCCCTCGGCTCCACTTCCCGCAGCTCCCTTTGGCTGGGAACGGTGAACTGCAGCCACAGGGCGCTGAGGGGCTCCATGTCTGCATATGCTCCAAGTAAACAAAACGTCCCACCAGCGGCTTACCCTGACAAGCTGGGAACCAAAGTTTGCCAACCCCTGAAATATAGGGTCGGCTTATGAAAGGGTCATACAGTTTTTGTTATTTTTACCTAACCATCTTGGGGGGGTCAATTTATAAACGAACAGGCTAATGAACGAGTAAATACGGTAATTTCTCTAAGCTAGTTCATGGGCTGTTGCTTGCATTGTATAAATGGTAGAAACAAAATTGAACAATAAACCTCAGAGCTGAGAGTTATTTAATTTCATGTGCTGTGGCAGACTCCACCTCAACATTTCAGTATTTTATTTATTATTTTGAAAGGGGAGACAACCTACACTTCAGCCAAACTGACACAAATCTGCCCAATATCCAACTTAAAATTTAAGTGCCCCAAACCTATTTGATTAAACTTTTTCATTAGTTGTAAATACTTCCTTTCTCCAGGAGTTTAAGAGTTAATGTGTATGGATTTTCCTACTGTAGCTCTACTGATTGCTCTTTTCTATCCTCTCCAATAAAAATGTAAACAGCAAGTCTGCAAATTAACTGTTGTAGATGCCTAACAGATTTGAAAAATGGAAATACCTTTTTTTTCTGCTTTCTCCTTTTTTTTCTTTTCTTCACTTCCACCTTTAATTTGGTCTTTGGGACCAGAAGGAGAGGATGTGACAGGTGTAGGCTGTGGTAAGTCTTCCGAAAATGAAGCTGCTGAAATGGTTCCACTGGATGGAATTGGGATATGTTTCACTAAAATTAAAATGATGGAAGTTAAAATGCTATTTAATTTTCTTAAAACTGTAATTGAAATCAAGGCATTTTACCAGAAATATAAAGAAAATGTAAAGTAAAGCAACATAGGAAATTAGTGTTTCAGAAAAAATAAAATAAAAATTATTTCAAATATCCAGCTATGTCACTTTACTAAAAAGACCTCACACACCATACAAGCCTACAACAAAATTTATTCTGATTAAATAACTGTATTATTGTTTTTATATTTGGAAACCTAATATTTTTCCTCAAAGAAAATGGATAACTTTAAAAATACACAAAAATAGAAACAAAGCAAGAGAGGTGCTTTCATCAGTGTTATGCCTGCCTGTTTCTTCCCTCCCCCATTCCCGTTTCATCTGAGGTTTAAGTATATTCTTAAAAGCAAAACACAACTTTGTGTAAACACATACTCACTCAAAGAGAAAATGAGAAGGCCACGGCAAAAATTTATGCCTATGCTCAACTTTATGTATGTGACTACTTCCATTAGCTTTAGTGAGGCTACTCATGTGCATAAAATTAAGCCCAAATGTAAATCTTTAGAGAATCGAGGCTTAAATCACCAGGAGACAAAAATAATTTGAAAAGTAGTTATAGCAGAATTATAATTTTTAAATGGTGTTATGAAGAATATACAAGTTGTAGGAGGCAAAATATAATGGAGACTTTTGCAATCATAGGGGTATCTTGGTTTTTTGTTTTGCTAAAATGATACATGATTGATTGAGATTGCAAAACCACTTTTTTACATACAGAAAAAATGTGAACCCCAAAACCATTTTTGAGGTGGGGGAGAAGTGGAGGGATAAAGACATGATCTTGGGGTTTAAGTGAGCACAGGATTGGGAGCCTGAGAGAGAATTGAAACAATGATTGTTTCAGTCAATAAAATATAAGTCGTTTTGGGGCATCAAAAACATTTCTCCACAGATATGTGGTAAGTACCAACGTGACAATTTAAGACATTCCCAAACGTCATATGGAGACTAACGTGTCCCATCCTCTCCATGTCTGTTTTTTATAAGGTAATTTCTTAGGCAAGAGCTGTCTTTATTTTCTGTCTTGTACAGCACTGGCTGAACTGTGCTTAATAAATAATATATTCGGTAAGTCATATTTTTAATCACATACATTTGTTATAACACTTTGAGGAAAAAGACTAGACGTTTCTATGTACGAAGAGCGCCCAGTGACAGAGGGCTGGAAGAAGAATCTTCTAACAAGCCCCAAAAGATGTTTGCTGGAGACAAAGGAGAGAGTCTGTGAGAAGAAGAAAAAGTTAACTGGGGAGACAGAAAAAATGAAAGAAGATTACATGTAATGTGATATGTAAAGTTACTGTTACCAAATTTTGGCCTTTGCAACTAAGACAAATTGGGCTTCCATGAAATTTTGTTGATTGCCTGTGACCTGTTGCTAACTTTTACTAAAAATACCATGACAGAATCTTAACTTTACTTTTAAGTTATTCTCAGATTGGTTACTTGCAATATTTATTTGGTTGGCAAAGTGAAATATGCTGACAGCCCACAAATTAAAGCAGCTTCCCATCACAGGACCACTACAATCTGTAAGCCTGTTATCCAGACAGTGCAACAGGGCTACTTCATCCTACAAAAATCAATAGTAAATGAGATGTTCTTTTCACAAGTAACAGCAGATAGTCCTGTAAATACTCACTGCACATTCGATAAAAAGGTAATGGCATGAATAGTTCCTGTGCTTTCAAGATGAAAGGAAAGGGTTAAATTTCCCTTGGTCTTTACTTGGAGAAGACATCACAAGCCATTCTGTTGATCACTTCCTTAGATTCATAGACTTTAAGCCAAGAGAGACCATTAGAACATCTAGTCAGATCTCCTGTATATCACAGGAAATTTCACCCAATTACCCATGTACTGAGCCCAATAACTTGTGTTTGGCTAAAGCATAAACTTTAAAAAAGGCATCCAAGTCTTGATCTGAAGACATCAAGAGATGGAGAATTCACCACTTCCCCTGGTATTAGTGCCAGTAGTTAATCATCCACACTTAAAAATGTGTGCCTTATTTTTTTAAATATGTCTGGCTTAAACTTCCAGATATTGGGTCTTGTTATGCCTTCCTCTGTAAAGAGAAAGAGTCCTTTAGTACTCAGTATTTTATCCCCATGAAGGCTCTTATGCAATGTAATCAAGTCATCTCTCAATCTTCTTTTCAATAAAATGAACAGATTGATCTCTTTAAGTCTTTCACTGCAAGGCCTTTTTTCCAGACCTCAAATCATTTTTGTGGCTCTTGTCTGCACTAGCTCCAATTTTTCAACATACAGTTCTGGTGTCCACATTTTGAAAAGCATGTAGTATTCCAATATTGGTCTCACCAATGTCGTATACAGATGTAAAATCATCACCTTAGTCTAACCCACTACTCCCTGTTTATAGATTCAAGCCTAGCATAAATACCCTTGAATTCTTTACCACCTGGATCCCATATCAGCTTTTCCATTATTTTGCTTTGGACTGTTGTCAGGCTAAGTAGCCTACAGTTACAGTTAAACTTGCCCTTTGGTCACCAGTACAGGAAAGGCTTCTTGTTCCTCTCATTCTTAAAAGATACATCATTCCACATGCTGATTTATATGTTCCTTGTAGTGTGAATACATAATAGACTCATAAAACATGTTCTTCTGTTCAGTAGAAAAAGGTCTTACATTTAGTTCTGTTCTCCATCCACATAAATTGCTTAAATGAAGAAGTAAAGTCTATCCAAAACATTTGTCAAACAGGATATTAATTCTCTATCCTTTTTTTATATTACAATTACAACCTGGAAACTTTGTATACATAGAGGCTTGTCCCTCATGTGTAATAGGGATATTTTTCTGTAAAATATTTCTGTGAAATATCAGTAGACACCTCTTACCCATACCTGCCTATCCCACATCTGAAAAGAATACTGAGGTGAACTATTGCAGGTTCTCGGCCATTGGAAAAGAAACAGACTAATGGATAGTCTAGCATATTAAAGGAATTAAGTCATGTGAAAGGAGGAGTGCATTTATGAAGTGGTGGTTCTTTTGAAGACTGCACATGCTGATTTAACAGTGGAACAAGTCAGTAATGGGAAGCAGTAAAATCATGCTTTACTGGATAGTGTCTTATCTGGTTTCCAGTACTAGCACTGTGAAACTAAAAATGTTTTGTTTGTTTGTTTTTTGACATATTCCTCAAGAACATTTCTTTGCAGAAAATGAAACACTCATGCTGGATTTGGAGAACTGCAGCTTCCTCTTTTTGTTCCTTTTCTCTCAAAGTAAAATTTCATAAGGGTGAGGACTATATCAGCCCCGGACTTAAAAAGATAGATCCAGACTGGGACAATAACAGAGGAGGAATGGTGGTACAGCAAAGTCTTTGTTGTTAAGCCATGGGGCTGAAACTCAGAAAAGCTACGTTCTAATCTCAGTTCCGTCACAAAATCCTTGGACAACCTTGGTAAGTCATTTAGGGGCAGCTTTTCCAGAGTGCTCAGTACCCTCAACTGTGGCTAGATCTTCAAAGGAGCTCAGTGCCAGATGAGGTTCCTAAACGAGGTACACAGAGTTTCAAAAGCATTCGTTACCCAACATCTTCCAGTGTATTGTAAGAGCACCCAGAAACCTCAGTCAAATTTAGGTCCCTATCATGCCAGGCGCTGTACAGACATATAGAAAGACATGGTCCCAACCAAGAGTAAACTTTTCATATTTTCATAATTGTCACTTATGCAACTTACAAGAGAACTCATATACTTTAAGTTACAGAGGTGGTTAACCACCAAGAGGTATGGCATTCCAAAGTTTCACCGAAACAGCCAAAAAAGATGCCATGGATGTGACAACAGGGATATGAATCAGGAAGGATTAAACAAGTGATCAAAACAGCAGTCAAAGATGGTGACAGGATCTAAGACCACACATGTGAAGATATAGTTCTCCTTCCTTTCTCTCTCACCTCCATTCCGAATTTCTGCCTGAATCAGCTCCTGTTTCAGTCCCTCAATTTCTTTCTTCAGTTTAGCATTTTCTACACGAAGCTTCTTCTCTTCTCGGAGAGATGCCTGCAGAACTAGAGTTGACACAATTTACATTAGAAACTACAGGCTCCAGTCATTACACATCCATTTGCTAAGTGCTGAATGTCACTTATCTGAAAAAAATTAGTTAAATTAAAAGCAAATAAAGGGAATATTTTTAAAATATTTAAAAATCATCATTAGAAAAGATCTCATACATTTTATTATAGTTACTGACTTTTTATTAATGAACACGGACAGTGGTTTCTCAAATATCGACTTTCATGCCTTCCTCGTGGACTTGCATCTAAATCATAATCAAGCTACTTTTTGTTCCCCTCTCAAATTCCTACAGTGGCACCAATCTGAATCTATAACTTTGTAATCAACTATATGAGGTTCAACAAAATTCTCTTTCTGTATGCATAACCTATATTTGTAAACACCCAGATTTCTGTCCTGATATACAATAAAAAAACCCCACTGAAGTTGGCAGACTAACTATAGAATGTACAATAAGGTTACACTGCCGTGAAAGTAAGGACAGTCTTATTTAGGCAATGGAAAAAAGATTTTATTCCCAGTGCGCTCACAGGCATTCGGGTGACCTTCAGCAAGTCACTCAACTCTGTGCCTCCATCTCTCCATTCTGAAATGGTAATGCTGAGAGGCTTATTCTATTATTCTTAATAATTGTGAGGCATTCAAGATATTACATAAATTAGCATAACAAAAGATAATAAATAAATGCAAATGGACTTGATTCACAGATTAAATTAGGCACTAACATTTAATAATACTTTCTATTTTGTTGAATGGTCGATCTGGGGTAGCCTTGGGATTAAATTTGAGAGTGAATGGTATTTGATTCATTCTTTGTATTTTAAAATGTACCTTGTAACTTTGTTTAACTAACTGAAACAATGCTGATATGGTTATAAATTGTTTTGAGGGGAAAAGGCTGGCAATAATGGCTGAACATTTTAATCTTTAGAGCCCCCTTGATTTTGACTAAAGGAAAAAGCTGGGGGTATAAGAAAGATGACAAAATGTTTCAGTGTAAGATGTGGTGGCATTCCCTTTGGGCTATGCAGAATGTGTGTTGACAAGTGTGATCATTTTAAATTTATAGGCAAAACATTTAGATTACATGCCAAGAGGAACTCTTTAGGCATTTAGAAGGTGTAAGGTCCACATGCATTCATTAAAAATGTTAGCAATCTTCAGTCTATATTCTAAGCTATAATCCAACTATTAAAAATGTGGCAAACACAATATTTCTATTTGGATTGTGGTAGGGCCAAAAGGCCCCAATCAGGATTGGGATCCTGCAAAAATATAGTAAGGAAAAGAAGACTAGAGTAAGCATAACAAACAAGGAAACAATGAGGACATGGTAACAGTAAGTTCATGCAATTAAATTATTCAGAATGTACAGTGTAAGTATTTGATATTTTCTTTTGGGGTTATTGCATTTTTTCCCTACAACCGATCAATCATTATGAATTGTTGTCTGAATTTTGGTAGGTGTCATAGCAGAAGTGAGGAGGATTCTGAAGAGGACAACTAACAAAACAGGCCAGGGAGGCATCCCACACAAAAGGAGTGATAGAAAAAAACATGAACAATATTTTAAGGGTTTTGACTGCCCATTTTTCTCTTTGCTTACAGAGTGGAGACTGGGGGGTGGGGGTTTGGGGGAGAGGAGGAGGGAAGGGAAGAGGACGATGCAATAAGAGACAAGAGTGAATAATTAAACAGACCAAGAAACTTGAACTTAATGCAGTACAGCAGGGAGCCAGTGGAGAGATTCAAAGCAAATGGGGAGGTGACACTGTCAGAGACATGAGTAAGGAAGATGAATTAAGCAGCTGTATTTTGTATGGACTGGAAATAGTATGTGTGAGGGTTGGTGAAGTGGTTATGATAATCAAGATGTGAACTGATAAGAACTTGGAAAAAGTTTTAGTGGCATGGATTTTTGAATTGAAGTGTGCTAGAGGAAAAAGAGGCAGGATTTAACATGGTCTGACCGCAGTACATAGAAGAGGAAAGAAGTCAAAGACAACCCTCACTTTATGGACATGAGTGCTAGGGAGAATTATGCTATTGTCCAGAATGACAGAGAATGGAAGAATAGGCAGGACTTGGGAGGAAAGATAAGAAGTTGAGTTTTGGGCAGGTTACATTTCAGCTGATGGTGAGGCATTCAGGAAGAAATGTCAGTTGATCTCCCAAAGCAGAAATTGTGGAAATTTCATATACAGGATTACAACAGACTAACTTAAACCAATGTGCTGCAATAATGCGTATGCACACATATCTAATTTTTTTTGGTTAACAAAACAGAGTGATGAATGAATGTAAGAGAGAAGGCGGATTCCCATCTATGGAGTGATATTTCTTCTATGATAAGTACCATGACAGTGTACAATGAACTATGAAGGGCAGCACTGAAGTTGATATATCTTAAAAATGTATTTAAAAAAATTATGGAGGCACGTATTAAGACTTTGCTTTGTAAAGATGGCAAGGCAAAAGAGGTCTCTTTGGCCCTCTGATTCTGACTAGACACTAAGTTTTGTGAAAGCTTTACGAGATGAACAAGACTATTTCATTATCAGTAGGATAGAAATAAATTTTTGAGAGCTGTCAAGTGTTCGCTAAATTGAACAAGGCATGAATGAAAATAATGGTTTGGCTCATAAGCAGAAGATGATTATGCAAGACTAATAAACGCGGTTTCCAAATACAGCGTAGAAAGAAGAGAAATGGGGAAAAAAAACGATTAAGAATAAAGTTTAAAAATAGTAGAGCTCAGGGGGGAGGGATAGCTCAGTGGTTTGAGCATTGGCCTGCTAAACCCAGGGTTGTGAGTTCAATCCTTGAGGGGGCCATTTAAGCATCTGGGGCAAAAATCTGTCTGGGGATTGGTCCTGCTTTGAGCAGGGGGTTGGACTAAATGACCTCCTGAGGTCCCTTCCAATCCTGATATTATGTGATTCTATGATATTCATGATAGAGCACCTTCATCCTTCGAAATGTATCGCACTGTTGAGAATGAAAAGCCGTGTAGTAACTATGATTGACTCAAAAATGGAAATGGAGTTGTTTCATGAAAGTACACAGAATATATGGCTAAATATTACACTACTGAGGACACATACCCAGATCATAAAAATCCTGGTTTCTGGAAACAAGCTGGGGCATACATTTACATATATGGAGTGTTTTGTATTCCGTTGTCAGAAAGTGGTGTAACATTTACATCAAAGAGTCAGGCAAAGAATTTGCTGACAGCTTCAGATAATCCTATACAGCAGGGGTGGGCAAACTTTTTGGCCTGAGGGCCACATCTGGGTGAGGAAGTTGAATGTAGGGCTGGAGCAGGGTGTTGGGGTGCAGGAGGGAGTGTCGTGTGTGGGAGAGGGTGCAGTGTGCAGGAAGGGGCTCAGGGCAAGGGGTTGGGGCAGAGGAGGGGTGCAGAATGTACTAGGTGGCTCAGGGAAGGGGGTTGGGATGCAGGAGGGGGTGCACAGTGTGGGAGGGGGCTCAGAGCGATGGTGCAGGGAGGGGGCTCAGGGCAGGGGGTTGGGGTGCAGGAGTGGGTGCAAGGTGCAGCAGGGGGCTCAGGGCAGGGAGTTGGGGTGCAGGAGTGGGTGCAAGGTGCAGCAGGGGGCTCAGGGCAGGGAGTTAGGGTGCAGGAGGGGTGAGGCATGCGGCAGGGGTGCAGGGTGTGGCAGTGGGCTCAGGGCAGGGAGTTGGCATGCAGGAGGGGTTCAGACTCTGGCCCAGCACCGCTTACCTGGAGCGGCTCCAGGGTGGCAGCGGTGCGCACCGGGGCCAGGACAGGCTCCCTGTATATAATATTATAGTATAATATTAACCATCTGATTAGTAAATTTGCTTTAAGACATTGACTTTCTTACTAGCTTTCTCCTTTAGAAGAGCAACTTGCTGTTTGAGATATTCAATGACTTGATCCGCCTCTGCACCCTTTTGCTCCAGTCTGTTCAATACTGCATTATTGGCTGCCATCTTTACCAAGGAACGGGCTAAAAACCTGAAACAGGAAAGCGAGAATAATGTGAACATTGCCTTAATGTAATTAACTGTACATTTTTATGCCACATGAATCAGCACTAAAATCAACTGCTGATGCAGTAGGAACATTTGTTAAATGAGCAAGCTGGGCTCCCTCCCGCTAAATGAAAACCCAAACAAACAAAAAGCAATGTTAACCAAATTCTGATGTTTGCCAGCTGCATTTAAGTCTTTTGGAAGAAAAGCCACCCTACTCCAACCAGCCATCTGTAGAAAACATGTTCCCGCTGCCCAGCAAAGCACCAACCCCCCCTACCTTCCCAGAATGAAAGGCAGATCCAGAGACAGACAATGAATAAATGAGCAATGGGGAACAAATTAAAAACAAAGAGGGGAAAAGATAAGGGAAATAAGTTTAGACTGAAGGACAACATGTCTCATATTTGTATCTGAAACATTTATGAAATTATCAACCAAAAAAAGAGTAAGAATGCATAAGAACAGCCAAACTTGGTTGGACCAATGGTCTTCTGACAGTGGCCAGTGCCAGATCCTTCAGAGGGACTGAACAGACAGGGGAATGTAGAGTGATCCGTCTCCTGTTGTCCAGTTCCAGCTTCTGGCAGTTGGAGGGACACACAGAGCATCTTGACCATCTTGGCTAATAGGCATGGATGGATCTGTCTTCCATGAACTTATCTAACTCTTTTTTGAACCCAGTTTTACGTCACAACATCCAATAAGTTGACTGCATTGTGTGAAGGAGTTAGTTACGTTTGTTTTAAACCTGCTGCCTATTAATTGGGTGACCTCTAGTTTTTAGGTCATATGAAGGGGGAAAATAACACTTCCCTATTCACTCTCTCCACACATTCATGGATTTATGGACTTCTATTATATTCCATTAGTTGTCTCTTTTATAAGCTTAAAAAGACAGACTGTTCATGTCTTCTCAGATGGAAATTGTTCCATACCCTTAATCATTTTTTTGCTTTTCTCTGTACCCTTTCCAGTTTTAATACACCTTTTTTGAGATAGGATGACCAGAACTGCATTCAGTATTCAAGGTGTGGGCATAGCATGGATTTATATAGCGGCATTATATTTTCTGTCATACTATCTATCCCTTTTTCCTAATGGTTCCTAACACTGTTAGCTTTTTGACTGCCGCTGTGTCACAGACCCAAGGACTCCCTCCCTCAGGAGGTCCCATGGGGAGGCAAATTAGCATTGTATGTTGCTAATGCAGTTGCAAACATCGCAAGGCATTTTAGGGGAGGGTCAAAGGTGTGAGTATGGAGTGAAAGATTCCTTTGCAGGTTGCAAGAGGCCAAAGGGGGAAGGAGGAAGAGAGCAGAGAATGGGTTAATTCGACACTTCAGTGAGCTCCATCTGAAGATAAAACGCTGGCCTGGTCCAAGGCCATGGGCTCGACAAAAAAGTTTACAGCTGTATTCACATCTTACCCAGCCCTGGTCAGTCGTAAAAAAAGGAGAGCTGAAGCTGAGCAGGGCTGCAGAGATTGCAAAACGAGTGAGAGGGTGACGGCCAACGGGGGGTGGGGTGGGGGGAAGGAACGACACAAAGTCTCTGAAGCCGGTGTGTTTTGGGAAAGCTGAGGAGGCCACAGCGAGCCGGTTTGGACTGGTAAAAAGAGCACCAGGAACAGAGAGCCCTGAACAAAAACGCCCCCAAAGAACCCGGGACTTAAAAACCCTCCTGAGAGCCAAAGCGAGCCGGAGATCACAGCAGACCCTGGACAACCCGTGCACGGGACAAGAACTCCCATCCACCCCTCCTCCTCTTCTTCTTACGTTACACCCAGGCTTGGCCAGCCTTGGGTCATGCGTGTATGAGTATGAAAGTGGGTTAGGGCTGGGGTACTAATGGTTTCTTGCTTCCTTTGAGTGACGCGGGAGCAGTCCCATCACTCACTGCTGTTATTTTATTAATAAAGCTTTAAAACGTAGACACTTGGTGTGCTCCGTCATCTCCTCTCCTAAAAATCCTGTGGCCTCAGCCTGATCGCCTGATGCCACAGGCAGACTGGTAACATAAATCTGTCACAGCTGCACATTGAGCATGTTTCCAAAGAACTATCCACAATGACTCCAAGATCTCTTTCTTGAGTGGTAACAGCTAATTAGACGCCATCATTTTGTATATGTAGTTGGGATTATTTTTTCCATTGTGCATTACTTTGCACTTATCAACACACTGAATTTCATCTGCCATTTTGTTGCCCCCAGTTTAGTAACTCTTTGCAACTCTTCAGCTTTTGGTCACCTTTGGATTTACCTATCTTGTATCATCTGCAAATTTTACCACATCACTGTTCACCTCCTTTTCAAGATCATTTATGATTATGTTGAACAGCACAGGTTCCAGTACAGATCCTTGGGGACCCCACTATTTACCACTTTCCAGTGTGAAAACTGAATATTTATTCCTACCCTTTGTGTCTAATCTTTTAATTAATCAATTACTGATCCAGGAGAGAACCTTCCCTCTTATCCCATGACTCCTCAGTTTGCATAAGAGCCTTTGGTGAGGTACTGCGTCAAAGGCTTTCTGAAAGGCCAACTAACTATATCATGGGTCATCCTTGTCCACATGCTTGCTGATATCCTCAAAGAATTTTAATAGATTGGTGAGGCATGATTTCCCTTTACAAAAGCCGTGTTGACCCTTCCCCAACATATTGTGTTTATCTATGTGTCTGATAATTTTGTTCTTTATTATAGTTTCAACTAATTTGCATGGCACTGAAGTTAGTCTTACTAGCCTGTAATTGCCAGGATCACCCCTGGAGGCCTTTGGAAAAAAAAAAATCAGAATTACATTCAGCTACTCTCCAGTCATCTAGTACAGAGGCTGATTTAAGCAATAGGTTACGTACTACAGTCAGTAGTTCTGAAATTTCGTATTTGAGTTCCTTCAGAATCCTTGGGACAATACCTTCTAGTCCTGGTGACTTATTACTATTTAATTTACCAATTTATTCCATAATGTCCTCTATTGACACTTCAATCTGGGACAGTTCTTCAGATTTGTCATGTAAAAAGAAGGTCTCAGTTGTGAGGTGAGGCTCCCCTCCCTGCCCCAATCCTCTGCAGTGAAGACTGATGCAAAGAATTCATTTAGCTGTTCACCTTCTTTAGCATCCAGTGCCCTCTTACAAATTCTAAATCCTCCACATAAGTCAAGGAGTTAGAAGGCAGAGGATATATTACATATTTATGGTTATCCATAAACATTAATAGAGAAAATCACTGTTTTGTTTCTCTTAAGGGCAATTCTCAACCCTAACTACACCGTAAAAGGAGGAACCAAATTCCCCCCATATTGATATTTTCTCTCTTTGCTGTTATGCACATCTAAATCTAGTCACCTCTACCTCATCTTTCAGGATCCTCAAGATAATTCCTTCCAAACACAGTACAGAGGATCTGTGAGCCCCTGCTCTGCCTCACTGAGAGCCTTCACTTGGTAAATCCAACGGGGTTTAGTCCTTTCCCTTCTCCTGTTCAATGTTTATGTCTAACAATTAAGCGAGAATAGATGCTACTCAAATGTCAGCTATATATTGGTGACAAACAGCAATATAATCACTCTCCTCTGCAGCAGCCTATGCTTTTCCTATCTACCTGGAAAAAATAAGCACTTCCATGAATTACAGCTAGCTGAACTATAATGAAAGAAATAAGCAGATGATACTGGTGGACAGGGAGAAGTACTCTGAAGATCTCCCAAGACAAAAGAGAGCTCCACCAGCTAAAGGAATCTATCCATCAATCCCACAGGTGTGAAATCTTGGATTCTATGCCTAGACTCCTAGGTTGTAGCAGTGCCCAGAATACCTTTATCATTTCAAATGGCAAGATAACTGAGCCTGCTTCTCTCGGACAATGATTCTGCCACAATAATCTACATCTATTTCTTTGAAAATGAACAACTATAATGCTCTCTATCTGGGGTTGAGAACAGAATCCACACTGCAAGGGTACTTTAAGAATGGAGTTACAATTTAAACTCTGATTCTCCTGCCTGTTTAACAGTAGTGAATTAAATGTCATTTAAAAATGTTGGCAGACATGAATTTCCTTTACATTTTACAAGGCATAAATGTTGAGACAGCATTAAAAGGTAACATCTTAACCTAAATTTATACAAGGTGGCTAGCTAAACTTTAGTGATCCTTGAGAAATATGTAAACTATAATTCTCTCGAGGGAGTGTAATACTAACAGCATAAGCTTAGCCAACAACAATAAAACGCTACTAAAACTTCAAAGTGAATAGAACTAGTACATTTTATAGTTATTAACCAAGTTGGCTAATGAACTGAGGATCGGGAAATGAAGTTACATGATTACACCAGATAGACTTTTCCCACTTGTCAAATAAATTTCCAGAGATCTAATATTATAACAAAGGAGAAACAGGTATTTGAGATATTGTTACCAAGAGCCAATAGAATGAAATGAACTGTAGTACTGGCAATGTAAGAACTTGCCAATATGGAGAGATAAGAAGTTATACATAAAAAACAGAGTTTCTTATAGGTAAAACTTTGTTTAAAATTGTGTACTTAGCGTAAAATATAAAACACTAAAAGCATTAACTGAAGGCTAATAAAATTGTGGTTTAATGTTATGACAATCAATAGCTGGGATTTGTATATTCATGTTTTCCCATCACTTGCTTTTCTGCCCATGTAATTTTTGGATAATATGCTAAGACTATACGAAGAGGAGAAAAAAACTGAATACTGTAACTTGGTAGAAGACAGGGCCTAAAGGAAAACATATCTTCTGACCTTCAACTGAGTCCAAGTTCCAGAAAGTCACTCAGAAAAATCAAGTCATTGGGATTTAAGAAAACTACATTTGAAAGGCTGCTATCCCTTCTTTTATATAAAATGTCGACAGAAAACATGAAAAACATGCTTTGAAGACAGCAGGATTCTCTAATATTACTAAATGATATATTCAGATTACATGAGTTATACACAGAGTTCTATTCAGTGTCAGGAATCAAGGCCTGCAGCTGAACTGCGGACCAGGTATTAGACCTGGAGCTGACCACACTGATTGACCAGACCCCCCATTGGCTGAAAGGCACCACCTACTCCTGGGGGAATTCTGTGCCACTGTCCTGGAGCAGAATTTATGTCCCCTGCAGATTTCTTTGCTTTCCCACAGAAAAATGACTTTCTGATGGGGAAGCAAAGGGAAGCCACAAGAGCGGTCATGCAAACCTCCCCAGTAGTATGTTTCGGGTGCCCAGGACAACCGACACAGAGTTAAATCACTGTGGGACAGGGGACGGGACTGGGGAGGACCCTGCTGGTGGCTCCTACCCTGCACCAGGCTCAGCCCCTAGTTCCGGCTGGGCTGAGGAGGACAGGACTTCCTCTTCCCCTGAATGGCATCTGGGGCCATGTCAGACCCACCACCAGATTCCTCCCCTGGCCGTAAGAAGCTCTGAAAACTACCCTGCCCCGCCCCCCCCCAGCCCTTCCTGCACCCATCACTCTTCAGCTGCAGGGGGAGGGATCACTGTTCAGGGAGCTGCTCCCACATCCGCCCAACTCCCATGCATCCAGACTCCCTTATACCCAGACTCTCCCGCCAAGCCTCACCCCCCCACACAAACACAAAGAACCCCCACAATGAGCCCCACTCCCCATACACCTGGACCACCCCAACGAGCCACCTGCAGCTGGATCCCCACCCTACCGAGCCCCAGCTAGCAGCACTTGGATCCCCATCCCACTGAGCTCCACTCCCCCCAGCATCTGGACTCCACCCCCACTGAGCACCCCACACCCAGTTCCCCCTTCTGAGCTCTATCCCTCAACACCCAGACACCCCCCACCCCCCCGCTGAGCCCCAACCACCTTCACTTGGACCCCTGCAGAGTCCCATTACCGTTGCACCCAGAACCCTCCAACAAGCCCCTGTGCATCCAGATCCCTCCCACACCCGGATCCCCCACTGAGCCACCCACCCCCAGATTGCACCACACAGAACCCTCTCAACCCGAACCTGTATCTCCCCACACTAAGCCCCTCTACACTTGGATCCTGCCTTGCTGAGCCTGCCTGCCCAAACCTGGTACACCTGGCATGGAGTGGCAGGGCCCTGGGTGTTTCTGGGGCAGGCCCGGTCCTTTTGCTGTGTCAGAGTTGGGTGCAGCAACACCGCTTAGTCCGTGTCCCGAGGAGGGGGGCGGGGAGCTGTACAGTGATCTCCCACCTTTGTGAAGCCAGTGGCCTGTGCTCCCCAGTGCCATACTGGAGCCTCTACATTTATTGACAAATAAACTTAGCTGAGTTTTAAAATATTGTGTGGAGAATTTTAATTTTTTTGGCGCAGAATGCCATCAGGAATCACCAGGCCTGCTCTTAAGCCCAGCATCAGCACCAGGCAAAGGGCTGCTCAACATTTATGTCTGCCTTGCTACCAGTCCTGCTTGGTTTCTAACTCTGGCTCTGACAACTAGACCTGACTGTCCCAGGCCTGAAACAGAGCAGTGCAAAGAAATATGCAAGTCTTTACAGTTAGAAAAGTGATCAAGTATGTTTTCTTGATATCTTTTGTCCTGCTTAAATAATTTTGTTGAAGGATTTTCCATTTACAAACTTTATTATGAAGTTTACTCCATTCAAGTTTTAAGGTTGTGAAGATGTATCTTTTGATAAACCCAGTGTTAAAATCACCGTTAAACCTAAATGAATCCTTGCTACGTAAGATTAATGCCTTGTAAGTAAAAGAAGCATAAGGAGATCTACAAATTAACACTTGGACTTCAGACTCATCCTACATTAACAGTAATCAGAAGAACACAAGAACCTGTATTCAAACAAAGGTTCTTGAAAACAGCTATATCACAGAGTTATTAGGCATGTATTTAAATCCCAGTGGGAAGAAATAGTTGTTAGGTCCTAATTTTTTTTTAGTTCTTTTATAATGGATAGTTGAAACTGAGAGCACGAGTTCCTAACCGTATCCATATGGTTCTACTTGTAATTTGAAATGGAACAGGTCAGATAAGCAAAAAGTTATTTTTAGACTGCAACATATCCTAGAAGCAAATAATTCAAATCTATGTTTGTTAAAATATATAAAGCATTTATTTAAATTTATATGGTTGTTGGAAATTTATTTGGTTGTTGAATTCCACCTTAATTCCTCCATTTGACTCAAATGGATATCATTCTCTAAAGACATTTATTACATGTCTGCTTACCTATAGGTGTTTGCATTTCCATAGCGACAGAAGTAGCCTGTGAAGCGATATGGTTCAATGCTACAGTCCAGACGCAAGCCAAATGTTCACGGCCTTGAAAAGGAGTTTGGATTGGGTACACAAATTGTATATCATTTTAAGATTCAAGGTGCTATGTAAATAAGTGTAAGAGTATCCTTATTGGCTGAATTAATTTTCATTAAAAACTACAGATGTCAAACTTTAACTGGGTTGACAACTGGAAGTAATAAGCAGTTTACTCTCCGTGGAAAATGTCACTTATTGATAGAACATAGAAATAAGAGAACCCAAGAGGTCTTGGAATTAATGTTATAGTCAATAGTCTTTATCAAGATTAAGTTAACAGGATTATTATCAATCTATTCAGCAGAAGGAAAATAAGAAGCATGGAAGAAAATACATTAAAGATCCCTTCCTACCTAGAAGTATCTCCTTCTGCTCTAGTTTTTTTTAAAACGAAACAGGTAAATTTTACAGCCAAATTCATTCCTGGTGTAACTCCAGTGTCTTGGGAGGGAAAAACTTCATTTGGAATTTGTGTCTGTAGAAAAAACTCTGGGGCAACTTTATTACTAAATGGAGTATTTTGAACTAGAAGATGCCAAATGAGAGAAAGGAAATCGGATGACTAATCTGAGCAGAGAAAAAAAACTATACTTTAAGTGTATCCAGTGAAGCAGACATTAAAGTCATCTGATTAACTAAAGTTCTTCAGTTAAACGTCTAGTATTCTATCAAATCATTTATATATCAGAGATCTAGAATTGGCTGAAACACTTGTTTTCATTACATGAAGAATGATTGACAGTGCCTGCATAAGACATGTATGTCTTGTAGGTATAATAAAATGCTATACTGATATCCAGAAGCTGCTGGATATTTTGATACCGTTAGAAAACTGATTTAGAGTCAGATGCTAATTCAGTTCTATAAAGACGAGTTTATCTTAAAAAAATTAGAAAAACTAAATCTAAGATTATTCATGTGAAAAATCAAAGATAACTCTGCTTACACACTAATTGAAGAGGGCTAGTAAAGACTTTCACCACTTTCTTACCTGCATTTCTTTCAGTATCATAGGCTTAACTCCAGGGGAAGCACGATTAAGCATTGCCAAAATATAGATGATATAGAATGCAAATGCAAGGTCCAAATGAGAGAAATTTCCAATTTTTGAAAAACTACGGAAGGCAAATAATAAAAAGATCTGGAGGTCTTTACTCCTTTATTTCCTATACGCAGATTTTCTTGACTACTTCTTTTTTAAATAGTTGCCTATATTCTTTAGCAAAAGGTACTATCTCCTGAATGCTTTGGCAGTCCCATATGTCATAAGCAAAGAGAAGGGCTTATTTTATTTACTGGTTTATAAAAGAGAAGAAAATTAGGAAGGGCCCCAAACAAGACAAAATTAAAATAGATATTCCATAAGAAAATAATACTTTGCATTTACACAGAAGGCACTATCAGAAAATTTCAATATGCCTACTAACGTCCTTAAACCAGAACTGACATATAACTCAATAGTTCTGACTTTAAAAAAGGGGAAGAAAAAAAAAAGGGTAAAAAGGAAAACACAATCAAGAAGATGACTCTGTTGTTATAATTCCTTGCTTTAAAAATGTTTTTAAAATGCTTTTCTCCCTTTTTAAAGTGTTGCCAGTTACAAATGTCTTTTGCCATAGTGAAGAGCTAATGCTAAGGTTTTAAAATTGAGAAATAATAAACTGTTTTTGGAACCTATCCACAATCCTGAGATGCATTCAATTAAACTGTTTTTGGGAGAGAGATCATTTCATCAAGAAACAGGCTTTAGAAGCCAACTGGTTTCTCAAAACTTTAAAAAAAACAAACAAACAAAAAGAACACAAAACTTGAATTTCCAATACTGTACGTTTTTTCAAATTTTCCGAGGACTGCTTAGTTCATATAATCAAATATAAACTACAAAAGTAGCATTACTTATTCCACATGACTGTAGGATCATTTCCCATACATAAATATGTTTCTTTTTGTATATTTGCACCGAAGTCTATTCCAATGACTTTACTTTTCTTTTCAGCTGGGTATGGGAAGTACCAAACAAATCCCATCAATTAATAGACAATGTCCCCACCTTCTCTTCCTACAGAACTGTCTCTCCAACCTTTCTACTTATTTCAATACAAATCATAACCTCTTGTGTTTGTCAGCCTGAAGCTTTGCTAAGAGCAAGATTTTTAGATTAATATTTGTTCTCAGAAATCCTTCATTATTACTGCTGCCCCTCTCTGTCTCACACACTTCTCCACAATAAAAGAATCAGGTTGGCACGGTGACTTAGCACACAGATACCATCAGTTAGTGCTTCAACCATATACTTTCAGTGCTCTCATTCTGAGTCAATAGACACAGAAATAAAGTGTCTACATCTATTTTGTTCTAGCCATGGTGAGATTCAAAGTTGTCATGGGGCAGCCAATCCTGTTCACAATCAATAGCCATGTACAAACACTGAATAGACAGCAACCACAAGAGGGATGGTGATTACTACAAAATATATTGCTCCTAGTGCATGCCACTTTCATGGACAGGTAACTCAATAGGCCTAGGATCAGACTAAGAACTATTAGCAGAGAAAAATACAGGCCATACAATAAATTATCATTTTTAGTTTTCCATTTAAAACACTCCATGGATATCCACTGAGTGCATTAAAAGTTGTTATTACAGCACTGTTTCATTACAGACATGGGACTAATTACATTCTGCAGGTAACTCATTGAGAAGAGCATGAGGAAGACAAAATTCCTTCAACACAAATACTAATATAATCACTAATTTAAAATACAGGGAAACCTATAAAACTACTTATATATGGATAATCACGTTTTCTGTCTTTAATTTGTTGTAACAAATAGCTCTCAAACAGTTTCAGATGTCAATATTTTTTCCCCATGAGGGCTTTTTCAACTCTTCATTTTGGCCAAGTTGCACAGTGATGCACTGTTTTACTCTAAGTATTTTAAATTGCTGCATTATCACCAACAATATCATTTTGCTTCTAAAAAGAATATTTTGTTCAAATAAGAGGAAGGAAGGGAACAGCTTTTATTAGGATGGTCGTTCTTCCTATACTCAAGGCTTCTTAGCAGACAAACTTACAGAAGACCATATATATTATAATAAAACATGCCAGCTATTTTCCAGACTCTGCTGCCCTTTACTCTGGAACATGCATGATCTGACAAGCTACTTACTGAACCAAATGTAAGACACGCACATCACCCTGTACTATGGAAAAGGAGGGAAAAAAATGACAAAAATAGAAGAAAGGGTGGGGGAAAGAAAATACTTGTTTTTGACAAAACTACTACTTTCTAAACCATCAGTCCGGTACAAGCAGCTGAATAGGTGGCTAGCACTTGTCCCAACTTCTGTTATGTCAGGGAATGATGATTCATCTTTTGAAATACTTCAAATACGTCGTCTTTAAGGTCTTTTCCTCCTAATTAACAGTTGATGAGATGATTAGTTAGGATCTGATCCTGCAGCCAGTGAGAACTGAACAGCTTCAGGCAGCACTAACCAATGACTAGACTAGCGCTATTATTCATGACCACATTTAGATTTTAAGCCAAAAAGACAATGTGTAATAATATTGAGATACTGAAATTTTTATTTGAAATAAATCATTACTTAGTCTCATTGTGACACCCAGTCTCTGAGTGAGAGTAAGAGTGGCATTGTTAAAGTGAGAGCACAATATTCACAAGCTATCAACTTCTGTGTAGTCAATTATCGGGGGTAGCCGTGTTAGTCTGTACCCACAAAAACAACGAGGAGTCCGGTGGCACCTTAAAGACTAACAGATTTATTTGGGCATAAAAGTTTTCATGGGTAAAAAACCCACTTCTTCAAATAAATCTGTTAGTCTTTAAGGTGCCACCGGACTCCTCGCTGTTTTTGTGTAATCAATGTTCAAACAGCAATAACAAAGAGGGTTAAGGAATGAATTATTAAACAACTATACTTGTACACTTCTCCCACAGGTTAAACTCACATCTTTTGCAATATGAGAGTCACAGTAATTGATTTATAAATTTCCAAATTGTTAATACAACCCAAGAAAGTGTCAGGCCTGAAGAATGACTTCTCCTGATTATCAGGCTGTACCCCAGCTGCAGAACTTGGCTTTCCTAGTCCTAAGAGCCTTGCCCTCCCTATTTCTTAAAGCTGGAAACATTAAAAAACAAACCAACCAACCTCCTCACAAGAAACATCACACAAATAAAGGTGCTTTTCTAGGAACTGTTCAGAATTCACACTAAAGAATGAAGAGTTGACTCCAAAAACTAAGACAGGTTGAAAGTGGCTATAAGGCATTCTAATGTCATTTTATGAGAAGGTCTTCAACACCTAACTTTATGTTTTTACTAATTATTAGTAGCTTTCACCCATTCTATCCCTCCCCCCCCCCGCTCTTTTTCTGCTTATTCTAGAAACCTGATTATCAATGGATCATTTTATCTCTCACAGACCGCAATGG
The DNA here is from genome assembly GCF_011386835.1 of Chrysemys picta bellii. Lineage (NCBI taxonomy): Eukaryota > Metazoa > Chordata > Testudines > Emydidae > Chrysemys > Chrysemys picta. The sequence goes on along the minus strand of NC_088795.1, from coordinate 32,494,746 downwards.
GAACAGCTCTTCTAAGCATCAGGACACCAGCCCCAGAATAATCCTGCTAGATTATCCTTGTCCCTTTCTTTATCTATAAAGTAGGTTTCAGGCTTTAAGTTGCATGACGTAACTTAAAAAAAGGTAAACAAATGCTTTTGTAACACTAAATGCATACAGTAATATTTAGCTAACTGAAGAAATATATGACAAGTCATCCTTGTTTATATAGTCTGTCTGCCACTTCTGGAAAAGTTTTATTTTAGAATATAATTTACTTTGACAGAAGTCTATTCTCCTTCCCAGACACATACTCCTTTGTTTCTCTTAACTGACCCTTTTTCTCACAGAAGTAAACTCCCTTCATCTGGAAAGGTGAAATATGTAGTGTCCTGACATTAAATGATTGAACGTCACCCCCCAACAGCCACTATATTCTCTCACATTAGGGAAAATACGTCAAACATTTTAAATAACAAAAAAGCAAAAAATAGAATCTGGGCTCAATGTTCACATGATAAGTATTAGCTTGATACCAACCTAAAATGAGTTTGAAAACAGACTCTAAAATTATTACTGGTTGTCAGGAACCATCAACAACTTATGTTTTTCTTAGTTTGATTCCCCCCCCCCTAAAATTTTTGACTCGGCAATATTGATTACCCATATAATTCAATCAAATATCATATTCCAGCATGTAGAAATAAATCTCTCTGAAAGGAGAGCTTTCCCAACAAGTTCTAAAGAGGAGACCTGCAACTACAGGGCAAGCCAAGCCAAACCATTAGCTAACAATATCAGAGAAATCACAGAATGAGTTTATATGCAGTACCGTATAGATATATGAATAAATTTTAAAGCCTTATCATGGGCTTAACATGAATGAAAAGTTTCCTTTGAAACTTCTATACAGCAGACATTAAAAACTGAACATCTACCACCTGCAGTAGACAAAATTACTACAAATATTGTGGTATTTCCCATTTTAAGTGTAGGGATTATATGCAAATACTTCAGTGTAGTAATCATTCATAGTTTAATTCCACCTACCATCTGAATAATACTTTAGTCGGTGTACTACGTGGCTCAGATGAAAGGCAGAATATGGCAACCTTCCACACTTCTAGGAGGTTGGTCCAAATACAAGCCAGATTAGTAATGTGTGACCAAAAGCTTCCACTGCCTCACTGCTGTTTGTTGATCTCAGTCCAATTCCCAGTGCACATTTGTCCACCTCACAAAAACCATGACCATAATTTGCACCCTTTTTAGTCTCCTCAGCAGATGTGCCAAGGACTACATAGGGCACTGAGACTTGCGGAAAGCCTACATTACAACATTAAATTGATCTAAATTATATCGACACACAGCACCACAGTAATTGAATCGGTTTTACATGTCCACGCTAGGCTCCTTGTGTCAGCAGTGCACTTCGTCACCAAGAGCGCTTGCACTGATTTAACTGCCCGTGTGGGGCATTATGGGAGTTTCTGAAAGACAGTTACAGTGAGTGTAAGCAACACAGCATCTACACTGACACTGCATCCAACTAACTACATCGACTTGTGTGGAGAAAGTAAATAAGGAACTGTTATTTACTACACCTCTCGTGGAGATGGAGTTATTAAGTCAGGGTAGTGGGCGAGTTATACTGGTGGGAGCAATATTTTAGTGTAGACCAGTGGTCTCCAACCTTTTTATGCCCAAGATCACTTTTTGAAGTTAAGGGCAACCCAGGATCTACCCTGCACCTTCCCCGAGGCCCTGCCCCACTCACTCCATCTCCCCCGTCCCCAGGGGCTCTGGGCTGGGGCAGGGGTTTGGGGGTACAGGAGGGGTTATGGGGTGCTAGCTCTCGGAGGGGTCAGGGCTGGGGTTGGGATGTGGGCTCCCAGCGGGCAGCACTTACTGTGGGCGGCTCCTGGCTGGCAGCACAGCAAGGTTAAGGCAGGCTTCCTGCCTGCCCCGGCCCTACACTGCTCCCGGAAGGGGCCAACGCGCCCCTGTGAAGGGGGGGCAGGGGCACTGCCCGCTCAGATCCCATTGGCTACAGTTCCCTGTTCCTGGCCAATGGGAGCTGCGGGGGCTGTGCTTGCAGGCAGGAGCAATGCAACAAGACCCCTTCCCCTCCACTCCCCCGGGGCCACGCTGGACACTTCCTGGAGTGGTGTGGAGCCGAGGCAAGCAGAGAGCCTGCCTCAGGGGAAGCCCTGCTGCTCCGCCAGAGATCGTGATCGACCAGTTGGTGACCACTGGCGTAGACACGTACAAAGTTATGTCTAGACACGATAAATCGATCCCGGAAGTGCTCGCCATCGACGCCGGTACTCCAGCTCGGCGAGAGGAGCACGTGGCATCAACGGGGGAGCCTGCCTGCCGCGTCTGGACCTGCGGTAAGTTCGAACTAAGGTACTTTGACTTCAGCTACATTATTAACGTAGCTGAAGTTGCGTACCTTAGTTCGAAGTGGGGGGTTAGTGTGGACCAGGCCTTAGAGTTAAAACTTTTTTCTTTATTTCTTGGTCCTTTAAAGCTGGTTTCCATACATAAAATAAGTCTTTGGGAAGAAAAGGCTGCCATGTAAAATTGAGGGTCAAGGATTTTTAAAAAATACAGGTGCCTAAAAGCAGGCTGATTTTTCCAAAGTGGTGAGCTTCCAATAGTTCTCACTGAAGTATGAAATATGAATTTCAGAATATTCCGAAGTGCCTAAACAACATAGGAGCCTAAATCCCATTTTTAGAAGTGATTTATGCCTTTGAAAAATTCCCCCTAAATCTCATTGAAAGTCAATAGAATTTAGGAGGCTACATTACTTTTGAAAATCTTGGTTACTATTTATTTCTCATATTCATTTCTAACTGTGTGTATTCCTGATTTTAAGAGGTCCTACACCTCTTAATTATATACACACACATTTTAACATTGAGAAATCTAACCCTCAAAAGCAAGGGGATCCACTGCAGCCAGTTGCGCCTGCAAGGTCACTGTGCTCCAGTATGATTCACTCCAACAGGAGAGCAGAAAGTGTTTGCACTGCTATCATCTGTTTGGGGATCCTACTGTGGAAAGGCAACTTTAAGCTATGGCTAGGGCTTTTGTAGGAGACCCACTGCCCAGGAAATGTGCTGAACCAGTGTACTTCTGGCCAGGCTTGTCATAGCCTCTCCTCTGTTGCCTACTTTGGGGATGTGGTGGCTGCCTCTGGATGCCCAGTATAGAAATAGCATCTCAGGGCTGAATATAGTCCAGGAAATGTAGCTTTCATGTCTCATTACATCTCAAGAAAACCCCACTGGGTTTTTTCTTGGGCAAGAGATGGGGGGAAAACAACTATGAAAAAGTTGGGATCAAACTTGTATAACCAAATCAAAAGTTGGAGTCCCTAGCCAATTCTCTCGTTCTTGACAGAATGAAAACAAGGAGTAAGTGAATTTTATATACAAACCATCGTTTCTTCTTGTGAGAAGCCATTGGTCACACTCCTACAGAATAAGTACAGATGAGAACTAGAGAGTTTTATTTACTGAAGTTGTTTCTGAATTTAATGAAGTTGTTTCTGTATTTTCATGTATACAGAAAGGGTTTTTCTGTTGTATTATGTACATAGTGCGATTTCTGTTTTAAAATACACTGTTTCTTGAATATACATAGTCCATATTTTTATAGTAGACTGTAAAATAAACATATTTGTTTTTCATAACCTTATTCTACAGAAATTAAACAGGGAGACATTTAATGTGATCATCTGCAAATCTACAACTACAAAATTAAAGTGATCAAAGAGAATTGACTTAGCTATGAAACCTTACACAAACAAGAGTTTGATTACAGAATAATTAATGTTAAAATACCTTCTCTAAACCCTCTAAAACTGTATAAGTTTCCTTTTGGGTCTGCAGGAGCTCTCAATGATAACTATTTTATATTTAAAACATTTAAAAATTCTTTCCAGCAGGTAGGCAACATTTCAAAGACAACCCCCACTTACCTATAAAGAGCTGAATTAGAGATGCAGAAAGGAAGTGTCATTAAAGCATTAAATATAGCTTCAGTAACACAATGATGTCTTTACACTTAATTCAAAAGGTGTATGTTTCAACTAGATCGTACAATACTCCTAGCAAGTTGAAATCTCATCACAAGAGTCATCCTGTGTACTATAATTTTTGGTACCAGTTGCTGGCATTTTTTACTCTTAAATATTAAACACAAATACAGATTTCCAAATTTCTTGACTTTTTAAATTCCCCAAACTAAAATCTGTCAATAAGAAAAATACATTAAGCTGATAATTCAAGGTAAAAAGCAAAAGTAGTTCTTAACCACTGTGGTAAGCCAAATGCAAGGAGCTAAAAATAACCATGATCAGTTCATGAAAGCATGCAGCAAATAATACGCAGCAGTAGAACACCACATCTAAAATGAACAAGTACAACATCAAGACTCAATGTCACTTCCATTATATACTAAAATAACTAATTTGGATGTTTTTCTACATAAAAATCAGTTTATTAAGAACTGTGTGAAATTTAATTGAAAGCAAAAACATCTGTCCAAAAATAATGGCAATAAACATTTTAAAGAGCAGCAATGAGTCTCACTTATAAAAAAAATAATCAATTTTAAATATATGACTTGCAGTTTTATTGTCCCATTCGTAAAATAATTAAAAAATTAAACACTCTGCTTCCCCTTTTCACTAACTTGTCCAAGTAAAATTCAATTTCTCAAATGTTAAACCAGTTCAATATTTTAAAGCAAAACAGAGGGAAAAAAAGTGATCTTCTACATTACCTAATGAAGAACAAATTATTTATTCAGTTTGGGAATGGAGAACCTACACTAGTTTCTAAGTCACACTGATTGCTAATGTGGGCTGCCAGCAACTGGTCCTTGTCAGTCATTTGTAGTCACACTTCACTTCAACAGCATACTACAGTGGTATTTGCAATCTCATATTTTTGGAAGGATACATCAGCTTCAAAACCAGTCTTTTGTAAGAATGTCATCTGCAGGATTAAATCCAAATTTTGTAATGTTTTTGCCTAAAAAGTACATTATCTAAAAATGAATATGTCCACATATAAACTGACTACAGTGCTTCTTGGATCAGTGATTGCTATGGTCCTCAGGCAAAAACAAACAAAAAGCAACCACAAAAAATTCCTCCCCTTAGAAAATCCATCCTGAAATATTTTGTATTTCAGAGATATTTTACATGTTCTCTTTTTCATTCAGATTCCCTGTACACTTTTATAAAAGTTTTTCAGTTTCTTGGGATGGAAACTATTGGTTTCCAGCAGGAAGAGAAAAACAACAGAATTCAGAAGCTGTGACTGTACAAAAGCAACATATCTGTTTGTGAATGTGGTGGATTAAGTATAGATATAAGGATGTTTGAAAACAAAATGCCTGTTTTCATATGGATTGGGTGTAAATAAAAAGCTATGTTGTGGCATGGACATTTCAGAACTATACTGGTTTGAATACAAGACGATTAATGATAGCAAGCTGTCTCTTTACTACACAAAGAACACTCCCCTCTTTTCTATAGTGTGTTACTTAAACTTTCTTTCAGTGAAACTGATATATGCAAGGCAGAGATCAGATACTCAAATTTTTCTGTATTATTTATTATGCCAGAAAGACTTTGTAGTTTTTATTTAGGAGGGGAACTGTTAATACAACAGTTTTAATGAAAATTAACCGATATTGGTACTTTCATTATCTGTTTTTATTTTTAAATTTTTCTCCTTAAAATGTTTGCAACACAAACATTTGACCTTTTGCTAGTACTGATGAGCCAAACAAGGAATGGATGAGAAACAAAAGCGATATTGACTGGCCTATTTAAACTGTCCAAACTGAGTGAAATACACAAATTCCATTATGAAAACAAAGAATATTTTTAAATGTCAGGTTTTATTAGTAATGTTAGAACATTTATCTTTAAAAACATGCTATTTAAGCTTTGCAATGTCCTTCTAAATTGTTCTGTTCCAGTCTTAATTTTTTGGTTGATATGTTCAGAATGACTAGAAGTGACTGATCAGGAACATGTCTTAAAGTGGCCCATCCAAACTACATATTACCACTCCACTATCACATGCCGCATAAACCGGGATTCCACAGCCTGGCCACTCCAGCTGACCCAGAGCTGGCTGAAGCTGCCAGCATCCCTAGCAGTAGAGGCTTGGCTCAGTTTTCTTGGTTCCTGTCCTTAGATGGGTTTCAGACCTGCAAAACTTCTAAATTTTGTAGAAGTAGGGCTGAAGAGTGGACCTCCACTCCTGTAAAACTTAGAAGGGCTGCAATAGACAAGTAACACACTTATAACCACGGGAAACACAGATTTTTGGTTAATCATGGTTCACCTGCACATGAAACATACCACTTAAGTGTAACCTATTAAATCAAACAGTAACCAAATAAAAATTGAAAGCCTTCAATAAAAACTGAATATCTAAAAGAGGGAAGATGCAATTAAAGTTTTAATCATTAAGACAATGGCAAAAGGCAGGCAAATCTTCCCTCACAGGCAAACAGAGGAAGTAAAAAAAATAATATTCCAAACTGCAACAAAGATTACACATATAAAACAACCTTTTCAAGAGTCTGCTTTTAATTTTTGTAATACTCCTGCACACATTACACCATCAAAACATCTGTTAAATGTTTGTAATGTTAGTTGCAAAAAACTGTTACAATTTGATATCATTTCCCCCCATTAAATTAATATTACAGACATTCAATGGATGCCTTAATGAAAAGTCTTCATGTGTGTAAGTCCAAGGAGAACTAAACCAAGAATTTCACTCCACTAACTTCTAAAGATCTGATCCTGTAAACACATACTGCCTGGCTGCAAAAGGGACTATGCAGTATATCCAATAGCAAATGTTTGCAGGATTGGGCCCTAAGGAATTTTATTATTTATTCTGCGGAAGGTGGGCCATCTTAGCTGAATTATTAGCACTTTGTCTGTTAACTACGGGACAGCTACATCTGCTGGAAAACATGAATACATAATCAGAGGAAACAGCAGCATAGTATAAAATAAATCAGCATCTTTTACATCCATTGCACATCAAAAGTTTCTTCTGTTTTGAGTGAGAGTGAGCGTGAGAGAAGGCATTTGGAGGCAAGTGCTTTGAACTAACTCTTTTAAACTGAGCTGATTTCAAATTGACAGGCTTCCTTTACGTGTAGTTTGGGCAGAGCATACGTAAATGTATGTACAAAGGGAAACATTCTCGCCTTAGCCACTGGAGATGGACAGGATGGATGAATGCCATGAACTAGTAATATCTGTCAAAAAGAAAGCAACTTTTTTGAGGACAGTCATTACCTCTTGCACTTTTCATCTGAGAACCCCAAAATGTTTGACAAAAGTAAGTTTAATATCACTGTCCCCTTGCATGAGATCAGACAGCAGGCTAATAGAAGAGCAAGGGATAAACCAGTTCACCAGACTCCCAGTTCACTGCCATTCCCCTCGGTCTATGTTGATTCCCATACTAGCAGCTATAAGACCATTTCAGCCAGAAGTTTTCAAACCTTTTTACAGTAAGCTGAGCAGGGACATGAATTTATGGCCTTCAACTCAAGAGCAGCTGTTGTTAAAAGGAACTATGTTCAGCTATGTGCAAAGAAGTACATTCTTGCTGAACTAGCAATCCCTTGCTGTCTAAGCCAATTGAGATTGCTGGAATGATCCACTCACTTATCTTCTGAGTCTGAAATAAGATGCCACAACAAAGCTATGCACTAAACTGTAATGGAGAAACACTCTGGAATAGAAACTAAACCCAACAGCCAAGGCGTGCTTCTGAGAAGAGGGTCCTGAACTAAAAGACAAAGCTGTAAAAACATCAATTCATGCTCAATCAAGGTTATGTCAGGAAAGCTCCTGGAGAGAAGGAAATGGAAAGAAAAGCCTTCTGTAATCGGAAATTTATGCCAAGAAAACTGTACCAAATATGCTCACAAAGTCTACAGGCTCAATAATTTTTTCAAGATCATCAGTATGTTTTATGCATTGTTGGCACCTTTCACAGTTCCACCCGCCTCAAATTCTTCTCATCTAATTGGGATATATATGCAAAAACACACCAGAGAGTCACTTGTGACATAGATCCAATTTTCTTTAACACAAAGACAAATAATTTCCAATTTGCTAGCTAGTTGAACAAGAAGAACTTTTGTTTGCAAATGTACTTTTCCCACTTGTTTTTATTTAAATGGAAACAAACAGGTTATTATAGAAACATCAGTTTTGACTCCACAATTAAGGCTGCACGTAGACATCCAATATAAGTCCTATTTTCAACCTCCCTCTAAACTTTCGACTGCAGCAACTGATCAACTTGCAAACTGTTATACTATAAAATGGGGTAGAAGAAAAATATTTTTACAGATTGAGAGTTTATCATTAAAAAAAATTAAATGCTAGGTTATCAAGAATGACCTCTGTTTCAAAATTATTCTTGGACTCATATGATTTATCAGCCCTCATGCTCTCTGCACAGAAAAAATTACCTAACTCCAAATTTCAGAAACATTTTTATACAATGAACCATAGACGATTTTCTTTAGAAACTGTAAGCAACAAACATTATTAAACTTGTCTTAGACTGAATAAAAATGTTTTGCACTGAAATATATCAAGTCTCTGCCCCTCCCATCTGATTAATCTGTGTCTTGATCCTGACCTGTTTTGGTGGTTATTTTATTTACAATTTTTAATATATTTAAAATATTAACACTGGAATTTTCTAAGTGAGTTATTTACCCAAGCCAGTGTCTTTCACACAGGAAAACAATCAACACTTCAATCTTCCTGGACATTCTATAACAGATTTAAAAGTAGCCATATTTGAACAAAAAAACTTCAGAAACAGACTTCAATAGCACTTACAACAAATTTCTAATATCCATTTCAAAAGTGATCAGACAATATTTGCCCTCATCTGATTACAAAGTACAAAGCAGCAAACAAAAGACAAATACTTAAGATGGAGAAAATATTTGTCTTTACCTTCTATTTAAAGGAGTAAATTGGGGGGACAAACTCCCAAGTTAGTGCAAAACTGTTCTTCACTAAAAAAAAAAAATCAGGGGCAAAGTGCATTAGTAAAACCATGACTCAGTATATTAGACTGGGACACTGATGAACGTCTCTCTGAGAGACGGAGAAAGAATGTTTTTCTGCACGCATATTTCTTCTAAAAGCCAATCCCCAATACAGATCCTTATCCTGTCCCTTTACCCCCGGACAAACAGTAGATGAGTAACTTTTTTTTTTTTAAACTATGAGTACTTCCAATAATGTTACTGGAGAAAGCAACACACACATTCTGGTTTCCTCTGAAGAAACCAGCTGTTATCTTTATGGCACTTGAATTCTTAGCATGAATTAAGTCAGGAGATGTTACTTGTCCTCATTCAGAGACACTGCAAGAAGTGCCCAGACAATCTTTGGGAAGCACACAATCAGATTAATTCAGATTTACCCAATCTACTAATCAATGTTTTTTTCAGCTAATCACTGTGACTAGTTTGTTATATTCTACGTGGATAGGAAATCAAATATAGGGCTGTCTGGCCATCCTTGGCTTTTGCAGTCAAAAGGGTTGATCTCCCTCTTGGGGAGTTTGAGCATGCGTTTGGAAGATGATATCCATGGTCATCTGGATCCCAGAAACCCATTATCTGTCATTCCGAACATAACCATTATCGGCTGCTTTTAGCAAGTAGTGTGGCTGTACTGCCATTATCACTGTGCCTTGTTTAGAGGGGGAAAGTCAATGATTACCACACACAGAAGCCTAACCTAATGCTATAGTTATGCCAATTTTGCCCAGCTTCAGCCCCTTTCCTCTCCTTTTCAGGAAGCAATGACTATTCACAGGTTCAGATGCCCTTTACACCAATGGCATTCAAGATAATTTCCAGCCTGGGTTCTGGCCTTGCTCTGGAGTGGCGACTGGATGATGAAAGATATACAACTCTTGTAAGACTTTATATATCTTGCCTCTTCAAACCTGCAAATTCAGTAGTGGCCCTGAAGGAATACTGGCAGATGGATAGGCCAGAATGACCTTTTCCATATCCCTGAGAAAATTGAAGTCCTGAACACCCATGTCCATCTACAACGTAAGAGGCTCCCTCTTATGTTATGTCCTTATTTTAAGGTTTCAGCCATGCTCTTTCAATTGAAAGCCCCATGGGCCAGACATGGTACCAAAGTTTTGATGTCTCTCCCCCGACTCCCTCCATTACACAATTTGTACAGGACACACCTTTATGGATTCTGTGACTACTTCATAACACAAGCTGTTATGTGACTGCTACTACATCTCAGGTCAGCAAGCAATTATGCTTTGCTGTCAGCCCTACGGTATAGAACTTTCTTCCTTTTGTCATTGATCTTAATAAATTTCTCCCCACTTTTAAAAAGCATTTTAAAATATGTTTCTACAAGTCTTTTTTGGTGTGACCAATATGTGGAGTCAGTCACATATTACCATCCCTCCAAAAGTGTTCCTCTACAATATCCCTCTTTCTTATTTATTTGAATTTTAAGGTGATGGTTTTAATTAGGTTATTATATTTTAAAATGTTATGCTGCACAGTATTCAGCGTGCCTCATTTGGGAGGATACTTTATAAATAAAATTTGTATTATTGCCATTTTAGAAAGTTTTCCATCCAAGTATTGAACATGAAAGGGAGAACAAGGGAGAGAAGAAAGGGAGAATCAACTACATGATTTGGAAAATATGATCTACCACCATGATGCTGGAAAAACAGAAAGTGAACTCATTCAGAAGCAACATCTTTGCTAATTTTATGGAAGTGAGAAATTACATGTATAGCCAGTGCTATACTACATGTATAGAAATTACATGTATAGCCGGTGCTAATGACACAGATAATTCTGCAGCTCTGACCAAATAGATAACACCTGGATTGAATTGTATTTGTATAATCCTTTCATTGAGACAGCATCTACTTGGTATAATGCTTTGCAGAAACTGAGTGAGACATGAAAACAATTTAAACTGCTAGGTATGGAAAAGTTTACCATTGTAGCACAACATGCTGGCTGAAATTCAGTTTTTATGGAGGTGTAATGTATTAATAAATAACCGTGTTCACTAATAATGTGTTACGTGAAAGGTTGCTGTTTTCCCTCCTCAATATTTCCCAAGTCAGCCTGTTTTGTTATTTAAACACTTCTTTTAGTCTTAGTGCAAACCGTCTTGTCAGGGGAGATATGGAAGCAAGGGTGGTAGGGCCCCGCAGCTTTTATTCCTCTTTCCTACATCTTTGGAATTGCAGAATTGAATGGGGCTAACAATTTAGAAGAGCTTGTTGTGTATACCTGAGATATCCAACTACTTCCAAAGACTGAAAATAACAGTCCATACATAGCCTCATTTAAGATGCTTAAGACAGGTTTTGAAAAACTGCTGTACAAGAAACTGACTAGCCATATTGGGAGGCTAAACATATTTGCCAGATATATATGTGAGTGTGTACTTATTTTTTGTATACAATATAATGTTGGAAAGTGGTTCTATTAGTGAGGCCTGCGGGCAATGCCCTGGTGAGAAGCTCAGTTCTGCCCCACTACTATTTACAGAGGGCAGTAAGGGGAAGAATGTTAGGATCTATACATTGGGGGCTGTGTCGAGACTCTGCTTGGTGCTCCATCTTTTATGTTGGCCTCTGGTTGGATAGTTTCTGATAAGTTTAAAATTCCCTTCTTCCCATCCCCTCTTGCTGGAAGAGGGATATATTTAAATTTCTCCCCCATCCTTAAGAACTTCCTGGTTACTGCTGGGATGAGATGAGGCGGCTGTAGATTCATAGAATTTAAACCCAGAAGAGACTATTAAATTGTTTTCTCAGACATACCGTATATCACAGAACATACTATTTCACCCACTTACCCCAGCATTGAATCCAACAACTTATGTTTGGCTAAAGCATAACTTCTAGAAAAGCATCCAGTCTTGATTTGAAGACAGCAAGAGATGGAGAATCCACCACCTCCTTTAGTAGTTTGTTCAAGTGATTAACCACCCTCCCTGTTAAAAATTTGTGCCTTATTTCTAAATTTAAATATATACAGCTTTAGTTTCCAGCCACTGGTTCTAGTTATGCTTTTCTCTGCTACCTTAAAGAACACTTTAGTACTTAGTATTTTCTCCCCAGGAAGGCATTTTCGCACTGTAATCAAGTCACCTCTCAAATATTTTCATATACTAAACAGATTGAGCTCTTTAAATCTCTCACTGTGACGAATTTTCTCCAGCCATTGAAGTATTTCAGCATCAGTCTAACCAATGCTGTACATCTACTCCTCCTCACTACTTCCATGTTTACGTGTCTAAGAAGCATACTAGCTCTTTTCACCACAGCAATGTATTGGGAGCTCACATTCAGTTTCTCAGAGTAGCAGCCGTGTTAGTCTGTATCCGCAAAAAGAAGAACAGGAGTACTTGTGGCACCTTAGAGACTAACAAATTTATTAGAGCATAAGCTTTCGTGGACTACAGCCCACTTCTTCGGATGCATATAGAATGGAACATATATTGAGGAGATATATATACACACATACAGAGAGCATAAACAGGTGGGAGTTGTCTTACCAACTCTGAGAGGCCAATTAATTAAGAGAAAAAAAACACTTTTGAAGTGATAATCAAGATAGCCCAGTACAGACAGTTTGATAAGAAGTGTGAGCATGCTTACAAGGGGAGATAGATTCAATGTTTGTAATGGCTCAGCCATTCCCAGTCCTTATTCAAACCGGAGTTGATTGTGTCTAGTTTGCATATCAAATCCAGCTCAGCAGTCTCTCGTTGGAGTCTGTTTTTGAAGTTTTTCTGTTGTAATATAGCCACCCGCAGGTCTGTCACTGAATGACCAGACAGGTTAAAGTGTTCTCCCACTGGTTTTTGAGTATTTTGATTCCTGATGTCAGATTTGTGTCCATTAATTCTTTTGCGTAGAGACTGTCCGGTTTGGCCAATGTACATGGCAGAGGGGCATTGCTGGCACATGATGGCATATATCCCATTGGTAGATGTGCAGGTGAACGAGCCCCTGATGGTATGGCTGATGTGATTAGGTCCTATGATGATGTCACTTGAATAGATATGTGGACAGAGTTGGCATCGGGGTTTGTTACAAGGATAGGTTCCTGGGTTAGTGGTTTTGTTCAGTGATGTGTGGTTGCTGGTGAGTATTTGCTTTAGGTTGGGGGGTTGTCTGTAAGCGAGGACAGGTCTGTCTCCCAAGATCTGTGAGAGTAAAGGATCATCTTTCAGGATAGGTTGTAGATCTCTGATGATGCGCTGGAGAGGTTTTAGTTGGGGGCTGAAGGTGACAGCTAGTGGAGTTCTGTTACCATCAGGGGCTCGTTCACCTGCACATCTACCAATGTGATATATGCCATCATGTGCCAGCAATGCCCCTCTGCCATGTACATTGGCCAAACCGGACAGTCTCTACGCAAAAGAATTAATGGACACAAATCTGACATCAGGAATCAAAATACTCAAAAACCAGTGGGAGAACACTTTAACCTGTCTGGTCATTCAGTGACAGACCTGCGGGTGGCTATATTACAACAGAAAAACTTCAAAAACAGACTCCAACGAGAGACTGCTGAGCTGGAATTGATATGCAAACTAGACACAATCAACTCCGGTTTGAATAAGGACTGGGAATGGCTGAGCCATTACAAACATTGAATCTATCTCCCCTTGTAAGCATGCTCACACTTCTTATCAAACTGTCTGTACTGGGCTATCTTGATTATCACTTCAAAAGTTTTTTTTTCTCTTAATGAATTGGCCTCTCAGAGTTGGTAAGACAACTCCCACCTGTTTATGCTCTCTGTATGTGTGTGTATATATATTTCCTCAATATATGTTCCATTCTATATGCATCCGAAGAAGTGGGCTGTAGTCCACGAAAGCTTATGCTCTAATAAATTTGTTAGTCTCTAAGGTGCCACAAGTACTCCTGTTCTTCTTTATTCAGTTTCTTGTCCACTGTGACCCCTACATCCTGTTCAAAGTTACTGCTTTCCAGGATACCGATCTTTCTCTTCCTGTCTTTGTCTCTGACGACTTCCAGTCCCCTGCTTTAAACACCCTTCCTCTCCGGACCAAGTTAACGGTTAACCTCTTCCTTCCTGAATTTTGCCTTGTAACCTCTCCCATTTCTCATTAACTGCTATCACACTTAACCTCCTGTTGCTATTATTCCTTTTAGTGACTACTAAAGCAAAATAAGAGCTTGCTACAGTGCTGAAGTGCTTAGTGAAGATGTTACCTACACTGATGGGACAGCTTCTCCCATCGGCATATGTACTCCACCTCCCTAAGAAGCGGTAGCTATGTCGACAAGAGAAACCCTCCCATCGACATAGCGCTGTCTACACCGGGAGCTCAGTCAATATAACTGTGTCACTCCGAGGTGTGGATTTTCCATAACCCTGAGCAACGTAGCTATACCAATGTAAGTCTATAGGATTTCAGTCCTCTGCTTTCTTTTCCGATGAAATATGGAAGCTACACTTCTCCTTTGCCATTTTCTTGCTTTTAATATACATTAAAAACTTTTTTTCTTGTTCTCTTTTACATCTTTTGCTTACAGTATCTCATTTTAGGTTTTACTCCCATTTCATGCTTCCATCCAGTAATTACAAACTGAACAATTTTCACTAACATATCTTGCTGTTTCGGAGCTGGTAACCTTCCTCCTACGCTAAAGTTAAAGTTTTTAAAAATCCTGTGGTAATCCTGGACATACATGAACACTCTGCTGTTTAAAGTTCAACACGTATTTTATTTGAAGCATTACAACCTAAATCATCTCAACATGGCTCTGGCAGAAACATGACACTTTAGTCCATCACCTGCTTTTTACATTTGAATTCCAGATCAAGGCTGCAACTGGCTCATTATCAACAGCAGACTAACATATAATGCAGTGCTAATCCCTGGCAATAAAGACTTGTAGGTAATGTAAGATACAGAAAAGAGCACTTTAAAGATTGTCTGGATACTGCTGGCAAAGCAAAATGGAAAGTAGTAACACTTTTGGTAAATCGAAAAGTCCATAAAATAGAGAAAACATGCACAGGTGTATTGGAAGAAAATCAATAGAGACATTCTTTTGAAACAAATGAGATGACTAAAATAATAAAATGTATCAATATCCCACTGGTCAGATATTGCAATATATAATTAAACCATAAACAATAATCAGAGCATATAAGACAACTACAAGCCTGAGACATTCGAAGCAATGCCATGGCAAGAAATCCAGAATCCCTTACTATCCACAGATGATGGGAATAGGAAGGGAGATTTCCACCTGAGGGTCCATCCTTTATAATACTCTTTGTCTAGTAGGTCTCTGATAAACCTAAACTCCATCTCCCTCCCTGCCTCCCCACAACTGCTGTGTCTTTTCTCTATACCCAGAGCCTCCTGGCTACTGAAATAGGTACAGGTCTTCATGCTTCTCTTCCCCCAGGTACTCCCCACTGCTGTGAAGAAACGGGATCCCAATAGTATGGCCTTCCCCCTCTATTCATGGCTGCTGTGATGGGTGAACAAATCTCCATTCCTCATCCCCATAACTCAGCATCTGGCTCTGCTGCTCAGAGCTTCCTCAAAGTGCAGTAGCCCAACATGAAATTGACAAGATTTTTGATGCTTTCCATTAGTCTAACATCAGACTAACAGCAAAGAAACTGGTGACTATCTCATTAATTTCACTCCATTACTGACTGGCACAGGAGCAGAAGCCCTAGATCTGTCTGCAGATTAGGGAGAAAACAATGCATCAGTTAATCCACGCGTGTGAGATGCGGTATCTATGTCAACAGGAGAAGCTCTACACCCGTGTTAGGTTAGTATAACTACATCACTAAGGGGATGGATTTATAACTACATCGCTCAGGGGTGTGAAATTGATGTACGTTTGTAGCTGTAGTGGCTCCAATCTCTGTCAGGTAAAATACATAGCAATAACATCAACTAACTAAATAGACTTAAGAAGTCATACAGCTTTTGGAAGAAAAACTATTATGGAGAACATCTGCTAACTTACAAAAATGGACAGACCCTTTATGTCTGGTCCTTTTCCATCCTACAGATTTCTCATCTAATAAAAGATGTCAAATCATAGACTATCACTGTTCAGTCAGATGTTAAAATTATAGTTATAATCATGTCAAATCACCTCAATTAAGGCTCCTATTTTTCCAAGTTTAATTGTTTTCTTGTCCATTTTATGTCCAAATTTATTTCCAGCTCAAATTTTATGATCTGTAACATTGAATCTTGAAATAAAGAATATAAGCAACTATAGAGAAGTCAGAAAAGACTCCAATATTTCCAGCGGCTTCTCTTGCTATTTTCATATATGCAAGACATCTTTATTTTCCTTCTTGAAAAAGCAAAATATTTCATTTCTAATCTGTCCTTCTAAACTCATATCCTGGTCTCAGCATTAGGAGTGAAAATTTGTGTTCCCATTTTATCCTGAATATTTTTTAAAATAGCTTTTACAGAAGGTACTACTAAATGTAAAATAGGGAATAAGCAAAAAAGTTCTTTTCCATGTCTATGAAATATAGCTAGTATGTTGTTTCCTAGCATAGGAACATTTATTCTTTATCAACACATATCAATGTCTGATGCGCAAGACAATTCAAGATCCATGGGGCCCTATTATTCTCTCAAAAGAAAAAAAAATTCCCAATGAAGTAAAGGTAGTAAGACAAAAAGGAAACAATTGAGCCTCTGTTGATTTGCTCTAAGATTTTCATTACTAATTTTCTGAATTACATCTGTTAAAATTAAACGTGTAGCTCCACTCACTCATTCAGAAATGGAGCATTTTATGCTACCAGCCCCTTCACTGGAGTTATACAATATTCCACCTAATATTTTGCTAACAAATTCAAAAGTGTATTTTTAAATCACTTTAAAAAGGCTGCATAACCTTATTACATTTCAATTAAAATACCACCCCCCTCTAAGTTTTTAAAGGAAATCTTGCCATTACCCAACCAATGAAGCATATGACATCTTCAAGTCCTGTATTTCTATATGGAATTAAAGTAATGGAAAGTACTGATACCGTTGGTGGGGATGGATAGAATAGTTACCATAGATATGAAAAATAACTATATATTGAATTAAGATTAGACAGGTCTCTGGAGACATTGGATATAACAGCCGAAGAAGAAAGATTAGCCACATCATGCTTTACTGACTAATGGTTGCCTGATTATACATAAATTGCATCACCTATGAACCTAGGTCTACACTACCGCGCGGGGTCGATCTAAGATATGCAACTTCAAGTACATGAATAGCATAGCTGAAGTCGATGTACTTAGATCCACTTACCGCGGTGTCTTCACTGTGGTAAATTGACAGCTGACGCTCTCCTGTCGACTCCACTTGCACTTCTCGTTCTGGTGGAGCACCGGAGTCTACAGGAGAGTACTCAGTGGTCAATTTATTGCGTCTAGTATAGATCGACCCCCGCTGGATCGATTGCTGCCCGCCGTTCCGGCGGGTAGTATAAACAAGCCCTTTGATTCCTAATGGAGGCTCTGGTAATTCTTTCTTCATAATTTCCAACCTCCTCAAAGCATAATGAAAATTCTGTGTACTGAACTGTGCCAAAAAAACAAGATTAGAAGTGAGAGTAAAGAGCAATAAAACAGAAAATCTGATTATTGGCCATGACCAGGAAGACAGTGAAACGAAATTCTTACAAGGTCATGTTGGAGGGAGAGGGAAAGGTGATCTTGGCAGGTCACAGCAAGGCAGTTGTCATTCTCTACTGAGTATTATAAAACAGGTAGTTTGCCTATAGCAGACACTTAGTAACTTCCCTAATTGGAACCCTGTTTATAAAACTTTCCCATGGTTCATAAAGCTCTCCAAACATAAGAAGCATGGTATAACTGTCAATTAAGGATAATATAATTGTATACTTATGCCCTGTCTTACATCCAAAATATATAAACCACTGAAATGTAACTATCCTTTCAATTAAGGACAGCAGCCAGCAGGTGGAGAACATCAAGAGTGCATAACAAAGACAAGATGATATTTCTGACCAAAGGCACTGGGGATTATTCAAAGTTTTATTAAAAGCATTCATGATATCTGACCATTCATGAAGAACAGAGAGAAATTGGTTTTTATGTTCTCCACTGAAAGAGCCACACACAGTAAACTGCATGGGATGTGGAATGAATCTGAAGGGCCAAAATCCAGGAATGCGTATGTAAGATCTTAACTACAGTTTCTGTTAAGAACTTTTCATATAGGCCCAGAGTCCACAGCTTGGTCTGGGGCATGAGGGCTAGCTAACAAAGAACAATACATGGCTAAGAGAAACCTGGGGGAGACAGACAACTTTGCGTGTTTCAAGTTGATGAGCAGAGTCAGCAGGACTCCAGATGGTGAGCCGTAATTGGGTGTCCTTATCGCAAGTTATACACACACAAAGCACTGAGAAGGGACCCCAAATTAACTCCCTGGTGCAGGAAGGAGATAGTGATACAATATCCCTCAGATGCCAGACAGAGTTCAGGGAGAGGCTTAACATGATTGACACAAGTCATCACACTCTCCCCTCACAACAGATGTATGCCAATCCCAGGCCACAGAAATACAAGGGTAAAACTATAAACCATTGTTATTGTTAAATATTAATTACTGCTTCTTTGCTTTTAATCTACAGGAATATACCTGTTGGTCAACCGGAAGAGCTGCTACCTCATTTCCCCTGGAGCCCAAAATTAGGATTTAACCTATATATTTTAATAGGAATAGTTTCAGGGTAATTACCTGTGTGTTAGCAATATGTTAATTTAAGGCATGGGCAGAGCCATTATGTAATCTTTTAAACCATTAGCTTATTGTGCTTATCTTGTCTTGCTGCTAGAACCTATCCAGGGGCTTGGGACCTCCCACCCCGTCGCTTCTCTCCGCCCTCTGAGCACCCTATATAATCTATTGTAATCAATTATTTTGCAGTGTCTCTGAACCTAATAAGCAAAGTGACACTCCGCCAGCGCTGTGCGTAATAAACCCTTGTGCTTGACTCTACATGGTGTCCATTTCTGTTCCTTCAGAATCCCAACAACACTACTGCAAAATAAGTATTTTACAAACAGGAAAAAATGAGACATAGCTATATTAATTGACTTGCCTAAAGTATGCCCAGTGACAGAGCTAGGAACAGAACCTTAACATCTGACTCTCAGTAAACCATAGTCCCATATCACTTATGTAATCCACAATATACTCTAAGATTTAAATGTGTGTAGGTATTCATATTTTAAATCTTTTCAAATGTCTCTACTGAGGGTGAGTTTAAGGAGCTGTTATGCTACTTCATTCATTCATATTTGTACTATATGAAGCAAAAGAGTGCAAGTGTATAAAATCATAGTTGTAGTCAGAAAAGTTTGTATACAAAATGATGCCTTTGGAGTCAGCAGATCTGTTCTCTGTCTGCATTCTAAATGACAAGGCCCCATGTATTTTGTGGCTATACTCATCCTTTGCCACAGAATTGTCTTCCAGAATTTAAGCTTTCATTTACAAAATAATGCCTCTAATGCAAAAAGAACCTTAAAACTATAACCCAAGCGTTAATCAAAACAGTACTGACTTCCTGAGCCTGCAGACAGTCTGAAACAGTAACTCAGAGGAGCATTAACTGTCATTTGATAGATTTAAGACTAACGGAAGTATTGGGAGCATACGCTTTCGTGGGTAAGAACCTCACTTCTTCAGATGCAAGACATCTTCTTCTTGCATCTGAAGAAGTGAGGTTCTTACCCACGAAAGCGTATGCTCCCAATACTTCTGTTAGTCTGAAAGGTGCCACTGTTGCTTTTTTACAGATTCAGACTAACACGGCTACCCCTCTGATACTTGATAGATTGTTAGCCCTGAAATGTGAAGTTTAATAACATAAACCGTGAGCGTTTAACTATTTCACTACTCATCGTTTAACCTTAAACATACACCTAACGTGTTTATCTCTATAGTTCTCACACAGCCCCAGCTGCTTAAAGCGTCAAAGTCTACAGCTTCCCCAGATAACTCCCATTATGTCGCTGGGCACTGGTGGTACAAAGACATTCTGCTGATCACTGAGTAGCGTGAAACAAACACCACAGCAACACGGGGGCTGCCCTAACGGCGACCGACTTTCACGCTTCATCCGGAGCCTGCGTTGTCTGACGAAAGGGAAGCTGCTGCGGAGCCTGCACGGCAGCACCCAGCTCCCTGCGGCAGGAGGCAGGGCAGACTAGGCGCCGCCTGCCCCGCGAGCACCAGGCTCTGCCAGCAACAATGCCCGCAGCACGCGCCTGCTGCCGTTCCGGGCGGGCCAGCGCAGCGGGGAGGGAGCCGGAGCCCAGGCCCTCTGGCGCAGCATCGGCTGAGCGGAGCGCTCCTAACCGACAGCGCAGCCACCGAGAAAGCGGCCTGCAGGGCCCGGATCACCGGGCAAGGCCAGAGCCTGTCACAAGGCGCAGGGCCGGGCTCGGTAACTACTGGCCCCACGATGCCCACAGTGCAGTCACCTCCGAGGGCAGAGCCGGCCACTACCCTCGCGAAACTGCTCCGGGGGGGGGGGGGGGAAATGTGCGCGGCCCAGGGCGGGGCTGAGCCCGGCTCGCGGCTCCGCGCGCACATACGGGAGGGGGGAAAAGGAACAACGGCGGTCCCGTCGCGTTCTGCCCCGCGCATCAGCACAAGAGAATACGGCCCGACACGAGAAAAACTCACATGAACCGGGGGAAGCCGGAGCCGAGGTCACCGCCTCCGCCGCAGCGCCCAGATTAGGCGCGAGAGAAAGGACCCTTCAGGGCTGCCCTGAAGAACGCCTGCTATTGAAATAGATTGTGCAACCGTAGCTCCCCTAATGAACCATTTACACAAGTTACATACCCTCCGCAAAGAGCCCGCGTCTGTACCCTGAATTCGCACGGGGAGAACCTCACTTTACAAATAATTACAGTTGTTAGGCATCAGCGGTGTTACCCTCTTTCCCGGCAACAGAACACGGGGTCCTTTTCCTAGCGCCGGCGCTTAGTGATGAGGTAAGAGACGCGCGGGGGGGCCAATCAGTTCTGCGGCACCTGTTCGCGCACAGGGGGTGGGCTCTCGCGCTCGGGAGGCGGCGGCGTCCTCGTAAAGGGTCGGGGAGTTTCGGAGGCACACAGCAATGTTTGGAGTAGCAACGGCGGCGCGAGGGCCCCTGTAGGTGGCTCGTGCCTCACGCCCAGCAGCTGTAGCAGGTACCCACCCTTGTGCCCTGCTGCTCCCCGCGCGCCGTACTCCCCGGGGAGGAGGGTCCTTGCAACTACTGCCTTGCTGGGCCCCGCGCGCCGTAACCCTGGGTGGTGTCTTTGCAGCCAGACTCTCATGCGCCCTGTACGCAATATTCTAGTGCCTCTTCACCTAAGCTGTCCACCTTCTGATCCCTTTTTTCCCTTTCCCCAATTAAAATGAATAAAATTATGTTCCTTGGAGAAAGAAAAGCCCATCGTCTTCCTGAGAGCCAGTGCAGGATTCTTCCTTGCAAGATATTGCTGTTTCAGTGCTTTTCAGACTGATGCCTTTAGAGCACTTCTGTATGGCCCCCAAACTGCGAATCTTATCAGTCTTTCAAGAAGTGATTCTTTTTGCTAATTGCTTCAAGGACTGAGAACTCCACCTGCTAGAGGTGAGGGGGAAACCATCGGGTGAGTGTGGAGGCCAATGCATTAATTTTTGCAAAACTAACAAAAAGAAGTTTCCGATCATTATCATTAGGAAGATATTATCACTTCATGGTAAGAAGTTTAAGTGTGTGGTGAGCTGCTTTCCTGAGTCTGCAGATAGAGAGCTACAGAGACTCTATTGCTCTTGGTAGCTTTGCCAAGTAGGCGCAGAGTAAATTTACGTCTCTCTGTCACTTTCTCTTCTGCTTTTCAAAACCCTAGGAAGCATAGTGAAACCGATAAGAGTCAAGTCAATTAATGACAGGTTTCAGAGTAACAGCCGTGTTAGTCTGTATCCGCAAAAAGAAGAACAGGAGTACTTGTGGCACCTTAGAGACTAACAAATTTATTAGAGCATAAGCTTTCGTGGACTACAGCATCCGAAGAAGTGGGCTGTAGTCCACGAAAGCTTATGCTCTAATAAATTTGTTAGTCTCTAAGGTGCCACAAGTAAGTCAATTAATGCGGTTGCATGGTAATCTTTGAGCAAGGGCCGAGATGGAATCCAACTATTTATGGGTGAGGACCCCAAAATGACAGCATGGAGTAGAGGATAGTTTGGGGAGTAGCAGAGTAGTGGATTCTTAGCTGCCAAGGAGGATGAAAGGGCAGAGCGCTTCTTCCTTCCAGCAGTCTATAATAAGGGGAGAGGCATAAAATTTATCACCCAACAGTTACCTAAACAAAGATAGAGCCGCCCCATCAGGGTCTTGGGAAAACAATATTTCCATCGCCCATTTTCTCGGGGTGAGACTACCTTCTCACAATGTGTTGCCTTTGGCTCTTCTGCTGGGCCTACTCTCAAATTTCCTATCTGCTGCTGGCTAGTAGGTAACGGATAAGTGTATCAGGTCCTCGCTCAGTCTGAGACTTGCAAGCTTTCCAGCAGCAGTTCAACAAACTAATTAAAATAAATCTTCACCCTGGGAAGCTGCTTCATGTCTTTTATTCCCTGAATATTTGCGGATGATGTTTAAATTGAAGGGGTAGCAAATATACAGGACAACAGAACTTTTTAAGTGCAAAGTAACCTGGAGATAGTAAAGCATGCCTTGCTGCAATGAGAGTGCCAATTTTGAGCCATGAACCCAGGAGAGAAGAAACAAATATTGTGCATTCAGAATTGAGGGAAGTGATCAAGCAGCTGCATCCAACATATTAAAATTAGATTATTTTTATGTTGTTTTCTTAATAGTGTCCAAATATTACTTTTCTTTTAACAAAATGCCATAGTTGTAACTAAGGAATTGGGACCATGGGTGTCCACAAGAGGATCTTGATGATCTGAAATATGAAAATGTTTGATTTAAAAACAAAACAAAAAACCTCAATCTTCTAGTAGTCTGTTTTAGTTTTAACCTTTATAGAAGAAGGGGCTTTAATTACTTCTTTTAGAAGACTATCTCACTTTCTTCCATGCCTGGATTTTGTTATTAGAAAGAGTGAGGCTAACATGTACATACAGCAAACATATAACAATTTCCGATTAATCTTTTCCCACTTTCGCTTCCTCCTCCCAATAAGTGATGGTGTCTGCATAGTTTCTTGCTTTCACTGTTTTACAAGTTGCATTGTTCTATAATGAAAATAATGGGCACCCTGGGATGTGAATGGGCAGTAGACATGAACATGTTTAGCTCTTCTGTATGATATAAATAAGCCTCTTTCTCAATTCTTTTTCAGTCTGAGCTGAGACCTAGTTGTTGGATTGTCCTCAAGGACTCACCAAATACACAGTCTTTTTACATAATTTTTTCTTTAATGAACAAACCACATCTGAGATTTGTCAACAATTATTTTTGCAAAATCTAATGCACAAAAATTAGAATTGGGGGGAAAAACAAAATTGGAAGTAAAATCAAGAGGAATTCTTGAAAATTACAGGCAGGTGTCTTACTTATTGTAGAGTGAATATAACTGAAATGTGAAATAAACAAAGTACGACTACAGTATTTAAGTGGAGGACTTATAAGATTTATGTCTGCTAAACTTAATGAATTATACAATAAATCTATTACTATCATTGTACAATAAGTTTGACAAATCCAGTATATTTCTGTAAAACTGATTCCACTTTTCTTTTTTCTTAAATCCACCTAAAATATTAAAATATGTAGGTGCTTATATTTGGTTCCTCAACTAGTTTGGATAGCGGTTTTGTACTTGTAGAAGGATTGCTTCTCATTTCAAAGATCATCTGGATAGCCAAGGAACTTTTTAAAAGAGGAAGTAAGCATATTTAAGCATACTTAAATGCTATCACATTTTCATTCTCAAGAAAAATCTTTACAGTGGGAAGTTCTTGGTCAGAATCTCACACTTAATTACATTCAGATTTCTGAAACTTTTGGTAAAAGCGTTTTAATGGAAACAATACTGCTTCACTAAAGTTTACATTGTGTAATTCCATTTAAGTATATCTAACCAGTTTACAAAGAGGTAGAAAAATGTCAAGGTAGTAATTTAAGTGTTTGTATGATACATTTGACCACCAGAGCCCAATTCACTGCCTTTTATGTCCAAAGAGGCTCTTCTGTATCTCTGGTACTTTTAGTACGTTATTGAAACTGAGTTTTGTCCAGCCTGTTAACTATTTTGCATATTTTTATTATGAATACCAATTTTAAATGAGTGGTTCCCAAACTGAGGGTTATGGAGTGCTTGCTCATGGTCATTGATAGCTGATTGATCACATGGTCTGGTTTTCCTTTTTTACTTCCAGCTGCTACATTTTAATAAAGACAGCTAAAAATGCTTTTTTTCTTAATCTTGCTTTTTCTAAACTAGCAGTTGCTGTAGTGGCAGTGGGAATGTTAAGGGATTGGGAACAGAACAGAGGATGGTTCATGAAACAATTTCTATTAGGATATGGATTTGGTTAAAATAATCAACTACATTAGATACATTGTTTAGTTTCTCCTATTTTTTTTAATTATTACTTTAAAGGCAGGATTGTTTTAGTCTATTTTAATTCTGGAAAACTGCATGATTTAAATAAGAAACAAAGTACCTATATTTGCAAAATTTATAAACTTATATTTATATTTCCTTTTTCTATAATTAGAGGTGGACATTCTAGTTCTAATACCTACTACATTTGCTGAGGAAGACCTATTCATTCATGGTTTGTGCACTGAGAGGACTTTCCAGTGTAGGGCTTGAACCTGCAAACATTTATTGCCAGCTCTAATAATCACTAAATGGGACTACCCATGGTAGCGTGTGCTCTACCTGGTAATAAGTATTTGCAGGATTTGGCATTAAAAGAAAAAGGTACAGTGAGACCCATTAGTAGTGTTCACCTCACATATGAACTTCTTAAAAATATTAGGGTTGTAATAGGCTATTACTGGTGTTGGTTAGTGTTTGTGGGTCCTATAATGGAAGTGGGATTTTAAGATTTATTTGAATGGAAATCATGGAATTGGGAGTATGTTCTAGGTATGGGATGCAACATGATTCACTTCTGAGACTAAAGTTTCTGTGCAAGAAACTTTCTTAGCGGGTGTGTTAGCCTATCATGCCTCTTTTCTACCTCAGATACTTAGCATATCATACCTGGAAGCAACTACATGGTCCTGCCATGCGGGCAGGGGACTGGACTCGATGACCTCTCGAGGTCCCTTCCAGTCCTAGAATCTATGAATCTATGAATCTACTTAATTTTTTGCCATTTTGAAAATGCCAAGGTACAAATATAGTCCTCTTCCTCCCCCCTCCCCCCCACTACAGTTGTTTATTTAAAGTTTTATTCATGTCTAGTTGTATTGCAAAAAAAATTGATGCTTTGCTTATCATAATTGGTTCTTATAACTTATAGAATTGTTATATTTCTCCGTAGAAAAAAGGCTTTGTGTACAATCAAAACCAAACAAGCATGTGTGTCTATGGGGTGAATGGGTTGGTTTATATGTTAAGTTTCCAGTTCTGCAAGCACTTAGCACTGTTTAACTGTAAGTGTAAGACTGTGTGTAAGCGTAAG
Organism: Chrysemys picta bellii; assembly: GCF_011386835.1. Taxonomy (NCBI): domain Eukaryota; kingdom Metazoa; phylum Chordata; order Testudines; family Emydidae; genus Chrysemys; species Chrysemys picta. Next base: position 32,468,945 of record NC_088795.1, on the reverse strand, counting down.
ACTGTGTGGGTAAGTATTTGCAGAATCAGGGCCTTAATTTATAGAAGACATACACTTAAGTGTTGATATTGTGACTTGCTCCAAACAGGCAGACCCCTGCACTTTCACCTCTTTGAAGTCAGTGAGGTGCTAATGTCTATCTGTGGAGGATCAGGGCCAAATAAATGTACGCTTAACTGAAGAAATACAAAAAAAGTATATCTTGAAAAAAAAATCAGTTTTGGGTAATAGAAGAAAGCATTACTATAAAAACCTTAGTCTATGCTGTTTCTCATTTATTTTCTTAAGATAGCAACTACATAATGGCACAGAATATCTATCAGATTACTTCTGAACTTAGTATTTTTAATGCATTCATTGGTAGCAGAACAAATGCTTAATTCTGTCATATGTTTGTAGATTATATTTGCTGTGTACAACAACCTTGTTTAAAATTTAAACCAAAATGGCCAAATATCGTCTAATTTTTGTTGTTGCAAATCAGGATTTTCAAAATATGAAGAAACGTCAAATCTGAAACTTTAGTAAGAAGTTCCATTTCTTTTGTCAAACATCAAATTTCAGTGTGTAAAGTTAGGCAGTATTAGCTTAAATACAGCACACATTACCTAAACATTAAATATACAGCCCATATATTTGTTATATTTACACTCTAGTCAGTTATTTCTACATTCAGTGTATGTTTATTTTGATTTTTTGTTTTAGCTCAGAGGGAGAGTGATTCACAAAAGGAAGCTGAGAAGCCCATGCTATGGACAAGGTGGCATTCCTTCAGTAAAGAGTTACTCTTGACTGGCATATTTTTTAGTATTACATGCTTTATTTTTCTTGGATAACTTTCTCAGTGACAAAATGGCCTTAGTGAAATGCTACAGGGCAATATTAAGCTAGAATGGGAAAAAAACTAACTAGTATTCAGATTCCTCAGTACTTTCTAAACAATTTTATTTTACTAAGTGTGTTGTTTCATGTCACTCTTGAGATGATGGAAAACTATGACTGGCATGTAGGGAACACCGGGGACTGGGCTGCTGGGTGCAAGAGACTGGCAAAGTCATCACACACATTGGAACTCGGCTTCTGACTCCCACATGTATCTCATCAGAATAATCCACTGAGCCTGCCTGGCTGGGCTCGTATTCCTATTTTATAGCTTCTCCTTACCTGAGCTCTGATGGCTCAGTTCTCAAATTTTGAATATTTATGACTCCACCTACCAGGGGAATTTGCTCATGGAAAAATACTGATCCACCCAGTGACTGGCAGCCCTTAACTTCTGGATGGTTTTGGACACTTCAGGTAAATAGTCTTACTATGTCTTATTGCATGTGTACACAGACAGAGATATAAACACAATTAATTAATTTCTCAGCGACCTCCCTCTGTCTCTACACAAATAAAATTCTGCAGTGCAAAAGGCATGTGGATTGTTTTTGATTTTTTCGGGGGTGGGGGTGGGAGTTACGTAAAAAGTGAGAAATAGCAGTGTGTGCAGCCAGAAAGGAGCAGTGCTGATGTCAAAGCAGAACACTGGGAAGAAGGGACCACAATCTTCAGAGTACCTGGGAACTGGACAAAAAAACCCCGCTATGGCTGCAGATTGTAAAAAAGACCCTATTTGGGAATATTTTCAAGAAATTCCTGAACCGCTAGATAAAAAAGGAACACATGCCAAATGTAAACAGTGCACAAAGAGATGCAAGGTCTGGCTGTCCGAATGAAACAGCATTATAAAAAATGCTCTTCAGAGGGCAGTGATTTTGAAGATGATTATGTGGACATGCCTGTATAGTCTGGATCAACTAATTAGTAAATTTATTTCTGCACCGTTCTTATGGACTGCCTACCATATTTTATTATGCTAGTAAATGATGATTTCGATTATTGTCATATATTTGTGTTTTGGGTGGATTACTTATGAATTTCAGAATGTTTTCAAAATATAATTGGTATGTTACTTTGTTATGGGAGTATTTATCAGTTATGTTTTTACTATTACTGCTGCACTTCTGAAGTCGACCTATTTTATTTTATTGATAAACATCCTAGGTGAAGATTTCGTGTTAAAAGTAAAGTTTTATTGGGAAGTTATGAATTTTAATGTTTAATTTTTTTTCAAACTGTGCTAGAGATAAGGGTTTAAATAGATTTACATAATCCTTATTCGTTAATTTCCTTTTAAAACTGGTACAAACAGCTGCAGTAGGAGGAATTGATTATTTACAATCTCACTTTTTTTTAAAGCTGTGAACTCAGTAGCACTTAGTGAATGAGTGACTTTTTTTTAGGGCTGTCAAGCGATTAAAAAAATTAATCGTGTGTTTAATCGCGCTCCTGTTAAACAATAATAGAATACCATTTATTTAAATATTTTTGGATATTTTCTACATTTTCAAATATATTGATTTCAATTACAACACAGAATGCAAAGTGTACAGTGCCCACTTTATATTTATTTTTGATTATAAATATTTGTACTGTAAAAAACAAAAGAAATGGTATTTTTCAATTCACTAATACAAGTACTGTAGTGCAATCTCTTTATCATGAAAGTTGAACTTACAAATGTAGAAATACATACAAAAAAACCTGCATTCAAAAGTAAAACAGTGTACAACTTTAGAGCCTACAAGTCCATTCAGTCCTACTTCAGCCAATCGCTCAGACAAACAAGTTTGGTTACAATTTGCAGGAGATGCTGCTGCCTGCTACTTGCTTACAATGTCACCTGAAAGTGAGAACAGGTGTTCGCATGGCACTATTGTAGCTGGCATCACGAGATATTTATGTGCCGGATGTGCTAACGATTCATATGTCCCTTCATACTTCAACCACCATTCCAGAAGACATGCATCCATGCTGATGATGGGTTCTTCTTGATAACGATCTAAAGCAGAGCGGACCGCATGTTCATTTTCATTATGTGAATCAGATGCCACCAGCAGAAGGCTAATTTTCTTTTTTGGTGGTTCGGGTTCTGTAGTTTCCACATCAGAGTGTTGCTGTTTTAAGACTTCTGAAAGCATACTCCACACCTCATCCCACTCAGATTTTGGATGGCCCTTCAGATTCTTAACCCTTGGGTAGAGTGCTATAGCTATTTTTAGAAATTCCACATTGCGTTTTGTCAAATCTGCAGTGACAGTGTTCTTAAAATGGACATGTGCTGGGTCATCATCCAAGACTGTTATAACATGAAATATATGGCAGAATGCAGGTAAAACAGAACAAGAGACATGCAGTTCTCCCCCAAGGAGTTCAGTCACAAATTTAATTAATACTTTTTTTTTTTTTTTTTTTACAAGCATCATCTGCATGGAAACGTCCTCTGGAATGGTGGCTGAATCATGAAGGGGCATGCGAATGTTTAGCATATCTGGTATGTAAATACCTTGCAACGCCAGCTACAAAAGTGCCATGCGACCTCCTATTTTCACTGTTGGGTGAAATAAATAAGAAGCAGGCAGCCTTATCTCCCATAAATGTAAACAAGCTTGTTTGTCTTAGCGATTGGCTGAACAAGAATTAGGACTGAGTGGACTTGTAGGCTCTGAAGTTATACATCGTTGTGTTTTTGAGTGCAGTTATGTAAAAAAAATCTACATTTGTAAGTTGCACTTTCATGATAGAGATTGCACTAGAGTACTTGAGGCGAATTGAAAAATACTATTTATTGGTTTATCATTTTTACAATGCAAATATACCAAAATATCCAAAAATATTTAATCAATTTCAAAATGTCAATTGGTATTCTGTTGTTTAACACTGCGATTAATTGTGATTGATTTATTTAATTGCAATTAAAGTTTTTGAGTTAAACGTGTGAGTTAACTGCAATTAATCGACAGCCCTCCCTTTTTTTTTACTATTTTCTTTAAGCATAAGAGTTTTAACATAAGAGGTTGTGAATCTCCATCTGCAGTGTCTATAGCTTCAGTGTCATCTGTAGGTACAGTAGAACCTCAAAGTTACGAACATCAGAGTTACAAAATAACCAGTCAACCACATAGCTCATTTGGAACCGGAAGTACACAACCGGGGGGGAGGGATAGCTCAGTGGTTTGAGCATTGGCTTGCTAAACCCAGGGTGAGAGTTCAATCCTTGAGGGGGCCACTAAGGGATCTGGGGCAAAATCAGTACTTGGTCCTGCTAGTGAAGGTAGGGGGCTGGACTCGATGACCTTTCAAGGTCTCTTCCAGTTCTAGGAGATAGGATATCTCCATATATTATTGAGGGATAGCTCAGTGGTTTGAGCCTTGACCTGCTAAACTCAGGGTTGTAAATTCAATCCTTGAGGGAGCCATTTAAGGATCTGGGGCAAAAATCTGTCTGGGGATTGGTCCTGCTTTGAGCAGGGGGTTGGACTAGTTGACCTCCTGAGGTCCCTTCCAACCCTGGTATTCTATGAACCAGCTAGTAGCAGAGACCAAAGGAAAAAAAAGCAATTACAGTACAGTATTGTTAAACATAAACTACTAAAAAAATACAGGGAAAGCAGCATTTTTCTTCTGTATAGTAAAATTTCAAAGCTATATTAAATCAATGTTCAGTTGTAAACTTTTGAAAGAACAATCATAATGTATTGTTCAGAGTTACGAACATGTCAGAGTTACAAATGTTCCCGAGAAGTTCGTAACTCTGAGGTTCTACTGTACCACCAGCAGTGCTGCAACTAAACATATGTCAGACAATAAATGACCCGTGTTTGTGTTTAAAAAACCAAAAAGCTTCATCATCCAGTAAAACCACCGATCATAATCAGGACCAGCAAATTCCAGCAAACCTCCATAGATGAAAAGATTGTTCAGTTTGTTTATGCAACAGATTCTTCCTTTTGTCTTTTCAGAACAAACAATTCAGTGACATAGTTCAGTCATTATGACCAAGCTACTCTCCACGTAGCAAACCAGACATTGCTAGAAAGTTGCTGGATATGTGTATGAGAAGCAAATTGAACAGTGTGCAAAAAATACTGATGGGAAATTTGTTAATCTGCTCCATCGATCAAGACTCAGTGTACACAATGACCTAGTATTATGTGCTTCTGTGACAACAGAAGATGGGGTTGTTTATCTCTCAGAAACAATTGATACATCAGGAAAGGCCTATATAGAAGAATATTTAAAACTGAACTAAAATTCAGGTGTCAAGTGTGCAGTTTTCTCACAGATAATGCTGCAAATGTAGTAAAGATGAGAAGAAATCTAGAAAAAAAGAATGAAAGGAACCTGATACTTATAACCTACAGGTGCAGTGTTCATTTGATGCATCTTTTAGACAAAGACTTAAGTATAACTTAACAATAAAGGACAATATTGCTGAAATTATTTCTACAACAACCACTTTGTTTCATTTTCTCTGAAGAGAGCAGGAGGATCCAAATTAATTCTTCCCCGAGATGTGCGATGGAATTCAGTGTTTTGAGCTATTTATTAAGAGCAGGCCTATTCAGATGATACTTTGTGAACAAAACTGTGACAAAATTGATGGAACTATCACAAGCAAAGTAGATAACATGGGACTAAAGAGAAATGTAAAGATACGCTGAATATACTGAAACATATTTCCATAGCCTTGGACAAACTGCAGAAAAATTGCTGCTGTATTGCTGATGCTGCTGAAATTTGGAAAGAACTTAGAGACATGGAAGAAATACCCAACAACAAACTTAAATTGCAGGCAGTAAAGAAGCAGATTTTCTTGCACACACAAGCACATGCTGTCTCTTTCCCACACACTGGCAACAGGGACAGTCATGTCTAATGATTGCCTATGCTGCCAGGCTTCACGGCCAAAACTGATTGGGCAAATGGGTTAAGCAAAGTCATACACTCTGCTACATCAGATTCTGATACTTGGTCCTTCACTTCAAGACATTAGCATGCCAGCTAAAGAGGCATCATGTGCCACTTTTGGGAGAATGTGTGACCTAACCTGTCATACATGTGTTTATTGCGGGGGGTGGGGGGAGAGAAGGGTAGTTTTTTGTTTTTGTTTTATTCTTGGATTGCACAGCTGTTATATAGTTTTCAAAAAAAGTGCTAGTGAAATTTTAACTTTAAATTAATTGAAATGCCATATAATGCTTGCCCCAGACTAGGGAACTTGCTTCCCCAAGAGATAAGAATGATGATGGAACTCACCACTTACGGAACTAAAAACAAAACTCATTTTTAATCAGTTTTTCCAATAACTTTTTCACATACAGACACCTCACTGCCATTCTTACACATGAACATAAACAAGCAAATTAGACGAAGGTTTCTAACCATCAGAGGAGTGAATTTCTGGAACAGCTTTCCAAGGGGAGTAGTGGGGGCAAAAGACACATCTGGCTTCAAGACTAAGCTTGATAAGTTTATGGCGGGGATGGTATGATGGGATAGCCTAATTTTGGCAATTAATTGATCTTTGACTGTTAGCAGGTAAATATGCCCAATGGTCTGTGATGGGATGTTAGATGGGGTGGGATCTGAGTTACTACAGAGAATTCTTTCCTGGGTGCTGGCTGGTGAGTCTTGCTCACATGTTCAGGGTTTAACTGATCGCCATATTTGGGGTCAGGAAGGAATTTTCCTCCAGGGCAGATTGGCAGAGGCCCTGGAGGTTTTTCGCCTTCCTCTGCAGCGTTGAGCACGGGTCACTTGCTGGAGAATTCTCTGCACCTTGAGGTCTTTAAACCACGATTTGAGGACTTCAGTAACTCAGGCATAGGTTAGAGATTTGTTACAGGAATGGGTGGGTGAGATTCTGTGGTCTGCGTTGTGCAGGAGGTCAGACTAGATGATCATTATGGTCCCTTCTGACCTTAAAGTTTATGAGTCTATGAGTAAACAAAACCTACCAACTAATCAAGCTGTTTCTCCTACTTGGCTGGGAAAGAAGTAGGAGGGGAAGAGAAACTGTTATTTTCTATTTTTGAATACTTATGAGATGTTGATATACTCCACTGATGAACGGTTATATGAGATACTAAAGATACCTCAACAAATGGTGTTGAATTTTGAGAAACTTAACGTATGGTCTGCTAGTATGCGATGTGGTTTTAGGAATATATTTTTTTCATTCCATTTAAAATCCATCCTTAACTGTCAAGATAATGCAGACTGTTTTATTTTAAGACTGCTTAGCTTCTTTTGTTGGTTGCTTTATTTAACTTGATATTAACAGTCTTCACTATAAATCTAAAGTTTATTTTAATCCCTGAACATTGCTTAACACTTTCTAGCTGCCCCATTACTTTTGTAATGCAACAGCGCTGCATAATTGTGATACTGATGCACAAGTGTATATTTTTTTTGTTTTACTAAGGATTATGCTTCAGTGGCTTTATTACTTTTAATCTATTCTATCTAATATTTTGGCAATATTAATCATTTGTTAATCACAAAACCCTTTTTGCCATACTTAGAAATTCACCTAAAATCTTTCATTTTCTTTTCAGGAGTGTGCATTGCTTGGAAGGATTAAAGGGGAAAAAATGTTTTCCTTGAAGGATGCTGTGATGGGTGCCTCCACTTTCTTTGCTTCAGCTCTGCCACACGATGTCTGTGGAAGCAATGGTCTTCCTCTGACGCCAAACTCCATTAAAATTTTGGGCCGTTTTCAAATCCTTAAGACAATCACCCATCCCAGACTTTGTCAGTATGTGGACATTTCTAGAGGAAAGCATGGTGAGTGTTTTCTTTCCTAGGGAAATTGCATTTTTATGCGAGAAGGTATTTTACAGTAAAGATTTTGTTGATGCGTGAAGGTAGCTGTTCCAGTAAAAATTTTTCCTTTGTTGCTGTCAAGGCTGTATCCCCACTTTGAACTTTAGGGTACAATGTGGGGGCCTGCATGAAGACTTCTAAGCTTAACTACCAGCTTAGCTCTGGTCCGCTGCCACCATCTCAAGCTAATTCCTTTCCCTGGGAAGCCTTGAGAAACCTTTCACCAATTCCCTGGTGAATACAGATCCAACCCCCTTGGATCTAAAAAACAAGGAAAAATCAATCCGGTTCTTAAAAAGAAGGCTTTTAATTAAAGAAAAAGGTAAAAATCATCTCTGTAAAATCAGTATGGAAAATAACTTTACAGGGTAATCAAACTTAAAGAGCTCAGAGGACTCCCCTCTAGTCTTAGGTTCAAAGTACAGCAAACCAAGATAAACTCTCTAGTAAAAGATACATTTACAAGTTGAGAAAACAAAGTAAAACTAAGACGCCTTGCCTGGCTATTTACTTACAAGTTTGAAATAGGAGAGACTTGTTTAGAAAGATGTGGAGAACCTGGATTGATGTCTGGTCCCTCTCAGTCCCAAGAGCGAACGAACTCCCAAACAAAGAGCACAAACAAAAGCCTTCCCCCCTCCCCAAGATTTGAAAGTATCTTGTCCCCTTATTGGTCCTTTAGGTCAGATGCCAGCCAGGTTACCTGAGCTTCTTAACCCTTTACAAGAAAAGGATTTTGGAGTCTCTGGCCAGGAGGGATTTTATAGTACTGTACACAGGACAGCTGTTACACCCTTCCCTTTATAGTTATGACAGTTGCTTACATTAGAGAAATTGTGCGAGTTTTGTTTTCAAGACAGCAGTGTGCCTCTACCTGGACTGACTCTGTAGCAGTCTTATTGCTCTATCATTACACATAACAAAAGCAGATGTAAGAGATATAAGATGGGTGAGGTAATATCTTTCATTGGACCAGCGTCTGTTGGTGAAAGAGACAAGTGTCACTCTCAGTACCTTTCCCAGACCTGAAGAAGAGCTCTGTGTATCTCGAAAGATTGTCTCTTTCACCAACAGACGTTGGTCCAGTAAAAAGATATTATCTCACTCACCTTATTTCTTTACTGTAGCCATGTCAGTCCCAGAATATTAATGCTCCATAAAAGCAGATATAGGTGGTTTGGCTGAAGGTCTCTGTAATCCAGTTATCCGCATAACATGGGGTGATAACTTTTAGGTATTTCCTTTTTTTTCCCCAGCAAGTTCTCATCTCTCTTTTCTTTCCCTGTCTCTCGCCCCCCCCCCAATCAAAAAAATTTTTTTCATTGAAATCTGCAGATTTTTCCATTCACTTGCCTTGTGGGTTTCTGAAATTCATCAATTTGTCTCAATTTTTTCACATTTTAATTTCTTTAGCCTTTCTTTTAACCTTTAACCTTTGAAAGAAATATGTTCTACAGAAGGAGATCCCAGCAATTCCCTCCCAATCTTTTATTATGTCTTGAATCTTAAAAAGGAGTGTGAATTTTGTAAGGTAAATTGGCTTTAAAGTAGAAACTAGGGCTGTCAAGAGATTAAAAAAATTAATAGTGATTAATCGCACTGTTAAAAATAATAGAGTACCATTTACATATTTTTTGACTTTTTTCTACATTTTCAAATATATCGATTTCAGTTACAACAGAGAACACAAAGTGTACAGTGCTCACATTATATTTATTTCTGATTAAAATATGTGCACTGTAAAAAACAAAAGAAATAGTATTTTCAGTTCACCTAATACAAGTACTGTAGTGCAATTTCTTTATCATGAAAGTTGAACTTACACATGTAGAATTATGTACAAAAAAATAACTGCACTTAAAAACAAAATAATGTAAAACTTTAGAGCCTACACCTCCACTCAGTCCTATTTCTTGTTCAGTCAATCGCACAGACAAACAAGTTTGGTTACAATTTATAAGAGATAATGCTGCCTGCTTCTTGTTTAAGTGTCACCTGAAAGTGAGAACAGGTGTTCGTATGGCACTATTGTACCCAGTGTCGCAAGATATTTATATGCCACCTGCATTAAAGATTCATATGTCCCTTCATGCTTCAACCACCATTCCAGAGGACATGCGTCCATGCTGATGACTGGTTCTGTTTGATAATGATCCAAAGCAGAGCGGACCAACGCATGTTCACTTTCATCATCTGAGTCAAATGTCACCAGCAGAAGGTTGATTTTCTTTTTTGGTGGTTCCGCATCTAAGTGTTGCTCTTTTAAAACTTCCAAAAGCATACGCCTCGTCCTTCTCAGATTTTGGATGGCACTTCAGATTCTTAAACCTTGGGTCGGATGCTGTAGCTATTTTTAGAAATTTCAGATTGGTACCTTCTTTGCGTTTTATCAAATCTGCTGTGAAAGTTTTCTTAAAAAGAACATGTGCTGGGTCATCATCCAAGACTGCTATAATATGAAATATATGGCAGAATGCAGGTAAAACAGAACAGGAGACATACAATTCTCCCCCAAGGAATTCAGTCACAAATTTAATTAACACATTATTTTTTTTAATGAGCATCATCAGCATGGAAGCATGTCCTCTGCAATGGTGGCTGAAGCATGAAGGGGCATAGAAATGTTTAGCATGTCTGGCACGTAAATACCTTGCGACACCGGCTACAAAAGTGCCACGCAAACACCTGTTCTCACTTTCAGGTGACATTGTAAATAAGCAGGCAGCCTTATCTCCTGTAAATGTAAACAAACTTGTTTGTCTTAGCAATAGGCTGAACAAGGAGTAGGACTGCGTGGACTTGTAGGCTCCAAAGTTTTACATTGTTTTGTTGAGTGCAGTTATGTAATAAAAAAAATAAAATTCTACACTTGTAAGTTGCACTTTCACTATAAAGAGATTGTACTACAGTACTTGTATGAGGTGTATTGAAAAATACTATTTATTTTGACATTTTTACAGTGCCAATATTTGTAATAAAAAATAACAATATAAAGTGAGCAGTGTCTACTTTGTATACTGTGTTGTAATTGAAATAAATATATTTGAAAATGTAGAAAAACATCCAAAACTATTTAAATAAATGGTATTCTGTTATTGTTTAACAGTGTGATTAATCGTGTGATTAAGTTTTTTTAATCGTTTGACAGTCCTTTTAAAAACTATTAACTATCAAGGCAGAAACAATGGATGTATTATGCTTGTGCTCTCAGTGATAACTCTATTATAACTATTTAAGGTAATACTTCCAAATAAACTAACACTTTCCTACTAAAATATGGCAACTAGGCAGACACTAATTTTTATATAATATGCCTGGCAGGGGCAGAGCATTCCTCTCGTTTAAAAATAGCAAGATCAATGTTCGGTGAATTTTGATATGTTCTTGGAAAGTATTTTTGTTTTTGAAACTGTTTCATATTACAGAAAGCTATCAGAAAAGTATGTTGTAGTGAAAATTAAACATGGAGGCCTCTCTAATACAGGTAGTCTTCACTATTCACAAAAATGTTTCTTTAGTAACAACTGAAAAGGTGACGGTTTCTTGGTGTTTTGAATTTATCTGGTTTCAGAGTAGCAGTCATGTTAGACTGTATCTGCAAAAAGAACAGAAGTACTTGTGGCACCTTAGAGACTAACACATTTATTTGAGCATAAGCTTTCGTGGGCTACAGCCCACTTCATCAGATGCATAGAATAGAAATTATAGTAAGAACATATATATGAAAAGGTGGAAGTTGCCATACCAACTCTAAGAGGCTAATTAATTAAGATGAGCTATTATCAGCAGGAGAAAAAAAAACTTTTGTAGTGATAATCAAGATGGCCCATTTCAGACAGTTGACAAAAAGGTGTGAGGATACTTAACATGGGGAAATAGATTCAATTTGTGTAATGACCCAGCCACTCCCAGTCTCTATTCAAGCCCAAATTTAATGGTATCAAATTAATACCAAATTAATGGTATCACCCACTATTTCACATTTGGAGACAACATATACCTTCAAGTCAGCGGCACTGCTATGGGTACCCCGATGGCCCCACGGTATGCCAACATTTTTATGGCTGACTTAGAACAATACTTCCATAGCTCTCGTTTTCTAACGCCCCTACTCTACTTGCGCTCCATTATTGACATCTTCATCATCTGGACCCATGGAAAAGAAGCCCTTGAGGAATTCCACCATAATTTCAACAATTTCCATCCCGCCGTCAACCTCAGCCTAGACCAATCCACATAAGCAGTCCATTTCTTGGACACTACTGTGCTAAACGATGGTCACATAAACATCACCCTATACCAGAAACTTACTGACTGCTATACTTACCTACATGCCTCCAGCTTCCATCCAGGGGACACCACACGATCCATTGTCTACAGCCAAGCTCTAAGATACAACCGCATTTTCTCCAATCCCTCAGACAGAGACAAACACCTACAAGATCTCGATCAAGCATTCTTAAAACTTCAGTATCCACCTGGGGAAGTGAAGAAACAGATTGACAGAGCCAGAAGAGTACCCAGAAGTCACCTAGTACAGGACAGGCCCAACAAAGAAAATAACAGAACGCCACTAGCCGTCACCTTCAGCCCCCAACTAAAACCTCTCCAGCACGTCATCCGAGATCTACAGCCTATCCTGAAAGATTATCCCTCACTCTCACAGAACTTGGGAGACAGACCAGTCCTCACTTACAGACAGCCCCCCAACCTGACGCAAATACATTTTGAAGGATGTATAATGCGGCTATATTCAGTATATGCCAAGATATTTACCGTTCTCTACAATAAGTAGGCATTCTCTTTGTCACTAGCTTATGAAATGTTGAGATAATGCTGTGTGTCCAGATTCTAAAATTGCTATTGGTATATTCTTTTAATCAGAGAGGCTGGTGGTGACTGCTGAACACTGTGAAAAGAGTCTGGAAGATTTGCTGCGAGAGAGGAAACCTGTGAGGTACAGTATCAGGGAAAACATAGGGAGAGAACACAGTAACCAAAAGCTTTAGATACTTCGTCATTTAAAGCGCAGACACAAATATTCTTTAACAAAACAAACAAAGTACTTTTATGGATCCATATGAATTTAATGCTTATATTGGCTAATATTTAACCTTTAAAGCACTGTCTTCCAGACTGCAAGACTTAACACTTGCTTAGGAGGCTTTGTGTATATTTCTTCAGACTCTAAAAGGTGAAGAATTTTAAAGAGAAATGTTTAAAATTAAGAAATACTTTTCTGCACACTAAACCTTGTTTTTATTTTAATAAGTGCTCTATTTTGGAATAGAGTGAAAGTTAAGAGAAGCGATTAGCATTTACATAAAAATCAAAATGTAAAAACAGTGTTTACAAAGATTTGGCAGTTGAGGTTCACAGTTCTGACACAAATGCAAAAATTTTCACAATACATTTCTACACAAGTAATACAAATGTAGGTGTGTGAGTTTTTGCATACAACACAGTTCTAATGTGAAGTTCTCCATCAAGTTTGGTCTTTACAGATACTACAGTAATGCATTCTATGGTCACTACTGTGACTCTTATTGCAACTTTAAAGTTGTAATTACTGTAAGGAGAGAAATATTATCGTTAGTGGTTTCAGAAGGGCATATGTGACTTAGCACATAAATCTGTCTTTATCTGTATATGTAGAAGGTTTATACACAACACGAAGAAGACCATGTTAGTAGCTCCCTAACAATTTCCTCTCTGTTTATTATGTGAGTTAAGTAGTTTCTGTGGGCACTGTGTCCATATTATATTTCCATAATAATTCACACTAAGGTTGCACAGTTAACCATGCTGTTCTGTATCTGTGACAGTAAAGAATGAACATGCCATCCTAACTTTTCCCTTTGTGCATACCAATAAGTATTACAATACAGTATTTACATATTAAATACTAATTCTCAACTATATTATAGAGTTTTTGGTACTTTGTAAGGTAACATAACGTGATATCTAAAGATAACCCAATATCTGAAGACTGCATTTTAAGGAGCAAAGTTAAAGGTTGAATGCAGAACCTTAACTTTCATGCTTTCGTACCTGTATATATGCTGTGTATTCATATGGGGCCTGATCCAATGCCCATCAAAGTCAATAGGAAACTTTCCATTAACTTTGGTGGGCTTTGGAGCAGTCCCTTTCATACTCCTATGAAGCTTTAGAAATAATTAAAGTAGGAGAAACCCCCCCTCTTACCTTGCTCTACTATACTACTTTCTCATGGTCCTCCCAAAAATGTATGTTTTAGTGTGGGATGTGAGGGAGCACAGATTGACTACTGCCTCTTGGCTAGTTTTGAGAAAAGTCCACTTAAAATAAAATAGCTATTTGTTTTGGATTAAATAATAAGATGCCTGTACAAAGGCGTAAGTGCCCTGGCAGTTAATTTTACAATAACCCCAGCAACAATAAAACAGTTGTTCAAACAACCCTCAAAAAAAAAAATTCCTGTTTTCCCTCCTTTTAGGGAAATAGCCTCAATCTTCTCTAAAAGTCTTCTTAATTAAATAATATATTTTGCAGTAGTGGCTCCTGGCTCATTTGCTTGTGCAATGCATTTTTCAAGCCCCCTGACTACTGTTCATTTTTATAGCACTTGAAGATGTCTTAGGGAATTTCAAAAATGATGTACTAACTTTGTTCAGTTGTTATGGTTTGTCTTCACAGCAAGCAAAGTTATTCATTCTCGGTAATGACTAACTGCATTAGTATTCAGAATTTCTGCCATTTTTGCTGTGGCTCTGTCCTGAAAGTGGGAGAAGTTTGCGTGGTGGTGTGTTTTTTTGGTTTTTTTTTTTGAGTGGGGAGGAAATATGATGTTGAGGTTTGGATTTTTTTTCCATTTAACACAAAAATTCTGAAAAGCTTCTACTGAGAGGTTAAAATAAATCTGAGTTTAGGTATTGAAACTTATTTCCAAACAGGAATTTTTAAAGAAATAATGAGCATATGAAATGGAAAGTAATTCCTGTATCCTCAGTATAGTAGGTGCTACTGCTGCAGTTGATAGCATATGTAATAGAAGCTAAAAGATAAGTTATGCTTCTCTGCAAGCAATGTTTCCAGTGAGACTAACACAAATATTTCCCCTTTACTTGTCTTTTGTGAGACCCATCAATAGCCAGAAATAATTTGGACAGGAGCAATTCCCAGTTATTTGATCTGTCTGTCTGTTAGTTTTGTAGAGACCTGTTTGGCTTTTTCCACATATTCTGATTGAATTAGTCTATGATAGCAGAGCAGGTTTAATACCCAGAGCTGATGTGTATGGTATTGTAATTAATTTAATAAACTGTTTATGGAATGGAGAAGCTGCTCTTATGGTTTCTAGATTAGTTTTTCCCATGCTTGCCAGAAACTAAGTCCTTTGCACCTGTACCACAGGTTGATGTAAAGTCAGCAGGAAATCTTCTATTAGGTTAGTGTTGAAATTCAAGACGTACCATTGTGGACTGTCCAGCTTTCCATACATATTGCAAAACAACAGGCTGTCCAGCTGTCTGGTAGTTATTTGCAGTTAGTTATCTAAAGTCATGCATCACTTATGGCACACACTACTTGCAGTCTGTTTTATGTTTTTTTTCTTTTAAAAGTGAACAAGAGCATCCTTCATGTTTAAAGTTAACTATCCTCAAAGTTTGACCAGGATCTCTTACCTATGGGTGGGTTCATCAGAATTAAGTTTTTTGGACTCCTGGCCTCTGCTCTGCTGTGGGATAAGCACAATGTGGTAACTACTTGTACTGGGAAATGGGAGTATGGAGCCACCGCTGCTGGCCCTGGGGCTGGCCACACTGCTGGACTCATTCAGTTGTCTCCATTTCACACAGAAAAAGTTATTTCCAGAACCTGGAGTATTCGAAATTTAATTCCCATTTTAAATGAGAGTTTAAATGATGCAGGGCTGCCTGCAAAGTGCTGATACTTACCACCACTGCATAATGGCTCAGACCAGACTCCCTCAGGAGATAGAGACAAAACTATTCCTTCCATGCTCGCTATTTCCTGGGAGACAAATTAAAACCATCTCAGTGATGTTAGTCATGGGGAACAGTGCAGGCAGTGCTAGGAATTGATGCATTCACAAAATAACAATATTAAATTGCATTTATGACAACATTTCCGTAGGATGTGGGCAGCATGGCTACACAGGCCCTTGAGGCACTAGAAAAAGCCAGTCAAATGTTTGCACACGTGTGTGTGTGTGTGTGTGTGTGCGTGCGTACACACACACACACACACACACACACGTTAGGTTCCAGATTCCTCCTAATGAAACAGAGCCAAACTTCCGAGAACTTCCTTCCTACCACATATGAGCAAATGCCTCACATCTTGCGACTTTCAGAATCCCTTTAGCAGAAGAGGAGAATAAATGAATAACTTCCAACAGTGGATTGAGGTGTGAGTGGGGTTAGGAGATGAATCCTGTGCAAGTGGTCAAGAGTCCTCATGGCTAACCAGTGATGGATTCTCCACCACTGACACTTTTTAAATCAAAATTGGATGTTTATGTAAAAGACATGCTCTAGGAATTATTTTGGGGAAGTTCTATGGTCTGTGTTATACAAGAAGTCAGACTGGGTGATCACAATGGTCCCTTTTGGCTTTGGAATCTAGGAATAAACTGATCTCCAAATTTGTGGATGGGAAAGAGTTTCCCTGGGGCACATTGGCAGGAACGTGGCAATATTGTCACCTTTTGAAGCACAGAGTTGGGATTGCATATTAGGCTCCCATGCTTTTATCCTATAGCACTGCAGAACACTGATTGGCTTTGTTCCATCCTGTCTGTCTTTTCTATATTCTCTGCTTTGTCATATGTCTCGGGAGCCTGCTGTATTTTAAATACCACAACAGTTGTTCATCTCTACAAAACAACAATATTAATTCACCAGTATTGTTAACTGCTGAGTCATGAACTAGCCTATTCCAGACTGTTGATTAGCCTTTACCTGGTGTTGCAGAAGGTTGGCCTCCATAGCAATGACTGGAACTCTGGAGATGGGAGTTCAGTTCCTGGCTCAGCCACAGACGCAGTGTGTGCTTAGATCAGTCACTTTCTCTTTCTGGCCTCAGTTCCCCATCTGTAAAATGGGGATGATAATCCTTTCTTCCATTCTTTGTCTTTTCTGTTTGAATCCGTTCTGCAGCATGGGTTGTCTTTTACTATGTGGGTATACAATGGGGCTTCCAGGGATTGTTGTAACATAAATAACAATACGAAAGCTTGATAGAACTTTCACTTATAATTGGAGCTACAAATGAGTATCTTAACTAGTATGAGTGTCCTAACTTCTGTTTAGCTCAAACACTCAGGTTACCTTTCCTAGACCTGAAGAAGAGCTTTGTGAAGCTCAAACTTGCCCCTTCCAACAACAGTATTTGGTCCAATAAAAGATATTACCTCATCCATCTTGCCTCTCTTCTAAACATCTGTAAAATGGGTTATTAGTCCAACTCATACTCTCTCTGAAAATCTAATTAAAATAACCCTTATTTGTGTGATAATAGTCCAGGTCCCTCCACTCTGAGGAGAGGAGGTGAAAAACTGAAAGATCATGCTGCATGGTGGGAGTAGAGACGGGAGAGAGTGCCACCTTCACACATTTGGGAACTCTTAGAATTTCCCTGCCGCTGCTTTGGAGTGGCCAGGCTTATTGGAATTTTTGGGGTGGAGCCAGGTGCAGGAAGGTTTGGAGTTAGACCATTTTCTCTCTTGTATTCTCCCTTGTTTACCATGGAAATATTCATATGGATAGTTCACCTGGAATTAATGCTGTCTGAAGCAGCATTAATTCCTGTGAGTTCTCTTCCTGGCTGCTGTGATGAAGTCACATGGGATTCTGGTAAGAGCAGCACAGCTCCATTTGAAACTGTAGTGCCTTAGGGAAGGTAAGCAATAGCAATGGTGCTAGTAACAGGCATTGATCTGGGAGTCTCTGATGACTTTCTTATCCTGGAGCATTTGGGCAGCCATGTCTCCTTTTTATGCCACACCAATTCTGTCCTCTTGAGAGGACATGTACAAGTAGATTATTCTATGTAACCCCTTCAGTTTCTAGTGACAGTGTCCATGGGAAGGCATGATCTAGATAATAGTTTCTTGTTCACCTAATCATAGTAACTTGAAGTGTAGTTTTCCTCACTGTAGCTTTAATTTTCTTAACAGTTCCCTCAGCCTCTCCTCATAAGTCATATGCTCCAGCCCCCTAATCATTTTTGTTGCCCTCCGCTGGACTCTTTTCAATTTTTCCACATCCTTCTTGCAGCGTGGGGCCTAAACTGGACACAGTACTCCAGATGAGGCCTCACCAATGCCGAATAGAGGGGAATGATCACGTCCCTTGATATGCTGGCAATGCCCCTACTTATACAGCCTAAAATGCCATTAGCCTTCTTGGCAATAACAAGAAGAACAACAAGAAGCTGGATATGTTGACTCATATCCAACTTCTCATCCACTGTAACCCCTAGGTCCTTTTCTGCAGAACTGCTGCCTAGCCACTCAGTCCTTAGTCTGTAGCAGTGCATGGGATTCTTCCGTCCTAAGTGCAGAGATTAGGCCCCGAAAACTTGGCCCTAAGCATCTAGTGAATTGCCTGTAACGATGCCTGTGTATGAAAGGGTTCTTGTGAATATGCTTCTCAGATATCTTCAAAATGATCTAAATGAAAAATCTGAAGTGGGAATGATAAAATTCCAAAGTCCATCAAGTTCAGTAAGATCCGTTCTCACTATTGTTTAAAGCTTTATTATGTTTGTAAAGTTACTGCCTGCTTTCACCACTTTGATACCCAGAGATGACAAGTTAAGATATTAAAAGATGGGAAATTAAAAAAAAATTAAGCTATTTTAGAACTATTTCTTTGGGATCATTTTTCCAGACAATATTAAAGAAACTTTAAGCAACACTTCATTGCTGTTATAATATGAGTTGTGTATTTTTCCTTGCGTGTCATGCTTGAAGTGGTTTTATTTTTCATTCTTTGATGAAGTTGATCTGCACTTGTATTCTTAATAATAAAAATGCCAACAAATGTAGCATTCAGACATTTAGCAGACTTCTGGCACCTCCTATAGTATTTTTGGATTGCTCTTAAATTTGTGACTAGGGCGGTCTACGCATATTTCTTTCTTTAATACAAAATAGTTTTCATATGTTTTGAAAGTTATGGTTTAGAAAAACTACCAGCGAACCATCAGAGATACAGAGGTATAGTATGTTGTACATGGACTCTTTGATAGGAAGCAGGCTATGTCTGCAGCTGCTCACTAGCTTGGTGGAAAATATGATCTGAGTGTCTCGGATGAGTAAGTTTTATTTGCCTTTATGAAACTATTGTCTACTCACTGGATTAGATTTCTTCATTCTATTCTGAAAAGAATGCAGTTCTTGGAGTGAAATTACAGTATGAAAGGTACTGTAGCGAAAAAAAACTTCCATATAGCTATGGATTTAAAAAAACCTAGACTTACAGATGGGTGCAAGTCTTCTAAAGCCTGAACCTTTCCTATGGTTTGAGTTCAAAAGCTGCACATGACAAGGACATCAAGGGGTGCATCTACTCTGCTTTGAATCAAGACAGTGGGCTCAAACTTTCCATGAGAAACTCATGTGCTATAATGAAGGTATACTGAACAAGGGTAGATGATGAAGTAGTAAAATGCACTAGCATTAATAGACAGAATCTTTTAAAAAGTAGTTTCTCTCTTGCCATGTATAAGATACTATACTTCGGGGGCATTTACTATCTTCTGAGTTTTCCTTTTAATTTTCTGCCAGAGGTTTATTTCCAAAACAAAATGTATTTTAGTGAAAACATAATGTAAGAATAACATTAGTCAAGATTGTTTATTCATTATCTAAAGCTAATTTTCTTAATATAGAAATCAAACACTTTTGTAAATAAAGAAATTGGAGTTGGAGCTAGATTGTAAAATATAATCAACTGTAGCATTCCTTCTATACAATAGATATATTTTGCATTTGTTCTTTTATGTGAACAGTTACGAATGTTCAGGATGTTAAACAACGACAACAAAAAATAGTTTATGTGAGGTATTGAATACGTGAGGTATTGAATACATGCCCAATCCTGTCTCATTGAAGTCAATGATGTTTTACCATTTTCTACAATGGGTGCAGTAACAAGCTGTGAGTATGTGTGCGCGCATATACAATATGCCATGTAAGTTACACTTTTCTTACATTCTAAACATGTCCTATGTGTGAACTATAGGGTTTCTCTACACAGACTTATATTCAGGGTATAGTTTTTCTTTCCTCACATGATAGAGGAACTAATACAAATATACTGTTTTTCTTCCACCAAGACATACTACAGTTGTATTTTTGACTTTAAAAAAAGGTCATGGTATGTCTACCTTATCTCTCTAATGTAAAATAATAGTAGGCCTGGGTAGCGCACGTTGCTGAATTCCTGCTTTCATTCTATTTTACCCTGTCCCCGTTACAGCTCCTCATAACTTTTTCTAACAAATTCCTTTTGTGCTGAAACTGTCAATACCCAATTTTTGGGAAAGAAAAGTTGATCAAAATCAGTGGGACAAGTTTTCATTCATTCAAATGGTGGAGGAAGGAAAATATACTTTACGCTCCAGTGAGAAATTTTGAGCGGACAGAGTTTTAAACCAAACCTTCTCCAAAAATCCTAGCAGAGCAGCGCAGCGCCATCCTTCTAAGGGGAGGTATCTTGGTCCTGTTGACACATTTCTGCCACAGACTTTTTGTAAGGGTTACATAGAATCCCATTTAGTATAAGTGCGCGTATTATCCCCAGCAAACGACCAGACCGGACAAATAATCTACCAATGAACATCTGATTTGTGAGTGTTCAAATCTTACTGGTTTACATGAGCTACAGATGTCACAGAAAGCTGTTAGTGTTTTTCATCTTGATTCGTTGAGCTAATGGGTAATATAAATTTCGGATCTCAACTTGAGATCACAAGAAGTGGTTAGTTTTCAATGCTTGTCATTTTTTTTTCCTGTATAGGTTATCTAGCGTGAGGAACTGACCAATCCATTAAACTTAACATGTTGTGTATGTTTTACCTTTGTTTCTGTTTTCTTGAGCAAGTGGCAAGTTGATGATTAGTATTAACTTGCAAGCTGTGGTATCTCCTGAGAAGTGAGATCACAAAACATTACACACCATCAAATTTAGCATCACTCAGTAACTTAATGGACACACATTTTAAAATGTGTCCTCTGATAACTTGAAATTTAACTCTGCCACCACTCTTTTATTTGACTCAGGAACCTGCTTTTGCTATTGTCTTGCTGTTTAAAATTAAATGTGAATAGGTGCACATACATTCCGTTCTCTCACCTCCCTCTAGAAGTGGCCCCAGGGTTTTAAGATTTTAAGTAAAGGGGGCAGTATATCAGTCACCTTCTGCCTCGTCTGTCTGTGCTTTCTGCAGTGTAGCCCCTCATATTGGGAACAGCCTCTCAATTAATGCATATCTAGCCTTCTCCCTCTAACCCCACCCAAAAAAAACCTTCTGAAAACCCATACCGGAGGGAACAGGAGCAGTATGATGGCCTCAGATTACACCTCTAGCCCGATACAATGCTGTCCTCGGGAGCCAAAAAATCTTACCGCGTTATAGGTGAAACCACGTTATATTGAACTTGCTTTGATCCGCCAGAGCGCACAGCCCCGCCCCCCCGGAGCGCTGCTTTACCGTGTTATATCCGAATTCGTGTTATATTGGGTCGCGTTATATCGGGGTAGAGGTGTACTACTTTTGGTCACTGAATTTGTACCCATCCATGACTTCTAATTGTAAATACTTATAGGGAAGTCCTGAACCCATGTGAGTTTACATCAGCTCAGATCTTAAGTCTTCTGTGAATCTCAAAATAGGTCTGTCCCAGTTCTTCTGTAACACATTTTAATTCCCAAAAGTGTTTCTCATGGTATTTCTCCCAGTTCTTTACATATGTTTCTAAAATAGTATTCTGAATGGAGCCCTGAACTGACAAATTAGGGATGAATTTATTTGGATATGTTAGCATACCCATGAGCCTCTCTAATGGTTTCTTGATTTGTGATCTTTTCATTTGTACAATTGCCTCCGCTTTTCTTGGGTGCAGTCAAACTCCTTAGTCACTGTGTATCTGTTTGTATTTTTGGCAAAACACTGGGATCTATATCAATATGATGTATTCTTTAACACATCTTGTCTATTAAACACACCTTATTAAATTCTTTAAGGATACCTTTTAAATCTGAATCAGTAGGTAAGTTATTATGCCACCACTTGATCACCTGCACTTGCAGTCTGTTCTTCAACCAAAGCACATGGGACTTCCTGTTCCACTAGTTCAAACTACTGAGTAGCATCTGTCATGCCTGCATGCCATTTCACATGGGTTCAATTTTGAGCCTGCCAGGTGCACCAAGCTTAGTTTTTAATCTTAATGTTGGGTGGTCAGTGACATTAAAAGAACATTAAGGTTATAAAGCCAAGTTCTCAAAAATTAGGAAATGACAGAGAATTAAGGTTGTGCATTTACCTTTTTTTATTCAAGGTTATACTTGTCTTTTTTATTTTATTTGGTTTTAGCTGCCTTTATTACAATAAAAAATAAAAATCATTCTCTTCTAACGCCTTTGGTCTACAGTGAGTCCACCAGGCCTGTTCTTTATGAACTGGCACTGCTTCACATAATCACAGAAACCAGAGATAGACAACATCTAGTTGATTTTTCCATCTCCCTGCTAATGCAGTATTGTTTTAACATATGATTGATAGGAGATATTGTTTTCAGTGCTATCAGTTTAACTCCCAAAAAGAACACTGCCGTAAATGCAATAAGACCATTTTATTTTTAAATTGGTGACGATTTTTTTTTTTTAAGAAACATTTTAATTAGTGAGCTTTTTAGTTGGGACTCTGCTGACTGCTTAAGGACAAAAGGTGGAAATAAAGTGTGTGTGTGTGTGTGTTTCCTGTGCTGAAATTAGAGGGGGGAAGTTTTCAACATGATTAGAGTTAAACCAAGCTCCTTTCACATCACTCATAGTTTCCTTTGTCATCTTTGCTCACCATCTATCAAAAAGACTTTTATTTTAAGCAAATGTAACTCACTTCTCTCTGTTCTCCTCTTCCTACTTGATCCTTCAGTTAGATGATACTAAACTAGATTCCTAAATATTATTAATATAAAAAAGTAATAAATGCAGGATTTAACCACAGAATTGAACAAAAGAAATTGGACAGTGAAGGAAAAAGTTCTGTTCTTTTCTTTATCCTCCCACACTTCCTGGTGCACAGGGGTCCACCAGTTTCTGCTATTCCTGTCAGTCTTGTGCTCATCTGTTCAGGCTTCTGAGTGTCATGTTGAGGAATATGGCTTTTCTCTATTTTGTGTAATGTTTCTTTAGTTCACCCTCTTTTTCATCCTTCTGGGTTGTGTTCTTATTATCAGGTGCTGTGAAAGCCATGTTGGTGGCATCCTTAAGTCATGCCCTAAATATGACCTCCATACTCTTCTTACCATATTTGATAGTTTAGATTGATTTGCTCTTCTTAGAAATTCTAACATTGCAAGAAACACTTTGCAATCGACTCTGAAGCGCTTCCAAAGGCATTTACATTAGAATGAGGGTCACCAAATGAAATTAATAGGCAACATGTTTAAAACAAACAAAAGGAAGTATTTCTTCACACAGTGCACAGTCAACCAGTGGCACTCTTTGCCGGAGGATATTGTGAAGGCCAAGACTATAACAGGGTTCAAAAAAGAACTAGAGAAATTAATGGAGGAGAGGTTCATCAATGGCTATTAGCCAGGATGGGCAGGGATGGTGTCCCTGGTCTCTGTTTGTTTGCCAGAAGCTGGGAATGAGTGGCAGGGAATGGATCATTTGATGATTACCTGTTCTGTTCATTCGCTCTGGAGCACCTGGCATGGGCCACTGCTGGAAGACAGGATTCTGGGCTAGGTGGATCTTTGGTCTGGCACAGTATGGCTGTTCTTAGGAGTTGATTTTATCAATCTCTGTTGATTTCTGACTCTGCTTCATAAAGGAGGACGGATTTTATGCCAGTGTTAAAAATTGTCTTTGTCAGTGCCAGACTATATTTATTTTTCTAAATCTTTTCAAGTTTATGAACGTTATTTGCTGCTTTTGATATTTGTTGCTTGACTTCTAGCATGGATAACATCTAGCATGACATCATTGCCTATTTCACTCCATAGATAGGCAAAAGGACTTTTTCTTCATTTATTCTAATGGTTCCTTTTGGGACAGTGATAGCCATATGTTTTGTTTTTGCCTTGTTGATGAGTAAACCAACTTGTTTTGCTGGGTTTGTCAAAAGCTGTTTCTTTTCTTCCTTTAAGTGATGTATTGAACTAAGCAGGACAATGAGGTCATCCAATTGTGTGTTTGTTTTTTTTATTTGTCCATAAAATTCCTGTGTTGACTACTGGAGTTACTTTCCTCATAATGTAGTCCATGACCAATGCAGACAACAGTAGAGACATACCCTTGCCTTACTCCAGCTGTCATTGCAAACCATTGGCCGAAGTGGTGTTGTCTACTACTGCACATTTGGCATTATCGTGTAAATCCTTGATTTTTCTAATTATGTTTGCTGGTATTCCATAATACGCCATAATTCTCCAAGGACTGTTGTGCATTTCTTACTTCACTACAAAATACTTTGAATAAAAGTAAAGTAAATACTGAAAACTGGTCAAATAAATTAGTTCTTAATAATTTATTCCAGGAGGGGCGAAAATAAGCATTTTCCTTGTGTGACAGCCCCATTAGTCTGTGCTGTGCCTTTAGATTAATTTGTTCCCACACCTCTATATATTCTCCATTCTTTAAAGATACTGTTGGCATAATTTTCTCACTCTTTAGTCTTGTGGTGCCACTTAGAGTTGAGTGAAAGTTATGGGAGCTTCCAAGTTTGTTTTGCATTTTGTTGGTTTTCTTTTGTATGTTTATTTGTTGTGTGTTTTGGACCATTCAAGGCACTTGCAGTTTTTCTTGTTTCCTTTGACATTAGTTCATTATCTATTGCTGTCATAATAAGTACTGTGTCCTTGTGGTTGTTTGATCTTATTTCTCACTTCTACGATGATATGGCTAGCCTGTGTTTGATTCTGGAGCAAGGAGTCAGTTTTGTTTCTCAGTGCAAAACGACCTGGTTCAAAGTTAAGGAAGCTTCTTAGAGCTTTGCTCCTTTCTTGGAGGTGGAAGGGGGGGAATGATGTCTCTTGGTCAAGCTTTGATAGTTTTATTCTCTTTCACCATTTATTGAATTGGGGAGGAAACTTATCTTCTTTTAAGAAAAACAAAACAAAATCTCCAGATTTATGCTGAAAGTATTGTGAAAATCCTCTGGGAACTTCAAAGAAGCAAAATTACAAATAAGTAATTTTCCCTTTCCCGGTTCCTCAATATATAAAGTTTGGATATATATATGTAGAGTGGCCAAAACAATTTTAATGATCTTGAAATTCAGTTAGGTGCTTAAATGCTGAGCTAGTAACCCTAATTTTATGTGTCTGAATGTAAATATTGGGTTCCTCATATTGAGGAATGAGTTAAGAACATTTTTCCTTCAGCATAATAAAGCGTGGCTTATATTTGGTTGTTTGGAGAAAGTGAAAGATGAGGGGATATACTGGATAGTGTAATGCTTAGTTAGTCTGTGAGTAATTTGGCTTCCAGGCATGATTTAACTTCATAAATGTGGATTATGATGAAAATATGAAGGGCATGCATGTCAATCTTTTTTTCTGGATGACTGAAATCCTATATAATGACTGTCTGCTAGTGGTAATTTTCATAGTTTCCAAAAGAAACTATTCTGGCTTTAAAAAAAGGTAAGTAAAAAATCTACATCCTATAGCTGTTTGCATAAGTACCTGATACAATTGCAAATGATATGCTTTGATCTGTATCAGAGGGGTAGCCGTGTTAGTCTGGATCTGTAAAAAGCAACAAAGAGTCCTGTGGCACCTTATAGACTAACAGACATATTGGAGCATAAGCTTTTGTGCATGCGTCTGACGAAGTGGGTATTTGATGCTTTGATCTGTGATCTTTGGAGATCTACAGGATTAACTTTTAATTCAAATGAGTGGTATAGGCATGCTCTTTTTTGTATCAGGTGATGGGTATTTGATGCCTTTATATGGAAAATTTCCCTCAAATCCATGAGCAGACAACTCTATCATGGTCTTATAGTCTAAACTATATGCTCTAATTCACAAAGCCTCTCTGCTGCATCTACCTTTTTAACTTGGTCAAAAGATGCTAAACAATTAAAGTTAGCCCCAGCCATTCTCAACTATTTCATTAAAGGAGCTGTTCAAAAGCAGTCAAAAGCTGTTTTTATAATGGCAAAAAATGCACAGAGTTAGATTACCATTTTGTCCTTTAAACTTAACTTGCTTTTATGTTATTGCTTCACTAGTAATACAATGTTAAGTGGTTTAAACAGATTTAGAATATAGTTGATATTCTCTAGTAGATTTATTTAATTTATAATGATTGATTTTGAAAAAAAAAACTTCATACCTAGAAATGGTATATTTGGTAGTTTCTTTCGATAGGTTTATTTCTTCCTTAGGATGTTATTTCATTATTGCCACTTCCCTATTCAGGGTTGGCAGTTTTTATAGCCTTCCTCCAAAACTCATCACTGCACACCTGGCTTTCTCTCTAAGGTTCACTGTCTTCTATCCACGATCATTGCAAGGGCCATCTTACCAATATAACCCTCAGGTCTCCACTGGACATGTCCATACCAACATAGCATATCCTTCCTCAACGTGTCTTCAACTGGGGCAACCCGCATTAGGTCCCTCACAGCCTCATTTTTTTTTTCCTAATTCAGTGTATAACAACCATTTGACCATCTCAACATCTTCATTTCTGTTGAAGACAGCATATTGATTTCTTTTCTGGTGGCTGGCCAAATCTGTCTATACAGATGGGTTGACTTACAGTTTTATACACTCTACTTTTTAACTTTATTAGCATCTTTTTGTCACAGAGAACTGGGGTCAGCTCCTGCCATTTGCACTAAGCAGCTTTGGTATAATGCCAGACATCACTCATGAACACACCATTGATTGCAGCCATTGATCCTAGGTATTTAAATTCTTTCACTCTTCTAGATCTGTAATATCCTTTTATGGTGATTTTTCTTCCCTCAGTTATCATAGCCTCAGTCTTACCAATGTTCGCTCTAAGTCCCACGGGTACAGAACTGTATTGCCACTGTTCAAAGCTGGTTTGTAGGGTCTCTCAGTCTTCTGCACATATCACTAAATCTTTTAATAGGCAGCAGGTTGAAAACAAACAAAAGGAAATATTTTTTCACACAGTGCACAGTCAACATGTGGAACTCCTTGCCAGAGGATGTTGTGAAGGCCAAGACTATAACAGGGTTCAAAAAAAGAACTAGATAAATTAATGAAGGAGAGGTCCTTCAATGGCTATTAGCCAGGATGGGCAGGGATGGTGTCCCTAGCCTCTGTTTGCCAGAAGCTGGGAATGAGTGACAGGGAATGGATCACTTGATTACCTGTTCTGTTCATTCGCTCTGGGGCACCTGTCTTCTGACAGTGGCCAGTGTGAGGACACTGGGCTAGATGGCTCTTTTGGTCTGACCCAGTATGGCCATTTTTATGTTCTTAAAGCTGTGCTAATAAGGTATCAGTCTAAATATAAACTCTCCAGAGATCCATGCCCTGTTAACAAAGCCATCAAATAAATACTGTGCCCAGCAAATACAATATGGCATTAAATTCAAGTCTCATTGCCACAGACTGCAGAGTCCTACTGGAAGTTCTATATTCCTTTGCAAATGAAGCATATGAAACATGCTGCCAGACTACAGTATTCAAAATTTTACTTCATTGTTGGTCACATACTATAAAGGATCTCACTATGGCCCCAATCCTGTCTTTAGAGTTCCTTAGGAATAACTACATCCATCATTACATCTCTAAGGCCTAGTTCCTTCTTGTTCATTCCTCACTTTAAGAAAAAAATAATATCCATATACCCTTTTTCTTTATACTTGCATCAAATTAAGCTTGAATGGTATAGTAGTTGTGAAGGCAGTAGGGATTTGAAAGAGAAATTATTGGAATAAGTTTAAACTCAAAATTATATTCAGCTATAAAATGTGTTACATTAAAACAAGACTTCCAGTGCATAACCCTGCCGGCCTTCTATGACAGCACTCTTTCATTTACTTATGGCTTTTCCTTTGATTAAATAAATATAATCCTTCTGGCTTTGGTATAAAGAGAGAAGCTGTGCTAAATTAGCCATGGCACAGTAAAACAGATTTGGTGATTTTTGTCTCGAAGAGGCTGCAGCAAAGGCTGCAACTGGTAACTGTATGCAATAATTTTTCTCTCCCTACCCCCTCTCTCAAGGAAAAAAAAAAAAGAGGTGGCTGTAGGGAAGCAAGAAAAATAGTGATGGAATTAATCAGCAATTTCCTGACAGGAAATCTTTTTGAAAAGTAATAACTTTGGTTGGCTAATACAAGTAATACTAAGGTTTGCTGTTTTAACAGTTTCACAGCTGAATAAGCATATGGTCTCCTCTAGGTAGCATCTTAGTTCTAAAATGTAATATTTAAAACTTTTGAGTGGTTTTTGGGTATTCATTCAGCTGAAGAGTAACCAAGGACAGATAGGTGTGTTTTTTTTATCATTATGGTTTCTGATAACTTTCCTTATTGGTTCACTGTGGCAAACCTGTCTTCATGCTGAGCAGTTACTACTATTCCTGTTCCTTGATGCAGACTTCAGCCAATATTTTATACCATCGTTTGAGCTCAACCATTCATTTGAGGAGAGAGGGAAGGAAGCTGTACCACTTTTTTAACTTGTAACAAAAAATATTGTGATGGTTGTAGGTGACTGGATCATGTTTTATTGCCTTAATTGAGAAATAACATAATAAACCACACTCGATGCTGACACAAGGTATTAGCCAAGCTTGTAGGTAGTGTAAATGTAAGGTATTTCTCCCAATTATAGTTCTCCTCATACCTGGAAGAATGTAGTCGTTTGTGATAATCCTATATGGATGTTTCACCTATTATACATTATATATCAGCTTTACAATGTTGTAAGACTTGACATCCGGTGTGTACTTAATACTCTTGAAGTTTCATCATCAGTGTTGAAATAGGAATAATAGACCAAAACCTCTTCCGTTACATGGATGTGACTTTGGTTGATCTCAGTGAGATTTGCACCCATGTAACTAAGTGCAAGATTTTGGCCCAGAGGGAACTCCTCCTGGGACCCGGACTCTTCCTTCTTTTTCCCTACCCCCTTCTTAAATTCAGCGATCTTGACTTTTTTTCACTGCCTTCTCAAAATGAACTTAATATGCAGAGATGTGAGAGTACCAGCAAAAGTCATCCTCTTCCATATGTAACTTTGGGTCAATCAGAACAGCAGTGAAAATGTCCAAATGCTATGGGTACTTCAGAATCCTGGACCCTTTTATGAAACTGCATAAAAGTCACAAGGACACACTAATTCCAAAGCATGATCTCTATTTTTGTACATATGCAAAATAGTGTCAAAAGAAGGTGAAGATTGCTTATTTTTCATCTTTACTGCTTCTTATAATTGCCTTTGTCTCCTTGCCCCCAAACTTTACCGTTCAAACAGCCAGAAAAAAACCCCCAAAACAAACAAAAAAAACCCCGAATGTCTCAACATTTCATTTGTATCAGCTTAGTCTTTATCTCCTACATTGAGAGCTTTGGGGTTCATATGGGCCATGGGACTTATTTCTACCTTGACTCTCTTTTCTCAATGGTCCTAATATAATGATGCCATTCTTTTCTTGATGGTGAACTTTGTTCTCCTGGTAATGGGGGCATAGTGTGGTGGAGCTCTTGTCAGCAAAATGGGAATAGGCAGTTTTGCACATATTTGGGCTGTGTATTCCGAATACAATACATCAAAACTTCTTATAAACTTGTCATTCCACTTTGGTTTCTGCTGATCTTTTAATTGTTTGGGATTGTTTATTCTTTATGATCTCACTAATGGCTTGAGATGGAATTGCAGATACTTTGTGCACTCTGGAATGCCCAGTATTCCTTTAAGTAATACTTTACTGTATAGTCTGCAGCATTGCCGACTCTTGCAACCTTATTGTGAGTCTCATGATATTTGGTGCTTTTGAAAAGCTTCTAGAGTTATTTGATCATGTGAGAATCTCTGCTTTTATTTTATTTTGT
The DNA here is from genome assembly GCF_011386835.1 of Chrysemys picta bellii. Taxonomy (NCBI): domain Eukaryota; kingdom Metazoa; phylum Chordata; order Testudines; family Emydidae; genus Chrysemys; species Chrysemys picta. The sequence goes on along the minus strand of NC_088795.1, from coordinate 32,438,936 downwards.
TAGTTTCTAGACCTCTTGGTTGTGGAGAAAAGCTTGAAAATGTGAACCCTAAAAGCCTTGAAACCCAAAGGAGTTTGTTTCTTGCTTAACAACCATAAGATTTTTCATGATTTTGGGGGCCTGATTGATTATTTTTGAATACTTGTGATTGGCAATAGTGATTCTGTTGCTTTGTATGCCAACAGTTCAAAATTATGTGAATGTATTTTTTCACTCATAAGACTTATGATATAAAATCAAAAGCCTTGTTTATTTTTCTAAGACCCCCAAATTAAGTTAATTTAGGCTTAATCTGGGCCAGTTCTTCTTTTAAATGCTTAAATAGGATTTAGGTGTCTAATACACTGCTCTACAGCCAAAATGCTTCTGAAATAAATGTAGTCAAACCTTACGAATTCTAGGTCACTGAGAACGAAAATGATGCTTAAAATTGTTGATTGGCGCTAGTTTTCAAGATATGCTATTGGGTCAGTATATACGACCCTTGACTTGGGAATGGCGGAGGATAAGTGAGTTATACAGGGAAGGGATCTCAATTTAAACCAGAAATGACTAAAATACATCTTTGACTGTATCTATGAATAAATCTATGGCTGGGTTTGGACAGTACTTGCTTTTTAGGCAAAACAATGAATGATGCAATCTGAAGCTGGTCTTGCGTCATACATGTTATGAATTGCATCATGTTATTCCTAGAAGTCATGGATGATGCAATCATAAAGAAGCTTACATCACTCTGCTGAACAAATTGCCCTATATCAGCTCTAGAAATCATACAGTGTCGTGCTCTCTTATTTGTCAGTGTTTGATTTTGCAAAGGGACACATTTCTGTTTAGCCAAAGTGAGCAGAGATGCCTCGTACTTGTGTGAACAGTGCAGATAACTTCTATGTTTGAGGTGAAGTGACTTTTGCATCACAAAAGCGCCGTATAACCACTATTGTTAAGAAAGCCTATCACCTTTATTTTGGCTGCAAAATAGGAGATCAGGACAAGAGGTGGGCCCCACACATATGCTGCAACACTTGTGCAACAAATCTTCGCCAGTGGTTGAACAGGAAAAGGAAATCTATGCCTTTTGCAATGCCAAGAATTTGGAGAGAGCCAACAGATCATACCAGCAATTGTTACTACTGCATGGTGCCTCCAGTTGGGAAAGGTGTGTCAAAGAAGAAAAAGTGGACTGTGCATTATCCAAACATTACATCAGCTATACGCCCAGTACCTCACGGAGAAGGACTGCCAGTTCCTGATGCACCAGAATCATTCTCACTTGAGTCAGATGAGGAAGAGGAAGAGGATGAAACTTCTGGTCCTGAACCATCAATGTCACAGGACCCACATTTTCTCCCATCCTCCTCCTCTGAACCACACCTCATAACACAAGGTGAACTGAATGACCTTGTCAGGGATTTGGAACTACCCAAGAGTAAGGCAGAGCTGTTGGGCTCCAGACTACAGCAGTGGAATCTCCTGGCAGGTGATGTTAGGGTTTCCATTTTCCGTGACCGTCAAAAGGATCTTGTCCCATTCTTCTTCATGGAAGGTGATCTTGTAGCCTGCAACATCATCGATGGTGTGATGGCAGCCCTCAACATCGTTCACGATCCAGATGAGTGGAGACTGTTCGTTGATTCATCGAAGACGAGTCTTAAAGCTGTTTTACTGCATAATGGCAATGTTTTGACATCTATTCCAGTTGGTCATGCAGTCCATATGAAGGAAACCTATGATAACATGAAACAACTTTTGAGGTGCATAAACTATGACCAACATCATTGGCAGCTTTGTGGCGATTTGAAGGTTGTTGCTCTCTTCGTTGGTCTGCAGACTGGATACACAAAGTACTGCTGTTTTCTCTGCGAATGGGATAGTCGTGCAAGAGATTCCCACTACATCAAGAAAGATTGGCCACTCCGACAGTCATTGGAGCCTGGGAGGAAAAGTGTTCAGCATCCACCACTTGTTGAATCAAGGAAGATTTTGTTAGCACCCTTACAAATCAAGCTTGGTCTGATGAAGAACTTTGTCAAGGCCATTGACAAAACATAAGCAGCTTTCAAGTACCTCCGTGGAAAATTTCCAAGGTTAAGTGAAGCTAAGATAAAGGAAGGTGTCTTTGTTGGTCCTCAGATTCGTGAACTTCTTCGAGATGATGCATTTGACCATGCACTGCGTGGCGAGGAAAAGACAGCATGGAAAGCCTTCCAGTTAGTGGCAATAAATTTTCTCGGAAACAGCAAGGCAGACAACTACAGGTTGTTGGTGGAAAACCTCCTCAAGGCATACAAAAGCCTTGGTTGCAACATGTCACTAAAGATACATTTTTTGCACTCTCCTCTAGATTTTTTTCCACCGAACTGCGGAGCAGTGAGCAACGAGCACGGCGAGCGATTTCACCAGGACATTGCAACAATGGAGAAACGCTATCAGGGCAAATGGAGCCCATCAATGCTTGCAGACTATTGCTGGACAGTGACAAGAGATGCTCCATTTAATGAATACAAGAGACAAGCCAAGAAGCGCCGAGTAGACACTGAATAGGACTAAACTATGTACATAATAGTTTTTTGCCTTTTGTTTCATAATAAATTTTATTTATATAACCCTTTTGCTGATTTTTAAAGTGTTACATAAACAGGACAGGTGAAATATTATCATGTAAAGCAACCATAAACACATGAAAAGACCTAGGTTTACAATTTATGATTAAAACTCTACTATCTACACAATATACATAGACATAAAATGTAAAAACTTAAATATCTTAGAAACAGTAGCCAATCAGTTGTTTTAATTGTCATATTTGAATTCAGCACATCAAAATACATAATAAATAGCACATTTTATCTCTAAAGCAGACGACTTCTCAAAAATTGTAGACCAGTGATATTAGGCACTGAAGTTTGAAACTGTGGCAATAGCACGTTATTTTGATAATTGTACTTTTAAGAGCAGGGCTAATATTTATAAAATAACTGAAAATGATTATGACTTGTGACTTTCTCCCTGATGTCATTTGTCAATTTTGTCTTCTGCTGACTTTTTGAAAACTGATCTACAGTCCGAAAGCCCACTAGTGCCACTGGGATTTCTAGGTGCAGATTGGACTTAATTTTCAAATGTATATGTAATTTTAGCATTGAGGAAAAATGAGAGATTAATAGGTGCAGGCAGGCATTGTACAGGCTTCCCTCCCCACAGAACCTGAGGATTGTCCTTCAAAACCTCTGCTATCCCAGTACTAACCTCTCATAAGACTGCTAATTGTACCAAGTTGTGTGGTGGTTTTGTTTTGTGGGCAGATGCCCACTAGGGACTACAAGGGAGATCACAAGTCTTATTTTTACTTATGACCTCAGTTGGAATTCAAAATTCTGAGCTTTATAAGTAAATGACTAGTGCATTACAGCACAGTGTGCCTCATAGCCTTCACACTGGTGAATTGGTCTAGTTGTCAGGGCCAGGACAGACTACAGATGAGACTCCTCAGAGTCTGGGAATCTGTGTGGCGCTTAATTTTTCCGATAAAGTTTTATTTTGAAACAAGAATATCCTTAACCACAGTCGCCCTGGTAAACTTATCCTGGCGATTGAAAGTATTAAGGAGAATTGCTGTGTTTGCTTGTGGGTTATAATCAAATCATGATGGAGACCATGCCAACAACATTAACTCTAAAGTGCGCAGACCTAGGAGATGTACTTATATTTTGATTTAGTTAAAGCCCACAATAAAATAACCTCTACAATGGGGTGAAACCCTGACCCTCTTTGATGTTAGTTCTGCTCTTCTGTCACTAGTTTGCTCTCTTTGGAGGGGCGGAGTGCAGGAGGATGTGAGAGGTCTGTATGGTTCTTGTTTCCGTTAATGAAATGGTGTCCATGTGAAGCGTGAGGTATGTTAATAATCCTACTTAAATTTAGCTTGTTATTGTATGTTCAGGTGTCATTACATGGCTTTTTAGTGAGAAATTTTATTTTAATGTTTTCTCCCTATTGTCACCTTCATGTCACATCCTGTCATATTAGTAATTTTTTTACCTGTGAATGCATAGACCAGCATCTGGTTTTAAGAGAGGTCTGTTCTTACCTATTTTTTCCATCTGGTGATCATTTTGGCCTGAAAGCTTGTCTGTTGCATCATATTTGTTGGTCCAATAAAAAATATCTTATTATTTTACCTTGTACATCTGGGCTGACTCAGACTACGGTGTAGGCGAAGTGGTTTGTCCCTGGTCAGTCGGTGGCAGAGTCAGCATCAGAAACTGGGAACATGGATCACAGGTATTTTTGCTCTAAGCACTAAACCACATGGCTTTGCAGATGTCATTAGGATAATTCTTTATAAGGTGTATCTGTTGTTTTCCAAAGGACTTTATTCATTCACTTCCTCTTTTTATAGGATGAATGCTATAGACCTTAAAGAAACTCAAGGTGTTAAGCTTTAAAACTTCTGCTTTATAAGCAGTCAGGCCCATTAAATCATTCATAATGACAATGCACTGAAAAAGAAAAATAGCACATCTATTAAAACATCCTTAAGTACAGTACGCCATGTATTGGAAACAACTTTTCCTTTTTTAATGATACCTTTGTTCATTTTCCTCATGATTTACATTAGCACTGGAATAATACTGAAGGGTAGGTCTGCCTGCTGAATGCTTCACAGCCTGTGATGTGATTTCACTCATATAGACACTTAAACATTGCCTTCAAAGTCATCCTTATGCTTTTGAAAAGTGTAATAAAACCCAGCAGTATTTTGAATCACACGTGGTGTGTGCCAGATGAAGATGTGGTACACCAAATACCCTTACACATAAGTTAAAGGCTTCCTGAGGAGTTTTATAATAAACTTAATAATTTTTGTATTCTATTCTGTCTGCTACATTCCCTTCCAGTTCATATAATTGATAGTACCTTTCCCAACTAAATTAGCTATGCTTACCATCACAATCTCAGTGCAGCTTTTTTAATCAAATACATAATAAAGTGCTAAATAAAGGCATTCCCACATGCATCAAAATCGTGTTGTTCTATGTAGAGTTTTTTGTAATTTATTTACCCAGGAAGACTCGCGTCAAATGCACATCTGGTTTTCAACCAGGTCCTGCTTTTTATCCAATTTTCCAGCTGGGTTGATGAAGACATAAGGAGGTCAAATGACTTCCTCAAGGTCACATAATGATTCAGCATCTCAGCTGGGATTAGAACCAGGCTGCTGTAACCATTGGACCACACAAACTATGTATTCTAAACTCCTCTACGGGGGGTGAACAAGTTAGTAGTCTATCTGCGTGGTATTCTGTAAGCTAACTGCAAACTTCCCTTCCTATTGCTTGTAGTTTTGCATGTGCTACAGTAATGTCACATTAAGGATTTATTCATATTACAACAGTCACAGACTCGTCCAGTCCTGTTCTCAGAGAAGATTCTAGTCTGTTGTGATCAGATCCCATGTGTTGCTACTGTAGTTAATGTCACTGTTCCTGCTCCAGGTCACTCAGGCACCCTCCCTAGGTGCAGACCCTGTGGAACCCTGCAATTCTGCCACCTAGACCCTGGAACCAGTGTCTCAATCCTCCCAATCCCCAGAGTTTCATAGGCAGGTTTCTTCTATGTTCCTTTTACGTTCCTTCCTTTTATGCCTGACTTAGAACAACACTTCCTTAGCTCTTGACCCCTAGTGCCCCTACTCTACTTGCGCTACATTGATGATATCTTCATCATCTGGACCCATGGGAAGGAGGCCCTTGAGGAATTCCACCAGGATTTCAACAATTTCTGCCTCACCATCAACCTCAGCCTGGACCAGTCCACACAAGAGATCCACTTCCTGGACACTACAGTGCAAATAAGCGATGGTCACACAAACACCACCCTGTACCGGAAACCTACTGACCGCTATACTTACCTGTATGCCTCCAGCTTTCATCCAGACCACATCACACGATCTATTGTCTACAGCCAAGCCCTAAGGTACAACCACATTTGTCTCAGACAGAGACAGACACCTACAGGATCTCTATCAAGCATTCTTAAAACTTCAGTACCCACCTGCGGAAGTGAAGAAACAGATTGACAGAGCTAGAAGGGTACCCAGAAGTCACCTAGTACAGGACAGGCCCAACAAAGAAAGTAACACAATGCCACTAGCCCTCACCTACATCCCTCAATGAAAACCTCTCCTGCGCATTATCAAGGATCTACAACCTGAAGGACGATCCCTCATTCTCACAGACCTTGGGAGACAGACCAGTCCTCGCTTACAGACAGCCTCCCAAACTGAAACAAATACTCACCAGCAACTACACACCACACAACAGAAACACTAACCCAGGAACCAATCCCTGCAACAAACCACATTGCCAACTCTATCCACATATCTATTCAAGAAATACCATCATAGGAGCTAACCACATCAGCCACACCATCAGGGGCTCGTTCACCTGCACATCTACCAATGTGATATATGCCATCACATGCCAGCAATGCCCCTCTTCCATGTACATTGGCCAAACCGGACAGTCTCTACGCAAAAGAATAAATGGACACAAATCAGACATCAAGAATTGTAACATTCAAAAACCAGTAGGAGAGCACTTCAATCTCCCTGGACGCTCAATAACAGATTTAAAAGCAGTAGTTCTTCAACAAAAAACTTCAAAAACAGACTCCAACGAGAAACTGCAGAATTGGAATTAGTTTGCAAATTTGACACCATCAAATTAGGCCTGAATAAAGACTAGGAGTGGCTGGGTCACTACAAAAAATAATTTCCTCTCTGTTGATATTCATCTCTTCTTGCCAACTTTTGGAAATGGGCCACATCCACCCTAATTGAATTGGCCTCATTAGCACTCACTCACTTACCCACTCGGTAAGGCAACACCCATCTTTTCATGTGCTTTGTATTTATACCTGCCTACTGTATTTTCCACTCCGTGCATCTGATGAAGTGGGTTATAGCCCACAAAAGCTTATGCCCAAATAAATTTGTTAGTCTCTAAGGTGCCACAAGGACTCCTTGTTTTTGCGGGTACAGACTAACACAGCTACCCCTCTGAAACCTGTCCTCCTTCTGCGTCTCTTGTTTCAGGTGATGAAATGGTTTCCTTTGGCTTGGAGAAACACACCTTTAAAATCAATCTCTGTGTTTGTCAAGCAGAGAAAGCTGCAGCTCCCCCATCTATGTAAGTGGATCAGAGAGAGTTTCAGCTCCCTTCTCCTAAATGAAGTTTTGGTAAAGAGTCCATTCAAAGGAAAGGCCCAGCTGGCTAAAACCCATTGTTCAAGCCTGTGAGAGCCAGTTAATGCTAATAGCCCTTGATTGCTTTTTCACCACTTTCCAGACAGCTTCCTCAGACTTGCATCTGAAGAAGTGAGCTTATGCTCCCAATACTTCTGTTAGTCTTAAAAGTGCCACAGGACCCTTTGTTGCTTCCTCACTATGTGTCAAGTTCCTGCAACAAAATGGATGATCTAATCCTCAGTGACTGTTATGCTTACAAATAGCATTAATAAAACCATATGTTGTTCATAACTGGACACAGTTATTACCCAAACTGTCACAACAGTCATGACATTGTAACTAGTGAAAGACAGTCATCGTAACCAATTTACAAATAACATGATTTGGTTTGTGTCAACACATCATGTTTTCTGCTGTTTCAACCTTGTATTTGCAGCCACGAGTACTAGACTGCTTCAGTGTGTGTCTGTCAGTGCATTCTGACTAGCTATACCATAGTGCACTAGCCACTGCCAAAGAATATAGATGTGGGTTTTTTTCCAACCAACTCCTAATCCCACTAGGATTATGACAACAGATGTGGCTGTTCTGCAGCATCCAGTATTCATCTATCTTGACAATGGTGTGAATGCTTTGTCTAGGAAAAGGAAGTGCTGCTGAGAATCTTAAACTGGCCTGTGTCTTCTGGTTATTACTGCCCAAAAATCATTGTAGCCCAGCTTGTATGCTGGGGCATCACGTAAGTGTGGGAGCAGACAGCTATGATAGGACTGAAAAAGAAAGGAGGTATATTTTTCAGTTAATGCTCTGAATATGCTTTTGCTTTTGCTAAGTGGTACAATGTACAAGTTTCATATTCAGGCTGCCATTAACTTTCTTTTTAATTGTGCTTGTGTGAACCTACAACCTGCTTATTATCATTCGGGCTTGCAAAAATATTTTCTTTATCTTCCTTTGGCTCTTTATTTTCTTATGTCATTTTCTTTTCAACAACTTCATAGGTCTATCTCTTGAATCCAAGTATCTCAGAACTCCAGTTGTGTGATCACTAGTCCTTGTGGTCTAAGAATTCATAATACATATATTGAGGAATTTTTATTTCAGCCTCTGAGCCATCTATGGTGCTGCCGCCAGCTGTCAAATGTATTTTGAAAAATCCCTTTTCCCACTCCTGGGCAAAGCAATTGTTTTCTTTGTTCAAAAACAGTGGTATTTAAAATAACTTCCTGGAGGCTAGAACAATGGAATGTCACACAATAAAATGGACAGTGTTGGTAATATCAAATTACTGTTGTGAAACTGAATAGTAAAAAATAAATTGTAATAATAATAGCTGACACTTGTACAATATCTTCCTGTAGAAAATAGCTTCAGATAATAGCTAAAGTAATAGGTCATCCTCTCTATAGTCAATTGCCAGAGACATGGAGGACTCAGAATAATGAGTGACCTCTTATAAGGGGTGATTGCTATTAGTTCACACAGGAGTTACTTTCTGCTCTAGCTTAGGGAAAGCAGATGTTGACATGCTGGTCTTTAGGAGAGCCTTTTTTTTTTCTTTTGAAGATGCCTGAAAATGCAGAAAAATTAAAAAGGCCCTTGCTAACATCTTTCTAAAATGGACAGATGCACAATGTTGTTTGTCCTGAAATGTAGAAGGTCAGCTGTCCAGCCCAAGATCCTAACCACGTGTTCAATCTGTAACATCTTCTTCTCTTTTTCCAAGGGGGCAGGCTTCTTGCTAAGATTGATAAGACCTATAGGAAAAGGTAAGCACTCTGTGTCTGCCGCTTCTCATTCTAGTTTTTACTTCAATTTCAGTATTATTATTATTTTTTTTTTATCCTGACACAGCAGAGCTTAGAACTGTGCCTTGGTTCATTCCAAAGAAAAATGTTAGCCTAGATATTAATCAAGCAGTATCTCTGCCTCAACCCAAAATGGTGACAAAAGAAGAATCTTGAATGTGGTCTGTACTCTTAAATGTTATCTGGGAAGGACAAATACTCTGAGAAATGGATTACTTCATCATTTCCTTTGGAGTAGCACAAAAAGGCAAACCACTTCCAAAGCAACTGTTGCTTTTGGTTCAGCATACTTCCAGGAAAGGTTCTCTTATCTCCACTCTGTTTAAAAACCCATCAGATCAGAGGTCAGGCTGACTCCTGGGTAAAAATGGAAATGGCCTCTCTAAATCTATAATTCCATCCATTCGTTTTCTAATCACGAGTGTGGACACATTAATCATTAGGTGTAGTTTTTGGCTGATAAATTCTGAAGGTTGTAATATAGTATTCATCATTTTTTATTTGTCTTAAAAATTCTTCTTTCCCCACTCTAATTCAGCTTATTTATATTGCTTTTAAGAGCTTGCTAGTATGGATTTTTGGAGCTACTTGCTCAAGAATGGGAATTTTTTTCCTCCTTCTAAAAAGGATTTCTGAGAGAGCAGCTCCAGTAATCCCTGTACTCATTCTGCTGATGTTCTGTACCGCTGATGTTACCCAGTTCAGTTTTCTTTATTTTTTGCTGTACTGTTTCATGGTAGGCCAGGGTGTTCAGTAATATCATACTTGTCTCTCTTGTAGTGCGATGCCCAAGTGAAAAAAAGTTTTAAGGCATTCCAAAGACACTTTAGTTGTAGTTTATGTATTGACAATTTATCTAGATTGGTATTAACATCTGTAATGGCCTTCTAAGCAAGAACAATACTTTGGATGAATTCTGAAATATTATTTTTACATGGTTATAGAAGATGGTAAATTCAGAAGCCTCTAAGTGACTTAATATCACTAATCCCATTGAAAGTCTCTTCCTTGCCCCCTTAGGAAAGTGAAACCATGGGTGACCGTCACCGGACACCCTATCACAGGGTGTTTAAGGGCCTACATATCTTGATTTATACATCTTCCATCCCCCTTGCTAGTCCTTTATATATCCTCCCACACGTGCATACACACTTTAAGTCTTACAGCAGTTCTCAAACTATGGGGGTGGGCATCCCAGGGGAGCCACGGTAATGTGTTAAGGAAGGCAGGAGCTATGTGTAGGCTTTTGGGGGTTTTTTGTAAAGAGCTCTGGTTGTCAGTCCCATGTGACTGGGGCTTGTGCAGAAGGGCTGAGAACACCTGGGAGGCAGGGATAAAGGAGACAACCGGAACTCCACCATTCCAGGGCCAACAGCCGGAGCCCCATCAACTGGGCTCGGGCTCTCTTCTCCTCCCCTCCCCACCCCCCAATCCCTCACCGGGAGGGGGTTCAGGCTCTCCTTTCTCTCCTCTCCCCCCCTTCACTCATCTCCAGGTGGCGGGGCTCTGGCTGTCAACCCCAGGGTTGCAGCAGCAGCACAGATGTAAGGGTGGCAATGGGGCATTAAGTCTGCTATGAAAAGCAATATTGATGAATATCACTTTTCACATTGCCACCCTTATGTCTGTGCTGCTGCTGACACGGCGCTGCTTTCAGAGCTGGGTGGCAGTATATGTACTTTGGCAGTATATGTACTTTATGTACATAAATGACTACAGACACAAAGCAGGGGGGCCCAATCAAATATATTTGAGAACCTCTGCTTTTAAGAGATACTGTTCTAGATCTTCATACTATGGTACTTCTTATTTCTTACCTGCTTTGATGAGCAATGAAGTGGTTGATGATATTAAAGTATCTCACTTGCTAAGTGAGCATCCATTAAAATGCATGGGGCAGTTTACACCATGGAGCTATTGTTTCAAACTCTCTGCAAATTTGGGCACACCTCTCTTTATAAATGACACTTGTTTCCTGTTTTGAAGCTTTCTCTATGTCTGTAATAGCTAAAGACTTTAGAACGGTGGTACTCTGGATAAGTCAGAGATTTGTCAGGCCCTTCTCCATCCTGAGAAACACTGATGTAGCCTAAGTCATCTTATTCACTTGGAGCAAGTAAGTAAATGCTTACTAAGGAATCATATGTGACTAAAACCCATTGCCATGGAAGGGGTAATGCAAGGTCAGTGGGATCTCCAGGTGGCAGTGTAAGTTGGGAGGGTGCAGCATGTGCACCCCCACAATGCTGGGACAGTTCCATTAGCACCTGTAGAGACTTGGAAGGACCCAAACCATTCTGAGGAGGCTAGACACATTGCTAGCCTGAAGCAGTTCTCTTGGGGAGCACAAGGACTGCTGTTGTGCCTGGCCCTATGTCGATGCATAAAGTGCCTCTTCTACCCATTTCTCACTCATTTGCAATCATTTAAGTTTGCATACGATTGTCAGGCTAATAGCAGTTAAACTCAAATCATAGTGCTAATAACCACAAGCAATACTTTTTCCTAAAGAAAGGCATCAGATATACACAGCATTAAAGTTTTGGCAATAGGGTATTTGTTTACTTATGGAAGATGTGCAGACTCTGTTTCTCAGTGACCATTGCACTGAGATGCTATGGTGATAGCTACTGGGAACCAGTGGAATTTGAATTGATTTTTTTTTTCACCATTTAAAGGTTGATCAATATGAAAAGCAAATATGCTCGTATTTTTACACATACATTTTTAATCCATTTTGTCAGTCAATGAAACTGCCGACATCAGGATGACAAACCTTCTCTTTTATGTTTAAAAAAAACAAGGAGTCCGGTGGCACCTTAAAGACTAACAGATTTATTTGGGCATAAATTTTTGTGGGTAAAAACCCCACTTCTTCAGATGCATGGAGTTTATGGATGTTTATCCATGCACCAGAAGAAGTGGGTTTTTTACCCACGAAACCTTATGCCCAAATAAATCTGTTAGTCTTTAAGGTGCCACCGGGACTCCTCGTTATTTTTGTGGCTACAGACTAACACGGCTACCCCTCTGATACTTTTATGTTTAATCATTCTGGAACTGGTATTTAATGACAGAAAAATCTAAAGATATTTTCAGGCATTGTTGGAGTAGTTTTGTGGCCACGTTTTTACCCATTCTGTGTGGTCACTCAAGAATGATAGGTGTGCAGCTGAGGCCCTCTAGTGTAACAATTGAGCATTGCTTTACTCAGGCAGATATCCATTTAAGAAATTTATTGCAAATACAGTAATTCTAAGGCCCTTCCGTTCAGAGGACCACTTTGTCCTACAGTGTGTCTGATGACCTGTTAAGAGAGACAAGGCAGGTGAGGTAATATTTTTTTTATTGGAACCAACTTCTGTTCGTGAGAGAGACAAGCTTTTGAGTTCTTCTTGACATCTGGGTGACTTATTCTGAATGGCACAGCTAAATACAAGATGGAACAGATTGTTTAGCATACATAGTTAATACATTTTTCAAGGGACCATTCAAGGTAAAGTGGTTAGTTAACACCCCCCCAGTTGGAGGAAGGAAAGGAAGAAATGGGGAGCTGCTGGTGGAGGGGACGGGGGTTCTGTTAGTGGGTTTATATACAGTGTTGTAATAAGCCATAAATCCAGTGTCTATTCAGTCCATGATTTTTAGTGTCTAGCAAAGTTATGAATTTAAGCTCCCAGGCTCATCTTTTAAAAGTGTTGTGCAGGTTTCCTTTGAGGATGAGGACTGATAGATTGGATATAGAGAGAGCACTTTGTGAAAAGTGTTCATGCACAGGTAATATGGTGTTTTTGTCTTTTATCATTTTCCTGTGTGATTTCATTTGAGAGCGTAGTGATTGTCAGGTTTCACCCATGTAGTTGCTGTTGGGGTATTTAGTGCACAGTTTGAGGTAAACCACATGTTTTTATAGGCATGGGTTGGAGCCATTGATCTTGAAAGGTGTGTTGTGTGGGGTGTCAATAATTGTAGCTGTGGAGATATGGCTGTAGGTTTTGCATCTGTTGTTCTGGCAGGGTCTGGTGCTGCTTTGAGTTGGTGTGTCCTGGGCTATGGGGAGCTTGTTTCTGATGATGAGCTTGAAGAGGTTGGGGGTTGTTTGAAGGCCAGAAGAGGGAGTTCAGGAAAGCTTTCTTTCAGGGTGGGGTCTCCATCGAGTATAGGTTGTCATTGTTTGATGATGCCCTGTATGGGTTCCAGTGTGGGGCAGTAGGTGACAACTAGGGGTAGGCGGGTGAAGGGGGGTGTTTATTCCTTGTATTGAAGCAGGTTCTCTCAGGATATTTGGGTGGCCTGTTCCATGGTGCGATCTACTTCTCTGTGGATCGTCCTTGTTTGGTAAAGGTGGTTTTGAATGTGTTACAGTGTACATCCTGGACTTTCTCCTCGGAGCATATTCTGTGGTATCCAAGTGCCTGGCTGAAGATAATAGATTTCTTGGGTAGTTGTTCATTGCTAAAGCAGATCGTGGTGTCCAGGAAGTTGATGCTGGTATGAGAGTGTTCCAGAGAGAGTTTAATGGATGCGTGGTGGTGGTTGAAGTTGTGGTGAAAATCGATGAAGGAGTTTGTCATCAGTCCAGAGGATGAAAATATCTGTGTAGCTCAGGTACATGGTGTATTTGTCCTCTTTGTAAGATAGATTGCCTTGCACACCATATCCCTACCAGACTGTGAAATCTTCTACCTGACTGTGAAATCTTCTACCTGCTACTTTGTTCTCAATGTTTTGCTTGACAAATCACTGGTCATCCAAAGACCCCTTTTCTAATGACAATATAAACATTTTCAAGCTCTGTTAGAATGAAAGAAGTTTTTTAGTAGCTTTTATTATGCATTTTATTGTGAGAACCTAGGAACAACTAGCATACTGAAAATGTGAAGAAACTACTTTTTCAACGAGCAACTACATAATGCTAAGTTTTAGTACAGTCATATTTGTTGTGTTTGTCCCAGGAATGACTAGGATGGACCTGGTATCCTTACATTGATCAAGCTCATCGCCCTTGGTGTTCAGGTAGTAGCATTGTTTACAGGACTGCATTGGTGGATTTGCTCCCTTGTACCATTATTAAAAATAAATTATTCAAAATAAAAATTAAAAATTGAGGGAATTTGGAAGACTTTTGCATGCGGGTCTTGCCCTCTAAATTTAAGAGCCTAACTCTGATGGTGTCTCTTTATAAAAAAGTGTCTGCACCATTATTAAAGGCTTCATAAATTTAAAATTCCTGTCACACCCAGTAAAGGTAAACGTTTATGCTGGAACTACCTGGGAGACAGAGAATATTCATACATAAAGGAATTTAAATAGCAAGTGCTTTTCTGTTTCCGTTGTTACTAATGAAGATGTCTTTAACAAACCACAGTGTTTTTTTACCCTGTCTGCAATGAAATTATAAGTTTTTATTTATGATGTCCATCTGTTGCTGTAGAACTGCTATGTGACTTCACTGGTTTAAAACTCTTACCAGCAACATCTAAGTGTGTAGCTTAAACAAGAGGCTCACCTTGACAATCCACCAGCTTGGGACATGCTGGTTTTTGGTTTTTTGTTCTTTTTTAGATCAGGGACGGGCCCTGAAATATGGATGGATGTTTGTTTTCATCTAAAGTTTAGAAAGTTTGAGTTGCCAAACAGTGTGCGAATTTATTCAAAATAAAAATAAAGAAATTAAATTGAGGGAATCTGGAAGACTTTTGCATCTGAGTCTTGCCCTCTAAATTTAAGGACCTAACTCTGATGGTGTCTCTTTATAAACAAGTATCTGTGCAGAGGGCTAGCCAAGAGGAATCTGTTTATCATTCTGATGTTTCTCATGGTTCTTGACCAGACAGCTGTGGAGAGAGAGAGAGAGAGAGTGTGTGTGTGTGTGTGTGTGTGTGTGTGTGTGTGTGTGTGTGTGTGTGTGTGTGTGAGAGAGAGAGAGAGAGAGAGTCTTTTTTTACTGCAGGGGACGCAATAAGAGTCTATTAAAGCTGTCACAGTAAAGGGTAACTTTCTTGGGGTGCATGCACATGTTGGAGTGACTTCTACTTTAAGTTTCACCATTATATCCATGGAGAAACATTGCACAAAACAAGGATCAGTTTTAATGCAGTTATTTTTATTTTTTAAAGGTGAGGTGAGTGTGCTACATACTGTTTTATAGGCACGTAAACTATGCCGTATCCTGCAGATTCCTGACAAGTTCAGCACCGTAGTGTACGGGTGTGGAGAACATATGTTCAAATTAAATCTGTCCAGGGAGGCTGGCAGCAGCACTAGTCTATTCTGTTGCAAGTGAGATTAGTGTGCTAGTTCATTTTTAGTTCCTTGTGGGATAATAATGTATATTGCACAGAATTCAGTAGAGTTTATCATTGATGTCAGCCTCTCCTTAAGGGGATATTGATGACTAAGGCAAGATGGAGCATTTTGTACCTTGAATATTGAGGATTTATAAATGGCACTTGATATATGAGGTACAGACTACAGTATTCGGTATTGATCCCTTATAACCTTTCTGGAACTGGAGTACTCTAGTTATCTGCATCTCCAGTAACTGCAGTGATTGCTTTGTTTTTTCCTGCCCTCTGTGCTACCAGCTTAGAAAATGTGCTGTCTCTCACTCCAGTTGGAGGAGCTAATACTGTTACTGAAGGAGTAACTTTTTTTTATTCCCATCTTGTCAGGCTAACCACTTTGATACACCTAGTGTACCGCCTCCACCGAACCTGGGGTAATTCCCTCTCCCAGCCACCTGAATTTATTTCATTGGTGCATTTTGGAGGTAAATTCTGAAGTAGAGCTAGTAATACCATGTAGGAGGAACTGTCTCTGGCCAAGGGCAAGTATATGAAGGGGTGATTAGCAGTTCACGGGAGTGGGGGTGCAGAGTGCACAGCATTCAGAACAAATCCTTCAGTCTGAGCATTAAGTATATGAGACTCAAAAGATTAAGGAAATAATCTAGCTGCAAATAGAATATGGGAATGAGCTGCAAGATGGAGTAATTAGCTGACCTTCTGGATGCTGCTACATACCTGTCTTCTCCTGGCATTATCTCTTTGTTTCTCCTCTCCCTCCCCCCAATATAATTACCCTAGCTCAGACACGATCCCACTGTTCTACACCTACTTTATCCCAGTAAGCTTGCTTTGCATCTCTTGCTTGTGTTCCTCACCCTAGCTGATCAGCTGATTACCTTCCCCTCCTACCTCTACCCTCACTAATGCTTGTGATATACTCTAGAAAGTTCCGAGTACTAGTTTTATAGTGACTGGACAACCTCTGGTGAAGCATTAATGCTGTTGCTAGATGGGAAAAATAAACTGTCTGAGGAAATCTGGTGACATCAACTAAACTACAACTGGGAAGCAGCAAACAAACATAGCTGAACAATATGAAAAAATATATTTTGGTTTTGCTTATTTAAACTTTGCCTAAGGTTGGGAAAGAGCTTTGCAAGCTCTTTATGAAGCCTAAACTTTGCAAGTCTGGAGGAGGGTGGAGAAACAATTGCCCCCCTCAACCTGATGCACAAAAATTTCACAAAAACTTCATCAGTAGATGAGAAGGAATAGCTCAATTAGAGTACCAGTGTAACAAAAGGAAATCAAATCATCAGTATCCATAACTTACATACTTGTTTGCAAATTTTTAAAAAAGGAAATGGGTACAGTATGTTGTTCTACTTTTCAGCTTTTCAAGGATTTTACGCATAGCATTTGAGGTATTGCAGGGTTTGCAATATATGAACAAACATGGAATGGTCCACCGAGCACTCTCCCCTCACAATATCCTCCTGGATCGAGAGGTAAGGCTATTGGAATATTCTCTTAAGCAATCAAAGTGAGTGACACATTGTACATTTTGGCGCCTGGCCAGTGAGAAATGGCTTTGGGATCCTTCTGGATGAAATATTTTTTTATAATAGGGACATTTTTACAGTCAAAACAAGAAGTGTTCTCAAAATGTGTAGAATTTCAGATGTGTTTACAGTTTAGTCCCTTTTCCATGGCTCCCAGACCAGGTTTTTTACCCTTTGTCTCTTTTTTTAAGGAAGTTGTACTATTATGACTTTTTTTTGTATTGGCATTCATAGACCACCTTGACTACTGCTGTAGGATAATTTAACCCTTAAGCATAGTTGTGGATAATGCTGCGTATATCTCATCTCTCTCTCTCACACACACACGGTGGAAAAGAGTTTAGTATTTGCTTTTTAAATGGTGGTGTATTTTTGTTTCATAATCTGAGTGGATCAATGCAGTCCCAAATTCTGATCGTTCTCTCCCATCTGTCACAGATTTTCTAGTTTGCAGAAAGGAATATAGATGCCATGTACAAAAAGCAAGAAAAACATAATGGATGTAGTCAGAGCAGTCACATCAGTGCATTGAAACTAAGGAGCCTAATTGTGCTTTACTTTTTTTAAACTCCTCTTTAAAGGAGCCAAATAGTACTACCAATATCTCTCATCTCAAATCCTACCTTTGCAATGAAGTGGGAAAGGGAACAGGCAGAAACACTGTTGTTCTGTTTCCTTGCTTTGGGTAAATGACATGTATTTCAATTTGATGAAAACTGAGTTCATAGAAAATGAAATCCTGAGGAACAAAAGTATTCAGGATTTTAAGATGGTATTAAAGACTTAAAATAGATGACAGGAAGCTGGAGAGAGCAGTTACATGGACTTTTAAAGGGTTGATTCTCTCTCCCTCCCCCCTTAAATTGCTTAAAAACCTGATGGGTTGTAGTCTTCACTCAGACATCAAACCCATTTTGGTGCAGCCTGACATGTGACCATGGTAAAATGAGAGTTTGTATGTCAGGCTTGGGCCTGCAGTTATTTCTTTATAATGAAATAACCCGGGAAAACTTGGCTTTTTATATTGGGAGTGTTAACGTAACCTTCTCTAAAGCAGCACAGATGTCACTGCTCTGACTTCAGAGAGGAAACAACTGTGGTAATGTATAGGGGTAATATGCAGCAAATGTTCTTTTAACATCATTATGGATAGGAGATGAATGAAAAGGAATGAGTTAGTGCTGGAGAGAAGGTTGGTAATGAAAGTTAGGTATGGAATTGATGGGAAGGGAGGAAGGAGAGGACTGAGTAAATGAAGTGATAAATGGAATGAGGGAGAAGAGAAGAAAGAATGCATTCCAATTTTTAAACCTGAGTGGAAGTAGGTGGGGTGGGGGGGAAATATGTTTTGGATGCAAGAAGAAAAAAATGAAGTAACATTGCTTTTGACTGCACAGAAAGTAAGGAAACTTGGCTTAATATTCTCTTATGTGGTGTTCATTTTATTTTCCAGTATGCTGCCCACACGAGTAAACACTCTCATTAATTTCCAGTAAAGTTTTGTCTGCATATAGAAATCAGGACCTGAGAAGCTGGGTTTCATCTTTTTAAAATACACTTGGGACAAACAGAAAATTTCAGTCTCCAGCTCTTTCTGACACTTCTCAGATTGCTAGCACAATTTAAAAGAATTTATATATTTTTAATTCTTTCTGTGGCCTATGTAATATGTAGAGTTTCATTGCTGATATATTTTTTCTTTTACAGGGACATATTAAATTGGCTAAGTTTGGACTATACCACATGACAGCTCATGGTGTTGATGTTGATTTTCCTATAGGGTAAGGATACATACATGCAATATAGACCTCTTAGGCATTGTATATTTGATAATAAATTGTTGGGAGCACACACTGAAATGTATGAAAGCCTGCAAGGAAAGATTAAACATTAGTTAAAGGGAAATATGCCTGTAGAACTTTTTTTAATCTGTAACTCTGTGCGCTTTGTATTTTTGGGTGAGTGAATAAATAATTAGTTTGGAAGAAAATGTTTTTGAGTCACTTTAACCACCTCAGTCGTCCTTGGATCCTGGAGTCTGAGGTGCTAAACGTGGCTGGGCCTGTCGCATTAACATGGTTGGGAACCAGGAGGTTGCATCCCGGAGATCCAAACTAGGAGGGGTTTGACCACAGGGTTCTATCCACTGAGAGGTGCAGGAAACCATGTCTGTCAGCTGAGGGGATACTCTCTGGAGGGACTAAAAGGAGTTAAGGTGCAGTTCTCCTTGTAACCATGACACCTAATAAGAGTCAAAGAGGAAATGGGAACATATATAGACAACAAGAATATCCAGAATTATAATTAATACAAATACAGAGTTTTGGCTTAACCTAACAACTAATTATTGGAGGTTAGATTTATTTTTGTGGAGACAGATTATACCACATATACCTTCTGTGGGATTCTTACACACCTTCCTCTGAAACATCTGTTGCTGGCCACTTTCAGACACAGTGGTCCTCTGGTCGCATCCACTGTGGCAGTTGTTATATTCCTTTGTAGAAGTTGTTAACGTGACATCTGCTTTCAACTCCCAGATAGTATAATTATGAGCTTGGTATGCAGGCCAGACACAGGAGATGGGTAGAAAATGAATAACAAAACTTTTACAAAGTCACAGTACACCAAGAAATGCAAATACATAAAACAGAATGAAAGTAAATAACCCTTATAAACATCCATTCAAGTTATAGCTGAATGCAACATGCTTACATTTATTCATTTGGAGTGTCCAACCTGAGATGCCTGATGGGATCAGATTGGGGTGTCTAACTGTAATAGAAACAATGCAGGTAACTATAATTAAGGATTTTTTTTCACCCATAGTTTCATCATTTTTTTTCAAACACAGAGTAAAAAAAAAAAAAGTGAATTAACAATACAATTTTAAACTTTAGCCTTTGAGAGTAACTCTGATGGCAAGGCAAATCTCACATAAATTCACCCCCATTTATCCAAATACTTTAACCGTAAACCAGTTGGTCAGCTTAAATAAACCACAATTTCTAGTTCTAAAAGTGTCCTTAGATATTAAGATTTAAGTTACTTTTAACTTGCTAAAATTTATGTTTTAATCATATGCAAATTTATTTTGGTTCATTTTTATTTTTTTGCATGTTACTTGATCACTTCATTTTCTTCGATAATGTTTCATGTATTGATGTGCCCATGTGTGAGAGAAAGAGAGCTTGGTATTGTCTACTATTAGTTCTCCTTCCCTAATAAGTAGTGGTCCTCTGCTTTTCTTTGTCTTTCTCTTGCTCCTAATATATGTATATAACTTCTTTTATGCACCTTGGTATCCGTAAAAAGAACAGGAGTACTTGTGGCACCTTAGAGACTAACAAATTTATTAGAGCATAAGCTTTCGTGGACTACAGCCCACTTCTTCGGTATGCATCCGAAGAAGTGGGCTGTAGTCCACGAAAGCTTATGCTCTAATAAATTTGTTAGTCTCTAAGGTGCCACAAGTACTCCTGTTCTTTTTACGGATACAGACTAACACGGCTGCTACTCTGAAACCTGTTGGTATGTGTAATTCATTTTATGTCTTAGCTTTTCTGATTTTGTCCCCACATACTAGCCCTATTCTTTTGGACTGATCTTTAGCAATTTGTCTGTTGTCCTCTGCCTTCAGATTTGCAACCAATTCCTCTTTGTGTGAGGAGGACTGCCCCCTTGGTTGCTTCTTCCACGTTCTGAAACAAGAAATGGTCCCCAAAACATTCCAAGAACCTATTGTTTCAAAATCTTTTGTAGTTCCCTGTAAGTGAGAGAATGGTTTCTTCAACTTCTGAATTATATTGGTTCTCAAAGTTTTACAGTCTCATTCTCTGTTGCCCCCTTGCTTTTTTTCCTGTGTCCTTATTAGTAACTTCCTCTATATGTATCTCTTTTTGTACATATGAAAGATGTACAATTGTTTCATTTCAGTATCTTTCTGGCTCCTGTAGTCAGGCTTCTTGTGATGCTTTGTAATCTTTGGGACATTTTTTAACTAACAACGGCCCTTTGGCTTCTGAAGCTTCGAACATCAACAGCTATGGTCTCTCTACCCCAAAAAGTTGACTTCTCAGTTTTAAGTATTGTACCATCTATTGCTGATTCATACTGAACAAGCTTTAAATGGGAAAAAAAAATTAAGATGAGTTGTTGAGGCCATTGTTGTTTTTTATTTTTTGGTTTATTTTCCATCTGTTGCTAAACTAACTTAAAAGTTGTCTGATGGCTATGAACTAAATATTGGGAATGATATAATTGTTGACATTATGAAGAAATCAACAAGGAAGAACACATACTGAAAAAGCACTTGTAATATTAGGTTAAATACAAGCATATGGTAAAGTTTAATGAACATTTTCTCTGTTGTGTAAGACACTTAAAAAAAAAATCTTGCCACCATTCACTCCTGCTCACAAAAAACACTTGTATAAAGAAAAAAATTGATTTTTCATATACTCGATATTACAGTGGTGCTCTGTCTGCACAGTTTGACCTACTATGCTTTCGGGGCATTCTAAGTTGCTGTGCACTTTTAGTGAGTTTGCTTTTATCCAATTTTTTTTTTCAGTACAAGAACTTATTTTTACTAGTGTAGTTGACAATGTCTTAATGTACAAATTCTTACCTCTTGTTGCATTGTTATAGGTACCCATCATACCTGGCACCTGAAGTAATTGCACAGGGATTTGTCAAACCTAGTGATCACACTCAGTGTGAGAAGCTGCTGCCCTCTGGCCCTAAATCAGATGTGTGGTCTCTTGGTATTATTTTATTTGAGCTTTGTGTGGTATGTTACTGAGTAATTCTTGTGTGTTTGATTATATGACACTCAGTGAAGAATTTTGTGTACACGTGTTTTCACTTAGTACCTATGTCAACTCAAGAAAAGCTGTTTTGCACGTAATGGTTAAATTAACAATAACTATTCAGTGGATACTAATGATACTTACTATTGGAGCATAACACTGGGAAAACTCATCCTGTCACCAAAGAATTGAGTTCCTGTGTGGTGTCAAGATGTTGCCTGTTGGCTCCATGACTTCAGATAAATTCCAGCAACTTAGTTTTCACTAGCTATACATGATAAATTGGACTTCTTTATCACAAAGATCATAATGTTCTATTATTCAGACAGTAAAAATGTTTGTCTTTAATCTTATTTCATTAAACAGAATTTAAGTTATCTGAATTGTATGGTCAGGGCAGTGGAATTCAATGGTTAGAACAAGCCATTGGAAATCAGGAATCTTAGCTTCGGTTTCCTGCTTTGCTAGACTTGCTCTGTGACCTCAGACAAGTTATTTAACCTCTTTGAATGGCTTCCTCATCTGTAAAATGAGAATAACATTGGTTGAAAGCCACTATATAAGAGCAAACTATGACTATTTGTCATAGACATTAAAAACTAAATCTTAATTATAGTTGTTCATAGTGATGTGAAAGATTACACAACATTTCCATGGTAATGTGTGTGTTTTTAAAATCCTATTCTTTTTTAGTTAAAAAAAAAAATCAGATACATTAAGAAAGCTCATTAGGAGTACATCCCTGAATTTACTTCCAGTTTTAAAAAGCAACCCCCAAAAGGTAAACAAACAAACATAAATAAATCTTATGGTCATGATAGTGGAATGGTAGATTTGCTATAGTTAAGGTTGAGAGTTGCTTACTGTCTAACAGATAACTTTTCTAAGAGCTCTAAAACCTACAGCTGACCCTGACTTTCTTTATATATACTTAGGGTTGCACAGGGCATGTACATGTGACAGATTGACATTTAATTGTTGACATAATTTTCTATTCCATTCAGGGTAGAAAACTGTTCCAGAGCTTGGATATAGCTGAAAAACTAAAACTTCTGCTTACATTAGGTGAGTGACCTAAATGTAACTACAGGGTTCAATGCCGGTCTTCTAAGTTCCCAAATAAATCTATAATCGGGCAATAAGTAAACTCAGGATGCACGTGCCTAAGACAAATTAATTTTGGAGATGCAATTTTGGAAAGATAATGGGCATCTAGCAGCTTCACTTGAGCTGGTATAGGGGAGCAGCAGCAACTGTGTGCCAGATATGCACAGCGAAGGAGCATTGTGCTTGTAGTGTGTTGAATGGTGGGGTAGAGGAGGAGTTGCTGAGAGGAGCCAGTTCTGATGGTTATTTATTATTTGGTATAAACAAGTCAAGAACACAGTCTCTGTGCCAAAGATATTAGTATGCAAGCCACTAAACAGATAAAGGGTTGGATGGAAGGATAACTGTTCAGGCAATGACAAGCATGTCTTGCTAGTTCTAGATTCTTTTAGTTATAGTCGTCTTTTTTTTAATTTGTCGACCGTGCTATAGACACGGAGGTGTAGGTGTGATTTGAATGAGATGAGGCTAGTAGAAAGACTTAACAGTTTTTAAAATGCCATTCAAGCTTCTTTAAAAAGAAAGACCTACAGCAAAGTGGGAGTGCTGCGACAGACTGACCTGGGAACTATCAAGTGTGAGGGTCCTCAAATTGAGACCTGAGGGGACATGTTAAATTGGTCTAAAGCTGTCTGCAGTACCTGTAAAGTTAACTACTGTTAACACAAATTTTTCTTCAGCAAATTTTCTTTCTAAATCTCTCACTATTTTGAATAGTTATTTGATCACAAAATAAAACCCGTGGAAGCTGTCACTGTTTCAGAATGTACCTGTATTCCTCCTCGCCATGGTCCACTCCAGGAGTGTCTAGTCAGGTCTCTAGCCTTTACCTGTCTTTGAGCCGGATTTTAAGACAGCCCAGGTTCCTGCCTTACACTGTGATATCCCCAGCAAGTCAATTTGCTTAAAGGCCAGCACCTGTGCTTTGCTTTCTCCCTGAGGATTATGAACAACATATTGTGGGCAGTGACAAGTTACCACACAGCTCTTTCTAAATAAGCACATTTATTCTTAAGGTGAAAGTATTAGGAAGAAAGCATAATAAAAAACAATAAACAGACTTAAACACACACTAAATACGTCAGGAGCCACCTGGCAGTTTTAATGAACTCTAGGAGGTCAAAGCCTGTCCAATCCTTCCTCAAGGATCCGGGCCCCCATCGGGCAGCAGGTCCTGTTGGTTTGTAGGATCAGAAAGAAGGCCCTGAGTCAGTTTAAACACAGCCTTTTTATGCCAAAAGCCTGTTGGTTTCTGGAAAACCCAATCTGAACCAGTATATGCAAGCCTCCCCAGGATGTGGTTTCTCTCTGGAGGTGTTTACAGCCTAAGTGATTCACCTTAACCACCCTACCACACACATACTGTCTATTGTTCCCAGAAGATTTGTGGTAAACCTCCCACAGTGGTCCATAAACTTAATATGATATGGTCCCCAAAGATATTTCATGGGATTCCTATTTTTAAAGGAAAAAAACCTAGAAATTGTAAAGCTCTCAGATGCTATTGTGATGTCACCATAAAGCCAATGAGGAGTCCATTGGCACCTTAAAGACTAACAGATTTATTTGGGCATAAGCTTTTGTGGGTAAAAAACCTGCTTCTTCAGATGCTTATGCCCAAATAAATCTGTTAGTCTTTAAGGTGCCACCGGACTCCTCGTTGTTTTTGTGGATACAGACTAACATGGCTACCCCTCTGATACTTGACATAAAGCCAATCAGTCAAATAAATACTTTAAGAAATTGGGGGTGGGGGGACTTTCTTTGTGTCTTTTTAAACAGTACCACTTTCTTATTATAATCTTTGTTCTTCCTACTGTTCTATTTTGTAGGCTGTGTGGATGACATTGTAACCGTATTAGCTGAAGAACATGGTTGTCTGGACATTATTAAGGTTGGTGAATTAGTCCACTCATCAGTGTTTTCTTAACTGAAATTACTTGTTTTGTATGTTTTATTGGATTCATTCTTTTTTCTTCTTTGCTGAAGTGAATTCAGTCCAAAAGATTTGTAACTTACTTGATTACTTTGATTTCCATAGTATTTTTTACTGTAGTGATATTTTAGACTTTAGATGCTGAAATGCATAGGGCCATCAGTATTCAGAAGGCCTCCATCCTTTCCCAAAATTACTGACAATCCAAATAAAATGTAGACAATACTTTTCAGACTTTCATGATACACTAGTAGAAGACCCAGTCTTCAAGTGTTGCAGATTTTTAAAATCTGTTTTTGGTGTTGTAATGACGAGTGAGCTAATCTGTGATGCTGTAATAATTCTATTAGTATATAATTACACAGCTGAGTCCAGATTTTCAAAAGCAACTAGTGATTGTGGTTGGCTCAATTTTTGGGGGGCCAGGCTGAGAAACTACAAAGGGGTGGAATGATTTTTTCAGGGGCGAGAATGCCTCATGTTTTAAGGCTTCTCAAATGGGACATCCAAAACCACTAGTCAGTTTTGAAAATCTTGGCTTTAATATGTTAATTCTGACTTCTAGAACATTTTGTCCAAACTAAAAACTATACTCATGACAGAGTAGCCGTAACATTTTAGACCCTGATCCAGCTCAATCCTTAAGTATATATGTAGTCCCATTGACTTCAGTAAAACTACTTATGTACTTAAAGTTTAATGTATGCTTATGTGGCTGGCTGGATCAGTGTAGTAGTAATCAATTGTTGATAATATTTTTTTCACCTTTTATGTTCCAGGACCTTCCTGAAAATGCCATAGCTCTGCTGAAGAAATTCCTTACATTTCAACCTTCCAAAAGGTAAGTATTCAATCCAGATTTACAGTAAATTGAATAATTCTGCTGGGCCTAAAGCAATTAACTAGATGAAGCTGAACTGCATTCAGTATTAATATTGACATGTTACATAAAAGTGCATCCATGTATGCTCCTCCATATAGTAATGCATCAATTTATTACTTTTGTACTACTTTCCATCATCATTTTAACATTTCTTTTATATGTATTGCAAAAATATCTTGTGAGTAAAAAGTGGAAGCATGCTGTTTAAACCAGAATTATAGCATGCTAGATTAAACCAGAATTATAGCACCTGTTGCTGTAATTTTTCCCAAACAGGCTTGTGTTTTCCAGCCCATGACTAAACAGAACAGTACCAAAAATGACCATCCAATAGAGCTGTTTACCATATATGATTGTTTCTTTTTAAATTCCAAGAAAAAATATTTGGAATAATTGCATTGCAGGATGAAGCACTATGGGTAATTAATCAGAACTGAGACTAATCAACTCTGTTTGGGGAAAAGGGGAAATGTGCACATTTATGATGCTTGATGTCTAAAAATGAGTTATTTGAATCAGATCTCCTGATTATTTTTATTTTAATAAATAGTAAAAGACCAGCTTTATTCTTAAAAAAAGCAAGATTGAATCTTGGTGTTTGGAAGTAAACTATTTAGTCACTTTTAAGTTGACAGGTTTTACTGATTCCCTCTTTGGAAATTCGAGGTGTTTATTGTAGCTGTACCATAACCAACATGATTGGTATTACTTCAAAACACATTCTTGCGTGCTGTTGCTTGATGTGTTGTAGAATTCTTGGTCTCAGGATATTAGAGAGAAGAGGTGGGTGAGGAAATATTTTTAATGGGCCAACTTTTGTTGGTGAGAGAGACAAACGTTCGAGTTTACACAGAGCTCTTCTTCAGGTGACTTGAAAAAGAGCTCCATGTAAACTTGAAAGCTTGTGTGTCTCACCAACAGAAATTGGTCCAGTAAATGATACTATCTCACCCACATTGTTTCTAATGCACTGGCATGAGTGACCTCTCTTTTAAAAAAACACTTTAAGTACAGCATAGAGCTACTCACTAACTAAAGGTGAAAAAAGGCTCATTTATGACCAAAAGAATGCTGGATTGTCTCATTGTGTTAATGAGTTTATATCTTCAGTAAAGACAGAAGAGCCTAAATTGGGTTGAGAATAAGAATGTTTCTACATAGATAGGCTGTATGATGTAGAATATACAGAATTATTGTAAATAAAATTGCTCACAGTGAACTGATTGCCATATGAAGCTTTGCATTTTGATTTGATTAACAAGAACATTTCTTTGGTGATATGAGAGTCCACGATCTTACCACATTTGATTTTTTTTTTTATATTAGCTTGATTTTTTTTTAAAAGGGCTTTACGTTTTTTTTCCTTACTGTTCTTTTTTGCACTTTTTAAAATGTTTTACTCAAGGCCAACTCCAGACCAGTTACTGTGTGACAATGTGTTCAGTGAAGTGGCCTCTGTATACCCACCCTTCCACAAACCTGCCAGTCTGTTCTCCTCCTCTCTGAGATGTGCTAATTTAACTCTTCCAGAGGACATCACTCAGCTGTGTAAAGGTAAAAGTGAGTAGCAGGGACGGGATGCGGCAGAGAGAAAAGGGAAATAAATAAAATGTTGCCTGGAGAGGACAGAACATGAAGGAATTGACTTTTTTTTTTCTGTTTACAGATTGCTAAAGTATTAATATTACATTCTTGTAGCAAGATCTTATTGTTTCCTAATGGTTAGTGAGTAGTATTAAGGACTTATGTGTCTGTGGGGGCAATAGAGGACGGAGGGAGGGTATCTCTGATCTGTGTTCTTTGTTCACTTTATGCATTATCCTCTGTAATAGTCACCCATTCATTGTCCTTGATCTGCAGTTTTTATGATGGTTTTTCAGCATAGTTCTGAGGTTTAGGTGCTGATTTTTTTTTTCCATATTACTATGTGGTCATTTGCAGACGGGCTCCTTGGACATATCGTGTGAGGGTTGGCTGTAGCTCCATTATTAAAATTTACATAGGCAGCCGGGTATTGGAAGTATTGGAAATCATAGGCTGTTGTCAGTTGTTATAAAGCACAATCTGTGTGGGAGAGGCTACATTTATAAAAGTCTATACTAAAACTTTGCACTTACCTGATAGTATGTTCAAAAGAGATGGGATTTTCTTTTACCCTTGTTTGAAATCCCCACTTGAGTGAATGGGCTGCCATTATCCTTTCCGATAAGCTCAGAAGTTTCTTATTATTTTGGATATTCTTGTTCGTTAACATTGTGAAGCTAAAGTTACAATTGTTAAAATTAAAGCTGAAGCCAGTACCAGCATGTGTGCTGCATGTGATGTTTCGGTAAATTGAGGCTTTTAAACGTGAATTACTGGTTTTATCGTTGCTGTTTTACTCTTAGCTCTTTGTATTGTGGAAGAGAAATACATTTTGAATTATGGGTAAAATAAGCAAAGAAACACACTTTCACTTAGTGTACTTATCTGATTTGCTCAGTTTTCTGGCACCAAATCAAACGGCAGACATTCTTTCACTTTTTTTTCTGAATGCAAGACAACCCTATAGTGTGTCCAGCTGCCTTTTTCTTCCCATGAGCCTTGCTTTAGATATTGCAAAGGGAAGATCACTTTTCTTCTAACTCTGCAGTAAGCCATATGACCTTTCAAATCTAATAATCTCTTTCTAACTAAGATGTGTTTAGAATGATTGTGAAAAACATGAACTGCTTAAAAGCTGTAATTCATTTTAATTTGGCTTCTGTTAATAGATGAAGACTGTGATTATCTAGCAGAAAGATCGATTGAGGAGGTATATTATCTCTGGTGTTTGGCTGGAGGAGACTTGGAGAAAGAACTTGTTAACAAGGAAATCATTCGATCAAAACCACCCATCTGCACGCTCCCCAAGTAAGGAAAGGAAAACACTTTTGGGGATGGAAACAGGAGGAAAGGGGTGGACAGAGAAGTGTAATTACTCCCCCTCTTCCCCCCCCCAAAAAAAGTTTGGTCTTTTTAGAAGTTCCAAATTCTTAGTTTCAGAGAGCAATTTGAAAACAACATCCTGAGTAATAGTAAAAGCCTCAATACTTCCACATATAAGCTACTATCATTCACTGTTATCCCACTTGATTTTACACCACCCACCCACACTTAATATTGCCTCTGAAAAATTTGCAATAGTGTATGGAAGGTTCAAAATACAAATTATCAACAGGCTGTAAGATTCCATTTCTTAATCAAATGATCCATTTTCAGTATACCATAGCACTAAATGATGCTACCTTACTCAGTACAAAAAGCTGCATATTTAGTTACTATGCAATTTAATAAATTAAAATAAAAACTTGCCAGTTCTGTTTACATTTAATAGACCTACAATCCCATACAGTCAACACATTTCAGCAGAGATGAATCATTTTTTTCTTTTCATAAAAATTATATTCTACTGTACAGGATTTATGGAATTGTGACATAACTTAATGTACCCTGGACTTATATCCTTGTTGAAATCTTTACAATATGTTTAGGCTCTGGTCCTACAATGTGATATAAGTAGGTGGAGCCCTGTGCTCATGCAGATCAGATTGCAGGATTGGGTATTTAAGTAATATGTAAAATCAGCTGTGTATCTCCAACAGCAGATTTATTTTTGCAGAGCAAAATAAGATGACAAAGTTAAGGTTTGGTTGGTGGCATGAGATGGGTGAAGTTTTAGTGAGTGCAAAGTAATAAGTACAAAATAACAGATTAGAAAAAATAATCCCAACTATACATACAAAGTATTTCTTCACACAATGCACAGTTGCAAGAGGATGTTGTGAAGGCCAAAAGTATAACTGGGTTAAAAAAAGAATTAGATAAGTTCCTGGAAGATAGGTCTACCAATGGCTATTAGCCAAGATGGTCAGGGACACAACCCCATGCTCTGGGTGTCCCTAAACCTCTAACTGCCAGAAACTGAGACTGGATGATGGGATGGATCACTCGAGATCACCCTGGTCTGTTCATTCCCTCTGAAGCATCTTGCACTGGCCATTGTCAGAAGACCAGATACTGGGCTAGATGGACCATTGGTCTGACCCAATATGGCTGTTCTTATGAGTGATTATATGACAGCAGATAACTGACTCAACTCTTTATCTGTTAATTTTCAGAGTTTCGGGGGGTGGGTGGGAGGGGCGGAGAGTGTGTTTAAGCAGTAGAATTTTTGTGATGAAAATCATTTTGTGTGTTAGTTGGCCTCCATTAAAACACACTTCCATTGTTTCGTTTTTAGTCACTTTTTTAAATGACTTTCTGTATTATTTGGATTGTAATCTCTCTCTCACACACACACACTCTCTCTCTCTCACTCACACATTTCTGCTTCTGAGTTTAATTAGTCCCATTAATATCTATACTGAAGATGAAATATTTCTTCATTCAGTGGACAGATCCTAATTTCATCTCATTAGTGAGGAGCAAATAGAGAATCTGGTATTATAGATTCATAATTTCCAAGGCCAGAAGGGACCATTGTGATCTGGTCTGACCTACGTCCTGTATAACAAAGAGGGGAAAAAAACTACGTGGCCAAGTGCTCCCAGGATTTGAACCCATGACTTCTGGTGTAGAAGGTGTGAGCCTTACACCTGTGCCCATAGCCTGCCTAGACCCAGGTGAACTTAGTTTCTTGAAAATCAGCTCAGCACAGTATGTTCTAAAATACTCATTCTGTTGGATCACCCTCATTTGGATGTATCCATAGTTGTGAAGAATTACCCTGCTACAGCCACACAGATAAACACCTTACGAGATCCTTTTGAATGACAGAGATATTTATTTCCCCCGTCCCTCACAATGCAAGAAGCTGGTGTATTGCCCTCTGTTAATCCTGGTCTGTGCCAGGATGAGGAACAAAAGGGAATGTTAATCTCATTCCGTTCTGCTTTGAAGGAGCTGTAAATGGTATTCTGATATGTGTTCAGTATCTAGAAAACGTGAGAAATACGATTTTTTTCATTCAGAATTATTTAAATATTACTAGCTTTTTGCACACTGCTTTTGAACGCAGTTCAATGTAGTCAGGAGTACGGTACAGTATAATTCTAGGAGTTAGTGTTTTATTTTTGTTGTTAAACAGCTGATGGATGTAAAATTTTGCTCTTTTTTTTTTTTTTAGTATGCGATATTATGTCCTTTAAAATAACCAGGAATTGGTGTTTTGTCTTTCTCTTTAAAGCTTTTTGTTTGAAGATGGTGAGAGCTTTGGGCAAGGACGAGATAGAAGTTCCCTCCTAGATGACACAACTGTGATACTGTCACTGTGTCAGCTCAGAAATGTAAGCAAAATGCATTCCCAGATGCCTAGAGAGACGAGGTGGGGAAGGTATTTTTTGGACCAGCTTCTGTTGGTGAGAGAAACAAGCTTTCAAGCTTATAGAGTTTTTCTGCAGGGCTGGGAAACGTACTCAGAGTGTCACAGCTTCATACATTTTACTATTTTACTAAATACATTTAGCTGTGACATTCTGTATACATTTCCCAGACCTGAAGAAGTGCACTGTGTATGCCAAAAGCTTCTCTCTTTCACCAACAGAAGTTGGTCCCGTAAAAGATATTACCTCATCCATGTTGTCTCTCTATTATCCTGAAACCGACGCAGCTAAAACAATACTTCATACCTTCTTAGCTGCTTGTAACTCAATTGCAGAAACAATTTATATTTTAAGGAATGTAAGAGAACAAGTGCTGCTGTTCTTTCAAAATACCATTTCAGGCAGTCTTTCCTGGACACTTGCCTGCTCTGGATCCAATAGAAAATTCCTTGGCCAAAGTTAATTAGATTCTGAATTACATATAAAATAAAAAAGGAGAAATTACTGAACTGGGTTTTTTTGTTTTGTTTGTGATACTCAGTTCATTATGTTGCATTAGCTCTATTTTTACTAGGTAATTGTGACATCCAGTGGTGGCTTAAGTTTAATAATAAAGAATGAGTGTTATCTATTTTTGCTTCAGATGGAACATCTTTCAGAAATTTCATTTCTGTCTAAAGAACAGGAGTACTTGTGGCACCTTAGAGACTGGTTTATTAGAGACTAAATTTATTAAATTTGTTAGTCTCTAAGGTGCCACAAGTACTCCTGTTCTGATTTCTGTCTAAGGCTGGGTCTACACTACCCGCCTGAATCGACGGGTAGAAATCGACCCCAACGGGACGCGACAATCGATCCCCGAATCGACGCTCTTACTCCACCAGTGGAGGTGGGAGTAAGCGCCGTCGACGGGAAGCAGCAGAGGTCGATTTTGCCGTCGTCCTCACAGCGGGGTAAGTCGGCTGCGATACGTCGAATTCAGCTACGCTGTTCACGTAGCTGCATTTGCGTATCTTAAATCGACTCCCCCCTGTAGTGTAGATGTAGCCTAAGATCAGCTGACTTTACTAAATGACATGTTTACTATGGTTGCTGAGTTTCACATGGTTTAACCTCAGTCTTTGGAAACTTGAAACGAATCTGCAGCTGGTTAGGCAACTGGTTTTAAGAGATCACTCAAAGATTCCCTCAAAATTACTGAATATAGTTCTGTTTCACCTCCATTAGTAAACCACATTGATTAAACAATAACTAATCAAATTATTGTTAGGGTGCTTTGGGTGATTGCTGATTCCAGGTTTTACCATATTTCTTACTGAAATATTATTTTTTCTCATTGTCAGTTTACGTGTTCGTTCACATGCGGTTTTTATTGTAGAGTTCTATGTTAATGCTGCGCAATTGGTATTTTGTATTTAAAGCAAAAAATAGTATCCGGTATTAGTTTGGGGGAAGATGCCATACAAAAATTAAATGGATGTTACAAATGGATAGCTCAGAATTTTGGTCCATTTTGGCCTGAAGCCCTTTAATTTCTAGAGTGTTACAGGAAATGAAGCATGAGGTAATCAAGTCTGTGCACTCCACATAAAAACATGCTGATGAAGCAACAAAACTGCACTATTTTACATTAATACATGAAAACTGACCAAAGAAATGTTTTATTAAAACATGCAGCAACTACATTGGGGTGAGTTTTTGGCACATAAAATCAAATATCCATGCCTAAAGGTACAAATGCAGTAGTGGATAAATATAGAGAGCTTTCATTTTTGAGAGGATACTAGCTTGAATCTTGCTAATCTCTTAGCCAAACTTGCAGTGTTAGTTGAAAGATTTATCTTTATCTTTTGGAATCTTCCAAACACAGCTCATGGAACAGAGCACAATGATTGTAATCAAAAAAGGATCAGTGATGAATGAACTGAGAGTCTGAACTGCTCTGTCAATCCCCAGGGGAGATGGCACTATACCCTCAAGTTAAAGATTGAACTGCATAACAGAACACTGCAGGGAAGATGGCATTAAACTTAAAGCACATCGCACTGAAGATGTCTATAAACTTCAGGCTTTAAATCCAGTCTCACCTGCCTGTCACCTTTCCCAAGAACGTCTCTATTACTGTCCATCTCTCAGATGTCAATACTAAAAATGATTAATTAGCATAATTTTATTTATTATGTAACAAGCAGTACCAAAATCTGTTGTTGGTTTGTAGCTACCTGAATCAAAAGTTTTTGTCAAAAAAAAACAAAACAGCCATTTAACAGTGTTAAACATTCCCGCATACTAATAGGTTATGTGAACAGGATTAATTTTCAGATTTGCTCAAAGTGTAAACAGAATAGCTTCCATTGATTTTTTTTAAGAGTCGTCATATTAAATTTTGCATACTACTTATCATTTAAGGGTGGACATTCGTTCTTTATCAGAACTAAATTAATATTTAGGCAAATATTAGTACAAACCGTTAAAACTGACTGGTTATAAGTTAATACTTTTCGTATTCCTCTAACTGTACCCATTAAGGTACTGAGAAGCATTTTGATGTTAAATACTTTTTTTTAATCTTAATTTCAGAGACTGAAAGATGTTGGTGGGGAAGCATTTTATCCATTGCTTGAGGATGAGTAAGTATATATAATAGCATTCATTATTTTTGAGTGGTGGTTTGTATTATAGTGGAACATTGCACAACTGGACCAAGGTTTTCACAAAGAGAAATCTAGTGTTCACCTCCTATATCCTATTTAGACTCCTGAAGTCAATAGGAGCTGCTGTCTGCTCAGCACTTTAGAAAATAGGTCTGCTTATTTAGGTATCTAAATGTGAACTGAGAAGCTTAACTTTACCTGGTCTTGCAAATCTGGGCTTTGGTAATTAATGTATAGCACTGAGGGCACAAATGCTGATTTTGAAATTTTGATCTTCTTTCAAAATTGTTTTCTAACTTAACACCACTTTCCAGTATAGATTCTTCTTTTTACATCTAGTTGCATTTATTGTTATTTAGCCAGTCTTCACTGCCTTTCTCACTCTATTCCAGGCAGTCAAATTTACCCCATTCAAACAGTAATAATGAGCTATCTGCAGCGGCCAATCTTCCTCTGATCATCCGAGAGAGGGACACAGAGTACCAGCTACACAGAATTGTTCTGTTTGACAGGCTACTGAAGGTATGGAGTTTTAACAGTACTGCAGTAATCTCAGTTATCCATTAATTGAATGGATTAATTGATTCAGTTAATTAATTAGAGATTTCTAATGAACTAAGCAATTGCAAGTGCAAGCAGAGAAGTGAGAGAGTAAGGAGAGAGGAATATAGAAGAGAACTAGGTGCAGAAGTGAATCCAAGAGAAGAGGGAAAATAGGAGTTAGGAGAAACTGCAAAAAGAAGAGGCAATTATAGAAATCCCTACAATAAGAAAGGCCTTAAAAATATAAATAGAAATACAATCTGAGTCATTACTGTTAACACAGTTGCATATGAGAGAGGACACTGAAGCATCTCATATATTTTCTAACAGCAGTGGGCAGTGCACACTGCTACCGAATTAAATGTGAGTGGTGTAGCCTCAGATAGGACAGTAACACTTTTGCATTGCGCATTCTGGACTGAACACTCTTCTTGCACATTCAAACGGTACTAGTCTGTACTGGGATATCACTGTGGAGGGAGAGAGGTTTATTCTTATGGCATGGTATTTTGAATTTTCTCAGCAATATGATTGTACACACTTTCATGTGGCACGTGTGTGTAAGAATACACATAAATACTCGTAAGATAAGTGATGGGTTCATTCCGATTTTTTTTTATACATTGTAATAAGTATTGCACTAACTCTGAGACTTTTTTAAAAAGTCAGGTATGTATACTATGAAAAAAAATACTTAATGCAGAAGACATTAGAAACTGCAGACATTACTTGTATTTAAACCTTTCAAATGTAACAAAACGTGAAAGGCACTTTCTTTCCTGTAAAAAGGATGTTGGACTGGATTATCTGAAGCAATAAAAGTAAATGCTTAATCCTTGTCTTTTAGAGATGAATGCATCTCTTTTAGATTGTAAAATTTATATACATTAATTAAGTGTAAGCAGATTTACTGTGTTTGACTCCAGTGGTGGAGAAATTTTTCCTAAAGGAAGGATCTTGTTGGTTTCAAGAAAGTAGTGTGTTTTGTTTTGTTTTATTTATTTATTTATTGCAGGCTTATCCATACAAAAAAAATCAAGTCTGGAAGGAAGCCAGAGTTGACATACCTCCACTTTTGAGAGGTTTAACCTGGGCTGCCCTGCTGGGGGTTGAGGTAAGAGTAAGAGAGAGGATGATTCACACTAATTACAGATACTAGGGAGGGATGAAGATTGGATAGGTACATTTTGTACTATTTGGAACAATGAAGTGAGAATAATATTTGAAACTATGTGAATAAATACAATGTTGGGGCAATTTTTGCTTCACTTCATGATTTCCGTTCTATAAAGCCAAGGAATGTTGAACTTGCCTGGGTTTCAGTTCATTTTTCACTTTTCCAAAAAAGATAAGTGCCTAGGCATCCTTGGCAATATTTAAAAATGCCACTGCAATTTAACAACAATATATTATTATTATTATTATTATTATTATAACTCCAACAAATACACTTAGCAATCCCCTCCCCAATCAAGGGCTAGAAAAAAATCTCCTTTCCATCCCACTATGATCTTCCAGGGTGCAATTCAGACCAATGAAGGGTTGTCACTATTTGCTGTGCAACCTGGGGTGCCTTCAATGCTTCTCTGCTGTAGCTCCCAATGTAGGCTATTCACAAACAGCATGCAGGTCATATCCTGAGTGTCTAGGTATATCCATAGTCCTGGTCCAGCAGCTCTGATCCCAGCAGCCTGTCAGCAAACACCAGCCACAGTCTAGCTTCTAGCAGCCTTGGTTACTACTTGCAGGGTGACCCACCGTACTCCCAGGCCTGGATTTTCCCCAAAAAACATGTGTTTTGCACTGTGCAAACCTCTTCTGGACAGTCCAGGTATATTAGGTCCGTTGCTCTTTTAAGGTAAGATAAGATCCCATGGGAAGCAAGCTTAAGGGGAAAAACAGTTCAAGAGAGTTGGCAGTTTTTCAAAGAGAGATTATTAAGTGCACAAAAACAAACTATCCCACTGTGTAGGAAAGATAGGAAGTATGGCAAGGGACCACGCTTGCTTAACCAGGAGATCTTTAATGATCTGAAACTGAAAAAAGAGTCCTACAAAAACTGGAAAATAGGTCAAATTACAAAGGGTGAATATAAACAAATAACACAGATATGTAGGGACAAAATTAGAAAGGCACAAAATGAGATTAAACCAGCTAGTGATATAAAGGGTAACAAGAAAACATTCTACAAAGACATTAGAAGCAAGAGGAAGACCAAGGGTAGGGTAGGTCTGTTATTCAGTGGGGGTTGGGAGGGGGAACAATAACACACAATGTGGAAATGGCAGAAGTGCTAAATGACTTTTTTTGTTTGTTTTCACCAAAAAGTTTGGTAGCAATTGAACATCTAACTTAATGACAGTGAAAATGAGGTAGACTCAGAGGCTAAAATAGGGAAAGAACAAGTTAGAAATTACCTAGACAAATTAGATATCTTCAAGTCACCAGGACCTGATGAAATACATCCTAGAATACTCAAGGAGCTGAGAGAGGAGATATCTGAACCATTAGCAGTTATCTTTGAAAAGTCATGGAAGACAGGATAGATTCTGAAAAGGGAAGTATAGTGCCAATCTATAAAAAGTGGAATGAGGACAACCTGGGGAATTACACACCCGTAACTTCTTAAATTCAGTACCCCGAAAGATAATGGCGCAAATAATTAAGCAATCAATTTGCAAACACCTAGATGATAATAAGGTGATAAGTAACAGTCAGCATGGATTTGTCATGAACAAATTGTGTCAAACCAACCTGATAGCTTTCTTTGACAGTGTAACAAGCCTTGTGGATGGGGGGGAGGGAGTGGTAGATGAGATCTATCGTGACTTTAGTAATGCTTTTGATATTGTCTCGCATGACTGTCTCATAAATAAACAAGGGAAATTCAGCCTTGATGCAACTACTATAAGGTGAGTGCATAACTGGATGGAAAACCATTCCCAGAGAGTAATCAGTGGTTAACAATCAAGCTGGAAGGGCATATTGAGTGGGGTCCTGCATGGATCAGTTCTGGGTCCAGTTCTATTCAATATCTTCATCAGTGATTTAGAGAATGGCATAGAGAGTACATTTATAAAGTTTGCAGACGATACCAAGCTGGGAGGGTTGCAAATGCTTTGGCATTTAGGATTAAAATTTTAAATGATCTGGGCAAACTGAAGAAATGGTCTGAAGTAAATAAGATGAAATTCAGTAAGGACAAATGCAAAGTACTCCACTTCGGAAGGAACAATCAGCAAACATCATTCTGGGGTGTATTAGTAGGAGTGTTGTAAGCAAGACACGAGAAGTAATTCTGCTGTAGTCTGCACTGATTAGGCCTCAACTGGAGTATTGTGTCCAGTTCTGGGTGTCACATTTCAGGAAACATATGGACAAATTGGAGAAAGTCCAGAGAAGAGCAACAAAAATGATTAAAAGTGTAGAAAACATGATGTATGAGAGAATATTGGAAAAAATAGGTTTGTTTAGTCTGGAGAAGAAAAGACTGAGGGGGTGGTCATGATAACAGTTTTCCAGTACATAAAAGGTTGTTACAAGGAGGAGGGAGAAAACTTGTTCTCTTTAACCTCTGAGGATAGGACAAAAAACATGGGAGATTTAGGTTGGACATTAGCAAAAACTTCCTAATTGTCAGGGTGGTTAAGCACTGGAATAAATTGCCTTGGGAAGTTGTGGAATCTCCATCTTTGGATGACAAACACCTGTTTGGTATGGTCTAGATAATACTTAGTCCTGCTGTGAGTGCAGGGGTCTGGACTAGAAGACCTTTAGAGGTCCCTTGTAGTCCTAATTTCTATGATTCTGTATATTCTAAGGGCTTTTTGTTTATTTAACGTGTTCTTCTTACACTTTAGGGTGCCATTCAAACAAAATATGATGCCATTGATAAGGACACTCCAATTCCTACAGATAGACAAGTAAGATTCCTTTTTAGTTTCAAGTACTGTCACTTAAGATAATGCCAAAGGTTTTTTCCTCCTATTAACTGTAAGTCAACTGTTTTACTGCAGCTGATGCTGTTGATTGTTATTTAATGTTAATGTTTTTTCTCCCAGTTTTGTAATATGCCTGTTCTGCACAAAGCAAATTGGAGGACCACCAAAACCAAACAATAGTAACACAAATTTAACAAATACATACAATGAAATCTTGTATTTGAATCAAAAACAATATTTTGAAACAACCAAAGGTAAAGATGTCATAAACAACCTAGCAAATATTAAAAAAAAAAAAGTCCCTTTCCCCTCAACACTTATTATGCACCTTGGAATTAGATTCTGAAAGACACACATCATCCCCAAATCCCATCAGCTTCAACTGATGCTGAAGGCATGCAGTACTTGGCAGAAATGGGTTCCTGTTTAGTTAGGTTCTCCAAGAAGTCCTGTCAAATAGTAAATGGCTAACATCCTACCAAATGGCTTTTCAACTAGCCCAAGAATTTTTTTCATCAAATTGGGCCTTTTATTACAATAAAGAACTAAGTGACATTAGGATCCTGAGAGATGCAATTTGAGAGTTGAGCTAGAAATCAGTACAACAAAAAATGCCCTTTTTTATTTTTGAGGGGAGGGGGTTGTATTTCAAAAGAATTCTTTTGTATTTTTAATCTGTGTGTGCAACTCATGGAATGCTCCCTTTTCCCCCAGTTCTGTTTTTGAAGGTGAGGAAGAAAATGGATTATGTTTATGTTGGTGGTCTGACCTAAATGCCTTGGCTGCATTCCAGTTCTTTCAATGTTGTGGGATTTCTGTGGTGCCACCTCTAATATCCCTGTTCTCTTTATTTTTATGTTTGTCTGTATTGCAGATTGAGGTTGATATTCCTCGCTGTCATCAGTACGATGAGCTGCTGTCATCGCCAGAGGGTCATGCAAAGTTTAGACGGGTATTGAAGGCCTGGGTAGTTTCCCATCCTGATCTTGTGTACTGGCAAGGTGCGTTCAACATGTTAATAAGTTTAACCATTCAGTTGGAAATTTGTACAAAAGGGAAGATTTACTTTAAAATATATAGACACTTCCTAAGTAGATCAAAACCAAACACACACGTTTCTTTTCTCTGCTGTTTCTTTTTTCTTGTTCAGGAGAATTTAAACTTGGATTCAGTTGTTCATTTACAGCTGTCAATGTAGAAATGTCTGGAGAATATATCTGTGGATTACTGAAAATTTAGTGTTCTTATACTTTCCATTCTATTTATAATGCAAATTTGCCCCAATTGTGTTTTATAAAAATTGATCTTTCGTCTTGCATTTTAGCATTCCTTAAACTTCATCCACTTTGTTTTTAAAATGTTCTGTTGGCTAATGATACTTAGTGCAAAGTTAACACTGCACTAAACAGTTATTAAGTTAGATTTTTTGGGGAGTAACTTGCTGGAGCATTCCTGAAAAATGTGACAAGGCTGGAAAAAGTCCAAATAATCTACTTAGTGCTGTACTTCCAGGTTTTAAAATATTTTTATTTGCCTGCAGTTTTCATAATGTACTATACGGAGAAAAAATAAGGGTAACATTACAGGTGTCTTAATCCATCTTAAATATGTAAGTCTCTCTGATGAATGTATTTATCTTATGTGTTATGATAGTGAAAGAGCAGCTTTTCATAGTTTCTTTGCATTTTTTCTTCCCTCAGGTCTTGATTCACTTTGTGCACCATTTCTGTACTTGAATTTTAACAATGAAGGTGAGTACCTTCTCTATAGAATAAAACCATATCTCCATCCACCTCATGTGCCCACGCATACAGTATGTACACACGTGCTATGTATACCACATTATATATCACAAACAGGTATAAACAAGATTTCAGTGAGTTTTAACTACAAGGGAAGTTTGAAACTTCAATTCTATTACTAAAATCGTTCAGAACAAATGGTCTGTCACCCAGTGCTAAATTTTCTTGAAGGATTTATTTTTAAATTAATTTTACTAAAAACTAATTACCAGATTCACTTGCGGATACTGAGAACGTTTATTCTTCTTCGAGTGGTTGCAGATGTGTATTCCACCCAAGTGTGTGCACGGCCAGTGCACCAAAGTCAGAGAACTTTGTCTAGCAGTACTCAAAGGGCTGCCTCTTGTGCCTTCTGGTTCCTTAGTCCTCCCCTGGTTATTTAAGATTGGTGCTACTCAGTTCCCTTTCATGCCCCACGTTTGAGTCGGAGCATTCTGTGTGGAATTTACCTTACCTTTCTTTCTGTCCAGTATTTCTGGAATTTTCTGTACATAGTTAGTTAGCAGCTTAGTAGTACCACCTTAGGTTTTTCGTTAGTAGTAGTAGTAGTTAGCAGCAGTCTTTAGCCTGGTGGGATACCCTCACCAGGTTTTAAACATTGCCCATCATGTGTGCTTACTGTGCCTGGGAGAGGGACACATTAATGCAAGTCGTTTAAATAAGAGAATGCAAGTGGTGAGGGGCTTGTTAACACCTCGTGGAGCAGGCCATGAGACCCGCTTCAGCACTGGTCACTTTGTCCAGTCCCACAGAACCCTTCGGAGCCAACCTAAGACGTTGCTCCAGGCTTGAGGTCACTTTTCCCCTAATACAGGGATCGGCAACCTTTGGCACTCGGCCCACCAGGGTAAGCCCCCTGGCGGGCCGGGCCGGTTTGTTTACCTGCTGCGTCTGCAGGTTCGGCCGATCGCAGCTCTCACTGGCTGTGGTTCGCCATTCCATTGGCATACCAGGTGGCATCAGACTTGCTCTGTCTCTCTGTTCCTGTTTCCCCAATAATCCAGGAGCATTCACCTGCCATGGCTGCCACTGCTTTTTCTGCTGTGTCCTCGGTGCCGTCTGGTTTGGTCACAGAATTGTGTCTCATTCATCAGCAACGTGTTCTACAACACATAAATCTCGGTGCAGACTTGGGGTCAGCCTCCTTTTTGGCACTCATTGTCTGCACGGCTGGACCCATATCTTGGCACCAACACTGTTTTGGGATTGGTACCAGCCTCTGCTCCAGCACTATTGTTTGCTCTGGTACTGAGTGGAAGTGTGATGCTTCTTTCAGTACCGAAGGCATCAACTGCTCATCCATCCTCAATATCAATGCTATCTCTATAATAGTTTTTGGACCAGGCTGGTCATTTGCTTGCCCCGGTAGGGGTGGTTCATCTGTTACCATTGTCTGACTTCAAGCGCATATCGAGATCAAGTTCAGAGTCATCTTCTTCCTCTCCCTCACCTTGCAAGCAATGCTCTTGGAAGTCCTTAAGACAATCCTCAGATCACTATTGGTACTAAGATCTGCACCTTTCTTGCAGCTGGGGTAGACACTCCTGGTCTAGTACCTAGTGACTACCAATGTCTTACCCTTATTCCCATTGGCCTTCTTTGAATTTTTGGGACATTCCTCAGTCTGCAAGATCCCCTTCTTCGACCCATTCTGGGGCAAGGTCACCAATCCTGGCTGCAGTCTGTCTTCCTTAGCCACCTCTATTTCAGACAGTCTGAGGTCATTCCTCCTGAGCTGTTCCAGCCTGATCCTATCATACAGGAACAAAGTTCTCCCTCAGGAACCTCCATGCATCCTGCTCCCTTCTTCTTTCTCACCGCTTGACTCCATGGTACTGGACTCTTCTCCTCCTGTCCCTGAAGATGTCATGCCAGGACCTCTTGAAGCCTATGGCTTCTGCCTTGTGTATTCAGGCTGAGTTTGTGCAGGGGAATACGCATAAATTGCTAGATATTTTCGAGTCCTTAACTCCAGGGAAGATGGCTCTACTGATATGAAGCTTGGAATATCCCACCTACCACAAAGCATTCTGAGAAATAGTATTACGTTCCTATGAAGGGCTTTGAGTGTTTGTATTCCCATCCATTCCCAAACTCTCTCATTGTGACAGCAGTGAACAACAGATTACAGCTGGGGAGATGCAAGTCCCCGCCTAAGGACAAAGAGTCTAAGAGGTTGGACTTGATGGGGAGAAAAAATTACTCTACTTCATCATTACAGATCAGCAGGCGCCGTTATCTAAATATGACTTCGTCCATCGGGATACTATGTCCAAATTTGCACATGTTAATGAAATTCTCCAAGGAAGAGTTTAATGCATTTATTGCAGGGGGCCACCTGGTGGCCAAAATGTTGTTGCATTTGGCTCTGATCATGTCAGACTCTTTCTCCAGTTGTATCCATCAGGCCGGTTCTACCGCCCTCTGGTGGGAGCGCTGCTGGCCACGCACCCTGTCAGTTTCTTATTGCGGTTTATCTCCGACAGAGGGGTAGAAGGATGGGTTGTGAAATTGACATGAGCAACACACCTCCAAGAACAACAGTTACAAAATGTTAGTAACCATTTTTTCATAACAGCATCCTGGAATGTCAAGCCATTTACAGAGTGTGCAGGGTATTTCAAGTGCAGAGCAAAGCCAGAGTGATTCATATACTCGCCAGCAGCACCACCATGATACATTATGTGAACAAGAAGGGAGTAGCTCACTTAGGCAGCTTTGTTCGGAGGTGATAAAGTTCTGGCAGTTCTGTGTCAAAGAGAATATCATTCCCAACAGCCATTCATTTACTAGGGTCCCAGAATTACTTGGCCGATTGTCTTGGCAGGATTTTGTCCCAGAATCACCAGTAGTCTCTGAAGAGTAGTATGCTGAGGTCTGTCTTTGGATAATGGGACATTCTTGCTCTTGACCTGTTTGCAACAAAGGACAACAAGAAGTGCCAACAATTTTGCTTTTGAGTGGGTCTCAGCCAACACATTTAATCTGAATTGGGGATATGCTCTGATGTTTGCTTCTCCCCCAATCCCAGTCATTCCTCAGGTCATCCTCAAGCTGAAGGTGGATCATGCCAGACTGATTCTTTTGGTGTTTCAGCCTCTGGTCCAAAGGAAATCTGTTATCTTGAGCTCCATGAAGCAGGGCCAATGAACTCTGAGAGAGAAGATTTGCAAAAGATTACAGGATGACAAAGAGAGGGGTAGAGAACCCTTAAGTTATCCTTCACTTGAAGAGACCAGGAAAACCGCGCCTTAGGCTCTGTGGGCATCCTAGCTAAGAGCTAGTCAGACATTGCTGGAAAAGGAAGATTGTTAA
Organism: Chrysemys picta bellii; assembly: GCF_011386835.1. Classification (NCBI taxonomy): domain Eukaryota; kingdom Metazoa; phylum Chordata; order Testudines; family Emydidae; genus Chrysemys; species Chrysemys picta. The sequence goes on along the minus strand of NC_088795.1, from coordinate 32,395,690 downwards.
GGAAGTGACCTTGAACAAAGACTGTACTTGTTAAGCTAGTTATTTTGTTTGTTTGTAACCTTTTCTATCTTTATCCCTTATATTTGAACTCACTTAAAATCTTTCTTTTTGATTGAATAAACCTGTTTTACTTTTTATCTAAACCAAACCAGTGCTTTGATTGACTTAAAGTGGTTGTCATCTCCAGTCAAGCAGCTGTTGGTCTCTTTAAAGGAGCAGCGAACTTAAAATCTGCTGTGTATGGACAGTGATAGGGCAGTGCATTGCAGCGACATCTCTGAGGAACTCAGGCGCTGGAACTGACTCTTACCTACTGGGCAAGGTTGGGGCTGGGAGAGCTCTGGGAAGTTTGCTGGCAAGGCAAAGGAGGAGGTGTGCCAGGGAGTTGGCACAGTTTAGCTACAGCAAAGCTCCTACCACTTCCTGAGGCTGAGAGGAGTAACTGTGTCTCACAGCTCTGGGTATCTCCAGCCGCTTGTCACGCTCATCTTTTTGTTTCCTTTGTGGATTAAATGAAGGGTCAAGTGGTCTCCTTGCAAACAATTTCCAGATGGATAACATCCTATATTACAGTGGCTTATGGGACAGTTCAGAATTGGCCTCCACAGAGGTTAAGACGGGGGTGGGAAAACTTTAACCTGAGGGCCACATCTGATTGTGGAAATTGTATGGCGGGTCATGAATGCTCATGAAATTGGGGGTTAGGGGTTTTTTTTGGGGGGAGGACTCCAGTTGGGCGTGTGGGCTCTGGGGTGGAGCCAGAAATGAGTTCAGGGTGCAGGAGGTTGGGGTGCAGGGGGTGTGTGGCTCAAGGTGGGGGTGCGGGCTCTGAGTGGGGCTGGAGATGAGGGGTTGGGGGGGGTGCACGAGGGTGCTCCGGGCTGGGACCGAGGGATTTGGAGGGTGGGAGAAGGGGGATCAGGGCTGGGGCAGAGGGTTGGGGTGTGGGAGGGGATCAGGGGTGCAGGCGCTTACCTCAAGCAGCTCCTGGAAGCAGCAGCATGTCCCCGCTCTGGCTCCTATGCAGAGGCGCGCCCAGGCAGCTCTGTGCGCTGCCCCGTCCTCAAGCGCTGCCCCTGCAGCTCCCATTGACCACGGTTCCCAGCCAATGGGAGCTGTGGAGGCAGTGCTTGGAGTGGGGGCAGCATGTGGAGCCGCCTGTCTGCCCCTACGTGTAGGAGCCAGAGGGGGGATATGCTGCTGCTTCCAGGAGCCGCATGGAGCCACAGCACGCGCGGAGCAGTGAAAGCCTGGACCCTGGTCCCCAGTGGGCGCTTGAGAACAGGATTAAAATGTCTGAAGGGCTGGATGCGGCCCTCGGGCCATAGTTTGCCCACCCTTGGCTTAAGAACTCATTTGACAAGGGCCCATGCTACATCAACTGCATTTCATAGTGACTTTTTGATATTTTACATTTGTAGACTTGGTTTTCCATACATACTTTTACCAAGCATTATCCTACTACAACTGCATCTAGATCAGATGTAAATTTTGGGAAGGCAGTTATTAGTTCACTTAACTCCGAGCCCCACCTCCTTCTGATACTGCTCCTGAGTCATCTGAGTGGAATACATGTTTGCAACAACTCGAAGAAGAAAACACCTACCTGTCTGGTAACTGTTCTTCGAAATGCAGGTGCAGGCATGTATTCCATGGCCCTTCTTTCCTCCCCTCTGAATCAGTTTCAACTCTGATGTTCTGTGAGGAGGAACTGAGGGGGTTTGGGGCTTAGCCCTTAATTAGCCAGGAGAGGGCGGGGAGAAGGGTCCAGAAGGTGTGAGCACCATTCCTATGGTACTACGAGGCAAAGTTCACTGACTTTGGTGCACTGCGTGCGCATACGCCTAAGTGGAATACATGTCTGCGCCCATATCTTGAACAACAGTTACTGTACAGGTAAGTAACTGTCTTTTCTGTACTGAAAGACACAGTGCTGAAATTTTGGGGACAATACACTATTTCCTTCAGGTAACAAAGTGGTTGAATCCCTACTTTAGGTACAAAATTTGTTTTTACCTATAGTCCTGCCAACAGCACTTCTGTAATATACATATATACATTCCTCTTTTTCTGTGAATGTTCTGTAGTGGAGCCTGGTTTCTACTCTCTTGATTCTAGCTTTCCTTAGCTCAAGTAAGATCCTACATGAAAACCAGATAGCTTAGTCTCAGTTCAGGCAAAACAAAGATTTGTTGGGAGAGAGGAATTGAGAGGGATTGTGACTGCTCCATCCATTGACAGGATATATATACCCTTTGTCTTGGTGGTTCAAAATCTTGATGGGCTTAGTGGACCATCCCAGCCCCTGGATTCTTATGTCACTGCAGGATTCCAAAGCTATCTCTCTCATATTCTGCTAGTTTAGAAGTTGTAACCTTTCCTGTCATTTGCAGACAGCAGTACAATATAGTCATTTCTTTGCCATTGATAGGACATAAGAAACCAATCAAGAGCAACTTATCAGTGCATAGTAAAAATAAACAGTTTAGGATTGGTAGTAAAGATTTATTGTAGCAGTTGTTTGTGTTCTTGTAAGGCTAGAGGCCACAACCTAGATCACAATCCCATTTTGCTAGATGCTGTATGTACTAGAGAGAGCGAGGGAGACCAAATCACACAGGGCAGATGTTAGTCACATCACTTATTGTGCTTTCGGAAGGCACTCAGGTACTATGGTGGTGAGGGTGGAATAAGAATTTCTATACAATAGAAACAGTCTAACAATCAAAATTATAATTAGAAGAGGTAGAAAAAATGTGAGTCACTAAGATGAAGTGTCTTGTCCAGTGTCAAGAAGTCTGTGGCAGACTGTGTAATTGAATTCTGATCTCTTGAGTTTCAGTTCTGTGCCATAGCCACAAGATTATCCTTCATTCCTAAAGAATTCTTTAAAAAAATTCCATTGCAACTACAAGCAGACCTTAGGTAGACAGATGTGGTCACTCAAGTTTTGGAACTTGAACATGGTTAATGCCTATATTACAATAATTGATATGGGAACACTACTGATCTGAAAGTCCCAAATTTTTGTACTTCACCTCAAAACCAATACATGGTAAAACTGAATTTATTTGGATTGTTCATTGCATAATCAGTAGCAATATCATATTTCTTGAGTAGCTTTAAAATATTTTTTTAAAGGAAAAGTGTTGTTTTTCATGCATTTTATACTGTTAGTTACTATGTGTGCAGACTGATAACAAATCAGGTATAAATACTTCTTTAGTAATGAATGTTTTCCAGTGTGAAGATGTTTCTTGTACACTCTACCTTCCTACCTAATGTTGCTTGTCCTAATTCTCTTTTAGCTCTTGCCTATGCCTGCATGTCTGCTTTTATTCCCAAGTACCTGTATAACTTCTTTTTGAAGGATAATTCTCATGTCATTCAAGGTAGGTTGGTGTTTGTTTCCCTTTTCCTCTAATAAGAGAGTTTATGGAGTAGTTATTTATGCTGTGTTTTTCCGTAAATTTGTTTTTTCTTCATTGGCTTTTTAATTGACAGAAGTAGAAGCATAACCTTTCAGCATTATAGAAATGCCTACTTATACCTTCAAGTAGCTTATTAGAAGACCAGGGTAGTAAGTGAAGGAGCAATGGCAAAACCAAAACAAAAATAAGTAGGGAAGCGTGTGAAGATTAAAAATTAACCAACAAACAGAAGCAGAAGCAGCAGCAGCAAAAAAAATGCTTGCTGCTCTCTGAAGCAGTTTTAAGCAGGAACCAATCAATGTAATGAAATCAGAATCCTAAAAAGGACTCCCTCTGCACTTTCTGTCATGGTGGTCTATCATTGAGGCAATCCAAAGCCACTTTATTGCAGACTGCCAGTCCGCTTCAGAGCAGAAGGCGAGAGGAGCAGCAGATACCAGTGTGTTTAGAGAATACATTTACTTTAGTAGAGGGTCAAGAGTCTGAGGGGAGTGCCCTATGCTTACAGTTAAAGTGCTACGGTGGCACAGCTGCAGTGCCTCAGGGAAGACACTTGCTACGATGGTAGGGATCATCCCCTCACTGTAGGTAATCCACCTTCCTGAAAGGTGGTGGCCCGGGTATATGGAAGAATTCTTCTGTTGACTGAGTCCTGTCTACTCCAGAGGTTATGTTGGCTTAACTATGGCTGTAGCTACACTAGAGAGCTTCCAGCGGCACAGCTGCATCTATTGTCAATCTAGTATAGTCACTCTACACTGACAGGAGAGAGCTCTCCTGTCAGCTTAATTACTCCAGTGCCCATGAGCGGTGGTAGCTATGTCGGCGGGAGAAGCTCTCCTGCCAGCATAGCGTCATGCACACTGGCACTTAAATTGGCATACGTTAATAAATGGCTAATTCACACCACTGAATGATGTAACTTATGTCGACTTAAGCTGTAGTGTAGCCATGGCCTATATCTGTCAGGGTTGTAAATTTTTCACACTCCTGAGAGAACTAGCTATGTGAATGTAACTTTTCAACATAGATCAGTTGTATGACTGAGCTGAGGACAAGTCTTCCGGAGCCCTAAGGTAACTGCTTCATAGTTCCTGGTTGTTATTTCTTGGCCTCAATAGCCCTATAAGTAAATAGGTGGAGGGGTGGGCTGTCAGTTCCTTTTAACATGGAGACAAAGTGGAGAAGAAATTTGGGAGGATTAAGAAGCTTCCCAGAGAAGATTTGCTGAAGCCATCCTATCTGAATAACAAATTTAAAAACAGGATCTTTACTTCAATCCACACTCTGATGTCCTTCTTGTCATCCTTTTCCCCATCACTAGCCCTTAAATGCCCACTTGACAGCAATTCTAACATACACTCTGATGTCCTTCTTGTCATCCTTTTCCCCATCACTAGCCCTTAAATGCCCACTTGACAGCAATTCTAACATACTGTTCATAAGATTCATGAGTCAGAAGTGTGTCTTAATAGCTTGGTTAGGGCATTTTCTCTGTTGACGTAACAATGTTTTTTGTCTTGGGAGTCAAGTTGGCAGTTGTATGAAAAGGAACAGAACATTATTTTGCAGAAACTTTAGTTTGAGCATACAGGAAAATACTTTTGAAATCTCTCTTGCTTTTTTTTTTTTTTTTTGAGCAGAGGGGGGAGAGAGATGGAAAATTAATGCTAAAAAGGTAGATGTTGTCAAACATGATACATAGCTTCACTTTTTCTCATTGGTTACTACGATTTGTACCTGTTTAACAAATAATAGATCTTGCTGAAATGCACCACATGCACTTATAATCCACAAATAAATAAAGTATTACAATACTTTCCCTGTATGTCTTCTACTGAGGAACAGCATTTATTTTCTCCCTTCATCTCCAAAAAGACATGGGAAAGTTCTTAGAAGGTCAACAAAAATGATTGGACATTAAGATTGGGATAGACAGTAATATGAGGAGAGACTAAAAGATTAGGACTGCATAGTTTGGAATGGAGATAAGTGAGAGGGGATGTGTGATCAGGACACATGAAATAATGAATGGCATGTAGAAGGCCAGTCAGGAGATATTCTGTTTGCACTCTATCATAATATAAAGGCAAAGGGGCACTTCATGAAACTAAAGAAGCATATTTTTAAAGAATAAAATCAACTGTTATTTTATACAATAAATAATTTGTCTGTGGAATTAACTGGTTTAGGCCTTTTTAAGGCCAGTAGCTTAGTGAGATTTTTTTTTTTAAAGTTTGAGATAGTGATATGTAGAAGAATATCATTTGTAGTGTTGCTAACTAGGATATAATGAGAGTTCTTGATCTTCATGTGTCCAGGCCTGAAAAATTTAACAGATGGGGATAGAAACATGGTTTGATATTGCATAAGTAAATGTATTATGTGGTCTTTTCATCTTGCACTGCAGCATCTGGTCTGGGGATATTGGACTAGCTGGACTGATGACTGTGGGTTCTGATTTGTTAGTTTCTAGCTGGTGGTATTCAATGTCAACAAATTAATACAGTTTTAAAGGAAGGTTTTGTGATGGTTTGTTTAGTTTGGTGTGCTGAGCTCTTTCCTATTCCCTGGAGACACTGTGAGGAACATGGCAGGATGGCTCATGTCTGATTACATCACTGCAATTTTAGCACCTCACCCCTTAATGGAATAAAAATCTTTCCCAGTGCAGAAAGATGCAGCATATCTAATTTCTGAGCCTGCCCTAAGCAGTTAAAGCACAGTTTATGTCAGATTTATCAGATGCATTTCCCCATATGAAGTAAGATGTAAGAGCAATTAAAGGTTTATAGCTATAGAATATCAAATTATGCCAAAGATTCATAACATAAAATTCCAGCCAACAGTGTTTGTCAGGACCTAAATGATAGGTTTTCATGAAGGAGTGTGTGTCTTCAGTAGACCCTTCATTAATCATGTAATCCCACACAATAATTATATTTTATGAGTCTGGCTGTACAAATAAAAATGATATTTAACGAACTATAGTATATCTGTGCAGAACCACCAGAGGCACAAATTTCATGTTTAAAAGGAAATGTTCTTGAGGGAAGTTAATTGTGAATCTGTTTTCATCAGCACACATCTGAATGTATGTGATTACTGGCTTTATATGGCTTGGTCTGCATTACCAGCTTATGTCAGTATAACTATGTTATCCATACCCCTGAGTGACATTATTATACCAACCTAACCCCTGGTGTAGACAGAGCTATGTCGACAGGGAGAAGCTCGCCCGTCAACATAGGTAGTGTCTTCACTAAGCGATACAGCAGTACAGAGGGTGCAGCTGTGCTACTGCAGTGCTGTAAGTGTAGAAAAGCCCTGTACCTTACCCATGGTTGCTGAGTATTTTATTAATGCAAATGTGTGAGTACTGTGAATGTGGGGAAAGCTAAATTAAGCGTGGCTTGTCCAACCAGTTTATTTGGATAATACATGCATACAATGAGACTGGGGGCTTGTCTTCACTGCAGTATTAGCTCAAGATATAACTTGTGTTGCCCCTAACATGACTCCTGTTCATGCATAAAAATCTCTAGCTCAAGTTAAGTGGTACTTTAAACTTTAGCTAGCTGTTCTGTCAGAATATGAAAGTTAAAATTTGAGTGATGCTGACGCTAGTAATGCAGTGAGGATGCAGCTATGCTGTCTTAGTTTTCACTTCTTAAAAATGTGTGATTTTTATGGTCAGATAACAAACACGTGATTGTTATCTTGTTGCAAAATCCTAAGTGGAGACAGGGGACTTGTGCCCAGGGCTACAAAGTCCAGATCCACGCCCTGATTGTAGGAGCTCTGGGCGCATGGGACCCTCACAACGAGCTGGTGCTGAGAGCGTGCAGTCTGTCGACACTACGCCCGGCTCACGAGACAGCTCATGGTGTCTGACACCATCAGGTGGTCCAGAGACATCTACACGGAACACATCACAGGACACCGTCAGTACCAGGTTGAGTAAGCGAGAATGTCGGTCAGGGAAATAACCCACTTCCTTCCTTCCCTGACGAACCAAGGGATGCACCCCACCCATGTACTTATTCACTACACCAATACTGACTTGGACTTTAAATACATTCTATGGGTGGCGTACCTGAGACCACTTATCCACTGATGTTTTAAAAAACTCCCGCACCCCAGTCTGGGTCTATGCTGGTTATGTACTATTTATGTATCCTGTGAACCTTGTAACGCATACCTGTAATCCCTCATAACTCAAGCCTGACCCCAGATGTACAGTACCTTCCCCCTTAACTTGTGTAAATTTGATTTTAAACATTAGCTTTAATAAAAATATTCATGGCGAGGTAGATCGGCGAGGTCAGCATTATGCCTCCATCCCTCCCACCCCCACACCCGACCTGTGATTAACCTCATGTAGTTTACTTCACAGTAAAACTGAAGTGCCTTATAGTCACTATGTTTTACAGTGGGATAGCTGATGTGCATTAGTTATCCTCGGGTAAAACACACCTTTTTTGGTCAGTGAAATCAAGCCCTATATTGCTAATCCAATCATTCTGTGCTGCTGATCCATTGTGCAGATCAAGGGTTGATTTGCAGTATGAGAACTCTCATTGGGACTAGGCTAACTCAGGGTGTTGACTGAATGAAGATAACTCAAGATAAAAGACAAGCCCTGATACCAGTATTTGTAAATGGAATGCTTGCAAATTAAGGAGGGAGCAGTTTGGGGACTTCCTAAGGCACTGTAGCAGCACTTACTGACCATTCACTTAAGAAGCTATTATTAAAGGGTGTCTGGCTATGACTCCTTGGCATGAAGATGCTGCCTTATAAGAGCCTTTGATGGAGGGACCTGGAAATCTCTGCCATTGGGGCAGGGTTATGCAGTGTCAGGCAGCAGCACTGTTTGGAAATTTGAGAACTTTGTGGAAGGGAAAGGGAAATGCAACCTGTCATGAAATTGCAAGGATAAAGTCTCTTGATTCTGATTCTAAGGCCTTGGCTACACTTACCCGCTAGTTCGACGGCTGGAAATCGAACTTCTGGGTTCGACTTATCACGTCTAGTCTGGACGCGATAAGTCGAACCCGGAAGTGCTCGCCGTCGACTGCGGTACTCCAGCTCGGCGAGAGGAGTACCGCGGAGTCGACGGGGGAGCCTGCCTGCCGAGTGTGGACCAAGGTAAGTTCGAACTAAGGTACTTCGACTTCAGCTACGTTATTCACGTAGCTGAAGTTGCGTACCTTAGTTCAAATTAGGGGGGTAGTGTAGACCAAGCCTAAGAAAGGCTCGACTTGCAGAAAGGCAAATGAAATTGTGTGTAAAGGGGAGGAAGTGGAGAGAATGATTAAGGCAATTGGGTTAAACTGTCCCTTTCAGCCTGATGTGTAGAACTGGAGATGCATTATTAAATCTGTCCTGTAATAATTCTTTTCCCTCCCCAGAAAGGAAAATAAAGAAGATAGGTGTTAATAAAGGGAGGAGTGGCTTAACACTTCAATCCACATAATGATGTACACAAGTTCACTTAGTAGCAAATACGTTTAGCATGGTGATATCTTTGTAGTTTTCAGTGCAAGTCAGTTCCTGGCAATTACTGGAAGAACCTGGTTCTAATTTACTTTAATCAGTGTGATATGCCCAAGGGCTACTTCATATTCATGATGAAATATTTGCTATTTTTTAATTGTGTAATTTGCAAGTGTGTTACTTGCTGAGCACCAACCAAGTATTCCATTTGTTTTAGCTGTATCTGAGTAGAAAAGGAAGTATGGAAAGCCGTAAGGGCTTATCTACATGTACAGTGTTGCACCGTTGTAGCGCTTAGTGAAGATGCTTCTTTACACTGATGGGAGAACGTCTCCTGTTGGCGTAGATACTCCATCTCCTCAAGGGATGGTAGCTATGTTGACAGGAGAAGCTGGTCCTGTCTACATAGGCCTGTCTACACTGGGGGTTAGGTCGGTATAACTATATCACTCAGGGGTATGGATTTTCCATACCCCTGAGCGACATAGTTATACCAGCATAAGTTCCTAGTGTTAGACCAAGCGTAAGTGTAGAGGAGATAGAAGCTGTGTACTGTTGAAAATGCACATGGTATAAACAGGGAGAGGAGAAAAAACTTAAAATGGCTTTTTAAAAACGTATTTAATCCTAATGGATAATATAATAGTTAAAATGGTGTTGTATGTATAAAGAAAAGTGCAAGCTTCATAATTAATACTGTTCCAGGTACATGTATTCCTTGTGTGTGAGTTAAGTGTGCAGTTGTGTGTTGTTCTCTTTTTTTGGCAATGATCTTAAACATTGTTGTCATTTCAGAATACCTGACAGTGTTCTCCCAGATGATTGCATTCCATGACCCAGAGCTGAGTAACCATCTCAATGAAATTGGCTTTATTCCAGATGTAAGTGCTAAGGGTTCTTGTAAATGCTGTATAATGAAGCTAAAGAGGAGAAAAAAAGGAAGAGAGGGTAATTCTAATAGGGTGTTTCTAAATTGTTGCTGACACAATGAAAGTTGCATATGGAAGAACTTTACCTCTGACACTGGAAGTTTGATGTGGACGCAGTGGCAAAATGAGGACAGCGACATGCATATAATTAAGTGTCAGGCTGCAACTTTTATTAAATTGAGGCACACTACCTGCCATCACCCATAATCTCTTGTACTAGGCATTTATTTAGCTCAAGTGGGCGGGGGGGGAGAGAGCTACAGGACTCCTTACCATACAACCCATAACACGAGGTAGGTTGTCCTCACCCTACCCCCCAGAGGGGAACAGAGGGTACAGCAGGGTGGGGACCTCAGCCACTGAAGACCACAAGGTCTCACCTGTCACATGAGCCCAAAGCTCACCACCAAAATCCCAGGAGTTTCACCTCCTGGGAACTGTTCATTTTATTCTCCTAACTTCACTGGAAACTGGCCACAAGTTTCAGCAAAAAAACAACTTCACCCCAGTACCTCAGTTAGGTATTAAGTGAGTTCCTACTTCACCACTGTGGCTTTCAGGTGTTGCGAGGAAGGCAAAAACGACATGGTCCTCTGCCAGTTGTCCCATGGGAGAAAAAATTCCTTCATAATCCCCTGAACAGGCAGTGGGATAGTCCCACAGCATCTGTCAGGCCAGGTTCCCATTCCTAGTTTGGATGGGTAGAATGGTCCGCTTGAACTGAGACAGAAGATGCTCCATATGGTTCCTGCCTTGAGCCAAATCCTGCGAGCAGGGGAGTGCTGGCCAATCAGCATGCTTCTCCCCCTGGCCAGTGGGTGCTGGAGACTCCCAGGGTAGGAGCTATTTATTGTCCCTTGGCGAGTGTCTCCCTCCCTTGCTACTGGGACTGCTCCCCTTTCACCTCTGGCCCCTACCCATTGATTCTGGTGAGTGGCATTTCTCGAAGGGCGTATGATTAAGGCTAAGATTTTGTCATGGATATTTTTAGTAAAAGTCACGAACAGGTCATGGACAATATAGACAAATTCACAGAAGCCCGTGACCAGTCCCTGACTTTTACTAAAGTTATCCATGATACAATGGGAAGGGCCTGGCCAGATGCTGAGTGGCTGGGGGGCTCAGAGCTGCAGGGTCCCCCTGCCGCCCTAATGGGGGGGAACTGCGGGAATCCACCCCACCCCGGTGGCAAAGGAGCAGCCAGTGTCCCCTGCTGCGGTGGCAGTGCTGCCGCTGGGGTAGCCCCCTGCCTGCGGTGGCTAGGAGCTTGGGGGACGTTGCCTCAGGCGGCGGGGGTACCTCACGACTTCCGCGACCTCCATGACAAAGCCTTACTTATGATGAGATAGTTAAACTTTTTGTTGTTGGTTCAACTTCATTCTTAAAAGAAAAATATCAATTTTTCTTGGCATGGAAGATGCAATCACAGTGCTTACAATCAGTTAGTGAATGAGTGTATGAAGAAGTGATAAAATACACTGTCTACTGCAAATTAAAAACAAAGTTTGATTTTTATTTTTAATGTCAGGGTCAATAATGTAAAAAGTATTGACTTGGAAAAAAAACATGAATATTTAGTGACAATATAATGTTTTTAGTCCATGAAACAACTGAAAACAGAATAAAAAAATTGTGCAAGTTAATTAAATACAAACTTACTACTTACTTTTTAATGCATGATGTCAGCTCTTGCAAATTAGTGAGTAGATGTATGTCAGTGAACCTTCTGGAAATGTATTAAATTGAAGTGTCTGACCCAGAAACTTTATTCGCATAGGGAAAGTAGTCTCTTCAGATGGGAAAATGTGAAAATTCTAACTGCACAATAGCAAAAAAAAAAAATAGGGGAATGTATTCATTAAAAAGAAGAACTAGGTGTTCTTGATATTATAGCACCTTGTCACAGCTGCCACCATACTTCGCAAATATTCTCCCCTTTGTCCGGAGTGCCATGCAGTTTTGAGTAGTCTAGAATGCTGAAGAGTCATTTGAATAAAATGCCTGTCCACAAAATTTAGTTACGTTTCATTCAGATTTATAATTTGAATGTTTTCAGTAATGAATTTAGCTAACTTCTGTCACAGACTAAGGCTTGGGTCTACACTTAGGTTGACATAGCTAAACTGGTCAGAGGTGTGAAAAAAATCACCCCCCGATCGACTTAATAATGTTCACCTAGTCCCCACTGTAGACACAGCTATACTGGAATGGAAAAACGTTTCCATTCCAGGGAGGTGGTTTTCCTACACCAATGGAAAAACCATTTCCATCAAACCAGGCCACGTCAACATTATAGGGTTATGCCTGCATTGCTATGGTGACATAGTCTCTGTATTGTAGACATACCTTAAGCCTGTACTGAGGTGACACATTGAAGACAGTAAAAAGAAGCATTGTTAACTGATATGGGCAGCACTTTTTAAAAGTCTGGTCAGGTTATAAATAGAACAGTTATTAAAAATATGTGGCAAGCTTTATGACAGTACATTCTAATAACACTGCTCTACAGCCAAAATGCTTCTGAAATAAATGTAGTCAAACTTTACTAATTCTGGGTCACTGAGAACGAAAATGATGCTTAAAATTGTTGATTGGCTCTAGTTTTCAAGATATGCTATTGGGTCAGTATATACGACCCTTGACTTGGGAATGGCGGAGGATAAGTGAGTTATAAAGGGAAGGGATCTCAATTTAAACCAGAAATGACTAAAATACATCTTTGACTGGATCTATGAATAAATCTATGACTGGGTTTGGACAGTACTTGCTTTTTAGGCAAAACAATGAATGATGCAATCTGAAGCTGGTATTGCGTCATACATGATATGAATTGCATCGTGTTATTCCTAGAAGTCATGGATGATGCAATCATAACGAAGCTTACATCTGCTGAACAAATTGCCCTATATCAGCTCTAGAAATCATACAGTGTCGTGCTCTTATGTGTGGTGTTTGATTTTGCAAAGGGACACATTTCTGTTTAGCCAAAGTGAGCAGAGATGCCCCGTACTTGTGTGAACAGTGCAGATAACTTCTGCTATGTTTGTGGTGAAGTGACTTTTGCATCACAAAAGCGCAGTATAACCACTATGGTTAAGAAAGCCTATCACCTTTATTTTGGCTGCAAAATTGGAGATCAGGACAAGAGGTGCGCCCACACATATGCTGCAACACTTGTGCAACAAATCTTCGCCAGTGGTTGAACAGGAAAAGGAAATCTATGCCTTTTGCAGTGCCAATGATTTGGAGAGAGCCAACAGATCATATCAGCAATTGTTACTTCTGCATGGTGCCTCCAGTTGGGACAGGTGTGTCAAAGAAGAAAAAGTGGACTGTGCATTATCCAAACATTCCATCAGCTAGATGCCCAGTACCCCACGGAGAAGGACTGCCTGTTCCTGATGCACCAGAATCATTCTCACTTGAGTCAGACGAGGAAGAGGATGAAACTTCTGGTCCTGAATCATCAATGTCCCAGGACCCACATTTTCTCCCATCCTCTTCCTCTGAACCACACCTCATAACACAAGGTGAACTGAATGACCTTGTCAGGGATTTGGAACTACCCAAGAGTAAGGCAGAGCTGTTGGGCTCCAGACTACAGCAGTGGAATCTCCTGACAGGTGATGTTAGGATTTCCATGTTCCGTGACTGTTAAAAGGATCTTGTCCCATTCTTCTTCATGGAATGTGATCTTGTAGCTTGCAACAACATCAATGGTGTGATGGCAGCCCTCAACATCGTTCACGATCCAGATGAGTGGAGACTGTTAATTGATTCATCGAAGATGAGTCTTAAAGCTGTTTTACTGCATAATGGCAATGTTTTGCCATCAATTCCAGTTGGTCATGCAGTCCATATGAAGGAAACCTATGACAACATGAAACAACTTTTGAGGTGCATAAACTATGACCAACATCATTGGCAGCTTTGTGGCGATTTGAAGGTTGTTGCTCTCTTGCTTGGTCTGCAGACTGGATACACGAAGTACTGCTGTTTTCTCTGCGAATGGGATAGTCGTGCAAGAGATTCCCACTACATCAAGAAAGATTGGCCACTCCGACAGTCATTGGAGCCTGGGAGGAAAAGTGTTCAGCATCCACCACTTGTTGAATCAAGGAAGATTTTGTTAGCACCCTTACAAATCAAGCTTGGTCTGATGAAGAACTTTGTCAAGGCCATTGACAAAACACAGGTTTCAGAGTAGCAGCCGTGTTAGTCTGTATCCGCAAAAAGAACAGGAGTACTTGTGGCACCTTAGAGACTAACAAATTTATTAAAGCATAAGCTTTCGTGGACTACAGCCCACTTCTTCGGATGCATATAGAGTGGAATAAATATTGAGGAGATATGTGTATTTATTCCACTCTATATGCATCCGAAGAAGTGGGCTGTAGTCCACGAAAGCTTATGCTCTAATAAATTTGTTAGTCTCTAAGGTGCCACAAGTACTCCTGTTCTTTTGACAAAACACAAGCAGCTTTCAAGTACCTCCATGGAAAATTTCCAAGGTTAAGTGAAGCTAAGATAAAGGAAGGTGTCTTTGTTGGTCCTCAGATTCGTGAACTTCTTCGAGATGATGCATTTGACCATGCACTGCGTGGCAAGGAAAAGACAGCACGGAAAGCCTTCCAGTTAGTGGCAATAAATTTTCTCGGAAACAACAAGGCAGACAACTACAGGTTGTTGGTGGAAAACCTCCTCAAGGCATACAAAAGCCTTGGTTGCAACATGTCACTAAAGTTACATTTTTTGCACTCTCCTCTAGATTTTTTTCCACCGAGCTGCGGAGCAGTGAGCGACGAGCACGGCGAGCAATTTCACTAGGACATTGCAACAATGGAGAAACGCTATCAGGGCAAATGGAGCCCATCAATGCTTGCAGACTATTGCTGGACAGTGACAAGAGATGCTCCATTTAATGAATACAAGAGACAAGCCAAGAAGCGCCGAGTAGACACTGAATAGGACTAAACTATGTACATAATAGTTTTTAGCCTTTTGTTTCATAATAAATTTTATTTATATAACCCTTTTGCTGATTTTTAAAGTGTTACATAAACAGGACAGGTGGGAAATATTATCATGTAAAGCAACCATAAACACATGAAAAGACCTAGGTTTACAATTTATGATTAAAACTCTACTATCTACAAATATACATAGACATAAAATGTAAAAACTTAAATATCTTAGAAACAGTAGCCAATCAGTTTTTTTAATTGTCATATTCGAATTCAGCACATCAAAATACATAATAAATAGCACATTTTATCTCTAAAGAAGACCACTTCTCAAAAATTGTAGACCAGTGTAATCAGTGTGGGTGGGGAGAAAGGAGGGAATCATCACCGTGGAAGAGGGGAATACAGATTCAGTGGGAAGAGGGGAAATATAGGGTGTTTGGTTCAGGAATATATTTTCTGAACAGTCATGATTATCATTTTATGAAGAAACTATGTTCCTTCAAAAATGTTACAGTTAAATCAGTGCTTTTACAGAAATTGCCTGCTGTTACAGGGCCAAATTTGCAAAACTGAATTTTTCATACACTACTTCTGTATGAATTTGTGTATACTCATGAAGTGATCAGGAGTTTCATATTTAAAATATACTTATGCCTGTAATTATCAAGTTTGTGGCCACAAATGAAGCTTTTGCCAGGAAAGCATAAATTAAGTCTATTGTACATTTTTTTTTCTTTTTGGTTACAGTGTTTCAGGGAGATAAACAGGATTGTTTATAAATGAGACAGGATATAGCGACACTTAAAAACTAACTTAGTACGTCCAGTCAGCTGAAGAGACTAGCCAATGTAGTAGGTTACACACGAATGGATAAAACTTACTCCGGTGTAGAAAAGACCTTACTAGCCCATATGCATCGCTTCAAGCTAGTGTCAAGGAGGGGAAGAAATCAGAGTTTTATGTAGATGAAATGCACAGGACTTTGAAAAAGCAAAATGCAAGCTCCAAACATAGGGCTGGGGCACAGGGCTGCAGCATAGCCATGCAAACATACTGTGTCCATTAATTCAGCATGTGAATTAGAATAGCAACATAGAATATGTATGTTCCCTGACCCATCCTTTTGCCTATCCCTATCATTGCCATCCACACCATCCTGCATGGACCCACTACAGAAACCCATCCACAGAGCTCCTCAGACAATGACTCCAATCGTGGGCCACTTGCGGGCCCTCAGACAAATTGTAGATGAGATATGAATAATTAAACAACATTTATTTGTATTATGGTAGTAGCCAGGAGTCCCAATCACTATCAAGACTGAGGCCTGTTCCAGAGATCTGAAAGCCTAAGAAAGATGACAAATGAAGGGAGTAGAATAGAGAATCCAAAATATATACCAATTATGATGTACAACTATACATTTTTTAAAAAAAGTATTTGCATCATACAAATAAATGTATTGGCAATCCCTGACTTTTCTAAAGCCTAGCTGCTAAGAGGAGTCATTCTTTCTAAATCACCTGTCACATCAAAATATTTCTTTTCCCTGTTCTGCCTTTTAGATTAGTAAGAGAGAGGGGTGTTTTTGCACCTGTAACAAGACAGCCCAGATCCATCAAGGTGAAGGATATGCACTTCAGTAATGAGATCTGAACCAGAGTTTCGTGCTTGAGTACTAATCCTATCAAAGTAAACCCTGATTAATCTTTCATCATTGAAAAGCAGGCTCCTGCTGCAGGAAGAATTGTGTTTCCTGGCACCCTTCCATTTACTTTGGGTCATGTAGCTCTCAGAATATTGAATGCTGCTGAAGCTTGAATAGTTGTGAATATTGTTAGCTGGTGTGGTGCCTGGATTAAATATATTGCTGTGGCTATGTGATTTACATGTCAATGGAGATATCCGTAAGGTGAATTTCACAGGGTTTTTTTATTTTTCACTGTTTTGTAGTATGAACTTATATAATGTTTTATAACATCTGTTCTGTATTTTGCTAATAATTCTAACATCAAAATCCGTCCATTTTTAAGGGAAGAGAAACAAGGAAATGAGCCACGTTATTAGAAGGAAAACTCTATCCATAAATTATTCTGAATAGCTTTCAGCTGCAAATAATGGAAGCTAGACACAGTTGTCAGCTGGCCATTAACAGAGATGACAAGGTCTGGCTGCAGTTACTTAATATCATCTTGGTAATGCTGCTGTCATAGACAGACACCTGAAATTGGATTCAGTGATATGCAGGAGGTGTCTGTAATAAGGGTTTATCTAACTAGAGTTAAAAGAACACCGTTGCCAATGTATTTTTCGTTCTTTTTATTTTCCAGTTTGTTTATAATTACCCTTGGAAGCCTGAATTAAACTGTTCTTACTGAAATATACTATTCTCTCTTGCAAGCACACACTTGTTCAGTCATGAGTGTATGATGGCTGGTTTTTAATTTTCATTTAATAGGAAAGCAATTGTTTTTTAATTTACATATTTGGGATGAGAGATGGGGATGGATGGAATTGGGTTTAATCCTTTACATTTATCTTGCTTATGGGTACTCTATCCCCAGTCCTTCAAACACTTATGCATGTGCTTAACTTTAAGCATATGAATAGTTCATTTAAGCACTTACACTGTGCTTCAGAAATTAAAATTAAGTATGTGCATAAGTGTTTAGAGTTTCAGGGCCTTCATTACCAGTATCTGGATAGGGCACTGAAATAGGAGGCATGAAATTTGAGTTTTAGTCCTGCCATTCTGCCACAATATTGCTGGATAACCTGTGGCAAGTAATTTTAATTCTCTGTGCTTGGCTTCCACTTTGTCACAAGAAGTCAATGAGGCCAAAACTTATCAAGATTCATAAATGGACTCAACATTTATATGGCTATCAGGAATATGCAGGGTTGTCACAATTATAAAAACTTTGGAAGGGACATTAAAACTGATGCTTCAGGATTTAAGCCAGTCTCTAACTATATCATTTAGGAGGAGACCTAATGTGAGAGGCAGACTATCTCACATTTGTCCCCTTTAGGATTCTTATGCTTTCTGAAGCATCTGGAATAGCCTTTGTAAGAGACAGGGTACAGAGAGTCGATGGACCTTGGGTCTGATCTAGTATGGCAATTCATAAGTTCCTGTAAGTATTTGGTTTTTGAGGAAAAATGTTTAAATTTATCAAAGTTATGAGTGTTTGAAAATCGCACTAAATATGTGTTGTACATATGTTTATTCAGTTTGTAAATTTGGCATTTACTTAAAGAAATGTATATCACATGTTGGCAGTTACAGTAATTAAGTTTTCTCTTTTAAGAATTGCCTTGCCAATTAATAAAAATACTGAACCAAACTTGTCTTCAGACTTGGATTGTTTTGTAGATGATGATGATGATCCTGTAATATATTTTACTCCTAAGTTGTGATAGATACTCACAACCTTAACTCTATCTTAACAATGTTTTTTTTCTGGGAATTTCCTTCTCAAAATGGATACCTAATGTGTAAATCTACTTTTTGTAAAATCTCAGAAAACTCATTGTGCATTCAAATGATAATTGCATTAATTTTGGGGAGGATAGGCTGTATTCTTCATAGATTTTTTTTTTAAGTGGTTGTATCGCTGCTTTTATATGTACAACTAAACTCAACCTTATCTAGTAAACATTGATAATTATGGGACTGCAACTCATGATCTCAGGCTGTTTCTCAGAGAAATGTACTTTTACGTTGTAATGAAAGTATATATTTTGATTCATTGTTTTTACTAATTCTCTTTTGATGTGGAAGTTCAGCTGATCTTTTTTTTCATGTGACTTAGTGTCTATGAAGTTCAAATATTGCTCTTATTGAGTACTGTGTAAATTTTCTTTAAAATATTGAGCAGTACTCATTTGAAGGGAAGATGCAGGGAGACCCACCAGCCCGCAAATCCATTGCAGTTTGAGCTCCAGTGGAAAAAGGTTGAAAATCACTGCGGTGAAAGTTTTATCCAGAGTCCTAGCACACAGTTATTCTTCCCTGATGTTGCTAGGGGGCAGTATTTACTAAGAATATCTTTATTTTGAGTATATTGGTTTGACTATGTAAATATGGCAGCATATTTGTTTTAAATTGATGTTTGTGAGGCAAGTACTTTAAATCACATACATGTTGTTCTCCTTTTGGATCTTCATTTCCACTTTTGACCTGCTACAGTGGAATAATAAGACATGAAGGAGGGATACTGAACAATGCAGTAGTTCTCTCTTGTTTGCAATAAAAACATTGGAGATAAATGATCATAATATTTTTATACTTACCTCTACCCCTTCTTGTTGTAGCATTATATTTTAGAAAATAACAAGGATAATTTCCCCTTCAACTCCTATTGTAATTTCCCTAATAACTACCTGTTACTTTAAGATTGTCTGGCCTAATTTTTTGACATGTTGGGTAGTGGTCAGGATTGGTGGATGATGTTTGTAGCCAGGTCTGTGTTTTAGGGATAAAGTTTTTGACTATTTGTCATATTTACAGCATGTTAGTGTTTTCTGTTATGCCCAATAGTTTTGTATATTTCTTATGTGTGTTGAAAAAATGTGTACACAGCTTAAGCTATAGGTGTTTGTATTTACATTTGTGTCTGTGTGTAATTTTGAATGTATGAAAGTCTACTTGGCTAATACAAATTTTTTTTTAAATCAAATCATGAGGCTGAACTGATCTACTTCCAGTTCTCAATGAAATAATTTATGAACAGGGGGGACTCAGGTATTTTGCTGCAATCATTTTCTATCTCAAAAGCAAAAAGTGTGGCTACATGGGGATAAAAATCTGCGGCTGGCCTGCGCTAGCTGACTTGGACTCATGTGGCTTGGGCAGCGGGGCTGAATAATTGCTGTGTGGATATTCAGACTCAGGCTGGAGCCCAACCTCTGGGACTCTGTGAGGGTGGAGAGTCCCAGAGTTCAGGCTGCAGCCCAATCATGAATATCTACACAACCGTTTTCAGTCCACAGCCCAAGCCCCGCAACCCAGGTCAGCCGCGTCCATGCCACGGAGCTTTAATCTCTATGTAGATATACCTGAAGAGATATAATGCACATTCTTGCGTGTGAACAAATTATTACAAACGTGATAGCAGGGCACAATCACTGTTGCAGGCTTTTCAGATGGTAGTGGGGAATATGAAGTTGTTGATGGGATGTACAAAAATACATGTGTGGAAGTAGATTGTGCTGGTGTATCACATCAACAATGGTAGAAGAATTTTTACCATCAGAAACCAATCCTTCCTGGCTTGCAGTGACTTTCTGTGCAACTTCAGCTTAGTATCCACATAGATTTTTGCCTTTAATTTTGTAAGTATTTTCTTTAAAATTAAGAAATGCTTGAAGTGGCATAAGCATCTAAACTGGCCCAGTTACTGAAGGGGGCATACCTTTTTAACTGCCTTTCATATTTACAGTGCCATACATGCATAATGTAAACTGTTTGAAAGCCTTTACAGTAGCATAAAGTTTTTACAGCCCAGAAATCCCTTAAGGGCAGCATAAATGCTTAAGCTGCCTCATAGCAGAATAAGTGCCCGTGCCACCTCAAATCCTTCATAAACCTAATCCTGACATAAACTAAATGCTGCATGGAACAATTTCCTGTTGTTCATAACTTCATTATCTAAACTATTTTGTTTTTCATACTTGGCTATGTACTCTTCAATGAAGATTCATTGAATGCCAATTTTCAGATGTCCAAGATCAGTCATTTTTGAGTTATCTGTATGTGTAAGTGGGATGGGAATTGTGACCGTTTAATAAAACAAGGGTTTGGTTTTTTAATTTTCATGGAACTTAAAAGTGGATGAAATGATTCTGCCCAGCCTTTTGTAAACAAACAAAAACCTCTTTAAGCAAAGGAAAATTCAGCCCCAAACATAAATGTAACTTACAGATAACTTCATGTGAAAATGGTCTCATCACTGAAGCTTGAAATGCTATACAGCTTTAAATGTAGTAGAAAAATCAACCTTGACATGGCCTTCAGCTCATAACAAAATGTGTTTTTTATCCCTTCTCTTCCTCTTGTAGCTGTATGCTATTCCTTGGTTTCTCACTATGTTTACACGTGAGTATATATTTTTTCCTTTGGTTAAATATAAACACTGTATATTTAACTTCTCCCATTTTCCCATAGAATATACATTTCAGTTTAAAAGGGAAGAATATAGAGCCTTCACTTCTAGTTCAAATTTACCCCAGGTTAACTGGAGTCCATAGGGACTTTAGTTTTGTACCCTGAAAACCAGTCTTTTCAGTTCCATGCATCTATGAGAAAACCGGCTTCTTCCAGCTTTAGAGGAAAAAAACCCTCCCATTTCAGAGATCTCAGTTACGTGTTCAGACTTCCCGTAGTTGTAATTTGACGGACCTATCCTCCATTAACTTATTTAATTATTTTTTGAACCAAGTTATACATCCCATTATCCATGGCAATGAATTCCACTGCATTATGTCAAGAAGTACTGCCTTATGTTTGTTTTAAAGCTGCTGCCTACTAATTTAATCAGGTGATCCCTAGTTTTGTGTTATGTGAAGAGGTAACACTTACCTATTCACTTTCTTCATACTGTTCCTGATTTTATAGATCTCTGTTGTGTCATACTCTATATCAGGGGTGGGCAAACTTTTTGGCCCGAGGGCCACATCTGGGTATGGAAATCGTATGGCAGGCCACTAATGCTCACAAAATTAAGGGTTAGGGTCCAGGGGGGTGGTGTGAGTTCCAGCTGGGGGGCACGGGCTCTGGGGTGGGGCTGGGGATGAGGGGTTGGACGTGCAGGAGGCTGCTCCACGCTTGGGACCAAGGGGTTCTGAAGGTGGAAGGGGCATCAGGGCTGGGGCAGGAGGTTGGGGCGCGGGAGGGGGTCAGGGGTGCAGGCGCCGGGCAGTGCTTACCTCAAGCAGCTCCCAGAAGCAGCAGCATGTCTCCCTTCCGGCTCCTATGCAGAGGTATGGCCAGGTGGCTCTGCATGCTGCCTGCGTGGCCAGTGGGAGCTGTGGAGGCAGTGCTTGGGGCAGGGGCAGTGTGCGGAGCTCCCTGTCTGCCCCTATGCATAGGAGCCAGAGGGGGGGACATGCTGCTGCTTCTGGGAGCTGCACAGAGCGGGGTAAGCCCCAGACCCCACTCCCTAGCGGGAGCTCAAGGGCAGGATTAAAATGGGCCGTAGTTTGCCCACCCCGCTCTAAATAGATTCCATGACAACTGGTACTTTTTCTTATTCCTGAAACCAGGGATCAGTACTGAAAGAGGAAGCCCTTAGCGAGAGAGAAAATCTTCATATATAATTTGTCACATTTTTAAAAAAAATAGAGCCAATTTTTTGAAGTGAGAAAATGATACCGACTTTGTTGTGTTAAAGGCCAGCATATGCAAATACACCGTAATTGTATAAACCAATACTTTACTATTACACAGATCTGTTACTACTCTACCATGATTTTATGTTGTTCATTGGACAAAAGGAGTATTGTATCTGGGTAAGGTTAAATGATGGAGATGATTCTGTATGAAGATAATGCATTATTTCAATTGTAAAGTAGGAATAATCTAATATACTTCCTCCTCCCCTCTGAGATACGTTTTCCAATTTCATATCAGATGGTATTGAGTTACTTAAAAAAATAATTGATCAGTTTTCCTATTAGGAAAAGAATGTGAGTTTTATATACTGATGAAATATCAAAGAGTTAAAGATTGCCTGTGAAATAAAGCAGTGTTGTCTATTGACTACTATTGGTCCATTCAGTTAAACCTTTTGTGAGCATAGCAGTTCCACCCATTTTTCCTCTAATCACAAATAGTTGTTAATAAAATTATTTAAGCATGTTGGATAGGATAAAGTTATCCAGAGTATTTTATGCACAGATTGCCATTAGTCCTTTTTTCCTGAAAGAAAAGGTTCAGAATGTCTTCAAAGGAGAAAAATCCCTTCTGAAAGCTCAGTCAGCTAAGAAGTATTGCATACATTTGTTTTTCACTCTTTCCTTTCTCCCAACCTCCAGTAGTATACTCATGCATAATTACAGATTGTTCCAAAAGAGAGAGAAATATCACTAAAGTGTGCTCTTAGGAGCAGAAAAGAAAATAATCCACAGAAGTAGATATTTAATATTGAAACGAAGTGTTGATTGCCATAGAGAGTAATAAATCCACATATGAAAACAAATCTGTAGCTAAACAAGTTTAGTCTTGTTTGTTCCCAAATTAAAAAGCAGTAACCTTGAGGCAACAATAAAACTTATAGAAGGTTAGTCATGTATATTTTTAAAGCTTAACATTGTTTGTTATAATTAATATTTTGTTGCCTGTGCCATCTTGCAGATGTCTTTCCACTGCACAAGATTTTTCATCTGTGGGATACATTACTGCTTGGCAATTCTTCCTTCCCATTCTGTATTGGAGTGGCTATTCTGCAGCAACTGCGGGACCGGCTTCTGGCTAATGGATTCAATGAATGCATTTTGCTCTTTTCAGATTTACCAGGTATATAAATGGCAATTTTTTTTTTCTTTTCTGGTGTCCTATTTTTAAGCATTCTGTTGAATGTATGTATGTTTATGTCAAATCTTTTATAGGTTTGGAAAATTAGGCTTTTGTGAACCTATGATAGAGTGTTGGGGGCCTGGACCACAGCCCACTGAAGTCAAGAAAGTCTCCATTGTCTTCAGTGGTGCTTGGGTAAGGTCCATTATCAGGGTTCAAGTAAAGCCTGGAGAACTCAGTCAAGTTTAGAATAATTTAAAATAATTAATTAATTGAAAAATTTGAATCACTGGTTGACATACCACAAACAGGAAGTGGTGCAGTTAGTCAAATTTATACTTAATGAATTATGCATTTAGCTTTGCTCCGTATGGTATTACTGTGGTTATCCCATTATATAATGTTAGCTCTGTCTTTCCCTCCTTCAGGAGTACATTTCTTGCTACAGAAGCAGTCACTAGAGCAGAAATACAAAAAATAGTTTAAAGGCCAATAAAGAAGCATGTTTAAAGCAGTCTGCACTTGAAATTCAAAACTTATAAGAGACTGTTTACATAGAAGTGCAGGCTACTTCAGGTTCCTTTAGCCACTGGTCAGCAGCTCTGCCCTCTTATTCAATGGATACTGATGTGACTTAGCTCAGTACAAACAACTTGTGTCTCTTGAAAATATAACAGTCCAGCATGAGGCTTCAACCTTACTTCTGAGCAAAAACTTTATTGGTGAATAAAAAAACTTGTGAATTGAATAAACTTAAATAGACTGGAAGTTGCATTTCCATGTGCCTGTGTTTAATCAACATTTAGATAGCACTTAGAACACGTAAAACACTACTCTGCATAATTATACATTGTTATTTCTTTGGCACAGCAATTTGCTTTAATAGCATCATCCCAATTTTCAAGAACTATGTTCAGTGGTAAAAGAAAAAACAAACCTTTTTTGGTCCATCAAGACACACACAAGCTAAAACTAAATAATCTTGTCTCCATAATCAGTCATTTCTAGACTCCCCGCCTTCCTGGTATATATTTTATCGTTGATTCTCTATTAATTTTGTCTCATATACCCCAGTCCTATAAACACACAAATGCTTAAAACTTTACTACTGTGAGTAAATGAAATAAGCGGGACTACTCACAGTATTAAGATTAAGTAAATTCATAGGTATTTACAGGATCAGGGCTTTAAGATACTAAACTTCTCAAAACAGGGAGCTGCAGGCTTAAATAAAAATTGTGGGTTTTTTTAAAGAAACAAGAACAAAATCAGATTTTATATAAACCTTAATTGAATTTGATATCCTGTCCCATATTGTATTTTAATTTTCTTCTGCATTCTTGATCAATTCAAATGCCTTTCTTAAAGTTTAAGAATATCCTTTGAAGTTCTGGAAGGTCTGGGCCAGTTCAAAGGATCTCCTTCTCCCATTCTATAGCTGTTTGGCTAAATGCTTTGGCTAGAGCTCAGTTCAAAAATATTTTAATTACTTTCTTGCCCAGGTCATTTCTCCTGATTTATTTCCCTGAGTGTATCTTAATTATATATTTCAATTAATCTTAAACCAAATACAGTGTTTTTATGTTCTTATAGTTCTACTGTACATTGTAGTAGCATTGTGTATGAATAAGAAGTTATTAGTTTTCATAGTACTGTAGACTTGAAATATGCTTATGACTCTTTTTATGATCACCATTTTCAAATTATGGAGTATTGTAAGGATTTTTGAAGATTTAAAGTACTATATACTGAAATATTGTCTAATCTTATGGTTTATGACCCTGAAATTATTTAGGATTATTGTGATTTATTTTTGTGGTGCAAGATTTCCAGAAACCATAAATATGTCATGTTCAAAGCACTTTCAAAACTTTACTAATTTTATAATAAAATATTCTTACGTCAAGTAAGAACGCTGTCCACGACACCTTGTGTTAGAACACATTAAATATAGACTACACCAGGAATTACTACTTGGCTTTCTATTCAGAGAAATAAGGAGTCACCAATGTACATATACTGAAAAAAGAGAGAGACTATATGAAACATCTGAACCTGTTTTTGAAGATTGAAAATACATATTTAGAACCATAATATGTGAAGAGCTCCATTAATAGTAACTGTTGCTGAAAACCCGGGGTGCTACAAAGGTGCCTATAAGAGTGCTTCTGACATTTCTTAATGACCTG
This sequence comes from Chrysemys picta bellii, assembly GCF_011386835.1. Lineage (NCBI taxonomy): Eukaryota > Metazoa > Chordata > Testudines > Emydidae > Chrysemys > Chrysemys picta. Next base: position 32,370,157 of record NC_088795.1, on the reverse strand, counting down.
CATCACAGAATGGGGTACATTCAACAAATATCTTTACAGCTCTTTTGTTTACACAGTCTTAGAGAGCTGCTTTTTTATGAAAACATGCCTATGTGCATGTCTGTAATAGAATACAACTTCAACTTCAGCCATGTCTGCCCATATTTAATTTTGCCTCAAGCTGCCATGAACGTCCATGAGCCTAGTCATAGTTCACTGACTGCCAATATGGGAATGTTAATAAATCTTAATTATGACATAACCTTGCTAAATGCAGTGTATCACATTGTACCAATCTACTTGTTAACAGAGTTTTATTATTAATTTTTCTGATGTTACTAGAGGAATCAAATTGCAGTAGCATGATAATATGTCAGGTAAGCTCTGAGAAGCATTTTAAAAGGAGATATAGGTGATAACAAACGCAGGTTGAATGAGTTGGGGATTTTTGTACCATAGAAAATATTGTAGGTAATAAAACAGTATAGCTTAGAGTTCTGAAGTGAATTCAAAACGCAACCCAAATTGGCTTCTGAAAGAAAAACAGTATGATAATCATAAAGTAAGACAGTATCAGCATTATTTGGAAATAAAATACACCATTAGTGTAGCTAAAAATTTAAATAATCAGTATCTTCTCTTAACATATAATGATTATGGTTATATGTCTGACTTTCCGACATAAATCTTATTTTTGGTTTAAAGGACTAGCCTGATTATGCTCTTAGTCACCTGTATGCCCCAAGCAGGTATTCATTATTTTGATTGAAATAACCCTTATGCCGTGGCTGAATTTTTTCTGAGACTAATTCATACACAACTTTCACCTAAAACTGTGTCACTCCGAGAAGAAGATTACACTGTTGAAAACATCTGCAATAATTTCAATCTAAAATCAGTGGTTACTCAGCAGCCTAAAATTCCTGTGGTTTTAAACTTGCCGCACTCCTGAATGGCTTATGAGGCTGCCAATGAAAATGACTTGCCTTCCAGTCTAAGTCTATTTTATTGCTCCTCAAAGTTGTAAGATTTTAGTGTTTTAACATTTTCTTGTTTATAATTTAAATAAAAGCTCACTGAGTTCTCAAAATCTGTATATTAATAACAAAGGGTCACATATTCTATCCAGTGCATTGGTAATCATAGAATCATGGGGCTAGAAGGGACCTCAAGAGTCATCTAGTCTAACCCCCCAAGAGTAGAAGCCACCTTCCCCAGGCCACTGAGTAATAAGGCAGTTTCCACAGCTGTTTGGGAAAGTTAACAATGTCAGTAAAAGGAGGGGCATATGTAATGCCATCTTCTGTGTGAGACGAGATCCCTGGGGTGCAACCTGGAGCTGGGGTTCCGCTGTGCCCTCTTAACTCTCCAGCCTGACTCTCCACAGTCTCTTGCCGTGCTTTGCTAGTGACAAGCAGCAAACCCCTCCACGTGCTGTTATCACTCAGTACAACAGCATGTGGAGCCCCATGCCCTGCTAAATTGCATGAATGCTCCCTGAACCACTCATGAATCATGCAGTAAAAGACACCAGCAAATCATAGAATCATAGAATATCAGGGTTGGAAGGGACCTCAGGAGGTCATCTAGTCCAACCCCCTGCTCAAAGCAGGACCAGTCCTCAACTAAATCTTCCAAGCTCCCAACCTTGCACCCCAGAACTGTACCATCTTGCCCTGGTCAGAAGCCTGACCAGTGTATATTCATTTCAGCAGATCATGACCTTTCATATGATTATCTTACATGGCATATTTCATATGAAATATCATACCCATATATAAATGATGGATATGGGCATTACAAGGCGATACTTTGAGGCACAGCGTGTCACTATATGATACTTGAAAATTATCTGAAAACTTTTTACAAAGGCAATGACTTTCTTGATGTGTTGGCTGTGTATTGTTTCCTATGATGGACAGTGCTTGGTATTTTCTGGGAGATCTATTTATAACCGAATTTAAAAATCTGCCAAGAATAATTTAGGGGACAGAATATTCATCCAAAGTTATCAAATCATTTTATGCAATTTAGATCATACAGCTTCAAAGTAAAGTTAACCTCTATGAGCAGAGAGAGAAACAGGCTAATTAAAAATACTTTAATTTTGGAAACACACCACCAGTAAATCACATTTTAGGGTTTGATTTTTTTTATTTGGTAATCCATCTTTGTAAATGCATTAAGTGTTTATTTCTAACAGTCATTTGAAATTGACTCTCTTTGAAGGGAGTGTTCCCCCGTAAAGGTTTTAAAAAAGTCTGATTTCATCCTTCTATATTTTCTTCTAAAAATGACTATTGCTCTTTTGCTTGTCTGTAAGCTTTCAGTTCTTACAGCTGTTAAGCTGTTTATATCACATTACTCAAATAATACCTATAGTAAACCATTAAGACGCCACAGCACTGAGAGAGCCTGTATTGTGTAATATCACAGTTTGTTAAAGATTTGAATCCTGCATCTGACAGCATTATACTCTAAGCTAAACTATCTGAACACTGATCTTACTAATGGAACCCATAACATTACAATGTTTACCTCAAGACAAGAAAAAATTGAAATGTTGGAAATAGCCCCCACACAGATATTTGGCCTTATTGTAAGCATAGGTGCTAGCCATATTCATGATTAGGACAGTACATCTTTGTTGTCAAAATACATTTCATTGGCCCATCCATTTCTCCCAGAATTCCTTGTCTTGTAACCAACAAGAAGCATCCCAAGCTCATTGTTATCCATCCCCTTTTCCTATACTTGCACGCATGCATGTCTAGCATTTTGGGCAGACCTGTCTCCTACAGTTTCTGACAACTCTGTCAGCTTATCAGAGTTTCTTTCTCATTCTCTAATTTTCCATGCCTATAATTGTAGGTGGAACACAAACTAGATATGAATATGCTGCTTAGTTCAAGGTGGACTTTTATTTTCTGAGCAAGTTAATCATGTTATTGATAAGACTTGTAATTAACATTAGTATTACAATTTATAGGAGCAGCAAATTTGTGGCCATTCAATAGCCACTTCACATTCTTGGGTAATCTATGCAGTTTTAGTGTAACACTAATTTCCTCATATGTTAGTAATTTGTGTTACAAGTTTCTGACAAGATACAGATTTTTTTCCCCTGAAACTATCTATAATGAGGTGCTAGTACTATGTATCCTGATTGGAATATCTAGTTTTAAAGGGACAAGGCTGGTACAATATATATAAAATTAGATTAACTTACCGTAGTTTAAGTTTATGGGAATGTTTATGCACGTTATGTTGTCTTTCTGTCTACTCCAATGTTTGCTTTCAGTAAGAACATACAAATATGCAAAAGTCCTCTTCTCTTTTTGCGACTGTAGTGTAACACAGGTCCCCGGGTTTCTTATTTATTTCAGTAATGTAAGCGCCAGAAAAACATCAATTGACCAAAAAGCAAGGCCAGCCTTTCAGCTGCAAACTCTTTGTTTTGTTTGTAGAATGTGAGAATTTGAGATTTAGGATAATTCAATTCCAGCACATCTGATGGTGTGTATGCACAAGGAGACAGAGATAAGGTTGTACAGATAAACACAGCTTTGGCATTTGTCCACTTTAGAGTGCTTAACTGTGAACCCTTAACATAGGTGTGATGGATTTGGAGTTGCCTGTAATTTATTACTACTGTATCTTGACCAAGTTACTATTTTTTACTGTATTTGCCTATATTGGGTAATGTCATTAGCAGACACAAGGCCTAAAACTGAAGGGGGTGCACTCAGAGACTGAGGAAGGGGTCAAAGGTTCAGCTAGTCCTGAATCCTGACAATAGGTTATTCCTCCAGAAACTGAGTTATTCGAATATTAAAAATTGGTTGTAGTTAAAGCTGCTAACTGTTGTTCAAAAATTGAGATGCAAGTGGTGGGCGTGTTTATAAAGCAATTTATGAAGATTCATCACTGATAAATAATGGTATTTGTGAAACAGAAGCCATGCATATCTGCCAATAATTCTTTTTTTATGACTTGATGGCAGAAATGGGGTGAGGAGCTGGCTTTGGTACAGGAGCAGAGCGATTTGTTAGTGCACACCTGCTCACTAAGGATGTTCTGTAGTGTCAAAGCCTGCAAGATTGATGTAAGTTTACCTGAAGCTGCAACTCCTTTAATTATTCACATTTTCCACTTGTAGCTACATGATGTTCATGCAGCTCTATTTATAGCTTTCACTATGATGGGATTAAAAAGCAAAGGAAAAACACTAAAGAAACATCCATTCTTTTATTTTTATTTGTGCTTCTTTACTGTGTAGTTATTACTGGCAGAAAAAAATCACATGTATACTCTTTCCTAAAAGACAGCTCTAGCTAAAAGGTATATTCATTTTTAAAATAGGTTGCTAGACAGTAAACAAGGAAAAAGTCATTACACAGCTAGAGCCTTCTTTAAAACAGCTCTTGTTGAGCAAGTTACATCTCTCCTGTTTTGATAATAGCGCTGTATTTTCTGTATAGCAAAAGGAAGAATATATGAATGGAATTTATCAACTGGGGATCCGGAGCGCCCTGGGTGGGCCACGAGCAGGTTTCAGGGGGTCTGCCAAAATAAACCGGAGAGCAGGGCCAGCATTAGACTCGCTGGGGCCCAGGGCATTTGCTCTGCCACTTAGCTTCACAGGGCCTCCTATGGCGTGGGGCCCTGGGCAATTGCTCTGCTTTGCTGCCCCCTAATGCCGGCCCGGGCTTTTAAACTACTGAAAAACAGTTGTTATGGCACAGGTGGGCTATGGAATTTTTATAGCATGTTGTGGGGGGAAGGAAGGGGCTCAGAAAGGAAAAGGTTGAGAACCCCTAGGATACGTGACATCGATTTATTAGGGCTAAGGAACAAAACATACACAGCCAACAAAACATGGATAGTGAAAGCTGTCAAACCTATCGGTAGCCCTAGGCATGGGTAGAGACCAGAAAAGTTCTTGTTACTTTGATTTCAGTTAATTTTGCTGAAAAGTAGGTGATTAGGCAACAAAAACATTTCAGAAAAGTCTTCCTTCCCCTTACTCCTCCCCCTCCATTTTCTGTTTCATTAAATTTTTAGGCGCATTGATCCTGGTTCAGTACCTTACTGAACTGATTTTTTAAAAGCGTTTGCAATCTATTCTTATTCTGTTGTAATCATGGGAGTTGTGCCAATAGTGTAGGTCCATAATATGTTCATTATTTAAATTTTCATTACTCTGAATGTTTGTTGGTTTATTACATAAATATACGAAGTCATATGTTTTTCTCCTGAATGAGACTTTAGTACTGTATTTCTATATTGAGAAGAGTCTCAGAATGATCTCACTGTGAAAGTAACATAGGAGTTACAGTGAATCCTGTCAGGAAGATGAAATTGACAGTGTCACCAGTGCTGTGTATTATTACACAAATAGAACAGAAATTACTGACATGATTTTAACCTCAACAGCTGTAACTAAATGAGATTAAGTACATGGGGAAAGTGCTATGTGTAACCTGAAAAGCACATGCTTTGAGTTTTCTCTGAGAAACTAGGTTGAGTGTTTCCAGAAAGTAGTGTATAGGAAGCACATTTAACTCACATTGTGATATGTCTTTTTTCCTTCTAAATATGTGTTTGGGCTCAGGCAGCTGTAGTGTTAAGGTGTTAAAATTCCTTGCTGGAATTTATATATCTATACTTCACTGCAATTTTGTGTGTTTGTCATGGATAAAGAGAGTGTGTCTATTGTCACAAAAAATTAACAATAATATTGAAGTGGGAGCAGCACAGCAGTGTGAGAAGCAGCCTGTGACTCTAGGCTAAACAAAGGATTGAAAAACAAGGTCTTCTGCATTCTATTCTAAATTCTAATACCAATTCCCTCCTAAGTCACGTAACCTGTCTGCTTTGCTTTTCCAGTCTGTGAAACTGAAGCCTCTACTCAAAGAAATGACCAAACTCTCTCCTCCCTAAAACCTCATGAGACTATTCAGTTTCTCCTCTCCCCAATGTATACCTTTCATATCGTGTTCTGCAGGTCCCCAAATCATTGATATGCTTGCTAGTAACCAGCCCCAACAGTATCCTTGCAGAAAATGGTTTTCCTGGGATGAAGAAGTGTAAAAATCCCAGTAGCCACTATGGGCTCAGTCAACTTTGTTGAAATGAAGTTGTGGAGAAACTGACTATTGGGCAGATCATTAGTGAAAAGGTTCCAGGAGAGATCATACCATTCCACCAAATGTTAAGAAGCCTACAGAGGGCCAGGTGGAACCTAGAAATAGAGGTGATGGAACACTTACCCAACGGAGTTGGCTTCTTATGTTTCTGGGCCTGTTGTAATTTTTGAGAGACAGAAATAATCAATTTTTGCTTATTTCATCACTGCTCAACCTTTTTTGCAGAGTGCTGTGCTAAGTGATTGCAAGGGCCTCAGAACATGGTTTGGTATTAATTTATAGTAATTTGTAGTGTCTAGGCACAATAGAAAACACTAAAGCAAAGCAGCAGCCTTACCCTGTTCTGTCTGCAAGAAAAAAGGTCAGTTCTCTAACTTGATGTGTTTTCTTTTACATCACGCCATATCAGGCCTAAGTAATACATGGAACTAGAGAATTTTTGGAATCCTTATCCAAGTGACCTGGAGCCTCCTGTCAGCATCTGAGTCCTGTTCTAGCTCTCATTCACTCAATGAACAGCACTAATTCTGAGGTTTCCTTACGATTTCAAGCTTATCTAAGATGTCCTTGATTAATTTGCAAAGTGATGTAAACAAAATATCTAGAAAGTCTCTGACTAAATATGTTTACAGATGGGCACTGTTCATTACTTCTGTGGGTTTATGGTAGCCATTCATTCATGTTATTGCAAATTAAATATTGGCATGGGTGGGGGTATAGCTTGTTCAGGAAGGACAGGCAGGATAAAAAGGGAGGCGGTGTTGCATTATACAGCAACAATATACACTTATTCTGAGGCCCAGAGGGTAAGAGGCAGACCAATTGAAAGTCTCTGGGTAAAGATAAAAGGGGTAAAAATGGGGGAGACATCATGGTATGGGTCTACTATAGACTGCCAAATCAGGAAGAGAAGGTGGAGGAGGCATTTCTAGACCAAATAACAGAAATATCCAAACACAGGACCTTGAAGTAATGGGGGATTTTAAATACCAAAACATATTTTGGAAAAATAATCTGGCAAAACACACTATTTCCAAAAAGTGCTTGGAATGTATTGGAGCAACTTTTTGTTTCAGAAAGTGGAGGAAGTAAACAGGGGAGCAGCTATTTTAGACTTGATTCTGAGCAATAGGGAAAAATTGGTTGTGACTCTGAAAATGGAAGGCAATTTGGGTGAAAATGATCATGAAATAATAGATTTCATAATTCTAAGGAAAAAAAGAGAGAACAGTAGAATAAGGACAATGGACTTCAAAAAAGCCAGACTTTAACAGACTCAAAGAACTGGTAGATAAGGTCCCATGGGAAGAAAATCTTAGGGATAAGGAGTTCAGGAAAGTTGGCAGTTTCTCAAGGAGACAATAATAAAGGCACAACTACAAAATATCCTGATGCAAAGGAAAGAAAGGAACAGTAGTAAGAGGCCAATATGGCTCCATCAGGAACTCTTTAATGACCTGACAATCAAAATGGAATCTGACAAGAAGTGGAAACATGAACAAATTGCTAAGGATCTGCACAAAAGAATTGCAGAAGCATGTAGAGACAAAATCAGAAAGGCTAAGGCACAAAGTGAGTTACACTTAGCAAGGGACATAAAAGGCAATAAAAAGCGGCCCTTTAAATACATTGGGAGCAAGAGAAAGATTAAGGAAAGTGTAAGGCCTCCACTTAACAGAGAAGGAAGCTAATAAATGTAGACATCAAGAAAGTTGAGGTGTTTAATGCATATTTCACTTCAGGCTTCGCTACAAAGGTTAATGTTGCTTAGATACTCAACGCAATATTACCCATAAGGGGGAAGGATTGCAAGCCAAAATAGGAAAAGAACAGGTTAAAGAATATTTAGATAAGTTAGATGTATTCAAGTCGGCAGGGCCTTTTAAAAGTCATCCTAAGGTATATGAGGAACTAGATGAAATAATCTCAGAACCCATTAGCAATTACTTTGAGAACTCATGGAGAAGAGGTGAGGAGACTGGAGAAGGGCAAACATAGTACCTATCTTTAAAAAGAGAAACAAAGAGGACACTGGGAATTACAGACCGGTCAGCTAACTTTTGAAACCTGGAAAGATACTGGAACAAATTGTTAAACAATCAGTTTGTAAGCACCTGAAAGATAATAGGGTTGTAAGGAATAGCCAACATGGATTTGTCAAGAACAAATTGTATGAAACCAACCTAATTTCCTTCTTTGATAGTGTTCCTGGCATAGTGGATAGGGAGGGACCAGTAGATGTGATATATCATGATTTTTAATAAGGCTTTTGATTCAGTCCTACATGACTTTTTCATAAACTAACCAGGAAAATTTGGTTTAGATTAAATTACTATAAAGTGGGTGCAGAGCTGGTTGAAAGACTGTACTCCGAGTAGTTATCAATGATTCATTATCAAACTGGGAAGGTGTATTTAGTGGGATCCTTCAGGGGGTCAGTCCTGGTTCCAATATTTCAGTTAATTCCATATTTTAATTAATGACTCGGATAATACTGCTGAAAAAGATCTGGGGGCTATTGTAGATCACAAACTGAATATGAGTCAACATTGTAATGCAGTTGCATAAAAAGCAAGCCATTATTTTGGGGTATGTTAATAGGACACGGGAGGTAATTATCCTACTTTACTTAGCACTGGTCAGGCCTCAGCTGGAGTACTTTGTCCAATTCTGGGTGCCACACTTTAGGAAAGATGTGGACAAATTGGGGAGAGGAGAGCAACAAAATGGATAAAAGGTTTAGAAAACCTGATCTGTGAGGAAAGGTTAAAAAAAGTGGGCATGTTTAGTCTTGAGAAAAGAAAATTTAGGGGACACCAGAAAACAGTATTCAAATAGTTTATAAAGAGGATGGTAATCAAGTGTTTTCCAGGTGCACCGAAGATAGGACAAAAAGCAATGGGCTTAATCTGCAACAAGGGAGATTTAGGTTAGGTATTTGGCTTTCTAACTACACCTCTACCCTGATATAACGCGACCCGATATAACACACATTTGGATATAATGCGGTAAAGCAGTGTCCCGGGGGCAGAGGGGGCGGGGCTGCGCGCTCCGATGGATCAAAGCAAGTTCGATATAACGTGGTTTCACCTATAATGCGGTAAGATTTTTTTGGCTCCCGAGGACAGCGTTCTATCGTTGTTTCTGGGTTCAACTAATCATCTATTCACATTAAAAAAAAAAAAAGCAATTCCTATTCTCCTGATGCTGTAGACAGAAAGACTGACTGCTCCTTAAGGGAAAAAAATATTACTCTCCCCTCACAACAATCCAGAACTAAGCATTCTATATGCAGCTAAGAATCTGAGTATATCTTTAAACTCAGATCCCGTCCTCACCTACCAGCCAGAGTGAGAGATTTAAAAAACAAACAAACAAACAAACAAAAAAAGGAGCAAGTCTGGTGACAACTTGCATCCATGATGCATGAGCATTATGTCATTATGCCAGTCCGTGAGAGAGGAAGAGCAAATTACCATTAACAAAGCAGTGGAGACAGACAACTACACAAAATGTTCACAAATGCAGAAAGTAAACTTAAAAAAAGAAGACATTGTTTTTCTCTGGCCTTTCAGTTACAGTCCTCAAGCATTATTGGCAATAATAATGAGTAAAGAAATATCAGACAGAAATGTGATTTTGTTTTAAATTGATTGTGTCCCTTTCATCATGGTACCTTAGAATTTTTGTATGGCATATATAGGTAGCTTGTAATCTTTTATCTCTGTGCTGTCATCTCTATAGAAAGGTCACAAGATCAAGCTGTCTGACCTGTTCAACTCCTTTGCTTGCAGCATAGTGGTGTCCTTGGCCACATAAGTGTTAGGTGTTTGTGGGTGTGCGGGGGGGATGGGGGCAGGACAGTAATATAATGCTTGTGAGAGAGAGGTCAAACCACAATCTTAACCTTAGCTTTTCTCCAAAATAAGTAGATGCAATTGATCTTGTCCACATTTCTTCTTGACATCTGTGTTCTCTTCCCAAAGGAAAAAGTTTCTGAGATGGATTAAATTGTGCACAAAGATCTATTCAGTATAATTCTTCACTAAATAAATACCATTTATGACAGGATTTGCTTCAGTAATCGTTTGTTCAGCACGCTTTTTCTGTGAACAGTTAAAAACAAAAAACAAAAAAACCTTTCAAGTGCAGTTGTCCCAGGCATGTTCCTTTAAGTTGGTGCTTTGTATTTTTTGACATCCACTCAAAATGCAGACAGTTGGGGATTTAGAAAGGTTGCTGTATTGTACTGAATCTCAGATATTCCATAAAGTCCATGTTGCATTACTGATATCAGTTATTTTTCACAAGCTTTTAAGACTTCAGTTTGTGAATAGAATATAGGAGTTACATTAATGACAGGATTTTGAGTTAGAGCAGCAATGCATGTCATCCATGCCTTCCAGACTTTACCTTTAGAGAGATTAATGATTGGCTTTGTTAGAAAATATAGCAGCTAATTTGCCAGTGTTTACTTAAAAGATTTGTTTATCCAGCTCATTAAACCTTCAGGAAATAAATGTATTAACTAGATATATTTAATGGTACACAGTAGCCTTAGCAACTTTCCAGCCTAAAGAGGAGTGACTAGGGGAGAAAGTTTGAGGTATATTTTAATTTTGCTCCAAAAATATGACAATTAATATTTTGATTAGTGAAAGAAAATTCTTACATCCTTAAATCTGTTAGTCTTGAAGGTGCCACCAGACTTCTCGTTGTTTTTTTGCTTCCTGATAAAGGAGAAAAGCCATCCATCTTCTTTATGACAGAATGCCCTAAATGTGCTCTGCTCTTTCTGTGATAACATTCATTAAAGACATATTCATAAAAACTAGCCATGTCCATATCACCCATTCGTCACACTGAGACGACATCTCACTTCAGATTGATTGTGTTGACAGAGGAAGGAGGCAGTAGTTGTGCCTGGAGAGGAGAATTCAGTATATAAGGTTCAAAAGGGGAACAAAATAGTAAAATAAGGTTCAGGAAAATAAGTACAATATTTTTGTGGGCTTAGTATTTTTTTAATGTATAGCAAAAAGCCCTTTGTGTGTGTTAAATCATTTATATTTGGAAGTGGGAATGACATTAGACATATAATGTTAGCAGCACACAAAAAGTTCTGTCTCTTTTAATGACCAAATTATTTTCATGTAAAACACTAGTAAATTTAGGAGACAAAGTTTTTAATGTAGAATAGTGGCTTACCTAGTCTGTGCAATTGAGTTTTTTACTAGAAGGTTGCTGCGTTTTTATAAAAAATTAAAATGTAGGGAGGAGAGCACCATTATTCAGGGCCAAGATTTCCAAAAGTGACTGGTGATTTTTTGGGTGCCTCAATTTTTAGATGCCCATCTTTTGAGACTTCTTCTAAGGGCTCAGTTTTCAGAGAGTGGGTGTTTTGCACTTTCTGATAAACAGGCTCCCTTAAGATGTCTCCAGACAGACACCAAATATGGAGGCAACCAAAATCACTTGTCACTTTTGAAAATCTCAGCCCAAATGTCAAATATTTTCATGCAGGATTAAAATTCCTCACAATGGAATGTTGTCAAGTTTACAAACAGTTTTCATTAACTGCATTAGCAATCATTTTTTAAACAAAAAACACACATTTGAAATTACACCAGTCCTACAAAACACAACCCCAATACACTTCTGTGAGCATGCATGTTCAAGTAGTAGTCATGAACCTGCACACCGCTCTCTTCTTTACTGCCTCTCTAGCTCTGCCCTCCCTATGCATCTCTGATCACTTCTTGGGAAGTGTCACTGCCTTGAATTTTACAACAGCTCTGCTCTCAGAAGGACATAGGTCCTTTAAAATTACAACATATGTGTGTCTGCTAGCACCAAGCTGTCAGACATAGTTGGGAAGTGCTCTCTGTGTGTCCGCTCATGTGCTCATGATCCAGAACTCAGTTGCTAATGTATATCACATTTTTGGCATGCCAGCCTTAGCAGTAAATTTTTCATATGGAGTGGTGTGAATGTGGAGAATGGTGTAAATATTCCTTTGCAGTAATATTTTGTTTTAGAACTAAGTGGGAACAATTTTACTATCTCTGGAGCACCAATCATTTAGCATCTTCATTCATATTTTGACTTCCATAGTGATGAACTGTATATTTATGCATAATGTAAAAGTATTAAAATGGGAGGCCAGTATCTAAAAGAGAAATCAAAAGCCTTTCAGAAACATCAAATATTGGAAAAGGAGTGGAGAAGGGAATATCCAGGTCTGAATCAGTATAATTCCAAGCTCTTGTTGTGTAAGTGCAAAAAACAGAACACAACAGAACAAACAAACAAAACTGTACTTAACTGGAAAGGTTGTGAAGCTTATATGTATAGTGACTGAAAAAAAACTATGGTTAACCTGTAAGGACAACAAAATGCAAAGCAGAGGATAAATAAGGTTTGAAGGGAGGTTCATGGCGGGAGGGATAGCTCAGTGGCTAGAGCATTGGCCTCCTAAACCCAGGGTTGAGTTCAATTCTTGATGGGGCCACTTAGAGGGGAGGGCAAAATCAGTACTTGGAGCAGAATTCTGTTAAGAGTAAAATAAAAAGCAGGCAGCATTATGTACCTTAAATGTAAACAAACTTGTTTGTCTTAGCGCTTGGCTGAACAAGAAGTAGGACTGAGTGGACTTGTAGGTGCTAAAGTTTTACATTGTTTTGTTTTTTTGAGTGCAGTTATGTAACAGATCTACATTTGTAAGTGGCACTTTCACGATAAAGAGATTGCACTGTAGTACTTGTATGAGGTGAATTGAAAAATGCTATTTCTTTTGTTTATCATTTTACAGTGCATATATTTGTAATAAAAATAATATAAAGTGAGCACTGCACTTTGTATTCTGTGTTGTAATTGAAATCAATATATTTGAAAATGTAGAAAAACAGTCAAAAATATGTAATAAATTTCAATTAGTATTCTATTGTTTAACAGTGAAATTAATAGCGATTAATTTTTTTAATCGCGATTAATTTTTTTGAGTTAATGGCCTGAGTTAACTGCGATTAATCGACAGTCCTAAATATTTTTTTTTAAATTTAAAGTGTTATGACAGTGTTGTCATTATTATTACTTAAGTAATGCAGGATAATAATAGGAACATAGGAATTGCTATACTGGATCAGATCAATGGTCCATATAGTCCAGTACCCTGTGGCCAGTATCAAATGCTTAATTGGAAGGTGTGAGAAACCCTGTGGTTGGCAATGATGGAATAACTTGCCAATAAGAGAAGTTTCTTCCTAACATCTGTAAACTAATAGTTGGCTTATACCCTCCCTGAACTATGAGAGTAAATATTCCTTAGAACTGTTGTTTAAAGCTTTTCTAATACAACTGTGAATATATAAAAGTTAAGTTACAAATACTTGATAACTAATACCCTGCATTCCATTTATAATCCTGGATTTTCATTGAAATTACATTACAGAACACCAGACGGGGGGGGGGGGAGGGTAGAATGTCATTTTAAATTGCTCAGACTTTCACACATGAAAGTCATACAGTTTTGCTAATCATTGTCCTGGACCTAGCTGGGTACTTTGTGAAGTGCTTGGTTCTGATTGCCCTGACATTTTATTAATTGTTTGCTAAATGTGCCACTTTGGCACAGGAAAAAAGTGAGCACATAACGATCTTCCTAGCAGATTCCCTTACTGTCATTTATAAGGCTTTACATCACTCTGGGAATGTAGAGGCCTTAAAACTTTTACAGATTTTTATGCTCCTGGGGGAATTGACTGAGAATGGGAACAGTTAACTAACAATTGAATAATTAATAATGTTACTATGCAGAGAGGTTGCTACATTTCTGCCTCAGAAAATCAGATCAATTAACCTAGATAATTCCTCTCCTTCCTTGACTTTTTTGTTTTAACAGGGACAAGTGTAGACTGTGTAGTATGTGTAGACTGTATGTCCTCCCACAATTCTCTGTTTTACTTGGAGGTGGAGGTGCTCAGATGCCTTTTTAAACTTGCGAAGGCATCCTACTTTTATCTCCCTTCACACACAAGTATTGCTGAAATTTTCCTAGCAGTTGTGAAAAATATGCCAAGAATCCCAGTTGCAGGGGATATAATTCATGATAGAATTAGGCTGGAACTGTCTCCCTACAGAAAAATAAGAAGTTGTAAACATGTCAGAATTTAGTTGAAGTTCTCATCTCCATACAAATAAACTGAGCCTTTTAAAATGTGAGCAAATCTGTGTAATATCAATAGGCCTTGGAACCTATATTCTGAGCCATAGAATTGGTGCAGTTTTGCAAACTTTGCTTAAATCAGAAGGCCTGCATTAGTTTTGCCACTTCCTCAGATTTTCCTGGAAAATATTAGTAAACAGAAACTTTTTTACCAAGTCACCTGTAAAATGAAAAATTAGTAATTACATGGACTAATAATACATCATATAAAAGAGCACATCTCGTTGTCAAAGAACTTGACATACAAGTTGAGAAGTACGATCCTGCATGAATACCCTTGTTGGAAGTAGGGAGGCTGTGATTTTATCCATGGCCACAGCAGGATGCTTGCTAGAGCTGTCATTAGAACTCAGGAGTTCTTAGCTCCCAACCTGTGCTCATTAAGCCCCTCAGTCAAGAAAGCATTTAAGCACAGTGACTTTAAGGGGACTTAAGCGTGTGCTTAAATGTTAAGTGCTTTTCCCGAAAAAGGATGACTTCTTGAATAGACCAAGTCTTTCTTTTTAAACATCAAAGAAATTGAAGTAAGTAGTCCTGTCTAAGTGAAATATTCTACCTTATGTTCCACCCTAAACTTGGTAGGGTCGTAATGAATTGCTATCCGTCCCAGAGAGATCTAGAACTGATACATCCAGTGCTGGTTGTATTTATGTCATGTCTTGTGCGCTGTCATAAGATGCAGGTTAGGGTAATTCTACACACTCGTGTATTTGTCCCATTTATGAGACTGAAGGTCAGGTGAAACAAATCAACTTGTCCTTTTGCTATGCTCAAGAAACCATGTATTCTTATTAACTGCTTTGGTCATAATTGCAACACCCTTGCTTTCAAAACATACATAGCCCTGATGTTATCACTTCTGAAATAATGTTTGTCATAGGATCACTTTTGGTTACACATTTCTTCATTCTGCTTTGATAATTTGCAACTGGTGATGGGAATGTTTTAAAATATAAAATAAGCTAAGTTCAGTAATGTCATGTCATTTACTTCAGCCAGCATGCTGTCCTCTGAGCTGCAGCCATTTTTGGATTGAATTCAAAGTAAGACTAAGACAAATCCATTTTGTGTGCAGTCAAGCACGAAATAATGTTGAGATTTCCTGTTTTCCAGTAGACAGATTAGCATATAGTTTTTTCAAAAATACCAGGCAACACAAAGTTCAAATTCAGTAACTTTGTTTCACTGGACTCTTTCAATCTGGGAAGTAATAGCTTTTAGCAACTGTAACCATGACACAGATGGCATTGATTTTTGGACCAGCTGAAAGTTCATGCATCATGTAAATAGATGTTACTTGACTTGCTTTCCATTGTGTATCTACATTTAAGAGCGTTTTGGTTTACAGTATGCCAACAATTTTACTGAAATACCTTTACTGTATAAGTAATTAAATTCATCTATTAAAATAACCCTATAGCTTCAGTTGGTTATGGTATTTTTTTGCTTCCTGTCTTAAACAGTTGTATAATGTAACTTTGCTGCCACTTTACATTCCCGAGGTGGCTGCATTTCAGTGGTGGATAAAATGAATCCCTATATAATTTGTCTGTAAAGTCTCTTGGATGTCTCTTGAATTAACTAAATGGTTACTAAAAATTGAAGATATTTTTTCAACCATAGTTTCACTGGTCTAACTGATTTTGATAACTTTCACATCTGGGTTTTTGCTTGTTTTTCAATCATTGGTCAGAAATCGACATTGAACGTTGCGTCCGTGAGTCAGTCAACCTTTTTTGCTGGACCCCTAAGAGTGCGACATACAGGCAACATGCACAGCCTCCAAAGCAAGCCAGTGACTGCAACGGCTCAAGAAGTTCAATGTCCTGCTTCACAGCAGATTATCAGGATGCACCTAAAAGTGACCTGGTGAGTGTTTTAGGATTATGCTTTCCTGTCTGTTATAGAAAAAGATGTAGTGTTAAGGGTAATGCTACAAAAACGTTATTAAGAAAATCACATCTCTGTTATTATATTGTAATTCAGGTTTGGCTTCTTTTAGTGCAATACTTTATTATTATTCATTACTAAACATGTATATTGTTGGCTCCTAAAGACCTCAAATAGGTTGGGGAGTCATTGTGTACACACATAATAAGTGACAGTCCCTGCCCCTAAGAATTTGTGGTCTAAAACACAGACTCTTTAAATTTACAGTAATGTTTTAAAATGCCTTAGATCTTTCTAAAATAGGTTTTCTGGAAAAGGTGTGTTATGAAGGTCTTATGTTCATCATACAAGACGGGCAATATTACAACTTGTGAGTTAGTGAAACTAGAAATGAGTTGCACTGATTATCCTAATCAACTGACAATAATGCTTTTATACCTTTGCTATGTGATTTTTCCCACCCCAATCGTGGCTTTTAGTTTCAAAGTCCTCACGTACCTGCTGCCTATATTTCTATGTACTTCATGTCCTACATAATGAGTAAGACCTCGTGACCTTCCCTACAAGGCAACCAAATGTAATTCCAGCACATTTTACAAATATGATAATGCAGAAGTTGCACAATTTCACTTCAAGCAGAGTTAGGAGTAGAGTCTGAGGTCTCCAATACAGAAGACCTAAGTCTCTTCTACACAGCCTGCTCTTGTGCCAGATCTGTGGGGCTGGCTGTCCTGCCTGCAACCACTGTTCCAAACACCTGGAACTGTTGAAGGTTGAGGGGTGTGTTTTGTTTTGAGGAACAGTTTATTGCAGTGAATGAAAGAACAGTTCCTTGAGGGAGGCAGTGCCTTCGTCCCCACCTGTATATGTTGAACCTTCTGATTTTTGCTCTGGTTTTGATATCAGTGTGATCTTTTAATTTTTGTTTCAATTCCATTTTGATCCTAAAGCTGCTGTAAGGAATGTGCCAGTAAAATTATTTTATCTTGTGCCAGGACCACCTCCTACCCCATCTCCACTCTTTTGGCTCCGTAAAGCATTTTATTTCCATAACTGTGTATTATCAAGGGCCTGGCTGCAGGACTATGAGCAAGCTCTTGCTACTGAAGAAGAATAGTGAAGGGAGTAAAGTTTCCTTGAGAGGGTCAGGAAAATTTGCACTAATGCAAGAAAGGCTGTGGTCACTTCTGATTGCTTTTTCCATCTGGCATGTCACATTACAGTTGTTGTTCAAATCTTGTAAGTGAGCAGATCTTGGGTAATAGTATGTGAATGAGTCCCTGTGTTTTCTGTTACCAATGACATTTTTTCACAACAAATAGATCTGTACTCTGTAGCAATTTTGCTTGGCAAAAATAATTTCCAGATGTCCCCTTGTAGCTTCTTTTACTCTAGCCTAATAGTTATTTCATTGTCAAATAGGCTACCTTAGATTAAGGACATTGGGGTATTTTAAACTTTCCTTTCTCAGCAAATGCTCAAATCTCCTGTTGAGTTTTGCAAAAGATTTTAAAATAATTTGTATGTGTGTCCCATCTTGAATCCGAATGTTTGCAGAGCTGGCATTGCAATGGCAAGAGAGATGCTTACACAAAGTGCATTATTATTCAGTAAATTATGTTAGGCCATTAGAATTGCTTCCATCTGTTCCTTCTTAACCATTCAGAAATCAAGGCAATGAAGTGTGTGGCTTAAATGTACCTTGCTATGGCAAATAGGCTTTTCACCCTCCTTATCCTCTGACAAGCACAAATATTTCAATATTTTTGTTTTACATTGTAATGCAAAAATTAAGGATGGGACTTCTGTAATCTCTTTACAAAAGTGAAAAGCAAAATATAAAATTAAAGAGGAGCTACACATTGGCTTAGCCCTTGTGGACTATAATCTTTCACAGTAATATCTTAACTTAAAAACAGACGCTCCAGCTGCTTATTTCTCATTATAGTTATTAAGGCTACAGTTGGGATTAGGATACAAATACCAGTAGGCTTACAGTTTCTTCAAGCTGTTTTTTCCCTAGGCCTGGCAGCACTACTTTAAAAGACAACATTTCTGAATTTTGTTCAGTCCTCTACTCTGAGATGGAAGAGTGCTTAGCATATCATAGTCGTGGGACCTGCTTCAAGTTGAAGAATTCATCCCCTGCTCAGGTCATGAAGTATTTGGCTGTGGAGTCACATCAGTGTGTTTTGGGCACTTGCTTGTAATATATATGAGCTCCTCAGTATGGTATCTCTTTATTTCTGAAATATCAAGATGGCCGTGTTAGTGGTCCTCACTTGAGCTAGCAGGATTTTAAAGACAGGGACTTTATCCATTTAACTTCAATATTTTATGTTCCATTAAGGTAAAAGGGTGCTGAGAAACATGGAAAAATTAACTTCCAGGAGGAGTTATTTCACGTTATAAGACATCTACCTTTTACTCAAACTGAAACTCCAAGAAGAAACATGATGGCACTGTACTTCAACAGAACTGAACAATTTAGAAAAACTGCTGATTTATAGATAAGCTTACAGCTGAAACAGAGGAAAGAATTCACTAGGGTTCTGTTTCCAAATGGATATGTAATTGTGTCAGGGAGATGTACAAGGCCAAGGGACCTTCTGACACAGCATGTGCTCTTCCAGATCAGTTATAATATCCTGGACTGAATAGTCTTGAAGACATTCAAGGCCCAACAGTCTTAAAACACTACATACTCAAATGTCCAGGACTCAGTAATGTGCAAATAAGCTGTGTCCCCTTTCCCTATTCTGCTAGACACAATCTCTTTTTTGCTCTCTGTTCAGTAACCACAACTGGTTGCTTCCCAAGAATAAAGGATGTAGAGACTGGCACCTCCAAAGGAAATGTTGTCCTAACAGTCCTTTTCTCTTTTCTGAGATGGCAATGATCTGACACCTTTTATTTTTGAGAAGGTTTTATTTTGAATTTTTTCACTTCAAGTGTCTGCTGTTCACTGGCAGAGCTATATTTTCATGCAGGGCTTTGTCCAGTATGTTTATCCATACTGTACATAGTTATGATCATTTCAGTATTTTCACATCAGTGTAATTGTTATAATAAAAATGTTCCTGTAGCACATCTGTTTCCAATCTGAGGAGGTGCAGCCACCTTCCCCTTTCCTTATGGATAGATGCGGGTGGGGGATGTCTTGAAACTTATGGAAGAGTGTCCTGACAATTTTTTTTTGGCCTGTCTTAGGAAAGGAGACTGTAAGTGATTGGCTTGTTTAGTCTAGCAAAAAGAAGGCTGCGAGGAGATATGATTGTTCTCTTTTAATGCATTAGGGAGGGTAAATACCAGGAAAGATGAAGGACAAATGGATATAAACTGGCCATGAACAATTTTCTAACCTTCAGTGGGGTGAAGTTCTGGAACAGTCTCCCAATAGCTGGTGTGAGGGCAAAATACATAATTTAGTTTTGAGAGAGAGTGGGAAAATTTACGAGTTTGCTTGTATGACGAGGTTGCCTGTGATAATAGAGGGCAGAGGTCAACAACCGTGGAAGCTCACTTCTCGTTTGTCTTAAAAGCTCATGCTTCAGAACTTCAGCTGGCCACCTGCAGGAGTCAGGAAGGGATTCCCTGCTCCAATAAATTCTGTTTATCTCCTTCTGAAGCATTAGGGATGGCCATGGCTGGAGATGAGACAGTATATGAGAGGGGCTCTGAGCTGGTACTGAGTATTCTTTCTCAGGCACTTGTCTGGCTGGTTCTTGCTCACGTGCTCAGGAACTAATTGATGGCTCTATGGGGGTCAGGAAGGAATTTCCCTGCACATCAGATTTGCAATGAGCTTGGGAGTTTTTCGCCTTCCCCTGCAGTGTATGTATGATTGTATGTCACTTGCCAGGATGATCTGGGTATATCTCACTTAATCACTGGTGTTGAAAGCCTTAACAACTCACCCTTTTGGACGTCTAACTTCAATATCGGCATTCTAGCCCTCCAACAAAACCTGTTTTCTGGTCACTGTTACATTTGCGAGGCGAGTGTCAGGGGTGGCAATGTCCTCCATGCATGTTCCACAATGATGAAGTGGTGCTGAGAACTCCCCAATCATTTCTTCCCAAAGTTAACTCTTCTTTCCATGCCTCTCAGGAGATTATTCTTCCCTCATTCTGTCCCAGGCCACAGCATCCGACCGAGAAGCTGTGACACAACTTGGGCATCGGAGGAGCACTGAAGAATTGCACTAAACATACAGAATCCACGAGAAGGTCAGGCACACTGTTTGTCTCCTTTCATCCAAAGTGTCAAGGGCTCGGAGCTTCCAAGCTATCCATTGCTATGTGGCTCAGACTATGCATCATGGGGGCCTATCAGGTATCAAGCATCCCTGTTCCAGAAGAAATCAAGGCACATTCCACGAGATCTGTAGAAACCTCATGGGATTAAGAAGCAAGTGCTTCCGCACTGAGATATGCAGAGCACCCATGGGCATTGACTAACACCTGTATCAGACACTATAAAGTGGAGTTCCTGTATTTTGCAGAGACGTTCTTTGACAGGAAGGTGCTACAGGTGGTGGTGGCCCAGTATTGCCTTTTGACAAACCTTAGTGGGCGGGATTCCTTTTCTAGCTCATTCTATTTACTTTTTCCTTATCCCTCTCTACTTCTGTTTCACTGCTTGCTACTTCCCAGACATAACAGAGCTGTGGCAGACGCTGGGCTGCAGAATGGAAAAATTTTTACCAGATAATTTTCTTTTTGCTAGCAGCATCTCCCACAATTCTACCTAGCCTGGATGGCTCTGTAGCCAAGGGGTCAGCTTTTTATTTGGACAGTTACTATGCAGACAATTCCCTGCTGTACATAGTTAATAAGTTGGCATTTGATGATGATGTAAATATATTTCTACAAGTTTCACCCGGTTTTGGAATGACTCATCTGGTGACAAAGGAGACATGGCCAGCACACACTGTGCTGTGCTGCAGCTTTGATTGCTTCTGGAAACTACAGTGTGTTGGGGAGCAGCCCAGAAATAACAGAATTGTGGGAGATGCTGATAGCAGAATGGAAATTATTGCGTAAGGAATTTTCCATTCTCTGTTTTACAGCCGGGGGAAGCTGAGGCATAAAGCTTGTAACTTGCTCAAGGCCACAGAGAACACTATTGTTAGGGTCATGACCGGATATTGGGACTACTTGATTCCTCATCCAGTGCTTAAACCACTGAACCACATTTGTTGTTGAATTATTATTTGTATTATCGTAGCATCTAGCATACATTATTTGTATTACCCAGACATTGACCAGAACTCTCTTCTGCTAGGTGTTGTACAAACACAGAACAAAAAGGGTCCCGGCTCCAGAGAGCTTACAATCGAAGTATAAGATAAGAGACAACAGATGGATACAGACACACCTGAGAATACAAGAAAACAGTGAGTCATTGTTAGTCAGCGTGATAGGCAGTAATCAAAGCACACTTGCAGTCTCTCTGTTGTCAAGCTTGTTATAGGCATCATGACAAAGCAGAGCGTTGAGGGATTTTAAGGAGATGATGAGGTAGCTTTCTGGATAGTTACAGGAGTTCTCCCCGAGCGTGATGGGCAGTGGGGAAAAGCCAGAAGGTGCTTGTTTGAAAATGTAACAAGTGGAAGATGGAGGCTGGCATCATTGGCCAATTGAAGGCAGTAGTTGGCCTCTCAGTGGTGAATGAGAGATGATAGGTAAGGTAGAGATAGGTGAGCATTGAAGAGCCTTGAAATTGAAGCCAAGTTGTGTGTGTTTGATGCAAAAGAGAAGGGGAAGCCAGTGGAGGGATGTGAATAGGTTATAAAACCAAGGAGACCCGAAAGTAAGAGAAGAGTAGGCATGCATGAAATAGTCGGGTAAGACATTTTTCTTAACCTCAAGAAAAGTTCCACCGTCTGAGCCAAAATACTGGCCTTATCAGAAAAACCTTTTTGATGTTGCTCCACAATTCCTTTCACACCCCTAAAGGATTCTGGATTATACTAGATTTATATTGGAACTCCCTTATTTTTATATAATTCTTTTCATGCCATAAGCTGTATTTCCCCTGTAGACCAAAGCCAGCAGTAGATTCATCCAATCCACCAGTGCCAAGGAGTTAAGCAAATGTTTATGGTATGTAACACAAAAGAAAAAAAAATTGTAGTTTCAGCTGCTTTCCCTTTTGTTGTTTTTATTTTTCCTTCTCCCTCTTAACACATGATGTATTTTATGTGGAGTGCTTCAGTATGATGGCTGCATCCCTTCTGAAACTGAAGAGAAATCAGGCTTTCCAGGTACTACGGCAGCATACTAGTTTAGTTAGAATTTACAGGTAAAGACTTATGAATATACTCGGTTGTTTTAATGATTACGAGGATATGAATAACGTGGGCAATTGTACTATGAGGGAGCTATTCAATATGAAGGTGTAGTCTATAAACATGTTCATTTTTATGCACTGTACTTTTTTTTGGCAGACTTCCAGTCATGCATATGTGAAAGTCAGTGTATCTAGTGATCATAAGAGGCACCTGGGGAGTTTAGATTCCTAAAACCAATGTAGTCTATGTCACCGGCCAGCAGGAGTTATGTTAGTCTTCAAATAAAGTTTCTAAAAGGTCTTTGAGTTCTTTAGATTGTTCTCTTAATCCTAGGGCCGTCTTTCCTTCGACTTCCTCACCCACCTCTCGTAATAAGGTCGGTGCCAGGGAAAATTTGCTGCCATTGCCTGTAATGGGGCCAGATTCTAATCTTCAGTGTACAGCACAATCAGTAGTGGATTTCAGAAAATCCAGTGTACTTACTTCCAAATCTAGCTCTTACAAGCAAATTTTTCAAGACCCCTCCTAACTGTCTTCCCACTCCCTGAAACAAGCACACTACTTCTGTAGTATGCTTGTTTCTCCACTAACGTGGTCTCCAGTTTCAGATGGGTTACATTTATCTTTTGAGGTTGGATGTTTAGGAGTGGGAACAGATGGAAAATGGTGGCCTTGATGGAAAAACCATCGACTTTACGATGAGGGTATTTTTACGACTTTTTAAAATTTCAGTGTTTAATTCTAAACACTGGCTGTCTCCTCATGTATTTGTATTTTTCTTTAAGCTGCTTGACTTTGTCTCTTGAGTGCTTTTTATTGACTATCCAAATATTTGCACAGTATATATCAGAATGTTACAGTACTTGGGTTACAAATAAAATTAAAAGTGTTTGCCCCTGGGTAAGTATTTTTCTCCCCAAACTATCAGCTGGTAAAATTAAACCTGTTTTTACCCTTAGCATTACTTAACTTTCTTCTTCTTACTGACATTTAATTGCAGCTGCATTAAAAGCCTCAGAAACCTACCTCCTCCTTAGACTTCCCAAATATGTAGCTTAATCTTTTACTCTTTCAGCCATAAAACATGTCTCTACTGAGATATAATCTCAAGAAGGAAAGAGAAATGTGTCCCGCTTCAATAGGATGCAATGCGGCCTCAGATGGAGTATCTACCATGCTGACTTTCAGCTTAGCTACAGCTTAGCCTTTTAGTGTTAGTGTAGTTTAGTTATTTTATTAGTTTGATAGGTCTTTTATTTGACTTTTTCCCATTCATTGTTGTCATTGCTGTCGTATCCCCAGGCTTGAAGAGCTGCCACTTGCAAGGAGTTCGTTTCAGTTAGTGATGGACATTCCAGGTGCCTCCATTGTTTGAAAGAGACTCACATACCTAATAGTATAACAGATGCACATCTTTTAAAAGCAGATCTAGAAAAAACAGGGAAATCAAATTTAGACTCCTCATGAGGGAGCAAACAAATTTGAGCTGTTGAAAAGAGTGTTTTAACTGGTGAATTAGGCATGTCATAATGACACATCAGAGGCCAGCAAACACTTAAACTTATTGGGAGCTCGCTGATAAGCTTTATAAAGTTTTCACAATATCTGATCAGTACAGTGCTCCAGTGCGCCTACTAGACAAGTGCCCGTGTAAAGTAAGGAGAAACATAGAGCATAAGAGGGCTTCTCCTGCTGTTTTTACAGCTGCTCCTTTAGCAGGCCCAAAATACCAGGTTTCTCTTCCTGAAGACCGTAGAAGTACTAGGTTTTCTCTACTGCTGACTGTCAAAGAAGTCCAAGAATACAATCTGCTGCCAGGTCCTACAGACCTCTTAACTGTAGGAGGGTAGCGTTTTTTTTTTTAATGATAACTGAGATTTTAGTCTTCTTCCAACATTTGCAGTAATCCTTAGTGTTTGTAGTAGTTGGTAACTGACTCACTGTAGGTGAACCTAGAAAATAGCCTAATTTCTGTGAAATTTAAATCAATCACTAGAAACTGAGAGCTGTAAGATCCCTACCAAGATGCAGTTTGAACATCTACACATCAGAAATGGTTGATTATTTGTAGTAGTAGATTTTTTAAAATGTGTATTTTTACGCGCGTGTGTGCGTGTGCGCACACACACAGCGTGAGTGCTTTCAAAATTATACAGTCTGATCTCTTTTAACCACAAGTAAGAAAGAAAGTTATGACAGCCTTGTTAAATGCTGTGTTGTGCTGATTGATTATACTAAAACTGCTTTAAAAGAGTACCTTCTAGTATAAGTTTGTGAGGAAAAACCCATTAAGGAATATAATAACCACATGAGCTACAAGGCAAAAATGAGCTCAACCTAGTTTGAAGCAGCCAATCCTTCATTCTCAAAGCAAACTTTAAAACTACTGACCAAAGACATGGAGGTGAAATTCTGGCCCCTTTGAAATCAGTAGCAGTTTTTCCATTGAGTATTTTGGGGCCAGGATTTCACCCAAGATGTCTGGTCATAGCCATGAGTTTTAAGCAGGAAAAACAATCTACTAAATTGCTAAATGAACCAGGGATATTCAGTAACAAAGGTACAGATATCTGCCACTTCAGCTACATTAATAATTCCAGTGGGTGATAGCAGTAGTAAGCTCTTATCCTGTATGTAGCTCAGTCATTAGATGGATTCCAGCACATTTAGCCACCTTGTTACACACTCTTGTTAGGGGGAAAAGCTTGGGACGCTCATGTGACAGATATGGCAATTTTCCCTAATATCTTACTGTATTGCATTTATATATCATTGCGGGCCAGAGACTGTATGTAATTCCATGAGGGGAGGTGACTTCAGTCCTTCAGAAACTAAAAACATTGGGAGGTGATTAGGAAAATTTGCTCAGCTGTAACACCTCCAGCAAGGTATCACTATCTGCAGTCTTGCATATAGTGGTTCAAATTAAACTCTCCAGGGAGCAACAGACAAAGAAAGGCCTTTTAGATAAATAGCTGGAGTATAAACTTACTCAGGCCCTTCTTTCTAATCCAGTAAACAAACAGGACCTTCTGTCCAAGGTAGGGTCCCAGTCTTTAGGAAAGGTTTGGAAAGACTGACACCTGCTAGAGACAGAGGTTGGAGTTGGGGTGACCTCTGTAACGCTTTTTAGCATGCATGTGGGATCTTTTATTGTTTTAAATATGTTTTCTCTTTAATGCTTTCATTTTAAGAATAAATGTACTTGCTTAGAATCATAGAATATCAGGGTTGGAAGGGACCTCAGGAGGTCATGTAGTCCAACCTCCTGCTCAAAGCAGGACCAATCTCCAGACAGATTTTTACCCCAGTTCCTTAAATGGCCCCCTCAAGGATTGAACTCACAAACCTGGTTTAGCAGGCCAATGCTCAAACCACTGAGCTAAGAGCTGTGTGGCAACTTATACCTGTGGGCAATTATGCTGTTTACAGTCTCTGAAGGGGGAGAGCAAAATTCAGACTCTGGCGTGTTCAAGCAGTCTGGCTTGCTGGGAATAACACACTGTGAGCCTAGGAAAACCCCAGTCAGGAAGGAGAGAGATGCAGGTCTCCACCCAAGAGAGGTAATGGCTGGAAGCCAGAAGCCTAAAAATGGATGATGCCCTTCCTGGACCACAGAGTGGGAGTACAGATGCAGTTGCCCTGAACTGTGACAGCTTGTCCCAAGCAGCTAAGGACTTCACAAATTCAAATCCCAGTATGGGATTGCTAGTGGGGATTGCACCTAGGATTTTTGGCACAAAAATCACCAGTCACTGGTGGTCTGTGGAGCACTTGATTGTGATCTGCAGAGAATTGTCTGGTTGCATTGTGCTGGCTCTTCTTCTTTGTTTCTAGCTGCTAAACTTAATTAAAACAAGCTAAATATACATAAATGCTTTTCTGGTATCAGTTTTCCAAGTAATCAATTGCTGTTTGCACAGAGATGATATGTGGCCACAAATAGGATAGGAGGGGGTGATTTAGAAGACAGTGTCTTTTAAGATGTGGTCCACATTATAAACAAGCTTGGAAACTTGGCCTAACCTTCAGTGTAACTGCTGTGTGATTTTTCTTAAGACATTTTATTAAGTCTATTTTTTGTGGCTTTTGTGACGACAGTTGTGGGCTTATTGGGATGCATGTCTATGGGACCATAGTCATGCATGCTGATGTATAGTGCTGCTAAGTCTGTGTCTGATTCATAACAGGATATATAATAGTTGAAATGCAGATGATATTGAGTTTCAAATTGACATTGCAGTCTCTGGAGATTTGAAGCTTAAATTAACCAAAGGAAGCATGGCAGTCCTTTGTGTTCTACCCAATTTTTAAAAATATGAATGTAATGATTATGGTTTAGGATTTTTTTCTTGCAGAAGATAAGGCTTTAAAATCAATAGCCAAAGAAAATAAAACAAGAAATATACTAAGTTATTAAATAACAGCCACATAATTAGGGCTGTCGATTAATCACAGTTAACTCATGCGATTAACTCAAAAACATTAATTGTGATTAATCGCAGTTTTAATCACACTGTTAAACAGTAGAATACCAGTTGAAGTGTATTGCATGCTTTTGATGTTTTTCTACATTTTTAAATATATTGATTTCAATTACAACACAGTATACAAAGTTGACAGTTCTCACTTTATATTATTTTTATTACAAATATTTGCACTGTAAAAATGGCAAACAAAAGAAATAGTATTTTTCAGTTCACCTCATAGTATTGTAATGCAATCTCTTTATCGTGTAAATGCAACTTACAAATATAGATTTTTTTTTGTTACATAACTGCACTCACAACCAAAACAATGTAAAACTTTAGAACCTACAAGTCCACTCAGTCCTACTTCTTGTTCAGCCAATCGCCAAGGCAAACAAGTTTGTTTACAGTTACGGGAGATAATGCTGCCAGCTTCTTATTTACAATGTCACCTGATAATGAGAACAGGCGTTTGCATGGCACTATTGTAGCCAGCATTGCAAGGTATTTACTTGCCAGATATGCTAAACGTTCGTATGCCCCTTCATGCTTCGGCCACTGTTCCAGAGGACATGCATCCATGATGATAACAGGTTCTGCTCGATAACCATCCAAAGCAGTACGGACCGCCGCATGTTTATTTTCATCATCTGAGTCAGATGCCGCCAGCAGAAAGGTTGATTTTCTTTCTTGGTGGTTCTGGTTCTGTAGCTCCCGAACCAGAGTGTTGCTCTTTTAAGACTTCTGGAAATATGCTCTGCACCTCATCCCTCTCAGATTTTGGGAGGCACTTCAGATTCTAAAACCTTGAGTCGAGTGATGTAGCTACCTTTAGAAATCTTGCATTGTTTAATAGTACGATTAATCGTGCAATTAATCTTTTTAATCGCTTGACAGCCCTATTGGTAATCTAAAATCTCTAAAGAATGTTATGGTTGGTTATCAAATTGTAATCTAACTAGAGTTTATTTTAATTGAATGTAAACTGATTTGTAACAATCTGCTTTGTTTCCACCTTCATAGGTATAATTACAAGAGCATGTTGTGATAATCTAGAGATTTAGATCAGACAGATTCCTATTTAGATGATGATTAAGAATTGAAAACATATTTTGTCCTGATTTGCAGTTTGTGAGAGTCCTTAGAGTATGATTAGCCTGCAAAAGTATGCAGTGTATTACTGCAGAGTCAAAGTATTCTGTAAGTGTCTGTGCCTTAGGCTCAGGTTCTGTATCCATTAATTGTCCAAGCAGTTCTTCTTCACACAACTTTTCAATTATCTCCACATTTGAGTTTAAAGCTGTGTGTATTCTAGACACTGAACCCTTCTGACCTCCCTCAGTTAGAATTCCATGACTGATTTACAAACAAGTTTTATAGACTTGAATCTGCAAATATAAAAACAAAAAAGCAAGTATATCTATGGTTCCAGTGAAGCTAGTTAGATGCAACTTCCTCTGATGAACATTTATCCTGCTAAGAATCCTCTAAGTCTTGTGTGTAGCATTAAAATCAGATGATCTAGAGGAAGAAACTCACCTTTCCCTCCTTTTTTTAGGAATGCTAATTTTTTTTCTTCTGTTTTGGAGACTGTTGTTTAAAAATGGATTTTGATCTTCTGTAGCTCTAGAGATCAAAAAATCTTGATCTTTTAAAAAGTAGAGAGTATTTACAGTAAAAACAATGCAAATGGTAATTAGTATAATGGAGAATAAAAATATGGGACCTAATCTTTCTCTCTTCCCATGCCTGGGACTCATTGAAGGAAGTAGTTGTATGCTGGAGAAATGAAGGATCAGGCTTGTAATAATACATTAAACATGATGCAGCGCAGCCAAGAAATGTTGATGGCAAATATTGAAAGGACTAAAATAAAAATATTCATCATGGTTGAGCAATATGGGTTATTTCATTCTCCAAGCTTCCTGAGTTATTTGGTCATAGCTGGTTACCACAGCGATGACAGTCTCTGACCCACATGCAGCGCAAGAAAATATAGTTTCAGGATGTTAGAAAAGCTTTCCAGAATCCAAAAAGTCTCTCTGGCCAATAAAGTGCATGCCCCTCCACACTGAATTTTAATTATGGTCACAGGCATAGTTTAGCTTCTGGGCTCTGCTAAATGACGGGCAATTTTTGCCACCTATCTTGGTTAATGCTCATTTGACTAGCTGATAATTACTGGATGATCTGTTTCCCAGCTGGTTCCCAAATGCTAGACTAATTATCTTGGCTCCCCTCTTGGTGATATGACACCGCGTGAATGGCATTGCACGTCACTGCAGAAGTTTTAGCTGGGTTGGTAGAAGGAAGGGAGTCTCCTTTCTGCTTTCTTGACCAAGCAAGTAGTAGGTTTGTCTTAAATAAAAGTCATTCTGTGGGATATCTTGGACTGGACCTGCCAGTTAGAGTGAATTGTTTCTCTATGGCATCTTCTAATGCTATAACTCTCTGAAGATGTCCAAACGGTTTTGTATGCCTCTTATCTATCCTTTATTTTTTCAGCAATAAATTCTACTTGTTTCTCTTAGAACTGAGAATGTTCATCATTAAAGCCTGAGACACATTAAGAAGAAAAATAATTAGAGGTTCTTGTCTTGAAATCAAATAGTGTTAGCTGTGTAATCCTTTCACTAATAGATGTTGGACACGTTCTCCATTCTGACATATTATTTAATTACAAAATGAATTTTTTTAAAGTGCATTACTTTTGATAGTGCAGTGGTTCACAAACTTTTGTACTGGTGACCCCTTTCACATAACAAGCCTCTGAGGGCGGCCCGCCTTATAAATTAAAAACACTTTTAAATATATTTAGCACCATTATAAATCCTGAGGCAAAGCGGGATTTGGGGTGGAGGCTGACAGCTTGTGACCCCCCATGTAATAACTTCACAACCCCCTGAGGGGTCCCGACCCCCAGTTTGAGAACCCCTGTGATAGCGACTTACTAAATAATTGTTCAGTGCTTTATGCACTACAATTTATAACTTTATTTCATGTTACCCTCCATCCACAGGTATTGTACAACAAACTATGAAACACTGAAAATAGTGTGGGGTTTTTTCTCTGACATTTGTTTTAAAAGAACAGTTAGAAATGTATCATGAAAATATGTCCATGGGAACCAACAGATAGCATACTTGTGTAAGCCTGTTGGAAGTGCCAGATTCAGAACTGGATGCATAGTTGTTTAAGGAAGACAAGTCTCTCACATTTGAGCATTAACCCTGGCTATTTTTGTGAGAGACATCACTACTAGAAATAAATCTTTTGGCAGCTAATATGTATGTGTGGCGCAGTTTCCTGCGTATGACAGTTTTATTTCCTATTTGATTAAAGAGGCCATATTTTTATCATAAAAATAGTAGTCTGTGTCTACAAAAGGAAAATGAAAAGAGCACCACAGTGCCTATTAGGTTTCGTTTTAGTTCAGAAATAATTCACTGAGTAAATCCACTGGGTGTGCTAAAAATATGCTTTAAGATTAGAATTGGTTATAGAATTTGCCTTCAGTTTTGCTCTGCTTCTGGTAAGCCAAGTTTGATTCCAAAACCAGATCTGGTCCATTTGTTGTTACTCTCTGTTGTATAGCATAGTAAAATATTGGAGATTAACAGAAACATTTTTTTCTCTGTAAGGTGACATGAGAAAATGGCTTTCAAAGTCCTAATAACTGTATAAAACAAACATACACACCCCTTCCCCACATCCTCAAATCATCCTGGAATAATTTTCTCGTATGCAGCATATCATCACTAGATTTTTGGGGTCATTTTAGTGAAGACCTAGATCCCTGTGCTAGATATAGCAAGTGTGGTAAAGACAAAATAAAGGAATGGTGGAGCTAATAGTTGAAGTTGTGTAATATGTGGGATATTATGTATAATATAATAAATAAATTAAACCACCCTACATTAAAAGAACAATAAGGTTTCATTTCTCCCATCCCCCCCAATGGCTGTTTGACTTGATGTTCCTCTTTTCCCAGGCTCCATGTCTCAGTTCCTGTGCCTCCTGCAACCTCCCTGTCTCCTTGTCTCAGTTCCATCCTCCTCCTATCCCAGTCCTCCCCTCATCCAACCTCAACTCCAGGTCCCATTTCCAGAATCCTGTGGCTCCTTGTCGCGCACATGTCTCCTCACCCCTCTCTGTATTTGAGTCAGGCTTTTTCTGCCTTCTCCTGCTTGGTGTCTAAGTGCCAGCAGGAGGAGCGTTGAGAGCATGGAAGATAGTCTCCTAGCTCTCTCTTCCTTTGCTTGATGCCACAGCTAGACTTGTGCAGCCAAGAGCAGAAATTGCAAGGAAAGTCCTGCTCAGCCCCTGTACCCCCAGGATTGGGCATGCTCAGTGCAGATGGAATCTTCAGAGAATTTAACTGTCAATCTCTAACCAGTCTCTGCTGAACACATGGCAACTGAGATTTTCAGGGGCTTATAACTTGTAAAATCTGCCAAATTTAGGCAGATTTTCATAGGGATGGTAAAAGGCATATCCTCCAACAGCAGGCAGTGGTGCTAGAACTATGGGTACTGGGGGCTGCCGCAACCCCTGGCTTGAAGTGGTAATAACAAACACTAAATATATGGTTTCCATTATCAGCACCCCTCACTATGAAAATTGTTCCAGCACCCCTGAGACCAGGGCAACCCACCTGCCAAATTTCAACTCCCTGCTCAAATGCATGAAGGCATTAGAGCTTCTCAACAAAACGGTTCTAAAAATTTTTTATCATGGGCAAGGCAATGTATTTCTCTCCTAACCTCATTGTAAGAGACCCCTGAGCATGTTTTTCTGAAATTAAAAAAAAATCAGGCAGACATCCAGCATGGAAAACTTTGTCCTGAATGGTGAAGTTTGACTAAGTTATAAGTAAATGAAAACAGTGTCTTATAATGGAAAGTGTTGGACAGTCTTAACTCTTGAGGCTTTACTAGCGCCATATACAAACATGAGGTTGTGGGATATACGTTTCTATTACCCTAGCTTGGGGATTACTGTATTACAAGTAATCCCATGATTGGGCCAATACAATTTCTTCTGTAGCAACCCATAGCAAACTGACAGGGACAACACAGAAAAGTCTCTTAACCAAACGTGGAGTTTTAATTTGTAGTGTTTTAAAAAATCTTTTTCTGAATATGAGAAACAATACTTCCCATGTTAAAAGGGATCACCCCTTTTATCTTTTTAAACCTCTAATGAGCACTCTTTAATGATTGAATTGTTACTCTTGAATTGTTACAGTTGTTACATTATTGCATGTGGTAATAGAGAGAGCGTGCACTGCATACCATGCTAGATGGGAGTGAATCACTAGATTACTCTGGTTCCAGCATAGAAGCTCTTTATAAAAATCAGGTTAAGAAAAATCTACTGGGTCAACCAGATCCTTCTCCTGCCATAGCAGGAGGGGTCCTTATGCTATATTGTAATTTAAATAAATTTAAAATGTCTTAGACAAATGGGACTTCCATTGCTTCCTTAAGGCTAAATAGATTTTCAGGATATTCACCCTAAATTATTTTAATCAATTTCATCCTGTCGCTCCTAGTTACAAGCCCCTTTTATCAATTCAGTTGTTCCTGAGTTTTCACACCCTTCAAATACTTGTCACAGCTACCTTCTCTCCCCCATTTACTCCCCAGATGTTTAGCCAAGTTGTACGTAATCAGTTAATATTTTTGTGTAAGTCAGTCCCTTCAGTCATTTTCATCATTACCGCTTTCTCCGTTTTTCCCCTTCCAACTTTATAGGAGTTCAGGTTTTTATAGTAATTGTCCTAAACTCTTTAGTATAACCATTTGGTTATAACTACTGGAGAGTTTTATAGCAGTTAGTTTATAAGGGATCAAAACACTCTAATATGCTTTAGCAACAAACTAACTCAATATAATTGGCAGGGTCTCCAGACTGGTGAATCTGGATTATCAAATAAATAAATACATTTCTTCCCTACCTACAACTTCAATTTTTCTAACTACAGCTGACCACTACTCTGGAATCAACAGATTTGACTAACAATCCTCTAATAATAAAAAGGATGTTTTAATCAATACTGCATAATATCCAAAGACAGTATGGGAAGAAGGAAACCCATCCAAACTGTAGTGCTTGAGAGCCAAGGTAAGGTTGGATTGATATACCACACCAGTGCCAATCTCTTGTAACTGTGTACCAGTGATAGAAATAAGCCATGGCATTATTAATGATGTTGAATATACAGGTCCTTAATTGATACTTTGTCTTTAGGTGGCTGAACTATCCATGATTTAACCTGCTTTGGTTTTGGTTGAAATTATTTTGATCATATTTACTATGCCTTAAAATTTTGTGATGATTAAAAAAGCAGTGCTGTGAAAGTAACACTATTTCTGCATCAATCTTCTCCCTATTTTAGCCAACAGTAATACCACTGGTGTTTTAAGCACCCTATCAATTAGACTTCCACAAGCAGAGCTAGATGACAAGGGACTTAAAACACCAGTAGCAACCAAAGCATGTCTGTTATAGAGGTCCTAATATTGAAGCATCTAAACTGGTGTTAAGAATGGTAGGCAGTTTTTACAAAATTTCCGTGGTGTAGACGGGGTCTCTCTTGTTGCATTCATGTCCTTTTAATACACTAGCAATATACTATTATTGCTGTGAACATTCTAGAGTAAGTCAAGGTGTGAAAAAGGAAGCTGTATTTTCTCATCTCCATCTCATTGGGTAACATTATGAACTAAAGTTCTGTACTTCGGATGATGATGTAAGTGGAAGAAAGAACACGGCTTGGTTTTCAGATTCCAGGCTGAGCTTGCAATGAACATAGTCAGAAAAATCTTGGTTGGGGCCCTAATCATGCAAATACTTATGCACATGCTTAACTTTGTACATGCCTGTAATCCCATTGACATTAATCAAACTATTCATGTGTGTAAAAGTTTATAGGATTAAGACCCTGATTTGTAAATTGAGAAAATATATCAAAGTCACAAAGAGGATAAATGTGGAGCACAGATATCATTTTGAGTACCTTTGCTGATTATAACCATATTTTTAAACTTTGAGAATCCTGCAGATGAAATATGGATCCTAAATACTTTACTGAAAAATATTTAAATTTGTCACTGCTAATGTAGTACACAAACAGTGTACTGTTGTCTGTCAGCATGCCCTCGTAGCAGCTAACAGACTTTCCAAAGCTCTGCTGATGGTGCTCATGCTTATCCATAAAATAGAAGGGACTCTACTAGAACCCCAGAAAAAATCAATATCTGCCAAATGGAATTGGTTCTAATTGGAGGGGGGAATTTTTTTATGTTCATGTTAATACAGTTTTGTTAAGTGGGGTATAAAACAACAATTTAAAACTACTTAACAAAACAAGTTTTCTTCCATGAACATTTCTTTCCTAAAGCTAAGTAACATAACTTGCTAATAAGTCTAATTACTTATAATTTCCAAAGGAAACAGTATTCAGCAAATATAAGAAATTAGTCACTGTTCGAAAGTGCAAGAGGAAGTTGTCACTTCATTCCAGTTTCTTCACTTGCACGGTTTACCTTTGAGTTGATTTACATTAATACCTGTGCTTTGTGTGTTTAAGACACAGCTAGACTGCAGCTAAGCTTTATAATTTCAAATGGTTTCCCACAGTGGTAGGGAGAGGTATTTAACCTTTTACTGAGCCAGCAGTAAATGAGACTTTGCAGCATGCCCACCCAGCAGCATATAGTGGAGAATTTTCCTTTCTGCTGTGCAAAATCAGCTTAATCATCCAATTATGTTATTCCAGGGAGACAGAGGTGGATTTGCTTAGTAACCAGCAGTTCTGGCAAAACGACAGAGTTCATTTATGCTTTGTATATTGTGAAAAAGTGTGTGTGGTGTTTACCACATTATAAGATCTGTGCATTCTTGATTGAATATGAAAGAATAACACGAAAGTGTCTTTCTATGTCTCATCTTTAACAATTTACTTTTTCTCCTTGTCCCTTCTGCCAGACATCCTTTTCTTGCTTTTCTGATTTAACTTACCACCCCTTCCCTAATGTCATTAATAGTGGATTTAAGCATGAATGTCTTCAGCAGTGGCATGATGGTAAAGCACTTTTCACTTTTGAGGCTATCAGTATGTAATATTAATAGTACTTTGTTTATAAACAAAAAGGACAATATTAATAAGGGCCCTCTACCCCTTGCAGAAGTTCTTAGAAGACTGTACCTGCCTAATTATAGAGACTACACATTTTGAATCAGTTTGAATAATATTGAGTAGCAACATCCAATTAGTTGTTGGAGAGAGTTTAGAATGTGTAAAACTCTTTTTGGGATAGAGGCAAAATCTATAAAGCTACCACCTTTTCATCCTTAAGACTGACCTCACCTGTGATGTATACAGAAAACTGCTATCTGATAATATCTAGATAAGTTGACAGGAATTCAGCTGGCTCTGGGCCCAGTCGCCTAGCAACCCAGTATACTTGGCTGGCCCTAATAAGCCCTTGCTAAATGACTGTGCTCCCTGATCAGGGGAAAAAGGGCCAACAGATCATTTGAGCACTGCAGCAACGGCTGTACAGTAGCTGCTCAATGCATTCACACCTGCAGCTGTGCCAGACCAGCTTCCTGCACCATCCCTTGTTCCAACTCCTGCCTGCTCACGCTCCTAGTTCCTACCTTCCTCAGAACTCCTGACTCCATCCATTGACTTGTCTCCTGACCATGCCTTCGGTTCTGCCATTTGGTTTTGCTAGGCCAGACTCCTGACCACTAGGTCGCACCGCTTCTACTCAGTTATGTGACAGTGGTGAATTGTGATTGTGATTGGCATTTTGCTGTGTATATAGCTAGTCTGTGCTTTTTTTTCTTTCTCCTCCCCCCTCCACCCCATCCTCCCTCTCCCCTGTCTCCTTATTATTTCACCCACCTGTTAGGTCTTGTCTGTTTAGACTGTGAACTCTCCAGAGAAGGGGCTGTCATGTACAATGTGTTTGTACAGCACCTAGTACAGTGGGGCCCTAACTTGTTTGAAGCCTGTTACATTTAGGTGTAAAGCATTATGCATGGTAAGAGAGCCTTCTTTGGTTTTGTATATGTTAAATGAGAGGGGGCCAACTGGTATGGTCAGTGACATCTTTGTAGTAAGAGTCATCATTGGTCTGCAGCAGTCTTTTCCAGTTTACAATATATTTGTAGTTGCTTGTAGTCTTCTGCTTTCTTGTTTCCTGGGTGAAATAATAAGTAATTATCAGATCAAGCTCTAGGAAATCTACTTGGCTAAAAACATGTTATAAGCTTATCTCAACTTTAAAAGTCATTGTCTCTCATTTCTGAACATAGACACATACCATAGGTAGGACACAGATAAATAGATCGTGTAGAATGCCACCTTCAGCAGAACACGCGGTTCCTAAGGCAT
This sequence comes from Chrysemys picta bellii, assembly GCF_011386835.1. Classification (NCBI taxonomy): domain Eukaryota; kingdom Metazoa; phylum Chordata; order Testudines; family Emydidae; genus Chrysemys; species Chrysemys picta. Next base: position 32,333,742 of record NC_088795.1, on the reverse strand, counting down.
TTGAAATTTTGCAAAAAATCATACTTGGTCCTTTGCTTACATTGAAATTGATTTAATTCAGGGGTTCTCAAACTTCATTGCCTCATGACCCCCTTCTAACAACAAAAATTACTACACAACCCTGGGAGGAGAGGAGCAAAGCCTGAGCCCTGCTGCCTTGGGGGTGTGGGGGGGGGGGGGGGGCAAAGCCAAAGCCTATAACCTGAGCCTCACCATCCAGAGCTGAAGCCCTCAGGCTTCCGGCCCCGGGCAGTGGGGCTTCGGCCCTGGACCACAGCAAGTCTAACCCCAGCCCTGGCGACCCCATTAAAAAGGGTCGCGACCCACTTTGAAGCCCTGACCCACAGGTTGAGAACCGCTGATTTAATTCAATGCTGAAATACTTCTGTTTAAAAAAGACTTTTTTTTTAATGTGATAAGGAATGCCAAGTGCATTTAAAAACAAAAAGCAAAAAAACCTGCAGCCCACCTTAAGCCATTCTGTCTCCTGGACCAAAACTCAGCTAAATGCAAGAGCTATTATCAGATGGAACTGCTAAGTGCAGGTCCAGCAGAATCAGAAACACTTAATTTCTTTTCCATAAAGGTGTATCTGCATGTGAAAGCCAGGATGAAATGCCAATCCGAAATTACAGCTTAATGGAAAATGAGATGGAAGCTCTGATTGTGTGGCCTACCAGTACTAGAAATCTTTCTGAAGCTCAGCTTCTAATTTCAGAATATTTATGTAGCTTTAATTCCTAATATTAAAAACATTAAAATTCCTAATGCCTCCTTTGTATTAAGAGCAGTAAATGCATATAGCTTAGTAATTCCCAGTCCTGTTTAAAAGTTAATGGGGTGAGAAGAACAAGTGCTCTAATTTAAAGGATTTAGGGGGTAGTCAAGGAAACACATGGGATGAGAGTAGACTTCTAATGCCAGCTCATATAAATCTTTTTTCTAAATTGTGCTGTCGGTTAAGCAACCTTCCCTGGTGAACAACTTCTTATAGCTAAGCTTTCTAAAATAAGATTCCGCACTGACGTTAGGATACGGGAAAATAAAAGTTCAGGAATTTTACTACAGTGTAACTAGGAGCAGATTTGAAAGCACTTTTAAAGAAAAGGGCAGGAGAAACAGTGACTTGCAAGTGTTTCCCAGCTCAGGCAGTAAGGTCACTACCAAGAACAATGAGTGGAACGCTGTTGTAAAAGCTCTCTCTCTCTAACTACTGTCTTTCATTTTTCTGAGCAACGGTGTTTGATTCATCCCTATATTTTGATTGCAGTTTTCTGTCTGCTACTTTTGACCTTTAAACCCATCTTTTTAAATAACTATAAACCACAACTGTGTGTGTCCGCATGTGAGGCTTTTTAATGCATACCCTGATATTGCTCACAGACTACGGATCCTTAATTTTACTTTCCATTATTGAGAAAAAAAGTTTTTCAATGAATTTTTCTCTGTATACAGTATGGAAAACCCTAAATAGGTCATATCAGAAGGATAACAGAAGAGAGTAAGTTATAAATGCCTCCTCCTATTTTTTCTCCTAGGTGTCCTGGTCAATTGGACCTCTTCTTTTTTTACACCTGTCAGCCAATGAGCCTTACTGCCTTTAGAGCTGCCATTTGTAGCCTAGTGGCTTCTTTCAGCTCTCACTTTCTATTTTTTTTTTTAAGTAGGCATTGATTCAGCAAGTACATGATTTAACTTTAAGTATGTAAGTAGTCCCAAGGACCTCCATGGGACTATTTGCAGCTTAACATTAGATAAATGCTTAAGTACCTGGCGGAATCAGGCTCTTAATTGGGAGCTGTTTTATATTCACGGCTTGGTGGGTTTTTTAAATGAATTTAAAATGGACAGTGGCCACAAATGCTGCTGAGAGGACAAGTAATCCTTTTGGAGGCTTATTTTCAAATGGCCTCTCTCTCTCTCCTCCCCCCCCCCCCCCCTCAGCTGGAAACTGGTGCCTAGCTATGCCACCACCAAAAGGCCTAAGCAAGGGATGAGGCCAATCACTGGGTACAGTTAAGAATTCTGTCCAAAAGTCCAGCTGTCCGCTTAAGCTAAAAGTGGCTATAGCAGAGCTCTTAATCTTCCTCAAAGACCTCCACTACACCTTCTTTCTCAATCACTGTGGACAGCACCACCATCCTGCCTGTCACTCTGGCCCATAATGTGGGCATCATCTTCGACTCAGGTATCCAAGTCCTCATATCCAGGCTATGTCTAAATCTTGAAGATTCTTTCTGCATCACATAGGGTTTGTCTAAACCGCAAATTAGCGCATGGCAAATCTACAGTACTCCAGCATGTGTGCACTAACTGTCCATGTGGATCTTGCTGCTGCGCCCTGAAAGTTCCCCAGTATGATTTGCATACTGCTGTTTCAAACTTTAGGGCACAGTAGCAGAATCTACATGGACAGTTAGCGTGCAGCATGTAAGTGCACTGCAGATTTACACCACAGCTTGCCTCATACTGATGCTTCGTTTAGACATGCCCTTAAATTATAAGCACTTTGGAGCAGGAACCGTCTTTTTGTTCTATTTGTACAGAGCCGAGCGTGTGGATCTTGGCCCCTGAGTAGGGCTGGTAGGCATTATGGCAATACAAATAAATGATGATAATAAACAGGTGGAGCTCTAGCTAATACCAAATATCACTGCTGTCACAGCAGATTGTGGAAGACGTGAAACTATATTTAGTGTGCAGAAAAGTGTATAAAGATTTTACAAGCTCTCCTGAAACCACTGAATATGTACTGAGCACAGCTCAGTCATGCTTCCACTGCTGCTACCCATGCTACTGTGGCTACATTGCTATTTATACTCCTGGTAGCTCAATGAGTGCTAGCACAAGTATGTGTATGTGAGCAGGGATATTGCATCCCTAGCTCATAGTGTAGGCATAGTCTTACTTATGGAGCACTTGTTTCCTATTTACCCGTTGGGGATAATGTAGAATTTTGATGATTATGACTTCTATTATACAAGCATAGGAAATACCAGATTTAAGGTTGCCTGTTCAACCTTAATTCTTACCCTGTGTGCATCAGTCCTGTGCACTGAATTAGGCAGGTATCCTGGGGGGGAGAGGGGGGAAAGTATGTAGTCATATAATTAAAAACTGTCCTAATGCAAAGGTACATGGTGGCTGAATTAAGGTTACAATACTCTTTTACTCTTGAGAATTCTGTTGTACTTAAATTAACAGTATATTATCTAGAAACTCAGGGGTGTCTTTTTGTCATAAATTGTCCTTTATTATTTTCACTGGGGTAAAAAAATTCTGCATGCTGAGTATATCTCATAACAGAGACCACAGATTTCTAAGTTATTGTGTTCTGAAGACTATAACAGACCGACCAGAAAAACCAGTTTGGTAAGTTAGCATATTCTTTTTAGTCCAGTAGATGCTGTCTATAGTTATGAATACCTTTTGATTGCCTGATCATAGCAAAGGTAAGTGTAACTGTACATAGGCTGGCTAAGGTCTGTTTTCGGAGGTATGCTGTACCACACCACTACAACATCCCTTTGTTGTATAGCTTCATTTTGCCTTTACTGTTTCTCCAGCACATTAATGTAATTCTTTTCCTAGTTAGTAGCAAAACTGTAGAGAAGATAATAAACTATATTTTGAGTGGGAAATTAATAATACGGTAGAACCTCAGAGTTACAGACACCTCTGGAATGGAGGTTGTCCATAACTCTGAAATGTTCGTAAATCCGAACAAAGCGCAGTTTGGGCTCCAGCAGCTGACACTCCAGGCCAGGCTCCAGCTTTGCTCCCTCCTCAGCGCTGGCAGCTTCCTTGCAGGCAGCTTCTTTCGGACTGAGTTTGTACCTTGTCCCCTTCCCAGCTGGGGGGAGGGGATAAAAACAGCGCGTCCCCCTCTTGACCGGAGGGGGGGAGGTAAAAAACGTGCATCCTTCTCCCGGCCGGTGGGGTGGGTGTGTGAAAACAGCACAGACCCCAGCGTTGCTCCTGCTCTGCCGACTCCAGCTGCCTTGGGCTGGCAGCCCCAATGTCATCACCTCCTAGCTGTAAGTAGCTGCCCCATACGTAGGGACATGCAGCCCAGATGTGCCTACTTTTAAGATGCAATACAGGCACAGTACAGTACAGTATTTGCTTTTTCTTTCTTTCTTTGGTCCCCACTGCTCCCTAATTGGTTACTTCCGGTTTCACATGGTGTCCGGTTGTAACTCTGGTGTTCGTATCTTTGAGGTTCTGCTGAATCAATATAAGCTAGCACATGTTTACAGCACACCGCTGAAGCAAGGGTTAGTGCTAGCAGTAATTACTTGAGTTAATTAATACCAGACCTGATCACTCATTTTTCATTGCACTGTTGTTGTTTGGTGGGGGGGGGGGGGGGTTTGCTGGAAAATGTTGATTCATCAGAACTGAAACTGTTTGCAAAACAGTTAATTGGTTTTGACAAATCTGACTTGAAATTTTGGGGGGTAATAAGCTTAATTTTTCTGAATTTAATTTTTCTGAGTTTTTATTTTGAAGTTTATTAAATTTAGACTTAAAGCTTAAAAAAAGGAAGAAGATCAAAACCAAAATGAAATGTTTAGAAATTGTTTTGATTGACTCAGAGCAAATTTTTTTTCAGATTTTTGATTTGCAAAAATTGTCAAGATTTTGACTTTTCATCCTAATTTGAGACGGGAAAATGTTTTGATATCTTGAAAATGTTCATGGGACAGGAAAACAGTCTTCTCCTCAGCTCTATTTAATACTCTGATTAAAGTGTCTCAGTGTCTCCTGATTGCTAACACGCCTGTTCTCTTATGTATATGTTTCCTCATTGATAAGTACAAATTGCAAAGCAAATGATAAGCTAGGTACTGAATCAGTATCAACATACCCATACGTATATACAAGAGATTAGATGGCAAAGATAATTCCATGAACTATGGTTCTGTTTTTCGCTAAGCATAAAATTCAGCCCCCGATACTCTTAGAATAATCCTGCTCTTAAACAGCACTTTATATATTTAACTCTTAAAATCAATGCAGTAACGTTCACCAGTAATGTAGGGACCATTTTTAGATTTTTAATTTTTCTATTTTGTATTTTACATCTGGGCTGTATTTACTGTTTGATGTGCATATAATGTCCAGTAATGTTAATGAGAGTAATATCTGCATTGGGGAGAAGTGGCCCCAGCACCTTTGTTGTGTATGGAAGAATTGCAAAGCACACATTTGGATTTTCTAAACAAAATAGCTACCTTTTAATTAACACAGAAAAAGTATTCCACCAGTAACAGTCACCAAAGCAGTAGTCTAAACAGCTTCCAGAAGATGCTCACTCTAGCAGTTCCCAGCTATCCTGCACATATTTGTCTCCAGACAAGCTGGAATAATTCACTGGCAACAGCTGAACACTCAGAAGTTATAAAATTTCACCTATATTTGACCTCAAACACAGTAGGAGCACAACAGTTGCATAGGGACAAATTCAGCCCTGGTGTAAGCAAGAAAAGCTCCATTGGAGTCACATACAGCAGGGCTACATTTTGGCACAGTGGAGCTGAATTTAGCCTTTGTGCATACGTGACTGACTTCATTAACTCTTTACTGCTAGGTTAAAATATTATGGAAATCAGATGCCTGTAAATGCCATTACTAGGCAATGAGGCAAGCGGACAAAGTGGTGATAGGTACATGCTACTTCTGCAGACTACAGTAAAACACAACGCAATGGTGCATTGAAGCCTCTGAACCACATGTCCTGTGCTGGATTTTCTAAATGTAGAAAAAATTGTTTGCTTTGGTATGGGTGCTTTGAAAAGTTAAAGCTGGTAACATTTGAAGCTGAAGTATTGAGACTTCCCCATAGAGATCCATTAGCTGCTGACGCAAAATTGCTGTGAGGTTACTGGTGAAAATGATCTAACTCACTTTGGCTCAGTCCTGTTTAGAGATAACATGGGTGGTGTAATGCATTCTACTATTTTAAGTCCTTGGGTATTTTACCATTTCTCATGAGATCAGCTGGGATTTTCAACAGTCTCTAGATTTAAACACCAGGGTGTTGGTAACTGGACATTCTCAATGAGTTTTCACGACTGGAATTCAATTCCCTGCATCACTCTTACAGAGCTTGAGTTTGCTGGCCTTTTGAGCATGCTGCAAAGTATATCTGTTTGTCATGGCTTTTTTTTTTATGGAATGCATTGGATTTGGTAGAAGTGATTCTTCTACAATGAGGAGCTGTTTTAAAGTTAACTTCTTAAAAATTCAGCCATTTCACAATTATAAATAAGCACTATGGTTGGAAAAGCTCTACCACACTTTGTGGCCCACCTTTCTGCATTTTGTGACCATCTCATTGAAATTCCCTGTACATAAACTCTACTGTAATTTAGTGGTTTTGTATTCATCAGCAATTATCAATATATACTGTTCACAAAATATATTTGTGAATAAGATGCACTGATTCACTTTGATGGTGTTCATTATGCATTATTTTGTTCTTTTTTGTGAGGCTTAATTACATGTGTTTTTTCACAATAACAACAAAAAGCAAAAGCACCACAGATTCTAGTGCTTCTGAATATTTGTGAGCGCATTCACAATGGAAAGGCTGTTGGGCAAATAATAGAGTATTTCTGTGGCACCACAATAAATTAGCTGAGTGTTCCCAAATAATTTTTATAAAGCTTAGCTCATCCAGAAACAATACCAAGTGACTTAGGTGACCAAAAATATGATTCAATGGAGGAATAATAAATAGTGAAAGGGCACAGGGAGAGATTCTGTGCTGCACTTCATAGATGCAGGACAGAACTCACAGATCAGGGGAGGTTACGGTTGCTCTAAGTCATCTTTGCATCCTCTTGATCCTGAGCTACTCTTGGGACTGGAGTAGCCTCTGTCATAATTTAGACAGCTCCATGGAACAGTCTAAATTATGGTGGGTTTCCCAGTTGACCTATGGGCCCTACTGCTGCCCAAAATCTCCTCCCCACTCACTTCACATTCATCCCATTCCTGACATGTCCTCTACATGAGGGCTTTCAAGGGGATCCTCGAAGGACAACTTGTGGCTGTCTACATCAGTTCTTGAACTAGGGAAGTCCTCCTCTGGAGAGATCCAAGGCTTTTAGGGCCCTTTTACCTTGCCTAAAGTGGCTGGAGTGAAGGAGGATCTTATCGGTAGTGAACACTTCATGAACCAAGAACAGGCTAAAATTTGTTTTCACTAGCTATTCCTCAAACAATTACAAATGACATGTTCATAAAAATCTATTTATGGATAATTTTCAAACAGAAAATAAAGCTAAGTTTTTCAGATAAACTATCCACAATGAATAATTTGAAAAGTTCTAGATGCAGTGCTATATGGCTTATCTCAAACTTTTCTGTAGTTACAAGAAAGGAATGTTTCTCTGCAAAACTTCACTTTTATATTTAGGATGATCATATGAAGCAGAAGTTGCAATGAATGCTGGATAATGCCTAAACAGTTAAGTGAGAAACTAGGTAGGTGAGGTTATATCTTTTATTGGAGCAGCTTTCATTAATGAAAGAGACAAGCTTTTGAACTTGTACAGAGATTTTCTTCAGGTCTGTGTAAACTCGAAAGCTCATCTCTTTCACCAACAGAAGTTGGAGCAATAAAAGATATTAACCTCACCTACTCTGTCTCTCTAACAATCAGGGGCCAACAGCTACAATAACACTGCAAATAAATAGTTACATCATTTTAAAGATTTTATTTTTCTCTCTTTAAAGTCTAGGGACTCTATCCAGTTGAATGACCTGAAGGCGGAAGTGTCGCCACGGATTTCAGCAGAAGATCTGATTGACTTGTGTGAGCTGACGGGACCTAGTCACTTCAAAACGCCTACAAAGAAAACCAAATCTAGCAAGCCAAAACTGCTTGTAGTTGACATCCGTAATAGCGAAGAGTATCCTTCATATTGGCCGATTCACCACTACTCCTGCCTATTTTAATTGAGCATGATAAATAATGTAAATAGCGCTACAGATATGCAGCAGAGAGTCTTAAGATAGGGTTGATAGTGGAAACTTTCTCTGTGGAAAAGAGGGCAAAGAAGTTTCCCTATAAGTTAGTCTCTCTCTTGCTCCTCAGGCTGTGGGCTGGATCCTCAATCCTAATGAGATCACTTTGTGCCACTGGAGCAGCACACAGTGACGTTAAAGCTGCCAGCAGCACCTGAGGATTCGCCTGACATGATGGAATCTTGGACTGGAGTAAAGCTGACATAGCTGGTTTTACGCCAGTAGCTCTCTGCTCCACTCCTTCTCCTCCACTGGTGCAATGGGTGCCTCAGAAGAGGGGATGAGCTTTTGGGGGCTAGAGGGAAAGCGGAAGGGTTGGTATATGATGTGTTCTGCCAATCCCCACCTAGAAAAAAATTCCTAAGGAGAGTATTGTAATTGGCATGACTTAAAGTAGCCCCGTGGCTGCTCTAACTTATGCAGGGAGGCTTGTTCAGCTACCCAGCTGACTCACGATCAGGGAAGGCATAAAGGCAGCCTACAGCCACCTTTTTCTCAGTGTAGCTGCGGATTGTATCCAATATATTTTTCATTACATTCTTCAAACATGGCTTTTAATTTAACATATACAACTTCGAGGATTTTTTCGTTTGGCTTCTTTATTTTTATTTTTTTTCAGTTATGTGATTCTTTCAGCAAGGAGCATATCTCTGTCAGCAGTCTCCATCTAAAAGTGGGATAGATCACAACACATTGTTAGGTGAGTCTCTTAATGTCCTAGGCAGCATTTTAAAGTATAGTTATTTATTTGTAATTACTTATTTACCACTTTATAAAAAGTTCCTTTCATAACAGTAAAGCTGGTGCAGATTATTGCTTTTGAAGGATATGTACCTAATTTTTCTAGGTAACAGGCTGTAATGGCTACTTAAAGGTCAGGTCCCAAGTTCCTGCTTCTGTACACCAGCAAACAGATCACAGTAACGTGGCTTGTCACAAAATGTTAGTGCAAATTTTATTGCAGTTTAGACATCCACAGAATTAATACATATTGCAAGTATATATTCTGTACTATGCAAAATGTACCATGCTGTATGCATCTGAGAAAAGAGCTGTGAATTCTAAACTATAGAATATCTATATAAGCTTTTTTTTAAGACAGTATGGTGTCCTAGAAGAGTAGGATTGCTAGAAAGTGTCCCATGTTTATTTTTCTTTAAACAAAGTTTCCATTCAGTAATGGATCAGTATTAACTATTTAGGGTTCATATGTGACTTGGATGATTTTTACACTGAGCTAACATAGGTATCAAATGTCTTAATCTTTTAAAATCTTTGTTACTGGCTTTTTCAGGAGTTTACAGCTTGATAAATCCTTTCTTTTAAGGGGAATGGTAAACTTAGGAAGAAGCAGTGATTAAAGTATTTTCCTCAATGTTTAATATTTGACACTGTTTACTGCAAAACAGAGCATGGTAGAATTGGGAGACTATTCCAAATCGTAACTGGAAAGATGCCAAAACTTGAACGCTCAACATGATCTGCTGTCTAGATAAAATAAAGAGGATCAAAGCATGGAAGTGTAATTTTTTCCTTGTGTTTATTAATTTCATGCATCAGTTGAGTTTCAAGTTAGTCACAGGCTCGGGTATCTGAATCATTTGACTCATCATTGTCTGGACTTCAGTGACTTTTTCCCCTCACAGAATTAAGGTTAATTTTTAAGCTATATTCATAGTAAGGGTCAAAGTAGGAAAGACTTTTAATTTGGTCCTCTTTTCTATCTACCATGTTATTTAGAAGGCCAGCAGAAACTTGAGCTATTATACAGGAAATAGACTCTTTATCATAAAGAATGTAGCTATTATTCTCATAATAAATCCTCATCAGAATTTCACTAAGTAGTTCTCTTGTTAGCAGGCTCACCATTCCAAGATCCTGGACTGTCTTTCTGGTCAGTCTGAGGCATATTAATGGGTGGTTCAGTGTGGGAAGCTACGGTTATTCATGCTGTACCTATTTTGTGGATAAATAGCAGACATCAGTCTCCAGGGTTGTAAGAAGTGAGGAGTCTCCTTGCGAAAAGTGAGCTTGTACTGGTAATAAAATAATCCATTGAGTTAGTTGACCTGTTATCTGGGAATGTCCCAATATCTCCCAGAGAATATACTATACATAAGAAGTTGACAACTGTCAGATATTCTGAACATGTAGGTGAAATCCTAAGAAGAATGCATCACCTATGTTGTTGTATATCCACTCAGGGATGGGAGGTACTCAGCCTTCTAACATTTTCATCTCAATGCAAAAAAGTCTGTATAGTATCACTGTATTTCCTGTTACATATATTACCTATCTTCAGAAAAATACTATACTGCTTTGTGAGTTTTATAAGAGAATATCTCAATATGCACAATTATAAGAGAATCATTTTGTAATTTATTTTCATATTTCACTCATATTCATTCATTTCACCCTTTCGTACACAACTTTATTGTTTTACAAGAAAGAGAGAGCAGAATATCTTTTAATGTGATTTGGTGGGAAACAGAGGACTTTCAACAGGTTTCTTGTTCATGACATTTTTAAACGGTGTCCAGCATAACTTCACTATAAGGCTGTCCTTGGATACTAAGGAATTGCTGTATTGTAATGAAGTACATATTGCGAGCATAAGATCTAGTGACCCCTTTCTTCCAAGATTATTTTACCAAGAGAAAACTTTGTAATGAAAAGGTAATGTACTCCCGAGCATTTTCTATTGCAGTAGAAAGCCAGCAGTTCTGTCGTAGCCTCATTTCATTCAACATGTTAGCAGAAATACTGGCAGTGTTCCATTCCTTTTATGAAGGTCCTAGCTAAGTACTTTATGGTCTTTCAGTCTTTCACAAAATCTCTGCCTTTGTAATCAGCTAAGGACTGGAATGGTTAAGATGGTCACTTAAGATTAGAAAGAATACAAACCACAAGAAAAAACAGTCTGCATAGTTAGATACCAATGTCATTACTCTAAGTAAATGTATTTTATTCTATTTAAAGGTTAGGTCAGTTGTTGCATTGAGCAGCTTAGCATACTCAATATGGGCAAAGTCATGTTCTATCTAAAAGAACTGTCCTATTTTTAAACTTTTATCTTACTTAGTACTATTTACAATGGAGCTGTGAATAAGAACTGTTTGTACAGTTTGTGGTAGGGGCGAGATTCTTCCTTCCAATTAGACATGAATAAACGACAGTAATTAGTGGTATTGGGTTCTCGCTCTTATTAATCTTTCAAAAGTTTTTTTGGTTATGCTTTCCCATCATGCAACAGCGATAGTCATCAAACTGGAACTGTTCACACTAATCACATTTAAGAATGGCATGCTAGTATTAATCTTAAAAGATTAACTCTTAGCTCCTTCCAATGCGACTTCTTGTAATTTAAGCCTGCAGTCTACTAGCCCTCTACGAGTACTGCCATAAATAGTGACTAATCTCCATACTTGGAACTGGTATGCTTTTGAAGCAAATTCTACTTTTACTTCCCTGCTCCCCCAAACCTACTCCTGTACCTTAGGGAAAAAAAGATGTCTGTCATGCTCACATGCACAGTCATTTCTGATCATTTTATTCAAACTAGTGGAAGAATGGCCCAGTGTTGTGATTTTTCTCTTAATTGGTACCCAAAAGATTTCACACAGGTTTTCATGTTCATTAATTGTTCATAAAATCTTATTAGACTATCGTACCTTGGGAGCAGGACATTTAGGTCTGGATGTATAAAAGGAGTTTGTTGTTGTGACTTTGGAGCAGGAGGACTGGATTATGGGTGTCCTACATCCTGGGTGAAAGCTCTAACCACCAGGCTATAAAGTCATTGCTGGGTTTCGCTCTCTGGACCAAATAACTCTTGGATTATTTATCCAAAGTGGAAGAGCTTTAAGAGAAGAGATTGAGAGAGAGACATCAGAACACAGCATGATGTTGGCCTTCATGATGGAAGATGATGCTGATGACAGTATTATGGCTTATGAGTACTGTACAGTTGTGGCTAAACAGACCGATGCGCAAGTGGCAGTCCTTTCCACATGAAGTGCATAGCTTGATGCTGAGGCACTGCTGAATCTGCCACTGTTTACAACTTGGCCTCTGTGCCTCAAGATCCATACGACAGTTTACCTCGTATAGGGTAACCCCGTCATTGACTACTGTTTGCCAGTGTGGTCTGTCAGTTGCTGATGACTCACAGCTGTTAGTCTCAATGTCGCACTGTTTCAAGTTATGCTTCAGTGTGTCTTTTGCAGCATTTCTTTTGGCCACCTCCTATGTGATTGCCCACTCTCCGTTTGCCATATAACAACTGCTTTGACTTTCTGGTGTCGTCCATCCTCAGCACATGACCAGCCCAGCATAACTGTGTTGTGATAAGCCTGGCTTCAATCCCTGTGGAGTAACTACATTCTAGAACTTCATTATTGGTAACTTTATCCTGCCATTTGATGCAGAATCTGGAATGCAGATATTGTAAATGGAACTTATCTAGAAACTTAATATGATCCCTGTAGCGGGTCCAGGTCTCACACCCATACAATAAGTTGGACAGCACAACTGATTTATAGACTTGGTTTGAAGTTTAATACCATGTTGTCACCAAACTCTTCCTGATAGTCAGCCAAATGATCACCTGGTTTTGTTGATATGATTGGTCAGTTCCTTGTCTATACTAACATAAATCTACAATATACTACCATGATAGTAAAAGTCTATAACAACATTTAGCAGTGTTTCTGATGGTGACTTTTGGTTTCATGTGGAGTTTCCCTGGTGCAGGTTGTTACATGGCCTCTGTCTTTTTCAGAATATCAGTCTGTATCTTTCTGCAGATTTTGCAGATCCATTCATATTCAATTGTGTCTTGTCTAGAGCACAGTCATTGACACACAGCAGCTCATGAACAACTGCCCGAAGGCCTTCGTGGAACATCGCAGCCTGTTCCAGAGAATTGGAAACATATCCTGATACCAGTATTCAGGGCTCTTGTAGCATAATCAAGCATTGCTGTATAGAAGATATTAAACAAGAGTGGACCAATTATGCAGCCTGCTTAAAACCTTTAGTGATAGGAAATGGGTCAGACAGAACACCATCTACACAGACTTTTCCGAGCATTCCATCATGAAATAGCCTCAGAATGTTGGTGAATTTTTCTGGACAACCAAACTTATGTAATAATTGCCAAACCCACATCTATTGACGGTGTCAGATACTTTAGCCAGTTCAATAAAGACAGTGTAAAGGTCAGGTTGCTGTTCTCTGCATTTCTCCTCCATCTCATGGGCTACAAATAGCTTGTCTTCCATTCCTTCTGTGGGCCTAAAATCACATTGCAACCTTAGTAACACGCATTTAGTGATTTTGCATAGCAGACAATCAAAGAGTGTTCTAGTCAGAATCTTTCCAGTGATGGAGAGTAATGAGATACCGTGATAATTGCCATTGTCAAACTTTTCACCTTTCTTCTGTATATGGTGACAAAGTAGAGTCTTTGAAGTCTTACAGTAAATCTTAATTGCTCCATATATTGAGAAATAGTCCATGTAGTCACCTCAGCAGGATCTCGCCGCCATATTTGAATATTTCTGTAGGAATGCCATCAGATTTGGGAGCTCTGTAGTTCTTCATGGTACTGATAGCAGGGCTGACTTAGTCAAGGGATGGGGCTGCATCCATGTTGTCATTAAAAGGTGGCTGATCCATTGCTCTTATTGGTGCATCGTCCGTGATGTTGGACAGTGTGTTCAAAAGATCACTGAAATGCTTGCGCCACCTCTGGAGGATTTCTCCTTTATCAGACATCAGTGTTAGGCCATCTGCTCTCTTCAAAGAGACTGTAATGCTGTATTGGACCATATACATCGGTCGAAGCGGCATAGAAGTCTTTGGGCTCCCGAGGGTCAGCATAGCCCTGGATTTCATCTGCCTTGGCATTCCATCATTGATCTTGCATGTTTCTGAGCTGAGATTGGATATCACGACACAGATTCCTATATGTTAAAACTGTGCCTACAGGGATACAAAAATGTGATTATCCATCACATGTTTTTTAGTGAGTAGCTGTTGAATTATTGCATCATTCTCATCAAACCGATCTCGATGACATTTTGCTCATCAAGGTGACGAGAGCGGCTTGATATATGGTATTGCATAATGTTGCCCACTCACTGTATGTTAGCACTAGAACATCCCATAGCCCAATAGTTAAGGCATTCATTTACCTGAGAGGTAGAAGATCCTAATTGAAATCCCTTCTCCTCCTCAGATGAAGTGTGGACTTGAACCAGGTTTCTCCCACATCCCAGATGAGTAGCCTAATCACTGGACTAAACGTTTTATGTGGGAGGTTCTTCTTTTTCTCCCCAGCTGTTTTTCACGAACTCACCTGAGAGGACTGATCTGGCAGGCATGCTCAGATTGTACACCTCTATCCCGATATAACGCGGTCCTCGGGAGCCAAAAAATCTTACCGCATTATAGGTGAAAACGCGTTCTATCCAGAGGTGAAAGTAAGCCGGTACGCCGTGCTGGACTGGACTGACTTCCCCAGCGGTGATTTAAAGGGCCCAGGGCTCCAGCCGCTGTGGGGAGCCCCGGGCCTTTTAAATCACTGCCGGAGCTCTGGCAATGGGGCTCGGGCGGTGCTTTAAAGGGCCTGAGGCTCCCCACAGCGGCCAGAGCCTCTGGCCCTTTAAATCCCTGCCTGAGCCCGGCTGCCGGAGCCCCAGCGCTCTGGCAGCCAGGCTCGGGCGGGGATTTAAAGGGCCCGGAGCTCCCCTTTAAATCTGTTCTACAATGGTTAAATTGTATCTCCTTTCTTTAATTACAACTCCAACACCCTATCCAATGCCCCCATCCCCTGACTGCCCCGCCCCCAGAATATCCGAACCATTCACCCCCACCCTGCTCCCTGTCCCCTGACTGCCCCCTGAGGCCCTCTGCCCCTTATCCAAACCCTTGGCCCGGCACCCTTAACACGCCGCTCAGAGCAGCGTGTTGGAGCCAGACACGCTGACCCGCCAGAGCGCACAGCCCCACCCCGCCCCCCAGAGTGCTGCTTTACCACGTTATATCCGAATTTGTGTTCTATCGGGTCGTGTTATATTGGGGTAGAGGTGTACCTACCATATCAGGCAACTTAGATGGCTGAACACCTGTCTTCCCGTGGTTTGTGAATCACTCTGGGGCTTAGGTGGATGATAGGTGTCTGGAGACCCAGAGAGGAAGCAGTTCACATATCCTGCAGAGACAGGAACATACGTGGCTAGGGAACTTGTACTACAAAAACTTAGGTGCCAACTGAGTGTAAGCACCTGCGAGCTTCAGCAGAAGTTTTGTGCATCATAGTGGTGCCAGAACTGGGACTTAGGGCCTTAGCTCCTTTTATGCATCCAGACTTTACCTAACAACTTCTAGGAGTTGTTGGCTTTTACATATTAACCCTTTCATAGGTGTCCCATACGATACACAGAATTTCTTGATTTTAATAAGGCTGTAAATAAGAAATTGTCTAGCACCTTTTGTCTAATAACCTATAAGAACTTTAAAATATTAAATTACACTCTCAAAACCTCTGTGAAGTAGGCAAGTAATATCCCAATTTTAAAGATGTGGAAACTGAAGTAAACAGAGTAAATGCTTCTCATTGAGTCAGTAGTGGAGCCAAGAATAGAACCCCAATCATCTGATTCCCAGTTCAGTGTATTAACCCCAGAATAGTCCTACATTTCACTGGAACTTCTTGCAGTGCTTAAGTTTCTGTTGAAACTAAGAGATGCAGATGCTTGTGAAAATTTTAAGAATAAGCAAATAATAAATTAAACTCTTTCAAACTTCAGTTTGGAGTTCAATTTCAGTTTGGGAAATGTTCTTCCATTTTTAGTTAGCTGAGATTTTGTTCATACTTCATATCTTAGCGTTTAAATTAGGGCAATTTCAGAATGGTAGGACTAACGTAAAACAATGCAGAAATGTGTAGATTTTTGAGAGATGCTCAACAATCCATTTGAGATTGGTTTGGGGTTCTATTTCTGTGCACTTCAGTTTCTCTGAGAGAGAAACATATCACTGCATTGATATAATTGCATGCTATGGATAAAACCTGTTTTAAAAGGAATTAGTAAAAAACAAAATGGGACTCCTGAGTTGGTTTTATGAAAAAGCGATTTCCAGCACCGTATCAAAACTGACACTCACACACATGAACTTCACAAGGAGCAATTGCTGACACTTTAATTTGTGGTAGAAGCTTTGAGTTCATAGTACTTGATATCTAAAGGGTGTAGTGAGGGCAAAGTAGTTATTTTGGAAGCGTTTCATGGCTGTTTAAGGGTAAGTTAAACCTTTACAAGGCTCCATGCTGATAAAACAGACAGAATGATGTGTCCCTGAGCATAAATCTCTGCTTCCTCCTGTGAAACTAAGTACTCATTGACCACTGCAGAATTCGAAATGATTCCATCCGTCACTTTTTAAACAGCAAATAAATCTTCATGCTATTAGTTTTCCTGTGATGTGGCAGCTGTTGTTTTCAATATGGGTAAACAATAAATGAGGTTCTTGATATATACTAATCCAGTAAGAACAAATTAGCCTGTGTCACATCAGCCAGGGGGGAGGAGGCGGGAGGTGCTTATACATTAGACAGTTTGTTTCATTTACATATATGATTGGTATTAGAAATGAAGAGAAAAAAATACCAAAAAAAGTTCATCTTTTACAGGTATGAGTTAAAACTATATCATCCAAATTCTGTGCTAAAATTTAAAGTCACATTGACTTCAATGGGAGTGGTGCGTAAATACAAATCTGAGATCTGGGTTCACTCTTGTTTGTTTGTTTGTTTGTTTGTATTGTGGTAGCACTTAGAGACCCCAGCCCCACTGAGCTACGTGCTGTTCAGCAGGTGTGGGTGTATCCAGTTTCTTTTTTCATGTTTCCCTTAACTGTGTTGCCCGTCAGCTTTAATCGTGGCCACATTTCAGGCAGCATCAACATTCCATTTGGCTCAGCATTCACCACGGAAGGAGAGCTCGTCCAGTGCCCTGCTACTGCCACGCTCCAGAGCTTCAAAGGAAGAGTTGTTGTGATTGTAGGACATGTGGTGAAGAACACGGCTTCTGTAAGTTGGTAGCTATAACATATACTAACTCTAAATACATTTATGGAGGATAAGTCCATCAGTGGCTACTAACCAAGGTGGGCAGGGATGGTGTCCCTAGCCTCTGTTTGCCGGAGTCTGGGAGTGGGCGGCAGGGGATGGATCACTTGATGATTACCTGTTCTGTTCATTCCCTCTGGGGCACCTGGCATTGGCCACTGTTGGAAGACAGGACACTGAGCTAGATGGACCTTTGGTCTGACCCAGTATGTCCTTTCTTAAATAATGTCCAGGGCCTGAATGTTAAATTTTCAGGCACCAAAAAATAAATATCCCTGTCTGTTACTTGGCAAATTGATGCCAAACACAAGTATTGGGAAGCCCTGATTTGTGTAGGGTGGTTTGGTGGGTTTTTTTTGCCTCTTTCCAGTTAAAGAGAAAAGGATTTGTATTTCTTTTAAACATTCAGTGTCTGGAAAATGTCAGTGTTTGATGAAAAGGGATTGCTAAAAAAGAGGTAATTATCTCACAGCTTTAAAAAGTGCATTTTCAAAATGGCCAGTTTCTGAATTTGCAATAGAGAGAGCTAGTTTTGTGAAATAGCTTGGTCTTCTTGCCATCTCTGTAGAATTATAAAATGGAACATCCATGAAAAGGGGGAATAGAATCATAGAATCATAGAATCATAGATTATAGGACTGGAAGGGACCTCGAGAGGTCATCGAGTCCAGTCCCCTGCCCGCATGACAGGACCAAATACTGTCTAGACCATCCCTGATAGACATTTATCTAACCTACTCTTAAATATCTCCAGAGACGGAGATTCCACAACCTCCCTAGGCAATTTATTCCAGTGTTTAACCACCCTGACAGTTAGGAACTTTTTCCTAACGTCCAACCTAGACCTCCCTTGCTGCAGTTTAAACCCATTGTTTCTGGTTCTATCCTTAGAGGCTAAGGTGAACAAGTTGTCTCCCTCCTCCTCATGACACCCTTTTAGATACCTGTAAACTGCTATCATGTCCCCTCTCAGTCTTCTCTTCTCCAAACTAAACAAACCCAGTTCTTTCAGCCTTCCTTCATAGGTCATGTTCTCAAGACCTTTAATCATTCTTGTTGCTCTTCTTTGGACCCTTTCCAATTTCTCCACATCTTTTTTAAAATGCGGCGCCCAGAACTGGACACACTACTCCAGCTGAGGCCTAACCAGAGCAGAGTAGAGCGGAAGAATGACTTCTCGTGTCTTGCTCACAACACACCTGTTAATGCATCCCAGAATCATGTTTGCTTTTTTTGCAACAGCATCACACTGTTGACTCATATTTAGCTTGTGGTCCACTATAACCCCTAGATCCCTTTCTGCCGTACTCCTTCCTAGACAGTCTTTTCCCATTCTGTATGTGTGAAATTGATTTTTCCTTCCTAAGTGGAGCACTTTGCATTTGTCTTTGTTAAACTTCATCCTGTTTAACTCAGACCATTTCTCCAATTTGTCCAGATCATTTTGAATTATGACCCTGTCCTCCAAAGTAGTTGCAATCCCTCCCAGTTTGGTATCATCCGCAAACTTAATAAGCGTACTTTCTATGCCAATATCTAAGTCGTTGATGAAGATATTGAACAGAGCCGGTCCCAAAACAGACCCCTGCGGAACCCCACTCGTTACGCCTTTCCAGCAGGATTGGGAACCATTAATAACAACTCTCTGAGTACGGTTATCCAGCCAGTTATGCACCCACCTTATAGTAGCCCCATCTAATTTGTATTTGCCTAGTTTATCGATAAGAATATCATGCGAGACCGTATCAAATGCCTTACTAAAGTCTAGGTATACCACATCCACCGCTTCACCCTTATCCACAAGGCTCGTTATTCTATCAAAGAAAGCTATCAGATTGGTTTGACATGATTTGTTCTTCACAAATCCATGCTGGCTGTTCCCTATCACCTTACCACCTTCCAAGTGTTTGCAGATGATTTCCTTAATTACTTGCTCCATTATCTTCCCTGGCACAGAAGTTAAACTAACTGGTCTGTAGTTACCTGGTTTGTTTTTATTTCCCTTTTTATAGATGGGCACTATATTTGCCCTTTTCCAGTCTTCTGGAATCTCTCCCGTCTCCCATGACTTTCCAAAGATAATAGCTAGAGGCTCAGATACCTCCTCTATTAGCTCCTTGAGTATTCTAGGATGCATTTCATCAGGCCCGGGTGACTTGCAGGCATCTAACTTTTCTAAGTGATTTTTAACTTGTTCTTTTTTTATTTTATCCGCTAAACCTACCCCCTTCCCATTAGCATTCACTATGTTAGGCATTGCTTCAGACTTCTCGGTGAAGACCGAAACAAAGAAGTCATTAACCATCTCTGCCATTTCCAAGTTTCCTGTTACTGTTTCTCCCTCTTCACTAAGCAGTGGGCCTACCCTGTCTTTGGTCTTCCTCTTGCTTCTAATGTATTGATAAAAAGTCTTCTTGTTTCCTTTTATTCCCGTAGCTAGTTTGAGCTCATTTTGGGCCTTTGCCTTTCTAATCTTGCCCCTGCATTCCTGTGTTGTTTGCCTATATTCCTCCTTTGTAATCTGTCCTAGTTTCCATTTTTTATATGACTCCTTTTTATTTTTTAGATCGTGCAAGATCTCATGGTTAAGCCAAGGTGGTCTTTTGCCACATTTTTTATCTTTCCTAACCAGCGGAATAGCTTGCTTTTGGGCCCTTAATAGTGTCCCTTTGAAAAACTGCCAACTCTCCTCAGTTGTTTTTCCCCTCAGTCTTGATTCCCATGGGACCTTACCTATCAGCTCTCTGAGCTTCCCAAAATCTGCCTTCCTGAAATCCATTGTCTCTATTTTGCTGTTCTCCCTTCTACCCTTCGTTAGAATTGCAAACTCTATGATTTCATGATCACTTTCACCCAGGCTGCCTTCTACTTTCACATTCTCAACGAGTTCCTCCCTATTTGTTAAAATCAAGTCTAGAACAGCTTCCCCCCTAGTAGCTTTTTCAACCTTCTGAAATAAAAAGTTGTCTCCAATGCAGTCCAAGAATTTGTTGGATAGTCTGTGCCCCGCTGTGTTATTTTCCCAACATATATCCGGATAGTTGAAGTCCCCCATCACCACCAAATCTTGGGCTTTGGATGATTTTGTTAGTTGCTTGAAAAAAGCCTCATCCACCTCTTCCCCCTGGTTAGGTGGCCTGTAGTAGACTCCTAGCATGACATCTCCCTTGTTTTTTGCCCCTTTAAGCCTAACCCAGAGACTCTCAACACTTTCGTCTCCTATGTCCATCTCTACCTCAGTCCAAGTGTGTACATTTTTAATATATAAGGCAACACCTCCTCCCTTTTTCCCCTGTCTATCCTTCCTGAGCAAGCTGTACCCATCCACACCAACATTCCAATCATGTGTATTATCCCACCAAGTTTCAGTGATGCCAACAATGTCATAGTTGTATTTATTTATTAGCACTTCCAGTTCTTCCTGCTTATTCCCCATACTTCTCGCATTTGTATATAGGCATCTAAGATACTGGTTTGGTCTTTCCTCCCAGTTTTGTCCTGACTCTCCTTTCTCTCTGCCAATATAGCCCACACTCCCTCTTGTTTCCGACCCATCTCCCCGGTCTCCATATTCCCCACTTACCTGTGGGCTTTGCTCACCTGTCCCCGTCAAACCTAGTTTAAAGCCCTCCTCACTAGGTTAGCCAGTCTGTGGCCGAATAGGGTCTTTCCTCTCCTCGAAAGGTGAACGCCATCTCTGCCTAGCAGTCCTTCCTCAAATAGCATCCCGTGGTCTAGGAAGCCAAAGCCCTCCTGGCGACACCATCTTCGCAGCCAGGCATTCACCTCCATGATGCATCTGTCTCTGCCCGGGCCCCTACCTTTGACAGGAAGAATTGAAGAGAATACCACCTGCGCTCCAAACTCCTTCACCCGTACTCCCAGAGCCCTGTAGTCACTCTTGATCCTCTCAGTGTCACACCGCGCAGTATCATTTGTGCCCACATGGATGAGTAGCATGGGGTAGTAGTCAGAGGGCTGGATAATCCTCGACAATGCCTCCGTAACGTCTCTGATACGGGCCCCCGGCAGGCAGCATACCTCCCGAGATGAAATGTCAGGGCGACAGATGGGCGCCTCCGTCCCCCTCAGCAGAGAGTCTCCGACCACCACTACCCTACGTTTCCTATTCGCAGTGGTGGCAGCAGACTCTCCAGCCTTAGGGGTACGAGGCTTCTCCTCCTTTACTGTAGGGAGTGATTCCTTCTTTCCTGTATCAAGAAGAGCATAACGGTTACCTATAACCACGGCAGGAGGGTTCGGAGCAAGGGTGGAGCGCTGCCTGCTGCCAGAAGTAACCAGCTGCCAGTGTCCACCCTGAGCCATCTCCTCCTCCACCAGTGGTGTATCAGCAGTCCTGTGTACTGGGACAGCTACCTCAGCTGTCTCCACATGGACACTGTCGAGGAATTGCTCGTGGATACGGATGCTCCTCAACCTAGCCACCTCCTCCTGTAGCTCTCCCACCTGCTGCCTGAGAGATTCCACCAGCAGGCACCTCTCACATTGGATGGTCCCCCCAGCCTGGATATCAGTAAATGGAAATTGCAAGTTACAGTCTTTGCAAAACCACACCAGGATCTGGGTAGAGGCATCCATGCTTAGGCACTCTGTCTGGCTACAGGCACAGGTGGAGGAGACAGTAGCAGTGCTGGCACAGGTGTTGCGGGTCTTCCTAACCATCGTAAGCCTCCCTATGTCAAACTCCCGTCTGCAGCCCCCTGTCAGCTGAAAGGGTTGTTTAAGCAAAAAGTTATGAATGTAGTTGCTTTATAGGTATTAAGGGGAATCAAGAGAAAAACAGATGGAACCAGCAAGGGACCCTTGCCCCCTTCCTGCTCCCTTGTGAAACTCCCTTGTGAAACTCCCTTGTGAAACCCCCTGTTCGCAAAACTCCCTGGTCGCTTGTGCGCTGCTTTATAAAGCCCTGGCCTGTATGAATGCCCCGCCCACTGCTGAAGGCTCAGCCACTTACCAGAGGCTTCTAGCTTTCAAACCTTCCAACTGCCAGCCACAGCACACGGTCCTTCAAACAACCAAAACAAACAAACAGACTGACAAACACAAGCTCAGCACACAGCAAGTAACCCTCAAACACAAACAAACACACACTACAGACAGTCACTTACCCCAAAAGGATGCTGTATTGCTCCTCCTTCACCTGGAGAACTCCCTTGTGAAACTCCCTGTTAGCAGCCCCTGTTCGCAAAGCGAACGGTTTCAAGTCTAAAGAAAATGAAAAATTATACCCAGCTAGGAAGAATACTGGCACTTACTGATCAGGCTTTCAATATTCTGGGCATCCTTGGGTCAGTCTGCCCCAAGCACTAAGGAGAAAAAGGCACATCCCTTTAAATATGCTGCTGTCGCTGACAGTGGTGAAGTGTCTCTGTTCTTCTTTGAGTGCTTGCTCATATGGATTCCAGTTAGGTGTCGGAGAATTTTTACCCTAGCAACACCTGGTGGGTCAGCTGTGGAGCCCCCTGGAGTGGCGCCTTCATGGTGCTCGATATATACCACAGCCGACCTGCGCCCCCTCAGTTCCTTCTTACCACCCGTGACGGTCATTGGAACTGTGGAGTCCTGCTTTGCTGTTCTCCACTCTCCCTAGCATATGCCTAATAGTTAATTGTTGATAGTTATAGTTGTTTGATAGTTATAGTTGGTTTACTTAGTGTTAGTGGGGTTGGGGGGTCTTTCCCCTCCTCCCCAATTCTTCTCTTGGGCTCATGCCAAGGCTCCGGGGTTCAAGCCCTGCAGTTCCTGCTCTAAGCCCATGCCAACGGGCGACCCCCATGACTCTTGCCTGAAGTGTCTGGGGGAGTCTCATCATGCAGAGAAGTGCAGGATCTGCAAAGGGTTTCGACCCAGACTAAGAAGGAGTGGGACTTTTGTTTAAAGCTGCTCCTCGTGGAGGCAGCTCTTAGCCCTCAGTCTCCTGCGGCGCGCCAAGATCTGGCACTGCTCCCCAGCACCGCAACCGACATCATCGTCCCAGCACTGCTCCCATTCTCCTGACCAGAAGCGACACCGGAAAAGGATGGCCCACCTCCACAGAGACCAGCCTCCCTGGAACTGCCCATGGAGATGCATCCCACAGGGGAGGCATCTAGGGGCACAGCCCATGGCTTCAGCACCGTTGACTCCGGCCCCGAGGGGAGAGCCGTTGAGTCTGGTACCCCTGGACTCCCCGACACGCAGCGTGGTTGAGGTCCAGTTGCTGTCTACCCCGGATACTTTTGCAGCTGCAAGGGATCTTATTGCCATGATGGCATCGACATCCCCTCAGCTACATGCCAAGGCACCGGTGCCTGTACGTGCGGCACTGTCCCAGGGCAAGCTGGCCCTAATCCACCCATCGGCACCATCAGTCAAGCTGCGGCAGCGATCCCGTTCTCATCATCGTTCCTGCTCCCTCCACCACTCGCAGTCCCGGCGCCGGTTGTACTTGCGGCACCGCTCCGACTCCCGTCGCCAGTCCCGGTACTGCTCTGCCCACCGGTCGTCGTTGAGGAGCAGATCCCGGACCTGACGCCGCTCTTGACGCTGGTGATCATCTGGGCCCAGATCCAGGTGCCGTTCCAGGTCCCGGCGCCGCTCCCCAGCATCGCGGCACCATTCCCCATCACCTCGTCGACATGACCCAGCGCAGATCTGCTCGGCTCCACTGTGGCCCTCACGTTCTGCTTCTTGTTCTTCGGTCACATTTCTCAAACCGTCGCCATTTGGATCATAGCCGTCTAGAGTCAGGGGCTGGGCCTTGGCAGGCGCAGGAGCAGGGTCCCGTTCAAAGGTCCATTCTGGCCGTTCTGGATGCCCTGGGCATACCACCAGGCCCAGGGTGCTCCATCTGGGGCTTCTCGATCAGCCCCGTCTGAGCCACAAGTGCCAGAGGCTACCATCAGTCAGCCCACCCTGGTGGGCATGGAGACTGTGGCGGTTTCTCTCCCTGCTACAGGATCTTCTCCAACACCGATTCCTAGTCCGGGCCCTGAGGTCGCTGGCACAGGATAGCCGGCCCCGGCTCTGCAAGGCGACGAGGCGGTGGCAGGCACTACAGTCTTGGGTCCCCCTCCAATAGACCTCCGTGCCCACCAGGACCTCCTGCACAGGGTGGCATGGAATATGAACCTGCAGGTGGAGGAGGTGATAGAGGTGGAGGACCCTGTGGTGGATATTCTGTCTGCGGAAGCTCCATCAAGGGTGGCCCTACCCCTTATTCGGACCATCCAAACCACCACCAGGACAATCTGGCAGGCACCTGCGTCCATCCCCCCGACTGCTAATGGAGTGGAGCAGAAAATACTTTGTCCCCTCGAAGGGGTATGATTATCTGTTCAACCACCCACAGCCCTGTTCTCTGTGAACGAACAAAAAAGAACGGCATGGCCAGCAGGCCCCAGCGCCCAAATCAAAGGATGCCAAGCACCTTGATTTGTTTGGGCGCAAAGTTTATTCCTCAGGGGGACTTCAGCTCAGGATCGCTAATCAGCAGGCGCTCCTGAGTCGTTACAATTTTAACTCCTGGAACTCCATGCTGAAGTTTAAGGAGTTAGTACCTCCAGAGTCCGGAGAAGAGTTTGGGGCTTTGGCGGAAGAGGGCAAAACAGTGGCACGGACCTCCTTGCAGGCCTCGCTGTATGCTGCGGACTCCGCCGCACGTACTTTGTCCTCAGGGATCGCGATGAGGTGTATCTCCTGGCTGCAAGCCTCCGACTTGCTACCGGAACTTCAGCAAACACTGCAGGACCTCCCCTTTGATGGAGAGGGCATGTTTTCGGAAAAGACCGATTCAAGGCTACAAAGCCTTAAGGACTCAAGGGCAATAATGAAGTCCCTGGGCATGCACACACCGGCTACCCAGCGGAAATCCGTCAAACCCCAGCAGCCGCAACAACGCTCCTATCCTCCTCCTCGGCTGAGTCAGGATTTCTATAAGAGGCGGGGGCGTAATGGCAGGAGGAAGCCCTCCGACCCCCAGTCTGAGCAAGGCCAGGGTCCGTCCAAGTCTTTGTCGGGCTCAAAACAGGCCTTTTGAAAGGATGCCCGAGGACGGTGTACCGGACTTTGTTCAGGATCCTACCCCACCTTTCTTGAATTGTTTATCCCATTTCCACTGTGCTTGGTCTCACATAATCACAGACTGCTGAGTCCTCTGCACGGCGGAAGTGGGATACTTTCTCCAATTTTCTTCCTCCCTGTCCCTCTTCAGAGACCCTTCTCACGAGCAACTCCTTATTCAGGAGGTTCAGATGCTCCTCGCCATGGGGGTGATCGAGGAGGTTCTGAGGGAGCTAAGGGGCAGTAGGTTTTACTCTCAATACTTCCTAATCCCCAAGGCAAAGGGTGGGCTTTGGCCCATTCTGGACCTGCGTGGACTCAACAAGTTCATGGTAAAGTTGAAGTTCCGCGTGGTCTTCTTGGGCACCATTATACCTTCCCTGGATCCTGGAGACTGGTACGCAACCCTCAACATGAAGAACACGTATTTCCACATAGCGATTCATCTGGCACACAGACGCTTCCTCCGCTTTGTGGTCAACCACGAAAACTATCAGTTCACGGCCCTTCTCTTCGGTTTCTCCACAATCCCCCGAGTGTTCACCAAATGTATGGCGGTCGTGGCGGCCTTCCTTTGTCGACGGCGGGAGCAGGTATACCCTTACCTCGACGACTGGCTTATCCGGGGACGCAACAGGTGCAGTCCCACCTCTGCTTCGTCACGGACACGTTTGGTCGGTTAGGCCTCCTTCTCAACGTGGCAAAGTTGACACTAGAACCGACCCAGAGAATAGAATTCATTGGGGCAGTTCTGGACTCCGTGCTGGCACGAGCCCTCCTCCCGGACACTCATTTCCAGGCTATAGTGGGCCTTGTCCGGAGCCTTCAGAGCTTCCCAACCTTGTCGGCAACGTGTCTTCTCAGCCACATGGCTTTCTGCACAGACATGACCAGGCATGCCAGACTTCGACTCCGCCCGTTACAAGCCTGGCTAGCATCAGTGTATCGCCCAGGTTGAGACAGCCTGAACTCGATGGTCACTGTCCCGGAGCAGATCCTGGCCTCCCTCCGCTGGTGGTAAATCCCTGGATGGTATGTGAAAGAGTCCCTTTTCGCAGGCCACAGCCCTCCTTGTCCCTGGTCACGGATGCGTCAGCCCTGGGATGGTGGAGGTGCCCACCTCAGGGACACTCAGACACAGGGCCTATGGCCCCCGTCCGTGCTCTCCCTTCATATCAATGTCTGGGAGCTGATGGCGGTGCGCCTTGCCTGTCAAGCCTTCCAGGAGTGGCTGCAGGGTCATTGTGTGGCGGTCCTTCCACTCCCATGAGTGGTCGCTTCGACCAGATGTCATCCACCCCATCTTCCGAAGGTGGGGATTTCCCCAGATCGGCCTGTTTGCCTCCCTCAGCAATCGGAAATGCCCGGCTTTCTGCTCCCTCCAAGGCCACTCCCCGGGCTCTCTCACAGATGCCTTCCTGCTCCTGTGAATGAGTCGACTATTTTACGCCTTTCCCCCGTTCCCCCTTGTGCACAAGGTCCTGCTCAAAGTGCGCAGGGACAGGGCGCGAGTGATTCTGGTGGCTCCAGCACGGCCCAGACAGCATTTGTACACCATGCTATTGGCGCTCTCTGTGGACGCTCTAGTCCCATTGCCTCTTCTTCCAGACCTGATTACTCAGGATCACGGTCGCCTCTGCCATCCCGACCTATGATCTCTCCACCTCACAGCATGGATGCTGTGTGGCTAAACCCTTCAGAACTTCTCTGTTCAGAATCTGTACAGCAAGTACTGATGGGCAGCAGGAAGCCCTCCATTCAGGCCACATATACGGCTAAGTGGTTTTCGTGCTGGTGCACTCAGCACAACACGCCCCCTCTCCAGGCGTCTGTGCCTCTCATTTTGGAGTATCTCCTGGACCTAAAACAGCAGGGCCTGGTGGCATCCTCTGTCAGAGTTCACCTTGCGGCCATCTCAGCTTTTCACCCGGGTGCAAATGGCTGCTCTGTCTTCACCAATCCCATGGTTGGCAGGTTCAACAGCCAGGTTCAACAGCCAGTCCCCACATGGGACCTTAACCTGGTCCTCTCCAGACTTATGGGGCCCCCCTTTGAGCTGCTGGCCACCTGCTCCCTTCTCTACTTCTCCTTGTCACTATCACGTCGGTATGGCGTGTCTCCGAGCTCAGAGCCCTTACCTCTGAACTACCTTACACGATCTTCCATAAAGATAAGGTGCAGCTTCGGCCTCACCCGGCCTTTCTTACCAAGGTGGTATCGGCCTTCCGTATCAGCCAGGACATTTTTCTCCCATTTTTTAATCCAAAATCACATGCCAGTCGCCAGAAATAGCGGCTGCACTCCCTCGATGTCCGTAGGGCCCTTGCCTTCTACAGTACATTGAGCGTACGAAGCCGTTCAGGAAGACGACCCAGCTCTTCGTTGCAGTGGTGTACTGGATGAAAGGCCGCCCAGTCTCCTCTCAGCAGATCTCTTCATGGATCGCGTCCTGCATCTGCGTTCTCTATGATCTGGCCGGTGTACTGACCCCGCCCCTCCCTGCTCACTCCACAAGGACCCAGGCCTCGTCAGTGGCTTTTCTGGCCCAGGTGCCGATCCAAGAGATCTGCAGAGTGCAGCGTGGTCCTCGGTACACGCTTTTGCTTCACACTACGCCATCGTCTGGCACGCCAGAGATGATGCGGCATTTGGTAGAGCAGTCCTACAATCCACGGTGCTTCACTCTGACCCCATTGCCTCGGTAAGGCTTGGGAGTCACCTAATTGGAATCGATATGAGCAAGCACTTGAAGAAGAAAAAACGGTTGCTCACCTTTGTAACTGTTGTTTTTCGGGATGTGTTGCTCATATCCATTCCAAACCCGCCCACCTTCCCCTCTGTTGGAGTAGCTGGCAAGAAGGAACTGAGGAGGCGCTGGGTTGGCTGGGTATATATCAAGCGCCACTTCAGGGGGCTCCACAGCCGACCCACCGGGTGGTGCTAGGGTAAAAATTCTTCGACAGCCGTGCATGCAGATGAGCAACACATCTCGAAGAACATCAGTTACAAAGGTAACCATTTTTTTTAAGCATGGGGAGGCAGTCATCAGACTTGCCTCTTTATTTCTGTGGCTGGACATTAATGACTTTACAAGCCAATGAGGAGTGGAAGTGCTTCTCTTGACATTTTTCTTCTGAAGGGAAATTAAATTGGAAACTTTCCTTTTGTTAGTAAAGGTCTTTGACAAATTATCTTACCTCTCAAAATTCCTTTCTGGGAAACAGTATAACTTAGTTTCATCAAAATCTCTAAGTCTGTGCCCTCAAAAAGGACATGAGTTAAAGACCTGATAGGGAAGATTAGAATGCTGTGAACTACCAGTGACTCTTCATATGGCTAATAGCAACAGAATGCATCTGTTTTTTGGATTTGTTTGAAGCACTTCACTATATCCCTAAAGGAGGGGGAATATAAATAGAAATGTCCGTGTTGGTCACTTACAAAATAAATTCAGTGATAAATATCTATTCACTTGGATGATACCAAACAGAGGTAATATGTGGGCTGACTATGCAGCAGATCTAGAATAGTCTCAGATCGTTAAGTATCTTGGCATGTGCAGTTATGTGCATTAGAACTGAGTAAGTCTATGATAAATATTTCAATGTGAAAATCAATTTAAATAATCACAATAGCTCACTAAATGGCTGAATACATAAATCCTTCCCCAGAGGAACAAGTGCAAAATGCATAAAATGTTAAATGCCAAGTGGAGATGATTTAATGGATGTTTTAAGTATTTGATGGTGGGTTACGCAGCAGCTTTCAACAATTACATTTTAAACCACTAAACATCATCATTTATCTTAATAAGAGCTTTACCATTCAACGACTTCCTGGGAAAAGGGGACAGGGAAGAAAAAATGCCCTGGTGTATCAATGATGAGTCTCATTATTGAAGACATCCCACACATTTGTAAATCAGTTCTCAGCAGTTGTCTTGAAGGATCATTTTTGGAAACACTTTATTTGAAACATAAAGCAACATGGGTACTAATTAAACAATAGAGCAAAGAAAAAAGCTGAGCAAACTACCAATGGGAGTTGTCTTAAGTAAAGACTGAGTAAAGACTTAAGGATTTGGCCTCTCCATCAGTCATCTGTCTGAAGGGTCCTGTACTTCCCTTTTTGCATGATGTGATGCCACTTTGTATACTACCCAGCGTCACCTTGGCCTTCTTGCTGCCATATCAGATTTCAAACTCAAGTTTTTATTTATTGTCCACTCTGCCCTAGGCAGGACTTGAAAAATTTACCCCACCCCTACTAGACTGAGAACTAAACCCACTAACCAGCATGAAAGGTACCTGTGCTACCCCATCCCCAAAGACATGCGCTCTGCAATCTAAGGAAACACAGTATCTGTAACATTGTCAATAATCTATTTAATATATTTTGAAAAATGTAACTTTGTTCATATTGGTTTTGTTTTATGATTCTTGATAACCTTACTGCTTCCCACTGAGTTCTTAATAGCAACAGAGAAACTGACCAAAGAAAAGGATTTTCATAAAATACTTGCACTGACCAATATTTTTGCCCCACAAATCAATCAAGTACTGGAACCTCACTTGTAGAGACTCATTAAAACTATCTCTATTAGCTCTTTATGGCTGGTATATGTATCAGATTGCCTCTGCTCAGAAGGTTCATAAATCCATAGCATGTGTTTCTGCATCTCTCTATAAAAACATGGTAATACCAACTTCATTCTATACAAATGTTTGAAGATGTATTTCACCACGTTGAAATTGGGGGCATGGGACTGGACTTGTCCAAAATAGTAGCTATTATTTTGTTGTTTAACTAGCTCATTATTCCATGTTCAAATCACTAATATGAAAAACAGCAAATAAAAGTGTAAAACCAAACAAAATTTGAATGAAAAGTTGTAATAAGCTCTTAATTTTTAAGTGTCAAGTGGCAAACTAGTCCAAGTAAAAAATGAATTGGCCACTAATGGTTTAATCCTTTGATGTGAGCACCTACAGTTTTTGTTAGTGCCTAATCCAAAAAAGGGTCTAAAATGATCAGGTAGTTTAGATGTATTGATTAAATATATACAGGACAGAAGGAATGGATATGAAAAATGCTGCTGAACAATGTGACTGAATAACTGTAATTAGAAAGTGGAAGATCTCATTTTAATTTTGCATTAATATCTTGCTTTATATCAGTACAATGCATCCAAAGTTGACTGTCTCTGAATAGATTTCTTCCTTTTCTATTTGCATCCTTTGTTCTTGGTTTAGCTTCCCCATGATGAAACACTTAGACTGGCTTTAGAAAGTGCTTTCTTTCCATATAGACAAAAACATTGCTTTCAGCAGGAGAAGCAGGAACACAGCAATGGTAAAGAAACTAGTTCTGTTTTGGCTTCATTTAAACACTTCCGTAGGCCAGAATTAAGCCATGCTAAATCCTGCTTGTCAATAACCCCTTAATTTAACTCACCCTAAAGATTAAACGAATAGGTTGGCTGATGTATGAGAGCCTGACTGAATGTGCTATTAGCATGGAGAGAAATTGAGGTTGGAGCTGAGTGTAGTTTAATGCAATGCACTGAGTTCTGGCCCCCTGGAATGTTTGTGGCCTTGAGGATGGCTGTAATTTGATGTCAGTTTTGCAACTTCTGGGTGAATACTGAGCCTTCCTTACTGGCCAAATAATGGCCTATATCTGGGAACAGCAGGAAACCACTAAAAAAAAAAGGGTGATGGGAGAGAGTTAAACAGTCTGAATTGAGACTGAGCAAACAACCTTTAAATGACTGAAATGACAATGCCTTACACTCTCATGCTAATTAATGTCCTAAACATCCCCTCCCTACATTTGTACATGGGAAATGGACTCTTAAATTCCAGCATGGATACTGGATAACTGAAGTGGAGCGTATAATGGTTAAGCTGATATTTGGATATGCACAACAGCAGCTCTTGCTTAATTTATGGCTGATGGAATTTCAATGCATATTTAAATCATTGATCAAAGTTTGAGAGTCAGTGAGCTAAAGATGGATCAGTGGTGTTAGTCACAGAAATGTGGCGAGGGGCTAGTTTTGTGGGAAGGCGTGCACCATTTATTTACCCAAAAATATCAATTCTGATGCATTACCTGTGGGGGGGGTATTTATTTTTAACGAAGTCCTGCTTTTATCTGTGTTACAGCCGGGTTGACTGTAGTTAGAAGAGATCAAGTGACTTAACCAATGTCAGAGAGTGAGTTAGTGGCTTAGCCTTAATGGTGACATACACTACTACCTGGGCTGGTGTTCTTGGAGAAAGTTTACCATTTTCCTGACTTGCCCAGATTATTTAATGCATTTCTTATTTTTAGTTAAATGTTTAATTGGAAAAAATGTTTTCAGACCATTTTTGCCCTGATAGTAATACTATAGATTATACTAGCCTAGCCCTGTAATCTTCAATCACCAGCTGATCATTTCTCAGCAGTGAAGCAATCTCTTTAACAAGAAGGCAGATTTAGTATAGTAACGTTCTTAATCTGTTGCTGATAATAATTAGACCTTACCTTTTTCTTACTGTGGGAAAATATTGTTGGATAGAACGATGGGAATAGTGTAGGATCTCACTATGGCTGGTGAGTCATGGTGTTTGAACTTTTGATTGTTAAATTGATTATTTTGACCTGGTAAAGTCATTGCTTTATTATTAATCCATTATGTAGATCATTTTTTAAATTCCTCTTGCAAGCTGTTGTACCATAATACTGTAATAATTCTCATCAGTCAGGAGTAGCTATGAGATAAGATCTATGAATTATCTCCAAAGCAAAGACAAGTAATCTGGGTTTTGTATAGGTCTTCTTGCCTCTTTACAAAGCACAAAGAAAGATTTAAGTTCAACCTCTCTTTAGCATGACCTATTCCTGGCCCAAGAAAATGTCTTTTACCTTATGAAAATGACATATTGTCTGAGTCTGCATGGTGAAGCTTTCACATGGGAACCTTTCCTTTTGCTTTAAAAAAAAAAGTGAGGTGGGGAAGAAATAGGTAGCAACTGAAAGCAGATTATTTTATGGCATTGAGAGACAATTATCAGAGTGCATTTTTGCTGGCTACATTCTTTATATGACTGAAGACTGAGTGTTGCATAGTACTGTTCGATAATTGCTTGCCACACTTCCGAAAATCAACAAAGTTTAAAACATAAGCATCTAGCTGTTACATTTAAATTTTAAAATAATTATTTTTAAATAATTAAATCACATTTAAATCGATGTTCAAGTCAGCAGGTAAGGTAGTCAGTATATAATTACTGATGTTAATGAATGTTCTTATTCCTAATTATCTTAGTACTGCATTAAAGACGTTGCATTGTGTGTTTAAAGTATTGAATTCCGTACTGAAAAGTTTGATGGTTTTGATTATATGGAGGCTGGGGATTTTCAAAGGAACCTAAGGGTGTTAAGTGCCCAACTTCCACTGAATTGCAATGGGATTTTGATGCCTAACTCCTTTACGCTCTCTTGAAAACCCCAGCCAAAGAGGCTAGTTTCTGCAGGGTAAAGGTTGGTGCTACTTTCCTGTTTATAAACCCATATTTTGATACATGAACACCCTACTAACTTAATTAAAAAACAAACAGAAATCCCTGAACTTTCACATGGGTAAAATATTAACCAAAGGTCCTATTCTTTTTTTAAACACTGAGAGCCAGATTTACAAGTGTATTTATGTGCCTTAATATGCAAGTAAGCACCTACCTGGATTTACAAAAGTGCCTAAGCATCTTAGGGTATGTCTACACTTTGAGCTGGAGATGTCAGTTCCAGCTTGAAGAGACATATCTGCGCTAGCTCTGATCCTATTAGCTTGCTAAATGTAGAATGTAGCCGGGCACCGTGAGTGATAGGGGAGGGACTAGCTGCCCTGAGGGCATATCTATTCAAGAGACTAGGTACACACTCAAGATGGCTGGCCCCTCATGTCATTTGCACCACCTCTGGTTTTAGCTGTCTCCTCGAGTTGGAGGTGTAAATTCTAGCTCAATGTGTAGACATACCCGTCGGCACCTATCTGCATATTGCAGCACCTAAATACCCTTGTAAATCTGGCCGTGGGGCAAATACATAATAAAATGTGCATGGTCCTAGTCCAAACATGATAAAAGTCCATATGATTCCCAGTGGACATTTTATGAAGTTGAGAAAAAGAGAGCTGCTGTCATCACTAGTCTACCCTTCCAAACGCCACAGGATCACAGGAGAGTGATAAGCCAGGAGGTCATCCTGAGTTGTTATCTAACCCCTACAACTGTCCTTAATTACTTTGTACTTACAGTTTGCAGTACTACACAGACATTATTTAGTTAGGCCTTACATTGCCCCTAGTAAGTAGGTTAAAAAAATAAAGTTAAAAAAGAAACAGATTCAGGAGAAGTTTCATGCTGTTCCTTTGCCAGCTCATAAATCAAAAGCAGCCCATCCCAGAAACCCCAAATGTGTATTATTTTGTTATCTTTGATGAGGTTAATTCCTCTGACAGTTATTAGAAAGTTTGGGTTATTTAAGGAGGAGTTTGATCTGTCTGTCTGTTTTATTACACTTAGATGTTTCTGGTTCTAGGAGGCACTAATGGGGAGTTGTGGAGCCCTGACCTTTACCTTCCCAGAAATTCCCATGAATTCTGGGGGAAACACTGACATGAGGGGAGAGCTTGGTGCTTCACCTCCCCCGAGCCCTATTTGAAGGCATGAAAGATGGATGGGGCTGAGCCAGTAGTTTGATCTGGAGATGCCATGCTCTAAGGGTTCCTTCAGAGATGTCAACCTTGCAGGTTGTTTTGGAACTGGGAAGCTCCATTTGGGCCTTGCCTTCCACTATCCATATGATACAGAAAAAGGAGATTTGAGTTACTACATGATCTCTGGGCAGGACCTTTAAGCCCTGGATGGGCTGTCTCTGAGCAATTTTTAAACAAATAAAGCAATTCTTAGACAAAAAAAGAAAATAGCTGAAGTTAAAATTATACCAATATACGTCTGACTTTTGGGCTGAACTAAACTTCTTGGAAATCCTGGATGACTAAGGGCCTTTTAAAATAAATAAATAAATAAATAACACCCACCCACTTTATCATCAATTGATAATTTTCTGTTGAATCCTAAAATGGTATTTTCCCCCATTATTGTTTCATAGCCCACTCAGCCATATTGATGTGGGGAGTTAGATTTCACAGAAGTGCTTTGGTTGGTACAAATTAGCTGTGTTATAAGAACAGTCTCAGGAATTAGGTTACTTTTCACTTTCAGCTGTTCTCAGGAATGTTTGTGTTTGCTATTGCATTTTCACATTCCTAAATTGAAGATTCAATGCTTAGGGCAGCGCCATTCTCTTTCATGTACGTTGGTGCTCATATAACCTCATCTGATTCCAGATAATAGCTGTCCATCTATGTAGATGAATGGGATACTTTAAAATTCTTGTGTGTAACACCTTTCACTTATCACTTTGTAGCTAAAGTTATGGAATGGAAAGTGTACCTTCTTCAGTATGCAAATAATTCTTCCTTGATCTTGTTAGAACAATAAGTGCATTTTTAACATACTGTGTGTTTACAGCTAAAGTTGTACCTTAACTCCTTCCCTTTCTTCCTTTTCAGTATATGGTGCTGTTTTAATAGTTATCAAGTAACAGTGCCTAGCTAATTGTTTTCTTTTAATGTGTCCATCACCTGAATCTCAGAGTGCAATGGCATTTATCTGGAGTATCTTGACAGCAATAGGTCAAAGCAAACTGCAGAACTTAATGTGCGGAGCAGGATTCACATGGCCAGTTCGTGCGTGGTAAGCTGGTGTGCACTCTGTCTTGAAATCACTAAGTATCCAGGTAGACAAGCCCTTAGTATTAGAAGTAGTTGAACTAAAAATACCTTCTCTGAATCAGTGGGATTCAGTGTCTGCCTAATTTCTTTGCTTAGTTCATGTCTACTCTCCTTTACTAGAATCAAGGGCAACCTACTGGTTCTGTTTTACAGTAAAACAGCCTGCAGTCCCCCAGCTGAAGTTTTTGTAATGTATGTTTACAAAGCAATAGAAAGAAATGAACATTTGAGGAATCTTGTAACAATCTACAGGTAGTACAAAGTTTGGATGAGAGAGATCTCTAATGTGAGTATCTCATTGCCTTCTGATTCTTTGTATGGCTTTGCTTCCTTGTACTGGTTATTGGTCACAGCATTCTTTCACTTAGTATTCTGGTACAGTATGCTATTCCTCCTTCCTTCCCCACGCACTCTTTAATTTTCCCTTGCCTCAGGAATCTCTGTGAAAGCGAGAAATATAAACATCATTACCCTGATGGCCAGGCTGCAGAGAGTTGGGAACTGACTGCAATCCATTATGGCTCAAACTGCATTCTGTCACAGAAATATTCACTATATACATTCTGAAATCATGATGCATCTAGTGTAATACAACTGGTACCCTTGAAAGCTGTGTGGTTTTACTGCTTTGAGTAGTCTGGTATAAACACAGTTTGATAAATGATCCATAGGGGCATCTAAGGTTCCCAGTTAAACCATGGAGATCATTATGGCTCCTGATACATGATGGTACTTAAATGATGGAAAGAAGGGTCAAACCTACTGTGTATATTTGTATGTAGAGCTGCTGAAATATGGCACCCAACACTAGGTTAAAATGAATTTGCTTCAACAATGCTTATGCCTCTTTTTGAGTATTTGAGTAAAGGAGTTTTATTCACAAGAATGCTTAAATATTAAATATTTGCAGGCTCAGTAGTTCACATTGAAAAGGGCATATTTTATGTGGAATTAATTGGTGCTTAACCCAGAAAAGGGGCAGGGTTCCCAAATCCGTCCCCAGAAACCTGGGATGATAGTGGTTAAACAAGCCATTCAAAGATCTCCATGCACCCTCCACACACTCAAATATTTGCTGTGAACGTGACATGAGGAAATTAAATTTAACTCTGCATGCAACTAGTAAATTTCATAGTGCCCTAACATTTTTGGAACAATGTCTTGAGCAAAGCCTATGTGACCCAGAAAAGAGAGAGAGATTCAATTTTTCTGGTATTTCTTAGTATTCCCTAATCCTATTTATCTGCTGCCTCTCTTTGAGATACTTAAAGCCCTCTTCGTGAAGTTACACTTCTCCAATCGAGGAATGAAAACAATGCCATTCAACTTTTGTTGTTCAATGATGTGGAAGTAGAGCAAAGCCTGACAGGGATTGGAAGGGGATTTCAATGCAAACAGTCTCTTCTGTGAGCAAGAGTCAGGATAGCTGTAACCCTAATAATGCGAGACTTGTAGAAGCGAGAATTGAGATAATAAAGTATCTGACTTTGCTGCACCCAACCAAAAGAATGAGAACTCTGTTTTTCTCTGACAATGACAAATAAACACAACTCTAATTTTGAATATTAACTAGTGAATTCTTGCAAATAACTGTTTTATCTGTCCATAATATATAAAAAATGTAAATCTGAGTAATTGATACATTTGAGGAAACCATGATCTGTTTGTGAAGATTGAGATTTATAAGAAGGGGGGCGGGGACACAAGAATTGTACGTGTTACAAGGATCATTGGAATGGAGATTTGAATAATGCTTGCACAATTTATTAATATTCCAAGAAGCCTTTTAAAATAAGTTTTACACGTTATTCCAAACTAAGCATCCCCAATTTTTGGCTTCTGTGCTCACTGTACTCTGTAAATCAGGTCACTTTTATTTAGTTGCAAAATAAACTGTTTAGGTGCCTAACTTTAGGCCCCTAGTTTGATAGTTTGTCCAAGTATTTGAAAAAGAAAATATGAGCCCATACACAATGATTAATGTGGTAGAATAACACAATGGTCTGAGGACATGGGGGAGACTAATTTTTAGTATTCTGAAATTAGAGTTTCTGCTGCTGACACCATAGAAGAATCTATCGGTGGCTCAGAAGGTCACACTACTTCATAGTATTTGTATGTCAGGAATTTTACTCTTTTTAGACTGTTAATTCTTATTCAGTGTTTGACCAACATTAATTTTCTCTTTGTGTTGTTTATTTTCTCATGTATTTAAAGTTTTACTACGTGATATTTGTACATAACTGTTAGGTTGTGAAAAAGGCTTGAAGTTGATGTAAATATTTGAAATAACCTTCCTCCCCTTTCCCTCAAGCAGTACACATGCCAGAAATAACCCTTTCACCTTTTTTGATAATGCAAGCTGCATACAGTGTACCTTGGCAGGATAAGATTCCAGGTGGCATTAGAACATTTTTCTGTACAATTCAATCTCCAGTCTTATAATGAATGTGGTGTGGGATGCACAAGCTCCTTTTCTTTTCTCTCTGGCTGACTTGCCTGTCCTCAAGAAGCAGGTACCAATGCATACAAGAAGAGAAATATAAAAAGTTAATATTTTAATTAGGGAGACTGAAGGAAGTTTTAGAAAAAGCCAACAAAACACTTCTAAATATAATCGAATGCTGAATCCTACAGCTGTTTCCCCTTTCAGGACACAACATACAAATAACAGAACATGAAATTGGCAGTGTCCTCTCTCCCCCCTCAGTAATCAGATCAGGTTGTTGTTAAATTAGGATCAAACCGTGGCACACTCCAGCTCTGCAGCATGAAGCCATCTGATGCTGTGCAGCACAAATGTTCCCCAGGGCTGCAGAGTTCTCTTGGTGTGCTGGGATTAGGAATTAGAGAGGGAGCTTGTATGGCAGCCAGGTAGCTTCCTCATAGTAATGTCTGTGCCCCTCTCCTCCAGTTGTCACCCACAACGTTGAGGGTGCTGGGGATGACATCAAGGGAAGACAGTACATCTCCAGTCTCCCAGAAGAAGAGGATGGGTTCTCTCTGACTGCTGGAGATTAAATGAGATAGGTTGTACAGCACCTAAAGCAAGCTCCTGGTTGACCACTCTATAATGGTATAGTCTGGCAGAGCAAGCACTTCCCTTTATGCTTATCAGGAGTTGAAAAACACATGCACGGTCATTCAAAATTCTGTGTGTGTATGTGTGTGTTTTACTTTAAATACTAGTTAAGGATTATGGTCCCTGCTCTCCCCTGTGGCAGTACTGGAAGAGTTACTACTGTCCTAGAGTTGCAATAACCTCCACAGGCAAAACATGAAATAATGGGGACAAGGGACCACAGAGAGCAGTTAGGGTGTGGGAATGTCACTGTCTAAGCCCCCAACCTGAAAGATTCTGTACCTTGCTCTGGCAGACGGAATACAAAGCCTCTCTATCACCTTTCTACACTGGGAACAACTGTCCTCCGTTGGTTGACTTATGAGGAGCTTGATTACATGCAGGTAGGAGTCTAATACATGTATTACTCCTGTCTGACTGAGCTATGGTTTAGGCTTTGACCAGGGTGTCCTTTTTCTGGCCAGACCTACTATCAGCTGACATTATACACATGACAGTGAGGTGGTTGACGGGATCTAGCTCAGGGGTCGGCAACCTTTCAGAAGTGGTGTGCCAAGTCTTCATTTATTCACTCGAATTTAAAGTTTCGCGTGTAGGAATACACTTTAATGTTTTTAGAAGGTCTCTGTCTATAATATATAACTAAACTATTGTTGTATGTAAAGTAAAGAAGGTTTTTAAAATGTTTAAGAAGCTTAATTTAAAATTTAATTAAAATGCAGATCTTATCAGTTTAGTGTGATCCTTGCCCTTGCTTTTCCTTGCTGAGTTTTCCAATGTCTGGCACATATTTGGATAGTGTAAGCTGCACACAGGCTTCTGAGAGATCAGTTGTTAACCGGCTCCGAGAGGGATAGAGGACAGATTTCATGTGTGAAAATACCTGTTCATACAGGTATGTGGATCCAAATGCTGAAAGCATTGCAAATGGAATTTTCTTCAAACAGTTAAATTTCACTGGCAGGGACGTCCAGCAGATCACAGTAGAGGGCCCATGATCTCTCTCGGTAGCTTTAAGTGCACTCCGCAAATCTCCAATGTTTGATGCCCACAATTCTGAGCTTTTTAATGGAATAAGCTACATTTCGAAATCTTCAACACCCATCCACTTAAATACAGACAAATCTAAGTCACTTTCATTGAACTTTTCAGGTTTAATTAGAAAAGTAAGTATTGGGCCAAATCGCTAGAAATCTTGAAATCTGTCAGAAAATTCTGATTCCAGTTCTTGCATGTACGTTCCAATCTCATCGACACTGACAGTGCAACGTGTTGCTAGCTCTTTTATGTGTTAGAAGTAGCAGAAAGTTGAAGTTCGAATATCCCAAGAAAAAACTGCTAGTTTTACAACAAATGCCATCCAGATTTCATAAAGATCCAGAACCATTTGCCCTGTACCCTGGAGTCAGAGGTTGAGTTTGTTTAGGTGAGCGGTGATGTCAGTTAGAAACATGAGCTTACACAGCTGTTTGTCATCATCCAGTTTGGGGTAGTTTTGTCCTTTTTCCGATAAAAAGGCCTTGATTGCATCAAAACAGTTTACAAAGTGCACCAAAACCTTGCCACGACTTAGCCACCAAATGTTGCTGTGAAGTGAAATGAACAGACATCTAACTTTGCTTTCTTAGGAGCTGACATTTTGTCAAATGTACCACTCAACTTACAGTGGGGAAAAAAATCTCAACAGACGGCATGCACAACATCAAACGCAAATGTGCTGTTCCACATGACGTGATAGTGATGTAGGTAGCAAATCAGGACTTAAAAATATCCCAGTACAGTGCTGCTGGAACAATTTTTAAGGTGGGGGTGCTGAGCTGCAGTGGGCCACAGCTGGGGATGGCTGCAGAGCCCCAGGCCGGGGGCCAGGACCCCAGGTTGGCAGCAGAGCACCTGGGACCGGTGGCCAGGACTCAGGCAATGTGAGTGCCACTCAGAATCATCTCGAGTGCCGCCTTTGGCACTGTGCCATAGGTTGCTGACCCCTGATCTAGCTGCTTCAGTTTATGATCGTGATGATATTGTCCTAGGTGTTTGTCCCTGGTGGTCTTTGATAAGTCCTGTTAATGGATTTCTTTGAGTTTCCTGATGAATGGTCTCTACAGTTCTCCCAAATGCTTCCTGTGACCCCTTCAGCCTCTCCCCCAGAACAAGCTCATACTCTCTTACTTAATTTTTCATTAGAATCAGTGCCTGCTCCTCAAAGTCCTGTCACTCTTTACTTGCAAGAGCTCTTACTCTGCCACTTTGTCCCCATCTCTCTGTTAGTTTTCCTGTCCTGCCTCTCTCCTAACTATTTGGATACTTGCTTCTCCTCGCTCTACAATATCACTCCTCTCCTCAGACCACCCAGCTAGCAGACTCTCTTTCTCTGATGGTCTCCCCACTCCAACTGCTGTTTCTCAGTTGTCACAGGCCTCTCCAGTCTGATTGCCGTGGGGCTCCCTCAGCACACCAGCAGGATTGAAATGGGCCATTTGTCAAATATGCAACGAAAGCTCATTTCTAACTATACCCTGATTACTGGGGCATGGCAAAAGTACTGTGTAGCACAAGATGTATGATGTACAAACCCTAACTGAGAAGCAATTATGTGTGCTAAATCCCTATTTATAGTTTAAAATTTAAAATATTAATAGACACTGTATGTAGCTTTTAAAGAGTTATTAATGCGTAAAATGCGATAGATATATGATGTAGGTATGATGAGGTATAGATATGGCATGAGATAAATATATGTCATT
The DNA here is from genome assembly GCF_011386835.1 of Chrysemys picta bellii. Taxonomy (NCBI): domain Eukaryota; kingdom Metazoa; phylum Chordata; order Testudines; family Emydidae; genus Chrysemys; species Chrysemys picta. Next base: position 32,292,838 of record NC_088795.1, on the reverse strand, counting down.
AAGAACGTATGGTAATTTTTCCAGCATATTGTTGATGAATATAGCACAGTACTTCTTTTTTTTAAAAAGAAACACATTCATATATCATCCATATACGTGTTTGTGTGTAGTTAGTGACTGTAAAGGTAGCGGGGGAGTCTGAATATGCCTCAGTAATAGTTCAATGCATATCGCAAGCAGCTCTGGTTCAGAGAGCTTTTCATGGATGCATGGTATTTATTCCTCTGTTGCAAGCTGGCATCACTTGGCAGTTACATATCCCATCTTGCTTAATAGCCTGTAATTTTTTTTTTTTAATCCTTTGAATCTTCCATTGACTGACAGAAGCCAATGAGGAAGGAGAAAGACACACCAATGTAACTTACCTTTGGTCTTCCCTAGGGTAGTACCTCCATGAGACATGACCCTGGGAATTCCCTGACTGTGATCAGCTGTGACCCCTTATATTGTCTGAACAAGTCTTCAGTGATCACAGATCATGTGCTGAATTCTCACTCCCTATTCAAGTCTAACCTGAATCACTTGGAAAGAAATGCAGTAACTTTGTTTGACATACAGATGTATAAAAATGAAATACGTGCATATTTAAAATGCCTTTACAGCAAGGATGTCATAAAACTCATTACAAGGTGAAAATTCTAGCTGGGGAAGAAGTTTAATACTTTGCTACTATTAATTGTTGTTGTTTGTCGCCCTTAAAGGAAATGCCCCTGTCTTTCTGTTTTAGGATTGAGCAGGTAATGCTGAACCACATCATCTTAAGTCTTGGTAGCTATTGTAGTGTCATGGTCATTTAAATGGGAAGTAGACAAAAAAATTCTTCCAGCCACGGTTTACTGTGCCAAACTCAGTTCACGTGGTGGCACTTGAATGGAAGCTATTGCCCTGTTGGAGTTGGTAATTTAGTTGGCTGCACAGAAGTAATTCTTAGTACTTTATACTTCCTGTGAGTTGTGCAAATGGATAGTAATTGATGATAAATCAGGAAGGAAACAAACATTGTACAGACTTTTTAAATTGTGGGGGTGGGAGATGGCTGTGTGTTTTCCAAACAACATTTGGTTGGGAAATTGAATGTCAAGGTAAAGCACTGATTGTAATGACAGATGCTGGGAATTGGATGGCTATGGAGAATTTTATCTCCTCTTTTACACCACTAGAAGATGGTCCCTCTGGATCAGATGCTAAGGAATCCTAATAGCAATGGGTGAGGAAACTGGATCTGCAGATGCCAGTACAATACATCATCTGTAAAGAGAATTCAGAGCTACCAGTGTGACACTTTTCACGACCACCAAATTCAATGCAATGCATACAAACAAATCATTATGGGCTGCTATGCCATAGTAGTTAGTAGGAAAGCAATTCTGTTGTGGGGTTCACAGATGAATGCAGATATTATATGGGGATATTATTAAGGTTATCCTCTGTTTCACTTTGCTTTCTTAGCTCAGAAAAAGGAGTACAATACACAATATACTAACGATGTGTATCTGTTTCAGTTTGCAGCTCATCTAGTGCAAATCAGATATCCAAGAGTCTGCATTCTGGATGGCGGCATAAACAAGATCAAGCCAACTGGTCTTCTGACAGTTCCTTCTCCACAGATATAAGCAACTACAAATTTTGAGAGAATTTAAAGTTAAAGGGTTCTGTCGACTGTGTGTGAGCATCATAAACCGTAAGGGCATTATGACATCTGCGGTATACAGAAATCCAAATGATCAGTGTCTTTCCATGGGATCTGGAGTGAAGGAGCTTTGATTTTATCATTTGACATGGAACTTCAGTTGGACTGGATGAAAAATGTGAAGCTTTAAATCTTGCAAGGGACTTCCTTCAGCAGCAATGAAATCTGCATCAAGCATTGTCAGGTTCCAGTATAAAAGAAGTGTAGCTAAGGTAAATATTTAGGGTCTATACATATTTCAGCAAACAGGAGAAACCATTGCCAGAGAGATCACAGTTGCATTAAATAGATTATTTTTGAGAAATATTTTAGAGCGTGAACATTGAAAGTAATAGGCTGAAATTGTATCACACACATCTTACTACAAATAACATTTTCCCCTATCAAATCTTTAAAGAATAAATGCTGCATTTAGTGATCCACTTTTGTTCTGGGCAGCTGTTTTTTAATCTGGACAGGAAATGAAAATAAATAAATCCCAAACTGGAAATCAATGTTCAGAGTGCTGCTGAATATATCCAAATATATACCTTCTTTCAGAGAATTGTTCATTCAGCTTTCATTTACTCTGTTATTTCTGTAGCTTTTCATAATTTGTGCAAATATTTTCCCGAAACATGAGAAATTTTAAAATATGTAGAAAAATACGCTTCTGACTGTACTTTGGGAAGTGACAAAAGATTAATTTGCCAAAAAATAATAGTGGTCCATATTTGAAACATTTATAAAGGAAAAAAAGCAGTTCTGTTTTTTCACACCATAGGACTCCCCAACCTTTCATAGAAATGTACATTCTAATTGAGGGTGGAAAAGGTGTATTGGGTGATCTACTTTATTCCACCTGCCAATGTAGTCACTTTTTGAAGGACCACTTCTTGAGTCTGAACTTTAAAATTGACACACTGAGACAGTAATAATATCTCTAAAATATAATATATGACAGTGCTGCAATTGAGTGAAAGCAAGTACCACAAGTGGGATGAGATGGTTTTGGGTAAAGAGAGTTTGGAAATGACTTTTTTTGCAATCAGAAGCCAAGAGTGTCGAAAACAGAGATAGGAGCAGGAAATGGGGTCTGTCTGCTGCCAAGGAGCTAAAGGGGAGGGTGACTTTATTTTTTGTTACGTTGTTTTGGCTTTATTTGTGTGAAGCTCACTTTTTTGGCTATGGTGAAAAATACTTGAATTCTATACCTCACAATTCTAGCTTAACCCCAGGTTAGCCCCAGCTTTGCTATGGTTCCAAAAATTCATTTTTCTAAGTAAATTTTTTTTAAAAAAACTCTAAAAATATACGATAATCTATATCTTCCTGTACATCACTGATAAAAGTATAATATTTTTAATCCAAAAAGATGCGATGCAGGCTGCAGGCGCCCTAAATCAATGGCATTAAAATAAATGTATTGTGCTCTAATGACCTGAGATCAAGAGCCAGTGAGGGAGAGCTGATGTTTAAAGGGAAAAACCTTTGAGATGGTACTAAGAATATTCCTTTAACTTTAAAATTAGAAAACTTTCTTATGCATTCTTCTGGGTATTATCTGCTTTTAAAATGTGGTTGTAGATATTAAAGTAGCTTGTAAAATAAAAAGCATTAAAGATTTGTTAGTGTGAGCAGATGGGAGTTTGTCATTTGAGTTGACACAATGTTCCTTTTTTTTAGAGTGGTCCATGAAATATAAAGGTTTACAATAAAAGTACAGTGTTAGTATACAAGGACTTACTCTGGAGAAAGTGACTAAAACTAGTGCTTGCCCTAGTTTGGGAATTCATGTGATGATTTAGTTTTAACTTTGCAAATAGAGCATTGCAGCAGCTCAGTATATTTACATTTTTCTTTCCTTATGTCATAAAAGATTAATTTCCAATATTAAGCCATTTGAAGAAAGGCTAAACACAGACCATGTGGTCTTCTGTAGATCGCCGACAAGATTATCTCATAACTCCTTACACTGAAACTGTGGAAGATCAGCATCATAGAGGGAGCTGTTCCACCAGAGCATTGGATCTGGACTGCTCAACGTGCAGGTTTTATTCTGAAGTTGATTCAGAGGCCGCATTTGTGGCACACCATTAGCAATTCTTGATACCACCAAATGACTGTGATCTTAGTAGCCCTACATACTGCATTATTCTTCATACTGGAAATATATGTCAAGAAAAAAAATTATTCTGATACTCTTTGTCTGAGGAGTGCTCTAACTTATGGTAGAGACTACACAATGGCAGTGCTTTATATATGTGACAAGGTGGTGGCGCATTGTCTGGTCCCACGTGAACAAGGAGTTGACCACAACTCAGTGTCTCCCTCCATTTATACAGGTGCTCAGAAGGATGGGTGGCAAAGGGGAGAGAATGCCTTTTGGAAGGTAGGGCTCCACGACTAGTATCATCTAGGACTCATTTGAACCTTAAGCCCTAGGAAGTTTTCCCTGTTTCTTTTTCCAGGTACGTTAACTTAAGTTTTAGAACAAGAAAGCAAATTACTTTTTGAGGAAATAGCTCACAGCCCCTGTGTTTTCTTCTGTTGACTCATTCAACTAGTTTACGATCTTTGAAATGTAAAACATTTATTGACAATTTTCTACGTTAAAAATGAGATCAAGTTGAATTAACTAATAATTACAACCTCTGTAATCTCTTCTATACAGGGCAAGTTTTTGAAAAGAGGCTCAATTAAGGGGTGGTGTTGGGTGATAGTTTGCGTTGCAAGTTCTTGTTTATGATAAATCTTTACGTGGACAGGAGTCACAAAAAAAGAAACGTGCAAGACCAGAAAATGCACAGAATCATTGAGCAACATCTCTAATTACAGTGAAGCAATTAGAAATGTGTTATGCCATTTACATTAACTCTTGCATAACTTAAACCGGACCAGATTGAGTTGCTAATGTGTAGCACTACTTATTAATTTGTTATTGACATTTTAAAAGAATGAATAGAGGGAATGAGGATATAGAAAACTTCAGACTTTTAAAGAAAAGAATTGCACCTCATTTCTTGACTCCACTTTTACTGGTGTGTCTCAGATATGTTTTTTTTTTACAACTAAAAGGTACCATCACGCACAATGGGTCTTGTCAGTCTGAAAACTCTGCATGAAAATCTTTGTGTGTCTGGATTCTGTTGCTATGCCAGTTCCAACACTCAGTGACAATTTGATTTTATCTTTTCCTCTTAGATGTGTGAGATTCTTGCAATTGTTTGGTAACTTGTTCTCGGTACAAAATTCTGTTTTTATGCTATCTAGTTTAAAGGAGAAAAGTAGACCTGTGTTTTGGTCATTGATATTCTCACACTACCTCTATTCCACCAGTTCCAGCACTGCTGGGAAGTCCTGCTGTTGGCATGGAGGTATGCCAGACTGCCAGGATGTCCAATGAAAGCATAGAAAGAAGACATCAGCTATGCCCTTCTTCTAGCAAACCCATTCCCCCTTGGCCTTTACAGGCCATTATATAATCGTTGTTCTGCCAGTACATTCTCCGCAGCCCCAGTACCCAGCCCAGCACCATCCTCTGATATTTTCATTATGTTCTTCTTCCAAAGGTTTTTCTGGCACCCAAAGGTATTTGTGAAGTGAGTTTTTTGGGCAAAGGCAGTTAGTTCTCACATCCTTGATCTCCATCCTGCCTTTATGCTTGGCAGGGCCCTTCCTTTCTGGCTATAACTTTGTCCCTTCCTCAACCTCATTCCTCTGATTCCAGAGCAAGTTCTCCATGGTCCTGTCAAATGTTGCCAATTCAGGGTGGTCCCTACTCATCTAAGGAGTTGCCAAAAATGACTATTATGTGCCACTCGCCTCAAGGCAGATGCAGGCCAGGTTCCAATCAATCCTTTTCCCCCCGGACTACACCTTGAGTTGGTGGGAGGCTTGCATGCTCCGATGACCCTGAGAGCTGTGCTGGAGGGAGCAGAATTCCTGGAAGGGCCATCCAAATCAGACAGGTCAAAGAGTAGGAGCCAGTTTAAAGGCAGTCCACCAGTCCTCCTGGTAAGGAGTTTTGACTCAGGCTAACAACCTTTGCAAAAATACTTTCTGGTATGGAAACAATGCAGAGAGAAGACCAGTCTGTCACAGATTTGACAATGCAGGCATTGATAGTGGAGAACCACAGTCTGTTAGACGAAAGACAAGATAATACCGGCCAACCAGCAATCCAGCTGAAACGATGATGATGATGGAAAATGAAAGTTGCAGGGAACTTAATCTGAAATGGCATTAAGGTTAAGACAAGAATTGGGTGTTGGAATGTTAGATCGCTTTGCAGCACAGGTAGACTGATACAAGTTATCAGAGAAATGAAAATTTGGCCTAAGTGTACTTTGAGTAAGAGGAGGTAAACTGGATAAGACCTGCATCTGACGAAGTGGGTATTCACCCTCGAAAGCTTATGCTCCAATACATCTGTTAGTCTTAAAGGTGCCACAGAACTCTCTGTTGCTTTTTACAGATCCAGACTAACATGGCTACCCCTCTGATACTGGATAAGACAAATTATTGTCAGAAGGTGTGATTGTTTTATATGCTGGAAGAGAGGATGATGCACACCGGGAATATGTAGGCTTATTATTGAGCAGGAAAGCTACTAAAGCACTGAAAGAATGGAAACCTGTAAACTCAAGAATAACGACTACTCACTTTGTGACGAACATAGTATGTGCCAATAAACAACAGAAAAGAATGGTTCAAAGACCGTTTTTATTGATTGCAGAGCCTCCTTTACCAGATCCGTTAATATGTCATTGTCTCATGGAAGATCAAAATGCACAGGTTGGTGGTGTTAATATTGATATGAATACATTATGGGCAGATGTGGCATTCCCAAGACAGATGACAATGGTGAATGTTTTGTTGAACTCTGCATCCTAAGCTATCTTTGCATTGGGATTACACTTTTCCACACAAGGAAAGCCATAAACTGACATGGATATCAAATGATGCTTCGCCTAGAAACAATGTTGTGTATTATTTTTAATAGGATGAAAATTTCTGTTGACAAAGTACTATGAGAGGAATAGGCTGGATTTCGAGCCAGAAGGTTGTGTTCAGACCAGATTTTCGCATTTGAGAAGACTCATTGAGCGAGATTTAAAATTCCAGCAGAAGATAATTTCCTTGATTTCACAAAATCATTTGATAGTGTCCACACAGAAGCCCTCTGGAAGATCCTGAGACACTAAGGAATTCCAGCAAGGATTGTTAATTTGGTAAAAGCTTTCTATGCCAAGTCTGTGTGCTGCATCAGGACAGAGAGCAGAGACCCACAATGGTTTAAGATTGTTACTGGCATAACGCAATCTTCTTCTACCTTGTAATGAGAAAAGTGACTGTGGCTGCTGAGGATACTGATGTTTTGTTTGAGCAAGAGAAAAGATGCAAGATTTAGATTTTGCAGATTATATAGTTGTATATGGGTTGTATATGTGTCTGGATGTGGGCTTGAATGGCAGAGTCAACCACCCAAATCTCCTTCATGTGAGAACTGGTGACACAAGAAGGATGCTCTTTGGGGCATCTGTTAGCTGGAATTTAAAGCCATGGAGTATACATTGAAGGAGTTGATCCCTTCCCAGGAAAACAGAACTTCATCAACCAGACGGCTGTACCTTACATTGTCATAGAGTGAGACACACTGAGCTCCTGTCTTCGATCAGAGGTGATCAGGATTCTTGGCCTAAACAATAGATATTATATGTAGTCTCCAGAAATGCAGACTATAACATACAACAAAGGCATGCCATTATATTTGGTCTACATTTGCAACCTGGGTATAAGCCCTAATGAAGCTTCTTCAGTCAGAGAATGTTTATATTTTCTGTTACCTGGTTTTCACAAAGGCATGAGTTCATATGTTGGTATCAGGAGCTATGAGAATCACTATGGCCTTGTTATCCCCACATTTCTAAATATATTTCCCTATCAAAAGGATTAGACAGGCCTACCACTTTCCTGTATGAAGTTGGAAACTTAATTTGCTCTTGTAAGCCTTGTCCCAACACCTTTTGAGTCACCATACTGTGTTTCCATACTACTTTTCCCTGGGTACACCCTGCACAGATCCACTAAGAGTGCTTAATGAACTGTTGTCTCTTCCAGAAGATTATTTCTATCCAGGAGGAACCAACTCCTTTTAATCTGTGAAGACAGATTTGACATCAGGCTTGTGTGTTTGGCTAGAAAAAACATATTTTCCTTAACTGATCCCACCTTTCTAATGCCAGCATCATCATCCTTTTTGATTTGCAGCTTGTGAAGCAAATTGATGTCAGAGATGACTATCTGTTTTTGGAAGAAGTCTATATAGTCTCCCAGGTAAGTGTTAGGCTATTAATTTTGTGGTGAACAATGCCCTAAGTGATATCACTGTAATATCAGTAGGACAACTAAATCTGTAGTCTATTCATTATCTTAACAAACCCATTTAGTACCATCATAATCACATTACTGAACAAAAGTTAATATTGCAGGGGGACGTCCCAGCTGTCAGTGTGAAATAATCCAACATCTATTATGCACAGTTTAAAAAATATGACTGGCAAAGTGCAGGGATCTGTTTACAGTGATTACACTGTATTTTTGGTGTCATGCACTGGATGAGTTTAGATTAGACGTAATATATTGCTTGCAAAGCTTTTGGCCTCCTTCCAAAACCTGTTCAATCATACTGTAAATCACTATGATGGGTTTTGTTCTAAATCAACCTGTTGTGCTCTCTTGGTGTTATTACTACAGGATGATCTCAGACAGTACACACTTGTAATTCAGCTATTTTATTTCTAGATTAAAATTTTATTGTACACTTTAGCAGCCATATTCCATGATGCACTGATACATAACGATGCCCAGGACACAGTAACCTGTCTGAGGGAACAGATAAAGTACATAAACACATGGATTTATGCAGTAATCATTATGTTAAATGAGATGAGCATAGCCAGACATTAGAGAGCCAGCTTCAAAGTGATTACATTATGAATTACTGACTACAACAGTCTTGAACTGAAGGGGGCCAAAAATCTTTTTTTTTTTTTTTTTGCCAGATATGGTATCTAGCACAACATACTCTTAAAAAGAAGTCTTCATGGTTTTAGTTCTGGTGAACTAAAGGTGCCAGTTTGATGGCTCAGGGGAATAAAGTCTTAGAACAGAAGTCTTAGAAGTCTACAGAACAGTCCCTAGAGGGCTTCAGGCACTGTGGAAGGCATAATTTGTTTTTTGGAAGGTCCAGTGTTTAGGGTGCTAGCTTGGCTGTTGGGAGGCCTGTACTCAATTCCCTTCTATAGACTTCCTGTGTGACCTTAGGCAAGTCACTTAATCTCTCTGTGCCTCAGTTCCCCATCTGTAAAATTAGATTAATAGCACTGCTCTATCTCTCAAGGGTTCTGTGAGGAGAAATACATTAAAGATTGTGGTACACTCAGATACTATAGTGATGGGAACCATATAGATACATAAGATAAGGTAAATACTTTGTTCTTTGGAACAAGTGAGTCCTTTGCTTTTCTAACATATCAAGCAGTCAGAAGCATGTGACAACCTGACTCCACCACCCCAATGTAGGGAAAATGGACCTGGAGCTATGGAACAGAGCAGAGAGAAGCTTGAAGTACAGGGAGGACCTCATCCAGCTGGGCCACGGGATATGTCCTGGACTCTAAAGAAAAGAGTCTGGTGGGGCTACAGGTTCCCCTCCTCACCCCCAAATCTTAAAATGACTCCTAAATGTCCTGGGGGTAGGAGCCCATAAACAGCCCCCCTCCCTCCCAATTGAGCAGGAGGATGCGGGCAGCAAACATTTCTCCTTGCTCTAGAGGATTGGGACCCTGCAGGGGAGGAATCAGAGAATTCCCTAGAGGGCTTCAGGCACTGTGGAAGGCCAACAAAGAGAAAAAAGAGGAAAAAGAATGGGGGGGGCAAGGAGGAATGTGCTCTCTGACTCTTCCTTCTCCCCCTCCTCTGCAGAGGAAGGAGAACTATTGGGCTTCGTATCTGAGCAGGCTCAGGGGAAGACACAACATAGATTCTCCCCTCGTCCCCGCCCACACAGTTTGAGGCCATGTACAGAAAGGTTGTATCTACCGTACAGATCCAGCTCAACAGGCTTCAGAGAGCAAGCCTCAATGCAAGTTTATACCCTCAGAATCCTCTCCTAAGACTTCAATTCCCTGGAATTTCCTTTGAGAATGTGATCATGGAGGGGTGGGACAAGCCTGACGAAGGCAAATATATCAGTAAAAATCTCCTCCGGTCTACAGGCGCCAAAGGAGACTCTTGTTGAGGTCCCAAAGGTCACTGCTGCAGTTGCATCCCTAGCAAGTGATATGGTTATCCCCTCAGAAGGGGAATTCTTCCCTATGGACCAGACAGGAAAGTGGAGGCCACTCTCATAAAAAGTCTTCAAGGCCTTTTTGCCTACCTTGAGCGTGTGTCTCACAGCAACATGCTTTGCTAGAGCATGTCTCCTAGCTGGAGGATCTCAGGGTACTAAGGGACAGAGATCACACCAATTTCAGCCCTACTCTTAAAAAAAAAATCTCCATAGCAACAGTGTTTATAGCCAAAACTTCACTAAATACAATGAAGTTTTCAGCCAGTGCCATGGCATCCACATGCAGTTCAACCCTTGGAAGGTGGATTCCCATTCTAAACAGGTTGTGTGCTCAGCAAAATGTACAGGCTCGATTCTCTTTGGACCAAAGCTAGAAGAAGTGGTGGTGGAAAATTCAGCGATATACAAGCAGTTCCTCCTGTCCTTGTTAAGTGCCCTCAGGAAAGAATACAAGCCGATGTTCAGACAGAGATGCTCCTTTCCCCTCTCTACCGTGCAGAAGTACCAGTGAAGGGAAAGCAGATTCTCTACAGGTAAGCCCCGAAATCAAGGTTTGGGGGGGAAAGCCCAGAGGTGGCCCCGCAGCTTCCAAGACCACCTGATCATTGTCATAAGGTGTGCCTACTCCCAGAGCTGAAGCTAGGAGGCAGAATTTCCCACTTCACAGAGCGGAGGTATGCATCCACAATGGACACATGGGTGGAGGACACAGTGAGCCAAGAGTACTCCCTCAAACTTGAGGGCTCCACCTTATCCTTTCTTCATCAAGTCACTCATTTCCAACCGCCCTGAAAAATGTGAGCCAACCCAGAACAAGATTTTTCATCTTCTGGATAGAGGAGTATTAGAAAGCCTGCCTTCAGAAGAAACATTCTTAGGGTTTTACTCCATCTTCTTTATGGTGCAGAAGCTTGAGGTGGGGGAGTTAGAGCCATCCTTGACCTAAGAGGCTCAGCAGCTGCTGACAAGGACACAGTTCCAAATAAAAGAACAGGAGTACTTGTGGCACCTTAGAGACTAACAAATTTATTAGAGCATAAGCTTTCGTGGGCTACAGCCCACTTCTTCGGATGCATATAGAATGGAACATATATTGAGGAGATATATATACACACCTACAGAGAGCATGAACAGGTGGGAACAACTCTCAGAGTTGGTAAGACAACTCCCACCTGTTCATGCTCTCTGTAGGTGTGTATATATATCTCCTCAATATATGTTCCATTCTATATGCATCCGAAGAAGTGGGCTGTAGCCCACGAAAGCTTATGCTCTAATAAATTTGTTAGTCTCTAAGGTGCCACAAGTACTCCTGTTCTTTTTGCAGATACAGACTAACACGGCTGCTACTCTGAAAAAAATAAGTTTCAAATGGTAACCATGGCCTCGACAGTGCCTTGTTATTTCAAGGAAACTTCCTGACATTAGTGGATTGTAAGGTCATGTCACTGCAGACTCCTGAGATTCCTTTATGGCAGGAAGCATTATCAGTACCAAAATTTGCCTTTTTGGACTGTGTTCGGTCACCAGGGACTTTACAAAAGTAAGGTAGTGATCATAGCCAGGCTCAAGGCACAGGGTACACCCTGTCTCGACAACATCCTGATAAGAGCCCCATCCCAAGCCACAGCTAAGACTCTGGACCTCCTGAAAACAAATGGCTTTGTCTTCAACATTAAAAAAGAGCTCCCTGATTCCTTCAACCATCATCTCTCACCTAGGAGTGGACATACATAGAAAAATCTATCCGTCACTTGAAAGGTTCTAGAAGATACAGGATCTTGTCACCTGTGGAAGTCATACTAGAGCACAGTGTCTTCAGCTTTTTGGCCTTCTGGTATCATGTATAGGAATCACTCAATTGTGAAGATCGCACAACAAGTACCTTCAATCCTTTCTCCTGGAATCCCTCCCCAGAACTCATGAAAGACCCAAGTGCAAGTCCCAATCCAGGCACTCAGCTCCCTCAACCTTTCTAGACTTGTACCCCTTTCACGAGTCTGATTTGTCTTGCGTACCCCAAGTTTCACCTCACTTAAAGACTACTTCCTTACAATATCCGACATAAAAATACAAAAGTGTCACCGCCCACTATTACTGAAAAATTGCTTACTATCTCATTTGTCTATATGAAATTTTAGTTTGCACTGACTTCATTAGTGCTTTTTATCTAGCCTATTGTAAAACTAGGCAAATATCTAGATAAGTTGATGTACCCCCAGGGTACGCATACCCCGGTAGAGAACCATTGCATGAGAATATCCACAAAGGCCTGCTCCTATGCCTTCCAGATCCTCTTGTCCTCACTACCCATACGAGGCTGGAGAGCTAGGATGCTCATCTGGGTTTTCAAACTACCCAGGGAACCTGAAATCTAGAGGAAGCATAAATCTTTTGAAACTGAGAGCAGTCAAGCTAGTAACTTTTTCAGTACGGTGAACTTAAAGATTCTCGAAAAAGTTTGTACACCCTTGTACGAAAGTTCTGGATCTCTCTGAAGGGAAATCACATCCCAATTCAGGCAGACAACACAACTACAGTAACGTACATAAACAACCAAGGAGGGACAAGGAGCCCAAATCTACATGTAGAAGCGATGAAAATAATGAAATGGCAGAGCAGTCTCTCCTATCTCTCAGCGCAATGCACATAAAAGGGGAATTGTAGCAGAAGGTGAACCAGCTCAGCAGGTGCAAGCTCAACAATCTGGAGTAATGCCTGAATCAGGAGGTCTTCAGTCTGCTATCGAGGACATTTGTTCTTTCAGCCAATTTTGTTTGCAAGCCGCAAGAATACAAAGAAGCCAAGGTACTTCTCCAGGGAGATAGATTCCGACTCCATGGCCCACATGGCCCCCCTACTTCGTGTTCCCACCTTGCCTTCCCTGGGGAAAGTGATTCAGAAAATAAGATGGGAGCAGGAGGCGGTCATATTGATAACTCCCTATTGGGCAAAGAGACCTGGTTTTCCGACCTGATAGACCTGACAGTAGTCTCCACTACAGTTACCATGGAGACCAGATATCATCTTGCAAGGGCAGTTTCTCCATCTAGATCCAGACCAGTGTCAGCTGACAGCCTGGTTATTGAAAGGAAAGCTTAAGCAAAGCCGGGTCTGTCTTCCAACATAATCAAGAATTTGCTAGCTTCCAGGAGAGACATGACTTTAAAGGCATATTCTGTAAGGAACCAAGGCATAGGCATTCTTGCCTAGCGGTCACAGTTGGGCTGAGGTCTGCCCATCAGTGACGGGAGTCACTGGGCAGGAGTTGGAGGAATCGCAAGGCCAGGTCCTGTAAAGAAGAATCAGGCCGGGATCAGAGACCAGAGATCACAGGCAGTACCAGTTTAGAATTTGAGAGGCAGGAACTGGAGTCGTAGTCAGGCTGGAGTCAGAGACTAGAGATCAGGAGACGAGGTGAAGTCTGGTGTTGCAGCAGGCCAAAGTCTGTGTGGTTGCTCAGACAACTTCCTGGAGCAACCTCTGGGGTTAAGTAGAGGCATTTGGCCAATCAGAGGGCCATAGCATACTGTCATTCTGGGTCACATGGGTGGTATTTCCTGCAGCACCTACTCTCCATGTGGCTCCCTGGCTGTGCCTTTGCATGGCTTCCAGCGGGCACCGTTGGAATATTAGCCAGCCCAGGCTCTGTAGATTAGGTTCTAGTCCCCAGGTCCTTACATACTTTTGCATCAGGTCCAGGTTCAGTGTCTGGTGCCAAGGGCATGATATGGACTCCAAGAATCCAGGGTTTGCAGTCCTTTTGGACTTTCTACTGGAAGGCATAGACAAGGGCCTTCAATCCAGCACCATAGCGTCAAGTTTCTGCTCTCAGCAGCATCCTTTCCATGGTGTCTGTAATTTGTGCAATAGAATCTCCAAATCTCCACCTTCCTATGAGCTGCCAGATTGGCTCAATGGGATCTACCACTAGTTTTGAAGGATCTAATAGATTATCCCTTCTAGCCACTCACTTCAGTGACTGCCTTTTACCTGTTCATAAAAACTTGTTTTCTGGTCGCTATGACGTCTGCTAAATGGGTATCCGAGCTGGTGGCATTGTCTATGCAAGAACTCATTGTGTGTTTCACAAGATGGTGGTACTGAGAACTCTTTTCTTCCTAAAGTAAATTCTCCCTTCCATACTTACTAAGAAATCATCCTCCATTCATTCTGTTCGAAGCTTCAACATCTGACAAAGAAGTGGCAAATCTTGGATGTCATGAGAACGCTGACAATCTACATCAAGCACACAGAATCCATGAGGAGGTCAGGATGCCCTGTTCATGTCCTTCCAGTCTAAATGTCCAGGATTCAGAGTTTCTGAGTCATCCATCACTAGATGGATTGGGCTCTGTATTGTTGAGGCCTACAAGGCATGAGAAAACCCTGCTCTGGAGGTTTTCAAGGCACACTCAAGTTCTCTAGCTGACTCGTGCAGAGCAGCCACTTGGTTTTCAGCCAGCATCTTCATCAAACACTACTAGGTTGGCTTTCTATCAAAAGCAGAGGCCTTCTTTGGTAGGAAGGTACTATAGGTGATCACCCAAAAAGGATGTTGCCATTTGAGAAATTCTTACAAAGGGTGTGGGGGGGTCCCTTTTATCTATCTTATTTCTGGATTTATTACCTTAGGCTTGGTCTACACTAAACCCCCAAATCGAACTAAGGTACGCAACTTCAGCTACGTGAATAACGTAGCTGAAGTCGACGTACCTTAGTTCGAACTTACTGCGGTCCAGACCCGGCAGGCAGGCTCCCCCGTCGACTCCGCGTACTCCTCGCGGTGAGCAGGATTACCGGAGTCGACGGGGAGCACTTCTGAGTTCGATTTATCGCGTCCAGACAAGACGCGATAAATCGAACCCAGAAGTTCGATTGCCTGCCGCCGAACCAGCGCGTAAGTATAGACAAGCCCTTAGATTCCAAATCTCTGTTCACTGCTCACTACTTCTCAGCTGTCTCTGTTGTGGAGACGCTGGATGCAGAATGGAAGTTTTCTCCACTATTCTCCTTTCCGCTAGCAGTGACTCGATTCTACCCATGCTGGATGGCATTATGCCAAAGGGTCAGATATTTTATTTGTGTTGGATCATAAAGATGCAGGCCATATGCCAATTATTATACATAGTTGTAGTGTTCCCATTGACGTTACTGATATTCTTCTGAGAGTTTTACACCGTTGGGGAATGACTCAGCTGGCAGCAAGAAGGAACAGAGATGCAGTGCACACAGTATTGCATCTTTGGACCGCCTCTGTGAGCTGCAGTGTGGAGAGGAGCAGCCCAGATGTCTCAGAATTGTGGGAGACGCTGGCAGCAGAAAGCAGATTGTTGGTAAGAAATCTTCCAGGTTTCAGAAGTCTGGAACAAGAGGGGGAATATCTGGTAAACTTAGATTTGCATTTCTTGAGTGTTCAGAGTTACAAACTTTTTCGAGACTCTTTTAAGTTCACAGTACTGAAAAAGTTACCATTTGTGTCAACCTTCTTATTATTCATCCAGAGGTCAGTTATGTATTCAAATGCCCATAATCTCTAGCTAGGTTTGCTCAGACAGCAAAGAATAAACATTTAGTCATCAGTCTGAAGGATTATCATCATCATTATTATTGATTGTTAGGTTTCAGCTCAAAAGATTACACAAACTCATATACAGAAGCCTCACTTCACAGTTGAAATACAGCCACCTCTAAGATGAAACGTGGCACAACACCGTAAAAAGTTTAGGACCAAATGTGAATAATACTGTATCTAAATGAAGCTTCGGAAGCCATTTAGGTAGGCAGAATATTTGTAATTACAAGGGCTGGAATTTGGTCGACACTAGTGTTTACATCCCTGCTCTTAACATAAGTGCCACTGGATTGTAGATGACTACAAGTTAAAGCACCTCCAGTAGTCCAGTGCTTTAACAGCAAACCTTAAGCAAGGGCCAGCATTAGCTCAGAGGGAAGAGTGGCACCCACTGAATCCAGAGGTTGCAAAGCTGCATCTTGAATGAGGGAGCAATCACCCCAGCTCCTACCCACTCTCCAGGTGCCACGGTAGCTACTCCTGCCCCTCCAGGTCTTGCTCTCACCTCCACCCTCCATAATTGCCACAATTATTGTCTGCCAATTAGCAAAGGTAGTCCTTGCCCCCTCTCGCTGCTGGATTGAGATCTGACCAGAATCTGTTGGGCTCTCAGCTCCCAATCAGCCAATGGAGAGACAGTAACTGGAGCTAGGTGGCATTGGGTGGAGTTGGAGGGGAAGCAAAGCTGAGCGAGGGGTGTTTCTAGATGCAGGGGCAGAAACATAGATCATTCCTCCCCAGCCCTGTAGATTCCACCACCCCGACTGAGTCCCTATCACAGGATGTTAATTAGAAAAAAAAGACCTGAATTTTCATTCACACAAACATATTCCAAAACATATTTGTGATGAAGAAACTGGAGAGGTTAGATTAATAGATTTTTAAGGCTAGAAGTGACTAGTAATTGTCTAGTCTAACCTCCTGCATAACACAGGCCATCAGACTCTGTGAATTAATTCCTGCCTCAAGTCCAACTTATGTGCTTGAACTAGAGCATAGCTTTAGAAAAATTCCCATCTTGATTAAAAAATTTCTGGTCAGGGAGAACCTACCTTAATATTTAGTAAATTGTTCCAAGGGTTAATTACCCTTTTAATTAAAATGTGAACCTTATTTCTAGACTGAATTAGTCTAACTTCAGCTTCCAACCATTGAATCTTGCTATGCCTTTGTTTGCTAGATTGAAGAGCCCTCTATTTTTGTTCCCCAAGTAAGTACCAATAAACCGTGATCAAGTCAACCCGTAACCTTCTTTTTGTTCATCTAAACAGATTGAGCTCCTTCAGTATATCATTTTTAAGGCATGTTTTCCAATCCTTTAATCATTCTCATTGCTTTTCTTTGAACCCTCTCCAATGGTGAAGTTTGGAGTTGTAGATGTCTACTTGCTAAATCCTTCAGTCATCTTTATGGTGCATATATGAAAAACTGTATGTAGCTCTTGCTACAGTTAAGCAATAATGAAATATGGTGCAGTTTGCATTGATTAAAATACTGGCAGTGATGTCAAATATTGATTTAGATTAGCACATGCTGTAAAATAAATACAAAACTTTACATTCTAGCTCTCCTGTAATAAAATCAGATCATAGCTTTGCCAATAACCATCTACAAGGCAGAAATTGTCTTTGTACATTTTTAAAAAACTTTGTCCTTTTGTTCTATTTTCCTTCCAATATCTTTTTTGGGACTTCAAAGTAGCCTTGTGGTTTGCATTGTAGGAAAGTGATGTGTGGAAGATGAGAAGCAGACCTGAATGTTTTCAAAGTTTGCATGGCTCCTGTATATCATGCTCTTAAAGAGCAACTGTGGTTTGTCATAGCTTGTCCACATTGGGATCAGAACTGTGCTAGCTCTGAGCTTCTTGAAACACAGGAGAGGGCTAGCAGAGTTCTCTCATGGCATCCCTAACCAGAGTACACTGTATTTTTTGTCTCAGAATTGTGTCGGAACCATGTTCAAAAACACACTACATACTATATAGGAGGCTAGCCTATAGCATTGTTTTACTATCATGGTTTTCCTTAATACATAAATAACATGGCCTCAGAAATTGTGCTAGAGCCCTGCTAGCAACAATCTCATTTAAATATGTTTCTAGCCAATATGGTTTGACTCCAGTTCTCTGGCTAGTGAGGCTGGCTGGAAAACAAGATTTCTGTTTCATGAAAAATTTTGAGGTTTCAGAATTTGTTTTTGTTCTGTGGTGGAATGAAAATGAGACCTTTTGAAAGTTTTCATGAAAAAACGAGAGAGAGAGAGGGAGACACCCCCTCCAGACTATTCAATAGCCTGGTGGTTAGGGTACTCACTTTTCTAGCCCAATTAATATTTAATAATTTATATAAAGAGGAACTGCTCCGAAAGGAAAGAGAGAGAAACTGACTCTGTATCCCAGTTGTTAGGGCACTTGCTTGGGATGTCAGAGACCCAAGTTCAAGTCTATGCTCTGAATCAGACAGCAGGGACTTGAACCTGGGTTTCCTATAGTCTAGGTGTGTGTCCTAACCAGGCTATTGGCTATTGTGGGGTGGGTGTTTCTCTGGTTTTGACCAAAAATTCTATCCTGGACCAGAGAATTATTTTGACAAACTGGCATTTTCTGATGAAAGACTGCCTCAGTTTCCCATCTATAAAATGGGGATAATAGTACTTCCTTTCTCTCCCTTTGTAAGCTCATTTGGGGAAAAGAGATGCATACCAGGTATATGTACAGGACCTAGCACAAGGTTGCCCTTATCTCAACTGGGGTCTGTAGGTGGTACTATGATACCAATAACTAATAAGTGGGAAGCTACATATTTTTGGTGCATATCTGTTTTCCCCTCCTCACCTTTATGTCGATATCAACATCAGGAGTCGGTGTAGAGCAAATCTTGTATTTTACCAGAGATGTACCAGAACCAAAACTTAGGATCTGAATGCCTTGTAAACTTTGGGAAAGTTGAGATCTGTATCCAAACTTTGAGAATTGGATTTATTTCTCTGGTACTTATTGTTTAAACAAAATAGTATGTGACATGTTGCAGTTATTATAGTTGTAGATGCTATTCTGGTTTTCTTAGCTTCCCTACTCTCATGTTATTATACAAAATGAATGCGCTTGAACAGCAGAGCTGGGATCCCTGCTCATTCTCCAGGTATTCCCAACATGTTCCATCCATCAGCTGTCTGAAGACAGGTTTTTGTCCTTAATATTTATTCACCTGGCATTATCACAGCAAGCTGACTCCAAAGTGAGTCATGGTTACATCTCTTTTCAGGCATCTCTGTAAGGGGAATTTTATCTTGCTTCTGGGGTAAATACATAATTCTGGCACCACTGAACACAAAAGTAGCAGAAGAAAGATTTATCATCCTGTGTAATTGTTATTACTTAAAATAACAAACGTATAACTATCTGGGGCTTCAGGAACACATTCTTTTAGTGTTCGCAAGGTATTTGAGAAGTTTTAGATTTCCAGCCATTACATTGCATAATTTGATCTGCCCCCAGCCCTGTTCACCACTCTAAATACCTCTCCCTCTTAATCCTCTAAAGCTTTAATGATCCCATTATGTTTCTGGCACTTTAGAATTCTACTTCAAGCAAAGTTGTTTCTGCAATCCCAGTTCATTGAATGAAAATGGGAGTTGAATGTTCATGTTGGAACTTATTGACTCTGAGCGCTACAGATTTTTACAGCAGAACCAGTTAAAATTCTACAGTTGTAACTCTGCATTGATTAAGGTACTATTATGGATCCTGTTGTAAATGTAGGAAGATACCATAGTTTCTGCAGGTATTTGGAGCAGGGAATATTGAGATTTTAGTAGCCGTTACTGTAATATAGCTAACAAATAGTTTTCTTGAAAAGAAGGTTAAGAACTTTCAAGTCAAATGGAGGGTATTGTGAGGAGTTGCACCCCGTACCAGTCAAGGGTGTTGTGTCTCTAGAAATTCCTCCACAGCAGTGTTTTAGATTTACCCATAATGCTTTGCACTTATCTAGTGCTTTTTCATCAATGAATTTCAAAGTGCTTTACAGAGGCAGATAAGTGTTATCCACATTTCACACACATGGGGAAACTGAGCCATAGAGAGCTGAAGTGACTTGGTAACACAGCTAAGTCAGTGGCAGAGATGGGAGTAGAGCCCAACTCTTGTAATAAGCCTGAGTTCTAACTATTCTAACACTGTCTCCTTCATCTACACAGGTCATTCTCATTTCTCTTGACCACCTTGCATTGCTTCCTCACAGCTAGTCTGCACTGCAAGTGTATACGCTACTAAAAACTTGCCACAGATTTCCTCTACTGACCCCTTAAATAATCCAATGTCTGCCCAGCGCTCCCCTACCTTTTCACTCTGATTTTACTGCAGTTCCTGGCACCTTCCTCTCTCCTCTTTCACACGCTTAGAGTCCCCTTCCCATGTGCTCTCCTTCCCTGAAAATGTGTGGTTTTGAGGGGGTTTTTTTAATGTGTCTTTTGAGCTGTCTCCTCCTCTGAGTAATTCATTTCTTATTAGCACATGCCTGGAGCCAATGACATTAGGATTAGTAGTGAGATGAGACAGCTGTTGTACAAGGGGTGGGTGGGATGGAGAGAGGTGGAAAATTCCATTCTGAAAGGCAGTACTTTCATAATGAGTCGTCAAGAGGAGTCTCCCAATGATGGATGGAGAACTGTGGGGGTGGTGGGAGGCAGTTGAAGGCAGCAAGGAGTTATTCGCTCATTATTTCTTCCTGACAAGATAGAATAATTGACACTGATGTCTGTGCTTCAGACTTGGCTCATCACTTATTATAGGGACACAGCCCACCCTCGTGGACTGGGGTGTCTCAAGAGTTATTCGATTCCTAAGACAGCAGCGTGTGCTGTCACCTCCCATTCCAGCAGGGATGGGTTTGCCTTTATTTTTTTTCTAATAAGCAAGGAATTAAAAGTTAAAGTGCCCACATTTTATGTGCTGTACATAAAAGTTTTGCATTAAACAGTCTCAGTTGCATAGTAATAGAAACATGAGGGCAATAGGAATTTATTAAGCTTGCCCTTAACTTGTGCATTTCCTGACTTTCTGATATTTATATTGTGATGAATGTTAATGTTGCATTTATATATATTTCTTGTGTTTTATTTCTTTGGATGTCCTCTTCAGAGAAGAGGAAAGAAAATCTCAACCCTTGTCTTCTAAATCCTGACTCTTCCGTCTCTATTCAGGACCACACACAGAGAGACTCTCTCTCTCTCCCTCCCCCTCCACTCCCATCCATGTATCCAGAACTGAGCCTTGACCTAGTCAGAGTTCCAGCAGTGAAGGTCTCAAACTTTGTTCTGTGTGCGTGTGCACCTCAGACACTCAGCAAACTTTGGGGGGGGGGAGGGGAGGGGAAGGAGGGAGCTCAAGCAAACAGGAGCTCAAGCAAACAGTCTCTCACTGCATTCAGAGAGAGAAGGGCCTGGCTGCAGGGAGCTTAATCTAGTGCCTAGAGTGGAGCAGGGCTGGGGAAAGGCCAAGGGAGTCAGGGAGCTCCAGCCTAGGAAAGCCCCAGCCCCTAGGATAAGGCCTACAGGGCACTTGGGTTGCAGGAGGCAACCCACGGGTAGGCAAGGCAGAGGCAGCAGGTCCAAACCCCCCTTGTCTGTGATGAGTGGCTGATACACTGCAGTCTTCCCCAGTGAATGGGGGCTAAGTGGTGACTGGCAGTAGCCAAGACTGAGGCGAGGTGGGGATAGGGGTTTGGGGGTTCCCCGGGGAGGGAAGATCCCGAGACTGAGGGGTGTACTGCCAGGGGGCAGCATCCTAGATAACGGGGCACCTGAGTCCTGGGAGGGACACAGGGCCAGCGGTAAGGTAGATCACCCGCCTGCAGAGGGCGCTCCAACGGCTGGAGAGCTAATTCCCGAGACGACCAGCAGGAGGCGCCGCAGGGGTGAGTCCCACATCGCTACAGTAACACAATAGGGTCCTGATCTCTCATTGTGGCCTCCAGTTGCTACTGTAATATAAATAACATTTTTTAATTAATTCAAAATTACAGTTTACAAAGGAACCTAATTAGTAAGTTTTAAGTAGTTGAAAAAAATTAGAGGCAAAGGAGAGAGAATTTAGAATATGTCAGATCAGAAATACATATCTGCTGTAGCTGTATTGTACTGTGGCTGAATTTTAAAAGGGAGTTGATCATTTTGACCAGTAATGAAGTATGTAACAAGCAACATGATACAGGTGAGGAGAATCTAATATAGTACTTCAGTAAATAAACTGACTGCCCCAGTGATCGGGAAGGAATAATGTTTCTTGCTTGCATTTTTAGCTTGGAGCATGCTTGTTGTTTTCATTGCATGGAGGACTTTGCCTTACTCTGAATTTTTAAGTATTTGGCCACTTTTAGAGGCAGAATGAAAGAAAATGGATTTGTGACCTGATCCAGTGTATCAAAGTCCTCTGTACCTATATCTTATAGGTTCATATGACTCCAACCTACATTGTCCACCTTTTCATTTGATGTAGTAGTGTATTGTCCTACTGTTCAGCCCAGTCCTTGATTTAAGATCCATTCATACAGTGTACAGCCTCAGCTTCTCAAGCAACTTTGTGTCCTGAAAACAAAACAAGTACCAGGGATCCTCCAACTAACTACTGGCTATGTTTTTAAAGGACCAGAATTGCAGGCTCCAGCAATGTTACCACTTCTGTTCTTCTCATAACAAGTCCAGAGTAACATTAGGAGACTAGCTAATACAATAATAATAAAATACCAGTGCAGCTGGGAATATGTCAGCAGAAAGGACATCACTAAGTGCCAGATTTTTCAAAAGAGCTCAGCAGTTTGAATAAAGCACTTTTTGAAGATCTGACTCTTATTTAGATGCCTAAATGGGCCTCAAGATCTTTTGAAAATCTGGCCCCAATAGTGATTGCTGAGCACATGAAAATCTGCCTCAAAGGGCTCAGAATTTTTAGGGTGCCAGTTGTAAATGGTTTCAATGGGAAATGCTAGCAGTGCAGTCACTCCAATCAATAATCATTACTAACCTGTTGCTTCCCTAGTATTTTGCAGCTCTAGTTGTCTGTATGTTCTGCCTGCAAAATAAAGTGAATCTGGTCCCTGAATGAACCATTCAGTGCTGAAAGATGACCTTGCTGTAGTCTCAAAGCAGGTAAAAAGAGGTCCCCTAATGCATTTACCTTGCTAGTAGCCTTTTAGGATATCTGAAAAATCCTCTGAGGGTTTGTGCTCCTTCAGACTTCACTCTCAAGGTAACGCTTTTAAGAATAATGGAGTTTAATACATTCTAATGCTAGAGACTTGAAATTAACTTTACACATTTTGGCCCTGATTCAGCATGTGCTAATCACGTGAGTAATCCCAAGGATGATGGCAAGTTGAAGTCAATGGAGCTATACGTACGCTAAAAGTAGGTGTGTGTGTTTAAATAACTTGCAGCATCAGGGCCTTTATCTTGTTCTGTCTGCAGTGACTTGAAGACAAACTACAGCAGTGGCTCTCAAACTTTTTCCTGGTGACCCCTTTCACATAGCAAGCCTCTGAGTGCGACCCCCCCTTATAAATTAAAAACACTTTTTATATATTTAACACCATTATAAATGCTGAAAGCAAAGTGGGGTTTGGGTTGGAGGTTAACAGCTCGTGACCCCCTGAAGGGTCCCAACCCCCAGTTTGAGAACCCCTGAACTAAAGCAAAAGAAGATCAAAAACCCAACTTGTGTTTGAGCCTGCCAAAGGAGCTGAGATATTCCTTTCTATCTCTCACTTTTATTATTTTCACTAGCTTTTGATCAGGCTACAGAGCAGCAGTTGCCACCACTGTCCTCTTTTTTGGAAAGTAAAACAAAAACAAAAGCCCACCCACCAACCCTGTGCGTCAGCAGAAGCAATGTCATTAAAACAGCAAAAAACATTGCAAGCAATGTGAGCATGTGCACACATTTCCTGGAATCTCTCATGATCAAATTACCCATTGCACTTGTGTGTAGTTAGTGTCAGAGAGAGAAGGGGTCCTTCATGACTGTTTGCTGAGTTGCAGTTTACAGTTATGTAATATTTTGTTTCAGGAGAGAGGTCGATGGGAGGCAGTGCTGAGGATGTCTCTACTCTTGGTGAAAACCACAAGGGAAAAGAATCTCATTAAATCTTGGCCAGGGGACGATATGCAGCCTGAACACTCTATGTACACACAGCACATTCCCCATCATACAATACAGCGTCTAATTGCTGAATGCTTCTAGGCTGATGTTGAAAGCCTGCCAAGCTGCCAATCACAATCTAAAGTGTAAAACAGTAAGTAACCTTTATCCAGTCTAGTTCAGCACAAGAGCCGCTGAAAAGCTATTCGTATGTTCAAGCAAAGCTACTGGTAGAGAGAGGCTCAGTGGGTTTGAGTCATCTAGAGCTCTCACAAAACGTAGATTTAAATCCTGACTGATCATCCTGTGGTTAGATTCTGACTTTCTTTGCGTGCTCTAATACTTTTCAGAAGTGTTGTGTTTGTCACCCCTCCCCGAATCCAAATTTTGACTGGCTTGATTCTGGTAGAATTTTGAGAGGAAGTAATGGGAACTGTTAGCTGTAACTTTTATGTTTATAAGCGAGCTTACTGGAGTTCACACACAATAATATGCCTATAATTTAAGTTCCCCTTTTTGCAGAAAACCACAGAATTTCCAGAAACAATGGGATTTCTCATTTATAGCTGCATATATTGTAGCTTTGTGTTTACTCCCCAGAACTAACCATAATCCTTATTATACAGTGAAATGCAAGCAGAAAACAATATCTGTACAAAAGGTAGCTTTTTGAGCTTATTTTTTTAAGTGTGTATGACAAGTAAGGTGAAATAATTTGCCTTTTCATCATTGATTATTTTAGGCTTGGAAAGCCCCTGTCAGTGAAGAAGAGTCAGTATGGCAGAAGATTGGAATATTGAGCCTAATACAGATCTGTCAGTCTATCATCACTGGAAGAAAGAATATCATTTGAGTGGTGAGTCCTCACACTCTTTCCTCAGCGGCCTTTCCATCTCACCACAATAACTCTTGGTTTTCTGCACATGCACACACTTTGTTTTTTAATTCCCTTTCCCTGACATGTCTCTGTCTGTCCTTAGATTGTAAGCTCCTGGGGCCAGGGCCTTCCCTTCTTGAATGTCTGGAAAGCGCCTAGTACATTCGGGTGCTACTGCAAACAATGAAAAAATAATAATGTAAGCCATGTATTGACATGTACAAGCCCAGTCACATGAGTGGGCCTTAAGTGATGAGTTCACGCTGTCATTTTGAACTCAAACTGCTGCCTGAGCAGGAGGAGAGCAGGAAACTGAATTGCAAACTCATGGTGTTTCCCTCCACTCATTTTTCCCTGCCTTGGGAGTTGAGGTTTTCCTTCCCCTCCAAATGGATTGCAAACCTCTTAATCTGTCATGTTGCAACATCCTTTGAGAGCCCGGATATTTATGCCAGAGGCTCGGTATTTCAGTGCTACTCCCCAGGCTCCACCTTCCCCATCCACCTATGGCAGTAAAGCTCCATATGGAGTGATGATGTCGCAGTCTCCCTAGCAGCAGCTATCCGTAACTCACCCCCCTCAGAGGCTTCATGTGTGTGGAGGGGCAGCCCATAAAAATTAAGTTTGACACGGTCAGTATTAATTCCCACACAGGCTTGGCGGAGGAGACTTCCACAGCAAATTACATCCCCTGACTCCTTCCATTTTCTTCCCATCTGTGCCTCATAACACAGGTGCACGCGTGCACACATAGACCAAACTAGGTGGAGAGTGAGCACAGGGCTTCTGTTCCTGCTGCTTTTAGTCTTCCCTAAGTGAATGAACATCACTTTTGGAATCCAGTTCTGGTGCAAATAGTCATGTTTTTCAATGCATCCTTTTCTGTCTAAGATTATGCCTTCATGTTCATTATTTCAACAAACATTCCTGCTACTAAACCCATGTACATGAATATTCATGGATAGTGAACACACATTGTGCCTGAACATAGGCAAAGCACATTCAATTTTTTATTTCAACAAATATTTTGACTGTTTTAATATATTTGCCCAGCTCTAGCTTTAGCTGGACATTCAGACATCAGGTCTTCAGCTGGGGCAAATAAGCATAAGTTCCCCTGAAGTCAATAGAACTATGCCAATTTAACTAGCTGAGAATAGCAGTAAACACTGTCAGTTGCACAACTGAAGACTTGTCTTGAACAGTAGATCCCAAATCAATGGATATGGTCAGTACTTGCCTTTATTTTGGTAGGTCTTTCTTAGAGAAAGAGTTTTGTTGGTGGGACACAATTTCTGGCCATCCTGATTGCACATCTGTCCAAGCTCAGCTAACACAGACAGCGCCGTTAAAGCTTTACACTTCACTTTTTTGACTGGGGGCTTAGCAAGAGGATGGGTTTTAGTCTGTCTCTCAAGAATTCAAGCCATTTCGCAGGTTAATATGTGACCTGTTTTACAAGCTGTCTGCCATCTACAGCCATGCAGCCTTAATGTTCCATCTTTCCTGCAGGAAGGGAGTGTCTTTATAGCTCAATGTTATTCACTCCCCTTAATACAAGTGGAATTTTGAAGGCTTTGGGATTCTGAATTCTAATGGGAAACCCAACTTTAAAAAAAAAATAGAACTTTAAAAATTGTAATGAAGAGAAAATATCTTTGACAGAAAATAACTTATTTCCAGCTGTCTTTTCAAACACCTCCACTTCATTCTACAAAACAGGACCTGATTCTGCAATGCAGGGAGCACAGGCAGAACCCTGGCCCAAGCAAAGCTCCACTGAAGTCACTGAGACGCTGCACATGTTCATGTGTTGCCCCACACAGGGCCAGGGCCTGAGGTTTCTCTTTCCTTTTGTCTTCTTTTTAATGTTCCCTTTTTATTTATTTATTCATCCCTGTTTCTCTCCTCTGTCCTTTTCTTCCATGCCCCCCTGTCTCCCAGGTGCAGGAGAGTAGAGCAACAAGAGTGTGGCAGGAAAGAGTAGCTAGGCAAGTGCGAGGGACCAAACCTCATGGGGTCTTAGTGAACTTGCGGGAAAACTCCTTTCATTGTACAGCATAGGACACTAAGACTGTCCTTCCAAAGGGAGCAAACCTGGGAATCCAGGATGTCTGGTTACGAGATCTAGAGAGCGGTTGGCTTGAACGTGTGACTAGCAACCCTCTGATTAATGGAAAGCAAGAATGGTTATGAATGGAGAAATATCGGTGATGCTAACAAATGGGCTGTGCACAGAATTTTGTGTGTGGATTGTCTCTTAGGCTGGAATTCATGCATGTATTGTGTATATGGCAGCAGCTCTGTTTTGATTAGAACAAGTGTGGGAGAAGTCCTTTGTACTTGCAGACTGGGTTTATTAATGTGTGATGATTTATATGATAGAGGCAGGCGCCATGTTCACTGTAAAACTGTTCTCCAGAGAAACCTGAGATCGCATGGTAAATAAATGGTTTCTGGGCAGATTAATTATACTGAATTACACTTAATTAGAAGGAATGCTTTACTGCAGCTTAATCCAAAGATCCCTGGGCCTGCAGAATCCCAACTGGGCCTCTTTACTCTCCACAAGAACTGCAAGTGCAGTTTAAAATTACAATCAAATACATTTCTGCTGACAGAATTTGGCCATTAGTATTGTCAGTATCCACAAAACCAGATTTGGCTTTTAGAAACAAAGCTAGACTCTGCTGCTATCTGAATTTTCCTTTTCAGTCTCCAATCCTCTCTTTATGAACTTCAGGGTGATTAAAATACAGCAGTGGTTCTCAAACCTCTTCAGAGGGCGGGCCACCTCTCATGAGGAAGGCTTTCTCAAAGACAGCCAGCTCTCCCAGTCACACTGGCTTCTTTTCAGTCACACTGGCTTCTTCTTTTCCCCTCTTCTCCCATCATCTTTGTCCTCAGTTTCCCACCCACACAAAATTAATTCCCCTTCCCTTTTGCTCACTGATCTTGTTTCCAACAAATTCAGTCACATCCCCTCACACCCAGACAAATAAGATCATTTTCTTGCCCACAGTCAAAATCAGTTCTCCTCAACCCCTTCCTATATTCCATTTCTCCTCTAAGCTGCTTGGCTGCTGCCTGAGGCATCTTACAGGGCTCAGCCTCCTCCTCCCCTCTGCCTCCTTCAGCAACCTTTTTCTGAGCTGGGAACCAAATGGAGCTACAGCCAATCTTTCTCCCCCAATCTCCTATGCCATTCATGGCTCCAGGGCTTTGTCCCCAATCTCAACTTCATCCTCTTTCTGCCCATCCCTTCAGAGTCATTGGGTAAGTCTGCTTCCCCTGATGTAACTCTTACCCCTATACTCGCTCCTCTGGTAGCTGCCTCCAGTAGCAGTGGCGTCTTCAACTTCTTCCTCTGGTGGAAATGGTTCTCTCCTGAGGTGATATCTCCATGTAGTGGAGGTGGCTCCTGTTGTTGGTTCTCAGTGGCAAATCTGAGCCTTTTCTAGATATTCCCACTGGAAGCAGCACACCCATGCCATGGTGACTCCGGCAAAGGCTCCATCAGTTCTCAGTACCAGCTCCCATATGTTGGCAACTCCCTTTCCTCCTGTTAGAAAAAGTTGAATCCTGCAAAGCCAAATAAAGAGTTTGGGCAGCCTTCAAACCATACAATACAAAATGTTTCATACAATAAAAAAAATATAGAAATTGTACTCCTTTTCCTAAGTGCCAAGTAGTTTAAAGTGACAATAAGAATCCTATGATGTATTTGTTTAAATATGGAAAACATATGGAAGTAATTTAACATGTACACAAAGAACAAAACAAGAGGTAACATATTAATGTCAAAAGTGATGCAAGGCAATTTTGTTGACCGGCAACCAGTGACGAGTTTAAGTAAGCCTGAAATGTATCCATTCTAACTGTACTACACTAGTATAATGTTTGTTTCAGAAAATATTAATTTGTGCACATCATCCATGATGACCTGAGTTTTATACAGAACAGGTGAACAGGGTTTATTCCCCTAATTCTCAGCCATAATAATAGATTGAGATGCACATCTGAGCTACCTGATGGAGCTAATGGGCCAGATCCCCAGGACCAGCCATTTAGTGCTTGGTGCATTGTAGATTCATATCTAATTTGCTGTACACTATTGCCTAAAGATCTCTTCCAACATGGTTGCTTCCCAGGTTTCTCCCACCCAACTATGTTGGGTTTTTTTATTATTTTTCCCCAGATGAATTACCTTTCATTTTTAGAAGTTGCACCTAATTATTTCCTGCCCAGGTTTCTAATCTCTTTAGGCACTGCTGTAGTATTATTCCCGAGTCTTGATTGGTATCTGCATCTCCTTCCAATTTAATTTCATCTGCAGATTTCAATATTGTGTTAGACACTCCCTGTTATATAGATCATTGATAATAGTCTTTCCTTTTTTAAAGTTTTTTTGTTTTTCTTCCATCTTCCAATACATCCCTAATTGGCCACAACTTTTCAAATATAATTATTTCTGACCAGTAGCACTATTCTTCCACCTCTTCTTCTTTTCTTATATATCTCTATTTACATTTCAGCTATGAGAATCATCCCACCATCTCCATTATATGCACTGGATAATATCAGTCCACTAGTA
Organism: Chrysemys picta bellii; assembly: GCF_011386835.1. NCBI lineage: Eukaryota > Metazoa > Chordata > Testudines > Emydidae > Chrysemys > Chrysemys picta. The sequence continues at coordinate 32,263,633 of NC_088795.1, read as the reverse complement.
AGGCTACTTTCTCATGTAGCTTGCATTTGTGTAAAGACATTTTAGCTTTTCCTTCCTGATGTTTCAAGAACCAGTTCCATCTTCTGCTTTATTTGTATGTTGGAAATACATACCAGATCTTTTGAGTTAGGCAAAAGTTTCCTTTTTCTTTATATACGCCGTTTAAAGGCCACTTAACAAGTCCTGCCATCTTTAAACCTAGGTGGTGAGTGCCTCTTCTATTTCAGTGGAGACATCTAATCCAAACCGCTTTTCAAAACAGAAGTTGTTCTGATGCTGTATGTATGGACTCTTCTTTACCAAAGCACCACGCAGCTGGTCTTCAGTGATCATTCCTCTCCTTTCTTTTCTTGCACAAGAAGCACTTCCCTCTTCACTTCTCTTCCCAGATCCCTCAGGTGAAGCAGTGTCACAGCAAGTCTGTCTTTCTTGGTGTCAGTTGTTCCCACATGGACTATATGACATTCCTGGTATACGTTAGACAGCACCCTTATTGCAGTATTTTTAGAATCATCACTCAACATTACTTTTATTCCCAGTGACTCCCTTTCACAATGTTCTTCTGATTGTTGACGGTCAATCTTTTCCTTATTTGAATAGCCACAGAGTAAGAATGCTAGATCAGCCTTGTTCTTTATGATCCACTTATTCTGAAACACCTAATAAAGATCCAGAACCAGGCCTTTTAATTTCCTTCAAATATCTGTAATTAGCCAGGGCCCTGGTTAATGTCTGTCTCAATCTTGTCCAGTGACAACATGGTCAGTACAGGGAGAGGCTAGAGAGAGAGAAATGTAATGAGGAAAGATGATCCAGTGATTAAGGTGATAACTTGGGACTCAGAAGACCTGGGTCTCCAAGTTCTGGTTCATTTCCCTGCTCCACTACAGACTTCCTATTTTACCATAAGTAATTTAATTTCTCTGCCTCAGTTCCAAAATAAGGATAATAGCACTTCGCTACCTCACAGGAGTGTTGTGAGGATAAATACATTAAAGATTGTGAAGTGCTCTGATATTGCAGTAATGTGGGCCATATAAGTTCTCTAAGAATCTAGAACATGGATTGTGCTCAGAGAATATTCTGACATGAGAACAGCACTCTTGGCAGCCATGTAGCTGCAAAGAGTCTTAAACCTGAAATGACCTGAATAAAGGACGTGAAATAGAAAGAGAGGGAGCTGCTGTGGAAGCGTGACTCAGAACAAGAGTGGGCAAAACTGATGACCTCAACCAGTTAAGCTCACTCCACATTCTAATGATTTGCTTGGGAAAGTGACCCACTGACCTTTGGCACATGCTGCTGCCAGGAGTGATGAGGTGAATCATTTGGACCCAAATGTCGAACACTAGAATGAAGGGCTTGTGTTTGGTTATTTTTTTTGTAACTCTGCTGCTGCCTTAAATTTATACCAGCATGAGGGGGTGAGTAAAACTATTTATTTTTTTCAATTGAAAAAATCCCTTGAAATCAAACTGGCCACTAGACAAGACATAGCAGCTGGATAATAATCTCCAGCATCAGCTGCATCATCTTGGTCAAAATCTTCAAGTTTGAACGGATGTTGGAGATGTGACAATGAGCCCCACTGTTCAGGTTATCTCTTGGTTTTTCATTAATTAATATAAAAATGTCTGTCATGTTAGTTTTATTTGTTTATTCTGCATGGCTGCTTGTTCATTGTTAGGGCTTGATTTTCTGTCACTGTTTTGATATGCTGCTGCTGTGATTAACTCTGCTATTGTTTCCTTTTGGTTTGGTGCCCTAAACTATTGTTTTTAAGAGTTCTGGCGGTATGTTATGAAGTTGCTTGGATGCAGCAAGCAGTGTATATTCTAGGTACAGTAAGTAGGATGCTGTTTGCCATTTGATACTATGACTTTTGTGCAGTGGTATTTGAGTTGATTGTGTTGCTTTAGTTTAGGCATTAATAAGGCATGCCAGCACCTCTTTCTGTGCTGTCAGCTGAGATGTTTAGCATGTTGTTGTTGCTGTGTGCGCTGTGAGGTTACTTTTCCTCAAGGAGTGCTGGGGAGGGGGGCTCCAGTAGACAATACACACTATTTGAATTTCCAGGAATGTGAGAGACACCATATCTCAATGGGTAAGGTACTGGATTCACACTCAGGAGACATGGGGTCTCTTCCTGGCTCTGCACTAACCTGCTATGTGATGTGGGCAAGTCACATCACAGTCCCTTTCACACTGTGTCTGTCTCGTCTATTTAGACTGTAAGCTCTCTGCAGCGGGGATTGTCTCTTACTGTGTGTTTGTACAGAGCTTAATGCAGTGGAACCCGATCTCCACTGGGATTTCTAGCCACTATTGTAATTCAAATAACTCAACATTTACGTTTGTTTATTATTTAATATTCATTTTTTGAAATAGTTATTGAGTTTCCACCTCCAGTTTATTTGCTCTCTCTTGTCCAGTGAGTTATTCCGTTGCATTCAGTCTTGTGGTAAATTGGTAGGACTGTAATGACTTCTGCAGATGGGGATGATTGCTGTCATGTTCCAATATCAGTGGCAGGTTATCAACATTCACACTTCTATTTAGAGTCCATTTGGTAGGATGCTGCAGATAAGCTAGCTAAAGATGGTTATTTGCTCCTCTGTCTGAAACTAAAAGTTGATCTGTAAGATACAGTATATCCAAAATATAATCCCCGTAGTTACACTCATCATGGCTGTAGAGGCCCTGAAAGATAGTTTAGGGGGATATCAATCCAATGTAATAGGTGGTCCTAGTTGAGTACCCTGCCCATGTTTGTTTGTTTATCTGCTTTTTGTCATAATCCAAGATTGTGAGCTCTCTGCAGAAGGGACTGTCTTTATTTTACTTGTGTGTTTAACACCCAGCGCACTGGGGCTCTGACCCCTGATTGGGACCTATAAATAATCATAACTAAACCTAATATGTGTTCTGGGTTTTTTATCTCCTTCCTCTCAAGCATCAGGGATGGCCACAGATGGAGATAGGACACTGAAAGGGGTGGGCCAGGGCTCTGAGACAGCATTGAGCATTTTCTTTCTGACTGCCTGGCTGGCTGGTTCTTGCTGACATGTTTAAGGTCTAACTGATCGCTGTATGTACAGTCGGGAAGGAATTTTCCCCCAGGTCAGAATGTCAGTAACAATAGAAGATTTTTCACCTTCCTCTGCGTGTGTGGTTCCAGGTCACTTGCGAGGACCATCGGGGGGATATTTCACTTAATCATTTCCCTGCCTTTGCAGGGACCTTGGACGTTCATACACCTCAGTCCCTCCTATTCTCTGCCTGTAGCACATAGCAGTTTAGTCTTCTGGGGACTGCAATACTTCGGTCTAATTTCAGTTGTTGAGTTTAAGGTGCGTGTTTGTGCTCTGGGTGGTATTGGTGGCCTGTGATATACAGGAAGTCAAAAGGGTGGTCTTTTCTGGCTGCAAACTCAGACCAGTATTGCTCACATAGAGTCAATCCATTATTGGCTCAAAAGATGTAATGATCAAACGTAGAAAAATTAGGAATCCAAGAATAGCCCAGTGTTAGTAATCCACAAACTATGGAAGGGTTGCATAATACAGTCCATAATGACATGGTGCCTGCCCACTTGATGAACTATCAGTCTACAGTATAACTTCTGTAAGAAAGGAGAAGTTGAGGAATGAGGAGAGCCAGATGCTGAACAGAGCAAAAGTATGAGATACATATTTTATCTATATAGTGTGTTACAGGTATCCCATTGTGACTAGGACTAATGGCCAGTGACTTATTTAAATTACAGGGAGGTGAAAAAGAATATCCCTGTATAGTTAAGCAATAATACACGGCTGATATGTTTGAAAAGGGGTCAGTATCAGGACCACACTGTTACAGCTCTTTAACCTCTGACAGTCTACCAGAGGCAAAAGTAAATGAGGGGAATCATGCTGTACAAACTGGCCACCTTCCCAGATTTCCCTCTTCCAGCTTTCCTGTTTTTAAATGTTAATTACATTTGATTTTTCAAAAAGAGAGGCTACTATATACATCATTCGCGCACTGACCAACCAAGAACAATGTTCTCTCTCTTTTTATCCCAGTGTAGTGCTGAAGGACTGCTCTTTCAGTGAATGGCCAGGCACTCTGATGGCAAGTAGAGAGAATGTTAAAAGCTCTTTGGATATAAAAGAATTACCCCTGACCTTCTGATTTCCCAAATTTGGGGATGACTGATTTATTCAGCTTTTGCTTTAATAAGGTGTTAGGGTGGGAAAGTGATAAGCTGATTTCCACTGTAGTTCTGCCAGTGCTTCCTGATGGAAAAAGACACCACCCCTGATGTTAAGAGCATTTGTGTAAACAAAGCACTTTGGGAGGCATAATGTAGCCAGGTTATAAGAGTAAATCTAATGGAGTTTAATTTGGTTGGGAGATGAGATGCAATAATCTTATTAAAAGCAGAAAACCTTCCTATGTGAGAGAGATTACTCCACATTAGGAAACACCTTTAATCTTTTGATGTATGTTGTAAAGAAGAGAGAGACAGTCAGTCCCAAGAACAACAAAAACATCAGATTTGTCAAGATGTTGGAGTATTTCTAGTTTTCTTTGAGGACAGTGTATTGCTACTTTGTTAAACACGTATTGTTTTCTGTTTTGTCTGCTTTCTCATGAGAAGCAAACTGCCAAGGAGGTCCACTCTTCTACGCTTATGAAATCTTTTCCCTGCAGGATCAAACTTCCTTATTAAATGTATTCAGAAGTCTTAATTACTGCAAAACGAAAAGTATTGAAGCTCTTTTATAACTGAGAGATAACGTAGACTCCTAACTGAGGAGCTCTCTGAATGTTGGCTAAATAGGCTTTCCAGAAGACCTCATAATTATAAGATTGATGACTTCTATGCACTCTTTAACCATCTCTGTGATGTAAGAGTTGCAACATGATGCCCTTGCAGTGCATAGCATTTTGTACTTGTCTTCCAGAGGTGGTATTTAGTGGTTAGAGTAGAGAAATGGAACCAAGACCCATGGGTTCAGCTCTGACATTGACTTGCTGTGTGATCGGGAAGTGGAATCTAGCAGAACATTGCATGCTTCATAAATTTAGGAGGTGTAATGAGAGTCAAAACATAAATTTTCTTGGAAAATGTTCTAAAAAGCATATTATATATCATCATTTTTGATAGGGTGACTAATATTTGTCCTTTGGGCAAATTATTCCATAATTGTTCAGTGTGGGGTTTCTTGGTATGGTCCATTGTTGGAGACAGGATATTGAATTAGTTGAACTAACTGGTCTGCTCCAGCACAGTAATTCCTATGCAAGACTTCAATAAGACACTATGGGCCAGATCCCCAGCTGGTGTAAATCAGTATATCTCTGTTTAAGTCAATAGAGATATGTCAATTTATATGAGCTGAGGATCTAGTCCAATGTGCATAAAATCCACATAATCTATTCATGTTTTTCTTGCATATATGAAATTTCTGCTTTGTGTTAGAGATTATTTTGCCTGTATGACTTGGTTCACTTGGGAATTGTGAACCCTTAGGTGAGTAATAGAGACATCTTGAGGAATGCGTAGCTTATTGAATTATAAACAAAATAAACAGGATTCCAGAGGACAGATTCCACTCTTGCCAAGTGAATCATGTGACAGTCATGTATCAATAACATATTCAGCTTGTTTTCTGTATATCAGGTCCAAATTCATGCTAAAAACTGTAAAACCCCCAAAAATGTCGGTTTGGAGAAAGGATTAGATATTTGAAATGGCTCAGAGTGGTACTGTCTTAAGTGTCCAATAAATCAGTTTTATACAAAATTCTTGTAATTCTCTGGGGAGGAGGGAGAAAATTATGGAAATGAATAATTTCCTCTGTCTCTAGCTCCTGGAACTTTAGCGGTTAATGAGGTCCCTTTCAGAGGAGGTTAGTATGAGAGTCTTTGTTCAGCTGAAGGTGTGATTCTCCAGGGCCAGCTTAAGCACACAGAGGTCCTGTCCCACCCCCCGCTGACCAGTTCAGTTGCCCTCTTTCCACTTTCAGCGCATAATCAGTCTGTTTCCCACAACCTATACTTACAAATTAAATCTGTAAGGGGAAGCAGAGGCAGGGATGGGTGAATAGGTAAGAAGAGGGGTTTCAGAGGTAGGGACATAAATTGGGATGTGACTGAGGCCCCGAATTAGCAAGATATTAATAATGTTCCTGGGTAACTCTACATTCTGTGCACTTAGGTCCCGATACCTCACTGCCCTGGACTTTACATAGTTTTTACATCAGTGCAACATGGATGTCAAATGCTACCATTTTGGTTAAACCATGTTTCGCACTCACTTTGCACTGGGGTAAATGATTGCTCAAGGGGCAGGGCAATAATGAATCAGGCCCTTAGTTTTGAAAATATTCAAAATATTGAGGGAGAAAAACATGTCACTGTTTTACAACCCATTTACAGTGGCTGCCATTGAAAAGTCAGCAGTTATCACATAGCCTATAACTATAATTTATTATTATTAATCATTTTAGATTGTGCCTATGGCCCCAAATCAAGGATCGGGGCTCCTTTATGCTAGTTGCTGTACAAAAAAAAAGTAATAATAAAGCAGTCTCTGTTCTAGAGAGGTAACCACTGTCCTTGCACCTCCTATTACAATGCTTTGCCTTTAAATAGCTCTATTCATCAGAGGATGACAAAGCACACTACAAATAACTAATGAAACCTCAAAACACCTTGGGGGGAGGCACACAGCAGCATCTGCAATGGGCAGCTTCCAGCTCGGACAAATTTAGCACAGTATCTGCTGCTGTTACCAGAGTGCTGAGTGACATTTTAGAACTGTGTGCCTGCCAACTGCAAGAGCTCTAGTTCAGGTCCTGACTGCATGCAGACTCCAGTCACCATACAGTGAGACTCAGCTAACTGAATTAAGCCTGCTCCAGTACCGTGTCTTTTTGTCTACTACAAATTGGCAGTCAACCCATCATATTCCAAAGATGGGTTTCCAAAACACAGGCAGTTGTTGACTCAGCTCCTTCCTGTTCCACACCTCTGCACTTTCCTGATTTTGGACCAGCTGTTCACTGGTCCAGACCCCAACATAAACTTGAGAATATATATATATATATACTTACACATATACATATATGTGTATGTATGTATAACTTGTGCCCAGCTGGTGATGGCACCAATGGAGCACCAATACTGGGAATAACAGTGGCAGAAACCTAATGTTCCTTGGTGAGTTGTAGGAGGCAGAGTTATTGGTGGCCACAAAGTCATGCAGGGAAGGCTTTTAACCTAGTGCTGCTATTAAATTTTTAAAAAATCATAGTCTGATATCTGCTTTTATTCTCCAGTGACAACCTTAGCAACTCGCTCCCATCTGTGATTATAATGGTGTCTAGAATTCAACATTCAGTTTCTGGACACCTCAAAACCAGGAAGTTGTCATTAAATAGAAGGGAATTACCAAGAAAAGCAATAAAAATGGTTAAGGGGCAGAAGGGATTAATTAAAGAGGAAAGATTAAAAGAACTAAATGCTCATGCATGGCCCGTGATGATTACGGTGTGATATGAACCATATAAAGGTATCTTGGATGGTTTCAAGGAAAGGAGTAATTTGAAATTAACCAAAACAAACAAACTTAATGTCAACAAAAACTTCCTAAAAGAGAGATCTGTTAGAGTGCTTATATATACACTATATTCAGTAGTGCCAGAAGCCCAATTAGGAGCAGGGCCCTGAAGTGTCTGTGAAGGGAGGTGGTGTAAGCTCTATTATCTGTGTCCTTTTAAAGTGTATTAGAGAAAGCAGCATAGAATTTATAGTTTGGAGCAGACTCACTGAAAGAGGAATAGACAAGATGATCTAGTAGGTCTTTGCAGTCTCTAATTTCTATGATTCTGGGTTAGAACCGGGCAAAACATTTATGGACAGTCATGTTAAATTTATTTATGGTTCATTTCACATGATTTCAAACCTCCAGAAATTTGAGAAGACTGAACACTTTTTTTTCCCCCCTTATATTTATATAATGAACTGTGAGAAAACTTGGCAAGCTGCCTGTGAAATTTGAAAACCATGCTGCTGGAGAAAGTGGTATTCCTATTCCCTGCGCATACACCAAAACAAATTCCCCAAAATATATGAGCTAAAGGGAGACCGCAGAGCTGGGACTTTGGAGGTCCTGCATTCTGATTCCACTGTCACTGCTGAATGGCCTTAATAATATTTTGCACATATGCAGCACTTCACAGAGATGATTTAGTTACATATTTAGCTAAATTTATAAATAGGTAAATTGACTTAGTTACTGATCCCCATATGACTGCATCATTTTGTAGATGGGGCTGTGATATTGGAAGTGGGCTTCCTACATAGATCTGTGCAATTTGTTCTCTGTTGAGTTTCAGCATGGTCACAGGCTCAGCTAAGTCAGTTAATAAAAGCTCAGTTAAGGTTGTTGGCCTACGGTGCACAATTTTTCCTGCAGTCAGAGTTCAAGCAGAGGAGTCAGAAAGAGAAATAAAGGTAAGGTCACAGAAATTAAAGAAAAAAATCTGTATCTTAATCTTTTGGGATTTCATTAAGGTCAAGTTGCTTTGTTCAGTTTGGTCCTCACTCCATGTTGCTATCAAATGCACTGATTTGTTTCAATGGTTTTTATATTAAAAAAAATCCAAATAAATCTAAATATTTCAGTTTGACATTTTCTAAATTCAATATTTTGATTTTTTATTGAAAGTACTATTCACTCTTTTCACTTTGAATTGTATTTCTGTTTTTAACTAATAATAATAAATAATAATAATAAACCCCTCAAATGAAAAAAATGTTTTGGATCGAAAGAAATATATAGTTTGACCCCAAATGAAATTTTCAACTTTTTAGTTTCACTGAAAAACCTGAAATATTTTCATTTTAGGTTGACCTGAAACAATTTTTGTTGTTGTTTTAATCACCACACTGAAAAAATCAGTTATTTGCCCAGCTCTAATGGCAGAGGGCTATAACATGGGATTAAGCGGAGAGTGGATCTGTAATTGCTTGGGCCAGGTAACTGAGAGAGGCACCTTCTCCCACCCCCACCCAGTGCCTCACTGGCATGACAACCCTGCCCCGTTCCCAGCTTTGTTTTTTCCTTTAAAGAGAAGAAGGGAAGCTGGGAGTGGAGGGAGGAGGTATGAACAGGAAGAGTGAGCAAAGGTGTAGAGTGATTGGACCTGAGAATGTTGATCAAAGGCCATAATAGTGAGAAATAATTGCTCTGATGTGTTGTGCCCAAATGTACAGCCTGAGCTAATAGAATTAAACTGACTACAAATAAAAGATAGGCAGGGTCCAGTCCTACTCCCATCGAATTTTAATGAGAATTTGAGCAGTGAAATCAATGGAGGTGGGTTCTTGCACTAATATTTGGGATATGTTTAATCTGATGGTCATTAGGCAATTTACATAAAGATTGTTACACCTTCTAAATAAGAGCCTAAGTGTAGAGAGAGAAGAAAATATATGGAAATATCCCAAATCAGTTAAGCAATAACTTGCAAAGACCTACTTATATTTCGTCAATGCAGGCTCTCATGCAATGGCATCTCGGTCGAGATCCTAATCATTCCATCTTTTCTGAATAAATTAGAGCAGATTATTTACATTGCATGTGTTAAAATAATTTCAATTAATCATGGCCTATAAATATCCAGACTAATTGAATCCGTTTATTTTTTATTATGAAACACTGAGCCCCTCACACACAAATCACAACAGAGGACACACCAGCATTATAGGACTCGTTTCATTCCAAAAGAGGTGTCACCTTATTCTATATAACCTTTATATTCAAGGCATAGGGAGAAACAGACAGTATTTGGGACATTCCTTACAGCTCTTCCTGTAACTGCTTGCGGAAAATTAAACTTACTATTTTTCTGAAAAGAAAAATGCCCAAAAATATGTAAACATAATTGTGTCTGAACTGTGTTAAAATATGTTCAGGAAGATGGGATGGTATTATGGCTAATGTGCTGGACTGGAACTGAGCAGATCTGCATTCTGTTCCTAGCTCTGCCAAAAACTTCCTGTGTGACCTTGGGCAAGTCACTTAATCTCCTTGTGCCTCGGTTCCCTATCTGTAAAAACTTGTTTTCTTCCACTCTTTGTAGCTGCCTTAACTAACTTAATTATTGTGTTTTGCCTGTGAGCACAGAAAAATACCGGTTATCCTCACAGAGAGATCTGTATTTTAACACTGGTAAAACATAAGTTTCCTAACATACATGGACTTAATTTTTTTCATTAAAACTTGCCAGCACAGTCACAAAAATCTACTCACATGTTCTTTACTATGTTGAGGGATGATCATTTTTAGAATTACTGATATTTCACTCACCTTGGAAACTTTAAAAGGCTATTGTAACAAGTTTTTATGCTGTTCTCACAGGCAAGAAGTACATTGTTTTAACATAATTGGGCCATAACCATATTTTATCACCGATGTGTAAACATGGATTTTATTTTTATTTTTGTAGTACACAAAGGGTCTAAGATGCAACAGACAACTTCCAAACGGTGCCGTCAGGTGAGACTTGTTCCTGTACACCATGTATCTCTTTGTACACAGTTGATTGGTCTTTTTGAAGCAGAAAGATGGCCCTGATCCTGATCTGAGCTGCTGTTGCATGCTTCCCCCAGCCCTGCCCAGAGAAAACAAACACCATATAAAGGATACAGAGAGAAGAGCTGGTGTTTGACAGCTGGCTAATTTTCTTGGCTTTGGGCATAGGCGGCATAATAATAGCTAAGTGTGTTTGATAGACTGCCCTGCTCTTTCACTGCTATTCGGAAAATACCTTGGGAATTATTAAACAAACAAAGGGAAAAAAAACCCTTAGCATTCCATGCACGAAGGGTGTGACTGCTGAAGTAGGAAAAAAAATCCTGACATCTCAGTTCCTTGTGTCAGATAATTCCTGTTTGCCTAACAGCTATCTCAGAGGTAAATTGGTCCCTAGTGCCAGAAAAAACACTCATGGGTTCCTGTGGGTTCTGAGGCAGGGAAATGTTGTTATTCTTAGGGCAGGGTCCTGAAAACACTATCGGGCACAGTGCTTATTATTGGGCTGAGTCCAGGTGGGAGATTGGGCCCTTAACTTTAAAATATGCAGTTGAGGACAAAGAATTTAATTAGTCCCTCAGAGCAGTTTATCTCTAAGACTTCAAAAAGCTCAAAACAGCCAGTACGTACAAAACTGTAAGGACCTGACCTGAAGGCAATAGCCTGCATACCAAGACCTGAATCTGAGCAGCCTTCTGGCCCCCCTTTACACTGCTCTAACAGCAAAAAGGGCAGGACACCAGCTAGATCTCTCCACTGTGGAAGCCCCCTTCCCCTGTAAGGAATGACCTTGAGCTGCCCTCCCACACAGCCCTCAAACAGGGGTGTGCCCAAGCGATGAGTGAAAGGTGGTGTGTGGAATATGCCGCACTGCAGCTATTCCAGACTTTCAGATGGCAACTTTGGGAGCGTTGCAGACAACTGTAAATTAAAGGCAAGGCTAGTTTGTGTCAGAGGTTTATGCTAGCAGCCCTATAAGCAGGGGCGGGTCTATGTATTTTGCCACCCCAAGCACGGCAGTGAGATGGCTTTCGGTGGCATGCCTGCGGGAGGTCCCCTGGTAACGCGGATCCGGCGGCATGCCTGTGGGAGGTCCGCCGGTCCCGCGCCTTCGGAGTACCCACTGCCAAAACCGCAGGACTGGCAGACCTCCCGCAGGCATGCCGCTGAAGGCAGCCTGACTGCCGACCTCACAGTGACCGGCAGGCCGCCCTTCGCAGCTTGCTGCCCCAGTCACGCGCTTGGTGTGCTGGTGCCTGGAGCCGCCCCTGCCTATAATTTAGAATGTAGCATAAATTCCCCTTTTTCCCCCATATGCTGCAGCCAATTGAGCTTGGTTGCATCTCAGAATCAGGACTCAAGACAATAGGTGCTCAGGAAATAATAATAATAACTGATATTCTGTACCAGTGAAATCAATAAAAAAACTTCAGTTGGCTTCATTGGAACCAGTCACAGATGAGCACATTCAAGACAAGACTTTATATAGTCACATTATTTATAATAATTGTCATCTGCTGTAGAACATGGCATTTTGAAATATTCCGTGTTAGGAAATTTTGTATTAACATCAGCAACTGCTTACTGTACATTAAAAGGACACTGTCAACTTTGACATCTACTCTTTTTTTTTTTTAATGAGTTACAAGTACTTTCAGACATAACACCTGTTCTCTAATTCCCTGCTAACTTTTGTGATTTTCCTATTTAAAAAAACAAAACAAAAATCTTCTCCCTTGTTGCTATGTGAAAGACCCACACGAACAGGGGAAAGTGACATACGAGGTGAGAATAAACATTGCAATACACAAAGTAAACTGACAAAAAAAGAAAAAATATATTCCCACTTCTAATCTCTTTCAGCTAAAGTAATCTTCAGTGTAGCTTGTAATAACTGGAGGTAACACAGTTTCACACAGAGGCATGGTTTAAAAGTTCATGGTGTCCTTTTAACCACTTTATGAAAATTATTATTTGTATTATTGTATCACCTAGGAGCCCCAGTCATGGACTAGGATCCCACTGTGCTAGGTGCTGTACAAACATAGAACAAAAACAGGGTCCTGCCCCAACAATCGAACTGTACAACAAGCAACAGCAGATGGATACAGACAGATGGAGTGCAAAGAAACAATCCAACAATATTGGTCAGCAAGGCAATGGTATCCGCACCGGGGCAGCCAAACCATTGTCAAACTTTTTGTGGGCATCACACCAAGGTGAGTTTAAGGAGGGATTTGAAGAAGGATAATGAGCTGGCTTTGCAGATGTTTATGGGGAGTTCCTCCTGAGCGTGAGGGGCAGCATTAGAGAAAGCTTGGAAGTATTTGTTTGAAAATTTAACAAGTAGCCAATGGAGGCTAGTATCATTTGTGGGAGTAGACAATTTGATTGAATGAGAAATGGTACGCAGGGTTCTGTAAAGGGCCTTGAAAGTGAATACAAACAGCTTCGTTTGTGACAGAAAATGGGGCACAGTGGAGGATGCAATGAAAGGGATGATATGGCCATAATCGCGGGCTAGTAGAATGATCTTTGCAGCAGCATTCTGAATGGATATGAGCAGGGCAAGACTGCATTTGTCAAGACCAGAGAGAAAGATATCAGGATGTGAGATGATGAGAGCTGGGACAAGAGTTTGGATGGATAAAAAAGGCCGCAACTCTAGAGATGTGGTGCAGAAAGAATCTGCAGACATAGCCTGGATGTGAGGCCTTAAGGAAAGGTCTGTGTCGAAGATAATGCCCAGGTTATGAACTAGAGTGACAGGCAGGATAATGGGGGTGTCCACAGTGATCAAGAAGGGAGGTAATGAAGAGGGTTTGGGAGCAAGTTTGAGCTCTCTTTTAGCCATGTTGAGGAGATCTCAGAAAGACAGGCTGAGATTTTAGTTTGGACAGAAGGAGACAGGTCTGGAGAAGAGAGGTTCATCTGTGAATCATCCTCATGGAGATGGTAGTTGAATTTTGTGTTTTGTGGATGAGAATACCCAGAGGTAAGATGTAGAGGGAGAAGAGAAGAGGACCAAAAAGAGAGCCCTGAGAAACCTCCACAAAGGAGTGGGGTGAGGAAAATCTTCTGAAGGACACCTTGAAGGAGCAATTAGGAAGGCTGCTATCAAGAGTGAGAGGGGATTTGTTAGCAGCCTTCAACTACCTGAACAGGGGGTTCCAAAGAGGATGGAGCTAGGCTGTTTTCAGTGGTGGCAGATGACAGAACAAGGAGCAATGGTCTCCAGTTGCAGTGTGGGAGGTCTAGGTTGGATATCAGGAAAAACTATTTCACTAGGAGGGTGGTGAAGCACTGGAATGGGTTACCTAGGGAGGTGGTGGAATCTCCATCCTTAGAGGTTTTTAAGGCCCGGCTTGACAAAGCCTTGGCTGGGATGATTTACTTGGTGTTGGTCCTGCTTTGAGCAGGGGATTGGACTAGATGACCTCCTGAGGTCTCTTCCAACCCTAATATTCTATGAAGAGAACTAGGAGAGGACAGAGTCCCAAAGCCAAGATACGCCTAGTTGGCTATAGAAAGGACTGTTTTAAATATAAGGCTGGCCAGTACAGAACATCGCAAGTGTATAATGAAAACCTGACAGGAAAAGGGGGAACACCAAGCTGAAAGGGCAAATCTTGGAACTACAAAGCTCAGCCCCACAATTTTTGTTTAGATGTGGCAGTTAAACAACACTAATGAGAGTCTTGATGTTGAATGCATAATCCGCTCTGTGAAATGAATGGGAATAAGGGAGACTGGCTCAAACATAATAGCTATTATACCAAGATTAGGGCATAGGGGATCTCAAAATAAACTACCTAATTGGTCTCAATTGGAGAAATTGACTGGGGAATATGCATCTTTCCAAAAACTGGGTTTGAAAATAGGAGTTTTGGAATTCAAGCAAAAGGTCTAGGTACTAGAGACAGTGGATGGGGTAGGCTAGTACTCGGAGGTGGTACTGAGAATTATGTGTCTCAAGTGCTTGGCTGACTGGTTTTTGCTCACGTGCTCAGATTGCCAAATGTGTAGGCTTGGAAGAATTAAATGTTTATTGGCAAAGGTCAGTAAACAAAAATTTCACCATATGCACACAGCCCAAGAAAAAGTATTTCCATTGATGATCACTGAAATTTACAGATGGGTAAAGTAAGAAAAGTGCTGCTTGAGAAGTTACTAGAGTTTGATTTAAGGATTTTTACTTTGTGTGATGTTGACAATTCTGTGTTAATGGTTATAAAGTTTTAACCTTTCGTATCTCAACATGTCATTGTCTGAGACACACACCCATAATGTCCCACAACTTTGATAATTTAAATAGATTAGAAATAAAAAACCATAAAACCCATAATTTTGCATATTAATTTTAAATTGATAAAAATTGAAAAAATGCTTAAAATAAACATCATAGTATCAAAATTATTAAAAATTATTTGAATTCTTCCAAGCCTATGTACGTTGGGGTCAAGAAGAAATTTTCCCTCAGATCAGAATGACAACAACCTTTGTTGGGTTTTGCTTTCCTCTGCAGCATGGGGCCATGGGTTGCCTGCCAGGATCATGTTGGTAGATCTTGCTTAATCAATTCCCTGCCATTGCAGGGACCTCAGGCTTTGGGACCCTTCTATTCTCTGCTTCTGGCACATGAGAGTTGTAATATTTTGGTCCAGTTTCAGTTGTCGGGGTTTACATGCTGGCTGGTGCTGGTGGTCCTCTCTGGCCTTACACTCTATGGATGAGCTACTAATTTGTGTGGATTTCATTATGGCTAATATCTGTAATAAATGCCAAGAATTATGTCTTACAAATTCAGTCTGTGGAAATTTCCTTTAAAAATATGTCCCAGGTGATACAAATGACTTTTAGGCAAAATCTATTTTGATACCCCAGGTCTCGGAGGGGAATCGTAGCTGTTGAAGCTGGGATTCACAAGACAGGGACTGAGGTGCTGCATTGGAACAGGAGCACTGGAACCTGGGTCTCTCACCGCCCAGGTGAGTGCTGTAAGTGGTGGGAGATAGTCATATTCCCTCTCTCTGGGCCAGTGCTTAAACAACACCTATTGGATGTAGTGATAGCCAGGGGAATATGTAGATTGTGAATCCCCCTGGGACTTAGATGTGAATTGGGTGAAGAAGTGCTTAGTGTTGTCAGGATTTAGGCAAGACTTCAGTGTGCACATGCCAGCTGCTGAAATTTAGGCACCTTGGGGTGCTTTAGAAGAGAAACATAGGGACATCAGGTGCCTGCAGGGTTAGGTGGCAGCTGAGCAGGGGTGTTGTGAATGCCAGGGGCATATAAATTGGCAGTTACGCACCCAAGTCCTCCTTGTGAGCCCCACTCTAAAGCTTTTAAGGATCTGAAGCAAGAACAGGGAATGTTTATTTGCTGAATGTTTCTGACAAGCAGCAAATAGTAAAAAGTGGAACTATGGTTGCAAAAAGTGAACCAGTGGAACTAGTAAATGCTGATTATAGAAGGAAACTGTAAGGGGAAAAGGAAATCCGTGTGAATCCTCTACAGAATGTGACTTAGAGTTCAAAAAGACCCTTGTGACTGCTCCTGGTTTAGCTTAACTGTATTTTGAAGCCCTTTTTATATTGGACACAAGTGCTAGTGCTTATGGGGGGAGAGGGAGAGACAGTGTTAACATAAGGACTATCTGAGAAGATATTGGGGAGAAGGAACAATGAGAGCATGATCTCCTCATAACTGAAACAAGCCACAGGGCTCTAAGCTTTGGCTAACCACTTAGGTCAAAGGGGTAACTCTTACAGAAATGGAAATTGTATGTGGTCCATTACAGATCACTTAAGTGACCATGGAAGTGAAGGGTAAGATTATTAAGCAAATCTAACTTTTCACTGCTAATATTTTCATTGTGGATGTGGAGCTGCTACCAAGAATATTGATCTGCTGTAGTAATCTTATGAACACTATATGGGACCCGGTCAGTGAGGTGAAGTTACTATATATTGGATAATGACTTTCCCAAATCAATGCATTAATCTAGCTTAATAGGGAGCTGTTGGTAAAACAGGTAGGAAAGCAACACAATGGATCTAGATAGTGGGAGATCCTACCTCTTAATCATAGGGGAGTGCAGTGGGTTGTGAGTTTGCCACCAAGCCCCTAGAGGATTTTGGAGTGCCTATAGGGGCTTAGACCTACCTACATCTCCATGTGGAAGATGGATTAACACCTGGTAAAACAGATGTACTTATAGTCTGTTTTTAAGACCTATTTTTGTGAAAGCCTTTTGTTCTAAATACTTTGCTTTAAGACAAGGTAATATATTAGACCAACTTAGTGAAAGAGACAAGCTTTTGAGCTACACAGAGCTCTTCTTTGGGGCTATTTGGTTACTGGATACACACTGTCTTTGCTCCCAGAGGGAAGAGAATTGCAGGTATTGAACACAAGTTAGATTTACTGAGGCAATCACGGCTGCAATAGAGGGAGCTACAGCCCAGTGGGAAAATAGCATGATTCCATCCCAGATGCTGACCTGAGGCCCGAGAAGGGGGTAGAGGTGCAGTTAGACTGTAACGGTGATAGTAACAGTGCAATGGCGTTATCTCCCCACAGACTCCATGAAATATATATTCAGAGGACTACAACAGCATGAAGCAGTGTTACACACAGTGAGAGAGAGTTCTTATGCACTTTGTAAAGCTGCACCTCCTTGCAGTAACAGCAGCTGTTCTGGGGTATGGTCTATACATGGTACACCCAGAATTTATTCCAAACCTTGACCCGGACTGAATTGCATGATCCATAGCCATTTTAGTTTGTCATGCAGACTTCTAACATGTTTGTTTTCCTCTTGCAACTTTTCAGTCTACCCATGTGCAAATTTAAAGAAACCCAAACCTCGGTGGATTTTGACTGTTTATGGTCTGGAAAGACTGCAGTGAAAAGCCTTGTGATTACAGTACACAGGCGTACAACAATGGGTAATGGCAAATGTGATTTAATTAGCAAGGGAGTTTTATAGTAACCTGGTGTCTGGTTTTCTTGCCTACAGAAATAATAAATGGAGATTTCTGCTACATATGGTTTTGGTGAAAGCCATGTGGCTCTCGGTTAACTAAAATTCCCCTCAGACATCTGAGAAACACACAAGGAAGATTTGGAACAGTTTGTGTTCAAGTGTAGGGACATTAAGTGATGAAATTAATCAATGGCAAACATTTCCAAAATGAAAGTCTGTTACATCCTAGTTACTTTAGAAGCTCCAAGGTCAACTTCATCAGCTTGGCACCATACAGCCTAAAGTATTTAGTCTGATGCCCCATGTAAGTTATGATTCATACCTGATGTAAAATTGTTAAAAATTAATTTGTAAGAATTATAGGATTCCTGTTGTCCTGATTTGTAGAGGCATTGATTGGAAGTTGCAAGTACTTAACAACTCTTTAAACATAGTGTCAACTCGAAAACAGTTTACTCTATCAGCTAGTGGCTTGAAGCCAATAGGAGTCTTTTCATTGACTTCAGTGGGGTTTGGATGGGGCCAAGACCATTATCATACAAAAGCATTGTTGTTAGGGGGAACAAGTGGCAGATAGCTACTGGAGGAGTTGATGTTTGCGTGATAAGATGCAAAGGTGGATGGAAAAACTACTGTTGTGTTTTCTCCCTTTGAGAGAACACGGAATCTGGGGTAGATTCTGCTGGTGAAAGCCCTCTTCTGTGTGTGGCTGTAAGGTTTTGTCTTAGAGCTAAATTGAGTCAATCAGCTGTCCAGCATGCCATGGTTTGTTATCACAATCTTCAGACCCTTTGTCTAGACTCATCTCTTAAGGAACCTGACTATGAAAACCCCAGGGAGGCTTTGCTTTCAAAAATCCCATCCAAATTGTTTGAAGTGTGGCAATCAGCGCTGGCCCACCTTCCCTCCTATTAAAGCTTTACCAATAGCTTCAAACTCTGCACTGGGAACAGACTTAGGCCAACTCAAAGTTTTTTGAAAATCCCACTTATTGCATTTTGATGCGAGTGGAAATTAAAAACAAAACCAGGGAGCTATCACTTCAGTTGTACTCAGTGCCTATAAGATACTCTTTATTTTCAGTCAGTTTGGGAGGAAAGTTAACATTTCTTCAAAAACTTAAATTATAAGCCAGTTAAAATGATATACAGTACGTTTGATAACTGTTTCCATTAGAGTTTAGCACAATATCTTCTTGTTGACACTTCGAATGGATTTTTCAGGAGGATTTTCTTTAGAACCAGCTATGCAGTTGTTGAACAATAAAGGAAATGGGTAGCTATAAACAAGGTCTTAAGGTTCTGTTCAGATCTCACATAGTCATCTGCACACCTGAAATTGTGCCTGGAATGTATGGAAAATGGTAGTCTCTGCTAGTTACATCCCCAATTAATGAACTCCATGTGGGCAGACCCTTCTGTCCTTGCTAACTCCCACTCACATTGGTGACTCTCTGCATGGATTCAGGGTGTGAGCTTGCATAGAGCTCATTGCAAGATCAGGAACTTTGGCAGGAGGACTGAGAATCATGCAAAAAGGGGAAAAGATGACCCAACAAAGTTAAATGTTGTCTCCTCTACCAAAATTGAAGTGGACCGAAGAAGCTCACAGTCTTAAATACTTAAATACTTTTTTTTTTTTTAAACCTTTTGCAGGGGGCTGGTGACAATTCAATCGACTCCATCAATCAAATCAGACAGAGTAATCACTAGAGGTGAGTGATGAACTATCGAGGGGCTGTTTGGAAGGTGAGCCATTACATGCTGTACACCAACAAAGTGAAAATGTAGCTGTTTATAGTATTAATTTTGCCTCTTGCTGTAATGTTCACTTATTTAAATGTAAGGATTTGTTTAACTCATTCAAGCATAGACAGTGGCATAATATTGTTGTATACTGCAATACTGATGAAAGGTCCATTCACTACTTCCGAAATTAATCAAAATCCAGAGATCCCAACTTCTATTGGTACATGCCTGTACATATGCATGTTGAATGGGCAGAAATAATGCACTGACCTGTAATATACCATCTGCACTAACAAAACTTCCATATGCCCAGTCCTAATTGCAGAATGATTAAAACCTGAGTGGGTCTTTCTTCTGTGGATGGAATAGATCCCTATTCTAGCCATTTTACCAGGACCTCGAAGGGCTGTAATATGATTTGGTAAAACAGTTAAAACGTATCTTAGTACAAAGTATATTTTAATCCTTTTAGGATGAGCTACTAAATCCAAAACCATGGTAGATTTATTGGGACATATCTCGTCTTAGCGAGAGTTTGAAATAAGGCCTTTGACATCTTGCAATGTCATCCGTATGGACAGAGTGTGCAAGACTAGACACAGGTTTTTGTTGAAACCAGAAATAACTTTTATAAGATCATACATAATTATACATTGCGCTTACATTAGTAATTTACATTTAATTATTTTAAAAGGTCATAAGGCCTTTTGTCTTCTTCCCCTTTTTGAAATTTTAAGGTTGTCTCCCTAGAACAACAATCTATTAAGTTTGCTTCTAACTTTCTTAAATATAAAGATAAGTTTGTCAAATTTAAAACTGATCTCAATGCTGATAGTAAAGCTTTTTCATTTAAAAAAGGCTAGACAAGCCAAGTGGAGAAATTCAACATTTCTCCATGGAGCTGTACATTTATCACATCCAAAATGGATGACTAAAAGAAAAAGCCCAATATTCTGACAAATACTAATTCCCTCTAGAACGAACATTTTAGCTCTAAATGTTGTAGTTTTCTGAGCAGTCGGGCAAGGACCTTGTACAGGTGCAAGATTCAATGGTCAGTTATATTTCAATGCATTAGAACTGACTCACTTGTGCTGCTTAGATGGGTTGTAACAATTACTATCAGCACAGACTGTGGCCCATCCTATTGATTGTCAATTGCAAAAGCACCTCCTTGGCAGTGCTCAGCATCCTACACTCCCAGAGAGATCAATGGGAGTTGATAGTAGGCAGCATCTTGCTAATCAGCTAGTGTAAACTAACTTAGGCCTTTGGCAACCCATTGAGTTACACACCAGTGTACACCAGCTGAGGATCTGGCCCTTTGTTTTCAGTCATAACCTCATGAAAAATATCACACTAGTATTTAGGGCCAAAAGATAGAAAATGTCAGGACACTGCTGATTTATCAGTGGTCACCAGCAGAGGGTCAAAAAACACACTGAGCTCACATACTGTATTTTAGCTTGAAAGCACAGCTGCCATTTACCTTGCAACTGGAATCTGTAAATATAAGAAACAAATACATTAGTAACCACACACATTTACACAACACAGTACTAGCAATATTAAGGGATGCAGCACCTACTCTACATAACTGCCTTTTGTTAATATAGATACATCAGAATAAATGCTATTTGATATGTAACACACCCTTCTTTAAAAGTCAATGGCAGTAAAATAGCCAAAGTTCAGGTCCAGGCCTCAGTTAACTTCAAATTATGAAGTCAGACAAATCGCACAGCATATCCTTATCAGTGTAATGGTAGCACTATAGCAAAACACAGAACAACAGTTAATACTACTGCTGTGAGCTGGAGATCTCTTCTGATGACATTTAGCCACAGTTGGCTCTCCCACTCCCTCCCTGCCCATTTAATATGAGCATCTTTCAGGCATGGTACAAGGTACTTTGTGTGTAATAAAGGTATGTGGACAAGGAATAATACTAAAAACACCCAATATTGGCTTGAACTTTGCATTCTTACAGACAATTGGCATTATTTTAAGTAGAGTTTCACTAGGATTTGTACAAAAGTGGGCTAACGAGGTGATCACTGTCCATATTTTCCACTTTGGCCCACCGTTTTGATAGGAATAGGATTGAAGGGAAAGAGAAATTGTATATATTCTTTGCCAGTCTAGTGGGTGATGCTAATGTTCTTCAGAGCAGCGGCCTTTCCTCAAGCTCACATCATCTAATCCAATGTCCCCGGTTCTGCCTTTCCCTTTTTCACCTTTGAAAATAACCTGGGGAAGGAAATAAGACACAGTCAGATGTAAACTTAAAAAAAAGACAAGAATGGCTACCTGTTCTGAAGGGCCTCAGGGAACTTAGAGACATATCCCTGGATGTTGGTATTTGTAATGGATAAAACACGTTCAGTGATCTCTAGAAGTGTGCTTACTCTGCTGATGGAAGCAGAGTTCAGCTTTCAGGGAGGACTCTGTCTCCAAGAGTGGTGAACTTCTCTTTAGATATATTTAAATCATTCCTCCCAGTAATCACTTTATCCATTGCTCTAAAGAGCCATCGTATTTTTTGTAGTATTTTGAAAAGATTTTCCTTTCCACATCCACATTGCAAATTGATCAATTTGAACACTGAATGTATTGTAAGCTGGATCGAGAAATATTATCCCCTATATAACATGCTCCAAGCTTCTGGGGAAATGTGCTAATCTAAACTTTGACTTCCTACAACATAATGCTGCATATCTGCGTTTTAAACTGAGAACTAAAAATACACCTAGTTTGAATGAGGGAGAAACTCAACAGATTTAAAGTAGGATGAAGAAGAGAATATAAGGTGAGAGGACCATGGCAGAATAATATGCTGTAGAATGATCCCTAAAGCCAAACGGGTACTAAACTCTAGCTGAGCCCATTTTATATTTATTTTAATCCAGCCACAATCACCTGCACTGCTGCGATAAAAATCGAAGACTAAACTGTTCTAACATGAGCAAATGTTATTTTGTCCATGGTCTGAAAATTAATCAAACATTCCAGCAAGATTCTCTCATTAGATAGGAGAACCTACATGCTCCCTAAAAACAAACCAACCCCAACAGGATATGTACACAGTGACCCTGTCAAAACTAGAGTTTAGATAAATTCATGTAGGATTTTGCTTTATTACTGATGTAGAAAAAAGTCAATACAAAGGCAAGATCTACTATCAATTCTGTAAAATAATGTTTACATTCCCTTTAGGCTTTTCGGATTAATGAGGGAAGTTAGAGCAAAAAGAGTGTGTGGGTGGGTGGGTGGGTGGGCTTAATTTTTCAGAAACAACAAATAGTTTGATGCCCACTGGAGGCACCTTAAACAGACCTGATTTTTCAAAAAGTGTTGGAGAGCCTATAGGTGTCTCAAGATGGGCATCCAAAAACTGGGGTACTGAAAATCATAGCTGATGTTTTAAAATATCAGCTATCTCACAAATGCATCTTGTTCTTTTATATTTGTTTTTTCTGTGATAGAGGGGCTGTTTGCTGAGTTATGGTGTGGCCTTATTCCGAGAGCCTATAGACTATTTTTAAAAGACTAAGGAGCAGGTGTTTATAAATCCATCTCTAGGCGCTGTCCTCCTTGTTCACAAGTTCTAGTGACCTCCTATATTTGTTTACCAATATAAAATACTCTGCCTGACTGAAAACTAGTTAGTATTTTTACATACAACGGAGGAAAAACATGTCCACTGTCAGGCATGAATTAGTAAAAAAACATGGGCTATTCAGCCTCCTATACTAAAACACTGAAAACTGTATAGACAGCTATACTTACACTTTTGATGCCTGAGTCTTGCAAAGTTATTTGTGTTTGTCTCCAGCCCTGGCCACCATTTCTTCCCCAAACTGCAGGTCCATGAGCACCATTTTTTCTTAAAAACACTTGGAGTAGACCAGAATGTAGTCCAGATACCTTATGCCTAAAGGACAGACACAAGTCCCCTGAATGAGCTAACTGGCCAAGTGGCAAGACCAGACGTGCTACTTTTCCCTCTTTGCCTTTGGGTTCAGAGATAGTCACATACTGTCCACCTGCAAAAGAAAAGGCAGCTCTTTTTAAATGGTTCCAAGCATGGTCAGTACCTTACACGTACTTAATGTGCCATCAATCTTGAAAATTCCTGTGTCTTGGGGATTTCAAACGCCAGGATTTCTTAGAAATCACTGTTGTAAATGTGCTGCATTAGCTGTGGTAGAGGAGATTTAAATTTCCGTTACAAGTCATTGACTCTTCGATAACACTGCTACATAGGAAACTTCACTCAAAAGCTTTAACAATAAACTAAGCCTCTATTATTCTAGATAGCAGTTATGAAATGACAAGATTTAAGCACTCAGTAAAATTTTTGAAAATTCCCATTTGTCCAGAATGTACAAGTATTAATAAGTCCCATTTTCAGAGGTGACTTAGGCATTTAGTAACCTAAGTCTCATTGCACTCTCCAGTGTGTCTTATGTTGGATTGTTACTGTACATGTGAACATCATTCAAAAACCCATTAATATCCCCATCCCTTTAGGGAGAGATACCTGCATATAAATATACTGCAATAAAGGAAAACCAGAGGAACTCATGGCAACATTTATAAAAGCCAAAATCAAACATGTAAGCCCAATAAATTCTTCTAGTGATCCTTTTTATGTAGGCTGCTAAAACTGTGATAAATGAGACTTTAGGTCTTCTAAAAATCCCATAACCATACCAAGAGGATTTTAAAAAAAAACTTTGAACTCATTAAAGCTAGAGCAGCGTTTCGAAGTTGGAATGAGACCCAACTCATTTTTTGCAAATCTGAGCTGACCAGAAAAAAAATTACAAAACAATAATATCCAACTGAGAACTCCACGTTCTAACCATAAAACAAACAGTTTTGATATCACAGCAGAATGTCAAAAATCAAAATTCACTTTAAAGGTCTTAGTATTAATTACGTTATAAAGGTTCCATGAAATCTGAGCTGTTGAAGTCAGTGAGCCTGAAAATACTTTTTCCATATTGTAGATGTACAGAATTTACTTAATTATAATAGTTTAACCTTTTACTCTGAAGTTTAGTCGCAGTTTTAGTCGAACTAGATTTGAATATTTCTTGTTCAGTTTGATCGTTAATGTTGCATAAATGTTTGTTCTAAGCAAAGCTATGATGATTTTCTTTAAAATCATCTCTTTGCAAGAAAATATGAATGTGATTTTTAACAAAATAATGTGCCAAGACAAAGCAAACAATAGAATTTAAAAGAAAAAAGTCCATAATCTCGGCCTTCACTTCAGCAAAGCATTTAAGCATATGTTTAAAGTTAAGCATCTGCCTGAATTCCATTGACTTCCATGAGACAATTACATGCTTAAATGCATTGCTGAGTTGGCTATGCTTTGTCTACACATCGTTTTTGGAACAGTACAACTAAATTGGTAGAAAAAAAAATTCAGTTAGTTCAGTATGACCCTCTAGCATGGACAAAGTTATACCAGGATAAAGGTGCTTGTTATTCTAGTACAAACACCTTTAAACCAGTAGAACTGCATCCACTCTAGAGAGTTGCACAGATTATCTAAATCAGTAGGAAAACATTTAATTAACTTCATAGTGTGTGTGTGTAGACCAGCCCTACAAGAAAAGACCTTCACTTGTTTTCTACATACAAGGTAAACCTAAAGAAATAGCATAGCACCTTTATCAGAAGCTGCATTTTAAACCACTTAAAAAAACAACTAAACATCAGGGCTTTGAAAGCCAAGAAACAATTGGCCAGCTGCAAAGAATAAATCTGTGAAATGATTGGGGTTTTGTTTGGTTGGTTTTAACAATTTGTAAGTAACTGGTAAAAAACAGAAAAAAATATATATAAGAGTTCCAGCCAGCTAGCCAAGTGATATTTTTGAAACTACTGCTTTTCAAAACAATCCTGGAGTAAACAAAATTCATGCACTTTATAAGTGAGTACACCTAATCAAAAACTCATTGTAGGCCACACTTGGTTCCAGGACACAAGCATCTTAAAAGTTATCTGTATGTAATGCTAAATTATGTCTTTTCTGAGCCTGAGTCACATGAGAAAGGAGTGGTGCTTAGAGGCACCATACCAATACAGGTGGAGGGGAGGGGAGGGGAGGAGAGTGTGTGGAGATCATGCTTCTTACTACACCCGTTGAACAGGTTTAATCAGTACTGCCCCCAGTGCAGCCACCCTGGTGTACAAGGATGATGGCCCTGACCTGACTCCATCAGATAAGGATGCCTCTATTGCAGTGCTGAAGGAAAGGACTTCCTCCATCCTCCCACCCACATTGGGGCTATGATTTAACTCACAGTATTTTACAACCAGGGAATGCATTTCCTTTCAGTGTCTACAATCTGGTCACATGAGGCATTCTTTCTATGATGTAATCCCATAGGGTCTAATGGAGAACTAAAGAAGTGTGTCTAATCTCCGTCCCTTTGGTGAGAGGGCTGAAGGGGACTGCATGGCCAGGACTGTATGTTTAAAACAGAACTTCACCATATAGCTCTCAGTATTATGTGGAGCAGATTTGGCAGCTAAAACTGACTTGCGTCCAGCCTTGTTTTTTTTCCTAAACTCAGTGTATTTTTTTTGTAGAGAGAGCAGATTCTCTGAGGTGTATCAGTATGAGTGGTTCACCGCCCTCAGTGAATACCAGCTTGGATCCAGAAAGAGCCTGTGATTTGTGGCATGGTTCATTAGTGCCCTTTTTTGTTCCATTCAACTCAGTATTCCAAGGTCCCTTTGTGCTACCCGAGATGTACGCTGTAAATTTTGAAAAATCTACCCTCCTTCCCTTATTACAAAAGTATGTACACAGGAAAACTGTTTTAGTAAAATTTCATATTGGATTTCTGTAAACTACGCTCTGACTTGGGAATGTTAAGGTAGAAACAGAACTTAATTTTTGCTCTACTGTTAAATACAATTTCCAGCTTTGCCCACAATTTTAGTATTACCATACAAATAATTATGTTGGCATGGCAATTTAAAAAATCTCCTCATATCCTTGAACTATAGATTTTACTTCAAATAGGAATAAATAAATTGGGCCACATTCCAAGTTCTATTCTTATCTTCCTTAATTGAATAGGAAAAACAGTGTTCCTTCATAGGCATTCCTATCTAGAAGATATAGGCTAACAAAGAGCCAGTTCCCCAGTTGAGGTACAGTGGTGTAGTTCCATTAAATTTTGTCATCAACGTTGAAGTAGCAAAACCCGCACTACATTTAATGGAAGCAGGTCCTAAAACCATTGAGTTGTAGGCCATTTCTTAAGCTACTGTCAATTAGCAAAGTGTTGAGAATCTCCTCCTGCTCAGATTAAATATAATGGGAGCAGGCTTGGGTTCTTAAATTAAACAGGTGTGACTGGACAAAGTTATTGTACCTGATGGATCTCTAAGTGGTTCCCAGTGCAAATCATCATCTTTATCTTTGATCCATCCACACAGACCACTATCGAAGTTACAGCTGTGCACCAGGATACCTGCAAAGAACAGACCAGAAAGACACATAAGAACAGTCCTTGAGCCTTAGGGCTGGTGGACCACTCACCAACTTTCTGACTGGATTTACAAGCCATACAAAAAGAAGCTACAGCAATATTAACAAGTACTAGGCAAATAACAGTATCACTTAATATATTCTTTAGAGCACAAACCTGTGTTAATAAAACCCACATTTGTAAAGGAAGAATGAGACCAATTAGTTGAAGGGACACAGTTAAAACAAACATAGTATGAAACCAGCATAACTGTATCCTGAATAGTAAACTTGATAAGTACCTGGATCGTCATTTGCTTCATCCTCATCTGCACTAATCCCTTTTTCAATTTCAAATATTTCAAACAGATTATTGCTCACTCCAGGCTGTCGTGGTACTGGAAGAGAAAGTAATTTTTAAAGAAATGAATGAGGTAGATAAAAATAGTCAATGACCTACTTACTTATCTTTAATAAAAGCCCGAGAGAAAGCC
The DNA here is from genome assembly GCF_011386835.1 of Chrysemys picta bellii. NCBI lineage: Eukaryota > Metazoa > Chordata > Testudines > Emydidae > Chrysemys > Chrysemys picta. The sequence goes on along the minus strand of NC_088795.1, from coordinate 32,236,314 downwards.
TCAGGCTTATGCTCTTCTTGATGAATTCAATATATTTAATTACATTTCACATGAAGATTCATAAACTTCCCGCCTCAGTGATTTATGCTGGAACATTTGTCTCTGTAAAGGGTGATTCAAAAAATTCTGAAGGCTCTGCAAACGAAGGGCGTTTAAAAAAAGTTCTCCGCAAATACATTTTCAAATAAATAAAACAGTCAAATGTGTTCTCTGCTAAAGCCTCATCTGCCTTAAATCAGCATCTCAGAGGATCTGGATTACTAACTTTCACTGACAGTAATGGGAATCTGATGTCACACATTAGAGAATCTGCAATACCCCATGCACCTGACCAGCACACAATTAGACATAGAACCATCACACTATAAAAGATTAGAATAAAACTTGATAATTCCTAAATGATTATCAGGATTATATTTTGGAATAGGTGATACGGTTTACAATACTGCTGCCTGACGGTCAAACAGTAATCTGAAGAGAGAATTGAGCATGCAAAGGAGAAAATGCAAGGTCTGAGGTTTGTTTTAAACTTATTTCAGTTGAGTAATAGTCCACCAAAAAATCCAGGCTTCTGCCTCTGTGCTTTTTATCCTCCTTTGGCACTGTTGGTTACATTTATTCTATGCAAAAACCTAGCTTAATGTAGCAAAATAATAGAACCCAGGTCTTCTGTTTACCAGAACTTTACTTAATACATGTGTTGAGTACTGCTCAAGAGAGACACATTGAGGGACACTGGACAAATAAGTGACATAGCAGCTTGCTCCCAGTCCCTCTCCCCCACTTCTGCTGCCTACACCCCCTCCCACCCATTACCCAGTCCCATCCTTAGCCTCCTCTCCTCCTTTTCCCCAGACCGCACATCATTCCGTTCCAATGCAGGAGACATGGCGTTTCCAAAGGACTGTGGATTTGAGGTCACAGCCTCTTGCTTTGGTGCTTCCCAGTCCTGAGAGCTAAGCACTGTGTGCACGTGGGAGAAGAGGGATGAACCCCTCTGAACACAGTGCCGCTGCTTTGCTGTGTGATCTTAGACAAGTCACTTATCCCCTCCACACTTTATTTTGTCTACCCCATAAGGATGTTGCAAGCCCTCCCTAAAGAATATTAAGTGCCAAACTAAGTTCTTTGGGGGCAGGGACTGTCTAGTCTGTGTTTGTACAGTATCTGTCATGGGGCACTGGTCTCCGCTCTACTGCAATACAAATTATAATCACAGGCCTCCCAAGTGCCACACATTTCTCTTTAATGTCACACTTGCCTCCGTTTTCTCACACACTGTGAAGCAGCATGAGCCAGAATGTCTCCTGGTCTCATCCTCAGGCACAAGAGAGAAGGGGGGATAGACAAGAAGCTCCTTTGCTGCACATGCACTGTTCTCTCTACTTCCTTCCTAAGAACTTCCAGCACAGCTGGAGCAGGCGAGAGACTGGAGGTCCAGCCTGCACACCTGGCAAGACACACACAATGGTCCGGTAACAGATGTCACTACAGTGTGAATTGTGGGAACTGGGGATATCAGTTCCTGTATTCCCCATTGCTTCTCTCATTTTATGCACATCTCAACCCCTGCCATACTCATTGCCTTCACTACACCCTTTTCCTAGCTCCTCCAGTTACCTGACTCTCCGCTGCTCTGGAGCCAAATGCCTCATTGACTTCCCCTGGCATGAAGGACTCAAAAATGGCTAGAAGTATTTTTCTGAAACTTTCCCAAAAATATCTGGGGGCAGAGAGCACTGATAATTTCAGCCCAAAAGAGATGTGTGAGAGAAAGTTATGAGCAGTTTAAAAGGGGAGTTTAGAATGGAAGCTGGAATTCAACCATAATCATAGCTGTCACTATAATACAGGCCCTGTGCCCTAGTTGCTGCACTCAGCTGTATAACAACTACACAGAAAGGAAAGGGCTCCTTGAAATTAGAAAGGCTCTTGAGGGATTCATATTTGCAGAATATGGAATGGCTGCTTATACTGCCACTTAAATACACTGACCTTGAAATTCCAGACTAGTTGCCGGGACCCTTACTATACTAAAGGTTCTCAGTGCTGCCTTGACTCAAGATATTCTGTAGCATTCTTCTAACCACATCTGTGTGCCAAATTTTAGTTTTCCAGATACAGTACACAAATGTTGTGTCTGAAAGACAGCTGTAAGCTGTAGCTAAATCGATTATTGCACTTGTTACAGCTGTCTTGAAAATTCCTCTTCCAGCCACACATCTAGCACATCATTAATGACAGTAGTAATGCATTTCAGACTTATCCTCAGATATTACAGCTCCCTGTGGTGCTTAGAATATTTATGGTTTGATTTAATTATTCACGCCATCAAAACATAAAATAAGAACTAGAAGCATGCTTGCAATTCAGTTTTAAAATAAATTCTAACATACCAATAGGCTTTTTAGATGACTGAAAATAAAGATGAATTTAGTGATTTAAGATTCTGACCAGAAATGAATATGGTTATTTCTATTAAATCACACCCAAACTGAGGAAGAACACGCTTTTTAGCCAGAGTCTTTTTTGCACTGGAAGCAATGTGTAAATAACACTGTTGAATGTGTACTCTAACTTGTCAAATCCAGGGAACTGGAAAACACTCAGTAATATAAACAGAATCTTAAATCAGGATCAAATAGATTTTATAATATATGGTTACAACTTTTGGAATTTTAACAAAATAAACTGGTAATGTTAAGAGCTTGACCAAACACAAATACGTGCTTTAAAAGGTAACAAATTACATGTTATGAAGAAGATATTTTTAATCCTTGTATGGAACATACATATATGTTAATAATCAAGAAAGCTCCCCCCAGACCAGGACACACCAACTCAAAGGGGCACTAGACCTTGCCAAAAAAACAGACATAAAACCTGCAGACATATCACCACCATTACGATGATTGATCACAATACACCTTTCAAGATCCATAGGTTCTACACATACTGATCACAGGTGATGTACCTCATCTAGTGCACTAAATGGCCTAATAAGAACTGTGTGGGTGAAACGAGACAATCACTACACTCTTGAGTGAACTCTCACAGAAAAATGATAAAAGAGAAAAACATCATATTGCTTGTGGGCAAATACTTTTCACAAAACGAGCATGCCAGCTCTGACCTCTCAGTCCTCATCTTCAAAGGAAACCTGCACAACACCTTCAAAAGATGACCCTGGGAGCATAAATTCATAATTGTGTTAGACACCAAAAAGCATGAACTCAATAAAGACACTGGATTTATGGCTCATTACAAATACCTAGAACCCACTAACCCACATTTCTCCTATGACTGCAGAAGTGTTAACTGCCCACTTCACCCCGAATGGTCCCTTGCAACATGTTAACTCCTTATGATAATCAATCTGTTCCACCTCGTATTTAGCTGTGACACTCACAGTACCTTTCCCAGGTCTGCGGAAGAGCTCTGCGTAAGCTCTAAAGCTTGTCTCTCTCACCAACAGAAGTTGGTCCAATAAAAGATGTTACCTCACCCACCTTGTCTATTAATCAAACAAAAGGTTTGAAGGGAAAAAAAAAAGAATCTGCAGTAAACTGAATATTTTCCCTCATATTTCGGTCAGCTTTAAGAACAGCTATTTTTCTTATTATTTTCTTCCATTGTAAACTCTTTAGCATTAGGAATGTCTTTGTCCATTTGTAAAGTACTGTAGGTCATGTTCTTATACTCTCACTTGTGTTGAATAACACCTACACCACAAATAGTCCCAATGACTTCAGTGTGACCCTGTTTGCAGAGCAAAGTATAGTGTAAGTAAGAGTATTAGAATTTGGCCTTTTTATTTATAGGGCAATACATCATTTTTAATAATAGTTTTGCTATTTTGTTTTTAACATCTGTTTTGCTTATACATTCATTTTCTTTAGCGTTAACATTACAAAAAAGCCCATATAAAAGCTCTGCATATCCTAAAAATAGTTCATATTTATGCTATTGCATGGTTAGTGTAAGTCTAATATACAAATGGAGATAATCATTAACCTCAGCAAGCCAACAAACCAAAGAGGAAAAGCTCCAGAAAAGACTCTGAGCCCCAGGCGTACACAAGAACCTACTCCTTCCCCAAAACCCTATCAAACAAATGGCATTTGCAGCATGCCCATGTTATTGAGTACAGGCTATTTCAGACCAAGGAAGGGAGCAAGTTTCAGAGTCCTGGGGCCCTCACTGAGAATGCCCTGCTCTTCTTTTATAATGAGGGTGATCCAGCTTGAACACCTCTTCCTACTGGAGCTATGGCAGTAAGACGCTGGGAAAGAGACTGTCTTTCAGATAGGCAAGTTTAGCAGTAATGCCTACACAAAAGATTTAAGATCAATTTCAGCTAGGTGCTTAAGCACATGCCTAACTTGAAGCATGTGACTAGTCTGATGGATTTTTGTTGAAATTCTTAAAAATCCTTAATGGGAAATTGACTGCCAAATGATATTAAAAATTCTAATCGCTACACAGGGCATTACAAACAGAAGTGAAGCAGTTTGAAAGATACCACAGAAATGTTTTTAAATGAAATAAAACAGAATCAGTAACTATCAAAGAGGGAGTATTCTGAAAATCCACTGGCAAAGTAGTATAGAACTAGAGTTGGATGAATAGTGAAAAATAAGTGTTCAAGAAAATGCAATTGAATAAAAACTGCAAGTTTGCTTTCACATCCAGAGATCCATTTTATGTGCTATTCACACTGAGGAGCTGGTGCCTGGCTTGGGAGTTCATTGGGCTTCACACCAGTGGATGGAGCAGCACTGACACCTTATAAGAGAAATTTTCCATGAGAGTTTCCATATGAGGAGAGATTAAAAAAGACTGGGACTTTTCAGCTTGAAAAAGAGCTGACTAAGGGGGAATATAATAGAGGTCTATAAAATTATGAATGGTGTGGAGCAAGTGAATAAAGAAGTGGTATTTATCCCCTTACATACACATGAAGCAGGGTTCACACAATAAATTAATAGGCAGCAGGTTTAAAACAACCATAAGGAAGTACTTCACAAAGTGCACAGTAAACTTGTGGAACTATTACCAGGGGGATGTTGTGAAGGCCAAAGTATAACTGGGTTCAAAAAAGAATTAGATAAATTCACACAGAGTAGGTCCATCAATGGCTATTAGCCAAGATGGTCAGGGACACAACCCCAGCCTTTGATTGCCAAAAGCTGAGAGTGGACGACAGAGGATGGATCACTCGATAAATTGCCCTGTTCTGTTCACTCTTCCTGAAGCATCTGGCACCGTCCATTTTCGGAAGACAGGATATTGGACTAAATGGACCATTTTATCTGACCCAGTATGTTCTTATGACCCTGCCAGCTTTCCTCTACTAGCCAGAATCCAAGGGAAACTGAATGGCTCTGTAATTTCCCTCTCCTTTCCTAGCACTCTATAAAGAGATGTATGGTGGAGAGGGATTTGGGAACACAAGCAAATTGCCTATAAACTTCTAGATCTTATGCACCCGCTGATTGTTGGTTACAATTATAGACTCATAGACTTTAAGGTCAGAAGGGACCATTATGATCATCTGGTCTGACCCCCTGCATGCTGCAGGCCACAAAACCGTCCCTACCCTTTCCTTGACTCTGCTGATGAAGTCCCCAAATCCTGTGTCTTAGTGACCCTCCTGCTAGAGATCCCTGCCCCATGCTGCGGAGGAAGGCGAAAAACCTCCAGGGCTTCAGCCAATCTACCCTGGAGGAAAATTCCTTCCCGACCCCAAATATGGCGATCAGTAAGACCCCGAGCATGTAGGCAAGAGTTTCCAGCCTGACCCTTGTTAGCCATTATACTGTTTACCTACCATTGCTTGGTATTCCTCAGCTAATATGTTTTACCATTAAACCATTCCCTCCATAAACTTGTCTAACTTAATCTTAAAACCAGACAGGTCCCTCGCCCCCACCGTTTCCCTCGGAAGGCCGTTCCAATATTTCACCCCTCTGACGGTCAGAAACCTTAGTCTAATTTCAAGCCTAAACTTCCCCACGGCCAGTTTATATCCATTTGTTCTCGTGTCCACATTAGTACTAAGCTGGAATAATTCCTCTCCCTCCCTTGTATTTATTCCTCTGATATATTTAAAGAGAGCAATCATATCCCCCCTCAACCTTCGTTTTGTCAGACTAAACAACCCGAGCTCCTCCAGTCTCCTTTCATACGACAGGTTTTCCATTCCTCTGATCATCCTAGTGGCCCTTCTCTGCACCCGTTCCAATTTAAGTTCATCTTTTTTAAACATGGGAGACCAGAACTGCACACAGTACTCCAAATGAGGTCTCACCAGCGCCTTATACAACGGAAGTAGCACCTCCTTATCCCTACTAGATATACCTCGCCTAATGCATCCCAAGACCGCATTGGCTTTTTTCACCGCCACGTCACATTGTCGACTCATAGTCATCCTGCGGTCTACAAGAACCCCTAGGTCCGTCTCCTCTTCCGTTACTTCTAACCAATGCGTCCCCAGCTTGTAGCTAAAATTGTTATTAGTCATCCCTAAATGCATCACCTTACACTTTTCACTATTAAATTTCATCCTATTTCTGATACTCCAATTCACAAGCTCATTCAAGTCTCCCTGCAATTGCGATGGGTCAGGTCAGGGAAACGGTCTCCTTTCAGATACATTTATTATCTTGTTCTTATTCTCTTCCCTGAGCTTGCCCCATCAGCCAATATGATGCAGTGTCACTTCACCCCCATGCTATCAGTACCCAGGACCAGTATTGGTGAACTCCCTGTCCTATTTTAATCTACTATAACCATTTAACATAACGAAGTTCACCCTGTTAGCATTATCTTTTGCAGCTTTTCTTCCACACATTGTAACCCCTCCTCCCTAGGGTGACCAGATCACCCAAGACAAATATCGGGACGCGGGGGGGGAGGGGGGCGTGGCCAAAAAAAAACAAAAAACCTTCCTCCGCAAGTGCTGGAGGGAGGCCCAGGAGACTCAGGGGAAGCGCGGGGCCGGGGTGAGTAACAGTCCGGCCTGGCCCCGAGCAGGCAGGACTCAGTTGGGAGGTAGGGAGAGGAGGGGGGCGACCCGCGGGGCCAGGCGGCGCCTGTTCTCCCCCCCGGGTAGCGGGACTCGGGAGCAGCCGCTGCTGCAGCTCCCACTGCCGCGGGGGCAGGAAGCGGCCATGGCGCTCCGCGGCTGCAGCTCTGGCGCCTCCGAACCCCCCGAGCCGGGGCCTGCTGCGGGGACCCAGCAGCGCGTACGCAGGGCCCAGCCCCTGGCCAGGCGCATCTGGGCTGCTGCTCAGCTGGTGCTATCCCGCGGCGGCCCCAGAGTGGGGGCAGCAGGCCCCAGCCCCCCCGTCCCGCAGGGGAACGAACGGGGCTGGGCGGCCGATGCCTCCATCCCGGGGCCGCCACGGGATAGCACCAGCTGGGCAGCAGCCCAGACGCGACTGGCCAGGGGCTGGGCCCAGCGTACGCGCTGCTGGGTCCCTGCAGCAGGCCCCGGCTCGGGGGGTTCGGAGGCGCCACAGCCAGGGAGTGCCATGGCCGCTTCCTCCCCCGCGGCAGTGGGAGCTGCAGCAGCGGCTGCTCCCGAGTCCCGCTGCCCGGGGGGGAGAGCAGCAGCCGCCGCCTGGCCCCGCGGGCCGCCCCCCTCCTCGCCCTACGGCCAGGCCGGACTGTTACTCACCCCGGCCCCGCGCTTCCTCTGAGTCTCCCGGGCCTCCCTCCAGCGCTTGCGGAGGGAGGGGGAATGGTGAGCCCGGGGAAGAGGCGGGGATTCGGGGAGGGAGCCAATCGGGGGAGGAGGGGGCGGAGTCGCGAGCACTTCCGGGCTCTAGGCTCGGGGCATTTCCTTGTTTGTCCAGTGTCCCGACCGCATGTCGGTCGGGACGCGGGACAAACAAGGAAATATCGGGACAGTCCCGATAAAATCGGGATGTCTGGTCACCCTACTCCTCCCCGAACTCAGGGCAGGAGTTTAGGGAGACTGGCCAGCAGTGCATGGCAGTATGACTCTGCAATAGCCATACTCCCCATTCCCTCCCATGGGAACGGGGAGTATTTTGGCCCCATTCTGATGTCCCTGAGAGCTGTAGGACATTCTGGCAGATCTTTGTACCTCCAGAGGTTAGGAGGGTCATGCCCGCTGCCTGCTACATGGAGACCCTTATCATTTTGCCCACCCCACTTGCAGAATGAATTGCAGGAAATCTCACATGGGAGATGATAGTTTCCTGGCCCTTACTCAGATTTTCTAGCTTTACAGAACAAAGTGGTCCCCAAGTCACTAAACGAAATTCCACTTCCCGTCCCTGTTTACCATATAGACATGAACATTCAAGTATAGCAAGTTTAATATAACTATGTATAATTTAGGGCCCCCACACAAAGATTTCTCCAAACTTCTTCCAAAAGACCCCTCCTAATGTTAATTTCACAAACTTTGAGAATGCTTTAAAAATGTCCCTTTCAGTGCTGGATTCTAATGAAAGGAATGTGCACTCATATCCAGCAAACAAGGGAGCTACCATATAAGACACAGGAGTCTTAACATGGTCCATATGTACTCTTCTTTCCTAAGACGGCTAAGTATGCTGAGTGGAGATCCGTGGGAGAAAGAATTTGGCACAATTATTTCTTGTGAGCTTTCCAAGCCTTTCGTGTGTACTTTACTTAGCGTATCAGTGTAGTTTTCACTTTACTTCAACTGCTTGATAAGATTGTTAAATATAAACTTGACTTCTTCTTAGAAGATTCCATGAACTATATACACTGCATGGTATTTCTCAAGGAGGCTGTGTAGTAGAACTACATAGGTGGGTGAGCCAGTACACTAATTCTACAGCATTCCTCAAGTTATTGAGTAAAGTTCTTCATAAAGGGATGGGAGAGGGGAGAGATTTTTTACCAGCTACATAAGACCAATTCTCACGCTGCCTTTTAATCTTGAAAAAGTCTTGTTACTTCTTTCATCTGTTCGCCAATGGCTAAATTTGGGAAGCTGAGGTATGGTGAGTATATTTTGGGGTTAGTCATGGTTATGGCCCTCAGTTTTTTGACGATTCCAATAACAAAAAATAAATTGAGAACTGAAGCATAGCTTCATATTGTTATTAATAATTCTAAAATAATAACAAAAATAATAATATAATGCAGTTTAAATGTAGCTGATTCCACACTGGAGCAATTATGCATGCAATTCCCACTTGTCAATAAATGTAATTAAGAAATAGATAAGAAAGTTCCATTCTTAAAGCAAATTAAACTTGGTTAAACTCTTATTCAAAAAATAAAAAAAAAATAAAAAGAGGAACAGTTCCGTGGTCTCCAGTGCTCACATATATTAGAAATAGCTAAAAGAAAACTAAACAGTCAGGGGCTAGGTCATGACCCTCGGTCCCTGAACCATCTCGAGAGTGCCTTCCTATTTTGCCCCAGGCAGGAGAGGAGATTAGTGTGTCTGGAGTTGAGGGGGGGAAGAGGGAGAGAGGCAGAGGTTAGACTGGGGAAAATGTACATCATCTTACCCCACCACAAGCCACCTACCTGCCCATGGTATGTTGCCTAAAATTCTGCAACCTGGGGCCACATTAACTTTTGCTTAGGGAACCCCTTCCCCCCCTTTTATGGAGAGTTTCCAATGGCAGCTACTGATAGGTCGTAACTGAAGGGCAGCTGTATTGCATATTAGCAAGGATCTGGGGGACATAGAGTTTCTTCATGGACAGCTTTGTGCTTCTGGAAGGTTTCTTGAGAGCTTGGAAGGTCTGCAGGCTTTTGGGTGGAGAGAGGAACATGATGATTTTGGGAAAACTCTTGCATTCTCTCCTGTCCTCGTGTACCACTATACATAGAGAGGGCAACATGGCCCTAATCCAAGTAGAGCCCAATTCTGTATTCTTCAGGCAGGTTTAATGCCCACTAACTTCTTTAACCTAACCCTTGTTACTTATATTGAAGTGCATTTTTTATAAATGTAGAATTGTTCAAGACATCCTATTAAATCTCTTTAAAAATTGAACTGCTTTTCTTTCAGCAAACAGATCTAGAAGATGAACAATGGTTATACAATCAGTATGAGACACAGACAGACCATCATAAACAGCAAGCACAAGCTTGAAAGAATCAGGTGTGAGCACAAAATTGCATGGAAGAATGTTGGAAGTATGTGATTTACCCTTTACGTAAAGGATTCAGGCTCTCACATTCTTTACCTTTAGCACTGTCTCATTTTGATAGATTCAAGGATTACACAACCATACTTGCTGTGCCTTCTAAGGTAGGGGTGGGCAAACTTTTTGGCCTGAGGGCCACATCTGGGTATGGCAATTGTATGGTGGGCCATGAATACTCACAAAATTGGGGGTTGAGGTGCGGGAGCAGGTGAGGGCTCTGGTGAGGGGCCAGAAATGAGGAGTTCAGGATACAGGAGGGGGCTCCAGGCTGCGGCAGGGGTTTGGGGTGCGGGTGGGGGGGGGTGAGGACTCCAGCTGGCAGTGCAGGCTCTGGGGTGCAAGAGGGTGGGACCGAGGGGTTCGGTAGGTGGGAGGGGGATCAGGGATGGGGCAGGGGGTTGGGGTGCTCGAGGGGGTCAGGGGCACAGGCTCTGGGCGGCGCTTACCTCAAGCGGCTCCCAGAAGCAACGGCATGTCCCCCTCTGGCTCCTACATGGAGGTGTGGCCAGGTGACTCTGTGCCCTTCCCCCATCCGCAGGTGCCACCGCTGCAGCTCCCATCAGCCACGGTTCCCAGCCAATCGGAGCTGCACGGGTGGCGCTTGGGGCGGGAGTAGTGTGTGGAGACCCCTGGCTGCCTCTACACATAGGAACCGGAGGGGGGACATGCTGCTGGTTCTGGGAGCCGTGCGGAGTGGGGCAAGCCCTGGACCCTGCTCCCTGGCAGGAGGTCGAGGGCCGGATTAAAAGGGCCAGATGTGGCCCATATTTCTAAGGCCCTGTTCTAAGGCCTTTTCAGTCTTAAGAAGAGCGACCCCAAAAATTCATGAACATAAAACAAGCTTTTTTATAAAAATGGGAATTGAACATCCAAATCTTTTAGGTGGCTTTGAAAATCTCAACCTTAAAGACCAATAAATTCTGCTCATTAAGAGCCTTATCCAAAGTCCATTTTAGTCAATGGAAAGATGCCTACATACTTCAATGGGCTCTGGATCACATCCTGAATAGTTGAATATTAACCCCATGCTACATTCCAGCAAGTTTTCATTCACGCTGTGTCAATATCAGGAGAAGATTACCCTTGCTGCTAGATTCCATTGCCTCATCTGACTAAGTGGTTCAGAAGACAAGAATAGTAAGTCCATGAACAAAACCCAAACTATTGTCTGTTTTGTTTCAGACAGTGAGACGGTCCTTTAAGTCCTTTTTTTAGTCCAATAGTAAATACTGGTAAAAGAGTAAAATACCAAAGTAATCTAAAACCTTTCCAAAAAACAACCCCGTTATCTAAATGTCAGTCTAACCTACACCAGTTGGTGTCATCATTAAGCAGACTAGTGAAAATTACAGTGGTCCGAATGACAGTGCTAAGCAGCAGATTCAGGGACATTCTGCAATGGATATTTCAGTGGTTCTCAAACTTTTGTACTGGTAACCCTACACAACAACCCTCTGGGTGTGACCCCTCCTTATAAAATTAAAAACACATTTTTATATATTTAACATCATTATAAATGATGGAGGCAAAGCGGGGTTTGGGGTGGAGGCTGACAGCTCGCGACCCCCTGAGGGGTCCCGACCCCCAGTTTGAGAACCCCTGACCTTGTGTATGGGACAGGAAGCCAGAGAAGCAGAGACGTTGCTGAAACTATATTTAGGAAAAATAAATAAATAAAAAACCCCGAGATGTGTGTTTGTTTTCTACAAGAACATTACCAGGCATATTGTCTTTGTTGAAGCACCATGAATTCATTGCTGGATACAGTCAAATGGTGCTAAGGCATCACTCCCCTTCACTATGTGCCCCATATCCTGCCACCTACTGAAGCCCCTTCCTCCCATCCAAGTATTATATACCAAAAATGTCACCCACCTATTGGTGGTGGTCAACTGAGCGCCCAGAAAGGCCCAACATTTGCAACACTAAGCTATCATTCAGCTGCAGCACTAACTGTTGGAAACAACAAGACATTATACTGAAGAAGTTCCTCCCTCAAGCCCTTGATGTATTGCATGCACAGCTAGAAAGCCAAGTCACAATCTCCCTCTATCAGCAATAGCTACCCACCCCAGGGTATAAACCAGCCTGAAGGTCCAAATTTGATAGCAGCTTTTAAATTGTAGACAAAGGCAGAACAGGATTGGACAATTGGCCAATATGCCCAGTACTGCCCCCTAATCTATACCACAAAGTACCACATCTCACCATTTCCCCTTTTTTATGACTGTCCCACCGCAGTATTATTGCGAGCCCTCAGCCATGTACTGAGGGGGAACTAGTCTAGCAAAGCCAGCACAGTTCCTGGAAATAGTTTACCATGCTCAGTTCACTCCTGCATCACCGTCAGCGAGGAGGCTGACCTTAGTAGCATCCACTAAATCATCTCCTTCCAGGTGTACAATGATGGTTGCAACATGTCTGCATTGCTGCTGTCAGGTCAGTGGAGCAGGGCATGATCTTTTTCATGCCCCCTCAGGTCCCATGCATCCCTCAGGGGACGACAGGGACCTCAGTGCAATTCACACTTCCCTGTTGACATCTAGCAGCGAGCCAACCACAAAAGGAACAGCTTCTGTTGCCAGACATGGGTATCAATCGCTGTCATCCCTAGGACTTAAGCATATGGGTGCTGGCCAAGGTGAATCATGGGCGGCAGACCAGAAAATCTGCTGGAGTGTTAGAATCAGGCTTAGCGGGAAATTTTAGGATGTTTATAAGTCTCTGAAAGTTCAATAAACCATATCAAATGGAATTAGCAATGACGAGAAACTATAAAGAGCTTATCTGACCATAACTTTTTAGTTAACTTCTCAGCTGATGTTGGGGTTTTGATTGACTGATTAATTTTTCAGTCTAGAAATAGATTCAGATTTTGATCCACTTTCGTAATGTTGCTTCTCCTTTTGGACAAGAAGGAAATAAATGTCAATATCCTAAACATTACACAGCTGTCTCATGCACTCATGTCTCAAAATTCTGGGCAGCTTTGAACCTCTATCTAATCTATGGCATTTCTAACACACCTGTTATCATAATATCTAAGCTCCATGAAACAATTAAAAAATGCATACGCTAAAGGGAAGTATTTGCACAGTCTCTTCCTTGCTCCCAGTATTATGTATGGATTTTTGTTTGACTGTTTCTACATCTTGTCTTGCCTTATCTACCTTCCCACTCCCCCTCCCATTTGTTCAACTGCGAGTGAGTCTTGGAGAGATGTCACTACCAGGGTGGGCCACTTAAAGAAGGGAATGTTGTATTTGAATATGGTCAGGCAGTGTCTGGTCTGATCTGGTGACACAGAGGATTCCACCTGGGTGTGTAACCCAGGGGCAGCTACCTATTTGGGAGTATACTTAGAATGTGGTTAACTGATTGTAACACTTTCTTTTAGGTAACCCCACTACACTGCTCAGTCTGCTCCACTTTGGGGTATGAGCCCACAACAAAATCACAGGAAGGGAAACGGAAGCAAGATGCAGGGGATAAGGAGCAGACGGGTTCAGAAAAGGAGGGGGAGGAACAACTTGATCTTGACTTTAAACTTGGCCTTTGCATTACAAAGGAAGGTGGGAACAAAGCTCTAAAGCAGGGGTCGGCAACGCTCGGCACACGGCTCGCCAGGGTAAGCACCCTGGCGGGCCGGGCCAGTTTATTTACCTGCTGACGCGGCAGGTTCAGCCGATCGCGGCCCCCACTGGCTGCGGTTTGCCGTCCCGGGCCAATGGGGGCGGTGAGAAGCCGCGGCCAGCACATCGCTCGCCGTGTGCCGAACGTTGCCGACCCCTGCTCTAAAGCTACCCAGTAATTTACAGCACCAGCCAGGGGTGGGAGCAGAGCTGGGTAGAGCTAGTTAAGTCAGGAAGGCTGGCAGCTCCTTTGTGCTATGTATAATGCTTCAGTGAAGCCTCTGGTAATCCCTCACCAAACAGCTACTCTTGCTGTTTCTCTGACATTCTAACAATACATACATACTGGTACTGTACCCTTAGGAAAAATCCTGATGTCCAACAGGCACCTTACTCCTGTGGAAGGGAGCTCCAGTGCTGACCTGACTAATCCTAAGAATGATGAGGCTGGTGCAATGGGGCGACGTGATGCACTGAGGCCCAGAAAAGGGTGGAGAGCCTATTCATACAAATAGAACATTGAAAGGGGATAGGAGGGATTTCAACTTTAGGAGGGACAGGGAGAGAATTCAGGGCTGGCAGGGAGGATGGTTTTCACCAACTGTAATTTTTGCACTAAATAGACAAAAAACGTCTCTTTACGGTAGGAATCTAACATCTACATAGGAACCATGAATGCAGCCATTGTATACGTTTTCAATCTGGATCAATATTGGGGAACATAAACAAAGCAAGCCAGTATAGTGAAAATACATGAGAATTGCCATCTTTTCTGAATGAGCTAAGTGAGGGAATATAACAGCTTCCTTCCTATATGCTACCCACTATTCCCTCCTTAATACAAGGACATTGTTCCTTATCCACACCTGAAAGCTCTCTGTGGCAGTAGGGCCTGAGAGGCCAACAGGCGTGGCTTTCTCTATGCTACATAGTGCTGAGTACACGGATAGTGCTCACTGAATAACAAACAACAAAAACGGAGCTGTGATGGGAACTGTTTTGCAACCGTGACTGCAGGTTTCACTTCCAGAGTGAACATTATAATATGCTCACTTACTAAGTGCCTTGAGACGGGGGCTGTGTGTTTGCTGTGTGAGGTAGGGGACAGTGCCCACCACATTCTGGGTGCTATCAAAATACAAATAATTTTAAAAATAAATGACAACGTAGCAGGCCTGCTGCAGGTTACCCCAGGAGTGCCCTACAATTTGTCAACATCTAGAGCATGAAAGGAATCTTGAATCTTGCTCACGCCTTTGATTTTATGTACATCAAATACATCTTTAATATGGAATGAAGAGAAGGGATAACAGATTAAAAAGCACATATCTATGGATCTGATATGGAGGGTGGCTGAGTACCAATATGGCCTATTAAAGTCAATGACAGTAGCAGGTGCACAGCATGTCTCCGAATCAGGCTGATTTGTGTACTGAAGTGTATTGAAGGATAAATAACTGGTCTCAGGCTATATATACATTTCACAAACTACTAATGGCTACTCCTGAGCACTCGTAAACAAAAACATGATACACACGCTGCAGATAATCTCTTTTCCTTAGGTTCCTTGCAACTACAATAATTTAAGATCACATTGAAAAAGCAAACTTAAAAACAGCTCATACCTTCCAGAATTCAAATCTCTATATCCTGATCTCTACATAAATGAAAGCACGCTTCCCAAAACAGAAAAATCCTATAGAATTTGTAGAGAAAGATATATTTTATAGGTTGTTTTAAACTGACCTATACAATTTAGTAGAAAATTATCTTTCTGCTATAAAATTCTATAGGATGGTTCAAAAAACCTGTAGATGGGAGATCACTGCTGAATTCTATAGATTTTTAGAGCAATTTCTACAGAATCCTATTCCATTTTTGTAGAAACCAAATGATTTCATCCCTATTAAATTCGATATGCCTTTTCAATAAGGTTGACAGAACTGTAACCTTGTAGGATCTATCAGAGGAATTGTCATTTAGTTTCTCAACGCTGCAAGCTACCTGAAGGGACTTTTTCCCATTACAGAACACTCATTATCTTTACAAAACCCCAAACATGTCATGAACAAAGGACAATATTACCACTCCAGGCACACAGAGCACAGAGGAAATTAGGAGTGACAGATACAGCTTTATATAACATTACTTTTAACATTTTAAAGATGTTTCCTCCTTGCTACCTGCAGCTTGTACCAGCCTAAACGTGTCTCTCTGCTAGTCATAACTAGGCTGAGAAGTTACCTAACTATAGACTTTGCTCTTGTGGGTGATCAGGATCAGTCATCAGAAATACAAAGAATATTTTAGTAATATAGGATCATAGCAATTAGAGATGGAAAGGACCTATTAGAACATTGACTTTCTAGGTCCATCACCTTACTGAATATTAAATTGACATTATCCTTTACCTAGAAAAAAGGCTGAGAAAGTGTGCAAAGAATATTTTACGACAACAGCTTTAGGCTGGTATCAGCTGAGTATTACAGTAGCATATTAATTTAAAAAGCATTACTTTCCAGTTTTAGAAACTACTTAAGGTCTTGATTCTCCTCTCAGTCTCACCAGTTTATGCCAGTGCAATTCTGCTGATCTCCAAGTAGTTACTTCTGATTTACACTGGTGTAAGTGGGAAGAGACTCAAGCCCTTAGACAGATAGTTGGAAATTAGAGAGAAAATAAAATAGAGATGCCAGACCATATTAAGAAATTCAGTGATTCTGTGACAATTCAAGAATGCTGATAAATACTAATGGGTGAAATCATGGTGCAAAAAGCCAGCATAAGGCTCTTGCACCACTTACATCTCACATAAGCCCTATTTTGAACACTTTGGGACTACTCATCTGAATAAAGTTACTCACATGCTTAAATGTTTGCAGGATCAGGCCCTTAGAAAGTAAACAAGTTCCTTCAATATAAATAAAATATAACAAATTATTGCTGTCTAAAATACATTTGAGGATGTAAAAGTATATTTTTACAAAAACATTTATATTTAAGATTCAGTTTCTTAGACTGAACAAGTTATAGTGATTGTTTAAAAATTACCCTTGAAAAACAGTTTTAATCTTCTTTAATTCTTTCTAGTTCATTTTTTTCTCCCCCACAAAATAGTCAAACTGCCTGCAGCAGATAAAATATTACCAGAAAAACAAATCCTTTATTTAAAGGATGAAATATTTCACTGCGTAATCATAAAGAACACACCCCTAGAAGCTACTGTACAGAAACCAAAATCACAAACAAAAAAACTCCACAAGTGCCTGTCCACCTGCTCTGAGACAGCAAATGTTTTCCTCCTATATTGCTTCAGAAGCTTTATTGGCTGAAGAAAAGAGCTGATCTAACACACACTCCCAATCTCTATAATTAACTGCAGCCACAGTGCTAAAGATGAATTAGGGTGTTGAGTATTTCTTGGCAGGCATGTCTAACTACACGCACCAGCAATGTCATTTGTGGTATGTAGTAAAGCTTACACAAAAATACTGCAATATCTTTCAGGGAAGCTCTCAAAATGACACTTCTACATTCTAAGAGCATCTTCAGTATCATGAGCTGATTTTTGTAGGCACATTCCATAAAACAAGCCTCAGTATTATTTTTAATGTGTTTTAGTTATGGGTTAGCAGTAAATATGAAAGAGACTACTACATGAATCCACACAACACACACAAAGCCTTACTGGTTCATACATTACGTGCTATTTCTTTCACATTCATGCAGCTGAAAGAATGCCCTATGTTACAGTCACTCAACACCTCAACTTTTAAACCTATTGTCCAAAATATTCAGAAGAACAATGGACCTCAACAATGCAAGGCCAGGGGACTGAACTGAAAGCCTGTTAACCCCTGAATGCTAAAGTGGGCGGTTATCTCTATGGCCACATAGATTTAATATGGCCCATATTTCAATAGGATAACAACATACTTTATATTCAGAGGCATGCAATGTCCAATGGCAACGGTCCATAGGGCACTGAAGTGGTAAAGGCTATCACAATGTCACCATTTGCAATTTCATATCCTACATGCCATCTATGAAAATTTTCTGAAGACAATAGAATGCAATACTTCCTTTCACCTGCAATTTACACATGCTATTAATGAAAGAACATATAGGTGTACTTACTAAACACATCCCCTCGTGGTTTCTGAGGTTCTATTTGTATTCTGTTGTCAACTGTAAATCCTTGGGGAGAGGTAGTTTCAGTGGGAACAAGAGAAGAGTCTTTAGTTGTTAACTGTGGGGTTCTTGCTGTTGGTGCAGGTTTTGATGTTGTAGGTTGTGGAGGTGTTGGAGGCCTTGTTGCTGGCTTCAGTGGTGGTCTTGTTGTCATCGGTTTTGGTACAAACCTAGTAGTTGGCTTGGGTGTAGGCCATATTGTTGGTTTTGGTGTAGGTTGTACTGTTGGCTTGGCTGCAGGCCTTACTGTAATAATAGCTGGTATATGTGGTGGTCTCAGGGGCTGTCTTGTACCTCCAATGTCAGGAATCCTATTGGTCATACCGCTGCTGCCCTTCGGAAGTGTAGTATTGCCCTTGAATATATTATTTGGACGAGATGGTTCAATCATAACTTTAGGAATAGCTGCAAAGAGAGTGAAAATGGGAGAACACTTGGTATTTGAGTTTCTCTCCACACAAACTAAAATGTTATAATATCGCAGGAATATACATAGAGTATTTGTTGAAATTAGTTCCTTTTGTTTAGTTTTCCACTCAATCCCCCCCCCAGATTTTAGTATTAATACCTCTATATTATCACCTGCATTTATAAAGTGTCTCGCATCATGGTATCTTGAGAGCAAGTTATGTGGTTAAAATGATTAAGGACAACCCATTACCAAAACAGGAGCCTATACTCAGTCCCCTGCAGCCCCAAAATGGATAACTTTAAGGGACAGAAACAGCAAAACCTAGCCAGGAGGGGCAGTTAGTGAAAAGCCTGGTCAGAAAGATGCATCTTATGTTGAGCTCTAAAAGTGACCAGACTTGCACGCTCTCATAAGCAATCTGTCCAGCCAAGCAGGAGTGAATTCCAGAGGCTAGTTATGACAACTGAGTGTTCTGCCTCTGCAAACACCTCCCTTAGGATGATAGCTGAAGTATTCTACAGTTGAATGTAGGGGGTCATGACCAACAGAGTCCCAATTATCTTGAAGACTCTCTCTCAAACATACTCACACCATTCTGCCCCACTCAGAAGGTGGGGCAAACACATTCTACACTAGATTCCAAGAAGCTTTCAAAGGTAGTCTCAGGTGCCACATGTTGTAGTCTAGGACCTGGTTTACACAGAAAGTTGCATTGGTGTAACTAAACTACAAAGTTTAACTGATTTAATAAAACTGGTGTAAAAACCCTAGGTAGACACACCTAACTGATTTACATCCAGTTTATATTGGTGTAATTCGCATTAGTAAATTCAGAGGTGCAAGCTAAACCAAAGTAAGAGTGTCTAAACTCAGGAGTTTGCTCTGAATTAACTAAAATTGTTGTGGGGGAGGGGGGGGTTAAATTATTTTTGTTAAACTGGTGCAGCTATTGTGTGTAGAAGAGGTCTAGATTTGAGTTAATAAAAGAGAAAAGTCCACATCTAAGAAGAAAGGGTTCAATCTCTTGTCCAGCCCCAAAAAAGTGTTTCTGGCCAATTTTGCTACCTTGGAGATTTGGAGTAGAGAGGAGTCTAGTAAGACCAAGATTTGACCATGGGCGGACAGAGACTGGAGGAATAGTTACTGGCTTTGCCAGTTCTTCAAAACGCTTCTTCCTGCCAATCAGCATCAATTCTGTTTTATACAGCTTGAATCTAAGCCACTTTCATCCAGATCCCCCATCTGCCAAACGCTGGGAGGAGCAAGAAGATGGTGTCATCTTGGCTGTGCTGACCAGATGTCCCATTTTTAAAGGCACAGTCCCATATTTAAGCCCTCCTGCAGGTGTCCCGATTTTTTCTTAAAAATAGGCAAATTATCCCGTATTTTCTGTCCCCCCTCCCCAATCAGTACTGGCAGGTCTAATCCTGCTGCTAGCCAGATCCCTATTCACCAGCCGCCCTCCCACCAGCGGGAAATAGGGGGATCCAGTGGCCAACGATGGGGGTGGGTGTGCAAAGCTGGTGGTGGGGCGAAGACACAATGTGTGGGGCTACTGCCCCCACCCTGCTGGGTCAGCGCAGCCCATGCTGCGTGCCAGCTTTCTGCCAGTAGGACCCTGCCCCCTGTCCTGTTTCTGGCCAGCACTGCCTGCACGCTGCAGTGGCTGTTGAGTGTGGGCAGGCCCCAGGCAGCGGCCAGTTACATGTCACCTCTGCTGCCCACCCATCAGTCCTTTACGTGCTCCACCTCTCAATGTCCTCTCCCTGCTTTGCCCCTTCACCCCTCCCCCAGACCAGCTGCTCCTCCATATCCCCACCGGCAGGGCGCATCCCGCTTCCAATGCTGGGCGGACAGCCAGTCCCTGGTCAGAGTGCTCAGCGCACCAACAGCCTGGCCTGCAGGCTCCTTCCAGGCTGGCCAGGAGGAGCCAAGCCCTGCATGTACCAAAGTCCTGCACAGAACTGGCACAGGGAAGCCTCTACGCCCCTCAGCTAAGCTCTGGAGTGGCAGGGGAAGCGATTTCCAGCCTGTTCACATCCTGAACTTGCAGGCTCCACAGCAGCCCCTGGGGCAGGGCCTTAGCACCCTCTTCACTCCCTACCCCTCCGCCCTGGGTCCTGCACCCAGGGAGTTGGGGCTGCTCCATCCCCTAGGCACCCTCCCCTGCTTAGCCACCTCTCTGTCTAGATTCGTTGAAGCCCCTGCAGTCAGGTTCCCTAGGCCGTGGTGCACAATTCATCCTTAGGGCTTAACCCCTTCCTGCCTGCGCTGTAGCCAGGGGACAGGAGGCAGCTGGGTTATATCGGTGGCCAGCAGCAGCCTGGAGATGTTAGCTGCCTTTCAATACTGTGTAGGCAGGAAGGGACAATCTGCTTCCAGTCACAGGCGAGGGGAGGAGGGGGCAGGGAAGAGAAGAGATAAGTTCTGCAAAGACACTGACCACGTCACCCCTTCCCCCCTCATCCTCCCCTGCAGCTGGAAGCAGCTCCTGTCCCTTCCCTTCCACACAGTGCTGAAAGACTGCTGCTGGCCACATTCTGGTGTGAACCCTGGCAGAAATCTGGGGAGGGGAGGGCATGTGATCCCCCCCCCGCCCATCTCGTGTGGGAGAGGTGTACGGGAGTCTGGGGAGGTGGGGTAAGGGATGTGTGTGTCACCCCTCCCTGTGTGAACCCTAAAGCCTTAAAGATAAGAAGGCAAATAAAAAGAATCCAACTGCGCAATATTTCTTTTTAACGAGGGCTCAGTCAGCTTGATGTTAATTTGAATGTTGTACTGCATAGTTCTGATCAATTGCCGCTGAACTCGCTTGAATATGAGTAATTTTACCAGGTGTCCCGTATTCAGCATAGGGAAATATGGTCACTCCAACCTTGGCCCCAAAAAAGGAGACTTAGAGCCATCTAGTCTCACTATTATGTAGAGTGCCATGTACCTAATAATGGCACCATATTGTCTCACAGTTTGCCCCAGAATCTTCATGCAGAAAGAGTGACAAAATTTAACTTGGTTGGTCTCCAAAAGTGAGAGTTCCTATGTGACTGGGAAGAAAGAGCCATGAGTATTATAATTGTCATGTATGCTTTACTATCTTATTATTTATTATATTACATACCACTCAATGGCCGTAATGAAAGTTGGGGTCCCATAGTGCTGGGAATTGTGGAAACACCAAGAGAGACAGTCTCTTGCCCAACGTAACCCTCTGAGATGTCTGAGAGAACCATTTCAAAGGCATTCCATAGATTCATAGATTCTAGGACTGGAAGGGATCTCGAGAGGTCATCAAGTCCAGTCCCCTGCCCTCATGGCAGGACCAAATACTGTCTAGACCATCCCGGATAGACATTTATCTAACCTACTCTTAAATATCTCCAGAGATGGAGATTCCACAACCTCCCTAGGCAATTTATTCCAGTGTTTAACCACCCTGACAGTTAGGAACTTTTTCCTAATGTCCAACCTAAACCTCCCTTGCTGCAGTTTAAGCCCATTGCTTCTTGTTCTATCCTTAGAGGCTAAGGTGAACAAGTTTTCTCCCTCCTCCTTATGACACCCTTTTAGATACCTGAAAACTGCTATCATGTCCCCCTCTCAGTCTTCTCTTTTCCAAACTAAACAAACCCAATTCTTTCAGCCTTCCTTCGTAGGTCATGTTCTCAAGACCTTTAATCATTCTTGTTGCTCTTCTCTGGACCTTCTCCAATTTCTCCACATCTTTCTTGAAATGCAGTTCCCAGAACTGGACACAATACTCCAGTTGACGCCTAACCAGCGCAGAGTAGAGCGGAAGAATGACTTCTTGTGTCTTGCTCACAACACACCTGTTAATGCATCCCAGAATCATGTTTGCTTTTTTTGCAACAGCATCACACTGTTGACTCATATTTAGCTTGTGGTCCACTATAACCCTAGATCCCTTTCTGCCGTACTCCTTCCTGGACAGTCTCTTCCCATTCTGTATGTGTGAAACTGATTGTTCCTTCCTAAGTGGAGCACTTTGCATTTGTCTTTGTTAAACTTCATCCTGTTTACCTCAGACCATTTCTCCAATTTGTCCAGATCATTTTGAATTATGACCTTGTCCTCCAAAGCAGTTGCAATCCCTCCCAGTTTGGTATCATCTGCGAACTTAATGAGCGTACTTTCTATGCCAATATCTAAGTCGTTGATGAAGATATTGAACAGAGCCGGTCCCAAAACAGACCCCTGCGGAACCCCACTTGTTATACCTTTCCAGCAGGATTGGGAACCATTAATAACAACTCTCTGAGTACGGTTATCCAGCCAGTTATGCACCCATCTTATAGTAGCCCCATCTAAATTGTATTTGCCTAGCTTATTGATAAGAATATCATGCGAGACCGTATCAAATGCCTTACTAAAGTCTAGGTATACCACATCCACAGCTTCTCCTTATCCACAAGACTCATTATCCTATCAAAGAAAGCTATCAGATTGGTTTGACACGATTTGTTCTTTACAAATCCATGCTGGCTATTCCCTATCACCTTACCACCTTCCAAGTGTTTGCAGATGATTTCCTTAATTACTTGCTCCATTATCTTCCCTGGCACAGAAGTTGAATTAACTGGTCTGTAGTTTCCTGGGTTGTTTTTATTTCCCTTTTTATAGATGGGCACTATATTTGCCCTTTTCCAGTCTTCTGGAATCTCTCCCGTCTCCCATGATTTTCCAAAGATAATAGCTAGAGGCTCAGATACCTCCTCTATTAGCTCCTTGAGTATTCTAGGATGCATTTCATCAGGCCCTGGTGACTTGCAGTCATCTAACTTTTCTAAGTGATTTTTAACTTGTTCTTTTTTTATTTTATCTTCTAAACCTACCTCCTTCCCATTAGCATTCATTATGTTCGGCATTCCTTCAGACTTCTCGGTGAAGACCGAAACAAAGAAGTCATTAACCATCTCTGCCATTTCCAAGTTTCCTGTTACTGTTTCTCCCTCTTCACTGAGCAGTGGGCCTACCCTGTCCTTGGTCTTCCTCTTGCTTCTAATGTATTGATAAAAAGGTTTTTTTTAATTAAATTAAATTAAATTAAATTAATGGAGATATCCTATCTCCTAGAACTGGAAGGGACCTTGAAAGGTCATCAAGTCCAGCCCCCTGCCTTCACTAGCAGGACCAAGTACTGATTTTGCCCCAGATCCCTAAGTGGCCCCCTCAAGGATTGAACTCACAACCCTGGGTTTAGCAGGCCAATGCTCAAACCACTGAGCTATCCCGCCCCCCCAAAAGATTTGAAAATCTTTCAAATTTTCTTGTTTCCCCTTTATTCCTGTAGCTAGTTTGAGCTCATTTTGTGCCTTTGCCTTTCTAATCTTGCCCCTGCATTCCTGTGTTGTTTGCCTATATTCATTCTTTGTAATCTGTCCTAGTTTCCATTTTTTATGACTCCTTTTTATTTTTTAGATCATGCAAGATCTCATGGTTAAGCCAAGGTGGTCTTTATCACATTTTTTTATCTTTCCTACCCAGCGGAATAGCTTGTTTTTTGCCCTTTAATGGTGTCCCTTTGAAAAACTGCCAACTCTCCTCAGTTGTTTTTCCCCTCAGTCTTGATTCCCATGAGACCTTACTTATCAGCTCTCTGAGCTTCCCAAAATCCGCCTTCCTGAAATCCGTTGTCTCTATTTTGCTGTACCCTTCTACCCTTCCTTAGAATTGCAAACTCTATGATTTCATGATCACTTTCACCCAAGCTGCCCTCTACTTTCAAATTCTCAACGAGTTCCTCCCTATTTGTTAAAATCAAGTCTAGAACAGCTTCCCCCCAGTAGCTTTTTCAACCTTCTGAAATAAAAAGTTGTCTGCAATGCAGTCCAAGAATTTATAGGATAGTCTGTGCCCCGCTGTGTTATTTTCCCAACATATATTTGGATAGTTGAAGTCCCCCATCACTACCAAATCTTGGGCTTTGGATGATTTTGTTAGTTGTTTAAAAAAAGCCTCATCCACCTCTTCCACCTGGTTAGTTGGCCTGTAGTAGACTCCTAGCATGACATCACCCTTGTTTTTAACCCCTTTTAGCCTAACCCAGAGACTCTCAACACTTCCGTCTCCTATGTCCGTCTCCATCTCAGTCCAAGTGTGTACATTTTTAATATATAAGGCAACCCCTCCTCCCTTTTTCCCCGTCTATCCTTCCTGAGCAAGCTGTACCCATCCACACCAATATTCCAATCATGTGTATTATCCCACCAAGTTTCAGTGATGCCAACAATGTCAGTTTTATTTATTTATTAGCACTTCCAGTTCTTCCTGCTTATTACCCATACTTCTTGCATTTGTATATAGGCATCTAAAATACTGGTTTGATCTTGCCTCCCAGTTTTGCCCTGACCCTCCTTTCTCTCTGCCATTATAGCCCATGCTCCTTCTTGTTTCCGTCCACCCTTAGTAGAGTCAAACCCCATCTGATTATCTACAGTATTGTAAGCTGTTGAAAGATTTAGTAATATCAGCAAGGACATCTGTTGATTGCCCTGAACACCCAGGTCTCCAGTGAATCTTAATTTATTTTAGCAGATCTTTCAAAGTCTTACATGTTTGCCACCTGACAGTCATCAAGAGTATGTGTAAATCACACAAACTGCAAATCTTATCCTTCTTTAGCACTGGTTTTGCAATCTGACAGTGAGTATGTCCATTTGTTATTCACCATTTTCATGCCTGATTTCACATAAAGAAATAGCAAATTGGCCAGAAATAGCTCTATCCATTAATAAAGTCCCCCAAATACTAAAAGGCTAAAATCTCCCCTAGCTACTTAAATATCTTTTAAAATCCAGTAGCATGCAACAAACAATGATAATTTAGCCCACAGTTAAGTTAAGCACTTAAGCATTGGGGTCTGTCTGAGCTACAAGACTGGCACGAAACTCACAGAGTGCATACAACAGACAGAGAAAGAGTAAGATGTAGTATATGATCAGGCCTTACCCACTTACTACACACTAGCATTTGCTCAGAGCAAGAACATGACACCCCTCCAGCCCCCCAAAAAAGGAGCACATTACATACGCAGGCAGTTTATTCCATCGCTTCTGTATCCTTCTTTACATTTACACTTGTAGGTTCCTTGGGTATTGTAACATCGTGAAAAGCTGCCACACTGATACTGGCCAATTGAGCATTCATCTATATCTGTGACAGAAAATCACATAAAAGTCATTCACATGGGAGAAGGAACGTGCCTCCCGCACCAAAAAAAAACAACAACAAACAGATATCATTTAAAAATATTCTTAATTTTTAAAATTCAACAACATTGTATCACCAGTGAAACTAGGAGAATTTTATCCTAATCTTTTTCATAGATTTTAAGGCGAGATGAGATTATAATGATCACCTATATAACACAGGCATATAACTTGCATCACCACGTTTAATATTTTGCTGTGGCAACAGATAGTTTCTACAAGTAAATTTTATAATTTCTATAACCACTTTTTAAAGGTGACCTGTGAGGGTGGGAAATAATTGAGCTAGTGATTTATAAGGCCCTGATCCAACATAGCACGTAAGCCTACTCTACATCTGTGTTTTAACCACTATTACACCAGGGTGGAAACGGTTTACAATATCTTATATTATTTCACTCTACTAGTGCCACAAACAAGGTCCCCATACCTGCAGGTGCTCTGTGCAGGGACTTCCCATTGAAGTAACTGGGAGCATGGCCACAATTGAAGCAACACAACTTAATCTCCAACATCACTTTTCCTTAATATGATCATCACCAGCTGAAGCACTGAGAAAAATTAGTGAAGTTCACTAAAGCCCCAGACCAGCAACTGCCTGCAAGAAGCCCTAGTGAAATCTATGCTGAGCCACTTCCAAGATCAGGGCTTAAAATGTATATTTTTTTCATTTCCATATTCAATGTAATTCTATTTCATAATACACACAAAATTAATATAGGATAAACTAAAGCAATCTGTTTTCAGCCTCTCAACCCATAATAAGGTGATTAATACAGTCTCTATAAGCCAGCTAATATAGCAATAAAATAAACCTTGGATTAGTATTACAGGAAACATACATGTGCTATATGCATGCAAGACTCACTGAAATAAGTGGATTTTATTACCGTGGCATTGGTATTTGCCTCCAATGTACATCAGGTCGAAGCCTTTATGACATTTGCAGATGTAGCTTCCAAAAGTATTAACGCATTTCCTAAATCTGGGACAGACAACTCTCCCAGTCGCACATTCATCAACGTCTGTAAACACAAATTAATTGTATTTTTAATAATATAGCTAAGATATGATCTACCTCAAATTGATTTCAACTCTCAAAAACTGAATGGTCAAAAATCTTTTTAAAAACTTCCTTTTTGCCCCAGTCTGGTAGCCTTATAACAATGCTTGGGCACTACCATATCGAAGACCTGAACTCAGTTTTTGGTTGTGCTCCCTCTATATCCCCCATCTCCTGTGCCAATACAGAAAGCACAGCAAGAAAGAGATGGACATTGTGCTCAGATTGGTGGGAGTTAAGTTTAGAAATTACCAAGAGTAGCCTTACTTTACATTGACTATTCTGATTGATTTATATTAGCTGGCTCAAGGTTGTAGAGAGAGAATCCCAGAAATGCTGACAGCTTTTGAAGGGTGTAGTGATCAGTTTTCCTTGGACAGAAAAATGGTTACTCAAACACTGGGCATCAAGGATGATAGTGTAAAGCAGAAACAAACTAGGGACATGCCCCAAACAGATACGTCAAACATCCAAATAAGTACTTAATTTCTCAAGCACTGGGTGCCTTTAATTAGTGGGCTGTAAACTATAAATAATACATTGAATTGCAGGTAAGTAGAATAAACAAACATATTTGAAAAATCATTCAGACACAAAATGTTTTGAAACATAGTCCTCCTTGAACAGGTGTGTATATATTTTGTTCTATACTATACTAGTATAGTAAACTTCAAGATACACATGGCTATCATCGTAACTACACCACCACATATGTGGAGAAGCTGTCCTTCCTTGATGTCTTGACATCCTACTGGCTACAAATAGGAGCTTTATACTACTGAAGAGGGAAGATTCCCAGATTCCCTGTGGAATGCACAGCACTTGCTTCTACCTCTGGAAGGGCTCAAAATATTGGTCCTTAAATCCATGACATGTTTATGTTTAGAAAAGCTGGTTCAAGTTATTTATAAAGGTCTTATTGCTCCCTCTGAGTCCTGCACAGTTTAGCTATGGCACCTGATTTTACAGGCAAAGGGATATGAAAATATAGTCCCAATAATTTTTTTAACTCTCTAAAGTTTGCTGAAAGTATTATTTCTGTAACACGTGATAGACACAGAATACATGACTGGCACTGGTTTGAGAATACCTGAGTAGCGTGGCTATCCAAACTCATGCCAATAAAATCTTTACAACACACCTTACTATCATGTATTCCCTATATATGTGATAAATTCATTGAAACTGTGTTTTGGTTCAAGAAGAAAACATCCTGAGGAAAGCAGTGAAATCAGTAACCAAGACTCTTACCTATGCAGGTTCTACCGTCAGGCCCTAGCTGCAAGCCTGGAGAAGGACAGTGGCAGTGTACCTCTCCTTTCACGACATCACAGCCGTACTGACAGTTTGCCATTGAACAAGAAAGAGCATCTAGGGAGAAACAGTTGCACATTTAGACCAAATATAAGGACTCGGCATCATACAGGTAAGTCGCTGAAATCTTTGGAGCATTAAGGTCCAGTCCAGCTACCATGAAAGTCAGTGGAAAGACTCCTGCTGACTCTAATAGGAGTTGGGTTAAGCCCTTCAAAAGCAAACATATATGCTGTAAATTTGTGCTCCTCATTTCACAGATTGTATTTATAAGAGACATTCCGTCACAGAGTACAGGTTTTAGCTAGCTGTATTGTGGCACACAATTACCATTCTGAAAATAAACCCCAACATGTACTAAAAACCCTTCATGGATGGACTCGTTTAAAAATGCCAACTCCTGACTGCAGTGACACTGGTTTAACATCTTTAATTAAAGGTCATTGTCTCTCTCTCCTTCTCTGTTCATATACTCAAAATATCTACTTTTATGGGAGTAAGAAGGAACCTGATCTCTAGTAAGATCACAGGACAGTGGTACACTGTGGAGCCAGCAGGCATCTGTTGCTTTAACAATTTTACATTTATGTGGCCATAATATAACAGCATTGCACATGTCTTGCTGCTGAGAACACAGCAAGTGTCTATCCCCATAGGCAGATCAACAGTGATTTACACAGCTGAAGAACAATTTGGAAAAATGGGTAATACAACTAATAAAATCAAATTATTTATTCTTGTTTGGCTGAGTCTAATTTTACCAGATTGATGCACAATTTTCAGAACGAGGAGGCTTTTGCCTTGGGACTCATCCTTGTCCAGTAGATATTTACTGAGCACCTCAAGGGATTAAAAAACATTAACTGGAGTTTGAAAAAAAGAAAGCTAAGGAGTCTTGACGTACTAGAACATGATCCATCTGGCATAAGCATGTATCCATTCAGACAATAGCATTTGTAGCTACCGTAGGTATTCATGCATCGATGTTTGCATGGCCGAGGCTTTAATCCACACTCGTTTAGATCTGAAATTAATAGGGAGAGGAGAGAACAAGCAAACAAATTACACACACACAAAATGAGCATTTGAAGTTCTTCTAGTACTTTAAAAGTTGGGAAAAGATGGGGGAAGGGATGAGTCTTTCATATCCAGCCCAGCTCAACTATGATCAGATTTGGCTACCTGAGCACTGTTTGGTACCCTGAGTGAAGTAAATAATGTTGTTCAGTTCATTTACAAGTTAATCCACTCCCCTTTTTGTCCACATTACAAATTCCACTCAGAAATGGCACTAACTGGTGGTATTAGCATTAATTGGCAGTAACAGGAATTTCACCGGAGACGACATTGACCGAATGTGTATGGAGGCTGAACTACCATCTCACTTCTAGAGGTATTCCCTTTAGATTGCTTGAGGAACATTAGTGGGGCAGCATGGGAAAGCTGGCATTGCCATTGTTATAACAGTCTGGGGGAGAAATTTGGCACTTCATTATCTAGACCTGTCAGTCCAATACATTTTCTGAGTACTGTAAAAGTAAAATGGAAAAGGCTGGGTGGGGAGGAAGAAGCTAGGTATGTTTTTACCTAACTATTGAAGAAGGTATTTGGCATTGCTAATGTATGTGTTAAAGATTA
This sequence comes from Chrysemys picta bellii, assembly GCF_011386835.1. NCBI lineage: Eukaryota > Metazoa > Chordata > Testudines > Emydidae > Chrysemys > Chrysemys picta. The sequence continues at coordinate 32,206,669 of NC_088795.1, read as the reverse complement.
CCTGTGATTTTGGATTTCAGGTTTAAACTGGACTACACAAGGAACTAATGAATTACACATTATGAAAATGTTCAACCTACGATTGTAGCTTTAGCAAACAAAAAAATTGTAATGGAAAATAAATACTGAGCTATGAATGCCCACAAAATTCAAATTCAGTAAGAAAGCACGGATATGTTGGAGGTATGAGAGGGAGTACTGACTTAGTACAGAACTAATAGTGCACGGCCCACAATTTACATCTTAAAAGAATAAAAATAAAAAACCCTGTTATTCATAAACCCACTTACAAATCTAGTTGGTAAATTATTATGTAATTACAGGTTGAAATTGTGGCTTGTTACTGACCTGTAAATCTCTCTGATTTAAAGTACTGGACATTATGGGCCAGATCCTCAGTTAATGTGAAACGGTACAGTTCTGTTGAAGTCAATGTAGCTATGCTGCTGTATACCAGCTAAGCACTTGGTTACTCAGAATAGTCAGGTTGTTCATTGTCTTACTTAACCACACAATTTCACTTAAAACTTGTTAATTTATCGGAAGCAAAGTCCTAATGAAGACAAGGTTTACTTATCTGAGTAAGTATTGTAGGGTTAAGACCAATTTTGTTTCTGCTTAGAGTGGGTTGGCTACATAGGTAAGGTAAAAGTGTCTTTCTGGAATACATTTGGAAAGTGCAATCTTTGACAAATATTGGGAGAATAAATCTTAGGTTTGCCAGTGCTTAAAGGGGATGTGGATGAGGTAGACTGAAGTTTCAGGATCTTCATAAAATGGTGGATGAGGAGTAGTTGCATATTGCCTGTGGACTGCATGTTAAGGGCAGGAGACAAGATGTTGAGTCTTTGCTCCAAATCAGGAAGGTGGTTGGGAAGGATTGTGAAGAATCTGCTTTAGCTTAGCTACTTGGGGGTGCTAATTGTTTCTTTTTCTGGCACTTCTGCCAAAAGCAAAAAATATCAGAGTAAATTACATAGGAGATGGGTAAATATTTTACTGCTTCTTGTCTCTGGCTATGGGGATCATGATCTTGAGGTAAGAAGTCTAGCTATTGGTAGTCTGAGTAGATGGGATAGTGAAAGGGAATGATAATGAAAGGTCTATCAATGGCTATTAGCCAGGATGGGCAGGAATGGTGTCCCTAGCCTCTGTTTGCCAGAAGCTGGGAATGAGCGACAGGGGATGGATCACTTGATGATTCCCTGTTCTGTTCATTCCCGCTGGGGCACCTGGCACTGGCCCCTGTCAGAAGACAGGATACTGGGCTAGATGGACATTTGGACTAACCCAGTAGGGCCATTCTTATGTTATAATTGAATGGAAGAAGAACTTTGTGATTTTTTTTTTCCTAAAAAAGAAAACCACAGTGAAGCCTGAGGTGAAACAGTGCACTAAAACACCTATGGCTGGCCTATGTCAGCTGACTCAGGCTCAGGGGTTCAGGCTGCAGGCTATAAAATTGCCATGTAGACATTCAGGCTTGGGCTGGAGCCGGGGCTCTGGGACCCTCCCCCGTCACAGGGTTCCAGAGCCTGGGCTCCAGCCTGAACCCAAACATCTGCATAGCAATTTTATAGCCCTGCAGCCTAAGTGAGCTGACACAGGCCAATCATGGTGTTTTAGTGCAGTGTAGACATACAAATAAGAGGCACTGAGGGTATATGTATTTATATTGTAAACTCATACCTTCTTCAGGATTTGTTTGCACCAAGCACACGAAATACTAAATGATTATAAAAATAATATGACAAGTTCAGGGGTTTTTCACTATAAGTGGAAATAGGCTAAGGAAGGGAAGTATTAACACTAGACTTATAAGGGAAAATTTTCAAAAGTGCCTATGTGATTTAGGAGTGTAAGTCCTATTGAAAGTCCTTGGATTTAAGCTCCTAAGTCAACTAAGCATTTATGAAAATTTTATCCATAATGAAAAGTGTCTTTAAATCTTAATTATGGAGTCACTACCATTGAGCCATACTTTAATGATGTAACAACTGATTAATAAACTGAGTTTAAAATACATTGTTCTGCATAAATTGTAGATTACATTATGGCTCTTAAAATAAGTGGACTTCTCCACAGGGCTTTGAATATCCTGCCACCTGGTATAAAATATTTTTAGTACAGAATTGAAGGCCACGATGCTGAAGGATGGCCAGTTATCAGTAACACATTCTAAGAATAACCAGAATATATAAAGTAGATGCTGGAAAGTATATTAAGATACCATTCCACGTGTGCCTTATTTTTGTTTGGTTTCAGCCAAAACATACTTTGCTTATTTCTATTAACTTCACTAAGGCTGGGTCTACACTACCCGCCTGAATCAGCGGGTTAAAATCGACCTCTCGGGGATCGATTTATCGATCCCCGAATCGACACTCTTACTCCACCAGCGGAGGTGGGAGTAAGCGCCGTCGACGGGAAGCCGCAGAGGTCGATTTTGCCACCGTCCTCACAGCGGGGTAAGTCCGCTGCAATACGTCGAATTCAGCTACGCTATTCACGTAGCTGAATTTGCGTATCTTAAATCGACTCCCCCCTGTAGTGTAGATGTAGCCTAAGGGCTTGTCTGCATTTAAAAGGCTGCAGCTGTGTAGCTGCACTGATGCAGCTGTAGCATTTCAGTGAAGACATTACCTATGCCGACGGGAGGACTTCTCCTGTTGGCATAGTTACCCCACCTCCCCCTGAGGCAGTAGCTATGGCTACGGGAGAAGCCATCCCATTGACATAGCTCTGTCTACACTTTAAGTTGCTATAACCATTCGTATAACCATGTCACTCAGGGGTGTGGATTTTCTACATCCCTGAGCAACGCAGTTATACCAACGTAAGTTGCTACTGTAGACCAAGCCTTAATTCCACTTCTGCGTGTGAATGAAAGCAGTCCCAGGATTGGTTTTTGAATACAGCATGTTTATCAAGATCTAAATGGAAGCAAATACTTGGAAGATGCCTGGTCTTTAAACAAAGGCACAGATTTGTTTCAGTGGTAGCATGGCTGACATCCTAATGGTTCAACATCAAGGGAGAGCCAAAATAAGACCCTTCGTACAGCTCCATTAGATTTAAAAATGTTTTTCCCCTCTGCCTTTGCACTTTGCTATTGAGAGATAGTTTGTTGTTAATCCTTTAGTCTGAACTTTAGTCATGCTACAAAATCTCCCACTATTACATGGGAAGGAAAGTATTTGTCATCACCTTGATTACCTAACTGCAAAGCCAGTGCTTTCAAAATAGGCTAAAATGTTACAATGTGCTGCTCTGTGGGCTTACTAACAGATCTACTGTCCAATTGTATTTTCCCAGGTGTCGCATTTTCAACCCCTCTTTGCCAACACTACTATAGCTTCTTTCCCAATTTCAGTGAAGAAAGGTATATACTCTGTACACACACCATCTAATATTCAATTTCTTAGGTGAACGGTCACTGGGAGGTTTATTTGGTTCTTCAGAAAATCTTTTATTAACACAATGATGGTTCTCTTCATATAGCTCCACACTCAGACTATGTTCAACAGCATGTCCTTCTTAAAAGTTTATAGATATTTTGCATATGGGCAAGAGGAAAAATGGATCAGCCAGTATGCCTATGTATTGCATCCTTGTTCTCAGCTCAGAAACATTCCCGCTATTAGAGTTCTCCATCATCTTCAGATGCTTTATATTTTTGTTGTTTACATACGGTCATGTTATTCTTAAAACAGGTTCAGGCTAATGTTAGCAGTTAAAGGGTCATGTATAGCAACACACTGAATATACTGCAAACATATGGTGGTTTTAAGAAAGGTCAGGTTACTTATCTAGAGGTATCAATTTGGCATTTCAAACAATATCTGTAATGATAGCTCACTTAGAATAAATACTCCTTCATCAAAAGGGAAAAAAAAGGGAAAACAGCAGAATTTTCCTCTAAAAGATTGAAAGGTAAAAGGTTTTAAAATCAGAATGTTCCATAAATAATACTCGTAGGAAATCACTCCTCCTTTTGTTCCTTAAGAAACTTATAATGGAATTAAAAATACAAGGTGCATTAACATCAAATGAGGCGTTTAACAAGTCCCATTATGCTGCTGACTAAGACCTTCATTCATTATTCCAAACTAGACAATTTTACCATTAAACCACATAAATTCAAGTGCTGTAATTATACAGTCAATACAAAAATAGCATTCTGAGCTGCAAGTAATATACTGAAAAGTGCTAAATGTAAAAGCAGGTTGGGTATTGGAGGAGCTTGTGAAAGCAGGTCCAGAACATAAGCGCAGGCTGCTGAGCATAAATATTACATTTCAAAAGGAGAGAGTTGAAAAATGTAAATACAGTGGAAGGACAACTGGTGCTGTATGGTAAATCTGTGTGTGACTTGTTTAACTAGTGTAGGCAGGGCCGGTGGAAGGAAGATTCGCGCCCTAGGCGAAACTTGCACCTTGCGCGCCCCCCCCCCCCCAGCCCTGCAGCAGCTCCCCGCCCCCCCTCCACCCTGAGGCACCTCCCCGCGGCAGCTCCTCCCTGGCCCAGGGAGCCGTGCGGCAGCTCCTCCGCACCCTGAGGCTCCCCCCCGTGGCAACTCCCCACCCCCCGGCCCGGGGATCCATGCGGCAGCGCTGACCCAGGGGTTCCCCTGGGCTGCCGGCGGCGCGCTGACCCGAGGGAACCCCTGGGCTGCCTGCCGGTGGCTCAGACTCCCTCTCCCTCCCAGCGCAGCGGCCACTGTAAAAAAAAAAAAAATTGGGAGCACCGCTTTTTGGCACCCCCAAATCTTGGCACCCTAGGCAACCACCTAGTTGGCCTAAATGGTAGCACCAGCCCTGAGTGTAGGGGCACTGCTCTGAGGCATCATCTTGGATAAAGACTGATTTTCTGTATACAGGCATGTTTCTTTCCCCAAGATTATGCTGTACACTCTACTTAGTTTTCTTTAATTAGCCCCTTCACCTAGTTCAAACAAAGGCCTAGCATTCTTTTGTATAACATTCAAACTTTTCTTTCTACTTTTTAACTTGGACCATGCAACACGGAGGTCAAAAATTCACTATTGAATTTACTAGGATTAAGCTAGAAAAGGAAGCCACAGACCAGAAACAAAATAACATATTCAAGCCTTCATCACCTATACTTAAAAAAATAGATCAGTTTTCATTTTCAGTACATCATCAGTTTCACTTAAGAGAAAGAGAGAGAGCAGATTTGCACACCCTCAGACATGGTCGATTCAATCACACCATTTGTCTAATAGACAATACAATAATAGCCAAACTATGAAGTTAACAATGGTCTTTCTCTGAAACAAAGCTGGAAAATAAATCATACTGTTATCTTCACTTGAACCCGATAAACAATTTCCATTGCTCTTGGTTTACACCTGATCTACACTTAAAAGTTTTAACCCCGAGCACCATAGCTGTGCCAGTCTAACTCTCTGTGTATGGAGCTATGTCGACGAAAGAATGATTATGTTTGGGGACGTAGGATTCCTACATTGATAGAAAAACTCTTTCCATAAGTGTAGGTTGTGTCACACTAAGGAGTTATAGTAGCATAGCTACAGTGACCTAGCTATGCCGGTATAGAAAGGAATTTAGAAAAAGCAGTGCACATCCTGAAAGAACAAAGCAGAAAAGAGACAACAATAGGAAGTTAAAAGGATTATCAAAGTCTTTTCAGAATACAGGCATACAGCAATAACAGCATCAAAGAAGTGTAACTGCATATTTGCTTTGCATGCCAATGATACTGCAGGCCTGGCTTTCACATGGCAGCCATTAATTCATCATACTTCAGTACATTTGCAAGAACTTTTTATCGTATGAAGCCATGCAGGTGGAAGGAGCACACCACCTGAAATAAAGGACTTTCTCACCCCTTGAAGGCACATTTGTTGCATGATGATCCAGGGGGCGAAATAGAGGTGGTTCACTGTGCCGATCAGTTGGGCTTGTATACAGGTGCTCAGCTTCACCAAGGGGGAAAAGGCATAATAATAGTCAAAAGGCCAAATCCCTGTAATGATGTATTACTTTATTTTGTCAAAAACCATCAATGCAGACTCTACCAACTGCATTAAAAAAAAAAAAAAGAGACGTACATTATGTTTGTAAGCTGGTCCTGGAACAATAGCATTCAGAAAACCAGTTGTGGAACACATGCTAGTATATTTATTTATTTTTTATAGAAAATCATCCTTTGTCTACTGTAATACATCACCTTTCACAGAAAACACTGCAAACATTTTATATTGCTAACACAAATCTGTGAGGCTTTAATTACTTATGCTACATATCAATTCACTAAGTAGCAAATACATAACACGTCTTAGGCCAGGGAAACAGCTACCACTATAGAGCTAGTTGCAAATTTTTGAAGACTACGTTTTGCAAAAAATGCTGGTCATTTTACAACTAGCTTACAAAGCGGGTAAACTTTTTTAAAACTTTCAGCATTCCTTTTTTAACTATCTCCAGCTACCATCTATCTCAAACGCTGACCCAAACTGCAAAATGAGGTTGAAAAACCAAAACTGAAGTGTGAAGGTCACAAATTAAGATTTTTACACAATGGGGAGCACTCTGTTACTGCTAGTACAAGGGTATTGCAATTTAGCTACCAACTCAATTTAACTTCCTAACATACACTCATACAAAGGTGCCAGGCAACTGTAATTTAGTGCTGATGAACTAAAGCAGGAGTTAAAGGTTATACTCCAATGCTCCTGGGAAGAGTGATTGACTTTCAGATGTAACCAGTCAGTTGAAGTTCAGCATCTCATTATGAGAAACCAGGTGATCCTTTACTTGGTTCACAAGAGGTAAGAGGGTTCTGAATAGATTAAATATAATGTCTAATAACAGCAGTAACACCTTGTATTCATATAGTTACTTTCATCCAGACAAATCCAAAAGTGGTTTATACCCTGGAGATATATATATTTTCCCTGGAGATGAGTGCCTCAGACCATCTATGCCAGCAACAATACACAATAATACTTTTATTGTAGGACGGGAATTGACACACCATCAATGGAAACACAAGGGGAATTGTTTTATTCAGGCAGAACGCTGTCACTCAAATTGCAATCTGATTAGGACACTGTGTTAAAGATCCTAATCTTGTGATTTGAAAAATGCTGTGAACAGAACTTCAGTTTACAATTCAACCAGAAGACATCGAGTAGGATTTTCTTAAGTGCCTAAGTGATTTAGGAGGACAATGGGACTTGTGCTTTTAAGTTACTTAGGCACTTTTGACAACCCTACGCCTCATTTCCAGTAACAGTGTGTCGCTGGAACACTGGCTCAATACTGACTAAGAGACAAGAGGGCCACCCTCCAAGCCATCTGCCATACTTCATCTAGCACCCTGGGTTTCTGGGAGGTTTCTCAGGTCCAAAGCTGTTTTAGCTCAGGACATCAGAGCCTGAGGTGGTCTGTGTACCATACATATGATACTGTAAAGCTAATATATGTTACTGTGCATCTAAAACTGTACTGAGCACTCTAGGTAAAGCTCTAAAGTGACCAAGACAGCATACTCAGAATAGTAAAATCACAGCATGCCATCCTTATGAGTGTTGGACCAGAGTGAAAAGTAAAGAAGACACTAAAGAGGGGAAATAAGAGCAGAAATAAGGGGCGGGAGAACAACACACAGCATTTATAAATTTAATTTATATAGCACAGAAATAAATGTTCTGTGCTATATAAATCACTCTGCATTTTTGGAGATCAGTTACACCAATGGAAGATTCTTAAAACTTCAGCTATAGTAATTTAGCAAGAAGGGAATAACATTGTTTTCAGCTTTTAATTATGAATTGTGTGGGGTGTTCTAGGTAGTTTTGGGTTAACAACACTGCAGGAGAGAATATTTCAATTAAAAACATGTCCATTAAATTTTTTAAGTAAAATAAAAACTATTTCATTATCAAAACTTAAGCTTGGTACCTAAATTCCCTCACTACCTCTGTAAAGGGCCAGGTGCTACACCTTATGGACCTGATTCAGTAAAGCACATAAATATGTGCTTAACTTTAAGGAGTTTGTGACAGAAAACACTCCTGTATTCACACCCTGTACACTGTTCTAATAATCTTCATACAAAGTATGCCTTGTAAGATGTCATTTGAAAACTCATAATTTGCTGGTCAGTATTGTCCTGGTAAAATATGTAGGGCAACATTGTATGTGAAATTATAAGATTTCCCTGTATGATGTCAGGTCTGTGTCCTGAACAAAGGAATTTGTGCTCTGCCCATTTTGTATTTAAGCAGTAAACAGAGTCAACAAGCGTAAAGGGAAGAAAAAGGAAATTCAGACAGGTGCAAAACCCAGAAGGGAATATCCTTCCACATAGATTCTTTGGCTCTTCGTTCTCAACTAGAAATATTTTTCAAGCAGGGGACTGAAACTATTAAAAGGAGGGACAAACAACCCACGCACCCCTATCTCTTTCTCTCTGTCCATCACATTCACTGCACCTGAAAAGACAAAGCAATGGTTGGACTCTGGGGAAAAGGTCTTGACCTGAAAGTTTGGTCAGTAATCTGCTATGGTGACACACTTTGCTTGAATCTAATATAGTTCATTAAGTTAGGCACCAGTAAGCATGTTATCTTTATTTTTCATGTAACCATTTCTGACTTTAATGTCTTATTACTTGTACTCACTTAAAATCTTTCTTTGTAGTTAATAAACCTTTTTTATTGTTTTATTTAATCAACTGTGTTCAAGATGAAGTGTCTGAGTAACTCCATTTAGGGCAACAAGTTGTGTGCATATTATTCCCTTAAAGGAATAATGGACTCAGTATATTGCACTGTCCACGAGAGGGTTGAGCAGTAAGGACATACGTTTCTGGGGGGAAATCTGAGATTGGGAGTGCATTGGGGTAACCCTGTGGTGGTTTTTAAGGCTGATGAGAGCCAAGGTGTGGCTGGCTGGTTGGCTGCAGCAGACACACAGACATAGCTGCGAGTGTGTTCATGCTGGAGACGGTTTGTCAGCAGCAAGGCATTTTAAAGGATACCCCTGGTTACAGGACAGGGGTGAGACAGCTTCTCATCAGTCTGGATTGTACCCTGTATGTCACAGTGGTGCTAAATCCTATTAACTTCAATTCAATTTACTCACATACTTAAATGCTTTCCTGAACTGAGGCCTTTACCTGTGAATTTTATTTATTTATTTATTTTAAAATGGAGATACCCCATCTCCTAGAACTGGAAGGGACCTTGAAAGGTCATCGAGTCCAGCCCCCTGCCGTCACTAGCAGGACCAAGTACTGATTTTGCCCCAGATCCCTAAGTGGCCCCCTCAAGGATTGAACTCACAACCCTGGATTTAGCAGGCCAATGCCCCCCAGGAGTGTCAACTGAAATCACACAATGACTGCAGGACTTTAGAGAGATGGCCTCAAAATTTGGAAATTATAGATATTTAAAACATCTTAAAAATAGGGCAAGTTAGGTTGGAGAGAGAGAGTTCTATTCTACTTTTAATAGGTGTTGTCTAAATTGCTTCTCCTGCTTCAAAACACTAGTGATGCCAGTGACTCTGCATATTCAGATCACAGCATCAGAATAGTGTGGACGTAGTCTTGTAGACATCAAGGAAACACTTTAATTGGATTATATATTTAATAAGTTTATGTTAATGGATTTAATAAGTAGCTTTGAAGCAGCTTGACTCAGCCCTGATAGAGTGAAATAACCTTGCATCCAGTATCCCTGAGGTGGCAACAGTTCAGTAAACGTTTATTTTGTTTATGAAGCCTTGTCCATTTTGAGGAAGCATAAGCATGGGGTGTATGGGTGGGAAATACTTTTGTATTTTTGTATTTTTGTAAGTCAAAGCACAATGTTATGACCAGGAAGACAACAGGTGACAACAGTCAAGAGGCCACTGAAGAGTTTCGTCTGTTCACCTAAATACAAAGGGGTGAAATCATCTTGATAGAGTTTTCACCTCATCGTATTCCCTCAATGTTGCTCATTGTGGAAAAGCACAAACTTGTGGATGTAACTAAGAAACAGTACCCTAAACGGAGAACCCCAAAAGTGGACCAAGATTCATACTGACATCACCTAATCAGAATTGGACAATGCAGATCCCCTGATTCAGTCAGAAGGTCACAACAGGAAGTCCAGTGGGACAATACTAGCATGCGTTTCACCCATAAAAGACCAGGTAAACAAGGAAAAAGTGTGCTATTCTTGAGATTACCACAACACCGCTACTATGTCTTATATTCATACTTTCCCTTCCAAGGAAAACAGAGACAAAGACATTGTTGACTAGCCAGCTAACCTAAGAATGATGTCCGCTAGCATGATGGTACCTGAGCCAGAAGTCATTGCCTGTTCCCCAAACTGCAGTTTCTAACTGACTCTGAAGCTTCAAAGACGTATAAGCTAAAGAGTACACACTTAAGGCACATCTTCACTGGCAACAGCGCTTTAACGTGGCTTGTTTAGTCACAGCACAGTGCTGAGAAAGAGCTCTCCCAGCACTCTAAAAAAACCCACCTCCACGAGGGGAATAGCTACCAGTGCTGGGAGTGTGGTTCCCAGCACTGGTGCACTGTCTACACTAGCACTTTAAAGCGCTGAAACTTGCAGCGCTCAGGGGAGTGTTTTTTCACACCCCTGAGCGAGAAAGTTGCAGCGCTGTAAAGTGCCAGTGTCGACAAGCCCTTATTTTTCTATGTAACCTTATTATTTCTGTCTCCTTAACAGGACATTTGAACATATGTGCGGGATGCCTGCCAGGAAAAAAATACTGTCCTAGTCTTTTTAGGTAGAGGTGTGTGTGTGGGGCTGTGACATTTTGTACCTCGGGGGAGCACTCTGCAGCCCCCATATTCCTCATTTATATAGGATTGTGATCTTGCATATAAAGCCGGCCCTGTGAGGTATGAGGGGAAAGGTTATGATCTGCTGAAAGTCATTTTTCTATCCATATATGTATATAATTAATGCATATGAAGTTATGAGAATTGTGTTGTATGGTTGTCACTAAAACACGCTGGCAGTTGGGGAATCAGCCAGATATTAGCCCCCCAGAGACAACAGCAAGGAAAGTTACCAATGCCCAGGTGGGGTGTCAAACAACCCACCTACAGCCATTGTCCAGCAAGGGAGCTACAATGCAATGACTCACCTGCATGAGGCCACGCCAGGGGAATTGTTCAACCTTGCCTGGGGACTCAGCAGTGCCCACGAGACATGCCTGGACTTGTGTTCTGTTTTATACAATAAGTCCCATGTGTTTGTAGAACACAGGGGCCCCATGCTTGGCCTTTTTCCTGCCCCCACCTATGCTGCAAGCAACAAAGACACTGAGAAGAAGACTGAAGACCCCAACAGAGGAGACTGGCTCAGATTTAAGGGACAAAATCTGTATATTAAGGACTGCAATATCCAGTGGGGTGAGAAAAACTGCTTAGTCTAGTTGTTGCCCTGTCTAATAGGGTTGAGAGTTTAGACTGCGTGCTTATATTTTATTTCCTTTGTTAACTGACCCTGACTTTTTGCCTAACATTTATAGTCACTTAAAAGCTATCTTTTGTAGTCAATAAATTTGTTTAACTGTTTATCTTTACCAGGGGGCTTGCCTGTAGTGTGTGGTAAATCTGCTCAGGTTTTGCAAAGGCTGGTGTAGATCCACTTTCCATCGATGAACCAATTAATACATTTGCACTGCTCATCTTGAGCAGTGCAAGATGCTAATTCCTGAAGTACCATGCTGGGAGCTGGGGGGATTTGTCTGGTTCCTTTCTCTGTATGATTAATGAGCGGCTCTGGGAGCATTCATGCAATCTAGCGGGTATGGGGCTCCACATGCAGCTGTGCTGAGAGATAACAGCACCTGCAGGGGTTTGCTGCTGGTCACTAGCAAGGCATTGTGAGAGACAGCCCAGGCTGGAGAGAGTTCAGGGCGGCACAGTGGTCCCGCAGTCTCAGACTGCACCCCAGGGATCCTGTCACAGAGGCCATTAGGGTGATCAGATAGCAAGTGTGAAAAATCAGGACAGGGCGTGGGGAGTAATAGGTGCCTATATAAGAAAAAGCCCCCAAAAAATCAGGATTGTCCCTATAAAATCGGGACATCTGGTCACCCTAGAGGCCATTAATAATAATAGCATATGTGTTTTAACCCATAGCGTATGGTACCATTGGGTATTGATTAACCTTGGTTGGAAGCAAATCTCATCCTAGATTTCTAGGAGTTATTTGGGATACATAAAGATTTAATCCTTAACCTAGTCTTTCCACAAGGGAAAGTATAAACTGCTACATAAATGCATAGGGGTAGAAAGATTAAAAAAGTAATTTAATCATGTGTGTTGTGTCAGCTTTGTGATTTGATTATTGGTTGTGCCAATGCAATAACTTGGCCAGTTCTTCTTCTTAAATTGTTCTCTTAGTAGTTAATCAGTTTAACTTTGTATTATTGTTAACTTCTTGATTTGACTATTTACATTATAATATCAATATTAATCATATTGTTTACAACTTTAAAGAAATTATCTAACTTTGCACTAACACACCAAATTGGTTTTCTCTGATCAACTGGTGATGAGGTATAAAGCAGCCTAAATTAAAGGGACTTTAATTAAATACCCATAGACCACTGGATTCAAGTGCTAAGAAAACCCTTATCATTACATGTTACATCTGTAAAAGACCTAGGAGATGAAGTCCATTATTCTGCAAGTGCAGGATATATAGTACATTCCCTTTATGAATACTATATAGGTATACTCAGTTAATTGTTTATAAATAAGCAGAAATTGAAGTGTCTATGCATAACATTATTTAATATTTTAGGATAAAAATTATTCTGTAGTCTCTTGTGCAGGCTTTTTTTTTAATTATTATTTAATTGAAAGATTTGCTTTCTTACCTTGGTTGCAGGTTTTTCCAGTATACCCTGGGAGACATTTGCATTTGTTTGGTCCAATACATTCACCATGTTTGCATCTAGGCTGACATATAGCTGCAAATAAAACAACATATATTATTGTTCTGATCTAATCAACAATAATATATTACTTTAATGAAAGCAGCACAAATACTACTAATACTTAGCCCTTGTACATCACTTCCCATTTAACACTACAGTGCACACAAAGGATATTTTCAACAATAAAAACAAACACACATCAGGAGACTGATTGATAATGAGCATTATGTTCAGGGGTTATGGGATAAAATGTTCAATTTTTTGGATATTCCAGATTATGTAGTATCTGACCAGCAAATGGACTCATGGCCTTCCTGATGTACTTTGTGATGCACGCCATTCAGTTTGTTATTAGAATATGCCCGAACTGAACAGGAAGTTGGAGTGTCAACATCAATTAGTTATCAGTTCAGTAACAGACAAGCAACAGTGCAGTTCCAAGTGTCCACAGATTTTTTCCCCCCTCTGAGTTGTTTAGACAGTGGTGTTTCTTTATCCTGACACTCAAAAAAAGGCTCTATGTCACCATGACTTTCCCTATTCAGAGGAGAATTGAATGAGGCTCCCTCCAGAGTTTGTTGGCCAGAAGGATACAGGATGGTCTTTTACAGAGGTGATTTGTCTCTCGGGTCATTGCTTCCAGAAGGTGGATCCGTGAAGGGAAGGATCACTGGTGCAATCCCAAGTGCTTTACTCATGTGAGTAATCTTTACATACACAAGTTCCATTTAGTTCAATGATACTACTTGGCTAAGCAGCTGTAGCAGAACCAGGCCCAAGCTTGTAATCTGTCATTCAGATATCTCTTGTGCACTGCCACTATTACAGCAAGCTGGCACAATTTAAATATTTAAACAGTATTTTGAAAGACCTTGTTAGACACCAAAAAAAACCAAAGGGGGGGTGGGGCGTTGTTCACTGTATCTCCTTACAGCTCATTAAAAGCAGCACTATTGCTGCTGCACATAAGCCTGATTGTTAAACTTGAGCTTTGAACACATTCAAATTAATGATGAGTGCACTAAAGGGGAGCAAATTGGGGGTGGGGGATGGAACACTGGGACAGCCACTGGAACAAGAAGTCACTGGGACCAGCAGGAGACTGGGAACTGTGAGGGATGGGGGTAAAACTGAGAAAAGAATTAGAGTGGGTGGAGCAGAGATTAAGATGAGGGCAGACCAGAGGAGCCAGGGACAGAAGGAATAGGGCTTGGGGTGAACGGGAGCAGATGGGTTTGTAACCAGAGAGAACACTCCCCACAGAACTCAGAATAGAACCCAGGATTCCCAGTCTCAGCATTCTGCTACAATCAGCAAATAGCAGTGCAACCCACTGGCAAAGTGTGAGCTTCATCTCCCGTTTGTGGCTGGCCCACATACAGATAGACAACCTATTAATGTTATCCGTCACTCTGTTAGTTCAAGTGGCAGAGGTCCATATGATGGATCTAAAAGGTTCCAACCCTGCTGATGAATCATGTGGATATCAATGTGATTCCACATGATGGCATTTCTGTTTTTTCAGTTTGCTTTTTAAAAAAAACCTAGGAAATTCCATACAAAACTCCTTAAAAGAACATTAAGATTGTAAAGACAAGTGCTGAAAAGTCAGGAAATGCCACAATTAAGCATGAGCAACCTTAATAAAGCCCACTGGTGTATATGCATTGTGATACAATCTTTAATTACACAACTTCATGCTGTTTTATCCACATGATTTCTGCCTCATTCGTGTACAGGATGGACAGTGCTCAGCGAATGAATCAGAATTGTGTAGTGAATGAGGCTATTGTCTGTACTTCACTTTCCCATATGTTGCAGAAGTAGGAAGGTGATTAGTGAACAAGGCAGGGGATTGCGTAAAGAGAAATGAGGATCTCATCGTTAAGGCAACCGAATGCCACCCTGGAGAACTGGATTCTATCTCTGCCTCTGCCACAAAGTTCCTGTGTGATGCTAGAAAAGTCATTTAAACCAAACATCTCACAAATGGCCATTAAGTCTGTGTTCCTCATTTTCCAGGTGCCCAATTTAAGACCCTGAGGTCAGATTTGCAGAAACGCTGAGCACTGAAGTTAACAGGAACTGTGTTTTCAACATATAATGCGCTATAAAATGCTAAGTTTTCTGAAAAATCAGGCTATAAGCATCTCAGATTGTGGTTCCAAAATTATCGTACACTTTCAACATAAATGTCTGTGACTCAGTTATCCATCTGTAAAATGGTAATAATGATCCAACCTTACTTCACGAGGGTGATGTAAAGATGAATTCATTAGTGTTTGTGAAGTACTCACATACTGTGATGACAAGCTACACTGAGAAGTCCGTGTGGAAGTTAATAATTCTGTATTCAGTGAAGGATTAGGATGGTTTACAGTAAATAAGGAAATGAAATACTAAAATGAAATATTGAACAGATGCTTATTGAGTAAAAAGCATCTAATCCTGTGCAATGACTAAGTAGGGGTGCAATGGAAAAATAGTATGCAATCATGTAATTAAAGTTTGTATCATAATGCATATATATATATATGCGCGCGCGCGCACACACACACACACCCACCCACCAGGGAGCTGAAGTAAGAGCTTTTGAGAGCTTGACTTTGCAACCTTACTGATGTTCTTTTCATGTATTTTTGTATGCAATTACATGCACACATCTATACACATGTGCACATTTTGTTTCAAGAGAAAGGAAATTTCGCAAAGTTTTAGTCACTCAAAATTTTAAAATATTATTCTGAATGTTGGACGACAGTCAAACAGCACAGAACACCAGTGAGAGGGTACTGTGCAAAGGTGGTTTAAAGCTCACCTTTGCACTTCTGTGAAGCACATTTCCCCAGTGTTTAAACCAGCCTTTAATAGGTCACAGGGCCCAAAAAGACCACTGAGAATTGGTCAGCCACGCTGCCTTTTTCCTTTAACACCCCAGCAGGGAAGGTGTATGCTATTTTAAAAAATGCTATACACCAAAGGGTCACTGTTACACTGAGATGATGATATTCCTGGGATGATGATGCCAGATTTGTAACCAGATTGTACTGTCAGTCCAGTGCAAAGCAGCTGCATGACACCAGAGAACCCAGACCCAGTATGTTTACAGCCATTATTAAGCATGAATATAAAACATTAAATAACCTCTCAGCTATTTAAACCTAGCAGCAATAACCCTAAATGACAGTTTCATAGCATTAGTGTACAAATTTTAGAAGGTGAGGAAGGGAGAGTGGTTAATTTACAATTATACCTTTATTTAAAAAAATATATTTTGCCACAGTGGGTGATGTGAACTTTATGGATTTTCTTAAACACTGAGTATTTTTCATATTCCTCAATGCATATTTGTTCTAGAGAGAGTTAGTCTGCATGAGGAGAGCTCAGGGCAGAATGCATGTACATGAGGTTCCTTTTAAGGCCCAATTTCTGCCCTCTGATACATACCAGGTTACTGAGGCTTTCAGGATAATTTATGCAAAGGAGATAATTAAAATCAGTTCTCTCATTATATGTATTACCCTATGTGCAATTCTGCCTTTAGTGAAGGCACCCAGGGAAAAACTTCATGTGCCTACAAGGGGATGTGGATCGCTGTAGATGGGAATCACAGAAAACAGGAATCAAGCAAGCGGCTCCTATTTTATCCTCTGTAACTAAAAACATAGTCACAGTAAATTTTCCAAGTACACCTCTACCCCGATATAATGCAACCCAATGTAACACGGGTTCTCATATAGTGCGGTAACCCCGGGGCTCCGGCGGCGCTTTAAAGGGCCCGGGGCTCCGGCTGCTGCGGGTAGCCCCGGGCCCTTTAAATCACCACTGGAGCCCTGCTGCTGCTACCCCCGGGGCTCCAGCAGCGGGGCTCAGGCGGCGATTAAAGGGCCCGGGCTCCCCGCAGCAGCTGGAGCCCAGGGCTCTTTAAATCACCACTGGAGCCCTGCGGCTGCTACCCCGATATAAAGGGATTTTTGGCTCCCAAGGACCGCATTATATCGGGGTAGAGGTGTATATTAATCTGCCAAAGGAATGTATAGCTTGGCACCTCCTCAAGGAGAGGGATAAGAGAATGAAGAAAACGCTGGATGGATCTCCAGAAGTAGTTTCTTCCAAATTCATCCCTCTGTGAGTGGATGGTAAGATTCCCAGCCACAGGAGAAGTGGGATTTCAACTTTACAAACTAGTTGTGGGGCGAGGAAGCATTTCATATTATCAATATACAATACTAGCTCAGTTGTTGTGTAAATGAATGTATTTAATTTGTTGATTTCAAAGTAACTACTTTTGGAGTAAGTTGCTACTTGTTGTGAGCAAAGGAATCAATAAGTGGCCACTAGTTTATAGTCAGTCTGGGTCCCCACGAGCACCACCACCTCTTTCTTCAAACCTATCTTGAGTGGGAAATTTCATTTAAAAAATAAAACTTGAAGTGGGCTAAAAAGCAAGTGTGTAGAATGACTCTTTGTTACTGCATACATCTCAGTCATTTCCATTTAGATCACTTACAAATACAAGTGTTTAATACTGCCAACCCTGCTGAAACAGTAATAATTGCAGAACATGAAGTTATGTTCTGTTTGGTTCTTGCATCATCAACAATCTTGCCAGCTAAATTCTGATTCCACAGATGGAGAGTAAATATGGAACACCAAGAGATCACTATTACATCGACATTTTTCTGAACCTAACCATGCTTTAATTAAAACAAATGTGAAACAACACTAATAAAAATGCACAAGTAATTAAAAAACTGCAACAGCAAAGCAATGATACTATGGAAAGAAACAGGGAAAAAATAGGTCTATGAATTTATTTTTACTGTCACAGGATCCACTTCATGCGAATATGATTATTTTTAGATTGCTAAGAATCATTACAACTCTGGAAAACATTTTACAGCTCAAACAATTCAAAGAGGAGCCTGCGCCAAGCATTTTTTTGTTATAATGTCTTTTTTATTATCAAAACACACTGCCTTTAACTCCTTAAAAAGTGAAATCTGTTCCCTTACTGAAAGTACTTATTCCAGTGCCATGATATTTTGGTGAATATTTATTATGTACTGACAAGTTTAGCACTGTACAAGACACAAAATGCAGACAGTGCCTGCCCTGACGAGTTTGCAGTCTGAGCAAAATGGACACAAAGTAGACAAGAAACCAGAGGATGGTATAACTGGGATGTTATATTTTTATAATTTATTGATTCCATATGTTTCAATTGATTTTGTAGAATATTAATGCCATTTAGAATTTGCCAAGTAATGAACTAGAGTCAGTTGTTATTTTAATAACCCCAACAGTAACTTGCATTATAAAGTTGAACATATTAAAGACCTTAGTTAATAGAAATTTGTAACACAGACCCCACAAATCTAACTTTCTAGCTTCCACCCTAGACCAAGCTATTGAACAGAAAAAAATATTTAGTATTAGCTCTCTCAGAGACAATGCAAACAAATCTCTGACCAGCCAAAGATCTTTCCCATTTCATAGACTAAGTTCAGAAGGGACCATTGTGATCATCTAGTCTGAACCCCTGCACATCGCAGGCCACAGAACTTCATCCACCCACTCCTGTAATAAACCCCTGACCTCTAGCTGAGTTACTGAAGTCCTCTAATCATGGTTTAAAAACTTCAAGTTACAGAGAATTTAACATTTAGACCTGCAAGTGACCTGTGCCCCATGCTACAGAGGAAGGCAACCTCCCGCACCCCCAGGGTCTCAGCTAATCTGACCTGGGGGGAAATTCATTCCCAACCACAAATATGGCAATCAGTTAGATGACCCAGAGCACAGGGGTAAGACCCACAAGGCAGATACCTGGGGAAGAATTCTCTTTAGTAACTCAGAGCCCTCCCCATCTAGTGTCGTGTCTCTGGCCATTGGGGATTTTTGCTACTGGCAGCTGCTGATGGGCCACATGCTATCGTACGCAGTCCCATCATAGCATCCCCTCCATAAACTTATCAAGCTCGGTCTTGAAGACAGTTAGGTTTTTGAGCCCACTGCTCCCCTTGGAAGGCTGTTTCACAACTTCACTCCTCTAATGATTGGAAACCATCTAATTTCAAGCCTAAACTTGTTAATGACCAGTTTATATCCATTTGTTCTTGTGTCCACATTGGTGAGTAACTTAAATAACTCCTCTCCCTCTCGTATTTATCCCTCTGATGTATTTATAGAGGGCAATCATATCTCCCCTCATCCTTCTTTTGGTTAGACTAAACAAGCCACGCTCTTTGAGTCTCCTCTCATAAGGCAGGTTCTCCATTCCTCGAATCATCTTAGCAGCCTTTCTTTGCACCTGTTCCAGTTTGAATTAATCTTTCTTAAACATGCGAGACCAGAACTGCACACAGTAATCCAGAGGAGGTCTCATCAGTGCCTTGTGTAATGGTACTAACACTTCCCTGTCTCTACTGGAAACACCTTGCCTGATGCATCCTAGGACTGCAATAGCCTTTTTCACGGCAGCACCACATTGACGGCTCATAGTCATCCTGTGATCAACCAATAACCCCAGGTCTTTCTCCTCCTCTGTAGCTTCTAACTGATAAGTCCTCAGCTCATAGCAAAAATTCTTGTTGCTAATCCCTAAAGGCATAACCTTGCACTATTAAATATCATCCCATTTCTATTCCTCCAGTTTACAAGGTCATCATGACCTCCTTGTATGATATTCTGGTCCTCTTCTGTATTGACAATACCTCCCAACTTTGTGTCATCTGCAAATTTTATTAGAACACACTCACTTTTTGTGCCAAGATCAGTAATAAAAATGTTAAATAAGACTGGTACCAAGACCGATGTCTGAGGAACTCCACTGATGACCTCCCACCAGCCTGAAGGTTCACCTTTCAGTATGACCTATTGTAGTCGTATCAAATGCCTTACTGAAATCCAGGTAGACTAGATCTACTGCATTTCCTTTGTCTAAAAAATCAGTTATATTCTCAAAGCGGGAGATCAGGTTGGTCTGGTATGATCTACCTTTTGTAAAACTGTGTTGTATTTTATCCAAATTACCGTTCACCTCTATGTCCTTAACTACTTTCTCTTTCAAAATTTGTTCCAAGACTTTCCATACAATTGAGGTAAAATTAACAGTCCTGTAGTTTTCTGGATAATTTTTTCCCCTTTCTTAAAAATAGGAATTATGTTAGCAATTCTCCAGTGATAGGGTAGGAGCCCCGAGTTTACAGATTCATTGAAAATCCTTGCTATTGGGCCTGCTATTTCTTGTGCCAGTTCCTTTAATATTCTTGGATGGAGATTATCCGGGCACCCGATTTAGTCCCATTAAACTGTTTGGTTTGACTTCCACTTCAGCTGTGGTAATTTCCACCTCCATATCCTCACTGCCATTAGCCACCCTGCCACTACATAAGAACGGCCATTCTGGGTTAGACCAAAGGTCATCTAGTCCAGTATCCTGTCTTCCAACAGTGGCCAATGTCAGGTGCCCCAGAGGGAATGAACAGAACAGGTAATCATCAAGTGATCCTATTCCCAGCTTCTGGCAAACAGAGGTTAGGGACACCAACCCTGACCATTCTGGCTAATAGCCTTTGATGAACTTATCCTCCATGAACTTATCTAGTTCTCCCTGTTATAGTCTTGGCCTTCACAATATTCTCTGGCAAGGAGTTCCACAGGTTGACTGTGCATTGTGTGAAAAAATACTTCCTTTTGTTTGCTTTAAACCTGCTGCCTATTAATTTCATTTGGTGACCCCTAGTTCTTGTGTTATGAGAGGAATAAACAGCACTTCCTTAGCCCTGGTCTACACTGGGAGGGGGGGAAGGATCGATCTAAGTTATGCAACTTCAGCTACGTGAATAAGGTAGCTGAAGTCGACATACTTAGATCTACTCACCGCGGTGAGTTGACTGCTGACACTCCCCAGTCAACTCTGCCTACTCCTCTCAGCCTGGTGGAGTACAGGAGTCAATGGGAGAGCGCTTGGGGGTCGATTTATCACGTCTAGACTAGACGCAATAAATCGACCACCACTGGATCGATCACTGCCTGCTGATCTGGCAGGTAATATAGACATACCCTTATTTACTTTCTCCACACCAGTCATGATTTTATAGACCTCTATCATATCCCCCCTTAGTCGTCTCTTTCCAAGCCGAAAAGTCCAAGTCTTATTAATCTCTCCTCATATGGCAGCCGTTCCATACCCCTAATCATTTTTGTTTCCCTTTTCTGACCTTTTTCCAATTCCAGTGCATCTTTTTCAGATGAGGCGACCACATCTGCATGCAGTATTCAAGATGTGGGCATACCATGGATTTATATAGAGGCAATATGATATTTTCTGTCTTATTACCTATCCCTTTATGAACAATTCCCAACATTCTGTTCACTTTTTTGACTGACTGCTGCACATTGAGTTGATGTTTTCAGAGAATTAACCACAATGACTCCAAGATCTCTTTCTTGAGTGGCAACAGCTAATTTAGACCCCATCATTTTATATGTATAGTTGGGATTATGTTTTTCAAAGTGCATTACTTTGAATTTAATCTACTATTTTGTTACCCAGTTTTGTGAAATCCTTTTGTAGCTCTTCGCAGTCTGCTTGGGACTTAACTATCTTGAGTAGTTTTGTACCTTCTGCAAATTTGGCCACTTCTCTGTTTACCCCTTTTTCCAGATCATTTATGAATACTGTATGTTGAATAGGACTGGTCCCAGTACAGACCTGTGGGGGACACCATTATTTACCTCTCTCCATTCTGAAAACTGACCATTTATTCCTATCCTTTGTTTCCTATCTTTTAACCAGTTACCAATCCATGAGAGGACCTTCCCACTTATCCCATGATAGCTTAACTCTGCTTAAGAGCCTTTGGTGAGGGACCTTGTCAAATGCTTTCTGAAAATCTAAACACACTATATCCATTGGATCCCCCTTGTCCACATGCTTGTTGACCTCCTCAAAGAATTCTAGTAGATTGGTGAGGCATGATTTCCCTTTAAAAAACCATGTTGACTTTCCCCTCAATAAATTATGTTCATCTATGTGTCTGACAGTTTTGTTCTTTACTATAGTTTTAACCAGTTTGCCCAGTACCGCAGTCAGGCTTACCACCCTGTAACTGCCGGGGTCACCTCTGGAGCCCTTTTTAAAAATTGGCATCACATTAGCTATCCTCCAGTCATTTGGTACAGAAGCAGATTTAAATTATAGGTTACAGACTACAGTTAGTAGTTCTGCAATTTCACATTTGAGTTCCGTCAGAACTCTCTGGTGAATACCATCTGGTCCTGGTGACTTATTACTGTTTAGTTTATCAATTTGTTCCAAAATCTCCTCTAACGACACCTCAATCTGGGACAGTTCCTCAGATTTGTCACCTAAAAAGACTAGCTCAGGTTTGGGAATCTCCCTCACATCCTCAGCCGTGAAGACCGATGCAAAGGATTCATTTAGTTTCTCTACAATGGCCTTATTGTCCTTATGCTCCTTTAGCATCTTGATCATCCAGTGGCCCCACTGTTTTTTTAGCAGGCTTCCTGCTTCTGATGTACTTTAAAAAAATTGCTATTACTTTTTGAGTCTTTGGCAAGTTGTTCTTCAAAATCTCTTTTGGCCTTCCTAATTATATTTTTACACTTCCTTTTTCAGAGTTTATGCGCCTTTCTATTTTTCTCACTAGGATTTAACTTCCACTTTTTAAAGGATGCCTTTTTTCTCTCACTGCTTCTTTTAATTTGGTGTTTAGCCACGGTGGCACTTTTTTGGTTCTCTTACTATGTTTTTTAATTTGGGGTATAATTAAGTTGAGCTTCTATTATTGGGTCTTTAAAAAGTTTCCATGAAGCTTGCAGGGATTTCACTTTTGGCACTGTACCTTTTAATTTCTGTTTCACTAACTTCCTCATTTTTGTGTAGTCCCCCCTTCTGAAATTAAATGCTACAGTGTTGCGCTGCTGTGGTGTTTTCCCTGCCACAGGGATGTTAAATTTAATTATATTATGGTCACTATTACCAAGCGGTCCAGCTATATTCACCTCTTGAACCTGATCCTGTGCTTCACTTAGGACTAAATCAAGAATTGCCAATCTTTTTGTGGGTTCCAGGACTAGCTGCTCCAAGAACCAGTCATTTAAGGTGTCAAGAAACTTTATCTCTGCATTCCATCCTGACGGGACATGTACCCACTCAATATGGGGATAGTTGAAATCCCCCATTATGATTGAGTTTTTTTTATTTTTATCGCCTCTCTAGTCTCCCTGAGCATTTCACAGTCACTATCATCATCCTGGTCAGGTGGTTGGTAATAAATCCCTATGGCTATATTCTTATTAATAGAGCATGAAATTACTATCTATAGAGATTCTATGGTACAATTTGGTTTATTTAAGGTTTTTACTTCATTTGATTCTACTCTTTCACATATAGTGCCACTCCCCCACCAGCACAACCTGTTCTGTCCTTTTGATATATTTTGTACCCTGGTATTACTGTGTCTCATTGATTATCCTCATTCCACCAAGTTTCTGTAGTGCTTATTATAGCAATATTCTCATTTGATATGAGGCACTCTAGTTCACCCACCTTATTTAGACTTCTAGCATTTATATATAAGCACTTTAAAAACTTGTCACTTTTCAGCTGTCTGTCATTACATGATGTAATTGAATGGGCCTCTTTTTCCCCAGTTCCTAATAAATCTAAACGCCTGCTCCCTACACCCTTGTCTCAGCCACGCATTGAGACCCTGTAGTTCTGCCTGTCTAACTGGCCCTGCGCGTCGAACTGGAAGCATTTCAGAGAAGGCTACCATGGAGGTCTTGGACTTCAGTCACTATACCTAAGCTCCTCATTAGCCTCATTAAAAACTGAGGCAAAGTATTTGTTTAGGTGTTGGGCCATGCCTAGATTATCCTCATCCTCAGTGCTTAGTGGTCCCACTTCTTCTTTCCTTGTTTTCTTCTTATTTATATGGCTATAGAACCTTCCCTACACATTTTTTCTCCTTGCTTGGGATGCAGGCTTCAGATAGCTTCTGCAGCTTCGACTTAAAGTAATTTCAAGCCTCCTCCGCATTCAGATTCTTGAGTTCTTTGGTCCAGTCCACTTCCCTAATTAATTCCCTTAATTTATTAAAGTTAGCTCTTTTGAAATCAAGGACCCTTGTAACAGATCTATTTTTGTTCATCCTTCCATTTAGTTTAAATTGAATTAACTCATAAATAATGCTACATTTTAGTCAAGGGGTAATTTTAGTAAAAGTCATGGACAGTAAACAAAAATTCACGACCTATGACCTTGTCCATGACTTATACTATATACACCCCTGACTAAATCTTCGGGGGGAAGGAGGGGAGAGTGGCCCGTGGGCGCCATGGGTGCTGGGCAGGGGCAGGCAGTGTGTGGGGCCCGGGACACCCACTGGTGCTGGGCGGGAGCAGCGCTGCGTGGCCCAGGACCCCTGCTGGTGCTAGGGAGGGATTGGCGGGACTGGCAGGTTCCCCATCTGGCTCTGTGCCTCCCCGGAAGCAACATCCCCGTCCCTCTGTTCCTAGGCAAAGGTGTGGCCAGTGACCTCTGTGCTCTGGCTCCGCACAGAGCGCCGGCTCCGCAGCTCCCGTTTGCCAGGAACTGCAGCCAATGGGAGCAGCGGGGGGGGAGGGCCCAGAAGCAGAGCCAGCACGCAGAGCCCCCTGGCCACGCCTCCGCCTAGGAGCCAAGGGATGTTGCCACTTCTGGGGAGCCCTCCCCCCGCCCCAGAGGTAAGCGCTGCCCAGAGCCTTCACTCCCTCCTGTGCCCCAACCCCCAGCTCTGAGTCACCTCCCACAACCAAACTCCTGCTGGGAGAGGGGGGCAGGGTGGCCCAAGACTGCCCAGCAACGGCTGGCCCAGAGGCTGCCCAAGCTGCTCAGTGGCCCCCAGGCCAGCTGCACCGGCCACTGCAGAAGTCATGGAGGTCCCAGAAAGTCATGGAATCCATGACTTCCATGACAAACTCACAGCCCTACTCATGATCACTCGAACCAAGGTTGTCCTCTGCAACCAGTGCTTCTATGAGGTTCTCACTACTCATCAATACCAATTCTAAAATGGCATCACCTCTTGTTGGTTTAGCAACTACTTGGTGAAGAAATCTGTCAGCTATCACATCCAGGAAAATCTGGGCCCTACTGTTATTAGTAGCACTTAGGAAGTTAAAGTCTCCTATAATCACACAATTCCCAGTAGTATTTATTTCATTAAAAACATTAAAGAAGTCTCTCTCTGTATCCAGATCAGACCCTGGTGGTCTGTAACACTCCCCAAGCACTATATCGGGGGAACCTCTACTAGCTTTCTTCCCTGAAGTGATTTTGGTCCAAACAGACTCTGTCTTATCCATTCCATCACTTCTAATTTCTTTACAGTCTATCATATAATTTATATACAATGCTACTCAACCACCTTTGCTTTTATTTCTGTCTTTCATTAACAGCTCATACCCTTCAATACCTATACTCCAGTCATGACTACTATTCCACCATGTTTCCGTTATCCCTATAATATCTGGTTTCACTTCCTACACTAGTAGTTCTAGCTCCTCCATTTTGTTACCCAGGCTCCTTGCATTGGTGTATAAACATCTTAACTGCTGCTGCTTGGCTTCACCCACATTCGTGCCCACGTGGATACAGTCATTCTACTGCGAGTATCACCTATCATCTGATTGGTATCAACACAATCCTTCCTCTTAATTTCCATTCTCCTACCTACTGTGGTTCCTTTCTTCTTTGCTGTAATCTTTCTTTCTTGATTTTCCTCCCTCACAATGTGAAAATCAGGCATGGAGATTACATGAGACTCTCACAATGGTCTCCTCCGAGTTTCTATTTAAAGCTCCTTTAATCAGTTGTGCCAACCTCCATCCCACAAGTCTATTTCCCTCCCTACTCAGGTGGAGTCCATCCCCTGAGAACTGTCCTCTGTCCATGAATGTCTCCCATTCCAAACATCCCAAAGCCCTCCTTATAGCACCACTGCTGAGCCATCTGTTGATCATCATAATCTTGTCTCTCCTTTGTTCTCCTCCTCCAAGGACAGGCAGAATATCACTGCAGAACACCTGAGCCTCCATTTCCTTCAACGTCTTCCCCGGCTTGGCAGAGTCTCCCTTGATATGTTCCAGCGAGAATCTAGCTGTGTGTCATTTGTTCCCACACGAAGGACAATCAATGGATTCTTTCCTGCTCCCATTAGGATCTTCTTCAGCCTAAGGTCCAAAGCCTGTATCTTAGCTCCTGGCAGACAGCACACTCTTCTGTTCTCCAGGGCAGCTCTGTCTGTTCTTCTTAATAGGGAGTCCCCAATCACGTAGACCTGCCTTTTCCTGGTGGTGATGTGATTTTCATCCTCTTTTATTCTCCCTTGGAATCTTCTGCAAGTCACCCTGTATCCTCCTGGGGCTCTGAACTCTGGGTATCTCCATCTGCTTTTCTCTTCTTATAGGACTAATAGATCTTCTCTTCTTCCTTGCCCTCCCCCTCCTTCAGTTACAGCCTGCTGTGCCCATTCTTCATTTTCCACCTCAGCAAACCTGTTCCTGAGCTCTATTTCTCCTTCACCAGCTGATCTTTTCCTCTGCCTGGTTCTTGCAGTCACATGCTACCATTGACCACTTTCCTCACTCAGCAGTCTCCCCTCCGAGTTCTTCAGTCCAGCTTGCATCTGCAGGTCTTGACTTTTCCCTTCAGCCTCCTCTTGCCTTTGCTCCATAATCTGAGTTTCAAAGAGTGTTCAAGCAACCATAATTTCCACCTGCATCTTCAAGCCTCGGATCTTCTCTATCAAGCTACACTTCATACAGACAAAGCTCTTTTCAGGTACCCACTCTAGGATCACGTACATCCCACAGCTTCCACATCTGGTCATCTTCATTGTCTCTTCCGTGGCTTTGGTCACTATCACTGCTGCCTCTGTACCTGTCATTAGCCTTCCCGCCTAAACTCCTGTCAAGAGGTGGGGGGGGGGGCAAACAACCTAAAAAACAAAGACCCAAACACACACCAAAACAAAATAAGACCACTGCACCCCCACTCCAAACTCTGCTTACAAACTCCCTTGTTCACAGCTCTGTTTACTGCACCTTTGCCACTGGCAGACAGTTTGTTTGCCTTTATAGGCCCACCCTATATCAGGGAAGACCTGCCCTCAATCAGGACTCTGCTTCTCTCACAGCACACTGCCCGCTATCAGCTTCTACAAACTGAACAAGGGGGAAAAAAAACCACACACACACAAACCAGAAAAAACACACAACACCCACAAAAAAAATCACTCACTGCCCCTAAGGACCAGGGACTTGTTCCTCTCTTCTCCTCCAACAGAACGCCCACTCAATCACCCCTGTTTACAGCTCTGTTTGCTGCACCTGTGCCACTGATCAAAAGATCACAGAATTTGCAGTTTACACAATTGCACCCACTAAAGCAATTTAGGGTGGAAAGAGATTGTTCTACCTGCATCCATAAATCACAAGCAATGCTTGTACTCTACCACCTGGAAACTGGTTTGGTTTAAAATGGAACAAAACAAAACAAAAACAAACACCCACCATTATCTGGCCCATGACGTTTCTTCTCCATTCCAGAGAGAGCAAGATCAACATTCTTTCAATTTAAGATTGGTTTTTGATACAGAACATTACACTTAATGGCTTTCTCTGGCAGATTGGTAACTGACTTGCTGCCAAATCTGTCCCAAAGAGCATGTGAGTAGCAATGTATTTTTTAGTTGCCACTTTATTTGAAAGGCATAGGGGTCACTGTTGGTAAAATTCAAGATGTTTTCCTCCAAAGAGTATCCAAAAGAATACAGTTATAGAAATTAGATTGTTCTGTAGTCTAGGATAGGGTGACCAGATAGGAAGTGTGAAAAATCCGGACACCTTTTTTCGGGGGCTGCGTGGGGTATAGTTGCCTATAATAAGACAAAGCCCCTAATATTGGGACGTCTGGTCACCCTAGTCTAGGTCAACATCTTTCAATTAAATAGCTTTTTTCCTGTTTAAAAATGCTTATTGTTGTGATGATGTTGAAACATGTACACCAAATGAGAGAGAGAGAAGATCATACCATCCGTGAACCAGCAAACCTTAAAGGAAGCATGATACATTCCTAAAGTGAATTCTCTAAAATTCCCAAGGGAATTATCTGCCTAGCCAATTTTTGTTTAAAGTGGTGCCTTACTTAGAGAACTGATGGAAAGTATGTTTTGATTAAAGAGTAGTTGAGGCCTCACGGAAAAATAAAAAATATTCTACTGAGAAACAATTCTGCTGGCATCACATATTTATTCTCATTTTGGTTCCCTTTTTTTTTTTTTTAAAATTAACAAGGACACTTACATGAAAACAGGATCTTTGTTGCTTTAGAGTTCTACTTTCTAGTTGCTCACCATAACCATCTGTTTGTGATATCACAATCACTTCGTGCCAGTAACAAAGGGTGACGGTGATGATGAAGCAAAGGGGCCTGTGGGACCAATCTTCCTCCCATTAGAATCAATGGGAAAAGTGACTTTAACGGGAGCAGAATTGAGTCAGTGCCTTCAGCTGAGCAATATGAGTGGACCACTGCTAAGCAACCAAGATCCCATTTTAATGTAAATTTTAATAAATAAAAGAAAGAGACTTAAAGAGATATATGATATACTGATATAGTATCAACAGAGAATCTGCAAACAGGTTTTACATTAGATTTCAATGGATCTTGAAAGAAGATTCATACATTGAAGAAGGATATTTCTAGATAACATATCTTTTAAAAATATTAAGCACTATGGCCATATCCTTAGCTGGTGTAAGTTGTCAGACCTCCATTATTGGATCTCTGACAATTTACACCAGCTCAGGATATGGCCCACCAGGATGACTCAAAGGAATTCAGTAGAGATACACTCCTCTAAGTGAGAGATAAATCAGGCTTTTATCTTTGTTAAAACTCAAACATGAAAATGTTCACATATTTTAGTGAAGGAATATTTGATTCTTAGTATTTGTCTACACTGGGGCACTCATGAAAGTTAATTCAATTGAATTTTTAAAGTGGATTAGTTCAGTGGTTCTCAACCAGGGTACATCAACTCATCTAGCTATTTGCCTAGTTTTACAACAGGGTACATAAAAAGCACTAGCGAAGTCAGTAAAAGCTAAAATTTCATACAGACAATGACTTCTTCATACTGATCTATATACTATACACTGAAACGTAAGTACAATATTTACCGTATATTCCAAATGATTTATTTTATTATTATATAGTAAAAATGAAAAGGTAAGCAATTTCAGTAATAGTACCCTGTGACATTTTGGCATTTTTATGTCTGATTTTGTAAGCAAGTAATTTTTAAGTGAGGTGAAATTTGGGCGTACGCAAGTCTCCCAAAAGAGTACAGTAGCCTGGAAAGATTGAGAGCCACTGGATTAGTTAGCCTGCATTCTGAAGTGAATTAAAATAAACGGAATTAAGGCCACTTTAATTCTGGATGAGAAAGCCAACATTGGGGATTAATGCAATTTAACTAATCTACTTTAAATTCACACCCTAAGTTTATTTGGATGAACTTTACTAATTATCCCTGTGTAGACAAGACCTTACAGAAGAGGTCCTGTAACTTTATCATCCAATGCTGCCGTTTTCATGTGGTTGTTTGCTTTGATCCTGCTTGAGAGGAAAGAAAGGTGAGGTAATATCTTTTACTGGAACAATTTCTGTTGGTGAAAGAGACAAGTTTTCAAGCTCCACAGAGCTCTTCTTCAGATCGGAAAGGTAATCAGAGTGATTACTTTTCACAGAAGTAGGTCCAATAAAAGACATTACCTCATCCACCTTGAGTCTCTCATATCCTGGGACCAACACAGCTACAACATTGCAAACAATAACAATGGAAGATATTGATCTTGCCAGTCAACCAAGCAGACGATATGGCTCTGGAATGTGGTCATAGCATAGAAAACAGAAGGCATATACTATGTCATTACACTTAAATGAAAAAAACCACTGCCAAAATATTTATTTGTAAGATGAAAGTCAGACAAATATGGAATGTAGGTTCTGTTATTAAATCAAATCCGCTTGTCACTGCTAAAAACCCAAAACTGATACATTCATGCTCAAGACAAACTAAGTATGATGTGATGATGCATTATTTCACATATGAAACAAGTGTCTGGAAATCCATATTTGACATTAAACACTATGCATGAAGAACTCTGTTTATGTTAAGCCACATACAGTTGTGCTTGGTAGCTGAAATTCAATATGATGTTTTGATTAAGAATGTGAACACACAAAAGTAAAGGTTTCAGAGTAGCAGCCGTATTAGTCTGTATCCGCATAAAAGTAAAGATTTCAGAGGAAGTCTCACAGCAGCTGTAACTCAGCCATGCTGTGCATACAGTCTATAGCATACAGTTTCCACGACTATTCAACACATATTTCTGCATAAGGCAAGGAGAAATGGTGGACCTTGCAGCACGACCTGAAGGCTGACAAATTCAGGCTGTTACAGAGGGAGAAAGTGAATTCCAAAGGGCCACCGCCTTCACAAGCTGCCATATGGAATCATAACAATGTTTTACAATCACCTTTGTGTTGAATGAGGGAGGCAACCTAGGGACAGAGGATGTGGAAAAAGCTAATGTACTCAATGATTTTTTTGCCTCTGTCTTCACGAACAAGGTCAGCTCCAAGACTGCTGCACTGGGCAGCACAATATGGGGAGAAGGTGACCAGCCCTCTGTGGAGAAAGAAGTGGTTCGGGACTATTTAGAAAAACTGGACGTGCACAAGTCCATGGGGCCGGATGCGCTGCATCCGAGGGTGCTAAAGGAGTTGGCGGATGAGATTGCAGAGCCATTGGCCATTATTTTTGAAAACTTACGGCGATCGGGGGAGGTCCCGGATGACTGGAAAAAAGCTAATGTAGTGCCCATCTTTAAAAAAGGGAAGGAGGAGGATCCGGGGAACTACAGGCCAGTCAGCCTCACCTCAGTCCCTGGAAAAATCATGGAGCAGGTCCTCAAGGAATCAATTATGAAACACTTAGAGGAGAGGAAAGTGATCAGGAACAGTCAGCATGTATTCACGAAGGGGAAGTCGTGCCTGACTAACCTAATTGCCTTCTATGATGAGATAACTGGCTCTGTGGATGAGGGGAAAGCAGTGGATGTGTTATTCCTTGACTTTAGCAAAGCTTTTGATACGGTCTCCCACAGTATTCTTGCCAGCAAGTTAAAGTAGTATGGGCTGGATGAATGGCCTGTAAGGTGGATAGAAAGCTGGCTAGATCGTCGGGCTCAACGGGTAGTGATCAATGGCTCCATGTCTAGTTGGCAGCCGGTTTCAAGCGGAGTGCCCCAAGGGTCGGTCTTGGGACCGGTTTTATTTAATATCTTTATTAATGATCTGGAAGATAGTGTGGACTGCACTCTCAGCAAGTTTGCAGATGACACTAAACTAGGAGGCGTGGTAGATACACTAGAGGGTATGGATCGGATACAGAGGGACCTAGACAAATTAGAGGATTGGGCCAAAAAACCTGATGAGGTTCAACAAGGACAAGTGCAGAGTCCTGCACTTAGGACGGAAGAATCCCATGCACTGCTACAGACTAGGGACCGAATGGCTAGGTAGCAGTTCTGCAGAAAAGGACCTAGGGGTCACAGTGGACGAGAAGCTGGATATGAGTCAACAGTGTGCTCTTGTTGCCAAGAAGGCTAACGGCATTTTGGGCTGTATAAGTAGGGGCATTGCCAGTAGATCGAGGAACGTGATCGTTCCCCTTTATTCGACATTGGTGAGGCCTCATCTGGAGTACTGTGTCCAGTTTTGGGCCCCACACTACAAGAAGGATGTGGAAAAATTGGAAAGAGTCCAGCGGAGGGCAACAAAAATGATTAGGGGTCTGGAGCACATGACTTCTGAGGAGAGGCTGAGGGAACTGGGATTGTTTAGTCTCCAGAAGAGAAGAATGAGGGGGGATTTGATAGCAGCCTTCAACTACCTGAAGGGGGGTTCCAAAGAGGATGGAGCTCGGCTGTTCTCAGTGGTGGCAGATGACAGAACAAGGAGCAATGGTCTCAAGTTGCAGTGGGGGAGGTCTAGGTTGGATATTAGGAAACACTATTTCACTAGGAGGGTGGTGAAGCACTGGAATGCGTTACCTAGAGAGGTGGTGGAGTCTCCTTCCTTGGAGGTTTTTAAGGCCCAGCTTGACAAAGCCCTGACTGGGATGATTTAGTTGGGAATTGGTCCTGCTTTGAGCAGGGGGTTGAACTAGATGACCTCCTGAGGTCCCTTCCAACCCTGATATTCTATGATTCTATGAAAAACAGTATGAGAAATTTAAGTCCAAAGAGTAATTTTGTTCCATAAAGTCAAAAGCATCTACAAAATACAGTTTTATAATGTAGGCTGATTCCTTAATAGGATTTCTATTTTGTAGCTGTTACTACTACTACTATAAATTTCAATATCAATTGCTTCCCCCAAAATTCCTTCTCTGCAGGTTTCAAAACTGACATCACAACAGGTAGTAAAGTGGATTTGAAAGTACACCTCTACCCCGATATAAGGCTGTCCTCGGGAGCCAAAAAAATCTTACTGCGTTATAAGTGAAACCACGTTATATCGAACTTGCTTTGATCCGCCGGAGTGTGCAGCCCCGCCCGCCCCAGAGCGCTGCTTTATAGCGTTATATCCGAATTCAGGTTATATTGGGTCGCCTTATATTGGGGTAGAGGTATACAAGCAAGGATATATTATTTGCACACATTTGGTAAGAAACTTTAATCATCTCTGTTTTGAGCTTTATTCATTGAACCTGTTTGCACTTGGCTGAAAAAAATCTTGGACAGCTAAAAAATCAATCCATTTTGCAGTGAAAATAAGCCCATCAGTGATTGACTAGCCAGATACTACAGTTGAAAATAGGCATGGCAATAACTGTCCTTTTAAACTTGACCAAAGATCCATGTATAAATGTTTGTTTAAAATGTCAACAGGTTCTCATCGTGATTTCACAAAATCCTTGTGGAACAAGAGTTCACATGACTATTCTCGAATAGGCTCAGGCAAACCAGTTGTTTTTACAGTCACAAAGAATTAGCTTCTAAACTAGCCTCCAAGAGAGAGTACTCCTGAGAGAATTCTGTGCCAAAGAATTAAAAATTCTGCACACAACATTTTAAAATTCTGCATATTTTATTTGTCAGTAAATAAATGTGGAAGCTCCAGCATGGCAGTGGGGAGCACAGGCCACTGGCTGCATGGAGGTGGGAGATCAACCTGCAGCCTCCCCTCCCCACCTCACCCCTTGGAACACGGACTCAGAAGTGAGGCTGCACCCGACCCTGACACAGTACAAGGACCAGGCCTGCCCCAGAAACACCCCAGGGCCCTGGGCCTCCATGCCATGCTCACCAAGATAGCGAGAGGGATAGTCTCACATGGATGCCAAGCCCTGGCCCCTGATCCAAGTGTAGAGCAGGCAGACTCAGCCCAACAGGATCCAAATGTGGAAGGGCTTAATGTGGGGGAATCCCGGTGTGGGGTGAGAAAGTTCTGTGGGGGGCATTCTGGGTGCAGGTGGCTTGGTGTGGGGTCCAGGTGCAGGAGGAATCTGGATGAACCAGGGCTCGTTGTGGGGTTCCAGGTGCAGGGGAATGACACCCTGCAGCGAGGCCTAGGGGAAGGTGTTGGGGCTCGGCGGGGGGGGGGAGAGGGGGTCTGAGTGTGGAGGGATGGGGTTCAGCCAGGGATTTGGGGGCTCAGCAAGGGGGCCAGTGCTGAAAGAGTGGGGCTTGGTTGGGGAGGGTCCAGGTGCTCACAGGGGTGGGAGTCCACGTGTGAAGGGCTCATCGGGGTGGTCCAGGTGCAGGGCAGATGGGGCTCACCAGAGTGAGGGTTCGAGTTTTGGGGGCTCAGTGGGGAGTTATCCAGATGCAGGGGTGGGGGTCCGGATGCAGGGGGAGCGAGGCTTAATAGAGGAGGGAGGCCTGGGTGCAGGGGGTTTTGCATGCAGGGGAGAGGGGCTCAGCCACGGTCCAGATGCACCAGGAGTGAGGCTCGTGGTGGGTCGGGGTCCAGAGGGTCTCCGGATGCAGGTGAGGCTTGGCAGGGTGGGGGTTCTGGTGCAGAGTGCTCGGGGGGGGGATTCTCTGTATGGGGAGATCCAGCTGCACGGGGGTTGGGTAGACGGGGGAGCAGCTCCCCATACAGTGAGCTCTTCCCCCATTGCTGAGGAGCGATAAGGGCAGGAAGTGAGGGGAGGTGGAGCTTCCTGCAGCCAGGGGAGGTTTCTAGGTGTGGGTCTAATCTGGCCCCAGCCGCAACCACTCCCTGCAGAGGAAGAAGACCCATCCTCCCCTGCCCAGCCAGGACTAGCAGTCGAGCCCACTGCAGGGTAGGAAGCACCGGCCACAGTGTCCCCAGCCCACCCCAACCCACGGTGATTTACCTCTCCAATAGCTCCTCCAAGTGCCTGAAACAACACACCCACACTGCCGGGGAGGTGCGTGTGACTGCTCTTGTGGCTTCCTTTTGCTTTCCCATCAGAAAGTCATTTTTCTGTGGGTAAGCAAAGAAATTGCAGAGGGGTAAGAGATTAATTCTGCGCACATGCAGTCGTGCAGAATTCCCCCAGGAGTAGGAGATGGATATTGTGACAGACAATAGAAATTCTAGATTTTTCTACTAAAGGTGTCCCCAAGCATCCTGGGATCTTTTAAAAATGTCTCTAGCTACTTCTTTTTGAATTCATCCTTGAATATCTCTTCTATGCAGAATATACTCAATCTATATTACTCTTCACTGTTTTTCTCCTTTTCTCGGTTTGTCTCTCTTGGCTTGTGATCTTCTTGTTCTGTAGAACTTCCTTCATATATTATATCCACAAGATATTATATCCACATTGCCACCTGCTCTCTGCCTCCTCAATTTAAATCTGAACTTCACCTCAAATCTTCAGAACTCAGATGTTCAACTTGACCTTGAACTCACTTGTTTTCTACCTTTCCCAGATCACCTACATTGGAAACAAACTGTCTTGACCATTCTTCTGCCAAAACTGCTCTGCTTTCATCTGTTGTTCCTAAGTAATATAAACTCCTTCTTTATGGTCCCCCTAAAACGCAATTTTTTGAAATTCAATTTGTACAAATGCAGCTGCTCATGTATGTACCTGCCTGGAGATAGTAACATCACTCAGTCTCAGATACCTGTATTGAATGCCTGTTCACTTCAGAATACAGAACAAAATCTCTCTCCTAATCTTTAAATCCCCCACATACTTTCCAATGCTTCCATTGAATCTCCTTCTCCTGCCCATTCCCTCATTCCCCCAATGCCAAACTTCTACATTGAGGGAAACAAACCTGTTCACATACAGGAATCTTGAAACAGGATCCCTGTTACGCTGTGACCAACTGACTATTCCGTCTGGTTAATGACTCCTTATCTCTCTCTAGAAACAACCAATGTCTTCTCCCTGAAGCTTGGAAACTATGCCCCATCACCTTCCTAGCATATTTACAGGTACAAATAACAGTACATTATTTTCACACACACACAGTAAAACTTTAGCAATCTACTTTATCCACATCAATTTTGACCTAGTTAATCTACCTTATAAAATGGACCAGATCAGCTTTTTCAATGCCGTTTTACTGCCCAAATGTATATAAAATAATGTCTAACCTACTATACAATAGATTGGATTATAAAAATATGTTTTACCCAAGGAATACATTTACAATATACTATAACCATAACATACAGTACAGAATTATGTTATTTTCTAAAGAACAGAATTAGAAGTACAAACGTACAATTTCTAGGCAGTACTGGAATTACAATGGCACCTGTGGCGCCATGGAGCTGGGCCCATGCTCAGAAGGGGCCCCGACCTGCTCCACTTGCACTGCGCCCCGAGACCCCGCCAGCCCACTGGCTCTCCCCTGCCCACCACTTGCTCCTCTCAGCCAGCCAAGGGCTCCTCTCCGCCCCCTGGCCCCACCCGCCAGCTCCTTAATATGTATTATGTAAAATATTACATATATATGCATGCTTTTTCTAAAGACTCATTTAAAACATCTTTCAAAAACCATTTACACTTACCTATAGCATTCAGGAGGCACAATGTCAACATTAAAGTTAAGCGTAAGTCTCTAAATGTTCGATGCACAACTACTACATTTGTACAAGTAAATCAGGACTATTCAGTTTGCACATACACATGTGGCAATTGCACATCAACATAATATATGGCGAACAATGAGACTATCTGAGGTAATAAACTCTATGTTTGATTATAGCTATTTGCAGGGTCCTACAATGCACATGTACATTCACACTCCAATCCCTGTTCAGCAAAGCACTTAGGCATATACTTAACTTTAAGCACATGCTAATGTCCCCACTGAAATCAATGGGACTTAAGCATATGGTTAAAGTTAAGTATGTGCTTAAATGTTTTCCTTAGAAACCAAGTGAAAATTTCCCCCCGAAAAAGTAATAATCGTTTATTTAATTTTGGGGCAAATTTTCCAGTTTACATGTTAAGTGGCTTTAGTCACTTCACAACAATATTTTATAAGAGTGCTCTTTACCGACACAAATGTTTGTTTTGAAACATTTGTTACCTGAATTTTTCACAGATTCAATAATCATTGAATTTTAAATTCCTGATAAAGGTAGGTTAGTGTGAGTACCATCATGTTTGGTTACACTAGAGAACTGGGATCTGATTCTGATCTGATTTACACAAATTTAACACCCATTGGCTTCAGTGAAGTTACTCCTTATTCACAGTGACGTAGGTGAGAGCAGAATCAGGCCTCTTGAATTCATCAGATTGTAAATGTGGCATTGAAAGTACATTAGATTTCCAGACAGGAAAAACATTGCTTGGACCTTGAACAAAAGCCCATGATTATTTAAATACTAAATTTACATCTGTCATTAGATTTGTGGTTAAAACAGTCATCTCTCTATAAATTTCCTCCCACCCCCTCAAAATAAATAAAAATAAATAAATTTTAAAATATCTATTAAAAAGCTTCTTTATACTTCTCATGTAAACTTCTGATTTTGAGACCATGCCACTAAGACATAGGCTTGCCAAAATTATTTCAAGAAATATGTTCAGCTAACCTTTGGGCTGGCACCTTATTCTGGCTATTCTCTGCCTTAAGACGTAGAAAGCTGCAAAACAAATGTCCAAAAAAAGAAATTCCAGCTTTTTTTTTTTTTTTTCCTGTAAGGAAGATGGACTTGGCTTGGGTTTTTATCAACTTGCTACATTCCTGGAGACTTACACACATTTAACAGTCAAAGCTTCTCTGAAATAAAAAAAAATTCTGGAACATATTTAAAAATAGAATCACCTTTCTATTTTGTTATGAGATTTAATAAATACATTATGTGATATAAAAGTGATTACAATTAATGATGTTATGCTATTCTTATTCAGTCAGTCAATGAGCTTGGCAAAGAATAATAGCCACTTCACCCAGCTGTAAAAATTATCTTATTTCAGGGTTCAAGTTCAGTGTTTTCAATAATACAACATAATCACGGTTTTATTAAAGAGACAGTATCCGGTCATTTAAATATACAAGCTCGTTTAGATTTTCCCATATAGCCAACATAAAGAGTTAGCATCTGGATACTAACTTTTGTGTAATTCAAATAATGTGCACTTTACATATCGGAACAGCTGTCACCAATAAAGATGCTGGCATATAAAGTGCTGGTCATCTTTACAGTGTTTCAGTTTTGATTGTCCATCTGAATTAAAGCTAATACTTAGCAACCTTTTCTACTCTTACTAACATATGTAATCAAATAACCTAAAACAAAATAAAAAGCAAACACCAGATTTGTGTTTCCCAGTTCAAATATTTGCAAATAAAATGGACTGTCAGTTACATTAAGTAGCACTGACTGGGACCTTATGTGATCTTACTAGAAAAGCCTGAAACTTACAGTTCTTGGTTGTCTAGCGTCACAGGATGTGATTCTGATTTCACTTACACTAGTTACATCGGTGTAAAACAGGAGAGAAAAAGAAGAAGAACTCCCCAAAGTTCTGTTCCAAAGCCCATTGAAGTCAGTGGAAGGATTTCCATCAACTTTGGAACAGGCCCTCAGCGTAACATTTAAGTGCTACAAAAGAAAAATCTAAATAGCCAAACCACATTACTGAAAAAAAAGTAGATTACAAAATTCTTGTATTTGAAGGGTGGAATGGATGCAATCTGAGAGGGGAGGATACTGTTTCTTTAACACCATTTAAAATATTTTCTGATATTTTAAAACATGCTTTTGAACTGAAAAATGTAATTGAATAAAAATAGCAAAACCACAGTATTGTTTTACATAGCATTATTAAAGCAGTAGTGCAGTTCTGTATACAAATGTCTATTCTTTTTTAGAATATTTAAAGATGCACAAAAAACTTCTGTTCCTTTACATAAAATAGATATGTCTAAAACAGATATATATCAATATATTACATATGTGCAAATCTAGCCAATTATACTGGATTAAATTAGGCCCCAATCCTGCAGTCATTGAAGTCAATGGCAAAAATCCTATAGATTTTAATGGGCCCTCTAGGAAACAGCCAATCTGTCTCAACTCAGTATTTCCAAGGCTCATTAGCGACACAAAGCATGGTTTTGCTTTTAGTTGAGATTAGTGCATCTTAGACCATACAGAATTGCATTTCCATTTAAAGCATTGTTATGCCCAGAAAATAGGAATCCTAAACAATGAGGTCTATTCTCCCATCAATCCATGAAGGGATTTATATGGTAACTCCCATCAATGCTAATGAGAGCTACAAAAAAAAACCTCCATGCAGGCATCAATGAGAGTATAAACCCTGTGTTTGCAGTTCTCTTTAAAATGTTTATCAATATATTTTACACCATTTAGAAAAATATTTTATCTCAAAGACAGGAGCAGCAGCATCTACCATATAGTTTCTTCACAGCTATTGTGAGAAAGCAGCATCATGCAAAATTTCCAGCAAAGCACTTGGTTACATCTGCATTTCTAGCACCCTCTGTGTATACTTGTGAAAGCCCCACTCCTTGGTGTCGGTAATATAAAAGCTCTGGGATAGTGCATTTTCTATGTTTGGCTAAAACTACCAAACCAATTCTGCATTACTGAGACTGGTTTGTGTAATCTTATACAGTACTTTTACCAATGGGATGAATATTGAATTGTTTAATTCCTTTGACTGCCCTGCACCTATGCCATTAAAACATAATCACAATTACTTCAGTGGAAGATGGTAGGAAATTTGATCATTGGCCTATTTTTGTTAAGATCTCTTTATAAGATCCTCAGTTACCTCAATGGTGGAAGATGACAGATAGATGTTATTTTAAGTACACCCATTGTTACTAAAGACTTCTCAGGACATCTCACATAGACTTTGCTATTGCTAAGGAGAGTTCCATTGTTGGATGGCTGATGGTAATAACTTATATCATTTTATTTTTTTTAATAATCTACTGTAGGAATTTCAGTTAAACACTTCCTACTGATATGCCACTTCTACCTTTCTGTCCAATGGCATTATGTATTTGAAGACAAATGGCCAAATCCTCAGGTGGTATAAATTGGTATAGCTCCATCGACCTCAATGGAGCTGTACCAGTTCATATGAGCTGAGGAGCTGACAGAATAGCTACCACCAATTTATTTCAGCTGAGGATTTAGCCTTCATATTTGCACATATTTGAATGTAGGAAGAAGATTTCTTCTTACCACTGTCCCTAGCAAAGGAGTTGTCCAATCTGCATTCAAAATGAAACTTCAAATTGCTTTTTATAGCTATTCTTTCAAAAGATTTACATTTTGATTTCTATTTTATCTTAATAAAGTCTTTCATTCTCAAAACCTTATTTACTAAAACAAGTTTATATCTTGGCTGTTGTACTTCAGCTACAATTTCAGACAATTTAAAATGGAAGACAAATGTTCTCTGGGGAACGCACAGCATGAATGTTTAGTGTAGCTTAACTATGTAAAACTGGCATACAATTGAGCTGCAAATAGGCATGCAGGCAAGTCCAAAGCAGGTGCATCTTACATAAGAAATACATGGACATCCAGTCTTGTATGGCCACTGAAAGAACCACAGAAACATTTGTGATCTAAATAGAATCTTGGTTCTTGTTTAGCAACATAGACGTGAATAATTCAGTCAAATGGACCAATAAGTCAAAGAATAACTGTTCCGATGAGCAACTCAGATTATTGCTTAGATAATGTAATGGGGAGTGGGGGGAATCCTCAAACAAGCCACACTGAATTGTTGGCAGGTATAGAACTGCCATTCTCCTGCTGAAAAATCAAGAGAGTTTCCATGGGCCATATCATTTCTATTATAAGGCACTGCGTTGAAACAATATCTTTTTCCATCCTGTACCTTAGCTATCTGTTTGCTAAACCCCAGAATAATCCTCTTCAGTATACAGTAATGTTGGATCCATTGTTTATACATGTCATCTAGCTGGTTAACGTATTTCTCAGCCTGGCTGAGCCAGATCCTCAGCTAGTGTAAATCAGCACAGCTTCACAGACTTCTGGCCCAACAGAGACATTTGCAAGTTTAGGCCTGGATTGCCCTCTCGTATAGAAATATCCAGGGGAGGCAACCCTGGTGAGAAGACAACTACCATCATAGGATATTCTCTGAACCATTCCATCAGGGGAGGGCAGTTTCTCCCAACCAAGGACTGCCCTCAAGCGCTGTGGATATCCTAGAATATACAGAGGCCAGGGCTGGTCATAAAGAGGCTCATCACCAGCTCTGGGACTCTCAGTGCCCCGTTAGCCCACTAGCAGTGAAGCTCCATTGGAGATAGGCTGCCAGGATTCCCTTGAGCTGCTGTTGCCTCTGGAATCTCCATCTGCCCAGGAATTTCCCATCATAGATATGGAGGCTGAACAATTCAAGCAGTCTGAGGCTGCATTAACTTTCCTCTAGCTTTTCTGCTGGTGTCTGAGGGGGGGGGGGGGGTGTGAGTGAGTGAGTGAGAGAAAGAGAAATGGATGGGATGATGCATGCCCAAATCTTTCCTATTTTGGCTCATCCCATAGCCAGCTGCACATTTCAGACCCATGGAGGCGGCCTTGGGAATGGACAGCAAATCCATCGCAAAGCTGGTTACAAAACAGGAGTTTTCCACATAGAAGGTCCCCTTTGCACTACTACAACTGGGGGAACCATTGAACCCTAGCTGATTCATCATTTAGTTCTCTTAAGCTAATCAAGTGACAGGCTTGTCTTTTATGTAACAGTTATTCATACATGCTTTTAAAGTGCATTCACTGCATGCAGGCACATAGGTACAAAGGCATACAATTTAATTAGAAAAAAAGAGTACAGTGGGTATCTATGCTGTAATCAAAATACTCTGGAGGAGGAAGGAGGTGAGAAAAACACCACATGAGCTGGGCTTTAATTTTGTGCAGCACCTGGATACCACAGCAATAGGCATTATGTAAAAACCCAAGAGAGCTTCATATTTTTAAGCATCCATATCTTGCACTTGCTGCAGACACAATACTACCACATAAGTGAGGGTTGCACAACTGAGAATTTATGAAGTAATTTCAGTTTTGGAATTTAAAGATGCAAAAAGCAAACTAAAGCTGAAATGGACCAATCACTGTGTACATGGACCAATCACTGTGTACACTCACAGGCCCACGGAAATCAAGGGAGCACCAAACAACTGCAAGGATCTGCCTGTGCAGGGCAATTTGCAGGATCAGGGCCTCAATACCTGAACGTCTCCATTTTTATTAATACATAAAAATAAACTACCAATTAAAATATTATATTGGTTTTAAAAGTTTCAGTCACTTCAAAGTTAGCCCTTGTATGCCAGGTTTAATCCACAAGCCAAATCTCCACATCAGACCTATAAATCCCAGAAACACTGTTTGATCCTTCACTGTATTAAATAAGAATGGCTATGGTATAGGGTCAGTCTTTTTAAAAGTCTCTAAAATTAGGCTCCTAAATCCCACTGGGTCAATTTTCTGAGTGCTGAGCACATACAAGTCTCGTTATAGTCATCTGGAGCTGCAGGTGTTCAGTGCCTTTGAAAATCTTGCTATTTTTATTTAGGAACCTCAATATGGACTTAGATAGCTAACTTAAATTTGCGCTGGTGTTCACAAATTGATTCTGGGAAAACATCAGATGCATAATCCAAAATGCTTGGGAGCTCTTTCAATTATTTCAGCTGTTGTAGCATCCCCTAAAAAATGTGCCAGTTTTGGGAGGAGGATTTGGAAGTATCATCATAATGTTCAGCGTACGTCTTCATCTCCTTTCTAACAATGAGACAGGTTATTTTTACTGACATGGTACAGATGTGAGGGGCTCAACTTAGTGGTGATGTTCAAGGCATTGCAAATTCACTTACAGTGAAGTAGACGAATGTACACTTGCTTATCAATGCGTAACAATCTAAGTTAGTGCAATTTACAAACTGAGGCACTAGAAGGTGAAAAAAGATGTAAATTAAAGCAAGAACCAACTTCTTCCCCCAACTGTTTATTATTCTTCATACTCTCCTGTCTTATGGCTACAAGTTACCCCACCTTGCATTCTCTGACACTAATTTAGCCCCAGTAGGCTAAATTCAGAGGTGATGAGTGTGGGAGGTATAAGTTACATCTTGTTAAGTAGGTGTGAGTCTATGTTAGTCTAGAGAAGTAAGGAAATCTAAGCCATTGTAGGAGGAGTATTAACTGGTAAAATATGCACATTAGACAGGTCATAAGAAGGTGTAAGTTACCTAGGGTGACCAGAAGTCCCGTTTTTAAAGGGACAGTCCCATATTTAAGCTCTCCTGCAGGTGTCCTGATTTTTTCTTAAAAACAGGCACATTGTCCCATATTTTCTGTCTCCCACCCTCCCCATCAGCACTGGTGGGTCCTGTTGCTGGGCAGATCCCTGCTTGCTAGCCGCCTCTATACTCCTCAGCTAAGTTCTGGAGTGGCAGGGGAATGGAGGGGAAGTGATTTCCAGCCTGTTCAAGACCCAAACTTGCAGGCTCCACAGCAGCCCCTCCACTCCCTACTCCTCCGCCCTAGGTCCTGCCCCCAGGGAGTGTGGGGCTACTCTGTCCCCTAGGCATGCTCCCCTGCTGCCACCTCTCTGGCCGGGTTTGCTGAAGCCCCTGCAGTCAGATTCCCTGGGCCTGGTGCACATGCTTCCTTACGGCTTAACCCCTTCCTGCCGACCCCGTAGCTGGGGGCACAGGAGGTGGCTTGGTTATGACAGTGGCCAGCAGCAGCCTGGAGGTGTTAGCTGCCTTTCAACACGGTGTGGGCAGGAATGGACAAGCTGCTTACAGTCACAGGCAAGGGGGGGGGGGGAGAAAGAGAAGAGGGGGTTACTCAGCTTATGTAATAACTGACATTCTTTGAGATGAGTGTCCCTGTGGGTGCTCCATCCAGGTCAAGGTGCGTCCCTGCAAAATTTCAAACAGAAATTTTCACAGCAGTTCCCAAACGGGGCTGCGCATGCACGGTGCCTGCCTTGCACGCTGTCAGTACTTGAACAGCACGTGCACAGCCCGCACTCCTCAGTTCCTTCTCTACAATGAAACCTGCTCCAAAATCTGAAGTAGAGGGGAGGAGGGTGGGTATTGGAGCACCCACAGGGACACTCATCTCGAAGAACGTCAGTTACTGCACAAGGTAAGTAACCTCCTCTTCTCCTTCAAGAGGTGTCCCTGTGGGTGCTCCACTCCAGGTGACTGAAAAGCAGTGTCTCTTAGAATGGTCCAGACTTCAAATCTGGTAAGAAAGCTGTTGATAAAACAGCATGACCTAGTTGGGTGTCCAATGATGGACTCTGCGTGAGAGTATAATGTTTAGCAAACATAAGGTCTGAAGCCCAGGTGGCCACCTTGCATATGCCGGAAAGCGGGACGTTGCAGAAAAATGCTATGGAAGTGAATACGAATCTAGTAGAGTGTGCCTTGATTGCCGCAGGAGGTTGGACTCATTTCAATTGGTAACACAGACGTATGCAGTCTGATATCCATTTGGATAGTGTCTGGGTGGAGATCACTTTGCCCTGAGATCATTGAGTGATAGCTATAAAGAG
This sequence comes from Chrysemys picta bellii, assembly GCF_011386835.1. Classification (NCBI taxonomy): domain Eukaryota; kingdom Metazoa; phylum Chordata; order Testudines; family Emydidae; genus Chrysemys; species Chrysemys picta. The sequence goes on along the minus strand of NC_088795.1, from coordinate 32,162,517 downwards.
CCTAAGGATCTGTCTAAATAGCTTCGTTCTATCAAGATGGAAGGATAACACTCTACGAACGTCAAGCGTGTGCAAATGCATTAGCATGTGGTTTTGGGAAGAATGTTGGTAGGTGAATAGGTTTGTTTAGGTGAAAGGATGAATGCATCTTAGGAAGGAATTTAGGATGTGTACGAAGTGTAACTTTGTCTCTGAAGAAGGGAGTATATGGAGGTTCGGCCATCAGCACTCCAAGTTCCCACACACATCTGGCGGATGTAAGTGCTACTAAGAAAGCAGTTTTCATGGATAGTGTAAAAGGGAGCAGGTAGCCAAGGGCTCAAAGGGTTTATCAAAGCTGTAAGGGCCAGGTGTAGGTCCCATGGCTCTGCCAGTGGTCTTACGTCTGGGTAGAGCGTTTTGACACCTTTGAGGAATCTTTTGGTAACAGGATGGGCAAAAAAACAGTAGTGTTATATACCTTGTGGTGGAATGTTGTGATTGCCTCTAGGTGAACCTTTACTGAGCTAAGAGAAAGCCCAGCTACTTTGAGTTCTAGAAGGTAGTCTAGAATCAGTGGAAGAGGGGCGGAAGCCGGAAGGGTGTGTCTGAAGTGGTGAACCTTTTCCATTTCTGCAGATAGGTAGTGCGCATGGACTGTATCCTGTTGTGTAATAAAACTGCTCAGACTTGTATTGAGCATGCTAGTCCCTCATTAGAGAGCCATTGAGTAGCCATGCTTTGAGGTGGAGCATCGCTATGTTGGGGTGATATAACTGGCCCGTGTCATGATATTAGGTTGGGGAGTGGAGGAAGCGAGATCGGGGGACGGACGGACATCCTTGTTAGAAAGGGGTACCACGGTTGCCTGGGCCACGTTGGAGCTATTAGAATGACCTGGGACTTGTCTGCCCTTATTTTCTGTACCACTCTGTTCAGCAGAGGTATTGGTGGGAATGCATACAGCAGAGTGTCAGGCCAAGTGATCATGAATGCATATCCCAGAGAATTCTCTCCCAGACTTGTTCTGGAACAGAATGTTGGACATTTCTTGTGGATTGCAGTTGTGAAGAGATACAGTGGGGGATAGCTCCAGCTCTGGAAAATGTCATGTAGAATGGTGTCGTTCAGCTCCCACTCGTGATGGAGGGGGAAGGATCAACTGAGCTCATCTGCCATAGTGTTCTGAGAACCTGGGAGGTGTGAGGCTGAGATGTGAATATTGTGTTGGAGGCACCAGTTCCAAAATTTTATAGCCTTGGTTGCACAGGGAGTGGGATTGAGCTCCCCCTTGTCTGTTTATGGAAAACATACATGATATGTCAATGGTCATGACTCTGATCTTGTGTTTCTTGATGAGGAAAGAAATTGGACGCAGGCATTGTGGACAGCTCGGAGCTCTAGCAGGTTAATATGAAGCATGGTTTCTGTAGAAGACCAGAGGCCCTGAGTCGTGACATGGTCCATGTGTGCTCCCCAGCCGGTGAGGGATGCATCTGTCATGATGATAATGGAGGGAGGATCCTGCAGAAAGGGAACCCCAAAAAACAGGTATGAGCGAATCTTTGACTTTTGAGGGCATAGTTAGCAGTCTGCTTAGTCTGTGCACGTTGAGGTTTGTAGACTGGCTAGCCAGCTCTGTAGGCATCGAATGTACAGGCATGACAACAAACGTGCATGCGGCCATGTGGCCTAAAAGTTGTAGGCAGTCTCGAGCGGTGACCTGTGGGCTGCTCTGTACCCTCATGAGGAGGTTGCTCAGTGTGTGAAATCTGTCCTTTGGAAGTGATGCAAGACCTGTGGTGGAATCGAGGTGGGCTCCTATGCAGTCTAGTTGCTGGGTAGGATGTAAAGTAGATTTGTTTATGTTTATTTGCAGGCCAAGGCTGTGAAAGCAATGTACGGTTGTGTAGGTCACTCAAATGGCTTCCAACCATGTTTGAGACTTCAGGAGACAGTCATCCACGTAAGGAAAAATAATGATTCCCTTTTTTCTGAGGTGTGCCATTACAACAGCTAGAATTTTGGAAAAATCTCAGGGAGCAGTTGAAAGGCCAAAGGGCAAAACCCTGTACTGGTAATGATCCACGCCCAACACAAATCTGAGAAAGCATCTGTGGGCATGGTGTATCACTCTCACTCATGCCCGTCACCCCAGTCGGGGTATGGGCCGCCAACCACAGATCTCCAGAGTCCTTTATCCTGGGCCATTTGCTCTAGCTGGTTCCAGGTATAGCCCATTTTTATGCTATCAGCCTGAAGGTCGCGTCGCCAGGTGTTTCTTGGACGGCCTCTTTTCTGCTTGCCTTGGGGGTTCCACCGCAATGCCTGTCTAGTGATGTTGGTTGGCTGCTTGCGTAGTGTGTGTCCTATCCAACCCCACCTTCTCCTTCTAATTTCTTCCTCTGCTGGAAGTTGATGGGTCCTCTCCAAGAGGTAGATGTTGCTGATGGTGTCTGGCCAGCGGATCTGGAGAATCCTTCTAAGGCAACTATTTATGAAGGTCTGGATCTTCCTGGTGGTTGTTTTAATTATCCTCCAGGTTTCAGCTCCATACAATAAGACTGATTTCACGTTGGAATTGAACAGTCTAATCTTTGTTGCCAAAGACAGCTCTCTAGAGCTCCAGATGTTCTTGAGCTTTAAGAAAGCTGCTCTTGCCTTACCAATCCTTGCTTTGATGTCTGCGTCTGTGCCACCCTGTTGGTCGATGATACTGCCTAGGTAGGTGAAGGACTGCACTTCTTCCAGAGGGATTCCATTCAGTGTGACTGGGTCATTACTGATGGAGTTAATCTTGAGGATCTTGGTCTTGTCCTTGTGGATGTTGAGGCCAACCTGTGATGACATGGCTGCCACTATGTTGGTCTTCTCTTGCATCTGCTGTTTGCAATGCGAAAGGAGTGCAAGGTCATCGGCAAAATCCAGGTCATCAAGCTGGGTCCACAACGTCACCTGGATTCCGTTCCTACGCTCATAAGTGGATGTCTTCATAATCCAATCAATGACAAGGAGAAAGAGAAATGGTGACAACAAGCATCCTTGTCTGACTCCGGTTCGCACCTGGAAGCTGTTTGTAAGCTGCCCTCCATGTATCACTCTACAGTGTATGCCATCATATAAGTTCTTAATCAGGTTGACCACCTTTGCTGGGATGCCATAGTGCCGAAGGAGCTTCCAGAGAGTCTCTCGATCCACGCTATCGAATGCTTTCTCATAGTCAACAAAGTTGATGTACAATGAGGAGTTCCACTCCATAGACTGCTCGACTATGATGCGGAGCGTTGCTATCTGGTCCGTGCATGATCTATTTTGCCGGAAACCTGCTTGCTCATCTCGTAGGTGTGGGTCGACGGCATCCTTCATTCTCTCTAAGAGGACTCGGTTGAAGACCTTCCCTGGCACCGACAGAAGTGTGATTCCTCTGTAGTTGGCACAATTGCTGAGGTCTCCTTTCTTGGGGATTTTAATAAGATATCCCTCTTTCCAGTCTGCTAGAATCACTTCTTCTTCCCATATCTTCTCAAAGAGGGGGTACAGCATTTCCACTGAAACATCCAGATCTACTTTCAGGGCCTCTGCTGGAATATCGTCAGGTCCAGCCACCTTCCTATTCTTCATCATAGTGATGGCTTTTCTGATCTCATCTCTGGTTGGTCTATCACAATTGATTGGAAGGTCTTTGCTGGCTGGGTCAATGTCTGGTGGATTTAATGGTGCTGGTCTATTCAGGAGTTTCTCAAAGTGCTCCACCCATCTATTCATCTGTTGTTCTATTTCTGTTATAGACTTTCCCTGCTTGTCTTTGACGGGACGCTCTGGTTTGCTGAACTTTCCAAACAGTCGCTTGGTGGTCATACAGCTGTTTCATATTACCGTTGTATGCTGCCTGCTCCGCTTCTGCTGCCAGTCCATCCACATAATCTCTCTTATCCTTCCTAATATTCCTCTTCACTACTCTATGGGCTTCAGCATACTCTTTTTGCGCTTTAGCCTTTGCTGCTCTAGGGCATGGTGTATAGTAACGTGAAAATACGCATCTTGCAGGTTGAGGGCTGAAAACCAATCTCCTTGCTCCAACGCCGAAATGACTGTTGACAGTGTAACCATCCTGAGTTTTTGTTTCTTGACTAACCTGTTTAGTTGTTGAAGATTGAGAATAGGTCGCCATCCCCCCACTTTTCTTTTCGGTGAAGAAATAGCGGGAATACAATCTTTTCCCTCGGTGTTGAGTGGGTACCTGCTCCACTGCTCCTAGTTGTAGAAGATGGTGCACCTCTTGATGGAGCAAGTGTTCATGAGAAGGGTCCCTGAAGAGGGATGGGGAGGGAGGGTGGGTGGGAGGCATGGAGAGGAAGGGGTTGATATAGCCCAACTGGATGATTTCTAGGACCCATTTGCTCATAGTGATAGCTTCCCAGTTGGTGAGGAATGGGAGCAGATGGTGTCCAAAAGGACGGATGGTTGCAGTAGGCGCTGGGGAGTTTGTGGGAGGTCTTCTATACCCTTGACCAAGGCTTCAAATCTGCTTGTTCGGTGGAGGGGGTTGAGACGCTGTGGATGGTGGGAAGCGTCATTGTTAGGTTCTTCGTTTTTGCTGCAAATAGTTTCTTGCCATCAAAAGGAAGACCTTCAATAGTGCTCTGTATCTCCCATGGGAAGGAGAAGGAACCGAACCATGAGGCCCGCCGCATGACAATGGCTGTGCATCTGGCAGCCATGTCAGCACCATCAAGGGCAGCCTGAAGAGCCATATGGGATATCGTCTGTCCCTCAGAGACCACGGCTTTAAATTATCGCCACTTGTCCTCAGGAATGTCATTAATAAATTCCATGAATTTAGCGTAGTTCCTGTGGTCATACTTTGCTAATAGAGTCACATAGTTCACCACCCTAAATTGTAAGGTGGAAGATGAATACACTTTGCAGCCAAATAAGTCCATCCTCTTGCTATCCTTATCAGATGGGGTAGACCAGAAATATTGCTGTTTTATTTTCCTGGTTGGCCGCCTCAACCAGCAACGAATTGGGCAACAGGTGTGTAAAGAGAAACATGGAACCTTTGGAACAGATGTAATATTTGCGGTCCACTCTCCTGCAGGTTGGAGGTATAGTGGTCGGGGTCTGCAATACGGTTTTAGCTGGTTCCATGATGGTCCCATTGATCAGAAATGCTATTTTGAAAGAGGTGACAGGTTGTAAAATTTTGGTAAGCTCATGTTGGTGTTCAGACACTTCCTCAAGAGTGATCTTGAGCTCATCGGCAACTCTTTTAAACAAGTCCTGAAAGTGTGTGAAATCGTCAGCTGTTGTTGGTGGCGGAGGCATAAGAGCCTCCTTAGGCGAGACAGATGAGTGTTTATTAGTTGGAGTTTATTAGTCAGGTACAATGTTCTCCGCTTGCTGAGCTCGGCATCATTGTCTGTGGTTGGGGAGGAGATCTAAGATCCTCTCTGCGTGAGGTAGGACAAGTGCGATAATGTTTCTTATAAGATTCCCAGGGATTCCAGCATGGCCATTGGCCAGGGAAGGGTACGGGTGGTCCCATCCGAGGGTGGTTCCATCCATGGGTGGCCATACCAGGGTGGGAATTCCTGGTATATGAGGAGTGGGATCTAAGATGTCCCTGAGTCACAGGTGTCTTAACAGAGGAAGAATAGTGTGGAGACAAAAATGTCATCCACATCCTCCTCCTCCTCACTCGAGAGGTGTGAAGGGGCAGGGGCGAGTTGTAAGGTGCCGACGGTCCCGGTGAGAGGTCAGTGCCTAGTAGAGGAGTCTCTGGGGTGGGAAGAAATACCCAGGTCTCTATGGTGGAGAAACTGGGGTGGTGCGGCAGCTAACAGTGCTGAATGGTGATTCACTATAGGCATGTGAGCTGTGTATTGAGACGGTGCCGATGCAGGACGCACAGTCTGTACCGGCAGCAATCTGTGCTAAGCCGATGTAGCTGCCTGAGGCAATATCTGCACCGTATGCACCACATTCTGAGCTGGTGCCAATGGTATAGGTGCTATAGACCCAGGGGACGGGGGGGGTCACGCGCGGAGTCGGCGTTGAGAAGTATGTCACAGGGAGCACGGGTGCAGCAGCAGTAGTTTGTGGCATCAGTGCCGTCACACTAGTCGGTACCGGTTTTTTGTCGGTAACCGACGGTGCCACATTGGAGGCGGGCAACTCAAAGCCTTGAGCCTCGGCACTGGAGCGTGTGGCCGCTGACATGCAGTTGGTGCTGGAGGTGCCTGAAGAAGTGTATGTGCTGAACCGTGGAGCGGCCAGCACTGACATAGCCAAAGTCGTCAGCCACTGCTTAGAAGATGTGTGCCCCCTGAGAGGGGAGAAAACCAGTCATTTCTTTGCCTTTTTTTATCTTTGAGGATTTCGGCGCTTAATTCTGTCGGGAGGAAGACTGCTGGCCCGGGTCCAATGCGGGTCTGAGGGACTTTTCCAGCCTCAGGTCACTGTCCTTGCGGGTCCGCGCTTTAAGTTTAAAATAGTGTACGCATTTTTGGGGTACATGGGATTCCCCCAAACATCGTACGCACTGAAAATGGCCATCAGGAATGGGGATGGCGTCTCTGCATGTTATGCATCTCTTGAGGCCGGACAACCAGGTAGATTGGGAGTCACTAACTCTGAGGTAAAGAATTTTTTTTTTTTTAAATAGGAGGTAAGTAATAGTTTGTTACGTATTTAGATAAGTTTTAGTTAATTAACTACTAGAACTTATCTAAATAAAGGCTATGAAGAGTGAAACTAGTGGGACTGCTAAACTCTGTCTCTGGACAGGGACGGTAGAGAAAGAACTGAGGAGTCCGGACCGTGCATGTGACAGCGTGCAAGGCAGGCACCACATGTGCGTGGCCCGTATGGGAACTGCTGCGAAAATCTCCGATTGAAGGCGCAGGGACACACCTTGACCTGGAGTGGAGCACCCACAGGGACAACACTTGAAGGAGAAGAGATAAGCTCTGCAAAGACACAGGCCAGGTCATCCCTTCCCCCTCATCCTCCCCTGCGGCTGGAAGCAGCTCCCGTCCTTTCCCTCCCACATAGTGCCGAAATGCTCCTGCTGGCCACATTCTGGTGTGAACCATGGCAGAAATCTGGGGAGGGGAGGGGACGGGAGGGGAAGGGAGGGCATGTGACCCTGCACGCACCCTGCCCCCTTCCCCCCCCCCAAGTGTTGCCTTGGGAAGACATGGTGTCAGGTACGGGAGAGGCGGGTCTGTCCCGGGGACCAGCCAGGCATGGAGGGCAGAGAGCGCCAGGCAGGGATGGTCAGTTCAGTCAGTCACCCCTCCCCATCTGGAGGGGGAGGGTCGGGTCGTGTATGTCACCCTTCCCTGTGTGAACCCTAAAGCCTTAAAGATAAGAAGCCAAATAAAAAGAATCCAACTACTCAGTATTTCTTTTTAATGGAGGCTCAGTCAGCTTGATGTTAATTTGACCGTTGTACCGCATAGTTCTGATTGATTGCTGTTGAACTCGCTTGAATAGGAGTAATTTTACCAGGTGCCCTGTATCCAGCATAAGGAAATATGGTCACCCTAAAGTTACCCCAATTTTAACTCCCTCTAGACTTCCTTCTCACTTCTGAGTCTGGTCTGTGGTTAGTTTATTTTTAATTCTGACTCAGTACTTTTTGTCTTTGCATAAATGAGATTTGTTCCACCTAATAGTGGGCTGAGAAGTGGCAAAGAAAGCACATGGTTAGTAGAAGAAGCCCTGTGCATATTGAGAGCCCTGCTCATAGAGAGAGATTCTGCTCTCACTGGGAGTTGTATTTTACCATAATGGGAGCAGGTGATTTCCCGCTGTACAGTAAAAAGTCTGAAAGTTCCCAGCAAGGCCTCGATTGCCTTTTTCTATGCCAGCTTGATCTCTCATATTGAACACCACCACCCATAGCTGGGGGCAGATTTGCAATTTAGCTGCCTGCACCAGAAAGGTTCACTTTCATTTAGTTTAACCTCCCATCATGAGCTACAGGACAGAATTTTCAAAAGGACTCAGCATCCATAATCAGCCAGATTTCCTCCCCATCCCGCACAAGAATTCGGCTCCCATTTAAGCACCAAAAGGAATAGTCAGTTTTTCAAAAGAGCTCAGCATGTTGGAAGTCATTTGGCCATAAGTATCTCAATGGGAGCTGCTAGGTGCTGAGCTCTTTTGAAAATGTGGCCCCAGGTGTGGGCATGGAGCACTGAAAAATCCATCTTTGAGCTCTTTTGAAAAGCTAGTTGAGAGTGAAGAAGATTAAATGATGGGTTTGGAGTTTTATGTTTTTAAAAATATGGCAGAAGAGAGAGAAGGGGGAGGGATTTTTGCCCCCATTTTAGTCTACAAAATATTTTAAAGGGAATCTGGAAAAAAAAAGTTCTTACAGTCACTATGAATGATGTCATCCCTATTCAATTCCAAAATCCAAACAGAAAAAATATGAAAGATTTATGTAGCGGGGATTAGTATAGATGAGCTTGCTGCAACAGAGCCGCCCCTTATAATATAATGCCACCCAAATAATGACATCAGAACTGCAGCCAGTCAATGTTTCTAAGCTTTTAACATCATTCAAAAACAGAATCAGTAGCAAAAGGGGAAGGGTGTACCATCCAGTAATGAAAGCAATAAGTAGCATCATGTGAACAGACAGCAGAGAGAGACCATGACATCAGAAAGGGTGGGTTTAGCTATGCAACTGTTTTCTTTGTACTACATCTGTAAATATTGAAAACTGGTGGTCTGTAGGAACTGCTGCCATTTTGTCAGGCATAGTTGATGTGGCATTTTACAGAGACAATACTAACTATGTATTATCTCATGAACACTTAGCTTTTGTTCTTCCTTGTTTTGTTATTTTCCTTAATCTAAAATAAAATGCTAATACAAAATTTAGACTGGAATAATATGGTTACTTGTGTGTATGAAAACAATAGAACCATTTTCCCCGTAGTTCATGAAATACACATGTAGGAAGCATCGGACTCCTTTTGTTTCTATGATTGAATTCTAAAAGCATTAGGATCAGATGCCTCCTTGCAGTTAAATAAGTAATGATAATAATAATTTTGTAGCCTTGACATACTTTCCCATTAACTCTGTTGGAAGCAGTGATATCAGGAATAAAATACCAAATATTCCACAGAGTTTGAAACAGAAGATATGTGAAAAAATGGGATTTTGTTTGCTATTCTGAAAATTTCATAAGTAGACTTGAAAGCATGCCCACAAAGTCACTTAGACATGTCAATTAATAAATAAGTAAAGGGAGGCCCATCAATAATTATTAACTTCCTTTTAAAAAAGAAGTCCCTAGAACAGGGGTCGGCAACCTTTTAGAAGAGAACATAAGAACATAAGAAAGGCCGTACCGGGTCAGACCAAAGGTCCATCTAGCCCAGTATCCTGTCTACCGACAGTGGCCAATGCCAGGTGCCCCAGAGGGAGTGAACCTAACAGGCAATGATCAAGTGATCTCTCTCCTGCCATCCATCTCCATCCTCTGACAGACAGAGGCTAGGGACACCATTCCTTACCCGTCCTGGCTAATAGTGGACTTAACCACCATGAATTTATCCAGTTCTCTTTTAAACTCTGTTATAGTCCTAGCCTTCACAACCTTCTCAGGTAAGGAGTTCCACAAGTTGACTGTGCACTGCGTGAAGAAGAACTTCCTTTTATTTGTTTTAAACCTGCTGCCTATTAATTTCATTTGATGACCCCTAGTTCTTGTATTATGGGAATAAGTAAATAACTTTTCCTTATCCACTTTCTTCACATCACTCATGATTTTATATACCTCTATCATATCCCCCCTTAGTCTCCTCTTTTCCAAGCTGAAGAGTCCTAGCCTCTTTATGGGACCCGTTCCAAACCCCTAATCATTTTAGTTGCCCTTTTCTGAACCTTGTCTAGTGCCAGTATATCTTTTTTGAGATGAGGAGACCACATCTGTACGCAGTATTCGAGATGAGGGCGTACCATCGATTTATATAAGGGCAATAATATATTCTCAGTTTTATTCTCTATCCCCTTTTTAATGATTCCAAACATCCTGTTTGCTTTTTTGACCGCCTCTGCACACTGCGTGGACATTTTCAGAGAACTATCCACGATGACTCCAAGATCTTTTTCCTGACTTGTTGTAGCTAAATTAGCCCCCATCATATTGTATGTATAGTTGGGGTTATTTTTTCCAATGTGCATTGAAGTGGTGTGCCAAGTCTTCATTTATTCACTCTAATTCACGTGCCAGTAATACATTTTAACATTTTTAGATGGTCTCTTTCTATAAGTCTATAATATTTAACCAAACTATTGTTGTATGTAAAGTAAATAAGGTTTTTAAAATGTTTAAGAAGCTTGTAACAGGGTGCTGGCTAGGAGAAACAAGCCAGGCCCCTGTTAGCCCTGTTCCAGAGGAAAAAGGGTTAGTTGGGCTGGCTGAGGGGCCACACCCTGATTACCAGAGGGGATCCACCTGCAGGCCTGGGGAGCCAGCCTGCCCTATAAAGCTGGCTAAGAGACAGGAAGCGGGGGGAAGACAGGAAAGGGAGGAGCGTGGGCTCTAGATCCCTGCTGGCTGGGAAGCTAGTAGTCTCCAAGAGTGTTGGTCTCTGTAAATACTTGTAAATAGTAGGTGGTGGGAACGGACACAAACAATAAAAGGACACGGGTGCTGCACCTCCGTTGGTCTCTGGGCGTTTTTGGGGCCTAGGCCAGCGAGGACCAGGTTACAAAACTTCATTTAAAATTAAATTAAAATGCAGAGCCCCCCAGACCGGTGGCCAGGACCCAGGCAGTGAGTGCCACTGAAAATCAGCTCGCGTGCCGCCTTCTGCACACGTGCCATAAGTTGCCTACCCCTGCCCTAAAATAATTTCAGACTTAACTCTGTGCCTGAATCAAATCTAAGCAGTATGATTTTGAAAGATATATAATGTCAGATTTTCATGGACAATTTATGGGTTAACTAAAAACAGCTGCTGTGACTAAATAAGAAATATTATGAAAATATGATTTAGAGATGGAATAGTCTTCTATTTTCTTTTAGAAATTGTTAATTGTGTCTTTGAAACATATTCAGAACACTACCATAATTCCAAAACATGGACCATACACACTTAAAGAGAATACAGACCACAAGGAAAAGGGGGAGAAATCTTTAAAGTTTATGTGATGTCTTCCATGCTGCCAAGAGACAGAATGAGGGACTCTTTCACCCTCCCATTTCATAGCTGCTAATTGCTTTATGACAGCAACACTGTAACTTTCAAGACAGTATCACATTTTACTCCTAGAACTGTAGGGACAGTTTCATGCCAACTATACACAAAGCTGAAAGAATTAAGCTCATCACTTTTTGCTATGGGGCAATAAAAATTCACTTTCCTTACTTAGTTATGTATTTTGTACCATTATCACCATGAGCCATTCACTTCCTGAAACTATAATACAGGATGTACATCAAAGCAGAATTGGCAGTGGTGGGGAATTGAAGGTCAAATATGAAATACAGATTGGTTTCAATCTGAATGTTGCCACCGTGATGAGCTGAGCTCATTATCACAACAAAAGTGAGAACTTAGCTGGTGAAGGGGAAATCAGGAGAACTAAATACTATTTAAATATAGTAAAATTCACTTATACCTTGCTGCTTAGAGTATTTGTAGTATGACACACATGCTCTCTGTTTAATTTTAATTTGTATATTTGTGTTATAAAAGATGGCCATAGATTCTATTACCTCTGGGTGCAATCCTTCCCTTTACAAATGTTTATATCAGGGAAATGACTATTTCTCTTACAAACTGCAGTTCTAAAATCCAAAGGATTGATGATGTGAGCCCATAGGTGCTAAATAGAATTCCATGCTTGTTATATTCCAACAGCACTTTACATCTATTTTTAATTAGTCACCTTTTTATTATCCATTAAATGCTGGATTGCATTAACCTTCTCCCTTTATAAGGGGTAACTATTATTGTTATTTACAGATTTGACCAAAACCTTTGCTTAGAGACTAGATTGGGATCTCCACTGCCACTTTCTTTCACCTGCTGCTTTACTTTCACAGCACTGCAAAATGAGCAGTAATCAATGTTCACCTCTTAGCTCTGCTTGTATATTGTTTAGCAGAAATTCATCTAATTTTGCAAGCTGGATCAAAATGCAAAAGTTTCCAAAAGTCTGATCCTGCAAATACCTACGGGAAACTACTCACGAGTTAAGTATATATTAAGTGTTTTCAGGACAAAAACCTATAAATGTAACTGAGATCTCCTTCTCCCACCCTGGAAAAAATCAGCACTTTTGTATTGCTCTGGTTACCAGTGTAATGCTATTTTCAAAATTGACTTAATGAAGTCTTATTTATATGATTATCAATAGTTATAACAAGGATTATAACAATGCAAAAATTCAGATATGTCTCTATTAATATGTGATCTATTAAAAGGACACTGTCAGGTTGATTTAAACCCAGAGATTGGGTTATAAAAGAAGGCTTTAACCTAACACCAATAAGGAACATTTCCAAGATGTTTTTGTTCAAATTCCAGCAATAGGTTGTTTGTTTTCCCTGGGATGTAAATATTTCCTCCCTGCAGTTTTTGCAAACCAAAACACTGCAGCCCTTTGTTAGGGCATGAGAGCCAGAAAGTAAAATTGATGAGAAACAAAAGAGAAACTGACTAGTCCATTTTCATTGCCTAAACAAAATTTAATGCAAAAATACACCAACCAACAGTATTAACAGCAAAAGAGTAAATTAGGTTCAATATTTCTTTCAGCTTTAATTATCTATGGTGCTATTAATAACACAAATTGGTTCTTAAAATATATGTTTTTTTAACCTGACCGTGTCCCTTTAAATATGCCCCATTTATGTCAGAAACCCTGCAATTGTGTGTGTATGTGAATATGTGAAAGCTATTAATAGGTGTGTACAAGCCCCTTCTAAGTGGCTAAAAGCCCCAGCAGTGATGATACTCACGTTGGCATTGCCCCCATGACTGACGGGCCCAGCCCCAGCAGCAATCAATTCTACTTCCAAACCGACACAATCCCATAGAGGAGACTATTTGTCTGGGCCACCTGCACAAGATAGTTTAAAAAAAACAAACAAGGAAAAAAAAAAAACCACCCTTATCTACAATTCATAAATCTTTTCTAAAGAAAATCCATGTTACTTTTTAAAGTAAGTATCTTTCTGGTTAACATAGCTGCTTTAATATTAGCGCGTAGGGTGAAAAGATTTTCTGTCCAAGTGTAGAACTCGGACAGTGGGGAGGGGGGGGGAGAGGAGGGAGGGTGGTGTTAACAGACGAGACATTTTAAAACCAGAAATAGCAGCGTCTAATATACTATGTAGCATGCTCACTGCTGCCACTCACAGGATGGTCATAAGCAATATCAGATATCTGAATTTTACAAAATTTATAAGTAATAAACTGTCATCAACAGTGTTTCAACTTTGATTTCACAAATCTGAACTAATGGCCAAGTTTGAAACCTGTCCTAGATATCAGAAATTAAGACAAGTTTCTGTCTTGCAAACAGGCAATAATGGGAAAAGGGAAGTTTAATTATTTTTTTGCCTCGTCCCTATGAAATGAATTAGGTTACATTTGGAGTCTTAAACATTCAGAAAGCAACGTCATAAAATTAATACATTTTAATAACAATGTAAAAAAAAAGAAAAACAGTATTTGAATAAATTATAAAAATAAATATTTGGTATGTACATGTTAATTGATTTCCATGTACAGTAAAACATAGTTAGTGTTTTCATTTGAAAACCTATTCAGTCTTTCATTATACATGAACTACTCCCTGATTTGTGTTTAAATATTTCACTACATTTGACACAGTTTAACAATACTGATTACACACATTCCTTCACCTCAACACTCATTTTCACATTTCATTTATCTAGATTCATGTTTAAACTTGAGTTGCAATTTTTTTTCAATACAGTACATTGTTTAAATGCCTCTTGGCACTACTTTTGGTTTGTATGTTATAGGAAGCATTTAAAAAAAAATCTTGCAGTATATGTCCATAAGCACTTGATGATGTAACAAAAATTATATACAAGAACACCACTTAATTTATAGGCACATATACATACAAAGTGTGTGTGTGTGTACACGTACACACACACACGCTTTGTATAAATAAATAAAATGTGTATAATTTAGATGCCATGAAAGACAGCCTACCAAGCCTCAGACCTTTTTAAACTGCTTTATGCCAGGTGATGTGCAAGAGGGTGTGTTACTTCTCACTAGCCTCAGCTAGTTCACCTCTGTCTACAAAGTCTTGAGAAGCAAGAAACCAATTCAGTCTTCATTTCAAGACCACAGTAAGCTTTATGACAGCCAGGTGTGCTTTTTTTTTTTTTTTTTTTTTTTTTGGCTTGGGGAGTGGGGAAGAAGAGTGGAGAAGAGAGAATGTAGAGAGGGTTCCACTGGAGGCTAAAACCTCAAGGCTTCACTTGTTTTTGACCCTAGTTTGAACTCCACTCTCCAAAAGTGAGAATGCTTTGCATCAGTCAGACCGTCTACATACATTTTTAATGACCCTCTAAAGGATCAAATCATCCAGGACTTGTTGTGATAAATTACACATAGATAATACACAGGTTGGAATTTTCAGCTGTACTGATGTAGCCTGTAGGAGTATCAGCTGCATAATAAAGTTATAAGAACTCTGGAGTTGTTCAAACCTGTCATAGCATGCATATCTCTTTACATCTGAGATATGTTCATATAAGACACTAATATTATATGTATAGCTTTTCAGAATTATTTTAACACTAATATATGAGTGTGAAAGGGCGGGAGAGACTCGTGAAGGTTAAATCTGGGGTGGACACACAATTTTTTAGTGGTGGAAAGAAAAACAAGATGTAAATCTCATCCCTCCACCACACATGTAAAAAGAGTTTATTCAGTTCTTCACTTTTGTCTATCATAGATTTATCTTTAGAAAAAATAAAATCATGCCATTAGGTAAGTCAAACTTTCAAAAGAGGACAATGAATTGCAGCTGTTCAATCATTTGCTAAACTGAAGGTACAAACAATGAGACTAACTTGTTTATGACCTGACAACCACTGTTGAGTTTGCCTTAGTTCTTTTTCTTAGCTTCCCACCACGAGGGGAAAAAATAGGTTTGGATCTCTCCACTGAAAACTTATGACTATGTTTAGATGCAAACTGTTCAGGACTGGCTCTGCCAGAGTCTCGGAGAGCTGAATGGCTAGTCTCTTGGGTTTCACAGGTGTGTCTATCAACTCCACTGCACAACTCAGATCCCCGCAGTTCAAGTGCCTGCAAGGCGTCAGCCCTGTACCTTTCTCTCTCCCCCCACGAGCCTGAGAGCAGGGGGTGCAGGTGCTTTTCGTTACATTTTGTTATAACCAAAACCTCCAGGGAAACCTCCCCACAGACCTGCCTCCCCTGGGAGACCCCTGGGAGCACCGGCCAGAGTAGTGCTGGCGAGGGGGGTCTCTCCCCGAAGGCGCGCCTTACCTTCCGTCAAACTCCGCCGCAGCCTCCAGGTGAAGCCAGGCCACCGCGAGTAACCTCAGGAAGAATAAATCCATGTTTGGAGGGAGCACAAAAGTCTCGGGGCTGCTGCTCGAGCGGCGGCGTGAGGAGGGATGCCGGGCAGCACAGCTGCTCGCCGCTCCTCTCTCAGGCACTCGCAGCGCCGCCCTCCGCCCCGCCGCGCTGAAAGCTGAACTGCGGGGGCCTCCGGCTGTTGCTAATCCCGGCTGCTGTGGGAGCCGCCCGGCCGCGGCAGCAGGTCTCCGGCAGCCGCGAGCCCCTCGCGCTCCCTCCCGGCGGTGCAGGCGGCGAGGCAGCGCCGCCGGCAGCCTGCAGGGGCGCAGTCGGGCCGGCCGGGGACGCGAAGGGAGCGGAGGGGCGTCTAGCCCAAACCCCGAGCTCCAGCGAGCCCCTGCGCTCGGCCTTGCTCGGGGAGTGAGAGAGGCACTCTGCAGCCTGCGGGGGTAGCACTGGGCACCCGGGGCCAAGCACGGTGTCGGCGCGCCATGATCCGTAACAGCCCCTGCTGGGCAAAAGGGCTCCTCCCTAGCACGTTGCTTCTTCAATGCACCTGGCAGCGATCAAAGCCACGCCAAAGCTTCTGTACAAATGTCTCCTTACCAAACGGCGCTACCAAACACCTGCGGCTGCAGCGTTTCGTTTAACTTCCCACCAGGGGCTGCAGCAGCCCCCCGGACAGCCCAGAATTGGATGGGTTTAAAGCCACCGCCCCCTCCATTTTCCATGGGCTTTGCTGCACCTCCTAGAAGCGCCTCACAGAATCTCAGCCCGACCCATTGAGGCAGGATGAATTTTTTTTTTTTAAGTATAAGGAAGGTTGATTTTGCAAGGTGCTAAGCAGGTACTGAATGCCCTCAATCAATACTTTGTACTGCAGCCCAAGCCTTGTTTATTTTACTCGTGGGAGAAGTTACATTGATTTCCAGAGGGTTATTCATGTTTCTACCCTGGTGGTAGTTCCATGGTGCCAGAGGGGCACAGTTTTCAACCACAAGCCTCAGCCCAGAATTTTAGTTGAGTTGCTATCCTGAGCTTAAGACACTGAGCTCCTTGAAAATAATGAATGATCTTGAATTTTGACTCAATAGTCTAAGGGAAACCAGTGTAGAGAGCAGAGGACAGGTTTGATGTGCTCCCAGTAGCCAGTATTGCTGTACCAGCTGGAATTTTCTAAGGGCTTTGCATCCGGGTATAATGCATGGCTTTTATCCAGGCCAGAGAGATGGCAAAGGTGTGTACAACTGAGGTCACTAGTAATAATTTTTAAAATGCAAACTGTAATTTTAAAATATTCATTATCAAAGACATGCCACAGTGCCAAGTGCTGGTTATGGTACATTTCAGTCTTTCCGAATACCTAGCAAAAATATATTAGTGAACAATTTCTTTTTAATGACTCCTGCAGACACCTGTTTATTGACGTTGGTAGAAAGCATACACTTGTAAGTACACAGACTGATGTTTGGCACAGTATAGTTATACAGATTACACAAGTATGTATTCTGTGTATACAGTTAAGTACAGTAGTTGACACTAATAATACAGTGCAGTGTTAAACAATTGATGTTATTATGAGTAATGCATGTAGTTGTTATTAGAAGTTGGGTCAATTAAGAGACCTATGTAAACAATGGAGACTATGGGTCCTTTCAGACGGAATTTGTACCATTTTTCATTTGTGCATATGGGACTTGTTCCCATTGAAGTTAATGGCAAAACTCTCATTTACTTCAGTGGGAGCAGGATTGGACCCATGATCCCTCAATATTACTATGATGGGTGCAGTAAAAGTACTTGGATAAAATTATTCTTAAATACAAGTTAATATGAGGTCATAGATACTGTTTTCTAAGAGATCCCTTTATGGACCTAGCCATTCACAGTGGAAAAAGTAATTTATGGAAGATTTCCTGTAAATAGGCTGAGTGTGTTTTTATTGTAGTATTAACAAGTAAAAATTCAAGTGGTTGGACAGATACATAATTATATTAATTATCTGTGACAGTAGAAAATGGGGGTCAAATTTACCTCCACTGGTACTGGGAGCTGCCAATTACACTGCACAGCACCAGCCATGGACACTGCTCCAGGAGGAATTTAGCCTTGGGATCCAGAGAAATCCTGCTGGTGGGATGTGCTGAATCAGCCTCTTCCAGTAACTTCTATCCAGCTTCCTTAAAGTGTTTTACAAACATTAATGAATTAAGCCTAATACCCAGGTGATTAAGGTACTACTGTATCGGGGGTAGCCGTGTTAGTCTGTATCCACAAAAACAACATGGAGTCCGGTGGCACCTTAAAGACTAACAGATTTATTTGGGCGGAAGAGGTGAGGTTTTTTACCCACGAAAGTTTATGCCCAAATAAATCTGTTAGTCTTTAAGGTGCCACCAGACTCCTTGTTGTTTTTAAGGTACTACTATTATTCTCCCCCTAGTGTATATAAAGAGAAATTGAGGCACAGAGAGATTAAGTGACTTGCTCCCAAGATCACATAAGAAGTTTGCCACAGAGCTGGGAACACAACCTACATCTCATACCTTCCAACTCCATACTTTAATCACAAATCCATCCTTCCTCCCCATATGCACTTGAACCCTATCCAGTTGACACAAAATGACCACAGGTGCCAGAGTACCCCAAACACCTAATCACACTCAGGCATATGTGTAAAACGTATTTCATATTCATTTCTAGGCAATGATGTGAAAATTTTCTCAATTGTTCTTACTATAATACTTGTGACATACATAGATCCCTATGAAGTTGAGCAGAGGCAAAGAATCAAAGTCCAAGTTGTCTGTATAACTGTCCCGCTATTCCATGTGCCTTTTAGTTTTAATTCCACAGTTTTGCTTCACAACTAAACTAATAGTTACTATATATAAAATTAATATATGTAACTATTACCCCACCCACATGACTATCAGACATGATAGCACCAAATTAAAAGTTACCATCTCTACTTAGAAATTTTCTCTGTTATAAGAAATAAACGTACAAAAAGTTGACAGTGCCACAATTATTTCATCCGAAACTACTTGCAATAGACTCTTTAAAAGTAGACTTTTATATTTAATTAAAGTTTCTTTAAAGACTACTCTGTCATTAGAGATAATTCTGCAGCCGTCTCCTGGATTCCATTACAATACTGAGCGTTTTCTCTCCCTATTTAAATAAATTATAGCTTTCAATTAAGAAATGGGGCCTACAGAAAGACACACTGTTTCAGTCCACAGCTATCTTATTGTGCGTTTCTTTTATAAAATTTTCTAACTGGATTCTTGTCAACTTTGTCCCAAAGGTATTTTGTATGTGGGACCAAAATGATAATCCCAAAAAGGGATTTGCAAGTCCTCTACAACAGGGTCTATCTGAGCTCTTCCTGGTGCCAGTCACTGAAGTCTAGAAAAAACATGATTATCCACTGATGCTATTTGAGAAGAAGGGATCCAGAGAACCCTCTGCATTGTGAACCTTTTGAACAAAGGACAGGCAAGCCCTCTGAATAATGAGGGTAGACACCATTGAACACAGTGCTTCCCACAACCCATCACCAATATCTCTGTCTTCTCCAGACTGAGTTTCAGCCAGCTTGCTCTCATCCAAGTCCTTAGCTCAGCCAAGCATTGGGAAAGCAGACACACCACAACATCTGGGTTCAATGAAATCAATGTAGAGCTAAGTATCTTAAGGAGCATGGTTTAGTCATGCTTCTGTAACAAGGTTTTCTACATAATCGTGGAGTCCTGTTGTTCCCATAATGTAATGAGTCTAGTATGGCTCTTATAAGCCTTCAGGTTATCGGTTATTGAAATTCCTCATATAGGTCTCAATGCCTCATTTTACACATTGCATCTATACCAGATACTTCTTTTATTTTAATTTTAATAAAATTAAATTAAAAAATGCCAAGATATGCATCATCCATGGAGTGATGGCACTGCAGCCCAAACCATCTCATTATCACCCTCCAGTGGGTGACAGACTGGAACCCTGGTACAAGGGAGCCATCAAGGCTAATGAGTAATTGTCCAACACTGCGCCCCCTCCACCTCCCCAGTGATTTATCAGTAAAGTGAGAACAGAGGCGTACATACCAAATCCCTGAACATCAACACTGCACTCTCTTGCCTGGTAATGCATAATCCAGTAAGGGCCCATAGATGGGTAAAGAAAAACCCCAAAACTTTATGTTCAACTATATGAAAAGCTACTGATAGATCCTTAAAAAACCCATCATGGATACCCATCGACTATCCATCACTAGAAGATTTGTTTGTTTTGTTTTGTTTGTTTTTTTAATAAAAACAAAGCCCAATAGCAAGTCTTTTTATCGTACCCAAGCTACCTGGCAGACTGTTAGGGATCAAGAAACCACGAGAACCTCAAAAGAAGCCAAACTTGCAGCACCATAACTCCTTCTCAGTAACCTTAACTAAAACAATAAGGGGACAATAACTGGTGAGATCTCCAACATGAAGACATGTTCTTGAGCATGGTCCTAATGGCAACTCATTTGAAGGGAGATGGCAGGCTGCCCAAATGTTATCTCAGCCAACAATGGCCCTAATACCAGCCATCCCACACTGTTTGACTTTAATAAGCCATTAGAGGCATGAGTCCAGCTCACAAGTCAGAGCTCCTTGAGCTTCTCAAGAATCTTAGAAAGCAAAACTGACCAAAACAACCAGAAAGGCATTATATCTGTTCCCTGGACAAAAGCACCCAGTGAATCCAATCTTTATCATCCATTAAATATATATAAATTCTTTGCAGCAAGAAATACTTGACTAATTGCAGGCATAGACAAATGTAAAATGATTTACAGAACCATGCTATATGATAGCATAAGCTATAGTATGGTCCTTCTAAATTATTTTCTAATACGTTTATGCCTTGTTTAAATTGGTCATGGAAATGGCATTCGTATCTTTCTAGCAACAAACTTGGTTAAAACACCTAGAGAGACACCTACAGAACGTCATATTTTTGTGTGACCTAGGACTTAGTTCAGTCTTTAATCTGATTCTTTGGGGTGTTTTCAGGCTGGACATGGGCTGCTATGAGTTCTGGCAAAGAGATAATGCTGCATCTGAAGATATTTGTAAAACTTTGGAACCTTATTTTCTATTCTGTTTCATTCACTTTAAAGTGATATAACTCCATTGGCCCCAGTGGAGATACACGAGTGTAAAGTCAGTGCCACAAAAGTAGAAAATCAGGCCCCTGTTGTTGACAGTTTCCTCTGGAGCTACCGAGTCAAGTGAGTTTAGGCTAGCATTCCAAAAAAGTTGGTCTAATTATATTAAATTGCCTGTTTCTATATAGCTTTGGTATTGTGTAGAAAACCCAAGTTAAACTCTGGGATGTCAAAGATGCTTAGCAGGCAAGAAAGAGCAATGTTGGTGTTCATTTTCCTGTTTGTGAGTTTCCAGATATTTATGGGATTAATGACCAATTCCTTTGTTTAGATCTGTTTTAATTTTTGGAAATTCTTTAAAGGATACTGAATTCAATTATATAGTTTGGGCAGCTGATAACTTCCATTTGCCATAGAGTTCTTTCAGATAGAATTTATCGTGTTTTAAAAAAAATGTATGTATGGCACCTATATATGACCATGATGGGTGCAATAAAATGCCTAACCTATGGGAAAAAAAGATGTTTGAGATAGGCAATCCAGTAGGTATTTTAGCTGTTGTCTGATAGTACTTTGATCCTAATTCCTTTAATTGTGACAGTCTGGCAGGATCCTGGGGTAAATGTAATGGGCCAGATGCTCAGATGTTATAAATTAGAATAGCTCCATTGAAGTCAAATTTACACCAACTGACAAGCGGAATGCATGATTTTAGGACATAAAGCAAGGATATTTTAGACAAGTATATTCCAATATATTTCATATAAAGTTATTTGATCAGTTTGCTTTTGGATTAAAGTTGAAAAGCATGTCAGTAATAGCACAACCTTTTGTGAGTTTTACATAATACTGTGCACCTCAAGATTTTGTTTGCTGTTTTCATTAGCAAGGATTTTAAGGAACTTTAAAATGTTCATATAATCCATGTCTCTAGAATATATTAAGAGAGACACTAGGCTGGCATAGATTTAAGGTGGGTTTAAGTGCTCAGCACAAACGGAAATGATGCAGTTGTAGGGTTATCTGCAGCTTTGGATATGAAGCTACCACTCCCTGCCAATTCTCTTTTAGTCTATTAAAACAATATAGTGTGATACAATTTTATTTTATATTCAGCTTTTTTTATGAAAAATGTGCCTCCAAAATTTTTTATAGAATTATTGTAAATATCACACGTAATTGGAAAACAGAAAGAGAGAAAAGTAAGAGGTGTAGGCTAGGGTGAAAGATATGCTTTAAAATGAGATTTGAGAGGAGATGGAAAAGTTGGGGACTGATTCAATAGTAACATGCTTAAAGTTAGGCACGTATTCAGGGCTGGCGCAACCTATTAGGTGACCTAGGCGGTCGCCTAGGGCACTAACATTTTGGGGGTGGTGACCGGATCTTTGGCTGCCCCGGTCGTTGCAGCAAAAAAGCTGGCAGTGCTCCTGCATGTATTAAGTGCCTTGGCTGAATTGGGGCTCTGAGGTAGAGCAACAGAGGATATCTTTCACCAACATGGAATTCTGGGGAGGGATGAGGAGATGCCTGGGAGTAGACAACAAGGTGTTGGTGCTGGTGGTAAGGTGGGGAGTGAGAAGAGCAGAAAGGGAAGGGCTGTGAGAAAAGCTGGAACAAGTCCATGGAATATTCTAAAAACCAAAAAAGGTAGTTTGCAGATGGCACTAAAATTGGAGAGGTGCAGATAAAAGGGAAGTTCAGATTGTAGTGTCCTGGATAGAGCAGTAGGGATACCAGGTAGCATGAGGAGGTTTGGAATTAACTAATATAAAATACTACATAAAGGGAGAGGAGCTAGAGAGCACTGACACATAATAGGGGGAAATAGCCAAGCTGCTGCCACTTGTCACATTTAATTGACAGAGGGTCCTGTGGCACCTTTAAGACTAACAGAAGTATTGGAGCATAAGCTTTCGTGGTTAAAAACCTCACTTCTTGCATGACTTGCATCTGAAGAAGTGAGGTTTTTACCCACAAAAGCTTATGCTCCAATACTTCTGTTAGTCTTAAAGGTGCCACAGGACCCTCTGTTGCTTTTTACAGATTCAGACTAACACTGCTACCCCTCTGATACTTGACATTTAATTGAGTTTCTTTTCTCTTTAATACTAATACTTTTGAATGTAACCATACAGGATAGCTATAGAAAAGGAGGGTGTGGCATTAGGATGGAAAGATGGAAGGGGAAAAGTGCCCATGAAAAGATCTCCCTCTACCTTAGAAAGTGTTCTGCAATATGAAAAAGTTTGAGAACCACTGTCCAGACAGCTCACAAAATATGTTGCAGAAATCTGAATAGGGAAGATAGTGCAAATTGGAAAAAAGGACCTTTAACTTTACAAAGATGTCAGCTCCTGAAGGCACTGGGAAACAGTCCAAACAATGAGGTGTCATTTTACTGTGGAGAAAGTAAAGAAGGAAGTGTTATTTACTCCTTCTCATAACACAAGAACGAGGGGGCACCAAATGAAATTAATAGGCATCAGGTTTAAAACAAACAAAAGGCAGTATTTCTTCACACAACGCACATCAACCTGTGGAACTCTTTGCCAGAGGATATTGTGAAGGCCAAGACTGTAACAGGATTAAAAAAAGAACCAGATAAATTAATGGAAGATAAGTCCATCACTGGCGTCCCTAGCCTCTGTTTGCCAGAATCTGGAATGAGCAACAGGGGATGGATCACTTGATGGTTACCTGTTCATTCCCTCTGGGGCACCTGGCATTGGCCACTGTCAGAAGACAGGATACTGGGCTAGATGGATCTTTGGTCTGACCCAATATGGCCGTTCTTATGTTCTCTTAGAGTTTAGCTAGAGGATGTTGTTGCTCCTCAGGAGGCTAGAATGACAGACTTGTGAAATTCCCAGTTTCTGCTTCTAAAAAGGCTAACGGTAGTGAAATTATAGGGAGAATACAAATAGATTTTTAAAGAAGAAAATGAAGAATAAGGCTAAAGATCAGCGAAAAACTATTTATATAGCATCAGAGGTGCACCTTGTGTTGTAAAAGAGGAAAACTATGCTAATAATTGGATTCCCCCCCCAAAAATTATGATCTTGCGCCCCAATACTGCAAACATTTAGCATGTACCTAACTTTTCTCACATGAGCAATCCCATGGCTAGCCCGTGACAGCTGACTCAGGCTTGCAGGACTTGGGCGATAGTGCTGTTTAATTGTGTAGATGTTCAGGCTCGGGCTGCAGCCCGGGCTCTAGGACCCTGTGAGGTGGGCGGTTACCAGAGCTCAGGCTGCAGCCCAAGCCTGAACCTCTGCATCATAATTAAACAGTCCCTTAGCTTGAGCCCTGTGAGCCTGAGTCAGCAGGCATGGGCCAGCCACAGGTGTCTAACTGCAGAGTAGACATACCCACAGTGTTCTATTGAATTGCTGAAAAGCTCCAGGTAGCAGGTGGGTTTTCAGACATTTTGCAGCACCCACTGAGGGGATCCAGTTGCTTTCCACTCCCTTTTGCACTATAACAGCAGCACAAAGCAGGGGCAGGAGAGGTGGGGGGAAAAGGGGCCTCAGGCCACTAATTTATCCTATTTGCTGCTTATTGCTATTTACTTTCATTCAGCTTCGTGGAGGTCAAGTTCAGCTTTGATTTTCTTGGTTTTATCCATTTGTTACAACAGCTACCTAATCATGCTTGTCAGTCATCCTTAGGGAGAGTAAAAGCCACCTTTTCTGGATGGGTCGAGCCTGAGGGCACAGAGAATAAATTTTACAATCTGGAAGATCACTAAAACAAAGGAGCATTTTCCACTTTTTTACAATGAAAGGAATTACCTGCACTCACATGAAAAGTAGACAATGTTTACAGAAAAATTACATTACTTCACAAAAGCTATGAATTTTGGAGGGGTTGGCCACTCAGAAATTAGGTATTAATGAGGACAACTAAATAGATTTTAAAATAGCTTTAAAGGAAGTTATTAAATAGCTCACAAAAACTAGTCATTGGTCACAAAATTGGGTGACTGGGCAACAAAATGGCAGATGAAATTCAATATGGATAAATGCAAAGTAATGCA
Source organism: Chrysemys picta bellii (assembly GCF_011386835.1). Lineage (NCBI taxonomy): Eukaryota > Metazoa > Chordata > Testudines > Emydidae > Chrysemys > Chrysemys picta. The sequence continues at coordinate 32,137,775 of NC_088795.1, read as the reverse complement.
CATTGGAAAATATAATCCCAATTATACATACAAAATGATGAGGTCTAAAATTAGCTGTTACACTCAAGAAAGAGATCTTGGAGTCATCTTGGATAGTTCTCTGAAAACATCCACTCAATGGGCAGCAGCAGGCAAAAAAAAAAAAAGCTAACAGAATGCTGGGAACCAGTAGAAAGGATAGATAGAAAGACAGAAAATATCATCTATAAATCCATGGTACACCCATGCGGTGGGCAGTTCTGGTCACCTCATCTCAAAAAAGATGTATTAGAATTGGAAAAAGTACAGAGAAGAGCAAAAAATGATTAGAGGTAGGAAACAACTTCCATATGGAGGGAGAGAGAGAGGAAAAAAAAGACGGACTATTCAGCTTAGAAAGGAGACAACTAAGGGGAGGATATGATAGAAATCTATAAAATCATGAATGGGGTGAGGAACATGAATAGGGAAGTATTATTTCCTCTGGGTCACCCAATGAAATTAATAGGCAGCAGGTTTAAAATTAAGAAAGTACTTCTTCACAAAACACACAGTCAACTCTTTGCCAAGGGATGTTGTGAAGGACAAAAGTATAAGTGGATTTAAAAAAAGAATTAGATAAGTTCATGGAGGACAGGTTCACCAATGGCTAGGAGCCAAGATGGTCAGGGACACCACCCCTTGTTATGGTCGTCTCTAAACTTCTGACTGCCAGAAACTAGGACTGGATGACAAGGGATGGATCGCTCAATAATTACCCAGTTGTGTTCATTCTCTCTGAAGCACCTGGCATTGGCCACTGTTGGAAGACCAAATACTGGGCTAGATAGACCATTGGTCGACCTAGTATGGCCATTCTTATGTTCTTAGCTTTGGTACTGCTCTTTTCTGCATTTCTCTGGCTCTTCCATTGCCCATTTTTATAACAGTTATTTCATATTTCATGAAAACTGTAGTGGTGGTGTTCTGTGCCTGAACATTTAAACCAAATCTCTGTATGTAACAGTCAAAGAATTAGTTCAATACCCAAATGCAAAAAATAGGAAGTCTTGATTTGCATCCAATACCTCAGGTAATTTATCCTGAAATCCTATCATCCCTATATGTAAAGGCTGTGTATATCAAAACAGCCAGAAAATCTACTTGCAAGCTTCCCCCCAGCCAAGGTAAAGAGAAGCTTCTGTTCAGATTACTTAATGACAGAATTCAATGTCAGCAACCAGAGGGTCATATTCAGGGAAAATGTGCCTTTTTAAAAAAATGTTGTTTAACTTTTTATATTCAGATATAGATACTACATACTCTGTAATCCCTTTCTGGGCAACAACAGAGCTGTAGACCATTCTATTATAAAGTCTGCTCATCTGATGACACTGTTGCTCTAATGGTAGCCTGTAGACTCCTCTGCACCAAAATGACTGTATATTCAAGAGTTATGTTGGGACTCAGACCACTGTTCGCACTGCAGGCCCCAAAGGCCATAGTGCTGCATTGTCGAGAGATACAGACCATTGGAACAGGCACTAAAATATGGCTCAATCTGTAAGCCAGTTCATGGTCAATGTTTAGGGATATGATTGAGATCCTGGGACACTGTTACATGAGCAGAGCATAATCTTGTGGTTTTAGGGCCTAACCCAACACTCAATGAAGTCTACAGATGACTTCACAGAGATCAGAATCAATATCTTCTATTTTCTGTGAGATCACTATAGGTTAACTGTCAATAATAATAACAACAACAATAATACTTACAGCAGTATTTACATAGCGCTTTTAGTTGAGGATCACAAGCATATTGCAAGCACTTACGTTTCACAACATCTTTATGAAGTATGAATTAACTAAGGAACAAAAAAGCTAAAAAAATTCTCAGAAACAGAGGAAGTCAGTGGCAGAGAGAGACAGAAACAGAATCTAGGAGTCTTGAATAGAACTGATTGTGAACTTTACTAGATGTTTGTCCATCAGAAAATGTCAATTTGTTGAAAGTGAAACTTCACAGGAACATACCAGGTTCAACAGAAGTTTCATTGAGAGGTTGCTCGCCTCTAGGATGGAATTTCTGGTCAGAACAAGACAGAGACACACCAACCAATAGCCTGGTGATTAGAGGCTGTGAGAAACCCAAGTTCAGTACCTGCTCTGCCTGATTTGAAGCAGGGACTTGAACCCAAGTCACTCATCCCAGGTGAGTGCCATAACTACTAGGCTATAAAATGTTGTGGGATGGGAGTTTCACTCACTCTCGTGTTTCATCAAAAAAACTTCCAAAAGTCTCAGTTTCATCCCGAAGCAAAAATGGGGGGAAATTTCCAAATACTCAAAAATATTCATGGGATGGGAAAACTGTTTCATGGCCAGCTCTAGTCAACACTTAGTCTCTTGCTTTAACTGCCAACCAATAGTTCCTCATAAGATCATACATGAGAAGAATGTGTAATATGTTCAGGCAATTATGGCATGTGTGTGACCATATCCAGCCTCTGAACTATTATTTGTTCAGTGCTCACAACATACAGAATTCTGTGCAGTCCTCTGTGGCTGCATGCACACAATTCAGAATTTGAAGCCACTTATTAAGCCATTTCTTTTTGTGAATATATTAAATCTGTGCTCCACAATCAGCCTATTGGTTTCTGGGTTGATTTTAAGATGTTGGTTTTGATCTACAAAGTCCCATATGGCCTGAGACCTACTTATCTAACAGACTGCCTCTCTCTCCGACATACTGTTGCAGTATGGAGTTTAGTAGAGGAGCCTAAATTGGAAATCTAGTGGCATAAAAGAGAAGGAATTATTCATTAGGTTACTGAGCCTTTGGAACTTGTTTCTACCCTTAGTCTACAACAGCTTGAATTAGTTAGCCTGCTACAAGGAACAGCTTTTTTGCCTCGCCCATAATGACATGGGTATTGAATAGGACTGGGCAATGCAGGGATGAGAGTCTGGTTGGGATTTTGTAGAAAGGTTAATTATTATTTGCTGGGTTGTTTTATCTGATATTGTAGTAATTGGCAACTCTCTTTATTTATACACGTACTTTTAAAAAATTGCCAAAAGTGCCCCGTTGGAGGGATGCTCTTTTGCTGCAGAGTAGGAAAATTCACAACACAATATGCACAGACCTAAAATGGGTATTTGCATATATACACAGGCAGTTGGACATCACAATATGTGTACACATATTATAGGTATTTGTACATATTAGCTGGGAGCATGCTAAAAATAATGTGCACAGTTGCGTGCAGCTATTATAACTACTGGCCACTAGCTGAAGACACATAATGTTCTTTTAGAGCAGTTTTTGTTGAATGAATCTTTTAAAAAATTTTAAAAATTTCAGAATTATTACCAGTCTGCTACACTATCATAGCTTCCATCCTACTATAATGACATATATTATAGTTCATGAACTATAACAATTGGAGTATGAAAGCGAATATCCATCCATAAATAGAATCTACAATTTATGCTGAGGTACATGGGGAAAAAATGTTAGCTGTTCAAAAATGACAGTACATCAACAGGAAGCAGCACAGCTTAAAAAAAAAAAGATCCGTTACTGTAGGCTCCAATTAGAGGGGCATTTACAAAGAAAGGAGCACAGGAATTGCCACAATGGATCAGACAATGATCCATCTAGTCCAGTAACTCCAACAGTGGCCAGCACTGGTGCCCCACTTCATAGATATATCCCTCAATCTTTGTAATAGACTGTTGTGAAATAGCCAACCACTTCCAGTATGAGCATGAAGCATGAAGACTTATATCCCTCCTAATTCTGTTAGCCTGTCTATTGTAACAGTGGATGTTCTATATCCTTGAAAAGGACTATTCCTTCTTAAAAATCCTGTCAAGAATTCAGCCCCAGTGATATCTTGTGGCAGTGAGTTCCACAGACTAATTCTGCATTTTATTAAAAAACATGTGTTTACTATATACAATTCTTTTATACTTTACCTTTTTCTTCTTTTTAGGTCCTCAGGCTCATGAGTTCACTCCATATGATGCCACAGTATGCACTATGTTGGTGATGTTACCACAGAACATCTTTTGGGGATATTTTCTTTGTAAATCTATAAGACGATCCATTGGATATAAGCTGTTAAAATGCATATACATAATTTTATTTAATAATCTTTAATGTGCCATTGCATCTGCATGCATCACAGACTGAATACAACCAGGTCTTAAATAAATCTAGTTATAAAACTGCATAAGCAGCCCTTCTCACTGTTCCAAATCCAACAGCCATAAATAACCCACTACTGATCCATAGTCCAGCAAATGCCAGAAGAAAAGGCTATGTTTTTAAACACACACTGAAAATCAGTAAAGCTGAGCTTTGCTAGAGAGTGTTCCTCTCAAACAACTTCCCTCCCTCCCACGTCCAATCCATACACAAGAAGCACCTCACCTCATGTGATCTCAGCTGTCTGGAGGCATAAAGGTCATGCAGTACATTTGTAAGATGTTCTTCAATGGAAAAGCAGTTGCTTTCTGGCTTTCTTCATAATCCATAAATATGGCATTTTAATACCAGACTCCTCCACATTTATCACTTAACCATGAAAATCCATCCATTTCCTTCTTGCTTAAACACATTTCATATTAAGACCTCATTTCTTAGCCATAACATGTTCACCCAAGGCCTGGGGAAGCTTTAGAGCCCATCAATGCCTCTCTTTCAGTGTACAGAAGAGTCGCTATTGTGTGACACATTCGCTAATTCCTTCCTCCAAGGGACTGAGTGTGCTCCCTGTGGGGAACGTAAGCCTGGATTGGGTTTTCCACATAGTGAATCACAGTACTGCCATTGGGGAGGGATTTATTGTCCCATCACTTCTCTCAAGTCACCCCTGGAGAGTTCATGTAATGCTTTTGCAATTTTCTGCGACATATATTTTACACGTTCCTATTGGCATGTTTTGTCCTAGTTGTTTCTTGAGTCTTTCACATACTGTAATGTAGTGTTTCTGTGTTAATTTTTATTAGCCTAAGGATGTCTATTATGAGATGTTTCCATTTCAGCTTTACTGATATAACTTGGAATTTGGAGTGTATCATCATTATGGATTGTGACTTCCTGTACATGACCCAGCGTAAGATTGGTATCAGTTCATGATAGGCTATGAGACACTGACGAGAACAACATAACGAGAATAACATCCTCTTCTCTTTCTAAAATGTGTCTTCTCTAAGCCTTCTAGTAAAATCCTAATTATAGTCTGAAAAGAATATACACAAATAGCAACAACCAAATACTTTAAAAAGTGTTACAAATTTTGATTGCTAAGTAACAATGACTTGCTAAAATAAAATACAGTGTCCTAGAAGTACATTGATGTGTAATCCTTAACTAAAGCAGGCTTTTAATACTTAGAAAAACTGTTAACAATTAAAAAAATATTCATGGCATGAGATTTGGGTTAGAAAACAAGTATTGTGAGAAGAAAAGAAAAAAAAACTCTACCATCATCAGTATTCAAAAGGACACCACCATTTAGCAGATGAAATTACAACCTATGTAGTTTGGTGGGAATTTTAACATGAACTAGATATGTTGACGCATTACAGTAAACAGACAGACAGTCAAAAAGCTTTTCTGAAATTAGACTTAAGTTACAGCAAGTGTGATATACATAGCTAGGAAGCGGAAATGCCTTTTTTTATTCACTGTATCCTAAGGCTTTTATGTCTATGAGACTTTAATTTGTCATCAGTTTTATCTCAGTTTCATAGCTACGTGTATCACTGCCTGATTATCTAAATTGTTTTAGTGCCCAAACAAAAAGCCTGATAGGATAGATTGTCCAATTATACTGTGTAACTGAAAGTGGACAAAGAAGGCATTTTTAGTATCAGAAGAGGATAACTGGCACCAAAACTGGTAACCTTGGCGCATCAACCAAGGTGGTAATGAGGAGCTAACCATGCTCTGAGCGGACAAATGCACTGAAAAGAGGGTGTGATAAACACAACAGTAGGCATAACCAGCGGCGACAGGGGCAGCATTAAGTTATTTCTGTGCTCTCAGACCACTTGTTGCCAGATAATCATGATGAACTAGAGCTGGCAGAGGAAGTGTGCATACATAGCTGATCAACATGACAAACAAATGACACTGTCTTGTCTTGCAGTATTTTACAATCCCAGACATCAACACAGAAAAAGTGAGCTGAAGCTGGGCTCTGTACGCTGCGCATGTGTGTTCTTGAATTGGTAGATATGATGGTTATTTTATGAGATTTCTATGGAAGATCTGATTAAACAGAATTGCAATGCAATCTAATATATGTAGGACCCTAGCTTATTTTATGATATGACCCTAGATTATTTTATGATCAATCTGTGAAATGCTTTTCCATTGTTAATACATTATTGACTTTCCACTGTGTGTCTGTGTCTTATTTGCTTTGGCCAAACTCTGTACACAGTTGCTGGCTGTGTTCTCCATGTTGTCATTATGTTACACATTAGCCTTGGTGCTTGTGTGAGCTATGACCCATGTTGCTTGGGTGTCTGCTCCATTCTGGTATCACATACTTTTTACCAAATTCACCCATCTGTGACAGTGCTGAGAGCTTGTTCTGGGTTCATACCTTTTTGTCCAGTTTCGCTGCATTCCAGAGCCATTTTCCTCTGCTGTTTTACTGTTAGTCTTGGCAACCTATTTGTTTAAGGGGAGAGGGTTTCTGGGTGATGCCGTTTAGTCAAGACACCTTGCAACAATTTACACACCCTTTTAGCTCCTTATTGGAAATGCTGTGTTCTTTGTAACCCTTTGTTAATTTAACATCTCGTTTGTTTAAAGTCAAAGGGTTGAATTATGGTCCCATTAAAGTCAATGGGAGTTTTGCCATTGACTTCAATGCAGCCAGGATTTCACCCATTGTGTATACTGAATAGTACTGTTCTAACTCTTAAAACCAGAGAGAGGAATGACACTGACAGTTTATCCCTGTGATATTGGCAGGGAAGCTGCTAAAGCCATATGGGGAGCGTACTGGACAGGGGAAGGATAGAAGATGCCATCTACTGGAAGCGGGAATGTATGGTAGGAGTATTGGAGGTTAATGGCTCAGGGCCTGTGATTGATAAACAAGACTGAGTTTTGGTAAACTTTCCACTCTGGTGCCTGGCTTACCTTTCTGAAGAATATTGAACAACAGCTAGAAACTTATTTTTATTAAGTTAGTTACTGGAATGACCTCTAATTAATATTATTGGTATTCATTATTTGTATTAGTAGCACCTAAGGACCCCATAGCAAGCATCAGGCCACATTGAAGTAGGTGCTGTACAAACTAGTAAAAAAGACAGTCCTTGCCCTGGAGAGGTTCACAATCAGGGCTTGTAACAATGTGCAAAAAGTAGATGAAACAGACTAATGGGTGAGGGCCAAAGAGTCGATGAAGAATTTAATCTCTGGAATCACTGACTGTTTAGTCAGTTAACAGAAAAACCTCAAACTGTTCAGTTTTGCTCCAAATGATCTCATCTCAACCACTAGTTCTAAAGTAGTAAGAAAGTATGTAACAAATTTACATTTGAGCCCATGCTTGTTTTAAATTACAAGTTAGCAAATAAACCATTTGACACATATTACAAAAGTCAGAAGCCTGTTACTTTTCCACTGAAAAATGGTTTGAGTGATTTATTTTAATTTACCCAAAATATGTTTCCTCAAGCCTGAGATTAACCAGGAGAATTTTCAAACATTTTCAATCATTTTGAGTAGAACCAGGGATTGTGGGAAGGGGCATCTTTTTACACCCTTAACTATGGAGTCATGCATCTGGTCAATAAGAGAGACATAATTAAAAGTCAAATGAAAAAAGTTCTGAGCTTCACCTTCTGCATATAACTTTAATAAGTTATTCATTTAGGAAACCTAAAGCTTCGTTTAATGTTTTGGTATAATTTTGGAACTTGCTAGAGGCTACTGAATTTAACCCATGAAAGCCGCTGATTGTTTAAGTGAAAGTTTTTGTATGTGGAATGTTTTTGTGTGCCTCCTTTTTGTTAATGTACTGTATAAATAGCTAGCCCTGTAAATAGGTAAAACATGTTATTAGGAGCCTTCATTCTTTTCAAAGTAATTTTGGGATAATCTAGAGCAGTGGTTCTCAACCTGTGGCTCAGGGGCCACATGCAGCTCAATTAGCACATAGCTGTGGCCCAGCTGTGTGCTAAAGGCCGCTGGGCAGTGCGGCAGGGTCCAGGTTCCCAGCCGCCTGGGTCTGGGTCTGCCGGCTGGCCCCACATGGCAAGGGTCCAAGCTGCCAGCTGGCTCCGCGGGGTCGGGATCTGCTCCTGGCCCCACTCTGTGGAGGGGTCTCTGGGTGGGAGGCGCTGGGCATGGGGGTCTGTTGGAGGAAATTTGGGGGAGGGGGGTAAGAGGGGAGCGCTGTGGTTCTCAACCTGCAGCTCACAATGATAAATAGGTTGAGAACCACTGATCTAGAGGAATTCAGATTGAGTCACACACCAGCAAACATGGAACCATACACAATCATCACAGGTTCATGGGCAAAAATATAGCTGCTGTAGAAATCACATATGGAACTTTCAAACTTTACTATTATCTGTGCTTACAGAAAAGATTTAGGAACATAAAACTGATGGACTGTCACCGTAGATATCCAATAACCTTTCAAGGAACAACACATTTCTAGTTCAATATGGTTCTAATAAATGAAGAACGGAAATCATGAGCAGAGCATGTTCATTAATCCCAAAGAAAAAATCTTAGTTGAAAAACAGTTAAAGCAGATAGTATATATAAGAAACAAGATTTTTTTTTTACAATGAGAATAACTGTGCCTCTTGGCAGAACTTGCTGTTTGTCACAGTTATATCATTATATTACAATATCATATTAATCCTTTGAAGTCTGGTATCCAAAGTGCCATTTCTGCTATTGATTCCATAAGATTACTTTTGAAAGCATGTTCTAAAGGTCCATCAGACAACTAACTGGAAGTCCAGTATTTACGTGCCTGGAAAAAATCCCAATCTAGAATTTTTGCAGCCCCAAGAACAAAATGTTTTACATGCATCACTGTAGAAAAAGCTAACAAACAATTTGACAACAAATATGTCTATCATAATTAACTAGTAGATCAGTTTAACGGAACAATATCAATGTCATCTTCATGCATTTCAATAAGATTAAATTAAGAATAAGGAGGCATACTGCCTGCACCCAGGATGTATGCATTTGTGTATTATTAGTTTCACATAAATACAGCAATGCTAAAATGTATTGAGAGATTTAGAAAGCAGCTAACTCACATAACAGAAACACAGAAAGAAAAAGGGCAGAAATAAAGACATCCACACACAGATGACTACCTTGATGTTTTCCCAGAATTATCTTCCCTGCTTCCTAGGATTACTGTTTTTTTTTCCCTTTTATTCAATGGGCATCTCGTGGGCAGATGTCTGCAGATGTTAGCTCAATGTTAGCTCCCAGCCCCAGCCCCTTCTTCCTTATTGGTGGATCCAAGACAAAATGACAGGTTATTCAAATAGAAACTCTAGAGATTTTATAAGTATGATATCAACTTATAAATGTAAGTTCATAGAAAACCATCTGTTACAGTAGGATACTAGACTAATGTGACCAGCAAAGCCTACCACTTAAATCCACTTCTTAGTAATTATCAGGCTTAAAACTAATAGCATAGGGCTTGCTTAGATAGATGTCTCTCTGATGCAAGCCTCTAGAGTAGACAAAATGGAGCTTGCACCGTGTGACTTACCCTGGCGAGTCTTCCTTCGGTGCAACATGCAGCGAATAAAAAATTTCCTCTCTCCACACTTTATGCCTGGATTCAGTAGAAATCAATTTAACTGAGATGGTATCCAGACTTGGAACAAGTTACTGCTGCCTCTAAAACTAACTTACCTTTGGGTATGCTTGAGAAATTACAGGAGACATCAGATGATGTTATATACACCTCTACCCCGATATAACGCGACCCGATATAACACGAATTCGGATATAATACAGTAAAGCAGCGCTCCGGGGGGGCAGGGCTGTGCACTCCGGCGGATCAAAGCAAGTTCGATATAATGCGGTTTCACCTATAACGTGGTAAGATTTTTTGGCTCCCGCGGACAGCATTATATCGAGGCAGAGGTGTATTTGGGCTAGACTCTCAGCCCACAATGTGCAGTTTCTTTGCTGTTACTAGAATGATACAAGAATAAGATCACACTTCCTTCCCTGACCTGTCAAGAAGTTAGTCTAAAAGCATCATAGTGTAGTCAAAAATTCAAGATGCAGGTACGAAGTTACATCTGCTTGTGTAGGCCTGCATCTCTAAATGAAGCAGCATGTAGGCTTCCATTGCCATTCACAAAAAAGGACACCTAGACCTTTGGAGATGTAACCATAAGATAGAAAAAATTTCAGAGGATGGCTTTTCTTTCCCCCATCTCTGCAAGTATTTTGTAGATTCATGTGCAACACTCACTGAAGAGCTAAGGTGACATCCACATTGACCAAACCTTAGTTATATTTTAAACAAATTGCAAAATCATAAATGAACCAAATCAGTAGATCTGTCAAACAAATTCATTATATTCTATTTTGATTTGTGTTAGTGAATGATGCTACTAATTTAAATTAGGATATAAAGATGCTACTACACAAGAGGTTCATTTTCCTTTTACTGTAACATATATATGGTTGATATTTTCACAGGGTTCCCATAATGCAACTGTGTACAAATTAGTGAAGATGACAGATAAAAATTCAGCATTTCCAAATATAACCATTATTTGTTTTAGGAATGGCACAGACATCAGCCAGCACTGGCAATGAGTTTCTCAATCTAAGATGAATAGCAATCCTTGCCAAGGTTAGCGGTGAGGTATCAGCATATAGGTGTCATCTTTTTTTTGGTGAATAATGCAGATTCAGCGACAAACACATTTTGTGAATTCGTGTCAATTTTGCCAACATTATTTTGTTTAAAAAAATCTAAAATAGCTAAATGTTTTGTTTTGACATTTTTTAAATAAAACATTTTGATCTTTTGATTCAAAATTACTTTTTATTTCAAAATTTCCTTTAATTTTATTAAAAACATTAAATGCTCAAAATGGAAACAACACATTTCAATTCAGGACAAATAAAACATTTCATTCCTGGTGGATATTACTCTGTAGGCAGGTGAATGCTTCAGAGGATTCTCATTATGAAAGCCAGCAGTCATTTAATAACATATTACAAGTAGGATTTGTGATGCTCTGTAGGCAGCCAACTTTCCAACCCTTTTCCTGCTACTTCCTTTTCTGAAGACCATGGGTTCAGGATGTTTGATGTCTGCTTCCCAGAAGTTTGAACCCCTGGCATTGTTCATAATTGATGCCCAAATTAAAATCAAATATAAATCTCTTAACCTAAATAGGGACACCCACTACCATGTTGTTCTTTGGAGAGCAACTTTCTGGCTCCATGGACATCACTTGGACAGAGTAGTTGCATCCTTCTGCAGCCCATGCCCGATCCAGATCCACCAGCCCCATACAGTGTTTTCCTAGAATACCAGAACAAAAACAGAAACATTAAAAGACTTCCTTAATTTTTAGTAGAAATATATGATCTACAAAGAAATGTTCCCTTTGGCATCAGAATCATAGAAGATTAGGGTTGGAAGAAACCTCAAGAGATCACCTAGTCCAACCCCCTGCTCAAAGCAGGACCAAACCCAACTAAATCATCACAGCCAGGGCTTTTTCAAGCCGGGCCTTAAAAACCTCTAAGGATCGAGATTCCACCACCTCCCAATGTAACTCATTCCAGTGCTTCACCATCCTCCTAGTGAAATAGTGTTTCCTAATATCCAACCGAGCCCTCCCCCACTGAAACTTGAGACCATTGCTCCTTGTTCTGTCATCTACCACCATTGAGAACAGCCTAGCTCCATCCTCTTTGGAATCCTCCTTGAGGTAGTTGAAGGCTGCTATCAAATTCCCCCCTCACTCTTCTCTTCTGCAGACTAAACAAGCCCAGTTTCCTCAGCCTCTTCTCGTAAGTCATGTGCCGCAGCATCCTGATCATTTTCGTTGCCCTCCACTGGACTGTCTCCAATTTGTCCACATCCTTTCTGTATGGGGGGCCCAAAACTGGATGCAATACTCCAAATGTGGCCTCACCAGTGCTGAATAGAGGGGAATAATCACTTCCCTCGATCTGCTGGCAATGCTCCTACTAATGCAGCTCAATATGCCATTAGCCTTCTTGGCAACAAGGGCACACTGCTGACTCAGATCCAGCTTCTTATCCACTGTAATCCCCAGGTCCTTTTCTGCAGAGCTGCTGCTTAGTCAGTTGGTCCCCAGCCTGTAGCAGTGAATGGGATTCTTCCATCCTAATTGCAGGACTCTGCACTTGTCCTTGTTGAACCTCATCAAATTTCTTTTGGCCCAATCCTCCAATTTGTCTAGGTCACTCTGGACCCTATCCCTACCCTCCAGCGTATCTACCGCTCCCACCAGCTTAGTCATCCATGAACTTGCTGAGGGTGCAATCTATCCCATCATCCAGATCATTAATAACATTAATGAACATTGTTCAATTATTAGTGAAGTCAGAAAAGTTATTTACATAGCAGTAAATAACTTAGAATCTAGATGCAACCTAATCCACATCTCTAAATCTGCTTTCCCCCATTTCACCTATATTTTTATTTACTTAATTAAATAATTAATATTTCTATGGCAACCATTATTTTACGTGTGTGCCTCACAAACCTCACATGACAAAGAGGTTGGATTATTATCCTCCTTTATGGACGGAGAAACACAATGTGTTCTTTTCTATTACCCAAAATTACGGGGTGTGGGATACATCATGTGTACGTGGCAGGTAAAGACAGCTCCTGGTACTAGGGAAAGATTGGCACCAGCTCCTCAGGTGGTGGCGGATGGGGCAGAGGGGAACTGGTCCCCACTTCCCATCAGCCATAGCCATTTTCCTAATCTCCTTCATGTCTTGTCTAAAATCTGGAAATCTTGGGCTAGGTCTACACTACCCGCCTGAATCGGCGGGTAGAAATCGACCTCTCGGGGATCCATTTATCGCGTCCCGTCGGGACATGACAATCGATCCCCGAATCGACGCTCTTACTCCACCAGCGGAGGTGGGAGTAAGCGCCGTCGACAGGAAGCCGCAGAGGTCAATTTTGCCGCCGTCCCTACAGCGGGGTAAGTCGGCTGCGATACGTCGAATTCAGCTACGCTATTCACGTAGCTGAATTTGCGTATCTTAAATCGACCCCCCCCTGTAGTGTAGATGTAGCCTTAAAGTGTTTAACAGAACTATTAGCCCATTTCCACAGAAAATACAAAAATAAAATACTGAACAAAGTTTATCCAGGGTGACTGATTTGTGGCAACATGAAAATAAGTGCTCGCCAGCAAAATGGGTGGGAGAACTTGATGGGGCCAATGATGAAAGGGCGGACAGTCCCAGCAGAAGGGAGGGAGACACTCACCAAGGGACAGTAGGTAACTCCTCCCCATGGAAGTCTCTGGAACTCACTGACCTGCTGGGGGAGAGGGGTGCTCATTGGCCAGCACTCCCCAGCTCCCAGGATTTAGCCCAAAGCAGGGGTCATATGGAGCCTCTTTCAACTCCATTACAGTAGCCCACTCTACCCACTTGAAGTAGGAATGGGAACCTGGCCTGACAGGTGCTGCAGCTCTAGCCAATCGCCTGTTTAGGGGGTCAGTTGGATTTTTTTCTGCCATGAGGCAATTGGAAGGGCACCAGGGAGTTTTTTGCCTTCAAGCCACAGGGGGTTGAGTAGGAACACAGTCAATTTCTAACTGAGGTACTGGGGTGGAGTTGTTTATTCATTGCAATTTGCAGCCAGTTTCCAATGCAGTTAAGAGAATAAAATGAATGTTTCCCAACCTTGGGCTCATGTGATAAGGTGAGCCTTTGTGGGTCGAGGTCCTCACCCTGCTGCAACCCCTGTCCCTCTCACAGGGGGGAAGGTGCTAGCACTGAGAGAGAGCAGAGTACTGGGGGGGGGTAGGCTGAGGAGAGCCTAGCTTGCATTATGAGCCTACCTAATGCCAATTATGGTAAAGAGCCCTGTAACCCTTGTATTGGAACCAATTAAATGCCGGGTTTTGGAGAGTCTGAATAGTGAGCAGGTAGCACCCTCTCCCTTGTGTTACAGTTTAATAAAAATTGCAGACTGCCACTTAATTCTGTGCACGTCTCTGTCCTCATCAGTTACATACAGTCTAATTACTTCTAGAAATCGAAACAAAAACTTCATTTTAGAAACATATTTGGGAATAAATCTGAGCAACTGTAGAGGAAAAGTCTGAATTGTTCTTGGTTTAGAATTTTGTAGGATAGTAAAGCCAAGCCAAAGGTATATGTTTTCTTTACAGATTTCAGGTGAATATTATTCAGTACATTTGGTTCCTATCTATGTCCAAACTATCTGAACTGATAATTCACAGAAAAGGTGGCACTTTCACAACCGTTACAAGAAAGTTTCATCAGTATCTTGAGATGTATTAAAGATTCATAATTATAAAGTCTTGAACAAGATGCAAAAGCTACTATAGTCTCTCCTTTTCATACTCCTATGCTTTTATCTATGGCCTGACAAAATAATACAATTTAATGCATTTGGGATCGGAGAGTCACTACAGTACATTTCACAAAAGCTGGCACACAGATGCAGAGCTGCATATCATATTTAAACATTTCTCTTTAAATATTAAACTGTACTGAGTTCAATCTACTTACTATTTTTCCATAACAAATGGATGGTAACAAGCATTTTCTTCTGCATAATTAAAATGCAGATTTCTGAGTTACACAGAAAACATAATGCTTCACCTCTAGTAAGATGGTTCCGCGGTTGGTGGAATTTGGACCCCTCAGCTGATGAACACAGCTAATTCTGACTGGTGGCTTTGAACACAGTAGAGACACAGATTGGTTGGGAGTGATTAATGGGGTAGGGTGGATGGGAATAGTTCAGGGATGTGACAGTCCGGCAGGCATATTTGCTTCCCCGATATAGATCTTCCCCTACCATCCCCATTTTGGCAAATGGATTATAAATCTTATTCATACATTCATAGATTCTAGGACTGGAAGGGACCTCGAGAGGTCATCGAGTCCAGTCCCCTGCCCTCATGGCAGGACCAAATACTGTCTAGACCATCCCTGATAGACATTTATCTAACCTACTCTTAAATATCTCCAGAGGTGGAGATTCCACAACCTCCCTAGGCAATTTATTCCAGTGTTTAACCACCCTGACAGTTAGGAACTTTTTTCCTAATGTCCAACCTAAACCTCCCTTGCTGCAGTTTAAGCCCACTGCTTCTCGTTCTATCCTTAGAGACTAAGGTGAACAAGTTTTCTCCCTCCTCCTTATGACACCCTTTTAGATACCTGAAAACTGCTATCATGTCCCCTCTCAGTCTTCTCTTTTTCAAACTAAAACAAACCCAATTCTAGGATAGTAAAGTCTGCCAAGCTTGGTCTGTGTTTAGTTGCATTGTAGCACTGATCCCTGTATTTGGGGTTAGGAAGAAAATTTCCTTCCGTGCACATGCACACAAATTGTGATTATAGTGATGTCATTGTTACTTATTGTTCACCTGGGAGACTGGTTTGGAATATCTGTCACAACGTGGGCCCTGTTCCCCTGCTGGTCTCACTGGGATTTGTCTTAGATATATGAGCTAGTACTGGGATCAGATAGGGAATACTAGGTAGGCTGGATTGATGCTGGTGACATCACTGCTTGGGCATGGATGATATTATTGGGCACAGTGGGCACCAAAATGCCCAGTTTGCACCATAGAGAAGAGTGGGAAAGGAAGTGATTATGCCCTGATGGAGAGGGTACAGAGGTCTTCATTATTTAACAGGGAATTATGTTTTTCTGGGTAATTGTTTGGGTTAAATCAGCAGTTTTTTAGTCACAGATACCCAGCAGTAATTAGTACTATATAACTACCACTGATAGATAAACAGGCTGAACTGTTGTGACCAGGCCTTTAAGTTTGAGGTGTTTATCTGGTGGCACGTGGGCAGTATGACAAGTCAATAAACCCGTACTATTTTATAGAAGTTGTGTGACCCACAGTAAGCATTGCTACATATATCATTTTTTCTCAACCTTAAAAGACTGGAAAAAAGGCAGAATAAGCCACTTTCTCACTATCTACAAATATAGAAAAAAAAAAGACACACACACACACACCCTCTAAAATTGTTCCCATGCTTTCAATCATTTAAAATTCTTCTTTAAAAAGAAAATCTGAAGTGCATTTGATGTAGCTTTTCAATACCTGATCTTGACCTGTCAAAAGAACATGAATCTAACACAAATGTGGTCTGACCTTTAGTTTAGTCATTGGAAAACAAAACTTAATCCACAGCAACCACGCCCCCATAAAGATTTTTCAGTAGAATAGAATAGTCTAATGTCTAATTGAATAGAATAGAAAAATAATGTTAGTTTTAAAATGGAAATACCGATCAGGTGGTTTTTTTTCTCCTTGGGGAAACAAGTTTGTGAGGAAAAGTGTACAATTTCTATGAGACAGAGAACATACAAAAAGTTGAAATAATTCAAAAACACCTGACATTTTGTATCAAAAGGCTGACAGAAGCTCATTTGATGTCCCTTCCCTCTCTTTTGAACTGGCAGTTTCCTTCCCATCTCCCATGGCTATCTCACAAGCAAAAGAGGAGACACCCTGCTCAGTTGGTGGAGTATACTTGTCAGCTGTAACCCTGGCAATTTTTTTCTGTCTAAATACAGTGGAATAGCAAAACAATCATATCTATTTTTAAGTAAAATTGGAAATCATCTCAGAAGCTGCAGTATTTCCTTTAGTAGTCTGAACTATAGGAAATACCTTGAATACCACAAGTGCAGCTTTTAAAAATGTATTTAGATTAGTTGCTCCTACTGCCTTTGATGTATTTCATAAGTGTTTTTGAGCCAAGAATATCCACCTTCACTCCCCAACAGCGTCTGCCCTATCTTGGCTTGAATTGTTGTTGGTTTTTTTTATTTGAAACTAGTTTGTAGTCTCCCTTTTCCTTTAGAAAATTAAATATTGCAGAGGAATGATACATCCATCTGCCACAGCTAAGCTAATTCTTTATCCGCTCTTGAACATCTGTCATTTGTCACTATCCTACACAAGAACTAGAGATGGACTTGAGCTGTAAGATGTGGATCTAGGTTCAGATATCATCCAGCAAATGTCTATATTTTGGGGATGTTTGCATCTGGGATCTAGTAAAAAGCCTTTCCTTGAAAAAATAATAGCCTTCCCCTTTACTTTGGATCAGCCCCTCTTTTTTAATTAATATATGTCTGACTTGAGCCATAACGGCCAACAGGTGAGGGCATTTTCCAGCACTTAATGAGTCGCTGAAGGAAGTGAGAGACATTAGCCCAGCTGGTCATTAATTGCACGGAAATGCCCAACCTACAGGTAGTTTTTGCTATTATATACCAGGACAATATAAAAATGTAAAACAGAAAAACAGTAATTTATTATTTAATACATCAAATAGCTAAAAGCTGAACTGCACATTACCACAGATATATTACTGTTTTTTTCCCCAGGAGTTGGAAGCCAGTACACTAACCAAATAGCTTCATTCTCAGAATGCTGCTAGATTTAATTATCCTTATTTAGTCTTTAAAAACTGACTCTGACTAATGTATCTAGCTTGTTCTTACTAGTGAAGTTGAGTATATAGGTCTGTCCTTCCTGTATCTTTCCTTGATAATTCCCTTCATACAGGAGTTCCAGCAACTTCCTTTCTTGTCACTTAAGTCCTTCGATTTCAAAGAAGTTTTCAATATCTCTGCTAAAGATATTCTTATCTTTGCTACTTTCTGCACAATTCTTGGACAGTTCGCATCTGGCACTGGATATTTGTCAGCGAATTTTTTAAATGATTTATCACCAACTACTATATCATGTTTAATATATCTAGGGGTTTCATACTGTCACCCATTGCCAGAGTATCTAAATACTTTTCACGGGAGCTAGATTGGCTTTAGAGAGGTCTCTAGTGAACTTCAGGAAGTCTTCTCCCTTTTCAGGGTATGGAGGGGGAAGGAGCTGGTGCAGAGACATAATGATCAATAAAATGTCAAATTATACTCTAGCTCATATTTAAAAAACTTCAACCAGGAAAAATGCTTCACTACCACAGTGAAAAAAGATGCAGCAATAGAAACACTCACTGCTATAAGTGCGCTGAGAAAACAGCAATTTAATTCCCTATTGATAAATGTACCAGTGCTTCCCATATATCATAAGCTCAGCCCATCACAAAATATAGTGCGCATATTCTACACAACAGCTGATCTGTGGAAATGCAAACCTATTAGTCTGCGTTCGGGTGGAAGCTGAACAGCGGTCTGATCTGCAAATCTGCAAAGAATCATGTGCTCCTAGAATAAAAAGTACAGAAATATGGTGTTATTTCATTACTCCTTAAAACAGTTATTTAATTTCAACATAAAAAACCTATTTAAACATTCAAAGGTACCAGAAAACTACGTGTATAGAATATTTTTCTATGAAAATTAATTTCTATTTGTACTCATTTCAGCTCCACTTCAGGCTTTGAAAGTGTGTACCAATTAAATTTGGATAACCACACCCATACTTCTACTTCCCTACATTTTTGGGGCAGTGAGTTTGTCTCTGGATCAGACTTCTCTATTTCCATTCAGCAGGGGAATTGGACACAGCCCCTACAACAGGGCAGTGTTCTTGGGTGGCATACTTCAGGCTACTTAAACCCTTCCAGTATGCACCAATCGGCAGCCAAGCCATCCTACTGCCACAGGGTCAGTCTTGGACCTCCTCTCCCCATTTGTGGGTAGCATTCAAACTGGAGTGCGGGGGCACTCAAACATCCTGCTCTCCTATCAGTAATGATTCCGAAGCAGGAAAGAATCACCATCACCCTTGTTGGGGACAGGGAAACGTTCCATTACTCAAATCCCACCCAAATCAGTATAGAGTCAATTTGAAATTGGAGTCCAGTGTTCTACACCTTGACGTGGGGAAACTCTCTTAACTCTATAGCACAAAATAAATTTAAACAAAAGTAGAAACCTCCTTATAAGATATCAAGAACTGACTCTGACTTCCATTTTTAGCCTTTGGCTAGCAAGACAAATGAAGCAGGGGTAGATAAGTTAACCATTCTTGCAGTGGGAGGGGGAAAGATTGTGATGCAATGACAACTGAAAAGAATGCTCCTAAAAATTATACTAAGTGGGACAGCTGAAATTTCAAGGCTAAGACCTAGCAATGACAACCAGAGCTGGTGTTTGTCATTAGCAGACTAAGCAACTGCTTAAGGCCCCAAGCAGCAAAACGGAGCCCCCTATTCACTTTTTATTATGTGTTGGGAGGGGCAAAATATTCCTGCTTAGGGTCCCCAAAGGGCTAGCACCACCTCTGGCAAGAACTATTTCAGAATTGTCCAGCTTTATAGAGCCCTCTGTAATGTCAGATGGCAATACGGACATGAGAAACTTTTCTATGGAATGTAACAGAGAACCAAAGTTAGAGCTCTTGAAATGAGCACTACTTTCTTAAATCAAACTAGGTTATCCTTCCATTCTTGGTTATTCATAGAATATCAGGGTTGGAAAGGAACCTCAGGAGGTCATCTAGTCCAACCCCCTGCTCAAAGCAGGACCAATCTGCAACTAAATCATCTCAGCCAGTGCTTTGTCAAGCCTGACCCTAAAAACCTCTAAGAAAGGAGATTCCACCACCTCCTTAGGTAACCCATTCCAGTGCTTCACCACCCTCCTAGTGAAATAGTGTTTCCTAATAGCCAACCTAGACCTCCCCCACTGCAACTTGAGACCATTGCTCCTAATATAAAGAGATGATTTTTAAAGGCTCAGTCCCTGCATTGGGTGAAGGGACTGCAAGCTCGGATGTATCTGCCTGACTTCTAACATTTTACCAGCTATTAGGGCTGCTGGAACAGCTGTTTGGGAAGCTTGAAGAAGTTGGAGCAGTTGGTCAGGGCAGGAAGAGCTGCTAAGAGAAAAACCCCAAATTAAGCCACCAGGCAGAGGCTTCCAAAAGCACCTGGCTTTGGTATAGGAGGGGCAGTCGGAGCTAAGGGGAGAGGTACTGGAGGAGGCTCCAAGAAAGAGAAAGCAGCAGCAAGTAAAAACAACTCTGAGCCGGGAAGCTAAGCAGTTGTCATTTCAGTGAATGAATAAAGGGTAGCTACTATATTTCAGGCTGTAACATAGCCTAGGTAGGGTATGGGGCCACACTCAAACTTAAAAGTCTCTAAAGAAACAGGCTCAGCTCAGTTTTCTCATATAAAGAATGAGCATACACAGAGCTCCCTGCCTTCATCTGGTTACCCCACCCAACCCAGAGAGCCCACTGCCCCTGCCAGTTCTGCAGCCTGTCAAACCAGATCTGAACTCTGAGGTAAGCATTATCACTCAACTAACTTGAAAAATGAGGACTGGCTTGTGAATACACAAACATCTCACCTTTCTGTGAAGACAACCTGAAAGTTTAACTATCGTCCAGGTAACGACTATATAATTTCCCCTTCAAAAAATAGCAACCTGTCACATTTTCTGATGGTAGATATGGTGCAGTCATTATCAGGACAACGAACATCATAATTAAAACTATCCAGCTTTTCATGTAGTTAACTTGCTCTCTGGAGAGAGCAAATTCTGCTAAACTGTCAAAGCTAAATATGTGAAATAGTTTGGTTCCTACTTTCCAACCATCCCTCAGGGAAAGATGAAAAAATGTGGCCTCTGAGTGTCTTTTGGTGCAAGCCTACAACCATCATAGTCCTAGTTTTGCAACTTTAAACTCTAATGAATCAAGGCAAAATGTTCCCATCAGAAAAGTAAAATGATAGCAGATAGACCAAGGTGACCAACAGTGAATGGATTCCATGGACATAGAGAGGCTATATCCCTGTTGGTCTATTATAAGTCTTGTTAGGTACAAATAAAGTACATTGGTTTAAAAAAAATCAGATTTATCATTATATGGGAATTGTCATTCTTCTTGATGTCTCCTTGGATCTCTCAAAGGAAGATAAGAAAAATGAATTTAAGATGGGAACTAAAGGACACAGGCAATGTCTGCCCACCACATTTGAACTTTAGTCACTAGCCAATAATTTTAACCAATATATTAATATGATATATAAAAATACTTATAGCTATCTGAACAGATTGTTTAGCATAAGTAGTTAACATTTAGCTGTGACACTTGGAATACCTTTCCCAGACCTGAAGAAGAGCTCTGTGTGGCTCGAAAGCTTGCCTCTCACACCAACAGAAGTTGGTCCAATAACAGATATTACCTCATCCACTTCATCTTTCTAATATGCTGGGGACGACACGGCTACAACTACAATGCATGTGACAACCTAACAGTCCTCAGACTTAACTTATTTGTAAATCTGTCCCAAAAAACTTTTACAACATTGACAAGGAGTTCGTAAAAGTACTTTAAAAGTGACATTGACACAGATATTAAGATTATTTATTAATTATTTATTTATTGCTAGGGACTGAAAGGAACGTGATTTTTTCTTCCTACTGTTCAAGTTCAAGTTCAAGGAGGTTTCTCAAGGTTCAGGGACTTTTTGCAGTTAAGTTACTGTGTAACATCAAGAAACCTAAGATGTCCACAGGGAGATCTGAGAAGACAAAGGAAAAATGCTGGTGAGCATTTCCAAGGTAGGTCCTCCAAATACAGGATCATTACAGACAGAGGCGAGTGGTTTGAGCATTGGCCTTCTAAACCCAGGGTTGTGAGTTCAAGCCTTGAGAGGGCCAATTAGGGTTTTGGGGCAAAAATCTGTCTAGAGATTGGTCCTGCTTTGAGGAGGGGGTTGGACTAGATGACACCTGAGGTCCCTTCCAACCCTGATGTTCTATGATTCTATATTGTGCGGGGGGAGGAGGCAAGAGGGGGCAGAATTTATAGGTTCTGGTGGTATGCAGCAGGATTCAGGGAAGGGCATATAAGCCCTGGCAGAAATCTGAGGGGGCATGTTACCCTGCGTGACCCCCCATATCACCTCTGATTACAGAAGAGGTGAGAACTGGCTCAAGAATTACATATAATGAAGCAAATTTAGGCAAAAGAAATGGTAAAATCCATTCGTCCATGAATGAGAATTCACTATTGAACAAAAAGTCCTCTTATTTTGAAATAAACATTTTTAGTTAACACTACACCCAGTCACACACAGAAGAATGATTAGAGAAAGAGAGTAATACAACTATTCAAAGGTTTGTTGATCGATGACATTTTAAACTCATCTTAAATCAAATATGACATATTAAATGTATATTAAGTACTTTAGAAAGCCATTTTAATTAAAATAATTGCTAAAACAATCTTAGTAAAGAATTGTATTTATGATTTATTCCTATTTATAAAAGTGCCTATCCAATGCTCAAGGTGCAAATTAAGGAGAAACACTATCATTAAATAGAGAAAAATCTGAAGCTTACAATAGATTGTATTGTCTTTAATAGGTTGCTGTACAGAAAGAAAGCTAGTTCTTTAAATATTTTTCAGATAAGAGCTATTGGAAAATGAGTTCTCTAGAAGCAAGCAGTATACAAAACATACATTTAGTAAATAAATAAATAAATATACATTTAGTTAGGTCTATATACCTAAGAACAATCAATCCTTACACAAAGTCTATAAAATGAGTGGTATCCAGAAAATTTTAAATGAAACATGTCAAAACATGAATCTTAAGGGTGTTTTACTTATCTTTACTAAGGGATAAAGTTCTTTTATGGTTAATCATCTGATTTTATTTTACTGAAAATAATCCTTTTTTAAAAAGTGGAAGGAATGTGAGTAGATCTGAATTACTAAACATTATTACATTGTGTGTTCATCCTCATAATTAAAAGATAAATTCATTCCACTACAAACCACAGGGGAAATGCAGAAAAGGGCACAAAAAGAAAATCTAACCACAGAAATACCTTTACATACCTTATAGGATAAAACTTCCTTGAACCGATGACTGAAACAGAAAAGGAGATTGATTAAATCAACATTGGAAATAACCAAGATTGAAAACAGAAGTAATTTTTAAACACTTGATTGAATTTTAAACAAAATATTTTTATCTGGAGGCTGTGAAGCTGTATTCAGAAGCAGAAAATATGACAGCTTTAGTTCACTTGAGTAGAAAAAGCACATTATATGTAATTTTATGTTTTATTGTACTATTTATTGAAGTTTTTTCTTTAACCATTATAAATACTACACATTTTTATGAAACCGGCTTTGTCCATACTTTATATAAATACTCTATATCATAGCCACGTATATCCCTTACAGCAGCAGTTCTCAAACTGTGGGTCGGGACTCCAAAGTGGGGCACGACTCCATTTTAATGGGGTCACCAAGGCTGGTGTTAGACTTGCTGGGGCCCGGAGCCAAAGCCCAAGCCTCACCACCTGGGGCCAAAGATGAAGCCCGCCACGGTGGGGCTCGGGCTTTGACCCCCCTCTGCTTGGGTGGGCTCAGGCTTTGGTACCCCCTCCTGGGGTCATGTAGTAATTTTTGTTGTCAGAAGTGGGTTGCAGGGCAATGAAGTTTGAGAACCGCTGCCCTACGGTATATAAACACACATGCCTTTTGTGTCTGCCATACCATAAAACTGCATTATTTGTCACTAGAATTGAATTAAATACTTTATGCCCAGTTATTGTGGAATGTTTTCTAATATTACCAACTTTAAGAAAATTAAATTGTAGTCCCAAGGCTGAACTGCTGCACTGAGAGCTAGATAGTCTCTTATGTGCTTTAGAGCCTTTAAAATTGTAAATGTTAATAAAAAACATAACACTTTGCATTTCTACAGCACCTTGGAGCAAAAGTTCTCAAACATCTTCACAAACCTTAATTAATTTCCAGCCTAAAATTGTAATTAACTTGAAGTTAAATGATAGCATCTAGTCGACCTTTAAAAAATAAGTTGAAAGTAGTTTCTAATATTATATCTGTCCCTAAATCCCTCTGCCCATTTTTGCAACTTTACAGTTGTATTATCCTGTTTTTTTTAATATTTTTTCTTCCTTCTTGCTATGTGAAAGATGGAGACAAACAAAAGAGGAAACATACTATACAGGATATAGAACAAAACTGGGGGAACATAAAGTGCTGTCAAATGCACAAAGTAATCAAACTGAAAAAACAAATAGTTATTCTTTAATCACGTTCAGTTACAGCAGTCTTAGATGTTTCTTGTAAAAGTAGTAAGAAAAATATTTTCAAACAAAAATATATTATTTTTAGGTTGACGAATCCCTTTTAAGATAGAAAGATTTATTTATGTCAGACAATATAGACCCAAAGAGTGGTGTATTTTCTAATAAAACCCAAATTTTATAACCTTGGAAATTCAAAAGGTAAGAGTCTACTTAAAACCATAAACCAGTCTGAAAGTATGAAAATACACTATTAAAGCTACTCAATCTTAACTCTGTCCTGAAACACTCTAG
The DNA here is from genome assembly GCF_011386835.1 of Chrysemys picta bellii. NCBI lineage: Eukaryota > Metazoa > Chordata > Testudines > Emydidae > Chrysemys > Chrysemys picta. The sequence goes on along the minus strand of NC_088795.1, from coordinate 32,113,197 downwards.
CCTTCATTCCCATATACCTACTTCCTAAGATGTGTTATTTTTGGACCAAGGGCGTTAAAAAGGCCAAAGCCTAAGGGTTATGATCATGGACATCTTAAATCTGGAGAAGACAATAAGTACAGTTTGTGGTAGAAATATCAAAAGATTAACCTTAGATTAGAGGGCTTGATTGACCAGTTATTACTTTAGTTTTATGCCAGTGTAAATCCCCCAAAATCAATGGGGTTTCACTGGTGGTGAACTGCAGTAACATATTTGTCAATCAGTCCCATTGTAACTGACTGCATACATATTATGTGTCTAGGACTGAATGTGATACTCCCCCCTACCACACACACATCTCATTACCCATTACTGTTTTCATGAAATTTCCATAAATTCATTATTTTGGATTTGGAGGTTAGTACAGTACATGTTGATTCACTAGCACTGTATCTAGCAACACATATATAATTGGTGGCATATAAAATTTTTGTGAACTGTGTTGAATAGCTGTTTTAACACTGATCCAGGAATTAGTAAGTATCCCCTTTCTCAGTCGAGTACGTATTTCTGGAAAGAAGGCTGTAGGTATTTTTGTGGTCACTGATGAGGTGAACCTGTTTCTCCTGGATAGTTAAAGTCAACATATAGTTTTTCAGTGTTGACACAGCAACTTTATGGGGCAGAGTTAAGATTCTTTGGGTGACATTAATTGTCCATTTACATACTTTTGATTTCCCCCCCTCTTTATAGTGCAAATTTAACTTTACATTTCCAGTCCCTTGTACAACTAGATTCTTCACCTTCGTGGAAATGTAAATTTCACTGTGTTCTGAATGAAACCATAACAGCAAGGGCAGATGACAAAGGCTGCATGAGCCTTGATGCAGTGCTCAATCACCATATCTGTTGCCACGCCACAAGCATGCAGAGCCACCTAAAATATATAAAAAAAGGAAACCTTAACAGCATTGTTCTGTTCACTTACAACTCTATTTCTTAACACTTTTCTGGCTGACTGAATTACCTGAACATCTAAAGAGCTCAAGAAAATTCCCCATGCACTGCAGTGCAAGCTACCTGGTGAGGCAAGAGCCTATTCCCAACCACTCAGCTTGTGTGCCTCATGGCTCTCTCAGACATTTCTTTTGCTCATTTTAATGCCAAAGGAACTTCATGAACCATTCATGTTGGTGGAGAAGCTATAGATGCTGAACTAAAGTTACTTGCCAATCACATTTTACAGTAGGTACATACCATACCAACTCAACTGAAGATACACATAAAATACATTTTAAAACAAACTCTCATTCTGGTTAGTGAAGAATTTCAGTCCAAGTAAGAAATCCTTAGAAATGTACAGAAATATTTTAAAGCTAGATTTTATAATAAAAACAATGTGTGAAATACAATAATCAGGAACACACATATAGGTCATATTATATATCATCTCTCATTGAAAGAAAATCCTAACACACTTTCGACTATTTGGTTTCTGTAAAGCCAAGAAAGAGGAAAAATATATTTAATCAAATTTAGGTTTATGAGACAGCACCTTTTTAGCTGAGGTATTTGGTAAACGGGTATTTGTTTGTCAGAGACTATAAGCAGGCAAAGATTTTGTCATTCCATTGTAATTTTCTTTCTTTCGAGATGCATTTGTACACCAGGAAAAAACATTTAGCATGTCATTTAATCATGACAGGCCAGATTCTGAGTGTGTGCGCATGTGAAATACACAAGGAGGCTCCACCCCTCACATCTCTGCAAGTGCTAGTCATAACTACACTCACTGTGGAAAGCAGGTCAGTTCCTTTGACACAAAAGGGGAAGGAGGAGGTGGGGTCATTTATCCACCCCTAAGCCCAAAGAGTGGGCTAGGCACATCGGGAAGAACATGGGTATTTTTAGTAAAAGTCAAGGACAGGTCACGGGCTTCCGTGAATTTTTCATTATTGCCCGTGACCTGTCTGTGACTTTTACTAAAAATATCCATGACAAAAACTTAGCCTTAATCATAAGGGACAAAACTGTAGCTTTTAAAAAAATGGGAATTTACAGAAATAAATTGTCCTTATATCAACATTTTGTTTATATATTTTTCTCTATAGGAACTTGTGCATAAAAACAGGCTTTCTGCCTTAAATATTAATCTGTTCCTCCTGCTTATTCCTAACATAATATTACAATTCTGTTTGACTACACGATTGGCTAAGATGGAAATTACGTCACAAACTGTGATTTCATTTGGAGAACAAGCAACACGAACAAATGAACCTTTAAGGCACAAAGATCATGTTCTCATTTACATTTTCTTAACAGAAAATAAAGAAAGCAAAACAATCCAGAACATAAAAAATTTCTCAGATTCTCCTAGTGATGGAAAAAAATGCTAATCAGCCACCATTTTTAGTCATTCGTTAAAATTCCTTTAAGTGCTGGGACGAAACAAAACAAAAAAAGAAATAAGATAGAACTGCTTCTATAAAGTGTTTCATAGGAGGTCAGCAGATCTTTAACAGACAAATAGTAAAAACTAGTATGCGGTCTGAGTGGTGAGCTGAGGGTTTGGTTGTGATTTATAATTAGTAGTTAAGATGTTTTCTGTGACTGTATTGACTTGTTAGTATTTCTTGACATACATTGATCTGTGAATAATTAAATTCGATTCTCAGGTGCTGAAGCCTTGATCTTAGATCAGTTTTCCAATATGTGACCTTTTGGATATTGGGCTCAAGTGGATTAAATTCCATTCCTCCTTGAGGGACACTGCTTATAATATGCAAGATGAAACATTTCAACCATCTAAAACTGACGAGAGAGACTGGTGACATACCACGGTGATATTTCGAAACTTTCTGTACTACGTGAGCATGTTATAAAAACCTGAACACACATTCTATGGATAGATTAGTTGGTAAAGAAGACTAGATTTATGCACAGAAATTCAGGAACAATTTATGGCCCTGATCTTGAGAGATTTGAGTTCCAGATGACTAATAGGTTCTCAGCAGTGCTCAAAATCTAGCCACAGCTGCTGTAGAGAAAAGGAAATCTTCACTCTTTTCCATTCTCCCTAAAAAAACCTTTGGCTCTGTGATTTGCTTCATTGCACTGAAATCTGTAGATACATGGAAACAATAACAAGAGTGGAAACCGTACAAAAGGATACAAAAAGACAGGGCCGTAACCAGGGCAGGATGAATGGGGCAGCCGCATAAAGCTGCTGAGGGTGGAAAAATGGGGCAGAAACAGAGGCGACACATAAAGCCCCGGTCTGGCAGGGCTTGATTTGGGCCGACCCTGCAGCAACGGGGCTCAGGGAGGGAGCACCACCTCCAACACCTGACTCACCTCAGTGGGCCACCCAACCTGTCTGGGTTGGGGGGGTCCAACCAAAAAAACTGGGGGTGGGGGCATGTGACCCTGGGTGGCCCCACCCCATCATCTCTGGGTGGAAAAATAAGGAAAAAATGGTGGGAGGCGCAAATATGCTTGCTTGCTTGCTCCAGGCACTAAAATGCCTAGTTAGGGCTCCATAAAAAGATAGCTAAAGCTATGACGAAAGTAAGGAAATCAAATTTTCATTATCACACAGTGTTTAATGTTGATATTGCATCCTGGTATTGCAGAGGTCTGAGAAAAAAAGTTACAGGTCATGGCCAAGATTTTCAAAGGTGACTAGTGATCCCAGGTGTACCACTTGAGAAACCTTACCAAGGTTTGATTTTGATTTCAAATGCTGGGTGCTCAACACTTTGTGTCTAACCTTCCTACTTTGTCTGTCTTGTCTACTTAGACTGTAAGAGCCCTTGGGAAGGAATTGTGTCTCACTATGTGTTTGTACAGTGCTTGTCACAATAAGGGCTCTGATCTTGGTTGGGGCCTCTGGGCACTCTCTCACTACAAATAATCATATCCATATAAAATTTGCCAGTCTGTCACAATCTTTGTGTTACCAAACTAAATTTTAAAAATTAAAGGCCAGATTGTGCCACTCATGCACAACTTGGCATTGAGGCAGCGTGGAACCACAGTGCCTTAGTTGTCCTGGAGCTTCCCAGAATTCAGGAGGCGCACACCCACTGCACCACCCCAGTGTGCAATCCCCTCCATGACCAGTCATAACCCTATATCCTCTCCATGCTCTTTGGAGTGAATAGCGCACCAGGGAGCATTTCCCTCACTCATTGGAACTCAGAGATTGCTACTGGGGTTGGCCCCTATGAAGGAAGCACCTGGTTTGTGTACAGGGAAGAGTCCCATGTGCCATTCCCTATTATGTAGCCCTACAGGGGCCAGAAACGATCTGGCCCTAAACAAATATGTTACAGGGACGTAGGTAGCTACTACTGACTGATTACATTGACTTTACCATTTTGACAAAGGCAAGTTAATCATACACAGTATCCACATAAATGGTAGATCTTGTTATGGGATTAAATGAAATAATTATACAGGATTCCAGTCAGTGTATTACCAAGACCGGTATTAAATAATACTCCTCCCCGTCACTATAAAACGTAAACCTAGGTACTATGGAAAAATATCCACCCACAATCGACTACATCAAAAGAACATTACGGCTAGGGATATCAACTGATACAAGCCATTCACATGTAGAGGAGAAAAGTACCATATATGCTCAAATACTTGAGCACAATAGGTGCCAATTTTAATGGTTGATAATTTTCTCTATGGTCTCTGAGCACTGGAGAAATTACAGCATGTATTAATTACAGATATGCATTTGTGTGTGCTTATATAAATGTGTTTTAATTAGTCTTTAGCATAGCAGTTTTGAAACAAGGTTTAAACTCACATTTAAAGGTTCACAATAAGATTTTTGACTACAGAAATCAGAAGGTAAAATAACTTAAATCCCAAATTTGTGTAAAAACAAAATAAAACAGATGTGCTACTGTTGTCTGCAAATTGCTTTATGTAAGCTCAGTGAACAAAGCAACCAATCAGTACCTGTAGTAGTTAATACAGCTGCACACAGAAGGATCAGAAATATGCTTGTTAGTGTAGGAAAAGGTGTTACGGCTGTATCAAACAGACCGTTCATCATTGTATATAAAAACAAAGTAGCTGAACAAAAATAATTTAAAAACAAGAGAAGATTTTTAAAAATCACAGCTACCAGGTTCAACACTGACTAATTCCTGTCCTCTCCCAGTTCCCTTGTGCAGGGCAGGAGCTCTTCTTTCAGTGTAGTGCTAAAACACAGATCTGATACATATAAAAGAAACAATTAATTGCTGCTAACTAATATCTATAGAGAATTATTTTATTGATCCTGCGTAACCTTTAAGCCAACTGACTTCTCCTTTCAGCTCAGCAGAATCCACACAGTTGAAAACTGGTTATCATTAATAACATCCAATATGTAGTTTTGTCATGATGTCCTATTCTGTTGGATTTCACATTAATCTGGACAACTAATTCATTTAGTCCTTAATGTATATATTACAGTATAATGATGGAGACCCTTCCCCAAACACCGAAGCAACACAGTGATGTAGCGATAGTGCATGTCTACATGCTGTGAGAATACTGCTGTGCATTACATGTCCTGAACGTCGGGACACCTCAGCATGGTTTATCATCTGCAGACAAGTGGCAGGAAAAGGAGGACTTTTCAGGAGACCATATTTCTCTTTAATCTTTCATTCTTTTCTGTATCTTTGCCAGATTAAAAGAGAATCTAATGCACCAGAAAAACCAAGCCAAACTTTTCAATTGTTTTGCTTAGGTCAGCTCTGACAGTATCAGTGCTATAAAATAACAAACATCATTAAAAATAGCTAAGAGCTTAAGGGGTATTCTGAATATTGATATTTAAATTTGGACTCCAAGCAATTCAGCTTAGCAATTCCTATTTACAGACTCCAGACCTTTGCTCTGCTTAGTAGCATGAATTAGATCATATATTAGAATACTCTGTTTTGGAACCCTGTTTTTCATTACTCCATGCATTTAAAATATTGCAATTTGATCTGATGAATAAGAGGAATTATTTGGCAGACAAGTTCTTCTTAACTTCACATTTGAAAATGTGAAGTTAACAATAAGCTAGCAGCCAAATAGAACAGCACAACTTTATCTGAAGGTAGCTCAAAACAGTTACACATATTCCCTACTAATAAAAATCCAGACAGGTCAAGACTTCTTTGTCAGGTTTATACAAAATGTCATTTTTTGCCTCTTCCTTATTTTCCAAGTACATAACATGCAGCAACAAAATGAACCATGACAGGTTATTTTCTGCAGTGATAACAAAAACAATCTTTATTTTGATATTCATCTGGATGTCCATAATAACAAACTGAACTGCCTACTTCCATGTTTATCCTCAAAGTCATGACCAATGACTGTCTCAATCAGGAATATTTCATTGAGCACAACAAAGTTACACAATGCTTAAAGAACATTTGAGTTGGGGTGGATTGGTTTAAAATGTTCTATATGCAAACACTGTCAAGTAGTCTGTGCTGCTGCTATGCCATTTTATGAACTATACAAACAGTATTCAAATAATATGCCACGAGAAACTTAAAATACTTCCTTCCTAATCAACCAGATTCAGGGTACATAGAATTATTACATTTGAGAAAGTCTTTCTAGACTCTTTCAAGAACAATATCAGTTGTTAATTATTTCTATATTGTTTTATTTCTGTGTAACGATACAGCTTAGGCTGTTACGTCATGTTAATAGTTATTTGCAAATTATAACAATTTTGTCAATGGAACATGATTATTACCTATGAAATAAGAGTGCGAATGTACGTAATGTGAAATATTTGCACTACACTTCTGTTCCACAAAGGCAAAATTAGCCAGTTTGAGTCTGAAGTGAACCAGACTATCTAGGAGAAGTGACCTCATCCTGAGAAGCGAAGAGTAGCACATCATCTTATACTGCAGTCTTAGAGCCCAGGCTAAAACTTCTAAAGTGACATTGGACCCAATAAAAAAGCAATGCTCCAGGTTTTCTTAGTAAATAACTTACATAATCAAGTCACTGAAACATGAACAAAGATCAGGACTTGAATAATTTTCAGCTGAAGATCTTCTGACATACCTTGTAAAATTCCTCTAGCCACAAACCTCAGAAGTATAACACATACTCCTATAAAGTACAACTCTCATAGGAACATTTAATTTAGCCTCAATCTCAATAACAGAAAAACTGAACAAAGATTACATTGAATGCAAAAACTAGTGATTAATTTAAAGGATGAACTACAGGTGTGTGTTTTGTGTACAAGTTCTGGATAGAAGTAAATTATAAAGAAGATTCTGGCTTTTGGAAAAATACCATAGCACAAATAGTTCAGCTGTATAGCTGGAAATGAATGGGCCTAAATAATCAACCCTTCATACTTGCTCCTTGAATTACAAGATTAAAGAAAAACAAAACAAAAACACACTGCAAAGCACTGGGGGATGCACCACTGAGCCATATGAACCACAAACCTGCAGTTATGTAAGCAGCCTAAGCTGCAGCCAGGACAGGCCTGCAGGATGGGTGACTTGTATGGTAGTCAGAACACTGAAAACTAGGAGTATTCCAGCCTGGGTATAAAGTCTGGGCCTTTACATGCAACCTTTCCCCCTCTCACTCACTCTGATACATATCCACTTGTTCCTTTTCAACTTTGCATCAAATTTAAGTTCTTTAAAGATCTTGACCTTTGAGGCCTTTCATATCTCCACTTTGATCTTGCCTTATTATTCCCACTTTACTCTGCAAACACTTTATACTTGACTAGACCTTGGTATCCTTCTCTGAATTCTCTCTATTGAAAATATTTCTAAAGTTCACATCACTACATATAAAGATGGACTTCTTTACACCATCTTCCATGCTGCACCTTTCACACCACCTTGAGTCCTGGTGCAGTGAATATTGCTTTTCCATCTTCAAATCCTTCCTTAAAGTACTGTTCTTTAACGAATCACTCTAAGCTTGAAGTGCTATGATTAATTAAAAAACAAACAAAAATACTCACCCTGATACATCACAATACATCTCCACCATATAATCAGACAATGCTAATATACTTTAGTTATCTTCTGAGACACCAAACCCTTTGGAACAAGAATATCTTCCTCCATCTGTGTTTTGCACATTGCAGAGAATAGTGTGATCACTCAACAAACAACTAAGAATAGGGGGATAATATTACCTTATCTCCTAACTGTAATACATTCAAAGCTGATTTCCTGCTGATAGAACAAAAGTTTGTATAGAATCAGAAATGCCTGGCTTCATATTCCCAAGTATTGGAATTGTTTGTAAGTATAGTATCAGAGGGTAGCTGTGTTAGTCTGGATCTGTAAAAAGCAACAAATGCGTCTGACGAAGTGGGTATTCACCCACCAAAGCTTATGCTCCAATACATCTGTTAGTCTTTAAGGTGCCACAGGACTTTTTGTAAGTATACTTAATCACCCACAGAAGGAAACATTTTTTCTTAATAATCAGTAGACTCTAAAGTTGAAAAATCAATCACTTACCCCAATATTAAAAGTTCCTTTAAAATAGTCCAGGTTTGCTTGAACGAACCAAATATTCTGTAATCCTAATTCATCACTTCTGTCTTTAGCACGTACCAATGACAACTCCTTATTTTCTATCAGCACCACCTGGATTTCACATAAAGGAAAATAAGTCAGCAGTATTGCTCTAAAATCAAAATAAAATGATACTTGCTATGCAGTACCCCAAAATTCTGGTGTAAAATCTTTACTTAATTTCTTGAGACTGGTGATGAGATCTCCCCCAAATTCAAAGCTGCCTGTTGAAGTAAGGCTATATGTATTAGTCTAGAGAATACACACAATAAACAAACAGGCACGCACACAAGCTCTGAAGTGCGTGCGCATCTGAACGTACTGACGAATCTCACGCCCATCATGTACACTTTTCAAGCTTTTAGCAATAACTGTTTAAAGATTTAACACACCAAAACAGGAAGAAAACAAAGATCTGTATCAGAATATGTTTCAGAACACAAGGAAGTATTCAAAAGTTTTAAAAAAACAAAAACAGGAGAAAAGGATGAAGTTGGGTGTATGTGCTACAAATGGTATGGCCAACTTATTACATGTAAATATTTATAGGCTAATAGTTCTAAGTCTACAACAGTAAATTGTTTATTCAAATGAAAAGTTTTATTTGGGGATTAGAGATATATTGTTTTCTTAAACTCACAGATGGCATTGTGTTTTGAATTCTGTTTTAGTTCTGCAGCAAATCACATTGAATTCCGTTCTTCAAAGCGTAATCTATTCAATACTTTCCCCCATCCTTCCATCCACCAAAATAGACCCTATTTGCCCAGAAAAAATATTAATAGTTTTTACACTGATTTTCACCTGTTTTTGTTGTTGTAATAATAAACACAGATAAATTCCCGGGAAAAATTAAATAAAATAAAAACCAAAAACAAAGGACCCTAAATATAGGCTGCATCTAATCTCCACACAAGTTTGAGGAAATGGGGCTGGTGAGCAGTTACAGGTTTTAGTTCCCAATGTTATTTGTTATCAGAACCCTGCTATTCACGCTTCAAGTGGCTGGAAGTGAACCAACCCTTTCGGGTTCACTTCCTGCACAATGAAGCAAACATCTTCTCAAGACTTAGGACAGAGCTGCCTTCAAAGGGGAAGGCAGTAGTTACCTTTTTTTGCTGTCATGAGTGTATGAAAGTTGGGGAGTCAGACTAGGATGGGTCAGAAAAGTGGGGCAGTGGCTCTTCCAGGGAGCCTTCAATTCAACACTTCAATTCAGCAGAGAACTTAAACATGTACGTAAGTACTTTGCTGTACAGGGATACAATTATCCATGTGCTGCTACAAGTTAAGCTTGTACTTAAATCACCAATGAGATGATCAGGCCCTGAGGACTTGGCACTGTTACTAGCATCTTTTGAAAGCTGCTTCTTCTAAACTATCTTTTTCATGGGTGACACACACCGCACAATTCTGTAGTACAACAAATATTGATATATGCACAAATTCAGAGCCTCACATTATTGTATAAATAAAGTCCATTCTATGCATCCGATGACGTGGGCTGTAGCCCATGAAAGCTTATGCTCAAATAAATTTGTTAGTGTCTAAGGTGCCAAAAGTACTCCTGTTCTTTTTGCTGATACAGACTAACACGGCTGCTACTCTGAAACCTAAATAAAGTCTCTAAATCATCATTGTTAAAGCAGTCTTTGTGGTTTCCATCTAGTGGCTTTTTTTTTTTTAAGTTGTGAATTATCGAAGTCTGGAAAATTGCATTGTCCATATATTTTTATTGAGACTTTACCTGGCATGATGGCAACATGTGAGCAAGAACAATTCCTACATGGCCCTGTGAAAACCAAAAAAACATGAGTCACTTTTCAAATCCCATGCAGCTGACCCCCTTCACAATGACCCCCTTCAAGAGTGACAGTGTCTTTGTAAAAGCAGTTCAGATTCCAAAGTCTGTACCTTTGCCCTGTGTCATGTGGCAGCCTCAAGAGCCACCACCTCAAGCTCTCAGGGTGGCTATGCAGGCACCCTTCCTCAGTTAACAGTTAACCTTCTTCTGTACTCTTAAATAACTCAACTCAGTTCAAAGTCCCCACTGGGGTCTACACTGACTCTAAATATACCCCCAAAATAAAGTCTCTTCCTTCTCTCCGCTCCAGCCTCAGGCTGTCACTTAAAGGTCTTCACTCTCCTGAAGTCAGAGACCTCAGCCTTCCTTCCTGGGGCTGGGTTCAGTTCAGTCTCTACCTTTATTCCTTCCAGCACTCACCTGAAGCTGCTTTCTACAGGTATTTGAGCAGCCAGGCTCCTCTCTCTAGGAGCACGCTTTCCAGGCTCCTTACTCTGGTGAACTTGCCTACTGAACTCTCATGGGAGCTCTTGTCCTCAGGAGCTTCCAGCCTCTAGCATCCACCTTAACAGGGCCCCAGTAACTTTTTATCAGGCTCATTAACTAATTAGCTGCCAGACAGCTGTCTAGCGATTTAATTATTTGCAGGTGAGTCTAAACTGGCTTGTTCTCCGTTACAGGAGCCTGTCACAGGTAGGCTGGTCCGTGACTCCCCTGAAAGGACCATCCGCCATGAGACTCTGATTTGTAGTCATGTCCTACTGGAATTGTAAAAGACAAAAAAAACCCAATAAAGTTGCATTTTATATAGAGAACATATATTACCCCTCCACTGCAAAAATCCACAACCACATCTCCGGGTTTAGATAATTTTGTCACCATGGACACCAGATTATTCAATTGCTGCTGTTTCCTCAGAGCACGATCACTGGACATCTTTCCTGAGGATGACAACAAAGGAAATAAATTGATGTTGACTAATTTTTAATAACTATTCCACAATATTTCTAACTTTCTAAATAGTTATAAGAAAACCGTACTGGAAATCCTAACAATTAAGGATGAGATTTTCAAGCTGTCTAGACAATTTAGACAACAAATCACATTTGGCAGATTTGAAAATCTCAGCCTAAATATTTTTAAATTGTTCAACATATTTCTTTAGCACATTATGGAACTATGTATTCATGTTGTTCCCGTTAAGGCACCCAGATGGCTTTGCACACCAACAATTAAAAACTGGAGTGAATTGTTGTTATATAGTAATCAAACCCTCCAACTCTACCTTAAAGTGTATTTTCACCCAGTGACTCAGGCTCAGAAACTGAGCTTTGACTCAGATCAGAGATTTTACAGGATAAAATCACGTGTGGTCTTTAAGCACCTTGTCTTAGATTGTGATACTCTCAATCATGTTGAGTACCACCTTACACTACAAGTAGTCCCCATGTATTTAAATGACTCTATTTGTAGAATAAGATGTTACTTGTAGCTGTCTGTAGAACAACTGGAATGTCCTAACTCCATCCAAAAGAAAACTAAAACCTCGCTGCTTTCAACAGTACTTGATAAAGGCCATGAAATAGCTTCTTGAGATGGAATTAATTTGTTTGGCTAACATTTATATATTCCAAACATGCTCTTTGTATCAGTGAAACTAATGAACTGTTGAGGGACCTTGTTATTTGTTCAGGTGAAGAAAAAGTCCATAACATCCCTTTGCTCAGAAAATATTCAGAGCTGTAGACATTTCTACAAAATGCCATTCATAAGCTAATCTTTGAGGTAAGAAGAAAATGTTGACAACTTTTCCTTCTTTTTTCTTCTCATTACATTTTCATGCACATCACGTGTGATTACTTTGTTCCACATTCTCAGATATATAAATACTGGGTCTTCTTTGAGCTTTGCGTTATGGTTGTGTGTGCTAGATATTGCTTACGAACTGCAGGCTTTGTTTGGACTTGAACCACTGAACAGATCTGTCTCTTTATTTTTCTGCAATATTCCTTGCTTGTCTAGTTTACAAAAAATAAGCTTCTGCTCGGAATTAAGGGAATAGAGTTTTAAGGATAACTTACTACAAGAGCAAAGTACCAAATAATGACTTCTAGCATGTTTCAGAAGAAAATGTAAGCTTCCTGATCACCACATCTGCAGGAGCAGCTCCTCTTTCCCCTACCAAATTGGGGCAATGTCTTTTTAATTAAATAATCCAACTTTATGGGCAGATTGTGATATCTTTGCTCATGGTAAGTAAAGTCAATGGATCTACTTGTGGTAAAAGAGTATCACAATCTAGTTCTTATTTTTCAACTAAAATATAAAAGATCAACTTCTTACAGTAGCACATTCTATGCCATCTATGCAAAGAAAACAAAAAAGTTGAAGATGGTACAGTAAGCAATAATATTGAGATGTGTACAGTATTCATCTATGCTAAATAAAAATATTCTGCATTAAAAGTATTCTTTCAGAGTTTATAAATAACTTTAAGCTGCCCAGAAAGGAAAGTAAGAGTTCAAAATTACTTACTGAAATAGAGAAAGTAGTATTTTGAGAACTGTGACTAATTTCAAAAAGTTGAATGTTTATTTCTCTTTTTGGTCTGGTACTGATGCCTGAAACTCCATAACATACTAATGAAAGAAAATAGCTTACAATCCATTCCTGGCTTGGCTAGAACCAATTTTCTTGGTTTTCCAAAACAATCAATCTAAGACAGTGCTGCTTTTGATGAAAGGTCCTCAAGTAGTCCCCTGGCATGTAACTTACCCTCCTTGGGTAATTTTCTTTTTCCCAGTCTGGCTTCTCAGAAACTTAAATATAAACATTATACCATTTTTGTTGTCATTCAGGCACTGTCCTTGATTTCCTGCAGAGCATGGGCCTTACTTTCAAAGTGAAGGAAGAGATTAAAAAAAAAAAAAAAAACAAGCACTTTTGCTCCAAAGTCAGAAAAATGCAAAGAAATTCTGCACATTCTGATCAAAAGTGGTAGTCCCCATTTGTAACACGAGAACTAGTGCCAGGCATAGCATTTCATCCAATAATCTGGGCATTTGATTACATTTTTTTCATTTTTTTTAGCCTAGAACAATAAATCACCTCACACAATTTAATTGAATTGTGCATTGAGAAAGTTAAGAAAACATAAATTACACTTTTGTGTTAGGAACATATTGTGCTTTTTAAAATCATTCCTATGTAACATTATATCTCAATGACATATTCTAACATTTGGTACTTCTTGATATGAAATCAAAAGGTAAAAACACAACCTCCAAAAATATATTAAAGAATATTTTTCCCATTTCCCTGGCAGCCAGATGCTGAAACTAAACGACAGGGGATGGATCACTTGATAATTGCCCTGTTCTGTTCATTCCCTTTGAAGCACCTAGAATTAACCATTGTCAGAAGAAAGGATAGATGGACCATTGGTCTGACCCAGTATGTCCTGTTCTTATTTTGTTATGTAAGGAAGAAAAACTCAACTACACTTTCTAAAAATGGTCATGAATAATACACACAACTTTCCTTTTAGGATTGGAAACCAAACTCCAGACACAACAGGTCTTTTTTCCTATTTTGTCCTTGCTACAAAAATCCAGAAAACTATGGTTTAACCTGTATAGAATGTTAAGATGGTTGCCAAGTGAAACACCAGTCTTTCCCTGAGTACAACAGACCATTAATTGAACTAAATCATGCATGCCTAAATACTCCTATTCATCTATTCTTTCTTAGTCTTCTTAGAATCTAGAAGCAAGCAATATATATTTTTCTTAGAGCCCAATAAGACAGTCTCCTGACACTTTTTTCTTTGAAGTTTACTCCTACAAGGTAAAACCTTCTTGAAGAATGTGACCTTTTCTCACAGTACATTTCAACACCAAAGTAAAACATTTTTCTCTTTTGTAAAACTCTGCTGACAGCCTGCCATACATGCCCAGCAGGTTCTATTTTTCTTTTTCATTTGTGGTCAAAACAAAAATAATTCTTTTGGATTCATGAGCTGAACATTGTTATTAATCCACATCCTGTGATGAGGAATATAAAAGGCTTCACAGGATTAAAGGACCTCTTGGTTTGGCCCAGAGAATTAGTACACTTTAGCATGCTGGAAAACTTACAATTTGACATCACCTTTTTGCAACATTAGAGGCCTTGTAAAAAGTCACTCAGTTCCCAAAAAATATTTTCAGATTTTTCCATATATACTTTGGTTCAATATCACTTTTGTTTTCTTGAGTAGGTAAATTTCAATAACTATATGTTTGAGAGCTTAACCCTGTTTAATTTTAATTCTGAAATAATTTCCACTGAATGACATACTATACATGCAGTGTTGCCAGTTCTCACAATTTTACCTCAAGTCTCACAATAGTTTTCTTAAAGCTCCAGCTTCTGGACTCATGTGATTACATGGATATCTCAGTTTTCTTTTCTTTTTCTTTTCTTTTTTTTAAGTAAGTTTGTTGTCCTCTTGGTAATGGAGAAAAGCTTGAAAACATGACTCCAGTGTATCCTAAAGTCTCAGAAACCAGAAAGTAAATAAAAAGAACCCCAAATTTAATATTTTATAAATTGCATGATTTTTTGAAGCCCAGCTCATGATTTTTTGACACTTGATACTGGTAATACTGTACACCTAATTATTCTCTAACACAAAACCATGTCATTTTCACCTTGAAGATTTCACCTCACAACAGTTGAAGTCATGGCTACCCATGCCTGTCAGTAGTTTCTACAAACACATCATTTGTCATTTCAAACCACATCCACAATTCAATACCGCTTACAGTAATTTCCATGCAATTATTAAACAAAGCATCATTCATTACACAATTCTGCCAGGTAGCTGATGAAAACTGACAGCCCTGCTGCCAGTTAGCTGTAAATAAATATGCTTCCTGCTCAGAAGGAATACCACTTTAACAGAGTGTTCTACTAACTTCAACAATTAAAAAAATGTCCATCTATCAATTAGCTAAATGCAGCAAGAAAAATGTTCTTGCTACAATTTTTTAAGTAGGCTTGGTGCTAAGTATGTATTACTCATGCACATATTCTTCCTTTGACTGCCATGAACTCCATATCCAGGGTGCATAAATTTGCAGAAGTAGTGTGAAGGGCATCTATTAATTTGTTTTCCTCTTTAAACAAAAATACTTTTTTATAACCATACCAAAGAAAGGAGACAAAAAAGTATATTAAGCTGCACTTCATTAGAAACATTTACACCAGTAGTTCTCAAACTTTTGTACTGGTGATCCCTTTCACATAGCAAGCCTCTGAGTGCAACCCTCCTTATAAATTAAAAACAGCTCATGAACCCCCATGTAATAACCTCGCAACCTCCTGAGGGGTCCCGGCCCCCAGTTTGAGAACCTCTGATTTACACTTTGTTTCTGAAAAAAATGCTGACTACGGTGATAATACAGCAGAGTGTGCAACAATTGCGTGCGTTATACATCTGTCTGTGCACATATCCCCAGAGATGGAGGAAGAAGGTGAATACCCATGTCAAAAGGTTGGCAGCATCCACTGCCTGGATTTTAATTTAAGTATCTACCACTTGGTACAACAACCTGGTCCATTCCAAAAGCAAAAAATCTGTTCTTCAGAAATATTTTATGAGCCTGAGGGCTAAGCCATTTCTGGATCCACAGAGTGGGTGAGGGTCCTTCAGAGGCAGACAAATCACCTCAACCTGCCATTTACCCTCTGGGGCAGTGCAGCTCTGTACTGACCCCCAATGCAGGGCTGTGCCTAAAAGGCACAGTGTTGTCCTTAATGATTTTGGCAGTATGTTGCTTTTCTTATGTGTAATTATATTACTGTTGCATAGCTTTATGAGATCTACCTTGATTTTAGTAAGGCTTTTGATACAGTCACACATGATATTCTCATAAGCAAACTAGGGAAATGTGATCTAGATGAAATTACTATAAGGTGGGTGCACAACTGATTAAAAGACTGTACTCAAAGTGTAGCTATCAATGGTTCATTGTCAAACTGGGAGGACATATCTAGTCGGGTTCCTCAGGGGTCAGTGCCGGGTTTGATACTATTTTATATTTTCATTAATGACTTGGATAATGGAGTGAAGAGCTGTGAGGGGTTGCAAGCACTTTGGACACAGGATTAGAATTTAAAACAATCCTGACAAAATTGGAGAATTGGCCTGAATTCTACAAGATGAAATTCAATAACAAGTGCAAAGCACTTCACTTAAGAAGGAAAAATCAAAAGCACAACTACAAAAAGAGGAATAACTGACTAGGCAGTCAAATTGAGTATGAGTCAACAATGTGATGCAGTTGCAAAAAAGTCTAATATTCTGGGGTGTATTAATAGAGGTGTCATATTATAAAACATGGGAGGTAATTTTCCTGCCCTACTCAGCACTGGGGAGGCCTCATCTGGAATTCTGTATCCAATTCTGGGCGCCACAGAAAAGGAAAGATGTGGACAAATTGGAGACTCCAGAGGAGAGCAAGAAAAATGTTAACAGGTTTAGAAAACCTGACCTATGAGGAAAGGTTAAAAAAAACTCAGTCTTGAGATGTCTGAGGGGGATCAAAGAGGACAAGGATCAAGGTAGGACAAGAAGTAATGGGATTTATCTGCAGCAAGGAAGATTTAGATGAGATATTAGGAAAAAATTTGTAACTATAAGGGTAGTTCATCCCTTCAGGTTTTTAAGAACAGGCTGAACAAATACACCTGTCAGGGATAGTCCAGGTTTACTTGGTCCTGCTCAGTACAGGGGGCTGGACTTGATGACCTCTAAATGTCCCTTCTAGTCCTTCATTTCTATGAGTTTATGATTCATCCCTAGCTGTCCATGTTGGTGATGTATTAAAAAGGAGAGCTCTGCAAGCATGTCCCTTATTAGTATCAGATTACATATTTTGAAATTTGTAACAACTCTCTTCCTCACATGAGTAACTGCTCATCACAGTGATCAAAAGGTTCACAGATTGCCCTATATTGAGGGAAATCAAATGGAGAGTTTGGAATGGGACATATGGGTGATTATATGATCAGAGATTACACTGATGTATGGAGTGATGTTACTAGCCAGCAATATACCTGTCTCTTGACCTTGAGAAACATCTACCTCTTTGTTGCTAAAGGAATAATACCATAGGAAGGAAAGAAAATCTACATTTGAAAACTGTGCATTTCTGAATCATGTCTGACACACATCAGTGCTAAAAACAATTCAGTTTAACATTTTTAATGTAATTTTAGAGGCCTATAAAGATATAAAATACACTGGAAAATGTAAGAGGAAAAGCTTATATCTGGACTAAATGTCAAGTATCAGAAAAACTTATACATTCTGCTGGGCTTGGCAGTAGTAAGAATAACAGGACAGGAATATAGTGTAATTTTGGAACTACAAGAGTTCATACTGATAAAGCCAAAGCCAGACACAAATTACCAAAAAGTCTTTACTGATTGCAGTGTGGGTTTTCCTTTAACAATCTAATAAAATTAACTTGTGGAACAGATGAATTTTCAGAATATTCCTCATAGGATGTTAAATGGAAGCAATTATAATCCTACAGAGCTTTTTTGCATTAATGTAGTAATTTATTAAACACTTTCATGGGTGACACTGGATGCAGGATATAAACAAAAAAAAAATATCACACATGCATTTTGGGAGAGGAAAATATCAGGATTACCCACACGCACAAAAAAAAATAGGTTTTTATAGAGCCCCAAAACAAATACTTCTCTGGCAAAACTTCCTCGTGAAAAAGAGCATTTGTATTACAATAAAACATACCAGGAATCTTTGGTATTTGCTTTTCCCCTTGCTATTCCTTGTTGCTAGCCCCTTTCAGGGAATTTTCTGATTCAGCTTCTCTTACACTATACATACTGAAGCAGAAGGTATCGGTGGACTAAGGCAATGGTTTTTAAAGAAGTGCTCAGCATTGGCTAACAACTTGCTTTCAAATCAATGGTAAAACTCCCATTGATTTTAACAGGAGCAGAGTTTGGCTAATGCTTGCCACCCTAACTATTTAAACAAGTTAAATTTTTAATTTTTCAACATTTGAGTTTCAACGGCTCAATGGTGCCATAAAATATTGTTTGGATTGTTTTATTACAATGATGGTCAAAGTGGAAAATAAGTGAATAAATAAAAATAGTAATATTCACTGAGAGACTTTACTTTTATTACTCTTCCGCCTCTTGTCATGTACTCTCAGAGCAAAAAC
Organism: Chrysemys picta bellii; assembly: GCF_011386835.1. NCBI lineage: Eukaryota > Metazoa > Chordata > Testudines > Emydidae > Chrysemys > Chrysemys picta. Next base: position 32,094,580 of record NC_088795.1, on the reverse strand, counting down.
ATTATACAGAAAAGAGAAATCATTTTTGTATAAAAGAGAGAGAATTTAATTACATCCAGAAACATAAAATAAACACGATCTTCCAAAATATCTACCAATATCTTGCCATTTTATAAAATGAACTCTGTGCTACAATATGCCTTTTTCATGCAGACAGAAAATTATGTTATGAATAAAAATATCAACCTGCCTTCTAGGAAATACTTTTTCTTAATTGGTGGATTGAAGTACCCAGTCACTGACAGAATGATCCACAAAGCTCTGAAGAACGCTTTTTCTGAATAGCAGTTTATAATGTACTCTGGAACTAAAAAGCTTTGAAGTCCTGCAAAGACAGAGGGCTTGTCTATACCATGGGGTAATGTGCTCTCTGGGGATGTCATTTCTAAAGTGCACTAACATGCATTAATTGACCCGTGTAGGCCCTGTTGGTGTGCACTACAAGTTCCCTAGTGCGCTTTAATAACGTACTGTTTCAAATAGCACTACAGTAAAGTGCACCAGCAGTGTCTACATGGATCAATTAACATGCAACACGTAAGTGTGCTTCAGAAATTACACTCCCATAGAGCACATTATCTCAACACGTAGACAAGTCCTTATCTGTCAGTAACAAAGCAAAAGTCAATGCCTACTTCTTCTGAAACTTCTTGATCTCTCTCTCTCTCTCACACACACACACACACACACACACACACACACACACACACACACACACACACACACTTTTCTCCAGCTTTAAATGCTCCTAAAAGTCCCCCACTAAATGGAGAGAAGACAGTAGACTGGCTTGACAACAGAACTTCTTTGGCTTCTTTTAGTTTTTGCTCACTGGACACCTTCCATGATCATTGCGTGTCTAAGCCTTTCACACAAGTGATATAGATACTCAGGGGGAAAAATCCAGTGTTCTATACAACATCAACAGAAAGGCCAGCACTTGTTGCTTGCAGTCTCATTAGACATAAAGGCAGATGCTTGCCTAGTAGGTACACAGAATGTGTGGGCCCTGATTCTGCAAACACCTGAGTAACTTTTACACACTTAAATATTCCCACTGACTTCTACAGAACTATTAATGTACATAAAGTGATTTGTGCACAAGTGTTTGTTAGATCAGGGCCTTAGTCTGCACATGTTTAAATCTGTTTCAATATCACAAACAAGGAATAAAACAGAGGACTTAACACATCTTGCTGGAAAACATTTAACATGTACTGTCAAAAAGTTAGGCTAAAGAAAAACATTAAAGCATGTACTGTTATAATATCTGTTTATTATTATTTTTATGGTAAAACTAAGTAATATGTTTAGACAATCAAGGGGAAAAACAAACTACAAATCATAATTTTTGAATATGTGGGTCAATAATAAAAAGGTCAAGAGCTGAACAATATGAGAATGTTTTTCTAATTTTTAAACTTACATGCCATTCCTTTTGCTCCTAACCCGGTCTCTGTTAAGCTAAACTTTGTAAAATGGTTTATCATTTCAGGCATAAAAAAATAACCTTGCCTCATGTATACCTTTTTCATTATTTCCTCAAAAGCACAAGCAGCTATTAAAGTGCCCTTAAACAACTAAAACAGGAACTTGGACACAGATTTTTTTTTATAGTTTAACTGTATTAGAAGAACTTATTTGGACAAAAAACAAACAAAATCAATCTATAAAGAAACAAGTACCACTGGGAGCTATTAAAGACACATGAAGACTTATGCTAAGCTTCCACAAAATTAAATGTAGCTAATTCCTGCTTGTAAAATTGTTTTTCTCAAATTGACATCTTCATGCTTCCCAAAAGGCATCTGTTTAACATCTGACAAGAAACAAACTAAACAAAACATGCTGCTAACATTCATTTTAGATTTTGCTCTCACTGCAGCACTTTTTATCCTCTAGTTTTTACTCTGTTCTTCACTGGATTATGAAGAATCATAACATACTGAGAAAAGTCAGTGAGTATTATCCCCACTAGCCTGTACCTGTGAAAAAGTCATGGGTTAGTGGGACTGTGACGTTACATGTACAATATTGTCAACCCCAAAGTTTCAAAAATTGTAAGTCAGGGCACACTGGAAATCATGAGATTGGTTTAAAACTCCTCAGATTTTATAACAACTATTGGGATCTTTTTGTCTGCTTTCTGATCCATTGAGGTTCATACTTTCAAGCTTTTTTCCACAATCCTGAGGACTAGGAATTGACTGTTTTTTAACATGAAAGCTGAAAATTTCATATAAACATACAATAATGACTCCCTCTTCATCCTCTTCTACTACTGCCCCCTCTTCATTTCTTCTCTTTCTCCTTCCTTCTCTCGATTCTCCTCTCTCCATCTTCATCTCTCCTACCTTCTCTTCTTCAGAGCTCTGTGAGCTGCAGCCACCAGAGGGCAACATAGTCAGACATCTATATATATATATATTTTACAGAGGTGAAACAGAGTTTAAATGGCTTGCTCAGCGAATCGGTATCAGAGTTAGAATTCAGATCTCAAAAAGCTTAATTCTGATCTCACAACAACTTTTCACCAATCTAACACCATTGACAACAATGGAGTTACTTTTTATTTACATCAGTGTAAATGAGATCAGAATGAGACCAAGGGACCCTGGCTTCCAGTCTCAAACTGTCTCAAACTGACCCATTTTATTAGACTTTGAAAAGGGCATGTTGTTTGATTTTGGTATTAGCTTTTAAGCAGCTTAGGCTCCAGTCAAGTAAAGAAGTTTGTTTATAAGGTTTCTCTCTTAAAAAAGTAATCATAACATGATTTAACCCTTACAAAAAGACAAAAACAAAAAAACGCTATAACCTGTAACATTAAGAGCAATTAAAAAAAACCCTACTTTTTGGAAATAATACTAAGGGAAAGTATTACAGTAAAGGATTGCCAAAATGTTTCCATTCAAGTTAAAATAAACTAAGACTCTTAGCTTAAAAAAGTAAGCAAGATTGATCTGCATTTATTTATTAAATAAGAATGAAAACAGTACTGAGCAAATCTACATAGTTCTTCAACCAATTTAATTTACTTGTTTTATGAAACATGTTGCTGTTAGGGAGAAAATTAAAAACAGTAGTATAGAGCATACACTGTAAGACTTGTTCGTACTCGTAGGTGAAAATCACTCCTGTGAAGAGAGAGCACAAAGCCTATATACCTCTTTAGTCCCACTAAATGGGACTTAAATGAGGCACAGGCATCATGCTGGCCCTCTGCATTGAGGTGAATTTTATTACAGTGTAAAGCAAAACATTAACCAATGCACTTTACTGCAACACTGTAGCTTTATGTTAGCTTACTTATATTCCAACACTTTAAACATTATTTTTAAATACTGATTTTATGATATGACTTACTTGGGTATTTTAATGCACTAGCTTTTCACCCAATGGAGACCTATATATTTATTATTATTTAGATTGCATCTGGCGATAGTTTGAAAAATAATCATACTCTGAGTCTTTAGATGAAATGGCTTTTCCACACTAGAGAATTTTTGCTTAAAATTTCACATGGTTGCTACTATCACTTCACTCGCACCAATGGTGGCAATAGCAACCATTTTTGGGGGGGGGAGGGAGGAGAAGCTGGGGGTCAGTGGCGTAACGCCTGGGACCACCCCCACATGACCCCATCCCTAGCCTGGGACCCCCACACTCTCCCCATCCCATCACTTCCCACCTTATCTAGGGAGGGCCAGGGGAGGATGTCTCTGGCTTGGCTGGAGCTGCTCCGGCAGGCTGGGCAGTGTGGCACAGCCTGCTCCGGCAGGCCAGACTGGGCGGCGCAGCCGCAGCATGTTCCAGCGGGCTGGGCCGGGCAGCACGGCCACAAGCGTGCTCTGGTGGGCCAGGCGGCATGGCCACAGCCTGCTCTGGGGGGCGGGGCCAAGTGACAGGGCTGCAGCCTGCCAGCCCCGGAGCTGCAGCTGCTTTGGAGGCTGGGGGAAGAGCAGCGTGGTCAGAAGTGGAGAGACTCTGGCCCTGCCTCTTCCCTTCTGGCTCCGCTGGCTGTGCTGCCTCTTCTTGCTTCCTCTGTTGGGGAGGAGGGGCTGTGTCCCACCTCTCCCTTTCTATACCCGTTCATAAGCCGACCCCCTTCTCTGGTGTTTTCCTTTTTTACTAAAAACATTCGGCTTCTGAACGAGTATATACGGTATACAATATGGCTGTTTATTTATACACAGACTTCAGAATGAGACACTTCATTTACATATGTTGCATGACTTAAACCAAATGCTCCTTGTCTTCATATTCTGTGGAGAATCCAAACTAGTCTGCCATCTCATTCAGTGCACCACTGCAATTATCAATGCTTGTTTAGCCTGATTCTGTGTAAATATGAGATTTATGGAAACTGTTAGACTGGATCAATACTGATCTATAAAATAGTGCCTCTGTTATTTATATAGGTTTGATTAGTTAAAAGAGGCAAAAGATTGTTTAAAAGTTCATGTGAAACTTTCAGTGATGAAGTGCTTCCATCATACAATTTTCATTTAACATGCAATAACTGATTGGCTACTTGTAGCTTTTTATATTTTTTTTGTCCAGTTTGAAAGAAAAAAAATCAAAGCTAAAAATAGAACTGCAAGTTACAAGTATTCTTGTAAATATTAAACACAGTGAAACACTGTAAATACCTAATAAAAGCTAGGAATGTTTTCTAAGTGGTTTTAAACCACAGCACTGAGTTTTGACAAGTGCTTTCTGATCCTCTGACTTCTAACAGCAGAATCTGTTTTCTGTTGTGCCACCTGCTCCTACTGTAAAAGCAGGCCTTCCGTATTAAAGCTTGAACCACCTCTGGGATTGTATCCTGAAATAAGTCCGCTTGTATCACAAAAAGTATGCATCACAGACTGAAAAAAAAGTGTGTTTTTGATTAGTACTTTTCTTTTCCTCACCCTTACTTAGGTCTGTGTTTTCTGACTCTCCTTCATATTATGAAAGAGATGATGAATGTGTAAGGGCCAATACCAAGTGAGATGGCAGAGTGTCATTTGGGTATAATTAAGTTATTAAATTCAGGCACTGAATGCTGGACATATACTTAGTATCTCTCTGTCTTGACTCTTTTGATCCAAGGGGTTTGCCAAACCACCCTGGTACACAGCTTCCCTGTAAGAATGCTTAGAGGTTTTAATACATTAATATTTATTCAGAAAGATAATCTGCAAACAGCTATGCTGCATTTATATTTGCCATATATACAGTAATTATCCATATAAATAGAATCAAGACATTTTGGGGGTTCATTTCCCAGCTTTCCCCTGCCCCCATTAGCTTTTTCATTGTCTTCACTTTGCAAATATTACACCTGCACACCTGATACACAACACCCAGAACTTGATAAAGCACACAAATAATTAAAAAACCACAAATGATTAGAATCTATTTGACAACAAACTAGTGCAAGAAACTTTAAACAAATATTTCCTTGTTCTGTTTAAATACGTTACAAAACAAAAGTAAGAAATGGTTAAACTACAGTTCTGTGTACTATGTGTTAATTGATGCAGTCCAGTGTCTCCTGGCTAATACCCATTGTCTCATTGTACATACTTCAAAGGAAAGGCTGTAAAACAAGACAATTCTTTCACACAAAGGAAGCAAGAGGTGATTTTACTGATTAACCAAGAACCAACCAATGTGTGAACACTAACTATTTTATGTCATTCCTTTTTCGGAAAAGCATGCTTAAAAAAAATTTTTTTTTCAAATAGTAGCTTTGTTTTATTTTTTTTAACTATGTGTACTCCGGACAGGGGGAAAATACCTCATATACATAACATAGATTATGCAGATTATGCTATCCCTGATTCATTTAAAAAAAATCACAATCAGCTATTCTTTATGCTTATACTGAAATTTTCTTAAAGAGCCAATTAAATAGGGAGAAACTTTCTGTATATCATTTCTGAATGGTGCATAAAGATAACAGTCGTATTTCTGAACTGTTGTTACACAGGATTAATACGGATTAAAATACTTTCAAAGAAGCTAACTGTCTGTGTAGTTCCCAAATACAAACATGTATTTTTTTTTACATAAAAGCAAAGAAGAGTTATCTTTATTAATATAAATTTAACAGATTTTCAGAAGAATATAACTCATGCTCACATAAATTTCCAGTTTAGCTAATCCTGTAAAATCCAAAATAAAGACAAAAATGAGCCCAATTTTCCAAGACTCTGAGTTTATACAATTATAATTTAAAAGGTACTCCCTGCCTAGCTAACAGCTAATCCAACTTCAAAAAGATTCTAGCCCTCTTGCATTGCACAGCTTTTTTCAGGGTGGGCCTTTGCATTACTTTTAGACAATTTGTGAAAACAAAGTGTCAAGAAATCCATGAATCCCTTTATCAGCCTTTGAAATAGAGATGAGGGTCTAGAGGGAAATAAAAACTGTGTGCTCTGCTGCTAATGTGGGCACCAACCCAGTTCTATACAGTACTCAAATCCTCTTAACTTCACATTTCAAAACTGAAGGAAGGAGGACGACAGAGAGACTTGGACAGTTTGGTCCTCATATAGCAAGCTTTTCTGAATAAAAGCAGGCTGATGAACAATGTAGCAATTCTTTACATGTGTCCGTTTTCATGCTAGTTAATGATGTGCCTAACTGCACAGGTTCTACCTGTGGCTAAATGCAACTAATTTCCATAAATTGCCACTAATACAATATACTTAACAAAACTGTGAACATACTGCATTAGTGCTCCACAAACTCCACTTTCTGCCTATCCAATTTAAAGGCCTGGTCTGCACCTGAAAGGTCCATAAAGCACAAGGCTATCTCAAAGTCTATTATCCCACAAAGACAACTATGGTCCACAGGGATGATGCAACTAAACTGATTTATGACAAGACTCTTTGGTCAATAGGGCAGGTTATTTTCAAGGGGCAGGAGCCTAGCTATGGAACACCTTACCACAGATCATCAGACTAAACCTGATCCTGACCATGTTTGGGTCTAAATGTAAACTTACCTTTTTGAGGGGGACCAGCTTCTCTCAGGACCAATCAACAACAGGGAGCATGGATGGAAGTAGGAGAAGATGGAATGATAAGAAGAAACATCCCAGGAGGAATAGTTGATTTCCCTGACTGGTTTTATGAAGGCCCACTCCTTCATCTGGTTATGTTGTAACTTTGTTTTGTGAGAACCTTTTGTTTTACCAGCTGTTTGACTCTTCTAATATGTCTGATATGAAGTATATATTTATGGACCATCTGCACAATATCTTGCTTTGTTGGAAACAGTTGCCTATCTTAACAAGAGATAATTAAATCAAGTAACTTAAAGAGGTTTGGCCCTCACTTACCAAACAATGCCAAAAATGACAACAGACAGGACACTTCTCAAGCCACCTTTCCCTCTTTGGCTCTCTCATCCCTCCAGCAATGTAATTTACTGCACCCAGGCACCCACATGCTTACTCATTGCACTGATCTGAGGAGTTGAGGAGCCAGGAAGTAGAGGAACCACTGGATGTAGGGACATGGAGGCCTGAAGAGCTGTAACTGGGGTGGGGAGGATACCACAGCAGCTGTAGCCACGACTGATTTCCTCTTGCGGAGGGACAGGAGCCTGCTGTATTAGACCAAACCTTGGATTCCACATCCTTTTAAATGTACAGTGTGAGCAGTATCCATACACTGGCTATATATCTGGCCTTTCAAACGCACTCCTGGCATACACACTCCAATGTTGCGATCCCTTCTTAGGAATGGGGCCCCCGCAGCCCAGTTGTCCTAAGCCTCAAGACCAGTGCAGACCCTCCAACTCTCCCTAATAGCTCTCTCAAGTCCTCTCCAGAGCTCCTTCCCCCATACGTACTCTTGATTACTGTTTCACCCTTCAGAAACTCTGTGACAGTTAAAGCAAGAGGGACACAGATTTTACAAAGGCACTTCTAAACTACATCCTTTTTCCTCATAGACAAAACACAAAAGTTATTCAGATCTACAGAAAAATTAATACTTATATGCAAGACCATGCCCTCAGCTTCCTCACCCTTCCTGAGACTCCTTTGGATCTTAGTGCCTTCCAAGGGGTCCACGATTCTTTTGCGCACCCCATCCTACCCAGTCTTCTCTTCTGGCTTTGGTCTCCCCAAGGATGGCCAGCAAGAGAAACAGCTCAGATCAGAATTTGCCATTTTATAAAGTTCCAGTTCCCTCCTGAGTGGCTTCAAGGTCCTCATCTGGTGATTTGCTGGTTAGTTCCAGCCCACCTGCAGTATCAGACTGGGAAAACTGATTCCTCTGGGCTGCTGCCAACTCCTTGAACTAGGGTACTTCCATCTGAATGGAAGACCAACCAGGCTGACAACTCTTGATTGCTCTCCATTGTTAGCCCTGTGCTAGATGCAAGAATTTCTCCTGACACCTTTTGAGTGTTTCAAGACGTCAATGTCAAAGTGAAGGCACAGTGCAGTTTTACAATCAAAGTAATGATCACAAAACAGAAAGGATTTGTATTAATATAGACACACAGAATTACACTCATCTATCACAGATGCTTGGGCGAGGAGCATCTGAGATTACCATGCCAGCTACCCACTTCCCAATCCCCACATCCCTGACCTTACCTCTTGCAGCCAGGTCCCCCACTCACTGAGGAGAAATAAGAGCCCCTGGCAAAGATGGCAGCCCAGGGAAAAGATCAGTTCCCTTCACAACAAGGGCTGCCTTATGGGACCAGCAGTAGAGTGCTCAAAATGCTTCAGATTCAAAGTTCGATGCTCAAGACCTAGAGACAAAAAGCCAAATGCTTGTATCTCCAGCAAAATTTTGGAGACTTGGTATGAACAGATATGTGGAAGGAGGAATAAGATTGAACGTCCTTACACTCTCCCTTCTAGCACTGGGTTCTCTCCATCAGAGAAGGGAGGAAGGACAACAGAGTTTACACCCAACTCTCCCTAATGTATTTTAATTGTTGTGTGGCATTAAAATAGTATGGTGACAGCTGCCTTAGAAATACTTTGATAGGCAGAGCTGCCCGGGGTGTGTGTGTGTGTGTGTGTGTGTGTGTGTGTGTGTGCAAGTGGGGCGATTTGCCCCAGACCCTGGGCCCCAAAGGGGCCCCCATGAGACTATAGTATTCTATGGTATTGCAACTTTTTTTATGGAAGGGGCCCCCAAAATTGCTTTGCCCCATTCCCCCTGAATCCTCTGGGCGGCCCTGTTGACAGGGAGATATTGGACCACAGTCTTTAGTGGGGAACTACAGATTGATATATAATGAATAAATGGCATATATTCAGTCATTCATAGATTATCTGTTAGATTTTTGTAAGCACTTCTGGAATTGATTAGAAGCCAGCAGAAATTAACAACAAACTCCTTTTCAGCAGAAATGATTTTCTCATTACCATACATCAGCTTTCTAACTTTTCCAATAGCTAGATTCCTGATAGCAAATGGGGTCCTAGTGGTATGCTCGCCCATTTAACTTCAGAAATTAATTCTGAGAAAAAATTCAGAAATAAACACTAACAAAGTAATATATCTAAGCAGACTTGGTCTAACTTTCAGAACATAGTTCCAACTTTACAAAATATTCACCTTCTGGAAAAGAAAACTACATTCTTTCTACGGACAGTGAGAAGACATGGTCCACCAGTCAAAATGAAATAAGCACACACAAAATTATAGATTAAATAAAAGATTTGTGGCTACATACCACTACCTCATAAATTCCATGTGATTTCTAACACTGGTGAATGAGTGGCTTATATTCTCTCCATCTATCAATTATCATTTAAAATGTAATTTCTAATTAAAAGATTCATTGAGCTAATGACCACTTATTCTTATACATACCTGGTATTCTATAAATTGAATAAATATTAAGATATATTCATTAATAAATTAGATTTTACATATCTGTTCAGCTAATTATTTGATTCCATCTTGTGGTAGTGCCTATTATAATTATTTATAAATCAAGAAGTTTTTCAAAATTAATGTATAAAACTCCATTTAAATGAAAAGTGAAAGATATTCCTTTTGCAGAGAACCTTATTTAATTTTTACTTTTAAGTTTATGGATTGTTAGTAATATGTTTAGCATCTGTAGTTTTCCCCAGAAACTTATTTATATTGTTTTTGTATTTATGATGTGAAGTTATAAATAAATATCTCAATAAAAATCAATTATAATTAGTCTAAATATGGACCCCACAATATTGGCCAAAACAATAACCAGCAGGACACAAATGCTAGTCGAGGGAGATCAAGGAATGTTTCTACAAGGAAGATCAGACTATAAATAGCTCAAAATATCCACATTTCAACTAAGATGGAATGTGTATCATCATAACAGAATAGGCCTAATAAGGAATCAAAGACAAAAGTAAGTTTAGACACATAAAGGCTATTTGTCATAGGGACTTTTGTTTGGTATATTTGATGGGAAGAACTTTAACCTTAATATATACAATCGGATTAAGCAAATGTACACAAAGCTAAAGTTTTGTTCTTGGGGAGCATGCTATCTTTTCTGTTAAAGATTCTCTCACTAACCCAGAATGCACAGGAAGACACGCAACACCTGTATTTCAACTGTACATCTCATCAGATCTGGAATTTAGGCACAGAGAAAAAATTAGCTGTAAATAAAATATGCTTGTAGGTCCATAAACCTATTTATAACTAAAGAGAGTGCAGTGGTTCTCGAACTTTTGTACCGGTGACCCTTCTCAGATAAAAAGCCTCTGAGTGCGACCCCACCCCCGTTATAAATTAAAAATGTGTTTTTATACATTTAACACCATTATAAATGCTGGAGGCAAAGTGGGGTTTGGGGTGGAGGTTGACAGCTCGCGACCCCCCATTTAATAATCTTGCGACCCCCTCAGGGGTTCCGACCCCCAGTTTGAGAAACCCTGGAGTAGAGGCACTAGTATGAACTTCCAACAACAGTTATGAGGACAGCATATATAGTTCTCCCTCAGTTATTGTATCTAACGTATAGCAGACCTCTCAATATCCCTTATCCATTCTTTTAATATGTTACTGAATCATTTTATCTTTGGGAAGAGGGAGAAAAGACTCCAAGAATAAAACTAGCTACTATGATATTTACATCATAGGCAAACTAGCCTCATGATCCAGATATAAATCAGTTTGCTAGTGAATAACACTGACACAACACATAGTGTGGTATAAAACCCTGTCTACACTAGTAAGTATTTCCAGTTATACCAATAAGGGTACGTCCAGACTACCCACCGGATCGGTGGGTAGCGATCGATCTACTGGGGATCGATTTATCGTGTCTTGTCTAGATGCGATAAATCAATCCCCGAACGCACTACCGTTGACTCCGGAACTCCACCAAATGAACACAATTTGTAGGAACAGGATGTGCACTGAACTAAAAACATCAAGTGACATTCAACTCTAAGAGAAGGTATTTGTTTAAATGGTATTTGGCCAGGAGGCCATCTTGCCTTCCACACATACCACATAGTAGTGAAGTCTAACAGTCTCTAGACAGAAAAATCAGGGGGCAGGTGGTAAAATAGTCTCAATGTCTTCAATTCTAGAAATCACTTCTCCCTTTGATTCAACAGTGATCAAGTCTCCTGAGCTTCAAGGGATGTTGTAAAGCCCATCTGATCTCTCATGATTTTGCTTCAGTGGGGTGTTAGGCAAGAGAGCTGGTAGGTATAATGTATAATGCTTGTTTTGGAAAGGTCATATTTATCCCTAATTTATTTTCATTGTTATAACAGGCAAGTATAAAAATTCATCATCTTGTGTAGTCAACCGGAATTCAGTTAGTGGATTAGGTGAGCATTTTCATGATTTCCGTGGTTTAATCAAGCAATAAAAATGGTCACAATAGCAAAACTTTCCTAAAATAAATTCTATTTATAAGGTGCATAGGTCATACACTGGCCCTCTGCTCAAAGGTCAATTTCACCCATTATGACCCACATGCACAAAGACTCTGCAAATGTTTGTTGGGAAAAATATAATGCTTGCCTGGTAACCAGGTCCCCAAAGAAATATTTGATGTTTTATTTTTTCTCTTCCCAACCTATCCACATATACATATCAACTACAGTTCATACGTAACATTTCATTAAATCTAAAGATTCATGAAATTAGATTTAAAAAAATTAATCCCGGGATCATAAAAATTCTGCATTTCTCCCAAGTTCCCTTGCAAAACACTTCACATTATTTTGCAATGGTCACACCTTAAAAATAACAATGAATTTTCCCCTTTTTTGCATGTCTGCCAATGGGAGTGACAGTATGGAATAAATTTTCACTTCTGAGGTAATCTTTTTTTTTAAAAGTAAGGGGAGATTTCTAGTAAAAAGGCTCTCAATTTGTAGAAAATAGTAAATATAAAGGAGATTTCATAGTACTAGAAAAATTCACAATTCAGTATTTTACAAAGAGCTTGAGCATTCAACTGCTTATCGCAGTGAGAAGAGATCTCACTGGATTTATATGCTGCACATACTATATTCTCATTTTTTTTAACTGTTTAAAAATTGTGTCAATTTATTACAGGAAGAAGAAGGGAAAACAGTTTCGCAAAGCTTTGTCTGGGAGTTACAAGTCTGGGTATGAATTGTATTCCAAATCCTGATTTCCAGATGGCATGGATATAAATCTATTGCGGGTTACAAATTATTACTACAACAGTCTTCTTGCTTTTATACTGAAATTACATTCACATGCTGCAACTAATCAATTTCAGGAAAATAAATTATCAATTTAAATATGACCTGTAAATAATTTCTGTAAATGCAGCAGTAACAGTCAGGGTTAGAGGGGCCTTTTGCATAATTAGTTTAAAAGTTAATGTAACATAAGCATATTTTAAATTTGAGGTCCATATTTTACTACTAATCTATGTTGACATCAGTGGGAATTTGGAGTAGAATATGACCTAGAATATGCTGAACGTTTCTCTTAGCTACTGTGACATACAAAACATAATACTAAAGCAGAATAAATGTTTAAAAAAATGCAAAATCATCTTCATTAAAGAAAGAGAAAATGCCACAAGAATATTAATATTTTACTTTTCTTCAGAATTATCAGTGTACTGTAAATACATGAAAAACTAGCAAACAAAATATATAGGTGATCACAAATATGGAAAAGAAATGACAAAGAAAGAGAAACTGTAAATGATAGAAATATCCCCCCTCAATCTCTCTCCAGGAGGCAGCCCAGGCTCAGGCTCTCCTTCCCCCCCCCCCCCCCCCATCCTTCAATCCCTCCCTGGGAGGTGGCGGCAGCAGCAGGGCTCCAGCTGTCAGCCCCAGAGTGGCAGCAGCAGCGCAGAAGTAAGGATGGCAATGGGGTGTTAAATAGTTAGTTGCTTATGCCCCGCCCCCTCCACAAGTACATAGTGCTAAATAGTGCCCCATTGCCACCCTTACTCCTGCGCTGCTGCTAGTTCGGTATTGCCTTTAGAGCTGGGCACCCAGCCAGCAGCCGCTGCACTACACTCTGCCTTCAGAGCTGGGCGGCGGTATATGTACTTGTGAAGGGGGTGGGGCATAAGCAACTACAGACACAAAGAAGGGGGGCATGATCAAATAAGTTTGAGAACCACTGCTTTATATAGTTGTCCGTGATAGTTTGGTATACAACACTGGTATAGTTGGATGCAATTTAAAAACACAGATTAAGGGTCTTGTAAGAATTTAACAAGTGATTTGACCATACATAAACATCAGATTCATTATTTTAAAAACAAAACCTGTATTATATAAATAGTGTTAGCTTCCTTGGCTGTTCTGTTGTCTATAAGAATATTAATCTTCAGACATTCATTATGATTAAAGTTAGACTATTAACATATAGTTAATTAGTTCCATAACACAGATTTACAGGAGTCTGTCCTAAAAACAATCCTGCATGCACATGAATAACTTCATATAAAATCCAGTTCAATTCAATGAGAGTACTCACATGAACATGTGTTTTCAAGATTGAGGCCTTAGTATTTGTCATTAAAGCATATTACCATACCTAACTGATTAAAATGATTCAACAGTTGTTCCTATATAGTATGAAGCCTAGCATTCAAGTAGTCTCATTTTATTTTAAATCAACTATCTTGCTTTGTTTCATTTTTAGATATGAGGTGACATAAATACTGATAATGTGTATTCAGTTGGCTATTTAGTCCTAAACCTACATGCTATCTTTCTAGGGAAAAAAATATTTACAAGTTTAGATTTCTGAAATGGCAGTTATTTTTTTTTTATTTTTTAACTACATATATTAGGGGCTTTTATTTTCTCTGAGTCTCTAAATTATTTCTAGTAAATATAAAGCAAACCACAGTATAAATAAAATAATCTTCACTGGTTAAATGTTTAAGATCCAACATTTTAATTTGTAAATACTGTTTTAAAGGAAGTATTGTGACAGCAAAACCATCCATGACAAACAACAAAATTGAAAATATATTTGTTTGAAATGTTTTTGCAAAACACAATTCAACAAATTAGTTCAGAGATGAAGTATGTGAAATGTAATTACAGACTGAGAATTTATTAGATATATCATGCAAAACTAATACATGTAAGTTAAAAACAACATTTATTAGGAATGGGCATCAGCTGTCTAGCCCACTAAATTTTAACTCACCATCCATCTAAATCTCTGTGAGGATGAAATCTGGGGCAATATTATGACTCCAGCTTGTAAACAGAACTCACAACTGGCTTCAAAGAAAAGTTCTACTTAAAGGCTGATGACATGATACAGGCCAACATCTCCTGAACATTTTTGTACTGTTGGAATAGATTTTCAAAAGTGTCCAGCACTTCCAATTGGGACCATATTTCAAGAGATCAACTTCCATTTAGGCATCTAAATGAAATGACCAGATTTTCAAGAGTGCTCATCATGTGGGTCTGATAGGTGCTCAGAACTTCTGAAAATCTGGATACTTTTTTAAAATGGGAGCTGTTGTGTGTGGAGCTCCTTTGAAAAAATGGCCCTATACTCTTTGCTTCAATTACCTTTAATACCCACTTTAACATATTCATATTACAGAGGAAAGTAATTTTGTCTTAATTCTCTACTTCCTCCTACTTTCCTAATTTTTAATATTATGTCCCCAAAACTTTCTGACCTATTTACAAAAGGAGAGTTATCTACTTTTTTTTATTAGACAGAAAATATTCTGTCACTTCAAGGTCTTCTGTTTTGTATTCAGAATAAACAAGACAATAAGGGCATGATCCCATGCTCACGGAAGACAATGGAAAGACTCCTATTGACTTCAGTAGCTTTTAGATGGGCCCTAAAACTTTGCCTGTGGAATACTGGAATCTACAGAGTACTTTATACAATAAAAGTATCACACCTTGTTTCTGATTCTACCTATCTGCTAGCAGAGCTATCTTTTAACATGACTAGAGGAAAGCTTTCAATTATTTTCACAACTCCATAATCCTCTTTCTTATCAAGGTGCTATACAGTCGTTCTGTTTAACACATTACAACGCAGATCCTTGCTCCCCATCTAATTATGTTACATTTTTCTATAATCAACTGTATTTGCCAAAAGCTGGCCCAAAACTCTTAAATGATACCGATTCCTTTGAATCTGATTTCATATCCTCATTATCTGCTCTGTCTCTGAGCTTTTGTTTTATAACGTTGGCACAGCAATTGCTGTTGTTTGATTGGGGTTTGTCAAATGAGATGTTTGACTATTCTGTCTCTACTTGCAAGAAGGTAAGGATGGTCTTGCAAGTGGGGAGTACAATGTTAGGTGTTCTTTCTCTGACCTGCCCAATGTAAATGCAACTGCTGATTTGTTTTCCCAATGGCAGGGGAATGGACTCTTAACATGGTGATTCTCTATTGCAATTTCCAATACTTGAGGTGTGTAGACATGTGTAATGCTTTTTTATTTTTAATGTGATTCCACGATACCTGAGACAAATTTTTAACTGTGATAATCACCAAGCATAAAGCTTCTGGAATCAGAATTTAGCTGACCGATGAGGCAAAGTAGAATACAGTTTTTCTTCTGCAGATAACAGAGGTCCCAGTCCCGCAGCTTGTGAGTGGGAGAACACTATGCCCAGTTGGAGTCCACTAAGTTAATGGGGGTCTGGCTGCATGCAAGAAGTTGCAAAATCGGGGCCGGAGACTGCAATGAAGTGCTGGGAGGAAATACTCAAAAGCCGGTTTAGCTGTCTTTATGGCCTCTGGAACAGGGGCCAATGATCTGGTCCTTTGTTTTTGAAATATGGCTAATTATTCAGCTATCTAGTTATAATCTGAGAATGTTGTTATAGCTTCAAAAATACAGTTCTTCAAAATAAAAAATAAATCCGTTACTATATTATAATCCTAAAAACATTTTAAATAAAGAAAAAAAAACTGCATACGAAAGATGCTGAAAAAACAGATACAAGTCTGACTGTAGGAATTCTGATTATAAAGTTTTCCAGATATAATAAAAGGCTGCATAAAAGCAGAGAGGAGAATAGGTTTTTTTTGTTTGGTTGGTTTTCTGCAAAGTAATCCCCCCTGGAGGAATCCTGGATTATTGTTTACTTTTAAACAACAACAAAAGTCTATAGAGTGTTTGCGTGCATGCATAAACACACTCCCAAGGCCAGCGTCTGAGCTGGAGTAAACTGATATAGTTTCACTGCGATCAGTGGAGCTATACTGATTTATACCAGCAGAGGATATGGCCTATATACACTTTTTTTCAAAGTTAAACAAATTGTCTTAAATTACTTGAAAACAACAAGATTTGCTACAAACAGGACTCATTATTGTAAGAGTTTATTATTTATTTCATCATATTTATTCACTTGGAGGTTGACACATTCCATTTTAGCAACTCTTGCACACACACAAAAATTGCTGGAGTGACAGAAGATAAATATGCATTTCATTATCATAAGCATCAGTAAAAAATTCACAAAATATGCTTTTAATTTTATTCATGCAGCATCAGCTAGATGTGTTATGACAGGACTAAGTAGCCTTTTGTGATACTTAATTTCACCCTAAAGCTGTTTTTAGTTGATTTTAAAAACACAGTAATCTTCTCATCAGTAACAAATATCAGTAACAAATGCTAAATTTAAGAGACCAGAAATAACACAGTTGACAGAAGTTAAATGAACACTATGTTCTGTTCCTCTTAGATACATAGAAAGATGAAATCCAATAGGAATTAATATATTTTGGAGCACTTCGGTATGTGGCATATTTTAGGCACAAAACAGACATTCTGTATTAAATAAAAAGTAGGCCTTAAATTAATCTCACTAGTTTTTTAAATATGTTACACAGTGATTCTTTTAGATAGATACATTTAAATGGACACTAATAAACTAAGGCCCTGATTCTACTAGCACTCACCTGCTTAATTTTTACACATGAACTCAACAGCACTACTCATGTGTATAAACCTAAGCACATGCATGTTTGCAGAACTTGAGCATTAAGCCCAAAACAACAATTTTATAAAAGAACAATTTTATAAAAACTAAGAACAAAATAAATGTTTCTATGCATTTTTTTTATTTTTAAATATACTCTGTTCATAAAGAAATATTTCCCCAAAGTGTTTGAAGCACTACAGTACTAAATTGAAACTGTCCTCATTCATTTTCATTGTTCAAGCTGAGAAAAATGCAAAAAGATAATAAAAGGCATAAATGTTGACAAGTGAAATACACTGTAAAAATTCTTTCACTTTAATAACTTTTCAGTGTTACTAATGAATTTTGTTTTCTTACAATATATGAGTTTCCAAGCTAGAAGTATCCCTTTAAACATATTCAAATAAACTAAAATTGGCAAGTAAAAATATGATGCTGTAGAAACCAGAATGTTTTGATGCACCGTCAAAATGTTCAGCTTACTACAGACCAACCAATGGTTAGGTCTGTATTAAAATAATAAACTCCAAGGAAACTGCATTTATGAGAAAGACAAAAATGTATATATTCATAAACTCTCTTCCTAGAGGTTAACGTAACCTTGCAAGAGAGTCAGGAAAGACTACAAACTGAGGCATAAAATCTGCTCACCAGCCCCAATGATGAAAAATTAATGAAGACATTTTAGAAGGCCCAATTCTTGGGACTCAAAGACTGGCCACATGTGGTGAAGTAACGTGTGAACAACCAATGAGTTTTAGGACAAATCACTGTGTTAACTCTACTGATCATTTTATATTGTGAAGCTAGTTCCACAACACACATAGCTACAAACTTTGTTTTTTTTTGAGGTATTTTTTTAAACAACCCTGATACTGTGCCCTGGGCGAGAGTATACAGTACACAATGTTCTCTATCATATACTCCACAATCAACAATGCTCACCCGCTAATTGGAGTGTGTAACTGGTAGACCCATGAGTGATGGAGACACACACACACCACTCCCTTTTCGGGTGGGGTTCCCCTCATCTCTCCTACCTATGGCATGGATGAGCGGGACAGATTGGGACTCTGGCATCCACTGGGGTCCCTGGGCAGGCCAGGTGGTGTAGAAGTGGCATTGCCTTCAGACCCATCCTCAAGTTTGTAGAATGGGGGGCCACTTGAGCCCAGCTGAATTCTGCACTGGAATGACCCTGCTGACTAGTTCCTCACTGGTTAATAGCTTAATAAAGTTGTGGAGTCTGTATTTAACCATACTCTGGCTTGTGTGCCTCGTTGCTTCAGTGTCTGCGTCAATATACACTACCCACTGTATGCATGTCCTATCTCTGGTAAAATATTTACACCACCGTTTATAAGCATCATTAAGGCACAGATGGTGGAAAGTAAACAAATCTGCTAACTATTAAACAACAAAGAAGATTTTGGAGGTAGAATATGGAAATAATACAACCTCAATTATTTTGTTTACAAAACACTTGAACTCTAAGATCTAAAAAAAGCCTGATTGTCTTGAAGATTTGATATATCATCTCTACAAGGTGTAAGTAACTTCATCCAAAATAAATCACTGCAAACCTATATTCCAATATAGATTAACAAGGATCACAACTGCGTCAAAGTGTCCAGCACAAGTATACAAGGAGGAATGCCAGAAATGTATTGCAGATAAGTTGTAAAGTTGTATGTCTTGGACAACTGTTTTTCAGTATCACATAACACTGGCTAAAAATTGCTCCATGTCAGCTCAAGTTTATTACAGTGAGGTCTTCTGAGTGTGTCTAATTTTTTAATCAATAAATCATTTCTAGTCTTTCAAAAAAAGCATGAATGAAATAGGAGGATATAATGAATGAAATTAAGATCTGACTACATCCATCATATGACCTATATACAGCATTACATCACATTCAGGTCTTTCCATTAAGCTCATTCTTATTCTCCTTCATCTTTTCCAACAACACACTGTAAAAATAAAATAAAGGTGAATAAATGTAACTTCAGGTCAATGGTAACCTCAGACTAATGGTTGAATCTCCAGCTATATTGGCTTATATGTTTTGGAAAAGCTAAACTCTAAGAAGTCACAGGACCAAATAAAGCCCTGTAACTAGCCCCCTAAAAACTCAATTTCTACTTCTATCTTTTTATCACTATGCTTTTCTATTACCATAGTAACACTATCTACACAGTAAAGGGCTTGATTTTCAAAAGTGATTGTGGTTAATTGCATACTAATTTCCATAAGCAGATGCGCAAACTAATATTTTAAAAAATAAATGGCCATTCAGGGAACAGACTATTTGCATGTGCGAGTGGACAGTTTGCATACACAATTGCTGTAATTGTACATTAAAAATGAAAATGACTGAATTGCTTTTTTCATCATGATCTTCATTTAGGCACATAAAAAATTACCTGTTACTGTAGTTTCTCAGTGCATCACAATATTTAAAGTATTGCATCTGTAAAATGGAGATAATAGTATTTCCCTATTGCAAGGATAAATACATTAAAGACGGAGAGGTGCTCATATTCTACAATAATGGGTGTCACATGAATACTTAAGTTAGACAGATCATTTTATTAACACTAAATACATCAGACTGAGGATCTAACATGGTGGTGGGCAACCTGCAGCCCACAGGCCGCCTGTCAGGGTAATCCGCTGGCGGGCCACAAGACAGTAGCCGTGGTTCACCGTTCCCTGTCAATGAGGGCTGTGGGAAGCGGCGCTGGCAGTTGCCCACCACTTATCTAATAGCATTGACTTGGGCCAAGCATTGGACCAGTAAGCCCTGTGCAGGGAGCTAAAGTCCCACCATAGCATCCTAAACCAGCTCATGGTACGTGCACTGCAAAAGGTTGGTCACCACTTAAGTCTGAAAAGCACCCTTAAATCAAACAAATCATGAAGGGTAACAGTTCTGCAATGGGCAGGACAGCAAACTACATAAAAGGTCTTTGCTATCTCTATTTTGTTGAGCTTGCTGATGCTTTGTTGAGCTATCTCTCGTTCTACTGAGAAAGCACACATTTGGTTATTTACCTAGTACTAACTTATTCATGGATTCAAAATTTAACTATTTCCCAAGGAAGAACTCATAAATCAAGGCTATCAGCAAATGTTTTACATATAGGTCCCAAAGCAATCTTTAAATGCTAGACCCATAATCTACTAAAGTCAACAGAAAGATTTGTTGCAGCATCCCTTGACTTCAACGGGCTTTGGATCAGGCCCTTAATTAATAACTGTACTTATGTGATTTGGGCAGATCGATGAATCAAAACTAAACATTCTCTCTCCTAATTTCAAAAACAGAAGTAAAAAAGAGGTGCGATGCCTCAAAAAGCACTGAAGTTCTGGATACTGGGATAAAAATTCTGTCTCTTACATTTTCACAACATTAAGCACACATACTGTAGAAAGAACCTGTTTTACAGAAAACCTCTGGATGAGTCATTTGAGAAAAAGAAGACTCTCCCTGCTAAGATTTAGAGAGACTTGGACAACAGGAGTATGACTTGTTATTAGGAAATTTAGACTTCCATCCTGAGCAGTTATATGATAAATGTATGGAAGCCTTAGGTTTGCTTCAGCTCTTCCCAACATTTGACATATCACAAAATCATAGAAATGCAGGACTGGAAGGACCTTAAAAGATCATCGAGTCCAGTCCACTGCATTGAGGCAGCACTAAGTATTAACTAGACCACCCCTGACAGGTGGTTGTCTAACCTGTTCTTAAATATTTCCAATCATGGAGATTACAAAACCTCCCTAGCTAATTTGTTCCAGTGCTTAACTACCCTTACAGTTAAAACATTTTTCCTAATGTCTAACCTAAACCTCCCTTGCTGCAATTTAAACCTGTTACTTCTTGTCCTGTCCTCAATGGATAAGGAGAAAAAAATTCTCACCCCCTCCCCTTTATAACAACCTTTTAAATACTTGAAAACTGTTATGACCCCCTCCCCCACCTTTAGTCTTCTCTTCTCCAGACTAAGCAAGACCAATTTTTCAATCTTTCCTTATAGGTTATGTTTTCTAGACCTTTAAACATTTTTGTTGCTCTCGTCTGGATTCTCCAGTTTGTCCTTATCTTTCCTGAAGTGTGGTGCCCAGAACTGGACACAATATTCCAGTTGAGGCCTTATCAGTGCTGATTCGAGTGGAAGAATTACTTCTTGTGGCTTGCTTACAACATTCCTGCTTAAACAACCCAGAATGATGTTTGCTTTTTTTGCAACAGTATTACATTGTAGATCCACTATAATTCCCAGACCCTTTTCTGCTGTACTCCTTCATAGGCAGTTATTTCCCATTTTGTATTTCTGCAATTGATTATCCCTTCCTAAGTGTAGTACTCTGCATTTGTCCTTGATAAATTTCATCCTATTTATTTCAGACCATTTCTCCAGTTTGTCAAGATCATTTTGAATTCTAATCCTGTCCTCCTAAGAGCTTGCAACCCCTTCCGCAAACTTCATAAGTGTACTCTCTATGCCATTCTTCAAATAATTTATGAGGATATTGAACAGAATCACATCAGGACAGATCCCAGTGGGACCCTACTCGATATGCCCTTCCAACTTGATTGTGAACCATTAGAAAAACATTCTCAGAGAGTATAGTTATCAACCAGGAATGTACCCACCCTGTCACAGGTCTGTCTAAGCCATATTTCTCTAGTTTGTTTATGAGAGGGACATGTGAGACAGTATCAAAAGCCTTACCAAAGTCGAGATATATCACACCTACTACTTCCCCCCTATCCACAAGGCTTATTACCCTGTCAGAGAAGGACTGGTCTGACATGATTTGTTCTTGACAAACCCATGTTGATTGCTACTTATCCCTTTATTTTCTTCTAGGTGTTTATACATTGACTATTTGATGATTTGCTCCATTATCTTTCCAGTACTGACGACTTGTCTACAATTCCCTGGGGAGTGTCCTTATTTCCCTTTTTTATAGATAGGTACTATACTTGCTTTTTTCCAGTCCTATGGGATCTCTTCCCTCCTCTACACATCACCCAAGATAATTGCTAATGGCTCAGAGATCTATTCAGCCAATTCCTTAAGTATTCTGGGATGTATTTCCATCAGGCCCTGCCAATTTGAAGACATCTAATTTATCTAAGTAATTCTTAACTAGTTCTCTTCCTCACTTCCTGCCACATTTACCTTGATATTCATGTTAGTCATCCAATCACTGCTAAGTTTTTTGGTGAAAAATGGGGAAAAAAGGCATTTAACACTTTTGGCCATTGCTGCATTTTCTATTATTGCCTCTCTCTCCTCATTGATCTTCCTCTTTGATCTTCCTCTAGTTTCAAATATATTTGTAAAATGTTTTCTTGTGACCCTTTATGTCCCTAGCTAGTTTAATCTCATTTTGAGCCTTGGCATTTTTATATATACATAAAAATTGTATGGGTTATTTTTGAGTTTCAAGTCACTGAATATTTCCTGGTTAAGCCAAGGTGGTCTCTTGCCATACTTTCTATCTTTCCTACACGTTGGGTTAGTCTGCTTTTGTGCCCTTAATAACGTCTCTTTAAAAAACTGCTAACCCTCCTGAACTCCCCCTCCCCCTCTCTAGACTTGCTTTCCAAGGGATCTTACCTACAAATTCTCTGAGACTGTTAAAGTCTGCCTTCTTGAAATTTATTGTCTTTATTCTGCTGTTTTCCCTCCTATCATCCTTATAATCCTGAACTCTATCATTTTATGATCTTTTGCACCCAAGCTGCTATGGCAACTTTATTCAAAATTTCACTGTTTCTGCTACTTCCAGTTTGCTACTGGAAATCTCCAAAGATAGATAACACTTCCAGGATTCTCTCTCATGCACACACACACTCAGATACACACACAAGCAGTACAGCTATTTTCTGGCTCAAATAAGAGACCAAATAGACTACAAGAATCAATTCAGAAGCAATTCAAAAGACAACAATTTCAATTAAACCTTTATCAAGATACTTGGTTCTAAAAGCCCTTTATGTTTGTACTGTAGAAAGGGGTCCCTCCAAAATTGCTACACCTTTCACGCCACCTCAGACAGAAATTTCAACTTCTTTGAAAATAAAAAAATGAGAGTGAAAAGAATGCCAAAGCCAAAAAACCGTAAAACCTGCAAAAGCTGAATTAACTCAGTGATTGTTCAGACAAAATTAAAAAAAAAAAAAAAACCAACAACATTCTACAGGAAGTTTGATTCAATTCCCATATAGTCCTTAACAAAAGCATTGTTTCTTACTGGAAAGAAGACACTACTATTTCATCACGCACATCCAAGCCAACTGACTTTAAACACGTCACAGATGTTATTGTATCCAGCAGGATTTCCTAGATAGAATTTCTATTTTGTTTCTACTAGACAACACAGTACCATGTTGATCAGGAACAAATTGCTAGATTTTAGCAAAATAGGCCTGGGAATAGCAACCTGTCATGAAGGTTGTCTAATATGTAACCAAGATCCTATGTACTACTTGGCAAGCAGGGCCTATATTTTGTCAGGATTCCTGGATTCTCTGGTACTGTACTCTGAGGTAATCTGAGGCAATTCTCTGGGATGATCACTTTACCCCTCCCAGGGAAGATCCCTGATAGCCAAATGCAAAAAACTCAGCACCAATGATCTCCCGCCCCCCTCCCCCCCACTTGGCTAACCGCAGGGAAGGATTTCTTTTCAGCCACAGGCAAACAGCCCAATAGGAACAGCCACCTCTGTCCACTTAATTAAATTCCCGTATTTCAACTAGGTTACCATGACCGATATCACTCTCCTGAGGATAACACAGCGAGATAAAGAACGGTTGTTGCTTGAATGCCAGCAAACACCGGGACCATACGCTGCCAGGCTTTGTCATGCAATACCACCAGATTACTTGCTACTAGCATGGCGTGGTCAAGTGTCCTATCATGGAGGATGGAATAAGGCTGCACTGCCCAGAAACCTCCTGCAAAGGCTTTTGGAGTACCTCCCGGAGAGCTTCGTGGAGATGTCCCTGGAGGATTTCCGCTCCATCCCCAGACACGTTAATAGACTTTTCCAATAGCTGTACTGGCTGCGAATGCATCCCAAGTCCTCAGGGCAAATTAATCATTAAAAAACGCTTGCTTTTAAACCATGTTTTATATTTACAAAGGTACACTCACCAGAGGTCCCTTCCATGGTCTCATTGTCTGGGAAAACGCCTTGGGAGGGTTGGGAGAGTACTTCAGTCAGGCTGAGAAAAAGATCCTGGCTGTTGGGGAGAACGGAGTGCTGTGTGCTCTCCACAAGCTCGTCCTCCTCCTCCTCCTCATCTTCCCCGTCCGCAGAATCCTCAGGCATGGCTGAGATCAGCCCCTCCTCGGAATCCACGGTCAGAGGTGGGGTAGTGGTGGCGGACCCCCTAGAATTGCATGCAGCTCAGCATAGAAGCGGCATGTCTGCAGCTCTGACCTGGAGCAACCGTTTGCCTCCTTTGTTTTTTGATAGGCTTGTCTGAGCTCCTTAACTTTCACGCGGCACTGATATAAGTCCCTATTGTGGCCTCTCTCCAGCATGCCCTTGGAGATTTTTTCAAATGTTTTGGCATTTCGTCTTTTGGAACGTAGTTCTGCTAGCACGGAATCCTCTCCCCATATAGCAATCAGATCCAATACCTCCCGTACGGTCCATGCTGGTGCTCTTTTTCGATTCTCGGACTGCATGGTTACCTGTGCTGATAAGCTCTGCGTGATCACCTGTGCTCTCCATGCTGGGCAAACAGGAAATGAAATTCAAAAGTTCGCGGGGCTTTTTCTGTCTACCTGGCCAGTGCATCCGAGTTCAGATTGCTGTCCAGAGCGGTCACAATGGTGCACTGTGGGATAGCTCCCGTAGGCCAATACCATCGAATTGGGGCCACACTAACCCTAATTCGAAATGGCAATGTCGATTTTGGTGCTACTCCCTCGTCAGGGAGGAGTACAGAAATCAATTTTAAGAGCCCTTTATTTCGAAGTAAATGGCTTCGTTGTGTGGATGGGTGCATGGTTAATTCAATTTAACGCTGCTAAATTCGACCTAAACTCATAGTGTAGACCAGGCCTACAGAAATCAGCTACCTCAGGAAATCTGTACACTAATCAGAAAAACAATAGGCCTCCAACAAGATTACAATATAGTGAACCTTGATTAATATAAATGTGACCTGATATAAAGTTTAGTTTCATTCAAGGAAAGGAAGGTTTGCTCAGGGGTTAGGGTCTCCCATGTTCTAACACACTAGCTAGAATATGGGAGACCCAGTTTCAATTCCCTGATAGCTACAGATTGCGTGACCTTGGGCAAGACATTTAGCCTCTCTATGCCTCAATTCTCCATCTGAAAAATGGGGATAATAGCACTTCACTATCTCTCAGGGACATTTTGAGGATGAATACATTAAACATTATGAGACATTCAGATACTATGGTGACAGGGGCCACAAAGTATTTAAGATAGATAGAAGGAGAATTAAAACATGTAGATCCCATTTACACTGTAATACAAGTAATAATGATAAACCCCTCACCTTAGAACTCTCTAGACCAGTACACTTGTTTTAAAGTTTGAAAGGATTATAAACCTGGGAATAAGCAAGTATCCAAGGACTGCAGAGACAGCAAGATTATGCCCAGAATACCCATGAATAAGGCAGTAATTCTTAATAAAGTCCCTTTATCCCTATTTTTGCTGCTGTGTTCTACTGCAGAAGAGCAAATCAGTAGTCTTTACTTTCCCCCTTGACAACAGAATCTCACACAACACTCCGATTGTTGAGTTCTGGGGTGAAACTGAGTGTTATGACCCAAAGCCAACATATCTTGGTGTCATTCTTGACCACACACTCACCTTTCATGGCCACCTCAAGAAAGTAGCCTCCAAAACAAAGATTCACGTCAATATTATCCAAAAGTTAATGGGAACAGGCTGGGATCAACTGCCCAAGTACTACAAACATTGGCCTTGACCCTGGTGTACTCAGTTGCAGAGTACTGTGCACGAAGCTGTCATGCCCAACTTGTGGATAGGCAGCCAAATCAGACAATGTGAATCATCATGAGAACTTTACAAATCAATGCCTCTACAGTGCCTTTCTGTATTAGCAAACATCAAACCCTCCAGCTATCTGTCGAGATATAGCCAGAGCACGAGAAGTTAAACACTCCGAAGACTACCTGGAACTTCTCATCTGACGGGTTATGGACAACATACCCCAACAATGCCTGAAATCACAAAATCATCTCTCAACTCCGGATCCAGCCAGGGAATGGCCAAGTGTCTGGATCTCATCCACTGTTCCAACAAGCACATTGTCACTGACCCAACAAACCATCCTCCTGGCTTCCACCTGCCATGCAGACTGAACCACACTGAACTGCATCTGAACAAACCATAGAAGATGCGGCTACTTGATGCACAAGTGGAAAATTAAAGACTCCCTTTTGTGCAACTGCGGTGAGAACATCCAAACCATCATAATGCAGTGCCCCAAATATGGTTTCAAAGGTGAAATGGATGATATCCACAATGTCAAAGAGGAGGCCTTGAAATGGCTTATGGACCTACAAGTGAATCTACAGAATGTTGCTCTGAAGACTCCATAGGTGCAAGAAAGAGACCACAGAGAAGCACAGCAGTGTATCTTTGAAACACTGATGCTTCAAAATGATGTACCAGGTATATAAAGGCAACAATAAAGGCAAGGTTTATTATGAACTCAACAAAGCTATAATTCACACATGATGATACAGCAGAGAAATCTACAGCTCCTATTATCAGTTCTGTGGAACATAAATAGGTGCATTAATATAATCAACATTTTTTTGCTTTTTAACATTGTTGCTTCTACATCTTTTTGTTTGTTTAAACTTAGAATGTTAAAATTCTTTTTGAAGCTTGGTAAATCACTTTGTATCGGCACTCTGTACTGTTATAAGCATAAGATATGTATTTTAAGAACTTCCAATGAAAGATTTAATGATGACTTGAGAATGCTGAGCCCTGTTCTGTGACTACCTGGAGGAACACAAAGGGTACTGCACCCTTCCTCTGAAAAAGACCAAAAAAAAAATATCGATACAGTCTTAGATGTGTACTGATAGAGTGTTTTCTTCCTGGTATTGTAAAGAAATGATCATTTCTGTTCTAATGCTACAATTTGACTACATCTTCATGAATAAAAATCAAAACAATGTGAACCATCAATTTCAAGATTTAACCTCAAAATGCTCTGAATCTTATTCCATGCTGATTTAAAAAACACCATTAAGTACGATGTTTTATATTACATTTGGCTGAAAGAATGAGTTGGTTTGTCAAGTTTACTTAAAGTTACTTCTCCTGGACAAGAAAATAGAAATACTGTTTGAAATCCTAGTTCCACTGAAGTCCATGGGAATTTTGCCACAAACTTAGGTGGGGACATGATTTCATTCATTTTCTGCTGTAGTCTCCAGTTCATCCTCGTACAAATGTAATAATGTTCTTTGTCCAAGAGATTTGTGAGGGCATAGAATAACCTATAAACAATGAATCCAGAGTACATTACTTCAGATGAACTTTGGATATAGAGTACCTATCAGTTTATTTTGTATTTTTTTTAAATTATAAAATTACATTAGAGCACCACCTTCAGGTCAGCTCAGATCACTAGACATAATGGGCCAGATTCTAACTTAAATAACCGTGGTGTAAATACGGAGTACTTCCAGAGAGTTGATTGGAATCACTGTAGATTCCAACCAGTGTAATTGAGATCAAAATCTGGTCCAATTCCTCAAATTAAAATGCAACAACAAAATATTTTGGTGATGGTCTGAATTATCTTCTGCAAAGAAACTACTTAGTTAGAGGTAAGGTTACACAGGTTGCACTAAGTAATTATTAAAGAAGTGTATAGAGCTACTTGTGTTGAACAAAATGAATTAATGATCATGCACATCAAATTAAATGGAGGTGTTAAATACAGCTATTCATAAAACTTGAACAAAGCAATCGAAGGGGAGAGGGCTTAGTGATGACCCTTGAAAAGTGAGGAGAAATTGTAAGCACCTTATACTGATTTGGGAAAACAAAAGTTATGTAATTCAACAGGTAGCTTGTTCCTGCTGTGGGAAAAATTCTCATGGGGCAGAACTCCCATTGTTTTCCTCTCAGAAGTTCCTCCAAATTGACCTATTGGTAGAGGTGACAAGTATAATGGTACTTTTCCATTGAATGGTTTGACGGAGCATTCAGTCTCCAAACCTGTGACTATCCAGAGACACATGCCAAAACCAAGGGCCACTACGTGGATTTTCAGTTCCCCATGGCAGCAGAACTCCTGCAGGAACTCTGCATCCACATAGGCCCTACTTGAAACTTTCCAATCAATACCATTTGGACAATGTGGACTTCGCTCAGCAAAGTTGGTTAACCAAGAGAATGGTGACAGGGTCAAAACAAGCTTATCGTATATACTCGATCATAAACCAGTTCGTTTATAAGCCAACCCCCCTCCCCACAAGATGGATAAGTAAAAATGGAAAAATTTTATGACCCGTTCATCAGCCGACCCTATAATTCAGAGGTCAGCAAACTTTGGCTCCCAGGCTATCAGGATAAGCTGCTGGTGGGCCGAGATGGTTTGTTTACCTCAAGTGTCCGCAGGCACGGAGGTAAACCTAAATAAACAAAGTGTCCTGGCACGCCAGCTGCTTACCCTGATGGGCTGGGACAGCAACTGGTGGGGAAAAATTTTTTTTTTGGGGGGGGGGGGAAGCTAGGGGTCAGGGGGTAACCCCTGTGACCACCCCCCACATGACCTCACCCCTAGCCTGGGACCCCCACACTCTCCCCATCCCATCCCTTCCCACCTTATCTGGGGAGGGCCGGGGAGGATGTCTCTGGCCTGGCTGGAGCTGCTCCAGCAGGCTGGGCTGTGCAGCCGCAGCCTGCTCCGGCGAGCCAAACTGGGCGGCGTGGGCGCAGCATGTTCATAAGCCGACCCCCTTCTCTGGTCCTTTCTTTTTTTACTACAAAAATTCTGCTTATGAACGAGTATATACAGTACTCTGTACAATGCCCACCGGCTTTCAAGGAGCAGGTGGCACAATCAGGGCTGGCTCCTGGGTTTTGGCCGTCCCAAGCAGCCAAAAAAAAAAAAAAGCCATGATCGTGATCTGCGACGGCAATTCGGCGGGAGGTCTTTCGCTCCGAGCGGGAGTGAGGGACCGCCCGCCGAATTGCCGCCGAATAGCTGGACGTGCCGCCCCTCTCCGGAGTGGCTGCCCCAAGCACCTGCTTGCCAGGCTGGTGCCTAGAGCCAGCCCTGGGCACACTGTCACAGAACAACAATTTCTCCTCCCCATATCTGGGACCCACTCACTTCTGGTGCTTCTCTGACACTAGAAGCAGAAAAGATGAGATAAACCTTGTGATTCATTTGCTTGTACATGTCTTTTATACAATACAATATAGTTTATTGAAAATATGAGTACGAATGTTTGAAAATACTTTTAAGATGGATATCGGAGATTTTTGCAAGTTACTAAACTTCATAACTTTAACTTGCAAAGGTTATTCTTTAACAGGCAGAATTTTGTAGATTCTCAATTACAAATTTTAAAGGGGGGAAACACATATTTTGGTTTGAAATTGTCCTTGGTTTTTCTCTCTCATAGATAACTATGTATTTTTGGAGTTTGTTGCTTTGGGCCTAGTTTCTTTTCTTAGTATATAAATTATATAATATATACATTTCTTTTCTTAGCATATTTTGTCTTTATAAACATTGACCTATTCCATAAGAAAATAAAACATTCAAAGACTAGTAGTCCATATAATCAAATCTCTGGAGTTCTTCATATTTGTTAAGACTGCAAAATAGGGCGCATTAACATTTAAAGTTTCCAAATCCCAAATTTTGTTCTCATGTAAATAAGGAAAAAATCTCCTCCAGATTTCTCTCTGCCACATATTTTTTGATCAAACAAGTATTCTCAGTAATATTCAGTCTTCACAAAGAGAAACCCTGCCTACTGAAAAAAGTTATTCCCTTATACTTGCACAGTTTGATAAATACTATGGATCAATTAATGACAGAAAAACCAAAAGCATTCATTCTCCAGTGCTGTCATTTCCTATTTAAAAGACTCTCTTGCCAACAAGGATTGACAGATGTACAGTAAAATCTTTGTTTTTATTATCTGCCAGGTAATGAGCCATGAAACTCTGCTACATATCAAACCCATGTCATCATCTGTTGCCGCAGACTTTAAACTTTTCATTGGATGGTCTTTGTCTACATTCAGATATGTTCTAGATACATTTCAGTCATAAATATATCTAGGGAATTATTGGACTTTTTCCAAGTTATTGCTAAAGAAACCAGTATCTTGTCATGACTACCTTAACCTTTTACTAATTTCTCTCTCTCTCTCCACACATCTATATCTATATATTCACATTTAAAAGAATGAAAGCACATATTTCCGACCAATATTATATATAAAGCTGCTATTACAACTATTCAACTTGTTATGGAGAGATTTACCATTGATATTAAAGTAATTTGTCCTATGATTTTCTAATTTGCGTAGTAAAGATTTTTTCTTCATAACTTTCTTGACAAGCAACCATAACAGAAGTTGAAGTGCCTGAATAGAAAACATCTGCTTAGTTTTAAACACAGTGAAGTTGCATTTGACCTCACAAAGTCCCATATGTAGACAACAGTTTTTACCTACCACCCTAAGCAGTAACTGCATATTCTTAGTCATATTCCACCAGGACCTTTGAAGTACTCTTACTTACGAACATAGTTCTAGGGTAGTCTCAGTACATACTATGACTGAAATATTTTGGAGTATCAGAATGACCATTTCTATCAAAATAAAAAAACAACATGCACACGACAATACTTGGGAAATACTGTCTGTATAAGTAATTATTTTATTTATAAAGTTCCCCTTCTTCCCCATTGCACAACAAGATCCTCCAAGCTGCTCTATGAGGACAATCACTTCTTCGGTAATAGCACAGTGTTCCTCCCTTAAAAGTCTTGACTAGCTTCAGATAACCAGAACCCCACTCCTACTAGGAGCTGGGTTGCGGAATATGGATCTCTTTTGGACACTGGGTGACAACTTGTCCCCCCTGAAGTCCATCCCAAAACAACCCACTGATTTCACTGGGGGGTCAGGATTGCACCCAGTACCTTATGTTGATTAGCATACAGTTAGAGGTAGGGTGAAGCCAAACTTCTCAAGCGGAGTCTGGAAAGCTAATTATGTATTTCAGATCCATTTACACAATCTGAGCCAGGCTTCTGTTATATAGACCAAAAGATTACAATCAAGGTCTATATTAGCAATGAGTGTAGTATCCTGCTGGGAAGCTTGAGTTTTTTTCAACCTATACTTGTTTGGAAAAGAAGGCTTGCAAGAGCATGGAAAGCAGTTGAGAAGCGAGATTAGAGTTTTGTCTAATTCATCGTATTCCCCTTGGTCCAGAATAAGCCTGGGCCTCTTTCAGCATTCTTTATGGAGACTGTCAGAACAGACCAAAAAGCTCAAAAGATCTAAGTTTGTATGGCCAAGAGGTATCAGAGTCAAAATAAATAAATATATAAATAAAATAATCAGTGTCCCATAAGGTCCAAAAACACAGGAAAGAGTTTAGGGGTAGGATTTTCTAAAACATCTAAATGACTTTCTACCTTTGGTGTTCGTGGGGTTAGTGAATTAATGTTGTCCAAGTGACTTCAACACCAGTACAGAGCCCAACTTTCCAATCCTAGATGTATTAAAGGCTTAAAGCAAATTGCTAGCATAAGCTGAAGTACAGGTTTCATGTCATCTCCTCCTGCATCAATGGGATTAAAAAAAAAAAACCCACGTCCTACTGCTTTAGATTATAATATAATTGTTTTTAATACCGTTACTATTTTCCTATTTCTCCATGATTCAAGGTGTTCACATATGGGACTAGCTCAATTTCCTATTTGTTTGTCTTTGCTGTTGAATACTTTAAAAATCAAAAAAGAATGTGAACTCCTTCTGATAGTGCTATGGGAAGATGCCAGAAATTTGACATGAGCCAAAAATTTACTTTTCAGAAGCTATTCCAGAGCATCTGGTCAAGAGTGTTCTAAGTAGGAAATAATTAATACCACCTTCACTAAAAAATACTGAACACACAGTAGTCTGGCCTTTACTTAGCATAATTAAAAGCTTTTGAGTAACAAAGACAATTTGGAACATATTATGAATTGCTCATAATAAAATACTTATATAAATTTGATACGTTCTTACAGCAACATTGCTTTCTCCAAAACTACGGATTAGAATTGTACATACACACACAGTTTAAAACCTCACTTTCAGGAAGAGCCAAGACAAAACTCCTGACCTGTCTAATGTGGGATTGTATCCAGTTCAAGCAATGCATTCATGCTTCTTAATGTGGAAATCTAAAAATACTGCAACTGCAGATGGAAATAATAAGTAACTTTAACAAGCAGAAGAGCTCTTCTTGATCTCAGACTTTGTCATAAATGATTCAGAGTTTGAAACAAAATCTGTCTCTGAACTTTTAAGAAAGACCAAGGTAAATGAAAAAAAATGTTTGTGCAGCCATTTGTGCAATGCTTGCATTTACAGCATCTATTACACCTACACTTCTAGCATAAGCATCAAATTACAAAGTATTTTATATACAAAAGGCCTTGTACTATGAGATTTGTTTTACTTCAGTAAAATGCAATATATGATTCATAAACTCCTGACCAAATCTTAATAAACAGTTCACACAAATCTATTGATATTGCACAAAACTTAATGGTAACTAGGACTTTTCAACAGATATAAACTCATGGCAGCTAGGTATAGTTTCCAAATACGGAGAATTAAATTGTAATATGAAGTCTTTTGAAGCAAATCTTCCCACCTCTCTCAGAGAAACAGGCTAATCTTTAAAGAATATAAATATTTTTAATTACTGTGATTATATGTGATTATATATGTCTCTAGTAAAGAGTCAGGACAACTACATGTGATAAAAGTAAACAATAGCTTTACAAATAACTTCCTTTTTCAGGAGTTTAAAGTACTAAAGAAAGTAAAGAAGGAGTCAAATAGAACTTCAATAATCCAACAAAGACCCCAGCAAAAAAAAGGGTTCACTGTTAAATAAAAATGTTCTGACAGTTCAAAAATTGCTTTGGATTATCCTGTTTCTTTTATTCTGACTTGGGGAACCTGAAAACCCTCAGGAAAAGTACTTATTAAGCTAATATTTATTCATAAAACTATCCCAATGTTATATACATACTGTACTTAGCAATCAATTGTAGTGTTTCATAATGTTTTTGCTATAAAAAAATTTATAGTTCACTAAAACAAGAGAAAAAATCCACATTTTTTCTCAGGTTAAGAATAAATTCACATCAATAATTATTTGATAGCCTGACATGGTGTAATCCTGTTGAACAGATGATAGATCGTGAAACATGTTAATATGGTAGGTATAAGATTATCACAGCATACCCAAGTCACACAAATTACAAGTTCTCTGAACTATGATCAAAATTCTCAAACTCCAGCACTATATGTAGAGCCCTACGCAGATACAAAATTTGTATCCGCATCCGATCCACAAACATGGTCTGTGGATATAAAGTGGATAGCCGCAGATCTGGAGGGCTGTAGATATAGAATTTGGATCCGCATCCATCTGCGATCCACAAACAGGGTCCGCGGATATAAAGTGGATATCCGCAGATTTGCAGGGCTCTACGTATATGAGAGCCTGATCATGCTCTCAGTGAAGTAAACTAGAGTTACACCACTGACCTCAACGGCAGCAGGATTAGGCCCTGAATTTCTCAAACTGGGGGTCAGGACCCCTCAGGGGGTCACGAGATTATTACATGGGGGGTCACGAGCTGTCAACCTCCACCCGAAAATCCGCTTTGCCTCCAGCATTTATAATGGTGTTAAATATATTGAAAAGTGTTTTTAATTTATAAGGGGGGTCGCACTCAGAGGCTTGCTATGTGAAAGAGGTCACC
The DNA here is from genome assembly GCF_011386835.1 of Chrysemys picta bellii. NCBI lineage: Eukaryota > Metazoa > Chordata > Testudines > Emydidae > Chrysemys > Chrysemys picta. The sequence continues at coordinate 32,060,070 of NC_088795.1, read as the reverse complement.
AGTAAAAAAGTGTGAGCCACTGAGCTAGACCCATTAAAATGTGGCATGTCCTTTGGGGAGTTCTTCGTCTGCGCGGATGTTGTTTTCCATTTATCTCTGTACTAACAGCTTGTCATCCAAATAGATCTTGCTGCCCTCTAGTGGCTTGTGAAGATGTATAAACTACAAAAGTTACATTCCCCCTGGCTCACGGAAACTTAAAAAAAAAAACAAAAAAACCCACCCTTAATTTGTCATTCAGCTTGAAGCAATTCATATTTTTCTCTCACTTCTATTTAAGAATATATTGTGCAAAGCTGGACACTATAACAACAGGGATCAGGAAGCCTGATGTCTTGATGCCTTTTCTAAAAAAGGACTGCTTCAGGCACTATAGCAGAAATACAGAGAATGACTACCCCTCGGATAGCTGCTGCACTGATAAATGAAAGGATTACATGAATATTCTTGAGTCTACCACATCATATGGAAAAAATAAAGTTTAAACAAGCCAGGAAAAAATTGCAAAGAGTCAAAGAAAAAAATCTTGATTTAAGGACCTTTTGTGCTGGTAATTAAATGTCGCAATACCTAGGGTGACGAGAGCACTGACGGGAAATATCGGGACACCGGGGGGGGGGGGGAAGGGGAAGGGGTGATATCGGGACGCGCGGGGGTGCTGCTGCCCCTCTCCCCCCCCCTAGGGCACATGCGGCACGTCCCGCTGCCGCACAGGGAAGAAGCCGCTGGAGCGAGAGGCGCGGGGCTCTGGACCCCGGCAGCGGCGGGGGAGAGCGGCTCAGGGCCGCGCGAATGAGCACATAAAGTTTAGCGTCTGGGGGGGGGGGGGGGGGACACCCTGGCCGGCTCCTCGCCCTGCCCTGTAGGGGGGTAGCGTCCCCGCCCCGCGCCAGCATGTCCCGCCGACCATCGTAGGCCAGGTAAGGAAACGAGTCCCCCCTCCAGTTGAGGAGCTTCCCCCCAGCTCCTCAACTGAGCGGCATTCCTCCTCCCTCCCAGGCTTGCCGCTGGAATGGCGGTGCAAGCCTGGAGGGAGGGGGTGGTGGCCGGCTTCCAGTTCCTGCGGCTTGTGAGTACGGGCACCGGGCGGGCAAGGGGGCTGCTCCCCCAGGAGGGTGACACGGGGGCTCAGCTGAGGAGCCAGGACGAGGGGGGAGAGGGCAACTCGGCTCCTTTCCTGACCTGTGGTGGCCGGCGCGACATGCTGGCGCAGGGCAGGGAGCCGGCCAGGGTCCTGTCCAAGCCGATAAACTTTACATGGCCATTCATGCGGCCTCGAGCCGCTCTCCCCCGCCGCTGCCGGGGTCCGGAGTCCCCCCGTCTACCTCCTGGGGGAGCAGCCCCCTGGCCAGCCCCCCTTGCCCGCCCAGTGCCCGTACTCACAAGCTGCAGGAACTGGAAGCCGGCCACCACCTCCTCCCTCCAGGCTTGCGCCGCCATTTCAGCGGCAAGCCTGGGAGGGAGGAGGAATGCCACATGCACGGGGAAGAGGCGGGGCCAGGGCGGGGATTTGGGGAGGGAGCCAATGGGGGATGGAGGGAGCGGAGTCGGGGTGAGGGGGGCAAGAGCCCTTCCAGGAGGGCAAAATTGCTTGTTTGTCCAGTGTCCCGACCGCACATTGGTCGGAACGCGGGACAAACAAGCAAAGATCGGGACAGTCCCGATAAAATCGGGACGTCTGGTCACCCTACAATACCAGCCTGTAAATGATGGGTTCTCATGAAATGACCACAGCCAGAAAGTGTCACTGGGTGACACAGAATATTATGTCTAGAAGAAAGGAAAGTCAGAATAATTTTGGGTTAAATTATACAGTAGTTAACTCCAAAACATCAGTAAAACTGGATTTGAAAATCTGATGAATGAATATAAACAAAAATCCTCAGAAAAACAGGAAGGCTCTTTATAGCAGTAAATATCACGGCACTAATGGAAAACAGCCATGAAGTGGGCAGAGTAACTCATTTAAAACGAACAGTGCTAGTGCAACATTTTGAATTAAATTATACAGCATCCAGAATACTCAGGTCATTACTACATCACAGCAGAATGTAAAGGAAATTAATGTTCTTAACACTTCAACATTTTTAATCAGATAATAAATAGTATATTCCAAATCTTTTGCAACAAAATAAAGATAGACATTAAACATAACAGATTTTTATCAGCAACAATAATATTCAGGTACTTATATGGTCTTAATCACCAGTATCTGAATACCTCATGCAATACCTTACAAAGGAGCTTAAGTAAAATATCTAAGGTCAAATCCTGATCCTGAAGTGGCAACTCTCTCATTGACTTCAATGGGGCCAGGGTAACAGCCAAAATGTGCAGAAGGCTTTAAGGGAGTTCATGCCCCCATAAGAGGACACCCCATTCCTAAAGAATCAAAAACTGTATGTTAAAATTTTATTCCACAGTTTAAAAATCCAGAAGATGATAAATATATCCCAATTAACAAAGATGTGATTAAAGGAATCTTGAACTATACAGGATATTTAGATAAAAATCAGTTTCCTGTAAGCTGGAAAGGCTGTTACATGATCATCAAACTTTCAGAAGAATGCTCATACCTACTACTGGAAAATGTCTTGATGGCTGATCTAAGTCTAGGTCAGGTAGCCTGGTACAAGGTAGAAACTAGCAAGGCCTAACTACATAATCACTACAGACAGTAATCACTTCCCAGACCATTTGCCCATTCTGCCATGATCGCATGCTCCTGTCTGACTCGGAAGAAACAGCTGATCCCACGCAAAGGCTAAATCCATAGTGGGCAGGCATTAGGTCCCTGTGAGCCAGTTAGAGGAAAGCTGGAGAAGGGGATACACTGGATGTAAGTGAATGAATCAGAAGTGATAGAGGATGTATTGTATGCATGTGTGTATGCATTTGGTTAGGGAGCAAGCCTAACAACTGGTGCCTTCATTTGGCTTTGTACATACTTTGCCAGTGAAGTTCAGATCTTTTCTAATTATGAGCTTTTCACTTTTTGCTGCATTTGATGGAAGTGCAGTTCTGAAGAAGGGAAGGCAGTTGCTGATTTTGTATGAGGACCTTATGGAGGAAGTAAGACATGAACAGGACTGCGGCTTTGTAGTTCTTAATACACTATTCCAGCTGGACGGCATATGGAGCCAACACTATGAAATTACAGCATTGCAGGAAGGGCCCCGCTGAGAACAATCAAAGCTTTCCATTAGCAGTGCACTGTCTCCTTAAGAGTAGGGTTTCTGCTCTGGGTAAAAAGACCCAAAAAGGTATGTTTCACCACCATTTTTCTACAAGTTTACACACCATGCCACAGCACTATCTCTGCATGCTGCCTTTCGGCTGTACCAAGGTAGCACCATGTTAATGGAGTTGGTCTCACTGTTTTCCGGCTCCATCTCACCTGTCAGGCTGTCATTATATTTCAACCATACTTAGCAGAAGGCCTCTTTGCAGAACAGATTTGTCATTTTCCCTGGTCTTGGCATCTCCAACCATTAGACTCCTGGAATGAGTCTTTCCCTGATCGCTATCCTCTGCATCAACTGAGTCAGTTTCTCTCTGCATTACAAAAGCAGAACTAGGCTAGCCAGAAAACCGCCTTCCTCTAGATATTTGGCTTAAAAGAGACCTTACAATAACTGTATGAGTACACTAATTCGAATAAGTACTCATTCAAATAGTCACATTTTGGGACATAGCGCCTTACAAATGTGCAAGGAACAATGCAATTTAGAGTATGAAACATATAAACTTGACTAGGGGACAGAGAAGGACAACAAAAGGCACCAGGCATGCTGGAATCATAACAGTACCATCCAAAGGAGGTGAGGAAGAAAGTTTTAAGATATTTCATTACTCAATCCCACAATATACATGTCAAATATCTAATATCAAATCTATTAAATCATATCTAAAATTAAAGAAAAAAGATATTTCTTTATTATATTTTCCATATTATATTTGCTGTATAGTATGTCATGTTGCCCTAACAGGTGGAATTGCAATGCATGTATTTAAGGTGAGAGATCAGGTTCCCGTGAGAACCTTAACTCTGAATTTCCTCACTGTTGTGACTAACTTAACCTTATACTAATATAGGGCTTTTTTTTTCCTGTATGCAAAATCCAGGTGTATGTACTTTACTGACAAACAACCAGGACTAGTTATTATCCTGGGAGAAGACCTGAAAAAGTGCTTCCACAGAAAAGGAAATGTGTCACTTGCACAACAGGAACTGAAGAAATGAAACTCCAATAATGAGAAAGCTTGAATAATTCAGAGTCCTCAGAAATGCCAGCAGCAGCTAATAAAAGCATCACCACATCATCAGGGACTAAATAAAAAAAGTCATCATTCAGTAAGAAAGGCAGCCACCAAAAATGTGAAAAATATCATTCTTAGCAACTAATCTAGAAATACAATACACTGTGTACAAAAACACTGAATAAATTAAGTGAATCAAAGGCTGGAGATAAATAGCAGACTATTTGTTTAACATTTATCATATATTTATGAGGAGGATGTTGAAGATAAGAAGTTTATGAACCACAGCAAAGACTGGGCTGTAGTTTATAAATATATATATATATATCCTGGCTATCTCTGATGGATGAGCCCTCCCAGTGAAGATCATACCAAAACTTTATTTCAATTGTTCTAATCATGTCTACACATTGCAACTCAGTCTAAAATCTCTGGATGTAATTTCAATTCTGCAATGAATGATAATAAGAATATTGTTTAAGAAATTCCAAAAGATTTTAGAGCAGATTATCTTAATATTTAATGAGTCCACCGACTAAAACCTAGTCCTGCAAACATTTAAGGACATGCCTAACACTGACCCAAGGACCTCCTGATGCCAACTGGCAGAAGGCACAGGTCAGTGATACTCAATAGGTGACCCACAAGCCAAATGTGGCTTCCTGCATGGCCCACCAACTCACCTTAAAAAAACAAGGCAGCTCCTCACGCCTCACAGCACAGCCCACGTGGACAAACTAACCTGGATGCATAAAGCGCCTGACGTTGCTGCTCAACCCCCACCCCATGAATATCCCTCCATGCCCCCTAGGTACATCCCTGCCTGCACACAACCCTTAGCTACCCCATCCCTGCACCCTGAGCTACACCTTCCCACCACACAGCCCTTAGCTACCCCTCTCTGCTCCCTGCGCTACCCCCTTTGCACACAGCCCCTAGCCCCGCCCCCCTTGCTACACCCTGAGTGGTTTTCAAACTTTTTTAGCTGAGTGTCCCCCCACACCTTGAATTATAATTTTTGGTTGTGCCTCCCTCAATCCAAACTGGCTGGGTGCAGGGCCAGCTCCAGGCACCAGCTTAACAAGCAGGTGCTTGGGGCGGCCAAGGGAGAGGGGCGGCACCTGCGGCAATTTGGGGGTGGGAGGTCCCTCACTCCCTCTAGGAGCGAAGGACCTGCCGCCGAACTGCTGCCGCCAATCGCGGCTTTCCCCCCCCCAATTGCTGTCGCCGGTCGCGATTGTGGCTTTTTTTTTTTTTTGCTTGGGGCAGCAGAAATGCTGGAGCCGGCCCTGGCTGGGTGGCCTGCTGAGATGAATTAGGGGTTGGAGGTTGTGTTCCCTCCCTGGGCCCTGCTGCACGGGACTGGCCCGAGCCTACAAATACAGAAGTCAAACTATGCCTATGCCCACCACCTAGGGCTGACAACCTGAGCCCTGCCGTCTGGGGCTGAACTCAAAGAAAGGGTGTCAAAATATAAGTTTGCCCAGGGCCCAGATGTGGACACCGCCCATTTTTTCATTAGTGATGGACACGAAGCAAAAAATAAATGTGCATGTGAGTAAATGTGCAAAGTAGACAGTGAAAAACAAGTTTTTAACCCAAAATGAAAAATGGATTTTCTTTTTATTATGCCACCCCATTTAAAAGAAAAACCTTTGTGTTTAATATGCCAAACCACTGTATTCATCTACAAGGTTGTCAATGTGAGGTACCATTTTGAAACAAGCACAGTAACTGCAATGTGGCCTAGCCTCCTGGCAGCATTGCAAGACGTGACAAAATTGAAAATCTGAAGTAGTCTTCGGATCACACTTCAAATGTCGTTCTCACAACATCAGCGACTGTTCAGGAAAAAGCAACAGCTGCTTCTCTTTGGATAATGTGGGGCTAGCTAAAAAGAAAAAGCCTTTCCTTGTAAAGGAGTGCACACTGGAAATGCTGGAGGAGCTTTATGCCGGAGATAAAAACAAAGATGACATTGTGAACCATGTGAAGTAAGTTCCCCTGTCCGTTTCCACGGCAGTGCGAATACTGGAGGTAATTTACGAGGATTTTGTGTCGACATCACTTTCCGATTTAAAAAAACGCCAAATACATGCCTCTTGCAGGGGACGAATCAAGCTATTTAAGTGACACTTCCCACTACCGCTGTTTGTTAGATTTTATGATGGTGAAATTTTCAAGGAAGAATTTTTGCACTTAATACCATTAGAAATCTACACCACAGGAGAGGTCATTTTAAAAAGGGTAAAAGGCTTTTTTGAAAAAAAAATGGTTTAGATCTGCAGAAAGTAAACTTGCTTGTTAAAGACAGAGGTCCCTCCATGACAGGGAAAGAGAAGGGCTTTGCTTTACATATGGCAGCTTCATTAAATACATTTCACCACATCATTCACCAGACTGTCCTGTGTGGTGAATTGTTTGGAGACTTGAAAAAAACAATAGGTATTGTGATGAGATTAGTGAACTATATATGCTCAACTTCTAGCTTGCAACTCTACTCTGCTCTTACTACTTCCGCTCTACTCTTACTACTTCCGCTCTACTCTGCTCTGGTTAGGCCTCAGCTGGAGTATTGTGTCCAGTTCTGGGCGCCGCATTTTAAAAAAGATGTGGAGAAATTGGAAAGGGTCCAAAGAAGAGCAACAAGAATGATTAAAGGTCTTGAGAACATGACCTATGAAGGAAGGCTGAAAGAACTGGGTTTGTTTAGTTTGGAGAAGAGAAGACTGAGAGGGGACATGATAGCAGTTTTCAGGTATCTAAAAGGGTGTCATGAGGAGGAGTGAGAGAACTTGTTCACCTTAGCCTCTAAGGATAGAACCAGAAACAATGGGTTTAAACTGCAGCAAGGGAGGTCTAGGTTGGACATTAGGAAAAAGTTCCTAACTATCAGGGTGGTTAAACACTGGAACAAATTGCCTAGGGAGGTTGTGGAATCTCTGTCTCTGGAGATATTTAAGAGTAAGTTAGATAAATGTCTATCAGGGATGGTCTAGACAGTATTTGGTCCTGCCATGCGGGCAGGGGACTGGACTCGATGACCTCTCGAGGTCCCTTCCAGTCCTATAATCTATGATTCTATGATTCTATGAACATTGTCTTTTTAGAACTCTTTTACAAGACATTTCAGCCAAATACAGTGACCTGTTGCAGCACAACACTCACTGGTTAAGTAGGGGGCACATGTTAGAGATGTTTTGTGCAGTTCAAAAAGAAATAGAATTTCTTTCAAACCACAAGACCAACAAGGCTTGCGAGTTCCTGGAATTTTTAGGAATGATGTCCCCTCTATGTCACAGGTAGCTTTTCTGTTAGATATTTCTGGTCACTTGAATTCCCTCAACTTGCAGCTTCAAGGTCATGCAAGCAGTCTTGGGGATCTGCTTGAAAAAGTTTGCCCCTTTCAGAGGAATCTTGAAATCTTTCAGACAGACTTAATCAGAAAGATGTTGCACTTTCCCACACTGTGTGTTGTTGCTACAGATGATACTTCGATGAAACCGATGCAAGATTCCTAAACACTCTGACCAAAAACTTTAACATGCAATTTGAAAATTTTAAAATTCCAAAGGATTTGCTTTTATTTGTTCGTGATCAGTTTGTTGTCTCCGCTGATGGACCTTGCCCTTCTGAAGCAAAGAACATTCTTGATTCAATTGATGAGGGTGCCTTTCATTTAGAAACTATAAGGCATCAGAGCTCAGATGTCTTGCGAGCAAAATTCAGAGAAGTGGGATTTTGTGATTTCTGGACTCAATATGCTGACCAGTTTCAGAATACTTAGAATCTAGCCTTCTATCTATTAACAATGTTCAGATCAAAGTACCTCTGCGAATCTGGGTTTTCTACCAAGAATATTATAACAAAACCAACACCACAATCGCCTGACAGATAAGCATCTTCACCTTTGCATGCACCTTGCCTTGACCTCTGACAAACCACTCTTCACAAAGCTTGTCAGAGATCATCAATGTCACTTCTCCCATTAGAGATTGCCACAAACAAATAATAATGTTGTTTTATAAAATTTGTTAAAAGATCAAAACACTAATACTTATGTTGCAGTCAAGGTCTTTATTTATTGGCAGATGAACTTTTTTGGGGGGGAGAGGGTCAGCCTTCTGTGCAAATGATCCACCTCTTGTCATAAAATTCTCAAATTGGCCCACGGTAGATCTAATTGAGTGTCACTGCCGTAGGGGTATATGGATTACAGGGATTCCCAGGGCCTGGAATTTACATTATAGGTCACCAAAGGGTGGTATGTAAGGTTTCTGCTGAAAGTTTGTGTCACACAGGCTATCATAATCTTTGTGAAATGTGTGTGTGGATAATATGTAAGGAGATATCTATATATATAGGGAAATTATGTTCTTAAGGCCTTGCAGTTAAAGGCAAGTCACACACAGGTAGTGTGCCTTGAGACATTTCTCCAAACGGAGGCGGGAGACACTTACCCTCCCTAGCTGACCATTGTGTATTGTGTGTCTTACAACAGAAGTCTATTAGCATACTGATTTAAATGCTAATTAGTAGGGTTACCGTATTTAAACATTAAAAAAAGGGGACACTCCACTGGGCCCTGGCCCCGCCCCTTCCCCGCGCCCGCCCCCAACTCCGCCCCTTCCCTGCCCCAACTCCGCCCCTTCCCCCAAAGTCCCCGTCCCAACTCCGCCCCCTCCCCTGAGCACCCCGCATTCCCCCTCCTCCTTCCAGCCACGCGAACCAGCTGCCCGAGCGCTACCGGCTTCACGGTTTGCCGGGCAGCCCCCAGACCTCCAGACCCTGCGCCCCCGGCTGGGCGCTTCCCCAGCGCAGCCGGAGCCCGGGAGGTCTGGGGGATGCCCGGCAAACCGTGAAGCCGGTAGCGCTCGGGCAGCTCTGCTCTTCAGCTGCGCAGAGCTGAGGTGTCTGGGGGGAGCAGCAGCAGCCGCCGCCACAGGGGAATCCGCCTGCAGCTCGCAGCCTGCCGGAGCCCTCTAAGGTAAGCAGGGGACTGGGGTAAGGATGCCAGCAAAACAAAGCTGGGAGTATTTTCCCGGACATGTTCGGCTTTTTGGCAATTCCCTCTGGACGGGGATTTGAGGACCAAAAAGCCAGACATGTCCGGGAAAATCCGGACGTATGGTAACCCTATAATTAGCAGCTTGTGGGGAACTTCAAAAGAAAATTTAACAGGAGAAGAGGGTCACCTTGTTTTCAGGTGAAGATCAGAGGCCTTGTCTGGTATATCTGGGAATGCAGAAAGACACCCTGACATCCTTTATCTGCGGAGAAAATCTGACAGTGAGCTTAACTTCAGGAGAGAAGGGTTTCAAACATCCTGGTTGAAAAAACACTATGAAAAGCATTTGGGTTAAAGAGTACCTTATTAGACAAGCAGGCATTTTGTTACTTAAGTTTAGACACTGCAATGCAATTATTATTTTGTTTTATATGTAACCAGTTATTGTCTTTGCTATCAAATGAATCTCTGACTTTGTTAAGTAAACTTACACTTGTTTTCTCCATAAACATATGTTAAATGGAGCTATGTTCTAAGATATGACTAAAACTGCAGTGTACTGTTCCTTTGGGAACAGCAGGCCTGGTAATTTTGTGAGTGTCCAGTGGATAAGGAGCTGGACACCACAGGGGGACACTTGGAGGACTCAGAGGTGGAGTATGCCTATCACTAGTCTGCATGAGGGATAGTGAAGCCCACATGGGCTGAGAGGGGAGTTCTTGTGTTGCCTTTGGCTGGGAGAGTCTGGGAGCTGACCCTTGTAGGTACAGAGAAGGCCCCCTCACTCTAAGAACACGTGGTAGTGAGAAGACTCATAACCCTGGGTACCCCTGGGAAGCATCACAAACATTCACTGCACATGTCAGTAAAGTTATGTGTGAACAGGATTGGAGCCTAAATTCAAAGCAACCAAAAAGTGTATTTTCTATAATTTTAGAAACAAGCATTTTTTACTCTTTTAGTTTTAACAGAAATGTGAGATAGGCAACAAACATGGAAGTAAGTTATTTTTACTGAAAATATGAAATGTAAAATAATAATATAAATATGAAAGGATTCTTTACAACACAAACATATTCATTCTAAACCATCCAAAATGCTACTTAAATTGAAGTAATAATTGAACAAACTTAAGACCTTACATTGTAAACACTTAGGTACATGAGTAAAATTCCATTTTATTCAATGGGATGACTCATATGAGTAAAATTATTCATATGCATAGATATGTCCATGATACAGCCCAGGAACTACTGCTGAACAAAGTTTAGTATATATGATATATCAAGTACTTTTTGAATAGTCCCCACCCCACTTTTTTGGAGCATTCAAAGAAAGAATAACATGACGTGTATATATATATAATTATAAAATTACATATACATATAAAATTTCACACAGAAAAAGCTATGCAATTACCCCTACCTATGCAGGATTCTTTCCTAAAATATGTGCTCTCTATGGCTTTAAAATGTCTCAAATGACTGGATTTCGTTGGGAGAATATCATATTCCCCATGTCTTTGTTTAGTCAGGCTATTCATTTTTAGCTCTTTTAATCTTTCATCATAAGTAAACCTCTCCAGATCTTTAACCAACTGGAGGCAATTCAGAGAACAGCAACAAAAATGTTGAATATCTTTGAGACTGACATGCCCAAAACTCAACACAGCATTCAGGTGTCCTGTTCACTAGGTACTCTTCTACCAGCATCACACAGAAAAGCACTGATACCATTGCACTAGCTTTTTTATTGCTACCTCATATTACAAACTATCCACTACCACCCCTTAATCTCTTTTTGGCATGACACCATTGCTATCCAACTATCTCCTTTCCACTGATTATCTGGATTTTGGATTATTATTTGTATTACAGTAAAACCAAGGGGCCCCACGGCCAGGATTCCATTGTTTTAGGCACTGTACAAACAGAACAAAAAAGACAGGGCCTGTATTCTTTTCTAGATGTTCCTACTGCATTTTTCCCAAGCTGAAATCTCATTTTGTTATTTACGGTCCATATTTCCAACTTCTCTAAAGCTCTGGATTTTTCTTTTCTTGCTTGCATCACTACTGTTTGTCTGCATCTATGAATTTCATTAAGATATTCGTTAACCCCTCTTCTGCACTACTAATAAAAATTTTAAACAAGAACTGACTTAACTCAGTCTTGAGTCTGTCATACATTGGCCAAACTCCTCAGATCAAGCCATTACCATTTATCATTATCCATTATATAGAATTCTTCAGCCATTTTTCAGCCCACATGACATTATTTAATATCCAAGCCCAGCTGAATGTATTTTGTGAGGAAGTTTTCATGAGACATTATATCACACACTTCACTGAAGCCTAGTTACTATTACTGTATAAGTGCATATGTTATACATTACATCCACAGTACTGCATTCCTTCTGTCCACTATTTATAATTTCATGAGATTGTCTAGCATGAGTTGTTCTTAAAAACCCATACTGCTTATTGCTCATAATTCCTATGACCTATAGCAGAAGTAATCTTAAGGGGTGCTGAAGCTCAGTACTGCCCATTGAAACGAAGCTGTCAGTGCTCAGGGCTTTTGAAAATCAGGCCCTAGATTTTTACAGATTTCTTTTCAATATGTTCCATATTTTACTAAGGACTGAAGTTAACACTTTAAATCTATAGAACAAACTATTTCTGTACTGTTATTACAATACAGTACTTTAAGACTAAATTATCTTCTATATATAATGAATTGTAATAAACAAAACCTATTGCATTAAAATAATCCTAAATCTTCATTCCAAGTTCTCCAACAATCTTTCCCCAGCCTTATCTCCAAGCAAGTGATGCTGTTACTATCCCCTTAGAAAAACAAGATCTACTATTTTATCATCATTCACATTTTTGATTGCACAATATTTTCCAATTTTTTTGCTTTGTTTTTAATATGAAAACCAGACACATCTATTCAGTGGCAGATGTGTCCTAAAAGATACAGTATAAAAGAGAACGTTCAAGGAGAAATTTTCAAAAGCACTTAAGGAATTTAGGAGCACAAGTCCCCTTCAAAGTCAATAGCATTTGGACTCCTAAATCCTTTACATGCTTCTAAAATCTACCCTGAAGTTTCAAAGTGAGAAAACATTTTAAAAAAAAACTTTACAAATGAAAATGCAATTATTACCATCCCCACTCCCTCTAAAAAAAAAAATCAACAATTTATTGTGAAGGAAGTTTGTGGGGTTTTTTTTCCCCATAACTATTGTGCTTGGGATATAAATTTTAAGAATCCTCATACTGACAGGAAAACTAACTCACAATCACTATGCCAAGAGCTAATCATTTTATTGTGTTGTAGTTGTCTCTGTATGACAAAGAATTGCATTTTCTGGTGCTCACATCTAGGCATGTATATTTGCCAAATAGCACTAATAGTGAGTAAAAAGCACAATACACTGTATTCAGAATTATTAAATAATGAAATATGATTGCATCAAGCATTTATTACTTTGTACATATATATGTTCCAAAGATGAGTGCTAGAAATTGTTTTCACTTGTAAATCTGTTATTGTACGGCATTTTCCCCAATCAGAATTCCCTTTTACAGAAAAAGGGCAGTGATTAACTCCAATTTCTTAGATATATGCAGTACAGGGGAGTCGCATCTTACGCAGGGGTTAGGTTCTGAAGTCAGCGCATGAGGCGAAAATCGCATATAGTCAAATGCTCATTGAGTGGAATGGCGGGCGGAATCACCTCACTACAGGTACAGTATTTAAATTGTTATTTTTCTCTTTTTTTTTTTTTTGCCGCGCGCGTATAGTTAAAATCACGTAAGTTAAATGCGCCTATGATGCGACTCCACTGTACAAGCATAACACCGCACAAAGGCCAGAAGGAATATACTTATTACATATATATAAGAAACCTCTGGGAAACATGATTTTTCACACAGTTGTGAAAATAACTTGTGAATTGTAAATGCTCACTTGCAGGGATTAGCAAACTTCAGATCATCAAGAATTTAATCCTGCATTATGGCATAATTCACATGACGAATTGATCCTCAACATTCCTCTATGAATTTTAAATTACTCCCTAAAGCATTCCATTAAAACAGACGCAACTCTTTTCAGATGTATCACAGTATTACTGGTCATCCTATGTACAAACTGTGAACCATTCAACCTCATCACAGCACTGTTCCACCTCCTCCCACCTCACAGTTAGGACCAAATACCACCAATGAATTTGCCACTAAGTCTACACATATAAATCTTCAAAATATGGCCACTAGAACTTGTTATTACTCTTTCTAGCTTGGTTTTCAACACAATATGTTAGTAACTTGTATATTATACTGAGACTATGAATATTTTCAATGGTAGATAAGAACCATTTAATTTGCATCAAATCTTCATTTGACCACTAATTTTAATCCCCAGTAATGTAGATCCACTTACTTTCTTTTGTAAAAAGGATTATTTCAGTAATCATGAAACAACATGATTAATAGATCACTAGTCACCATACCTTTAAATAACAGACTCTGGGCTGATCAGGTTGGCATGTAATGCCTGGTACCATGTAGCCCAGTACAACCTAGTGTGAGTCGCGTCCCCAGTGACTCAACTGGAAAAACCACTGGAATGAAAATAAAGAAGTAATCTCCATCTTGTGCTGCTGCCTTCCAGCTGGCTCTTGGTTGAACAAAGGCTAGAAGAAACCCTGAACCCAATCTGCTGTGAAGAAAACATTAAGTGCTTGGTAACTCAGTTCAGTCATCTGGCATCTCCTGCAGTTGTCCTGGCTTCCAAAGGTCTTGATCTTCAAGCCTTTGGGTCCAGTCAGCAATGTTAAGAATGGGGCTTTGATCCTTAGACAAGCATTTTCCTCCTCATATTCATTGCCTACACATACACACAAAAGATTCGGGTACGATGGTTGCCCTCTTCAAACTTTGCTTGTGGGAATGCAAGGACAATGTGCACTCAAATAACTTAGAGGAGGTCAATGACCCTAAAAAGTCTGCCATCATCAACAGAGAGCTGGAGAAGTTTGACATCGACATGGCCACTCTGTGAAACCAGACGAGCTGACACAGGTTCTCTACATGAGATGCATTACATCTTTTTCTGGCACGGAAAAAAACAAAGCTGCTGTGAACATGGCATGGGTTTTGCGGTCAAAAATTCATTAGCATTCAAAGTTGAATCTCCCTTTACTACATCACTATCATTTCACTAACAACATGTACCACAGGTGGCTTTGCCAATATCATCAGTATATATACTCCAACATTTCCCTCCATTTCTGAAGGGAAGGACTTGTTCTATCATAACTCAATAACATCATCACTAAGCTACCATTGGCCACGCGACTCTATCTATTGGGATTCTTCAATACTAGAGTCAGCTCAGTTCATAAGATGTGGCCTCTATGCAGTGGCCACCACTGAGTGGGAAAAATTAATGGCAATGGGAAAAGACTACTGAAGCTCTGCACCTACCAAGGAATATGCATTACCGACACCTACTACCAAGGAGGTTCATTGCTGGAAGGTCCCAATGACAAGACACCACATATCTGGACACTGGTACCAACTGGATTTAATGATCACCCATAGAAAACACGCCAGGCTGTTCTCCAAAGTTGCAGTTTTCAGAGTGCAAACTGTGACACAGACCATGGGCTTCTATCCCGAAAAATAAGGCTTTCACTGCAGAAATCCCATTGTATTAAACAAAGATGCTGTCCACAGGTTAACATCAACAAGATAAAGACTGGTTTGCAGCATACTCTGAAGAAATGCTCCCAGTCACTGAAGCCAAACACTCTACGGTATACCTCCACCACAACATGAACCCCTCTCCAGAGAAGTGTTAATTTCATAGTGGCCAAGAACATATTGCAATGAACAGTAAGGCAATGTGGTCAATCATCGTTGTTTGATACAAGCATCCTTTAAGAATGGAGATCTAGAAGTTAAGTGATGGAATCAACAAAGCAATAGGTCCTTTAGCCAAAAACACTCCTCTACTTAAATCTCTTAATGGAGTTATCATTTCCAGAAGCAAACAGATGCAGCACTGGGAGGAACACTATCACAAACTTTATTCACATGAAACCACTGTTTCTGAAGAGGCTTCAACTGTGATCCCCAGGCTCCAAACTATCTAAGTGCTTGATCTAGAACCACCTATAAATGAGCTTGAAAAGGCAATCATCTTCCTAGCAGCAGGAAAGGCCACAGGAAAAGATGGAATTCCAGCTGAAGTACGGAAACAAGGAGGACACGTTGTGCTTACATAACTGCATAACATCTTGATTGCCTGCTGAACGGAAGGAGGTGTATCACAAGACATGAAGGATGCCATCATAAAATTAGATAAAAATAAAGGAAATGGGAGTGACTGCAACAACAAAAGGACCTCTCTCTTCACTATTACTGGCATGGCATAGGTCATTCTCAACAAACCAAATTCTTGATGAACATGTACATCCAGTACATCAGCACAGTTTCTCTCTATGACCTTCATAGATATTCCAAACACTTCTGACTAGGTCAGCAAAAGGACCTTTTTCAATTGCTAGAGAATTGGCTGCCCCCCAATCCTCCGTAGTTTGGTTCAAGACTTTCATGATGGCATGAAGGCTACAGTCCAGTATGATGGTGCTCAATCTAACAGCTTTGAAATCTGCAGCAGTGTCAAACAAGGATGTGTTTTGGCACCAATGCTCTTCAATATATTTTTCCCTT
This sequence comes from Chrysemys picta bellii, assembly GCF_011386835.1. NCBI lineage: Eukaryota > Metazoa > Chordata > Testudines > Emydidae > Chrysemys > Chrysemys picta. Next base: position 32,044,054 of record NC_088795.1, on the reverse strand, counting down.
GGCTCATTCACCATGCTTTCTCTAAGAGCAGTGAGGGTACATATCTCCATAAAGGAACAGATGGAAATCTATTTAATCTAAGAGCAAAAATCAATGTTAAACATCTGTTGACAAGAGAATTTATTTTCACCCATGATCCAGGGTTCAGTGCACATAATGAAGAGGAGCTCCAGAAACTTTGCAATAGCTTTGCGATAGCTTGTGATGAATTTGGACTAATCATCAGTTTAAAGAAGACAATGGCTATGGCACAAAGTATATTGACTGCACCAGAAGTTTTAATAGCTGGCACTACACTAGAAATTGTGCACAAGTTCTGCTATTTAGGATCAACTATACTGAAAAACCTGTTTCCAGGTTAACTCTTGCATCAGAAAGGCGGCTACTACATTTGGTCAACTGAGCAAGAACATGAGAGCTAACAGGAAACTGACATTGAACACCAATATATGGCTTTACCAGATGTGCATCCTGAGCATGCTGCAGTATGGTGGCGAGACCTGGACCATCTACAGCAGGCATGAGAGAAGGCTAACCACCTTCCATCCCTGCTGTCTTTGTCATACTTTAAGTAGCAAGTGGGAAACCCAAGTTCCTGATACTGCAGTACTTGAAAAGCTTATTCGGTATTCTTAAACAGATGTTTGGTTGGCTTGGCCATGGTTTGGATGAATGCATTCCATAGGACCTCCTATCTGCAGAGCTTGTGGATGCTCCAAGGCCACCGGGTGATCCAGCCTTAGGATCAAGGATGTTTGCAAGAGGAATTGAAAACTTTCAACATTGACACTGCAAGCTGGGAAGAGAGAGCTAGCAACAGGCTACAATGGAGGGACTCAAAGAGGCAGAAAAGGGGTAGCCGAAAGAGAGAAAAGTTAAGAGAGAAAAGAGGAAGGAGCAGAATGCCTCAAGCACTTGTAGTGTGCCTGTTTCATCATCTGGCTCTGCACCTTATGCCTGCACATCTGTGGCAAGGACTGCCACTCAAGAATTGGACTTTTTAGCCACTCATGACACTGCAGCATGATACTTAGTAACTGAACTGCTTTGGTGCTTACACCATTGTCCTGTGAGATGGAGTGATGCCATCTATATATCTAGTAACAGACAAAATTAACTACTATTATAAATTATTTACAGTAACTCCTCACTTAACATTGTAGTTATGTTCCTGAAAAATGCAACTTTAAGTGAAACAATGTTAAATGAATCCAATTTTCCCATAAGATTTAATGTAAATGCGGGGGATTAGGTTCCAAGGAAATTTTTGGGGGGCAGACAAAAGGCATTATATACTGTACTGTACTGTGGTGGGGAGGTGCCCCTGGCTTACCCCACACAGGCCGCTGCAGACAATGAGGCAAGCAAGGACGCTAGGAAGCACCTTGCACAGCAACAGCTTCTCCCCAGAAGAACAGGTGCTGACTTTGCCGGGGGATGCTCCAGGCCTGCCTCTTCCCGTCCCCGCTCCACTCCAGGCCCGCCTCTTCCCACTCCCACTCCATCTCCTCCCTGGAGCACACCGTGTTCCCGCTCCTCCCCGCCGCCAAACAGCTGTTTGGCAGCACTTAGGACTTTCTGGGAGGGAGGGGGAGCAGCGGAGACACGGAGCTTCTGCACTCCTCCCCCTCCAACTAGTGGCGGATTTAGAGTTAGTGGGGCCCTGTGCTCAGCTTCATTTTTGGGGGGCCCCCCTGGGGGGAGCATTCTCTCTTCTCTCCCCCTCCCCCATTTTTCATTCTTTTTTTCTCCATTTTCCTCCTGGGGCTCAGGGCTGGGGGTGCAGGGTCTGGGAGGGAGTTAAGGTGCAGGAGGGAGCTCAGGGTCGGGTGCGGGGTCAGGAGGGAGTTAGGGTGCAGGAGGGCGCCCAGGGTGGGGGTGCGGGAGGAAGCTCAGGGCTGGGGCAGGCAGGAGGTGCAGAATACTTACCTGGGGCAGCTCCTGTTTGGTGTAGGGAGCGTGCAGGTGCCTCTGCGCAGCGCGGCACTGCCCCCATGGCCGCGATTCTGGGAGCTCCCCCACTCATCCCCCCGGCAGGCAGGGCCACCCGGAATGGAGGGGCTTTAGTGGCTGCAGGGCCCTGGGCTAAGGGGGCCCCGGGGCCCTAGCCTGCAGCTCTAAAGTCCCTTTCGGAATGTGGCCCTGCGAGCATGGGCTGGAGGACTCAGGAGGAGCAGAGGCAGCTGCACAGCCAGCGGCTGGAGAGAAGCAGCCGCCAAACGGGGGGAGGAGGGGGTGAGGGAAAGAGAAGAGGAACTTGTGCAATGCTCCTTTGTAAAGTCAGCCAAACGACATTATAAGGGAGCATTGCACAACTTTAAACGAGTATGTTCCCTAATGGAGCAGCGATGTAACTTTGAAACAACGTTAAGCGGGAGGACGTTAAGTGAGGAGTTACTGTATATTGCAGCGTCACCAAGAGGTCCCAGACAGGTTGAAGTCTCATTGTACTAGGCACTTCATAAATATAATATAAACAACAGTCCCTGTACTAGAGAGGTTGAAGACTAAAAGACAAGGATAAAACAGGTTAGGCAAAACAAACAGGAGTTGGATGGGTGAGGATAGGATCGAAGAGCAGTAGTAATAGAATATTTTAGAAGAGACTAGCTGCATACAACTCATAGGTGTATGTGAATTCATAACTTTAAACTGCTTAGAGAAAAGTTAATATTGTATGTATCTGTGAAATTAGGAGGAGGTATCAGATAGGGCTTGTCTACACAGCACAGCAAAGCATGCCACAAAGGTCCAATACTAACATGTTTTGTGCTGCTGGCGTCCTCTAAAAGAGACCTAGTTTGCTTTAACATCAGAACTGTTAAGACTAAATTTATCTGAACTAGGTACCTTTTAGAGCACGCCAACAGCGTCTAAACAGGGCATGTAGAGCACAGCACATTAGTGTGCTTTACTACTCACATCCCTGCTTTGCCAGCACCATGTAGACAAGCACTCAGTTACAAACGAACTCTCACCCTGCCAAAGGCCAGATGTAACAAAGTGCCAAAATGAAGGACTAAAAAAAAAAAAAAAATCACACACAAAACTAAAATTCTATGGGACTCATTCCTTAAGAGTAAATAAAATAATAATGAAACTGAGGTGATAGAGTTATTTCAGATGTAAATAATTTTCAGTAATAAAATAAGGGGACAATGAATTCCCCACAGGTAACCTGGGGATCTGAAATGATGGATATCTGAGAGGTATAGTTACAGAAAGGGCTTATTAAGAATTTCTGTCATGATGGATGCAACTTTCCTAAGGTGATAGACTCTGAGTTTTCCAGACTTCAGACTGGAAAAATACAATGCAACTGTAAATGTTGTTCAGACTTTTAAAATAAGTATGGAACTGAACTGCAGCAGTAGGGAGAGTTTAATGAGAAGCAGTTCTTCATTCATTTAAGCTTCACTTGGATTGTTACCCATGTGGTTTGCAGGCAAAGAACTGTCTGATATGGAAAAATCAGCTAAAAAAGAAGGATGGAGTTCCTGCTTTTAGGATGCCTGAGATGGAGAAAGGCTAGTAAAACTATAAAAGTAAACCTTCAAAGCCCTTCAAAAGTTCTGACAGGCTTGGAAGGGAAATAGAGAACTTTCAAGTGTTTCTTTTAACTCTTTTTTTATAGAATAAATTACTTCCTGGATCTTATTTTAGGGGCACTGTTTTGCTTTAAAAATCAAGTCTAACACCACATTTTAGACTCTGCTCCTGCAATCCTGCTATATTTCTCTTGACTGTCAGGAATTTTAATAAAAGATCAATACCTTCATGTATTATGTGCCCTGAAAGCCTCTCCCATGTCTAACTTGTGCTAAAGATAATGCCAAAATAAAACAGTTTAATCTGTGACACTAAGTAAAATGGTGTTACTGTGTGTCGTATCATGAACTCTTATTATATATCACAAAAGGAACTTGGAAGTCTTGTCATTACTATATGCCACAAATCTTCAAAATATTATTGAGAATTCAGTGAGACTGTGAACATATAACATGTTTGCTGCTACTCAATTTTGTGAATACTTACCAAACAACTTCAGTAGGTATCCAAAAGTCACCTATATTTAACAGCCCAGAAAAATAATTATTGTTTTGGGGGTTTTTTCAGCCAACCCTCTAACACTCTCAGGGTTAGTACAGCAATCTGCAAGCAGAAGAGGAGCACCCTGTGGGTGCTCCACACCAGGTGTTGGTGCATCCCTGCACCTTCGCTCAGAGAGTTTTACAGCAGTACTCATACCGGTCACGAATGCGCAGAGCCTGCCCCCCCGTCCCGCCGCTCTGAGTGAACCTTAAAGTACACATGCGCGACCGGCTCCTCAGTTCCTTCTACAATGGAGGCTACCCCAACTCCAAAGTAGACGGGAGGAGGGTGGGTAGTGGAGCATCCACAGGGACACTCATCTCGAAGAATATCAGTTACAGCACAGGGTGAGTAACCTCCTCTTCTCTTTTGAGAGGTGTCCCTGTGGGTGCTCCACTCCAGGTGACTGAAAAGCAGTGCATCTCAAGGAGGTAGGGACTTCAGATTTGGTAGGAATGCAGTAGGTTTAAAATTTTTAATAAAGTTAATGTTTAAAATTAAATATACACAAGTTAAGAGGGAAGGTACTGTACATCTGGGGTCAGGCTCCAGTTATGAGGGATTACAGGTATCGATTACAAGGATCACGAGATACATACATATCATATAACCAGCATAGACCCAGATAGGGGTGCGGAAGTTTTTAAAGCGTCAGTGCTAAGTGGGCTCGGGTACACCACCCATGGACTGTATTAAAAGTCCAAGTCAGTATCAGTGTAGCAAATAAGTACATGAGTGGGGTATGTCCCTTGGTTCGTCAGGGAAGGAAGTGGGTTATTTCCCTAGTCAGCGGTCTTGGTTACTCGAGCTGGTACTGGCAGTGTCCCAGGATGTGTTCCGTGTAGATGTCTCTGGACCACCTGATGGTGTCGGACATCATAAGCTGTCTCATGAGCCAGGCATAGCGTCGACCGACTCTGCACGCTCTCAGCACCGGCTCGTTGTGGGGGTCCCACGCGCCCAGGGCTCCCATGATCAGGGCGTGTATCTGGATCTCATAGCCCTGGGCTCTCAGGGTGTCAGCCATCAGGGTGTACTTCGACACCCTTCCGTGCTCGGGCCTCGTGGAAGGCCGGTGACCTGTTTTCAAATGGCACCGTGACGTCTAACATTAGGACCTCCTTCTTTTCTGTGTCAATCACGACAATGTCAGGTCGCAGTCGGCTGTCTGTCCTGGGCATGGCGGAGTCGACAGTGATCTTCCCCTGGGGCAGCTCTGCCTAATCGTGCATCAGAGAGAGGGCCTTGAGTAAGGGCATAATGCTTCACAAATGTGTGTTCGGAAGTCCAATTGGCCGCTTTACAGATGGCAGCCAGAGGAACTTTGCATAGAAAAGCCACTGAGGTAGCCACAGATCTAGTGGAGTGAGTTCTGATGCCGCTGGAGGCGTAACTTTCTTTATCTGATAGCACAGTCAGATGCACTCAGAAATCCAGTTTGAAAGTCTCTGGGTAGAAATAGATGTCCCTTTGGAGCACTCCGCAATGGAGACAAAAAGTCTAGAAGAGTTCCTAAAGGGCTTGGTTCTATCCAAATAGAAGGACAAAGCCCTGCGTACAACTAACGTATGCATTGTGGATTCAAAAGAGTTTGCATGTGATTTAGGAAAGAAGGTTGGTAGGTGTATTGGCTCATTGATGTGGAATAACGAATACACCTTTGGAAGAAATTTGGGGTGTAGTCAGAGGGTAACCTTGTCCTTAAAAAACAGCGCATACGGTGGGTCTGCCATGAGAGCTATTATTTCTCCTGCCCGTCTGATGGAGGTGATTGCCACTAAGAATGCTGTTTTCATAGAGAGGTGTAAAAGGGAGCAAGTAGCTAGGGGCTCGAATGGTTATTAAGTTAAGCAGGATAATACTAAGTGAAGGTCCCACGCAGGGGTAGGAGGTTTAATGTCCGGGTATAGGGATGGGAGTCCTTTGAGAAAATGATTGGTGATTGGATGAGCAAAAACAGAGGTATTGTCGATCTTGTCATGAAAAGCTGTAATAGCAGCTAAGTGGACTTTGATGGAGCTGAAAGAAAGGCCAGATTGCTTAAGGTCTAACAGGTAGTCAAGTATGAGTGGAAGAGGTGCCGAAGTAGGAGGAAGCTGTTTAGTTGAGCACCATTGTGTGAATCGCTTCCACTTTCAGAGATAGGTAATGTGAGTAGATTGTGTTCTGCTTTGTAGAAGCACTCTCTGAATCTCCTCAGAGCATGCTAGTTCGTTTTGGGAGAACCATGTAGGAACCAAGCTTTGAGGTGAAGCATGGACAGGTTGGGTGAAGAAATTGGCCATGCTGCTGCGATAGAAGATTAGGAGTGAGGGGCAATGAAACTGGTGGGCGAATTGACATTCTGGTAAGGAACGGAAACCACGGTGGTCTGGGCCACGATGGGGCAATCAGAATTACCATGGCACGATCTGTTCGTATCTTTGTCAGAACTCTGTGGAGAACCGGTATCGGGGGAAATGCATATAGTAAGTCCTGGTCCCATGAGATCATGAACGCATCTCCCAGGGAATGTTTGCCCAGTCCCGCTCTAGAACAAAATTTGGGACATTTCGTGTTTTTTGCAGTTGCGAAAAGGTCTATGGTTGGGTAGCCCCAAATGCGGAATATGTTGCAGATGATCGTGTCGTTTATCTCCCATTTGTGATCCCAGGGAAAGCGTCTGCTTAATTCGTCCGCTGTGGTATTCATAGCCCTGGGAAGATAGACGGCTGATATCCGGATGTTGTTCGCAAGGCACCAATTCCAGAGCTTCATAGCTTCTGTGCAAAGCGAGTGAGAGCAAGCTCCTCCCTGCCTGTTTACATAGAACATGTAGGCGATGGTGGGCCATCTGTGCCCTGCCCCCTGTGAGAGATGCATCGGTAGTCATTATGAGGGATGGAGCATCCTGGAAAAAGGGGACTCCTGAGCAGAAATTGGAGGGAACTGTCCACCATAGGACTCTGAAAGGTATCGATAAAGGCTTGTTTAGAGCGTGTACATTCGGTCTGTAAACCGTGGCCAACCAAGCTTGGAAGCACCTCATGTATAGTCGTGCATTTTTGACCACGAGAGCACGAGACCATGTGACCTAATAGTTGTAGACAGTCTCAAGCAGTGACCTGAGGACTGTTGTGAAGTTTTGTAGCCAGGAGTTTTATGGTGTTGAAGCGGTCAGGCGGGAAAGATGCTATTCCCATCCGGGAATCGAGGCGTGCTCCTACGAACTCCAGGTGCTGAGTAGGAGATAATGTGGATTTGTTTTTGTTTATTTGTAAGCCAAGGGATAGGAAGCAAGCAACGGTGAGCTGTGTGTATCGAAGCGCTTCGTTGAGCGTTTGAGGCTTTGAGGAGACAATCATCGAGGTAAGGAAATATTATGACCCCTTGTTTCCTGAGGTAGGCAGTGACTACAGCTAGGTGCTTGGAAAAAACATGGGGAGCGGTGGATAGGCCAAAGAGTAGCACCCTGTACTGAAAACGTGTTGAGCAGAGGATAAAACGAAGGAAACGTCTGTGGGCCAGATATACAGTCACATGAAAGTAGGCATCCTGTAGGTCGAGGGCTGAAAACCAATCGCCCTGCTCCAGTGCTAGGATTATAGTAGTGAGGGTAACCATTTTGAACTTTTGCTTTTTGATAAATTTGTTGAGCTGCCTGAAGTCGAGGATTGGTCACCATCCCCTGGTTTTCTTTTCTGTTAAGAAATAATGGGAATAGAAACTCTTCCCTCTGTGTTGTTCGGGCACGACTTCCACTGCTCCCAATAGAAGGAGATGTACTTTTTGGAGGAGCAGTTGCTCATGAGAGGGGTCCTTGAAGAGGGGCGGGGAGAGACGGTGGATAGGAGGCAAGGATCGGAAAGGGATGGAATAGCCAGTTGTGATGATCTCTATAACCCACTTGTTGGTGGTAATGTTCTGCCACTGATGGGAGAATGGTCGTAGGTAATGTCCAGAAACAGGGACATGCGGTGTAAGTGCTGAAATGGGAACATTGTTTTCTATACCCTCGACCAAGGCTTCAAATCTGCTTATTTGTTGGAGGGGGTTGAGACGCTGCTGAGGAATTTGGACAGCGACGCTGGTATCTAGGTCTCTGGCATTGCTGTTGCTCATGTGATCTATGGAATTGCTGAGCATATGTGGGGTCGTGTGGATGCTGGTAAGGTTGATATCGATATTGTCTCCTTCTGGTCATAGGGGTTTGAATTCCTAGGGATCGGAGAGTTGCCCTTGAGTTCTTCATTAAATGAAGTACACCGTTGGTCGTGAAAGGCAAAGAGTTTGCCGCCGTCAAAGGGAAGATCTTCAATGGTACTCTGGACCTCTCGAGGAAAGGAAGAGGAGGAGAGCCATGAACCTCGGAGCATGACCACTGCTGTAGCAGTGGATCTTGCTGCAGTATTGGCTGCATCAAGGGCCGCTTGAACAGTACGCGAGATTATTTGCCCCTCAGAAACTAGAGCCATAAATTGTTGTTTCTTTTCTTCCAGAACCGTCATTAATAAAGTCCATGAAGTTGTTGTAGTTTTTGTGGTCATATTTTGCCAGAACAGTAGTATAATTAGCAATGCGAAATTGTAAGGTGGAAGATGCATATACTTTACGTCCGAGCAGATCTAATCACTTGTCGTCCTTGCCTGATGGGGTGGAGCGATAAGCGATTAGATCTGCTCAGATGTAGATCTAAACTGGTGTTTGGTCTTTAGGTTGACTGCGTCTACTACCAGCGAGTATGGTGCTAGATGAGTGAAAAGGAATTCAGAGCCCTTGGAAGGGATGAAATACTTGCGGTCCACTCGCTTACAGGTAGGTAGGCTTGCAGCGGGAGTCTGCCAGATGACCTTAGCAGGTTCCAAAAGGGCTGCGTTGATCGGTAATGCAATCCTAGAAGAAGAAGAGGGCTTCAGGATGTCCGTTAACTCATGCTGCTGTTCAGGAACCTCCTCCAAGTTAATTCTTAACTCACTGGCAACTCTTCTGAAAAGGTCTTGAAATTTTGAGAAGTCATCCAAAGATGTCGGGGGAGGAGGAAATAAGGCTTCATCTGGGGTAATAACTGGGTCCACTGGGTTGGAGGCAGGTCATGACTGATCCTACAGTTGTGACAGTGCTGCCTGGTGCTTTACGTCAGCGGCGGGTTCATCAGCTGGCAGTGACGGGCAGGTGTGGCTGTGGTGGCATAGCAAGTGTGATCTCGAGAATAAGGTGCCCATGGATCCCAATATTGCCACTGCGGTGTGAAGGGCATGGGTGGTGCCATCCAGGGGGTTACATAAAATGGGGCAGGGTCCTGAGAGTATGACGAGGTAATTTTTCTATGATCTCTGTTGATTGGGGTCTGAGGATGGGAGATTTGATATGGTCAAAATTCCCCCTGCAGTCCTGCTTCCTCATCACTGGAGAAAGGCTGTCTGGACCCTGACTGAGCATTTGGAGAGAAGTAGGCATTAAGTATGGGTGACTGCAGGATAGGTGACACCAGCAGGTCCCTTGACTGTGTAAACTGCGGTGCAGGAGCTCCTCTTTGAGGTGAGGGCTGTGCAAGAGGAATCTGCTGTGAAGAAAGGTTCTTCTGCACCGGTGTCCCGAGCATTGTTTCACTGCCAGCCAGCTCAGCGGGTGCTGGTGACAGGAGAGCAAAAATAGCCTGCGGGGGGTCAGGCATGTCAACATGTGTCGGCACCACTGACATGGCCGAACGATGCCATGAGAGAGGCAGGCAACTGGAAGCCTGAAGCCTCGGCACCGGAGCTTTGTGCTACTGCCGCAGCCATCGGCGGGTTTCACGCGGCGCTGGAGGAGCCCAGCATGTCAAAAGTGCTCAGCCAGGGAAGCGCTGAGAAGGAGGCTGTAGACCTGCCCGGGGAAGTCTTCTCCTGCGAAGTTCTCTTTGCAGGTGAGAGAGGGTGCCTTTTTTTGAAGTTTTCTTGTCTTTCTTTGAGGTGAGGAGGCTGCGGCGTGTAGCTGAGTCAGCGCCCGGGTCTGATGCTGACCCTAAGGATTTCTGAAGGAGGAGCTGCTCCCTGTCCTTACATGCCCTGGATTTAAGCTTGCTGCAGTGGGCACATTTTTGGGGGATGTGGGACTCCCCCAAACATTTAATACATTTTGAATGGCCATCCGAAAGAGGGATGGCATCATTGCAGGTGGAGCAGCGCTTAAAGCCTAGGGAGCCAGGCATGTCGGAAGCGGCTGACGCTGACAGGAATGGGAAAAAAATGTGGTTTTTTGTTTTGTTTATTTTTGTTTTGTTTTAGAGAGAAAAGGATAGGGGGGAAGGTATCTAAGTACTACTGGTAACAAACAAGGAAGGTATGTGAACAAAGGAAGAGAAAGTCTCTAACAAGTCTGCTGAGCTCCATCTCAGGCTGGGGATGGTAGAAAAGGAACTGAGGAGACCGGTCGCGCATGCGTACTGTGACGGGTTGGATCACAGAAACCCCCTTGGGAGCTGCCACCCAATGTGCAAAGACTACCCCTGCTTCTGTTTTCCCTGCCAGCTCAGGACTCCAGCACCCTGTCTTGCTGAGCCAGACACTCCTGTTTGGCTCCAGACACAGACCCAGGGTCTGAATCACTTGTCCCGAAGCTGCAAGTTTACCTGAAAACAGCTCGCAGTAGTGCGCTTGTCTTTAGCACTCAGATGCCCAACTCCCAATGGGGTCTAAACCCAGATAAATCCGTTTTGCCCTGTATAAAGCTTATGCAGGGCAAACTCATAAATTGTTCGCCCTCTATAACACTGATAGAGAGATATGCACAGTTGTTTGCTCCCCCAGGTATTAATACATACTCTGAGTGAATTACTAAATAGAAAGTGATTTTATTAAATACAGACAGTAGGATTTAAGTGGTTCAAAGTAGTAACAGACAGAACAAAGTAAGTCACCAAGCAAAATAAAATAAAATGCGCAAATCTATGCCTAATCAAACTGAATACAGATAATTTCCTCACCAGTTCCAGAGTGCTCCCTTTTACAGGCTAATCTCCTTTTAGCCTGGGTCCAGCAATCACTCACACCCCCTGCAGTTACTGTCCTTTGTTTCAGTCTCCTTCAAGTATCCTGGGGGGGGTGGAGAGGCTCCTTCTTTAGCTAGCTGAAGACAAAATGGAGGGGTCTCCCCTGGGTTTAAATAGACTCTCTCTTGTGGGTGGAGACCCCCCTCCTCCCTCCTCTGCAAAGTCCAGCTCCAAGATGGAGTTTTGGAGTCACCTGGGCAAGTCACATGCCCCTGCATGACTCAGTCTTTGCAGGCCGACGCCATTGTCCACATGGCATCTTGCATGTCTCCAGGAAGACTTCTCATGTGGATTGGAGCATTCCAAGATGCATTGTTCCCCAAGTGTTTCCTGATCAGGTACTTAACCTGGTGAATTCCTTCCTAAAGAAGCTGACCAAATGCCTCACAGAGCTTACTTAGAAATCAAGCAAGCATACAGCCAGTTATATCATACATACATTTATAAACGTCCCCCCATAAAGCCTTATGGGGTACGCTGTCACACCCTCCCCCTGAACTTACTGCCAGAGACTTGGACACTGTCCATGGCGGAGGCAGTATACCTAAAGTTCCTCTTTTCTGGACAGGGCATCTGCTACCCAGTTCTCCTTTCCTTTAATATGAGTAATCTCCATGTCAAACTCCTGTAGGACCAGGCTCCAGCGTAGCAGTTTGGAGTTGGTGCCCTTAGTTCGGTGGAGCCATACTAAAGGTGAATGGTCAGTTAGAATTCTGAACCTCCTATTAAAAAGGTAAGGTCTCAATTGTTTGACGGCCCACACAATGGCATAGCATTCCTTCTCTATGACAGAGTAATTCTGTTCGGCCGGGGACAGTTTTTTGCTCAGGAAGGCAATGGGATGCTTCTTACTGTCTTCCCCTGTCTGCATCAGCACAGCACCCAACCCTGTGTCTGACGCGTCAGTGCACAACTCAAAAGGCTTTTCGAAGTCAGGGCTGGCCAGCACAGGCTTCGCAGACAGGAGTGCTTTCACCTTGTTGAAGCCCTTTTGGCATGCCTCTGACCAAATGACCTTATTAGGTTGATGCTTTTTACATAAGTCCGTGATTGGGGACACAACGTCACTGAACCCCACCACAAACCTCCTGTAATAGTTTGCCAAGCCTATGAAGGATTGGACTTGCCTTTTAGTCTGGGGTACAGGCCATTTCACGATGGCTTCCACCTTAAGAGGGTCGGGGGATATTTTACCCCCCCCTACCCAGTGCCCCAGATAAGGGACTTTGGCTGCCCCTATCTTGCACTTGGAGGGCTTCACAGTTAGCCCAGCCTCTTTGAGCTTTGATAGCACGACTTCCAGGTGCTCTTTGTGGTCACCCCAGGTGTTGCTGAATACAGCAATGTCATCTATATACGCCCTAGCATAATGCTGTAAGCCATTTAACACTCTGTTGACCAATCTCTGGAAGGTGGCACCCGCATTTACCAGACCAAAAGGTAACACTGTGAATTCATAGAGCCCTATGTCCGTGATAAAAGCTGATTTTTGTTGTGCCTCTCCCTCCAGAGGGATCTGCCAGTAACCTTTGGTCAGATCAAAGGTACTAAGGTACTTGGCTTGGCTCAGCACATCCAGCATGTCATCAATTCTTGGCATGGGGTATGCATCTGTTACAGTGACAGCATTGAGTTTTCTATAGTCTACACAAAATCTAACGGTGCCATCTCTTTTGGGGACCAAGACCACAGGGGAAGCCCATGCACTGTCGGAATCCTTAATTACCCCCAAGTCCAACATGCTTTGTATCTCAGCCTGAATTTGCTCCTTCACCTTGCCGGTGGCCCTATAAGGCCTGGAAGGAGGAGGTTGAGCCCCTTTCGTGAGGATCCTATGGGACAGCAAGTGCGTCCTCCCTGGTTTGTTGGAAAACACCTCACTGTACTTCTGCAGTGTTGACAACGCTTCCCTCCTTTCGAGTGGTGTCAGCTCACTACAGATTTCTATACTTTCAAGGGACGACCCGTCTTGGCATTCAGCCATCAGATCAGTGAGTGGGTGTGCCTCAGTTTCCCCTTCGACACAACAGATCATGTTTACCTCGGCCACTCTGCTGTGATAGGCCTTGAGTCTGTTTACATGTACCAACTGGGGTACCGCATCATCCAGGGGCTTTTTAACTTTGTAAGTGTCCTCATTCGCCACTTCAACCACTTCAAAGGGCCCCTCCCAGGAGTTTTGCATCTTGAACTTTTTGGCAGGGCCGAGTACCATGACCAAATCTCCTACATCAAAAGTGCGTTTACAAGTATTTTTATCATACCACGCCTTTTGCTTGGCCTGACTGCTCTGGAGGTTGTTTTGTACAATCTCCATCATGTCTTTCAACTCCCTCCTGAACCTCTGGACATACTCAGTTACAGGTTCCTCCCTTACCGTGTTGCATCCTTCCCAGGTATCCCTGATGAGATCGAGGGGTCCTCTCACTTTCCTCCCATACAGAAGGTCAAATGGGGAAAAGCCTGTGGACTCTTGGGGTACCTCCCTGTAGGCATACAGCAGGAACGGTAATAGTTCATCCCAACTTTGGCCCCTCTTTTTGGCATACATCCCCAGCATGGATTTTAGGGTCCCATTGAATCTTTCCACCAGCCCATTGGCCTGGGGGTGGTAGGGGGCCGTCTTAAGCTGTTTCACTCCACACACCTTCCATAGCTCATTGAACAACTGCGACATAAAGTTTGCCCCCCGATCAGACAAAATCTCTTTAGGGAAGCCCACTCTGCTGAATATGGTGAGCAGAGCTCTTGCCACAGTCTCGGCTTCTATGTTAGACAGTGCAATTGCCTCAGGGTACCGAGTGGCGAAGTCTACTACCACCAAGATATACTTGTTCCCTCTCCGAGTGGGGCGTGGCATAGGACCCACTATGTCTATTGCCACTCTTTGGAATGCCTCCTGGATGATGGGCAAGGGACGCAGCGGAGCCTTCTGGGGTCCCCCCGGCTTCTTCCTCTCCTGACACACCGCACAAGTCCTACAATAATCCCTCACATCGTTCTGTATCCCTGGCCAGTAGAAATTCCTCCTCAGCCTGTCATATGTCCTCTGTACCCCCAAGTGACCAGCAAAGGGACTGTCATGCGCTACCAGCACTAATTCCCCCCGGTGTTGGCTGGGTACAACCAACTGCTTATAGGGTTGACCGGGACCCTGGTTTTTACCTACAGGGGCCTGCCTGTACAGTTTCCCGTCTTCTTCAAAAAACTTCTCCCCCCCCTCCCTTCCTGGAGTTCCCTCCGAGATACACTGTCTTATACTTTCAAGGGAGGGGTCCGCCCTTTGTCTAGCTGCAAATTCCTGACAGACAACCCTTGAGATAGCGTCCCCGTCCCTGAGCACTGACTGCATCTCCCCTGCCCCCACCCCTGGGAGCCTGTTGTCCTCAGCCAGACAGAGGCCTGGCTCTGTCTCTCCCATATTTGGAAGTACCCCGCCCCCCTGCACTGTCCTGTCACTGAGACCTTCCCCCAACTCCCCTATGGGTTCCAAGGTCCCCGCCCCATCCCTGGGGGCTCCCTCTGAGTCACCCACTACCATGTTCCCTGGGGCAGGAGGGGTTGGCTGTTCAGCTGCATCAGACCTACAGTCATCAGCCGGAACAGCCTCCCCCTCACAGCCTTTCTTCATGCTGCGAGTTACCACACTAACAGTCCTAGTTCTGCTGAAAAAATCATTTCCCAGCAACATGTCCGCGGGGATGTCCTCGAGCATCCCCACCAGTAAATCCCTTTCCCTACCTTCCCATTCCACATGAACCTTAGCCAGGGGCACAGGGAACCTCTGTGGCCCCACCCCCTTAATGTGGGTCGTCTGCCCAGTCAGGACACTAGCGTCTGGGACCACACTCGGTCGAACCAGAGAGAACTGAGCCCCCGTATCCCTCCATCCCAGACACTCCATGCCATCAATCTTGACGACCTTGATGTGTTCCCTGTCCGCTTCACCAGGCCCCATGTCCACCAAGCTGGTGTGATAAGAGGTGGGGGTGCCCTCTGGGCCCTCAGGGCTGAAGGCAACCGAGCTAACATGGGACAAGGGAGGCTTACTCTCCTTCAATTTGGGACAGCTACTCCTCAGGTGCCCTGGGGAATTGCAGTGAAAGCACCTTCTGGGATCCCCGGCTTGTGTAGGAAATTTGGGACGAGTAACAGGAGAATGGGGGGGTGACTGCCCAGGCTCCTTTTTCCCAGACCCCGGAGTAAAACGGTGATTCTGCTTTCCCCCAACCTTATACCCCTCTGCCAGTGGTTTATGTTTGATCGCGGCTTGGGCCTGTTCATAAGAGTCAGCATACTCAGCTAATTCACCCACCGCATTTACCTTTTTGTCCCACAAATACTGTTTAACCTCATCACTGCACATATTCAGGAAGTGTTCCTGAGTAACCAGATCACACATCCCTTCAAAGCTGGTAATGCCTCTCCCCCGCACCCATTTATCTACCAAATCTCTCATTTCATTGGCATAAGCCACATTACTTAATCCAGATCCCCTCTTAAGGCTCCTGAATTTAACCCTGTAGGTTTCAGGTGTAACCTGAAACTGTTTCAAAACCAGTTCTTTAAATTTACCATAGTTTGAAGCATCATCAATAGGCATCTTATTGAATATGTCCAGAGCTCTGCCAGTCAATTTTGCTATCAATGTGGTCATCTTCTGATCTTCAGGGATGGCATGGAGGGTGCACAGTCTCTCAAAGGTGATGAAATATTCGGCAATATCGCTGGACTCATCATACTGTGGACATAGCCGCTCCCATTTATGGATTTTCGGGGAAGTGGAGCCAGCAGGGGGAGGGTTTCGTCTCTTTGACTCCATAACAGCCAGTTCATGCTTCCGGGCCTCCCTCTGGGCCTCCATAGCCCTCTCGTGGGCAGCTGCCTCTGCCTCCGCCCTCGCTGCCTCTGCCTTCGCCCTCGCTGCCTCTCTCGCTGCCTCTGCCTCCACTCTCGCTGCCGCCCTCACTGCCTCCCTCGCTGCCTCTGCCTCCACTCTCGCTGCCTCTGCCTCCGCCCTCGCTGCCTCGACCTCCATAGCTCTCTTGTGGGCAGCCTCTTCCCTTGCATGTTCTGCCTCCATGGCACTAATTTCTAATTGTCTTAGTTCCAGCCGTCTCTTATGTTCACTTTCTCTCTCTTTTGCTTCCAACCTGGCCAGCTTTAGTTTAATAGCAGCGTCACTGGTACTCATTGTCCTGCTTTCTCGTGCTGGGCTACAACCACTCTGCAGTTCACTGGAATTGAGATCACTGGTACTCATTGTCTTGCTTTCTTGTGCTGGGCCACAACCCCTCTGCAGTTCACTGAAACTGAGATGCACTCAGCTCAGGGGATTCTTAGTTAATAGAGTTTCCTTTTCTGTCCCTACTTCCCTTGCCCGAAATAAGCAAACAGAAAATAACAAACCAGTAACCACTTTGTCTGTTCTCCAGCCACCACACTTAAAACTCACTTAAAATCACTACCAGTATCTCAAAGCAATCAACTATGCACAGATCCTGCTCGACTACGCCACTGTGACGGGTTGGATCACAGAAACCCCCTTGGGAGCTGCCACCCAATGTGCAAAGACTACCCCTGCTTCTGTTTTCCCTGCCAGCTCAGGACTCCAGCACCCTGTCTTGCTGAGCCAGACACTCCTGTTTGGCTCCAGACACAGACCCAGGGTCTGAATCACTTGTCCCGAAGCTGCAAGTTTACCTGAAAACAGCTCGCAGTAGTGCGCTTGTCTTTAGCACTCAGATGCCCAACTCCCAATGGGGTCTAAACCCAGATAAATCCGTTTTGCCCTGTATAAAGCTTATGCAGGGCAAACTCATAAATTGTTCGCCCTCTATAACACTGATAGAGAGATATGCACAGTTGTTTGCTCCCCCAGGTATTAATACATACTCTGAGTGAATTACTAAATAGAAAGTGATTTTATTAAATACAGACAGTAGGATTTAAGTGGTTCAAAGTAGTAACAGACAGAACAAAGTAAGTCACCAAGCAAAATAAAATAAAATGCGCAAATCTATGCCTAATCAAACTGAATACAGATAATTTCCTCACCAGTTCCAGAGTGCTCCCTTTTACAGGCTAATCTCCTTTTAGCCTGGGTCCAGCAATCACTCACACCCCCTGCAGTTACTGTCCTTTGTTTCAGTCTCCTTCAAGTATCCTGGGGGGGGTGGAGAGGCTCCTTCTTTAGCTAGCTGAAGACAAAATGGAGGGGTCTCCCCTGGGTTTAAATAGACTCTCTCTTGTGGGTGGAGACCCCCCTCCTCCCTCCTCTGCAAAGTCCAGCTCCAAGATGGAGTTTTGGAGTCACCTGGGCAAGTCACATGCCCCTGCATGACTCAGTCTTTGCAGGCCGACACCATTGTCCACATGGCATCTTGCATGTCTCCAGGAAGACTTCTCATGTGGATTGGAGCATTCCAAGATGCATTGTTCCCCAAGTGTTTCCTGATCAGGTACTTAACCTGGTGAATTCCTTCCTAAAGAAGCTGACCAAATGCCTCACAGAGCTTACTTAGAAATCAAGCAAGCATACAGCCAGTTATATCATACATACATTTATAAACGTCCCCCCATAAAGCCTTATGGGGTACGCTGTCACACGTACTATTAAGGTACACTCAGAGTGGGGGGGCAGGCTCTGTGCATGCACGACTGGTACGAGTACTGCTGTAAAAAATCTCCGAGCAAAGATGCAGGGACGCACCAACACCTGGAGTGGAACACACACAGGGACACCTCTCGAAGAAGAATTGCCTTTTCTTTATTGGAAGACTTATCATACGCGCAACTTTTCTGATGTGTCTGAGGTTTGGGGAATGTGACTTGAGTCTGTTTTTCAGGACCTGAATTCAAAGCCCACTGAAGTCAATGGAACGACTCCCATATTCAGACACAAGTCCTCGCATCAAAACACCACCAAACACCTTTGTTGACCAACCTTAACTGAAATTATTTTACCACTTCCAAGTTTTTCTTGCATAGATTTATTTTCAGCTACTTATGGGACACAGTAACAGATATCTGTGCATTTAAATACAAAGACCAAAAACTCTGCAGGTGTAAATAGGTAATTAAAATCAATGGACCTGCAGCCATTTACCTCAGCAGGGAATTTGGCCCAGTAGGTGTTAAACTTGTTAAAATTACAACAGAATTACTCTTTTAGGTTTGTTTATTTTGCTTTCCTATCTTATCTCTGTAGCATTATTTCCTCTATTACTCTAAATTTCTACTGCCTAATAACTGGAGGCAGCTTATTATCCATCCAGAATGGATATTCTCCAAAGCATTTGGGAGTTGTCAGTCACTGAGGCTATTATGTTGCCTGAAAACATCTCTCTACACAAATTTGGTTTATATTCAATATAGCAACAATATGAATTGACATTAAAATAACAGTAATCTAAAATCAAAGTGAAGTTCCACAAAAGAGAAAGATTATTCAAATAAGGTAAATCCTTAGGCATACAGGACCGGATCAAAAGTTCATTGAAGTCAACAGGAGTTTTATCAACCACTCCAGTGAATGACTAATCTGGCTGTAGTCTCTTCTTGATTCATGAACATTTCCCCTCCCCACCACTAAGGCTAATGCTGCGAGTACCACTGTATAACCTCACTCCCCCCTCACCATGTTCCATATCCTCCTCACTCAGACGTGTAAGAACGCAGGGGGGGAGGCTCCGTGCACCCTCCCACTCCACCCCAGTGGACAGCCCAACCAAAAGGCTGTCATAATATTTAATTTTTTCAGTGGCCTTTTACTTCCCTCCTATCCTCCTCCCAAACCTCACCCAGACTACCTTGTCGGTTCTCTCCCTATGTTTATATTCAATTAATAAAGAATACATGAGTTTTAAACTATAGTGACTTTATTTCCTTTGAAAGCAAGCTGGGGGAAGGGGGAGGGTGGGTTCCTTACAAAGAATGAGTCAATAAAGGGGGCGGGTTTTCATGAAGGAGAAACAAACAGAAATTTCACACTGTAGCCTGGCCAGTCATGAAACTGGTTTTCAAAGCTTCTCTGATGCACAGTGCTTCCTGGTGTGCTCTTCTAATCACCCTGGTGTCTGGCTGCGCGTAATCAGCAGCCAGGCGATTTGCCTCAGCCTCCCACCCCGCCATAAAGGTCTCCCCCTTACTTTCACAGAGATTGTGAAGCACACAGCAAGCAGAAATAACAATGGGGATATTGGTTTGGCTGAGGTCTGAGCGAGTCAGTAACGATCGCCAGCAACCTTTTAAACGGCCAAATGCACATTCTACCACCATTCTGCACTTGCTCAGCCTGTAGTTGAACAGCTCCTGACTCCTATCCAGGCTGCCTGTGTATGGCTTCATGAGCCATGGCATTAAGGGGTAGGCTGGGTCCCCAAGAATAACTATTGGCATTTCAACATCCCCAACGGTTATTTTCTGGTCCGGGAAGTAAGTCCCTTGCTGCAGCCGTTTAAACAGATTAGTGTTCCTGAAGACGCGAGCGTCATGAATCCTTCCCGGGCAGCCCACGCTGATGTTGGTGAAACGTCCCTTGTGATCCACAAGTGCTTGCAGCACCACTGAAAAGTACCCCTTGCGGTTTATGTACTGGGTACCCTGGTGCTCCGGTGCCAAGATAGGGATATGGGTTCTATCTATCGCCCCACCACAGTTAGGGAATCCCATTGCAGCAAAGCCATCCACTATGACCTGCACATTTCCCGGAGTCACTTTCATAGCAGCAGCTCAGTGATTGCTTTGGCTACTTGCATCACAGCAGCCCCCAGAGTAGATTTGCCCACTCCAAATTGATTCCCGACTGACCGGTAGCTGTCTGGCATTGCAAGCTTCCACAGGGCTATCGCCACTCGCTTCTCAACTGTGAGGGCTGCTCTCATCTTGGTATTCTGGTGCTTCAGGGCAGGGGAAAGCAAGTCACAAAGTTCCAAGAAAGTGCCCTTACGCATGCGAAAGTTTCGCAGCCACTGGGAATCGTCCCACACCTACAATACTATGCGGTCCCACCAGTCTGTGCTTGTTTCCCGGGCCCAGAATCGGCGTTCCACAGCTATAACCTGCCCCATTAACAGCATGATCTCCAAAGCACCGGGTCCCGCGGTTTGATAGAATTCCATGTCCATATCCTCATCACTCTCGCTGCCGTAGCCTACTCCTCGCCACCTGGTTTTGCAGGTTCTGGTTCAGCATAAACTGCACGATAACGTGCAAGGTATTTACAATGTTCATAACTGCTGTCTTGAGCTGAGCAGGCTCCATGCTTGCCGTGGTATGGCGTCTGCACTGTTCACCCAGGAAAAAGGCGCGAAACGGTTGTCTGCCGTTGCTTCCCTGGAGAGGGGGGAGGATATACCCAGAACCACCCGCAACAATGTTTTTGGCCCCATCAGTCATTGGGATCTCAACCCAGAATTCCAATGGGTGGAGGAGACTGTGGGAACTATGGGATAGCTATGGGATAGCTACCCACAGTGCAACGCTGCAGAAATCGACGCTAGCCCCGGTACATGGATGCACACCACCGAATTAATGTGCTTAGTGTGGCTGCATACATTCGACTTTATACAATCTGTTTCCAAAATTCGAATTATATAAATTTGGATTAATCCCGTAGTGTAGACATACCCTTACTGTTGCGCCTATGTGAGTTTTACTGTTTTGCATGAATACTGTATGTGCCTCAGTTTCCCTGTGTGCTGCACCAATACCTTGGTGGTGGGAATAGGGGTGTGTGACTTTGGCTGAGACCTCTGGGGCAGGTGAGGCTGCTCCAGCTGCCTTCACATATGCTATGACAAGTGCCCTTCGTAACCTGAGACCCAGAAGGGGGATGCAACTAGATGACGACCAGGTGACTCTTTGCCCGGGAAGCGAGACAAAGACAAGGAGGAGGAGCAACGGGGGTGTCTGAGATAGCGTCGCTGGAAGAGGGGGAGTCCAAGGCTTCTGGCCCAGGACTCCCCAAGATGGACTTGGCTGAAAGTCACTGATTTCTGTGCTAGCAAGTTCTGTTCTACACTGTGTTCCTGTTGACTAATAAACCTTCTGTTTTACTGGCTGGCTGAAATCTGACTGTGGAGTTGGGTGCAACGGCCCTTTTAGCCTTAAAATTCATGAATCTATGAACATAAGGGGGACAAAATCACTCAAGAAATGAAATAAGTTAATATTTCTGATGCAGCCTAGGTCAAGAAGTTGTTGCCATCTGATGGTTTTTGGTGGTCGGTGCCCAATCAGTTGATTCGATCAGACCACTTCCTAGTAGACAAGTATAGAAATCATAAAAACCACAATTACTTGCCCTGTTGGCAGTCTCTGCAAACACCAAAGGCTGCATAGAAGCCAAATTTTCTGATGACATAACTAATGGAGTTATGCCAGCAGAAAATATCCCAGAGACCGATCTAATCTAGGTCCAGCCTGAAGCACATTAGCAAAGCAGTGTTGGGAAGCGGGAATGGCTGCTGCTTCTGCTGCATCTGTTCTGAGGTTAAACAGAGCCCTTCATTCTCCAGAGTTGTCAATCTGACAATTTTAACATGCACTACATTCAATTTTTTAAAACACAATCTTAGAAAAAAGAAGTCTGTCTACTAATATTTATTTTATTTTTTTTACTGGCCACCTCTAAACAAAGAGTAAACCAAATATTCATATGCCCTCACATAAACCTATTACATTCCTCACCTGAACATTTTACTTTATTTTCAAGATACCTCCTAATATAAGAGACCTCCACATACTTTATCTAAAATGTTGGAATATAAAGTTTCCCTATGGAATCAGCACTTAGGGTGAGGATATGTGCATGTGTGTATGGGGAAAAATAACTGATATGATGCTCTGTATTTACAAAACACTAAAAGTGGTCAATAAGTTCAGTCCTTGAGAACCGACCTCAGAGGAGAAGAAAAATTGCTTTACAATACCGTATTTTAAAAGAATGAGAAATCTGCCTCCAAGATCAATGTTTGCCTGACTTTCAAAATGCATTTTTTGCCCTCCAAAACTAAATGCCCTTTTATTTGGTAGAGATTATTATTCCTGATGGATGCCATTCTAGCGCCTTGAAAAATACACATTAAGAATGACCATGTGCTAGCCAAATATCTGTAATTAATTTTCCCTTTTGTCAGAAAAAAAACAAACTTTATTACATCTTTAAATGCTAATGGCCAGAGCATGACTTACAAATAACCCAGTGCCACATACAGATAATATAAGATAAGCAAACCCTGTGTGGGACTCTCAGTAAGTCAAATTCACAAACTTACTAACTGCAGTTTCTATATGTTACATACAGCTTGTAGTCCTACACCTAAGCAAAGCATGTCCCAAGCAAGCAGACTGTGAGTTAGTTACTGTCTGGTTTTGAATTTCACAACTGAATTAAAAAAACAAAGAGAAGTGAAAAATGTTTGTTTAAAAAAAAATGCTTTCCCTCTAAAAATAATTATAGCCTCTCTCTCTCCTTACTCTCCACTTCCCCTTCTTCTTTTCAAAGTGAATTTTGTGCTTAGGAAAGGTGATAGGTGATTTGAGTCACCAAGGCTATCTCTTTGTAGAACAAGGGCAGTTGTTGTGAAAGCTCCCCATACTACCAACATGCTTCAGGTGAATCTAAAGGAATCACCAATACTAGTTCCAGGGTGGCTCTGTGTCCCTGGCTCTTGGAGACTGACAAGGTCTGGCATAAAAAAACTAAATTCAAGGTAAAAACACTTCTACAAATAAATAGAGCCAGGAGCACAGACAATAACTCAAATTAAGGGATCCAGCTCAAGACCAATTACAATTCTAAGAGGGTAGAGAACCCTGCACTGCTGCCTACCAGAGCCTATAAGTCACAAAGGCCCTTCCCTAGTTCTTCCATCTGGGTGGGAAGCCTGTTCAAATATAGTCTCCTACCTCGTCTTAAATCTTCCAGAGAATACCATCATCACACACTACATAGAATCATAGAATCATAGAATATCAGAGTTGGAAGGGACCTCAAGAGGTCATCTAGTCCAACCCCCTGCTCAAAGCAGGACCCATTCCCAGCTAAATCATCCCAGCCAGGGCTTTGTCAAGCCGGGCCTTAAAAACCTCCAAGGAAGGAGACTCCACCACCTCCCTAGGTAACGCATTCCAGTGTTTCACCACCCTCCTAGTGAAATAGTTTTTCCTGATATCCAACCTGGACCTCCCCCACTGCAACTTGAGACTATTGCTCCTTGTTCTGTCATCTGCCACCACTGAGAACAGCCGAGCTCCATCCTCTTTGGAACCCCCCTTCAGGTAGTTGAAGGCTGCTATCAAATCCCCCCTCATTCTTCTCTTCTGGAGACTAAACAATCCCAGTTCCCTCAGCCTCTCCTCAGAAGTCATGTGCTCCAGACCCCTAATCATTTTTGTTGCTCTCCGCTGGACTCTTTCCAATTTTTCCACATCCTTCTTGTAGTGTGGGGCCCAAAACTGGACACAGTATTCCAGATGAGGCCTCACCAATGTCGAATAAAGGGGAACAATCACGTTCCTCGATCTGCTGGCAACGCCCCTACTTATACAGCCCAAAATGCCATTAGCCTTCTTGGCAACAAGAGCACACTGTTGACTCATATCCAGCTTCTCGTCCACTGTGACCCCTAGGTCCTTTTCTGCAGAACTGCTACCTAGCCATTCGGTCCCTAGTCTGTAGCAGTGCATGGGATTCTTCCGTCCTAAGTGCAGGACTCTGCACTTGTCCTTGTTGAACCTCATCAGGTTTTTTTCGGCCCAATCCTCTAATTTGTCTAGGTCCCTCTGTATCCGATCCCTACCCTCTAGTGTATCTACCACGCCTCCTAGTTTAGTGTCATCTGCAAACTTGCTGAGAGTGCAGTCCACACCATCCTCCAGATCATTAATAAAGATATTAAACAAAACCGGCCCCAGGACCGACCCTTGGGGCACTCCGCTTGAAACCGGCTGCCAACTAGACATGGAGCCATTGATCACTACCCGTTGAGCCCGACGATCTAGCCAGCTTTCTATCCACCTTACAGTCCATTCATCCAGCCCATACTTCTTTAACTTGGCGGCAAGAATACTGTGGGAGACCGTATCAAAAGCTTTGCTAAAGTCAAGTCACTACAGTCATTTCACAGAAATTAACTTTTCAGACACCACCCTGTCAGAAGACATTTTTCACACACTGTCACATGACACTTTAAGCTTGCTCAATACTGACCTCACATTCTTATTGAGCTAAGTATTGTTTTATTTTATAACACAGTGCTCCCACTGCTGCTACTACTCTATTACATGATTTGCTGATGTATTTTGCAATACATCCTCTATTCTCATCTTTACCACCTCCACCTTTATGTGCTCACTCCACCTTGTTTTCCCATCCTTCTATTTGCTCCCTACAACTCTTATATCCTCTTACTTCCTCTCCTCCAACCATCCTACCCTTCTAATCTGTTCAGAATTACTGGGCTATAATGCCCAGTGTGGTGCTTCTTAGGGCATCCAGAGGTTTGAGTCACTTTACCACCTGAGGGGAAGTCTTGCATGTGCCACCTGGTTGTTAGCACAGTCAGCCATTCAAGCACTCTCCTCTAGGCTACTCCAGCCCTGTCTTTGCCTTGCAGATTGACAACAGAAGCACCCCAGCCCCCGAGTCCCTTCAAAATGTCCTCTGATCACTGGATACCCACATCCTTTGTACCCAAAGGAACAGTGTGCCACATTTAACCAGTTTTACCTTGGACCACTGTTCCTGTAGCACACACAACACTTGCGTTCAATTACAAAACAAAAGGAAATGTATTTAAGACAGAATAGAGATTCAAATAAGTATCAGTGAGAGATAGGAACAAATCGTTACGTATAAAACAAAGTCATAAACACATATTCTTGAGCTTAAATATAACAAGTTTTGCCCCTGTCTAAAGAAGCTTATCTCACCCCAAAGTTCTTTCCAGTGTTTTCAACCAAACTTGGCTGAGAATCCTTTTTCATGAAGAACACCCACTGTTAGTTTACTTCCTAGGTGAAGGATGCTAAAATATCTCTCTGCACTCTCAAACATACCAGAATAGACCTCTGATGTTCACCTCAAAATAGAGGTCCCCCCAATGTTTACTTCTTACTGATAAGTTCTTACTGAATTCCCTGCCAGCTCTTCATTAGCATGTGATTTAGAATGCTAACAGACTCCTATTGTATGCCATACAATACATACTGGTCCACCATGGATATAAGCATCTCCCATCTCCTGTCTGGAGAAGTTTGTCTCAAGATACAAAGCAGATCACTCATAGCTAGTGTAACTACAGACCTATAAAACATAGTTTTTAGTATACTTACATTACCCCTCACTTTTATTCCATATATACATCTCTCAATGCTTATGACCAGTGTGACACAGGCTTTCAATTGAGAACTTACATGACTGCTCTGGTGAACCCATGGGATCGCTGTACCCCTATGCCTTCTGCCAGTTGACATCAAAGATCCTGGAGTCACAACCAGGCACAATGGTTCCTGAATGCCTAATTCATCTTGTCCGTTTGCTCACATTTCTCTAATTAACTTCTCTTCTTCCTCTGCCTCACCAATAAGACAGAGGAAGGGCACAGTTTGGATGAAGAGCAAAAAAGCATTTAAATTATAAATTTTGCAATGTATGGACCATGTCTACTTTTATTTTTGTACAGCACTTACCACAGCAGGGTATCTGGTCTTCGGTGGGGTTTCTGGACACCACAGTAATATAAATATTTAATACAAAGAAATAATATGAAATAGTAAACAAGGAGTCAGCTTCCACTTTTCAAAATTCAGACCAAACATACTTAGGAGCCTAAATATGGATTTAAGAACCCAACTTAACCTCCCCATTTTTTAAAATGTTGGCCAATGCTTTTAGGTTCCAAAAATGGAGAACAGAAATAGTTTATAATGGCATATAAAGAAAAAGGAAAAGTTATATTTTATGAGTATTTTTCCACTGTTGCTCCCTCATTTTAATTAGTGGACTGGGGAAGAAAAGCTGAATATTAAATAAATGATAGGTCAGGGAATACCTAGTAACATTCACAAAAACTTTACAACAGACAAAGTTGTATGCTAAATTTTATCTTTATGGCAGACTTATAAATGTCTAAAAGCGTTACTATGACCATCACCTGCAAGTGCCATACTAATACATCTGATGAGTACCTTATTTACATGAAGTTGTAAATACTTAGCAAGGTTAGATATACAGTACATGAAATAGGAACAAATATTGTGATAATCTGTCATTGAGGAAGGCAGAGGTCAAAGATTCATAAATGTCACCAGGTTGCTGCAATTGCTTTTCTGAAGTTAATCCACATAACGTCAGGAATAAAAAGGAGTAGATCCAAAATTTAAAATATTACTTTACTTTGTTCTTAATAAAGTACCACTTTTGGAAATTGCATTCCAATTAAGAGTGATAAAGGCTTAATACATATTAACCTACCGGTAATTTTATTTTAGAAATATTATTTAACAATTGGATATATAATGTGAGTGAAATTCAAATCACAATACTACAATCTTTAGTTTTGCTAAAGTAAATAATCCCATTCAGAAAACACTGAATGAAATTCATTTCAACCTAAATAAAATGTGCTAGTATTGCCATCATCAAAAGCTCTTTGCTGTAATAAGTAACTATGACAGCAAGGTGGTCCAATTAAACTTCTGTAGTGAAAAATGTATTTTATGAACTTCAATACGTTCACAACAGAATACAAAGTATTAATGTTTAATTTAAGATAGTTTAAAGCTAGTACCAAGTATATTTTTCATACTATTAAATGAAAATACTATTTGGCAGCAAATTAAATTAACTGTGGATAAAAACAAAGTGTATCTGAATTGAAATATTTGCTCCCGTTTCTTAATTTATATGAACATTAATAAAAGGAACTTTATTTACCAAATTACAGGAGTAATCTGTTTGAAAGCCACTTTATACAATAGAAATGCATTATTCAAACTCAGATTTAAAACCTTGTCACATCCAGTCACTTTGTTTTCCTACCATGTCAAGTAGGGTCTAATAATAAAATACTGAGAATTTATATAGCCCCAATCAGTCTCCATCAGTAAAAAAGCAGATGACATACAATGTAGTCACAGTCAGAACAGCAGAGCTGAACAGGTAGCTAAATCTAATTGAAAGGCAACACTAGTTCTCTAACCTATCTATTTTTTTCATCAGTATGGCTCCACTGTTCTGTACAGAAATCATAATCCATGGGGTCCCTCACCAAACTTGCTAAAGAAGGTAGAGTTGTTTTGGGAGGGAAGGGAGGCAGAAACCTCCCACTGCTGGCACACTTGGTGAGCTAGCTATGCCTTCCCTAAATAATATTTCCAAAGATGATACAAAACTAGAAATGTTGGGGTCTTTTTTTGCAAACTAGGATTGAATAAAACACTCATAACCATTGTGCAGATGCCATTATTGTGACTATTTCAGCAAGCATGCCAGCAGGAAAAGGTATCCGCTTAAAAAAAAAAAAAAAAAAAACACACCACTCTTCCTCCATTTAGCTATCTGGCCCTCCAGACGTTTTAAATCTGGCCCTCAAGCTCCCGGCAGGGAGTGGGGTCTGGGGCTTGCCCCACTCCGCACAGCTCCCAGAAACAGTGGCATATTCTCTCCCCTCCAGCTCCTACGTGTAGGTGCAGCCAAGGGGCTCTGCACGCTACCCCCACAGCTCCCATTGGCCGGGAACCATGGCCCATTGGAGCTGCACGGACGGCGCCTGCAGAGAGGGCAGCGTGCAGAGCCACTTGGCCGCGCCTCTTCGTAGAAGCCGGAGGGGGGACATGCCGCTGCTTCTGGGAGCTGCTTGAGGTAAGTGCCACCTGGAGTCTGCACCCCCAACCCCCTCCTGCACTCCAACCCGCTGCCCCAGCCCTGATCCCCCTCCCTCCCGCCGAACACCTTGGTCCCAGCCCGGAGCACCCGCAACCCCTCATCCCCAGCCGGAGCCCTCACACACACACCCCGCACCCCAACTCCCAATTTTGTGAGCATTCATGGCCCGCCATGCAATTTCCATACTCAGATGTGGCCCTTGGGCCAAAAAGTTTGCCCACCCCTGATTTAGCTGGATGGGCAGGATACTCTGTGAATTATGACTTTTTTTCCCCCCAGAGAACTGGATGCAGCACAAGAGAAACTTCCAAAAAATAATGGCCCTTATGAATCATCTCTTCAGACATTTTCCTATCCAAAAGAAGGAATCAGCCACCTAGATACAGTGCGAATGGAAACTGCCAGCCCAATATTCAAAGACAGGAAGCAAACAAAAAAATCAATTTGACTTTCACAAATGTTAGAATATTTTAATATAACTTTTACCTGTCACCTTTATGCAATTTATCAGCCAAACTAGAAAATTATTTTAACACAAGAGCTCTAGCCACCATTGACAAGAAGTCTGAAACAGCATTGTGTAATGCTGACAGATCCTATCTAAAAGGTTATTTTTCCTTCAAATATTAAAAGAAACTGGGCAACAATAATGCAAGCAGTTGCGTAACTTTCCAGTAAGATAATTTCTCAGCAGGAAACCAGAAACAAAGTCAGTCTTAGGAAGACAGATATATTAAATTATAAACCATAAATCTATTCATGGAGCAGCTAAGGGCTGTCAGGACTTTGAGGACCGCACCTACATCAAACACAGGTGCCACCAATTTCTGAACTGAAGGGCATCACAAAATAATATTACATGGCAAGAGATCTTATTTCTATGGAAAGAGGAAATGTGTGTGTATACGTCCTTATGGGTCTTAAGTGGATTGACTTTGTTATTTCAGTGTGCTGGCCATTCAACCAGTTTCTAAGATAATGTTTGTGCTTTTCAAAAAAAAAAAGAAAGCAAATCTTTCCCACTTTTACAGAGAGATGTTACTTTTCACTAGCTTCCTGGAGGTTGGTAGTATATGTAGGACTTAAGAGAAACTCTATTATACAAGTTGTATTTCTCAGCAGTCAAACCGCCCATGAAAAGGACAAAAGTACTTCAGGACCAGTGACCTGTTTTTAAGTGCTCTCTGCCTACACAGAATCCATGGACAGCAGACTGCCAAGGTCCTAGCGAGGCAGGGATGCGGCAGCACTCCCAGCACCCGGAGTTCCAGCACCTATGTAGCAAGGTAAAAGGTCAGGAAAAGGCCAAAATCATCATCATGATCCCAACAGTCTGTTTAGAAAAGCTCACATAAAAACAGAAGCACTACACTGGCATTAAGATTCTAATATGCCCTTAGGCCATCATTTTTAGAGTACCTTCCCTGAGAACTCCCTGTTATCTGGATATGTATTTCTTCATTTTGCAGTTGTAAATCTGGAATAGGCATGTCCCAACATCTGTTTTATGACACCCTAATGCAATTCCCATTCGGAATCCAGATGTTCTGGAAATGTCTGCTCAGGAAACCAGCCTATAAATTGGAATCTCAAGAACAACCATTGCCAAAAGGGTAGTGGTGGGAATACAAAAATTCCAGAGGTTACTAACCGACATGAACAGACAAAACCTGCTACCTGTATCAGTTGATATAGAACAAGTCCATGACACCACCTGCAAGCCTGTAAGTGAACTAGATTCCCACAAAAATTCCCTGCAATTCCAACAGCTTTATGAATAGTTTATGGTAAGTTTGTAACCATAAACTAGGGGGAGGGATAGCTCAGTGGTTTGAGCATTGGCCTATTAAAGCCAGGGTTGTGAGTTCAATCCTTGAGGGAGCCATTTGGGGATTTAATTAGGGATTGGTCCTGCTTTGAGCAAGGGATTGGACTAGATGACCTCCTGAGGTCCCTTCCAACCATGATATTCTATGAACCATTTGGAAGACAGTGGATAGTAGATGAGATGCCAGCAAAATGTCACCATGACTTCTAACATTACAAACTGTTTTAGTGCACTCCTGCAAACACATTGTATCCTTCTGGCCACTGGGTTAAGCAATCTAGATAAAAAAAATAGGTACATAAAATAATGTATCAGTTGGAGACATGATGTCGTACATCTCAGAAAGGATAGGATGACAATTATGTTCCTGTTCTGAATTCAAAGACCCAGTTGCCAAAAAGCACAAGTCTTTCCTTCTAGAAAACACTAGTCCAACACTAGCAGTTCATTTTTTTGTGGTTGAAAGCAAGACCTAGATTTTTTTTTTTTTTTAAGATTTGGTGGGCATTTTCTGTTGGCACTGCCTAATTTTCTCTGGCCTTGCCCAAAACTGAAGCCTTGCCAACTTAACTAGGAAGCCACCACAACTATACATTTAATGAAGATGTACAGCAAGTTCTTGAGACCACACAGAACATTTTAAACTGACAGATTCTTCCTGCTGTTGAGAGTCTGGGGAACTTCCTCTGGGATTACATCACAGGGACATCAGAGAACATAAATCTTTTCAATCTATTCCTGTATCCAGTTCATAGCTTGCATTTAAAGCAATTGGAAATTATTCCATTTTATGTGGCAATTAAGGTTTCTAAAATTCAAGATAAAACTCAGAAGTTCAGGGGTGTTTTGTGGACCAGGAAATATTAGGATTAATGCTTTAAGAGAGGCTGAATTACACTTCTGTCTACTCCCCCTCCAGTGGAGGTTTGGCAGTTTACTTTTTACTTTTTTATTTTTAAAGCAGTGATGGTAAAACAATCGTGAAGAATTACTTATCTATCTGAGGAAAATTTGTCTTAGCCACAGCGCACAGGAGGAAAAGGAAAATAGACAGCAATGATTTTTGTGAAACAACACTATGGCTGGCAGGCTGAGGAGCTATCTCCTGTGAAGGAAAAAAAGTCTGAATCCTTGAAGAAAACACATTTGTAGTCTGAGTAACTAGCTGCCTCAAGAGGTTCCAAACACATTTGTCAAGGCTCTGAGAAGAGATCATTTTCTGAAATACTGCTGAGGCATGAACCAGACAAAAACATTCAGAGTCCCAGGAGAATTCAGTATGCAGGTATTTGAGCTCACAGGAATTTATAGATGCGAATAAGAATTAAAGGGCCCAATGGTGCACGGAACTGTACACATGCAAAAAAACCTACCAACTCTTCTATGAAGTCAGAGAACACAACCTAATGTGCTGGAGGAGTGGAAGAGGAAATCGTAAACCTACACAAGACAAAAATGGTGTAAAGTTTCCAAGTCTAGTTAATGTAAGATTTTTTTTGCAAGTGACTAGAATCTGCTGATGCTTCAGGGGGAGTGTATAATTCATAACAATACTCACAATACTGATTAGTATGCCATCATGAACTTGCAGTGGAAAATGTAACATTAGACATGAAGGAAAAAAAAAACATACATTCAAGGAAAGTACTGTACACTTCCATTGTTCCTACCAAAATCATTATGTAGTTTTATTAGAAGAAATATATTTTTATACGAATAGCTTGAAGAAAATACAAAAAGAAAGACCCTACCTTCTCCAGGACTGACTGCTGCTGGTAGACTGTTCCAATCTAGGGTCCACCTAGGGCAGGGATGAGGAGAAAACTTTGCTTCAATACCGCTTTCCTGTGGGTAAGAAAAGAACTGATCTCTCAAAGACAGATTCAAACAGGCCTTATGGTTTAAGCCTATGCCCACTGAAGTCAGTAGCAAAGTTCCCATCGACTTTAATGGTGCAGGATCAGGCTCTAAGATCCCTTAGCTACATGGTTGGACTACTGCCATTCCATTCCATACAGTTATATTTTCTTTGGCTTTCATCTTCCTATATCTTTTATGCAGAAACGAATGGAGATTTTTACATTTTCTTTGCGTCTCCAGGTACTCATAGCTCTGAACAAACAACTGAAAAAATCATAGAAGACAGAATATTAAAACGAAATACCAAAGCAGCATTTTATTTTTGGTTCTATAACAGCCTAATTTTGTTTTGTTTTGTTTCATAATATATATATATATATATATATATATATATGCCAATACCAATGTGTACTTTAATAATTTTAGCATCTAGTTTCCTCCGATCATAAACTTTATCATTTTTTATTCAGAAGTTAAACAACAAAAATATATTGTGGCAAACCCAGGACAAACAGCTACAAACAGGAGGGGGGGAGGGGGTAGTAATCAGTCCCTGGGGGTTAAAAAGGCCTCTCCCAAGCCACTGAAGAGAGAGAACCATGGAGAAATAAGGTTCAGCTGGGCAAGGGGTTACTAGGGAAGTAATTAGGTTCAGCTGGCTCCAACTGCTTGGGAACTTTTTAAACCCTCCCTGGCAGGGGGGGGGGGGGGGAGAGAGCGTGAGAGAACCAGGGAAGCTGCCAGTAAGTTAGGAGCAGCAAGGCTCTGAACCCTTCCAGCAAGGAGGGCCGCACTCTGTCCCCAGAAAGGAAGATAAACAAGCACAAGGGACTGACTGAGGGAAGGAATAGCCAGACCCTGTGCTACCTACAAGGATTTGCTTTGCCCAAGCCTGGGTCTCCAAGGCTAAAAAGGACTGAGCCTGCTGAGGAGAAGAAGGTACTTTGCCACAATATATAAATAAAAAATTATAGCTCAATAGTTCTCAGAGAGAAGTCAGAATATACAGGTAGCCCTTAATGAGCTGATGAAGGCTTCCAATGGTGTTTTCCAAGCACTTCTAATTAGTTACTATTTAGAGATCTGTACTATCCTAAATTCAGGCAGAACTATAATAATATGATGATTATTATTATTATTATTAAAAATAATAAATGAAAATGCTGAATTACCATTAACTTTGTCATGGTTGGCCTTGGACCGCCTATAAACTGATAATCTTCATGTTCTTCCTCTAAGTCATCAGGAATTGTATGGAAGTCTCTTAGCTGCTCATCTGGGAAAGACCGCAAATCTGGAAATTGGAGAAACAGCATATTGCACTTGGCAGCCGCACTCTTTACTCCAGGCACTTCCTGAACTCTATGGTACCAACTGGATATCAGAGGCAAATCTAATAGCTTTTTGTTGTGTTTCTTGATGAAAACCTAGACAATAAAGCAAAAACCTTACTTAGTACTGCAATTTTTTGCATTCAATCCACAGAAGAAAAGAGCTGTACTATAGAGCAAAGCTCTGCTCCTCCCTTTCCCCCAACATGTTATGGATGCTGTTGGACAGATGGATGGGGCAGAAGCTGACTTCACACCACCTGGAAGCCTCCCTTCCCCCCAAATCTGGAATTTTTCGCTGTCTATTTGCAGACAGATTCTGTAACATCTTTGTGTTGCCCAAATACTGGATCATAATTATGAGTCTGGCCCCTGGGAGTCTTCCTACTATAACAGTTATAACTTTGGTTTGTAATGATGTTTCTGCTTTAAAAGGGTGCAGAAGAAGAATCCAGGATTAAATAGTGAAAAGTAAAGTATGAATGGTCAACCAAAATCCTTGTGATACCTGTTTGGACCAAGTAGTCACTTAGTTATTCCAAAAAGCAGAAGAAAGGAAGAGGAAACAAAGTTGTGTGGTTCACCATAATTAATTCTGGTTCATATTTTAACTGATTTTGAAAGGAAAACGGGCTTCAAAATACCTAAGATACATAGTTAAAATAGATATCGTTGTATTTTGTTATTTATATACCACTCAAAAAGTGTGCTAGCCATTTTACAGACAATATTTCAACTCTGAAGGCTTACTTGACAGAGCCATTTCTAAGTGTGGTAGAAAGGAAATCTTGCATTCTCTCCTGCTGACTTGGAGATGTGGTATGCAAGTATTTACATTGAAATAGGGCAATTTATTTCAGTCTTAGTTTTCAGTGGTTATAGATGGCCTAAAATGAGAACCAATTAGCTTACATCTCTCCTTACTAGGGTGACCAGATGTCCCGTTTTTATAGGGACAGTCCCGTTTATGGGGACTTTTTCTTATATAGGCGCCTATTACACCCCACCCTGTCCTGTTTTTTCACAGTTGCTATCTGGTCAGCCTACTCCTTACACATATGATTCAGATAGTGCCAATGGGAATTAAATGCATAGGATGCATTACATAGGATAAGGTCACAGTGAATAAACTCTTGGGAGAATTTACTATGAGTGTAAATAACAAGGAAGGGTTTAATGCCAAAATCAGACAAAAGACCTTGTCGTGTTTGGAACTGGCTGTATCTGGATTTTTAAATTACTAGTCTGTAATTTTTATTTTGCACCATCAAATAATCTGTACTGAAACAATCTATTCATTTTAAATTGATTTTAAAATGATGGGGCAGCAATGGATCTAGGATTTTGCAAAGGTCAGTTGGTAGGACCAAAATGCAAATAAGTAATATTATGTAAGACTGTTCATTAATTGCAGTTAACTCGTGCGATTAACTAAAAAAAATTAATCACGATTAATCGCAGTTTTAATCGCATTGTTAAACAATAGAATATCAATTGAAATTTTAATATTTTTGGATGTTTTTCTACATTTTCAAACATTGATTTAAATTACAACACAGAATACAAAGTGTACACTGATCACTTTATATTATTTTTATTACAAATATTTGCACTGTAAAAATGATAAACAAAAGAAACAGTACTTTTCAATTCACCTCATACAAGTACTGTAGTGCAATCTCTATCATGAAAGTGCAACTTACAAATGTAGATTTTTTTTTTTTTTTTTTGGTTACATAACTGCACTCTAAAATAGAACAATGCAAAACTTTAGAGTCTACAAGTCCACTCAATCCTACTTCTCGTTCAGCCAATCACTAAGACAAACAAGTTTGTTTACATTAACAGGAGATAATGCTGCCCACTTCTTATTTACCTCACTAGAAAGTGAGAACAGGCGTTCACAAGGGACTTTTGTAGCCGGCATTGCAAGGTATTTACATGCCAGATATGCTAAACATTTGTATGCCCCTTTATGCTTCAGCCACCATTCCAGAGGACATCCTTCCATGCTGATGACGCTCATTAAAAAAATAATGCATTAATTAAATTTGTGACTGAACTCCTGAGGGGAAAATTGTATGTCTGCAGCTCTATTTTACCCACATTCTGCCATATATTTCATGTTATAGTAGTCTAGGATGATGACTCAGCACATGTTCATTTTAAGAACACTTTCGCTGCAGATTTGACCAAACGCAACAAAGGTACCAACATGAGATTTCTAAAGATAGCTATAGCACTCAACCCAAGGTTTAAGAATCTGAAGTGCCTTCCAAAATCTTAGAAGAATGAGGTGTGGAGCATCTTTTCAGAAGTCTTAAAAGAGCAACACTCATATACGGAAACTACAGAACCCGAACCACCAAAAAAGAAAATCATTGCTTTGGATGGTTATGGAGCAGAACCAGTCATCAGCATGGATGCATGTCCTCCAGAATGGAGGGACATATGAATCTTTAGCACATCTGGCATGTAAGTATCTTGCGACTCTGGTTACAACAGTGCCGTGAGAACACCCGTTCTCACTTTCAGGTGACATTGTGAACAAGAAGTGGGCAGCATTATCTGGTGCAAATGTAAACAAACTTGTTTGTCTGAGCAATTGGCTGAACAAGAAATAGGACTGAGTGGACTTGTGGTCTCTAAAGTTTTACATGGTTTTATTTTTGAATGCAGTTTTTTTTTGTACATAATTCTACATTTGTAAGTTCAACTTTCATGATAAAGAGATTGCACTACAGTACTTGTATTAGGTGAATTGAAAAATACTATTTCTTTTGTTTTTTACAGTGCAAATATTTGTAATAAATAAATATAAAGTGATCACTGTACATTGTATTGTGTTATAATTGAAACAAATATATTTGAAAATGTAAAAAACATCAAAAAATATTTAAATAAATTGTATTCTATTGTTTAATCGTGCAATTACATTTTTTAATCGTGCGATTACTTTTTTTAATCACTTGACAACCCTAATATTAATTCCTACATCATTAAGACAGAAAGTGAATTTCAGAACATCTATGCTTTCTACAAGCAATAATCTTTGAGATTTTGGCCATTTTGCAGAGAGATCAATTATATCAGTTTGTTGGTGTCACGCATCCTTCTCTTGCCTCCTGTCATCCTTGGTTCTCTCCACACTGACACATTGTGCCCCCTTTCCACTTTCTCCTAGTCTTTATTCTTTATTTACCCCTCAGTTTTCTTCCTTCCACATCTCATTGTTTTCTGCTACTTCCCTGAGCAGACAAAGGGACTAGATTTTTTTTTCCCCCTCCATAAAAATTGAAGTTCTAGAGAACAAAGTATCAGCCACCAGGAAAAAGTAATGACTCACTGAGCTGCCATAACTGCTCCCCCTTGATCCCGCAGAGCCCTAGAACCTGCTACTCTACTCCACCACTGCAGCACCTCCAATTCTACCCTCTTCTCCTCTGGATCTGCCACCAGTCTGCTCTATTACTGCCAAACTTTCTGTCTTCTTGCAGCTGCAGCAATGAGAAAAAGGAGACTATAGCAGAGAAGACAAAGAATATTTAAAAAAAAAAAGCTTAACCAAAACAACATTATCTACAGAGATGTCAGAGTGTTTGGGCTTTTTTTTTTTTTTTTTTAAAGCAGTGAGATGTAAAATAGCTTTCCTTCAGAAAATATTCCTCGATTTAAAAATTATTTTAAAAAGTGCAGGAAAACAAAACCTTGAGCTATGACTTTAATTCTGTAAAACTTTAGGGTACAATCATTTAATAGTTCTAAAGAAAATGAAGTTGAATGGTGGACAAACTTTTCTCAAGCTATTTGAGTTAGATCAACAACTTGGCAGATGTTGAAAAAAATGGAAATGTAACAGTGTTTTTATATATTTAAATGAATCTATTTTTCCAAGTCTTTCTCTCTACAAGATGTCTTACCATTCTAGCCCTTCTTGTAAATTAGATTAGCCAAATTAGGAGGTCATTGGCCTGTGAGATACTATGCATTGTTGCCATGGAAATGATTATGCTACCAAACAGAAGACCGTAAATTATGATTGTAAACAAAGGCAGCAAAGAAATAACATGCAAGAAATACAGCGTGTGTGTGTGTGTTTTGGATGCAGGAATTGGTAAAGGACACTTACCAAATGCTCAAA
Source organism: Chrysemys picta bellii (assembly GCF_011386835.1). NCBI lineage: Eukaryota > Metazoa > Chordata > Testudines > Emydidae > Chrysemys > Chrysemys picta. The sequence continues at coordinate 32,006,899 of NC_088795.1, read as the reverse complement.
AAAACATACAGTTTATCAGTGTTTTTTGTACTGTTCTTACAAATTAATCATAAGTAATTAGTAATAACTAGAGTGCAAAGACAAGACTAAAAAGTATCAAGATATTTAATTAAATATTAAAATATGTCCACGCATTTAGAACATGTGTAGGAAAAGATTTACTTCGCTGAGGAAATTGTCTTTAGAAAACAATTCTAACATTAGCTTTTCTACTTGACAATAAGAGTTGAATTATGTGTGTTTCTCTCCCAGATCAAACACAATACACCTCTACCCCGATATAACGCTGTCCTCGGGAGCCAAAAATTTTTACCACGTTATAGGTGAAACCGCATTATAATCGAACTTTGCTTTGATCCGCTGGAGTGCGCAGCCCCGCCCTGGAGCACTGCTTTAAATTTAACAGCTACAATTAATAAAAAGAATAACTGCTAAATAAGGCTAAACTTGAGAAAACAGTATAAATGGAACAAGTATATTAAAAACCAGTCTTTGGCCTCATTCTGTTTATATTGGTAATTAGTTATGACTTGTTAATATTTGCCATGTTGTACTTTTTAAACATGTACCATTGAAGCTCTTTATTTAAAGGTAAAAATAATGATGAAGTGTAAAGAACTAGCAACTACAAAATCAATGATTGAAAAAGGTATAGTCTAAATGTGGTCTGGGTCACCCTATTAGTGTAAGTGGTCAGGTGCATTTTAAGATGGATGTTCAACTCTGCTGTTTCTGTCCACAATAGTGTAACAACTGGATTCAATACAATAAAGGGCTGGGCAAAACTGTGTTATAAGTTATCAAATATGGGTGATAGAGCAGTAGGAGAGACAGCATCTGTAAGTGAGGTAGCCTCACCATGTTCCACCCCAGAGTTAGTTTTTTATTTAAACCATAAGCACCTGAAAACACAGTTTTAGATCATTATCTTTGGTGCGATCTAAAAAAAGGCAACATAAATGCACAATATATAAAATGGAGCAGCAGCAAGATGCCCATCTCAGAGAACGGTGGTTTTGCTATGGCAGGTGTACTATATCTATGTTAGGGTTGTTTGTTTGAGGTGGTTTTTTTGTTTTGTTATTTTTGCCAAGAATTCTGGGGCCGCACCTTTAATTAAATGCAACTGTTCACACAGGACTCACAAGCTGCACAAGGTTAAGGCCATACAGAAGCAGCAAATAAACATATAACTTCCAGCAATACATACTGTAATTCTTTAGACAGGTTTTACTGGATTACTGAAATCCACAGAGCATCTGATCCAGAATCCTTCCCATCAATAAGTCAAACAATCATAAAAAATTATGCTAGGCTTATTTAGAAAAATGAATGAGGCTGGAAGGTCTGATCGTTGTTAAAATATTAAGAAAACATTTTGCTTTGTAGCTTTTATTGGTTGAAACAATCCTTATAAAGGTAATTGATAATCCTCAATTAACTATGGTTGCAAAACAAAAACAAAAAAACACTGATGTATTTCTAATCTGGAGTCTACTGTAAAATAACTTCTTCACAACTCAAAGGAACAACGTTACTGCTACTCTTGGGTGGAAAATTCTTGTGACAACGCACACAGTCATCTGGAGATTATGTTTTTACCAAGAAAAGCTATATAGCGGGTTTTACTGCACATACCAATTTGAGTAAGTGCTTATCTTGATTTTGGAGATTACTTCTATGAACCCGATTGACAGTATGTTCTCCCAGAACTGCTTTTGTTTTCAGCCACCAGCAGAAAAATTAGCAAAATACAAAGCCTAAACTCACAGAGCTCTCCTTTTGGCAACAAACTCGGACAGGCATTCATTGACAGTTCAGATATCAAACTTTCCTGAAGTATAAATACTGAACATCACCAATGAAACAGATATCATTGCTATGTTCTTTCAAGTGCATTTTATATGTGTGGGGCTGCTACAATTCTCTCATTTCCTCACCTCTGTCATTCGAGTGCATTCCCTGAAAATGAAATACAGGGTAAGTGCTGTGCTAGAATTACTCAAAGAGTAAAAATAAATGACGATATAAAACCTTTTGGGCAAGAAATAGAGAATAAATTTATGTCTAGAGTCAGCGTATTCTCTAATATTTTCCTGATGAAGAGCAACTACTACAACTGCCAAATCACAGAGGGCATATGACGGATCAATCGTGGTGGATTACACTCACCCCTTGCACCCAAGACACTGCTAACATCTCACTATCCAAGGTGTCCCCACTGGGCACAAAGATGTCCACTTCCTTAACTCTGCCCATGTTTTTCTGTGCCCTCCTGCCCTGTGCCATCATGCCACCCTACTCAACTATATACAGTGAAAGAGGGATCTCTGCAATCAGTGGAGTTGGCACGATTTGTCTATAATAGAGCTGCTTCCATTCAACTCAATGGGCTGTTAACCCTGAAGCCTCTTTGCATCTTGTCTACATGGGATTGTTTTGGCACCAGATAATTACACCAACATAGCTGCACCAATACAAACCCATAGTGTGGATGTGCTGCACTAGTGTAAAAAGTGACTTGCAGAGGTATGGTTTATCTTGGTTTCAATGGTAAAGCTAAACTGATGCAAAGAAATCCCAGCATAGACAATCTCTTAGTTTTAACCCCTCAAAATGATTGTCTCAGGACATCCTACATATGGACATCTTAGCAACAAGTGCTACAGTAGTGTACTTGTTGCAAAACCAATCTTGGACAAGTAATAAACCAGTGGCATCGCCACAACAGAGCCAAAGGAATATTTCCTCCGCCTCACAGGAAATGTACCAGGAAGTGCCCAATAATGATAGAATAGTAAAAAAGAAAAATTAGGTATAAAATTTTTTTAAAGGAGAACAAACAATCTCGCCGTCAGAAGTCAAAATGAATCAGGTATTATAAAAGGAAATATTTAAAGACAAAAAAAATCTGAAAATTTAGCTCCAAGGAAATCAAGAAATTAGAGACTACTAGAGGTCAAACTTTAATACTAACTTCTGAGGAAGTTTGCCATTGGATGATACTTGAATAACACTTAAGTTTTGCTGTGTGAAAGGAAAGACAAGGTGCTATATCACTAAAATGCCATTGTCGTCTCTGCATTCCTTTCCTTTCACTTCCTCCATAAAAAACCCTCTCACTTTTCTAAGAGACATTCGTTTTCTTTAAGACATGTCTACCCACATCCTGAAAAGATCACACAAAGATTCATGTTTCAGCTGAAAAATGTTTCAATTCAGGGTAACATTCATATAAACAAGAGAAACAACAAAACTGTATCAAAATCAAATTTTGCCTTGCCCCACCAATATGCTGTTGCCAGAATTAGCGTGCAGGAAAATTACAGCTATGACTATCTCACTCCTACTTACTTTTGTTTTACCCACATTATAATGCACTTTCATTAAAAGAATGTCCATTAAAAAGCTGCCTAAGACATCTTGATTTTGGCTTCTCATCTTGTTAAATCATTCATTTTATAATTCTCCCCCCATTTATACTTTGGACTTAATGAGAGCATACAGATTCCATTATCATAAAGTGGATGCATTCAACTTTAGTAAATATTCACACTGCTTAGGCTACAACTCAACCAGCTGATTAAAACTACAAAGTATTACCTTCCATTTATAGTAGGAAAAAGATTGAGTTTAAGGTCAGGTTTAACTAGCACATTTTAGTTAAGCCAGACCTAAACTTGACCACTTTTCCTAGGCAAGACAATCCCTACTAAAACACTTTGAAATTCTAACTATTTCTGGGGAATTGTCTCATAAGACTGTTCTGAATCTGATTACCGTCAGTAAAGATACACACACGTCTCCTTCTGTCAATTGTGTCTGGTTTTAAAGACAGGAATTGTTTACTGTAGCTATGTAAAGATGAAGTTAGGTTTAAATGTTACAGCAGGGTAGAATCAGTTATTAACAAGCATAAAATAATCTAGTTAGATTTATGGTAACTGTTTGGTGTAATGGATGAGATAAAGATGTGTTTTGTTGAAAATAGAAGTATCTCCTGATTTGGAGGTATCCTCAGCGTGAGGGGCAAAATTAAGATTATTTGAGCGCATGGAGCTCCTGATCCCCAGATTAGACTCCTTTTATCTTCCATGTAGTGCTCTCACCTGTCACACCCCTCTGATTGGATCACAACTGATCCCCAGCCTGTTGCTTCCCCCTCTCCTCGGTACGCAGCTTCAGGTATGGAAGAGGCTACTGTCTGGGATGTCACAGCTTTTTACCTGAGTGTCATGGAGCATCTCTGGCCCCATGACTCTGCAGGAACTCCCTGCCTCAGTTTCCTCCTCCCAAGGATTTTCTCTCTCTCCTGGCAGGTCATGTGGCTCAGTCCTTCAGCTGGGTCATTCTGACCTCAATTCTCTTTTGAGGTAGGAAGTCCAAATTAAGTCCCAACAAACGAAAGTACTTTCTCCCCACCTGGACTCCTTTCTAGCCTGTCCCGGGCTCAGTTTCCAGGTTATCTTTAAAGTCTCTGGCTCTAGGATAGAGCCCTAACTCTCAGACTTCTTCCCTGGAGTTTCTAGCACCATCTCAGCGTCTCTGTGAGGCTCTGTGATAGACTCCTGAGTCCAAGACTACTTCCCTGAAGTCCCCTCAGTCTACTGCCGACCCTCACTCAGAACCTTCCGAAGAAGCCTGCCCGCTCTCTGTGGTTCCTCCCAAGTTGAGCTTTCTTAGCCCTCTTACGTGGCCTGGTGTCCATTAAGTATCACCTAAACCTCCTTAGTCCCACCCTCTCAGTCTGGGAAACAGCTAATTAATTATGGCATAAGTGTGGCTGGCCCCATCTCCCCTTAAAGGAGCCAGACACCAAGTGAAACCGAGTTTCAAATGGCAGACGTGACATGCTTTAGCAGACCCAGACAATTGTGAAGAGACACACAGCACAAAAATAAATGGCAAATGAAAGTGCTTGAAATAAGTATTAAAAGAAACACTTTTTTGAACATCCTGTCCACCAGAAGTATATGTTAGCACACTCTATTAGTAAATATATAGGATTCATCTGGCCCCTTACCAACAACTGTCTCATATATTTTACATTTTAGTATTGATATCGAAAACTCTTCATTCCCTGTGATACACATACAAACCAATTAAGGGAAACTATTTTGTACCGTGTAGGGTTACACAGTAAATACTTTGCTTGACTGTGTCTTATATCAAGTAGTTGTGTAACTTTTCAGACTCTAACAGATATGGACACTATTAACTACAGAAGCTGTTTTCTTACCAAGAATTGATGGATGCATGGCAAAAGCACTACATCTGCCAGAGTGAAATAAAGCCCCTCAGCAAAAACATGCTCCAGAGGTGGGAGATCAGAGGTTTTTGTTTTCCTGATGTGAGAGGGCTCCCTGTTGGTTGTAGCAGGTATTTCCTGCACAACTAATTTTGAGAAAGCTACTTTCAGTTCCAAACTTGCACGTTCTTCTTGGTCTTTGATTTCCACTATTGTTCCTTCTTTTGGGCTAAGATTTTTTGTTGCTCTTTTAGCGAGGGCAGGTGCTGCAGTCTTATCACCTGCCTTTTGCTGTTGAAGTTTCTGCCTTCGGATTTTGTCATCATTGTGCACTCTGACAGGTTCTCCTAGCTTCTTCTCAAGAAGCAAAACCTCAGGTGGAATGGCCTGACACTGATCGGGAGACGCATTCAATAAGCTCTCAACAGCCTGAGGGATGCTGATCTCACAAAGTCTGGTCCACTGACTAACCTGTCATATAAACATAAACAAGCACAGTCTCATTAGAACTGTTTGGATTATAATGCAGAAATTCAAAATTAAGGGCATGATTTAAATCCTGTAAAGAGCTTCCATGTAAAGGCTGAAACTCCATCCTTAACATGCCACGCACACACACCCCTTCCCATGTGTACTTGCAATGTCAGAAATTCAAGTTATATACACACACACACACATATACATATGCATGCTACATTGTTTTAGGTGAACAGCATGAAGTTTAAGCTCTCTGAATTTCCTTGCTTTTGTTAGTTTACATTAAGGGTTTAATAGACTAATTTCCATTATAAGTCTGGAAACTAAATTTTATATATAAAAAGAATTAATGGTGGTCTGGTGTGGTATAAATGTCTTATCGGCATCAATTTGGGATGGCTGTATTATCCAGAAGAGATGAAGCCATGACTAAATTACATTGGTCATCTCAAATGAGTGCCAGTAAAAACGGAATATCGCACCATCAATGAATCCCACAAATGCCATTTATTTTACAGAAAATATATTTCAGAAATGTTTTACACAATGTTGGGAATGCTTTTCTGCTTGTGATGGCAGAAATTTAAGAAATATGAGTCCAACTGTAATGATATCTTAACAAAATTCCAATTTTTCTAATTCTTTCCCCACTTTCCTCACTTTCCTCCATTATTTCTACTTAAGTTTTTTACAACTGTCTTTAAACTCAAACGTCTCCTCTTGTTTGATTTATTCACTGGTGCAATAATCCAGAATTTATGGCATCAAATACTCTTCTTTAGCAGAGTCTCTTAATTCACTCCTATCACTCTTTCACCATTGCAACATCTCTCTACACACACACAAAATTAGTTGCATAATCTCAGATTATAAACTCTTTTCATTGGGATGCTATGGATTTTCATGGAAATTGTTGCCCCAATGTATTTGTATTAGTCTGCAAACTACACACTTAAATGCTGCCCCTTTTTAGGAATCGCACCATATATCAAGCCAAAATTTGATCTTTACCTGTGTCCTTGTTTTTTTTCCCCCCAAAATATCTCTAAATAATCTTATATCAGTGAAATCCAATTCTTACCTGTACTACAAGTGGAAAAAAAAAGTCCCTTAACACTTCAAATGACAGAACAAAAAGCTCTCCACATCCTTTGTTTATATATAAACACTGATAAGAGTACATATTCTTGAACTAGCAACAGTAATAATTAGGAAGTACAAGTTTATTATTAGTCAAATCTGCACCAAGTACTATGCTCAGTGGACAACTCCACTTCTTAGAATGGTTTACAGTAGCCCAATCTTGCCAGTACAATTTAGCTTGATCATTAGTTAAAGACCCTTTCTACAAGGCAACTATTTTTTGTTTGGTCTCTTGGGTTATTGTTTAAATTTCTTGATTCCTTAAAATACCAAATTTTAGGAGTGTATGTAATTTAAAATGTATTAAAATTAAAGGTTAAATTATTAAAATTATATTACTCTAGTTTTACACAATTATAATGGCATTTCAAAGGAACTATACCAATGTAAAAGGAGGATAAAATGTAGTAATGAATGGAATGAAGGGGCTTACCCATGGAAAGGTTTAACAAAATTGAGATCCAGGGAAAAAAATTCAAAAGCACCTAACTAACTTAGAAAAACCCGTCCCATTAATGAAATTTAAGACCCTAAGTACCTAAATCTATTCTGTAAATGGGACTTAGGCATTTTCAATAATTTTATCCCCAGTTTTGGGATTATAAATTTAAGATCTGATCTTTCATTCCTTGCAAACCCAAAATGGGTACTAACTTCAGTTTATACAGCCTCATTGATACCTACTGGCTTCAAAGAGAGTTTTGGATGTTCAAGGTATACAGGAGATCGGAACCTAATAGATTATGTGCTTGAAGTATTTTATCTTTCTCAGGGCAAGGCCCTGCATATTCCACAGCCATTAAATTTATTGCAGAACTGCATTCTCATTAAAAAGAAATATCATTTCCAGTCTTTATGGTTGTAGACAAAACCTCTAAAATGTGCACCAAGTGTAAACCAATGTAGTGTCATCTATCTGCCGAAAATCTGAAATAATAGTTTGAACATGAACTGTCCCATCCATCTAAAGCAGAAAGCTAAGACTACACAATTACGTGGCTGCATAATCTGGCATTTTCCCAAGATGCTATGGAATTCAATATTTTGCTGCAGCCAGAAACCCAACATTTTGTTTACTTTTTGTCAAACTGTGCTACTGGGAACTGCCTGCAGCTGTCTATTGCCCTGCAGTTTTCCTCACAAGAAGAAATTAATTAGATTAGTGTATGCTCCCTGTAATGAATCCTGGACCTACGCAGCAAGCAGGAGGCTGGTCCAGCGTGTAGCCGGGGAGTAGAGGAGACAGAAGCATAGGCTTGTCCAAGGAAGGTGGAGAATAGCAGAGCAGCCACGGCCCTGATAAGCTGCGGAAGACCACTAAGAACTAAAAGGAGGATCTGTGCTGGACTATCTGGACAACATTATGGGAGCCAAAGGCAGAGCGTGGAGCTAGGGCACCTGGAGAGTGTACAATAATGAAAAACCCATCTTCAAAAATAATCAGGGTTGAAAATAAGCAACAATAAATTTTACATCAATGAGTATTTTCATAAGCAACAGTTGTATTTGTTGTTTTGGGGAATAGGAATGAAGGATATTTCATGGTGATAGAACAAATTAATGTCACAGAATTTGGTCCAGAGTAAATATGGCCATGGCAAAGGGTTATTATACAATTAAACTTGAAAGAGCTCAGGTCACTGGACAGACCAGAACTAAAGGTTACCTTATGACAGAATATATGTAGGAACAGTTTAAGAAGGTATTATTTTTTAAAGTTGTGAACAAATAAGCAGATCTTTTAAATAAGATGGTGTAGACAAATAACATTCATATTGAAAAAGTAAATGAGTACACGGAATTTCTAAATGGCATTAAAGAGTTTCACAGCTTAGAGTACCTGACCTCCCTTTCTGGGATGTATGGAGTGGGCTCTTCATTGAACATGTTCTGCCCCCTACCTACATTACCTGGATTTTCGTTTATTGGATTTTTTTTGCACAGCAGTACCTTTCACTTTCTATGGTACAAAACAAAGGGGTTTTGTTGTTACATTTAACTTTTTAAATGTTAGAACTAGACTGGCTCGAGTTGTAAATTATCAAGCCTTTCCTAGCACATGTAGCCCATAAGCTTGGTTCTGGACCTACACTACTATGTAACTAGATTTAAATATTATCTTCTCTTTTACACACTTTCCAAGCCCTTAGTTCAGGATTCTGTATTTATCTTAGAAGAACTGATGTCATCCTGTACACCTGTGTATAAAGAATACAATTCACTGATTTGATTTAGAGGTGAGTAATAACACCAGCTCTCACACACAATCCTAAAATCTGAGCATGGCAGATAAAAAGTAAACTGAATTTCTTTTAAAACAGATAACAGCAGATTTTCAATGGGTCTAAAATGGAATAGCTCCATTGATTTCTATGAAACTACACTACATTATACCACCTGAGGATCTGGCCTATATTTTTAATCTTAAACTACTTATAGTCTGTTAAATATTTAGGGTGTTTTTTTTTTTAATCATTACCATTCACCAGAATCAATACAGCCACTGTTGTACCAACAATCGGAAACCGTATGATAAAATATCTTAACTGGATATTCCAGCAGACACCCACATTAAAACCCAATTTTTAGTATTAACCATATTTAAATATGTAACAGAAAAAGATGCACTCACTTCAGCACAGGCTTTTAGGCACGTCTTTTTAAACCCCAAAAGTTCCAAAACCAACTTCTTTGATGGATCTACCTCATATGTTTTCTGTATTATGTGCCTCAACACAACAGAAAGACCAGCTCGACAGAATTTGCCATTTTCTTCAACTATAGCAGGCAAACAGCAACTCTGGACAACCAAAGGGAGTTGACACCTTGAGATGAAGTGGACCTCTAGGTCATCAGGCTGTGCTTTGCCAAATAACTGGTCATCTGTACTGTCACTAGCAGGCACTAAGAAAACTTTGAATAATTTGCAGTCACAGTAGGACAGCAAAAACAAGGATATTGATGTGTGGAGAGGAAAGATGCAATCTTCAAATTGATGGGAGTACGCCAGGTACAGATGTTCTTCAGTAACCCCGCCTTTCATTTTCCTTCAGAGCTGAAGTACCTGAAATAGAAATCAGAATAATATTTATAAAGAATATAGCATTTACGGTTTTTTGTTTTTGTTTTTAAAGACTTGAAATAATGACCGTTGCACCTGTTTGAGACAGGTGATTTTAACTTGAGACAAGCGTTCTTTTAAATATTTGCCAGTTGAAATAACAAGAAGTGTACTGCAGTCCCCTCTGAGATATAAGTGAATCCAGATGTGTATTTATATATATTTAACACCTCATAAATGAGCCCCACTCACACTCAATGACTAAGGCCCCAATCCTCTAGCTGTATTCACACAGGTCTACTCATGTGTATGTATTTGCACTATCAAGGCCTAAGTGTGGAAAAGGCACAGTATTAAGCCATCCATTCTGCATTTAAACTCATCTATTCTCTGTTAATAGATGCTCACCCCCAAAAGCTTGAGGGAATATATTAGCAGTTATCTGTCATGAAAGAAAACAAACTGATCATGACTGAACTGTCAGAAATGGGTCTAGACATGGTTCTCAAACTTATTTGACCCTTCTTTGTGTCTGTACTTGTTTACGCCCTCCTCCCCAAGTACATACATCACCACCAAGCTCTGAAGGCAGAGCAGAGAGGCTGCTGGCTGGGCACCCAGCTCTGAAGGCAGCGCCACACCAGAAGCAACACAGAAGTAATGGTAGCAATGTGGAAAGTGATATTCGTCAATATAACTTTTCACAGCAGACTTAACGCATCATTGCTACCCTTACTTCTGTAGTGCTCCTGCCACCTCGGGGGCTGACAGACAGAGCCCCACCGCCTCCAGGTGAGGGATTGGGGGGAGGAGGAGGAGAGCCTGGGCTAAGGTGGCAGGGTTCCAGCTGTCCCCTTTATCCCTGCCTCCTGAGTGTGCCTGGTCCTTCTGCACAAGCCCCAGCCACCTGAAGCTGACAGCCAGAGTACTTAAAAAACAAAACAAAACACACAGCTCATGCCTCTCTTGACACATTCCCACATGTCTCTTGGAAGGCTCACCCCACAGTTTGAGAACTGCTGGTTTAGATTCTTTTGACTTCCCAATTGTCTCCTATCCTTTCCAAATTTCTTCTGCCCCTTCTTCTTCGTATGGCTGAGGTAAATGTAGAGCAACAACTATAATTTTACGTTTAGATAGTTAAGCTAGATAATTGCATCTGGAGTAGCAGAGTGTACTGCTGGCAATGCCTCCTTCATATTTGTGAACTGGGCATTGAGTTCCATGGTCTGTTCTGGGTGACTACAGTCACACATTGGAGAGTCTTTAATTTTCCATTATTGCAGCAAGTATCCGCATCTGCCATGGTTTGTGCGGATACAGTTTAAGGCTACCCATAACCTTTGTGGGAGATTGAAGCCAGAGATCTTCTGCATGAGGTCTTTCATGCGGTGTTTATTTGTGACTTCTTGTGAATTCCATTCAGCTTCGTAAGCTTCATCAGGGTTGAAGCTGCATTGTTGATGATTAAATGCGTGGGTCCAAAAAAAGCTTGTGTGACTTCAAGCAGAGGTGAAGGACATTGTTAAGGTCCTGGTGGATGGGAAAATGTTCATTTTCCATGATCCTCTGAAATTTCTGAAGGGTTATGGCATCATGGCAAATGGATGGCGGCGCAATGTGCGACAGCGCTGGCAGCCAAGGTGTTGGGGTCGAGTTGAGGGTTCCAGTGATGCACCGCACTGCAGTGTTTAGTTGGACATCAATAAGTCAAGTATGGTTACTTCTGGTCCATACCGGTGCATAGGCTTTGGCTACAGAGTACACAAGGACCATCGCTGATGTCTGTAACACTGATGCTTATGCTCCCCAGCTTGTGCTTGCCGGTTTCTGGACCAGGTTGACCCTTGTCTTCGTCTTGGCGGCTACATTCTTCAGATGGTCGTGGGAGGTTAGCGTGTGGTCCAGCTTCACTCTGAGATTGGTCGGAGTGAGGTCATGTCACACACTGTTGCCGCAGAAGGTCACTTTCAGGGTGTGTTTAGCATTCCTGTTATCAAGATGGAATGCAGTGACTGCTGTTTTGTGAGGATTTGGCTTGAGCCTCCATTTCCAGAAATATTCCTCTATGGTGTTCAGGTCCCTGTTCAAGGTGGACTTGATGTCACTGAAGGTGGCAGCTTGAGTTGCCAGGGAAGGTCATCCGCATATGCAAATTTGCACGACTTCGTTGGAGGCATGTCGCTCATGTAAACATTGAAAACAGTCAGCGCAAATACTGAGCCTTATGGCAGTCCGATGATGAGGAACTGGGGCAAACTGACTTGGTTGCCCGAGTGGACATGTAACTACCTATTGCTCAGCATCATCCATAGCAGACAGTGTGTTTCGTCAGGGGATGATCCTTGTGAGCTCCAGCATCAGGCCTTTAATCCAGACTGCCCCTGAAGCAGTATAAATTAGGAAACTAAATAACTGGCTGTAATTTATAATTACAAAGTCTACTTCCTCCATACATGTGATCTTGATATAATTATATTAAAATATTTTTATTTGTATTAAACCTTGGTCCATTTTGATTTATTCCTGAAAAAAGGACATTGTTTTTCTTAAAGCCCAGTGCAGAAAAATTCAATAATTAAAAAAATAATAAAAAATGGATTTTTAATTACATAAATTTTTCTTTTTCCAAATAACCTATTTATAATTAAACTGTAAATTACAACAACCTATACTTAAATTACAACAACCTATTCCGGCCTAAGTTTGTTTTCTTCTTCCAATCTATGAATAAAAATAATATGAGAGAGGATTAATCAGGTTCTAAAAATGTGAAGGGCATGGTGGCCAAAAACAAGTACACCTTTACCCCGATATATCGCTGTCCTTGGGAGCCAAAAAATTCTTACTGCGTTATACGTGAAACCGCGTTATATCGAACTTGCTTTGATCTGTCGGAGTGCGCAGCCCCGCCCACCCCTCTCCTTTACCGAGTTAAATCGGAGTAGAAGTGTACTTTAATTCATTCAATATTTTAAAAATCTGTACCATCCTTGTTAGCAAAAAGAAGTACCAAATTTAGTGTAAAGGCTATGTCTAGTTGCAAATCAATATGCCTTAATGATTACCAATCAATGAGAATCAATGTTTCTTTAGGAAAATAACTACAAAGTACAAATGCAAAACAACCTTACCATTAATTATTTAAATCAAGGTGTCCTGCCCACTGATTTAAATCCCTATTAAAACGGTAATTTAAATCACTTTGATCAAACTGATTTAACTCAATCAAACTTGAGCCTTTGAATGGTTTTATACAATTTACTATTTGGTATTCTTAAAAATGTGTAAACAAGCACTTAGCAATTATGGGAACAAGCGCTCTAAAAGTCAAATATATAGTAGTCAGATCTCGCCTAGTATTCTCATGCATTTTTAAAAAATCTGGTACTGCTCATGTGTGCATGACTATAGCAGCTGATTTTATGAGGCACAGATTTGTGTTTCTGAAATCACTATAAGGCCAATACAACGTATTCATGTAACCAGAAGACAGCATTAGTTTCTATACTACAAATGAAATCCAACTTCTGTAAGGTCATTCACTGAAGGCACGAGCAAGCAAAAAACAGACAAGCTGAATGCACTTCAAGAATCCTATATGTGTGCATCTCAAGCAAACACAATTCATTTAAAGAGAAGTTTGACTTAATTAAAATAATACTCATGGCTCACATTAATATTCTTGTCATCATATGAAAAAAAAACAATTCAATTTCCTTAATACTTCATTCAAGAGTCACAGTTTCCTCTATCAATCTTACACTATTCCCAGGCAGTTTAAGAATTATGATGTAATAATTGTTCTGCACCACCACCTAATAAAACTCCCATCTACTGCCTTATAAATTGCAATTCATATTGCAATCTTTAGACACTAGATGGCACCCTTTTGAAGCAATCGTAGACGCAAACAACACCAGCGGAGAAAGGGTATCTTAACAGTACAAAAAGATGCCATTATGAATGTTTTGTATAGAAAGCAAATGACTCTGGACCAATATTATTCTTTAAAAAAAATTATCTATTTAATAACATCACCATAACTGGGCCAAAACTGTTGTTCCAGGACTTATGTATGAAAAAATGTCTAGTCCACCTTTGAAACTAAAGTAAAGATCCAAATTACTGCAATGGTTATATTATGGTATTTTTTTAAAGTGATTGATCACACACTTAGTGCAGAACTAGGGAGGACACTGTAAAGAGTATCGCTGTGCAGTATGGCTGCTCATACCCGGTCACCAATCAACCAAGTTAACTCTGCAGTGAAAGCATATCCTTAGTTGATTTCTAAGAAGGTTTTGAAAACAGCTACTCAATGAAGACGTAATGCTCACCCATGCTGCTGCTATTGCTTGCACAGAGTTTTCTGAAACATAAGGAAAGCTGTTTCCACAATCAAGTAGCAATAGAAACTGGGTTGGGTTTTTTGTTGGTAAATGATCATTTGAAGTCTCTACACGTCTCGTAAAAGAAAGATCTTAAAAACATAAACCGTGGATTTTCCACTAGCTATCCTAACTAATTTTTTTAAAGCCATAATTATCCAGTGCTGCAAGAGACCTTTGAGTGTCATACATATTTAGGATATGTGCCATTCATATAAAATGCCTTTATGTAAGTCTTCAAAGAGTACATTTACATTTAACAATTTTTACACCTTCATGTGACAGTTGTTTGAGAAGTTAATTCCCTTCCCCTGGAAAAAAAAAACTGAAAGCATAGGCATTAGTTAATATTACGATTAACAGCTTTCAACAGGGGCAGCCATTGGAATTTTAGGACTTATGTACACAAAAAAATAGCTGAAACAACTTTGCTGATGATCATTAATCATTGCATTTAGGCAGTTTCAATCCAAAGTAAACTACGTGTAAATTATGAACTGATGAAAAATAAATTATTTTAGGAGTGCTGCTGCTTTATAATATTGTAACATAGGTGTGAGCTCTGGAGCAGGTAACTAAGGGACTAATCTTACAAATATTTAAGGCTTGTAATTAACTCACATACATGTTTGCAGCTTAGGGTCTTTTCCCCACCAAAATCACTTTCTCCCTCAGATTAGAAGTACTTGAGGTTTATAGTGATTTTGGGAGAAACCACTCTCTTTTCAGCTTCTGAGATAGTTAATTTAGATCAGAGGAATTAAAACTCATTCTATGGAGTTGAACAAATTACATTCCTAAACAGAGTCCATTTAGGACAATATACCGTTCTCTGTCAATAGTGGACCTCCCAAAAATGTCATGATGAGCTTCACTCAGGGGAGGAAAACAATAGCATTGGACTCATTTAGGAAACCACTACTTCCATCATCCAGCTGCTTCTCTCCTCCTCTGTCCATCTTGACTTGGTGGCATAGTGGCAGATTTCGTTTTCAATGCCAGAGAGTTCAAGTTCAAATTTCAAAGATGCTTTGACAGCCATGGTGAAATATACACCATCTTTAAACTTGCAAGAAGTCAAACTCAATTATCGCAATAATCCCATCTGGAGTATATGAGTGAAATCCTGGCCCTAAGAAGTTAATGACAAAACCCTCATTGACTCCACTGGTTCCAGGATTTCACCCTATAAATCTTAATTCTTCATTTCTCTTTTTTTGTTTTTGGAATCTACCACCTTTCTTAAATTCCACTGTTGCAGCACCACTGATGGTATTAATGGTGACAACAGAAGGCCATGTCTATGCTGGGGAGGGTTTGTACTAGTGTAGTTATCCCCAGGAAGCTGCACTGGTTCAAGTCATTTTTATACCAGTATGGAACACCTGCACTAGGTTTCTCCACTGATACAGCCATATCCGTGTAACCACATACACAAAAAAAACCTCAGTTCATAAAGACTCTAGTACAGATCGGCCACCAGTATTATAATTGCTATCTGGTTTAGACCAGGGATCTCAAACTCAAATCACCACGAGGGCCACATGAGGACTAGTACATTGGCCCGAGGGCCGCATCACTGAAACCTTTTCATACAATGATACAAAAGTATAGTCAAAAATGAAAAAAATGAAGAGTAATATAGTATGCTATTAAAAGTCAATGTATTAACTTTTTTAAAACTGTAATACGAAGCGAGGTTTTATTAAAATATAAACACCTGTATCTATTCCTTATGTGGTCAGGGGGGAGGGCAGCTTGACTGCTGGTGGAGTTGGTGCCTATGGCGGGCCGCAGGAAATAACTCTGCAGGCCGCATCCGGCCCACAGGCTGCATGTTTGAGACCCCTGGTTTAGACCTTCCCTGAACAAGATTCAATGACACAGTGGTTAACACACAAGCAGCCAGTCTATAACTAGCATTCCCACTATTGCAACAAAGGTGAAGCTGCAAAAGTGATAATGATTGGGCAATTTTTAAAAAATTGCTAATGAAAGCACAGCCTAAGTGGTCTCTCTCCTTTTTTTCTTGAATTCAGCTTATGAGATAGTTAAGATAGATCAGCAGTATAAAACTCATTCTATGGAGTGAAACAAATTACATTCTGTTCTCTGTCCACAATGAACCCCCCAAAAATGTCAGGTTTCTTGAATTGTTTTGAAGCAGCTTGAACTCTTATGGTCAGTGTCTGATGTAGTTACACCAGTGCGAAGTAACTCTGCTTGTGTCAGTACTTCACATTTACGCCATTTTAACCATGCTGGCGTCTAGTCTGCACCCCCTCCCCCAAACTACACAAAAAAACAAAGTTAGATTCAACAATGAACACCTCTTCTGGTTCACCCTTATCTTACTTGGGCCTGTCTTGTAGGACGTAAACACCGTTAGAATTGCAATATTATCATGCATATAGTGCTAAGTACCCTGCCAGCAGTTAATAAATAATATAATAATTCCCCCACCCTTTGAATTTCACACCTCACCTTACCATCTTTTATCATCCAGATCTTTTTCTCCCCACTTCCCTGGGCCTGCATCAAAAGGAGATTTATTACAATGTATCCTCTTCTCTCCCACTACAATCTCCTTAACAGAGCCTCCTTTGCTTATTGCTCTTTCCCCAGCTGCTCTCTGGTAGATTCTCAGTGTACTACACTGTGTAGGAAACAGCTATCAAAGACTGCACTGAGAAAAGATGATGATGAGCAATTGCTGGCTGCAGACAGAAGCTCAGACTGAGTGTAGACTCAGGTTCTGAGAGTCAGACAGAGGAAGGACTAACCTATTACAGGGCTTCACTGCTTACAATAGGAGACTTTAAAAAACACTCCTGGGGTGAGGGCAGCCATCTCTTCGTCTATTTCTACTGAATGTTGTTGGGAACGAACAAAACACAATAACTGGATGTTTCCCTTAAAATAATCAGCAGTGAACTAATTTACAATGTTGATATTAATGTGTCATCGTTAGGCTTCTGAGAGAACATTATCTTGAGTTGAACAGTGGCACAACATTTCTCAGAGCTTTTTTGGAAAGTTTCAGAGTTCTTTGTCTGCAGAGAAGACAACACTATATTGGTTCATATTAGGAAAGTTATTTTTGCAACCAGAGTGGCTAAGAAAATGTTTTTAAATTAAATCTTAAATCCTCCAGAGTGGTTGACAGAGGAAAAAAAAACCTCAGACCTTTTTAGGTACATTATCACTGTCCGTTTCATATCTATGCTTTAGACTATGTCTTTCCAGTAGAGAAAAAATACTGTTCTATAAAAATTACTCCAGTCCTTAATATCTTAATATAGAATTAATTTTCAGAATATAGTTCAAACAAGGTTAAATCAAAACAATTTGTTAGAGAAAAAGAATAAACCTCTAAAGATATACAATAGGTCACCACAGAGAGTTTGGGTTGTTTCTGGCTTTTTCTTGGCTCTTTATATAGAGCCTCTAGTGACAGAGCATCAGAAACCTCCACACAAGATTTAAAGATAATCTGCAGTAAATGGGGAAGAAGAGAGAAATTTGTGCTCATGCCCTTTCTTTTTGTTTCTTTATGATATGTAAAGGTGGTCTGAAAGTGGGGCTTGGGGTTTGTTTAATTTAAGTTAATTTAATTTAATTCTTCTTGTTTTTCATATAAAACGTTCAGGTCATGGCAAGGCTGGAAGACTCTGTGATGACTGGAAAACTACCGAAATGGTGACATCACAAAAGCCAAGAGAAATCTGAGCAATTGAGAGGGGAAGAGATTTTTAGTCAGTGTTTAAAACTTTTTGTTTTTAATGTTTACAGCTACGTAATTTCAGTTACTAAAATCCCAAATACAGTGAGCACTGTTAAAGATTCAACCTCCTTACCCTTTCAATTAAGGTGTTAGAAGTCTCAATAAACATCCCTGAGACCTCCCAGAGGGTCCTCCAGCATAACCAGAGAAGAGCACATTAGACATTCCTGATATTTATAACAAAAACAAAAATTAGGGGAAAAAACCTTCAAAACAACAAACTTTTCAGGCCTTCTTTATATATCATAAAAGAAGCAAAAAAGGCAAAAAGCCAATTGTTGAAAAAATCCTTTGAAGGTCATCTTTAACAAACCTCCAACTTCTATGAGCAGGTAATATATCACAATTCCAGTTTCAGAAGGAGTGCTAGGAAAACCTTCCTCCCTTGCTTACACAAACCAGTTTGCAAAGAATTGAGCAGTATATTTTCTGACCTCTAACTTCCACAGTCAACTGTACCAACTGCACAATTATATGCTCAGCTTGGTCTCTCAGTTATATTTTCCATTCATCTTTGAAGTCTGAAGGATTAGATTAATCCAGCAAGTTTCTCTTGCTCTCACTCTCCTAGCCATCAAAAACCTTTTCGTCATGAAACAGATAATTCATTACCTCAAACGTTTATCTAGGAAATTTCTTATTCAGCCTCAGACAGATGGTGGTGATCAATGCAAACCCACCTGCTATGTTCAAAAGCACCTGCTTTTTATTCCCAGTTAACTGTTCTCTCAAATAGGAACTTTTTCTCTCTCCCTTTAACACTGCAGTTTCTATAGTTAATGATACTGCCTTCATCTTCATTTTAAAAAATGACAACTGTATATGAACACTATACAAGGGCACATTAAATATGGTTAAAAATGTAGTTCACATAAGCCTACACCAGAAAAGTTACCATATTGCTGACAACGGCTTCAGTTGAACACAGTAAAAGTACACGTGTAGACCAGTACAAACCATGTTCAGCATCATTTCAGAAAATAAAATCATTGTTTCTGTTGTTTATCCTGGTCTATACTTGCTGTTCAACCATGTACAGATACTGCTGATACTCACTGCAGCAACAGTTAATTTTCCAAGGTTACACTAGGCCATAGTGAGTTTCACTGGCTCCTCCTGCTGGAAGCACTAACCCCTTGCCTCATGTCATTAAAACCACATGCTCAAGGTGATCTAAATCAGATGCTCATTCACTGGCATTTTCCTCTTCTTCTTCCAGCTTTAAATTTCCTTTTTCTGTCTCTTAGCAGAGTTGAGCAATAATAAATGTAAGCAAAATTGGACAGGAAATAATTATGGGTATTAGATATACACTTTCAAATAGTTGTCATCCTTTTGAAAATCAGAATGTAGTAATGTGAAGAGAACTAAGAGGAGGAAGGAATTTTTTGCTGATCACCTTTTTCTTCCAGCTTGGTTGGGTCATTACATTTCCTCTAGCACAAGAAGTTTGAAAGTGTGTACGACAGAGATGGGAGAGTCATTATTAAAGTGTTCTGGACACGCTGGGCTCTCACACGTGCCTGTAATTACTGTTCAAAACATTATATAAAGTTATACTTGGCTCTTGTTTCAGTAAAGAAGCAAAGTATTTTTATTAAGTGTCAATAGGTGACATATGGATGGGACTAGTGGGTTTTGCAGTCCAGCGTATCACATTCATTAATGAATAATTAAACATAAAAAAGGTTTTAACAGATATTGTCAGTTCAAGTTGTGCCAAATTCAGGGCTCTTCTGAAAAAAAGACCATGAAAAATATGTCCATGAACTTGTCTTTAAGAAAGTGGAAAAAATTATTTTGAATAAATCTCTATAGTGTTTGCAACCCATTTTGAGTGTTCTTAGTAGTGCATGAGAACCAAATGTAAACACTAACTAGAA
Organism: Chrysemys picta bellii; assembly: GCF_011386835.1. Taxonomy (NCBI): domain Eukaryota; kingdom Metazoa; phylum Chordata; order Testudines; family Emydidae; genus Chrysemys; species Chrysemys picta. Next base: position 31,986,912 of record NC_088795.1, on the reverse strand, counting down.
AGAAAGTGAAACTGATCAGTGCTAGGGCTGTCAAGTGATTAAAAAAATTAATCGCGATTAATCACACTGTTAAACAATAATAGAATACCATTTATTTAAATATTTATGGATGTTTTCTACATAGTGTAGTGCAATCTCTTTATCATGAAAGTGGAACTTACAAATGTAGAATTATGTACAAAAAAACTGCATTCAAAAATAAAGCAATGTAAAATTTTAGAGCCTGCAAGTCCACTCAATCCTACTTCTTGTTGGGTCAATCACTCAGACAAACAAGTTTGTTTACATTTGCAGGAGATAACGCTGCCCGCCTCTTGTTTACAATGTCACCTGAAAATGAGAACAGGCGTTCTCATGGCACTGTTGTAACTGACTGCGAAAGATATTTACATGCCAGATGTGCTAAAGATTCACGTCCCTTCATGCTTCAACCGCCATTCCAGAGGACATGCGTCCATGCTGACGACAGGTTCTGCTCGATAACAATCCAAAGCAGTGCGGACTGATGCATGTTCATTTTCATCATCTGAGTCAGATGCCACCAGCAGAAGGCTGATTTTCTTTTTTGGTGGTTCGGGTTCTGTAGTTTCCGCATCCAAGTGTTGCTCTTTTAAGACTTCTGAAAGCATGCTCCACACCTCTTCCCTCTCAGATTTTGGAAGGCACTTCAAATTCTTAAACCTTGGGTCGAGTGCTGTATCTATCCTTAGAAATCTCATGTTGGTACCTTCTTTGCATTTTATCAAATCTGCAGTGAAAGTGTTCTTAAAATGAACATGTGCTGGGTCATCATCAGAGACTGCCATAACATGAAATATATGGCAGAATGTGGGTAAAACAGAGCAAGGGACATACAATTCTCCCTCAAGTTCGGTCACAAATTTAATTAAGGCGTTATTTTTTTAACGAGCCTCATCAGCATGGAAGAATGTCCTCTGGAATGGTGGCCAAAGTATGAAGGGGTATATGAATCTTTAGCATATCTGGCATGTAAATACCTTGCAATGCCGGCTACAGAAGTGCCATGCAAAACAGAAGTGCCTGTTCTCACTTTCTGTGGCATTGTAAATAAGAAGAGGGCAGCATTATCTCCTGTAAATGTAAACAAACTTGTTTGTCTTTGCGATTGGCTGAACAGGACTTGTAGGCTCTAAAGTTTTACATCGTTTTGTTTTTGAGTGCAGTTATGTAACAAAAAAAACCCTACATTTGTAAGTTGCACTTTCATGACAAAGAGATTGCCTTACAGTACTTGTATGAGGTGAATTGAAACATACTATTTCTTTTGGTTTTTTACAGTGCAAATATTTGTAATAAAAAATAATACACACTTTGATTTCAATTACAACACAGAATACAATATATATGAAAATGTAGAAAAACATCCAAAATATTTAATACATTTCAATTGGTATTCTAGCATTTAACAGTGCGATTAAAACTGAGATTAATCGCGATTAATTTTTTTTATCGCCATTAATTTTTTTTAGTTAATTGCGTGAGTTTACTGTGATTAATCGACAGCCCTAATTAGTGCCTATTCTCACAATCCAAGACAAGAGAAATGCAAAATATAAATAGCATTAATGGTGAAAAGTAAATTAGATTTTTTAATAGGGCTGTCGATTAATCGCAGTTAACTCACACAGGCTTTAAAATTTTACATTGTTTTATTTTTGAATGCAGGGTTGTTGTTTTTTAACATAATTCTACATTTGTAAGTTCAACTTTCATAATAAAGAGATTGCACTACAGTACTTGTATTAGGTGAATTGAAAAATACTATTTCTTTTGGTTTTTTTACAGTGCAAATACTTGTTATCAAAAATAAATATAAAGTGAGCACTGTACACTTTGTATTCTGTTTTGTAATTGAAATCAATATATTTGAAAATGTAGAAAATATCCAAAGAGATTTCAAATAGAATACTATTTTTAATCGCACGATTAATCGTAATTAATTTTTTTAATCACTTGACAACCCTAATTTTTAAGTTATTTCAGTTTTAATAATCAAAAGTGCGTGTTAAATTACACAGGTAAGGAAAAGTGAACTCCAATCCTGCAAATGACTCCTTCCTCACAAAACCAGCTGTAGGACTGAGACAGGGCTCTGTAGCCATCCTGACTGTCATGTCAGCCAAACTTTTAATTATCCAGCTGAAATCATTCTCTCAGTACTGTTAAAACTTATAAGCAGCTGCAGCATGCCTTTGGGCACCAGTGACATCATTAGACATATGCTTAACTTTCTCTCCCCTGTGCAGACTGGCTGCTTGATCAAACTCCTCCTGCACAGTTTCTCCACATCAGCCTTATGTACCTGCACTCCATGTCCCCCTTCCTCTTTATCTCTCCTATATATCCTTCAACCACCACCATTCCTTTCTCTTGTCCTTTAGCTAATCCTCCTTATAAAACCACACCCAAAACATTAAAAAAAATCACAGAATTAACACAATGTTTTCAAACCATTATATTGTTCACTCTGCTTGTATATTATCTTCTCCCTTCTCTCCATTCCCTTGTCTATTTAGATACATCTACACTACAATAAAAGACCAGCGGCACAGCTGCAGCTGAGTTGGGCTTGTGAGACTCAGGGCATGGCTACACTTGTGAGTTAGAGCGCATTAAAACAGCTGTTGGCTCTCCCCAAGGCACAGAAACCCAGAGGACAGTACAGCCATGAAACAATCATTCCACCTGGACCCTGTGCTTACTCACCATTTTGGGGCTCCCGTGGGTTATGTGCGCTTGCTTTGGGATGGACAAATTATGCTCTTGTGTAGACTGTGTTTGCCCTCCTTAAGTACGGGGGAATCATTGCTCTGTCTGGTGTGAACAATGCTGCCTCTGTTAAGTGTTGCATTTTGCCTTTACAGATGCAACCTTGAGATCTCAGCCATCCGTGTTATCACCGGCCGAGAGACTGCAAAGACTCAGGAAGAGGCCACGTAGAAGCAAGGAAGACATGCTGCATGAAGTAATGCAACACTCACTTAACGAGAATCTAAAAGCGCAGGAGTGGAGGAAGAGTGAAAGGAGGATCCGCCAGCAGAATGCGGATCGCTGGCACAAAAGCGCGGTGCTCCGGCAGCAAAGCACGGATCAGCTAATAAGCATCATGGACCACCAAGTGGACTTGATCCAGGCGCTCGTAGCCATGCAGGTGGAGCACTACCGCACCCGCCCCCAACCACAGTTCTTGTCCCAAAACTCTTTCTCTGGTGCCCCCATGTCACCTCCAACCTACTTTCCCCAACATCCCGTTTCTTATCGCCACCAGCTGCCTCCAACACCTGTAGTTTCACCACCCAGCCCTGAAAACTACGACCCTTACCCACTGCACTCAACCCCCATCACCATGCAGTATAGCCATCCTGAAGTGCAGCACTCATTGCACAGCACTTCAGACAGGAAGGGTGAGTATAACAGGACATACGCAAATCTGTGATTGTACCGTTCCTCATCCCACCCCCTTGCCCTTTCTGTTTCCCAAGCAGTTCTGTTTCTTTTCAATAAATGAATTTTCTTTTCAATAATTGGATTTTTTGGCTTTGAAAACATTCTTTATTATTGCATGAAGTAAAAGATACCTTAGCCCAGGAAAGCAACAGGCACTGCAAGTCAGCGTAGCAAACACAGATTCCTACTAACATTGGAACCACTGTACTTCACTCCTGTGCAGGACACCAGACATTACTGGTGGCTTTCAGCCTCAAATTGCTCCCTCAAGACAACGCTAATCCTTGCAGCCCTGTGCTAGGCCCCTCTAATAGCCCTGCTCTCTGGCTGGTCAAATTCAGCCTCCAGGTGTTGAACCACCAAGGTCCATGCCTGAGTGAAGTTTTCACCCTTCCCTTCACAAATGTTATGGACGGTACAGCATGCGGATATAATAGCAGGGATGCTGTCATCGGCCAGGTCCAGCTTCCCATACAGAGAGCGCTAGCGGCCCTTTAAACGGCCAAAAGCACACTCCACAGTCATTCTGCATCAGCTCAGCCTGTTGTTGAACCGCTCCTTGCTGCTGTCAAGGGTCCCTGTGTAGGGTTTCATGAGCCACGGCATTAAAGGGTAAACGGGGTCTCCAAAGATCACAATGGGCATTTCGACTTCCCCTATGGTGATCTTCTGGTCTGGGAAAAACGTCCCGGCTCGCAGCTTCCTGAACAGGCCAGTGTTCCGAAAGATGCATGTGTCATGCACCTTTCCGGGCCAGCCTGCGTTAATGTCAATGAAATGCCCATGGTGATCCACAAGCGCCTGGAGAACCATAGAGAAATACACCTTCCAATTAACATACTTGTATGCTAGGTGGGCTGATGCCAGAATTGGAATATGCATCCCATCTATCGCCCCTCCACAGTTAGGGAAACTCATTTGTGCAAAGCCAGCCACAATGTCATGCATGTTACACAGAGTCACGGTTCTTCTGAGCAGGATGCGATTAATGGCCCTGCAAACTTGCATCAACACGATTCCAACGGTAGACTTTCCCACTCCAAACTGGTTAGCGACCAATCGGTAGCTGTCTGGAGTTGCCAGTTTCCAGACTGCAATAGCCACCTGCTTCTCCACCGCCAGGGCAGCTCTCAATCTCGTGTCCTTGCGCTGCAGGGTGGGGGCGAACTCATCACACAGTCCCATGAAAGTGGCTTTTCTCATCCGAAAGTTCTGCAGCCACTGCTCTTCATCCCAGACTTGCATGACAATGTGCTCCCACCACTCAGTGCTTGTTTCCCGAGCCCAAAAGCGGCGTTCCACGGTGGTGAGCATGTCCGTGAATGCCACAAGCAATCTCTTGTTGTATGCGTTAATCAAGTTGATATCATCGTCGGAGTCCTCACTGTCAGTTTGGATCTTAAGGAGTAACTCGATTGCCAAACGTGATATGCTGGCGACATTCCTCAGCATATTCCTAAGAAGTTCGGACTCCACTCCCGCAGACCGAAAGGGAAGACAGAGCGCGCAGCACAAAAGATGGCACCAAATGTGGACGGAAGCAGAGGGATTGCTGGAATGCAAACCGATGCATCGCGAGGCATTGGGACAGAACCCAGAATGCCCTGCACCTCCCGCCCCCTTCCCACAAGCCACAGCGACAGAATGGGAAAAGGTCCTCTGTGGGATAGCAGCCCATAATGCACCACTCCCAATGTTGCTGCAAGTGCCGCAAATGTGGCCACGCCAGTGCGCTTGCAGCTGTCAGTGTGGACAGACTGCAGTGCTTTCCCTACTGCACTCTCCGAAGGCTGGTTTAACTCAAAGCGCTCTACATCTGCAAGTGTAGCCATGCCCTCGGACTGTGATGCTAACAGTTGCAGTATACCGTTCAAGCTCCGGCTGGAGCACAGACTCCGAGATCCATCATCCTCACAATAGTCCCTGGGCTCCAGCTGAGGCCCAAATATCTACACTGCAATTTTTAGCCCCATGGCCCAACCCCTGCAAGCCCGAGCCAATTGACCCAGGTTTTGAGACCCAGTGCTGCAGGCTTTTTATATTGCAGTGTAGACATACCCTTAGAGTGTAAAATCTTTGGGAGAGGGATTGCCATTTACTCTATACTAGTACTAGGCACAACAGAGCCCCAGAGTCAGTTAGGGCCTCTAGCTGCTGTTGCAATACAAATAATTAACAACATCTGCTATACTGCATAGCTTAAAGAGCAGATATTGTAAACAAATTTATTTACCTATAGAACTAAGACAAGCTTAGTTGGTTAGAACGAAAAACGTTAAAAGTCCAATTTACTTTAACTAATTATGCTATTTACTTTTTAAAATTTCTCCAACATGGGCTAAATATCACCTAAGTCTGTTTTACTGTGCTACAAATTTGGGTTTCACTACAGAGGACTATGTATTTGTTTAAAAACATGTTTCCAGGAAAATATAAACAAAAAATGAAAACACTTCCATTGCTCTTAGTTTCTGCAAAACGTTTTGTTTGTCTGTTTTATTATGGAAAAAATATAACTCTGGACAACATTTGACAATGTTTCTTTTCATTTAACATGTATCACATCACATTTAGTTATTTACAAATGTAATGGTTATTCCAATAAATATGTAGCACAGCAAAAATAGTACCTGTGGTTTTAAGACATCAGACTCAGGAAATAGAATTTATATTCCCATTTACATCAATTTGCTGTGTGACCAGGGGGAAGTCACCTAACCTCTGTGCCTCAGTTTCTCCATCAATAAATAGGGTAAAATTCAGAGGGTTTTATATCATTTGTGAAGTTCTTTAAGTATCTCAGATGAAAAATGCTATAAAAACAACAATAGAATTTAGGATGGGCACATTAATATAACTAAAATCACCTAGTCACTACATACACTTCAGGAAAATAAGGGACACATGAAAAATTAAAGACAAACTTATTTTTAGTCTCTCTTTGTATAAGAATTACTGCTGAAATTAAGGCACAAATCCTCTTCTCTACATCAAAACCATGTGCAATGGCAGTCAAAAAATAACACCAAAAAAACCAACAACCCATAATCAAACAAAAAAATTGACATGTGAGACCCCCAATCCTAGAGAATTTGAGCATGGGAGTAATTTACTCACATGAACAGTCCCTTAAGTACTTGAGGGAAGAGGATTTTAAGGATTTGTGTACAAAGAATGGATAGAAAAATACATTAAATATTTACACTACACAAATTGATGGTATGTCCTCACTTGGAATATTGTGTTTAGATCTGGTCACCTTATTTCAAAAAGAATGGTACAAAAATAGAGTATACAATACAGCTGATTGAAAAAAGTGAAAGTGTTACCAATTAAAGAATTAACTTTCTGGGAAAAAGTTAAACATTTCTAGTTTTCTGATGAAATATTTAAAAAAAATTCAAAGAAAGCACACACTTTCTGTAAAAATTTTCACTTAATTGAAAACACAATTTTTGGTCAAAAACAGTTTCCATGCAAAATTTTCAATGAACACTAGTTCAGAAAAAGCTCACAATAACGACCAGATAAATGGAAAATATTTTTATATGTAGAGAGACTAAAAATACTGGGTATCAGAGGGGTAGCCTCTGTGACGAATGACTATGGTCACCCCATGTAACAGAGGATTCACCCCATGTCCTCAATACCTGTCCCACACAAAGGACCTTGTGCCTCAGGGGTTCACCCCACATCCTCAGCACCTGCCCCTCCCTGGGGTCCCTATGCCCCGTGCACCCCACATCCTCAGCACCTGCCCCTCCCTGGGGTCCCTGTGCCCCAGGGGTGCACCCCACATCCTCAGCACCTGCTCCTCCCTGGGGTCCCTGTGCCCCAGGGGTGCACCCCACATCCTCAGCACCTGCTCCTCCCTGGGGTCCCTGTGCCCCAGGGTTGCCCCCCACATCCTCAGCACCTGCCCCTCCCTGTGTCCCGGGGAGGCTTCACCTCACATCCTCAGCACCTGCCCCTCCCTGTGGTCCCTATGCCCCACTGGTGCACCCCATATCCACGGCACTTGTCCCTCCCTGGGGTCCCTGTGCCCCAGGGGTGCACCCCATATCCACGGCACCTGCCCCTCCCTGTGGTCCCTGTACCCCAGGGGTGCACCCCATATCCACGGCACTTATCCCTCCCTGGGGTCCCTGTGCCCCAGGGGTGCACCCCATATCCACGGCACTTGCCCCTCTCTGGGGTCCCTGTGCCCCAGGGGTGCACCCCATATCCACGGCACCTGCCCCTCCCTGTGGTCCCTGTACCCCAGGGGTGCACCCCATATCCACGGCACTTATCCTTCCCTGGGGTCCCTGTGCCCCAGGGGTGCACCCCATATCCACGGCACCTGCCCCTCCCTGTGGTCCCTGTGCCCCAGGGGTGCACCCCACATCCTCAGCACCTGCCCCTCCCCGTGTCGGCTTCACACAACATCCTCAGCCCCTCACTGCTCAGGGCTCGGCTCCGCGGCTTCACACGCCCCCAACCCCGCTTACCCCAGCCCCGGCCCCACGCGGCAGATTCCCCGTTCCCCCGCCTCAGTCCGCTCAGCCGCTTCCTCCCTGGCCCCGCCTCTTCCTCCGCACGCTGCCGCCGCGGTCCCTCCTCCCGCCGGTCCTTCCCGCCGCCTGGGCTCCGCGATGCGTCAGTAGCCGGGCGCCGGGGACCGGCAAGCGGGACGGAGCCGGGCCAGCGACAAGGGGTAAGGAGCGGGCGGAGGCTCCTGGGAGGAGCCGGGCGAGGTGGGCCCAAGGCGGCGGCAGGGCCGGGGCTGGCCCGGGCCACAGGCTGCGCCCCCCATACCGTCCCCGTGAGTCCCGCGGGCTCCCCAGCCTGCCCGGCAGTCGCGCTGGGCCTAACCCGCGAGCGGCCGGGCCGAGCTCGGCGCTGCACAGCCCGGGCAAGGACGGAGCCCGCGGATACACCCCAGATGTGCCGAGAAACCCCTCCGGTGCCGGGGGCTGGGCGAGCTGCCACGGTCCAGAGCCGAGGCTTCCCTCCGGGCCCGGCTGGGAGTCGCGCTCAGGCTGTCTGACCAGGGGGGCAGCGTCGTGTTATTGCAGTGCAGGGGGGCTGATCACTGGGCCGAACAATTCCCCCTCCTTTGGCTTCCTGGTTTCCTGACTTTTAGGAAACTTACCACTGTACAAACCAATGGTTTATTATCGATCTAGTGATGAGGCCCCTTCCCTGCCCCTTTGTAATGCTGAAGTTTCCCCGTAGAAGAATGGCCACTTTATTTTGCTTTAATCTTCAGTGCAGTTTTGTTTTTTGCTGTATACAATGAATAATTTCCCTATCCTGCCACACAGATGCGCATACTTGATTTTTGTAGACAGTGCTGAGTTTAGGTCACTATAGTAACTGATAATGGAAGGTTCTCATTAGCTGTGCTCCTGGGTGCTGCTGTTATAAACAGCTAGCAGGAACTTGTTTCTGTCAGGTCTTTTCCAATTCTGATTGTATGATTTTTGAAAAAAGCAACAGAGGGTCCTGTGGCACCTTTAAGACTAACAGAAGTATTGGGAGCATAAGCGTTTGTCGGTAAGAACCACACTTCTTCAGATGCAAGAGGTCACTTGCATCTGAAGAAGTGAGATTCTTACCCATGAAAGCGTATGCTCCCAATACTTCTGTTAGTCTTAATGGTGCCACAGGACCCTCTGTTGCCTTTTACAGATTCAGACTAACACGGCTACCCCTCTGATATATGATTTTTGAATTTCACTTGAATACTAAATCTCTTTCAAGATTAAAACACATTTTTCTTTGAAGACACAGCCTGTATATTCACACCTGAGTTAAATGCAAACTAGTTAAATGGCTAACATTGGAATAAAACTGAAAGATTTGGCTCTGGACAGTTATTCTTTATTTGTGGTAGCACCCCATCATGTGATAAGTGCTTTCCATATAGAGAAGAAGGCATAATCCCTGCCCCCAGGAGCTCATAATCTAAAACCAGACAGACAGCAGGTTGAGGGATTAGATCAGGGGTCGGCAACCTCTGGCATGCGGCTCGCCAGGGTAAGCATCCTGGCGGGCCGGGCCAGTTTGTTTACCTGCTGCGTCAGCAGGTTTGACCGAGCGCGGCTCCCACTGGCCGCGGTTTGCCGTCCCAGGCCAATGGGGGCGGCGGGAAGCGGGGCAGGGGGTTCGCGGGCCATTAAAGTTTGGGGACCACTGCGTTAGAAGCAGGTAGCCTCCAAGAGAATTGTTGGGTTTCCTGGGTTATCGGGGAGAAGGGAGCAATTTTGGAAAAGCTCAGCTGATTCTTTGCATCTCTCTTAATCACAAAGGAACCTTTGGAGATACATGCTCTAGACCCCTACTTTTCATATAATAAAGCTGGAGGTATTCTTTGGTTTCGGAAGAGGGGGTGCTGGAATAAACTGATAAAGAACAAGAAGTCGCTGGACCAAATGGTGAAAATCAGAGTTCCAAAGGAACTTACATGGCTGAGCTGCTAACAAAAAATTCAGTTTAATTAACATAATTCCCTCTGTGTGAGGACTGGAGAGTAGCAAATTTAACTTTCATATAAAAAGGCACTGGGATGGTCCTGGTAATTACAGACCAATGAACTGCACTGCAGTACAAGGAAAATTGAATATAAAACACAAACCAGCAATTATTCTGCAAAGGAAAACTATTAGGGCTGTCAAACGATTAAAAAAATTAATTGCGATTAATCGCACTGTTAAACAATAATAGAATACCATTTATTTAAATATTTTTGGATGTTTTCTACATTTTCCAATATATTGATTTCAATTACAACACAGAATACCGAGCATACAGTGCTCACTGTATATTTATTTTTTTTACAGATATTTGCACTGTAACAAACTAAATAGTTTATTTCAATTCACCTAATACAAATACAGTAACTCCTCACTTAACGATGTAGTTATGTTCCTGAAAAATGCGACATTAAGCGAAACGATGTTAAGCAAATCCAATTTCCCCATAAGAATTAATGTAAATAGGGGGATTTAGGTTCCAGGGAAATTTTTTTCACCAGACAAAAGACCATATATATAGATATGGTCACATACACACACACACACATCCAGAATTAAACAAACAATTTAATTCTGGTACACAGCAATGATGATTGTGCAGCTTGGTTGAGGTGGTAAAGTCAGAGGGTGGGATATTTCCCAGTGAATGCCTTTGTCAAGGCTGGATCCCCACTTTGAACTTTAGGGTACAAATGTAGGGGCCTGCATGAAAAACTTCTAAGCTTAACTACCAGCTTAGCTCTGGTTCGGCTGCCACCATTTCAATGGATTCCCTTCCTGGGAAGCCTTGAAAAACCTTCACCCATTCCCTGGTGAAAACAGATCCAAACCACTTGGATCTTAAAACAAGGGGAAATTAACCATTCCCCTCCTTCCTCCCACCAACTCCTGGTGAATCAAGATCCAAACCCCTTGGATCTTGAACAAGGAAAAATCAATCAGGTTCTTAAAAAGAAGGTTTTTAATTAAAGAAAAAGGTAAAAATCATCTCTGTAAAATCAGTATGGAAATTAACCTTACAGGGTAATCAAACTTAAAGAGCTCAGAGGACTCCCCTCTAGTCTCAGGTTCAAAGTACAGCAAACAAAGATAAACACTCTGGTAAAAGGTACATTTACAAGTTGAGAAAAACAAAGGAAAACTAACACGCCTTGCCTGGCTATTTACTTACAAGTTTGAAATAGGAGAGACTTGTTTAGAAAGATGTGGAGAACCTGGATTGATGTCTGGTCCCTCTCAGTCCCGAGAACGAACACACTCCCAAACAAAGAACACAAACAACAGCCTTCCCCCCCCCAAGATTTGAAAGTATCTTGTCCCCTTATTGGTCCTTTAGGTCAGATGCCAGCCAGGTTACCTGAGCTTCTTAACCCTTTACAGGGAAAAGGATTTTGGAGTCTCTGGCCAGGAGGGGTTTTATAGTACTGTACACAGGACAGCTATTACCCTTCCCTTTATAGTTATGACAGCCTTACTGCTAAATGATGAACTAGCAATTGTCTGAGCCCTCAAGGTTTAACTTGTTAATGTAGCCTCACACTCTATAAGGCAGCAGAAATGGAGGGAGAGGAGACAGCATGGCAGACAGAGACACGCTCTGTGTGTGAGAGAGAGTTATGCATTGCTCCTTTAAGTAGGCTGACCCCACTCTTAAGTACACTGCCTTTCTAAGTTGATCAACAAGCTGAGACGGCAGCAGCTGCCAGGAAGCTCCCTCCATCGAGCCCTGTCGGGTGTCCGCCCTGCCTCTATGGAAGATGGGGTAAGTGGGGAGCAGGGGGAGGGGGACACCCTGACATTAGCCACCCTATTCTCCCCCCTCGTATCCCCCGCACAGCAAGATGGAGGCTCCGGGGAGCAGCTCCAAGGCAGAGGGCAGGAGCAGCACATGGCAGTGAGGGGAGGGACAACTGAACTGCCGGCATTTGATAGCCTGCTGAGCGGCTGCCGCACAGGGAACGTAGGGGAACGAGGAGCTGATAGGGAGGCTGCCGGTCCATCCAGGTTCCAAGCCCTCACCAGCTGGCTGCAACGGGGAGCTCTTCCTGCAAGCAGTGGACAAAGCAGGCTGCTGCCAAACAACGTTATAAGGGAGCATTGCGCAACTTTAAACGAGCATGTTCTCTAGTTGATCAGCAACGTAACAATCAAACAATGTTAACTGGGACGACTTTAAGTGAGGAGTTACTATACTGTAGTGCAATTTCTTTATAATGAAAGTTGAACTTACAAATGTAGAATTAGGGACAAAAAATAACTGCATTCAAAAATAAAACAATGTAAAACTTTAGAGCCTGCAAGTCCACTCAGTCCTACTTCAACCAATCGCTCAGACAAACAAGTTTGGTTGCAATTTGCAGGAGATAATGCTGCCCACGTCGTGTTTACAATGTCACCTGAAAGTGAGAACAGGTGTACGCATGGCACTGTTGTAGCCAGCATCACAAGATATTTATGTGCCAGGTGCGCTAAAGATTCATATGTCTCTTCATACTTCAACCACCATTCCAGAATACATGCGTCCATGCTGATGACAGGTTCTGCTCAATAACGATCCAAAGCAGAGCAGATCGACGCATGTTCATTTTCACCATCAGAGTCAGATGCCACCAGCCAAAGGTTGATTTTCTTTTTTGGTGGTTTGGGTTCTGTAGTTTCCGCATTGTAGAGTTGCTCTTTTATATGCATCCGAAGAAGTGGGCTGTAGTCCACGAAAGCTTATGCTCTAATAAATTTGTTAGTCTCTAAGGTGCCACAAGTACTCCTGTTCTTCTTTTAAGACTGAATGTATTCTCCACACCTCGTCCCTCTCAGATTTTGGAAGGCACTTCAGATTCTTAAACCTTGGGTCGAGTGCTGTATCTATCCTTAGAAATCTCACATTGGTACCTTCTTTGCATTTTGTCAAATCTGCTGTGACAGTGTTCTTAAAATGGACATGTGCAGGGTCATCATCCAAGATTGCTATAACATGAAATATATGACAGAATGTGGCTAAAACAGAACAGGAGAGACAATTCTACTCCAAGGAGTTCAGTCACAAATTTTTAACAAGCATCATCGTCATGGAAGGATGTCCTCTGGAATGGTGGCTGAAACATGAAGAGGCATATGAATGTTTAGCCTATCTGGCACGTAAATACCTTGCAACGCTAGCTACAAAAGTGCCATGTAAACGTCTGTTCTCACTGTCGGGTGACATGGTAAACATGACGAGGGCAGTATTATCTCCTGTAAATGTAAACAAACTTATTTGTCTTAGCAATTGGCTGAACAAGAAGTAGGACTAAGTGGACTTGTATGATCTAAAGTTTTACATTGTTTTGTTTTTGAGTGCAGTTATGTAACAACAACAAAATCTACATTTGTAAGTTACACTTTCATGATAAAGAGATTGCACTACAGTACTTGTATAAGGTGAATTGAAAAATACTATTTCTTTTGTTTATCATTTTTACAGTGCAAATATCTGTAATAAAAAATAATATAAAGTGAGCACTATACTGTTTGTATTCTGTGTTGTAATAGAAATCAATCTATTTGAAAATGTAGAAGAACATCCAAAAATATTTAATAAATTTCAATTGGTATTCTATTGTTTAACAGTGCGATTAATCACGATTAATTTTTTTAATGACAGTTAATTTTTTTGAGTTAACTGCAATTATTCAACAGCCTTAAAAATTATATTGCTGTAATTTACTAAATAATGGATAAAGGAGAACTGGTTAATATAGTATATTCCAAAAAGCTTTTTAGGTCTCTAATGAGAGGCTTAAAGCCTTTCTGTGAAAGGTCATGCTCTGTCATAGATCTAAAACTGTAAACAAAGAGTAAGAATAAAAGGTCAGTTTTTAGCCAGGCAGTATGTTATATTGGGTGGTGAGTACATGCAGTGTGCTAGGGTGGGTATTTAATATATTGGTGGTCTGAAAAAGGGGTGGGGTGCAGTGAGAAAGCAAAATTTGCAGACATAAAATTATTGAATTAGTCAAAACCAGAGAAGACTGTGATGAATAGTGGAACCAAAAAAACACAGGTGAATTGTCAGCATGTTGACAAGTGAAATTTAGTATTGACAGCTACAAAATTTTCCTTCCAATACGTTTCACCTTGAACTTTTAATTCACATTTCTGGATTCTAAGCTATTTCTGAAGTCAACCTAGGTTGTTATTGTAAATGAAAAAGCTCTTCTTGATAATTAGTAGTAGTCAAAATAGTAAGCAATGTTAGGTTTTATAAAGAATAGGATTGATTATACTGCACTGTTATAATACTGTCATATAAATCAGTGGTGTGCCCTTTCTTGGAATATTGTGTTCAGTTCTGGCACCCTGTCTCAAAAAAGATATGACATAAATAGTTCATAATCAGATGATGCAAATAGTTAGAGGAGTGGCAAGACTTCCATATGAAGAGACGTGAAAAAGATTGGGTTCATTTAGTTAAGAGAGGATGAATAAGAAGAGACATAAAAGGGATATACAAAATAATGAATAGAATATGAACAATGAAATTGGTGCTTCTATTTATCCTTTTCAATAATATAAGAACAAGAGGACCTTTAAACTGAAATTTAAATGAATAAATTTAAAATGATAAAAGCAAATACTTTTTGCAGGTAGTACATAATTAGTGTGGAACTCATTGCCACAAGATACCATTGAGGCCACGAGGTTTATAGGCTTCAGAGGAGTATTAGACATATATATGAATGAGAATATCCTTGGTTTCACTATATGGGGTGGAGGGTTTTTTGTATTTTGTTTTCTTTAGATTAGAGAGATAAGCTCTCAGGCCTTACACAGCCAACCACTGACAGCAGTTAAGAAATGTGGTTATTTCATAAGTGGGAGGTTATTTCATAATTGTCCATTATGGGGTTTCTTGCATATTATCAAAGATACTACTTATATCACTTCCATTACCATAGTATTTGAGTGCTTCACTGACTTTATTTCTCCTCATAACTGTGCAGTATGGAAATATTGTTATCCCCATTGTACAGATAGGGAACTGAGGCACAGAGTGACTAAGTGATTGGCTCAAGGCAGACTGTGACGGGGGGGTGGGGGGGGAGGAATTGAACCCCAGTCTGCCAAGCCCCAGTCTAGTGACCTAACCACTGGATCGTCCTTCCTTTCATTACTGTAATGTTTGTAGCACTGGCCACTGTAAATGGCAAGATGCTGGATCAGACAGACAATGGGCCAGTATAAAACTTCCTTTTTTGTTGTGTTCCAGTAAGAGACCCGTGCATGTAAGGAGAGCAGATCATCAACCTTATTTTTGCAGCTCAAGTCCATTTTTAAGTTAGCATATGAGCATCTCACTCTGCTAAATAAATTTTCCCACTTTCTTTATCTTACAAAGCAACAAAATAGATCTTTTTAAATTGAAAATTCATTTCCATGCTGAGCCCTTGTGTGCCAAGTTTCAGCCTGCTGCATATTTTAAATAGCCTTATAAACCCCTTGAAAATGAGAGATTATAGTAGAGACAGACAAATTCTTAACTATGACAGTACTGGTATGCAGCATTATTATGATATTAACCTGGAGGTCAGAAGAGAGATAGAAAGCCATGGTATGCAGATCGAAGGATTGAACACAAACAGTGCTCTTTTTTTAAACAATTCCTTGACAGTAGAGTTCTTAAAAGCTGAAGTTAGAATTAGATCTACGAACTGTTACCTGTTAGAAAACAAAATTGTCCTTTTGCTATTGGACTCAACATTGCTTATAGTCATTTTCTCAGAGTTCTTTTAATTCAAGAAATCACATCCTGAGTTTTGCTGGTTACTAATATCTGTTCTGATTATGTCAATATGTTATATGGAGCCTTGTAAACAGGAAAACTCACAAGAAAGGAACTTCAAGTTCCTCAAGCAGTGCATTATTCCAATGTCTGTGATAAGGGTTCTGTTATCCCACATACTTCATATCTTTGGGGATTTAACAGAGACCTAGAGATACAGTCTATGCTACTGAAACGCAGACCGTAAATACTGAACAAAGAAAAAGAGCAGGTAATACAGCCCACAGATCACAAGAGTGGCCTGAGCAGTTACCATAGGTGAATGTATGAGAGAGAAGGATAACCACTTTCCATGTGCGTTAAATTCCATTTTTATATACATCAAAGGGAAACTGAGTTGCCCTGAGATGGGCTTACACTGTAGTCTTTGCTTGATCAGTACAAAACCAGAGTTACTGGTGTTTTGGAGATACTAGTAGAAGTTCTGTGGCCACTGAGATATGATTTGACAAGAAGCAATGATTAAGGAATAGAGAAAAGGTTCTGAATAGAATTCTTAGCTCTCTGCTGGGTCCATTGATAAAATCCTTATGAAGTCTATTATATGCTGAACTCCTTGATGATCTTGGTAGAGTGATTCTCTAGTGTCTTGTGAAAGCCCAGCATGAGATAAAGACTCCTGGAGACTTCCAGGCAAGCAATGATGGAGCAGCTTGCCACTGCTGGTGGATTGTCCAGAGAGGTTAAAGTTCACTATTTTCACTGTGCTTAACATCAAGAAGAATTCAGTCAGGCAAGGCTCTGCAAGCTGGAACCAGAGTACATGTCCAAGCTGTACTTTTTAGGAGAGTGGCATGAACACTCTTTTTTAAAAGAGTTTTCTAAATTATAGGGTTGGAAATAAGAAATCCCAATAAATGTGGCATGATGATAAAAGGAATTAAGAATACTTACATCTCACGCTTTTTAGAAGTTACCGGAAGCCTTTATTTGCGGTAGCTTTCCTTAAACTGAAATAATAAAGATATATTGCTGATTTGGGAGAATTTCTTCTTTTGTAAGGAGGATCTCTTATGTAATTGCCCTTTCCTGAAATTTATGTTGCTGATACTGACAGCTCTTTGCTTATCTAGGTAGAAAGAATTAGTTATGTAGCTTAACTGAGCGGAGAAAACTCAGATGTGGAAAAAAATTGCTGCTATCGAGAAAAGATGTTTTTAGATTAATTCTGTCCCTTTCCCTCACTTCACCTCATTGTATATTGTGGCATCTCATACCCTAGATAATTTTTACTTGTCATCAAATGTAATCAATAATCACAAAGGGACTTGGACAAATAATAGCCTGGATACTTAATTTCCTTGCTTTGTCAGTTAAAATTAAGCAATTGACATCTAGATTTTATCATTTTTTTTAAACCAAAAATTGTGAAGTAACTGTTCTAGGTGTTATAATGAGAAGCTATTGTTCTGAAAAGGTGAAAAAGTGAAATTGTGTCTCCAAAGAAAATTGTTTTTCGTTGGTGTTAGTGAGCAACCAGATGAAAGGCAGTGTGCATGCAATGAAAGTTTAGTATTTTATTATATAAGGAGGAAATCTACAACCTATTAATTTGTTTTCTTGAAGCTGTCACTCACTTTTAATTTATTGCACTTGAATTTTGCTTATGTTCTGAATAACGATATTCTGAAATACGGGTTGCATTCTCATAAATACAATACATTTGATTTTCTGACTTTGGGGTTGCCAAATTCAGAATCTGACTTTACTTCAGCTGTGGGATAAGATGCTGCTTCTCTGTCTTTCTAGAAGGCAGCGAATTCGTTGTCTCCTAATGGAGGTGGAAGGTAGTTGGCTTTTGTGGCTTTGTTTATCCGTTTTGGTTTTTAAATTCATATCTATGCCTATACTGATATAATAAATAATGTGTCCATTTCTTGTACCTGAAAAGAGTTGTCTTTAAGATTATTAGCTGTTGTGTTATTTGAGTTGTACTCCATATGAATAAAGTTCAATGTCTTCTTTTTCATTTCCTTTCAAAGAAGCTACTATGGCTGCTACAGTGAACCTGGAACTTGATCCCATCTTTTTGAAAGCCCTGGGCTTCCTGCATTCAAAGAGTAAGGATTCTGCTGAAAAGCTAAAAGCTCTGCTTGATGAGTCTTTGGCCAGAGGAATTGATTCAAGCTATCGTCCTTCACAAAAGGTATTCACATGAATAGAACATGTAGGTCATTTTTATATGCAGTATTAAAGCTCCAGCTATTCCTGTTTCAAGTTTTATAGCTGAAGAACTATGAGAGTCAGAAAGGGGGAGAAAACAGACTTGCGGAGTAGCTATGTTATTACTTGATCACTGACCTTTATGCATTTGATTCTGGTGCCATTGAAGTTAGAGGAAAAATTCATATTGACTTCAGTGGCACAGTGACTGGTCTTGGAAGAAAGCTATTCCCTGTTAGGGTGGGAGGGGCTCTTTGTAACATGGTGCTTTCTGAATACTTTTATCCTGGCTTTGGTGGTGGTGTTTCTATTACTTCTGTACCATGTTGCTCATCCATCCTGAATAAAAAATTAGAACTAAAAGCTCATAAAAATGCAGGTTAATTATTGTTGATGAGTGTAAATCTTAAGAAGTGTAGCCAGATAATGGTAAAACCACATCAGTTTTCTGTACATTCTGTTGATTAATTTGTATGCGGCAAGAAGAAAAAAAAAGTTGAGGGACAGGTTTTAAAGTCAAAATGATTTGTGGAACCAAAACAACTAGCGCACATGACAAATGAAAAAAAATTGTGTGTCATGTTCTATTCTGTATAGGTTCTTATGTCATGCTCATCACTGTAGTGTCTGAGCTTCTTCCAGTAGTGCATTAAGCAAACAAGTACTAAATACTATTTAAGATGGAGAATATTATATTAAAGGGACCCCACCAATAACCTACTGTTTTCCACTGCCAAGTGGATAACCTGTATTAAGTGCCCAGTTGTGGTTTCTTGTTCCCAAAGGAACTGAAATTTCAGTCATGGCACCTTGCTCAGTCTTGATTTTCACACACATTGCTTTGGCTTTGGGGACTAATTTAATCACTTATGTTCAAAATTGACCTGATTATTATCCATCACTGACACAAATAAGCAGTTATTGACTTGTGTTGAGATGCATATCAAGATTTATTGACCCAAGAGATAAATATTGACCAAGATTAAGCAAAGGTCAATATTTTCCTCCCAGAAGGAATGAGATATTGATTTTCACTGACACCAGAAGCCAATTTATATATGGTTACGTAAATTGAATTTTGTCATCAGAACTATCTGAAAATATCTGCTCATTGTGGCTATGAATTTTGGAAGTATGAAAGTTTTACCTTTGATATTAACGTTCCAAAGGGAAGATGCACTTAGGGATCCAGAAAAATAAACAAACTTCTCTCTGAAATGGTGACTAGTAAGAGGAGATGGAGGTGGGGTAGAATTCACTCCAGAGGGCCAAGGTACACTTATTCACATATGTGATTTGATTGGTTAATGTTGTTCTAGATCCCAGTAATATTTACCTCTGAGAAGATTTAAAAAAAAATGGAAACACTTGTTATACGACTGGTTATACAATGTTGTGCCGTTTTTTAAATGAGTGTATAGAAAATATGATGCTTACCTAGATTTGTGACCTAAGCAGTTGCCAAGTAGCAAGTCTGTTATGTGTTATGTGTATCAGCATTTTTTTCATTTTTTTAGGAAGTAGAGCAACCCAAAGTGTCTATTACCAAGCCAATTTCCAGTAAGCAGGAGCCTAAAGCTTCGTCCAGTCTGCCTTCAGGCAACAATAATGGCAAGCCCATCACAACAGAAAAGGTGAAAAAAGAAACAGAGAAGAGGACTGCTGATAAAGTAAGCCCAATTTTGGTTCTAATAGTGAAATAACAGTGGACTAAAAGAGCTCCTTTTGTGCTTGAATTTAAAATTATTATTCATCCAAAACCAAATTGTTCATGCAGTACTTGGCTATTCTGACTCATTGTAGTTGCATCTGCAGCATGTCCCTCTCGCTCCATAGGATCATAAGCTAGCACAGACCCGACAGTACAACAGAGGATTTATCATAACTTTTCCCAAATGTCTTTATATACTACTTTTTGTTGGGAGGAGAAGAATCAATAAAAATATGTTATATATATATATATATATATAAGACCACTGAATCTTTTACAAATCATTGTAAGTTGTACAACTGATGACTTTTCTATGCTTTTAGTTCGCAAATGTTTTGGTGGGCATGTATTTCTATCTCTAGGAAAGCATGCCAGATGTATTGTGCAGATCCACAGCGCATAATTTACCTACTTGTATTTGTAAATTAATTATGCCAGTTAGTTGTTTAGATAACAACTAACCACTAACTTTTCACATTTTCACCATCTCTGTGTGTGGTGTTTAATAGATGAAAGTGGAAATTGGTGAAGGAGTTGATGTTCCAAAGAAACCCAGGCTAGAGAAGCAAGAGACTCGTTCGTCCCCTATCACAGTCCAGACTAGCAAGGATTTATCCATGCCTGATCTGTCTAGTTTTGATGAAACCAGTGCTGATGATTTTGCCATGGAAATGGGTTTAGCCTGCGTTGTTTGCCGGTAAGTGACTCATGCTTTGTCAGACACACACACTTCTTCTAATGAGTTCTTCTATGAAAATAACAAATTAGTTCTATATTTGTCGTCTCTCAGTATCTCCATATCAAATTAGACCAGAGGTTTTTTTTATTTTATAAATAATCTTAGACCTGATTGTAGAAAGCACTTCAATGGGACTTAAGCACATACCTCAAATTAATCATATGCTTAAGTGGCTTCCTGAATACAGATGCTTTCCTGAAATGTGAGGCCTTTAAGAAGAAAAATTTCTAAGTCACAGTAAGACAAATATCAAGTCTTTGGAGGAATTATTTACCATAACAATGTTTTGCTAATGATAAGACTTCTGCACATCTTGGGTGGAGCGGGAGAATCATTGAACATCTGAAGTAGCCAGTATATAAATATAGCACAACAAGTATTCATTTTAAATATTGGCAGCCAGACTTTACAGATAATCACTACCTATGAGCAGTGCGCTTCAAGTTAGGCTCTATTCTGAAGTGTGTTTTAAAAGTGACATTGATAACATTCTATGTTTGTTTTTCCATGTTTCCAAAATGATTTTCAATTGGTTTACAAGTAAAAATGGTTTGTTTTTGTGTTGTTTTTTTGAATGGCCAGCCCTGAAAATTTATCTTGGAATTCATGAGTCAAGATGGGTTTGTCTGACTTATGCATCTTCACTACTAATAATGACTTTGAAATTGTAACTTAAGTGACAATTCTGTTGGTGATGTACAAGCTTTGCAGGGCTAGTAGAAGGAAAAAGTAGCAAGCACGTATTTTGTGAATACACACACACGGATCAAAGTTGTTGAATAAGAAAATGTATCTTATTTATTTACTTACTTATTCAGTCACTTTTCAGGCTCTTGCTGTGTTAATTAAGGAGTATCTCAGTTCCAACAATGGATAAGTTGTTGCAGTTACAACTTCAAACAGTTAATTGTGGTTTGAATTTTTGTGTCAAGTTATTGCAGACTTTTATGATGATTGTTATAAATGGGAGAAAGTCTGTTTAATCTTTTATTAAAGACACAGAAAAAGAAGGAAAAACAGTTAAAGCATTTGAAATGCCAAGTATTAAGTAAAGCTTTCATTTTAACAATTTACATTATTCCCTTTTAGCTGAATAGAGTCTTTTACCCCTATTTGACAGACTTTTTAGATGGTATTAACAATGGTATTAACTGTCCTTTTGAGGGGAAAAGGTTTTGAGTTTAGATGGTCTTGAGATGTTACTGCTGCTGTTGTCCTTGAAGTCAGATCCGGTTTCTTTTCAGAGAAAAAACATGCACAAAAGAAGAGGTAAAAGAACAGCCAAGAAAGAAAATGCAGCTTTTGTCTGTGGAGCTGATTTTCACTTGCAGTCTTGCTGCTGGAGAAGCACAAGCCCAGCATATGTTTTTTTAGCCACTCCATGACTTGGCAAACTTTTACCATTGTCAGGCTTGTTAAGGCATTGCTTTTAGCTAGCCTTTTTGGTTACGGGTTTATAGCTCTGTTGCAAAAGATGGAACTCCCTGCAGCAAGGGAGGTCTAGGTTGGACATTAGGAAAAAGTTCCTAACTGTCAGAGTGGTTAAGCGCTGGAATAAATAGTCTAGGGAGGGTTGTGGAATCTCCATCTCTGGAGATATTTAAGAGTAGGTTAGATAAATGTCTATCAGGGATGGTCTAGACTAGTGGTTCCCAAACTGGGGTTCGTGAACCCCTGGGGGTTAACGAAATTTTACAGGGGGTTCCCGGGAAAAGACTCCTAATGGCACACATTGCTAGGGACCCCGGGGCAGCACAAGGCCAGCAGCCTGGAGCCCCTGGACTTCCAAGAGCTAAGCAGATCAAAGCAAGCAGATCTATCACACTGAGGAGATTTAAACTTCAGGACTCCTTATAAGGAATAGAAAGGGAGGTGGATATTTTTTGCTGTTCTTAAAATTAAATAGGCAGCTAATCTTGCTTTTAAAATTATTATGAAGAACAAGTTTAAGTTTTATTGTAACGTGCGTTGTTTGTCTGGACTGCTCAAGCCCCGAATGCTTGTGTAGGAGGAACTCTTTGGATTGGCTTCTTAAATACCTTCATGCTGTTTCACATCTGATACTCCTTGATGAAACATAGGAGCCTTGTCTTATAACAGGCTTATTCAAAATGATACAAGCTACAAAAGTGAGATCTTGGAAGAGTGTTGCTGTTTTCATAATGTAATACATAAGAACATAAGAATGGCCATACTGGGTCAGACCAAAGGTCCATCCAGCCCAGTATCCTGTCTACCGACAGTGGCCAATGCCAGGTGCCCCAGAGGGAGTGAACCTAACAGGTAATGATCAAGTGATGTCTCTCCTACCATCCATCTCCACCCTCTGACAAACAGAGGCTAGGGACACCATTCCTTACCCATCCTGGCTAATAGCCATTAATGGACTTAGCCACCATGAATTTATCCAGTTCTCTTTTAAACCCTGTTATAGTCCTAGCCTTCACAACTTCCTCAGGCAAGGAGTTCAACAGGTTGACTGTGTGCTGTGTGAAGAAGAACTTCCTTTTATTTGTTTTAAACCTGCTGCCCATTAATTTCATTTGGTGGCCCCTAGTTCTTATATTATGGGAACAAGTAAATAACTTTTCCTTATTCACTTTCTCCACACCACTCATGATTTTATATACCTCAATCATATCCCCCCTTAGTCTCCTCTTTTCCAAGCTGAAAAGTCCTAGCCTCTTTAATCTCTCCTCATATGGGACCCGTTCCCAACCCCTTATCATTTTAGTTGCCCTTTTCTGAATCTTTTCTAAGGCCAGTAGATCTTTTTTGAGATGAGGGGACCACATCTGTACACAGTACAGACACATGTTTGTTGATCTCTTCAAAGAACTCTAATAGATTAGTAAAGCATGATTTCCCTTTACAGAAACCATGTTGACTTTTGCCCAACAATTTCTGTTCTTCTATGTGTCTGACAACTTTATTCTTTACTATTGTTTCAACTAATTTGCCCAGTACTGACGTTAGACTTACCCGTCTGTAATTGCCGGGATCACCTCTAGAGCCCTTTTTAAATATTGGCATTAAATTAGCTATCTTCCAGTCATTGGGTACAGAAGCCGATTTAAAGGACAGGTTACAAACCCTAGTTAATAGTTCCACAATTTCACATTTGAGTTCTTTCAGAACTCTTGGGTGAATGCCATCTGGTCCCGGTGACTTGTTACAGTTAAGTTTCTCAATTAATTCTAAAACCTCCTCTAGTGACACTTCAATCTGTGACAAGTCCTCAGATTTGTCACCTACAACAGCCAGCTCAGGTTTGGGAATCTCCCTAACATCCTCAGCCGTGAAGACTGAAGCAAAGAATTCATTTAGTTTCTCCGCAATGACTTTATCGTCTTTAAGTGCGCCTTTTGTATCTCGATCATCCAGGGGCCCCACTGGTTGTTTAGCAGGCTTCCTGCTTCTGATGTACTTAAACAACATTTTGTTATTACCTTTTGAGTTTTTGGCTAGCTGTTCTTCAAACTCCTTTTTGGCTTTTCTTATTGCATTTTTATACTTAATTTGGCAGTGTTTATGCTCCTTTCTATTTACCTCACTAGGATTTGACTTCCACTTTTTAAAAGATGCCTTTTTATCTCTCCCTGCTTCTTTTACATGGTTGTTAAGCCCCGATGGCTCTTTTTTAGTTCTTTTACTGTGTTTTTTAATTTGGGGTATACATTTAAGTTGAGCCTCTATTATGGTGTCTTTGAAAAGTGTCCATGCAGCTTGCAAGGATTTCACTCTAGTCACTGTACCTTTTAATTTTTGTTTAACTAACCTCCTCATTTTTGCATAGTTCCCCTTTCTGAAATTAAATACCATAGTATTGAGCTGTTGAGGTGTTCTTCCCACCACAGGAATGTTAAATGTTATTATATTATGGTCACTATTTCCAAGCGGTCCTATTATAGTTACTCTTGAATCAGATCCTGCGCTCCACTCAGGACTAAATCGAGAGTTGCCTCTCCCCTTGTGGGTTCCTGTACTAGCTGCTCCAAGAAGCAGTCATTTAAAGTATTGAGAAATGTTGTCTCTGCATTTCATTTGATTCTAATAAAAATACTGTAATATTTACTAATAAATAGTGTGTAATAAGCATGTCATAAAAACAAATTTTATATTTCCAAGATCACTGCTTTTATAATTTATACTCGGGTAAAGGAGAAAATCCCTGGAAATATTAATTTTTAGGAGGGGGTTCACGAGACTTGACATTTTAGTGAAAAGGGTTCACAGGTTGTTAAAGTTTGGGAACCACTGGTCTAGACAGTATTTGGTCCTGCCAGGAGGGCAGGGGATTGGACTTGATGACCTCTCGAGGTCCCTTCCAGTCCTAGAATCTATGAATCTCTCTTTGGCAGAAACTGGAGTTCCCTTATTTACACTGTGATAGCCTCAGCAAGCCAGACTACCTAAAAGGCCATCAGCTGCACTTAACTCTCTCTGCGGAGGCTATGCCCAGTGTAATTGCCAGTGATTATAAGTTACCACACAGCTTTTTCTAAACAAGCACATTATTCTTAAGGTGAAAGCATTAAAACAATAAAAGAACCCACATGCATGCTAAAGAGCTAACTAGAAGTCACCCCCGAATCCAACCTCAGGCAGTGGTGTCAGTCCTTCAAAACCCACAACTGGGTTTCACCATAGTTACAAGTCTATAATTGTCTCAGATTCAGAACCAGAACAAAGTCTGGCCATTTTAGCTGTTTCTTTATACAGCTCAGGCTACGTACACACTATACCTTATGTCGATATAAGTTATGTCACTCGGGGTGTGAATAAGCCACCCCTCTGAGCAATGTAAGTTACACTGACCTAAGCACCAGTGTGGACAGGGCTATGTCAGCAGGAGAGGTCTCTCCTGTTGGCTTAGGGCTACTGCACTAGCAGCGCTACAGTGACACAGCTGCAAACTCTAGAGTAGCCATAGCCTTGGCCTTTGGTCACCAGTCTCTGGGCATGGATAATTGGCAGACAGAGGCCCTCTGCTCAGGGCATAACTTCAAAAATCAGGTTTTTTGCATAACTAGAAATGGGGAATTTACATTCTTTCCTCTAGGTATTTCCCAAGAAATCCACTTAACACTTAAACTTTACATTTAGTACAATGGACTCCAAAGATACTTAAACTGAATTCAATAAGATTTTTCAAGAAAATTGTAGGAAGCTGCCATATTTGTCACAACTTTATCCTAGTTCTTCTAACTGAAACAATACAGTTTGGACCAGTCTTTCTATCTTCAACTTTTGCTTACCTTTATAAAAATTGTATTTAATAGTCAGAGTTGAACTTTTGTTACCTGGGGCAACTTAGAATACAGGCCTGTGCACAACATCCCAACCACATTTTAAGACAGCAGATAAGATGCTGTTTATTAGATTTATTACAACTATGTAAGAAGCGTTCTTACTCTGTCAAATATTTTATTTACCTGTCCTTGCTTCCACAGTACTACTCAAGGACACTAATGCTTGTGTCCTGCTATAGCCTTGAATTAGAAAGTTTTTTTTTTTTCTTTTCATTAAGGCTTACTGAGTGAGGCTTCAGTTAGGATTGGGATTTCCAGTATTAACTCCTACTTCAACATTGGTGCTTTTTTGTTTAATCTGAGCAGAAATATTGAATACTGTAAACAAATATGGTTTAGACTCTTTTTAAAAATCTACAAAAAAGTGTCAATGTTAAACAACATTTTAACAATAAGGTATTGAATTCTTCTGTAAAGTAAAGCAAATACGTATAGTGTTTTGAAAGTGAAACTTCATAATATTTGGCTAACTGCTAATGAAAACTTCATATCCAAATGTGAAACACTTAGCTAAACTGCATTAAGAAGAAAAGGAAAGTCCAAATATTATTATTATTATTATAACTTATTTGCATTGCAATAGCACTGAGGAACCCCAGCCCTGGCAAGGACCCTGTTATGTGAGGAAGTGTACAAACACAGAACAAAAAAAGAGTCATTTGCCCGTTTATCTGTACTGCTATCTGTGTTATTTCCATTTTACACATAGGGAATCTGAAATGCAGAGAAATGAAGTGACTTGCTCAATGTCACATAGCAAGTCACTGCAGAGCTAGCATTAGAATGGAAGTGTCCTAACTCCCTGAAACGTGCACTAACAGTGAGACTGCTTATTCCCTTTTCGCACTATTGTAGAGTGAGATCTGAGTGCAGCTTTGCAAATTAGAGGAATGCAAGTAGCAGTTCTAGAGTGACCCCCATTTTCTTTTCTTTTCTGTTTTTTTTTTTTTTTTTTTTAAATGTCAGTATGGGAGGGAAGTACAAAATCCCCTCCTTCTAACGCAGAGGTGGGCAAACTATGGCCCGGGAGCCATATCCAGCCCTCCAGCATCCCCAACTCCACATCCCCAGCCCCACCCCAGAGCCCGCACTCCTAGCCGGAGCCCTCACACCCTCCTGCACCCCAACCCCCAATTTCGTGAGCATTCATGACCCGCCATAATTTCCATACCCAGATGTGGCCCTCGGGCCAAAAAGTTTGCCCCCCTTCCTCCCCCGGCTCTAATGCCTGGCCCTCCCTTCCGCCTACAGATGTTTAAGGAAAAACACAAGTCACTAGTTATGGGAACCTTAAAGAATCAAAAGCAAAAATATTACAAGGGAAAATGTTGTGTGTGACTTGCAGGTGACATTGAAGTCCTGTCAAAGAAAGAGCATTTAGGAAGAATCCGCATTCTTTTTTCAAGAATAGCCTTCTAAACTGTAATGAATACATTAATTTTGTCTCCATTTTTAAAAGATACAAAACCATTCAGGCTGTCTCTTGATTTAAAGACTAGCTTAAAGTAAGACAGGCTTTGACTTTTCTTGGCATGAAAAGTTTGTTTTTTTTGTAATCCATCCAAAATTGTCCTTTATAGTTTTAAAATATGGAGATTAGTCTGTTCCCTTGTCACATGCAGTTGAAACAGAGATGCTTTGTTCGGACCCAATCTATTTTTCAAGAATCAAATGGCTTCTGAAATATCCTGAATATAAATAATGTGCCCCAGAATTTCTGAAACATTTCTTTCTTTGTTTTTTAAATAGCCTAGTTAAAAAAGAAATAGATATTTTTCAGAAATTGTTCTTACAGCTATATCGACAACATCTTCTGATTTCATTTCCTTGTTCTATAAAGAAAAAAGGTACTACCTTTCCCCACCCATCCACAAATAGAGTTTCCATGGTTACCTAGGTACCTGCTCCTCAGGGAGATGAGCAAAAGCAGCTTAGCAATTAAATAGCCTGATTTGTCATCTGAAAGAAGAAATCATTAGGAAAATGCAATTTGACTATTTCACAGACATACTTCCAGTCTTATGTACGTCACTAATTTGTCACTTATACAATGTGATTCTTTTCAGCAGAGGCCCACACAAAACTAAGTCCGCATCACCAGCTTACATATTTGTTTCAAAGCAGAACTGCATAGCTAATCCTTTCTGTTCCATCTCTCCATGATGTTGGCATTATCTTATGTTTCTAATGTCTGTCTGTGATGCGGAGCGAAGGATGGTTACTAAAAGTTCCACAAAATAGTGTACTACTTGCATCCTGTTTTTTTTTACTCCTTTAACTGAAAGAATTAGTGCTGGGGGAATTCCGTGCCAAAAAATTTAAAATTCCACACACAATATTTTAAAATTCTGCATATTTTACTTGTCAAAATAGCACAGTATAATCACACCAGTTTCAATTATTTTGGTAATTTATTTTAAAATACCTGTCAGCAACTATGTCTGTAACAATACAGACAACAAAAAAGATGCAGGAAATGTTTTTTGACAAATAGATTCCTTACTAGGCATATTAATACATAACTCTGAGTAATAATTCATTGAAACTACAGTACAGAAACATATTTCCCACTTCCCTGAGAAGGAGGGGAGTCAAGGATAACAGAGGAGCTCAGCGAGAGGGAAGTAATTGCTGGGAAGGAGCCTGGGTGTAAACTTGGAGGGTTATTGAGTGTGGGTGGGAGAAGTATGGAACAGATTTTGGGTGGGGGGAAGGATTGTTAGGGAGCCTCTGCCATGCTGACCCCTAGCTTCTCTCATTCAGTCAAGCACATCTGCCCCATCCCCATATGTCCCTATACCCCCCATCCCTGTGTGTCCCTGCACCCCCACTCAGCCACTTCCCTCTCCCCATGTGTCCCTGCAGCCCCCTGTCCACCCCCACTCCCACTCAGCCCCCGCCCCAGTCTGTCCCCCACACTATCCCTTCGGAACACCAGTCTGTGACACACACCCCAGCAGCCTCACGTGCCCCATGCTGTCCATCCCCCCATATTCTGTGCCTCCTGACCCGGCCCCATGGGCAGTTTGCTGTGAGGAAGGCAGCCTCTTTCTCTTCCCTATCTGCAGCTGGGGCTGCTCCAGCCCGGGAGTGGCTGCTCTCTGTTCTGGTGCCACAGCAGCCCTTGGTTGTCAAAAGGAGTAATTGCAAC
This sequence comes from Chrysemys picta bellii, assembly GCF_011386835.1. Lineage (NCBI taxonomy): Eukaryota > Metazoa > Chordata > Testudines > Emydidae > Chrysemys > Chrysemys picta. The sequence continues at coordinate 31,958,032 of NC_088795.1, read as the reverse complement.
TCCTTTCTGGCAGAATGTATTTTCTGGGCGCCGGGGAGAGGGAAATTCTGAATGGCACATGGATTCTGCACGGGCACAGTGGCACAGAATTCCCCCAGGAGTATAAGAATGGTTGTCATTGAGACTCTATTTGTTGTTGAGCAATACAGTTCAACATCTTACAACAATATTGTTCCGTAGGCACTCAGATGGTATAGTAATAGTACTAGTAATAGTAATAGAACATTTTTCAGAGCTTTATACATCATAAGGGAACAAACCAAATGACTTTTTCCTTTACAGGTGACTTGTAGATGTGTTTATAATAATAATCTAAAATTCTGAGCTTTTCTTTAGAGTCTACTTCAAAGCAACAAAAAATTTGAAAGATGGTTGTTAGGAAGAACTCATACAGTAGAAAAAGGATCTTTTTCATTTTGCTAAGAATAGAAAGTGTATCCATAGCGTAAGAATATTTCTAATTTTTTATATTAAGCCTTGCAAAGATTAAGACTAGATAACCTTAAAGTGCTTTCATCAGTAATGTGTTCTCAACTGTTTGTTCTGCAGGCAAATGACAGTTACTTCTGGAAATCAGTTAGTAGAGTGTCAGGAGTGCCATAATCTCTACCACCAGGATTGTCATAAACCTCAGGTGACAGACAAAGAAGTCAATGATCCTCGCCTCGTGTGGTATTGTGCCCGCTGTACCAGGCAGATGAAGAGAATGGTAAGAGTCAGCTTTTTGTTTAACATGAGTAGTAATTGGAGACAACAATTGGGCTGTGTGACAACTGAAGGAGCTCCCTTATGGACACCCAGTCAGCCAGTTAGCTGTAAAATCCCTCTTAGTGTCTGTTCTCAGCTTGATTTACCTGTAAAGGGTTAAAATCCCCACTCTGTCACTCCACGTGCAGGAAGTGGGGACCTGCAAGGATTTTAAAAATTAATACTTGCCACTCCAGGCTTGTATTACACTCCCAAGGTTACAGCTTCTCTCTGGCCTTGGTAAACGCTGCCACCACCCAAATGCAAAAAACTCCCTTTGAACCCAGGAAGGAGCACTTGGGAGTTCCTCCCTGTGGGGTACCTTCAAGCCCTTTCACACACACACACCCTCCGGGGAAGATCTGAGAAAGAAAACAAAGGAAATTAGCTGTGGCTACCACCTAATCAAACAACATGCACAAACCCTTTAGGACACTAAAAATCCAATCCTGTTCTTAAAAAAGGTAAAATTTACTAAAAACAAAAAGAAAGAAAATACATCTGGAACTTAGGCTTTTGCTAGATTTTAAAAGACCAATTCCAAAAACCAAGCACCCAAAATAGCTTTCTTGGGGATTCAGCTTAAAGGTTACAAGCAAACAAAAGCATTAGCACAGAAGAGATTCACAAGCCAAAATAAGAAATAAATCTGATAGCGTCTAACTAATTTCTTTAGTAAGCAGACTGTTGACTTCTGAGTTTCATAACAAGTCAAAATCTGTTGGTAAAAAGTGTCTTTCAGTATTAGAAACAATTTATAAAAGCTGAAAATAACATAAAAGTAAGTTATTACTGGAATAAGAAAACAGCTTTATTTGCACAAAACATAAATCATCAGCTCATTCATCTTGAGACCTTTTAAAACTGAGACGTTATACAGAAGAAATTTTGTTAAATTTTGAAACTACTTTGTGATAACCCGGCAAAATGTTCCCTGTTGAAATGACCTTTCTATTAGGAAAATCTCATTTAAAATGTTTTTGCTATAGCCAGTGAAAGTTAATTGATTTCAGTAGTCGTTTTACTACTTTGATTATCTTCAGTCCTTTGAACTCAGGACTGCTTACTTGTGCTCAGTAAATTGCACTGCAGTACCATACTCATCCATCGATATAAATATTTCACGGTTACTGTGACATTCCCCTCTGGCGTTATCTGGACTGGTAGTCTGCTAGGTCACTCCAATCCTTGACTTTGGTTGCCAGCCTTACCATGCTCTGCTGTGAGAACCCCCACTCCTGGGCTGTTCACGCATGGCCTTTGGCATGTAAGCTGCTCCTTGGATTGTGCAAGCGAATGACACTAGCCAATATCTCTGGTCCCAGACACTACCCTAGGAACCTCTGTCTTGCAGTGTCCAGTTATGCCCACTGAATGCTGAAAGTTTATATCAGTTCATCAATTTAACAAAGAAATTGATATGTACCAAACTTATTATCCCAAGGGGAATTTCTGACACACTTCAGACCAAACATACTGCTGCAGATAGAATAAACAAACAGATTTATTAACTACAAAGATAAATTTTAAGTGATTATAAGTCAAAGCATAAGTCAGATTTGGTCAAATGAAATAAAAGTAAAATGCATTCTACGCTGATCTTAACACTTTCAATGCCCTTACAAACTTAGATGCTTCTCACCACAGGCTGGCTGGTTGCTCTTCAACCAGGTTCTCCCCTTTGATCAGCGCTTCAGTCGCTTGGTGGTGATGTCTGTAGATGTAAGTGGAAGAGAGAGCGCATGCCAAACGTCTCTCCCTTTTATCGTGTTCTTTCTTCCCTCTTGGCTTTGCCTCCCTCCTTTCAGAGTCAGGTGAGCATTACCTCATCGCAGTTCCAAACTGACCAAAGGAAGTGGGGGGTGACTCACTTGAGAGTCTAACAGATCCTTTTGTTGTTTCCTAGGCCAGTATCCTTTGTTCCTGTGAGGCTGGGCTGGGCTTGTCCCATACATGCCCTGATGAGGTGTGAACTGCCTCTCTGCTCTTGGAGAGTTTTTGCCTAGGCTTGGTTTAAGCCATGAGAATACATTTTCAGCCTCATAACTATATACATGAAATTATAACTTATAACCTTTCTAAAACATTACTGTAACAGTTACTATAAAATCACTATAACAACCATGCTTAGTGCATCATGAGCCTTCCAAAGACACCCAACATGACAAACTTTGCATTGGATACTACACAATCATTTTATAAAGATGAACATGGGGGCATAGTGTGTTCCCCCGAGGTACAGAGCATCTCACTCACCTCCCAGTCAAACTGCCATACGTCAGCTTTCCCTTTGCAGGCTACAGTTTCTTTTTGCTACCTCAGCAAAAATGCTGCCACCTTACCTGCTTTCTCTGAAAAGAGCCCTGCAATCTGCTTCCCAGAAGCTGGTTTCTAACCATAACCTTTCCCAATATTTTCCTTCCCTGTCCCTTCATCCTCCAGTTCCGTACACTCCTCCATCAGGCCTAACTCCTGACTCCTCCTCCCGCCTTTGTTTGCCCACTCAAATATATGGTCCCACCCAGCATGCCTCTCAGTTGCTGGTATCTTCCCATGGTATGGGACTCAATCCCACCTACCTGTCAGCTGGAAACCTCCCTACAAATCTAAGTTGGGTTTCCACCTGACCTGTTTTCTCAATGCTTAATTTCCAGGTCTCATCTAAGATAGTATTCTAATAGCTAATGTTGTGATCTCATAATATTCATGTTTTCTATTGTCACTCTGATTAAATCTTCATCGTTAGTACAGAAACATAATGAATTTGAGTTTAATTATTATTTATGCAGGCTCAAAAGACTCAGAAACCACCTCAGAAACCAGCTCCTGCAGTAGTTTCAGTAGCACCAACTGTGAAAGATCCATTGGTAAAGAAACCTGAAATTAAGCTCAAGCTGGATACCCCAACAACTTTCCTAGCATTCAAGAGGACAGAAGTCAAGGTGCTGTACATTAAACTCTCTCTCTAAGTGCTTTTATTTTATTGCATATATGAAATGTTCTTGCTTAAATTTTGTACAGCTGTTTTTTTTCCTTTGTCAGAACGCCACCTTGCTCTTTCACGTGATCAAAACCCCAAATGAAAATACAGGCCCTTATCTGTATTCGGTAGTGCTGTAACATAGTGAATTTTCAATTTCTTGACTTTTTTATTTTATAAGGAGGAAAAAAAAGTAAATTGTTCTGGTTTGTTTTTTTAAATGGCATTTCTATAAAAGTAAAAAATCTTCACGCTCATAGAAAGGACAGCAATTCACATCCTTTCTTAAGTAACATGCATACATCTGCAATTGCAAGACTTCTCTTATGATACTGAAGAAGCCCTGTTGCTTCTGTAAGATCTAATTTGTGAGATCCCTTCCTCTTCTACCTTGTCTCATGTTTCTCCTTCTCTGGGTTATTTTTCTGTGTTAAAGAATGTCATGAGGTGATAAAAGGAGATAAACCAGAAGCCACAGCAACAACAAACTATGACCCCAGTCCAGCAAAGCATTTAAGTGCATGTGAAACTGTAAGGCTGTGTCAGTCAAGCTGTCTGGAGTGGCCCACGAGCGTGGGTGCCAACTTCAGAGTAGACTGTCAAGAAGCAGGGCACAAAACCTCAGACTGATTGTATGTTCTATAGTTAGATTTCACCAGCCAAGTAACAAGTGGGAACTCCACAAACTCTATAACAGCCTTACCATGGAGTCACAGACTGTCCCCTTGGGCAGTCTGATCTATCTTGCCACCCAGGCAAGCCTACCTTTGTGATAGATGATCTTTTACACCAAAAGTCGAAACAATATTCAGGTTACTCCCAGTCCCAAAGGACCAGACACTTACCCCAGGTCAGTCGCACCTCAGATCTCTTACCAAAGACAGTGCTAACAGTCAGTCCTGTAATAAACTAAGGATTTATTAACTAAGAAAAAGAAACGAGAATTATTTACAAGGTTAAAGTAGGTAAACATACACACACGAATGAGATACAGTCTTAGGTTCCAAAACATAATAGTAGCTGTTATAATATGCAAGCTCTATATATCCTTTAGGGCTAATCCAAACCAATCAGCTTGGGGATCTCTTGCTCTTGCTTAGAAATTTTGCCCTCTCTGAATTTCAAGCAGCATAGTGATCACAATTTCTCCTTAACAGGGATTTTTATTCCCTTCCCCCAGCATTCAAGCTGTGGTGGGATGAAGGCTTGTATGGGTACCCACTTCATGGGTGTTGGGGGAAGCAATCAGCAAAGTCTTTTGTTCATTGATGCTCCACAATAGTTTGACTGGTGTCTATAGGCCTTCTTTTTGGGGGGAGGAGATGACACCTCTTGTAGTATTTCATACCTGGTAATGCTTGTCTGTTGACTGTGGGGTTTACAGTCTTAGCAAACATTTTTATAGTTCCAAAGCAAACACTTAAATATTATCTTATAACATGGGATATAGATGTTATAATTAAGATTAATACATGCAGCATCCTACAAGCATTTCATGAAGTCTAAACACGTTCTTGTAACTCTGATATCTATTTTAACAATGCTAACACACAGGCAAGCCAGACTGGTTTCCAGCTAGGCATTTGTCGCATTCAGCAAGGCCCAGTGGCCTTGGCATGAGCTGGCACCTGGTCTGCCAGTGTCACAATGTCTACCTTACGGATGGCTACGCCAGCATAGCGAGTGTAGTTGCAGCATACAATGACAGAAGAAGTTTTTCTGCTGGTGTACGAATACTACCTCTCCGAATGATGTTGGCGATGTCGACAGAAGCATTCTTCTGTCAGAATAGCCGCGTCAACATGGGGGGATTTTATTGGCATAACTGTTTCCATAGGGGGTTGTTTTTTTCACACCCTGGCTAATATAGTTGTGCTGATGTAAGTATTAGGTGTAGACCAAGCCGAAGCATGCTGAAATCAGAAGAACTATTCACGTGCAGAAAGTTATTCATATGTTTAACTGCTTTCCATGTATGGGAGCCCATATGGATAATATGATGCCTATGATGCAAACAAGTATTCATGTGAATAACTTTATACATCTGAAAAGTTATTTGCATAAATAATTGCAGGATCAATGCCTAATTTCAGTCATAATTCTCAACATTTAGAAACTTCATGGATGTGCTGCGGGGGGGGGGGGGGGGAGGAAATATGGTTTGAGCAGAGGATTGGAGCAGAGAATCCCTAAGCCTTAACTCAGACTCAGTGAACAACTTTGGGTGAATTACTTAATATCCATGTATCAGTTTTCCTCAAATGTAAACAAAGGCTAACTATTCACAATGTGTTGTGAAAATTAATTACTGTTTTAAAGCTACACCTCTACCCCGATATAATGCGACCCGATATAACATGAATTCGGATATAACGCGGTAAAGCAGTGCGCCTGTGGGGCGGGGCTGCGCACTCCGGCGGATCAAAGCAAGTTCAATACAACGTGGTTTCACCTATAACGCGGTAAGATTTTTTGGCTCCCGAGGACAACGTTATATCGGGGTAGAGGTATATTTGATGATGAAGAGCACTATATAAGTGCTGAGTATTATTTATTGTAGCGCATTAACAGAAACACTAAATGGAAACAAATCCAGTAACTTTTGTGGATAGTTTAAGTGTGTATGTGGTGGGGGCATGGCAGGTACAGGCGGACAGGAATCTGGAGGGCTGGGGGAAAATACTGTTTTTATAAAATGATCAAGAGACTCTGGTATCTGCATTATTTTCATTGCCTGCGGTCTGATTATGTGATAGACCATCTGTTATCTTCTTAAAAAGCAGCTCAGGGTAACAGAATCACATACAATCTAGTGGACTGCCTTTCTCATTTACACTTCACAAGTGTTGATCTTTTTAATTACTTCAGATAGACTGCCTTTTTATAGAGTTTAGTGAAGGATCATTGTGCCATATGGTATGCTGTTCACTGGTTAGAAAAAGGAAAGAAATGATAATACTAACTTCATTTTCAGGGAAGACAAAGGCTCTGCACCTGTCTCCTTTCCTTTCTCTGTGTTGCTTTTGACTGAGATAATCCAGGATGAAATATCAGAATATTGTCTAATAGATATTTTTGTGTAAAGAATATGAAACTGAAGTTTGATCATAACCATTCCTGCTATGTGTTCAAACATTACTAATATAGGATTGATTGATTTTAGACCACAGCAGCAATTTCGGGGAACTCAACCGGTACCAGTGTTTCCTCTTCAGCAACCAGTGGCCTTACTGGATGGGCGGCTTTTGCAGCCAAAACCTCCTCCACCGGTCCATCAACCACCAAACTGGGATCAACAGCACAGAGTACCAGCGGAAAACCTGCAGCCTCCTCTAATAACCAGAAACCTGTGGGTTTGTCAGGGTTAACAACATCTAAAACAGGACTAGGGTCAAAAATAGCTTCCAATAACAACAACACAAACCCTGTTCAACTAAAACCTCTTCCACCTCTGACTTTGGGGAAAACAGGTCTGAGTCGTTCAGTGAGCAGTGACAATGTCAGCAAAGTAGGTCTTCCTAGTCCTAGCAGCACGGCCCCAGGCAGCAGCAGCCAGGTGAATAGTGGGAATGGAAGCAGTAGCACAACAGGTAACAGTGGGAGTAGCACCAGCAAATCAAGTGCAGATTCTGGCAATCAGTCACTGTCCCTAAAGGGCCCTACTTCTCAGGAATCACAGCTCAATGCTATGAAAAGGTTACAAATGGTCAAGAAGAAGGCTGCCCAAAAGAAACTGAAGAAGTAATAGAGCTGTCTGTAAATCTTGTTTCTGTGTTTCTTCAAAACAAAGATATGTGTGAGGTATAACATAATTCATTTAATAAATATCCATGCAGCTAATTTCTAGATTGGCTTTTTTTTTCTATAATATGCTTAACAATGTAAATCTGTGTATTTTCTCCATCTGCAACAGACTGTAAATATACTGTATGCTTCAGATCTAGCGGACTAAACATGTCCCCTTTCTCAAGTTTGAAGAAACGTTTGTTCATATTTGTTTAAAGTTTGCATAGACAATGTATTGTAGCATTTGCCAGTGGTGATGTAATAACTAAGGATACGATTTAGTCATGGAGGTCATGGATTCCATGACTTTACTGGATTTCCGTGACTTCGGTTTCAGCTGTCAACGGCGGGGGCGGAGCTGGGAGCCCCCGAACCGCAGCTGCCTCAGCCCCTGTGGTGGTGGGGCTCAGGCTGTCAGTCCCCTCCATAGGGCTCCAGGTGTCATTTCTTCCTTCCCTCCTCTCCCCATTATTTTTAGTGATAGTCACGGCTCCCATGCATTTTTTTTTTTTATTATTGCCTGCAACCTGTCCATGACTTTTACTAAAAATAACTGACAAAATCTTAACCTTAGTTATAATTAAGGATGCAGACGATGTTACATTTGTTTATACATGTTCATAACTTTTCTAACGATTCTCCTTTGAGAACAAAACTCTCTTTATTTGGTGTCTCTGACTGACTTTGGGAAGTTTGATGAAAAACCTTTAAGGAAGTTGTATTCTCTATTGTGCACTACTGTGACCACTCCTGAAATGCTGAGTCCAGTTCTGGGGTCCAGACTTCAAGAAGGATGTTGAAAAATTAGAGCAGGTTCAGCACATCCCTCAGCCCACGCCGCTTCCCGCTGCCCCCATTGGCCTGGAGCAGCGAACCGTGGCCAGTGGGAGCCGCAATCGGCCGAACCCACGGACGCAGCAGGTAAACAAACCGGCCCGGCCCGCCAGGGGGCTTACCCTGTAGGCTGTGTGCCAAAGGTTGTCACTCCCTGTTCTAGGTTGACTCTGCATTATTGTGTGATTTAGCAGGAACAGCATCTCTCTGCCTTTGGCCAGATCTACACTACAAATGTTTGTCAGAATAGCTGTGTGGTCGGGATGTGGAAAAAACTCACCCTCTAGCCAACATAGCTATGCTGGCAAAATGCCCACTGTAGATGTAGCCATGCCAACAGAAGAGCGCTGCTTTTGGCATAGTTAATGTCATTTGGGGAGGTGGTGTTACTATATTGACAGGTAAAACTCCTTCTGTCTGTGTAAGCTGTGTCTGCAATAGGGAGCTCTGCTGGTACAAGTATACCAATAGAACTATACTGGCAAAGTATTTGTAGTGTGGCCAAGGTCTTAACTTATCCGTCTTGTAAATAGGCGGTCTACTATTTTCCTACCTCTGAGAGGTGTTGGGAGGCTTATTCTTCAGAAATGGCAAAGTTCTGATCACTTTGCTTTCGCTGAATGCTGCTTTATAAGTGGTTCTGCTGGAATTAATTGGGAACCTTATGGTGCAAAGTGCTATTGATTGTGAGTAAGCGTATCAGAATCTGGCACAAAGTTCTCTGAGAGCCAGGAGTGAAACATGCTTTTCACTATTACAACTCATGATTGATCCACGAGTAAGACAGAGAACTAATAATGTTCACAAATCAGTAGCCTAGATTACAGCTAGGGAAGGACAGAACCGAACTAACTGCTCCACAGCAGTTTTCTCAATGTATTTTTAAACGTTGTTCAGTGCCTAAATGGCACTTTATAAATACTGATAGATTGATAAGATAGATAAATATAGACAAGTGCAGTGTTTGAAGCAACTGTTCATTTCCTCTGCTACCATCATGATCACAGCATGGTCTCTAGTTGATAACAGAACGGAAAATAGGTCTTGGATCTATGTTCTGTTGTGCTTCAGGCAGAAATGTATTGTTTTTAAAAGAAGACAACACAAAAGTGCAAAAATATATCTTTATTGTTACAATAATTTAAAAGGAGAATTTAAAAATTTGTGTGCAAACAATATTGCTGTAAATGGAATTTACAATAAAAAAATCTGGATTCACTCAGCATTGTCATAGCTATATTTTCTATTGCAATTATTGGGTCCATTCCTGCAGCCCTTTCTCATACAGGAAACCCAATCCCACTGCAGGACTGGGCCTATTATATGCATTTTTTCTGAGCTTTCATAAAGTAAAAGCAGGAGTGTTCTTGAAGTTTAGACATAGATGCTAACACACTGAAATGTATTAATTTAAAAACAAGTATTGGAAGGAATAATTCTCAATGTTGTTTTCACAGAAAATGTGAATAATATCCTGTTTAGGACAGGGACTGCAAACAAAAAGGAAAATAGTGCAGTAGGTGGTTGCCAAAGATAAAACTTGAGTCCCTGTTTGGCTCTGGAAACTACTGGGCTTGAAATTGCTGTGCAGAGCACAATGGCATCACTTTAAAAAAAAAATCCTATCGAAGAAGAAACACTGTGACAAAGTTGGCGCCCAGTCCTACAAACACTTAAGCAAGTGCACCATCCCATTGACTTCAAGTAAGTAAAGCGCACATGCTTAAGTGTTTGCAAGATTGGTGCCTTATTGGTTTACTAAACTGGAGCCCACTCTTACTCCATTGAAGTCAATGAGAGTTTTGTCATTGATTAACAGGAGCAGGCCCTTCAAACACTGAAGTCATGTCTGCATTAGAAAAAAATTGCCCCTCTTTCCCCCCCACCCTCATCACACCTTTACTAAAACCAGTTTGCCTCCACTGATGTTAGCGATGTAGGGAACCCTAATGTAGATGGATCTCTAGCATTTTAAGCACTGTCTCAACTAGATCTGCTTTAAGCAGGTCCCATTAGAATTTTTGCCAAATTCCTCCAGTGTAGGCAAGGCATTAATTCAGACAGCTTCTCATCGTCATCTTGGCAATGCTCTTGGCTTGAGTTTATTTATTTTAAAAACAGATAAAAGTTGGCAAAATAAATATATTCTCATTCATTTATAATAGTTAAAACTGAAGAAGGTTTCAGAAATGATCAAAGCCAATCCCATCAGTCAATACGGAGTACATTACAATGAAACCTTTTGTGACTCCAAAGTGATTGTGGTTGATGGAAGAAAGCGAATATAATTCAAGATATATAGATTATTTTTATCCTAAAATATACAAAATATATTCTGGGCCCCAGCAATTAAGGCTGGAGTTTTCAAAAGGGCATGAGAGAATTGGCTCCCAAATCCCAGTGAAATTCAATAGGGCTTAGGTGTCCAACTCCCTCAGATTCCTTTGAAAAGCTCATCCTTTAGTACTAGAGTGCAGTCCTTCATTCCTTGTGAAATCAAGACACTTAGGCCAAGATTTTCAAAAGTAAGTAGTGATTTTGGATGCAATCTGAGACACTCGAAAAGTGGCTGATATTCATAGTGTGCATACTCAGCACTTTCTCAAAATCAGAGACCTTTAAGATGGGTCACGCTGGGCACACAAATACTGAGGCATCCAAAATCACTAGTCCCTTTTTAATATCTTACTCCCTAGTTCTTTCATTTAACTACAGTCCCTAGCATACAAAGCTTCATCACTGTGCTTGTAGGAGCTTATTAAGCCTATTACACACAATTCAGCTACTTTAAAACAGTTTTCAGGCTACTGCAGATAGCAGATCCTCTCTAATTAAGATATTCTGAAATATAAGACATGCTGAAAAACTTCTTGTGGGGGATCTTTCCAATAACAAAACTTTTTTGTTGTTTGTAGTGCAAAATTAGTGCAATTTGTTATTGGAGTATATTCAACTCTACGCGCAGGGCTTTGAGCCCATAGTCCCCATTAAATATAATGAAGGCTGCGCAGCACCAAGCTGACATAACAATCTACCCCAAAGCTTTTTGATTTTTACTTGACATAAAGACAATATTATTTACAATATCAACTGCATTCTGAACAGATCGAATGAGATGGTAACATTTGTTGAAGGGATGGGCACATTCCACTCATGGAAATTGCAACAGCTAGGTACAATCCTGTGCATCACAAATAAGGTAGTGTAACCACATTGTTATTTATTTATCATTTGGATTGTGATCAATCACAGAAGTTCAAATACCAAAATCTGTATGTCCATACCAGTGAACTCTCAAGCCTTTTCTGTCATACAATGTACAGAGGGCTAAAGTTCTTCCATGACCTGCCACACTTCTCCTCTTCTGCGAGTTCAACAAGTGTCTCTCCCTTTCTTGGAAAAATTAAAGCTAGATTTTTCTTTTGACAGACCTCTTTGCACTTCATGAGCAAATCTACCCTCTCTCATCCTTCCTTTGCTGGTAGTCTCTTTTTTTTCTGAATCCTATTAAATGGTTTCATTCATTTTATCTTTAAATGGTACATTTGGGCTAGGGGAGCAGGAAACATGCAGTCAGTGGCTTTGCCTATGACTGTTGCCTAAGTGTATTGTTGACCATTCAGTCTGATAATCAATTTTCATTGTATTGTCACTATCACGGTCAGTCATCAATGATGTTGTAGGACAGAAAATACCTGACAAGGGCTTATATGTTAGTAAGTCACCATTTCAGGTCAGAGGTGGGCTGCAGGTCTTATCTGATGACTACTGTAGTCCATAGGAGTCTTTCCACTGTGTAATGGATAGGAACCTATAAGAGCAGTACTGCAGTGATCACATCTTTCCTCATAATTTTGTATTTCTGTGTTCACTGATATCAGAGTATTTAAAGCTATTTTAGTGATAAAGGTTGGCCCCTAATCCTGCAAACACTAGAAAATCTAATTATTGCACAGTCAAATACTTTTAATTTTTTTCCACTGTCCAATCTAATGGTCGGTCGTATACTCCAAGAGTAATAGAAGCATCTGAAGAAGATACCGTGACACACCATGAGTCCGGGCACCTAGATGCACTTCCTCAAGGCATTGTTCTCACAGTGACTAGACTTGCACCCCCAAAGGGGTCACATAAGCAATAAAGCAGTGGTTTTCAACCTGTTTTTATTTGTGGTCCACTAAAAAATTTCAAATGGACGTGTGGACCCCTCTAAAAATTCAACCTGTGGTCCATGGACCCTACCATAGAAGTTTTAGACTGAAAACTGACTGAACAGAATTATACTATAAATGTTGCATGTGCTCAGCATGGCGTTTGATGCAATGTGAGAAAGGGCGTTAAACTGTGGGCTTCTATGGTAATGACAACACTTCCAGGTTTTGACCTGTAGGTGGGAGTATTCACATACTTTTGATTGATCAGAAAAACAGAATGCCTTTTCTGGGATCTAAAACTTTATTTTCATAGTCACCTTTTGCAGACCCCTTAGACATAGTCTGGGGACCTCTAGGGGGCCTCAGATTGAAAACCACTGCAATAAAGCATTCAGATAAAGGTACCACTTGATTTTATTTTAAAGTCTAATAACTGCAAAAAATCAGAATTTGGCAATGTGCAGGTCTCCAAATATAAACATATTAGTGGGGCATATGTCTAGATCTATATAGTACAGATTTAAGTTATGAAAAATTACGCATTGTGCATGCTATATATGTCATTGTCAAAAGATAACTTGCTTATTTCTCAACCAACTTTTTTTATTCCAAATTTGGCAAAGTGCACTTCTCTGAGTGAAGGTCAGGTACTTGCCAGGTTTTAAGTTTTAAAACAGCTCTTTTTGAGTGATCAAGTACCAAAAAGGACAATGTTCTTAAAAGACAACTTTTTTCATCTCTAATAATTAATAAATGGCTCGATGGACTTCCTATAAATGTTCACAGCCCAAAAGCAATGTTCTGAGCATTAATAGGGAGTTGGGATGGAATAGTCATCTCAATCTGAACAAGAGAGTCTTTACGGCAATTCTGATGACACAATTTATCCTTTTCCAAGGTTAATTCTCTTGGGTTCACATATTATTTGCTAAATATGTTGGAGAGACACCCATAGAAAGGTATAAGTTTAGCTGTGCTTTGTATGTGTGTGTTAACTCCTGACTTACGAAGTATGTTACTAAGAGAGAATCTTGTTAAACACTTCCTCTTCCTCAGGTCTTGACAAAGTAATGGTTTTTAGCGTGTAGGAGTTCTCAGTGTAGCCTATGTACCTCTCCAGATATTATAGCTGGGTTATAAACCACGTGTGCGTTCACTCTGTTTGCTGTAAATTATAAGAGATTATTATTCTTACTATGAGTCTCTATTTCAGAGAAAATAGTCCCAACAATCCTTTCTGTTCCTATGCATATGTCATCTTCCCAAGGTAATTAGCAGGTACATATCCTTTCTGTCCTTTGGCTTCTGCTAACCACCATTCTTTATTGCCGCTCAGGTCAGAAAACTGGAGTATCCGAACCCGCTGGTACTCCTGAAGACTAAGTTCCTGATGGCTTCTTGCTTGAAATGCATAAACAGCATAGAAAGTCTGAAAAAAGAAACAACCAGCAGAAATGAAACCTGAACTGATAAATTAATGGGACATAAAGTAGTTAAATTTTATCTTAATATATAAAATGTACTCAGAAGGGGTACATTTTATATAAAAAGGCATTAATACAAAATAAAACTGATAATTTCGACAAAAAGACCCAACGAAATCCCCTGTAACAGGGTATTCTGGTCCTTTAAGAGTAGAGGGGGCCAGAAGACCCCATTCCAGGGAGTTGGAATGAACAAAGGCCCAGAAAATGGCCTGGTAGCAGAAGAAGGGAAGTGGTCCCAGGGAATAAGGAGGTGGATGGGAGGAAAATCCCAGGAGCCTGTTCCTTTAAGGGACTGGTGTCAGGAGCCCTGTAGTGTGGGTTAGGGCTTCCCTCTCTTTCAGTCTATCAGGAGGAATTTTCTGGTGAGGAGGCAGACTATAGGCTACCTTCTCCCTCAGAACAAAGATGAGCTACAGCTGCTTCGGCTGGCCCCCAGTTGTAATGAGGTTGAACATTGAAACTGACAATGGAGGATGTGTGGGGAGAGAGAAAGTTGCCTTGGACTATGAAGGAGAAGAAGTAGGGGGATGAGGAATGGTCTTAGATCAGGAGAAAGGGGGGAAAAGACTCGATATATCAGGATTTAAAGAAGTAATTAAATGAAAAACAGGATAAAAGTCAACATTTCATAATTGTCAAATCAATGACAGAAGATGTGAAAATAGGAGATGTTAACCCAACGAAAATGGCAGAATGGATAAAACGAAGTGTTGGTGATGTACAAAAAGCTAAAAGAATGCAGAGTGGAGATCTATTGATAAAATGTACACATAAGGAGCAAGCTGAAAAACTTCTTTAAAATGTAACCTAAGGTAAAATGAAGGTTACTCATCAACTGGCTAAATTCCTGACTGAAGCAAGAGGGTGACGTATGGAGTGCCACTAGGATTGTCCGAGGATGATATAAAAAAGACAATAGGCAACAAAAGTATTGTTTGTTAAATGACTGTTTAGTGGGAGAGGGAGAAAACCAGCCACTTACAGCTGTACACATAACACTTTGTCAGTCATAATAGGGCAGCTTGACCGAATGGTCAGAGCCAGGGGGCAGCATCAGGGTCAATTCAGAAGTCACACCATAGATCAAAGCCAGAGTCAGGAGCCATGCCAAGATGGTCAATGCTAGGGTCAGAATCAACAGCCATGCCAAGGATTAAGCCAGAATTGGAGTGAGAAGTGACACTAAGGGTCAAGTTGGAGTCACTCACTGGAACTAGGGTGAGGAACCAGCAGCGGGAACTTAGACTCAGGGGTCTGTTCAGCAGCAAACCCAGCAACTAGTTGCTCAGCCGGGGAGTGGGACAGGAGCAGGAAGCTTTATGCCTGGTGGTGTCCAAGCACAAGTCTGCTGCCAGTCACCTGACCCAGCTGAGTCAGTGGGTGTAGCCTTATCTGTAGTTCCCTCATCTGACTTGGTGGTGCAGCAGGTAAGGCTCTTGCATAGCAACCCTGCAGATAAGGGCGTGAGTCTTATACCACCTGGCATGCTTGATGGAGGGATGATCCTGGCTAGGATCCAACTGTGGTATCTATTGTTCTATATTTCCTCTCCCCCACCTTGTGAAACGCTATGATGGTTAGAGGTTTGGGCATGCACCAGCCATTTGTAAGGGAACAATGAGGTGGAGGAAACAGAACCTAGTTGCACAGTGCTGCATATAAAGGATATACAGTATCAGAATGAGCTAGGGAAATACAAACAATTAAAATTATTCAAAAAGTATCATATGTTGAGGCTACCAAAAGGTAGCCACTGCAGAAAATAGAAAAAGAAAAATATATTGGGCAGGGAGGAGAATATGAGAGGAATGGGAGATGATGATATATTGCTTGTAGATAAAGGGAAGTTTATAACATTCATTAAGAAGTAATTAACTGCACCTTGCAGACGTGGAGAAAAAATGAAAGGATTAAAATCATAGCAAAAGCAGCAGAAAAAGATCTAAAAATAGACAATCTCTTGATAGACCGCATTCACCCAATTTTAAATGAAGAAAATAATACAGCTTATTAAAGGTTTTAATGATCCTTAGCTGGAATCCTCATAGTTTAATAATGTATGGAGAGGAATTTAAGAAAGCCATCTTTGAAATGGGAAAAAAGGCTCATGTTATATGTGTGCAAGAAACATAGCTAATAAGTAAACTTGTGTTCAATCTACCAGGATATGATATACTCTAGAGGAATCAAGTGGCTACCAGAGGAAGGGGTGAGGGGTCTGTATATTCATAAAAGACTTAGCAATGTCAAAAGGGTGTGCAGAAACTACGTTTTTAATATAGTGCTACTGAAATTCCGATGCAGAACAAAAACATATATAGATTTTTGTTTATAATCCATGTAAAAATTAGTTATTTTAGAACTAGAAAAATTAGTTATTAATGTAAAAAACCCACTCACAATTTGTGACAATTATAATAGTCATAATGAAATATGGAAAAGTAAGAAAACTATGCTTAGAACAATTTATTGATATATATAACCTGCTGCTAATGAATGCAGGAGCACCTTCTAGATTTAATTCCGTGAATAGCTCCGTTTCTGTTTTGGATCCAGGAACTACAACAAATAATATAGCTAGTAAATGCAGCTGGGAATTTTATAAAGAAGACAAAATAGGAAGTTAGCACTTCCCTATGCATATTGAGTACCAAGGTTGAGGAAATGTCAAACACACAAAAAGAGTTCCTAGCTGGAATTTTCAAAAAGTTGACTGGGACCTTTTCAAAATTAAATGCGATGAATATTTTTGCAGTAAGTATATAAGTAGCAACCTAGGAGAATTCTGTGATGATATAATAAAAAGAATTACAGCAGCAGCTGATCTGGCCATCTACAAAACATCAAATTGCCCCCAGTGTAGAAATCCGGTTCCCTGGTGGAATGAGGATTGCAAATTAGCAATCAAGGAAAAAAATAAGGCAAACAAGCAAGCAAAACACACAATTAATAGTAAAGACTTAATGAATTATAAAAGGTGTAAGGTCGTGGCACAAAGGATTATCAAAAAAACAATAAAAAAGAAAGTTGGAGAAAATTTCTGTGGGAAATCGACAAAGATTCAAATCTTTCAGAAATATAAGCAAACTCACAGAATGAATGGAATTCAAAGTAAAAGTAAATGTATAGCTGTTCTTATTGTAAACAATGAAACTGAGATCTCCAATTTAGGAAAAGCAGACATTTTAGCAAAAGAATTCCAAAAGGTCAGTATTGATCTGATCAAAACAATGAGTTTCATGAAAAAAGAGGTTTATTGAGGATAACTGTGAACTATTAAATGGCTGGAGAGAATATACTGATGATGCATAAAAAATTTAAGTATGCAGGAGCTTATTGTAGCCATTAGGAAAAGGAAAAATACAGCTCCAGGTAAAGATAATATACCGTAAGTAATGAAATGCTTCAGCACAGGTCAGAAGGGAGTCTAAAGATTCTATTGCAGTTAATATAAAGATATATGGGAAAAGGAGTAATGCCAATAGACTAGAAAAAAGCTTTGCTGAGACCAGTTAGTAAACCAGGCAAGGTACATACAAGACCAGATGCTTATAGGCCTATTGCTCTCACATCATGTGTGAGGAAAATAAGGGGGAAAATGATAAATGTAAGATAGTGAAATGCTTGGAGAAAAATGAGGTTCAACGTGGTTTCAGGAAAGGAAAATTCACAGTTGAGACTAGAAACGGAGGTACAAAAAATATAAGGACTAAGAACTTTATGATAATCTGCCTGGACAGCAGAAAAGCAGATTACATGTTATGGAGGGAAGGAAAGGCCTCCTGTTGTAGCCAAAATTGAAATAAAAGGGAGAATGTGTGGTGGATAAGGGACTTTTTAAGTGATAGAACTATACACGTCAAAGTGGGAACAGCTTTATCAAAAATGGACAGGCTTACAAGTGGAACTCCACAAGGGAGAGTTATCAGCCCTACTTTGTGTTCCATTATGATAAATGACCTCCCGGAAAGTATGCAGATGGGAATAGGTATTTCCTTTTTCACAGATGACTGTGCTATATGGACTAAACATAAAAGACTTAGGCCTTGTCTACACTACGAGAGTAGTTCGATTTTACTTGCATCGAATTTTTGTAATCGATATTGCAAAGTCGAACGTGTGTGTCCACACTAAGGACAGTAATTCGACTTTGTGCGTCCACACTAACGGTGATAGCGTCGACATTCGAAGCGGTGCACTGTGGTCAGCTATCCCACAGTTCCCGCAGTCCCCTCTGCCCATTGGAATTCTGGGTGTAGCCGGCAATGCCTTCTGGGTAACAAAATGAGTCGAGGGTGCTTTTGGGAAACTGTCGTCATCCGTCCATCACTCCCGCCCTCCCTCCCTGAAAGCGCCGGCGGGAAAACAGTTCGCGCGCTTTTCCAGTCATTGACAGCGCGGACGCCACTGTACTCCGAGCATGGAGCCCGCTGCGACCATCGCTGCAGTTGTGGCCGCTCTCAACGTCTCGCAGCTTATCATAAAGGTTTCCCTGAGGCAGATGCAGAAAAGTCAGGCAAGGAGGCTACGGCACCGCGGTGATGTCCTGAAGTCTGAGAGTAGCACAGACCTGTCAGAAAGCAGGCGACCCAGCGCCGAGGACATCACAGTGGCAATGGGTCATGTTGATGCCGTGGAACGGCGATTCTGGGCACGGGAGACAAGCACTGAGTGGTGGGACCGCATAGTGCTGCAGGTCTGGGATGAATCCCAGTGGCTGCGAAACTTTCGCATGCGGAAGGGAACTTTCCTGGAACTTTGTGAGTTGCTGTCCCCTGCCCTGAAGCGCAGTGACACCCGGTTGCGAGCTGCACTGAGTGTACAGAAGCGAGTGGCCATAGCCCTGTGGAAGCTTGCAACGCCAGACAGCTACCGGTCAGTCGCGAACCAGTTTGGGGTGGGCAAATCTACCGTGGGGGTTGTTGTGATGCAAGTAGCGAAGGCAATCGTTGATGTACTGCTGCCAAAGGTAGTGACCCTGGGAAACGTGGAGGCGATCATAGATGGCTTCGCAGCGATGGGATTCCCAAACTGCGGTGGGGCCATAGATGGAACTCACATCCCTATCCTGGCACCGGACCACCAGGCCACCCAGTACATTAACCGAAAGGGATACTTTTCCATGGTGCTGCAAGCACTGGTGGACCACAGGGGACGTTTTACCAACATCTACGTGGGATGGCCGGGCAAGGTTCATGACGCTCGTGTTTTCAGGAACTCTGGTCTGTTTAGACGGCTGCAACAAGGTATTTACTTCCCGGACCACAAAATAACTGTTGGGGATGTGGAGATGCCTATAGTCATCCTCGGGGACCCAGCCTACCCGCTAATGCCCTGGCTCATGAAGCCCTATACTGGCGCCCTGGACACTGAAAAAGAACTCTTCAACTACCGGCTGAGCAAGTGCAGAATGGTGGTGGAGTGTGCTTTTGGCCGTCTCAAGGGGAGATGGAGAAGCTTACTGACTCGCTGTGATCTCAGCGAAACCAATATCCCCATTGTTATAGCAGCTTGCTGTGTGCTCCACAATCTCTGTGAGAGCAAGGGGGAGACCTTTATGGCGGGGTGGGAGGTTGAGGAAAATAGCCTGGCTGGTGATTACTCACAGCCAGACAGCCGGGCGATTAGAAGAGACCAGCGGGAAGCGCTGTGCATCCGGGAGGCTTTGAAAGCAAAGTTCCTGAGTGAGCAGGGTAACCTGTGATTTTATAGTTTGTGTACTGAGAAGCTAAACCTGCCCCCGTTTCTTTACCCAGGTAATGTTGACTATCCTATCCAGTTACATACCCCCTTCACCCCCCCTCCAACACACGTGTCGAAATAAAAATAGTTCTACTTTGTTAAAGCACACCGTTTTCTTTAATACTGTTTTAGCGGGAATTTTTTAAAACTGGGACGCAGACTGTGGTGCGGGGCGGGTCTAGTGTTGTGATGCGAATGCAGCTTCTAAACTCAAGGATTGACAGGCTCCGCTGCGGTGGGATGCTTGTTTCAACGGAGCCTGTCACCCCTCCTGATCGGGACTGTGTTGATGGGAGGTCTATTTGACTTTGTGGCAGGGGGAGGACGGTTACAGATCCCATGCTGTGTGGCTCTGTGATCCTGTCTAAGGACCGGCGCTTAAGATCTGTAACTGCCCTCCCCCGCCACAAAGTCACAGAGCAACCCACCCCCCCCCAACATTACATCAAAACAACCTCCCAGACTAACCGGGGCAACTAGTCACTGCATCACTGCACTGTGTATGTGCCCTGCTGCTGTGCCTGCCCCCGACTATGTACCCTGCCAAAGGAGACTGTCCTGTCCAATTTCCAACCCCCTTTCCCCTCCTCCTCCAAAAGAACATGATTGAAACAGTAGTTAACAGAAACGAATTTTTTATTATCAACTACACATGGCATTGGGAGGTGAAACTTGGACGTGGGCTTGTGTCAGGCGGGAAGGAAAGAACTTTTCAAATTTTGGGAAATGAGAGCCTTCTGCTACTAGAGCTCTCTGCAGGGGTGGAGTGAGAGTTAGCAGGGACTCTGCCGCCTCTCCTTCTTTGCACTTTGGGTGAGGTGGGTATGGGACTTGGTGGCGGGGGAGGGCGGTTAGAGATGGACTGCAGCGGGGCTCTGTCCTCCTGCCTCCGTTCCTGCAGAACATCCACAAGGCGCCGGAGCGTGTCCGTTTGCTCCCTCAGTAGTCCAAGCAGCGTTTGAGTCGCCTGCTGGTCTTCCTGCCGCCACCTCTCCTCCCGATCCATGTTGGCTTGGTGCATTCGGGTCAAGTTCTCCCGCCACTGGGTCTGCTGTGCTGCCTGGGCTTGGGAAGAGGCCATAAGCTCAGAGAACATGTCCTCCCGTGTCCTCTTCTTCCTACGCCTAATCCGCGCTAGCCTCTGGGAGTGTGATTCCAGGCTAGGTTGTGAGACAGTCGCAGACGGGGCTGTGGAAATGGGAAAAAGGGAGTGAATTCCTCTGAAAGATAAATGTAGTTGTGAACAAAGAACATAGTCTTTCTCTGTGAACAAGACCATGCACAGCACCTTTCACATGCGCACTCAGCACAAGGTCGAATTCTCGGCCTTCGCATTCTGTGCCTGGGGTCTTGAACAGCACATTTGAGAAGCGAGGCAGCACAACGGAATTTCTGTTGCAGGCAGACATGGTAAGCCGTACACTTGTGGCAGTTTAAAACTTTTATATTACCACTGGCCTCATTTCACATTTAAATCAATGTCAGTCCCTGCTGCCAGCAATCCGGCAAGCGGGAACTCTGCCCCTGTCCCACCCCCTCGCGGCTGTCCCCGGGAATGATCCCTTTCGGCTGCCCCTCTCCCGCCTCCACCGCGTGGCTGCAAACCAGCGGTGACAGTTCTGTAAAGGAACGGGAAAGCAGTCCCAACACTAACATTCCCCTACCTAATTAAAAGCAGGTCACCATGGCCGACATCACCCTGATGAGGATCTCCGAGAGCGACAAAGAGAGAATGCTCCGGGAAAGCCTCCAAAGACCAGGGCCGTATGCCGCCCTGCTGTGCAGAGCAATGATCCCCGAGTACCTGATAATCTCGTGGCGCGGCAACGTGTCGTACTTCGGAGGACCCAATAAGGCCGCTCTCCCCAAGAACCTCATGCAACGGCTTTCAAGTTACCTCCAGGAGAGCTTCATCGAGATGTCCCAGGAGGATTACTGCTCTATCCCCGCACATATAGACCGCATTTTACTGTAGCTGCAGTAGCAGGGAATACACAGTAGAGCGGCTTGTGCAGGACAATCACTGAAAACCGGACATTGCTAGATTTCTTTTCAAAACTTGCACTGCCCCTTACTAAACCGTTAAGCGCCTAGGGCACACTAATCATGAACAACCCATTCTTTTAATTGTTAATATTCCTGTTTTGTTAAAAATAAATGTTTAGATGTTTACAACACTTACTGGCTGATCCTTCACCAGATTCTGTGTCCGGGGTAATGGCTGGGGACGCTTCGTAGGGGATCTCTGTAAGGGTGATGAAGAGATCCTGGCTGTCGGGGAAATCAGCGTTGTGAGAGCTGCCAACTGCCTCGCCCTCCTCATCTCCTTCCTCATCTTCCCCGTCCCCTAACATGTCTGAGGAACCGGCCGTGGACAGTATCCCATCCTCAGAGTCCACGGTCACTGGTGGGGTAGTGGTGGCGGCAGCACCGAGGATGGAATGCAGTGCCTCGTAGAAACGGGATGTCTGGGGATGGGATCCGGAGCGTCCGTTTGCCTCTTTGGTCTTCTGGTAGCCTTGTCTCAGCTCCTTGATTTTCACGCGGCACTGCGTTGCATCCCGGCTGTATCCTCTCTCTGCCATGTCTTTAGAGATCTTCTCGTAGATCTTTGCATTCCTTCTTTTGGATCGCAGCTCGGAAAGCACGGACTCATCGCCCCACACAGCGATGAGATCCAAGACTTCACGATCAGTCCATGCTGGGGCTCTCTTTCTATTCCCAGACTGCACGGCCATCACTGCTGGAGAGCTCTGCATCGTTGCCAGTGCTGCTGTGCTCGCCACGATGTCCAGACAGGAAATGAGATTCAAACTGGCCAGACAGGAAAAGGAATTCAAATTCAAATTTTCCCGGGGCTTTTCCTGTGTGGCTGGTCAGAGCATCCGAGCTCGCACTGCTGTCCAGAGCGTCAACAGAGTGGTGCACTGTGGGATAGCTCCCGGAGCTATTAGCGTCGATTTCCATCCACACCTAGCCTAATTCGACATGGCCATGTCGAATTTAGCGCTACTCCCCTCGTCGGGGAGGAGTACAGAAGTCGAATTAAAGAGACCTCTATGTCGAACTAAATAGCATCGCAGTGTGGACGGGTGCAGGGTTAATTCGATTTAACGGCGCTAACTTCGACATAAACGCCTAGTGTAGACCAGGCCTTAGAGTAGCCGTGGAAAAGACAAATGAAGCACTCCAGAGAATTTCCAAGTGGGGAAATAATTGGGGATTTAAATTCTCACTTGCAAAAACCAAGAGAATACTTTTAACAAGGAAGAAAATTAGGAAAGAATGGTGAGAAAGTCAGTAGTTCAAAAGTTTAAGTTTCTTGGAGCAGTGTTTGATAATAAATTAACTTGGAACAGTCACGTAGATAATATCATACAAAAGTGTAAAGTAGGATGAACTTACTTTAAAATGACAGGTTTCAGAGTAACAGCCGTGTTAGTCTGTATCCGCAAAAAGAAGAACAGGAGTACTTGTGGCACCTTAGAGACTAACAAATTTATTAGCTTATGCTCTAATAAATTTGTTAGTCTCTAAGGTGCCACAAGTACTCCTGTTCTTCTTTTTACTTTAAAATGTAGCTGGAAACAAATGAGGTACCAATAAGAATGTATTGATGATGTACAGAGCATTGATAAGAGATGTGCAATGGGCTGCAGCTGTAATTTTATCTGATTCCTTGTTAGTCACAATGACAATCAGAACAGGAACTTCAGAAAGTCAAAATGCCATAATAAATGAAATAATGTTCCTAACTACAGAAATAATGCAAGCAGATATCTCTATTACAATAGCCATGGGTGGCGGGTATAATAGGACAGACCCCCGGTTGCGGGGTTTGGCTGCAAAGTTTTTGTTTTATTATGCCCCATGAGGTTCTGGGCCGCCTGAGGAGGCCCATCCCCCTCCTCAGCCACCCTGGAACCTGCATGGGGCATATCAAAAGCATCTTCTAACAGATGCTTTTTCCCTGGGTGGGTTGGGTCTGGGGAGGGGAGGGGAGGCACGGCACGGCTTTGGCCAGTCCAGGGCTCCTCTTGGCAGGGGAGTGGGGCACCTGGGGCTTCAGCCAGCCCGGGGCTCAGGACTGGGGGTGGAGGGGCTTAGGGCTGCGGCCAACCCGGGGCTCCTTCAGTCGAGGGGAGGGGGACACTCCAGGCTGCCCTGTGGCCAGCTCAGGGCTTTTCCGGGCAGGAGGGAAGGAGGTCTTGGGGCTCTGGCCATGGGCAGAAGGGGCGGAGCCGGGGGCTAAGCTCTCCAAAGGGGGGCTCCACCCACTGCCCATGACAATAGCACGGATTCCAGTACATAGTAGAATATCTAGAAATGAGATGGCTGACAGAACAGCAAAACATGCTCTAAAAAATGAGGAGGTACATATTAAGATAACCTTAAATAGACAAGAATTCAAAAATGAAGGAGGTTGCAAAGGAGCGGCAAGAACTATGGATTAAGGAAACAAAAGGATGAAAGTTCTATGATGTATACTAAAAAATCAAAGATAATACTATACTCCACAATCATGGTGGAAAAAATGAAGTAGTAATTTTTAAAGTGTTAACAGGTCATTGTGCCTTAAATGGTAAGTTAAACTTATTAAAAAGACATAAAGACAGGCTGTGTAAAGTGTGCAAAACCAAAGAAACTGTTGATCATGTTCTCTGGCACTGTTGGCAACATTCTATGGAAAGAAAGAGGTGGCTTTACTGTCCAGGAGCAGCTAGAGGCATTGGGTCTGCATGGGGTGTTGCAGCACCACCCTTCTTTCAATTCAAGGTTATGTCTAAATCCCACAATTTAACACATAAGCATTGATTACCTTTTCACACATTGTGTGGTTCATTAAAAACCCAACGAACATTACATCAGAGGACCTGGAGGGTAAGAATGTTGTTTGAAATCCTATGGCATCCTAATAGATTAGAACAGTCCTTTTATAAACTAAGGTTTCCCCTTTAAATTGTAAGCAGTAGTGCACAACTTTTATATTTGGAATAGGAAAAACAGATATAGATAGATATGCTGCATATATTATGCTTACATGTTGATCATCCATGTCGTGATCAGTCTCTGTCCCATTAATTGTAGGTTTTTCACATAGGCTATTATTAGATGAGCTGCTGTCACTCCTCTTATGTCCTAGATTTCTTGCACTGCTATCATTGGTAGGCCGTGAAGAGACAAAAAGGCTGATATTATCGAAATCGTCATCACAGAAACTGGTTTCTGCTACATCCTTCTGCACCTTGACTGGATTGTAGGGCTTCAGGAAGGAGGAATACACATACCCTTTATGAACTAGATATCAGATTAAAAAGAAAAGAAAAATTATTTCAAATATGTTTCAGTCACCTGTTTTTTACAAACTGTTGATCTGATAGAGGTAAACAGATGGGCCCAGACTGAAAAGAAAATCAATAGCCAAAAGGAAAGCTGTTATTGGGATGTTTGTGCAAAGGACTTACTTCCTGTGTCAACACGCCACCTGCTTGTACTTCCAAAGGGATCCTTTTGCTCAACAACAGCCACCAGCTCACCTTCATATAAATCAATATCAAATTCCTGTGTGGCATTGCATTTGCGCTTAGCTTGATATAGTGATTCTGTGCTATATGTAGACAGTAGCTTGGATCTCTGGCTCTCTGTCTGACGTGGAGATTCAGGCTAAAAACGGGAAAAAAAGAGACACAACATTAATTGGGAGCAATGTATTTTAAGACTTCTAGATTAACAGCTGTGTACAAACAAAACTAATGCACACCAGTCTGATTGCAGCAATCTACATTTGAACAGGCAGAGCATGCACTTACATGCCCATTGTCAGTTAGGAGTATAATTTCCTAAACTGTGCCCTCAAACCTGTGAGTTTTGTGTGCACTGTAGGTGTGTGTTGTCACCTGTTGCACTAATGGCTGAAACTATAGCCACTGAAGGATAAAAAAATGTACTGGATGTGAACTGTCAGGTATTTGGTTTATGCAGTGTTGTTGTAGCTGTGTTGGTCCCAGAATATTAGAGATAGTACCGTACCCACCTTATTTCTTTTATTGGACCAACTTCTGTAGGTGAGGGAGACAAACTTTGAGCTTACACAGAGCTGTTCTTCAGGTCTGGGAAATATACTCAAAGTGTCACAGCTAAATACAAGGTGGAACAGATTGTATAAATAGTTAACATATATTTCAAGGGAACATTCAAGGTGAAGTGACCTATTAACACCTCTCCAAGTCATAGGAAGAAAAGAAAAAAAAGGTGGGTGGGGGGTTAAGTGGATTACAGATTGTAAACCATAAATCCAAGGTCTTTATTCTGGCAGATTTGTTAATTTAAGCTCCCAAGATCATCTTTCAAAGGTGTTGTGCGGGTTTCCTTTGAGACTGAAGACAGAGAGGTCAGATACAGAGTGATCACTGTGTGAAAAGTGTTCACCTACTGTTTTTGTCTTTTATCATTTTTCTGTGTGAGTTCACTTAAGAGCATAGTGAAATGAGACAATCACTGTTCTCTCAAATGAACTCATACAGAAAAATTATTAAAAGACAAAAACCTGTGGGTGAACACTTTCACAAAGCAATCACAGACCTGAAGAACTCTGTAAGCTCAAACGCTTATCTTTCACCAACTGAAGTTGGTCCAAAAAGAGGTATCACCTAAGTCACCTTGTCTCTCTTTATCAGTGCACTTACAATTCCCAAGTAAAATGACTGAAAGTATTTTGAAGTAACCCAAAAACTGGCATAATGTACTGAGGTCATATAACACGTTACAAGTCAGGAGCCCTGGACTGTGATATTATATTAAATGACATTGCTATATAAAAGGCAGCGTATTAATTATTATTATATTAAGTGGAGCTCCTGCAGTTCTGTACATTTCTAGACTACTCTGTGTGCTAGGTATGTCTGAATTCCATGGTAGATTTTTCAGCTCCTGCTCTAGCTATATAAAACCATTGAACCCACTCACAAAACTTCAACAAAATAAACGTTGCAAGATTAATGTATGTGTGAGAATATTTAACAAGTGAAACAACTATAACTTGCATGCTCAGTCTTAGGCTGGGTCTAGACTACAGAATTAGTGCCTGGGCATAAATGCTTTTTGTTGACCTAACTATGTCAGTGTCGACACTACACTACAGCCTTGCTCCTGCTGATGTAAGTGCCCTACTACTCCAACATAATAACTCCACCTCCACAAGAGGCATAGGGCTAATGTCGGTGTAGTTAGGGTGACGCGTTCCTTACATTGGCTGTTGGCTGTCTTGTCATGTCTCAGCTGAAATTGACAAGAAAGCCGGCTCCCAGCTCCTCAGCTGGGCTGTTGCCAGGTCTCCCCTCCAAGTGGTGCTGCTATCCAGGCTACCCACTGGGAGCTGTGCTGCCCCCGGAGGTCCTGGTACTCTGGGCATAGATCCTCCCGCCGGAGAGGAGAATCCCCACATGGCTCCCCTCCCCCCACTCCCAGCTGGTAGTGAGAGTGCGAGAAGCCCCCAGGGACAGCGGGGCTCCCAGTAGGGAGCTGCATGGAGCTGAAAACCCTGGCTTTTGGCCCTCCATGTTGCCCCTCTTCAGTCGGTGGAAGTGCTCCCGGTGAGGACAGACCCCACCGAAGAAGAAGGGTAGTGCGGACATCAGCCACCACAGTAACTACTGCGATGGCTGTAAATTGACCTAACATAGGTCGATTTAAGATTTTGGTCATAGGCGCTGACTCCATGGGTGCTCCGGGGCTGGAGCACCCACAGTGAAAAAATGGTGGGTGCTGAACACCCACCAGCAGCTCTCCATTAGCTCCCCCCACATCCTCTAGTGCAGGGGTGGGCAAACTATGGCCCGGGGGCTGCATCTGGCCCTCAGACATTTTTATCTGGCCCTCGAACTCCTGCCAGGGAGCGGGATCCTGGGCTTGCCCCACTCCACGTGTGCCATGGCTCTGCGCGGCTCCCAAAAGCAGCATCATGTCCCCCCTCCAGCTCCTACACATAGAACAGACGGGGCTCTGCACACTGCTCCCGCCTCAAGCACTGCCCCCACAGCTCCTATTGGCTGGCAATCACGGCCAATGGGACCTGCAGGGGCGGCACCTGCAGACAGGGCAGCATGTGGAGCCCTCTGGCTGCCCTAGGCGTAGGAGCTGGAGGGGGGACATGCTGCTACTTCTGGCAGCTGCTTGAGGTAAGTGCCACCCGGAACCTGCACCCCTGATGCGCTCCAGGATCCCAAGCCCTTGCCCCAGCCCTGATCCCCCTCCTTCCCTCTGAACCCCTTAATCCCATCCTCCTGCACCCCAGAGCCTGCACCCCCAGCCAGAACCCTTACCCCCCACACCCACACCCCAACCCCCTGTCCCAGCCCAGAACCTCCTCCCACACCTTGAATTCCTCATTTCTGGCCCCACCCAAGAGCCCCCACCCCCAGCCGGAGCCCTCAGCCCCTCCCGCACCCCAACCTCCAATTTCGTGAGCATTCACCCCTGGCACATTGAGAAGTTGGAGCCTGTGATTATGGTGTAGACATACTCTTTGTGGCGTTGCACTCCATATGTTTTATGGAAATATACTTATAAGTGTGAATATGATGTAACTGGAATATGCTTTATGCAAAAGGTCTCTTGTAAGGTATCATTACAAAGCTTATAATATACTGAGTGTGTTCATCCTATTTGTATGCATGTATCATTCTTGTATCTGATGCTAGAAATATAAAGTATAACTCTAAGGTCCTATTGTAACTATGCAAAGTGTGGGCCATTAATGGTGATTTAGAATCTTGATGGCTCCCATTGACTGGGACAATTGGTTGTAGGTGGTTTATTTACCTGCAAACCTTCCTGTGGACATGTGGGTCAGCCCATGGATAATGAAGAATGAGGTCTTACAGTGACATGTGACCATGTCACATGATACTGGAATCCATCTTAAATCTGGTGCTTTTCCATTTAGAAGTAGGGGTGGGGACCCAGAGAGACAAAAGATTCCCGCCTTGTGCCAAAGCTATAAAAGGGGGTGGAACAGAACAAAGGGGGCTGGCAGTCATGAGAAAACCCGTAGTTACCACCTGAGCTGGAACTAACAAGGACTGTACCGGGGAAAGGATTGGGCCCAGATTAGGAAGAAGTCTAGTCTGTGAAAGAAGCTTATTGGAACATCTCTGAGGGTGAGATTTTACCTGTAAACAGTTTCTTAATGTATTAGGCTTAGACTTGCATGTTTTTGCTTTATTTTGCTTAGTGACTTACTTTGTTCTGTCTGTTATTACTTGAAACCACTTAAACCCTACCTTTTGTACTTAATAAAACCACTTTTGTTTATTAGTAAACCCAGAGTAAGTGATTAATACCTGGAGGAGCAAACAGCTGTGCATATCTCTCTATCAGAGAGGTGGACAGTTTATGAGTTTACCCTGTATAAGCTTTATACAGAGTAAAACAGATTTATTTGGGGTTTGGATCCCATTGGGAACTGGGTGTCTGGGTGCTGGCAATAGGTGACCAGCTGAGCAGTTTTTTGTTAAAGTCTTCAGCTTTGGGGGCGTGGACCAGACCTGGGTCTGTGTTGCAGCAGGGTAGCATGTCTGGCTCAGGTTCTGTAGTCCCAAAATGGCAGGGAAAACGGGCTCAGAGGTAATTCCAGATTATCCAGTGACAGTTCACTCTGTGACTGAACCCGTCACACCCTTAGGGTTAGCTCATAGCTTGATACATAGCTAAGGGCTATGGGATGATCAGAAAAAGTCTCAAGATGATTACGTGACAAAAAGCAAAGGTAACGAAAAGACAATTGAAAATCACCAAAGAGTAACTGGTCACTGTAGCACTCTCATCCCAGGAATGGAGGTTTAAGCTCAGGCCCCAAAAGCCAGGGAGCAAGCTTGGATCCCCATTTAGGAGGTCAGACTAGATCATCTGGTGGTCCCTTCTGGCCCTAAACTCTGTGTGGCAAATCAATGCCCAGGCCCCAGGAGAATCAAAATATGATGCATTTGACACAGGTTAAATTTTCACTGACAGAGGCATGATACTCACCTGAATAGGAGCAGGTTTCTTCTTTTCAAAGCTCAGTTTTCTCTCAATAAATGTTGCACTGCTGTTTTCTTTTACAAAATTTAGATTGTGAAACCCTTCCAACACCTGATTTTGTACTTCACAGATACTTGAAGAAGACAGCTGCAAATAGGAAGATTAGATCTCATGTACATTACGTAGGATAGGGAGGTAAGGAACAGCAACTCTAATCTAGTGGATCAAGCACTAGGACTCATGAAATCTGAGTTGTTATTATTATGGTTTCTGGTAGTGCCCACAAGGAGCTAGGCATCAGGCAGATATAAAAGAAGGCATGATCTTAAAATCATTGCTGTTTAGGGCTTGTCTATACACAGAAGTGCTATCAATCAGTTTAAAAACCAGTATCTATTTAACTCGATACGATTTAAACTCGTCATGTCAGTTTAACTTGCCCCTGTGGTGTTGGATCTGTGAGTTTGGCTCAGGCCCATCCCTAATTTTAAACATGATGTAAACAGGAGAACTTAAAAGTGACACTGGGAAAATCCCCACTGAAAACAATGCCTGGTATACGCAGCTTTCCCAAAAACATAAAGCCCTCTTTAATAATATAGGGCTTGTCTACAGGAGGAAGTTGCTCAAGGATAGCTTAAAGTGTGAATTTATACTGATGTATTTAACCTGGTGTGGAAGGCTTATTTTGGTTTAATTAAATCTGTTTTTAATTGATTTAAGCTAAATGGAATAAGCCACTCTTCTAATGAAATAAGTGTGTCCACACTGTCTTTTGCACTGGTTTGTTATATCAATGTAAAAGTTAATTCAAGTTATACTGGTGAAAATTCCTCATGTAGAAAATTCCTCACTTTCCCCTTAAACTGCAAAGCTCTGTGTTGAACCTTTGCATGGATTCTCACTTCTAACTTGACAGGGGCTGGGAAATAGCCCGATCCTCCCCTGGAGGGAGTGCAGTGCAGCACCCAAAGATAACCTCTATGGCTTACTAAGGAGTGGTGTGGAATCTTGTCCAGATGTCAGCCAGAAGAACATGGCTTCTTCAGAGTGTGGGGGGTTGGAACTGTGGGGACACCCTTCGGACTCTTTTAGGCCTGGTCTACAGTGGGGGGGATCGATCTAAATTATGCAATGTCAGCTATGTGAATAACGTAGCTGAAGTCCACGTACTTAGATTGACTTAATGTGGTGTCTTCACCGCGGTGAGTCGACTGCTGCCGCTCCCCCGTCAACTCCGCCTGCGCCTCTCGCCGAGCTGGAGTACAAGAGTCAACGGGAGAGCGCTCGGAGATTGATTTATCGTGTCTAGACTAGAGGCAATAAATCGATCCCTGCTGGATCGATCACTGCCTGCTAATCCGGCCAGTAGTGAAGACATACCCTGAGTCAAGGAGATGACTTATTTCCTCTGGGGGGTGGGAAATACAAAAAAACTCTAGCATTGTTTGATATTCACCCTAATTCAGTCATTATATTTAGGTGGAGTGTTGGCTCCATATCTTAGAGTTATGATTAATGCTGTGTGTGAATAGAATGTTATGCAAACCAATACACTTCCATGCAGCTCAGGCGGGCACTGTCTAAATACACCTCAAAATATTTAAAGTGTTGATATTTTAGCCAAACCAGAAAGCTGTTCCTTACTCCGAAGGAGGTGTCTGCAGTAGGCTTTTGTGACAACAGCATTGTCCTACCATTGCTAACACGCCACGACTCCACCAGTATTAGTGGTGGGAGCACATGTGTAGAAGGGATTCCAGTGGCTGCTGGCATTCTTCCTAGTGGGTTATCTAACATTGCTCAGGGCAGCGGTAAATAATACAGGGGTTAAAATGCTAGCAACTGCTGACTCCTACCATTGCTACTACTGGAGGAACAGCAACAACAAAAAAGCTCAAAGCAGACATGGGTGAAGGACATGAAATGTGAAAAAAATATCCACTGTGATCACCAGAACAGACAGTGGGTTTTTAAGTACCTCTGGCCAAATACCATACATACACGTGCACACAGACAGTCTGCTCACCGGAACAGGCACCACAATGGTCGAATAGGACTGAAATGCTGAGGACATCATGTCCCTGAGGAGAGTGCTGAAGCAATGCAGACAGTTCATCACAATCTTCTTAGCTGTCCTGTTGAACACCTGAAGTTCCTCCACGAGCTGTGCATTGAGAGCCTCATAGTCCTTCTTTGCCAGATTCAGTTCATCTCCTGCTGACCTTTCAAGGTAGCCATTGTAATCCAGCAACTTGTCATAACGCTTCTGGATAAGCTTCTGGGGGCCTGGAAACAAGGTTTGTAGAGCTGAGAGTGGAGTCAAAACCAGCTTTTCCAAATGATCCACCTGGGAAAGGGAAAACAAAGCAAAAAATCAGTCCAACAAATAATACTTCATTCTCCCATTTGTAGCACTTACAATTATGTTCTAAAGTTAAAAACAAAGCAAAAATAATAATACTGCATTCACCCATTTGTAGCACTCACATTGCTTTCCGACAGTAACTAATTAAGCCCGACAGCACCCCCAGACAGCCTAGTAACAATTCTAACTGCACAGGGCTTTATTATTATCCTCATGGGGAAACTGAGGCACAGACAAGTTAAATGGGCACACAAAGGATGAGTGTTAGAGCTGGGATCAGAAAGCAGGAATTCCTGCCTCCAGGCCCCTGTGCTACCCACAGTATAAATATTGTGAAGCTTCACTGGGACCGGGACCTTTAAACTGGGAAGGACCATCCGAGGCATGAGGCAGTGCAATCTCAATTAAATGGCAGTCTTTCCCACTGAATAAAACAAAGGAACAACCACTTTGCTGAGGATAGGTCTAATATCCTGATGATGCAGTATAAATGCCTACTCAGACAGATAGAAAGATTTGAGTTGATTAAAATGTGGTATGCTTTCTTGTAAGGTTTCCTTTAGTTTACTGAAAGTGAGTCATAAATTCACAGTACTGGTGGCTAAATAAAATATATATATATTTTTAAAAAACCATGCCTATGGGTATCTGGATTGCTCAAGAGATTAATATCAGGCTTAAAGATTGTTTCACCTATAGGTCATTGGTTCACATCCAACACAGACTGCTAGTGACTGATACTCATTACCATCTAGATTCTAAAGGCTGCCGGATAGTTTTGTGAAATTAATTGCTAGACTCAGTCCACTAACAAGAAAGAAGGCTCCTGCATAACAAAAACCATTGCTGCAAAAGGCTGTATGTCCATCATCTCCAGGAGTGGTCCCTCAAGGTGAGGACTGATGTACAGTGGTAGTTTCACATTGGTACTGCCTTTGATATATAATTGTTCTGTGGAGACAGCTTTCCATTTTCATGTGAAAAGCTGGCACCTATGACAAATACTTAGGTAAACAATTTTTCAGCACCTTAATCAGTTGTTTATTGGAACGGTTGGTTCTGGAGCACAGGAAAGGAGAGGCTATTCTTGATTTGTCCCTAACTAAGAGGGCTAGGGAGATGATTCAGTATTGACAAATGCAAGGTAACGCACCTGGAAAGAAATAATTTAAATTATTCATCTCCATAGCTGGGTTCTCAACTATAAGTACTCAAGAAAAAAACATGAAACAGCACAATAAAAATCTGTGCTCCTGGTGAAATGGTGGTCAAAAGTGCAAACAAAATGTTAGGATGTATAACAAATTGGATTGAAAATATTGTAATTCCAACATATAAGTCAGTGATATGCCCTTGCTTGGTTTACTGCATTCAGTTCTGGTCAGACTACCTCAAAAATAGATATAACAGTAATAGAAGTGGTTCAGAGACAGGCAACAAAAATGATTACAGGCATAGAAAAACTTCCATATAAGGAGACATTGAAAAGGCTAGGACTGTTTAGTTCTCAAAGGAGATAAATAAAAGGGAACATGATTCAGGTATACAAAATAATGAATGGGATAAAGAAGGTAAATCAGGCACTTCTATTTACCTACTGTCACAATACAAAAGCACAGGGCTATTTAAACTGAAAGGCAGCAGTTTCAAACTCATAAAAGGAAATACCCTTTTACCTAATGCATAATTAATCCTTGGAACATATTGCTCTAGATATCCTTGTTGCCAAACTCCTACTAGGATTAAATGAAGGAAAATATATCTGTATGGATATTGTAAACATTTACAGTTATAGTAGATAAGATAAATTTTTTTTTGAAGGGATATAAACGTTCATGCTTCAGGTCATGAGCCCAACTTCTAACCTACTGAGGTTAAGCAGAAACTTCCCCTATGCACAGGTTATGCCATAATTGTCCACTAAGGCGATTCCTGTGCCCTCTTCTGAAACATCTCATACCCGCCACTATTGCAAAACCTACTGCACTCAGTGGACCATTGTGATAAGCCAGAATGGCGATTCCTGTGTTCCTTTCTTCACTATATTCATTTTATTTATTTTTTAAAATATACTTTTAAATGATGCAATTATTTTAAATGGTGGAATTAGAAAGGAAGTAGAATTGCAGTTACAAACCCCATTTTGGTGGTTTGGTTTTGGAATGGAACAGCTTATCTTTTAGTAAAAAAATATAACTAGTAGTCCTTTGTTTGGTTGGGATTGAGTGATTTGTCACTGAGAGTATTTGCTGTTAGTACAGGGACTCCATTTTGAGTTAGGTGGAGGGAAACTGGTGGGCTGGAGTTTAGGAGGTGTAAGAGTAAGGAGATATAAAATTTGCCCCTTGCTTGAAAATGTTAGTTTAGCTTGAGAGCCTCGTTCAGGCAGACGTTTTCCCTACCTTGAAAGATGTACTCCAGCCTGAAGCTTAGCTTGTACTGCCAATCCCAGGAGTTCAAAAATCACAAGTCAGACCCCAAAAGTCATGAGAGTTAAAAATTATATATATTGGGTTCTTTTTTATTTGCCTTTAAACGTTAGAGCTCATGTTTTCAATCTTTTTCTCTGCAACCACCAGGGATAGAAAAGAAAAGAAAAGAAAAGAAAAGAAAAGAAAAGAAAAGAAAAGCTGCAATTCCCACATATTCATATGATTCCAGGAGCTGGGGCTTTAAGTAAACACCAGATATCATAAGACTAATGATAAAATTGTGTGAGTTGGCAACACTGCTAGTTTAAGCAGAGGCCTGATCCAGCTTACATTGTACTTAAACTGACACGAATTTTTGTAACGTATCTTATTTCCTACAGAAACTTAAGTGAAAAGTTATATTTTTCTCAGTATTTTTAATGGAGACCTACTTTTTTCTGCTCTTTTCCCTTCATATTTGTATGTATAACCCACAGCTCATACATGCTGATAGCTGTGTGATATTGGCATGTTTCATGAACTTACAAAGCCTTCACAGGGGTTTCCAATGCTATTCAGCATTTTTGAACAGCCATTGTCTTCATCATCTTTGTGGTGTAAAATACCTTGTAGTTCAGTTATATTCTGTGCAGCTAGAAGCATGGAATCCTAGAAAGGAATAAGGTGGGAAAATTAAAATAGATTGATAATTTGCTGTAATACAGTATACTTGTTCATGCAAACCCTGCAATAATATTCATCTCTTTGGTTATCTATTCCATCCCTTACCAGTGCAAGATTGTATCCTATGATATATTATCCCGTGTTTTATTGTACATTTCTCAAGGAACGGGGTTATCTCCATTCAATTTAGCAGATTATTCCACACCATTAGGGCTTACTCAGAAAATGTGAAATTCACCTTTGTTCATTTCTGCTGCATTTTGGGTTGTATGCATATTTACAGGGCCATTTAGGATTTGGTATTATATGACACTGTGAAAAGTGTGTGTTAAACTGTTCACATATATGTTTTATGTGTGCATAGCTCATAGAGGTGTGGGTGTGTGATATACCCACCTGTAGATGTTGTAGGGAGAATGAAATATTCTTCACGCAAAATTTCACAGTCTTTTCTAAACTTCTAAATAGCTTTTCCTCCTTATTAAAGGTCTGGTCTTTTACCTGAAATAGATGTTTACATGATGGTTAGGGCAGCAGTGAACTAATGAAAGGAATGGCCAGAGGTCTGCTAGAAAAATCTGAAGAAAAGCCCATGAATTCCTCTCTGTGAAGCTGGATTACTGTACTGAAGTAACTCTTCCAAACCCACCTACAATTATCAGGTCTAAAGAGAGGAAAAAACAAGGATACTGGAATGTGTCTGATAAAGAGTTTGAGTTTTGCAGAGCATTAAGGTAGCATGAAGTTATTTAATTGTAGGCACATCTATGTTTATCAATGAACCCCTCCTTTTTTATGTTTACACAATTTGGGCAAGAAATAATAGGTAACAACATAAGTCTTTTCACATCATAGCAGTGCTTCCTCCAGTGCTCCCTAATGCAGATGTGGGCAACTACTGCCTGTGCAGAAATTTTGTTGCTATTATTTCTGTAGCACTGTGCGGCCCTGTACATGTTACAGTCCCATTGTCTCTAAAGGGGTTGTTTTACTTCTTTATGGTATATAAAGAAAGCCTAAATTTTATTTTTTTTAATTCTTCCTTTCTGCTTGCTTTTTACCTTAGAAATATGAGAAATGTCAAGTCTAGTCTTCACTGCTTTCACTGTCAGAGTCACTGAAAGACTCAGAGATGTGCGTCATGAGCTTTCTCAGCTTCCAATTATAGGAGAGGGAATGCTGAATCTTTAACAAAGGCATCTTTTTTCCAAAGTGATTCTCAAGTTTTTAGAATTCAAAAAGTGTTAACAAAAACAAATAGTAAATAGTTCTAACAGACTGAATAAAAATCATTTCCCCTCTCAGTCAGATGCCACTGTATCTCAGATATCATAATCCTATTAATCCCCCAGTCTGCCATGGAGCCTTCTAGGAAAAACAGAAGTAAATCTGAATTTCTAATGTTAAAAAAAAAATTGAGAATGGGGAGGTGCAGGGAGTGGGGAGGGAGAAACGACTCCTCAAAAAGAAACAGAAAAAAAGCACAAGGCTGCAGGTAACCTTTCAAAGGGCAAATGTTCTTGGATAAGCAATCATAGTAAAGTATACAGGATAAAATGTTCAAAAGCAACTCACGCATTTAGGAGGTTAAGTCCCATTGACTTTCATTGAGACACAATGTCTGAAGCACCTAAGATACATTTGAAAATGGGGCTTGAGTGAAAAATTAAAACACTTCTTTATATTTTCATTGCCCTAATTAAATTATTTATTGGGATAACATTTTCAAAGGCAAATAAGTCACTTAGGAGCCTAAGTCTCAGTGAAAGTCAATGGGACTTAGCCTCCC
The DNA here is from genome assembly GCF_011386835.1 of Chrysemys picta bellii. Lineage (NCBI taxonomy): Eukaryota > Metazoa > Chordata > Testudines > Emydidae > Chrysemys > Chrysemys picta. The sequence goes on along the minus strand of NC_088795.1, from coordinate 31,921,030 downwards.
AAATGGCTTAGGTGCTTTTGAATTTTTTTTCCCAATAAACCAATAATTATTTAATTAGGGCAATGGAACAATAAAGTAGTGTTTTAATTCTTTGCATTCAACACACTGCAGCAGATTTATTTTAAAAAATGTGTAGTCATCTAATCATTTTGACAGTCAAAGGTTCTTATGCATGTAGGGGAAAGCTCATTGCCCATACTAATCAGCATATAAGTCTTGTTTGATGATCCTGGTGTACTAGGATCTGAATGATGCTGAATAAAATGCACAGAAAATGCCCTCTGTAGCTATCCTGCAGCTACAATATCTTCTACCAACCCATCTATTGAGCGTTGACTTGCATATTCATTTTGTTGAGAATTGCTGACCAGTACCTCTTTGCTGCAGGTCAGAGATTTGTAGAAAAGGCTAGATCCAAAAGAAAAGATGGAGAACACATTGAAAGGTTTTCCTTTCAATCTAGGGTCATAATATCTTTTCATCTTTGATGCGACATACGGAAAATTACATGATAAATACCGTAAAACAAGTAACATTATGAAGTCCTCAATGCAAATTTGCAAATGGCTGACTAAGTACCTGAGGCTCTCCCCCCGTCAGAATTTTCAGATGGCTAGTAACCCTCTTGGATTTCTTGCTAATGGAGTGAATATTCAGTCTGGAAAACTTCTCTTTAAGAGATTCTTCTTCATCATTCTTCTTATACTTCAACACTGTAGACAGAGAATTTCACAACATTAATAATCTGTATTCATAGGACTCTAACACAGCTCTGCACTCTAATATCAGACCATTTGAGACAAGAGACTTTGATATCCCTTGCTGTAATCGTGTGTGAAAATGCTGGAAAGAGGTAGTAAAGTTAAGGCTTAAATATGGCAGGTCTTTAAATTTTTTTTTTATTTATTAATTATTATTAATGTTTGCAGGAGCATCACTGACATTAGTATAATGTATTATATGCAATAATGAACTATCTTCATTTTCACATTTTTGAAATTTACATCCCTAGTGATCCAACCTGGATGTTTGTTTCTAAATTTGAGACTACAATGCAGTCTATACACCAGTTATGTATCTCAAAACCCAGCAGGTTTTGTAGCCCAGATAAAGCCAGAAAACAATATCCTTGGTAACATAATTGGAGCTGAAACCATCTCCCATAATCACCAGCCAAAAGCTACAATGTATGAATACAATTAATAGGAGAAAGGAATATACCATCTCTGTTCCCTACCTAAGTCTTTCCTTCTTTTAAGTTCATTGATGTTCACATTAATGTCTTTCACAGCAGCAAAGGCATCTTGCAGTGCCTTGTGGTCAGGGTGGGAAGCAGGAGTCGAATTCAAGAGCTCGCACAGTAACAAAGGGTATTTCATCACACGCTGTATTGGTTTGATCATCAGGGATCCCATGTCCATTAAATTTGGTTTTCCTCTATTATTTATACAAACAAACAGAACTGTCATGTAAAATGGCAACCCCCTGAAGAAAAAAATGCATTAGTCCTATCTAATCAGTGAATTTATTACCTTTTAAAATCTACAGTTGAGTTTTTAATTACTGAAGATGTCAAAACTGGGGCCTTGTTTTGCATTCAGTTACACAGGTGCAATTCCCATTTAAATGGAACAATTAGGAAACACATTTAGTGGGGAGTCTGGGTTGGGGTAAATTGAAAACTTTTTCTGCCTCTCTCAGTATGAAAGTTACACCAGCTTAGACTTTCTTAGACTCACATCTACTTACTTACATATAATTTCTACATGACCTCTGAATTTGGCCCACTGAGGCTAAAGGAGTCTGTATGGCACACTTTACACACCTAGCCTGGGAGAGAGGGATGCAGTAGGAAAAATAACTAACAAAAAGAATGTATTAAAGTATGCGTATTACACCTCATTTAGGCACCTCAGTGTGAAAGTGACATCAGCTCAAAGTTCCTTATTTACACCCACTAACTATTGTGTACCTTACACCACTGAGCTTGCCTCTGTAACCACAGTCCTTTGTTATGCTTTCTGCTGCAGAAGTGACAGGGTCGATACTAGTAGCCTTGGTTGCTGATTGGTGGATTACAGCTAGCGATGGACAAATTTGAAAAGGATCCAAAATTTGGTCTGGATTCTCCAGTTTGGATGTTTACCCCAAGCTTATCCAAGCCATCTGGAGCTCTTGACCCTACTCCTATCATGCTGTGACTCCCTCCTTTCCCACACAATCCATCCCCACCAAGTGGCAAACATTCTAAAGCCCTGCTCCCACCTCTTTCTGCAGGTTCTTTTATGGAAAAGTATTGGGGTAATTTGCTTCCTCTGCAGCACGTGGGTAAAAAGGGCCTGTTTGCCTCTTCACTTATGACAGTGACAGTGTTTCCAGAGAGAAAGAGAAGGAAAGAAATTTCTGGACACACTGGGAAACTCTGCTACAACCCCATGTTGGTAGCAATCACGTATAAACTGCTGGGGACCTTCTTGTAGGTCTGCACTTTAAAGGAAGAAGGGAGCTATTGATAATAGTGTGAAGAAGACAGGAGCCCTGACTGTAATGCAGCTTTTCATGACAGAAACACAGAGCAGTGCTTCCATTACATCCTAAAGAAAGAATTTCTGGAAGGAAAAAAGTTCTGAGATTAACTATGTGAGATTTAATGAGAGGTGAGCCAGAATGTCTGAGCATGGGGAGGGACCGGGTTAATGGAAAATAAAAGGAACATAGAGGGAATATCCACTGAATATTGCAAACTGTCAACTTTTGTTGTGTTCAGCCATAAACCCAGCTGATGAGAAAGAAAGAAAGAAAGAAAGAAAGAAAGAAAGAAAGAAAGAAAGAAAACTTTGGCTTCCACTTATAAAAATATACTGGAGCACTGTTGACTAATTAAGTCATGATTTGGATGCTTTGGAGAAGAGGCATCTGCATATTTAAGCCATCTCTCACGCACAGGCACTCAGTATAAAAAGTCCTGCATGAAAAAAGGAGTTTTAACAGTAAATGCTCTTTAAAGCCTCTTGATGTCCCCAAACCTTTTCATCATTTCTCTTTTCTCTTCCTCCTCCCCATCTATCCTGCATCAAATATAAAGCTGTTTTCCCTTCTTTTAGCTTCTGGCAGCAGGAATAAAAATAATCTTAAATTGTTATTGTTTTCCCTGAAAAGCCCCATGAATGCAAATCTTTTAAAAGCTGCCTCATGAATCGAAATCTTCAAGTGTCTTCTCTCCATACAGTTGCACTTTGGACAGCCGCCCAAGTGATAAACAGCCCTCTGTTCACATATCTGCATGACACAGTCTAGCAATATGGTTTGAAAGATAGTAGGTTTGTTGCGAGATGATGACTCCCTGCGGCACAAAATGCCACGAAGTTCAACTCATCTAATTCTACTCAGTAAGATTATTTTACGATAACCACTCTCCCTAGATTAGTCCTGTTTCTAATACACCCCTTTAGAATACACTGCAGCCAATCAGAACACTGCATTGCCACACAATTTAAACAGATGTGTAATGACTTGTGACATCTTTTGTGCAGAAAATTAAGCTAATAATTCATTTGTAATGCCACTGCAGCCACCCAGTCTTATCCTGAATTTAGCAAGTAGTTTAGTGCCATAAGTAGCTGCAGTAATCTCATTGCAAATCATTGCTGTTGCTTTGCAGTCATGTAAACACAGCTGGTTTAACTGCATCAGGTTCCACTGCACACCCCTCTGTACTGCATGCAACAAAATAAAGTCACAGATGGGTGGGGCTATGGATACGTACGTCTAAATAGTCATGGTGGCAAACTAGGAAAAAATATACTATTCAATGGTAAGTCTGGCATGCTCTCTTTATGAAATATATAATTCCATTGTGGAACACACTAGCAGAAAACGTGTTAAGGTGGAGTTGGGGTCACATTAAGTTATTGCTGTGTGTGTTTGTCATAACTTGTAATGTTACTTAAACATTATTTTTGTGTGTGCAAATTCACTGTTTCACAAAATCTACAGGGCAAATAAATCATTATGACCCATATTCTGCTGTCACTTACACCTATGCAACATCAGTGAACTCAATGAGGTTGCACAGGTATAAATAAGCACAGAATTCGGTTAGATTTGATTGTCCAGCTGGAGTAACCCATCCAACTGATGGCTAAGTGTAGTATGCTTTGACACTGAAGGCGATGTTTTCCCGTTTATACTACAGTGAAAAGCAATCTGTAGACTCACAGTTCCAATGACCTCAGAGATGCTTGGGGTAAACACCAGTGTACTTTCTAAATCAGGATAAACCAGTGGTGTAGAGCAGGAATGGAAGAAGCAGCAATGGATCCCATTGAAGCAATCCTTTTTACAGGCTCACAGATTTTAAGGCCAGAAGGGACCATCATGATCATCTAGTGTGACCTCCTGCACATTGCAGGCCACAGAACCTCCTTCAAATTGCTACAAGGTAAGGGCTCAGTGGTGGTTTTTAACCACAATCCTGAGGAAGGGGTGGCATGACACTGCAACACCTCAGGAGAAGGTATTTGCAGTGCACAGACTACAATATTCCTTAGCATTCCTGAGTACATGGACTGTGGTTATGTCTGGTCCTCGCTCAGGAGAATGGCTCCTTGCACCTGTCACAATCACAACCACACAAGGACCAGGCACAATTTGGCATCTAAGAGGTAACTGCTTATGAATCCTTGATCGATTTAAACTCAGTGAGAAACTCACAATTTAGTGTTTCTACTGGACATTCTTTGAGGGATAAAAGTGCATGTTAATTTCTGATAGTGCAGTGCAAGTCAGTATGGCCAGTTCACGCTATAAATACAAACACTCACACTTGCAACTGTTTGCTTTTTTTTTTTTCCCATGACTGTAGCCTTAACTTAGAATTTCCTGGCTTTCAAGTGTTCCTTCCCCACCCCCATAAGGTATTTAGCAGAGTAATTTTAGGAGAGCAATATAACCTTACCTCTTCTCTATCAGAATTAATATTTTTGCCTAGGATTGTAATTTTTTTTTTCAGTTCAAGCACTTTCTTCTCTCACTCCTCTCCCAAGATATCTTCAGATTTGTTCCATTTTGATGGCCCTGGGCTTGTGGGTCTCCCAAAACTACAGTCTAGGAATGTACCCTTCTTTATTGCCTTATTTAAGGCAGGAGAGACAGTCATTAGCTCGGAAAGAATTTTATTCTGAGAAGAGTCTAGAGGGGTTTTGAATCCAGAGCTCAAATCTCTGTCACTGGACCTTGCTGTGCTAGTCTAGGTTTCAAAGGACAGCACTGTTGTTTTTTTTGAGAAGCATGCTTTAGAATCACAGAAATACATCTGTTCTGAAGGGAGGCGATAAAATAAAGGGCGCTGGAAGGACTGGGAACCAGATTAAGTAGCTTCATAAACCAGTTTTGAAAGATACTGCAAAGCAGGTGCAATAGTAATTAGAAAACCAGATAGATTAGGAAAAATTAAAAGTCAAAGACTTTATCACGAATGTCTAGGAGAAATCTAATTTCTGTTGCTGCACAGGATTACCTGGTTTACTAAAATGATGCTCTTGTTCTGAACATTTCCATACATGCAATTTTAAACATTTTTAACATCTGGAGATAATTTAGATTTTTTTTCTAAAAAAACAACAAAAAAGTTGGCATGATACTTACTCTTCCTCATATATCTTTCTGCAAAAGGAGAAAAACAAAACAAGCGTTAGCTTCCTCCTAAGAAAAAAGCAGCCAGTGGGTACCAGTGAATCTGGCCCCACATCTTCTTGAAAATACAGCCCTTAATGTGTAAGGACTTTAATAAATCAGGCTTTGTTGATAAAATTCAACCATCTCATAGATATGAGTTTATATGAGGGAGTTGAGGGTACTGTGCTAGCAGTAATTAATGTGTAAGTCCTAGCTACAAAATCACTAATCAATAAAAGAAAGAGTGTAAATTCTTGGGCTATATATATGTCCACTCTATTCTCTTTAAATAGAAATACAATTGTAAAGAATGAAAGATGGATGGTGTAGTTCAGTCTTTTAGAATATAAGTTCCCTTGTATTTTTATTGGGATTCCTTTTTTTTCCCCAATGAAAATATTTACTTCCTGAAAGACTCTTTCTGTAGATTAACTCTCAAAATCAACAGATGTGTAAATACTATGAATTTATACACCAAAAATATGCAGGGATGTGTGCTAATGTTTTGGAAACAAACACACATAGATACATTAACCTGGGATATTTTATTAAAGGTATGATTTAACATACAGAAGAAGTTTGGCCATTGGACAGGATGGTATGTTTAGTGAAACAACACATTAGAATCAGAAATTCAGCATCTCTTCATACCTGACTTCTCTGTTGCCCAGTGCCGAGCAATATTCCCTCCCAAAATCATCACCCATTGCCATCTGGCTGCCCAGCACAAAGCCCCCTCAACTACAGCTGACTAACTGAGCATCAGGAAGCTGATATAGTAGTGCTGTAGTGTTCCTGCAGTGATAGCTTTGGGAGAGCTCTCTTTGGTAACCAAGATGCTTCTGGCTAAAAGTAAAGCAGGTGATCATCAGCAACATTTAATGTATACAAAATGAATTCCATAGGCTAAGCTAATGCACAATATCACTACTGGATTATAAGATTCTACAGAATTTACTAATGCTGATATCTCCAAGGTATCACCTACAATTTGGATGGAATTTCTGGCTTGTTGGAACTCCTCAGCAATCAGCATGCGGTGTAAGAGACTGGACAAGGATAATTAAATACAGTGTGCCAGCACAGGTGTGCAGAGCACAAACCTCACGACAGTCCTAATATGGAAGTATTTTAATACTGTAGGATATAGCTCAGCTGAGAAGCAGCAGCTCCACCCCTTAATCATTTGGATCCAGTTTCAGTATTTTTTTTAAATTTGGCAATACTTTGCCCAAACAAAAATGTCTTTGTTTTTAAGAAGTGAAATTTTGCAAGAATAACAGTTGTGGGCACCTGAATGTGTTATGCCTTATGGAGGAAAGGAATCTATGCCTTCTTTAGTAGGAACTCTAGTTAATTCCCCCTTCTGAGCCGTACTCTCTACAGGATAGTTACCGATTTAGATGAATACAGCTATACATTTTAATTGAGTACTTTCAACTCTTTTTTTTTTACTAACATTTCTGACACTTGCTGAAGTGGATATAAATGTTCTGCTTGTCATCTTTAGTCACTGTAAACAAAACCAAGGGGTAGGGGGGGAGCAAAAACCACAATGCAATACACATAGTGATTTTTTTCCCATTAGTTCCTGAAAAAAGATTAAGTGTTAACCAGGAAAGAACAGAGTAGAAAAAAAGGCTTCATAGTGATGTACTTTAGAGCCACTTCCAGCTAGGAAAAGCTTAATAAAGCTCTGAATGGGGGAATCCAGTAATTAGATGCATTATGGTGGTTTCCTCCCATAGAAGCATCCTGCAATGGCCACAATCAGAGATAGGCCATTGGACTAGATGGCAAAATGGAGATGGAAAGAGAATTTGGTGGGTTGGGATTGAGGTGCTCAGATTCACATGGCTGGGTTTAGGATTAAGTCACATCATCCTGTTCCATGCCAACTCTGAATAGAACTTCTCTAGAGAACTGGAAATTGAAGCTGTGGAACTGAGCAAATTCACTTGCCATTCAGGCAGTCACAGCATGCCTTAACTGTGAATTCTAACACCCACAACACAAGGTATCTAATAGTGCAGTCACTTCTCATCCCTGTAGCCTGAGAAAGCTGTAGGGAGACTGAAGCACGAGTATGTTGTCTGAGAAAGCAAATAGCTACAATCACATGACATTTTAATTCCAGTGACATTATTCTGTGCACACACATTTGATGGAATTACAGAAGATAGGGGGGCGTGTGTGACAGGTCTTTGGGGGGCTTGGACAAGGTTCTCTCAACACCTTTTATGATACTGCATTTCTTTGCCAGTCTGGACACCGAAGCTAAGGGAAGAGAAACCTTCCTTGTGCTCAGAGTAGCAGCCGTGTTAGTCTGTATCCGCAAAAAGAAGAACAGGAGGACTTGTGGCACCTTAGAGACTAACAAATTTATTAGAGCATAAGCTTTCGTGGACTACAGCCCACTTAAGAAGTGGGCTGTAGTCCACGAAAGCTTATGCTCTAATAAATTTGTTAGTCTCTAAGGTGCCACAAGTCCTCCTGTTCTTCTTCTTCCTTGTGCTATTTTTGGCTATCCTAGAGAGAAAGAAATCTAATCATGGCCCCTGGCTTGTCATCTTTTCATGAAAGCAGCATAAGCCAGAGCTCCCAGCAAGCCTCATAAAACTCCGGATTTACAGGGGACCTTTCATCTACATCCATTTAAAATGTTTCCTGCCAGGCAGTTGACTATGGACGGAATCATCATTTGAAAAGATCTTACTTTAAGGACTGTACGCAGTGTTTTAAATGCTGTTTCAGTTCTTCATCCTTTTCATAGGATTCGAGCATGGTGTGCGCATCGTCGTGGTGGTAGCAATAGATTTTATATGTGTCTTCTAGTGGGCCTTTAATCTCCAAGAACACTTCTCCTGTTAAAGAGAAAAACAAAGCACGTCAAGCCAGGCAACAGCATCTCAGAAGGCGTTTTCCACAACATTAGTCATGAGCTAAAAAGGCTGGTTTCCACTTTACTCTCTTTAGAAGCTACCTTGTGTGTGTATGTGCATTATTTACTATATGCCTTCCTCAGTTGCTCATCTTTGTCATAGCTGGGCACCATTATAACAGTTTGAAAAAACCAAAAATTCCCTCAGGGAAAGCTATGAAATGCTCTCTTCCTCCCCCACTCCTGCACCCAATCCCCCTCAGTTTACAAGGAAACCAAACTGGGTGGTTTAGCTCTTAAAGGAAGAATGGTGGTGTGTGTGGGCGTCAAGGGGAAGGAACGTAAGCATGCTAATTTTCTTTTTGATGCTTTTTCAGCTGCATATAAACCTAAATGGGTCATAACAGGAATAACGATTCCAGCCTCCCCTTAGTCTATTTGTTTTTCTCTTTTCATTTGTTCTGTAGAATACTGAAGCAACAACAGTTGAGGCCCAGGATAGAGTTTTTCTTCACATCACTGAGAACCAAAGAAATACTGTGGACTAGAGTCATTATTATATACCATTTAGGCTTATATGCAACCAAAATGGAAAAGGATAAAGGAACATGCTTACATTCCCTTCCCCGCAGCTCCACACCCTACACCATTCTACCTTTAAGGATTATATATGGGATTTTCAAATGTGCTTCCATCTCCTATTGAATATAAATTGGATTTGTGTGCCTAACTCCCTCAGCCTGCGCCCCCAGCCTAAACCTCCTAGCTTGGTTTCCTTGTTAGTAAGAGACAGTAAGCTGGGTACATCTGTTTTCCTGAGTGGTTTTATTTTTTGTTCTTCTAACCCTAAGTAATGGTGCCAGGATCAACAGCAAGATGTACCTTAGAATGCACATAATAAATAATAATTATAATGTGAACTACTGTATTGGGCATTTATAGAAAAATTACAACTGTGTGGCAACCAGTCAAATTCTTCTCCAATTATAAACAAGAAGGTTCCATTGGAGTTATAGTAATAATGACTAAAATTAAAAGCAGAATGATACATTAATTGGGATCCATCGCACCATTCACAGGTCAAGCACAGAGCTGTCAGGTGCAATGTACGTGTTGCCTTTCAGCCTGACCGTTGCATTCCATCTCATAATACATTGTATGAACCACTCCGGCTTGAAGTGAAAAGTGATTCCGTTTCCACAGTAACAACAGCTCTGTTTTTTTTCCACAGCAGAGAAGGTTAACTGGGCTGTCTAATGTGTGTTGGTTTTAAGGTGTGAATAGGGGAACAACAATGACTGAGATAAGACCACCAAGTTCATTTCACTTAGTGTAGGACCACAAATAAGAAATCTACCAGAATCCTGGAGGCAAAGGTACTTACATCATGTCTGTTCTCTTTTCTCTGTGATAAATGCTAATACCAACAGCTAGCAACTTTCATTGCAGACTGACTTTCCCATTAACCCTGTATATAGACCATTATTATCCAAAAGTGCAAGGAAAACAATACAAACGTTCGCTGGGTCCTGTTCCCTTACTTTTGATTTGGGCTGGTTTATTCTATGGGGAGATCGATCTAAGTTACGCAACTTCAGCTGCGTGAATAATGTAGCTGAAGTTGACATACTTAGATCTACTTACTGTGATGTCTTCACTGCGGTGTGTTGACAGGAGACGCTCTCCTGTCGGTTCCCCTTGCGCTTCTTGTTGAGGTGGAGTACCGGAGTCGACACTAGAGCGATCGGTGGTCAATTTATTGCGTCTATACTAGACACAATAAATCGACCCCCGCTAGATCGATCACTGCCTGTCGATCTGGCCGGTAGTGTAGACAAGCCCTGAGATGCTGACTATTCATAGTTTCCCCTGACTTCAATAGGAGCTGTGACTGCTCAGCACAACCTTTAGTGCATTAGTCTCTGATAAGAGCAACAGTTTTGTTTTCAGCACCACAAATGCCAACTACAGGCTCACAGTTCATCTCAGCAGATTCCCAAATAGGACCAAAAATGTTACTCACTCCCACAAAATAAATGAGCTCCACAAAATCTGTGCAGTAGTATAGTGTGCCACTATGCAAAATTAATTAACTGGAGTTTATGTTGTGATTATGTACTGATTTGACTCAAATGATAGATCTTTATAGAGATAGACGTATTTCCTAAGTCTAAAGTTCTTCTCCATCCCAGACCATATGAACTGAAGCAACCAAAACAGACATAGGTAAATTATTATGGCAGCTTGCAGTATACTCTATATAGTCCAAACTATTGTGCTGTCTTTGGGGACTGGTATTAATTACAGTCTCAGTCTTCTGAGTAATCTGGGGAATCCAACGCTGACTGCTCTCCTGTACATTCTAGAATGCTCTGGTAAATTGATCTTGGAGATGAAACCCCAGAAAGGCTTGAATGAGGGAAACAACCTTTCCCCACAGCTTTAAGTGGTGCTTCCTGTTTCTACAACAAAGGGAAGGGGGCAGAAGGGGTCAAATGGTAAATTGAAGCCTTGCTGAAATTTCTAAAACTTCACATTCCTGTGACATCCAGTCACTAGAATGGGGAGAGAAAAAAATATACAAGAGGAGGAGAACTGGAAAGTGTGTTCAAAAAGAACAGGAGTACTTGTGGCACCTTAGAGACTAACAAATTTATTAGAGCATAAGCTTTCGTGGGCTACAACCCACTTCTTCGGATGCATATAGAGTGAAACATATATTGAGGAGAGATATATACACACATCTCCTCAATATATGTTTCACTCTATATGCATCCAAAGAAGTGGGTTGTAGCCCATGAAAGCTTATGCTCTAATAAATTTGTTAGTCTCTAAGGTGCCACAAGTACTCCTGTTCTTTTTGAGGATACAGACTAACACGGCTGCTACCCTGAAACCTGGGAAGTGTGTATAATCTGCGCTCAATATATTCAAAAGGGAAAACAATATTTTATGATGTGTGGAATGTGACAGAAAATAATATAAAGTCATTATGTAGATCAATGGCACCTCCTCATTTGGAATACTGTGTTTAGTGCTAGTCACCCAGTCTAAAAAAAGATACAGGAAAAAAAGAGGGTCCAGAGACAGATACCGGTAATAATTAGAGGCATGAAGAAACTTAGGCATGGAGAGAGAATAAGGCCTTGTCTGCACTACAAGGGAAATTTGATCTAAGCTACATGAATAGCGTAACTCAAATCGACATAGCTTAGCTCTGCTTACACACTACGTGATGTCGATGGGAGAGCATCTCTTCTTGATCCGGTGGAGTACAGGAGTTGATGGGAGAGTGATCTGCGGTTGATTTAGTGGGTCTTCATTAAACCCGCTAAATCGACCACTGATGCATCGATTGCTGCAGCATCGATCCCCCGATAAGTGTAGACAAGCCCTAAGAAGACTAGGGCCTGGTCTACACTAGGAAATTTAGTAAATATAACTACTAAACCCCTGAACGACACAGTTAAACCGACCTAACTCCCAGTGTAGACAAAGCTAGGCTGATGGGACAATTCTTCCTGAGGGAGGTGGAATACCTACACTGACAGGAGAAGCCCTTCCGTTGGCGTAGGTTGGTGTAGCTGCTCCGCTGCAGTGTTTTAAGTGTAGACAAGGACTAGGACTGGTTAGTTTAGAGGAGATGACTAAGAGGGGACATGATGGAGGTACACAAAACAAGGAATAGCATTAGAGAAGGTAAAGTGAGGTGCTCCTATTTGCCTTTTCTCTTAATACAAGAACCAGGGGATGTTAAAATGGAAACCAACTACATTATGGTCCTTTCTACATTAGAGAAATATGCAACTTTCTACATTAGAGAAATATGTAGTTTTGCCAGGCCAAACCCCTAGTGAGCACACTGCACTGATATAAGGTAGAGCTTATGCTGGTGCAATTTACTTGGGTAAGTGTGTCTAGGTTAGGGATTTACCCTGGTGTAACTAACTACGTTGATATTATTACACCAGTGCAAATTTCTCTAATATAGACAGGACCTATCTCATTTCTGGTTGTCAGACTGGTGAATTAGCAGCGCAGTCCAATGTTACACTGACTGATTGGATTCAAGAGAAAGATTGTACATTGGAAAATATCTACATTACATATATTTTTTTAGCCCCTAGTCACTGGAGAATGGGTTAAAGAGTCAGAAATTATTTTTGGGATCCTCTTTTGTTCCTTTTCCTCAAGACAATTGTTTTTTCAAGGGCTTGTTTTTACATCCCACACAGTGAATATTAGAACCCCACAAACAAAGCTATCTTCACAAGTTATCCCTTTGGGATGCGAAAGGCTAAATTAACTCTCTATAATGATATGACCACCCTTTTTCAGAAACTAAGCGCACAAGAAGGAATCACTTTCACTTTTTTCCAGCTCTATCCTTCCCACTCTAGTCACTGACACAATATGGTTTAGCCATCCGTCTGAACCAGACCCACATATAGTTTCATAAATAGCTCTTATGTCCATACTACTTCCATGTAAATAGCTAAATAGAACCTAATAAATTCATGAAATTGTTTGTCTTTTCTCCCAGACACGGTAGGGACTTGAAACACTGACTCCCTTTGCTGTGAAGGAAACAACTGCCTGATAGAATGCAACATTTTTTATTAGGTGTGTGAATCACCATGACGCACAGTTATTGAAATACCATCAAACAGCACAGTCTCATCAAATTACATTTAGCTGTTTGCCTTGGCAAACAGGATACAGACTTACTAAGATCAGTACTTTGGCCAAGCATCATATGTGTTAAAATCTGTGGCAAATTATAGTTTTTTCTCAATTCTCTTGCAAGCACATGGGGCTTTTCTATAGCATGTTGCCTCAGGCTTATGACTAATTTGGAAAAAACAAACAAACAAAAAAACCCCAAACTGTCCTTTGACTACTCTTTGTGCGTAATGACTTGATTGAGTTCTGAGTATGGGAGGTGAGCACATTTGCTAAGCTTCATGTACAGCTTTCATTAAATTGGGTCTGCAAAAGGTATTTGAATTAAACTTGGTATGAAGAGGTGTACCAGGCATTTGATGCCTCCCTGCTGGAGGCACTCCCACCTTGACACACCGTACCCAAAAGAGGTACCTTTTGGGAGAAAACAGCAGTCAGTTTAGACCTCCAGAAGCTGCCTGGAGAGACCACGCAGGGTCAGCTGCTAGCAGAACCAATGAGAATTGGTCTTCCAGCAGCTAGACGAGCCAGGCCCAGCAGGCAATGTAAAAAGGGCTGGTGCTGCCTTCTGGGGGCAGTTCTGAGACAGAAGAAGAAGGATCTCCTCTGTCTTAATCCAAAACCCAAGGAATGCCATTTTTGAGCTTCTCTGGTTTTATTGGAGAACCTTCTGGCTGTCTCAAAGCCTATATAATGTATTATCGTATACCTTGGGTAGTGGTGTTGCATATTTAACAAAAATGTATTGTCCCCAAAATGTTTATTAGTCGTTGAAGTTAAGTAGCTGTTGACAAAATACAAAGATGGTTAAATAGTCTGGCTAAGAATTCATTCCCATCTCTGTTGCTCAGGTTTCATTCTCTTGAGTCTTGGAAAGCACTAACAGATTTTGGAAGCTGAAACTATAGAATAATAAATGTTTCTTCTTTTTCTGTGTTCCAATACTAATCAAGGTTTTCTCTTCTGTTAACTCCTATTTTTTATAGGTTGGTCAACTGCACCTGGAAGGAGATTTAGGCTTGAAAAACAAGCACTAATTGATTGTGAAGCCCAGCTGGGCAGGGGCAGGGGCAGGCTGAACTTGTATAAAGCCACCAGGATGAGAAGCAGAAGGGTGCTGCAGAGGAAATAGTCCGCAGTCACTCCCTGGGAGAAGGGAGGTGTGTTTGAGGCTACAGAGTTTGGCAAGTAGTCAAAGAGGGAAGTAGGAAAGAGTCTAAGAAAATAGTAACAGGGTTTTGGAGCAAGCAAACAGGAGTTGCTAGACATAGAGTGGCTACCGGCCACTAGGGAAGTGGCATAGGACCCAGCGTTGGAGCAGAAGACTGTCTGAAACAGCATATGGACAGCTGATACAGTGGGCCTTTGATACCCTGGAAGGGGCAGACTAGACAGTGACTTGACTGGAGGGCTGAGTTATGAAGAGGGAGCTCCATGAGTCCTGGAGAGGGAGGAGGAATGTGGTGTGAACAACTGTTGGCAGGGGGCATCGGACCTGACTAGTGCTAATCCTCAGATGTTGCCACAAAGAGGGGTCCAATGCTGAGTAAACCTCATGGTAAGCCCTCACAGATCTGCGAGTAAGTGATGTAGAAAATAAATTGGACTTAAAAGTGAAATCTCTCTTCAAGTATATAAAATGTTTATAGTATTCTTATTATCCAAAACTGGATTTCGTATCCAATAAAACTGTTGCGTAGATATTTAGGAGTAAATCATGGCTGGCTGTGAGGGGAAGACAGCACAAGGAAACCCTCTGTCCCTTGCAGTGCACCTGTGCATGAGACAGCCATAATGTGGTTGGTTGTGCT
This sequence comes from Chrysemys picta bellii, assembly GCF_011386835.1. NCBI lineage: Eukaryota > Metazoa > Chordata > Testudines > Emydidae > Chrysemys > Chrysemys picta. Next base: position 31,905,979 of record NC_088795.1, on the reverse strand, counting down.
TAGGAATGCAAGCAGTAGGAGTCTGCTATAGGCCAAGAGGGGGTGAGGGTGTGGAATTGTCCTTCCTATGCACCAGTAAGCACTAGCAGGTTTTCACTGTTGGGAGTGCTGCCTCCACACTTTTAGAAGTGCCACAGCTGAGCACACTTACCCTAGTGCCCTTGGAGGTTTTGTGCCTTATGGACGGGGGGGCTCCCAGCACCAGCGCAGGAAGCAGGTGCTTGGGGCGGCCAATGGAAAGGGGTGGAACGTCTGGATCTTTGGCGGCAATTCGGCAGTGGATCCCTCAGTTCCTCTCGGAGGGAAGGACCGGCCACCGAATTGCCACCGAAGAATGAAGCGACATGGTAGAGCAGCTGCCAAAGTGCTGCCGATCGCGGCTTTTTTGTTTGTTTGTTTGTTTTCTCTCTTCACCGCTTGGGGCAGCAAAAAACCTGGAGCCAGCCCTGATTATGGAGGCAAAACACCTTTCTCTCCAACTATGGGAGCACAGTAGGTGCTTCCTATACTCCAGGATTCCAGAGGCTTGCATCGCCATAATTGGCCTGTAGCATCTAATAACCTAAAGAGTGGATTTATCACATCCTTAAAACCACACAAGAACTCTTGAATGGGTGATTGTCATGATGTATGTAATCAGTCCATCTGATTAAAACAACTGCAAACTACAGGCATAAATGTACAGCTTGTGTTCTGCTTTACCTTCCCTTGTTGACCATGAGCCACACCCTGTTTGGAACTCTATTCCAGAGGTTCTCAAACTGTGGTCTGTGGACCACCAGTGGTCCGTGAGCTCCATTCAGGTGGTCCGTGGATAGTTCCTTCTAAGGTGTGTGCCTGGGCGGCTGAACACAAGAGAATGAAGGGCCACCCATCTAATTAGTGGAGCCGTGCAGGTGTGGCTTCACTAATTAGGTGCCTGGACCCTGGAGAAGATGCACATGTAAGGTGAGGTGATGGCCTTTGGAGGAATAAGAGGGAGGGGGAGTGGGGTGAGGTGGGGAGGCAGTGGGGTGAGAAGAGGGGGTGGGGGGAATTTGGGGCATGCAGGGCTGTGGCGGCCAGAGAAAGAGGCGACTTTCCCTAGCTCCAGGGCTGCGGCTGCTGGGGAGAGACAGCCCTCCTTCCCAGCCTCAGCGGGGGAGAGAGGGAGACACCCCCCCCCTTCCCAAGCTCAGCTTGGGGGCTGCCGCGGCGGGGGAGAGACCCCCCCCCTCACTCCTTCCTAGCCCCAGCTCAGGAGCTACTGCGGCAGGGAAAAGAGGGCACATCCATCGCATCAGAAAGGTAAGACTACTGATATTAAAATGAGTTGTGTTCTTTTATTTGGTAGAACAAAAAAACCCATTAATTATTATTATTATTTTTATATAGCGCTTTTATCCAAAGTGCTTTACAATAGTTAGCTAACGGTACAAACAACATTTGGAAAGATCATTAAGTGGTCCACTGAGATCCTCAGCAATTTTCAAGTGGTCCACGAAAAAATGTTTGAGAACCACTTGTCTATTCGCCATGCTCAAATGCGAATAATTCTTGGCTGAATAATAATTCTTGTAAGTAAACATCAGTACAACGATGTTTTGATATTTTTATTTTTCTAATCATTTGTTTAAATTCTTTACTATCACAGTGCGATATGAAAGTTTGCCTAATTATCCAAGTAGGAAATGCCAAAGGTGGGGTGCGGGGATGGGGTGACCCTGCAGTTAGTACCTGTGGCATCCTAGTCAGGACTCCCTTTTACAGTTTTTACTCCCCCACTGAAATCAAGTAAGGATGGAGTAAGGGCTACACTATATGAATGCAATACATCACTAGATAGGCTGTACATTTTTTATTTTTATGAATCATTATGGGGATTTAGTAAGGGCCTGCTCCCAATGGGAGTGGCACTAGCTTAGAACAAAGGTTGGTGGGGGTATGGGATGGACAAATGTTCTTATATTATCACTTCATACCATTATGTAGGACTCAAAAAGACAGTAAACATACCAATTACTTGCATGGGTGGGTCCACGTCTGCTGTGGCTTCTTCCAACAATGACAGCAGTTTGGCTGATATTTGATGGACTGATTCAATGTTGCTAAACAAGCCGTCCACGTCAAACCTAACAATCTGATGGAACACAAATATTGAGCAACAACTGATAGAAGCAGAAGGAGGGACACTGAATAGTGCAGGTTTTTTCCTGTTTAGCCTCTCAAGTGTTCAAAACTCCAAGACATGCCACTTTTGCAAAAGCCTATGTAAACATCCTTGCTGCAATTTCAAGGACACATGTGCAGTGTTTTAATTAATACAGCTGGGCTAAAGCAGTTAACAAGGGGCACTTTATCAAGTGTATTTAAACTTATTCTGAACAATTCCTAAAGGGAATATGTGTGTCTTGGAGAGAAGTAAATATTATTAGCTAGCTAAAGGAAGAGCTGTAGCTGGCTAAAACGTTTACTTATTTCATCATAAAGAAAAAAAGACAGTACAACTGAAAGTGACAATTATGAGAGAATCTGATCCCTTTATCATGTTACCCATAAAGACTACATAAACTGAGCCCTGATTGTTTGTTTACATAGGTGCCAAATATCAGGCAAATAGCCTTTCTGGACTAGAAGAGGCCATTTTATGTGAGGTGATAGGAGTAAAATCAAGGCAGTGTATTTTGGCTAGAATATTTATGGTTATTAAAGAGACAAGGTGGGTGTGGTAATACTTTTTATTGGACCAACTTCTGGCCCAAGACCTCTTCCTAACCTGAAAGCGTGTCTCTCTCACCAACAGAAGTTGGTCCAATAAAAAATTACCTCACCCACCTTGTCTCTAATATCCTGGGACCAACATAGCTACAACAATACTGCATATGTAGATTTATAGTTAGTCATTAACATAATCTGTGGGCCAGACCCTCTGCTGATGCAAACTGGCACAACTTCATTGACTTCAATGAAGCTGAACCAACTTACACTAGCAGGAAATCTTAATACATAGGGCAAAATTATCTCACTGCTTATTTTGAAATAGGAAAAAAAAATTAGAAAATATACTTTTCATAATGGCAACTTGCTTCCATGGACAGAGGGACAGTGATTAAGGTTATGGAACAATTAGAGTTACCCAGTATGTGGAAAGGCAGAAAACTAAAGGCAGTGTTGATTTTGGCAGATATGCTGGTTCTTCTGAACATGCCTATCCATTAGTAATAGAACTGTGTGTTTACACAGCAGCTTACAGAAGGAGTCCAGGAGAATCAAATTGCATGTTACAGTAACAGAATCAACACCATGTTTTAATTGCTTGTGTAGTTAATTTCTGATTATAGAGATTATATATTATAATTTTTGATCCATTAGGAAATGTGAAAGATTCATCTATAGCTCAATTTTCTAGACACTATTTTTTCTCTGTTGAAGCAGTCTGCCCTCAAATAAATAAAAAACAAGCTTTCAAATGTGGTTATTCACCTCCAAAAATAATCTTAAAAGCATATGACATTCTTAAAGCCTGCTTTAAAAAAATACAGATTATATTAAATTAAAAATGTAGGGTTGTGATCTTATTTTTATAAGTTTTTGTCTTTTAACAGTGGATCTCTGATATCTTACCTAATGCAATGTGTATGTGGTATTCAGAAATACACGGGCACATAATGACAAAGGCCCAAATTGGTATATGTGCCTAACTGCTAAAAGTAGCAGGCAATGGAGAAAATGTTTTCAGTATGAAGAGCAGCAAATGGATACATAAGGTGGTTCCAAATGCCAGGAGCTGCAGAGGAGAAAGCTCTCACATCAACATTGGCAAGACTGTAATTGATGCGTGCAGCTAGTGAGGAGAGGAAGAGAGACAAGGAGTCATGTTGTCCTCTCAATAACACCAGCAGATGCCAGGGTCTTTAAGGGCTTGTCTACATGGTGTCAGCAAAGCACATAAGAGCACTTTACAAATCACACTCCTCTAATGTGTGTGCTACAGGCCCTATTGGCGCAGTACCTTACCTTATAGAGCACACCAGCAGGGTCTACATCAGGCTGTTCTAGAGCAACATGTTAGAGTGTTTCACAAATCACAACCCTCTAATGTACTTTGCCATGCCTAAAATAGGTAGGATTCCAGGAGAGGTGGAGTCAAGGCAGTTGAAAAATAGTTTGGCCCAACTTAAGCAGCCAAACTGTTTCATATGGAATCATATATACACAGTTCAGATAACTGGTTAATGACCTAGTGTGGATTCTGAGCTGTGCTAGTAGCATATACCAGCTGCCTGGCCTGGTAGGCTGTGAGGTAGGAGGACAAGTTAAATTTGTCTGCCAGAACCTGTTGCACACCCAGCATATGAGTGCTCCTTCCTGCAGGGAATGCTGGTACTCCAGCACACAGTTTGCCCAAAACTGCAAAGCTTTGGGGGGGAAATGTGCTCTCTCTGAATAGCAGCCAAGCAAGTTTGAAGTTTCTGTGGAAGAGAAGAATGGGTATAATCTGAACTGCAAGATCTGCAGGAAAGATGTAATCTGATCCATCCTGCTTACATGTAGCTTCACTATCTAAAATGCAAATACCTCAGGACTCACTGGATTGCCTTGCCTAGCATTTTCCCACAACAGCTGTTCAAGCAACCAGGATGAGTTTGTTTGAATAAAAGCGGTCTTCAAGGGTGAAATTCACCACGGTGTGAAGGATCATAACATTCAAGCCCCTTACTGGGGAAATTTGTATAATGGAGCTTCCATGGTGATGGGAGAAAGCCAGGGGAGGGGATGTGTAATCTGTGATTACACAGCAGGCTGTTCAAGCCGCATGGAGGAGCTGCGGCTGCTATTCTAGTTCATAGCCTGGAATAATGGGCATGGGGTTCAGGGTGAGGAGGTCTGAACTGCAGTCCTGTTTCTGCCCCATTTATTCCAGCTTTATACAGGTGAAATGAATTTCACCCTGAAAGCCTTGAGCATTTAAAGTATTCCTGCTTGCCCTCCCTGCCGCAAGCCCCACCCCCTCAAAAAAGTCATGCCTAGAATTGTACCTGGCACCATGCCATTCCTGCATATCCCTTGGCAGACATTTGTGTTTATTGTTGATTGTAGACAGAGCAGTGGTAAATTCAGATCTGTGTCAAATCAGCCTTTCCTCCAAAAAACAAAACAAATAAACCCAACACTTTCTTACCTGCTTGTTTCTCAAGGGCTGAACCACTTCCCTGATGCACAGCTCCAGGTCATTGAGGTAGTCTTTCTCTGTCTGCACCAGTTCTGCAATGATTTTTACTCTCTTGGCCATCATTCGCCTGGTCAGCTGCTCTTCATTCTCCTGCAGTGAAGTGACGGGTGACAAGGACCCAGCTTGTGGGGCCATCTTTTCTGTTAAAATTTATTACAGAACACTTGTGAGAACTGTAGTGTGAGAACCTTTATTCCCACTGTCATGCCTCTGGTTTGAGTCACTGATACATGTTTAGTCTATTCAGAGTCATCGAAGATGCTTGGTTTCAGAGTGGTTTCAGATGCTTGGTGTATCTCAGACAAGGATAAAGCCTGCCTCGTTGGCTGAAGCAAGGAAGGCTAAACAAGCAGCAGACTCATGTCATTTCATTGCCCTGGAATGGGGAGCTTCACTGTGGGAATCCTGTGGCAGCTTAAAGACTAACAGATTTATTTGGGCATAAGCTTTTGTGGGTAAAACCCCCACTTCTTCAGATGCATGGAGTGAAAATTACAGATACAGGCATAAATATATATACTGGCACATGAAGAAAAGGGAGTTACCTTATATATATTTATGCCTGTATCTGTAATGATGATGAAATCTGTAATTCTATCAGAATAGGTTCCTTTGGACATTGCTGAGAAATTCTAGGAGAATGAGGTCAGCTGTGATATCCAGTAACAAAGGATCCAAAGGGCAGAGATATGGGGATGTGGCCACTCATGACTATTTTCCCTTATAATAAACCTAAAATACTTATTTTTATCCCAGACATTTGGAAATGTTCCTTTGATATTGATGAGTCATATTTATGTGTTACAGGTAGAGAAGAAAGAGAATTTGTCTGTAATGAGGTTCCTTCCTTTCACAGGTTCGTAAGGCATTTGGTTTGCCAATCTGGCAGATATATTGTGTGAGCTGTGTAGACAGGTTGTGTATTTTGTCTGTAGGCACAGATCTACCTCTTTTTCACAGGAAAAAACACTTAATATGAAGAGCCTTGCATGGTGTCAGGTATCAGAGGGGTAGCCGTCTGATACAGTCTGATACAGTCTGAATCTGTAAAAAGCAACAGAGGGTCCTGTGGCACCTTTAAGACTAACAGAAGTATTGGGAGCATAAGCTTTCGTGGGGTTCTTACCCACGAAAGCTTATGCTCCCAATACTTCTGTTAGTCTTAAAGGTGCCACAGGACCCTCTGTTGCTTAATATGAAGAAAGACTTTGGAGGGTGTTTAAGATACTGCTAGCCACAAGATGGTGTATAGAACCAGAAAAAAATGGACATACCATTACTGAGTATCAGTGCAATACTCGTATAACAGTTTGACAGGAGAGAGACTTACAGCTGAGTGGCAATACACTGGAACCCTCTATTGAGACCCATACTCTTATGCTATTTGTGTCAACATCTTGTGTACACCCTATTGTCTAACGAGCCAATAACAAGATGTATCTTTTATTTTTGCAAGGTGATAACCAGTATTTAACATTCTGTAGTTTATGAATGAACTGTTTAGCAGGAGAAGAGTCATAAACATCCAGCAATGCCTGCATAAGACAATGAAGAACTATGTCTCTGGTACTTGGGATAATGTTTGTGAGAGAACCAACAAGCTTGCAAGATGGAATATTCTGAGTTGTTCCTTAGCACGGGTCATAAATTGTTATTGATCCGACATGTTATCATCATCTTCTATAATTATGCTGAGTGCTGACCCTGGATCTTCAGAAATGGCAGTTGTTTTGCTAATCTTACCCTCATTATATGACACACTTACTAGTAAGCCTGTGTGGCCATGTTTTTTTTTTTTTAATCAGAGTATTTCTTTGAAAATATCAACATTTAGGCAAACACAAAGGATGAGGCTGAATAAATTTGTAGACCGATTCAGTTAGGCACTTTTCTGCTTAAAGTTTTTTTCTCCTCTTGGGCAATCATCATTTCCACCACTGAGCTTCTCAGCCTTTATGTGCAAATAGAAGAGGGGTGATCAGGAGGGGTGAATGATTTCTTCTTCAGGTTGAAACATTGCCATCAAAATGGCAAACTAGGCAAAGGAGGTTTCTCATCTCCAGGCCCAATTGATCCAGATTTTTAGGCCAAATTCAGCCCTGATGTGAGCCGGTGCAATTTTACTGATTTCAGTGGAGCTGCATCCACTTATAATACCCATTCATCATTGATGCTGCAAAGTGGAATAAATGAACAGGCTGTTGTTATACCTAGCAATTGGCCCACACGGGTAAAGGGGAGAACAAAGGGGTCATTTGTACCTTTTCATGGCCTTCTTCCAATTACTTCTCATTTCCCAGCTAAAAACATAGGGCCAGAGCTTTCCGTCTGCTCCTTCTATGCAATAGTGCATTTATTTTTTTTATAGAAATCTTGATTTGTAACTATATTTAAAACTTCAGAGTGAACCACTGAAAATACTGCAGAATTGAATCCATTTAAGTTCTATGTGTAGCGATCTCTGCACAAAAATCAACATTTCCATTGAGGTGGCATGTGAAAATAATTTATCTACCTTGTGAAAAAAGCACCAGATAACATGGAAAATCTCGCTAGTATCACTCTGTCTGGCTATCAGGATTAATAGGACATTGTTAGAAATGTGAATGTAAACAGACTTATTGAAAAGAAACATTCTAATCTTACACTATAATTTTTTTTTTAATGAACAAAATAAAACTATTGCATCCCATTTTGGGCTTCCAGATGTAACCCTTGAGTTAATATTTTGGTTTGTCATTCAAATTGCTTGATCAAATTCAATCCTTGTATTGTCAGTACTCACTTATTAGTCTTAATATATGGTACATAATATAGGTACCAGGAAATAACTACACTCAACCTCAACACAATGAAATAGCTAGGAGAAGTTTCAGTAAATCTTGTTTTCTTTGTATTTTTTGTAATATATTTCTTTGTATTTTTGTAATATAACTTTACATTTTTGCTAACTATATTTACTTTTTCACTTTGGATGTGCCTGTCTCTATACAATACAAAAGGGAGCTATTGAATCAATGATTATAGCAGAACTTGTGGTTTTATGTTCAGCTGATTGCTTTTGAGCTAACAGGGAGTTTCGTAAGGGAGTTCTCCAGGTGAAGGAGGAGCAATAAGGCACCCTTGGGGTAAGTGACTGTCTGTAGTGTGTGTGTGTTTGTGTTTGGGGGTTACTTGCTGTGTGTGCTGAGCTTGTGTTTGTCAGTCTGTTTGGTTGGTTGGTTGGTTGGTTGAAGGACCGTGTGCTGTGGCTAGCAGTTGGAAGCTGTGAGCTTCAAAGGAAGGTCTGAAAGCTAGAAGCCTCTGGTAATTGGCTGAGCCTTAATCAGTGGGCAGGGCATTCATACAGGCCAGGGCTTTATAAAGCAGCGCACAAGCAACCTGGGAGCTTTTGCGACCAGGGGCTGCTAACAGGGAGTTTCGCAAGGGAGTTGGGAAGGGAGTGAGGGTCCCTTGCCGGTTCTATCTGTTTTCCCTTTATTCCCCTTAAAACCTATAAACCAACTACATTCAAAACTTCTTGCTTAAACAACCCTTTCAACAGACAGGGGGCTGCAGACAGGGGAGTTTGAGAGGGAGTTTGACAGAGGGAGGCTTACGATGGTTAGGAAGACCCGCAACACCTGTGCCAGCACTGCTTCTGTCTCCTCCACCTGCACCTGTAGCCAGACAGAGCGCCTGAGCATGGATGCTTCTACCCAGATCCTGGTGTGGTTTTGCAGAGACTGTAACTTGCAATTTCCACTTACTGATATCCAGGCTGGGGGGACCATCCAATGTGAAAGGTGCCTGCTGGTGGAATCTCTCAGGCAGCAGGTGGGAGAGCTACAGGAGGAGGTGGCTAGGTTGAGGAGCATCCGAATCCACGAGCAATTCCTGGACAGTGTCCATGTGGAGACAGCTGAGGTAGCTGTCCCAGTACACAGGACTGCTGATACACCTGGTGGAGGAAGAGATGGCTCAGGGTGGACACTGGCAGCTGGTTACTTCTGGTGCTCCACCCCTGCTCTGAACCCTTCCGCTGTGGTAATAGGTAACCGTTATGCTCTCCTACAATAAAGGAGGAGAAGCCTCGTACCCCTAAGGCTGGGAGGTCTGCTGCCACCACTGCAAATAGGAAACGTAGGGTAGTGGTGGTCGGAGACTCTCTGCTGAGGGGGACGAAGGCGCCCATCTGTCGCCCTGACATTTCATCTCGGGAGGTAAGCTGCCTGCCGGGGGCCCGTATCTGAAATGTTACGGAGGCATTGTCGAGGATTATCCAGCCCTCTGACTACTACCCCATGCTACTCATCCATGTGGGCACAAATGATACTGCGAGGTGTGACACTGAGCGGATCAAGAGTGACTACAGGGCTCTGGGAGTACGGGTGAAGGAGTTTGGAGTGCAGGTGGTATTCTCTTCGATTCTTCCTGTCAAAGGTAGGGGCCCGGGCAGAGACAGATGCATCATGGAGGTGAATGCCTGGCTGCAAAGATGGTGTCGCCAGGAGGGCTTTGGCTTCCTTGACCACGGGATGCTATTCGAGGAAGGACTGCTAGGCAGAGATGGCGTTCACCTTTCGAGGAGGGGAAAGACCCTATTTGGACACAGACTGGCTAACCTAGTGAGGAGGGCTTTAAACTAGGTTCAACGGGGACAGGTGAGCAAAGCCCACAGGTAAGTGGGGAACATGGAGACCTGGGAGATCGGTCGGAAACAAGAGGGAGTGTGGGCTATAATGGCAGGGAGAAAGGAGGGTCAGGGCAAAACTGGGAGGCAAGATCGAACCAGTATCTTAGATGCCTATATACAAATGCAAGAAGTATGGGTAATAAGCAGGAAGAACTGGAAGTGCTAATAAATAAATACAACTGTGACATTGTTGGCATCACTGAAACTTGGTGGGATAATACACATGATTGGAATGTTGGTGTGGATGGGTACAGCTTACTCAGAAAGGATAGACAGGGGAAAAAGGGAGGAGGTGTTGCCTTATATATTAAAAATGTACACACTTGGACTGAGGTGGAGATGGACATAGGAGACGGAAGTGTTGAGAGTCTCTGGGTTAGGCTAAAAGGGGTAAAAAACAAGGGTGATGCTAGGAGTCTACTACAGGCCACCTAACCAGGTGAAAGAGGTGGATGAGGCTTTTTTTAAACAACTAACAAAATCATCCAAAGCCCAAGATTTGGTAGTGATGGGGGACTTCAACTATCCAAATATATGTTGGGAAAATAACACAGCAGGGCACAGACTATCCAACAAATTCTTGGACTGCATTGCAGACAACTTTTTATTTCAGAAGGTTGAAAAAGCTACTAGGGGGGATGCTGTTCTAGACTTGATTTTAACAAATAGGGAGGAACTCATTGAGAATTTAAAAGTAGAAGGCAGCTTGGGTGAAAGTGATCATGAAATCATAGAGTTTGCAATTCTAAGGAAGGGTAGAAGGGAGAACAGCAAAATAGAGACAATGGATTTCAGGAAGGCGGATTTTGATAAGCTCAGAGAGCTGATAGGGAATCAAGACTGAGGGGAATCAAGACTGAGGGGAAAAACGACTGAGGAGAGTTGGCAGTTTTTCAAAGGACACTATTAAGGGCCCAAAAGCAAGCTATTCCGCTGGTTAGGAAAGATAGAAAATGTGGCAAAAGACCACCTTGGCTTAACCATGAGATCTTGCATGATCTAAAAAATAAAAAGGAGTCATATAAAAAATGGAAACTAGAACAGATTACAAAGGATGAATATAGGCAAACAACACAGGAATGCAGGGGCAAGATTAGAAAGGCAAAGGCACAAAATGAGCTCAAATTAGCTACGGGAATAAAGGGAAACAGGAAGACTTTTTATCAGTACATTAGAAGCAAGAGGAAGACCAAAGACAGGGTAGGCCCGTTGCTCAGTGAAGAGGGAGAAACAGTAACAGGAAACTTGGAAATGGCAGAGATGCTTAATGGCTTCTTTGTTTCGGTCTTCACCGAGAAGTCTGAAGGAATGCCTAACCTAGTGAATGCTAATGGGAAGGAGGTAGGTTTAGAAGATAAAATAAAAAAAGAACAAGTTAAAAATCACTTAGAAAAGTTAGATGCCTGCAAGTCACCAGGGCCTGATGAAATGCATCCTAGAATACTCAAGGAGCTAATATAGGAGGTATCTGAGCCTCTAGCTATTATCTTTGGAAAATCATGGGAGACGGGAGAGATTCCAGAAGACTGGAAAAGGGCAAATATAGTGCCCATCTATAAAAAGGGAAATAAAAACAACCCAGGAAACTACAGACCAGTTAGTTTAACTTCTGTGCCAGGGAAGATAATGGAGCAAGTAATTAAGGAAATAATCTGCAAACACTTGGAAGGTGGTAAGGTGATAGGGAATAGCCAGCATGGATTTGTAAAAAACAAATTGTGTCAAACCAATCTGATAGCTTTCTTTGATAGGATAACGAGCCTTGTGGATAAGGGAGAAGCTGTGGATGTGGTATACTTAGACTTTAGTAAGGCATTTGATACGGTCTCGCATGATATTCTTATCGATAAACTAGGCAAATACAATTTAGATGGGGCTACTATAAGGTGGGTGCATAACTGGCTGGATAACCATACTCAGAGTTGTTATTAATGGTTCCCAATCCTGCTGGAAAGGCATAACAAGTGGGGTTCCGCAGGGGTCTGTTTTGGGACCGGCTCTGTTCAACATCCTTCATTAACGACTTAGATATTGGCATAGAAAGTAGGCTTATTAAGTTTGCGGATGATACCAAACTGGGAGGGATTGCAACTTCTCTGATGATGCGCTGGAGAGGTTTTAGTTGGGGGCTGAAGGCGAGTACCTAGAAGTCACCTCCTACAAGACAGGCCCAACAAGAAAATAACAGAACACCACTAGCTGTCACCTTCAGCCCCCAACTAAAATCTCTCCAGCGCATCATCAGAGATCTACAACCTATCCTCAAAGATGATCCTTTACTCTCACAGATCTTGGGAGACAGACCTGTCCTCGCTTACAGACAACCCCCCAACCTAAAGCAAATACTCACCAGCAACCAAACATCACTGACCCAGGAACCTATCCTTGTAACAAAGCCCGATGCCAACTCTGTCCACATATCTATTCAAGTGACATCATCATAGGACCGAATCACATCAGCCATACCATCAGGGGCTCGTTCACCTGCACATCTACCAATGTGACATATGCCATCATGTGCCAGCAATGCCCCTCTGCCATGTACATTGGCCAAACCGGACAGTCTCTCCGCAAAAGAATTAATGGACACAAATCTGACATCAGGAATCATAATACTCAAAAACCAGTGGGAGAACACTTTAACCTATCTGGTCATTCTATGACAGACCTGCGGGTGGCTATTTTACAACAGAAAAACTTCAAAAACAGACTCCAACGAGAGACAGCTGAGCTGGAATTGATATGCAAACTAGACACAATCAACTCAGGATTGAATAAGGACTGGGAATGGCTGAGCCATTATAAACATTGAATCTATCTCCCCTTGTAAGTATTCTCACACTTCTTATCAAACTGTCTGTACTGGGCTAGCTTGATTATCACTTCAAAAGTTTTTTTCTCTTACTTAATTGGCCTCTCAGAGTTGGTAAGACAACTCCCACCTGTTCATGCTCTCTATATGTGTGTATATAGATCTCCTCAATATATGTTTCACTCTATATGCATCCGAAGAAGTGGGCTGTAGTCCACGAAAGCTTATGCTCTAATAAATTTGTTAGTCTCTAAGGTGCCACAAGTACTCCTGTTCTTTTTGCGGATACAGACTAACACGGCTGCTACTCTGAAACTTGTTCACCTTAGCCTCTAAGAATAGAACAAGAAGCAATGGGCTTAAACTGCAGCAAGGGAGGTTTAGGTTGGACATTAGGAAAAAGTTCCTAACTGTCAGGGTGGTTAAACACTGGAATAAATTGCCTAGGGAGGTTGTGGAATCTCCATCTTTGGAGATATTTAAGAGTAAGTTAGATAAATGTCTACCAGGGATGGTCTAGACAGTATTTGGTCCTGCCATGAGGGCAGGGGACTGGACTCGATGACCTCTCGAGGTCCCTTCCAGTCCTAGAATCTATGAATCTATGAGCCCTTTGAGGATATTAATAGCATTCTATGGTCAGAAGGGAAAGAGGGAAAGCTTGAGGAATGCAGCTATAGCAAACACATACTTCAAATATTGGCAGACTTTATTTTCCTTCTGGCACCTGCATCAACAGTGGTATAAGTCTGGTGAGGGCTGGGGGAGGAGAAAGAAGTATTGCTTAGGCTCAGTGCCATTGTTGTACAATACAGTCCCTTTGTCCTTAGAGATGTCAGGTTATATGAGCATAACATTCTCCAAGTAATGACATTGTCTAAGGAGCTACCTGTGTTTTACTTGTTCCTTTTGCGAATATGCAGTCTAAAAACATCCCTCAAAGCTAATCATGAAGAGGCAAATCCCTGCACTTACCACCACAGGTGCAGTAGGAGAGTCTGGGTAGGATCTGTGGAGCTATATACCTTGTGTGCAATACACAGTAGATCCCTCCTCTGCAATAGCTCCCTCACTGTACAGCAACTTGCAGGAAGTGTTGGGGCCTGTTTTGGGAGAAGCCAGAGCCAGAAGATCCACCATCCTCCAGTCCTTCTACTTCATAGAGCGGGCAGCCCTGGGAGTTAGGATTCTTCCTAAGTTCCCAGATGAGGTACTCAAGTTGGACGCTGGATTTGCTCCAAGAGCCCTGTCCTTACTTCCTGTGTACATACCCAATATTCTCATTGGAGGAGAGTTAGAGAATTGAGTTGATGGTGGGATATATGTCAGTGAGTATAATATGGTAAAACAAAACTAGTGGTCCTAGAGGGTGAAATTGCCCTCTCTGCAAAGGGTCAGCACATGGCCTATTTTTGAGGGCTCAAGTGGCACTTAAGGGTGCATAAACCTTATGCTGACACTCTGCAGTCAGGGAAATTTCACCCAGCCTGAAGAAGCTATGAAAGTAACCAGTGCATAAGAAGAAGAAAAAATACAGTATTTAGAACACAAGAAGAGGAATATTATAGTATATGTGAGTTTGCATGAGTTGCCAGAGTAATGAGATTTCTCAGAACATCAGGACCAAAGATGGTTGAATTATCTAATTACAAACTCTGTCATTATTTGTTTTGCATCAGGTATAGAAAAAATCCACATATTATATGAAATTCCTTTCTTCAGTTCCTTGACATTAGACTGTTAATTCTGTGTGTGCTGACAGGAGACTAGAGAGATCCCCATGGGAATGTGCTGGAAGAGAAAGCTTATTGCTGTGTGACAGAAGAATGCCTTGACTGTTAGTGCTATTACCTGCAAATAATCCTTTCCAATATGTCATGGGCTGGTGTATTTATATCAGTCTTATGCTACTTGGTTAATGTTGGTAACAGAAGACCTGAGGAAGGGCTACATCCAATGATATGCACATGTCAAGCTTTGGCATGGATCGTCTGCAAGGATTGTCAGGTGTCTCTGACCCAAGATCTAACAGTTTTGATTAATAAAACGTTTATTTGTGGGTCTGACCATGTGTATGGAGATGGAATTCCTATACACTTTAAAAACATTGGGTCTTAGACATACTCTAAGGGAGTGAAGGCTATTTCAGTAGCCCTTTGGAGCCTCAGTCATGGACCCCTTTCTGCTAGGTGCTGTACAAACATAGAACACAAAAATGGTTCCCCAAAGAGGTTACATCAGTGAAACTCCAATGACTTCAGCAGAGTTGCTCCAGATTTACACTGGGGCAAGTAAAAGCAAACCTACGCCCACTGAATAGAAATTTGAACATGGAAGGACAAGTGGACTTGTTGCCTTATATGATCTCAAGACAATGGGTATATTTACATAGGTGTATCTTCTGCACTAGTGTAAGCTATGCAAACTTTTACTCCTAAGTGGACTTTAATTCAATCAAGAAACCAGCTGCTCCAAAGAGCAACAAATTTTGCAGTACAATAAGAAATTAGCTCTATGTATATTTAAAATCTAAATATAGTCCAAAACATATAAGGAAATTGGGGGAGAAATATGTGGGCTTTCAGTGAGGAGGGGGTTGGAGAAGCAGTCAGCTGACAGGAAGAAGAGGCATGCTGTTCAGAAAAAGGCTGGGGGAGGGGCTGTTCTCTGACTTCTTATAACATCAAAGGGTAGTGCTGCTACCCTCCAAGAATATTGCCAACAATTTGACAGTACAGCTGATCAGTACACCACTAAAGTGACAAGTCAAAAGCAAGGGTATTAATACTAGATAGACTTCCAACATGAAGATTTTTCAAAAATATTTATTACCTTAAAGTAAAATACTGCAAATCCCTAAATCAGATACTTTCTGGAAACCCATTTTTTCCATAATCCCTCAGACAATAATATGCCAAGCTCTTATATATCTAGGTTTTAAAAGAAACAAACGTAACATAAGTAATCTCTTCAAATATTTTGTGTGTTCCTCCTATTTTTACACGACTGCAGCACAGCTATAGCGCTGTAGCTGATGGAGGTAATCCATCTTTCTTAAAAGGGGTAGAATGGAAGAATTTTTCTATTGACCTAACAGCACCTATACAGGGAGTTAGGTCAACCTAACTGTGTTGTACGGGGTGCAAAATTTTTCACAGCCCTGAGCAACATAGCTAGGTCAATCTAATTTTTAAGTGTAGAGCTGGCTTCGCTTACGCCCTGATCCTGCAGACACTTATGCATGTGAGTAACTACACTCGCTGAACTTGAGTTACTCAAGTACAAAAGTGTTTGCAGGATGGAGGCCTTAGAGTAGTCCAAGCCCAGCTATGATGCAATACATACATGTTTACATAGATAACAATGACTTTCACTGCTGTTGGTCCAAGTTTTATAGGAAAGACCAAATCTTACTAGTAAGGAGACCAACAATTTGTTCTAAAAACTGACAAACTTACCATTACTTTTTATATGATTTTTAAGGACAGTATTAATTTCCTCAATTATTCAGTCAAAAGCAAATGACATTATTTTCAGGGGACTGGGAGTCAGAAGTCCTAAGACGCATCTAAGCACATATAAGATCCCTATCAATGTTTCTAAATAAATCACAAGCATTAATGAATTATCTTCATGAAATCATGTGCAGTAGTAACGTATTACCCCCACTTTACCAGGGGGAGAACTATGGTATAGAGAAATGACTTAGCCAAGGAGTCTGTGGCAGATCCAGAAAACAAACACGGATCTCCTGAATTCCAACCAATTTCCTTTTTATTTTGGTTCTGCCACTGACTGAGGTGCTCTGTGACATCAATCAGTAGGTGTCTAGGTATACCCATATGTAAAATGGGGCTAATAGTACCTAGCTACCTTACAAAAGATACTGAGAGATTTGACTGACGTTTGTAATGCATTGTGAAATTTAATAATTAAATGATGCTTTGACATGCAAAATGTACAGCCTTTCTCAAAAGGAATTTTTTAAAGGAATGAAACATCAAGATGTTGAATGACCACTGACACTAGATAAGTGCATTAACTGGATGTTTCTGGTATAATCATTAGTTAATATTTCCATAGCTGTGTTGCTAATTAAGTTTTAAAGTGAAAAGCCTTTACAATGGGAAGTTCACACCTCTTGTAATCCTGTTGTTTCAATGTCTTGATTCACAAAGCTAACTGAATGCTCCTGGTTATCTTTGCAACCAGAGATCTAGTAACTCTTTTTAGATGAAAGTTTAGAAAAAAATTCTGTAGAAAATGGCAAAATCTAATGGAAATCCACGGGGAGGCTCTAGATCCTTAAGAATTGTGGATTTTTCATGTCTGTAATTCTATTCATACAAATTGCACCCATTTTTCTGTGTGCCTAACAACCTTTTAAAAGTAAATTCTAGTGCCTGTGAAAGGGCTGGGATGACAACAGCACAATTATAGCATGGATGATAGCTGCTCTCATCATCTAGGCTATGTCTATGATATAGAAGCACAGCAAGGGCGCAGCTGCTGCAGCACCTTAGTGTAGACCAGAGGTAGGCAACCTATGGCACACGTGCCAAAGGCAGCACATGAACTGATTTTCAGTGGCACTCACACTGCCCAGGTCCTGGCCACCGGTACGAGGGGCTCTGCATTTTAATTTAATTTTAAATGAAGCTTCTTAAACATTTTAAAAAGCTTATTTACTTTACATACAACAATATTTTAGTTATATATTATAGACTTAGAGAGAGAGAGACCTTCTAAAAACGTTAAAATGTATTACTGGCACGTGAAACCTTAAATCAGAGTGAATAAATGAAGACTAGGCACACCACTTCTGAAAGGTTCCTGACCCCTGGTGTAGACGCTTCCTACATTGACAGAAGGAGTTTCTATATCAATTGTAGTTAATCCACCTCTTTGAGAAGTGGAGAGAATTCTTGGGTCAATCTAGCCATGTCTGTGCTGGGGGTAGGTCAACCTGACTATGAACCTCAGGACATAGGATGATATAACTTTTAAGTGTAGCCAAGCCCCAGTGAACGTGCTGCTTCTATTGACATAGCTACCGTCACTCAGAGATGGTTTTTGTTCAGCAATGGAAAAACTCCTTCCATCGACATAGCCTGTGTCTACACTACAGGGTTATATGGTGACATAGCTAGGTCAGTCTAAGGGCTTGTCTACACTGGCACGTTACAGTGCTGCAACTTTCTTGCTCAGGGGTGTGAAAAAACACCCCCCTGAGCGCTGCAAGTTTCAGTGCTGTAACGTACCAGTATAGACAGTGCACATGCTCCCAGCACTGGTAGCTATGCCCCTCGTGGAGGTGGTATTTTTAGAGAGCCCTATTTTCCACCAGTACAGTGCACCTACATTCGGGGTTTCAACTGGTGTTGCACAGCCAAAACTCTCACAAATTTTCCTATTATAAACAGCCTTAACTTAAATACCATTGTAGACAAGACCTTTCATGTGTGAGGCCTTCTCAACGGGATTGAGACACATTGTAGAAAGGGCAGGGTTGCCTCCCTTTCTCTATCCATTCAGAGAATGTGGCCAGATCTATCAAGTTAGCATTTTTCACTTAAACTAACATTTCTTAAACCCTGCCTGAACCCCACCCAAAAAAACACTAGTTCAGAGAATGTTTGATAAGACACTGTTAACTGTCACATCAGTGCTTCTGTAGATCTTATTTTTATTAACAAGTTTGACCAGCCCTGCAGATTTTCTTCCCCACAAATAAACCCTAAATTATCTCTGCTAAAGATCCGCTAAGTATAAATTTGCACGGCCCTTTTCAAATTGGTTACAGTTCATTTTGCTATCAAGAATGACAATTCACTAGAAGGTTTCAGAGGGGTAGCCGCGTTAGTCTGTATCAGCAAAATCAACCAGGAGTCCTTGTGGCACCTTGGGGATAAGCTTTCATGGGCTGATGAAGTGGGTTATAGCCCACGAAAGCTTATGCCCAAATAAATTTGTTAGTCTCTATGGTGCCAAAGGACTTCTCGTTGAATTCACTAGAAGAGGACTATAGTTCTGAAACCCAGTAGCTCTAATCTTCTCTCACTTTAAATTAGTTTTGCACTGCTGTAACTCCATAGACTTCTGTGACTTCCTCACTCCTGATTTACAGTAAGTGAGAAGAGACTCAAGCCTAATATGTGTGAAAGGAAGGAGCAGCACGTCCAATAAAGATCACCTATCATGTATTCTGGTATATGCTAATAGTTAAGTTCCTTTTCTCTTTTGGCAGAACAATGAAGTAAGATTTTTCCCACTTTACTGATATAATTGTATTAGTATTACTGTTTTCTCAAAATATTAAGCTGTAAGTAACTCAAATTCCAAAGTATAAATTGTTTTTCACTAAGCACCAGTAAATTAACTAATAGTGAATTTCTCCTTAAAGTCAGTATTGCAGAGAGGAAAAATTAACCTAAAGCTCTTCATACTTCTTACTACATCTGAATAGGTAGCATTTTAGTCACTGAAAGGGAATGTCATCACCAGACCTGTTAACTGCATTTCAACAGCTCAGTAGCTATGAACATTATATTTTCCGTTTGAGGGAATGCTGTTCCTTTATTAAATGCACCAAAACCATACATATTTTATTAAAACACATTATTGTTTTATTCCACTGATACAAGATTATTGCCATAAAAGGTATTCTGATGACATAGTTCATATAACTATTAAAGGCATGTAATTTGATATACTTGAAATTCAGACATATTCAATCTAGATAAGAGATGAACAGGCACATTTTTCTTTTAAATTTAATCAAGCTTAACTTAAACAAAAATATCCCTTCCCACCTCTATTAGTTTGACAGTGTATATCCCATTCCACAAAAGACTATCAGCTCATGCGGAGACATATTTTCAAAATACTGAAGAACTGGTAGATAATATGGCTAACATATAGAGTAGGATTTCAGTTCCATGTATATTTTATACATAGGCTTTAAAAAGCTGGGCATCATATGAATCCCATTTGGAATCCTGTGCAAGTGGCATTATTTATAAATATAAAACCAGCCAGGAATGGTTACCATAGTGGGGGGGGGGGAGGGGGAATGGTCACTTAGATTTTAAGCTTTTTGAATGGGCTCCAATACAAATAATAAATAAGTAATTTTTTGTTACCTTGTAACTTCTGGCTGTATTCTGTCCTGTCAGATTGGCTCCTCCTCAAAGTGCCAGAATTACCCTGGTCCACAGAAACACTGTTCTCAACAACAGTGTCTGTCTTCCTTCTCTCCACCATGTACAGTCTGTGCTTCAAGAAGGTCAAATTCTTCCTCTTGGCTCCCATGCCTTCTTTCCCAGGGGCTTCTTTGGTTTCCATTTTCAGCAGTGACAACCCTCTTCCTTGGGAGAATGTCGATTCTTAGGGAGCTGAGTTTAGTGCTTGTTTCCCAGGTGAGTGTAAAAGCTGCCTATCAGCTCAGCTCACCTGTCTTTGACTTCACAAGTTCACTTGTTCCCTGACTCAGGTTGCCTGCCACCTCGACTACAGCCTCGCAGAGCCCCACCCCTATGAAGTCATCCTCTGCTGCCCTTGGAGCCTGACTGGGGAACCTGCCACCTGTTACCTGAGAGGCCAGCAGCTCAAGCTCGGGCAAATGGAAGGGCTGCGCTGCGCTGCAGCGGGGTAACAACAAGGGGTGATCCCGATGCTTGTGGGCAATGGGCCCCTTCTGAACACAGATGTTTGCCCCAGGGACAAAATAGGATTTAAAAATCGCTGTTTGGATAGTGACAGGAAAGAGTCTCTCAGACCCCTCCCCCCTCTCCTGGGGCTGTGCCTGTTGCTGTCTCCGCTGAGCGATTTGCCCGGGGAGGTGGGGAAGCCGGTGCACACTGTTATGCAGGGCAGGCTCACACACAGCCGGCTCGCTCTGGTTTCCCATCCATTCGAAGCCGGAGGGGGCCCTGAGCAAACCAAAACTGAGGTTAATCCGTTTACAATGGCTGCCCTGGAGGCTTTCCCATTCTCTGTGCCATGGGGCAGTAACTTAATGCACCAGGGACTGGTCACGCTCTAACTTCATGGCTTTTCCTTTCTCCATTGTCAGTGTGAACAGACAGCTCAGTACAGGAGACCCCATTCCGCCCCCCTCTCCCACCCAACCCCTTCTCCCTCCCAGGGACTAGAGGGGAGACACTCTCCAGTGCAGTGGTTTTCAACCTGTGGTCCGCAGAATATGTCTAAGTTTTCCAATGGGGTCGACACCTCCATTTGAAATATTTTAGGGGTCCTCAAATGAAAAAAGGCTGAAAATCACTGGTCTAGAACTAGAAAGGAAACAGGGTGTGTGGGTGTGTGGAGGGGGGGGATGTCAAATGGGTAATGAAAAAGTTGCCTGAGGGGGGACACTGAATGCACCTGAGGGCTTGTCTAGATTAGGGAAACTGGCATGTTTCGCACTGGTATCCTGTGACTGTGTGGGGGGGATTGCACCGGGGTGACTGTTACACCACTGCAGATATCCCTGATTTACATAAGCCCTAATGCAGCCAAGAGTAACATGGAACATGATGAAGGACCAAGAAAAATATAAGTGCCACAAAGGGAGAGAAGAAGGGATAGTGGAACTAGTGGAAAGATATACACAAAGGACGGTACTCCTAATTATTTCCTCCTGGTGTCTTTGGACTTTGAGATTTCTGGATGAAAAGCATGATATAAACTTGCTTCAATACGTATGGGCAGACTCCCACTTGCCCTGACTTTAGTGGCCATTGCGTCAGCCCCCGTAAGAGATTATAGTGTTATTTTCAGTTGCGCCTGGCATTTTTAACACTGACATGTAACCTGTCTGAGAGGGTCTAATCAACAGAGTTAAAAACACCAGCAGCTGATAAATCTTCTGCATTAGGAACTTGCCTACCCTAGGGACTCAACTCCACCACTGGTGGCAAGCAATGGATGTAGCTGCACTGATGCCCTGGCCTAAGGCCTCATCCTCACAAGGAGATGGAGTTGTAGCACCCATCTTATACTGTCTGCATAGGTTCTTATACTGCATTTAACACTGTAGTATCTGAGCACCTCCCCACAGTCCATAAGTAATGTGACTACTACCATACTATAAACTGTAGCCATGCCTATTGTTTTATCACTGCAGCTGACATTGTGAAGGACTGCAGTGAAACAGCAAAAAGAAAAGATGCAGTGCCGCAGTTCTTGTGCCTCATTTCAACATTTATTTTTCCTCAAATGCCTCAGGCTGTGAAGCTGCAGGAGTCCATTGTCCTGTGATAATTGTTCTTATTCCATTGACATTACCTCTTAATTAAAGCTCCTAGTTTCTTCCAAGTGGTGAAACTAAAGGATTACAAAACTATTAAATGAATTAGCATGCTAAATGCAGCAGTTAGTGCTGCATGAAATGCCCACCCCTAACACCTAATAGAAGAATAAAACAGTTAAAGGTATACTGTGAAGACTTTGTGTATACCAAGAGCATACATATAAGAGATCTCCCTTACATTTTGAATTGCCCTAAATACCTCTCTTGCCTGTATGTTAAGTAATACAAGTTTCTTAAAGGTGACAACTGCTCTGGAGGCACTGATAAGAAAAGTGTGAAGGCAAGCAGATATGTGGTAGTGATAGCAGTGTGATAAATTACAGAGCCTTAAGGATCTCATCAGTGAACAATAGATTAAGGTGGGGGAGCTCAGTGGCCAATTCTTTTCATTTGATGCTTTATGGTCAGGGCCCATGACTTCCATCATTTTCATGAGGTTTTATTATATTTTTAAGTAATGAATTTTTGGGGAAGAGACTATTTTCCATGTAGGCAGGTAGATGTGGCAGTAAACTAAGGAACAAACTTTATTACATCCTGGGCTTCATCGGATGTTCTGCCCAACCTACCTAGGGTTACGACCAAGTTTAACATTAAATAACCTATCCAGATGCAAATATATTCTCCCCCTTCCCAAAATCATTCTCCAGAGAAAAAGTATCTTCCATTAGCAAGGATGCTGTTTCAGGGACATTGATTGCATGATGCCGTTTGCTGCATTATTTGTCCTTACAATGGCTTAAGGATCTACACAACAGCATTACTTTTGATGGAACCCTTCTGAAGTACCCACATACAAGACAGCTTCCCAGGACTCTTGAAGTCCTGGGAGGAATAGCTCAGTGGTTTGAGTATTGGCCTACTTAAACCCAGGATTGTGAGTTCAATCCTTGAGGGGGCCATTTAGGGAACTGGGGTAAAAATCTGTCTGGGGATTGGTCCTGCTTTGAGCAGGGGGTTGGACTAGATGACCTCCTGAAGTCCCTTCCAATCCTGATATTCTATTATTCTAAGTGCATGCTGTCCAGCACTGTTATTGAAAATATGAGCTTTTAGGTAATTTCTCAACTTAAAGGCGTTGCACTATGGGTTGAAGTTAGGGATTGTGACTCCCTGTCCACACTGCAGACAAACCATTGTAGATTGTCCTGGTTCAGCCAACCATGAGCCAAAGGACTTCATCACAACTGGTACAACCAGTGCTTGGTAAAAACAAAAGTCCTGTGTGATAGCCCATTTTGGAGGATGGAGGCCTGGGGTATGTAACAACAAGACACCAGCTTTTAACTAGACACCCTTGTAAACTATTTTTTCTCCTTCATTCTACAGTACTTTATCTGGCTTGCAATAAAACTTACACAAAACATTACCATAACTCTCTGTGAACTATTTGATCTTAGCTGCTAAACACAATGCATAAAGAAATAACTAAAGAAATAACTCAAATTCTATAAATTATTTCTGTTCCATTCTAACCTTAAAACCAATTAGTGAATGGATTATATTAAAGTTTAAACAAATTACACGTGTGTTTTTTTTAAAATTAAGGTGAAATCTGCCTAATCCCCCACACCTTGTCTTTATGTAATTCTTAGAAAATTGGAATCTAGTTGATGTTTGTATTCATATGAGTTATTTATAAATTGTGCTATTTAAGAGACAGACCAGGTGCTGATTTCAACATGGAAAATATTGGCATTGTGTTCCCAAGCAACAGTATTAGGTTATTGTTGTGTGGTCAGTGCTAATCTTTATCTGGATCCAGAGCCATAAATGAACCAAAAGCACCATCAAGACTCTGATAGCCAGTAAGTAAGCAAATGGTTATTTGTTTTTGTGGCTCCTCACAGCTGTTACATGATATTTCTTTTTAAACTACTGAAAATAATGTATTTGGACTTTTGTGCATTTATATAAAATAATGGGCTTGGTTAACTACCACTTTTTAACTTCAACAAATCTATACCTGTTGAAAGCTGTAGTAAGCAGGCCCACCATTTTCAATTTTATTATTGAAATTGGACTGTCTAAACCATGGACTATTTTAATCTAATCAAGGTTAAGGGACAAACTGTGTTACATTACACCAGGATGACACCACTAATGTTAATACAGTTACAATGGCTTAATTTGTCCAGGATAACCATAGTGAAATACCCCTTTCTGTTGAACTCGAATGGCTAATGTGGAATGGCAAATAATAGGCATTTGGGTTCCATCAGTAGTCCCAATACTATTCGGTAGCCACAACCATGCAAATCCATCCATCCTTAGCATTGCTAAGATGTATGACCGAGGGCAGCAGCACCCTCTTAATAGGTGTGCACACCAAACTGGTGAGCTACGGACTGGTAACAATTGGGGGTGGTAAACTTCCATATAGCAACAGCCAAATGCTCCTCTGCAATGAGAAGAACTCTCATATTGGTTTTCTGCCATTGCAGCTTCAGGGTGAGCTCTGCACGGATACTTAAACTGTCAACTCTTTGGAGCAGGGGCTGCCTTTTTGTTCTGTGTTTGCACAATGCCTAGCACACGTAGTCCTAGTCTGCTCCTGGGACTCTTAGGCCTTGGCTACACTGGTGCTGTACAGCGCTGCAACTTGCTGTGCTCAGGGGTGTGAAAACGCCCCCCCACGAGCGCAGCGAGTACAGCGCTGTAAAGCGCCAGTGTAATCAGAGCCTGCAGTGCTGCACGCTCGCTCGCAGCGCTGCAAGCTATTCTCCTCGGAGAGGTGGAGTACTTACAGCGCTGCGAGACAGTGCTGGCGGCGCGACTACACTCGCGCTTCACAGCGCTGCCGCGGCAGCGCTGGGAAGTCCTGAGTGTAGCCAAGACCTCAGGCACTATGATACAAATAGCTTTCCACATCCTGAAGTTCTTGCTGCCTCTGTTGGCTATCTCAATTCTGCAGCACTATCCTGTACCACCTGTTGGTGTTAGCTGGGCAAGCCCAGAAGCAGCACTCCACCGAGTAAAACCACTCTAGGAAAATGTCATGCAGAAGTAACTGCTTGATTTCCTCCTCCTCCTCTTTCAGGAACCTCACAGCAGTTCTGTTGGTGAATGTCTCAATTCATCCAAAGCCATCTGGCTGTGTGACTGCCAATACATTCTAGAGCACCCTGTTTGTATCAATGATTGTCAGAGTCATGCCACTGAGCAGTGTTTTCTCCAGGCTATCTGACAGCAGTTAGAAAATGGTACTACCTCACTAGAACCATATTAATTATGGAATAACAAAATCGCATGATTTCTTCCTGATAATTTGACCCCCAACCCCAAGAATTCCTGTAGGTTCTGTCAAGTATCCTACAATGAGCTGCAAGAAAAATCATGGTGGAACATTGTGTAACGGGGCAGGTTACAATTGTACCATTGGATAGCTGCCAGATTGCTGTGAAGTAATTTAATAAAAGCATAGAGTTACATGGACACACAGTGATTCATCAGGGAAGTAGCATAAGCCAGCATATGCAAAATGGTATGGATTCACTTTCGGTGAAGTTATAATGAGAAAACATACGCAGAAAAACTTTCCTGTTAAACAAGGCCTAAGACCAGAATTTGTCTAATCAGTTTTTAATTCTTTAAATGTAAATAGAGTTTAAGGGCCATTTTGGTCCCTTCAGTGTCAATGGAATTTTTGCCACTAATTTCAGTGAAGCCAGGATATCAACATACAGTTCTGTAAGGGTGAAATTCACCCTTGTGCACAGGGTTAGCACAAAGCATATGCACTAAAAATACAGTTTAAGTGTACGACTACACTTAGATCTGGAGGTGTGATTCCCAGCTTCAGAAGACATACTCATGCTATCTCTGATTGAGCTAGTGCAGGGGTTCTCAAACTGGGGGTCAGGATCTCTCAGGGGGTCGCAAAGTTATTACCTGGGGGGGGGGTCATGAGCTGTCAGCCTCCACCCCAAACCCCGCTTTGTATCCAGCATTTATAATGGTGTTAAATATATTTAAAAGTATTTTTAATTTCTAAAGGGGGTTGCTATGTGAAAGGGGTCACCTGTACAAAAGTTTGAGAGCTACTGAGCTAGTGCAAAATAGTGTGTAGCTGCCATGGTGTGAGCTGCAGGACAGGCTCCGCCCCGAGTAGGCCTAGGATCTCCAATGGGTACATCCTTGGGGTGGCTAGCCTGTCCTGCAGCTTCCGCCACAGCAGCTATGCACTATTTTTTAATGCACTAGCTCAATGAGAGTTAGCATGGGTATGTCTCCCCAGGCTGGGAATCATACCTCCAGCTCGAAGTGTAGATGTATCCTTAGAGGTGCATAGGTTTGCATTAGCCCTCTGCACATGGCTTACTTGCACTCCGTGTAATCTTAGATGGGATTGTAGTCACAACAATCCCCGAAGGTGCTTCATTTGCTTTTCTCTCCATGGACCTACTTGTTTGAAACAGAGAAACAATACACTATGTGAAGAGCCACTCCCTCCACTTGCTGCTTGAAATTTCTTTGCCCTCAGTTCACACAGGTAAATGACTACACAGGCAGAAGGTGGAGAATCAGAACCTACAACGATGACGTCCCCAAGAACTACTTTCTTGTCTGCCAGCTACATAAGTAGAGAAAGTAAAGAGTTCAGATGTCTCTTTTAGCCCCTGGTCTATGTAAAAGTAGATATTGTTGCACATACGGTCTTTTTTCTATCAGCTATCACTCTGATGGCATGCAAAATGTTAGGTGTACTAGAACACCCGTGGGAGAGTAAAGTTGAGATGTAAATAGTGATAAGAACTACCACATGATTGCATCTCAGAGGACTTTGAGCACTGGAACCTATTCATTAAAAGTTGTTAATATATATACACTATATGTCCACAGCTAAACCATGAGATAAGAATATGATAGATCGGGGATTAAAGCGGCAAAAATGGGTGGAAGTAGAAGTCTGCTTCTTGATTTTTTCATGATGAACAATTCAAAGCTGAGTTACCTTGACACATACACTGAAAGAGCTCCCAAATGAACTGAGAAAGCTACTGAGAAAGTAATAAGAAACCAAACCCATGAAGTGTTTGGCATATGAGTGTCACCTTGCCTCCCACTGTTGATCTTGCCAGAGGGGAGCTTCCAGTAGAGAAAATAGGTCTTTAAAAGTAAGTGACCAGTGGCGGATTGATTGCTTTTTAGCCACTTTTATTGCAGATGTTTATGTGAGATTAATGAAGCTATTTTCCCTTGAAGGAGCCAGGGGGACTGTGGGATTTTTCAGAGCTGAGAACTCAAGTTAACAGGCTGTGCAACCAGGTAAGCTGCACTACCTATTTTTCATCCTTTGAGTAAAGACTCTGCCTGAGTATACACATACAGAAATGTTATGTATTGTATGTATGTAGAGGGGGACAAGGTATGCAAGAGAAAACACAGGGAGAGGGGCAAGGTGGATGGTTACGGGAGGACCATCAGGAAGCACTACAGAACTGCATCAGTGAGAGTGGACACAGACTGGAGGGGATGATGCAGCAGAATCTGTTGCAGCAATTTCTTTGCAATTTCTGAATGGTAATGACAGGATTGTCAAAGCCAAAAGGGCAGAACTCTAAAGCTGGTGACCACCAGGGCCAGCTCTAGGTTTTTTGCTGCCCCAGGCAAAAAAATTTTTGGCTGCACCTCCCCCCCCCGCCGCCCACCCCCCACACACACTGCACCCTCCTGCCACCCCCAGCCCTGGGTCACTGGTAACTCGCTCCCAGGGTGGGTCATTCAGCAGGAATTTTGGATGTGCACAGAACACAGACAGGATTGGTTCCCATATGGTTACAGAACTGCAGTAAAGTGGAACAATTTTCAGCTTGTGTGATTGAAGGCTATCTGGATGCATGTTATAAGACTGTCCTACATAAATGAGGAAAAGTTGAGGTGCCTTTATTATTCTTTTGTTCCATTCTTTGTTTCTATGGGGAATTTGCCAATGCAATATCACTGTCTTCCTTTTAAACAAATAAAACTAAAACTTAAAAAAAACTAATAGTAAAAAAAAAAGCAATGGCTATTGAAAATAGAAATTCCAGTTCTAATAACCACTGGGAAGCATTTCTTGCTCAATTTATTCTACTTTTTCTACAGCAAGTTACAGTGGATCAGTATATTTGATTTGGGAGAAATGAAGTAACAGCTGCCCAAATTGAGCTTGAGCACTCCTGAATTTTGAGGGTGTTCAAATCTGGAAGGCAGGTGCTGGATTCCCTTTCTGAATATTAGCTAAATCTGGAAAAGAAAAGTCAATTTCTGCTTCCTTGGCTCAGAAGTGTAAATCGTCCTACGTGCCTGGTACTGTATCTAAAGCTGCCCAGTCTAGTAGAGCCTCCCCTCCCTTACTTTTCATTTTAAATTCTAGTGGGATCCACGTACCTCCCTTGCTAAGCTTCAGATAGAGAGGTGCACTGTCCATTTAGTCCACCCAATTCTTTCTTTGGTGGAGAGCCCAGGGCTGGGGTGGCAGGAGGTGCGGGTGCAGGAGCAGAGAAGAGCCCAGGGCTGGGGCGGCAGGAGGTGCGGGTGTGGGCCAGAGCTGGGGCGGCAGGGGGTGCGGGTGCAGGGGGGGGAGAAGAGCCCAAGGCTGGGTGGCAGGAGATGCAGGGTGGGGGGAGAGCCCAGGGCTGGGGCAGCAGGGGGTGCGGGGGGAGCCCAGGGCTGGGGGGGGTGGTGGCAAAAAAAACTACAGCTGGCTCTGTCCCTACCATTCACAGCAAGCTGCAGCATGAGGTTTCAGTTCCACACTCCTTCCCCCTCCTTTTCCTGTTAATTGCGGCTGAGGGAATGTGGGAAATGTAATTCTTTCCCTGCTCCAGGGCTGGCTCTATAGACAGGGAGCTAACCAAGGAATTACAGCTCCCAGGGCCCCCTGTTGGTTCTCAGCTCCCCTGCAGGATTCTTGTGCCCCTGCAAATTTGCCGCCCCATGCACCTACTTGCTTTGCTGGTGCCTAGAGCTGGCCCTGGTGACCACTTTCCATTCTTGCCAAGGCTTACCTCGGTATTCTCCACATTTGTTCTGGTCTGTGATCCAGCCCATTTAGGGCCTTGCCTGCCTGAAGAAAGAAAAATACAGGTTGGGGTATGTGGGCTTTCTGGTATTGGTGTGGCAAAAGGACCTGTGTTTCTAATTCCTTGTGGTAAAGCTTGTAGACCATTTCCCACTGCTGCATTGACCTGCCATGCAGTGCAAGTCTCAAACCCAGAAGTTACCAAGTGAGAGCAGTTGATACCACACAAACAGGGGCTACACCCTGACTCAGTGACAGGGTCGGCTCCAGGCACCAGCTGAGCAAGCTCGTGCTTGGGGCCGCAGATTGTTGGAGGCGGCATACTGCCCAATCCTAGGGTGGCACGGCTGCTTTTTTTTTGTTTTTTGTTCTTGTTCTGCTCCGGCCGCCCTGTAGGGGGCGGTGGTGCGGAGAACCAGAGCGCCTTGCAGGGCAGTCCTCTTCCTTCCCTCCCCGCCGACTGGAGCGGAGCCCTCGCGACAGGCGGGAGGAGTTGTGTAACAGCGCCCCTGCTGTAGCCCTGGCCTCCCCCTTCTCTCTCTCTCCTGCCCGCTTCCCCCCGCCCCAAGCCGGTCCCCCGGCACCCGCGCTCCAGCTGCGCTGCAGGTTGTTTTTTTTTTGCTTTGCCGTTCTGGCCGCCCCGTTTTTTTTTTTTTTTGCTTTGGGTGGCCAAAAAGCCAGAGCCGGCCCTGCTCAGTGAGACCAGCAGACTGCTGCTTGGTCACTTCTTAGCATAAAGCTTCCACACCCCATGTCTGAGCAACTAGTTGCAAGGCCTCCTGCCAGCCAGAGTCTTCCTGCCTCCTCCTTTGGTTCCCACTCCTTGTTCCTGTTGCCTTGCCTTGCCCCTGCTCTCTTGCCTAACTCTAGTTATTGACTCTGGTTTGACCCTTGGTGTGACACTGGTTTGATCCTTGATGTGGCTTCTAACTCTAGCTGTAACCCCTGGTGTGACCCCTGAAGCTACTCTAGGATCTGACCATTAAGTCAGACTGGCCACGTACGGGCCCTGATGTTATCTCAGCTAATGACCAGGGACTGGGAGTGAAGAATGATGAAGACTATCTCTACCTATATTAAAAGCTACTGTTAATTATGGCATGGGACACTGCCCAACCTGAGCAGGGACAAACTGGAAGGTATGGAATCCAGGGTTTCTGTGCTGTAATTTATAAAGGCAGGACGACGTGTCCAGTCTCTGCTTTCACCATTCTTAATAGCTTCCTTCTCTTTTTATTTTCTTAATTAAAACATTAATTCTCAAATTAAAAATAAAATGCTAATACCTCGTTGTTCCTGTTGGGAGAAATCATGACTCAAATTTGCATTTTGCTCACTTTGATCTCTATACTTTTTTTTCTTTTTAATGAGGAGGAAAGGTAAATTTACTAAGCAAGGGCTAATCTGGCTTTTTCTTTGTTAGGGGGTCATAGCAGCACTCTTTTCCCAAGAAAATATTCTGACTTGATTGATCAAGTAGCTGGGACTGTGACATCAAAGCTAACCAGGGGAAGCAAGAAAATGAGTCGGGTAAAGGTAAAGATACAGGGAGACGAATCCTGATTTAAAAAATAAATAAAATAAAGGTGTAAAATTTCACCAAAGGCATAGGAAGTTTGTATTAAAATGATGTGAGGTTTTGATATCTGAAAACTTCACAAATCAAGAGAAGAAAATGGGACCTCTAGGCACTGCTGTAATATAAATAAATGAAATCATATCTATTATTTATTTAAATTAAACAAAAGTTTAATTATTGCAGGTACGAACTATTAGAATTAGAGCCCCCTAAAATAACATCATAAAATAAATTCAACTCTACTTATTGTAGACGTTGCCCCCTTTAATTAATGACAGAATTTCTTATTACTACAAGGTAGTATCACAAATCAGTTGGTGAAATTTAAACCCTAGTTTGAATGGGACAAAGTGATGCTCAGATCTTGTGCCGGCCCTTTCCACACAGGGATGAGTTTCACTCAGCAAGTGCAAGAATGGCTGAATCTGGTCTGTAATGGTTAGTGGTCCTGCCAGCCTTGTAGATGGAAGTAGCATTACAGTGAATGTTGATGACAGTGTGATTGCAAGTTGAGAGCAAAAGCACTGAACTAGCACGTAACATATTAATGAAATGCTTTTATTAGTTGAAAAGATAAAAACAATTCTTTTCTCCAGAAGGAAGGTAAAATGGGACAGTGGTGTTTGGGATTTTTTAGTGATAAAATGTTTCAAAATATTTTTTCAGTATTTAAATTGCTTGCCATGATAACTGATAAAAAATGTTCATGGGCAAAATGTATTGATAGTATTGTTGTAAAATACAAAAGAAAAACATGACTGCAGTATATAAAGTCAAAGCAAGGATGTCCTTCAGATTTAGGTGATTATAAAGCTGTAGAAATTTTGCTTTGCTCCAGTGACTTTCTGGTAGAGTGAGATTCACCCTGTCTGTGCTGAGGACAAGCATAAAGCCTTCTGAACCATGTAAGTCCCCTGTAAGCCTTGTGGGCTGGATTCTGCTCCCTTTGAGATAAATGGCAACACCTTCAGTAATTTCAGTAGGAGCCAGCTTGAGCTCTGTAAATAGGACTTAAGTGCTGCACAGGCCTTGTGCTGGACCCCTGTACAGGGTGATTTTTACCTGAAGTAATCAGAGCAATGCAGGGGTGCTGGAACAATTTGTATAGTGGGGGTGCTGTAAGCAATTGAACCAAACTGTAAATTCTGTATATAATGGAAACCATTTCAAGTTGGGGGATGCTGCAGCCGTAGGCGCTGACTTCTGCTCTCCCCGGTGGGTGCTCGACCCCCCTTTGCCCCCAGCCTCAACCCACTCCACCCCTTCCACAAGGCCCCGCCCCTGCCATGCCCCAACTCCGCCCCCTCCCTGCCCTTATTCCAATTCCTTCCCCAAATCCTCGCCCTGGCCCCACCTCTTCCCCTGAGTGCACCATGTTCCTGCTCCTCCCGCTCCCTCCCAGCCGTTTGGCGGCAGCTGGGCAGGAAGCGCTGGGAGGTAGGCAGAGGAGAGGGGACGCGGCGTGCTTGGGGAGGGGATCTTGGCTTCCAGTGGGTGCAGAGCACCCACTAATTTTTCCCCATGCTCCAGCCCTGGACCATCCACGGAGTCGATGCCTATGGCTGCAGCACCCTCTGCACCCGTAGTTCCAGCATCTATGGAGCAATGCTTTTAAGATTTTGGGTATATCTGCACTTCAAGCTGGAGATGTAAATTCCAGCTTGCGGAGAGACATACCTATGCTAGCTCTAATCAAGCACCCTAGAAATAGTGTAGGTGCAGCAGTAGGAGGGGCTAGCTACCCCAAATATTGTACATACCTGTCTGTGACACTAGGTACATACTTGGGACAGCTAGCCCCTCCCACTGCTGCAGCTACACTCTATTTTTAGTACCCTCCCAGGTAATTCCGTGAGCTAAAAATTACACCTCCAGCTCCACGTGTAGACATCCCCTCCTAAGAAAAATTGTATGCATAAAAATTAGGTGAAAGTTATTTCAGAAGAAATTACTTTTTTTTAAGTACTTCAATACTTCCAACACATTTGCTTAATATATAATGCAGAACAGAAACTCCCTTTTGCATTAAGGATTCAAAATCTCATAGAACTGAGGGAAACTTCATGCTAATAATGAGGAGGTTCCTTACCTAAATATGACTTTAGGAATCTTGTGTATAACTTTAACAATACTAACATATATGGATAGGAAGTCTATTTGGAGCTTTATTATTATTTCTATAGCACCTAAAGTGTGCTAAAATAGCCTTGGTCTCTGCCTCCCCTGACAGTACAGGCAGGGTACTATGCACAACCTGGAACCCCTCTACATTTTGTTGAAAGCTTTCTGCTGACTGAACATTACAAGATAAGTCCCTAGATAACACCATGCTTACCTTACAAAGTGCACAAAAACCCACCCTTATTTATGGATTTTACAAGGCCCTTCCTCCAGCCCCAGGTATTGATAACAATTCACAGCTTTGTATTTCACTACATAGCTAAATTAGGCAAGCAGAATGATATGTCCTGGGATCCTCCCTTAGCAGTCAACTTCACAAGTTTAGCAAAAAACTGACTGTGCTCAGTAGGTGACTTTCAAAGGCTCCCAAATTGGTCAAATATAATCCAGCTTCCTTTGAAACAAGAGAAAGAACTTCCCAGTGAGAGTTATTTCCATGACATGTTAGCATTCAACTTCAGCTGTAGACCTAATCAAAGAAAGTTTACAATACTTTTTTATAGTGGGAGAAGTCTATATTTTTTCACTTTCTTCACATTTAAAAACTGTAGAAATGTTTTTTTTCCTAAACTTTAAAAATAAACAAGCTCCAAGCAGAGGCTATGCATAGAGAGTTTCCGTCCTAAAATGTAAAAATTTCAGAAAGTTATAGCTGAGGTGTGTCTGAAAAGAGGAGGTCTGCTGATATCAGTGAAGAAAGCTGCCAACTCCTTGCAACTCATGTTGCTGGCCTGCTGTAGAATACAGGCATGCTGGGTTGGTGAAGTGCTGGGTATGATTTAGCAGCTTTTATGGAGATGGAGATGAATGTCCCTTGGCCTGCAATACAGCCTCCATGTCATTGTGAAGACTCTGTTGTAATATACTTAGTAAATGATCATGAAAAATCACAGAAAAATACAAATATTTTATTTCTGCCTAGCCCTTTTTGCCATGAAAAATTCCAAGAAGTTTTTGCATACTACATACAGTAAATAAGGCACTACTAAAATACAGCCAGGTGTATGGTGGCAGCTAATTAGCATACTACTGCACAATGGTAGAAAATATTGGACAAGGCCATTGGGAAAATCCCTTATTCTTACAAAAAGTTCCATGGAACCTTTAGTGTCCATATAGAACAGACAGGCCTGTTGCTTTTAAGATGTGAACCACAACATCGAGCAGGAAACAAAGAGTCTGGGAAATCAGTGAATGTTTAGAACGAGTGACATGGCTTCTCCACTGAAAATAAATCATTGCCCATAATGTTTGAGATGGAGTAGTACAGTGTATGACAGCCAGTGTAATAAGTGGTTAATAGAGATCAGCTTTTGAGATCAGTATCAGATTAGGGATCAAAATCACTTTTGGGGATCAAAGGCCACATTTTAAAGGGATTTAGACACCTGGATAGGCATCAAAGTCCGCCATGTTGGTACCCTGACATTTTCAAAACTGCAGCGCTGATGTTGTCTGATGCCTGTTTTCACTGATCAGCATTTTCAAAACAGCCTAAGCACTACTGCCATCCCACAGTGAAGGAGCTGTGCCCAGCCTTACCTTCAGCCAAAGCCCTGGAGGCCCCAAAGTGGGATTTTTAAAGTAGGTAGGAAAATGCCTATTTTGAAAGCAGATCCCAATCCTGTAGGTGTGCTGTAATATGTGTCTGTTGCCTGATATGTGTCAGTTGCTGCAGCAGGGGGGCTGGATGCAGGCGACCAATAGGTAGGAGAGTAGCACAGCACACGCAAAAGACAGATGAGAGCACAGGGAATCTTTGGGTGAGTGTGAGAGAGGTACTGAGTGTGAGTGTGTGTTTTTCACCTGCCAGGGCATGGGCTTGCTAAGTGGCTGAGCTGGCTTAGGTGCTTAACTCCAGGAGAAGGTTCATGGCTGAAGATCCTGAGTGGAGGGAGCTGCTTATTTCTGTATCGGCCAGGCATACCAGCTCAGTCACTTGAGCCCTTATGCTCCTTTCGTCTCCCTGTCCTCCTGGCTGGTGTATGCGGCTCCCCACTCAACTTGCTGGCTTCCAAAAAGTCCCTTCCTTAGGCACTTTAATATCCCTCTACAGGGAGTCTAGGCAGCATGGAGTCATCCAACTTGAAAATTTCACTAGGCAATGTTCTGCCTCTAAAAATCTGAGCCTAAGAGTAATTGGCTACAATACTAAACAGGGACTCAAGAGACCTGGGTCCTATTCTAAGCTATGTTACTGACTGATGGTGTGACCTTGGGCAACCTTTATCTTCCTTATGCTGTGCCTCAGTTTTCCCATCTGTAAAATGGGGCAATGAGACTTTCCCTTCTTTATAAAAGGCTTTTAAATTTATGGTAGAAAAGCACTACAGAAGTGCTACGTGTTTATTAATTCTTTTTATACAGGAATCAAAACCAGTAGAGATCCTCTTTAAGGATCAATAAAGATCATCATTAGGGGTGTCAAAATCTAAAGGAATCAACATTGTGCAGATCAGTTTATGGAGTAATATCAGTAGGGAATCAGCCATAGGACCAGTTCAACTCTGAGGACAGATGGATCTAATTTAAGGATCAGCGTGGATCTGTTTAAACATAAGCCATAAGGATCTGAGTTGGGATCAGCAGCTGTAGAGCTCCTGTACAAATAGATATTGCAGCCCAACCCATGTTGTCCAAGCAGTAGGTGGTGTACACACCCCTGGGTTTGGGTTATGTATAATCTTTTGCTTCCAATTAAAAAAAAGAAGCTATATTTTCCTTAGCCTAGAGGCTCCAATTTCTGACAACCGCTGACTTCCCACCCCGGTTTTGTGCCTTTGTTCTTTATTTAGTAGGGAATTTTTTTTTTTTTGGTTAGTTAGTTTGTTTCGTGATCTTTTCCCCCGTCCTTGAAACTGATGAAGTTGGCCACGCATTTTTTCTAAGCAGAGCATCGTCATGTATGAAAAAGTTTGACCCTTCAAGGAAGAGGTGGGAGGAGGACATTGAATCACCTCCCTAGCGGCCAGTTTTATCCAGTTTTTTTTAAATAGAAATTAGCTAGACAGACATTGACCTAGATCAACGGTGTTTGCAATTCTCATGAGTCACGCATTAGCTGCGAAGTTTGCACTATTTAGTGTTCTTAGAACTCCACTCCCCGCAGTCACCTGGTTACGCGAGACTCTGGGTTTTCACTAGGAAACGTGTCTAGGGCTTGAAATCAAAAGTTTGATATTCCAAAGGCTCCAGAGCAAGAAAGCAAATAAAAACTCCCCGTTTATTGCCTTATTTTTAAGCCAATCTCATGATTTGGGGGACGGGCCTACCCAAAAATGTGGCACACTTGGGGCTGACGACATGGCCAGCAGCAGGGGTACGCGAGCTGCCCCAGAAGCCCCTCCAACAGGTGTCAGAGGGGTGAGCCCATCCTGCCATTCGCACATTCCTAGCTGATCGCTCTTAGGGGGTGCGAGAGACCTGGCTCCCACTACTCACTCCGGCTGCCCCTGTTTTTGCCCCCTCCCTGCGCCTCATGCGGCCCCTCTGCACCCCACTTTTGCACCAGGGCGTAGCAGCGCCCGGGCAGAGCCAGCCAGGGCAGCGGCTTCAGCGGCGGCCACCGAGCATGCTCAGACTGTCCCCCTGCCGAGCGGGCGGGCGGGCGCAGGAACCGGACGGAGCTGTGGGAGGCACAAGCATGCGTGCGGGGCTCGGGCAGGCCTTGCGGGGGCTGCTGCTGCTCTCGGCTCGGAGCTGCTCCTGCTCCGGAGCGGGAAGGAGGAGGCGGCTGGGGCAGCCGCTGCCGCGCTGCAGCTGGCTCAGCACCATGGCCCAGTGCAGCACGGAGCAGCGGGGGCGGCCCCACTCGCCCGAGTACCGCCTCTACTTTAGTAAGTAGCAGCCCCCCGGGGGCTCCAGGCGCCGCAGCCTCTGGCCGGGGAGGTGCGGGGGGCGCGGTGGAACGCGGGGCTGGCTGCGAGCTCAGGGACGCTGCCCCCTGCCAGCCGTCATTGGGGGGCGCTCCCTAAAGGGGGTGAATGGAGAAAGCCAGGATCCCCCCTCTCCAGGACATGCTTTAGAGCTCAACTAGGAAACTTGGCCAGGGGCGTTAACATAGGCACCCCCTGTTGCTGCCGCACCCCCCCGGGGCGCTGGAGCATTGGGTTGAAACCTACAGGCTTTTGCTACAAATGAATCAAGAGTAGGATGTGGCTAGATGCATTAGCCCCTCCTAGGCCTGGAGAGTTGGCGTGTGCAGAAGGCTCTGTCTCCAGCCCTGCAGGGAATTTGAATGTTCCAGAGAAACAGCTGAAGGCTTGTCTCCCCAGAGGGTGACTTTAAATTAAAAAAAAAAAAAAATACACTAAAATGAATCCAGTACAAAGGAGTCTCTTGTGTCCCACTGGGTGAGACTTGTGGCAGTGAGGGCCTTTCAGCCACCAACGGCCCCACTATGGGCCAAAACACACAACCCAGAATGAAGAAGAGAAAACAATTACAAATTAAAAAAAAAAGTGTAGGAAACGTTTAAAGCAGTGCATGAGTTTAATTACTTTGGCAGGAATAACAGTGTGTAGACTCAGTCTTATGATGTAATAATAGTGAGTGCTCCAAATGTGCTTGTAGTAAAGGGAAATTTGCATTTGAAATGAGGAGAGCTATTTTACTGAGGGCCTGCTGAGCAGTCAGCATGTATAAAAGTGTGAACGAAGCTCTCAGACCTGTCAAGACAGAAAAACCTAGTGTGACAAGGTGGGTGAGGAAATATATCTTTTCTTGGACAAGCTTCTTTTGCCTCACTCGTCTTGTCTCCTTAATGCCCTGGGACAACATAGTTATACCAACATTGCAAACAAAAAGTTAGTGTGGTTACTTTCAATTTCACACTTCCTTTTTTTAATAGTTATGAAGATTTTTAAAAAGCCACTTTCTGATTTTGCTCTTAATACTGATTTTTATACCACTGTCATTCCATTACGTTCAGTGGAGTCACTTCTGTTTTACACTGCTGGGGGAGAAATGGACAGATGTAAATGGTCAGTTGCACCCTGTCAGAAATCTGTCACGCTGACTCCACTCGAGGTTGGGTGCGATAGGCTTGATCTAGCGACTGTCACTTCAGTTTGAACAGTGGCCTATGAGTAGGCCCCTACCGATTTCACTGTCCATTTTGGTCAATTTCACAGTCAGAAGATTTTAAAAATTGTAAATTTCATGATTTCAGCTGTTGAAATCTGAAATTTCACGGTGTTGTAATTGTAGGGGTCCTGACCCCAAAAGGAGTTTGTGGGGGGGGGTGGCAAGGTTATTGTAGGGGGGGTTGCAGTACCCTTACTTCTGAACTGCTGCTGGCAGTGGCCCTGCTTTTGGAGCTGGGCAGCTGGCGAGCAGCGGCAGATGGCTGGGAGCTCAACTCTGACGGCAAAGCTGCCATTAGCAGAAGTAAGGGTGGCATGTTATGGTATTGCCACCCTTACTTCTGCACTGCTGCTAGTGGGGCACTGCCTTCAGAGCTGGGTGCCTGGCTGCTCTCCAGCCGTCCAACTCTGAAGGCAGTGCAGAAGTAAGGGTGGCAATACCACAACCTCCCTAAAATATGCCGATTTTTATCAGCAACTGATAGAAATTGCAACTCCCTATTGGGTCAGGACCCCCAGTTTGAGAAATGCTTGTCTCCCCTCTGAAATCTGTACAGTATAGGGTAAAAGCACAAAAAAGACCAGATTTTGCAGAGGGAGACCAGATTTCATGGTCTGTGATGCATTTTTCATGGCCATAAATTTGGTAGGGCCCTACCTATGGCTAAACGTAGTCTTTTATTTGCTGGAATGTAACATCATATTTGTACAACATTTGCATAACAATTGTTTCTGTCTTAATAATAATATATGGTGATATACCTATGTCATAGAGCTGGAAGGGACCCTGAAAGGTCATGGAGTCCAGCCCCCTGCCTTCACTAGCAGGACCAAGTACTGATTGTGCCCCAGATCCCTAAGTGCCCCCCCCCCCCGGATTGAACTCAGAACCCTGGGTTTAGGGGGCCAATACTCAAACCACTGAGCTATCCCTTCCCCCTATTGCAGGGGTTGATGTATAAATTGACCATTTTATCGTAAAATTTGGAGTTTGACTCCAGAAAAGACTTTGTTACAACATAAATCCCCCCGGCAAAGCAGTGTTTCAATTTAAAATACTCATAGACCCTTGTCGGTCTATAATGATGGAAGCAATAGGGACATATTTATTAGTAATGTGGACATCTTTCAGCATGTTTGGTTTAGATATGTAACAATTTTTTTTGTCTCACAGAGAATGCGGAGGGTAAATATATTTCCCCGTTTCATGACATTCCTCTGTTTGCTGGATCTAAAGAGGTATATGTTAGACTCAAATGCAGTTATTATTTCTTGAAATGGTGGATGTTGTGTCCTCTAATGGTCAAAAGCAGGTTGATTTTTTTTTTCTTTTCAATAGAAATCTTGTTGTATTTTTAGCAATTACTACAATAGATTCATATATTTTAGGACCAGAAGGGACCTTTATGATCTATGGTGACTTCCTCCATAGTACAGACCATAGAATTTCACCCGGTAATTCCTGTGTTGAGTTCAATAATTTGTGGTGGAACTGGAGTGTGCATTAGAAAGATATGCAGTTTTGATTTAAAGACTTTCAAATGATAAGTCCACCATATCTTTTGGTAAGGTGTTCCAGTCGTTAATTACCCTGGCTGTTAAAATTCTGTGCTTATGTGCGCTAATTTAGAATACAGTTTCTACTGTTACTATTCCTAAATCACTTTTTGTTTCACCAAACCCATGTAAATTGCTATTTTTCTACAGTACCAGCAGCTTTGCAGTAGAAGAGGCTTATACGATACATATTTGTGTGAATGGTATATTTCTTTAATTCCCAAAAGATGTGTTGTAATTTGAAGGCAGCAATAATGCCCAAGAGAGGAGTGGTAATCACACCTTTGGAGAATTACAAGGCATGAGGTGCAGCCAAGCACTTTCACGTATTGTTAGCCATATTCCCTGGAGTTTCATTATTGCTATAGTGAAATGCCTGTTTTCTACGTCATCTGTGAAAACTGCCAGCCTTCAGTTTAGTCTGAGAAGAGGTTTGCTTATTATGGCATACTAGTTCCAAAAAATAGCTTGGGAAATTTTCAGCCTTTAAGGTTTGTTGCCTCAACTGTTCAGTTCATTTGTAGGATGGAACACTGAGAAAAATCTGCAGCCCTATCATGTGCCAAGAGGGGTTTTCCTGAACAGATAAATGCTACATCAATATTGTTCTGTTTAATCATTTAAAACCAGGGCTTGAAAAGTGTACCTGATGCCTTTTTGTAGGACGACTAAACCTGTTGGTGAGAGGTTGATGGGAAAGACAAGAGTTGGAAGGCCTTACAAGGGAGGTCCAGGGGCCATAACTTTACTAGTACCTCTTACTATCCTTAGCTGCTGGGAGGGAGGAGGGTGCTGACATTTCCATTATGGGTATGTCTACACTATGGGATTAATCCGAATTTATATAATTCAAATTTTGGAAACAGATTGTATAAAGTCGAATGTATGCAGCCACACTAAGCACATTAATTCGGTGGTGTGCGTCCATGTACCGGGGCTAGCGTCGATTTCCGGAGTGTTGCACTGTGGGTAGCTATCCCATAGTTCCCACAGTCTCCTCCACCCATTGGAATTCTGGGTTGAGATCCCAATGCCTGATGGGGCCAAAAACATTGTCGCAGGTGGTTCTGGGTACATCCTCCCCCCTCTCCAGGGAAGCAACGGCAGACAACCGTTTCGCGCCTTTTTCCTGGGTGAACAGCGCAGACGCCATACCACGGCAAGCATGGAGCCCACTCAGCTCAAGACAGCAGTCATGAACATTGTAAACACCTTGCGCGTTATCGTGCAGTTTATGCTGAACCAGAACCTGCAAAACCAGGCGGTGAGGAGTAGGCTACGGCAGCATGGTGGTGAGAGTGATGAGGACATGGACATGGAATTCTATCAAACCGCGGGCCCCGGTGCTTTGGAGATCATGCTGTTAATGGGCAGGTTATAGCCGTGGAATGCCGATTCTGGGCCCGGGAAACAAGCACAGACTGGTGGGACTGCATAGTGTTGCAGGTGTGGGACGATTACCAGTGGCTGTGAAACTTTCGCATGCGTAAGGGCACTTTCTTGGAACTTTGTGACTTGCTTTCCCCTGCCCTGAAGCACCAGAATACAAGATGAGAGCAGCCCTCACAGTTGAGAAGCGAGTGGCGATAACCCTGTGGAAGCTTGCAACGCCAGACAGCTACCGTCAGTCGGGAATCAATTTGGAGTGGGTAAATCTACTGTGGGGGCTGCTGTGATGCAAGTAGCCAAAGCAATCACTGAGCTGCTGCTACGAAAGTGACTCTGGGAAATGTGCAGGTCATAGTGGATGGCTTTGCTGCAATGGGATTCCCTAACTGTGGTGGGGCGATAGATGGAACCCATATCCCTATCTTGGCACCGGAGCACTTGTGGATCACAAGGGACGTTTCACCAACATCAACGTGGGCTGGCCGGGAAGGGTTCATGACGCTCGCGTCTTCTAATCTGTTTAAACGGCTGCAGCAAGGGACTTACTTCCCGGACCAGAAAATAACCGTTGGGGATGTTGAAATGCCTATAGTTATCCCTGGGCACCCAGCCTACCCCTTAATGCCATGGCTCATGAAGCCATACACAGGCAGCCTGGACAGGAGTCAGGAGCTGTTCAACTACAGGCTGAGCAAGTGCAGAATGGTGGTAGAATGTGCATTTGGCCGTTTAAAAGGTCGCTGGCGCTCGTTACTGACTCGGTCAGACCTCAGTCAAACCAATATCCCCATTGTTATTGCTGCTTGCTGTGTGCTCCACAATCTCTGTGAGAGTAAGGGGGAGACCTTTATGGCGGGTTGGGAGGCTGAGGCAAATTGCCTGGCTGCTGATTATGCGCAGCCAGACACCAGGGCAATTAGAAGATCACACCAGGAAGCGCTGCGCATCAGAGAAGCTTTGAAAACCAGTTTCATGACTGGCCAGGCTACGATGTGAAAGTTCTGTTTGTTGAAAACCCGCCCCCTTGATTGACTCATTCCCTGTAAGCAAACCACCCTCCCCCCTTAAATCGCAGGTTGCTTTTAAAGGAAATAAAGTCACTATCGTTTAAAATTCATGTATTCTTTATTAATTGATTATAAACATAGGGAGAGAACTGACAAGGTAACCTGGGTGAGGTTTGGGAGGAGGATAGGAGGGAAGTAAAAGGCCACTAAAAAAATTCAATATAATGAGAGCCTTTTGGATGAGCTGTCCACTGGGGTGGAGTGGGAGGGTACACGGAGCCTCCCCCCCCACCCCCCGCGTTCTTACACGTCTGGCTGAGGAGGATATGGAACATGGTGAGGGGGGAGGGAGGTTATACAGCAGCTGCAGCGGCAGTCTGTTATCCTGCTGCCGTTCCTGAAGCTCCACCAGACGCCGGAGTATGTCCGTTTGATCACACAGCAGCCCCAGCGTTGCAGCCTGCCACCTCTCACCTTGAGCGTCCCTCATGACCTCATGTTCACTGGCATCTTTCCTGTATTTAGATACCGTGTCCTTCCACTCATTCAAATGAGCTCTTTCATTGCGGGTGCATTCCATTATTTCCGAGAACATCTTGTCTTGCGTCCTCTTTCTCCACTGCCTTATCTGAGATAGTCTTCGGGATGGAGGAGGGAGGCTTGAAAAATTTGCAGCTGCTGGAGGGAGGGATGAAAAAAAGGAGAGAAGTTTTTAAAATGATACATTTTACAGAACAATGCTTATACTCTTTCATGGTGAACAACACTATTCACATTACATAGCACATGTGATTTCAGTACAAGGTCGCATTTTCCATCTTAATATTGAGTGCCTGTGGCTTTGGTGTTAGAGATCACAGACGCAGGTCCGGGCAACAGAATTCAGCTTGCATGCCGCCATGGTAAGCCATTGTCTTTCGGCTTCTGCGCCCTCCTTTCACACATACCAAGCAAAGCCCATTGACTGCTGCGGTTTTCCTGTTAACCTTCAGCAGCAGAAAACAAACTAACCCCCCCCCCCCCCCCGCCATGAATTATCTGGGATGATCGCTGTACCCCTCCCCCCACCGCGGCTGGTATCAGGGAAGATCCCTGCTAGCCAAACGTGAAAAGCTCAGGGCCAATTCCCCCCCGCTTGGCTAACTGCAGGGAAGGATTTCTTTTCAGCCACAGGCAAACAGCCCAGTAGGAACGTCCACCTCTGTCCCCTTAATTAAATTCCCATATTTCAACCAGGTTACCATGAGCGATATCACTCTCCTGAGGATTACACAGTGAGATAAAGAACGGATGTTGCTTGAATGCCAGCAGACACCGGGACCATACGCTGCCAGGCTTTGTCATGCAATGATACCAGATTACTTGCTGCAAGCATGGCGTGGTCAAGTGTCCTACCATGGAGGACGGAATAAGGCTGCACTGCCCAGAAACCTTGTGGCAAGGCTTTTGGAGTACCTCCAGGAGAGCTTCATGGAGATGTCCCTAGAGGATTTCTGCTCCATCCCCAGACACGTTAACAGACTTTTCCAGTAGCTGTACTGGCCGCGAATGCATCCCAAGTCCTCAGGGCAAAGTAATCATTAAAAAATGCTTTTAAAACAAGTTTTATATTTTAAAAGGTAAACTCACCTAGCGTGACCAGATGTCCCGATTTTATAAGGACAGTCCCAATTTTTCAGTCTTTTTCTTATATAGGCTCCTATTACCTCCAACCCCCATCCTGATTTTTCACACTTGCTGTCTGGTCACCCTAAACTCACCTGAGGTCCCTTCCATTGGGTCATGGTCTTGGATGCTGGTTTGGGAGGGTTGGGAGGGTACTTCAGTCAGGCTGAGAAAAAGATCCTGGCTGTTGGGGAGAACGGAGTGCTGTGTGCTCTCCGCAAGCTCGTCCTTCTCCTCCTCTTTCCTGTCCGCAGAATCCTCAGGTGTAGCTGATGAGATTACCCCCGCCTCGGAATCCAAGGTCAGAGGTGGGGTAGTGGTGGCAGCCCCCCCAGAACTGCTTGCAGCTCGGCATAGAAGCGGCATGTCCGCGGCTCTGACCCGGAGCGACTATTTGCCTCCTTTGTTTTTTGATAGGCTTGTCTGAGCTCCTTGACTTTCACACGGCACTGATATTAGTCCCTATTGTGGCCTCTCTCCATCATGCCCTTGGAGATTTTTTCAAAAGTTTTGGCATTTTGTCTTTTCGAACGAAGTTCGGCTAGCACTGAATCCTCTCCCTATATAGCGTTCAGATCCAGTACCTCCCGTACGGTCCATGCTGGTGGTCTTTTTCGATTATCGGCCTGCATGGTTACCTGTGCTGATGAGCTATCTGTGGTCACCTGTGCTCTCCACGCTGGGCAAACAGGAAATAAAATTCAAATGTTCGCAGGGCTTTTCCTGTCTACCTTTCCAGTGCATCCGAGTTCAGATTGCTGTCCAGAGCGGTCACAATAGTGCACTGTGGGATAGCTCCTGGAGGCCAATACCATCGAATTGTGGCCACACTAACCCTAATTCGAAATGACAATATCGATTTTGGCGCTACTCTGCTCGTAAGGGTGGAGTACAGAAATCGATTTTAAGAGCCCTTTATTTAGAAATAAATGGCTTCGTTG
This sequence comes from Chrysemys picta bellii, assembly GCF_011386835.1. Lineage (NCBI taxonomy): Eukaryota > Metazoa > Chordata > Testudines > Emydidae > Chrysemys > Chrysemys picta. The sequence continues at coordinate 31,861,558 of NC_088795.1, read as the reverse complement.
TGTGGACGGGTGCAGGGTTAATTCGATTTAACGCTGCTAAATCCGAATTAAAGTCATAGTATAGACCAGGCCTAAGATGCTGTCCCTGCATCCTCCTTTCAGTCTTTTTTTAAACTTGCCTTTGGCAAGCAGATGTCTGATGAATTTGAAGCTCCTCCCATTCTGGCTGCTGGACAAGGGAAGAAATTTCTGTTTTTTCTGTCCCTCCAGAGCCTCCAGGCTGCTGGGAGAGACATGGGTCTCCACTTCGAGAATGAAGAGGCCTCTGCTACTCTTCCTCTCTTCCAGCCTCTGCCTTTAGGGTCCTCCTCACTTGTGAATAACTCCAATGCCTGCTGCTGTTTATAATACAATTCACAGCTTTTGCAAGCAGCAGCAGGATGAAACTGACCTGGTTCTTAACAGTTTTGTGGCTGTCTACTGGGATCTGTAAAGCAGCACTGAAACTGACCGGTCTTAATTTCACTCAGCTGGTGCTTGGCAAAGAAACTAGATTTGTCCATTTCTGATTCAGGAAGATGAAAATGCATCAGTTCACATTTGGAAGGTTATAGCCTTTCAACCCTTAGGAAATTTAATGTTTTTAAAATGAAAGTTACAGTTATAGAGAAATTGATGGCTTAGGTCCCCCCTCGTATTCTCAAGGACTAGCCTGCCACTCATGAGTGGATTTTTCAAGCTCTTTTAAAAACTACTAGTATAGTCTGTGTAGAATCTACAGTGTAGTAATTATTTATAGAAACACCATGGTATTCTTTTCTCTAACATGAATATATTTTGGATTTGACTCCTGTAAGTGAGCGTTCTAAATGCAAATTTTTCTTTTTCTGTATAGGATAAGGAGGTTCCTGCGAAGAGATCAAAGACTAATGGAAGTGAGGTACAGTTAGAAATTATTTTTCATTAAATGTAATTTTGCTATGCTCTAGTTGTAATGGACAAATTAGAATAGGGCTTTCAGTCATGGTGGGCAAAATGAGAGCTGTTCAGTACCATGTATCTTTCACTGAATACAACTGATAAACCTTCAAATACAAATGCCACGGGATGAGGGACCTCAAAGGGATTTAAAGTCTCCTGTTCAAATGGGAAAAAAAAGTCATTTTTTTAATTAATCAAAATGTTCTAAAAGACAAGTGTTTTTATATTTTTCAGTAGAAGCTTCTTTCTGACAGTTGTAAAATTGATACATTATATTTTCTCCTATTGCATACAGAAGCCTGCTCAAGTAAACTCTCTTAGTAAAACATTCCCTATGTGTTCTGACTGCAGAGTAACTCAAAAACAATTATAAATCTTTTATTTTAGAGCAGTGGTTTTCAACCTCTTTTCATTTGCAGACCCCAAAAAATTTCTAATGGAGGTGAGGACCCCTTTGAAAATCACAGACATAGTCTGCGGACTCTCCCAGAGGTCTGCAGACCACAGGTTGAAAACCACTGTGTTAAAGGGATATTAAGTATGATGGGCCAAAACCCAGATTTTCCAGCTGTGTTTTGGACTGAAGGCATGTGCTTTTCTGGGATGTGCAGATGTGCACAGTAGAGGAAAGTGCCCTGTGCATGTGCTCAGCGTTGCTGCTGATTAGAGAGAGAATGAGTACCCAAGGTTTGTTTGTGAAGGGGTCTTCTTTTAAATTGGATATTTCTAATAAAGGTTGTCTTGGGACCTAAGTGGGGGCATGGAATCATTTTAAGTATTGAGTAGAATGTGAAAGAAACAATTCATATTTTAAGGCACAGATTTTCAAATATGGGTTCTTAAAGATGGGCTCTTAAATCCCTATTTAGGCACTGAAATAAGTTCTGAGTAACCAGCAATTATTAGGCAATATCTATGTGACCAATCAATTGTATTTCAAATACCGCTACATGGCATTTTAACTAGACAGAGCCACTCTCATGGTCTGGTTTCTAGCAGCACTTGAAATATTATTTCCTGCCACTGGTATGGTTCTGTGTACCATCCTTACACGTCCATCCGCTCACACATACACATTAATTCTCTCCCACTCATAATTCTTTTAACCCACAAATACCAGTTATATGTACTATTTAGATTTCAGGCTTTTTTTCTAATGCTGACTTAAGAATTATTTAGGAAGGTACACAGTCATTTATAAATGCGAATAAAAGATAAAACATAAGGAGGAGTTATGTGGCTGTTGAAAACAGGTGATGAGGCTATGAATTATAACTCTAGCAGGCAGTCATGTATTCTGTTTTTTATCTGTCTAAGCAGTGTGTGACAATATCTGATCCTGATCATCTTGCAGAGCCTGTTCTACAAAATGGTTAAAACTATATGAAACTTCTGAGCTGTAACTTTAATATTTATACTTTAATATTTTTCTCATTTAGTGGAAATCTTCTTAAACTTGACTAAAACAACATCATTATTTCCTACATGTTATGTTCTGTCTATAGCCCTGATCCTACAGATGTCCTCGGAGGATCAGTCTAATATAGTGCTTAGTTAGAAGTTTAACTTCATTGCGTATTGTTTTTGCAAATCTTACATATGTTTTCTTTCATCCAAAAGGATCTCAAAATGCTTCACAAAAGTGGGTATATTACAAATTATGAGTACAGTATGTAATTCACTCACTAGGAGAGAGATAGAAATAAAAGAATTACTTTGCTCATCTTTTTAAAACATAGCCATGTCTAAGATGAAGCATAGAAACTTTTTAACACCACCCAATAATATTACACAGCAGTTTAGGACAGGAATACTATATTCAGTTGAAATGGCAAGAGACATTACAGATGCAAATTGTACAATAGATAACCAACCTGGCTACCTTTCCTAATCCCATGAAAAGTGGCATAGCTTTTTTTAATAAGCACATGTACTCAGGATCTTGCTTATTTGTTGGCACTTCCAGCAGTACGGTGCCTCCTAAAACCATATGTTAAATTATACTAGTCAAGTGTTTCTCTGGTAAATAATGTACATCCAATGGCAGTTTAGATATAGAAAATAGAAATAATTTGGCATAAGTCTCCTCAGTTTATCAGATTTATTTAAAATTGTTCTGAGCACTTGTGATATTGAAAAGGGGACTACAAAATATTGGTCTATCTTTTGATATGCTTAATTCAGTTCTTCACTGAAGTAGGGACATACATCTTAGCAGTTTGCAAGATCAACTTGCTTTGGTTTGTTCTAATAAAAGGTTTCCCCAACTTTTTCCTGGTATGGGGCGTCTTTTAGTAGTGAGGCCATATCGTGGGTCACCTTCCTTTCCAAACTCTGATTTACTCTCAGATTTGCAATCACGTCAACCCTGTGTAACTACTGTAATTGGTAGCATGGAAAAGAGAATAAAGAAACTATTTATATATTTGAACTACTTAATGAGTTGGGTATGGCTGCTTTCCAGATGTTAGGGAAGATAATTACCTTTCGTCTCAGATCATTACCATCTTGTAATCTGAACCTGTGCTTTAAGTACTACAAGCACTGAAAATTCATTCTTGCCCAGGTAGGTAGATGTGAAAAGCATCAAAAGTTTCAAATCTCCATCTGTGAATGCTGGATGTTCTTCCTATAGTTGCGCTCACAATTCTGTCAGGGGCTGGTTCTGTGGTTTTCAGGGTATATCTACACTGCAATGAAACCCCCCTAGCTGGCCTGTGCCAGGTGACTCAGGGTCACAGGGCTTGGGCTAAGGGGCTGTTTAATTGTGGTGTAGACATTTGGGCTTGGGCTGGAGCCCGGACTCTAGGACCCCGTGAGGAGTCAGTTGGCCCAGGCCAGCTGAGGTTGTCTGATTGAAGTGTAGACATTCCCTTAGTGTCTTGTTGCGGGCAAGTTCCTAGGGGCCATAGTTGTCTTTTAAAGACAAATCTGAAATGTCGCTCCCTGCTGAAGTGAAAGGGCTTCTAACCAGCTCATCATTGTATGTGTCTTTGATGTTTTATTCACAGATGTTCTGTTTTCAGATGAGTCAGGTGTTCTTGAATACATTCTTTTACTTCAAATGGGAAGATGTTTGTTGGCTTCAGTGAGAAATTATCTAGGCACGTCAAGATTATCCTTATTTACTTGCAGAGTCCCCTAAGTTTGTTTTTTTTCTTAAATCAGGGCATCAGACGTGTTCTCTGTGTTAAATAGCATCACAGGCTGTCCTTGCAAACTCAAGCTGAGTTCCCTCTGTCAAGTGAAAACTTCTGGTAAATAAGCCAGCAGGGTGAGCCATAAGGGGTCATCAAAACAGGCGGGCGAGGCAAGTGAGTGACTTGACAAAGAGACTGGCACTTTGGGAGGGAGTTCAAAAAGGTGTGTCGGTGCTTTCTCATGATAAAGCCAAGACATACCAGTGTGAAGGAGGAACTTGGCAGCATTGATCACTCAGCACAGCAAAAACATTAGGATTCATGGGGTAAGCTCTAAGGAAGTTAACTGTCTTCCCAGAAGCATCCTTCATGTTTTTCAGATGTGCTGGTGATTTCCTTGTGATTAGGGCTTCCTGGTCTATACAAGGCGCCATTGGTGCTACAAAGCAGCTATATGTAACCAGACCTCTGTGATGCCATTGCTTGTGCTCCATCTGTGGAGACCATCACAATGTTCCCTCTCAGGAACGCTTTCCATACGATATTTGAAAAACTTTCCCTGCAGTTGTTGCAGGTTAGCAGAGACGGAGAACAAAGGAAGTCATCTTGCACTCCGCCACCAGATTAATATCTAACCTAGGAGAGAGAGTTTGCAAAGGAAGCCACATCAGTGAATTAATTAGACTTAACTGCAAAGAAATAGTTGCTTCAAGCTTGAGAAGATTGATGCTACATTTTCACCAATCGCAGAGATTCTTTTTGGTCCTGGATTTTTCACAATTTTAAAGTGTCCAATTACGTGCTTATCTTGTCACTGAACATCACTGAAACCAATTCTTTGTACAGTTGAAGTAAAAACTCTTCCCTTGTGCTATCAGACTCCCCTTCGCTTTTCAGTGCAAAGACTCACAAGATGAGATGTCTGCCTGCCTGTTGACTTCAGAGTGGACATTGTACTTTTTTGGCCATGTAGCTCTGTTAACTTATACTGGAAAAACTCCAGAGGCTTGTTTTTCAGGCCAGAATGTTTGGTCTCTAGATATAGCTGGAGATTGTTGGTTTGATTTTCATTGGCCAGCACCTCCTGATACATTGGGGTTGGGGATAGGGCTTATATTGTGAACAAGTGCTTACTATGGACATCTCCATATATCTGTGATCATGTTTCATTATAGTCCTTCTTTTCATCCCTCTTTTCTCTTCTGTAGTTGAAGGCACTGGTCTGTGGCTTGCTCTGTTCACTCTCCCTTAGAACTTTGGCTCAGACCTGTGATGAGAATTGGTAAAATCACAAATGAGCAGCAGCTGCATTAAACAGTCACAGAAGAGAAGCAGATACAGTATAGCTGGTGTCGTCTATCTCTGCCCTTGTCATGTTACAAAGCTTAAGTGAGGTATGTCAGCAGGTCCAGAATGCTTTTTTTTTTTATTAATTATATTTTCCAAAAGCACTTTGCTGTACAAGTGGCTAGAGTAACTGCAGACTTTTTCTGGAAAAACTCACCATCCTTTTTGTTCCTCATTTTATCTCCTTCTTTTCCCATCGGTTTTGTTCTCTTCCTCATTCTCGGCACAGGCTGCCCTGCGTTCCTCTTCTACTCAAAATTGGTTTATCCCTTAAAAAGTTCTGCAGCAGCCACTAAACTCTCAATTTCCCATACCCCACGCAAAAATCAAATTTCTCCACCTCTTTTGAATGATTAGAACCCATTCAAAAGAGGTTCTAATCCCTGCCCCACATCCACTGGTCACAGGATCAGGAGCTCAGCAGGACTGGGGAAGGAAGTGAGCCGCTCAGCAGGGAAAGGGTGATTTACCAAGAGGAGAGGAGGGTTGTTCGTGAGAAGGCAGCTTGTAGGGAGGTGGTCCAGGAAAGGAGCCAGAAACAGATTTCTTCAAGTAAACTATTTGCAGCCCTGTTTCCTCCTTCTCCTGCCCTTCCTGAAACTGCTCCTTTGGCTATGGGTTGCTCTTAGACAAAAGATTGTAATTTAAGGGATACTACTAAATATTTTTTAAGTTGTTTTCTTCCTGTTAGCATATTGTATCTTAGAAACTAGAAAATGTAATGCTTTAATTTTTCCCCATTTGGCAACCAATGATTCCCCCTCTCAGCTCCCAGGGTATTTAATGGAGCATAAGCGAAAATGATTGTACTCTATAGTAACGTGAATGAACAATACAGTCTCGGTTCTTATATATAAGTAGAGAATCTGTGTGTCCCTGAGAACTGAGAGGATCCAGCTAACATGGGCTGTCCCTGTCTGTATTACAAAAAACTGTTTTATCCTGTTTTTTCCCTACGCCCCAGCAGACTGGTCTTCCAAAGAAGCCACCACCCAGCAGAGCTGGTGAAACTGTAAGTAGGCGGTGTGAACAAATATGCACTTCAGGGGCCACCTCCACCCAGGTCTATCATACAGCCTGCCCTCCATGAAGCCCCTCACACACATGTATGAGAGTCTGCACCATGTGGAGTCTGGGGCATTGCTCCACGTGGCGAGCCTAGAGGGTGCTCACCATGTACAGGAGGCACCCGTCAGACCAGGGTTGGCATCTGTACTTCTGCTTGCTTCCCCTGTAACAGTGGGGGGCAGCACGCTGTGGCAAGCCATAACGGATGGTGGAAGCAAGAGATATTCATGGGTGGAAAAGCAGGACTGAGTCTGTGAAGGAGAGAATAAGGGGGGATGCTGGGAAGATATAAGGGTGAAATCTAGGAAGGGAAGGGAGAGGAGAATGGAGAAGAGAAAGTGAGGGAAATGAAGAGAAGACACAACATAGAATATATGAGGGAGGAATGAGCAGCCTTTTCTCTTTCCTTTCATCTCCAGCTGTCAAATCCTCCTGTACATACCTCCCTAATCCCCACTAAAACCATCCCCTCATGAATCCTCTGCACCCAGGGCAAGGGCTCTGGTTCATCCCTGGAAAAAATTGATTGTCCCATAAACAAACTGTTTTTATTTTTAAACATAAGGATTGCATGAAGCTATTAAACTCTTATAAACATCCGCAGCAGCTGAAACTTGGGCAGCTCAACCTCTCAGAGGCTTTTTGATTTTTTTTTTTTGGCATATGAATTAATCTATTAAGCTGTTATATTTAGTGCTCTTGACCATTTGTGTTCAACCGATATCAGAAATCCTGAGGGCCAGATTCTTGTCTGCAATAAGTCAATGTAGCTTCACTGAAATAACTTGTGCTACACCAATTTACGCTAGCTGAGGCTCTGGCCCTGAGAGTCTTCCTTGACTCACTGCAGGCCTGAAGTAGTTCTTGATCAATTTAGGTTTTTAAAAAATCTCTATATTCTCCAGACGCCACAGTTACAGATAGAGTCAGGAAAATGTGCAGTTACAACACAGGTGTACGGATACATTTCCTGCAGTCTCCTTCACAACAAAAATAAGGTTCTGGTGGCAATGAAAGTTTATCCTGTAATATTTCAGCAAGACTTTATAGGTCCTTTTCCTGTTGTAATTATGAAAGTCAAAATGATTATTTGTTTAGTCTTGTGTTTTTTTTTTTAAGCGCTCCACACCAGAATTGGCCTTAATATTTTTGGAGTGGGCCCGTTAAACAGTGTTTTGCTATCTCTCCCCAACTGCAAGAGCCTGTCCACCATGATCGCAATGCTACTCAGTAAGCCCAATGGTTCTGGGGGAGAGTTAGAGATGGTTGTCAGATACCCCCCCATAACTGACTCCTTGCATTCCTGTCCTTATCTGCTTTTGTCTCTTATCACACTTCCATCCCAATTTTGTCTCCTTCAGTGCTGCCAGCTTTGAACTATGTTCTTTCTTAACTTCTTTCATAACTATGTTCTCTTTCTTCAAGATGCTCTTTACCCAGGGAATATTCTCATTGAACTGATTCTTAAGGACTCTGTGCTTTCTTCCTTGCTTATTAGCTTAGGTTGTGGACTTTTCAGGAGATGGATTCTGTCTTATCAATTTGGACAGCACATTGTGGGCATGACCATTATACAAATTAATATAGAATGTGTTTTGGGATCTTCTGGCTATGGGAGGACTGTGAATTACTTGCGACCTTGAGGAAAAATCAGTGAGAGGTGACTGTTGAGATTCCCTCTTGCACTTTTTAGTTCATCTCTCAAATTTGGGGAAGAGGATGCAAATTTGGGACTGCAGAGGCTGGCGTTGATCAGACTATTGTACCAGCTCTGGAAATGTATTTGTTCGTTAATACAGCAGATCATTAGGAGCAAAAATCCGGGTACTTCATGTCAGTTTCAGGGTTACCTGCACCTTTGACACTATTTCCCCCCGCCAACCCAGTCTTCCTTAAGCGCCCACTTAAGGTTTAGGCTCCCAGCAATCACCTCTCTTGTGTGGAGACCCGTGTGTCTCTCCGTCCAGACTGGGGGTTAGGCTTGCAGTCCCTCTACACCTCACTGTGATATCCCCAGCAAGCCAGTCTGGCTCACAGCCAGAACCTGTATTGCTTTCTGTCCAAAGGCTATGAACAGCATATTGCCAGCAGTTACAAGTTATCTCACAGCTCTTTCTAAGTAAGCACAGCTATTCTTAAGGTAAAAGCATCTGTCATAACTATAAAGGGAAGGGTAACAGCTCTCCTGTGTACAGTGCCATAAAATCCCTCCTGGCCAGAGACTCCAAAATCCTTTTCCCTGTAAAGGGTTAAAAAGCTCAGGTAACCTGGCTGGCATCTGACCCAAAGGACCAATAAGGGGACAAGATACTTTCAAATCTTGGCGGGGGGAAGGCTTCTGTTTGTGCTTTGTTTTGGGAGTTCGTTCGCTCTTGGGACTGAGAGGGACCAGACATCAATCCAGGTTCTCCACATCTTTCTAAACAAGTCTCTCCTATTTCAAACTTGTAAGTAAATAGCCAGGCAAGGCATGTTAGTTTTCCTTTGTTTTCTCAACTTGTAAATGTACCTTTTACTAGAGTGTTTATCTTTGTTTGCTGTACTTTGAACCTGAGGCTAGAGGGAGGTCCTCTGAGCTCTTTAAGTTTGATTACCCTGTAAAGTTATTTTCCATACTGATTTTACAGAGATGGTTTTTACCTTTTTCTTTAATTAAAAGCCTTCTTTTTAAGAACCTGATTGATTTTTCCTTGTTTTTAGATCCAAGGGGGTTGGATCTGTATTCACCAGGAGTTGGTGAAAGGAAGGAAGGGGGGATGGTTAATTTCTCCTTGTTTTAAGATCCAAGGGGTTTGGATCTGTATTCACCAGGGAATTGGTAAAGAGTTTCTCAAGGTTTCCCAGGGAAGGGAATCCACTTGGGAATGGTGGCAGCGGACCAGATCTAAGCTCGTAGTTAAGCTTAGAAGTTTTCATGCAGGCCCCCACATTTGTACCCTAAAGTTCAGAGTGGGGAAACAGCCTTGACAGCATCACAGAGGAAACATATAAAAACAATCAAAGTTCCTACATGCTTATCAGAGATCACTCCAACTCCAGCATAGAGCTCTGGTAGATGTCAGTCTTTGCAATCCTTCCAGGGGTTGGGTTCTCCTAGGATCCAAGGTCCTGTCTGTTTGCTGAATCAAAAGAAAGCCATGCATTAGTTTAAACTCAGCCTTTTTTGTACCAAAAGCCCTTTCTTTGTCTGTTGGTTTCTGGAAAAAGCAGTTTGAACTGGTAAATGCAAACCTCAGGGAGAGGTATCTTTCTGGAGGTGTTTACAACCTGAGTGATTCACCTTAATCACCAACCCCACTGTTTTTATTTCCTGGAGGAACTGTGGTAGCCCATCCCCCTGGAGTTGAATACAGCCCTTGGCCCACAATGATACAAAAACCATACCTCAACTCAATACAATGTGGTCCCCAAAGATATTGCATGAGGTTGCAATATCTATTACACATTTTACATTCATGTAAGAAGTGTCTCTTAGGGTCCTAGGCAAGGTGACATTTTGGGACAAATTCAAGCCTGGTGCAACTCCAGTGAAGTCAGTTTGGTGGTTCATCTTTCTTTTTAAGAAATCATGTTAGGCTTTGTCTACATGGGCACTTTCGTCGTTAAAACTTGTGTCGCTCAGGGGTGTGAAAAAACACCCCTCTGAACAACAAAAGTTTTAATGATGAAAAGCACTGTTGTGGACAGTGCTTCATCGGCAGGAGCTGTGCTCCCGATGAGGAAGCTACCGCCCCCCGTTGGAGGTGGTTTTATTTTGTTGCCAGGAGAGCTCTCTCCTGGCAATTAAAGAGCAGCTACACAGTGCACCTTACAACGGCACGGCTGCAGCAGCACAGCCATGCCGTTGTAAGGTGCGCTGTGTAGACATAGCCTTAGTTTCTGCAAAGGAGTGGTGTGTCTGTCTTTGAGTGGAGCAATAGCACTGTGATGCATCTTTAATGTAAACAGTAATGTTATAATCAATAATACACCATAAATAAATATTTTTATTTTTGCCGTTGCTTTATGTTTCTAACATTTCTGTTACGCAGAATGAATGAACTCGCACGGAAAATGATTAAAAGACAAAAACACCACATCACCCGTGGGTGAACACTTCTCACAAAGATTGTTCTCTACCGGACCTATCAGTCCTCATCCTCAAAAAAAACCTGCACAACACTTTCAAAAGACGAGCCTGGGAGCTTAAATTCATAACTTTGGTCGATACTAAAAATCATGGTCTTAATAGAGACACTGGATTTATGGTATATTATAACACTCTGTCACCCACTAACGGTCCTTCCTCTGCTGCTCTTCCCTCCCCCTCCACCCTTTCTCTCCTTATGACTAGAGGGGTGTAATTGGGCCACTTCACTTTGAATCATCCCTTGAGATATGTATTAACTACTTATGCTAAACAATCAATTCAGGCCTTATATTTAGCAGTGACACTTTGAGATAGGGCAGGTGTACAGGTCTTGCAGCAAGGGAGATTTAGGTTGGACATTAGGAAAAACTTCATAACTGTCAGAGTGGTTAAGTGCTGGAATAAATTGCCTAGGGAGGTTGTGGAATCTACATCATTGGGGATTTTTAAGAGCAGGTTGGACAAATACCTGTCAGGGATGGTCTAGATAATACTTAGTCCTGCCACGAGTGCAGGGGACTGGACTAGATGACCTCTCGAGGTCCCTTCCAGTTCTATGATTCTACACTTAAATTGAAGCGGTGCTGCTGTAGCGTTTCAGTGAAGACAATACTATGCTGATGGGAGAGCTTCTCCCGTTGGCATAGTTAATCCACCACCGCAAGAGCCGGTTACTGTGTTGACAGGAGAAGCCCTCCCATCGACTGTCTACACCAGGGATTGGATTGGTATAACTGCGTCAATTAGGGTTGGGGATTTTCATACCTCTGAGTTACGTAGTTATCCCAATGTAAGTTTGTAGTGTGACCTGGCCTTAGTTTCCCAGACCTGAAGAAGAGCTCTGTGTAAGCTTGAAAGCTTGTCTGTCCCACCAACAGAAGTTGGTTCAATAAAAGATATTGCCTCACCCACCTTGTCACACAGAAAATAAGGCATAGGAACACAGGAATTGTCATATGGATCAGAGCAGTTTTGCCCAGTATCCTACACTCAACACTGGCTGGAACCAGCTGCTTCAAAGCAAAGCGCAAGAAACCCCGCAATAAGCAATTATGTGATAACCTGCCCCCAGGGATAATTTCCTCTTAACCTACATTAATTAGAGGTTAAATTTTGCCCTATTCTATTCTCTGTTGGATCTTAGATACTACGGAGATGAGTGTGATATGAGCATCTTCCAGTAGTGCATTTAGCACTGTAACTACCCATCTGTCACGTGTTGTTTGTTCTCCTACCCTCTCCCCAGAGGGCGAAGCGTTTGCACTGTAGTGTCTTGACAGAGTATGTGGGGTTATTTTGTTCTGTGTTTATGCTTGAGTTTATATTCCTTCCAAAACGCCTGTTTATTTTTTAAATATCCATTTTATCTAAAATGTCCAATCCTTTTTGAATCCTGCTAAGCTGTGGGCTTCAATGATATTCTGTGGCCATGGGTTCCACAGGCAAATTGAGCATTGTGTGAAGAAATATATCATAGACCAGACTGAAAAGCATCATGGAGATTTCTAAGTCTTCCTTAATAGTTACCCTGTCTTCTACTTTTGGGGAAGATGGAATAATGTGAGAAACCATAGTGTTGTAAATATGTTGCATCTAGAAAATTAAATGTCTGAGTTGTCAGTGTCTGCAAGTATTGCTGTCAGATACAGAAGAAATAACTTATCACACAAAATGTTTATCACCAACTTAGCTTTATTTTAAATACTTCAATTTTTTTTCTTTTTAGGTAGTGTTTAACATGGTTGTAGAAGTGCCTCGCTGGTCAAATGCTAAAATGGAGGTAATTAAAAAAACAACCTTGGTTTATTAAATCTCATAGACTCATAGACTTTAAGGTCAGAAGGGACCATTATGATCATCTGGTCTGACCCCCTGCATGCTGCAGGCCACAAAACCGTCCCTACCCTTCCCTTGACTCTGCTGATGAAGTCCCCAAATCCTGTGTCTTGGTGACTTCAATTGGCAGAGAACCCTCCTGCTAGCGATCCCTGCCCCATGCTGCGGAGGAAGGCGAAAAACCTCCAGGGCCTCAGCCAATCTACCCTGGAGGAAAATTCCTTCAAAATATAGATATTTGCAGAATTGATGGTGATGTAATGGTTTCCAACATTTTAGAAAGTCAGTTTATTCAGTTGTATCCTTTATATGTACAATTCTTACTACTAAAATGTTCTTTTGTGGTTATTCATGCTGATGTTTTTCTTGTAGCTAAAAAAAATTAGGGGTCTAGTTTTGTCTCCCTTACTCGCATAGAGTATTTCCTTATTCCTCAATAACCCCATTGATTTCAAGGCGCAGAGTAAGGTGCTATTCAACATGAATAAGAGGGGCAGAACAGGATAGTTGCAGGATAGTGTCCTGAACTCAATCTTCCTCTCAAATACACACGTACCGTAATTTATTTAACTTTGGATTTAATCCCTCCATGAGCTTTACTGGTGAATAAATTATAGAGTGCCAGTCCTAATCTTGACCTCTCTGTATTGGTGATCGAAAAGAATCATATTTAATCTAAGAGCAGTTGTTGGCACTGAGTTACTTTTGAAGTTTTTTTTTCTTCCTTGGAAATGAGCTTTTGAAATTTTAAAAGTAGAGCCTGATTGGAGCATTCCTCTGCGGTGTGACAATACAAAGGCTTAGGTGTGCTTTATTTGTAGTGTAGGTAAAACACTTCCTAGATTGTACAGGAACTAGCTTGTTCCCTTGGTAATATATTAATTTCAGGGCTCCCTTCCCCAAGGTTTTATGAAAGTTTGGGGGTAAGCTGTTAAGTCTTACCTGTGCTGGTGCCCTGTCCAGAACTTATTTTTTTTCCAGATCCTGAAATGACTTCGAAAGTTGGATTTTAAACTATGTTCACTATCAGAGTTCATACTTGTAGAAATAATGCTGCTATTTTTTTTTTCTTCTGTCAAATCACCTTACATTTTAAGGTGACGTCAGGGGAAGGTTGAGTCTATTTCTAATTCCACTGCACCATTTAAAGGCTTAACTTGAAATCTGGGTTGTTTTTAAACATATTTTATTTTCTTACCTAACACTTCACTTGACCTCCGGTGGTAAAGAGACACCTGCCATCCCATTAGAATCAGGTTCCAATGTGGCTTGACATCCTTGTCTGGCTTCTCCACCTCTGACTTCTTGCAAGAGACAAGAAATAGCTGCCTTTACTTTGCCATGCCAGCTGATCAAATAACTGCTAGGATATGGAAATTCTTAGAACACCACATTGGCAGAGATTATATTGGTGCCCACCAGATTTTTGTCCTAACCCAGTGGTGGGCAAATTATGGCCCTCCAGACGTTTTAATCTGGCCCTCAAGCTCCCGCCGGGGAGCGGGATCCAGGGCTTGCCCCACTCCGTGAGGCTTCTAGAAGCAGCAGCATGTCCCCCTTCCGGCTCCTACACGTAGGGGCAGCCAGAGGGCTCCGCACCCAGGAACCACGGCCAATGGGAGCTGCAGGGCAGCGCCTGCGGACAAGGTAGTACACAGAGCTGCCTGGCCGCGCCTCCGTGTAGGAGCCGGAGGAGGGACGTGCCGCTACTTCTGGGAGCTGCTTGAGGTAAGCGCCGCTTGGAGCCTGCATCCCTGACCCCCCCCCCCCCCCCCGTGCCCCAGCCCTGATCCCCTTCCAACCCACCAAACCTCTCGGTCCCAGCCTGGAGCACCCTCCTGCACCCCGAACTCCTCATCCCCAGCCCCATCCCAGAGCCCGCACCCCCAACCAGAGCCCTCACCCCCTCCCACACCCCAACCCCCAATTTCATGAGAATTCATGGCCCGCCATACAATTTCCATACCCAGATGGGGCCCTCGGGCCAAAAAGTTTGCCCACTCCTGTCCTAACCCCTTCCCTGGTCCCAGACACCATCCTTCAGATTGGACCATGGTAGGAAGCCAAAATTAGACATAGATCACCACACATCTGTGACTCCTGGACTGCTCCTCCCTTCATGGGAAGATTTTCTTATCTGATCTAAAGAATTTAAGAAACAAAGTTATTGAAACTTGCCTCCCCTGCTCCATCTTATTAGACCACATTTCCTGCATGTCACTCTGCCCCAACAGTTCACATAGTTTCCTGTTAGCCTTCCTTGACTTCCTTGAGGTCATTCTCATTTTTGCATTGCCAGCAGCCTCTTTCAAGACACTCTGGCAACATCAGGCAGGGGCCAAATTATTTTGCTCAGTTACATCGCTGTACATCTGGAGAAACATCACCAATCTCGGTGGAGTTACTCCATATTTTCACCGGTAGGATTTGGCCAAATGCAGGGTAAAATCCTGACTGAAACCAGAATTGCACAATCAGTCACAACTTTTGGAGCATGCTTTGTGTTTATACAAGAAGCAGACCTATAATTAGAGGCACATGTCCAGCTCTGACCTGGTGTAAATGGGTGCAACGCCTTTGGAAATCTATGGACCAATTTCAGTGGTGATTTAAATGGTGGTGTATGTCACATGCTTAGAGAACATGTGTAGGTGGTAAAGTCCGACTCATTTACTTGGGGAAACTGGCCAGAATAGCTCTTGTGGAATAAGCTATTTTGCAACAGATCCCCATGCAGAGACACTTATTTCAGAACAAGAGTGCCTTTTCTGATTTAACTTAATCTGCTTCCAATCTTGCACCAATTTGGTGTTCATTGGGTGTGCAGAATGAGTGTACAGAACAAGTGTAACTTCTATACTATGGGTAGAGAAAACAGATGGAGGAAAACAACTAACAGTTAAAGCAGTTTTCTCATCATTGTCAACCCCCTGTTGTCTGATCAGCTTGGGCCCCTATTTATGTTACTGCCGAATTTGGCCCATAAAGTGCAGAGCTTCAAACCTAGGTCCCCTTCAGTATTTGTAGCTGACCATGACAGACTCCTTATAATGAAACGCCTTTGCTTGTCTGGGTCCACCTTTTTTTTTTTTTCTTTTTTCTTTTTTTTGCCATGAATACTTCACACCGAAGCTTAAAACATTAATAGCAAGTCAGATTTTTGAATGTGGCCCTGGAGAGTTAGTGAGGCTATCACACTTTCCAAACCTCAAGCATGCTCTCCCCACTGCCCAAAATGCAACTTCTTACCCAGTTGGGTACAGGATTAATTGCTGTGCATTTTAGAATTCTTTTCTCACTCTCTCTCTTTCACAATCTGCTTAGATTGCCACCAAGGAACCATTGAATCCCATTAAACAAGATATAAAGAGAGGCAAGCTTCGATATGTGGCCAATATCTTTCCTCACAAGGGTTATATATGGAATTATGGTGCCCTCCCTCAGGTAACATTTTTGTTATAATGGTGAAACCTTCCTGTCTTCTGAGTAAATTGCCTTATAAATCCTGAGCATTGCCTGAATGCAAATAAGTTGCAAGAACGACGTTTTTGTTTGATAGATTTGTAAATTAGGAATTTTTTATGCAGAGCTTTAGTGTGTCCATAAATTTTGATCAGAATTGGGGCGTATGTATAAATGTATGTGCTATTTCAGGAAGGAGTTAAGTATTTAAGGAACCTTGAATTTATATTTTTTTTACTTCCCTGTACTATGTGACAGGATTATGCTGTCATCTTCCTGTCATTCAAAAGTACTTAAACCAAGTAGTAGTAACATTTTTTCCCCTTACACAAAGTTGAGGTAGTAAATTCATGTAGGCCATTCATATTTGGCAGTGTAAATAATACACCTCTACCCCGATATAAGGCGACCTGATATAACACAAATTCAGACATAATGCGGTAAAGCAGCGCTCCGGGGGGGGGGGGGGGCTGCGCACTCCGGTGGATCAAAGCAAGTTCGCTATAACGAGGTTTCATCTATAACGTGGTAAGATTTTTTGGCTCCCAAGGACAGCGTTGTATAGGGGTAGAGGTGTAATTGGAATCTCTTAACCTCTTTGACAAAGGAAAAAAATATAGTGACTTTTGTTTTTGGGTTAAACTAGTTTTGTTTTTGGGTTAGTTACTTTGATTCATTTCACTTTGAATCTTCAGACTTGTTTGATCATATTTCATTTAAAATTTTGTTTTGTGTTTATAAACAGTAACTGAAATTCCATATTTGGTAACAATAAGGATTTAGGTGTTTGTTTGCTCATCAGCAACCAGTGGGGAAGTACTTGAGGGTACCTTGGAAGAAATTTCACCACAAGGCTCTTTTACCTCTTCCCAAAATCCATATTTTTTGGTGGGTGGGTGTGGGCGTGTTTTTTCCCTCTCATTTCTAGTAGATTCATTACTTCAAACATAGAAAAGAAAAATCCCCAAATTGAAACAATTACCTACTTCAGAGTATATAAAAGTCACAAAAAACTAAGTCACTTATAGCAGGAAAATAGCTACTGATGGCAAACTTTTTCTAAAAGTGGAAATAACTAAATTTTAAAACAATCCCCTTTAATTAAAAAAACCAACCAACAAAATGTTGAGCATATCTTTAGAAACACATCCAATTTTGACTTAGCATTTGTACCTGAAGAGGGACTTAAATCCCAGACCCTCTGATTAAAAGGCTGGTGCTCTACCAGCTATCTTATCCGGGCTCATAAAATCTACCATCTTTCTTGAGCTAAGCATGCCTATTGCCAGAAAAAGGAGAGGCTGTAACTTTATTTACTGGTGTTTTATTAATCTCTGTAATTTATAGGTAAACTAAGGAATTGTGATTGGAGTTTAATTATTGTGTTTCTCAATCCTTTAACAGACTTGGGAAGATCCACACCATAAAGATAAGGATACAGGATGCTGTGGTGATAATGATCCCATTGATGTGTGTGAAATAGGCACAAAGGTTTGTCTTAATAAACACGGTTATTTTAATATTTTGGTAGAATGGAGAGGGGCAAGGTGGAAGCAATTGACCAGAGGGAAGAGGTTACACAATTTATTTGTGGTTGGGGGATGACCAAAGTACAGGGCCGGCCTTAGGGAAAATGGTACCCTGGGCGAACTTGCATTTTGGTGCCCCTGGCCTTGTGGGTGTGGTGCCCCCTCATTGCCCCTGGTCCCCCATCGGTTTCCCACCCTGCCTTCCCCCCAAACCCCTGCACTGTGCCACCTTCACCTCAATGCCTGCACCCCAACCCCTGCACTGGCATGCGCCCTCACCCCAACACTTGCATTCCCCTCCTGTGCCCCTAACACCTGCACTGTGCCACCTTCACCCCAATGCCTGCTTCCCCTCCCTCACCCCAATTCCTTCTCCCCCTTCACTCCCAACCTCTGCCCCCTTCTGCACACCAACCTCTGCCCCCTCCTGTGCCCCTACCTCCTGCACTGTTCCTCCTTCACCCCAACCCCTGCACTCCCCTTCTGTGCCCTAATCCCTGCACCCCTTCACTCCTACCCCCTGCACCTCCCTCCTGAGCCTCTAACCCTGCACTGTGCACACCTCCTCACCCCAACACCTGCCCTCTCCTGTTCCCCTAACCCCTGCAGTGTGTCCCCTTCATCCCAACCCCTGCCCTTCCTATACCCCAACCCCTGCACAGTGCATACCCCCGCACCCCAACACCTGCCCCCTGCACTGTGCCCCCTTCACTCCTACCCCCTGCACCTCCCTCCTGAGCCCCTAACCCCTGCACTGTGCCCCTAACCCTTTCATCCCCCTCCTGCACCCATGTTGGGAAATTGACCTGGATGCACAAAGCAGCTGGCATTGCTGCTTGCTCCCCCACTGGACTGCTGCTCCTCTGCCCCATGCACTCCCTGGGCTGTGTAAGGGGAGGGCAGGAGAGCAGCAGCTGCTGATGCCTCAGCACAGCCCAGGTGGGGAAGTGACCTGAATGCAGGGAGCCCTGGTCTTGTGTGTGTTGCAGGGGGAGAGAGAGAGTGTGTGTGTGAGACAGTGTGTGTTGTGTTGAGGGGAATGTGTGTGTGCCTGAGTGTATGAGTGCGCTGTCTCTTTAAGAAAGCACTCAGGGTCAGGAACCTGAAGGCTTGTGTTCAGGGGGAGGAAGGGAACCCCTGCTCCGGGGGAGTCATCTGATCACCTGGCTCCCGGCTGGTCGTCCAACTGCCCCCTGCAGCTTGGGTCTCTCCCCCGCTACTCCCTCTCCAGTGCTGCTGCCTGCCTGCTTGCTGCCTCTGTCAGCCCAGCTGGCCCTCAGCAGGTCAGGTGGGAATCCAAACCCTGCGCACGTCGCCCTCTTTGATGGGCCGCCCTGGGCGGGGGCCTAGACAGCCCACCCCAAAGGCCAGCCCTGCCAATGTATGGGCAAGGTTCTGTTGTTAGAACTGAGAGGAAACAGGGTTGCTTGTGTTGGTAGGGGAAGGGTTTAAAAACCATGGGGCTCACTTCAGGTTTATGTCTTATGTTCCTAAAAGCTCATGCTTCAGGTTTTTAGCCAGCCACAGGCAGGGGGTCAGGAAGGGATTCCCCCCACTGCTTCCCAAATATTCTGGAAGTGTTTTTATCTTCTTTTTCTGAATAATCAGGGATGGCCATGGCTGGAGATGGCACCTTGGATGGGGAAGGCCAGAGCTCTGAGGTGGCACCAATGATTCTCTCTCTCTCTCTCTCAGTTCTTGACTGGTTATTTCTTGCTCACATGCTGAGGGTCTAACTGATGGCCATATGTGGGGTTGAGAAGAAATTTTCAGATTGGCATTGATTTTCGGGGCGGGAGGGGCGGCGGGCTCACCTTCCTCTGCAGTGAGTGGGTGTAACTCACTTACCTGGATTATAAGGTTATATCTCACTTAATCATTTCACTGCCATTGTGGGGGCGTTGGGCACTGGTGTACCTTGGTCCCTTGTATTTGCTTGTGGCACACAATAATCTAGTCTCCTGTAATACTTTGGCCTAATTTCAGTTGTTGGGTTTTGTATGCAGGTAGTGGTGGCCTGTGATTTCTAGTCTGACCTTCTGTATGACTTTGTGGTCCATTCTGGCCTTAAACTCAGTGAAATGGTGGATTTTGGAGAGGGAAGAAAGAACCAGCAGGATTTCACAAAAGCTTGGGTATTGAGTGAGAGAGACAAGAGGAGATAAAAATAGCAGGTTTTATGGCTAGAATAACTCACAAGGGCAGTGCAATTCTTAACAGCAATAGAAAAGAGAGAGAGAACTTATTTTTTTTGCCATGTTGAGCTTGAATTGCCAGTGGGGAAATCTAGGAACACGAGTCAAAAAAATAAATGTGTGAGATTGGAGTGAGGGGGATAGATTAGGTGAAAAGGCAGATTTGGGAGTTACCTGTTTAGAGGTGGTAGGTTGAGGCCACCCAGAGATGAGATAGAGAAAGGAAAGAGGGTCTAGTATAGCGCTTATGGGATGTTGACTGAGATGTGAGGAGAAGGAGACTCCGAAGGCTCATTTGGAGTGGGAAGGTGGTAACAACATGGAGGGAGAAAAATTCTGAAAGTCCACAGAGTTAGGAAGGGAGGTAGCAATCATCAGTTGTGCTAAAGGTGGTGAATATATCAAGGAGAATGAGTTTGCAGAAGATGCCGCTCGGACTATGTCAGAAGGAGACTGATTGTTAGTGACCTAAGTAAAGGCTGTGGCAGTGGAAAGGAGGAACCTGAATTTGGATTACAAGGGATCCAAGAAGGAATTGGAGGAGAGGAAATTGCTGCAGCAGGAAGAAACCTCACACTCCTGGGGCTTGGAGGAAAAGAAGAGGAGAGAGATGAGGTGTTATTTAGAGAAGCCAGGGTGAATTTAGAGTGTGGAGATAGGTGTATGTTTGAAGGCTAAGAGAAAGGAGCCAGGAGAGTGAGAGAAGAGATGAGGACTTGGGATGGGGACAAGAGGGATAGGTAGAAGGGATTAGAAGATGAATGAGTGGTGCCTCTGGATCACAGATTGGGGTAAATATAGAGGGGAGGGAAGAAAATTCTTACTAGAACATGTCAGTTTTCTCCTTGAAGAAATTACTGAGATCCTGTACAGAGAGGTGGAAGAGAGAATCAAAGGCGAGAAAAGACTGGAGAGGGACAAGTAGACCTGGGAATCTATTAGGGACTGGAAGTAAAACTCTGGACAGGAATGTGGAAGAGTTGAATGAGGAGAACAACTTTTTGGTCTGTTAGAGGAAAACAAAGAGGTTGCGACTGTGTAGCCTTTTCTGTACCTTTCTGAGACAGAAATTGTGCTGCTGTGCTTTCAGGTTCACTATCCTGGTGAGATCATTCAGGTAAAGGTTCTTGGAGTTATGGCTCTTATTGATGAAGGAGAGACAGATTGGAAGATTATTGCCATCAATGTGGATGACCCAGAAGCCCAGAAAATTCATGGCAAGTATCTTTACCTGTCCTCAAACATCCATTTCAGCAAGTGAACTTTGAGGAACACGATAAACTTAGAATTTGGAATTGGTAATACAGAAATGTCGCCTAGCTTACTAACTGCGCAGCTCCAGATTTAAATATTTGCACCTTGCTTTTAATTGCATGGTCAGTAGAGCGGTGTTTGATATTGACGCACAAAGGATGAGGCAAGGCAGACAGCCTAAAGAAAAGGGAGCATGTATTCATCTATTTGCTGTTGTCTGCACTTAAATGTCTTCTTTAGGGAATGCACATACGTATCTCACACTAAGTTTTAGGAAGGCTAGCGGCTATCTCCGGACTTCCTCAGATGACCTGTCACACAGAGAACCTTGTGTGAGAGAACATAATCTTTGAAACATGACTGCCTTAGTTAATAGTTGGGAGAACTGTAAAGTTTAAACCCTTGCAGATGTAATTTACTTTGAACAGCCCTAATTTCCATTGGCTGTATGAGGTGTTTTTTGTTCATGGTATTTGGGTAGGTATAGTTTTGCACTCTGAAGATGCCCCTACATTTTTAAAGTGTCCTGCAGGGTTTTGACAACATGATTCCCAAGTAATTGAGAATTTTTGCACATGTGAAATTTGTTGGTGGGCTCATTTTAGCTTTTTGTAGTTCACATTGCAAAATCATTATCACAGTTGACTCTAACAGAAGCCTTGATGTTAGTGTCAGCAGAGAGAAGGTAGAGATTAAAGGAACACCTCTAACTTAAAAAATAAAATCACATTTGTCTGAAAAGCTTTTACTTGCAACTGTGAAATAGTTTGTACTATTGCTGAAAGAAA
Source organism: Chrysemys picta bellii (assembly GCF_011386835.1). Lineage (NCBI taxonomy): Eukaryota > Metazoa > Chordata > Testudines > Emydidae > Chrysemys > Chrysemys picta. The sequence goes on along the minus strand of NC_088795.1, from coordinate 31,839,889 downwards.
CAAAAAAAAAAATAGCTTTTTAAGTGTTTACTTTCAGTATTGTTAGTTTGTCTCCCCAACAGCCATTCATCCACTTGTTTGTTTTGTTTGGGTCCTTTGCACAGTAAAAGAGAAGAAAAAAAAATACAAAAGAAAGTGTGATTTGTGTAGCCACAAAAAATGGGTGACAGGACTCCAAGGCAGGTCTAGCACCTGAAATGACCTTTAACTTATTTTTTAAAAATTGACTAGATTTCAGCTTGGCAGGGTTGCTTTAAAGTGGCATGGTAACTGGATTACCTTCCCATTCCTGCAGGTGTTCCCTTCAGAAGAGTTAAGGGTGTGTTGTCAGCGTTTCACACTGTGCTTGTGCTGTACCTTTCCTGTAGCTAACAGGGCTTCATTCTTAAAAATAAAATCATTGGGAATCCAAGAGCTAAAATCATGTGCAAGTCTTGGACAGTCTTTGTCAAGGTAATAATTATGTTCTGAGGCTAAATATCCTATGTACTCTCAAGTACACAAGATCAGGACTTATCCTTTTGTTGGGATAGTACCTGTTTTAATGGTCTGTCTGTAGTAACGGATGTGTCCAATAGCGTTCCAGATGTCTGAGGAATTATGCTGCTCAGCCATTGAACCATTTTCCTGGTGGCTGAATGCAATGTTAAGGCAAGTTGTTATCCGCATCAGTGGGCTGCTACCTAGATGGCCCTCCCCTTTTTATTGTTTCCATAGGTCACCATGACAGATTACCTGTGATGAAGGGATAAGGAAGCTCTTAGGCTGGTAAAATCACCAAGGCAGATCAATTGCAGCAGAATGTTTTTGCTTTCTCATACTGTGTTTTTGTTACAGAGATCCTGAAGCTTAGTTTAGGGAAGCAGTGAGATGTCTCAGCCTGCTGCTTCTTCAGTGCGAAGATGACACTCAGATCTATGACTTTTTTTTCCCATCAAAACCAGGATGAGGTAGAACTGATGCTAATGGCAAAAGGAAGCATCTACATGAATGGATAGGTGATGTTAATGCCTTCTGTCTAAGGGGCTTGCTGGTATGGTTCAAAGTCACTCAGTCATCTTGGATTCATCACTAGCCCTGGATTTTCAGGTGACAGCTGTAGCACATAGATCCTCTTTCCATCCACTTTTGGTTTGGAGGCTGTGACACCTTGCTTTTTGCCATGGACCTTGCCCCCATGATCAGAACATCTAACAGCCTTTAGAAATGACTCTGAAGCTTCAGCTAGCCACAGTGTAGTTGCTTATAAATGGAAAGGCACAACTTGTAAGAAGGGCTAAATAATTTGAGATTCAGTTATCTGAGAGCATCTCTCTGTCTTCTTCCCCTCCTTCTTCTCACAGGAACTAAGATCTGTGGAGTTGCCCTCAATGTTTGCACCAAGTTTACAACATTCCATAATGTTCAGTGGGAATCCATATATGTTTTGTAATAAATAAGAACCACTTGATGGGCGGCTAAGTGATTTTGACAGGCAATTAGTGATATATTTTTAGACAATGTTTTTTCTTTTTTAATCTCCTATACTTTTTTTTTTAACCATAACTTAAACTGATTAAGAAATAGTTTAGTATGACAAAAGTAAAATATGGAAAAAAACTGAGCCACTGTTTAACACTTAGTGCACTAGTGCTGTCTTAAATCTGGCTTTGTTTTATTGAGTAACATTCTTGCCCTAAAGGATTGGGTGCTTTGGTGACAGAACTCCAATTTATTTGGAAATAGACTATTTATCTCTTTTTTTAAAAACAAAAAATATGAACTGTGGCATGTGATGTGTGCGCACGCACACAATTTTTCATTTGGAATATATTTGCACGAATAGCCATGGATTTCTAGTTGTGTTTCTTAAACACTCAAGTTTAATCTCATGCATCCATATTTTCTTGTCCACAAGAAGGAACCTAATCTAGCAAGCATAATTGTCTGATAATGTGACGCTGGCCAAGCAGGCGTTAGCTCATGCCAGGGTCCCCCTGCCTCAGTTGACTACTGACAAATACAGAGTTGAAATGACTCTCTTGCTCACCTCTGTGTAAGGATTGTTAAAATAGGTATTAGAATTATAATAATGTGTTGAGTGCTTAGACTTCATTGAATGCTTGTGAGTTGATGCATGCATTAATCTCACTTATAACATCTGTGTCCGATGTTGTAAGGTAACATTTGAGCATTCACATTGTAAGCCTCTATGTGTAAATAACCTGACAGAAGAGAGGCATTAACTAGTATGAAGTGCTAATCTCCAACAGAAGCTGTTATGTCCTGCCCGACAAGGAAGGCCCATCGACACCAGACAGACTACAGTGGAACATTAAAGAGAACAAAATATTTTTGTTTATTCCCCATGAAGATGAGTCTTGCAAGTGAATTGCTCCCATCATCTGAGTTTGAAGCTCAGAGCAGAAGGGTGGGGGGAATAAAAACCCCTAACAAAGAGGAACTGTATCTTTATGCTGCGTGGACTGTGGGAGGCAAGAATTACTAGGCATAAGAAAAAGATCCCCAGTGCTTAGCCTGGATTAGCTATAAAGGACATATAGCGCTTGTTTATTATACAAGCTTCTATCACATTTTGAAACTTAAGATTGGAATTCATGTGTGTATATATGTTTACCTGTTCTGACCTAAATAACTCTCTCGTTTCCTTGTCCCATATAAATAAATCTTTAGATAGCTTGTAGCCAGTCCTTTAATAAACTGCCTTTGGTGGGAGATCCAATGTGCAATTGACCTGGGCTAAGTGCCTGGTCTTTTGGGACTCAAAGTAACCTGAATATTGCTACAAAGAGTCCTGTGGCACCTTATAGACTAACAAATGTATTGGAGCATAAGCTTTCGTGGGTGAATACCCACTTCGTCAGACGCATGACTGACGAAGTGGGTATTCACCCACGAAAGCTTATGCTCCAATACGTTTGTTAGTCTATAAGGTGCCACAGGACTTTTTGTTGCTTTTACAGATCCAGACTAACCCGGCTACCCCTCTGATATTGAATATTGCTGTGATCCTTGGGGTAAGGGTCCATCTTTCACAAAGGTAGGCTAACCTGGGTGGCAAGACAGAGAGTACTCAAGAGGAATGTCTGTGACTCCATGTTAAGATTGTTATAGTGTCTGAGGAGTTCACGCTTGATGATTGGTTGGTGAAATTTAAGTATAGAACTCACAACCAATTGGGGGTTTGTGCCCTGGTTCCTAACAGTCTGCCCTGAGGTTGGGTCTCTCACTCTTGAGCCACTGCAGGGCAGCTTGACAGATGGGAAATACACAACTCTGAGGGTATGTCGCCACAGCAACCAGACACCTGTGTCTGGGCCATGCCAGCTGACTCTGGCTCGCGGGGCTTGGGCTCTGGGGCTGTTGCATTGCTGTGTAGGCTTCTGGGGTCGGGCTGGCACCTGATCCATTGCGACCCTGCAAGGTGGAAGGGTCCCAGAGGTTGGGCTACAACAGAAACAGCCCTGCAGCCCGAGCCCATGAGCCTGAGTTGGCTGGCACGGGCCAGTTGCAGGTGTCTGGTTGCTGTGGCGACATACCCTGAGAAGCGTCCGTCTAACAATCGGAGGGTGAAGCGGAAAACATTTCTTAAATATAAGAAATGGTCACTTCAGAGATTGTTTAAGTAGTCCAAGGTTTGGAGGGGAGAGGATGTCCACCATCTGGTTCAACAAAACATAACTGTTGCTTGCAGTGGTTAACAGGAATCCCTCTTCGTTTTGAAAATAAACAAATCTGGTGGAATGTGCAGTACAATATGTCCCTTCATACTTGTTTTTCCTTCCTCCCCATGAGACTTTTTTTTTATTCAGATGGACGGTAGCTGTGGATAAAACTAAGAAACCTCTTCTAATAACTGACAAGCTGATATAGTTGAATTATGCTATTGGCATTGTTCACTTTCTACTATTCACTTAATATTTCTGATTGGGTGTAGAGTTCTTATGTTTGGTCTCTGCCCAGCAAAGACCTTTCCTGTTTCCTTTGTCCCCTTCAGAAGTCTGAACAACATCTGGTCAGTCTTTTTTGTTACTCTAACGTTTGTGAAAAGTGTTTAGTTATTTTTTTTGCTTGGGTGACTCAGGCCACTTTGTGTTAAAATTTCAAACTAGGCATGTGCATCATAGTTTCTGATGAAGATTAGTTATGGTAAATCTGGAAAAAATAATTCGGGGACAGTAAAGTCATAAATGCTTGAAAATCCTGTCCTGGGCTTGTGTTATATATTAATTTTTTCTTACTGATTTAAACACGCACCAGGTACATCATATTTCCCCATTCTGGGTTTTTGATCATTCTCATAACTGCAATTGATTTCCAAAACACAATTTAAAGCAGAGCATTTCCCATTGTTTATACAGAGTCCTCCCAATATATAGGCCTCCAATTCTGGAGGCATTTATTGATAAGTACTGCTTAAACTGGAAACTCTGCCTAGAACTCTCTCATATAGAGCAATGAAAAAGCTGTAATTGATGCAAGGGAAGAACTTGTTTTAATACAATCAGCTTTGGTTTAACTCTGCCCTTTACATACCTGAGTGCCATTTTCTGTCCAGGCAGCTGCTAGCCAGATAACCATCACTGGACTCAGTGAAGCAATTTAAAAACAAGGAAGTGGGTCTGGTGTGGATCTAAAATTTGTTTTCCCCTCTCTTGAATCTCTAAACTAGGCCTGAACTTTGTGTAATATCTTGGCCAAGAAGAGAGTCAAATTCTTGAAATGGAAAATTTTTTTGACCACTTGTCTCATAGTGGGATTTAATTTATGTATTGAAGTTCAAATACAGATCTGGACCAATTAACCTTTCCTGCAAACTCAGAGAAATATTTGGGCATGATTATGTTTAGCCCCAATTACAAAGGCCTAAAATGAGATTCATATTGGCCAAGTGTTTTAAAAGTGACTAGTGATTTGGGGTGCTGGGTTTGAGGTGTCTTAAAGTTGCTCTCAGAAAGTATTGAGCACGTCCCCTCTAAAATCCAGGCCCCTTAAAGGTGTCTCAAGGTTGGCACATAAAAACCAAGGAACCCAAAACCACTGGCCATTTTTGGAAATCTTGGCCAGTTGGTTTTATTCTGTTGGTCATTAGAATGATGCCTGTAAATATACATATCTGTAAATAATTTCTATCAATGTTGGTATATTAATAACTTATTATATAGTTACTGTACAATATCAGCACCCTTCTCCTCTCCCCAAACAAAATGCTCTCTGCTGTTTATAAACATAATACATAGCAATGGGCAGTGCCTTGGGTTGTTTTTATTCATTATAGATGATGACCATATGTGGTGGCTTTAAGTTAGTTTTGAGTTGTGGTCAGTCGCTGAATGGTGAAGTACAGTATATTGCACTACTTGGTATCATGTACCGTGTCTCTATGCATGGGTATATTTATATGCAGAACAGCAGAAGAGGCCCATGAATTTGGGGAATTTGTGTAAGCATTCAACATAAAGAAATTAATTGTCTGTACTAGTGCTTTTTTCCCCCCTTGCTGCAGAAAATACAACAAATGCCTTTATATGGAATGTAGCTGCTGCTTCCTGTAAATGTTTATAAGATGTTATTAAAAACATATGTCTTCTCTTCCCACAGACCTTGTTTAGAAAGCTTGTTGCAAGCATGTTGTTTTAGCTTTGCTTGCAAGAAACAGCATCTGTTGTACTAAAAATGGTAGTTTTGTACAAATGTTTTTATCGTTTCCTTTTGTAAGGCCCGATAGATTTGGGAGCTGCATTTTCATTGGTTTTTTCCTTTGACAAAAAGCAAGCCGTAATCATTCGTGCCAGCCTCTAGAGATTTTCCTTATTCAAACCAAGCTGCTTACTCTCGCTGTAATAACAGCTAACTTTATTTCATCTGCTTTTTAACCCTGGGGTTAACTTTGATGCTTATGAAAGTGGAACTGGAAAATGCATACCAGCAATATGCAGAAATCACACCCCCATACCTGTGATAATCATGTTAATACTGTCTGACCTGCAAGGCTCCTGGCATTCACATCCTGAGCCTCTTCTCAGCAGAGATTGACAATATAGATAAATAGGACCAAATTATATTGGGCAATACATTTGCTATACTATACATGTTTAGTTCCCTTTGACTTCAGTCTGAATACATAGTTTCAATGGAGACCACGTGTATATATCGAGTACCAGAGTATGGCACCTAATGACTGTGATGCGGGGAAGGCAGAAATCAGCCGACTCCTATTTGTTTGATTCTAATAAAGATGTGAAACCCAGCTTCTAGAAAGTAGTGTATTAAATCACTGCACCTGCTATCCTTTCTTATTTTTCTGCTCCCTTATTAGAACCCTGGAAATTCCTCCTCCTTTCCCTGCCCTCCCCCCAACTTTACATCCACCTCCCAATCCTGTGTGGAAGCTGTCATTTTCTTAGTGTTCAGTGGACTGAACAGGTTGTCTTTCCAGCTTGTCCCTGATGTCTCTTAAGTGACTGGGGTGGGTTGCTGGTGGGTGATGAGGCCCTCTTTTCCCCGTTTCCTGTGGCTGAGTGCTGGCTTCACAACAACAGGACTTTACGGTTGTAACACTTCCCCCAAATTAAGAAGAAAAACATAATAATTTTTTTTAAAAAGCTGGATAATCACATGGTGCTAATGTTCCTGTTCTGTTCCAACTGCTTCTGGAGCCTATTAGAGAAAGTGGAAACAAGGAGGAAAAGCCAACCTAGCCCAGATGCCTTTACTGAAGGTCATGGGCCATGAAATTCAATGATGCCTGTAATTTCCCAGGTTGTCCTAATTTCTCTTTTTATAGATTGGCATGATATTTGCCCTCTTCCAGTCCTCTGGGAGATTTCCCATCTTTCATTAGTTTTTGAAGATAATCACTAATGGCTCATATATTTCCCCAGGAAGTCTCTCTCTTGCCTGGAGACGTGAAGACATCTGACTTGTCTAAGTACTTTTTTAACTTGTTCTTTCCCTATTAGTCTCAGATCCTATCTCATTTTCACTAGCATTCACTATGTTAGACGTCCAATCACTACTAACCTTTCTGGTGAATACTGAAACAAGAAAGTCATTTAGCACTTCTACCATTTCCACATTTTCTGTTATCTTTCCCCTCTCGTTGAGCAATGGGCCTGCCTTGTCCCTGATCTTCCTCTTGGTTCTAATGTATTTGTAGAACGTTTTCTTGTTACCTTTTATGCCTCTAGCTTGTTTAATCTCGGTTTGTGCCTTGGCCTTCTAATATTGTCCCTACATGTTTGTAGTGTTAGTTTTTAGTCATCCTTCGTAATTTGACCTAGTTGGACCTAGCTGGGTTGTTCAGAGGACTTGGGGCCATCAGGACTCAAGAAAGCAGAAAGGGCCCTTCTGCCACATGAGGCCACCACATGCTGGGTGACCTTGTCCTCTCCTGTCCAAGCAGCTGCTTCTTGTCTGGCTTGCTATAAAACCATCTGGCTTCCTTTGTTCTATCTTTCAGGTAACTTTCCAATGCTCTGATCTCACCCATCTTTTAACTTTGAGGAGTTAAACTAAAACTGTTTTTTTTATGGGCGCAGCAGTCTTTAGTATAACTTTTGTGAGGTCTAAGTACCATTGTTAATGTTAGAGAGAGAAGGGGAGTGAGGTAATATCTTTTATTGGACCGACTTCATCTGGTGAGAGAGAATTGAGCTTTCAAGCTTACATAGAGATCTTCCTCAGGTCTGCTAAGTATTTCCCATTGTACCTGCTACAGGACCTATCAGCAGTGATGAGTCCATATATATACAGGCACTCATGTTACAGAAATTTTTCAATTTCACAATAGCAACCAGAATTCATAAGTTGTACAGCCATTTTCCAAATTCATTATGCTCTGCCAACGGCATGCATCCCTCTTCATGCCCTGTCCTATACTTATGCGGCAGGAACTTTCTCATTCTGCTACCAGGTGCTCTGCACCTGCAGAGGTTAGGGTAGAATGTGGTTAGCGCAAGTAACTAGCAGTAGGTGTTAGAGACCTTAATGCTAGTATCATTTACCTTTTCTGTATCTAATGGGCCAAACTCAGACATATGTGCTGTCAGGTGTGTTTTTAATATACATTTTAGGTTTTCCTTTGCTACACCACCTTTGCTATACTTTGTTTTCAGGTTTTAGTTTAAAATCCATGAGCTAAAATTGTTTTTGCCAGTTATTTTTCCATTATCAAAAAGACGCATTGGCACAGTTGCTGGGAAATAAAATGTATAAAGTAATCCAAGTCTCATATGAGGTATCTAGTGAGATGAAAGCCTATAAATATGGAATTTTCTTCTCCACCTGCTATAAAGATGGTCATTTTATTCATTGGCCCTTGGGTCTTAATTAATGAAGACCAGGAGGTGACTGGCTTATCTGTTTTAGTGTGGTGGTGAAATCATAAAATATCAACTATGGGCAACTGAGGAAGAAACTGAAATTTCCTGATGACTTTGAAAGAATTCACTGAAATCAAATTGCTTGCAAATATTTTACAAGACTTCTAAAAAATGTTACCAAAACTGAGAGTAAAAAGGTGATACTTTTTTTTATATATACCTACAGATATTGATGATGTCAAGAAACACAAACCGGGTTATCTTGAGGCTACAGCTGAGTGGTTCCGATTATATAAGGTCCCAGATGACAAACCGGAAAATCAGTTTGCTTTTAATGGAGAGTTTAAAGACAAGGTGAAGATGATATGGATTTAAAGATGCATCTTGCTGGCATATGTGGTTTTTGGAATGATATATCCTAGATTTTTTGGAATTGCTTGCAAGGAAGTGGTTGGTCCATCATAATGGAATAAAGCTATGTCAGCATTCTTTAAATGCAGTATGGAGGGGGTAGGAATATATTATCAACCATCAGAACTTTATTTGGCTTATTTTCATGTGTTTGTAAAATGAAAACCTTAATCCATATAGAGAATTTTGAATAGCTGTATTTTTGTCTGTGTAGATAATTAGGAAAACTTGCAAGATTAAACGTATCTCAAGAAAATAATGGTTTTTGAACAAGTGGGTAAAATATTAGGTCCCACTCCTGTGGATATTTACACACATGCATATGGTTTTTGCAGGATCAGGGCTGGTTTTTTTTGCAATATCTTTGTCATCATAGGAAAGTAATGGGGAATAGATTTTGTGCATAGACTGGCAAATCTTCATGACAGTTTTGCAAGACTATATCTTTTAAAAGAAGCAGTATGGTAGGTTGCAGACTTTTCCATGCTTGGTTTTCGCTCAGAGGTGATTTTTTTTGGTAATTTTGAGTAAAAATGTTTCAGCAGTTTTTGTCTTCAAGACTAAAGATCTTTTTCCATCTTAAGAAAAATTCTCATGAGTTTTTGAAAACCTGTGGCTAAAATAGCTGATGATTGGAAGTGCAGTGGACATGGGAATAGTGCTCCCTGTAGCGACTGTGCTCACTGTAGTGCTCACTATGGCCATTTTCCAGGTGAAATTGGGTTTGATTTGAGTTTAAAATATTTTGAAAATCACACATTATGTACAATCTATAGAGGGATTTTCCCCCTAAGCATTATAAATGGGTTCCAGGGAAATGATGCCCGTACACAAATTGGCTATAAACTGTCTAAGCTATAAAATGCCTACTAACCAACCCAAGCAAACTTTCCAATGTTGTCTGGGTGTAAAGATCCTCTTATTACTCTTCTCCCTCAGATGAATCATTCGCCTGGTGGAAAATACCCAGTGTTACAAGGCCAGACAACCTGAAGCTCTATTGCCAGCTCCTCCACTGTCTGCCTTTGTTAAGTTTGTACTTTGCAAAGCACATTCAGTGAGGCTTGAAGAAAGCTGCAGCCAAAACTGCTGGAATTTTGGGTCAGAGTTTGCACTAAATACCTTACCTCCTGACCAACTTGGACATGCTTCATTTGTTTCTAGAGATCCAGGATGTAAGAGAGTTACTCTTCCCCGAAATGTTCCAGTGGCACTGGTGAAGGGTGGCAACATCTCAGTGGTATCTAGCCACCTAGTCCAATTATGAAATGTGCATGCTCTGTCTGCAAGTGTGTGTTAGCCCATAGAGCTATGGTGCCCAAAACTTTAAAACTTTTTGGAGCTCTTTAATTTCCTCCCTGTATTTCCTTTTTTAACAACAACAACAACAAAAACCAACACGAAATTAAATTCCCACCAAACAAAACTAGGCAATTAATATACCGCTTTAATGTAACACTGAGGTTGGATGGTTAAGCAGTCAAATCAGGAAATACCAATATATTGCTGTGTGTGCAACATTAACTTTGACCCTTGTGTATATGTGTTATAATACAATCTTTAAAAAGGGTCATGTGTTTCTCAAAAATAATGCATCATACATACAATGTTACTACATCTGTAGTTACACATGTAGAATCCTGTATGATGATTTATTCCTGTACACATACACTGATGCCTTTTTTCATGAATCCTCCTTATTGTGTCTGGCCACCAACCAAAAGTATCCTCAGTATGATGCCAATGTACTTGGTGGGTAGTGAGGCCTGTTTCTCACCTTAGAAAAGTGTGATTGTAGGAAGCCTCCTGTGAAGCCTTATTAAAAATTTTGGAAAATATACCATGTGAAATTGCATTTTTAATAAATTAATTCTTTGGAATTTAGTTAATAGCTTTTTATATCTCTTGATATAAACTAGGATTTTGCTGTTGGAATTATTAAATCCACCCATGAATACTGGAAAGCTTTGCTTCATAAAAAGGCTGATAGAGGTGCTATAGAATGGTAAGTGTCCATTCAAAGCTATTCCTATTTGTATTGTATTCATTCTGTCAGTGTGGCAGCTGTGTATGAACCACTTACATTTTTTGCTTTGAGGTGGCAGTAACATTTCTGTTTTTACAGCATCCCGATAGATAATTGCTCTTGCATGATAACTACACAGGGTTTACTGGAAATTACTCAGAAAATATATATTGATCATGTGAGTCCTGCAGATTATTTATAAGTAAACTTTAGTAACCGCTCAAAAACCAGTTATTGTGTAATCTGCTGCTTTTTGCACAATACTGATAACTTTTAATTTCTTTGAACGTGTCCTGTTATGTAATTTGATAATATAGCCAAGTGTAGCTTGTTAATATTTAGGAATTACTTAATTAAAAGTATTCACTTTAAACTAGAGAAAGAAGGTTAGGATTGTGTTAACGATTTATTATGGTGACGTTATACAGTTACGCTGTAAAATGAAATTTATGAATTCTTTAAAATGTTAAATATAGTAACCTAACCTAAGGAAAAGCAGAGTTATTGCTGTCATTTTGTCCTTACCACCCCATTGTGTATCACTGCACATGAATTTATGATCAGCTTCTATTCTAAAATTCCTGCAGTATTTAAATACAACAAAGGAATTAAGTTGTCAAGTTAGTCCTCAACTATGATTTTCCCTGTCCCCCATAATACTGTTTGGGATTTTCCTGAGAGCCTCCATATTCCATACATGAATCCTCTGCCTATCATTTATTCCATACTGTTGTTGTTGTTTGTTTTGCAGTAGCACCAGGAGTCCCCAACTGAGATTGGGGCCCCAATGTGCTAGATACTGCACAAACACATAGTGAGAGAGACAATCCCTGTCCCAAAGAGCTTAACAGTCTAAATAGGACACAGTCAAAGAGTTGGAGAACAAGTGTCTTGTTATCTCTGTTTTATAGATGAGGTATCTGAGGCACATTGAGATTAAGTGATTTGCCCAAAGTCACACTGCAGGTCTGTGGCAGAGCCAGAAATTGACCCCATTTCTCCTAGCCAGCATTCTTATTGGACTGCAAGTCCCAAGTTGGTAATATTGAGCTCATATTTTTTTATTCCAAAGCACTTAGGCTACATGTTGGTATAATTTATAAATCAATCCCAGCCTTACTTTGAGGAATCAAATACTATGCAGTTTATCCCATCAGATAATTTAGACGAGACCTTACAAACCAAAGTCCAAATTCAGTCTTGGTATAAATGGATGCAGCTGCACTAACTTCAGTGGAACTTCAGCCATTTACACTAGCAGAGGATTTGGCTCCATGTTTTCATCTGCTGTCCATGAGCATTAAAGATCTTGGACGCTTTTTGAAAGAGCAGAGGTTTTCCCCAGGTCTTTGATCAACATTTCTCCTTTGCCACCAGTGTGTTGTGAAGTCAGTTTATTGGATTCCTTACCCAAGGGTTGTCTCCATGCCATTGTGTCTATTTTTATAGAGAACTTTGGGATCCTTTTAAGGACGAAAGGCACTATATAAATGTAAAATATTAAATGTATAAAATGCTGGTTATTGTTGCTTCATTTTTGACTGACTCACTTCTCGGTAGACATAAACATTTAGGCTCTTTGCAGAGGCTGTTTATCATAGGTAGGTTTTATTCTGTTCCATTTTTTTTATTGTTAACTATCTTATTAATTTTTATTTTTCAGTATGAATATTTTGGTGCATGACAGCCCCTTTCGTTGCAGTGAAGAGGATGCCAGGTTAATTGTGCAATCAGTAAGGGCAAAACGCTTTTAATAGAACTTTTTTATTTTTAAAAATTGTTACTAATGCTAGCAAAAGATCCAAAAATCCAGCATTGAAATAAAATAGGTAAACAAAGTGTGAGGTTTAAAAAAATAAAATGTAGACTACAGAGATTATGGGGGACATATAACCATTATAATATAAACCTTTTTTGCTGCAGTATAATAATTGTGTTTTCTGGCAGGTTCATTACCGTTTTGCTGATTTTCTATGGTTCTATTTCTTCTGATGCTAAATAGCAAGATTGACTATGTGTATCTAGCCTGCTGTCTTCTCTGTCTGCCCTGTTGCCATGAGTTACCACCCAGTGCTTAAACTCATTGACTGGCTGACTGTACTCTCTAATCACTAAGGGGATCCTTTGTTTGCCTACTTGCATAATTAAATGCATCGCTGTACAAGGAAGGGGGAAATGTTTTTCTAACTGCTTGTTAAAGAATAGCGCCTTGTTCTGCAAATTAATGTAAAATTCAAATACAAATTAATGTAAAATTCAAATACAAATTAATGTAAAATTCAAATACAAATTAATGTAAAATTCAAATCCATGGGTTCTCTGTTTAAACTAGAAAAATGTCCTGCAGGTTTTATACTGACATGTGCAAATGTCATTGGAGGAGAAGTTATTCCATTTAAATGTTATGTTTTGGAGACCACAACTTAAGCAACAACAACAAAAAAGCAATGTAAAGTGCCTGATTTAACAAAAAAAACCCCAAACATTTCTCACATGTATTTGCTTTCGCCATGAGCATATCGGGTGTTTTGCACTTGGATGTGGCTATATAGGCAACTAACTAGCCTTAACTCAAACTCTCTCAATTGCTTGATGTGTGCGCACAGTTATAGCAATTGTGCAAGTGTAAGTGTCGAATGAGACCTCAGGCCTCTTAAAACTAAGCTCTGAAAAAAACTAATGTTTTTACTTTCAAAAACCAGACATACAGAACATATACATATTTGGAGGCTTCTTTCCTAGTTGTCTCACTTTTTCATTGTTTACTTGTAAGGTACAGGCTAAAATCTTGAGTAGCTACACCAGTAATATATCAGTGATGCAAAATCCAGGACCTTTTATGTATTGGGATAGTGATTCAAATACTCCTGTTTATTTTAGCTAATTGAGGACTAATAAATTTCCCTGTGATGGGTGCTTATGAAATTGTATCTGCAATAAGTGAATTCCCTTAAAAAGTGTTGCCAGTTAAAAGTGAATTCCCTTAAAAAGTATTGCCAGAAGATTAAATATAGTAAGGTGTCAGTTATACCTTCTATCTAGGGGAAGCTTAGAACTGAAGTTCCCATTTCTGTGCGTTTAAAGTCTTAACTAACATTACTGTAAAAGGGTTACTGTCTTCTTTAAAATGTTGTATTTTAAGCTAAGAAGTCTTTGTTACTCACAACAAAGCTGGTTAAACTGAAAGAAATTTCAAAATCAAACTTTTCAGTGTTGATTCTGTTCAGTTTCTTTCTGCATTTGTCTCAAAGTATGTCTACACATAAATTCTTAGGCATGTTTTTTAACACGTTAATTAACACAATTGTAAAATTTTAATGTAGAAATAAAGAAATGTTTGTTTCAGTACTCACATATTCATTCCTAGTCACATTTATCTGATTAAATGCAACTATCAGCAAACATTTGTGTTTTGTCTGTGCTAGAATTTACAATCATTTTTCATAAACATGTATTAAAAACACAACTAAATATTCAAGTTCAGACATACCATCAGCTTGGACAATGAAAATCAGTGAAATAATTGTCAGTTTCAAGTCCTCTGTGCTGCACTGTTTGCATTTGAAACATTCCAGGTCAATTTGTTTGTTTTAAAACAACTGTTTGTATGTTTTTTTAAAACAAAAATTCCAGTGGATATATTTCTACTGCAGTGTTTACAAAATCAAAAATTTTAAATCTCATTTGTATTGGTGTTCCAGGGTATTGTCTTATAGTAGCCCCCAATGTTTTAAACTTTTTTTCTTCCTGCTCCCATTCCTCACTTTCTTTTCCTTGAATAGTTTCACTATTTCTTTGTAGTATTTTACTAAACCCCAATCATCCATGACCCTCCTCTGCTTCTGTTACTTTTACAGATTTTTCTTCTTTAATTTTTTAGGGCTGTCAAGTGATTAAAAAAATTACTCGCGATTAATCACATGAATAAACAATTATAGAATACCATTTATTTAAATATTTTCAATGTCTACATTTTCAAATATATTGATTTCAATTACAACACAGAATACAAAGTGTACAGTGCTCACTTTATTTTTATTTTTGATTACAAGTATTTGCACTGTAAAAAACAAAATAAATAGTATTTTTCAATTCACCTAATACAAGTACTGTAGTGCAATCTTTTTATTATGAAAATTGAACTTACAAATGTAGAATTATGTTAAAAAAAAAAACTGCATTCAAAAATAAAACAATGTAAAATTTTAGAGCCTGCAAGTCCCAAGTTTGTTTACATTTGCAGGAAATAATGCTGCTAGCTTCTTGTTTATAATGTCACCTGAAAGTGAGAACAAGCATTCTCATGGCATTGTTGTAGCTGGCATTGCAAGATATTTACATGCCAGATGTACTAAAGATTCATATGTCCCTTCATGCTTCAGCCACCATTCCAAAGGACATGCATCCATGCTGATGATGGGTTCTGCTTGATAATAATCCAAAGCAGTGCTTACCAACGCATGTTCATTTTAATTATCTGAGTCAGATGCCACCAGCAGAAGGTTGATTTTCTTTTTTGGTGGTTTGGGTTCTGTAGTTTTCGCATCCAAGTGTTGCTCTTTAAAGATTTCTAAAAGCATGCTCCACACCTTGATTCTCTCAGATTTTGGAAGGTACTTCAGATTCTTAAACCTTGGGTCAAGTACTGTAGCTATCCTTAGAAATCTCACATTGGTTCCTTCTTTGCATTTTGTCAAATCTGCAGTGAAAGTGTTCTTAAAATGAACATGTGCTCGGTCATCATCTGAGACTTCTATAACATGAAATATATGGCAGAATGTGGGTAAAAGAATTCTCCTCCAAGGAGTTCTGTCGCAAATTTAATTAACGCATTTTTTTAATGAGCATCATCAGCATGGAACCATGTCCTCTGGAATGGTGGCCAAAGTATGAAGGGGCATACGAATGTTTAGCATATCTGGCACATAAATACCTTGCAATACCGGCTACAAAAGTGCCATGCAAATGCCTGTTCCCACTTTCTAGTGACATTGTAAATAAGAAGAGGGCAGCATTATCTCCTGTAAATGTAAACAAACTTGTTTGTCTTAGTGATTGGCTGAACAAGAAGTAGGACTGAGTGGACTTGTAGACTCTAAAGTTTACATTGTTTTGTTTGAGTGCAGTTATGTAACAAAAAATAAATCTCCATTTGTAAGTTGCACTTTCATGACAAAGATTGCACTATAGTACTTGTATGAGGTGAATTGAAAAGTACTATTTATTTGGTTTATCATTTTTACAATGCAAATATTTGCAATCAAAAATATTTCAATTACAACACAGAATACAATAAATATGAAAATGTAGAAAAACATTCAACATATTTAATAAATTGCAATTAGTATTGTTTAACAGTGCGATTAAAACTGCAATTAGTCATGATTCATTTTTTGAATCGCGATTCATTTTTTTGAGTTAATAACGTGAGTTAATTGCGATTAATCGACAGTCCTTACTTTTTTGT
Organism: Chrysemys picta bellii; assembly: GCF_011386835.1. Taxonomy (NCBI): domain Eukaryota; kingdom Metazoa; phylum Chordata; order Testudines; family Emydidae; genus Chrysemys; species Chrysemys picta. The sequence continues at coordinate 31,823,661 of NC_088795.1, read as the reverse complement.
TTATCTAGGTAGTCCAATTACTCTTAACGTATTTATCCTTGAGTAAAATGCACAATATGTTTTAATTGGTATTTTTAATGTATTTAATTTCCAATCAAAAGTAACTTTAAGTTGAAACAGTACAGCCTTTAATATTCTCTTGAGAGCAGAACGTCAAATTCTAGATATTAAATTTTAAACCGGTGTCTTTTCCACAGTCTTGCATTGCCAAATTCAGTTGTCAGACATTCAGCTCTTGCAACCTGAACTGACAGTATACAGAGATCAACTGCAAAGTCTTAATGGCTGTGAGGCTTTCACATGTACTTGGAAATTTAAAAAAAAAATGTTTTCTGTGGTTTCTTTTACTTCCTCCCATTGGCTTATGGATAGGCACAAGAGAAATCAAAGCTATAGTGGAGTGTTGACTTACAAGTATAATTGGAAACATATTTCCATATTCCTGAGTCACCTGCACTCTTTGGAACAGCTGCCATGCTTGTATCTAACCCATTTTAGAGAGAAGATTTTTGTATTGGATGAGTGGTATATACCTTTTATTTTCATGAGATATATTAACTGCAAAAATAAAAGGCATACTCTGTTGCTATAACTCATGTATTTTTACGGAGAGTAGAATGCCTAGAATTTCCATGCCTAAGAACAAAGTAAACAGCAAAGGATAAAGCAGTCTTTATTGCACTGCTTCTGCATATATAGTTATGGCTGAGCCAGTTTCTAATACCTTTATTGTTGTTAGGTGACACCTTACTCCATGGTGTCAAGTATCAGGGGGTAGCCGTGTTAGTCTGTATCTACAAAAACAACAAGGAGTCTGGTGGCACCTTAAAGACTAACAGATTTATTTGGGTATAAGCTTTCGTGAGTAAAAACCTCACTTCTTCGAAGAAGTGAGGTTTTTACTCACGAAAGCTTATGCCCAAATAAATCTGTTAGTCTTTAAGGTGCCACCAGACTCCTTGTTGTTCTTACTCCATGGGTAGACCTGTTGACTTCAACAGATTTAGGGTGTTGGCATCTGGGCCTTTATGATTTGACAAGCGTTATATTTGAGACGCAAATGACTTGTCAGTATTGGGAATTAATTTCTGCTCTGTTACCCTAATGGGTGCGCTTTTGGCTGGTTTCTGCCTTCCTTTTAAGTATCCAGCGTTGACCACTTTGTAAGAGTGTGTTTCTGCATCCTCTGTCTCTTAAGTGTGTTTTATGTTGTTGATCTTTCCTCCTTGTCTCACTTTACTCTTCTCTCCCAGCTGAGTTTCAGGACAGTTGGCCTAACTGTGCTCTGACATTAGTGAAAGTCAGGAGTGTTCCACTGCGGTTGATGGCGTTACCCCCGAGTAAAATTGGTACAATCAGAGAGATCAGAAGAGGTAGTCTGTGTCTGACAGCAGTAGGTACTGAACGTTTGAAATACCCAAATTACCCTGGCATCTGTAGCCAGACATACACCAGAGTTTATAACTGTCTGTAGATGGTGAAAGTTTCTGGTGTTTCCTGATATCTTGTGCTGTCTCTTTTTCAGCACCAGTGTTGGTGCACACCGAAAATTAGATTCTGGAAACACCAGAACATGTCGCTGGATATGTCAATGTTAAAATCTACCATTTACTTTACAGTAAGTGTTGCCATCTATAAAACTGACCTGGGCAGCCAAGCCTTTGTTTAACATTAATCCCAAGAACTGTTTGCTCACTCACTCTACAAGGAAGCTGCTTAAAATGTTTTTATAATGTTGGAAAAGCTCCAAGATGAACAATAAATAGCTTGCAGAACAGTTTTTCTCAGACTTATCACATTATTCTTCCCTTATAAAACTGGAAAGAAAATGTGGTAGAAGGGCTTTGCTGGGAGGGGTATCTGATAAAAGTACTTTGGTAGGAATACTTTCCAGGCAGAAGTATCTTTTAAAAGAGAGAGGAAGAGGGGCAGTCTTCCCCTGAGAACTTAAAAAACCCAACCAAACAAAATTACAGAAAATATACCAGGTTGTTATGTTGATGATGTTGCATGTGGACAGTAGGAGGGTTAGGGCTAAAACCCAGGTAAGAACCTTAAGAGTGGTGACCTCCCTTCCCCTTCCCTATTAATCTCATGGGGTGTTAACTCTACAGCCAGATGCCGATACTTTAAATGTCAGTATTAAGTATTTAATTGCTGATAATTTTAGCAGATGGGATGGGAGTGAAGCCCACATGGAATTGAGATTTGCTGGAGAGAAGGAATTTCAGAGGGTAGGAAATAGAAGAGAGGAGAGAAATAGGAGGATGGGAAAGGAAGTGAGACTAAGGACAGAAATAATACTGGTCCTAAATGTGAAAATATTTTCTTGCTGAGTGCTGCTAGATGTGACAATAGGTGGACAAATAAAATTAACAACCAAGTTTAGTTGCACTAAACTATATTTCCTAGCATTGATCTTTGTGGAACCAACGTAAATGGGAGATTCAGTGTGGGCTGAGGGATATATGTAGCTTTAAAGTTATACAAAGCCCCATGGACCACAGTTAAATATAGAATGTATCCCTTCTACAGAATGAGTTTGACTCCCCTGTTATAGAGATTGTTCCCCTCCCCCCCCCCCCCCCCCAAAAAAACCCCATAGTTGTGGAAATTTAATAAGAAACTTAATCATATAGTAACATTGCTGCAAAGATGTTTTCATCTTTGCTGTTTGCAAATCAAAATATCCTCTTTATCCTACAAGAGTAAATCATCTTTATTCTAAACAGGTATTCATCTGCTACTGGTAGGTCTGTGCCTGCGTTTGAGTGAGACAGATACTTATACAGGTAGTAAGAAAAATGGAGGTGTGAGAGGGAGGAGTATTGTCTTACGGTGCCAGTGGTATGTTTCTTTTGTGCTATCATCTGTTGACTTTCACAATAAAATAACCTAGAGTTTTGACACTCTACATATGGAGTGTTACTAATATTGTGTTTTTTTTTCTGTAGGCACCACCTCCTGCGAGTGGAGATTCTGTTTCTGCAGAAGGTACAGTTTATTTTTACTCCAAATGACAACATGTATTTTTGTTTCATTTGCTGGAAAAAAAATGACACAAAAATAGATCAGTTGGAAAAAGTTTTTGTGAACTAAACATACTAAGCATGAGAACTGATGAAAATGCTTATATAGGGCCAGATTATGCTTCCCTCACTTCTCTTGAATAGTACCTTAGACAATGAGAAGTTCTATTAAGTCAAAGGGACTACTAGTCAAGTGGCATAAAGTACTAATACCTACTTGGTGTCGATAAGGGTATTGTAGTCTAGCCCGTGTCAGTCTAGAATAGGGTGACCAGACAGCAAATGTGAAAAATCGGGACAGGGGGTGAGGGGTAATAGGAGCCTATATAAGAAAAAGACCCAGAAATCGGGACTGTCCCTATAAAATCGGGACATCTGGTCACCCTAGTCTAGAATTAGATGAGCAGTCATACTAATATTTTTCTGTTTCAGGAATTATGGAAGGCCATATTTATCCTTTTAAGAAATGTTGCTTTGATTTCTTCCTTGTGGTAACTTTAAAAATGAAACAAAACAAACTATCCAACAAAACTAAGCCAAACTTACTTTTTCAGTGTTAATTAAAGCAAAATTGACTTTCCCCATTCTTGTGGAACTGGTTTTCAAGTTAACAAAAATGATAGTTTTAGTTGAAGTACAGGACTCTGAACTAAGATTGTTCAGTATGCTTTGTTTACTTAAAAAAAAAAAAAAGCCGTTGACTTTTTAATGCCAAAAGCACTGTATGAGAGAGGAACATGCACTACTACAAATTGGAGGGGGGAAGGGAAAGACAAGAAGGAACTTAAAAGTCTAGTTCCAAATTCTTCACAAAATAACATCTGTGTAATCAATTTCATGGGAAAGCAAGTTGCAATCCTTTTGCCCTTATATGGTATGCCAATAAATAGCATTTATTTACTAAAATATTCCATCTCAAGCCTCTGACACAGAACTGGCCACAGTCTGCCTCATCTTTGATGTGTGCAATACATCAGGGCTGTACACTGTTGCAGGATGTAATTTTCAACAAAGTTGTATCACAAAATAAAATGTTTACTTTGGGGGCACTCTTTTCATGGATTGGTGATATGGTTCAAGGAACTGTATGTGTTTGGAAAGGAAGGATACGAAAGAAGCTGAAAGTGTAGACTACTGCATTTCCAAGTGTTTGCATCTGGTTATCCATGTAAAATTAATACCATTCTTGACGTGTATTTTTGTTTTAGTTGATGTGTGGCACTTTCTTAACAAGTGATCATCGGAATATTCTGAAGTCACATCATCAAATCTTAAATCATCCCTTTTTTCCTGAGTTTTGAAGACAGGCTTGGTTCCTAATTGCTGGGTTCCTGTTGGAACAACTTTTCAAGTAACATAAACCCTCTATCATGTAAATAAACTGATATTTTTAAATTGTTTCCTTTCCGAGTGTTTCTTTGTGTGGAGTTTTGTTTGTTTCTACTCTTGAAAACTCTGTGGTTCCTTCTATCCATCCAACCTGTACACATTTACATCCTACAGATGTAGAGGTTGATTTGGGATGGTCTGATATACGGCTAAACATTAGAGCAGCCCTCAAACTGCTCTAACATAAGCCAGCTGCTCATGGCCCTCAAGGGGTTGCTCTGGCAACCAGGGGTAACAAGGGTATAGGGATGTCCTGGCTGTGATCCCTTTTAAATAGACAGTATCGCCTACACTGGGCTAAATGTCTATGCAAATATGCAACAGATCATGCCCATAATGTGTTCACATCCACAATTACCTATTTGCAAGTTTCACCTAGTTTGGGTGCAGCATATTTGCTTATTTAAAAAAAAAATGATGAAAATAACAAGCACCTCAGAAAATTAATTGAATTAGGAAGGGCAAATTCCATGATGAAGCACAGCAAGGATGTGCAAACGTGTGTTCTGTGGAGTATAGTACATCCTGTTTTGATAATTTTTGAACTTGATCCTCCAGGAAGGATTTTTACCTCTTGGCAAACTTTTCTGTTTAGAATTGTTCATGGTTGGGAGGCTTTTAATGCTTCATTATCCAATGGGTCAAGATTGGTAAAATTTGTGGAATTAAGCCTTGTATCTTTGTTAGGGTAAAAATACCTGCCAGATTTCCTGCTTCAATAGGCAAGGCCATGTACAGCATACTAGCATTTTTTCTAAAAAAAATTCCTATCATATCTCCACTGGTGGAACGGAAGGAGTGCTATGTAGACAAACTACTGGTGTTTTAACCACCATGTCATTGAGACCTACTGTGAAAAGGGTTAGAGGGCACAGTGATTAAAGCAGTGGCAACATTAGCACTCCTCCGATTGCCACCACTTGCTGAAGTTGCATTGATGCTAGGGCAAGAGGGTAAAACTTGCAGAAAATTGCTAGTGTAGACACAGCCTGTGAGACAGTGGTGCTAATATAAAGGATGAGATAGATTTATATTATCCCTTGTTACTCAGCAAATTCTGATTGCAAAGAGTCATTTCATTGGCTTAAAATCACTTTAGTAGTGTGGCCTAGTAGATAGTGCTTGACTGGGACTCAGTAAACCTGGCTTCTATTCCTGGGCCTGCCACTGGCCTGATGGGTCACCCCTGTGCCTCAGTTTCCCCATCTGGAAAATGGGAGATAATCAGACTGACCTCTGTGGTAAAACTCTTTTTAAGATCTACTGATGAAAAGTGCAATATAAGAGCTAGGTAATATTATCATTAGCATGTCTTACATAAAGCTTTTTCATCATTAAGGCATATTGCATCTGACACAGTCTTGTACAGGAACTCCAGTATGGTCATTTATTCAGGGATCTTGTAGCAGAATGTGTTAGACCTATATATTCAGTGACCACTGTTTGAAAATAACATGTTCATTCCAGTATCCTGGGCCCACATTCCTCCTCTTAATGTAATACCATTTGCTATAGGTGAGCTATTGTAGCCTACCCGTGGCTGTAACAATATCTGACATGGTCTTATAAGGTGAGTGAAGTAATATCTTTTATTGGACCAGCTTCTGTTGGTCAGAGACAAGCTTTCAAACCACACACTTCTTCAGGTCACGCAGCGCTCTGTGTTGCTCAAAAGCTTGTCTCTCTCACCCACAGAAGTTGGTCCAATAAAAAATATTACTTCACCTACCTTGTCTCTAATATATTGTGACTGACACGGCTACAACTACACTGCATACATGTCTGATAAAGCACTTAGGGACAGCTGGACTGTGAAAGGGTCTGTATAAAATCAAATTACGCTCTATATGTCAGTTGTAATTTTTAAAAATTATTTTTGAGTCTCGAAAAGGAAAACATAGGGTGTAAACAAATACAAAGACCATAGGTGAAGTATTGGTTATAAATGAATACCTATGGCCTAACTATCGAAAGTAGATCCCATAATCAGTATAAACAGAATTTGTCAGAACTCCGTTCTTTAGCCCTCCACAAGGATTTTGGTAGCTTTTTATTAGTAATAAAATTCCTCACTAGATGAACCATAAGGAGCCAGATTGGAGTATTTGGGACTAAACTACTGGGGAAGGGAATAAAAGAGATTGGGGAAGTCTATTTAGACTGCAAGTAAATAATACTAAACTAGGAGAATGGAGTGCTGCACAACTAAAATTATCTGCAATGTCTAGTGCTGTGGCAAATGTTGTTTAAAACGTTAAAATATTTCATACATACAGAACAATACGATGATATGGCATTGTCTCTTCATACTGCTTTCAACAACTGCTTGTATAGTTTTCTAAAGTTTTGGGGTTTTTTTTCCAGATGCGATAAAAAGACATGCAGTAAATTTTAGTTAGAAGGTTAAATGCTCCTAATAAAAATCTATTTCAGAAGTGAATAGAATGAAACGATTAGAAAAGTTGTGGAGAGGACATCTGCTTGTGAGAGGTGTAAGGGGAGGGGAGATAAAAACTCAGGAATAGATTTGCAGATCTCTCCACACTACAGACTTACCTCCTCTAAACAGTTCATCTAGTCAAAGCCTTCTCATATTCTAATAAGGAGCTTGAATGTTGTATTTAAAACTCAATCCAATATGGTGGGAAGCTTAGCTATTGTACAGCACCAGCCACTGCTCTGTAGCCATTACATATGAAAGCTGTTGGTAACAAATAATGAAACCCAAAACTAGACTATTTCCTGGAAAGGAGAGTTTAAGAGAATACATGTGTATTCTGCAAGCTATAATAAACTTTTGTGGGTGACAGGTCTATTGTATATTTCTTCTAAGGACAACTTTCTAGGAAAACACCAACTTAATTTAGGTTTGGAGGGGGTGCTTATTGTAGTGGTAAATGCTTCCTTTACATAAATAAGGCAGCAGCTGCTGTTGTAAATAATTGCTAAGCTTCTGATGACACCAAACCCAAGCCTCAATACCACAAATGAAAACAGGCTCTGAGTTTTACTTAAGTGGAAATAAGCATCCAATAAAAACATCACTTTCTTTAAAGTGTGAAAATAATAGGATTGTGAAAATGATATGCTATTGTCACTGTTAGGATGTTATTTTCACTGCGGTTACTAGCAGGAGACAGCCTTTAAAAAACAAAGTAATCGTGGCTTGAAGTGGATTTTTTAAGATTGTTCAGCGGTGGTACATGTGGGGAGCAGAATGCAGCTTTTAATCTTCATTCATTTGGGCTGGCCTACCGTAAGTGGCTTATGGCTGAGACTTGCTCTGTCGCTTGGGAGCTACCGCATGCAGCCATCCTAAACTCATCGAAGTGTTATCCCACAATTCTCCCTTGCCTTTCTCCAGACGGGGTCTTTTTTTAATATGTTTAATTTTGCAGCGTTTGTTCAGTTTCACAAAAGAGGAACAATATTGTACTAAAACAGTGGTTTACAGAACAAAATCCTCTTCTCTTTACCAATGAGTTTAAGATGACGTCTTACAAGGTATAACCTGGGCCCAGTCCAGGAGTAGATAATAGGGGAGAGACCTAGATGGTGAAGGGGTGAAAAAGTTAATTGGAGGGAAAACAGAGGTTCGAACACAGATGGGAAAATTGAAGCAAATGTAAAATTAGAGACAACAAATCATAAAATAGGGATACAATGAAGTTGGGTTTTTTAGCAAATTCCCCAAATATTACAGCAATATACATGATATCTTCTTGCTGGCGATTTCAAGGGGACATGATTGCTTCGGAAGATGGAGGTTTGGGATGAAATCCTGTGCCATTGACTTCAATGGGGCAGGATTTCACTCTTGGTTGTCAATGGGACAGGAAGGGGAATAACATGCTTTGGTTTTATACATTGGTGGAATTTACTTTTTGAACGTTTTAATGATTTGTTGAGTCTGAGACATTCCTGAATCTTTTCTGGACTTGTGCTTTTTTCTGTGCAGTAATTCATATACTGACAACATTACTTCACATAGATACCATGTAGGCTTATTGATTTATTTGCATACAGTCTTTGTTTTCATATGGCTTGTCTTTCTAAACTGCAGAAACTGGACTAGTGCAGTGTTACCTTATTGAAACTGCAGACAGAGTCTGTAGATATGACTCAGAAATGACTGAGTAGTAAAAACTCCCTGGAGTGTCACTTCTGAGGCTTTGTGGTTATTTAAATGTCAGAGTTAACTATTTGACTGCTGGTCATTGTAGCAGAAACACTCAGATATGCTGGGAATGTGGGCAGAGTTTAGGTGAAGTACCACACCTCGTCTCCCATATCTCATCTGACAGACATCACGTAACTGAACACAGTCATTCAGCAACATAAATCCGTTGTTGGAAGGTTTTTTGCAACCATAAGGGCTTAAAACTTAATCTAAAAAATGTGAAAGCAGAAAATGATGAGACCACTATTCAATGCATGAAATATCTCAGTGGCTGGTAGATTATGCATAATGCCTTATAAGACCCATCAACTTTTCCCCTTAAGGCATCCTAATTGGATCTTTAGATTTTCTATATAAGTCACCAAATTCAGTACTAATTTTCTTGTCTATTTTCTTTGAAAGGAACTCTTAACTGAAATACTACTTGCAGTCCCAGACAATAATATACATACAAATTCATTTGTCCAGTTGCATTCCTTGTCCGGGAGTGTTGATATATTTGTGCTATTAGTGCTTTCTTGAGAATTGATAAGTCTGTCTACCTGTAGACAAAAATCCATTCTGAAGTGAAATTCCTAATTTATCTGTTTACTTGTTTATTTTGTGTTATAATCATTGTTAGTCGATCCCTAGAGCTTGTCTTTCAGTGCAAAAAGTCAGTGAAATGGCTGCACTTAGCAGAAAAGCCAGGTATTATCAAAGGTGTACTCTTTCATTGGTTCTTAAATAAGGATAGAGTTATAGGAGTGTTATGAAATTGGTCTGAATACATTTTTACCGTGTGCATCTGAATCTGATATCATCTGTTGCTGTGACAACAGTAAAAGATGTTTCCAAGCACTTGGTTGTAGGGTGTCTTTTAATGTGCTGAGCAGTGGAAGGATCTTGTGGCTAAGGCAGTGGCCTGAGACTTAGGAGATGTGGGTTCAATTCCTGGCTCTGCCACAGACTTCCTGTGAGGCTTTGGACTAGTCACTTAATCTCTTTGTGCCTCAGTTGCCCATCAATAAAATGGAGATAAGTGTCTTTTGTAATTTGCCTGACTTCTCCTACAGGCAGTACAGCTGTCCCTCTTCCTACATCTTGCAAGAGCAGGTACTCCTCATTGGCAAGAGAATGCAGGCAGAATTGGGCCTTGTCTACTTAGCTATACTAGCAAATCCTCCTAGTGGAGATGCAGATTATACCAACAAGAGTCTTTTGCTGGTATATCTTATACTAGATCCAATACACTAGAATGAAATAATCTATAGGGGCAAAAGGCCTCTTTCGCCAGTATAACTGCATCCACACTAGGGTTTTTTTTGGCATAGCTAGGTAGGTTAAGGAATATGATTTCCCCCACCCACAGCTGACACATATATATGCCAGCAAAACTTTTAAGTGTAGTCCAGGCCTTGGTCATCCTGTCTTCTGCAGCAGACTAGGGTAAATTATTAAGTAGGCCCTTTAAGTCACCTGCTGACCTCTTTATGGATAGCCAGATTCAAAGAGAAAATGGAGGTCACTTGGGAGTTCTGAACATTTTGCCCTTAAATCACAATAGATCTCAATACAGAGCTGTTGTAGGATGCAAGTGGAAAATCTCATCCTAGTTCCTGCTATTTAGGACATACCCTACATCACAAAACAACATTGTAGTAGGGCACGATAAGCAGTCTGCCCTCCAGAGAGGCCTGGCATTGAAACTAATGACTGTTACAGGTTAGGGCAGAATTTCATTAGCAGAACTGTTCAGGAAAGCTTACTTAATACCCATTGTTATTGCCTGGCTCTAGTGTCCTCACTAACATCTAGTGTGTGACTGGTTGGACTCCGCCTCACCCCCTCCCCTCCCGTCCGGGATGCCACCTGATGTACTGGGATTTCACTGAGCCTGCCTGCTCCACTAGTCTGGGCTCCCTCTCCCTGTTTTGCTGAATTAGGATCTCTGGCAGCATGCGCACGCACACACACACGTAGGGATGCACCAGCTGTAGGATCACATAGAGTCTGCAAACAGATCTCTATGAGAAGACTCAGCTAGGAAATCTCCCAGCACTCAAGTGCAGCTCCACTCTGGAAATTACACCCAAAATAATAATGTCTTGCGCTGTAGAGAAATCTATACAATGTAAGCTCATACATTCCCCCCCTCAATGTGGAGGAAGCTAGGCACAACTTCTTGCCCCCCCCCATTAGAAATTGCACAAATTGGGTTTAATAATCAACAAAACACATTTATTAACTATAAAAGGCAGATATTAAGTGATTATAAGGGATAGCAAACAGAACAAAGCAGATTACCAAGCACATAAAACAAAACACGCATACTGAGCTTAAGATTTTAGAGACTGGTTTCAAGAAATAATTTCTCACTCTAAATGTTGTTTTAGGCAAGTTGCAGAGTTTCTGTAGCTTAGAGTTCCAGTTATTTCACTTTACAGACTAGACTCCTGTCTCAGTCTGGACTCAACCCTTGCCTTTCCCACCGCTCAGTTCCTTTGTCTCTTCAGGTACTTTCAGTCTTTCTTTTTGGGCAGGAAGACAATGGAGTGGAGTCCTGTTTGCCTTACTCCCCAACCTTAAATAGAATTTACATAAGGTGGGAATCTTTTGTTTCCCAGTCTTGACCTCCCCCTTCTTTTAGTGGAAAATTATTAGAAGTCCAAGATGGTGTTTAGTACCAAGTGACAGGACCACCTGACCTAGTAGTGTCACAGCTACATCCTAGGACACCTCTCAGGAAGGAGAGAGATTAGTATCTTCAAAGTCTTATTGTTTCTTCCTAATGGCCCATCAAAGCTGATGGCCTGTTGTCTGGTGGGTGTCTCCCAAATACACATACAGTTGTAATTGTTACGTAGTCAATATTCCTAACTTTTGATACAGAAATGATACAGGCATACAAACTGGATAATCACTTTCAGTAAATTATAACCTTTGGATGATACCTAACAAGACCCATCTTGCATAAAATATATCTGTTATGTCATAACCATATCATAAGCATATTTCCATAAAGAATATGGGGTGTAACATCACATAGTGTTTAGGTTGGGAACCAAGAACTTCTGAATTCTAATTCTTGGCTCGAATGCTGACTTGTTCTGTGGCCTGGACAAGTCACATAGGCCCAGATCTTCAAAGGTGGTAATTAGGCATCTAACTCTCATTGAAATCTATAGGAGATCGGCACTCAACTACCTTTGAGGATCTGGGCCTTAACGTCTCTGTCTCCATTTCTCCATCTGTAAAATTGAGAAAAAAACTCCCAGCGAGGATGTAAACATTAATCGATATTTGAAAAACACTAAACATCAAGTAGTCTTTTATCATGAGCAACAGCTCTGCACACTATAAAAAAATCACAAAGCTTCTAAATAAGTTCCTTAAATCAAATCTATGTAGACAGCAATAGCTTCTGCAAGTGGAATTATGGAATTGTCAGACTAAATTTTTATTGCTGAATGTGTGGGTATGTCGACACAGCACAGAAAAACCCATGGTTGGCCTGTGCCAGCTGGCTTTGGGCTCATGGGGCTTGGGCTGAAGAGCTGTTTCATTGTGGCGTATACTTCTAGCCTTGGGCTGAAGCCTGGGCTCTAGGACACTGTGGGATGCGAGTGTCCCAGAGCTTGGGCTCCAGCCCAAGCGCAGAAGTATACACCACAATGAAACAGCACTTCAGCCCGAGCCCCGTGAGCTGAATTGGCTGGCATGGGCCAGCTGTGGGTGTTTCTTTGCTGTGTAGACATACTGTACTTTGTGGGGGGAGCGTTGGCAAAAACAAAACAAAAAATCTTGCAAGAAGAGGTAATTTGGGGTGTGAGGATAGTGCAGTTCTGAGAGGATCTGTTTAAAGTATGAATGAAAAAAGAGCACAACTTTGAAAGACTGATGTATCAGGAGCATGAGAAAAGGTCCAGGGAAAACAGAAATAATTCAGAAGATACCTGAGGGTGGAGGTGGTGAGTTTCCTTATATTACAGAGAATGGATAAATGTGACCCAGGTGGAAGGGAAACTACACCTCAGGGTTCGGCCAATATCAAAATGGACTAACACTTCAAGATCTTGTGGGTTTTTTTATATCATCAGAAGACCTTGGTCTATTTCTGTATAGCTCATGTGCAACTATCATTCACTGCTTAGCTAATGGGACTATCCTAATTTTAAGGTTATAGTGAGGGAGAGATGAAGCCCTATACAGCATTTTTTCATTGTATTATATCTTTTGGTGCTTTGAAAGGAACTCTAAGTTTGATTCACTCAGCTTCATAGCCTGAACCAAAATAATCTGGGATACCCATGTAATTGTAATGCAAAGAAATTGTAGGTCTCTCTCTCTCTCTCTCTCTCCCCTCTCAGAAAACCTCTTAAGTTCTCATTTCCTGGAGGCAATGATACAGTTCTTGAAAATATCATAATGGTGTTTCTGTGACGTAGACATTCCTTCAACTGTACACACGGTATGGCTCATCAGAATCATACTGGTACCCTCAATGTCTATCTGAAAGTATCTTGGGTGCTAGTGGCAAGGCCTGGGAAATTTTCAAAATTGACAGTATATTTGAATGATCTCATATTGAAACAAAAGAAAGACTACAGGGGAGGGAGAAAAAAGGGTGGTGATTGTTTTTGCTCAATGAATTTTGATCAACTCTAATGCTAATTCTGAATTTTTAAAAGTTATGCTGCTTTGTGTGAATAAAAAGTCATAACTCCAAATTGGCTACAGGGATTTTCATCAAATTGTTCATATTCACAAAAATCCCTATTTGAGCTGAAAAGTCCTGGAAAATCAGCCCGAAAGGAAAATATTCTAGGAAATTATGAGCATAAGAAAACAAAACAGAGAATTCAAATGGAAACAGATAGGAAGCAATTATGGTTGCAATCTTAATTATAATTTGTATTATGGTTGCGGTCAAGATCAGGGCTTGATTATGGTAGATGCTCCACATATACCCAGAATCTTGAAGATCTAACAATCTAAATAGCAAAGACAAAAGGTAGGAAATATTATTCATGTTTTACTGAAGGGGAACTTGAGACAAAGTGAAGTTGTTAGTTGCCCAAGGCCAAAGATTCTGACAGAGGTTGGGGATTGAACCTAGTTCTCCTGAAGCTCTTTCCAATGTCCTAACTGCTAGATCTTCCTCCCACTCCTCCTTCCTTCTTCTAGCCTTAGTCCTATCTCAGTCAGCCCTTTGAGTCCTTCTTCTCCATTCCAGTCTGTCTTGAAGCAGTTGCTTGGGAACAACACAGCTGATCAGATCATTTTTGTATCCATGTAATTTTGGGTTTTCCAACCCTTCCCTTTCCCTCCACTTCTAAGTTTAGCACCCTTGTTTCTATATATTCTTCTGATCTTTTCACATGCCAAAACCATCTAAGCCTGGATTCCTTCTGCTTTCCTTCCACCTTCACACTTCCCATAATTTGTTTGTTCTGAACATGGTACATCCTTGTAACTTCAAGCATCTATCTTAACGTTTTCATTTTCACCATATTCAAGATCTGCTCCCATTTCTTCCTCAGTGCCCAGAATTCAAAGCTGTATAAAATTGCAGGTCTAGCTACCATAGTGTAGATTTTACTTTTCAATTTGATAGGCATTCTTCTGTTACACACACACTCTGCTCACTTTTCTCCAGGTGAGGGGGAGGAGGGGTAACTGAGTGGGGGTGCAAAGACACACGGGGACAGGGGAAGATGTGCCTGACTGAATGAGAGAAGCTAGGGGTCAGCCAGGGTCTGGTAGAGGTTCCTTATCAATCCCTCCCTGCCCAACCCCCCCGTTCCATACTTCTCCCACCCACACCCAACAACCCTCCAAGTTCACACCCAGGCTCCTTCACAGCAATTGCTTTCCTCTCCCTCAGCTCCTCCATTACCTCGGACTCCCCCTAAGCCATTGCGTTGCTTTTGAGGGGTGCAGGAAATATGCTTCTGTACATGTTTGTATAATTTTTGGTGGTGCCCAGAATGGGTCCAAGTCCCACCCCACCCCACTTGCATATTGGTGCACATAACAAAATTAATGGGGTGGGGCCAAAGGGTTTGGAGTGTGGAAGGGGGCTCAGGGCTGGGGCAGAGGGTTGAGGTGTGTGTTGGGGGTGAGGGCTCTGGCTGGGAATGAGGGGTGTGGGAGGGGCTCAGGGCTAGGGCAGAGGGTTGGGGTGTGGGTGTGAGGGCTGCAGGGTGGGGCCAGGGCTATGGCAAAGGGTTGAGGTGCTGGTGGAGCAAGGCTGGGGATGAGGAGTTTGGGGTGCAGGCAGGCTGCCCTGGGGCTGGGGCAGAGAGGAGGACTCCACAGTCCCCCCAGCCCTCTCGCCGCTGGCAGCAGCAAGCTCCGGGGGAGGGGCCCCCCCTCCCTGCCCAACAGCACCGCACTGTCACTTGGCACCGCATGTGCTCCTAGGTGCTGGGCCTCTCAGGAGCTCCCTTGCCGCCCCTGTGGTGGGAGCCGGGGGGGGAGGGGGCAGGCTGCCATCACGTGTGCGCCTCCTCCCTCCTCAGCCTGCCACTGGCACCACTCCCTTTTGTAGCCAGCAGTGGCTGGCAAGGGAGCGCAGCGTGGAGCAGAATGGCAACCGCCTGTTGCACAGGCAGGGCCGCTCCGGGGTAGGCGCATGAGGCTGGCAGGTGGGACCGGGGGGAAAGACCCGGCCCCGAAAATTGGTGGAGCCAGACCCCCATGCCCTGAATATTCCTGGAGCCTGGGCACCATGGGCCCATATAATTTGTTGACCCTGCTTCTGTATTGTAGTTTAAATGAATTATTACTCAGAGTTCTGTATTAATATGTGTAGTAAGGAATCTATTTGTCAAAAAACATTTCCTGAATCCCTCTTGTTGTCTGTATTGTTACAGACATACATGCTGACAGGTATTTTGAAATAAGTTACCAGAATAATTTAAACTGGCATGATTAAATTGTGTTATTTTGACAAAATATGCAGATTTTTACCAAATTTTAAAATATAGTATGCAGAATTTTTAATTTTTTGGCTGAGAATTTTTAGGGTTTTTTTACCCAGAATTCCCTCAGGAGTAATATGCTCTTTCTCCGGGCATCATCTCAATCCCCATGATGCAATTACGCAGTTGTCAATATGTTCATGCATTCTTGTCTGAGGCACTTCCATACTTCTGCTGGTATGCCATCGAAACTGAGAGCTTTCTTATTTTTCATGTTGCTCAATGCTTCTGCAGCTTCTTTCAGACTAGTGCACCAGACCTTGGTTTTGTTTTATCATACAGCATAGTTCTCTTGTATTCTCTTAATTCATAACTCTTTCAGAGTAATTTCTCCACTGTTTTAATTGGTTGATGTATTTCCACTTTCATCTTTAATGAATTTGATGTCATCTTTGTCTTTAGTTTTCTTATTGGGGTCTTTGCCTGTCTATATATTTCTTTCTCACCCTCCTTTGTTTCAAGATAGCCATATAAAGTCATCTTCCATCTCTGAATGCTTTTATTCAGTAAGTACCAACAAAGTTCTCGGTGCTGTATCTGGCCCAACATACAGTCCCTGTTCCAAAGAGCATACAATTTAACCAGGAATAAAGTTTTTAAAGTACTTCTAAATAATAAGAGTATAATACAGCAAGAACCTAATTTAAAAAGAAAATCTTCTATTAGTTTGATCCATATTCTTCCATCTTCATAGCATTGTCTGTTTGGACTAAGTATCACATTTTTCTTTTGTCTGGAAAGTGAAGTCCTGTATTCCCAAGAGTGATAAAGTGCACTATTCAGTTTGGGGAGATATTTTTCTTTTCATTGGGCTAAAAGCTGGTAATTGTGTCCTTATGCCAGCTGAGTCCTAGAGCTTCCCTGAAAGAGAACATAAGTTCTTTTCTGTTGTGTATCCAAATTGTGATGTGACTTATTGTCCTCGGGGAATTAAACTGCTATCACTTCCATCATTTTTGTTAACCCCTTAAGCTTGGTAATCGGAATTTGCTGACATGCTCTGTTAATGTGAAAAACACACTACTATCGAGCTATCAACCTAGGGCTGGTCCCAAGGGGATGAAGTTAAAATTGTTCATCATGCAAGGCACTGTACATTAATTTGCTCATGAAATGAGATGGCTCTGAAAATGAGTGCATAGTGAGGGGACAAAAGGTGGGGGAGGAGAGAAGGAATGAGAGCAGGGATATACATTCCATCTATCGCCCGTCACAGTTAGGGAATCACATTGCCTTGAAGCCATTAAGTATTTCCTGCACAATACCAAGAGTCACAGTCCTTCAAAGGAGGAGGTGATTAATGGCCCTGCACACTTGCATCACTGCAACCCCCCGGTGGATTTTCCAACTCCAAACTGAGTTGCAACTGACTGGTAGCTGTCTGGAGTTTCCAGCTGCCACACAGTGATTGCTACTCACTTTTCAACTGTGAGGAAAGCTCTCATTCTGGTGTCCTTATGCTGCCAGGAAGGTGGCTTTGTACATCTAGAAGTTCTGCAGCCCCTGCTCGTCATCCCATACATGCATCACAATGTGATCCCACTAATCAGTGCTTTGTTTCCTGAGCCCAGTACTGTTGGTCCACCTTGTGCAGCTGCTCTATGAATACCAGCAGCAATCTTGAATTGTTTCTTTCCATGGCACACAGCAGGGCAGGCACCATGGATTCACTTTCTGTTTCGCAGCTCATGAAATACTGCAGGACCAGCCGCGTTGTGTTCCTAAGACACATAACCAGACTAGGGAAGCAGTTCAGGAGCCATGCTTTCAGGGAGAGAGGACGGGCACGTGGTTTCCAGAGGCTGATAAAAATGGTGTGAAACGAAGTTGGAAGCCCATGGGATAATGGGACAGAAAGCACTACATCATGGGGAAGTGAGCATGCTCCCATGATTCACCGCAATATGTTCCCAAGGCTCCCAGTAGCAGAGGGTGGTGAGTTGCACAGTAGGATAGCTTCCCATGATGCAACACTCTCTATTGATACAAGAGCACCAACCAAGGCTGTACAACCAATATCATAGAATATCAGGGTTGGAAGGGACCTCAGGAGGTCATCTAATCCAACCCCCTGCTCAAAGCAGGACCAAGCCCCAACTAAATCATCCCAGCCAAGGCTTTGTCAAGCCTGACCTTAAAAACCTATAAGGAAGGAGATTCCACCACTTCCCTAGGTAACCCATTCCAGTGCTTCGCCATCCTCCTAGTGAAAAAGTTTTTACTGATATCCGACCTAAACCTTCCCCACTGCAACTTGAGACCATTACTCCTTGTTCTGTCATCTGGTACCACTGAGAACAGTCTAGATCCATCCTCTTTGGAACCCCCTTTCAGGTAGTTGAAAGCAGCTATCAAATCCCCCCTCAGTCTTCTATTCTGCAGACTAAACAATCCCAGTTCCCTCAGCCTCTCCTCAGAAGTCATGTGCTCCAGCCACCTAATCATTTTTGTTGCCTTCCGCTGGACTCTTTCCAATTTTTCCACATCCTCCTTGTAATGTGGGGCCCAAAACTGGACACAGTACTCCAGATGAGGCCTCACCAAGGTCGAATACAGGGGAATGATCACGTCTCTCGATCTGCTGGCAATGCCTCTACTTATACAGCCCAAAATGTCGTTGGCCTTCTTGGCAACAAGGGCACACTGTTGACTCGTATCCAGCTTCTTGTCCACTGTAACCCCTATGTCCTTTTTTGCAGAACTGCTGCCTAGCCACTCGGTCCCTAGTCTGTAGCAGTGCATGGGATTATTCCGTCCTAAGTGCAGGACTCTGCACTTGTCCTTGTTGAACCTCATCAGATTTCTTTTGGCCCAATCCTCTAATTTGTCTAGGTCCCTCTGTATCCTATCCCTACCCTCCAGGGTATCTACCACTACTCCCAGTTTAGTGTCATCTGCAAACTTGCTGAAGGTGTAGTCCACGCCATCCTCCAGATCATTAATGAAAATATTGAACAAAACCAGCCCCAGGACCGACCCTTCGGGCACTCCGCTTGATACTGGCTGCCAATTAGACATGAAGCCATTGATCACTACCCGTTGAGCCTGACGATCTAGCCAGCTTTCTATCCACCTTATAGTCCATTCATCCAGCCCATACTTCTTTAACTTGCTGGCAAGAATACTGTGGGAGACCATATCAAAAGCTTTGCTAAAGTCAAGGACTAGCACGTCCACTGCTTTCCCCTCATCCACAGAGACCAGTTATCTTGTCATAGAAGGCAATTAGGTTAGTCAGGCATGACTTGCCATTGGTAAATCCATGCTGACTGTTCCTGATCATTTTCCTCCCCTCTAAGTGCTTCAGAATCGATTCCTTGAGGACCTGCTCCATGATTTTTCCAGGGACTGAAGTGAGGCTGACTGGCCTGTAGTTCCCTGGATCCTCCTCCTTCCCTTTTTTTAAAAAATGGGCACTACATTAGCCTTTTTCCAGTCCTCTGGGACCTCCCCCAATCACCATGAGTTTTCAAGATAATGGCCAATGGCTCTGCAATCACATCCGCCAACTCCTTTAGCACCCTAGGATGCAGTGCATCTGGCCCCAGGGACTTGTGCTTGTCCAGCTTTTCTAAATAGTCCTGAACCACTTCTTTCTCCGCAGAGGGCTGATTACCTCCTCCCCATGCTGTGCTGCCCAGTGCAGTAGTCTGGGAGCTGACCTTGTTCATGAAGACAAAGGCAAAAAAAGCATTGAGTACATTAGCTTTTTCCACATCCTCTGTCACTAGGTTGCCTCCCTCATTCAGTAAGGGGCCCACACTTTCCTTGACTTTCTTCTTGTTGCTAACATACCCGAAGAAATCCTTTTTGTTACTCTAAGGATTTCACCATTAAATCAAGCTGGTCACCTGCCATATTTACTATTCTTTCTACACATCGGGATGGTTTGTTCCTGCAAACTCAATAAGGATTCTTTAAAATACAGCCAGCTCTCCTGGACTCCTTTCCCCCTCCTGTTATTCTCCCAGGGGATCCTGCCCATCAGTTCCCTGAGGGAGTCAAAGTCTGCTTTTCTGAAGTCCAGGGTCTGTATTCTGCTGCTCTCCTTTCTTCCTTGTGTCAGGATCCTGAACTCGACCACCATGGTCACTGCCTCCCAGGCAGGGCTGTCCTTACCCATACGCAAAGTACGCAGCTGCTTGGGCACCAGGAAATTTGGGGAATAAAATTTCCTGGTGCCCTGTGCAGCTACGTGCTGCTCCAGCCCCAGCCCCGGCTCTTCCGCAGGGTCCCTGCCCCTGCCCCTGCACCGCCCCCACCCCACCCCTTCCCTGCCCCAGCCCCACCTCTTCCCACCGCTGCCCAGCCCTGCCCCCACTTCCCTGAGCTCTGCAGCAGGGCTGGGACTGCACTCACTGGCGGTGGGAGTGCAGCGACCCGGCCTTAGCCACACCGCTGGCGAGTGCTGGGGGTGGTTCCTCCTTGCCCCAAGCCAGCCCGCCCCCCCTCACAGAGGCCTGGGGCCCGCTTCTCGCCCGGCACCCTCCCGTGGAGGCCTGGGGCCAGCCCCCCTGCCCCCTCCCCCTGCAGGGGGGCTGCGTAGAGCCCCAGAATAGCTCCCAGGTTCCCATCCACTTTTGCTTCCCCTACTAATTCTTCCCTGTTTGTGAGCAGCAGGTCAAGAAAAGCTCTGCTCCTAGTTCCTCCAGCACTTGGACCAGGAAATTGTCCCCTACACTTTCCAAAAGCTTCCTGGATTGTCTGTGCACCACTGTATTGCCCTCCCAGCAGATATCGGGGTGATTGAAGTCCCCCATGAGAACCAGGGCCTGCGATCTAGTAACTTCTGTAATTAAAGCGGCTTATGATTGTCGATGTAACTTACGTTGACTGACCTCTGTAGTGTAGACATGGCCTTAATCTCTTTGGGATGGAGACAGGTTGAAAATTGCATGAGAAGAGCCTTTTTTACAGTCTTTCCTCTTCCATCTGAAACCAAGAATTATAGAGCCAAACTGGCAAAAAAGAAGCTGAAAGATTTTAACGGTTTGTGGTTCACGTGTTGGGCAAATGTTCCGGTGGTTTGTTTCATCCAAACTTGTTTACATGTCCCCAATTATCTCAGAAAGAGCCAGAATTAGAGGCCAATGGGGCTAAGTCCCACCAATATCGTCACAACTGTGTTATGCTGCCGAGGTACTGCAGGCTGCAGTATCACCTTCTGCCACTGAAAGATTTCAAACCTTGGAAGTTGCAGTATACCTGATTGCCTTTAGAGAACTTCTGCCTTCCAGCACAGAGGGAGAGGGTACAGAGCAGAGCTGATTATCAAAATTTGCATTTCAATTTTTTTCAAACAATTCCATTTGTTTGATCAGCTCTAGAGCTCCTGGAGAAATTTCAAAATGTTTCCACATGCAAAAGGGACACTTCTGCATCTGGGCATTTGTTTTTTGAGTCTGGAGGGTTGTTTGTGTGAGAGATGTCCAGAGCCAGGAGATGTTGGTTGGCAGGGTTTGGTGTGAGGGGAATTAAGTTAATTGGTGAATTGGGGGTGTGTGTGAATTTGTGGTGTGGGAAGGTGACTGGGGCTATGAGAACAAAAAAGACAGCAGGATAAATACTATTCTCTCTCACTCTGCCCCTTACTGTAGTGTCCCAGTTTCCCATTCTGATGGAGGGAGGGAATGGGAGAGAACCCTTTCTTTTTCTTCCCAGTGCCCCACCAATCTCCCTTCTCTCTCAAGAAAATCCCATCCAACACAATCTGTGACCAGAGTGTCAGTTTCTCACTTTGAAAACATGAGCCATCTGTGGTAGGGCTGGAGCAATGGTGGCGAAGAAGATTGTTATCTATAGATGCACCAATTATTTTGAGCACCAGCTGCCACTGAAGGAGGACCAGCTTAAAGGGGTACAGTGTTTTGTTGACTCATGTAATTTATCATCTGCCATAAACTGGAGATCTTTCACTGTGGTACTTTCCTCGTGAGTATCCTTTCCCCTCTTCTCTCCAGGAGAGCCCCAGAGAAGTGCAAGCACTTACTCCACTCCCCCGCCGCCCCCCCCAAATGATGGGGTGGGAGCATCAGGAAAAATGAAGGGAGTACTTCCAGGTTTATACAAGTGTAAATTTCTCACCAGTTTTGTTGATGATTTCTGCATGGCTTCAATGAAGAGATCCAGTTCCCCTCAATAAGTTACAAAAGACTCTCCCCTATCCCCCGCCACGTATGAATTAGATCATGTTTGGACATGAGGTGAAAAGCACATTTCAAAGGGAGGCAGATAAACAAAAGTTTAATATTTAAAAAAAAAACCTTGAAGAAAATGTAAAGCTTAATTACAAACTTGTAATCTTCCATCCAAAGTAAACCGTTAGCCTGTCCAATTTCCCATTAATTTTTCCTTTCTTGGAATACCTGTGAAGTGACAACTGATTCCCCGAATTCAAGATTTAAAGCACAGCCACAGATGGCAAGATTTGACTCTCAGTAGATGTTTTATAAATGTTGATTTGTATACATACTTTAGTGGTGACCGCCAGAGACAAGGTTACAGCATCAGGACTTTCGAGTTTTATTCCAGACTGAGTTGCTTTGTGACCTTGAGCAAGTCACTAAAGCTGAATTTTCAAAGCTGTGTGCTTAAACTTAAGCACCTCATATTTAGGCACCTGCAAAAGTAGCCTAATCTTAAGTGGTGGTGAATACCTCCAGTTTCTGTTAATTTCAGCTGATCCGGAGCAAATGCAAATCCACCTTTGTCAGACTTTCAATACAGGAAGGCAGAAACGACCTCCTCATGTGGACCCTGCTGGTATGCACTAGATGTTCTTTAGTGTGCATTGATGATGTCCTGTTTCAAACATATATCAATGCCCATGCTAACCAAGTCTACACAGAGGAGTTAGAGAGCAACACACTGGTACGCTCCACAAATCTCCTTCGGTAGTGTGGACTCGGGTTGTGCAGACAAGCCCAAAGATTCATGGGAAGTCTGCAGGCCCACTGAAACTGTTCTGAGGGCTGGATCCAGCCCACAGGCCTTATGTTTGACACCCTGGGTATAGACTGTAAGTGGAAATTAGTAATGTCATGTTGTCTAGTTCTTACAAAAATTGTTTGCATATATATATAGCTCAGGCCTTGGCCACACTTGCAGATGTACAGTGCTGTGAGTTAAACCTGACTTCGTGCAGCTGAGTAGGGAAAGCTCTGCAGTCTGTCCACACTGACGGCTGCCCAGCGCACTGTCGTGGCCACATTTGCAGCAATTGCAGCGCTATTGGGAGCGGTGCATTATGGGCAGCTATCCCACAGAGCACCTTTTCCCATTCTGGCATTGTGGGAAGGGGGCGTGGGTGCGGGGGATTCTGGGTCCTGTCCCAATGCCCCGTGATGCATTGCTTCGCATCCTAGAAATCCCTTTGTTTCCGTCCACCTTTGGCGCCATCTTTCAACGGTTTCTGTGCAGTGCGATCTGTCTGCGGGAAATGGAGTCCGAACTGCTGAGGCATATGCTGATGAGTCTCGCCAGCACGTCACATTTGGCTGTCGAACTATTCCTTAAGATCCAAAGTGAGAGTGAGGGTGAGGAGTCTGATGATGCTATCGAGCCACGTAACGCGTACGACACGAAATTGCTTGTGGCATTCACGGACATGCTCAGCACCGTGGAACGCCGCTTTTGGGCTTGGGAAACAAGCACCGAGTGGTGGGATCACATCATCACGGAAGTCTGGGATGACAAGCAGTGGCTGCAGAACTTTTGGATGAGAAAAGCCACTTTCATGGGACTGTGTGAGGAGCTTGCCCCCACCCTGCGGCGCAAGGACACGAGATTGAGAGCTGCCCTGCCAGTGGAGAAGCGGGTGGCTATTGCAATCTGGAAGCTGGCAACTCCAGACAGCTACTGGTCGGTCGCAAACCAGTTTGGAGTGGGAAAGTCAACCGTTGGAATCGTGTTGATGCAAGTTTGCAAGGCCATTAATCGCATCCTACTCAGAAGAACTGTGACTCTGGATAACGTGCAGGAAATAGTGGATGGCTTTGCACAAATGGGGTTCCCTAACTTTGGCGGGGCAATAGATGGGACGCACATTCCTATTCTGGCACCACCCCACCTAGGATCTGAGTACGTTAATCGGAAGGGGTATTTCTCTACGGTTCTTCAGGCGCTTGTGGATCACCATGGGCGTTTCATTGACATTAACACAGGCTGGCCCGGAAAGGTGCATGACGCACGCATCTTTCGGAACATTTGGCTGTTCAGGAAGATGCAGGCCGGGACTTTTTTCCCAGAGCGGAAGATCACGGTAGGGGAAGTTGAAATGCCTATTATGATCCTTGGAGATCCCGCTTACCCGTTAATGCAGTGGCTCACGAAACCCTACACAGGGAGCCTTGACAGCAGCAAGGAATGGTTCAACTACAGGCTGAGCTGGTGCCGAATGACTGTGGAGTGTGCCTTTGGCTGTTTAAAGGGCCGCTGGTGATCTCTGTATGGGAAGCTGGACTTGGCTGAAAACAGCATTATATTATATATCCGCGTGCTGTGCCCTCCATTATATTTGTGAAGGGAAGGGTGAAAGCTTCACTCAGGCATGGACCTCCGAGGTTCAACACCTGGAGGCTGAATTTGCACAGCCAGAGAGCAGGGCTATTACAGGGGCTCAGCGCGGGGCTGCAAGGATTAGGGATGCCTTGAGGGAGCAATTTGAGACTGAAAACCAGCAGTGATATCTGGTGCCCTGCACAGTAGTGGAGTGAAGTGCAGTAGTTCCAATCTTTAGGAATCAGTGTCTGCTAAGCAGACAAGCAGACTTGCAGTGCCTGTTTATTTCCTGGGCTAAGGAGTCTTTTACTTTATGCAATAATAAAGAA
This sequence comes from Chrysemys picta bellii, assembly GCF_011386835.1. Lineage (NCBI taxonomy): Eukaryota > Metazoa > Chordata > Testudines > Emydidae > Chrysemys > Chrysemys picta. Next base: position 31,799,270 of record NC_088795.1, on the reverse strand, counting down.
TGTTTTCAAAGCCAAAGAATCCATTTATTGAAAAGAAAAAAAATTATTTATTGAAAAGAAACAAGGGGGTGGAGTGGGGAACAGTACAATCACAGATTCGCGTATGTCCTGTCTGGTGTGTTGTGCAGTGAGTGCTGCACTTCAGGACAGCTATACTGCATGGTGATGGGGGTTGAGTGCAGAGGGTAAGGGTCGTGGTTTTCAGGGCTGGGTGGTGAAGATACTGGTGTTGGAGGCAGCGGGTGGCGTGAAGAACACAGAAGTTGGGGAAAGTGGGTTGGAAGTGACAGTGGGGCACAATGGAAAGAGTTTTGGGACAAGGGCTGTAGGGGGGGGTGGTGTTTGCGTTTGCGGTACTGCTCCTCTTTCTGCATGGCTACCAGCTCCTGAACAGCATCTGCTTGGCGCTCCAGGATGCTTATGAGCCTATCAGTACTTTGCTGCCGGTGCGCGGTGCTTTGCCGCTGGTGTGCTGCATTTTCCTGGCGGATCCTGCTTTCTCTCTCCCTCCAGTTCTGTGCTTTCTCATTCTCTTTAATAGATTGCCGCATCACTTCTTGCAGCATGTCTTCTTTGCTTTTTCGCGGTCTCTTCCTGAGTCTTTGAAGTCTCTGAGCAGGCGATAAGAGGGATGGCTGAGGTCTCAAGGTTGATGCAGCAGTATAGGGAAAATCCAACATTTAACAGAGGCAGCATTGTTTATACCAGACAGAGTAATGATTCCCCCCGCACTTAAGGAGTAGAAAACACACAGGGTCTACACAATAGCATAATTTTCCCTTCCGAAACAGAATACACACATCCCACGGGAGCCTCAAAATGGTGAGTAAGGGGGACTGATTGTTTCAGGGCTGCACTGTCCTCTGGGTTTCTGTGCCTTGGGGAGAGCCAACAGCTTCAGGGGGGCACCTACACTGAACACTCCCAACATTTTCCACAGGAGTTTGTCCTGGACGATATCTCGCTGCTGAGGGTGACCTGGGAAGCAAGGGAGGGTCTTCTACTGCAATGTGGCTTCCGCCCTGGCCCATATGCAGCTTGCCTGTGTGCAGCAATGGTCCCCCCGCCCCTCACGGCACAGTGGCGCAGACACGTTAGCCTGGCTGGGACAAGGACCACGGTGGCTCTCCCGATAAACCTGCGGAAGCGCATTGCACACGTTCTGGATGAGACATTCGAGGAGATTACCAAGGCCGATTACCGCGATGTGATAAACCACATCAATGCACTATTCCACATCTAGGCATGCATGTCTAACCCTCCTCTCCCAAAGAGCCCGCACCGAAAAAATTCCTTCCCGAAAAAAAAAAAACGCTTACCGGGAACCTGCTCTTCTGTTTGTCCTCCACCAAGTACCGGCTGCTGCGACTGGCTACCTTCCTCCTGGCTCGAGAAGAGCTCCTGGCTGCATGGCTCCAGGGATTCCGGGGTGTCTCCATCCGGTCCACCACCATCACTCCCGTTTTCCTCCTCCTCTTCCTCCTCCCCCGCCCCACACCAGCCCTGAAGTGTCCATGGTGGTGCTCGGAGTGGAGGTGGGGTTAACCCCTAGTATCGCATCCAGCTCTTTGTAGAATCGGCAGGTCGCGGGGGGAGCACCCGAGCAGCCATTTGCGTCGCGGGCTTTGCGGTAGTCACTCGGCAGCTCCTTCACTTTAATCCTGCACTGCAGGGCGTCCCGGTCATGGCCCCTTTCCATCATGTCCTTTGATACCTTCCTGAAGGTATTGTAATTCCTACAGCTGGAGCGCAACTGGGACTGTACAGCTTCCTCTCCCCAAACACTGATGAGGTCCAGCAACTCGCCATTGCTCCATGCTGGGGCTCGCTTGGTGCGTGGAGGCATGGTCACCTGGAAAGATTCGCTGATAGCACTCCACACCACGCCGGGCTGAGCAAACAGGAAAGGGATTTTTAAAATTCCCGGGGAATGTAAAGGGTGGGTCACATGGTTGGTTACCTGAGGCCAGGGCAGTAGAGTTTGAACTGATGACCAGAGTGGCTAGAACAGGCATTGTGGGATACTGCCGAATAATTCTGTAGGCCATTCACAGCGTATTGTGCGGCCACACTGGTGCCGCAGCGCTGCAGCGGCAGGGCAATACTTGCTATTCCTCTCGGAGAAGTGGAGTATATGCAGTGCTGCAACCACGGAGATATAGCGCTGCAAATGCCTTGCCAGTGTGGACGGGGAGTGAGTTACAGCGCTGGGGGAGCCTTTACAGTGCTGTAACTCGCAAGTGTAGCCAAGGCCTCGGTAGTCTGTGTCTTTGTGCAGCAACTACTGTACATTTCCAGTCTAGTCTGGACAACTGAGAAGTCACTCATACTGCATTTTTCTGTTCAGGCTATTAAATTGTTTTGCATCCCCTCCCCATGGTTTTTAACATTAACAATGATGAAATTCTAAGGCATTTAGCCAACAGTCTTGCAGTGTGAAAATGAATCAAGGATGACTTAGAGGAAGTGAAACCAGTGAATTACTGCATGTCCCTCTGTTTCACATTATACAACATCAAAACCTTATGCTACATAAAAAAAAATTGGTTATATCATTACCCTTTAAAATGTTAAAACACAATGGGCCAAATACAAATGGTGTTCCTCAATTGGTCATCCGTGGAGTTACACTGGAGGAGAATTACATTCTGTTTTTAAAATACATACCATAGGTTTAAGAGCAAGAGTAAGTGGGAGCAGGAATGTGAGGAGAAAATGGGAAAATAGCTAACTCACTTCCACACAATGAGGAATTTTTCATAGGGCAGTAGAAGAGTAGGGGACAGAAAAGGATGCAGGGGATGGGAAGTAGCACTACTCATTGCCCTGCCTGGGATGGCCTAAGAGGATATGAATCAGAAACCTTGCAATCATCATGACCTCAGGCTAGTTTCCTGTAACTAGAGGGAGGGATGGAATTAGGATGAGGAGGAGTATGGCATAGGCCCAGTCCAGCACCAATTAAAGTCAAAGGCCGATCTTCCTTTTACTGCTGTAGGAATTGGTGTGGGCCCAGAGTAACTATGTGATGTTGGGCCTGGCCACCAGAAAAGATTAGTGCCTTCCTACTCATGTATGATTGAGGCCTGTGTTTTGAGAACTGAAAGTCATGGGTTCTCTGGGGTCTGTGTGAGAGATTCTTTTCTCAGCCATCTGGCTCTGTTATACCCATCTGCCACTCCTTGATGAGGAAGGGCCTTAGGGAGATGATGCCCTTACAACCTCCCTGCTATCCCTTATTCACTACCATAGGTCATTCTTACATGGCAGAGGTTATTTGGTTAGACAGTCATGGTGTAGCTACCTGGGCCATCCCTCATCAAAACCCATCAATGCAGGTGTATGTTTGCAAAACAGCCTAAGCAGATGAGTCTTTAGCACTGCAGTTCTTTCATTTTCTCAAACACATTCTCTCTCTCCTTTTAAACCTATTACTTTTTCATTAGGGAATTCTTGACTGTTCAGATTTAATGGCTACTCTTCAAATGTTGTTGTCATTAAAAATCTCTAGTATGAGCCGTCAAGAGAAAATAACTCTTTTCACTCAAGGTGAGCGAAGTTCATCACTAATTTCCTGCAACTTTTCAACTTGTCACCTGGGCAATGACTTACAAAATTTTTATGCTAATGGTATAAAAAGCTTAAATAATGATATTGCAGATGTATAAGTGCATCCTGGGATTCATAAATTATGGGAGCTACAGTCAATTGCAGTTGGAATTATATGTTTGGAAATGACCTAGTCTGAGGAGATTTCATATAACCAGATTTTTGGTAAATGCTATGTACTTTTAAGCTTTGCCCAGTTAATACTTTGGTAATCACTTAATAATGATGCTTTAATTTTTTTTTTTTTTTGCTTCTGTGTGTTAGCAGAGCACATTTTTTAAAATAAAAGGTTAATAGTGAATTTTGAATTACATAAATCGAGACATTTTCCACCACAATGTTTTCATTATAATCTCACAACGCTGCAGTGTGATTTATTGCTCAGCAAATAATATAAAGGAAAGACACTAACAACTGGGGATACTGGTACAATTTGTAGCATTTGTTTAACGCTATATGCAGATTCATCTTGTAGTGAAAAGACTGTGTTATAATGAACAAGTGTTAAGCTTGCTGTGTGAATCATTCCATAGAATGTCCTGAATTTTGTGAGGTTATGGTCAGTAAAGAGACTATATATTAATAATAAAAAAAAAGGGCGGGGGTTCTGTATTACTTAACAGATCTTAATGAGGCCAATCCTGAAAAAAAAATGAATGTGAGAAAATCCTAAAGACCCTCCCCCTGTGCCTGGAGGGTTCCCTGGTCCGACCTGTTTACTGTTCTGAGGAACCTATATTTGCTCTGCAGAACCAACATAGCTGAGAGACACTGAGCTGGATTGTATTCTGACTGGTGCATCAACAGCAACAACAAAATTAAATTGTGTTACAATTTCAAATAAGAGAGGAAGAAATAACATGAAATAAAGGCTCAGAAACGTACACTTTTGACTTTCAGATTCTAAGATGAGTTTCAAAGCCCAGCGATTACATAGCCCTGCCCCCACTGTTATCCTGAAAACGGAGTCGATTTGATCTGGAATCGCGGGGCACAATAAAAATGGATCTTTGCAATTCTATTTGTACAGTCCCTTTTCAGAGTAGAATTTCACATCAGTGTCCATTAATTTAGCCTTTCTGGATAAGACATGAAAGTAAAGGCACTGGAACATGTTGAGGCAGAATTGTCGGATGTGTCCAACCAAAACACCATGGAACTTTTATTAAGCTCAGATTCTGGTCTGTACGTTGTGGTTTGGACCCATTCTCAGCAATATATGCAGCACAGGGCCATTTCAACTGGATGGCTGCATGTGGTTTGCTATGGACTTGGTATGTGATATAAAGAGCAGCAAGGGCAAAAGGGGGGGAGGCGGGGGGAATGGATGTCTGACTCAGGAGGTTGCAAGCTGTGGTGCCACCTGCAATGCCTCCTTGTAGCCACCATGTGGCATCAGGCTCCAAGCAACCCTCCCCCCACAATGTCTGGCTTTGCTGCTTGCTTTAGCTGTTCAGGGAAGCAAAAGGGACTCGATTCCCAGCTGCAAGGAGCTGAGCCCAAGAAGCCAGTGGAGCAGCTTTCCCCTTACCCAGGGGATCTTCGGGCGGGTCACAGGAGAAGAGAACTGGGATGGAGGAAGGAGACTTGGAGTGATGAAAGTGGAAGAGAAGTGCTGGATTCTTCATCTGACTCAAACTCATGGTCTCCAAGCAATGATTTGGACAGAAGCTTGGCTTGATTTCAAATGTTGCAGCCCCTAGTAACTCACAACCTTATAAAAAGAACAGGAGTACTTGTGGCACCTTAGAGACTAACAAATTTATTAGAGCATAAGCTTTCGTGGACTACAGCCCACTTCTTCGGATGCATACCCTGACACCTGTCACAACCTTATGTACATTAAACCTGTCATAATAGAGGTAGCCACAGGAATGACATACTGGACTAGATTAATATATACCCCATACCCACCTTTCTCCCTTGCTACCATTCTGGCAGTATAGGTTTCTGTGGGGAAACATTAAGCTGTGAGGATTATGGGGTATGTGACACTCATAAGAGTTGTTGTGTAAAAGCCAGTTCTCTGACACTGTACTGGTGGTGAACCCAGAGGATCACTGATCAGCCAGTGGCAGTTTGGTGTGATATGTTTTATTAGTTGAGTGCTTTGTCACTATAGCTTGCAGGGGAGTTGGGTGAGGGCTGTTTTCTGTAAACCAATATGAACTAGTTCAGCCTGTTTATAGGGTATTGCTGTTTTCTTGTTCATGCAGCTGAATTCAGCACTTTCAGTAGAGCAGTTGCTTTTCTTATTTGCTTCTGGACTCTTAACGGTGTCTGTAAACACAACAATGATGTGTGTACTGACCTTATTTATCTTCTGACATGACACTATCGGGCCTTTCTTAATATAAGAAAGGGGATATTGTCCTGCCTTGAATGGCAGTTTTCTGTTGCCTTTGGAAAATAAATCTTTTAATACACTACGGTGGCATCTGAGCCTGCTCTCATAAGATCACCATGATCCTACTGCTCCCAATACCATGCATTTGAAGTGCCTCCTGTCTCCTTCCTTATGCTTTCTGAGTGTTGGGATCTTAGTGCTCCTTTGTCTGCCATCACACGATATCTGGGGGTGGTGGCAGGTTTACCACTGCCACAGTACTTTGGAGAGGGATCTTGAGCTTGTTTCCCTCTTTGGACAATTTTTTTAAAAAAGCAGCCAGAGCGTGTGGTGGCCTCTTTTGTTTTTTTTATTGGGAAATTAAACCCCCCCACCATAACCATAAAACAAAAACCTGCCAGTGACAATTGAAATAAAGGAGGGAAGCTAGAAGTGCATGTATAAAACAGTGCAGGCATGGTAGCTTCACTGGAACAGCACAGTTGGGGTAGTTCAAGTACATGCATGGATCACCCACATGCTATCTGCACTCTGAGCTAGTATGATGATGCTCACCATTCATGGTTGCGTCTGTGTTAAGGATTCGAGCTGAAATATTCCCCACTGTTGCACCCACTGATTCAGATTTGTCAGTGATACTGACAGTGGGAGTGCTAGCATAGTTAAGATGCTCTTGGTCACTAGATTTTTTACATCTTATGTCAGTTTACTCTTAGTATGGTTAGATGACTTGATGCAGTTGTTGCCTGGAGCCTTATCTACACTCATATTTTCGCTGTTGCTGGATGTGTACCAATGCTAGCAACAGTGAGAAAAACTTAGTGTACTCACAGCTCACACTGAATACTAGAATTATGGGAGTGATTATAATTAATCATTTAAAAATAATATATACAACTTACTTACAATAAATGTAAGAAAAATCAGCCCAACATCAGCACAGTTTTTCAAGTTGGCTAAGGTGATCTAGCACTCAGAGTTCTGTCAGCCTCATTATTACCATGATTCAAGACTACACTGTATATTTTTCTGACTAAACAATATGCATAACAGGAAGAAATAGGAAAAGAATTCTTCCAGCTCCAGCTGGTACAATGTATTAATATGCCTGTTCATACAATACTTGAGAAGGGAATCAACCACAAACTGTCTTTAGATGACAAAAGATTGAAGGTGTTGTGTATTATGCACACTGCCTGTGAATGAGATGGATAAATTCTCACTTTCTGAGGCCTTGGCTACACTTACCCGCTAGTTCGGCGGCTGGCAATCGAACTTCTGGGTTCGACTTATCGCGTCTAGTCTGGACGCGATAAGTCGAACCCGGAAGTGCTCGCCGTCGACTGCGGTACTCCAGCTCGGCGAGAGGAGTACCGCGGAGTCGACGGGGGAGCCCGCCTGCCGAGTGTGGACCAAGGTAAGTTCGAACTAAGGTACTTCGACTTCAGCTACGTTATTCACGTAGCTGAAGTTGCGTACCTTAGTTCGAATTAGGGGGGTAGTGTAGACCAAGCCTGAGAACAAGTTTTAATCTGAGCACAAAAGTAATTCTAGTTTCATATAATGTGTATCTGTGCAAACCTCCTCAGTGAAATAAAATGGAGGCGGTGTCTAGGCTTGAGATTAGCCCCAATTCATCAGGTAAATTTAACTCATGGATTTTCTTATTTGCACTGCTGCGGCTATACCAGCTATTGGCTGTGGATACACTAACAGACTCCACTTTTTTACCATGACTGAGGGAGGTAAAGCTTTCGTCTATAGCTGGTTGGGGAGAACTGCTCCTGCGTCTGCTGCCTTCTACCTCTGGCTTCAGTGTGATTATATATGTGTGGACAAGTGCATGCATGCTTTTATGCTGGATGGAAGCAAAGAAACTTTTTACTAGACCCACAACTAGTCCTGACAGCAAAGCTGGGAACTGGGGCAGGCTAGAAAAAGCTAGGATCACACAGTTACACTTAAATTACCCAACTAAATGAAGGTTTTCTTCCACTTAAATCAGTTAACTGGAATGAATGGAAAATTGACTTTCACATTTTCAGGTTTTTAAGGTAAACTAGGAGGGAAATGTCCACAACAGGAAATTCATTTAACATTGAACAGCATAATGCTTTTATGTGTAAAGGGAGGCAACAGCAATGAGTAAAAAGCAAGGAAAGATTATACATCCAACTGTTCTATTTCTACAGAGCTTACTATTGTTGCTTTGCTGTAACATCTCACTCTGAAACCCCATGAGCCTGCTTTTCCACCTTACATGCTCATTTACAGTTGTGCAAAGTGGGTGTGAAAATGCTACCAAATCAAAATGGCAATGTGTGGCACCCACTTTGCACAGGTGTCATCTAGAGTAAGGCAAGGGAGAATTTGGCCCATTAGCTCCTCCCCACCTCTCTTTTGGGGGTTGGCTTAGCCACAGCTCAGAATGTAGTTTCCTGTGATGTCAGGTTCCCAGTTCTAAAAAGACAGACAAAGTTCTTCAGGAAAAGAGGTCAGCACTTGAGAATTATAATGCAGAAAAACAAAGGGGGGTGGGGGGACTCACCTAAAGTAGGGATTCAATCTCCCTTTTGCCTGAAGGATACAGCGTATCCTCTCCAAATTTACTGCACTTAGTCTGTGAGTAAATACTGAATTTTTTTTTCTGGAAATTTTCAACTAAATCTGTGAGTTTGATCCAGACAACTTCAAAAAATGAAACATTTAAGAATGTTTCAGACTGGTCTATTTCTCAGCCCTTTTGCTAATAAATGGCTGGTTTGAAAAGTGGGGATGGTGGTATATAGTTAATACTCATTGCTAACAACCTTTAAATGTATATTTGAAGTAATTAGGTTCTTCAACATTGTCCTCCATCCACCCCCATCCTTACTATTATATTCAGTTTTCCTTTGCTCAAAATGGCTGCCATTTCTTCTTAACTTACAATTGGACTGAAGCTACCTATACTCACAGGACAGTACTACTTCACTGAGTCACACTGTGTGTCACAAGCCATTGAAAAGTGTATAAAATAATCAAATGTGAAAGGTGTATTTTATGGCACAACACACAATGTTTTTTTGCTATAACACTTGTTTTTATGGATATTTTTTCACAGTGTGAATTAAAATAAGACCACTTTAAAAAAATACCTGATTTCAATCCATATAGCCCCTATTTCAAATATTCTCACTCTTTCCATGAACCCACATGACGCAGGAATTTGGGGGGATTCTATGACCTCTTTCCATGCCCCTCACCCCCAAACTGAAGCAATTCCATAAATAAAAAACTTCATTTAAAAGGGTTTATGGTTGGGCAAATATGATATAAGTGCACAGATTCGGTGTGTGGGGTGTTATGTTTTTATGGGGGAAGCATGAGGTTGTGATTAAGGTTTTGTGTTATTCTGTGAGGGAGATTAATGGGTTATGTGTAGTGTGTTTCCTTATCAGTTGGAGGCAGAAGGAAGTTCCTGGTGATGATGCAGACTCTGTCACTGTCAGTGGAAACGTGCTGTGTTGGCTTTAGGACACAGTTAAATGATATCCCATAATTTATTATTGCCTCGCTTCTGCATATGTGGGTGGAAGGGGGTGTCATACTTGCCCAACCATAATACATTTAAAAAGAGTTTTTGTGTGGGGATATATATGAATATATATAATATAAATTACAATTTTTAGTTTTCACTTGTATTGTAAGGACATAGGGATTGTCATTCTACAATAGATCAATGCTATATCTAGTCTTAGAGTGGCACAAAGGGTTCACCTACATATGTTGGCTGGCAGGACAAGGGCCCTGGTGAACAGCCTGGGAATTATGAGCCTTGGTAGTTTTTAATCCTAGCTTGTTTTATAGAAAGATTAATTTTGGAACACTAATTAATGGGAAGATTGTAGTTAAATTGTTTCTGACTTAAGTCATTTCAGATAGATCGTTATTGATATATGAGATTTGGTTCTGTTTCAGCTAAAAAGTGTAATTTAATTTGTCACCTGAATGTTACTGATTTTTTTTATTCCATTTTTACTTTTACTGCTTCCTCAACATGTAAGCATGGGGTTGTATTTTGCAATTGTTTCTTGTGATTGGGTATTTGAATGTTTTTGTAAAGATTGCTGGAATTGGAAGCTTCTGCCTTTGGCCAATGTTGTGTTTGCTTTTATAAGATCTGAGTTGGAAACCAGTGTGATGGCCCAGAGTAAAGCACTACTTAGTGAGCTTGTCTGCACTAGGATTATTAACTAAAAAGTGTTAATTAACACACTTAAAAATCCTAGTGCAGACAAGCCCAGTGTGAGTAAGGTTGGCAGAATGTGGCCCAAGAGGAATATATACATATATAGTGAAATTTATGCCTCCCTTATTAGGCAATCTTCTGTGTTAAGGCCACTTACAATGAAATCTTTAAAGTGCTCAGTACAGGTCTATTTCACCTTTACTAGAAGTCCATCTCTGTTAAAGAGCCATTTTTGTCTGCAAATGATTTAAAGAAAATTTGGGTTTGTCCTTTTCTTTCCTTTTATGATGTATAAATAAGACCTTATGCTCTTTAGGTTGTGCTGTGTTCTTTTATTTTTTTTCTCCCTCTCGCTACTTGTTTGGTATCTTGGAAATATGTTTTTCTAGGGGTTTTGTATAAAGATCTCTGGATGGTCTCAGGGATTTTTTTGATAAACTCTAACATCTGACTTGAAAGGAAAATGGTGTTGATCTTTAAAAAGGCTTCCTTTATCCAAAACTGGATACAACTGCATTTAAATAGGCATTCATTAAAAAAAGTTTTGTTTTATATAGTCTGATTAAAACTCCTTTCCTCTCTTTGTTACTTAACTTTCATTCTGTTGACTCTTTGAATGTCACCTTTTTACTAGGTATCCAGTCATCCTACAGCCTTCTAGCCTGGATGGACCAAACTTCTGTTTAAATTTGCAGATCACCTGAAAATTAAGCGCAAAGAAACTGAGGGCTGTATCTGGTGGTGTAGTTTAAGAAAGGATTTGAAGGTGAGTTGTCTGAGTTGTTGGTTAATAACTTACGTTGAATGAAATTATTCACTATGAATGCCCTTAACATTTCTGTTTTTATGCTTCTCACGGTAAAATATGAATATATTATAGGCTACGTGAAGATGTCAAGAAACATTTGAAATGACTGTGAATTTTGACCTCTTAATGTATAAATTAGGTGTTTTTTAAAAAAGTTTTCCCCCTACAAGTTAAGAATTTTCTCCTCCCTTATCTTCAGTTGTAGTTTAAGCTAAATGTATTTATTAAGCTAGTTATTGTGTTGCTACCTCAAGAGGGGGGATTGGAAATACAAACAAATGTTGATAGTTTCTGACACTTTGGCAGTATGTTGCACTCAGGGGCTGCTCTTCAGTTATTGTTTCTACTATGAGGTTAAAGTCCCTCCCCACCTAGCAAACATTAACTAATGTGCATGCCCCTCCCCCCTTACAAGTGAACACAAAAGACAGAGGACAGCATTTTCTCAGCCTTCCTGAATTAATGCAGGTGATCATGGTAACTCATTTTCCTGATGGCTTCTTGCCTAGGAGCTAACTGTGGTTGTTGCTTTTGATTGAGAGTGAGTAGCAGATGAGCACATGCGGGAGAGGGACTGCAAAACAATTGACTGAAATAATCAGCTTTTAAGGAAAATTGTATAATGCAAAATAAAAACAGCTAAAAATAAACGGAGTCTTGAAGCCCTTTTCCCATCTGAAGTTTTTCAGCAGCCTTATTTACATTAATCAGGAAAAAGTGTTTAGTAGAGGGGAACAGTGCAATACCCTGTAGGGTTGCCAACTCTGACTGAGGCTATTCAGTAGTCACTAGGAGATTGATGCCGATTATGGGAGACTCCAGGCCAATCCTGAAGGATTGGGAACCCTGATACCCTGGGAGCTTTCATAGAGCTTAGCAGTGGGCTGTTCCCTGGTCTCTCTTTCTTGTCCACAGGAAACTGTAATCAAGATTGGCCAGCTTCAAATGTAAAATTTCTTCGGGAGGAGGGGAAGAGGGATTTCTCCCTAGGGAGGACAGGCAGTGTTTCCGTGGTGGTGGTGGTGGTGATTATATATTTATTTATATTGCAGAAGTGCTTAAGGATCCCAAACAGGGATGATGATTATTTATTATTTGTATTATGGTGATGACTAGATGGACTGTTAGTCTACTCTAGCAATTCCAATATTTTTAATGTGTTGAATTAGCATTTCCCCGGATGCCTTATTCCTAGCTAGTAACACCCACTAATTAGGATGCACTGGCTCCTGGTGGATGGGTGGTGATGGCTGCATTGTGTCACTGCAGATGTCTCTATGGTGGTCTTTCCCCACCAGGGAGCCTGCTACTGCAAAAGCTAGCGTAAGCCAGGAGTGAATTTGACCTTTCTACTGCATATTTCATTTCTCATTAATTTCGTCAGCTGAGATGTAGATCCGAAGTCCTGATGACTTGCGGTCCTTTAGTTATATCACCAGGGGATCTTTAAAGTTGTAGGGGTGTTAACACCAGTGTCCAGCCAAAGGTCAGCTCTGAAAATTAAATTCTGCCTTCCTAAATTTCCCCTGCAGTTTGTTTATGAAATCACTTTCTGTGCTAAACCATCGTGTTTCATCCCAGAGGTGGCTGAATTTCTTGGATATATAGTAATCTTTTAAAGGTTTGTGTATGTGTTTTTGTAAATGCCTGGGGAGATAGAAGCTGCTCTGTCAAATTATTATTTAAACAGATAACTTATCATTCAGTAAAATACATTATCCTTTAGTAGAGTGCAGAAATATTACAATCTTATAAACAAGCTGCCTCCTTTCTCTTTGACCTGGTTTCCTAGAGTATTGCTATAGGCGATTCTGAATTCACATCTCAAACTATCCCCTCCACCCTTCCTTTAATATAAAAACAAAAGGATGGCCATATTGGGTCAGACCAATGCTCCACCTAGCCCAGAATTGTGCCCTCTGACAGCAGCCAATACATATGCTTCAAGAGGAATGAACAGAGCAATTATCAAGTGATCTCATCCAGTCCCAGCATTTGTCAGTCAGAGGCTTAGCCATCTTGGCTAACAGCCATTGATGGACCCATCCTGCACGAACTTATCTAATTCATTTTTGAACCCAGTTATACTTTGGCCTTCTCCACATCCCATGACAATGAGTTCCATAGGTTTACTGTGCATTGTGTGAAGAAGTACTTCCTTTTGTTTGTTTTAACTGTTGCCTGTTCATTTAATCAGATGACCCCTGTTTCTTGTGCTATGTGAAGGGGGAATTCATGCTTCCCTGTTTGCTGTTTCGAAACCATTCATGATTTTACAGAGCTTTGTTATATCCCCCATTAGTCATTTCTTTTTTAAGCTGAACAGTTCCAATCTTTTTTAATCTCTCCTCATAAATTGTTCCATACCCCTAATCATTTTTGTTGCTCTTCTCTATACCTTTTCCAATCCTAATATGCCTTTTTTTAGATGGGGCAACCAGAACTGAACACAGTATTCAAGGTGTATCGTGGATTTATATAGTGGCAAATTCTGTCCTGTTATCTATCCCTTTTCTAATGGTTCCTAACATTTGGTTAGCCTTTTTGACTGCTGCTATACATGCAGCTGATGTTTTCAGAGAATTATCCACGATGACTCCAAGATCTTTCTTGAGTTATAACAGCTAATTAAGACCCCATCATTTCATATGTATAATTAGGATTATGTTTTCCAATGTGGATTACTTTGCACTTAACAACATTAAAGTTCATCAGTCATTTTGTTGCCCAGTCACCCAGTTTTGTGAGATGCCCTTTTAACTCTTCACACTTTGTTTTGGATTTAACTATCTTGAGTAATTTTGTATGATTTGCAAACTTTGCCACTTCACTGTTTAGCCCTTTTTCTAGATCATTTATGAATATGTTGAACAGTGCTGGTCCCAGATCCTTGGGAGACCTTGCTATTTACTTCTTCCTGTTCTGAAAACTGACCATTTATTTCTGCCCTTTGTTTCCTGCCTTTTAACCAGTTACAGATCCCTGCGAGGACTCCCTCTTATCCCCTGAATGCTTACTTTGCTTAAGAGTCTTTGATGTGGGACCTTGTCAAAGGCTTTCTAAAAATCCAAGTACACTGTATCAATGGAATCACCATTGTCATATTTATTGACCTCCTAAAAGAATTTTGATGAATTGGTGAGACATGATTTCCCTTTACAAATGCCATGTTAACTCTTCTCCAACAAGTTGTGTTTGTGTTTGATAATTCTGTTCTTTACTATAGTTTCAACCAGTTTGCCTGGTACTAAAGTTAGACTTACTGGCCTGAAATTGCCAGGATCATCTCTGGAGCCTTTTAAAAAAATTAGCATTACATTAACTATCCTCCAGTCATCTGGTACAGAGGCTGATTTAAGTGATAGGTTACGTATCGTAGTTAATAGTTCTGCCCTTTCATATTGGATTTCCTTCATAACCCTTCAGTGAATACCATCTGGTCTTGTTTAATGTATCATGTTTAGGGTGACCAGATAGCAAATGTGAAAAAACGGGACGGGGTTGGGGTGTAATAGGCGCCTATATAAGAAAAAGTCCCCAAAAATGGGACTGTCCCTATAAAAACGGGACATCTGGTCACCCTAATCATGTCATGTTTCCAAAGCCTTTCCAACTGATACCTCAGTCTGGGATAGTTCCTTAGATTTGTCACCTAAAAAGAATGGCTCAGGTGGGGAATCTCCCTCACATCCTCTACAGTGAAGACTGATGCAAAGAATTCATTTAGCTTTTCTGCAAAAGCCTTGTCTTCCTTGAATGCTCCTTTAGCACCTTACTCATCCAGTGGCCCCACTGACTGTTTGTCAGGCGTCTGCTTCTGAGGTACTTAAAACAAAATTTGCTGTTAGTTTTTGTGTCTTTTGCTAGTTGTTCTTCAAAATCTTTTTTTGGCCTGCCTAATTATATTTTTACACTTGTCTTGCCAGAGTTTATGCTCCTTTCATTTTCATCAGTAGGATTTGACTTCCAATTTTTAAGGGATACCTTTTTGCCTCAGTCTGTCTCTTCTACTCTGTTGTTTAGCCACGGTGGCATTATTTTGGTCCTTTTACTTTTTTTTTAAATTTAATTAGAGCCTCTATTGTGGCGTTTTTTAAAAGTTTCCCTGAAGCTTGCAGGCATTTCACTCATGTGACTGTTAGTTTTAATTTCCATTTAACTAGCTTCCTCATTTTTGTGTAGTTCCCCTTTTTGAAGTTAGGTGCTACTGTGGGTGAGATTCTTTGGTACTTCCTCCCCACCTCCCCCCCCCGGATGTTAAATTTAATTACATTACGGTTGCTATTTTCAACCGATTGAGCTATATTCACCTCTTGGACCAGATCCTGAAGAATTGCCTCTGCTCTTGTGGGTTCCAGAACTAGCTGATCCAAGAAATCCATTCATGATTTCTAGAAATTTTATCTCTGAATTCCATCCTGAGGTGACGTGTACCCAGTCAGGGATAGTTGAAATCACCCATAATTATTGAGTTTTCTGCTTTTGAAGCCTCCCTAATCTCCTTGAACATTTCATAATCGCTATCCTGGTCAGGTAGTCGATAGCATATTCCTACTTCTATTATTCAAGCATGGAATTTCTATTCATAGAGATTCTATGGTACAGTTTGATTCATTTAAGGTTTTTTACTATATTTGACTCTGTTTTCTTTTACATATAGTGATCTTAGAATCTATGAACTAGAAAAAAAAAGGGCACTCAAAAGTGGCAGCCACTTTTGGCATATTTAGGCCATGAATTCTAGACTTTTTACAAAGTTGCTTCATACTTTCCCCTACCGAGAGAATCACAGTGGCTGCCTTTTGAATATTTGGGTGTTAGACTTCAGTAAAGAAAGCTTAATTTTTTATTAACTTGTTTTGACTCTGAGATAAAACAAATGCACATTTAAGTCTGCTGTAACAGTGGATAATCCTTTTGCCTTGACTACAGCCTCATCATCTAAGAAAAATGTTCAAGTAGTTTTTTGTCATTTGCTATCCCCTGTTTGTAATGATGATGCCCTTAATGCCCATTGAGTTGGTAAAGAAATTTTAGATGCACTTCATTGCAGCATTTCAGTCTCTGTGAGACATTGTAGAGACTTTTAATCAGGGCAATTATGTCATGAAGGAGGCTCAGAGGAGTTTTGCACAATGGAATATTTTGTTTAGCTCTTTTTTACAGCTAGCTTCAAATGAAGAGACAGACAGTGTGTGCATAAAGCTGGAGGCTATTCTTTTTGCATTAAATTTTACTGTTGCAGACAACAAGCCTTGCTTTTGTAGAACTGTGTGGCATTTCTTTCAAGCTGGCAAATAAAATACTAGTTGTGGTATCATCAGGCATCAGGAAAGAAATAATTTGCTATAGATCTTTATTAGCAACAGGTCAGCAGATCTATATTTGTTCTTTTGCAGACAGATGACAGCATCTTTCCTATCTCCTGGTGATGCGCATAGGATTTCACTGGCCATACTAAAGTATTTTATTGATCACATTATGAGAAATCAATTCAAAAGTTGCCCAGGCCATCAATTCTCTGATATCTTCTATATATGCAACAACAGGTCTAACTGCTTATCACTGTGGCTGAGAACAGAATACCTTGGGGTGCCCAATTATAACTGAAGTGAGAGGAAATTCAGAAAAGTAATTTTGGCTTCCTTCATTGCCTTTATGTTGGCTTCCGAATGAGCAACCATTCCACTCCTTTCAGATTTCACAGCAGCAAGAGTACTAATGGCAACTCTCTGCAATTTCAGCTTCTCATGTCCATGAGTTTGAATCAATGCTTTCCCCTCCACATTTAGTAAAACAATTTTCCACACATGCTGAGCAGCTATTCTTATCTGTACATGTTTTGAGGTGGGCTAGATGAACTGGAAAATTTTATGGAGAACATTTTCCCCCTCCCCCTTCCGCATCAGGTATTGATTAACAGCAGACCACAATTTTTTGAAGGGGGTTAGGAGATCATGAAAATAGGGAGACAACTCCAAAAGCAAATCCTTTTAACAGGGATGAAGAAGTAGGAAGAAATACGAGTCCAGTTAGCAAGATCTTTTCCTTAGGGATAAATTTTCAAATATGAAAGCGAAATGAGTTAACACACGGCTGGTTCTAGGGGTGGTCACCCTGGGCACCAACATTTTTTTTTTAAAATTCTGCTGATGGTGCATTGTGGGTTTTTGTTTGTTTGTTTGTTTTTTATTTGTTTTGGGTGGCCACTGTGGAGGAGTGTGCTAAAAATGCTTTTCCACCTGGCTGGCAAAATGGTTAGGGCTAATCCAAACTTAACATAAGCAGAAAAGGAAACCAAACTCTTCCATTTCTATCTAAGGTACATACATTGGTCCCCATTACCAAAGTATCTGAGCACTCACAATCTGTAACATGTATATCTTCACAACTCCTCAGTGACATAGGGAAGTGAATATAAGACCATAAGAATGGCCATATTGGTTCAGACCAATGGTCCATCTAGCCCAGTATCCTGTCTTCTAACAATAGCCAATGCCAGATGTTTCATAGAGAATGAACGGAACAGGGCAATTATTGAGTGTTGTCCAGACCCAGCTATTGGCAGTTAGAGGTTTAGGGAAACCCAGAGCATGAGGTTGCATCCCTGACCATCTTGGCTAATAATAATTGATGGACCTATCCTTCATTAACTTACCTAATGTTTTTTGAACCCAGTTATATTTTTGGCCTTCACAGCATCCCCTGGCAATGAGTTTCACAGATTGGCTGTGCTATGTGTGAATAAGTACTTCCTTATCTGCTACCTGTTAATTTCATTGGTTGACCCCTGGTTCTTGTGTTATGTGAAGAGCTAAATAACACTTCTCTATTCACATTTTCCACACCATTCATGATTTTATAGAGCTCCATCATATCCCACATTAGTCATCTCATTTCTAAGCTGAACAGTCCTAGTCTTTTTAATCTCTCCTCACATGGAAGCTGTTCTATGCCCCTAATCATTTTTGTTG
The DNA here is from genome assembly GCF_011386835.1 of Chrysemys picta bellii. NCBI lineage: Eukaryota > Metazoa > Chordata > Testudines > Emydidae > Chrysemys > Chrysemys picta. The sequence continues at coordinate 31,781,301 of NC_088795.1, read as the reverse complement.
TCCTTATCTGTACCTTTTCAAATTCTAATATTTTCTTTTAGATGGGGCAACCAGAACTGAACGCAGTATTCAAGGTGTTGGTACCATGGATTTATATAGTGGCAAATTCTGTCCTGTTATCTATCCCTTTCTTAATGGTTCCTAACCTTTGGTTTGCTTTTTTGACTGCCACCTCACACTGAACAGATGTTTTCAGAGAACTGTCCACAGTGACTCCAAGATTTCGCTTGAGTCGTAAATGCTAATCTAGACCCCATCATTCTGTATGTATAGTTTGGATTCTGTTTTCCAATGTGCATTGTTTTGCTCCTATCAACATTGAAGTTAATCTGCCATTTTGTTGCCCGGTCACCCAGTTTTGTGAAATCCCTTTGTAACTCTTGGTTAAGTCCAAAGCAGACTGCTATCTTGAGTAATTTTGTATGAGCTGCAATTTTTGCCACTTCACTGTTCACCCATTTTCCAGACTATTTATGAATATGTGAATATGCTCTAACCATTGCACTAGAAGTTATAAGGTGGGTACCATCATCCCCTCCTTCCACCTCCTCCCGTTTTGTGGGGAGCGAGGCAGACTCCTAACTATGGACCCCCCCTTTGGTGGTGGTTAGCCCCGGCTCCACCCCTTCTGTCCACTCCCCCTCCATGGCTGGAGCCCCGAGATTTCCTGCCCCTCCCCTGTGGGTGGAGCCCCAAGTGTCCCCTCTCAGACGGAGGAGCCCCAGGCTGGCTGAAGTCCCGCGCCCCTCCCCTCCACCTGCCCGGAGGAGTCTTGGGCCAGCTGCAGCTGTGCCTCTCCTTCCCTCCTCAGATCCCAACCTGCCCGTGGAAAAGTGTCTCTCAGGTACGGAAGAAGCTTTTTATTTTGCCCCATGCATGTTACAGGGCTGCTGAGGAGTCCAGAGAGATTACTGATGAACCCAGGAAGCTGAATAGCACATACCGCCTCTGCAGCCACCCCAGAACCTGCATGGGGCATAATAAATCAGAAACTTCCCCACAACTGGGGGTCTGGTGGTCGCGGCAGCACCAGGGGAGGCTGAGCCTCTCCTGGCCTATTATATCTGCCACCCATGCCCCTAACACATTTTTACAAGACGTGACTTTGGTGTCTAAGCCGTCTGACTCCAGGAGAGGTGTTCCCAATTGTGGGCCACTAGCAGAGGCAGGCACCCCTCTTTGGCCAAGACTTAGGTACCTATCTCTATGAGAGGGGTAGAGCTGAGAACATACCTCTCTTGTCAACATCTCCGTTTGGCTAGCATAGGCAGCTCACCACCTAAGAATGTGAATCACATTCTTAGGTGCCTAGCTCCCCCATGCATTGTATAGGAACCCTAGACACCTAACTCAAGTTTTGTGGATTGCAGTGTTGTTCCTGGGGTTTTATAGGTACCTAAAAATTAGACATCGCAAGGCTTAAGTTCCTTGATGGATTCAGGCCTCAATGACTTGCCCAAGGTCACACAGGAAGTCTTTAAGACTAGAGAATTGAACCTACATCAGGGGTCTCCAACACGCGGCCCGCGAGCTCCTCACAGCCCCCCGCCATCCTCCAGTGTTTACCTAGAATAGCTCTGGCCCGGCGTGCACCGGGGGCAAGGCAGGCTCCCTGCCTGCCCTGCCCCCGCGCCGCTCCGGAAAGCGGAAAGAATCTAGGGGAGGAGAGGCGCAGGGGTGTGTGTTGATGTTGCCAATGCACACAGCAACACACACCCCTGCGCCCCTCCTTCCCCAGGTTCCATCGGCTTCCTGGAGCGGCTCGGGGGCAGGGCGGGCAGGCAGGCAGGCAGGGAGACTGCCCTGCCCCCAGTGCGCGCTGGGCCAGAGCCCGCCCCCCGAACCCTTCCTGCAGTTGAACCCCCTGCCCTGAGCCCCTTGCTGCACCCTGCACCCCGACCCCCCTGCCACACCCTTCCTGCACCCCAACCCACTGCCCTGAGCTCCCTGCCGCACCCCGACCCCCTGCCGTACCCTGCACCCTGACCCTCTGCTGCACCCCGCACCCCTCCTGCACCCCAACCCTCTTCCCTGAGCTGCCTGCCGCACCCTGCACCCAACCCCCTGCCCATAACCCCCTGCCGCACCCCGCACCCCTCCTGCACCCCTCTCCCCTGCCCTGACCGCCTGCCGCACCCCTCTCCCCTCCTACACCCCACACCCTAACCCACTGCCCTGAGCCTCCTATGGCACTCCTCCTGCACCCCGACCCCATGCCCTGACCCCCTGCGCACCCCTCATCCTTTCTGCACCCCCTGGCTGCAGGGAGGGGTGAAGTTGGGGTGAGGATTTTGGGGATGGGGTTGGAATGGGGGCAGGGAAGGAGTGGGAAGAGGTAGGGCAGGGCCTCATGGAGGGTGGCGTGGGGGAGGTGTCAGTAATGCGGCCCTCGGGCCAATGTACTAGTCCTCATATGGCCCTCGTGGTCATTTGAGTTTGAGACCCCTGACCTAGATCTCCAGTCTCAGGCTAGCATGTATGGATCAATCTTTCTCTCAGTTGATGTTCAACCCAATCCTATGAGACTGGGTGCCCAGCCTTGCCATACAACATAGGGGCACTGCCCCAGTGAACAAGATGTTAATCTCAAGTCAGTTTCCCCCATCCCTTGAAAATGTGCTCAGGGTAAGAACTATAGAAATGGTTTGTACCAAAAACAGAAGGGAGAGGAGGGGCCTTTGAGAAGGTCAGGTTTCACACCCAGGATCTCTAGAACTTCTGCTTGGGACAGGTTTCACTTCTTCCCATTACAGGAAGAAGGGTGAACATATGTTAACTTTATGATAGGTTTCTTTTATGGTGTATAAATGTATCCACTTTAGCTGACAGAATTAGAACTCAGTTAATTTACTATTCACTAGAAGCTTATATCAGTGCAGCTCTTGCATCAGACATCATGTCTCTGACTTTGTTGAGTCATATGTACTGGAATTGTGCAATCAGATATGACCAAATAGACAACAATCATATCTGTAGGGAATCTGGGTTTTGTGATATTTCCAGTCATGAGTATATATATAAAAAAATCTAGATGAGTTCAATGTTCTCTCTAGAGACAAAGCCAATAAACTGCGTTGTGAGATTTATATAAAGAAGCAATTAGTCCCACTCAGAAAACACATTTATCATATATCCCAGCTGTAACTAGAAGAATTAACTGGGAAAAAACTAGCAGCTGATACTCTTATCTAAAAAGGCATATATTAGTCCTCTTCTGCAAGCACTTACACATGCTTAACTTTATGCACATGAGTAGTCCCAGTAAAGTCAATTGAACTATTCCTCTATGAAGTTAGGGGGTGTCCACCCCCCCTTGTAACATTTTGCAACACTGAAAAAAACATACAAAATGAAGGACCGACACCCTAATGTGTTATGTAATTTATGGACAGCCCCTTAAACATATGTGTAAAAGCTTCCTGCATCAGGGCCATACTTACAAAAGCCCATCCTCTAAGGAGATCACATAATTTTCCTATTTCAGTTCTTTCTGGGAGGTAATTTAAAGCTTTCCCCCAAAGCTCGTGCTTAGGAGCTCTTTGTTTAAGTACAAAATGTTTCCTTCCATCTACTCTGTTTCATCAGACTTCTTCATGCAATCAAGTTATAATATCCTAATTTGTTACCAGACATATTGTCCTATCAGAACTAATGGACTGTATCATCTTTGCATAGAAAATGATCATAAGATGGACTCTGAGGACCTCCCCCAAACATTCATTAATATTAACAAAGAAAAAGTTAATAGTTAAAATTAAGTTAAAATTTCCATAAATAGCAAATGTCCTGATTCTTAAACATTTTATTTTAAAATGTTCCGTACTGTTGCTGAGATTTGTAAAGACTCGGTTTATACAGGACCTAACGCATTTTCTGCATTGCTACTGTAAAGCCAACCATCAGAGGGCGGACAAGTTTATTAGCAAGTTATTTTCCCACAGTTGTATGTGGGAGAAATCAATGTGACTAATGTATAGATGAAGAAATTAGCTAAACTTTTAACTTTATTGATTAATTGACCTACTTAATTTCAAATTCAATTAGGAACAGGTGGTGGTGGTGACAAAGCAATATTTGCTAAACAGCCATAATAAGAACGGCAGTGGAGGCAATGCTGTTTTCATGCACTGTAAGAAGTTGCAGACAATAGAGAAAGAGAGAGAGAAATAAGTTGGCTATTTTTAAGGCACGTTCTTTGTTATCAAAAACACATTTTAAATCTTCAGGCTTTGTTCTGAATGTAACACGAAATCACAGCAACTGTGACACTATCTGTGAACACTGAAAAGTATGTGATGATGCTACCAACTCAACAAAAGCTCCATCAGCTGAAAATAAAGATTACAAGCAGTTCACAGTGTTCTTTAAGTAGTCATCTGGCAGAAACACAACTTTCTCTCTTTTTCTTTGATGTCTAGAGTTCATACTGTTGAGAATGTCTATACTGCAGTACACTATAGAAAACCTTTTAAAATCCAATTTTAATTTTTTTGTCCCCTCTGTTGTCACCATTAGACAGGCACCACAGCCGTGGAGGTTGATCATTACAACTATCTACGGTCCTAACATTAGATCCTTGGTTCCATCAGTTGGTGTTTGTGCTTAAGGCTTCAGAAGGACCTAATGTGTAGCACTCTTTTCATGGCCAGGACACTTTATAGTTGTTATCCAGTTAATCTTCACAAGAGCCAGGGAATCTGAGACAGATAAGTTAAGTGCCTTGCCCAAAGCCACTGGTGGGGTCAGTGTGAAAGTAAGGACTAGAATTCAGAACTTTCTGATTCCCAGCCTGTGCCTAAATCTGACTGCTCCCTATATCTCAGTGTAATTTCTTCTTTAGCTGAAGTAAGTACATTGGTGAGTGAATGCTTAGCACCTTCCAATTGCCACAAATTATAATCCTAAAGGTCTACTAAAATGCACTCTCCTGTGTGAACGATGGTAGCCAATCAATACACAGCATAGCAAGGTGGGGGGGGGGGAAAGAGAGCAGGGAGAGATATTTGGTCAAGGCCAGTGGGATTAAAAGAACCATGGCTTCTTAACTTGGATGAAGGACTGAGTCAACCCTACTGGGATTTGAACTTCTGTTTGCAAAGAATCTGGGTATTTGAAACTTGAGGCTGAGGTTCTACCTCACAAAATGAATATGGAAAAAATGAGATCTTCTTATCCAACAGATCTACTTCCTTTATGTGGTCGCAGTCACATCTGTTGACTGGAGTGACAAAAATATTTTTTATTCCTGCTAGTGAAACAACACAGCAGAGAGGTTTGGATTCTATTCCTTTTGGTACAGCAACAGTTTTAAAGTTTTATTCAGTTACACCTATGCAAAGCCACTGAAGGTACCTTGGGTTGCACAGGTGTCTTGAGGAGCTAATTTTCCCTATGGAGTTCGGTGCAGGTGAATTAGAAGGAAAACACCAAACCAGACGCAGGTTAGGAAGAAAAATATTTCTATTTGTAAACTAAGCAAGTGGGATGCAGAAATCATTCAGAGACAAACTGAGAACCCCATGATACCACTTTTACAGTCATTTTTCAGAGCAGAACCATGCTTTAAGGCCTTAAGCCATTCCCTCCAGCTAAATCTCTTTATTGAAATGTTCTGCACTAAAGCTTACATATAGAAAGATAATGGTGCTGTCGTTTTTTACAAATAATCGGAACTGGAGTACAAAAATGAAGAAGGCAGATTATTCAACACTTAAATGCAATAGAGTTCCAATAATTGAAAAAAGTGGGAACTAAAAGAACCCCTCCTCCAACCAACCAACCAACCAACCAACCAACCAGCAACTGCCTGTCAGCAGGGCTGGCTCTACTGTTTTTGCTGCCCCAAGCAGTGCGCCAAATTGCCGCTGGGGACGGCGGGGGTCAGCCGGAAGACAGAAGCTGCCGCTGAATTGCCAGCACCACGGAAATGCGCGTGCCACCCTAACGGCACACGGACTGCCCCCACCGTCCGTGGCGGCAATTCCATGCGCTGCTTGGGGCTGGAAAAACACGTGGACTACCGCCCCTTGCATATTGCTGCCCCAAGCACCTGCTTGAAAGGCTGGTGCCTGGAGCCGGCCCTGCCTGTCAGACATTGGGTAATATTTCCAAAAAGCTGTTAAGTGATTTAGGAGCCTGAGGCTATGTCTTGACTACAAAAAAGAAGTGTGTGTTTCACATTGAAATAGCTAATTCACCGCAAAATCCTAGTGGAGACAAGACGCAAGTAGTTTTTACCTCACTATAGCTAGTCAAGCCCAAGTGGGGCTATAGGATTGATTTTGACTATGAGTCTATTAGAAATTAGTTCTTTAAAAGAGAGAGACAGGATATTTTAAATTAAAACACAGTAGAAGGTGCAAAAAGTTGAACTCAAAGAGAGGTTCTGTGGCCTGCGATGTTCAGGAGGTCAGACTGGATGATCATGGTGGTACCTTCTGGTCTTAAAGTCTGAGTCTATAATCTTTTTGAATCCAATGCTAATTAAATTGAAAAGTGTCACGTTTTTAGAAGAGAGCTTTATGAAGAGATTTATGACTTCTTCTGGATCATTATGTTCTTATCATGATGTGTAAACAAGGGCTGATATGTTTATTTTATTTATAAATATATTATTGTTTTATTTATAGTTATGTTATTATTGCTTATTACCTTTAATATCAGAAATGTCACATCTGTTTTTTCTGTAATACTCTTTGGAGAGCTCAATATATGTGAACTGAATTCTCTCTCCTTAACTGAAGGGTAGCATAAGATGATGGTGGTGGATCTTTAATAAAGACATCTCTTTGTCCATGTTTCATAACAACTGGGGAGTTTTCTTTGTTTGGGGGTTGGGTTTTTTTTGAAAGAGGGGAAAAATTTGAAAAACTCAACAACTCAAACCTTCTCAGGCCTCTTTTATACAATCTCAACTTTATTTTCCCTATGCAGGTCACTATTAGGCAGAACATAAAATTTAATTAATTCTGTTGAACCATCACAAGCAGTTAATTCGTTTCACAATATTTATCTTAACAAAACAAAGTTAGAGGAAAAAAATCACAGACCAAAAGTGAAGACTTGCTTAAATACATGAGCTCAGTTGAAAAACAAAATATCTGGTGGTGAGTGATGGAGAAAACTGTCAATTGGCTCTTGGAAAAATAAAATTGTCAGGCCAGTATTTCTGAGACAAAGTTGTCAACTACTGTATGTCTCAAAGAACAAAATGATTAGTTGCTGCATAAGGAAAAGTAATTGGATGTAAAAGAAATTTCAGATGCATATTTTTAGGCAAGTTCTTAGCTATGTCAGTTAAATAACAGCATATTAATTCACTCGAAAACTGAAATTTATCATTTTTAACCTCTGCACTGTTTGAATTAAAGTAAACTTCAGCAAGACATGCATGATATGCATAGCATAAACACAGAAGAAACTAAGGCCCCCAAGTTCTGCAAACACTTAAATACTTCTCCTCATCTGAATGATCCCACTGAGTTCAAGACGTGAATAAAAGGTGGTGTGTGTATCTTTATTATATAGATAGGTCCAAGACACAAACGACACATTTGAATCCAGAGTTTAATTTCCCCACTTTGTGGTGCATGTAGATAAAAGGTTTTGTTTTTTAAATATTTCCTAATGTGTGTCTTAAATTAATGGTGGGTAATCCATACTGAGATGAAGGCTTCCACCTCTAATAGGTCATAACTTTCTTTGTGACTGATATTTCCAAGCTGGATTTAATCTCAGATGTTTGAGCAAAATCACTGTAATTGCTTTTGAATTTTACTTGTATACATTAAAAAAACCCACCCCATGATCCACTCCTCAGTTTTGCATATGTGTAACTCAAGTATGTCAGAAGAAATCTTGTTCTAAGTTGTCTTGTTTTGTAGACATTACAAAGATCTAAAGCATTAGCCAGTTTTATAGGAAATTGGCTTAGTAGCTTCATGAGCATTTGAAGTTCATCCAGGCACCCTAATATTTATGTTTTCTGCTTGATCTAAATCTAGAGCAGTTCAGAACATTTTAGGTGCAAAGAAATGCTTTAGCTTTGGGTTAGTATAAAGTGTGGCACCCTAAATCATTTCAACAATGTTGATCTACGTGAATTTGAGGAAAAAGCAATTCTACTTGCAGTAAAGGCCTGAAATATCGCACCACCTTCCTTATTTTACACACACAAAAAGCCTCTTCAAGTAGACTTCAATGTGACAAAGCTTGTGTTTAAGTATTTTGCTGATTCAGGACTTTGTGTCGGAGATAGGTGGCTTTTCAAACTAGCTTGAATCCAGCATGCATGGGTAACAACAGCAATGAAACTGCTGTGGGTTTGGGAAGCATCCAGATACCAGCTCCCCAAAGACAATAACGGGGCGGGTGTCGAGCAACCGTTAACCACAATTGTCCAGCAAGGGAGCTACAATGCAATGACTCACTTGCACAAGGCCACACCAGGGGAATTGCTCAACCTTGCCTGGTGACTCAGCAATACCCACCAGACGTGCCTGGACTTGTGTTCTCCAAGCACGTGGACTACAGGTATAAAACAGAACACAGGGGCCCCAGGCTTGGCCTTTGTCCTTCCCCAAAATATGCTGTAAGCAACAAGTATGCTCAGAAGACTGATGATATCAACAGAGGAGACTGGCCCAGGTTTAAGGGAGAAACCTGTATATTAAGGACTGTAAATTCCAGTGGGGTGAGAACATTGCTTGATCTAAATACTGTCTAGTGCAGGAGTTCTCAAATTTCAATGTACCGCGACCCCCCCTTCTGGCAATAAAAATTACTACATGACCCCAGGAGAGGGGACCAAAGGCTGAGCCTGCCTGAGCCCCACTGCCCTGGGTGTAGGTGGAAGGGGGCAAAGCTGAAGCCCAAGGAAGGGCTTCAGCCCTAGTTGGAAGGCCTGTAACTTGAGCCTCACCACCTAGGGCTGAAGACCTCAGGCTTCGGCTTCAGCCCTGGGCAATGGGGCTTGGGCTTTGGCTTCGGCCCTGGAGCCCAGCAAGTCTAATACCAGTCCTAGCGACCCCATTAAAACGGGGTCACAACCCACAGTTTGAGAATCGTTGGTCTAGTGTGAAAAGGGTTAAGGTTTAGATTGTGTGCTTATATATGTGTATGTTTTTGGTAACCACTCTGCGTTTTTGTCTATCACTTGTAATCACTTAAAATCTTTCTTTTGTAATTAATAAACTTTTTTTTACTGTTTATCTTTACCAATGAGTTTGCCCGAAGTGTGTGGTAAAGCTGCGCAGTTTTACAAAGTCTGGTGTATATCCACTTTCCATTGATGAAGTGGTGAACCAATTAATAAACTTGCATTACTCAAGAAAGGGTCTTGAGCAGTGCAAGATGGTATATTCCTGATGTACAAGGCTGGGAACTGGGGGGATTTGGCTGGTGCCTTTCTCTATGTGATTCATGCGTGGTTTTGAGAGCATTCGTGCAATCTAGATGGGCGTAGGGCTCCACATGTGGTTGTGCTGAGTGATAACAGCACCCAGAGGGATTTGCTGCTTGTCACTAGCAAAAGCACTCTGAGAGACAGCCCAGACTGGAGTGTTAAGGGGGCACAGCGGTCCCACAGTCCCAGGCTGCACCCCAGGGATCCTGTCACAGGGGTATATTATAGAGCTCTGTAAAATCATGAATGGTGTGGAGAAAGTGCATAAGTACTATTTCCCCCTTCATGTAATACAAGAACCAGGGGCCTCCCAGTGAAATTAATAGGCAGCAGATTTAAAACAAACATAAGGAAGTACTTCTTCACACAATGCACAATCTGTGGAACTCATTGCCAGGGGATGCCAGAGGTATAAGTGGCTTCTAAAAAGAATTAGATAGCCATTGATGGACCTAGCCTCAATGAACTTATTAGTCAATATTGTCGGGGATGCAACCCCCATGTCCTGGGTGTATCTTAAACCTCTGACTGCCAGAAGGTGGGACTGGATAATGGGATGGATCACTCAAACTGTCACTTCAGAAGGAATGAACAGATCTGGCGCCGGCCACTCGACTAGAGGGACCATTGGTCGGACTCAGTATGGCCATAATTATGTTCTTATTCCAATAAAGTCAGTGGGATTATTCCCTCATTTAAATGTTCTTAGTCAGCTCCTAAACAGGGTCAGTGAAGCCAGTATAATTGAAGCCAATGGAACGATGCTGATTTGCACTAGATGCTGTTCTGGCCCACTATGTTTGTCAAGCCTCTAAACGACTGAAGTCCACATGCGGTTGTGCAGCTTGCAGAACATTCAGACAGTTTCAGACTGTAATATTTTAGATTTTAAACAGCTAGACCATTAGATTTTCCCCCATGTTCAGCCTAAACTTTCTTGTACTCAACTGTATCAGGAGTAATTAGTTAGACCATCCTTCTTAATCCACCCTAAATAATCTTCTTTCTTTTGTGGCTTCAAACTTTAAGTATTTGTTGATAGTTATGTTTTCCCCTTAGCTGTGTTTAGCAAAGCAATACCTCTTTAACTCTAGTTTCTCCACATTTCTGCAGCCCTTTAATCATTTTTCTTTGGCTTCTTCCAATCCTTTTCAGTTTACTGACCTTTTCCTTGACCTGAGCAAACCAGAACTGTATACATTCTCTTGTTGGCTGTATGTGCTTGGGAAAAATTACTCATCATGAAAGACAAGTTTCTGTAAAACAGACTTTGAGTGCATTAAATAAATATAAATTTTATTAAAAACACCCACATCTCAGCGTTATCAGGAATGATATAATAATAAACAGCTTTCAAATAACCTGCATTCATTACATTACAATACTTACAGTATTTATAACCATCCTCAGATTTTTATAGACTTACCAAACATTTCATGAAAATGAGTGAAACTAAAGTTAAAATAATAATAAAAAAAAAAGGTAGAACATAAGCATGGAAAACACACACAGAAGTTCATTACCTTAGTGTCAAACTGCTAAAGTTTCCTACACAAGTTAACCACTAGCTTTAGAAGTGAACTTTACATCACTGTGCGTCAATCAAGATGAAAAATTCATTCAAGTAAAGTTGACACCACTCAGAAGCATCTTCAAGTATGGCTATAGTCAACCTGATAATCCTATACACACAATTTTTTGTCTGCTTTTTCATTCATTCTGAGGCAGGGTTCTGTACACCTAAATTACAGTTCAGGTATTTACAATACATAATTGAATCCCCAACTAAGCTTCCTGCTATTGTTTGCCAGCAGTTTGGCAAATGACAGTGAATGGTATATTAACCAAACATCAACTATGGATGGCATGATGGATATGATTCAAATAAAAAAAAAATCGAGAGATTAAATTTTAAAATGATTTAATTAACCTAATACATAAGGAAATTATAGTTAAGGTTTAAAAAACTTGAAACTCCTGTTTCAATGAAAACAAACATTTTAAATTTTGTATTTATAGTGGTAAAGCCACATACTAAGAATTTCAAAAATTGCCAGAATATAAATATTTGACCAATAAAACCAAAAGGCCTCCTTTTATTGAATAGAATTAGGTTGTAATTCCGCTAGACAACGTCTTTAGATCAATCTTACAGTATATTGCACAACAAATAGCTAAGTGATGGAGGTTTGCTTGTTTAGGGAAGCCCTCATACAGACTGTACCTTTAAAAAAAAAAATATTTTATTCATTACAGTATCCCAGAAGCCTTGTTTAGAGAGTGATTTGAAACACTCTAGCAAACGGTCACTTGCCAAACCTCTGCCTTACAATTTTCCCTTTAATTAGCTCAGTGCATTCTACTTTCTTTCTTTGTTTGAAATAGGCAAAACAAGTCTAAAACTTTTAAACACTTTCATTACAATAAAAAGAGCTAACAAATTTACAAAATTAGTTTGTTACATCAATACATATACAAGTAAAAGTAGAAGAGGGATTCAAAAGAGAAGAGTTAAATCCCTGAAAAAAATAAAATAAAACCCACAAGAATAATATATTTATTAACCTACAACAGCTTTACATACACACAGGTGACATGTTGGCATAAGGAGAACATGAGCTGAAATATCCCTGAATTTTTAGGAAAAAAAAAAAAAGATTGAAGTTCAAGTTATACTTGCTAAAATATCAAGTACTGAGACAAAAGGTATTTTTTTCAAAGCCTATGGGGGGCGGGGGAGGTGGTATACAATATTATAAACTTTCACTCTCAGTTCAATATCCTATTGCCAATCTAGTGTTGAGGTATATGACAAGTAGGAACATCACTCAAATCTTTTAATGTATTTTTAGCTCACATTATGATATATTTGTAGCAGGCTGAGTAGCACCATGATGTGAATTCAGCTTCAAACCCAAATATATATATATACCTGTGTGTGTATATATATGTATATATAATTTTTACAGTACTAAAATACTAAAGCATTGCGTTAAAAACGGTTTTGTTTACAATTTAATTTACTATACAACTTTTGCTTTTTTTTTTTATAGAAATTAATGATTTAAAACCACCACAGCAAGCCAGCTGCCTTTTCCCCTCCATTTAATCAATGGAATCACATAGAACTAACCCTTCTTCATTAATTTTATGTAGGCATCAGTCTGCTCAATCTTCCTGGAAAAGAGGACATTTACACTGAGAAATGACATACACCACAATTTACATAATTATTAACACAAAACCAATCTGCCATTCAATTATCTGAAGAGCATACAGATCTTTTAGAAATAGCAGAAACCTAAGCTAACTAGTTGTAGAATCTGTCACATGCTGCTAATTATTACCTGTGGTTAATATAAAATTCTCTCCTTAAAACTGTACTCATTTGAGCAATAAACTTGTCATAATAATTGTAAAAAACTGTTACAGTATAGCTGTGAGAGATGAGCACCAGTAAAATGTGTGTTGTGTACTAAAGCATTCCCTTGTATCCAGTAAACCCCATTTCTACTGTAACTGACTTATTAAAAATGGATATGTAGCCCACCAGCAGATGTATGGCTAAAGCCAAAAGTATTTAAAAGCTTTAAAAAAAATTCTTTGCATTTTAAAATCAAAGTAAACGTTCTTTCTTTCTTTTAACGTCTTAGTACCTTAGCACTGTTCAAGTTGCCAAGCTTAGGTAGACAAAGTGCTTCTGAAACACTATTTAAAAAAAAATATCTCTCTATATATTATTGTCCCTTCACCAGGACTTGACTGGATGAGCAAAATCCAGAGGTCTTTAATTCCCATATGTTAAAAAGTAAGCGTGTTTTAGTTACAGGCAAATTTGATACAAACATGAATGAAAAGGTCCCCCCTGTTGTTCAAGGATATTTGAATACACCATTAACATTTTAATCTATTATAAAGGCATTAACTGTTCAACGGTTATAATAAAGACACCATTTTCTTAGATAGCACCATGTTTTAGAATATCCAAACAAATTCAGTGTTTTGCTGTCTATTCATTATGTTCTATATGTATCTATTTTGTTAAATAAAATCAAGAGACTATTAAGATTACAGTAAAAACTGCATGTTAAAAGCCATAATTCCAGTATTTCAGTACATCATAGATTCAGCACCAGATGGTATTTTAAGATTCCTGCTGTTGTAATACTACAGTATTTTAATTTTTTGCTCCTGTTCCATAACTATGCAAAGTCGATATTATTAAAAGTGGTCACAGATGGGCAAAACTGTAAGGAAAAAAGTTACATTTGCAGATTCTCTCTTCCAATAATGGAGCCAGTGTTTTTAAATGTAAATTGTGAAACACTTTTTTTTTGTTTTTTGCATAGGATGCTTTGGTCTTGTTTCCACATGCCATCTGTGACCACTTACAAGTCAGTGGAAAATAAGTGCGGTGGTAAGATTACCTCTTTTTGCTGGTGTGCTGAGGTTTTTCCATTGACAAGTTTAATGAAAATACTGTTTCTTTCCCTGCCCACCCCTCCCTGCAACCTAACTGAGAACTATTCGATTGACAATTTGTTTTTTAAAATGAGGTAACCAACAAAGGTGTGAAGTTATATATATCTGTTGTAAGGCCCTGTAACCCGTGTAAAGGCATATGGAGATGTAGTTACTGTGGAGTTTGTGGTGACTGACATAGTCCTTTGTGCAAGAGACTTGACAAAGCGCACATATGTTGGTTCTGAGGGTTCATGTGATTCAGTAGGCTCCCGCTTTGATTTTTTGCCATAAGATTTTTGAGGCACGTAATCGGGACCATATTTTTCACACTCCTCTTCTTTTTCTCTTGCCTTCTCAGCCATCTTTGCCTCCCACAGAGCCAGACCATGTTTTGGCTCATTCATACTCTTATGTTGATAGAAGACAAGTGATATCCTGGTGGGATGGTTCCTGTTGGGATTTTTCAAGGGGGTTGTTGCATGGAGCTCACGTTTTGCACATTCAATGAGAATTGACCCATGAGATGGGGCAACTGCCACTCCTCCAATATCTGCATCCAGAAAGCTGTGCTCGCTATCTGACCAGACATCATCGGGCTCCTCTGCTTTTTCTGGATTCAGACTATCAGTTTTATTTAAACCATGTTGGGGAGTAGTCCTATCGTGGTTAAGACCTGGAAGCATATTAGACAACCCATTAGCTGTATGTGGAGTCATTTCACTATCCTTATTTTGGAGATGTAGTGAATGAGGAGGACCACTGAATATACTTGAAGCTGAGTGGTAATCATGTGCTAGATGTGAAGGTGGATGTAGGGGATGTTCACCATTTTTATTCATGGAAGTATAGTCCACACTTGGATTACTAAAATTAGATTTTAATCTTGAGGCAACATCCATAAAGTGGCTGTCAGTCTCAAGGGTGGAGTAAGGGGAAAAAGACCCTGCGTGGTGTACATTTGGTCTATTGGTGCAATTATTAAAAGGGTCTACCTGCATATTTTGGTTTCCATAATTCAAGTACTTGGAACCAAAACTCTGGTTATTCCCAAGTCTATGCTGGTATAGTGTATGAATGGGTGGCAGACTTAGTTTAGATAAAGGGTCTTGGCTCTGATACCTATATAAGTCCAAGTGTTGAGGTTGTGAAGGGTAGGAACTCAAGTAAGAGGGGCAGTTGTCCATAGGCATGTTTCCATTGCATTGGTAAGGTGGATATTGGTTATTTTGACTTAGTGATCCTGAATAAGGGTTCATAGGATTGGAAGAATTCAAATAAGACCCTGAAGGTTGTGATGAGGTTCTATAAAGATTTATGGGGTTGGACCCTCCATAGAGATCTGAAGTGTATGAAGAGCTTGGATGAGCATTGGCTGGATTAGGCAGCCTCGTGTAAAGATTGGCAGGACCTGCACCAGAGTAAGAGTTGACAGGGTTTGACTGAGGGCTGTTAGCGAGAGTACGCTGTTGATGTTGCTGCTGTTGTAGCACGGCTGGTCCTGAAAGACGTAAAAGATCTGCAGACGGGAAAACAAAAACAAAAAATGTTTACATTGACACTAGATGAAAACACCAAAGCAATTTCCATTACATTTCCTACATAGATTAAAAGAAGGATACCTTTCTAGAAATACAAATACAATTCTTCTTACAGTTGACTAAACACTTTTACTTTTCCAAGTTTCTGGCAAGATGATATGTGAAAACTTGGAACAAAAGTCATAGTGTGACCTGTCCTAGAGAAGAGTCAAATGCATAAAATATAAGGGCTAAATTTTCAAAAGCAGCCTCTAAAATGAACCTGCCAGATTTTTAAAGGTATTTAAGGTGCTTAGTGTTGCAGATAAGTGCCTAACTCCCATTGATGGAGAGTTAACATAGAGAGTGTTAGGTACCTATCTGCATCTCTAGACGCCTAAATACCTATAAATTCTATAGGCCAGAGAATCAGCGAAATATAGGGCTGGAAGGGACCTCAAGAGGTCATGTAACCCAGCCCCCTGGGCTGAGACAGGACTAGGTATATCTAGACCATCTCTGACATGTGTTTGTCCAACCTGTTCTTGAAAACCTCCAATGATGAGGATTCCATAACCTCTTTTGGTAACTTATTCCAGAACTTAATTACCCTTATAGTTAGAAAGATTTTCCTAATATCTAACATAAAACTCACTTGCTGCAGATTAAACAGATAACTTCTTGTCCTACATTCAGTAGATATGGAGAAAAATTGATCACAGTCCTCTTTTTAAAACCCTTAACATATTTGAAGATTGTTATCAGATCCACCCTCTGTCGTCATCTCTCAATGCTGAATATGCTCAGTCTTTTTACCCTTTCCTCACAGGTTTTTTGTTGCTCTTCTCTGGACTCTCTCCAATTTGTCTACATCTTTCCGAAAGTGTGGCACCCAGAGTTGGATGCAGTACTCCTGCTGAGGCCTCAGCAGTGCTGAGCAGAGCAGGATAATTACTTTGTATATCTTACAAAGGACACTCCTGTTAATATAGCCCAGAATATTAGCTTGTTTTACAACTGCATCACACTGTTGACTCACACTCAATTTGTGATCCAGTATAACCTCCAGATCCTTTTCAGCAGTACTACTGCCTGGCCAATTATTCCCCATTTTGTAGTTATGCTTTTGATTTTTCTTTCCTAAGTGAAGTACTTTGCCCTTGTCTTAACTGAATTTCATCCTGTTGATTTCACACCATTTCTCCCATTTGTCAAGGCTGTTTTGAAATCTAATCCTGTCCTCCAAGTGCTACCAACCTCTCCCTGCTTGATGTCATCCATAAATTGTATAAGCATATTCTCCACTCCATTATCCAAGTCATTAGTTAAAATATTGACTAGTACTGGACCCAGGATAGACCCCACTATGTATGACCCCCTCCAGTTTGACAGCAGACTACTGATAATTACTCTGATTATGGTCTTTCAACCAGTTTTGCACCCACTGTATAGTAATTTAACCTAGATTACATTTCCTTAGTTTGCTTATGAGAATATCATGTGGACCTGTGTCAAAAGCCTTACTAAAATCAAGGTATCATGGTGACAGAGACCCCGTTGGGACTGCCACCTGATGTGCTGAGACTACCTCTGAGCCCGTTTTCCCTGGCAGGTTGGAACTTCGGTAGCCTGTCTTGTTGAGCCAGACACACTAGCCTAGGGATCGGCAACCTTTGGCCCGCGGCCCGCCAGGGTAAGCATCCTGGCAGGCCAGGCCGGTTTGTTTACCTGCCGCGTCCGTAGGTTCGGAAGATCGCGGCTCCCACTGGCCATGGTTCACCGCTCCAGGCCAGTGAGGACAGCGGGAAGCGGTGCAGGCTGAAGGATGTGCTGGCCGCCACCCCCATTGGCCTGGAGCGGCGAACTATGGCCAGTGGGAGCCGCGATCTGCCAAACCTGCGGACGCGACAGGTAAACAAACTGGCCCGGCCTGCCAGGGTGCTTGCCCTGGCGGGCCACATGCCAAAGGTTGCCAATCCCTGCACTAGTGTGATGCAAACACAGACCCAGGTCTGAACCATGTCCCCCACAAGCTGCAGGCTTAACTGAAAACAGCTTAAGAAGTGCTCCTGTCTCCAGCACCCAGATCCGAATGGGGACCAAACCCCAAATAAACCCATTTTACTCTGTATAAAGCTTATACAGGGTAAACTCATAAATTGTTTGCCCTCTATAACACTGATAGAGAGATATGCACAGCTGTTTGCTCCCCCAGGTATTAATTACTTGCTCTGGGTTTATTAATAAGTAAAAAGTGATTTTATTAAATATAAAAAGTAGGATTTAAGTGGTTCCAAGTAATAACAGACAGAACAAAGTAAATTACCAAGCAAAATAAAACAAAAGCACACAAATCTAAGCCTAATACAATAAGAACCTG
Organism: Chrysemys picta bellii; assembly: GCF_011386835.1. NCBI lineage: Eukaryota > Metazoa > Chordata > Testudines > Emydidae > Chrysemys > Chrysemys picta. The sequence continues at coordinate 31,763,537 of NC_088795.1, read as the reverse complement.
ATTACAAATGAAACCTCACCCTCAGAGATGTTCCAATAAGCTTCTTTCACAAACTAGACTCCTTTCTAGTCTGGACTCAATCCTTTCCCCTGGTACAGTCCATGTTTCAGCTCAGGTGGTAGTTAGGGGATTTCTCATGACTGCAGCCCACTTTGTTCTGTTCCACCCCCTTATATACCTTTGGCACAAGGCGGGAATCATTTGTCTCTTTGGGTCCCCACCCTACCTTCTAAATGGAAAATCACCAGGTTTAAGATCAATTCCAGTACCAGGTGACATGGTCACATGTCCTGTGAGATCCCAAGCCTTCATTCTTCCCGGCCTGACTGACAGGAAGGCTTGCAAGTAAACAGAGCCATCTACAGTCAATTGTCCTAGTTGATGGGAGCCATCAAGATTCTAAACCACCATTAATGGCCCATACTTTGCATAATTACATATTTCTAGTTTCAGATACAAGAATGATACATTTATACAAATTGGATGATCACATTCTGTAGATTATAAGCTTTGCAATGCTACCTTACAAGAGACTTTTTGGATGAAGCATATTCCAGTTACGTTATATTCACACTCATTAGCATATTTTCATAAAATCATAAGGAGTGCAACATCACAATCATGTCTACTGCTTTCCTCCATCCACTAGGCCAGTTGCCTTGTCAAAGAAGGAAATTAGGTTGGTATGATATGATTTGTTCTTGACAAATCCATGTTGCCTATTACTTATCACCTTATTATCCTCTAGGTGCTTACAAACAGATTGTTTGATAATTTGTTCTAGTATCTTTCCTGATATCAGTTACACTGACTGGTCAATAATCCCTCTCTGTTATCCCTTTTAAAGATAGATGCTATGTTTGCCCTTCTCCAGACCTCTTGGACCTCATCCATCCTCCATAGGTTCTCAACGATAACTGTTAATGGTTCAGAAACTGCTTCAGCTAGTTCCTTAAGTACCGTAGGATGAATTTCATCAGGCCAGGCTGACTTGAATACATCTAACTTACCTAAATATTCTTTAACCTGTTCTTTCCCTATTCTGGCTTGCATTTCTTTCCCCTTATTAATATTAATTGTGTTAAGTCTCTGGTCACAGTTTACTTTTTTAGTGAAATTGGACGCAAAATAGGCATTGAACATCTCAGCCTTCTTGATGTCTTCCATTATTAGCTCTCCTTCCCCTAATTGGAAGACCTACACTTTCCTTTGTCTTCCTTATACTGCTAATATATTTATAGATCCTCGTCCTATTGCCTTTCACCTCCCTAGCTAGATGTTATTCATTTTGTGACTTAGCCTTTCTGATTTTGGATGTACATGCTTGTGCTATTCTTTTGTACTCCTTGTTAGTAATTCATCTATGTTTCCATTTTTTGTAGGATTCCTTTTTTATTTTCAGATAATTAAAAAGCTCCTAATAGACATGTTGGCCTTTTACTATTCTTCCTATCTCTCCTTTGCATCAGAATAGTTTGCTGTTGCACTTCTAATATTGTCTCTCAGAGAAACTGCCAGGTCCTCCTGAACTCCTTTTTCCTTTAGATTTTCTTTTTATAGGCTCTTCTTTTCCAGTTCTCTGAGTTTGTTAAATTCAGCTTTTTTGATGTTCATTGTCCTCATTTTGCTGCTCTTAGTTTCCTTAGAATCATAATGATAAAAGCTATCATTTCATTTTCACCCAAATTGCCTTCAACCTTCAGATTCACAACCAATTCCTCACTGTTAGTGAGAACGAAGTCTAAAATGGCTGTGCCCTTGGTTACTTCCTCCAACTTCTGAAACCAAAAGTTATCCCAATACATTTCATTTTCTAAGACTTCTGTTGTTAAAGTCCCCCATTACTACCAGGCCTTGTGTTTTGGAGAGTTCCTTTATTTGTTCTAGGAATGCCTCATCCACCTCCTCCTCTTGACTTGGTGGCCCATAGTTAGGCTTGGCAGGATTTAATATAAATCAATATATGATGGTAAACATTGATTTCACTTGACACATTGAAATGGATGGAAAAAAATATTGATCCGCATTGGTGGGAATGCAGTCTCCCCTGCTTGTGCCTGCAGGGATTGGGTGTCACCAGCCCTGTAGCAGTGCGGTGAGCCATCTGCAGCTGCGCTGTCATGGCCTCGCTCGCTCACTCACTCACCCACCACTCAGGAGTGTTCGAGCCATCCTCGGGCAGGAAATTGTCGTCAGTACGCTGTGGCTGCGGGCTTGTCCCCTCATTGCAGTCTGGGCTGGGGGTCTCTGCTCTGTCAGGCCAGGATTGCAGCCACCTCCACGCCTTGCTCCCCAGTGTATTGGGCCCCTTGGTCATGTAGAGAACCCCCGGCAGCCCCGCTGTCAGTACTGCCCAAACCCCAGCCCCAATCCTATCCCCCCCTTAATTTTCAACAACAGTAAAAACTGTTAAAACAAAAAAATCTTAAACAAAAATTAAGTCAAAATTTGAAAAAAAAAAAAAATCAAATTCTGCCAAGCCTATCTATAATAGACCCATACAATGATATCACCCCTGCTTCTCTCCCCCCAACTTTTTATATTTACCAGAGACTTTCAATTAGTCGGCCTCATGGTTTTCTCAAGGCTCTTTATAAACTGCCTTCATTTCTATGGTTAATTACTGTTACTGTTATTAACAAGTGTACTGACTAATAGAAGATTCTTGCATTTACCTGCTAACTGTTTTGCATGACCTGCAGCCTCCGAGCTGGCTTGTTTGTGGCGTGCTGCTGCCGACTTATCTTTTTCAGTTTTGCTCGAGCTAGTCTCCAAGGAGGAAAGCTTTTCTGCTGCCGCTTTCTTGGCTTCTAACTTCTTTTGCCTGCATGTCTTAACAGGCTCTGCCAGCATCCTGACTTTGCGCCTAAAGGAGCTGAGGACTTGAATGCTGCCATTCTTCTTTTTCTGTTCCTGGCCGTCAGTACTTCCAAACTCATCCACATCAGAGACTTTGTATAATGGGAGTACGTGCAGCTGCTCATCTTCTGGCATTTGGCCAATTTCGCGATTGTCTTCTCTGGTTAGTGTGCACACCTGTCCAAAAGGTATGGTAGAAAAACCATCAAAAATCAGCGTGAGAAGAACAGAAAACTCTGTGGAGTTTTGGCCTATTTTGCATTACACTGTCAGCTCAGATAACTCTATAATGGCAGGTAGTTGACCACTAACATCAGATTGCAAGGCTGATGACATAACCGACGTAATGCCGAATAGAGCATCCAATGTAGGTATCAACTGAATGCTAACCCCTGCTCCCCCTCCCCTCCCCCCCTTTTTTTAAATTGTTTAAGCTTTAACTTCTTTTTTGCTTCTAGATTCAGCATCCAAGCATGCAACTTCCCTCCCCCCCCCCCCAGACCTTTCCCATGTTTGGCAATATTAAGGGACACTTTATATAAAATGTGTATTTTCCTCACATTCCATATTCCAACTGGAAGTAGGCAGGATAGCCATGTGTTCCCAAAAGTTAAGTGAATTCTTGGGCTAATGATTCCATGGTCAGGGAACTGAAACGCTAGGCTTCCTGGAACTCTACAGCCAGCAAGATTTTTTTTAGGTTGTGGCACGATAGCTAGCTACATATTAGCAATGCTGTTTAGTATAAAAAAAAAAATCCCATGACATTACATATACACTTCTACTCCGATATAACACTGTCCTCGGGAGCCAAAAAATCTTACCGCGTTATAGGTGAAACCGCGTTATATCGAACTTGCTTTGATCCGCCAGAGTGCGCAGCCCTGCCCCCCCAGAGCACCGCTTTACTGCGTTATATCCGAATTCGTGTTATATCGGGTCGCGTTATATCGGGGTAGAGGTGTACTTTCAAAGACCACCCTAAAATTCCAAGGGCAGCGTAACGGTATGGCAGACTCTAGGGCCTTGTACTGGAATGCAGGCTCCTTCATTGAGTCAACCTCACATTAGATATTTGAATGCCAGATACAGATTCAAGGAACTGCTGTAGAGACATAGCAGTAGGCACATCTTGTGAACTCCATCCAGGATATAAGATGTGATGGGGGTATCTCTCAAAGGGAATGAGAAGCTGCAAGACAGAAAGATCTGCAGGAAAACCAGCCAGTCTTGGGGAGAAAACTCAGACGGAAGTGTATATTTTGTTAATAGTGTTTTGAAGAAAGTCAAGCCCCAGGAAGGGAGTAAGTTTAGACTTTGTAAAATATTTGGATGTTCTGCGTAGACCACGGTGAGAATAGCACCTGCTTACACGCACTGATGCAGTTACTTCAAATTACAGCAAGCTAGTCACATTTTTTTTTGCATATTTTCACTGACAGCATGCAGTAGATAGAAGTAAGCCATAAACTCTCCTATTCAATGAAGCCAGCTAACCTTGCTCTGCTATATTTTTCAGTGTCAAGTTCTGGAGAGTAGTAGAGTTTTGTGGGACAAGAGCAAGGGTTTTATTTAGTACTGGCCAAAGAACAGAAATTATATTTGAAAGGATTTTGACATTTGTTTTTATTCCGATTTGAAATTAAACCTGAAAATTTTGAATTTTCTGCAAAATAAATTTGAGGGAATAAAATCTTTCCACCTCAAAATCTTTTGGTTATAATATAATATGAAATAAAGTTGAAATTTCAAATGTAACACAAAATTTTAAAAATTCAAAGTGAAAAGTCATTTTGAGAGGAAAATTCACAATATTTCACTCCAAAAATGTCAAAACATGAAGTTTTAGCATCATCATAAATCCCCCCCCCCCTTTTTTTCTCCAAAATGGAATTTTGGCAAAATCAAACTGATTTCACTAACTGTTTCAATTTCAAACTATATTTTCCAGTGGAAAACTGTGCCACTGAAGTTTTTCAGCCAAATCTATTTTAGATCTTTCTCTAAAGTCTCATTTAAATGAAAAATCCTGTACGGATTGCACATTTTACCTCCAGTTACTGATGAATGTCTCTTCTTTTAGCAGTTAGCTTTATGTGCAAGCTTAATAGAAATATAGATAATGAATTAAATATGAGAAATCAGTGCTGAAACAAGGCAGCTTTATGCAGCACTGACTTACCAATGTACTCCCATTCTGCATATTGTGCAAGTCTCTGTGAGCATGAGCACAAAAATCCAGGCAGGCAGTGACCCCTGAGAATGGACGACCTTCTTTTAAACCAAGACGGCACTCTGGCGCTCTGTGTTCATACTCAATCTGGAAACAGAAGTCAAGTAATCACTGAAACTTATCTGGACAGCCCATTACATGGAATTACTACTGAATACCTTAGCCTCCTAATATCTTGGCAATGGCAGAGTATAGTTCTTAGAGGTGAACAATTCCAAGAAATTACTTTACGGTAATAAAAATGAGAATACAAGCTCCTCTTTCTTTTCTTGCTACTCAGTTCCATGTTGCCTTCCATTGTTCAAACTCCATGCTTCTGTCATTATTATATTTGTGTATTTAGCTGACAATACTTCTCCTTCAAGATTACTTTTCATTTTCCTGGCATTGGCCCATTTCTTCAGATGATAAAATACAGTATATAGTTTGAATGTCTGGCATGTTGTTAAGTTATAAACACAGGCTCAGAAATATTGAACTACTTAGGAAGAGTGCATTTCCTTGGAAAACTGACTTCCAATGGGCTGTATGGAGAAGTTAGAGGAGAATATGACCATTAGATTGTAATTTCTTGGCACGTTGACAGTCTTTCACTATATTTGATATAACAACAAGCATGATGGTGCTCAAAAATAGATTATTGATAATCAGCACAATATTTCCTACTGTGTTTTCATTACTAATTTTGTGAAATGTTCACACTGAAACCGCAAGTCACACACAATTCTTGGTTTCACGTTTTATTAGAAAGTTAGAAGTTGTCAAAAACTTCACAAAGATTCATGAACCTTTCAGGTGAACATGGGCCCTATTTTGAGTAAACTTATGGGTTGGCATTAAAATGTGAAATTTGAGGTTTGGCTTCCACACCAGGAAGAACTTGGCTAGTTTGGTGATTATTTTTATTTTTAATTTGAGATATTTATTTCATTCAAATCTGAAAATCAAAGCAAAGCTTGAGAGATGTGAACCTGTGCAATCTGAAACAAAAACCAGTGTTTGGATTCAAATCTGGATTAGAGTGAGGTTAGGGTTCTGGTTCAAGGCCAGCACAAAGACAGGAATCATGTTCAGATTCCATGGGGCTGAAGGTGCATGAGATGTTCTTGTAGAATTTCTGCGGGATCTAAATTGGAAAATCCAGTAATGGATTTGCCCTGGAACCAAACATGCAGAGACAGGTTTGGATTGGAGTAAATCAGGGAAATGGAACATCTGTCAATTTATCCAGTGAATAATGCTGAATCTGGAAACCTTAAGGACCTTATCAATCACAGGAGCAAAGTGTTTGCTAGTATGTTAAATGCTATATAATGTATTGAGTGAGCAAGATTTAGTCTAACATAAGAGCAATATTGGCACAAACTGTAAACAATAACTTACAGCAAAGAACATGCATTGGCAAAGTAAAGCAAAGATCAGATTATTTTAGTGACTTTGCCAACTCTTTTTGACCTACCTGGTTGTTATATGCGTCTGGTGCAAGTTTCTTGTAGGTAGGTGCCATTAGAGTTGATAGGTTTTGCAAATTGGACTCTAGCTTTTCTTCCTGTTATCAGATGAAATAATGTTAACATATTATCATCTAACCACCCATATTACTATATATGCAATCTACCATCTTTAGAAGCTACTGGACACTATGATACTACAGAGATGACTGGTATAAATGCCTAATATGCATTGTAAATGCCTTGTAATTCTTATAGTGATCCCTTTTACTGTTTTTAAAAGCACAACATATGTCCAGAAATGAGCTTCTATGATCCTTATAAGGAGGCATCATATAACGCTCATCTGATTTATAAGAAAAGATGTATCCTACTATGTAAAGGTTAAACCCAAGCATGATATGACTAGTTATTACAGTTTTTTGAAAAATAAAAAAAAAAATCTCCCCTTTAAAAACCTTGAGAGAAAAAAAGAAAAGAAAAAATAACAGAATGCCCAATCAGCATCAATTTAATCCATCTAATTTGAGAGTTTTACATTCTGAAATCATAACACTTCAATACAATGAAATTATCTCTCTATGTAGCAATTTAAAATTATTGGAATACTTCAGACTTTGAAAAAAATGACAGTTTTTGAGCAATCAAGAGTTGTGGGTGTGGCTAGTGTAGAACAATTTGGGATACAAATGACCACTTACTTTTTGTTTTTAAGAGAGATACAATCTTTCAAAATGAAAGGCTCTTAAAAACATGAAGTGCTCTAATAAATTTAAGTTGCTCCACTATTTTCTCATGCCCAGAATCCTAATTTCAGATCTGTTTCTTAAATTAAAAATACAGGCCTCATTCCAAGTTTTTAAAAAGCAGCAGATTTACACAGAGAAATGTAATCATTTTGGGAATTTGTATGTTCATAAAAGCATGTGAAAAGCTGTGAAAAATCTATCAGTTTTGGTATGCACTAATTTGGTTAAAAAAGTTTGACCTGCTAGTTTCAATCTGAGTTCTGGGTTCACAGGAACCCAAAATCACAGTATGACATTATCAAAAACCTTTCACTGTGTCCCTTTTTTTGGGTTGCTACCAAAACCTGGAACCATTATGTTGCTTTCCTTTCCAGCCTACAAGTTACAACTCATAAAATGTCACTTCTTCTTTGAGTCTTTGTGTAGATCCCACGTGTGATACGTATCACGCTTTCTTTGTTGCAGTCTCATCGAGCATAGGTATTTTATAAAAACAACAACGAGTCTGGTGGCACCTTAAAGACTAACAGATATATTTGGGCATAAGCTTTCGTGAGTAAAAACCTCACGGAGGGTCAAAAGTTACAACTGTCTCAGTGATGCTAACATTTTTAATAGAATATCAAGTGTGCTAATATAACCCACAGACCATATGATGCCTGCTAGATATAGTACAAAGGCATAAAAATGTCACATGAAAAAAAGTTTTAAAAAAAGTAAAAAAAAAAAGTAAAAAAATTCCATGATAAATGTTATCAAAATTCTTGCCTCTTTCATAAAAAATTTGAGAATCCAAAAAATGTGACCAGCTCTCTAATTACATGATAAGTCACTGACTATATGTCTGAAATGCTAAATATTATGGGTTTTGCATAAAATGCCCCAACTTTTAGTATGTTATGTGGCCCATCCATCAGCAGACAAGCCCCATCGTAGGGGACACATTTGCACTTGTATGTGCCAAAAAAGTAAGCCAGGCAATCAGTAGAACCCTCTACAGAAAGGCAGCCCATTAACAATTAGCAGCCCTGTTAGCTGAGGGTATCTAGAACCCACTGGAGTCAGAACTTCAAAATCAACTTGTTCCCCAGCTACAGGCACGGCTGCTGAGCTCTATGACATGCTTTGATATGATCAGCATGCAGTTCTGGGTCCAGTACTTACAGCATCTTAGAGGCCACTCTGGAAACCTTTCCTACACTGTTGGCGAGGCAGCAGCATCCACTGAATGAGTCCTCCCATTCTTTCACTCCCACTGTATCTCACAGCTCCCTCATACTGTCTCCATGCAATTTAGTCCAGCTCGGAGCTGCAAAAAGTTATATACCTCAACCTAGTACATCCTGTATTCTGCCATTGTGGAAACTGCATGTGCAAAGCTTGTCTGTGGGCCTGATATAGCCACAACTGTTCTGGGTGTGCCCTTTCTTGCTCTTCCACAAAACCTGCATATATCGTTTCATGTCTCATGGTTTTGACCTGTTGTCAGCATTTTGGCAGTCAATTAAGCTGGCTCAGTGGCAAGGGTAAATCCATTTTGACTACTTAATTTCCCCTTGTGGGTGGATTTCAAATGAGATTCTGGCCCTGTGTCTACTGTACCTCAACTCCACAAGAACAACAGAAACATTTTATACGAGGCAAACTTCACTTTAAAATTAACACCAACCTCTTTTGGATCATCCCCCAGCAGCTTAAACTTCCTTGGGATCTTGCTTCTGGCAAACTTGCACCCATTATAGTACATGCTCCAGGAGCAACCAAAGGAAAAAGAAGCACCACAAGTCTCAGGGTCCAGCCCTTGACATGCACAAGTCCGTCTAAGGAATAAGAGAAACATTTATGTGGCTATCAACAGCATGTAGAGCCGTACATGGGTAAAAGTCTGCATGCTTGAAAATTCATGCAATACATGTCAATAATGTACATGTTCATGTATATGGGGGTAGAGTTCTTTTGTGTGGCATTTCTCCTTATTTGCCCACCATCAGTGCAGGATATCTGCTTCTTTTTGGCTTTCTGTGCTTGAATAGCCTGGGCAGGTTTTGGCCCCATAAGATAAAGCTTTGTCGAATAAGTGGTCTCTTGACTTCCTAGGAAAAACTAGTTAACTCACTGCTGTTTGCCAACTGGGATAGGACTAAGTTCCTGAAACAAAGCCATGCCCATGCTACCAAAAAGAGAGAACAGAATATTTGTAAGAAAGGAAGCCTTGTTCTGAATGGCGTTTCTTTCTGTGTATAGCCATCAAAGGGAGAAAGAGATAAAGGAGAGCAAACTACAATTTCCTAGCAGTAAATTAGTTGACTCAAACAAAGATGTTACAAATCATTAAATATTTTGACAGACTATCAAGGTTTTGTTAGCCACTAAGCTTTTTAAAGTGCTTCTCTGTTTAGATGAAGCCTTGAGAGAATTTGTGCTCACTTCTCTAATTTTTTTGTGGGTGAGGGGAGATTTAAAATGAACGGTCATTAAACACTGTAGCCACACAACTTAATGGTATATAGAAATCATACAGCTAATTCTCTTTATGCACTCCTGTGAGCCTAGATGGGAAAGCACATATATTGAATGTCTGTTTTATATTGAGATATTTTGTAATTGTGAGTGCAGAAAGAGGTCTTCATTGACTTTAATGAAGCTTAATTTGTCTCCCACCCAAGGACAGTAGGGTTTCAAAATCTCAAAAGTAGCTTGCTCTCGAGAGAAGTTTCTTCAAGCCCTGAATATGTAATTTGAATTGGCTAATTTTAAAAGCCGTGTATATATACATCTTGCAGCTTTTGAACCAAAATCCTCCCCCCTGCCATGACTTCACCGGTGAAATCCAACACAGAATTTGTCCTACTGGATCTAGATAAACTTGTGTGAGTCAAATTCTGCTCTCGATCAGACAAGGGCAAGTACAATTACCACTGCAGTAATGGGCCCTGTTGTGTTCTCATTTACATCAGCCTAAATCAAGAGTAGCTCCAGTGAGGTTAATCGTGACACACCAGTATAAAACCAGTGAGAGGAAAATCAGATCTAAGACTTAAGTGGAACTTGTGTTTGTTTGAGAGCCGCCCTTTTGGCTGTAGCTTGATTGCATACTCAAGGGGAAGGAGAATATGATTTGTTTCACTTACTCTTCATTCAGGGCACACCGTCGGTTTGTGAGTGTGCCATACTTCCTTAGAGTGTCGGTGAGTTCAGAATACAGCTTGTCTGCCAGACTCAGGGAAATCCCCTCCCATACCAGGATAAGGATCACTATCACTGCAGTTTCACAGGTATGGCCAGCTCGTTCCCGCACCAAGCAAAGCAGCTTTTCTTCGTCACTACTTCTACGAACTACCTGCATGTACGGCAACACCATCCCCCCCAAAAAAGGCATTTCTTAATGAGAAGCAAGAGAACATGAAACCTCAACAGTAATGGTAAAAAGTTACATTTGCCAATATATGTTTTCCCCCTTGATGCTTCTGACACACAGATTCTTGCCTCCATTGAGTAGTATAGTGATAAGGGCCAGGATCGTTCCCTTCTGTTTCCTGAAACTGAGGGAGTCTAGATGAGATAGATCCTGTCCGAAGAGCACAGAAGCGTTGGGGTAGGTGCAATGCCACCTTTGCAGAATATCTCTGAGCCAACAGAAATGTGTCCAGGAGGGTACTATGGCAGAACAGAGCACTGCTGTAGTAGGGGGGCAGGAAAAGCTAGATACTCCCCATGGTATTTCCCTCTGCAGAGATGGCAGTAGATATTTGTACCCAAATAAATCCTCCCTAAGGCAACGGTGAATAATTTAGGCCTCTCTTCTGCAAGAGCCACACAGATTGGGGGAAGAGATTAGAAAAGCTTCACAGATGAGCCTGACCTCATTTCTCTCCCCTGATTCCTGCTGTGCCCAGATGATAAATTACAAACTTGAGGTCAGCCTCTGTGTTTTGTGACCTCATGTGCCCTTATTATTAATTATCATGTGTAAACATTATGGCAGCACGCATACGGTGGTAGGTAGGTGAAGTTCAAACAAAGTAGGAAGACAGTTCCTGCCTCTCAGTGCCCATATTACTGTGGGTATTTCTACAAGAGGGTACAGTCTGGCATACAAAAAGACTATCATTAAAAAGGCATCAATTTGTCCTCATCTTGTTTCCTATCAACCGACCCGAAGTACTCAGTAATGATCATGCCCGAGCAGACAATGTTTACTAAAAGAGCGTGCTGGCCTCTGTTGATCAGAAAGTGTATTTTCAAAACATTGTAGTAGTGCTGTTGCACCTCTTAATTATTTCTACGCTAAATGTAACAGTAAGAAGCGTGTCTAACATTCTGGATCTTATATCTAAAAGAATGTATCTTTTTTTTCATAACTCTAGGCCAAATTTTGCTTTCACTCACATGCATGCAACTCAGCTGAAGGAACTGCAAAGGTGTCAGGGCAGAAACTGGCTCAGAGTGGGCAAGTGGGCGGCCTGAGATATTGTTGGTACTTAGCTGTTTTAATTCTACTTCAACTAAAATAAATACATGAATGAATGATCAAACTGAACTAGATTATTAAGGACACGTAGATATCACTCTTACCCATTTAGCAATAGGACATCCCTGAGAACTTTTGCCTTCTTTTCCAGTATAGATGACCCTCTCAATCCTTATAGCTTTACCCTTCTGTCCAAATCTTAAACAAACAAGCAAATAAAAAAAATACAATAAGCAGCTGAATTTGAATGTGGTCTGCACAAATACTTAAAATATGAGCACATTTCTTCGTCTTATCTTAAGAAATAAACTCTTAGCTCTAAGCAAGAAGGGATGCATCATAATATTTCAGTCATTCATATCAGTACAATAATATGTTGCTATGGTGAAAGAGGCCATTTTATAAAATGTATTTAGTTGGTCATAAAGGATTAAAATTGTCCATCTGTGCTAAATTTTTCAAACCAGATAGCTCCTTTCTATAGTGAATTTGTTGTATTTGATCATTTGGAAACACTCATTTGATAGGTATTTTAACCCCCCCCCCCCCCTTTTTTTTTTTTTTAAACTGTATTTAGTCATTTTTTCAGTTTATCATTGTCATGGAATAGTTGAGATGCAATAGTTACATTCAACTCACTTTCTATACTGACTTCTGCTTTAGACACAGCATAAGTCAGCATTTATTTTAAGACATGCTCGTAGATTATCATCCATTCCTAGTCACTTGTTGCATTTAGTTATTTAGTATGGATAAGGATTATGCCTGCCTTCTATACCTAAGCAGGGCTAAAGGGTACACTAAAATAATGCCTTTGATAATGTGTCTGTAAACCTTTGCAGATTTGGAGATCTGGATTGATTCTCACTTATCTTGGTGTAAATCAGGAATAATTACCCGTTTGGAGTGGAATCTGGTCCAAAATTGTAAGTGTGTAAGAACCACAGGCAGTAGCATACAGCCCAAAGGGGAGATAGTCAGCTCTCCATGCCCCCACCCCCCGCCCCGCCATGAACCAGCTGGCAATTTGAAGCCTGTGCTGTGCAGAACAATCACTGCATGATTTGTTGTCATTTCTAAACACACTCCTCCTTCCGTGTCCCCCAGAGGCATTTGCCTAAGGCCATTGCTGATGTTGTGGTGCCCTTCTGCACAACACAATAGCATACCAAAGTTGAAACAGCCCACTTAGTTGCAAATTTGAACAGCTCTCAGTAAATGCAACATCATGGTTCCAACAGAAACATTAACTTAGCCACATTTCATAACTGGGCCAATTCCTGTTTTTAGGTGGACTTGTGCAACTCTGTTGACATCAGTGGTGTTGTATGGACATAAATGAGGGTAGCATTTGGCCCAGATAACCGTCTACTATATATGTAGTATTCTAACTAGTAATAGAAAGCATTACATGTGTGTCGTGTGGCAAAGTTAACTCTGCTATTGGAACGTTCAGTTTTGCTTTTCTTATTTATGTGTTTAAATTAAATACAAATGTTTGTATTAAATTTTCTTCATGAGTAAAAGAAGGGGAAAAAGGACTAATTCCTAGATGTGGTGCTATGGAGTTGCAATTCCATACTACCCCAGGTAATTATATAGCTAAAATCCCAACCATGTTGGACTACACATGTGGTAAAGGCAATTAGTATATCGCCTTTTTCCTAGTTAAAGGCTGAGATGTTAATGTACAGCTGTTTTTAAAAAAAATTAACCATGTGCAAAACAGTTTTAATTCTTTATAAAACCATTTTTCCTACCAATTAGCTAATCAGGTTGCACTGCAATATGTTTCTATAATATTATTCTCACAACAGTAAATTATACAGTGAAGATAAGATATACTTTTTAATCTCTTCTGACCTCTTTCCTTAAGTTGCAAAATAGCAGCTGATAGTTTTGAGTTATGTGAGCAGTGTAGAGGATGGATGAGGGAAAAGATAAACACACGTTTCCATGGATTCATGCGAGACATTTGTTCTCACATAACTAGAAATTCCAGACCTAGCTTGCTTTGTAGATCTGAAGCCTTAAAAATAAAGCCAAGTGTGTTGAAAGCCAGTTCAGTAATGTCAACGTTATGTATGTTTAAACTCAGCAATTGCATACTTGTGTTTTAGAATATTTGTATAGTTATTTCAGTGTGTGTTTTAAAGGAAGGTTGACTTAGGGATGCAGTATTAGCTGTAAGAGCCAAATAGCTTTGTAGTTCCTCAGCCATCTTGAACCACACAGCTCCTACAATATAAAAGACTCCCAGCCTGCTTCTGTTCAAGTCATTTTTGAGCTTTTCTGGTGAAGCCAGCTGAGGGTATGAGGGTTGTCAACCAAAATACCTCTAGATCGTCTCCTTATGCCAAAACAGCAGAAATTAAATGCAAAAAAGTGAATACAATAAGCTGTGAAATCAAGCCCTCAAAAGTCAAAAAGTTCGAAAAATTAAGGTTTCTTCTATAATGCTGCCAAAGTCTCATATGTAGGATTTTCTGTTTTACTGATTAAATGTAAATATTAAGGCCTAAATGGTAGAACTAAAGCCCTGAGCTGGGAATGCTGTGGAGTCATAAACATACTGCATCCCAGGTGCGGCCTGTAGCACCTTCTAAAGATGTGTGCTCCCCTGCGCAGTGAGGAGTGTGGGATATGGTCCACCCACCCTATCAAGCTGCCCTGCAGTGGCTCAGGAGCGTGAGTACTAACCAGACTATCAAACCTCAAATTCGTTGTGAGTTCCTTACTCAGATTTCAACAACCAATTATCTGTGAACTCCTCAGGCACTACAATAGCCTTCACATGGAGTCAGAGACAGTCCCCTAGGGTACTCCGATCTGTCTTGCTACCCAGGTGAACCTGCCTTTGTGATAGATGAACTCATACACCAAAGATCACAGCAATATTCAGGCTACCCCCAGTCCTAAAAGACTGGTCACTTACCCCAGATCAGTTGCACTTTATATCTCACACCAAAGAAAATGCTTGTAGCCAATCATATAATAAACTATCTGAAGATTTATTAACAAGGAAAAGGAAACAAGAAAGTTGTTTACAAGGTTAAAGCAGGTAAACATATATACACACAAATGAGTTCCAATCTTAAGTTTAAAAAAGTAATAGAAGTTTTTATAATAAACAAGCTCTAGACATCCTTTAGGGCTAACCAGGCTAAGCACTGGAGATCTTTTTTCTTATGCCCAGTCATCCTTGCCCCCCAGAGACCAAGCAGCATAAAGATACAGTTCCTTATTGTTAGGGGGTTTTATTCCCTTCACTTGTGCTTTGAGTTGAAAACTCAGCTGATGGGAAGAATAAACTTGGATGTCTCTACTGGACCTCTATCCAGGGTTTGGGGTAGGAATTAGGTTGGGTGATGGTGTGTACATTTCTAAAATCCGAACAAAATCTCGTGGTTTATCCCTTTTAGGTACCATCACAATAGGAGACACCCAGGGACTTTTTGATTTAGTGATCACTCCCACGTCTACCATGCTCTACAATTCCTCCTGAATTTGTCTTTGCAAGTCACTATTAGCATAGGCTCTGCTAGGAGCAGGGCAGGGCGCTGTAGTTTCAATGGAATGCATTATTTTTTAAATTAAACCCAGGAGGCTGGAAAATGAATGCCCCTGCCTGTGGTATTTCAAGAGAACCAATATCTCCCACTTTTGACTAGGTTCAAACCCTCTCAAATCTCAGTGCTCTCCGGAGTAGTCTTTTCGTTACTTTCCTTGACCAAATCCATTAAAGGCGAAGAAAATGTTCCCTCAGAAGTATAACAAATCATATTCATCGCCATCTCTCTGTCATGGTGAGCCTTCAATCTATTGACATGTACTGTTTGCACAGCTCCCCTGCCAGGGGGTTTCATTACATCATAAGTGACCTCATTCCCTCTCTCTTTTACTTCGAAAGGTCCCTCCCAGCAATCTTGTATCTTGTTTTCCCACACAGGAATCAATACCAAGTCACCTATATAGAAGACTTTCTCTAGCATGCCTGTCATACCAAGCTTTCTGAGACATCTGACTCCTTCCAAGGTTCTGATGCACTAAGTCCATCATAGCCATTAAATTGTCTTTAGAATGAGTGGCATTCTCCCCCCCCAGGCTTTCCTAACTCCTCTGTACTACCCTCCCAGAGTCTTGAATTAAATCGAGAGGTGCCCTCACCTGTCTCTCGTAAAGAAGATCAAAGAGGGAAAACCATGTAGACTCTTGGGGTACACAAACAAGGGAGCAAACATCTCAGTCATTCTCTCACACATCCTCATCATAGACTTCAATAGCCTACTGAATCTTTCTACCAGCACATTAGTTTCTGGATGATTGTGGTGGCCTTTATATGCCTCACTCCACACAACTCCTGTAACTTTCTGAAAACGACAAGCATGAAATTTGCAACACAATTTGAGAAGATTTCCCTGGGAAAACCTACCCTGCTATAACTGGTCATTAGGGCAGTAGCCACAGGTTCCGCTTGTACATTAGATAGAACTCTCATTTTCAGGTACCTGGTGGCAGAATCCACCACAGCCAGTATACATTTCTTTCCATTCCTGGAAGGTCTGGGTAGGGGTCCCACAATGTCTACAAACACTTTGGCAAACACTTCCTTAATGATGGGCAATGGCTGCCAAGGTGCCTTGTAGAGTCCGTTTAGCCTTTTATGCTTCTGACATATGACACAACTCTTACAGTATTTTTTTCCTGTCTCACACATGTGAGGTTAATAAAAATTCTGTCGGAGCCTATCACAGGTTCCCTTCACCCCTAAGTGTCCAACAAAGGGGCAATCAAGAACTACCTGCAGCCACGCTGTCCTGTACTTATCAAACACAAGCACCTGCTTGCAAATTTCACCACGGTGCCTCTTTTTCCTTATGGAAGCCTCCCTCTACAACAAGCCTCCTTCTAGAAAAAAAAATCTACCCTTTCCTTCCCCAGTCAGGGTATTATTCTGAGCTGCACTCCTCTCCTGGTGCAGGGAAGGATCAGCCTGTTGAGCCTCAATAAATTCCTTTTGTGTTTCACTTAAGTTAAGAGCAGACTCTGGCAAAGCCATGGAATCTCTGGGGAGAGACTGTTACTCACAGCTTATAAAGGACTGAGGGTATTTCCCTCCCCCTTGCAGCCCTCCCAGCTGTCTGTAGATAAGCCAGGTGAAGTGCAGCCAGAAAGAGTATAGCTGTAAGTTATGACATTAACCTGCTTAGACATGGCTAAGGTATCACTACCTATTACAATATCAGTGGGAAGTAGATTCCGAATGCCCACAATAATATCTCCTTTAAAATCCTCAAACTTAAGGTGGACTTTGGCCAAAGGTACAGAGTATTCAGCCGAAGCTTAATATATTTCAACTCTTACCAGGAAGTCTGTCTTCCTCCCTTATCAAACTTTCCTTGACCAAAGTGAGGGCTCTGTGTCCCTCCAGACCTTACAATCTATGCCATTTCCATTTAGCATTTTACATAAATTCTGAACTACCTTCCTAAGGTTCAGTCCTAATATAGTTCACTATTATTTTCTCCTGCTCTATTGCTGCCTCTGAAGCAAGGGTAGTGTCATTCACTGTGGCATATGGGGGTGTGAGGTCACCTTAAGTTTTAGGCAATATTATTTTATATGGTGGGGAGCCCCCCAGTGATGGCAGACTACTTGATTTCCCTTTTGGTAGGGGATTTTAAACCCTGGGTTCCTTTGTTATTGTTATTTTTTTAAAAAATTGAAGTTGGGGTTACGTTTATTTCCAATCTCCTCTTTCTTCTTAACCTGGGTGACATGAGGATTTCCCTTCCCTTGAGATTTGCACTCGCCATGGGCCCTTAATGCAACATATTTATCAGCAATTTCTTCAGCCTCGAAAACTGTGGTTGGCTATTCGTCACAGATGGCTGCCTTTCTCACATCTGTAACTACCCATAACAATTGCTTCTGAGCCATCAGATCTGTTTTCCATGTTCACCTTCAGCATTCCTCATCATCACAAGTGGCCATTATCCTGGCACCTCCCAAGGGCTACAACCTCCATTTCCCATTTTCTCATATAATTACACATTTTATGTACATATTCAAGATGACTGACATTGTCAAACATTCTGAGGTTTCTATACTTAAACTAAGTCTCAGGGGTAATCTTAAATCTTTTCAATATGTTTTCTTTAAATTTTATATACACCATGGCATCACCCTCATCCATATCATTAAAAACTTGTCTGGCTTTCCCAGTTAATCTGGTTAAGAGGATAGACATCTGTTTCTCTGCTGGGATATAGTGCATCCCACATAGTCTCTCAAAGGTGGACAGGAATTCTTCTATACAGTCAGTTTCTTTATAAGTTGGGTGGACTTTCTCCCACTCCCTTGCATGGTGGTGGTGGTGGGGTGTACTCACTTCATGGAGAAGCTCTTTTTGTTGCTCCAGTATTTTGAGATGCATTGCTTGAACTTCCATCAGATTCAAGTGGGCTCTCTCTTCTGCTGCCTTGGCCTCCCTGATTGGCAGTTCTGCTATCGGTCACTGGTGCTTGCGTTCTTCCTGGGCTCTCAGGTCAATTGGGCCAGTTTCCCTGTGGTGGTCTCCTCTGTGGCATCTAGGGTAGGAGGGTCCTAGGGCTCCACTATCTCTTCTTCCCCTGGTGTCTGGTCAAAACTTATGAGCAAAGTTCTCAACTCCTGAAGTGGGGCCTTCTTTGTATAGGATGGTCCACTCTCCAAATGTAACTGTTCAAGTTCTTTTCTCACAAGACCACCATATGACTGTGGTTCACTCATTGTGTCTATTATTTATCTTTTAGAACTCTCAGTATCAATTTAAAACTTTTAGTAGTGCTGGGGTTAAGATCTATAACCTTAATTGACCTGTGGTATGTGAATCCTGTCAAGACTATGCCAGTGTCAAGCTGTCCTGCAGTGGCTCAAGAACGTGAGTACTAATCACAGGGCAGACTGTTAGGGAACAAGGCACAAACCCCAAATTGGTTGTGAGTTCCTTACTCAGATTTCACCAACCAGTTATCAAGTGTGAACTCCTCAGGCACTATAACAGCCTTAACATGGAGTCACAGACAGTCCCCTTGGGTACTCCAATCTGTCTTGCCACCCAGGTGAGTTGCCTTTATGGCAGATGGTCCCTTACACCAGAGATTGCTCCGAGTCCCAAATGACCAGTCACTTACCCCGGGTCAATCACAATTTAGATCTTACACCAAAGACAACGCTTGTAGCCAATCCTACAGTAAATTGTCTAAAAACTTATTAAATAGGAAAGGAAACAAGAAAGTTATTTACAAGGTTAAAGCACGTAAATATATATAGACACAAATGAGTTCCAATCTTAACTGTCAAAAAGTAATAGAAGCTTCTATAATAAGCAAGCTCTAGATGTCTTTTAGGGCTAACCCAGACTAAGCACTGGGAATCTTTTTTCTTATGCCCCAGTCATCCTTGCCCTCCAGAGTCCAAGCAGCATAAAGATACAGTTCCTTCTTGTTAGGGGGTTTTATTCCCTTCCCCCTTGCCCTTTCAGCTGCAAACTCAGCTGATGGGAGGCACCTGGATGTCTCATCTTCATTGGAGGGGAGGGCACAAAGTTTTTTGTCCTCTTTAATGTTCCACAATAGTTTGTCTGGAGTTGAGAGGCCTTCCTTGTTGGCCAGGATGTAACACCTTCTGTTGGAGATCAGCACTTTACATTAGTTAACGTCTCTCTTGTCTGGTGATATACACAGTCACAGAGGCTTATAATACAACGTTCAAATATTACCTTACAATATGGGACACAGATGTTCTAATTAATGATGATTAATGCATGCAGGAACTTACAAGCATTCAATACAGTCTAATCAGTAATCACATTTTTATAATTCTAATACCTATTTTAACAATACTAACGCACCAGTGAGCCAGACTGATGTCAGCTATGTATTTGTCAGTTTCCAAGTGAGGCCTGGGACCCTGGCATGAACCAGCCAGCATCACACTCCCTTGTTAGAGTTGCTAACGCTAGCCAGAAGTACTTGGGCTAGTGCAGAGTCTGCAGCTGGAGCCAGCCCTGCACAGGAGTCGCAGGGGAAAGAAGCTCCTTATATTGTACCATTCCCCTGTTCACCTGCTAGCTTCAATCTGGCCCCAATAGATCAGGTCCAAATCCTACAGTCTTCACTCAAGCAAAACTTCAAATAGCCTGGGTATGGAGTAAGTAAAAACAGAGAGACAGCAGAGTGAGGACCTCAGGATTTGGCACATAGTGTCTATGCACATATGGGCTGTGCAGTATGGCAGTTTTCAAGTGGCTGCAGATCCTTACTGTTGTATGCTGGAGTTCTCCGCTTTAACACCTTATTAATGTTAGCAGTGTTTTACATTTATGAATATATAAATGACCCACATCTCTATATAACTATTATATACGTATCCTAAGCATTTGTTTTGCTGGTAATCTGAAGAATGCTAGTAACGTAGTATCCTGTGATATATAATTTATTCTATCAATCTGAATAATGCTCTCTTCATATAATGGAAGGGAAGATGTTTTGCTAAAGAATTGCTTATTGAGTGTCAGGACCAAATCTTACTTTGCTCCCATTATTATAACTGAACACATTGCAGGAAGAAAGTGAGTAGGATTAAGCCATTTGAAGTCTTTTTGTACATAACATTTTGCTTGAAGTTTGCTTTTTCAGTGCTCTCATCCCTCCATCTTCTTCCTATCTTGGCATGTGCATCCCCCACTGGGAATACCAGGTCTATGCCTGCTTTTGCAGCCATAGCCAACACTTGCTTGGCAGGCTTATAAATACTTGTCCCCGCTTGGGTTTGCTGGCATCTGTCTCAAAGTGGGCAGCCTGTGCCAGCCAGCAGACTATTAGCCCTGTCAAATATTGTGACTCTCTGGTGAATAGCACAGTACGTAAAGCTGGCAACACTGGAGTAGCTAAGCCTACAAATAATTACTCCATTTGCAATTGTTTACTTCTTTATGTGCAAAGACTGGAAAAATTCTGACATACACAAAAGGATAAATGTTAATCTGTCCTGTGCCTTTGCGCTAATTACCTTTCTTCCATGATTTCTCTAATAGCTGCCACGTTAGGACCAGCTCCTAGATGGGTATAGAAAGGACCTTCGTCTTTTTCAATAATTTGCTCTGTTTAAAATAAAATAAAGGTTATTGCCTTAAAGCATAATTATTTAATATAAGAAATTGCATTGCAAAGCTTACCCACAGCTGGCCAGGTAAGACCCTGTTATGAATTTTTGGGGGCCAAACTTTCACACATACATGTCTAAAGTAGGCCCACAAATTATGCCCAAATGTATTTGCAAAACATGAATTTACACATGTATAATGGGTGACAGTGTGTGCAAGTAGATATTGCATGCCATTGTACCTTTTGCAAGCATAAATGCTTGTTTTATATTTGCAGTTACAGTGAAATTAAAAATTAGCATTTCCCAGTAGTTACTGAACAGTGATTTCTCACCCAGTATTTAGAAGGGAGGACTTTTGTGGTCACATTGTCAAACATCATTTCAGGGGGCTATCAAGTATCTGTTTTTTGCATGTATTTGTAACTTATACACCTAAGGCTTGAAAATGTGGCCCCTAAAGTTAAACACAGCTTGAGTGGAGAGCGGACTCTTCTTGTTGAGTTCACAATTGCTGTATTAGCTGAAAAAGGGGTGGGATAGACTGGGGCAAAGCTGAGATGAATGCTAGATGTTGAAGAAAAGCCTCTTTGTGCCAAATACATTGGAGAAATTATCTTAATATATCCATTATGTGAAAATGCAGGGTGATCTACTCTGTAAGTATCAGTGACAAGTTAAAACTACAAATGCAGAGTTTTGATTTCCCCATTCCATTTCTACAAGATTTCTCAAAGTGTGGCAAGGAGAAACAAGAAACCAGCTTCCAGTGTTATATTTCTCCTTGCAGTATGGTAATGCACTACAGTACTTTTTCCCTCCCCCCCCCCCCCCCCCCCGTGTTAGTTTTCCTGAGATTCAACTCAAAACATTTTAGAAGGGGGAAAAGATCAACTTTGCATTTGTAGAGAACTATATTTCAACTTTATATCGTGTGTGTGTGTGTGTGTGTGTGGTCACAATAAAGCTATTTGTCTTCACAATGATGGACTGAACGTTTTGTCTCAATCCAACTCAGCAGAGAATCATTTCTCCAGAAAAATGACTTCAAAATGTGCACATAGTAAGAGGCAGCGTGGAGACTCATTTCTCCAAACAAAACAGTGCGTGGCAGAATGAAAAGGAGCATGCCAGCTACTACACTTCTGCTCTTCCTACTGTGCCAGTCCTGCTCTGTGCAGAGTGGGAGGGGCTCCATGGTCTTGCCCCTTTGCAGCCTCCTGGAGGAGAGCAGAGATGGAGCAGTCCCTGTGCTTCCTAAAGCACAGTGACTGAAGTTCCGCTTGGCCTTTACACTGGTCATTACCAGGGGCGTGGAAGGGAAGAAAGGAAGAAGGCACCTATGTAAAGGGTCATGCAAAATCCAATCTGTTTTAGTGAGCCCTTACTCAGTCAAACGCTCAGTAATTTGACTGTGTATCTGAGTAAAAATGGAGTGAGGATCTCAGGTATTGGCCCCAAGACATCTTTCATGCAATCAATATCTCCAACCTTGACTTAAATAATACTGCATCAAATTAAATTGTGAAGCTGATCTTTTTATCAGATGTGTTTGCATAATATATACCTGCGCTGAAGGAGACTGGATACAAAGAGATAAACAGATTGAAGAATCTACTTTATATTAGATTTGTATGCCATACATTAATGTACTAGCACACAAACCAGACAGATAACTGCTTTGTAACAAACATATGGTGGTGCTCTATTTTTAGTGTAAAAACTAGTGTTGCTGGAAAGAAACTGAAACTCTCCCTTGATAATGGCTGGCATTCTCAAAAATCAACCCAAAATAAAACCAAACCAAACAAAACCCCAACAACTTTGAAAGTCACCGTCCTAATTGTGAATTAACAATGTATTTTTAGTACATTTCTTGTCACTTACCAACACAACTGCATGATGGGAAATCATATTGGGTTTTGACAGGTGTGTCCAATAAATTTTTTACAGGAGTATCCAATAACTTGGAAGGTGACTCTAAAAAATTATTTAGAACAGATCCAGCTGTTCTTTTAGTTGGGGTTTTTTCAGCAGAAGGAATAGCTTGTTGATCTAAGGCTGTGGTGTGGCTGTCAAATTCTGCAGCAATAGAATTTCTTGATAGGATAGTGATAGGGCCTGCTGTTTCAACCTTCACATGCTTAGGTGATTTGATAGTAAGAGCTTTGTGATCAAACAGTGATTTGACCTGAATCTGTTTCAGCTGCTGTTCCATTGTCTCAATGATACTCTTTTGTTGCATGTTCTCACAACTGAAGTGCTGATTCTCTTGTTTAATTGTTTTTTTCCATGTTTTGTTTTCCAGCTGTCCAGTTGATAGATGCATGCAGATATTAGACTTTGAGCCAGCCTCAACTTTTATAGGCTTGCGCATCACACTGGGACAAATTTCAGGTTTGGGTTGTTGGTGTATTTGCTGCTCTTGCTTTTGTAAGAGATGCCACCTGAGAGCAGCATGGTTTTGAAAATCCTTGTGGGGTTCAGCCTGAAGGTGACACCCTCTCTGGTCTTGTGGGAGAGTTTGTTGGCTGTGTAGTAAGTACCTTTGCTGAATCGGTGTAGCTTGGTGGCTGGACATATCTTGTTTCAAATTTCTACCACATCCCTCTGGTTGTTGGAGTGGTCTCTGTATAACTGAAGCCTGTTGAGTTTGTTGCTCTTGTTCTTGAAAGCAATGATGCACCTCTTGCTTTGGGGTCATACTATTTAGATAATATTGCATATGTTGCAAGTCCTGCATTTTGTTTACTCCAAAGAGTTCAGCATTTATGGTGTTTTCCTTCTTCTCAGAAACCAAGTGCATACGGCCAGGATGCTGCAGATTAGTATTTGTTTTCAGAATCTGATTGTAAAGGGAAGTTTTACTGTTGCTACTTTGTTCCTGCTCTAGTCCAAGCTGAGGGTTATGAGGGAACTCAGTTGGTTTTATATACTTATTCTCAGTTTGAAAACATTCTTCTCGTTTAAGCTGACTGTAGGATGCCCCATCTATTTGCTGTTCACTGTCACTTTGGGAATGGGAAAAGGTCTGAGACAGTTCTTTGCTTTTCCTTTGCAGGGCTTGCTGCTGGTGGTGGTTCGGGGTTAACTGTGGACTGCGTGACAGTTGTGTCTGCTGCGCCTGTTTTTGCAACATCTGTTGTAAAATGTTTGAATGTAAGAATTGTTCATTCTCTGTTGTCTGGGGATTCAAGTACTGCTGTTTTAACAGGGCCCCCAAAGGCTGCTCAGTTTGTTGTTCTTGTCTTGCTTGGAAATGAAGCGGCTGCGTTTGGTGTTGCTGCACATAGGACTTCACCAGAGAATTCATCTTTGTGAGCTGTGGCTGGGGAGAGTGCTTTTGGAACTGCAGTTGCTGCTCAGCTATCGGATGGGCTTGCAGTTGTGCTGCCTCGCTTTTGTACAGTTGAGGCATTTGTTCCTGCTGTATTATTTTCTGGCTCTGGGACTGTCCTGAAGGCTCTTTTAATGCCTCAGGATTCCCAGTATACTGGTTTGAATGCATCTGTTCCTTTGGATTTGGCTGGAACTGGAGAATTGACCTCAATAAAGCCTCACTGGGCTTCTGGGGGGAATCTCTATGGTGAAAATGAGTGGAAATCAATTCTATCCAACCTGGTTTTGGATAATGTTGAGGCTGCTGTTTCACTTGGTCTTTTCCTTTCTCAGGAGGGATCTCATGTTCTTTTTGTCCCAGGGGCTGTTGATAGTGTTGCTGCAACTCTCCATTGTTCCCAGCTACCTGCAGATCTTGGATGTGAGGTTCTGATGTTGGCTTTATTTCTTCTGTGCATTGCTGAATGGAGGTCATCATGGCAGCTGGCAGATCACTTTCACTGCCACCCTGTTGTGACACCTCAGGCTTCTGTTGAGAGTTAGGTTGTTGCTGGGCAAGGTCAGGACTCTTGGATATCAGTTCCTCCTGCTGCCCTTCATTCTTCACTTCTATAGAAAGAGTTTCAACATTTGTGTTGTCATAGGGGTGATGTTCTTCTGTAACCGCAATGGACAGAGAGCTGTTCGTTTCTGGAGCTGGGGGAGGAGCAGAAGCAGGAGGAGGAGTGAAGGAATCCTTATTAGACATTGAGTTGTGCACCATTTTTTTAAACAAAGCACCATTTTTTTCTGCTTGCTCTGAAACCCCCTCCAGGCTATTGTTGTGAGCTTGCAGATTACTGCTGGAACTTAGAGAGGGACCTTGGTTGGGTGCCCGCCCCATATTTCCATGAACACTACCATTTCCTATGGGTAACTGTTGTGTATCATAGCCTGGGTTTTGTTGCTGTAGCTGTAGTTCCGATTTCTGAAGTGAATAGCTACCTGGTAATACAGGTGGTTTACTGGAGTCTTCCATATTGTAGACCTCAGTAGCCACTACAGCTGGCACTTGAGGCAGCTCAGAGTTTGAGGTCTGTGGGGAAATGATCTGCCCTGAGGTATGGGATGAATGTGTTGTCTCATAGGACAACTCATTAGTAGCCTGACTGTTAATGGCATTTATGTGAGATGTGTTTTTCTGCATTGCAATGGAAACATGGTCTGGATAATATTGAGACAGTGTTTTTTCCAGGAGTTCACCATGCATGTTTTCCATGGAAGAGGCAGAAACTGTAGCACCATTAGGCATTGGCACTGCCTTGTTTTTAAGTAGTAAGACAATGTTCTTGTTGTGGCAATTAATGTTTTCCCTCTCTTGCTCATTCTGAATCTGGAGATCTTCAGGATTTTCTGAACCATCACAGTTGTATCTTGAAGACTGTATAAAATCAGAAGCTGCATTTTCTTGTCCAGTAAAACTCACAGATTCCTTCTCATTGCATGAATTGGAGACAGTTGGTTTTTCATTGTTTTCCCCTGGCTCATCTTTCTCGCCATTTACTTCATCTTGTTTAATTTTCTTGTTCTGATGAAGGCCAGATAGAGAAGGCTCACTAAAAGTGCGTTTTATCCCACCATTTTGCATATACTTGGAATACACTCTCTTTTCCTGTAGGAGGTCAGGGCTGGTACGGTTATTTGGGTTTCCCTTCACGTGAGGTATTCCATAGCTGTTCTTAAAAAGTAGCCACTTATGGTCACCATTTACTTCAGCATGGGTTCTCTCTGTTAGTGGACTTCCATTCTGCAGCTTCACTGACAAAGGCTCCACCTGGCAAACAGGAGAAGGCTGTGGTATTAAAAATGGGCTCAATCTATTGCCATCAACATGGTTGGTTCTATCCTGTTCCATCTGGCCTGCTCCGGGCCCATCCACAAGGCTGCCCTTTTAACGTATCTGAAAGAGAAAAAGGGAGGTAAAAGGGTGTAAGTTTAGTTTTATTTGATACAGATCAAATCACTGACCAGACACAATATTTGAGCATCTGCCCTCCTGACTTATCTATGCACAGCATGCCACGTTACAGTGGTCTCCCAATGTTTTCTGAGGGTGTTTTCAGTAGCATTGGACTTTGTTATTATAAAGTGTCTTTTTTATGCTGCAGTATGATTTATTTTTAATAAATGAAGGATAAAACTTGAAACTGAAACAATATCAGATTGGGCATGAACATGTGAAGCTGATGGTGGTATGCAAGCAGAGTGAAACTGAACTAGCCGGACCTTCTTTTAAAATGCAGGAAAAATTCTTAGTTTCTTAACTTGAAACCATTATACTTTATAGCAAAATACTGTCTTAGTTCACATTTTAATTTGACATGCTTTCTAAAGTTCAGCACACGATTAGTTCAAAAAAAAGAAGAACAGGAGTACTTGTGGCACCTTAGAGACTAACAAATTTATTAGAGCATAAGCTTTCGTGGATACAGACTAACACGGCTGCTACTCTGAAACCGATTAGTTCAAGTGTGTTTTCAAACTTGATAGGAACTTACTTGGTGCTGAAAATGTTCTTAACAATGGATGCACAGGTGAGAAACTCAGATTAGTATAGAAAAGGGCATGCAAAAATAAACTGGGGATGAGAAAATGCTGTTCAAACAGAAATATACTTATCTTAACGCTAAATCTCTTGCATGACTAATAATCATTTTTAAATAAAATATAAGTATTTACTGCTTGCATACTCTTCGCCTGTACTTTTCTGTAATGATTTTTCTTCCAAGTAAGGTGGAAAATCATGCAGAAATTGTAGTTCCCAGACTTAGAGCTAATCCTGTTATTTGATTATAGTATGCCAAGCCTCTTTTGTCTGATTTGAAGGATTATTGCCACCAAGCTTGCTGGTTAGAGAGATACCCCCGCCCCTTTACTTGTCAGCTGTTTGACAAGGTCATTTAAAGTTGGTTTTCCAAAGATCTCACCCTTAGCAAAATACAGGCACGAGAAAACAAAACAAAAACCGACTTCTCTCCACTGGAATCCCTACACTAATTCATTATTGTTACAGTACTAACATTACCATGATGCATTTATTTAAGGAAAAAAATTAAAATCATGGTATTCATATGCAACAGACTGTACTTGCTTGACATTATGAATGCAGCCTGTGAGTATGCCTTTAGAATTGTATTTTTGTTTTTGTTTCGCAGCAAAGCCTAAAATCTGAGCGTCTTGGATTTGAATTGGGTTGTTTGGAAATTCTTCTCTTAAATAAATATATTAATATTCAATAAAATATTTACCTTTTATTTATATAAAAAAGGTTTCACATTGGATAAAAGTGCTGCCAGGGTGTAGTGAACAAGTTCCACCCAACAACTGTCCAATTCTGGTTAGGCAGATCAGCTGAAGGTTCAGAATGATAGAAAAAGTTGAGAAAGCTATTGTTGAACTCTCTCCAGAATTTGTTCTTTATTGGTTTTATCATTCTCCACCAACAGCCCAAATGACAGAAGACAGACTGGCAGAGCACCTTGCAGATGTTGGAAGGATTGGGAAAGTTAGGAAAATGAGGCAAATAATAAATACATACTGTACTAAAGGTACAAATGAGTCTAAGGTAAAAATTTTGACTCGGGCAAATTTTTGCAATGAAGTCATTACTGCTAGTTTGCATAGAAAGGGAATATGAAGGGCTCTCTATTATTAATTCATACTTGCTTGGACTGCTAAGCAAGCTTGAGCCTCACAAGTGGCTGATATTACCACTCCACAGAGAGGACTTATTACATTTGAAAATTTCTCCTATCACAGTAGATTTGCCTCCAAGAGCACAGAACAGGATTATTTATCCTTCTCTAATTTTTTTTACAATATCAAATTACACCTAATTTATACAATGTGCACTGAATTCCTGGGTATTATTGCCTTACTAAGCTCAAGTGAGTAATAGAATTCAGAAACGCTCTTTAAATAAGAATTGCTCTTGGGGCTATGTAAAATTACTATAAGCAGAATTGATAGTATTATATAAGATTACTGGGATTCCCTTTCTGTTCAGGGCGCTGACTTCAAAATAGGGACAATCGAAGCATCACAGGTGCATGCTAGTCAAAACTGGACAGCTGGACATACGATAACCACACCCCCTCATTAGTTCTTAAATGTGCTTTTAACCCTTTTCTCTGTGTGCTCGGATTATTCTTTATACAAGGAAAATATGCTACGGTCACGTTGCTTCCCAAAACCCCACCTCTAACAAAGGGAGTTTATAAAGTAATTTGAAAAACAGAAACTAGAGATGGAGAAGATCAGTTCTAGTCTGTCCCCCTAATAAAGCAGGATTCTTCTGTGTACAATATATATTCCAGCATCTTGGCCTGGCTAGCTTTAAGAGTCCCAGGTGATAAGGCATTTGTAACTTTCCTGGGGAGACTATTCCAAAGCACAATAGACATCGCTGTTAGACTGGCACATCAGAGAAACTTTCTAAGTTTCTCTCATTCCATATAGTTCTTTGAAGTAAAAATGCAAAGTAAAGGATGCTGCAGAATTACATTCCTTCCCAATGGGGTGAAAGAAACAGACATTCACTCTAACCTGAAATTCCTTCCCTTTCATTCCCTACCTGCTGTCTTTTGATACCTTAGCTTGCAGCTGAACAACAACTCCCAGAGGTGAAAAATGAGTGTGTAAGCTGCTAAATGACACAGTATTCTGAGCAAAGTACAAAGGAACAGTAATTAACACTGCCCTATCAGATTATTTTTTATTTCCATCAAAACAAGGTATTAATCTGTGTGACTGAGCCATAGGAATCCTCTCCATTGTCCTCAAAGCATATCAGTATTTTAACACTGGTGGTTGAACTCTACTTTATCACAGAGGGTAAAGTTTAACTCTTGTTACAAGTTTTCAAAAGCTCCTTTTGCTCTGTGTTTTGTTGATGGATAAAAGAGCCTCCCTACTTGAGGAGTGTGTGGCCTGTATCTAAACTCAGCATGCAAACCGTGCAAAGTGTGCCTGCTCCTCAGGAGGGAAACTCATGATCCTTGAAAGCCACGTATTTCCTTCCTTACTATATGACAAAAAATACATGCACTTTTCACAGGCTTCTCAAAAGCCTCACACTACAAATCAACCAATCCCTTGGATTCTGATTGGCTCCAGCATAAAAGGAGGTGGTGGAAGACAATCCAAAGCAGGATTAAACTATTTGACTCTTCAAAGCCTAGTATGAACTCATTGGTTTAAAACGCCTCACACTTCCTTTCTTTAGAATAACTGTAGGATTGGGGTTACTTTGCCTTACTCTTGATTCCCCATGTCTAAACTCAGTTATTCACAATCCTCCTGAATCTCGTCTTATTACAAACTATAAAAGGTGCTCAGACAAATCACAGTAATTTTTTGTAATGCAATTTAAAGTTAGGAAATACCAAGCAATGGCATACCTCTAGTATTTATTTCAGCTAGTACACCATGCATGTGCTTTAGATGCTACTGTTGAATAGAATTGTTTGCGACTGCAAAATCTGGACTCTATGGTCTTTTTACATTTGTGGTGGGGTGAACTACATTTCTTTTAAAGAAAACTCACCTTTACTAATGGATAGTAGTTTATTTTTTCTCCTCCAGTAATAGTTGTTAGAGCCAATACACTTAGCAGCTCTACATATTTTTCCCCAGCCATAATTTATTAGAAATTCAAGTCACATCAGCAGCATCTGTGAAACAATTACTGCATCTAGGACTGACTCTGCAGTCTAATCCATCATAATTATGACTGGCCTCTTTGAAGATGCCATGATGCATGACTTAAAAATAGCACATTACTGTGGAAATGGATCAGCATCTCACATTCCACCAAGTTGTAATTCTGCCCACCACTGTTTGACTTCTTGAAGTACCCAGGAACATACATGTATTTCTTGCCACATACGGGGCACAAATGAGAGATAAGGAGTTAGAAGTATATTATTGTTGGTTTTGTTTTGTTTTTTAAAAGATGTGTACATGCCTCTTTGGAGTGCTCCTGCAATCTTCTTGAGCACAGAATACAAAAGAGTCACTCATGTACAATTTGATGACAGGAAAAACATATATATCTTTTTTTTTTTGGTCAAAAGTAACCTTAGTTATCTTGATTTGCTCTCTTTTGATAACTTCTCTATTTTGAGCCAATTCCTGAGGTTCCTATTTTATTAACTATTTGTATCGTGCTGATGTGGTAGCTAGGGACTTTGTGAATGCAAAGAAGTTGCTTGAGTAAACATCCATGATCAGATTCTAACCAGCCCCTGTACATACATCTAGTGCAGCATGAGTAGGAAGAAAATTGAGGTGAGTTCCCCTCTCCTTTGGCACTTCCACAAGGGCTGGCCAGAATCCCATTAGGACTGTTCTCTGTTGGGATGTCCATGAACACTTGCTGGCTGACAGAATTAAGATGGGTGGTACTATAGCCTGTCCATATCAACTAGAAACAGAGCAGAGAACACACTGCATCTTCTCCAAGGTGACTTGCTGATAGCCCAGCTATTCACCGTGTATTTATGCAGCCAGACCTCCTTGGGCTGTGATCTCAAACATAAATGGGGTTGGACTTGGTCAGTAGCTGGATGGGAGAACACAAAGTAAAAGTCAAGGAACTACAAATGATAGCAATAGTGTGACAGTCCCTTCTATATCAATACTAAACTACTGCCCTGCCCCAGCATGATGCTTGGGTCACTGTACTGCTAGACACTATTGGATGAAACAGAGGTCTAAATCATTTGCAGTCATTAAATTCCCATGGCAGTTTCTGCAAGAGTTTCTGTTTATCTAGGTGCCCTGGCCAAATTCCAGTTTGGGTAGTTAAATTCTGCCTACTTTAATTCGCCTTCTAATATCAACTAAATACAATAGTAGGCTCAACTTCCTGACTTAACTTGTTTAGTGTTATTGTGCACAATTAAACAGTAGCCTATCCTACCCCTGAAGTGGCTGAATTTCAGTGGTGGGCAACCTCATGCCTCTATCTAGTTCAGGGGTTGGCAACATTGCTCGCCCGTGCCGCTTCTCGCCGCCCCCATTGGCCCGGGACAGCGAACCGTGGCCAGTGGGGGCCGCGATTGGCCGAACCTGCCGCATCAGCAGGTAAATAAAACTGGCCCGGCCCACCAGGGTGTTACCCTGGCAAGCCACGTGCCGAACGTTGCCAACCCGATTTCTAGTTTGTAAAGCACTTTGAGAGTCTTCTGGTTGAAAGAAGCTACAGAAGTAACAATTTCTGAATTTCAGCAAAGAAAGGAAAAAAGCTCAAAACAGCCCTTCTCTGTAACATCATAAACCATTACAAACCATGGGCTAAATCCTGAAGTCTTTACTTGGGGGGAAAAGCTCTATAAGCCAATGGGAGTTTTTTCCTGAATTCATCTGGGTAGATAAGCTAATGCAGTTTTCAGAGTCTTGAGGCAAGATTATCCCTGAAGGTAGTGCTGCCAAGCAGTCAAGCAGCCACAGTTTGAACTTCTGTGTGGTCCTTGAGTAGTCCTATGTACATCATAATGGATTATTGTAATCTATAAGCAACAATGGCATGGATAAATTCTATATCTGAGGAAATGACCACAGTTGCCTTAACAGATGAAAAAGTGGTGCTTTTGACCACCAGCACCCGCTGAGAATCCAAAAGCAGTCAGATCCAAACTCATCAAGCAATGAAGCTCTTTGACAACTTCCCCAAAAGAAATGTGGGCAGGCACCAGTTCCTCTACACCCTCAAGATGCCACCAACATACCCCAACCTACTAGCATCACCCTTGACTTCTCAATTGAGCAACATTTTCATCCAAGTTCCCATCTCAGTCAAGCACTTCGAAAATCAGATACATCACATTATCTAGATTAGTTATAAGCCTCATGTCATCCATATATTGATGGTATCACAGTGAAAATCATCTTGCTATCTCCTCAGTGGTCTCGTGTGCACAACGAACAAACTGTGTGATAGAAAAGAAGCCTGCAGAACCCCTGAGGTTTTCATTGACTCCAATGGGCTTTGGAACCCAAAATAATTAAAAATATCAATATTTATCTCTCTCATCAATGCAACAGAATGAATATACATACACAAACACGTGGTTCAGCATAGTCTATCCATGGATTTCTGGGCCCCAAATCCCTTATGGACTATCAAAATTCATCTAATTGCCTTGTTTTAGATTTTGTATTTGAACCACTTATTCAGCAGAAAGTTCTATAGTAATATGCATCTGAGGAAGCACTAAGGAATAATGTATCCCGGCCCAAGTCAATTGTAATTGATGCTTGCTAAATTGTTTCTAGATCCACCCTTTTCAAACAGTAAAATACGAACAGTTTAGGAAAACACACCCTCTCGTGGAGCTCTGCCACCAGAAATGCAGAGGACATGTGGAACTGAGGAACAGCATTTTTTGGAGGACAGCAAAACACCTTAGGAGCAAATATTTGGTATGGATATTGTTATCCGTTCAATTACATGACATTTTCAGCTTCTGGAGACTATAATATGGATTGGAAAAGAGAATTTGGTCCCAAGTCTTGATCTTATTTTTGGACTAGCCAATACACTAGTTTAAGAAGATCTCAGGCATCGACTAATCTCAAGGAAAACAGCATAAATCCCAACTTGTGCACTAATTATAAGTCAAAAGAAGCAATTTTCAAGTTACATCAATATTTAACAAGGAGCCACAGTGTGACTCTCTCTCAGGACTGTAGGAATATGAAAACCTTGTTTTCTGAAGTTAACATTCTGGCAATAGTATTTTTTTTTTCCCCAGGAGCAGGAGCCCCATTTTATTTTTATTTTTCTGGAAGGCCATTAACTAAGACATTGCACTAATCCAAGTTTGGCGTTAAAGCCACGGGCACCAGAATGCTCCTACAGTATTCTGACAATTTTTTGAGTTCTCTTTTACACTCAGCTTACTCCAGTACACACAACTTGTTTTATTTTCATTGCCTTTTGAACTTCTGCAACAGTTTACTAAGAAACTGACACTGAGAAGCCAAATTGAAACATTTGGTTGGAATGGTTTTAGGAAAAAAAGTTGGAGGGAGACAGGTGGCTGGCCTTTTTATGGAAACTGCCTTAGTGGTGAACCAGGAAAAAGAGTAGTCTTTATGGACAGGAAGTCTATTTAAAGGTATTGTCTTAAAGTTAAGCTTCACTCAAGCCACCGATTTCTAGAACAGCATAAAAATTCAGCACTACTGTGTTGACAAAGGTTATGGGTTAGAATCCCAGAATGAGCTGACATTTTGGCCTTCCTTCAATTGCCTATGATTCAAAGCACATTCTTTCCCATGTTAAAATGTACTCTTTATGGCAAGATGCAGCATGAAGAGATAGAGAACTAACTAAAAGAGGAGAAAAATAGCAGATTGTGTTTTAACTCTAATTAAGGCTTTTTAGGCTCCAACAGTAGATCCTCCTATGGGTGATATTTATACAGTTCTATAGGGAACTTCAGTACTCCTCTCTGGCACTCCTTTTAAAATATTTTCAAAGTTTTGAAAACAGTCAGCCTTTCTTCATTCTGGCAGGCTGCCATTCACTGCCAACAAAATTCAGCTCATAATCTTCCAAGGCCTCCAATAGCCCACATGGATTTAAGAGAATTTTAAATGGCTGAAGTACTAGTGAAGGACTTAAGACATTTTGGGATATTAAAAAAAGCATATATCAAATTTTAAATTAAAACAAAACACAGCTACACAAACTTTTGTCAGTTTTCTACAAAGTTTGCTTCATATTCTGTCCAGGAGTCACAAAATGCTATTTCACTAATTGATTATTCTCTGTCTGGGATATGGACATACTTCTGGTGCACAAAGAAGCAGTGTGAATTATAAAGCTCGTCATTTTTAAGCAGTAGTGCTACTTGTTTCAAGACACTGAGGTCAATTTATATATATATATATATATATATATATATATATATATATATATATATATATATATATATATGGCATAGACTTGAGTGTTGTGCTGGGTTTGAATTAAACTCTGATGATTCTTCTAGCTGAAAAGTCTGAGCTTGGAGAAATATCTTGAGTTTATCAAGTAATTATAAGTCAAAAGAAAAAAGCAACTAAATAATAATTAAATTACTTCATCCATTCCTCTTTGCTCTTCCATGAAAGGGCAGCAGATAAACTTTGTTTTTTCTTATTTAAATATACAAATACCACCGGCAAGGCCTAGTGGAACTCCTCATGGTTGTAAGCACTATCATAAGTGTTTGCAGGACTGGGCTTCCAGCTTGAAGTCTGATAAATACGGTCTTCGGCTACAGTAAGAAGTTAAAGGAATGTCTTGCGTGTATTAGTGAAATTCCAGAGAGAAGTGTGTGTGTGTGTGCTTAAAGCTGTTGTGTTCCAGTCCTGGAAGAACTGTAATTGTATGCAGTTTCATACCACAGCTGTTCCTTATCATGCCAGCAGCAATCTTTAGGTTTGTGGGGGTTTTTTTCTTTTTTTTTTTTTTTTTAAAGGCAGGTAGGGACAGGGAGGAGACTAGTCAGGCTTTAAGCTCCAACACTTACAACTGGTTTAGCTCAAAAGAAAAAGAAATCTGCATTTGCTAATATAACTTCTATAGAGCCTTTGGGAAAATAAACAGCTGCTTTTTCTTAAAAAATGGAAAGACCGGGAAGGGGAGAGACAGTCATCAGGATACTAAATGTTCACTGTAGCCATTTAAATTGAAATGCATACTGCTGTCAAATGCATAAAGGGACATTAGATTTTGGGTTTCCTAAAAATATGATGGCTAGCCAGGTTGATTATGACAAAATGAGCTAATAATTTCACTGTGGGGGGGAGGGGAAATTGCCAACAAGAGCTGATCTGCTCATTATACAATCCAGCAGACCACCTATCATAAAAACCTCATCTAGCTCACAAAATGTTTGTGTTAAATTGATATGTAATAAATCCAAAACATATTTCAAGCAATATCTTCAAAATTCATGATCGGTATGGACGACTAAGAAAATGTTCTGGAAAGCTGGCTATGCTTAAATGTGGAAGACTAAAAATGAGAGAGATCTGCCCTGGGCTATATACAATTAACATGCAATACAGTAGTATATGGGGAACCAAAGCAAATCAGACCAGCATCAAAATTTTAATGGGAAAAATAATCTGGTTCACTGTGCACTTTAAAAGGCACAATTCTGCAAAGTGCTGAATGCTTCGTAGAAGTTATTACTCGTGGTAGTTCCTGGAGGCCTAGACCAGCTCAGGGGCCTGTTGAGCTAGGCACTACATTAATGGGAGAGAGTGGCCCTAAAAAGTGAGGAGTCTCCTCAACTCCCATTAAAGTCAATAGGAGTGAGAATGGTGAGCTGCTTTTTGGAGTGCTTAGCAACCTGCGGGCTAAAGCTCTAAATGGAGGGATTTAAGATTAGATCTGACTCTGAGATCTCTATTTTCTGGCCTTAAATGGAGGGTGCTTAAGAACATAAGAATGAACCATACTGGTTCATCTAGCCCAGTATCCTGTCTTCTGACAGTGGCCACAGCTGGATGCTTCAGAGTGATCCATCCTGTTGTCCAGTCCCAGCTTCTGGAAATCAAAGGTTTATGGACACCCAGAGTATTGCATTGTGTTCCTGACCATCTTGGTTAATAGCCATTGATGGACATATCCTCCATGAACTTATCTAAAAGACAATGCCATTCAAAAAGACAATGAAAAAGAAGGGACATGTTACAATGAAAAGCAAATACATATGTGCCATTGTCAATTATTTCTCTTCAGAACTTCTTAGTCCATCATCCAGAGCTTCTTTTTAACTTTTAAGGACATGCTCAAATGATTTGGGGTCTTAATGAATATTTACATAGTGGTAGCCCAATAGTTGTTTACTAGGCTCAAAATAAGAGAAATACTTTTTCACAGAAATGGATATGTGTGCAGCAGATTTCTGTAGACCAGTTGTACAAAATAATCATGTATTTGCATTGAAGTATAAGCAGTATTCAGGGTCAGGTTTTCTTGACCCATACAAAAATACAGGAAATGATCAGAAACACTGCAGCAGCGCAGCTGTAAGTTACGCTGCTTGGAACCATTACTGTTGAGCACATTAGTATATTTATAAGGGAATGTATATTTAACGCATCCCTACAGGTGTGTATGGCACTTCACAGAGAGATCAACGACACAGTCCCACTCCTGCCCAAACAAGTGTAAATCTATCCTGCAAAAAGATCATGTTCTTGCTTTGGTTTGTGGTGTATGAATCATGATGGTCCTGCATTTATTGGTTTGGTTAACTGTGTTTGTTTATAAACTTATTTTACATAATGAAGTCCACTTGTATTTTTAAAAAGAAGCTATACGGATTGTGCATAGCAGGATTGAGGATAGCAGGGAAAAAATCTTGCACTGTTGATTTTAAAACAATGTGGTCATCCGACTTTCTTTCATGGCAATTTGTTAGAGTCCAAAGGTGTGTCTTGACTATATAACAGTTAGCAGCATGAGTCTTGTATCCTTTAGCATGTGTATTCTATCTCAAGAAACATTAAAAAAAAAAAAAAAAAGTACTGAGATGATTCAGGTTTTTTACGATAATGACCTCATTTTTCTCCTTACCCTTATCAAGAATACAGATATGCAAAATACATGAATTTCACTGATAAATACTATGTGGGCTGCATATCACATGTGTGCTGAATACCTGTTTCTCTGCTGAATGTACTGTAACTAATTAAAATACCAAACTTCACTAGACTGGTTCCTGAGTTGTGTGCTATTCAGCAGTCACATTTAAGGCCAAATCCTGTAGTACTCACATAGGATACCAACTGACTTCATATAGGTGAAATTATCATTAAGGATACCTGGATTTGGGCCCCTCTTCAGCAAAAACGTGGTCTTAAATCTCATTTACTTCAAGTTAAACTTGCTTAAATTTTTTACTAATCAGGGCCCTAGTCTTTAAATTCTGCCATCTTTAGCCCTTGCCACAGCCCGTTCCCCCAAACTGCTCATCTTACTCTGACCCATGGAACCTCATTTGCTGACAGTTGTTCTTTCTGAGGAGAAAGATATTTTTTTATTTTAATTGATGCAGTGTAGTGCCTTGTTCCTTAGCTGCTGTTTGTCATGGCAGAACACCACATTTGCAAAGGCAGACTAACAGGAATAGCTAACTATTTGAAAAAAACAAACACTGAAATGTTCCATGACTACTTGGGTTGGAGAATTCAAACATTTACTGTGCTGAATAAGCTTCTGATTCAAATAGGGTTGGTTTTGTTTTTTTGTTCAATTTCCTTACTTTTGAGTAAAAGAGAAAATACCACAGAGAAGTCCCACACAAAGGGAACAATTTAAGTTCCATTTGTAGTCTTTTTTGTTGGTTTTTTGTTTTTGATCAACTGCATGGGAAAAGATTGCCTTGAATGGGTCTCTATAAAACATTCTTGAAAATGTTAACTTTGTCTACAGCTATGACTTGGCTTAACGGTAGCCATGTTAGACACACGCATGGAATAGGAAGACAAAAAGAATGGTCTTTTCATCTCATAGACTCATAGACTTTAAGGTCAGAAGGGACCATTATGATCATCTGGTCTGACCCCCTGCATGCTGCAGGCCATAAAACCGTCCCTACCCCTTCCCTGGACTCTGCTGTTGAAGTCCCCAATCCTGTTTTTAGTGACTTCAATCGGCAGAGACTCTCCTGCTAGAGATCCCTGCCCCATGCTGCGGAGGAAGGCGAAAAACCTCCAGAGGCTCAGCCAATCTGCCCTGGAGGAAAATTCCTTCCCGACCCCAAATATGGCGATCAGTAAGACCCCGAGCATATAGGCAAGAGTCTCCAGCCTGACCCCTGTTAGCCATTATACTATTTACCTACCATTGCTTGGTTTTCCTTGACTACTATGTTTTACCATTAAACCATTCCCTTCATAAACTTATCTAACTTAATCTTAAAACCAGACAGGTCCGTCGCCCCCACCGTTTCCCTCGGAAGGCCGTTCCAATATTTCACCCCTCTGACGGTCAGAAACCTTCGTCTAATTTCAAGCCTGAACTTCCCCACAGCCAGTTTATATCCATTCGTTCTTGTATCCACATTAGTACTAAGCTGGAATAATTCTTCTCCCTCCCTTGTATTAATCCCTCTAATATATTTAAAGATAGCAATCATATTCCCCCTCAGCCTTCGCTTTGTCAGACTAAACAACCCAAGCTCCTCTAGTCTCCTTTCATACGACAGGTTTTCCATTCCTCTGATCATCCTAGTGGCCCTTCTCTGCACCCGTTCCAGTTTGAGTTCATCTTTTTTAAACATGGGAGACCAGAACTGCACACAGTACTCCAAATGAGGTCTCACCAGCGCCTCATTTCTGATTGGAGAGAGAGTCTTGTGGCTGAAAGCACTGGACTGGGATAGATTAGTTCAATGACTTGCTGGGTGACCCTGAGAAAGTCACATAGGGTCTGTCTACACTGCAGTTAAACACCTGGG
The DNA here is from genome assembly GCF_011386835.1 of Chrysemys picta bellii. Taxonomy (NCBI): domain Eukaryota; kingdom Metazoa; phylum Chordata; order Testudines; family Emydidae; genus Chrysemys; species Chrysemys picta. Next base: position 31,724,781 of record NC_088795.1, on the reverse strand, counting down.
GCTGGCCTGGGCTCATGGGGTTCAGGCTGCAGGGCTGTGAAATTGCAGTGTAGACGTTTGGGCTCAGGCTGGAGCCAGCGCACTGGGACCATCCCCTGTGGCTTGTATGAATAGCTCTCACCATGTGTATATACAGTGCTTAGCACAAGGGGGCTCTGATCCTAGTGGAGGCCTCCAGGTGCTATCATAATAAGCCAAACCAAAAAGAGAGTAGGGAATGGAGAAAGAGGAGTAAAACCACTAAGAAGTGTGTCCCTCCCTGCCTCCACATGAAAACTTTTCCAAAGTTGTAGGAAGCATTAAACTAGGCCCCTGTGCTCATACAAAACCCAACTGATATCAATGGGGATTTGCACAGGTGGAAGGGTCTGCCTCTGTGGATCAGAATGCAGGTTTAGGGCCTTGGTTTCTGTCTGATCCAATATGATACATTTTGTTTCTAGCCTTTTCTTTTTTAATTAACACACATTTACTGGCCAATTCAAACAGAGCTACATCCACTTTTTTCAACAATCTCCTTTTCCATCTTCTATTACACCAAGGTAACCAGGCAAAACAGGACCTTGTGTTCGATGCCTTTGATTTCTTGGCTTTATATTAAAAAAACATTAGTGTCTTTGAGCAACAGCTAGTGTTTAATGAACTTCGGGTAACTAAGCAATAAGAGGTCGCCCACATTGTAGATTCTTGCATGCCTCAATTCCAACCCACAAGCCTCTGTGTGCCACCCTCACATCCCCCTCTATTTCATAAACTCCCTGCAACTCCCCCCAATATTACCCCTTCCAGAGGTTCTCTCTCTCTCTCACTCCCCGCCTGCCATACCAGGATCCATATTTCCTCCCCCCTCAATGCCAGCAGCTCTGAATGATCCTCCTTTTCTCCATGCTAGGGACTCTGTGCCTCCCCATTCACACCTCTCCCCCATAGCGGGGGGATCTGTGTACCCTTCCCCCCAACATACCACCATTCTCCAGTCTTCCGGATTCTGTGTACCCCACATTTCCTCCCTCACTATTCCAGAGTCTCCCATTCCCTTTTCCTCTTCCCCCCCCCCACTCCGTGGACTAGGACTATGTGTGCCCTCTCCTCTTCCTCCTTACCAATATCCCCATTCTCCTCCCCCAAATCCAGGGGCTATGTGTGTACCCCCTTCCCGCTATCAGGGGCATGCCCCCATTCTCCCCATCATCATTGTTTGTCTGGAAGAAAAGACATTCACAGTGTCTACATATTAAACTCTGTTGGGAGGATGGATAGAAATCAGAGTATTGTTAGGCCAGAGGGTGGTAATGGGGGTCAACAACCAGTTGCTGGATACAGATAATTGCAGAGGTGACTGAAGCTGTGGTTGTGCTACACAGGGGCACCATCTGTCCCCCATTTTCCTTTCAGTTTTCTGACTTTCCCCCAACAAAAGGATTTTGGCCATCAGTACCTAGAACACACCTGGAATTTTTGGAATTGCTTGGATGTGGCATTCAAAAGTTATTGTGTTATGTACAGACAAACACAAAAGTGCCATCAATTTGAGTGTAAGGCCTTTGCGAGCCCAGCCAATGACTTTCTTCTGATCAAATTTTACCCCTGCTCCCATTGCCTGAATGATTGTGCAGCTGTTGAGATAAAATGGCGTAGAGCTTACCTGGGGGTAGATAGAAACCAACAACATTCAAATACAGCAGCTCTAGCTCCAGCATCACCAGGATCAGTGAGTTAATGTAAAGAACACGATCACTCATGCTATGCTAGAAATTAATCTATTTTCTCTATTAGTACGTGCTGATGAACTGCTTTATTGATGGATTCCCCACTGTGAGCAAAGTGTTATGCAGCTTCGTAAAAAATTTTTCATGATAAAAAGAGATGCTCCTCTGTGTTCATTTTTTAAGCTCTAGTATGCAGGAAATCAGGCGAGGCCCAGATACTGGTATGATGCTGCGTTATTTTGATTTCACATGTGCAAATAAAAGGCCAAATCAGGAACGGAGTCTCATTTTACTAGGCACTCTACAAACACAGTCCTTGCATGGAAGACCTTGCACCCGAACGAATACTGAAATGCTATATCAGAGTTACAAAGGAAATCGTTAGAAAAGATGAGACGATCTAATCAGTAGTAGCCCTTCCAATACAAAACCAATGGAGGGCTACAAACATAATGAGAAGGAAGATCAGTGTACTGGAGTACTGTAGGTAGCACTAGGAAAGAAGAAGAGAGAGGGTGGGAAAGGACATTTAAAATGACAAAAATGGAGGTGAGGGGAAGGAAGTGGGGTGGGGGGAGAGTGTTCTATTTTGTTGAAGCTAAGCAAGACAGGGCGCAATAGTAAGAAACAACAAGGGATATCAAACTGAGATAAGAAGATTATAAACCCTGACAATAAACCTTCAGAGCTGTAAATACTGATCATCAAATGACCTGGACTTTCAATTTTCACAAGAGAGATGCTCCTACAGCATCCACACAAGTTAATCTAGTACTCTGCAAGGGAAGACAAGGAGCAATGCTTGCCTTATTTATTTATTAAATGAACAGTAGATATCCCTTTGCATTGATGCACAGTTAATGCTATCATATTGCTAGTTATTTTGACATTCACATAAGTGAATGGGGAACTCAAAGCAGTGGTGCTGGAACAATTTTTATAGTGGGGATGCTGACAGCCATTGAACCAAACTGTAAACCCTGTATATGATGGAAACCACTTCAAGCCAGACTCAAAGGGATAATCTGTGCATCCTGAGATTCACAGAGGGAAAAAAAGTCAGTGGCATGTAGCCATTGTGACAGTTCTAGCACATGCAGGTATATAAGAGAACTCTTCAGTGGCCAGATTGTTTGGCATTATGGCCCCTTTCAGTCAGAGTAAAGGGGCCGTAGGACAATGATAAATTACGTCCAAATGTGTGGTTGTAGTTTTACTGTTGCTGTAAACAGACAGATGCTTGAGTTCATGAAGACTGCAGTGATGGTTTAGTTTGTATTTTGAGTGGTTTTACTCATTTATGAAAAGAATACGTTATATGTATACAGCATCTCTTAGCCAAAGACCTCAGAGCACTTTACAAACATTAACTTAACTTCAACCCTCTTGTGTGGTGGCCATTATGTCCTTTTTATTCATTTGGTAAACTAAGGCACAGAAAAAGATTGTATCTTTCTCAGAGTTACATAGTGCTGAGATGAGAACCCAACAGCCCGAGCTCAGTATTCTTCTCTAACTATTGCACAATGCTTCTATCATAGCCTGGGAAGCACTGCTGCTGTATCGTTCAGAGCCATCAGATGGCCACTTGTGTAACTCTGGGAAATGCAGAAGGTTGGGGAGGGGGAGGTACTGAGTGCACAAGAAACATTTGCACTTACTGAGGAAATACTATACTGTATGACAGAGTCAGGCATAGAGCATTGCACTAACAATGAACATTATTCCTACTCTAATCTACACTGCTGTTTTTAGCAATGTAGGGTCCCACTGCCTCCTTGCAGTCGAAGCCTTCCTCCAGCAGCAGGGAAAGGTGCTCTCTGGAAGGAAAGGCAGTGGGGAAAGGCTCCCTCAGCACCTTGCAGTGGGGAAAGGCTCCAGAGGTGGGGGACCAGCTGGAACCTTTTCCCCACTACCCCCTCCTCACCCCTCCGGCCAGAGCCTTTCACTGCCACAGTGTGGATACAGCCTGCTTTTCACCACGGCGTGTAGTTACACATACCTTACACACAGCTGCCTGTGTAGACAGAGTAGCATTACACATCTCAGTATTGATAACCCTTATCTTTCATACTTGCACCAGAATACTTTCCTCCCATCTAATCTGCTTCATTACTTCTGAAGATGGCCTAACTTGAATTACTACTTTCCTGAATCACCAACTCCAGGATGTATAAGGCCATAACACTGGGTCTAACTGTATCTGGAAAACCTTCCTCCATCCTGCAGTATGCTGGGGTTACTGAATGGCTCTGTGGATTAACAGCATGCCCCGGCACATGGTCAGCATGTCACGTTCCAACTAAAACACGACATCGAATAGTCAACTTTGGAGAATTATTTTTCTTATAAGTTACAGAAGTTAATACAAATTGATATTGTTATTAGTTTGCAGGATAATATAGTGTAAGTTCAGGTAATACTAATTTTGGAAGTGTTCATTACGAACTGTTGTCCCTTTAGGATTAGAATTTATATATATAAATTGGATATTGTTGATAATCTGCAAAGCATAATGCCAAATTTAGCCAATTCCTTTGACAAACATTTGCATTTCACACCAGGAAACTGGGATTGTGACTACTGGATGCTAAATAGTAAGAGTCTGTTTCAAGGACTTGTAGGTCTGGGAGCGGTCTAACCAGCATAAGGCTAGGACCAGCATATCACCACCCCCATCCCTGTTTACAGTCCATTTAGAAAACTTAAAGCAGGATGTGGCATTTTGCAATCAGCCAGCTTGTAGGCTAGCGCACACATATTTTGCATGTACAATTATTTATATGCACAATATCTGCATTTGAACATGCACATTGAATTGTGTTAGCATGAAACATTGATAACTGTACATCTTACTACTCTATTTGTCATGTGTGTGAAATGGCATGTTCCACCCACACAAACATGCATATTTTGGTAGGGGCAAAACTAAAGACAGTGGTTCTAACCACAGTCATCTATGTCCAGAATTTCAGAGATGAAACAGAGCAATTATAATGGGCCTGGTGAACGGAATGGCAACTTTTCTACGTGTAGGAAAATCTTAAATGAAAGCTATTAACTTGAAAACTATTTAATTTCTAGAAGTGGATTGAAAATAGTTTCAGGTGCTATACCTCTTCCTGAAACTCCCTACTCATTTGTGGTTCACAACTACAATTTCTGTCTTTTTTTAATGTCTGGGTGTAGTATGAAAACCCTGCGCAGTGAAACTGACTATAAACAAAGTGCTATCAAATATGCTAATTGAACAAATTGGAAAGATAGAGGGTGAAATTCTGGCCCCGTTGAAATCATCAGCAAAACTCCCATTGACTTCAACAGAGCCATGATTTCACTCAGAGACTTTATCATTATAGTTACCTGAAGTGTCAGCTGTAACAATAGCAGGTTAACACTTCCCCCCGCCAAATCAGGCAAAAGTATCATTGTTTTATATTTGTGGTGTCTCTAACTGTCATGCGGTTATAATTTAGCAACACTGAGTCTTTTCATTGTTTGGCCATTTTTATTTGCATTCTTTGCACAAAAATTTCCCTTCCTAGGAAGAATATAAGTTTGTGAGGTTTCTTTTTAAAAAAAAAATATAATGTTAGGGTTATACTGTACTTTTCTGATCTAGACAGAGTAGAAAGTAAAATATAGACTGGATCCACCAGACATGAAAAAAGAAAAAAATGACCATCAAATTGAAAAAGGACAGAAGTTTACTAAGAGTAAAGATGGATCTCCTTCCCTGTGAAGACCTTTGCATGATATCTAGAAAATAAGTTTGATAGACTTAAGCTATCAAATAGATCACATATTAGAAAATTTAATACAACATTCTGTCTATCATTCATAATTAACTTTCAGGTTTGATACAATTTAGAATAAAAATTAAATCATAAGATGTATTTGATAGAAGACTGTAATTTTCTTCTTCAAGAACCTTGATGGCTTAGTATATGTGCAGTGTTCCAATCACAGTCCCATGCTCCCTGACCTGGTACTTCGGAACATAAATCTCAAAATCCCATCAGTCTTCATTACTGTCTTATTGCATCACATGTGCATATTCAATTTAAGATCAAGAGCCTAATCCAAAACCCAATGAAATTAAAGAAAAGATAATAAAGCGAACAGCTGTAATGCCACTTAAGAGCAATATCCACGGGCCAGCCATTTCTAGTGTATGTACAACTTTATTTTCATATAACATCTTTATTCCAACAGAATCCCAAAACGCTTTACAGTTTAAACACAATTAGCGTTCATAACAAAAGGCAAAAGGGAAGGGTGAAAAGATATATTTTCAGTTGGAATTTTACATTAAATGTTGAGTTGGGACTCTATCCTGCAAGGTACTGAAAAAGCTGGTTCTACTCCAGCAAAGCACTTAATACTCCTGGGGGTTTCTGCACAACTGCACATGTGCAGAATTTATGTCCCCCACAGATTTCTTTGCTTCCCTGCAGAAAAATGACTTTCTGATGGGGAAGCAAAGGGAAGCCACAAGAATGGTAATGCGGTCCTCCCTAGCAGTATGGTTCGGGTGCCCAGGGAGCTGGCAGAGAGGTAACTCACTGTGAGGCAGGAGGCGGGACTGTGGAAGACCCGGCTGGTGGCTCCTACCTTGTGCTGGGCTCAGCCGCTAGTCCCAGATGGGGAGGATGGGACTTCCTCTTCCCCTACATAGCATCCGGGGCTGGGTCAGACCCACCCCCAGATTTCTCCCCCAGCTGCAGGAAACTCTGCAAACTCTTCTCCTCCCTCCTCCCACCCCAGCTTCCTGCACCCATTGCTCCTCAGTTGCAGGGCAAGGGATCCCTGTAGAGGAAGCTGCTCCCCCAGCCGTCCAACCCCCATGCATCCAGAACCCTCCAGACGCTCCCACCAAGCTTCACCCCTACGTACTCAGAATCCCTGATGAGCCCCACTCTTCCTGCACCTGGACCACCCAACAAGCCACCCGCACCTGGATCCCCACCCCACCAAGCCCCAACCAGTGGCACCTGGATCCCCATCCCACTAAGCCCCACTCCCCCTGCATTCCCCAACACCCAGACCCCCACGCTGATCCCCAAATACCTTCACCTGGACCCCATTGCAGAGTCCCATTACCATTGCACTCAGAACCCCCCAACAAGCCCCTGTGCATCCAGATCCCCCACTGAGCTGCCTGCACCCAGACTGACCCACACAGAACCCTCTCAACCCACACCTAGATACCGCCCCCAAGCCCCTCCACACTTGAATCCTGCCTTGCTGAGCCTGCTTGCCCACACCTGATGCACCTGGCACAGAAGGGCAGGGCCCTGGGGTGTTTCTGGGGCAGGCCAGGTCCTTGCGCTGTGTCGGGGTTGGGTGCAGCCTCACTGCTGAGTCCATATCCCGGGGGAAGCTGCACAATGATCTCCCACCTCTGTGCAGCCAGTGGCCTGTGCTCCCCAATGCAATGCTGGGGCCTTCACATTTATTTGACAAATAACATTTGCTGAATTTTAAAATATTGTGCACAGAATTTTTAAATTTTTGGCACAGAATGCCCACAGGAGTAACTTAGGGCTTGTCTACACTGGCACTTTACAGCGCTGCAACTTTCTCGCTCAGGGGTGTGACCCTCCCCCCCGAGCGCTGCAAGTTTCAGTGCTGTAACGTGCCAGTATAGACAGTATACCAGCGCCGGAAGCCGCGCTCCCAGTGGTGGTAGCTGCACCCCTCATGGAGGTGGGTTTATCATCTGATGTAATGTTTCTTTGGAGGAGGGAGCGGTAGGTAAAATGGAAGGAAAAGTTTCCTGTTTGCTGGCTACAGGAACTAAGTAATCCTTATAAGCCTCTACCTGTTAAAGGCAGGCATGACTTGCAATTCCCTGCTAAAAACAAAGCTGATTTACACTGCTGCATGACAGATCCTACAATGTGACTGTGAAATGGTCCAGTTTCTCCAAACCTACAGATGATGGGAGTTTATCGGAGGATAAAAAGGGAGGGATTCTCTGCACAAGGTCAGTTTAGGAGAGATATTCAGAGCAAGAGCAGCTGTCTGCACTTTCAAATCTCTAATCTAAGAGAACCACGTCATTGCATTGCCTCCCTAAAAGACAGGTTAGACTGCACTGCTAGTGCGCTATCAACCATTTAAGATGTTTTCTGTTTCACTGGCTTTTGTTTTCTCCCCTATTCAGATGTAAAATAAAATCAGGGGATTTCTGAATTGAGGTCATCTTGCTTCTTTTATAATGGCAGCACCACACTCAACCCTCCTGTCACCCTGAGGGCTTTTTCAGCATTTCCCAAGAGCTCTGATGATAACAGATTCATTCAGGTCTTCACCCAGTAGATAACTTTTGTGGTCTATTTAAGAGAACAGATTTTAAGTATTATGTTATTTCCATTTTTGGTGAAGCCTTCTCAGTTGCTGTGCATTTCCTGTTGTTTACGATAGAAACATCTCATTTGCTTTGAATCTGCATTTTAGCTCCAACTATTAATAAGAAATGAAGCAAAATGGCAAGGAATGCCTTGCCAGGTATGTGTACGGCAAGTCACTGGTGTCAGGATGGCTTTGAAATCAAGGAATGTAATGAACATTCAAATCTACTTTGATGTATGCCCTGTGTAACCCCATTGGTGTATCAGGATGATAACATGATACAATTAATTTTCTGCCTAACATGTTTTTTTTAAACTTCATCACCTTCGCCATCAATATGGGTGGGAGGGATAGCTCAGTGGTTTGAGCATTGGCCTGTTAAACCCAGGGTTGTGAGTTCATTCCTTGAGGGAGGCCACTTAAGGATCTGGGGCAAAATCAGATCCTGCTAGTGAAGGCAGAGGGGGCTGAACTCAATGACCTTTTGGGGTCTCTTCCAGCTCTATGAGATATAGGTCTATCTATCTATATTTTTACCCTCCTTCTCCTCCATCAGGTCAGTTTTGGTTTTAGTAATCCATTGTAGTCAAGAATATACCTAATTTCTCAGATCAAATGACTATCTTAAAGATACTTCCACTTAAGTGGAAAGTTTAGGTCCTCTGCTGTTCAGTTTACCATAGAAAGATGGGCACAAATTAAACTCTTGACTAACTCCTTTGACATCAATAGTTACATTAGGGATTAATTTGGTCTATAACATGTACATTATGTGTAGGGTTTGCAGAATTTAATTTTTACTTTTTATATGCATTTTTGGATTTTTATCTATTAAAATGTTCATAGTTGTGGGAAATTATGGATGGGGGGTCAGACACTAATTATTTAACGACAGACAGATTCAAAAAGTTAAAGCTTTATAACTGTTAAAATACTAATTGTTAACATCAGATGTCAAAACATACAGAGTAAATATCCTTAAATCAAACCCTAAGTCAGGGGTAGGCAACCTATGGCACGTGCGCCGAAGGCGGCACGCAAGCTGATTTTCAGTGGCACTCACACTGCCCGGGTCCTGGCCACTGGTCCGGGGGGCTCTGCATTTTAATTTAATTTTAAATGAAGCTTCTTAAACATTTTAAAAACCTTATTTACTTTACATACAACAATAGTTTAGTTATATATTATAGACTTATAGAAAGAGACCTTCTAAGAACGTTAAAATATATTACTGGCACACGAAACCTTAAATTAGAGTGAGTAAATGAAGACTCGGCATACCACTTCTGAAAGGTTGCCGACCCTGCCCTAAGTTCTCTAGCAGCATTTTTTCCACTTTTCCAAATTGCCTGGAATTTTTTTTTTATTGATGGAAATATTTTTTGTCGGTTGGTGCATATACAGTAAAATTTACATTTACTGATAAAAATCTAATCCTTCCAAGCCTAACTATATACTTGTAACAGTACATTAGTCATTAACATCGGAAAGTTGCATAAATAGGAAAGTGGACAGGACAGTCAAAGTTTTATTTATTTTTGCTTTGTGATCTGCACAGTAATGACAGTTTCAGTCTTTGGTGTAGAGCAGTCCCCAGGCTGCTGTTCTCTTTTCACTAACACACTGTACTTCCTCAAGGTGTACACCCTTAACTTGCCATCTATTTCACTGTTCTGCACTGATTTCTCAAACTCCCTCTTGCAGATGGCTTTGTGCCAAGCCTATCTCCTACCTCAGGATCTATTAAATTGAGGGGAAGAAGAAGGCCGCAATGAGAGCAGCTGATCAGAGCGGTGGCTGTGTTGCTATGTGAAGAGCTGTATATGGAAACATTTCCCCCCTGTGCCAAGTGAGGGGAGAGAGGGGCCTTTTGATAGTCCCCTGGCAGAATTTTTCCAGACTGTTCCACTGGAGATGGCAAAAACTTGCTTCCACTCCTGTAGGACTGGCAGTGGATTAGATCCAAAAGCTCACATGTCCCAAGACCAGCTGGAGGTCCAGACCCGCTGGCTTCAGACCACCTGTAGCACCGAATGAAGTCACACAACCATGGGCTATCCTGTGCAATGGAGTTGGTAGAAAACTTGGACTTTTGAAATTGTGGCAGGTCTGTTGGCTCCTGAAGTGAAAACTAAGATAGGCTTTTGGCTAGAACAAGGCTCTCAAAGTCAGGCTAGAACGAGATCCTCCTGGGTTCTCTCTATTCCTGCTTCTTCCACTAACGTAAGTGACTTGTGCAGGTCACACAATAAAACTTGCCTATACTAGGAAAATTACCCATTGTTGACCACAGCTGTCAGCAATGGAGGGAGCTGGAAATGGTGCTGAACATGATTTGTCTGTTCACATTTTCAAAATTTGCAGTTAAACTGTATGCGGCACTGGTTACTGACACACGGCAACAGATAGCCCTCATAGCGTAGATCACAAATTAATCTGTCTGGTCCTCAGTTTTACCATCTGTAAAATTGGGATACAAAGTAAGTCATCGGGGTGCTGGGAAAATCATGTTTATTAGTTACTTTGAGATAATTTGCATTTCTATAAAAGTTTTCAAAGTAGACTATTATTATGTCCCACTATCACAGATGATTTTGGGGATGATTTTTTTTTTTTTTTTGGATGATGGAGTTGAGGCAGGAAATGATGCTGGTACAAACATGAGCCATAACTGAGAGGAGGAGGGTGTGTTCAAAGAATTGAAAAACAATGAAAACTGCACATTGAGGTGCCTCCTCTGCCCTGTTAATATTAGTTAAAGCCCTTCCCGCATAATCATCTCAGAAAGTTCGATTCTTTGGAAAGTTGGTCACCAGGCAGACTTCCCTGTGTCCCTGATTGAATCATCATCACGCTTCTTTTCCTTTTTTGTTTAAAAAACTAACAGCTCTCCACACAGAGGATCTACCTTCTGCATTAATTTTACAATTTACATGCTGAAAAAAATGCCACTGGTGTCTTCTGGGAGTTTCAGTGACACAAAACATCATTTCACTGTGAGACTCAAAGCTGGAACCTGTTAACAGTAAAGTAACCTGTGTTTTGAAGCGTGGAAGCATCGACTCCGTTGTGAGAAGCAGTAACATCATTTTCAAGAAACCTTTAAAAAGAGAGAGAGAGAGAGAGAGAGAGAGAGAGAAAGAAACCCTCCAAGGCTTGGTGGGTGCATTAGCTTTTGCAAAGAAGCATCAGTCACTGACAAAAGCTACCCAAGTACTTCAGCTCATTGTGCTGGGATACATTCACACTGTTTTGGCTTGAATCCTTCCTTCCTCCCTCCTATTTGTCCATAACTTATCCTGTTTCAACAACATGAGCTCTGAGCAGGAATCTCCTTCTAGCCAATGTTCCCAGGCTGCCACTGCTCCTGTTCCATACAGCTACGGTGAAATCCCACTCCAGTCCTAAAGAAGCCAAGCCAGAGTTTATTGAACAGGCTGGTCACTGGCCTCGCTTAGATACACCCACAGCACATAACCCCTCCTCTCCCTCCCTAGCAAGGAAAAAAAAAATCCCTTTGCAAGCCAGAGATCCTGGCTGACCTAGGTCTGCCCACAGGGAAATGTTAATTGAGAATGCTGCTTGCCAGCAGAGACTGGTCATTTCGTGAGCATTTGTGCAAGGTCAAACAGTATATAGCAGGGTAAAAAGCAAATATCTCTCAACCCCTCTTCCTCTCTTCAGGAAAGGTAACGCTGTGAACACAGAGATTTTTCCTTTGTTTACTTTGTGAACAAAAGGAAAGAACGGGGTTGAAGAAAGGACCCTTTAAGAGGCAGTTTCATCTAAAGAAAAAATAAAACATTACTTCCCAACTGTAGTCGTTTTAGCTAACATTGCTGTGAAGATTTGTTCTGGTTCTTTAAAACTGGGACAGGAAGCCAGGCAACAAGGGAATTTGGGTGGGTTCTAGACAGAAGCCTTACCCAGAAGGTGAGAAAATCAAAAGAAATCCAGGATAATAACTGTTAATTAGAATAATAAAAACTTCCTTTTTCAATGTTAGAAGAAAGTGACTCTTTCTGTAGTCACAGGAGAGTTGTCAGGAGAATTCTGAGAATTTACCCCAACGCCACCTAGAACTCTCTTGTTCAACATAGTAAGGGTTTGTGCCCTCAGATCACTGTTTTTAGAAAAAAGAATGCATTACAGAAGGGGAGTGGAAAGTATACTGCATATTATGATTCCCCTGAGAAGCATGAATAGTGCCAAATGGACATACTTCTTAATTGCATCGTGGAGAATCTTACTGCAATCACAGAAACATGTAAAGATTGGGAATTTTAATTCATGAAAAATAACTAGATTGTGTAATGGGGAAAACCATCACATGCAGAAGAAAGCAACCCTGAAATGGCCACTGATTAATAAGGAAAAACAAAGATTTCCTCATTAATCTGAGATCATGGGGCAACAGAGAGGCTCTTCAGATATATACATGCATACAATAGTGGGTATTTTTGTCCTGTACAATAAAGAGCTACAGAACTGATTATGATTTCACTCTGGTGTAAATCAGGAGTAATGCCATAGTCACATGGGATGTAGAACTGTTATAAGTGAGATCAGGCCCTGTGCCTGCTCTGTATCCCATTAAATTGAAATCTTTTAACAAGTACACGCTAACTAGCATGCCGTGCTGAGAAGACGAATTTGCTCATTGTGGAAGTCTCAATCTGCAGGGTTGGAGAGGAGCACAGGCAGATGCACTTTTCAGAGGAAGGCCTGTGCACTTCCACATGCCAGAGAGGTGGTCTGAACAAGTCACCAAAGAGGAATATGCTGAGAAAGGGACCATTGGACCTACTCTTATGCCAACCCTGTAGTCAAGAACCCCTGCATGTGGGGTATGGAGAGGCAGCCGCCTTTATTCCAGCCTATGATCTGGAATAGTAGCTGTAATAGGGCTGTGCCACACTCCCATGACTTGCCCCCGGACTGCAGGTAGATTTTTTTTTTCCCTTCTCCCTTCAACCACTCATTTAGGACAGCCACAATGGAATTATTTCAACAGTTTCATTTTTTTTTCTTTAACCAAAACAATTAACCTAAATAGACCTGAATTCACAAAATGTTTCAGTCGGTCCAAATCTGCATTTTCCAGTGAAAAAACATTTCGGATGAAAAATGACAACCAGCTCTAAACTCAGGTCAAACCGTTAAAAAGAAAAAGGCAGAAGCCATACCACATTGAGCTATGAGATCAGTTTTCACAGGCTAGGGTGACCAACAGCAAACATGAAAAATCAGGACGGGGGCGGGGAGTAATAGAACCTATATAAGAGAGAGACCCAAAAATTGGAACTGTCCCTATAAAATCGGGACATCTGGTCACCCTATCACAGGCTGAGCACGGTCAGACTAATTCAGGAGAAAAAAAGCCAGGTGCTGCAGGAAGTGGATCTAATATTTTGTTCAAGGTGTGGTTATCTTCCCTTGGTGTCAGTACTGGGCCCACAGTAAGGTCAGGTCAACAGAATGAATTACTAGTCATTTCCACTCTGCACAAAACCATGGTCATGTTCCAACTCAGAAGTGACTGCATTTCTGTCCTAGGAGAAAGTAACCCCCAGATTGTGTGCAGTGGCGGATTAATGATTTTGCCACCCTTAGGCCCTGAAATAATTGCCGCCCCGCCTGCCCCTGACCCCGCCCTGACTCCACCCTTTTCCCACCCCCATTCCAACCCCTTCCCCAAATTCTCGCCCCAACTCCACCCCCTCCCTGTCCCATTGGATCCCTTCCCCAAATCCCTGCCCCGGCCTTCCCTCTTCCCCCAGCGCGCCACGTTCCCCCCTCTTCCCTCCTCCCTCCCTACCCCACGAAACAGCTGTTTCGCAGCGCAAGCCCTGGAAGGGCGGGGAGAGAAACAGGTTGCGGCAGCGCGCTCGCGGAGGAGGCGAGCTGGAGCAGGGGAGCTTCTCCGTGGGTGCTCAAATTTGCCACCCCTGCAAATTTGTTGGCCTAGGCGATAATACGCTGCTGATTGTGTGTGTGTTTTCTATATTTATACCAAGTGTGTCAAACACCCTGAAATTCTTCAGGATAAATGGGGCTAACAACGTGCGAAGTTTTATTAGTGAGAATACTGCCCTTGATTTTTCAGTCACGGTGGATTTTGTTTCTTGCTAGAGTAGTCTTAAATCACGTTATCGTTATTTAAAATGAAATATTACTGCTTGTTATGGTGGTACAATACTCTATGAAAATTGCATGTTTTGAGACTTTCTCAATTGCCCAGCTATTTTGCAGTTTTTACTGGATAAATACCTAATCAAGATTTTTTTTTTTTTTTTTTTTTTAAAGGTAGCAGCTCTATACCCTGAATCAGGTAATTCTGCAATTAGTGGGTTATTGTAAAAATCAGCTCTTCAAAAGAATGGAGCCATTATTGTGTATCATATTTGTATCACTGACCATTTAGAGAGTTAGTGGATCAATAAACCAGTAGACTTTGATGGTTCCCTTCAGAGCTGCCACAAGTCTATTGCATCAAAGATCACTTAGAGAACTTTTTCGCTCTTGCATCACTAACCCAACCGCCAACTTTCTCAAAACCAATGCAATACACTGAATTAATATGGGTACTGAACACAAACAAGTAATCTGAGTGCTAAAAATGTTTAAAAAACCCAGCATACTGTGTATGCACAGGAGCTACTTATAATAACTAATAATTTCATAACTTAAATAAAAACAATTATTTATTAATCAGTTGCATTCTAAGAAAATTATCAGCCAACTTTTAATGTATTTTAAAAATGGTTTTCTAGTTAAAACAAGGGTGAGTCATAGAAAAATGGTAGTAACATCCCTTGGTAGTGGTATGAATGATAAAGTCAGAGAACACTAGTTTTACTGGAATTAAAGGGTTAAGAGACATACCAAGAGTAGAAAACTATCCAAGAGGCAATGCCACAACTGTGATTTTTTTTTTCCTTCAAGCACTAGAAAAGGAGAGGAGACCAGACAAGACAAAATATGGGAACGATATTTGGAGGGCGGGGAGAGAAACACAGAGAAAGTTGTAGTTAAGTGCAAAGCTAGCTGATACTTCCAGAGACTTCTTGACTTTGTCAAACAGAGGGGGATTAAGGTTGTAAGTAGGTTTGTTAAAGGCAGTGTAACTTCATAGCTGCTGTTGCTGCTTCAAATGTTACAATGGTAACAATGCAATGGAGGACCCTAATCTTTGGGTACAGTGAGATGGGGGGCAGGGAAGACAACACATGCAAACCAACAAGCCTTTCTGAGCCAGGGGCAACTTATCCTTTGTAACTGACAGATCTAACGAATGAAAACCAATAGGTTGCTTTGTGACAGAGGTGGTCATTTGCGTTGACTGCTCTCCTGTTGTTGTAAGGAGAGAAACTTTTAGGATAGGTCTACACTAGCATTAACATTAGCAACTGTAGTGTTTTGTGGAAACCAAAGAACAGAATTGTTTGGTCGTACAATGGTAGCATTGCTGACAGGAGCAATACAGTGATCCAGAGTAGTGCATTTTAGAAATATATCTCCTGAGCTCATGTCGTTTCATTCACACACAGTTGTTTTTGTATGAATTTTATTATTGTGATCATGGGTTATCTCAGAGAAACATTTAAAAAGCTTTAAAGTGAAAGACATGAGGTTCTCAAAGCCAAAATGGGAAAGGAAGTTGGGAGTATGTTAATCTACAAAAAGAATTATTCTAATTTGACCACCTTTGGAAAAAAGTTGGTTGCAAAGTTTGATGATAGGAATTGAAGATTAAAAAAGAAGAAGGCTGTGATGGGAAACAGGGTAGATACTGGAGCACGAAATGCAGAGGGGGAGGAAATCCACAATCAAACCTAATACTATAGCAGCAAACAGACTGCAATGAATTAAGCAGGGGAAGGGAGTTGTACATTTCCAGATATAAATGCAGGTCTTAATTAGATTAGAGAAATCAGATGTGAGGCCTTCTTTGGGCATAGAAAAAAGAAAGAAAAATCAAAAGAAGGGACCTGAAAGGGGACAAAATGGATGAATGAGAATGTAAAACAAGGAAGGTTAGATTTAAAAGAAAAGAGGTTACAGATACAGTAGAGGCAAAAGCCTATGAAGGTTAGTTTTGAAATAAAGCAGTGATCCTTTTCACTCTGTAGGATGCAAGCAGAGCAAGGAAAAGGTGAAACGAAGTTTGCAGTAAAGAAAGGAGACCATAAAGCTATTAAAGACCTCCTTGTCTCTACCCTTTTAAGTTGTAGCACTAGGGAGTTGTGAATTATTCACTCCCTGTACTTCATGGTCGTTCTCGCTTCATTGTAAGCCAAGTGCCGAGTGACCAAATACTTTACCATGATGGGCATGATACAAATGCCTATAATAACTGAAGGCAATAAGATTTCCAAACCTAATGAAGACAGTGTAGGAGAATTCAGTTGTGTAGTGCCCATGTGACTTTCTTATTCAAAGTGATCAACAAGCAAATACAATTCTCCATCACCAATGGAATTGAATCTGTGTCAATGTAAGGTCACTGCACTTTCAGTTGGCTGACAAACCTAGTTGAAGAGCTGACTAGGGCTTTCAGCCAGTGGATGTGGAGCATGTCACAGAAATGACGCATTGGCTGGAACTTTTCCATCAAAAGAGCCAATCAGTTTTATACAGTGCCTGTATAATTAGCTAATTCATGGAGAGGCAATTGTGCCATCTCTGAAGATGGTTGCTTGTCTGACCATGCGGATGGATGCATAGCTGTCCTGGCCATGGTTAAAGTTCTATATTACAGAGAAAAAGACTAGTCAATAGGTGCCAATTCATATCTAGCTTCCTAGGAAGTCTGAGATTGCTCACAGTGAACATCCTGTTTGCCTTGGCTAGGAGATCTTCAGCTGGTATAAGTCAGGATAGCACCATCAATTAATAAATTTACACCAGCTAAGATCTGGCCCAGCGTTCCTGTACGATTGCACCAGAATCTGATCTCTGTTATACGGTCTGAAAACTGGAGTAACTCATGGCTTTTCAAAAGTGTTACGCTGGGAATACAATGGTGTAACTGTCCCACTGTTGTTAATGCTGAAACTTGGTGCTCAGATTTTCTTAGTGGGTTACCATAAATAAAAATGAGCGTGGCTGTAGTTCAATCCTCTAATCTAAACAATACCATGACAACTGTACGTGACTCTGCATGTCAGGTTCAAGCAAGGACAGAGGCATGCACATCACCACTGGCACTGCAAATGAGGTAATGCGTTATCAGCAGTCAGGTCAGAGGCTGCATATATCAACTCTTATAGTGTACAGAGACTAAAAATAACTTTCTGTTTCAAGCACCCTTTTCCTGAAGAAGGAAATGCCCTTATTTTAACACCTTCCACCCCAAACACAACCAGGAAGGGCTTATCACGATTGCGATATCCTCCAAGAGTAGGTCTGGCTGGATTAGCGGATAAAGAATTCTCCTTTTACCCTAGGACTAGAAATCAAGTGTAATTTAAAGTCCTAAATTAAATGAATTTGGGAATCTTAGCTCAGTTTCCATCATCAAACTACCACCACATGTAATTTTGCGGTTCGATACCATCATCCGTCTCTGCTCAGGCAATGGTCATGACTGAGTTGGTGTGAGAATTACTACCACTCATCCCTAGAGAGGCAGATATCTCCAGGTCAAGACCAGCAAAAGCATAAGTAAATTCACAGGGCAGCTGCCTGATTGATCAGAATTTTAGGTAGAGAGGAATTCTATTAGTTACTTTCATAAGCTTGAGCATTCACTCATATTTTACATATGTAAATAAAAAGAGAGATCTTGAACAAACAGTATTACTATCGAGCATGCAAAAAACCCTCAGGAAGGTATGACTATGTTCACTTTCAGCCTATAGTATACTCTGAGGTGTACATTTTGGACAGGGTATTTTTGGTGTTTTTGGTTTCACCATGTTTGAAAAAGCTGCATTGTACAGTGTGCAAAGATGCTGGACCTGAGTCTGAAGTCACCAACTCCAGTGTTAGTTAGGAGTAACTCCAGTAAAGTCTCTGTTCTCAGATTTATACTGGTGTAATGCCAGAGTGAGACCCAGTTTCTCTAAGCACTCAGGCAAAACCTGGCTGCCTAAAGCTAGGTATCCAAATCCGTATTAAAGGCTGCTTTTATTTGGGTATTTAATTTAAAACATCTGTGGGAGACAAGTTTTACTTTTTGTACAGCTCTGAATAATTATGGCCCTGTATCTTTCAGTTCCCCATGCTGTTTCTACTTCTACTTTCCCCACTGTTCTTTTCTAGAGGTTTATGCTAATAATTTACTGACCATTCTAATCATGTCTAATTAGGATGAGTGGAAGAGTTATGACTCTAGAGCACCACAGCGAAAGGCCAATCTAATCTTTTTCTAAAGATAACATTATTAGGACAATGCCGATTGAAGGGCAAGATGTTAAAAAAATAAAAACCTTATTTATTTACTTTAAATCAAGTGCTATTTCAGCCATTTGCCTTGCTTATCAATATATTATCTGACATCAAATGATGCAAGATGATTGCTTCAATGCCAAAAGCTATAGCACATTTTAAAACATATCATTCAAGTTTACTTAAATATAAAAAGAAACAGCATGTATTCTGAAGACTAAAAAATTCAGTGGGTTGTTAACACATTCACAAGGGACTGAATTCAGCCTCAGTGTAAGAGGAGCAACTTGGCCTGCTTAAGTCAGGACTGGATTTGGTCCATGACTAACTATATAGGAAAAATATGTGCTACTACTGAACATAGTCCTCGCCCCCACATACTGCACATCATGGCAGCAAGTCAATTTTATCTTTAGTAGTAAGACTTCCTCTCCTTCTCGAAACTACTCTCCCATCATCCTACTCAGGCAACGTTCTCTAATTTTGCTTAAAAAAGTTTTTCCTGACAGTTGCCACTTGGGTAAACAGCACATTGCAAATGGTAATTTTATTTTTCTATTCCTTTCAAAAGTTAAACGTAAATAAATAAATAAATAAATAAATAAAATCGATGGGACTAAGTATCTAAGGACTTAATCTGAAGCCTGCTGAAGTCAATGAGTCGTCCCATTAATTTCAATGGGCTTTGGGTCAGGCCCAAAAAGCACCACATATTTTCTTAGTGTTTTAAGAGGATTGCTTTTCTTAATATTAGAGAGAGAGAGAGAGAGAGAGAGAGAGAGAGAGTCAGACCTTTCATGCAGTTTCATCCCTTTTGAGAAATGTATAGATGTCGACACACACTATTAAAATAGAACACCTGTAATTTAGAACATTGCTCACAGGAGATACACTCATGCTCCTCAAAGATGTCAAGAAATGTGTTGTGGTACAATCCTTATGATGTCATAACTTCCCAGCTATCACTTCAGGCCTTTGTTTTCGACATAACGGGGAATCCTTTTTCTGGAAAACAGATCTTTGTGAACCCTCACAAAAGTCATTCTTTTAAATTTGCAAGATGACTCCAATCTCACAGCCTGTAGTGGCTACCAGCTTTAGTAAACCTATCAAGGACTGTGTGTTCAGTGTCAGTTCATATTTAAAGACTTGATATTCACACTTTTCTCAAGCAATAAATACAAGGCTAAATCCCGCCTACCTTGCTATGTAATTTCAATTAGACTACTCACAGTTCTAAAAATTAGATTTTTTAAAAAAATCTATTTTTACACCAGAAATGTGCACAAAGGATGAAATATACCCCTGTGCAGACAGTCAGCACAAGATTATGCACTTAAGTATCACTATCATAGCTTAATGGGACTTAAGTATTGGATAGGCCTTGTGAGTAGTCCTCTGAACTGGGTTGAATGTCACTCAATATCAGCTTGCTTTGAAAACTGTATTGGATGAATATTGCTTATTGTAAAGGTGGAGTATAGAATGCCAGTAACAATATCATGGCACTTTTGGAACCAATCATGTAGTCCTTACTCATGTAAGACTCCCATAGACTGGGGTGGTTGAGAGCTATTTTTGTTAATTTTGCGGTGTTTGTTACTTGTGTTGAATCAATGCTGGTTAGATGTGGAACCCTACAACAGTTATTGCTTCTACCATCCTAGTGCATCCATCGATAAGATTTCTGGACACTAGAATTGTGTCTATTAAAAATTTACTCTGCAACTTCCATACACAGAATAAAAACAAAAAACCCCACATGCTTGTTATTCAGTGGTAGCCTGGAAAATAAATGAGGCTATTCATTCTGCTTTCACTTTATTTCAATCAGATGTGCATATGGGACACATCATCATAGATTAAACAGAAGGTTAAATAGACTGTAAACTCCCACCTACACCCCCAGCCTTATTAAAGCCATGGATGTACTCCCTGAAAGTTGAGAAATTTGTTCAGAGAAATCAATGTATCAGAATTGTCAGATGCTAGAAAATGTTAGCGGCAGAGAGCATTCATGTTGCCATGTTCTGAAGATATTGTGGTTGCCATTTAAATATCAATATTTCCCAACAGCTATCACTTGTGCCTGTTGCACTGCTGTTTTCACTTATCATGAACGGGTACCGGAGATCCCAGTTATTTCCTATAATAACAATGGGTTGTGTTGTGAGTTCCTTGTTCACATCGGCGATCAGTTAATCCCATACATGGTTCCACTGACTGCAGTGGGAGCATATGTGGTTAGACATTCATAATATAGCCCCGTGAAAGGAACACTGGTATCTCAGCTACCTATGTAAGATCATCAAAGTCAGTATTTGCCAGCAGACATCACTGTACATTTACATTACTGCTTATGCTATTGTGAATGACCATTACAATAGGCAGCATGTGACTATTGCATACCATGCCAAATTTGTTTTTTTTCCCCATTATCTCATGCTCCTGCCATCTGTTTGATTCATCTACCTGTTGTATTTTAAACTCTTTGGGAGCAGGAATTGGTTTTTAACTACATGGTCGCACACCGCCTAGCATAACTGAGCACCAGCTGAAACAGGGCCTCATTGTGCTAGGCATTGAACAAATGTATATTGAGAGAGAAGTTCTTCAGAGTAGGGACTACAATTCTAAATGGACAAGCAGACAGAGGCTAGGTGAGGAACCACAGGCACAGAGATGTGGCCACTTGCTCGTGATCACGGTAGTTCAGTGGCACAGTCTGAAATAGAACCCAGTGCACTATCCACTGGACCCACATGGTCTCCCAGGACTCCTTATGATAGGATACTAGGGACTGATTTCTCCTGTTGAACTTTGCCCTGTTTGAAGCCTTCTTTCTTGAGAGCTGCCATGTAATTACCTAAAATAGCCTATAATACATCTACCCTGAGCACAGCTGGGAAAAGTTCCTTCATACTATCAGTCATGGATAAAAATATTCCTGTTACAAAAACAGACCTGTTATATTGGGGGTGAGGGGAAGAAGAGGGAAAACTATGTCAGTCTCATGGCAAGTTAACTAGTCCAGAAAATGTGCATGTTCTACTGAACAAACTGAAACTAACTCCAAATCCTTATCCTGCTCAATGATTTTTCCAGATCAGCTGCATTTCTGAAGTATAAACAACTCTCTGGTTTGCTTCTTATTTATTTATTTGGTTGTCTTAGCAGAGGGATAGTGTATAAACAAGAAAGGTGATGCCATTACTTCATGTGGCACTTGTTACACGTCATCTGGAAAACCGTGTGCAGCATTGCTCCCTGTACCACAGAAAGAATCTTACTGAACTGATGAGGGATACATAAATTAAAGATATTTAATCTAAAACACAGTATAAATAGGCAATGGAGTCAGGACTCCGTGATAGTGTGTAGGAAATAAAGATACCAGGTAAAGTGATTAAAACAAGGAATATAAGTGTGGCCAAGAAACACCTTGATGTCTCTGGAGACAGAAGTTGAGGATAATGATAAAACAGGAAGGTGGGATTCAGATCAGGCTCAAAAAGAAGAGGCATTTTGTGTCACACATGTTTTTCTTCTTCCTAACTTTTTTATGTTCTATCAGGAATCAATAAAGGAATAGGTATGGTCATACAGAAATAACTAATTCAGGGGTCGGCAACGTTCGACACGCGGCTCGCCAGGGTAAGCACCCTGGAGGGCTGGGCCAGTTTTATTTACCTGCTGACGCGGCAGGTTCGGCCGATCACGGCCCCCACTGGCCGCAGTTCGCCGTCCCGGGCCAATGGGGGAGGCGAGAAGCCGCGGCCAGCACATCGCTCGCCCGCGCCGCTTCTCGCCGCCCCCATTGGCCCGGGACGGCAAACCGCGGCCAGTGGGGGCCGCGATCGGCCGAACCTGCCACGTCAGCAGGTAAATAAAACTGGCCCGGCTCGCCAGGGTGCTTACCCTGGCGAGCCGCATGCCGAACGTTGCCGACCCCTGAACTAATTAAATGAGTGAATTTGAAGGTGGGGAAATTGTCATATGAATTAGGTATCTCATGACAATGTGCTCAACGCCTTCGAGACAGACTACAGACAGTCCCTGAAGACTTTAAAGTAAAGCAAGATAAAGTGTTTTTAATGGGGAAAAGGGAAAATAAACACAAACAGGGCAAATGGGTGACGTAGGAGTGGAGGGGACCGATTAGTTAAAACCTACAAGGGATGCAGCAAAAGTATTGCAAAGCTGATCTGCGAGCCTCTAGGAACCTTTATTCAGTGTAGGTCAGGACTTATTGCAGATTAGACCTCAGCTCATGAGTTTTAGCAAGATGCCTAGATTTATGAAAGGGTGTCTATTTCTTTTAATTGTTGTTGCTGGAACTTTGTAAGTCAGATGCATGTATTTCTTTTGAGATGTTAAAATTAAAGTACTGTATATACTCGTTCAGAAGCCAAATTTTTTTAGTAAAAAAGGAAGCATCAGAGAAGGGGGTCAGCTTATGAATGGGTATAGAGAGGGAGAGGTGGGACACAGCTTTCCCCCCCCCCAAACAGAGGGGGCAAAGAGGGGCAACACAGCCAGCAGAGCCAGAAGGGAAGAGGCAGGGCCAGAGTCTCTCTGCTTCTGGCCATGCTGCTCTCTACCCAGCCTCCGAAGCAGCTGCAGCTCTGGGGCTGGCAGGCTGCGGCTGCACGGCCCAGTCCCCCCAGAGCACTCTGTAGCCGCACCGCCCGACCTGCCGGAGCAGCTTCGGCAGGCCGGAGACATCCTCCCCTGGCCCGCCCCAGCTAAGGTGGGAAGAGATGGGATGGGGAGAGTGTGGTGGTCCTGGGCTAGGGGTGAGGCAGGGAGGGGTTAAACGGGGAGGGGCCATGTGGGGAGGTCCCAGGTTAGGGGTGGGGTCACAGGGGTTACTTCCCTGACCCCCAGCTTCTCCCTTCTCCCCCCCCCCCCCCCCCCCCCCGCAAAATTTTTCCCACCAGTAGCTGTCCCAGCCCGTCAGGGTAAGCCGCTAGCAGGCCGGGACGCTTTGTTTACTTAGGTTTAACCTCTGTGCCTGCAGACGCTCAAGGTAAACAAACCATCTTGGCCCGCCAGCGGCTTATCCTGATGGCCTGGGAACCAAAGTTTGCTGACCGCTGAATTATAGAGTCAGTTTATGAATGGGTCATAAAAATTTGTCATTTTTACTTATCCATCTTGGGGGGGGGGGTCGGCTTATAAATGAACTGGCTTATGATCGAGTATATACGGGACTTTTTTTTTTTTTTTTTTTTTTTTAATACTTACAATGGACTTTTGATTCTTTCTTCCCCTTCCTCTCATCGCTCTTTCTATGAAAGAGCAATCTTTCATAAAATCCTCATCTCCTGCGCTACAACTGACACCCAACTTTTCAATCCACTAGACAGCCAGAAAAGTTTGCTCGCATCCAGATGAGGATGTAACTTTTCTGTGTGTTTTTGCACAAGAGCGTTCCCCATCCACCCAAAAAAGATCTGCTGGTTCTATTACAGTACTAATACATTAGTACTTCTCTTCATTTTTTATTTACTGGGATACTTAAACAGTGAGACAGCTGTAAAAACTCAGCTACCATTTTTTTAAATTCTCCAAACGGAAGTCAAACCACTAAGCACAACATATTAATATGAAAAATGGAATAAAGCACCAAGAGTGCTGGTATTTTTCTACACATAGAGGAAGGCAGGTGCGTTCAGTCTGAATTAGCTTTTATTCTAGATGAAGAAAAACAAGAAAAAATAAAACCAAAGTCTCCATGAGAGCGCAGTGTATATTCCTGTATAACAGGCTGCAACTACTCAGAGAATATGGTGGTTGCACTATGCGTTGATAGGCAAAGTTCTTTAGATACGCAAAGGTGCGATAAAAGGACACAGGCACCACAGTTTCATACCTACACATCTAAACATCGGATCTGAAAACTCTAAGAGCTCATGGTGTCTGGATTATTCATTTATTTAGGTTCCAACCCATCTCTAATATAAGATCATTTAAAGTTGTCCATGTTTCCCATGGATTTTTCAAGAAAACTTCCTAATAGAATGAAGGTTCTTGTGGGTTTCTTTTTAAAACTAGCTTTGCTTATCTCCTTTCCCATTTGGTGTAGTTTCAAGCAGCTCCTCAGTAAGCCACAAAAATGTTAACTATCCAGTTCAGTGTAAGTGGGTCCCAGGTTAAATAAATAGTCTGCACAGGCATACTACCTTTCTTTTCCCTTCTATGTTAGTCCTGAATGCACTCATTTCACATAGATCAAGGGCATTTAAGTTGTTTAGTGAGGAGACCATGCACTGCAGAAAGTATTGCTTTCATAGTGCTGTGTTTCTATAGTAACCATCTTATTAAAGCACAGCAGCCATCTGCTTTAAATATTAACTTCACAAGACCATCAGGACTGGCTTTAAAACAATATCACATGTTCATTAAATATTAAAACTAGAAACAAAGGGCTAGAGGAGAGAGCTTTCCTGTTCCTTGAATTTTCTCTTTAAAAAAAAAAAAAAAAGCTGTTTGTTGCCTTTAAATGTTAAACAATTTTAGACTTTGTTCCAAAGAATGGTTTAGATGACCATGCTAGGTCATGTCTCTAAAGCTTAAGCATAATTTTTAGATACTCAGCAAATGAATGAAGAATACAGTTTAATGAGTGATCCCATTTGCATATATTTCTTTGTAATAATTAATTTTATGTACAATGGTTTCATATGATAGTAGTAGTCTTCTGAATACTGAAGTGGAGAACGTTTTTGGGGCTGGGACAGACAGGGATACACTTCTCATGTACATGTGAAGTGCCATATTGAAGCAGAACTATTGTCCATTTAGTTCTGGTCTGCTACAGTGCACATGCTTCAGGGAAAGGTATATGGTCCCACAGTAATGTACCTAGCAAGTGAGCAATATTGTTTTCTTTCTGATTACTTCTAGAGATCAGCTTATATCCTGAAGCATAAAAACTGAAAACCCCTATAACTTTTATCCTGGTTAGTGTAATTGCAGGGACTGTTCTTATTTCATGTAAATGTCTGCTACCGTCATTACTTACATACCAAATTACTTACCTCAGTAATATCCTGTGACAGCAAGTTCCTTGTGTGATTGCACTAGTTTGTATTCATTTCCTTTTATCCAATTGAAGTGTATTGCCTTTTAATTTTACCAAGTGCCCTCTTTTCTTTTTTTTCATACCATACTATGGGAATGAGTAAATGCAAATGCCTGGCTGGCCATATATACATCTATCATACTATATCTACTCTTGTTCTTCTACATCATTCCGTCCCCCAGTTGCTTTCATTGCCCTTTACTTGATCTTTTCTATTTCTGCTCTCTCCTTTGTGAAATGATGTGACCCAAACTTTGGGTATGCAAAGTGATGATGTACATGGCCATCTAGGACTTCCCTGTGGTCGCTCGGAACTTCATGGTAACAAGGGGGATAGAATTCAGATCCTCCTACTCCAGCAGCATAGCTCTGCCACTTGAGCTAAAGAAAAATCTTTTAGTAGTAGTATGTCTATCAGCAGTGTCAAGCATCCAGTAGAGGTCAATGATACATATAGACAGGTCAGTACATTAATACGGTGATAATTTCAGTATTGTACTCTAACCTCTACTTAATTCAACCTCACATCTTTGGGGTTTTTTTGTTTATTTGTTTTTTGATCATTGCTAAAAATTGAGCAAGATGCTTTCATTTAGCTGTCTGAAATAGTGTCTAGATCATTTTCCTTGAGAGGTTATTTTTTATTATATACTGAGTGCCAACAGTGTGCTCAGCCTCATACAGATTTAAGTACATGGTCCTTTCCCCAAGGAGTTTACAGTCTAGTTTTATTCTCAGAAAAAAACAGATTACAACAAATTCAGAATTCAGCATTTCATATACTTTAAAGTTTCATCCAATATATGCTTCTTTGTACTTGCTAACATTGACTTAATCTGTTCTCATGCAGTCTGATGTTTTCTTAGGTGCTTCTGGAGTTTCTTGTACTCCTAACCTAAATATTGTGTCTCATCAGCAGATCTTGCCACCTCACTCAGTAATCACACCATCTTCCTCATTATTGGTCCTAGCACTGATACATGGGGAATTCTTACTATTCGCATCTTCCTGTGGGAACTCTTCCAAGTTTGGTTCTAATCAAATTTGTGGTTTCTTAGGTCACAAGCCTTGAAGTTCAAAAAGATCCTGGTTTAATCAAACCCCGTTTTCCCATGGTAAAATCTTCATGCAAATACATAGGCAATGTTCAGGTTGGGTTTGTTGGTATGCTTTTGTATCGATTCTTGCGGGATTTGCAGGATTGTGGCATCCTTCTCTTCAATAATAGTCAAACTACTACAAGAAAAACCCATCAAAATGTAGTGTTGCCCAGACCACAGGGCCTGATCTACAGCTGTCAGACATCTATAGAAGTCTTTTTCCATATATTTTAATTGGCTCTCCGTCAGGCTCATTGCATAATTTCTCCTTTGTTCTGTCCACTGAAAGAGGAAATAGGTTGTACATGCGGTAGGGAACCATGTTCCATTGAGGGAACAATGGGTAAAGGAGAGGCAAGAGCAACCTGGATTAAGTAGATGCTCTCCAACAGATCCATGGAGGAGCAGCTTCTTCTTGTGAATCACTAAGCTCCACAGGTTTTAGTGGACATACCTCATACCACATCCACAAGGCCATAACTCCTGTCCCTCAAGGGTAGAATTCAGTGGAAGGTCCATAAAATAAACAAGTCTCTCTCTCTCTCAAGTCTGCTTTACCTCTCTGTGGGATTTTGATCTGATCTTCTGGGAGGTTATGATATGGGTGTCCCCTCCACTGGCATGCTCCAAAAATCAACTGTTTCTAGATGTAATTATTTATTGTGTCAAGAAATGCTTTCTCTAAGTCAGTCTCTAAGTCATGTGACTATCAACCAGCAGATTTTCTACATGTAACAGAAATTAGAGGAGGGTTCCAAGTCTGCTCTCAGATACCTGGGTGCAACTCATTCACTTCAGTAGGAACTATACCCATGTATCTGAGGCCATAATTGGACTTTAGGTGTGGCTTTTGCTAAACTTGTTAGACAGGATTTCCTTTACCCTTTTTATCTAGATGACAAACCCATGACAGAGTCTGCATTTTGAGATATTCATCTAAACTGACACAATATCAGTACTTACTTTTTACCACGCAAAGCTAATCCTCACACCACTCTCTCTCCCACCCCTCCCTCCTCCAGTGCAAAGAAGTTCATTTTCATCAGTAGTAACAGCTCTTTGATTACACCTGCTTTATGGAGCAACTTAAAGATATTCTTTTACAATGAAAATTACTATGAGAAAAATGTCACCAGATAAGTTTCTGGTGTCATCAGAATCAGTTTTTAAAAAACACTGAGGCCTTGGCTACACTTGGCAATTCACAGCGCTGCTGCGGCAGCGCTGTGAAGCGCAAGTGTAGTCGCGCCGCCAACGCTGCGAGAGAGCTCTCTCAGCGCTGTATGTACTCCACCTCTCCGAGGGGAATAGCTTGCAGCACTGCGAGCGAGCGTGCAGAGCTGCAGGTGCTGATTACACTGGCGCTTTACAGCGCTGCACTTGCTGCGCTTGGGGGGGGAGTGTTTTCACACCCCTGAGCGCAGCAAGTTGCAGCGCTGTACAGCGCCAGTGTAGCCAGGCCTAAGTTAAATATGCACTACAGATATGTTAATTACAGTCTGCATGTTCACCTCACCTCCACCTATGTGGATCTTATAAGTTAAGTGTGAACTTCCACTGCAAACAAAATACCGTGGGCGTCATTAACACTAATAACGAGTAAAAGGGAACTTTTTGTTTCATATAAACAAGCCTTGAGTCTTTTGGTTTCTGAGCATTTTCAAAATGCTTTCAGCTTTTCTGGAAAAAATGTTTCAGTATTACTCTTGATGAGAATTCTAGTGCAGAATGTGCACAGTAAAAACCTACTGTTATATTTGAGAGGTTTTTAATACCAGCACCCTACTTTGCCTTCCATCCTATTTGTCTATAACTAGAGATTCACAATAAAGTCTAAGTGCTGTGCAAATGATACATGCAGAGTGACCGTGAGGAGTTCTTTAAATGGGTAGACAGGAGTTATCCATTTTCAATAGTGCTGTTTTTTAAAAGAGCTACTAATTTCTAGGTCTCCTGTATACAGTGTAAAGAACACTTACAACACCCTTCAGTAAGAAGACATCAATAATTAGGGCCCTACCAAATTCACAGCTGTGAAAAATATGTCATGGACCATGAATTCTGATCTCCCTCGTGAAACCTGGTCTTACTTGTGAAATCTGGCTAGTGTAGGGGAGGGGCAGGGCTGGGAACTCTTACCGTGCGCATGTCTCCAGATGCTAGTCCTGGCCGGGCTAGGGAGGGAAAGGATGTTCTGCTTTTGAGCTGGATCAGACCCATCTCTGGGGACCTCCCCCGGCTGCAGGGAGCTCCGTGGCTGCTGGTTGGGAGCCCTGCTCTAAAGGCAGTGCCACCACCAGCAGCAGTGCAGAACTAATGGTGGCAATACCGCGGCCCCCCCCTACAATAGCCTTGCGACCCCTCTCCCCCGAGAACCCCCTTTTGGGTTGGGACCCCCATGATTACAGAACTATGAAAGTTCAGATTTAAATATCATCTGAAACCATGAAAATTACAATTTTTAAAATCCATGGCTATGGCCATGAAATTGATCAAAATGGACAGTGAATTTGGTAGGGCCCTATCAATAACCAATGCAAATGCCTTTGTTCTCACATGCTGAATACAATTTAAAATTAGCCAAATGAAGAGGCTGGGTGCATCCAGGGTCAAGTCAGGGCCTAGGATACAGAGCATTTCTCCTCCTGCTGTAGTTATCTGATAACTATTTGGTAGCCCATATGAAATGAATTAGTGGTTAGTTCAGAACTGGCATGTGTCTACATAAAAAATTACCATAGTTGATAAAGATTTTGGTAGACGCAGCAGAGGTGCCAAGGATTGAACACGCATGGAAGTGAGGGATTGAAAATGAATGGGGAAAACTTATGGAAAATGAACTACTCTCATACTTATAAATTGTTCCTCCAGTAGTGATTTGGAGATATATTGACAGGGTGGTATGGGGAAGACTGTACTGAATCTATCTTGAGGAATTAATTCTCTAGGGCTTTCAGTCCGGCACCTTTTGTAAGTATTAATGTCCTTTAAAAGATAATAAAGGGTTAATCAACTATATATACAGCATAACATGTAATTCTTAAAGTATATGGATTTAGTTATAACTTCTTACTAGATCCTCAATTTATTTTTAAAATACGTACATATTAATCTACACTTGTAGAATTATTTATGGCTAAGCAAACCCTATAATAATCATGCAGTTTGTTATTCTAGATGATAGTAACACCCAACCACTCTGGACTATGTAAATTCAAAATGGAGAAGGAGAATTATTATTAAATACCATAATGACATTAACTTGAGTCATGTAGTGTAGGAACCATGCAAAAAGGTGTGAGCCAGTTGTATCTGATTCTATATTTGATATATTTTATGACTAAGCAGAAGAGGAAACTAGTAATCTTTACTACTTTGGGGAAAGAAAGTCCTTCATCAAATAATTGGTTTTTACAAATAGTTTAATTCCAAAACTGAAAACAGGAAATGGTTTATTAAAGGGCATTGATTGTTTTCAGTTAGTTTAGCAGCATTTTCAGGAAAGGCCTGTCCATCTCCGGCAACTTGTCACATTTATGGTTCTTTTTTCAAAATACAAAATAGCATCTTCTCCTAAATTATGTATTTTCTAGATCCTCCAACCCATCAGTGGAATCTATGTCAAAAGTTAATTTTCTGATGGTTTGCTTGCAGTTTCTAGTGAACTGCTAATTTCTAGCAAGACTATTGCCTTAATGGAACTTAAACCGTTTTTTAAAGTTAACTTTGGCATATTTAATGTACCCAAATATCAGTGAACTTCACTGCAACAGAATATGAAGCATGCAGTAAATTAATTCTGATTCTTGGTTTGTTCCTGGGGCAACATGACTATGCAGCACCCTTTTTCCAAGCTTCTTGGTGAACTTACAATTGAGTCCTTAAGCAGTATTCCTATTCTGCACACCAGGTACGTTACTTTAGAGTACTGAGACTTTTCATCTTTCCACAATTGAATTTTAAAGCAGGAAGTTTGCTACAGAACATGCACAAAATGTCTGAGGAAATGTTTTAATAAGGAATAAAAAGGAACTGGGAGACTGGGGTCACAAGATCACACAGTGTTCATTTTTTTTATGCAGTGAGAGTGTGACAATAGCTTTACATTGCTTTGTGTCTTTTAAAAATACTTTCTGAGTTAGTTTGGTTAAGAAACAAAATTACGATGCTTAAGAACACAGTCACTTTTACCCCTGCCTTTCTAAAACACTTACTCACTGGTACTAGTTAATATCTGCTATTTTAAATCTACAGTGGAAAATTCCCTTCTGATGGCAGTGATATTTCCAAACAACTCAGAAGTAAAATTATCTGCTCGAACGTCCAATGTGTTCTCCAGTTTGTGTTTTGTACAAGTGTCTCAATATTCTCTCCAGCACTCACAATACAGGTCACCATAGCTTGCGAGATACGGCACTTGCTGGCTGTTTCATAACAGACCTTACGAATTCTGGGATCATGTTTGTAAACACTGTAACCATGTGCGCGCGGCCACGTGGCGAGGCATCAGAATGACCTGGAACTCCTACTTGAGAGGTAAACCCTGGCGCCAATACTAATGTAACTAAGCCAACTAACTCTCTTTAACTCTCTCTTCAGTGTAGTCCCACTGCAGCCGCATGAAGCAGAGCAGGAGGTTATTTGAAGGGGAAAGTGAATTTTTTGCTTGCATACAGCACACGTGAACATATGTTACATTTGTTTGTGTCAAGACAGGCCCCCTCCTCAAATGTAAACAAATTAACAGCGCTGTGTATTTCGTTATTTTCCTTGAAAACCTAAGAAATACTTATTTCTGCTCCCAGAAAGACAATAAAACTTTGAGCTTGTGGGTCCCTGTAATACAGCCCTTTGAAAAAACAAAATACCCTCCCCCCACACACACACTATCCCAAATCCCCCAACATTCATGATTTTGAAAGGGCGCGTAGCCAGAATTTCCAAATCAATTTTGGACACACATAACACAGATACCAAGTCTGTAGTATATTGCTGGCTCTATGCTGTTGAAATTAAGACCACAGTTCAGGCGTTTGAGGAAGTAGCCTCTAAATTATTTCTGTTTATCAGCAGAAGTTGCAAAAAGCTATAGATATGACCAGTACAAATAAAAGTCACAAGTCTTTCATTTCCTCTTAACACAAGATTAGCAATTACAGCCACCCAAAGAAAGTTTCTTGGGCCCTAACCATGTGTTCCAATAAATACTGCAGGAAAAGGGGGGGGAAATAAGTAGTGTCCCTGCCCATCTATAGTGATTCTGTTTCAAGTGCAGCTGTGAATCTCATTTGCTATTGACCTTTGCTAGGAGAACTGAGAATAGGACAAAGAGTTAAACTGTTACCAATCCCTGCTGAGTTTGCACTTCCCAGGACATTTAAGCTTCTGTGGGTGTGAGGGGAAGGAAGAAAGATAAATAAATCACGCCCCAAACCAAAACAAGGGGGGGGGGGGGGAAGAGTACAAAAAAAGTGAATTTTTTTTTTGTTTATTTTCCTGAGTAGTTATATCTTGTTATCTTAATGCAAGGTACAGTAGATAAATGAGTCCTTGAACTGTAAACTCCTAAGGAGAGCTTCAAAAAGTCAATACAATTTTAGCTGAGTGACTGGGAATAAGAGTGCTTTGTCTTTTCTGCCTAGGCTACAGGAGGCAATTTAATCCAGTGACACACAGCTATTTAAACCTCTTGTGTGCTATATTCCAATGGCCTGCTAAAATAAACCAAGATGATGGCATTTCTCTCCTAGCAATAATGGGACTGTGGCATCAAATGTTAGCATCAAATATTAGCGGCTCCAAACTATTTACATTTTGCTGAGGCTCATCACTTGAGCCTGAATAGAAAACGCTCCCCAGTTTGCTAATTAAATGGAAATGAGAAAAAGTATCCATTGGTTTTAGAATGTTTTTGAAATCTCGCCAAATAGTAAATGTTACCGGAATTCCTAGTAGCCTTTGTGGCAAGCAGAAAAGAATTTTATTCGCTATCATACGCAAGTTCAACTAGCGCTGTCCAGCTCCAGTTCTCTGTCTAGCAAGAAAAATTCTATTTTTAGTTCACCGCAGACGACCTTGTTCTAAGCTCTAGTGCTGAATATTGCTTAATCGTAACACAAGGGAGATTAGAACAGAATTTGTTCATGAAATACCCTGACCAGTGAGCCCTGTAATTTGCAATTGTGGCTATCAGTAATTGGAAACCTGGACTGGAAATATGGATTTTGGGAATCTCAGCTAACACAGCTGACGCTTGAAATATTGCACTCTCCCGACTGTTACATAACAGCCCTGGGAATTCTGGGACCATGTTTGTAAACAGTGCAGCCATGTGCGCGCAACCCACGTGGTGACTCGAGTCTCAGTGGATCTGAAAACTCTTAGTGAAAAGAAAGAGTGTGGAAGCAAGGGAGAGAAAAGTTTAAGTGTGTTTCTCTCAATCTCTTTCCAAAGGTGTTGACAGCAGAACTGGATCCCTAAATATGACCAAAAAAAAAAAATTCCCTATACTCTGGTGACCGTTGCCTTGGACAGCATTTGTAGCACTAACTATAGGAAACTCGGTCTCTATATGAAAATTGTTTAAACCCTGAAGAAACAGGATCCATTTTTATTTTGCTTTAGAATACATTTCAAGATTAATTATAATATACCATAATTCCTGGTACAGCCTCGCATAAATGCACTGCAAACTGAAGTTTACAGATTAGATTAGCCAAGATTTCACAGAGCAGGGATATTCCCAAATAAAAGCTAAAGAAAGAGCCAAGTATCAATGTGAAAGATCAGTGGAATGAAGAGAGAGAAAAATTTACCCTGTTTGATTCAGGTTTCAGAAATAACAGATGACATTTAAAGGCCATTAGTGCTTTTAGGATTATGTTACAGAACCCTCCTCTCACTCCTAACCAGATCTGTGTACACTACCTCCTGCAACAGGGAACATTTTTGACAACAAATGGAACTTGCTCTTTTGATGAGCTCAGCTGCTATGTATGACATTTGTGTGAGGGTTCATGAGCTCCACTTGGCCTTAAAATTGATAAGCCAAGTCATAATGTCATTCACATGGTAGCTTTGAGCAAATTCATGGGAACAGTTTGCAGACTGTGGGAGAGCTCATCTTGATGGGAGGATTTAGAGCATTAAAGGTTAATGGGAATTATCGGAGTACCTTGCTCACTGAGCTGACACTATACACCCCTCTCCCATACACTGCAATTAGCTGACACAACATGCTATTTTAAACTCTAATTAGCGCATTGAGAGAGCTTTTTTTTTTGTTAGAGGTGTGCAGAAGAACTGGCACTGGCAGTGAAATTGTGATAGTTTCCTTTCCTCTCCCTCCCCCCTTCCATTATCCCCATTTCACCTGAAGGGGTTGTTTTAGCTATTTTGCCATCAAAGTAATAGTCATCAGCGACCCCTCCTCCAAATGAAAAATGATATTTAAATACAACTTGCATAATTTTGTTTGAGTGGTGCTAGCTTAAAACCACAGAACTTGTTCACCAAAGGAGGTTGTACTCGTTCATGGACAGAAAACACTAACAAAAATTTGCCTTGGAAATAAGTGAAAAGTCATTTGTTTCTGCTTCTAGTTTCCATTTCCTAACATTGCTACTTCTGTTATCTCAGTAAGAGCAGCCAGTTATCTGTTAAAGTCTGCTTGGACAGGAAAGAGGGTTAAGGCACTGGGACTCAGGGTTCTGTTCCATCTCTGCCACAAACTTCCTGTGTGTACTTGGGTAAGCCATTTAGAGTTTGATCCAAAGATTACTGAAGTGAATGGAAAGACTCTCGCTGGCTTCAATGTCGCTTTGCATCAGTGCCTTAACATATCTGTACCTTGGGTCCCAACCATTGCCTATTAATTGTATCCCTTCCTCCCACTTTTTGTCTGTCTTGTCTATTCATAATGTTAACATTTTAAGACAGAAACTTTCTTTTGTGATGTTGGTTGGGATTTCTAGGCCTCTTGTATTACAAACATCAAGTAATTTTACTTTGTTTTGAAAATTATTCAAGAAAGGGATTGTCTGAGTCTCCCTCTGTAGCAATGCTTCTGTTGTTGAGTTCTGAAAGCAATCTACTACTACTCTTATCATTTTTCACTGTCACCGTCTTACTTTTTGACAATCTACTTTGCCGCATTAGGTGGGGCAGGGACTGCCTTATTTTATGTTTGGAAGGCTCTGGGCACAAGGGGACCCTGGTCCTTGATCGGAGCCCAAGGTGCTACTAGAATACAAATAATAAATAGTCAATCACTATCCATTCTGCTTATATTTAAGAACATCAGGACTGCCACTACCAAATTAGGCCAGTGATCCATCTACTCCAATATCTGGTGTCTGACCCTTTAGTATTCTATACCAGATGCTCCAGAGGAAGATTTAAAAATCAGAAAAACAATTGCAGTAGGTAGTTATATACCAACCTGTCCACAGGGAAAGTTTCTTCCCAATCCCCATTAGTTACAGGGTTTATTTTTAAAGGGAAATCATTAACTTGAAATCTAGTCAAATTTTTAAAAGTATTACAAGTAGTTTCAGCTACTGCACCTGCCCTGGAGTCCTTCTGCCCATTTTCATGGTTTAACAGCTGCATTTCCCCCCCTTTTTTAACCAAAAACAAAATAACATTTTTTTCCTCCCACCCCTGCCCCCATTGCCGAAGAATATAAGAAGCTGACTAAATAATGCCTGAATTCTCCAAGCTGCTCTGTGCGCACAGGCCCTTTTGTCCCTGTGGAGCCCCTCTGAAGCCAATGGGGTTCTATGTAAGCAGCATGGTTTGCTAGCACAGAGTAATCTGCAGGATCACAGCCTGACTATACACAGGAGACAGCAGAACTGCCACAGAGTGCTGTCAAATACAAAAATACGGTTAAGTTGAAGGTGTCCCTTCCCATTATCTGGACATCATTAGGTGCTGTTGATGATTTGCTCTTCTTTCCTCATTCCCTCCCCCTCTCCAAAAATCTTCCTTACTATGACGAAGGTGATATACAAATAAAAAGGGTACAATTTTTTTTTTTAAACTTTTTACCTTTTCAGGATGTATGGTGGCTTGCAAAGGGTTTTATTTTGTTCACTCTCACGGATATTCCTAAAGAGGAGTAAAGCAAGTCTGATCTTTCCTATTTTTGGTGGTTGACCTCCTGGATGTCTCTGAGGAAATGCAGTCCGTGCTCACACACATCAATATAATGGGCAGAGTGCTGACCATTTAACAAAGACTTCCTTTCCCCAAAATGTCTTAGTCATACAAGTTAAATAGGTGTTAAAAAACAGCCTAATTTATAATCCCTTTCCCTCTCAATTACTCAGCTTTCACTTTCTTGACTTTCGTGATGTTGTCATTTCAATAACTCCTTTAGCTTTCTTGACAGACAAGATCTGAATTTCTGATGTTTTTAAAAATAGCAAGAAAAAACACAACAAAAACTTAGTTAATTTAAAGAAAAAATTTTCAGGCCTTCTTTAATATACTAATTAGGACCAAGGGAAAGGCAAAGTCCAATTTATTTTAATCTTTTGCAGGTTCCCTTTCAAGAGTGGAAGTGCATTTGCTCTAAATTCTGCATGTATTTTAAAACTTACAGGCTATCATGATTCTGTGACTTTTTTTTTTGGGTGGCGGGGGGTGGAGGGGAGAGAGCAACTTCTGGTTTTAGTGCAATAACAGAACATTTTCCTCACAGTAGTCGTTGCCACACAAAGGGAAGTAAAGCAATTTTTACACAAGAAGAAGTATGCAGTCATTCTTTTCTTTTTGCTTACATAACAGCTGAAAGAGCTGTGTGTACTCTAGCATGTATAAAAATGGTATAAACTTCAAAGTATGAGACTTCAAACAAAAATGAAAGGGTACTGAAAGAACACACAGATTAAACAAAGATTAAAAAAAGAAGTAGCAGGAGCAAGAAAGACGGGTGTGATCCAGGAGTAGTTGCTACCTCTAATGCTAACTAGGGAAAGAACGCCAGTAATAATGGAACTGGATTAGGCCTTAAAGTCAAGGGCAATGCCCTCTAATATCAAGATCAGGCCCAGTATTAACATTGTGTACTCTTTTTTGACTCTCTCTGCACCGGTGGCCCAAGAGGAGGAATAAAAAGGCAATGCAAGCTCAGAAGAGCCATTTTCTAACATCTGCTCTCCTCCATTACCTTTACTCCTGTCTTCCTTACTTTTCTACTAAGCTGCTGCGAAACTAATCTTGGCTCAAGAAAAACTCCAAAAAGAAAACAAGACAAGCCCCTCTTCACTCATTGTGAAGAGTTTGAATGAAATAGAACCAGAAGTTGGATGTTATACAGACAACTGCGCCAAGGAAATGAAGTGATAGATCAAAAAGAACCCATCAGTATGTAATGGTAAAGCACAACCACTGTAATTAAATTAATGCAAGATGGAAGCAACATGAAACAAATAAGGACATGTCACTAAATAGCAGCAGAAATGCATATAACACGGCACATGGATTATTATACACAGTCTGTTTTATGACAGCAATACCCAGACTCATCTGGATGAAATCAAAATTTGCAGAAGGATTCTACTGTAGGTTCAAGTATCAATTGCTTTCCTGTCCACAAGAAAATAACCACGTACCCTGGATTCATTTCCCAAAGCATGCGATATGCATTGCCGCTCCCCGAGTACATGCCTGTGGAAAGTGGTTGTAAAGGCTTTAGAATTTTATCAGACAGCAAAGACTAAAACCCTGCTTTAAGCTAAAGCTAATATTTTCAGGATGAATAATACATTAGGAACCTCAGCCAAAAAGGTCTAACAATATGCATGGT
The DNA here is from genome assembly GCF_011386835.1 of Chrysemys picta bellii. Taxonomy (NCBI): domain Eukaryota; kingdom Metazoa; phylum Chordata; order Testudines; family Emydidae; genus Chrysemys; species Chrysemys picta. The sequence goes on along the minus strand of NC_088795.1, from coordinate 31,687,323 downwards.
GTAGCCAAAATGCCTCTCTACTCTTCCTTATATCATAACCTGTTTGACAACTTTTTGTCAAATTCACAATGAAGTATGAACTAAATTGTCAGTTGGGGTACTTACAACAGATTTATTTTCATCTGCTCTTCCGGTAACCAGCCTGGCAAATCAACAAAATGATTACCACCTCCTTTGAAACAGATTGGCATTGTTCTTTTGTTGAACAAATAGGGAGATGTCTACAGAGCTTCTTATGCTTTATTGAGAACTGAAACTTGACTTACAGTGGTATTCACTTTCGCAACAATAACGCCTCTGTGTGTGTCAACATGTCTCATTAAGTAATAACTCCGTCCAAAAAAATTGATTTTATTTATAAAGTTGCTATGATTGAGGATTTCATTTTTGTTCAGTAAAGATGGGATCGTTACGGTATTGAAGCGATGAGTAATTTCAAATTAAGGAAGAAAATATAATTTACTGTGGGATCCTTGTATTGTTAAAAGCAGCTTGTGGTGAAAGCTTTTGGTGATGGAATCTTCAAAGAAGAAAAAAGTAGCCTCATATCAAACACCTTTACAACATTTATTTAACCCCTCGTGAATCTAAGTATCAGTCAACCCCAAGCAAGTGTGCTTGCAGAGCATGAATGCAATCAGGACAAGGGGGGAAAAAAGCATTATTTGACAAAGTCGCTAATGTAACAAAAAATGCAAAAAGTTCAGCCAAAACTAACCTATTGCATTCCCCCTCTGCCCCCGCAGATCCCAAAATTCACAATCATTGTTTCCCTATAAGAAGCAAGGACGTTCCCTCCGATCTGCACTCACTAACTATGCCAGGGCAGTTACTAGGAATTCTGGGACAGTGTTTGTAAACACTAAAACCATGTGCACACAATCACATGGAGAGCCATCATCCTGACCTTAAACATGTACCTACCTGGTAAACCGTGGCATCAGTGTTATTGCATTGAAGCCAAATCAGTATCCATTATTCTACTTATAGTGTCTCATGCCAAAACATTTGGAAGACAGACAGAACTCGAGTGCTTAAGCGTTATAAGGGGACAAGTCATTTTAATCTTAAGAACCAAAATGTAATAGTAAGTATAATGTGTTTCATGTGCACAGTAAAGAATACATAGGCAATGTTGAGGTAATTATCCTTTTCTTACATGCCAATGAAAAATTCATGTTTAAACTTGAAGAGTCCTCTAGGATGTTTCTCTGGTGAAGCACAAATTTTCAAGGTCTCATGCTGGTTTCTAAAATGATGCAAGCTTAGTAGTGGTATTGTACAAGAAAGATACTTTTTCTTACAATTAGATTACATCAACTTAGTTATTTTAAAAACTTTAAGATGGCTGACCTGTATATGTGGAAAAACTGTCTTGTTGAGCTCCTTATTAAAGTCCACTTTGTAAAGTTATCTAACGCACTCACCTCCTCACTTCTTTTTTTACCTCACACAAGAAGACCACAGAACACTCTTCCCATGCGCAGTAGACTTTTTGTAAACTCAGCCTCCCTAGCTCACTATTTTAGCTAGGCACCTCTGAGGCGCCCACCCAAAACCGAAGTGCCCTAATGTGCAAAATAGGCTTTTGATAGTAAAAATCCAGAAAGATTTTCCAGTAAGTGGAGGTGTAAGACACTGCAGTGGAGAACTGAGAAAGCATTAATTTATATCTCATTATGGACATTTTACTTATTTCTTTGCTCTTGAACAAAGTCTACGAAGTAAGTACACCTTCCATGCATTACATTTCTATGGTATCAGTACATGGAGGTGCCCTCTTAAAGCACATACTAATACACTTCTGAAAATGTTGAAATACCATTTAAGGTGCTTAATTTTAGTTTCCTGCTAAACCTGAGCATATGACAGGCCTGTTACTTTGCACATGGGGCAATGGAAATGAAATGATTTTTCTTTATATATAAGATCAAGCTGAAGGCCCAATTCTGCAAACCATTACTTGTGTCTGGACTTTGCTGGGATTTCTTGCACGAGTAGTACAGAAGGCCTTGCCATGGTGCCCATTCCACACACTGCTACAACATAGCATCTGAATTTTTAACTCCGAATTCACATCCCCGCAGAACACTTTTTTCAAAAAGGCCCTGAAGTCTGTTTGGATTGATAAATTTTTGGAAAATGCATGGAAAGAAGTATGTGCCAGACTTTGAAAGGAACAAATCTAGATGTTGCCTCAGAACACCCAAGTCTGTGTTAAAGAACTGTATGTTAAAGGGAGCTGTAAAGCATCACACTTAAGTCCATTTTAAAGGTTTAAAGTTTAAAATTCTTCATTATGAGTGACTGGTTAGGCTTTCTTCCTCTTTTAAATCAGTGCAGTTTTTTAAAATGTGAGCCAAACTAAGTATCTCTTCTCTTCCACCTTAAAAACTGAGTTCAGGTCATTTGGAAGGTCTTGAAAGAAATCAAAACTTTAAGAAACTTTTTTTTCCTCTGCCCTCCTTCACTTGCCTATCCTCACACCACAAGACCCATGTCCAATCTTTTGAAACTGAACAATCCTTTATTTGTAGTCAGCAGGTCATTGATTACCCTTGGGATTAGCCCAGTTGATATTTCAAGTTCATATTCTCCTTACTTGACCTCAGATGTCTGTATGCATTGAGCAATTCCCTCGGACTATGGTACACCTCTACCCTGATATAACGCGACCCGATATAACACGAATTCTGATATAACACAGTAAAGCAGTGCTCCAGGGGGGTGGGGCTGCGCACTCCAGCGGATCGAAGCAAGTTCGATATAACGCGGTTTCACCTATAACACGGTAAGATTTTTTTGGCTCCCAAGGACAGCATTATATTGAGGTAGAGGTGTAATTGACTCAACACGGTCATCTTTCTGATATCCAATCTCTTACCCCATCTCCACCCACATGGGCCACTGAGAAGACCATTACTTGTGGTACGTTCTAGTTCTTTGTGTCTGCAGTATACTAGGTAAGTTAAATATGCACTCACTGAATCTGAAAAACATACTAAATCAAGCCATGATAGTTTGTCCAGTTCTCACCAAACTCATTCAGTAAAAGGACATTTCTTCCAGAAACAAGTTAAATGGATAGGTGGGTGTTTGCCGTAACGTGTTGTACAGGATCAGAATGATGCTGAAAATGATTGATGCACATAATTCCTATTTGGCTTCCAGCCATGATGCAGTCATATGCTTTATCTCTGGTTCACTATAGTCTTTTATTTCCCCTCCCCTTTTGAATCATAGTACATCCCATTCCATTTCAGAATCAGCGGATCAAGCACACAGCCTTTCTAAATGATGTCACAACACTGATTGCTGGAAGAGTGCCTTAACAACAAATTGGAGAGCTGGACTACGTAAATACTGTATATTATTTGGCGAAATCACTTGTGGTTGTGTTCTGCAGCAGTTTCCAAGATAACCACCAACTTTACTTGAAACTTGGCAACTTTATTCAACCACTTTAGGGTTCCAATTGTAAAGCTGGCTTGCAAGAAGTTTCGATGCTGTTGGCTTTGCTGCTACTACCACACTTAATGCTACTGTGTGGCAGTCAAATGATAGCGGAAGAGGGTTAGTTTGATAAGCCAGAATTTGAGCTCATCCAAAGTTTCAGCTTGAAAAATACATGCTTTAATAAGAGATCCTCTTTGCTTTTGTAAAAACAAAAAAATATACCACTTAGCCTTTAACTGAACAAATTATTTGAAGTGATTATTTAGGCACTCTATTAGAAAACGACTCTGCTGCTATTTAAACAAAAATAATTTAGAAGAAATCAAACATGAAACATTCCCCATAGCTCCCAGAACATTTTGGTAACATTAGCACTACCAGTAAACATCCACTGAAAATCTGAGCACATTTATTTTGAAACCTGTTTTGTTTTTAGGGCCATTTAGATGTCACTAGTATTTGTAAATGATCAGGTAGGGGGATAAGTCCCAGGAGCTGTAGTACGTCTTATGGCAACTGCTCAGAGTAAGGGAAAATGGCCCCTTCTAGTTGTGGCAGCTGAAAATTCCAGTTCTGTGGGTAGGAGAGTAATTCTGAAAGTGCCCAGAGTCGTCACACTGAAACCAGACATTTATGGCCATCTATTTCTGTTACCTAATGTAGTACCAGTGACAATGAGAGAACTTGGAAATCTGTCTGTCATAACAATGCCTCGGAAGGCACACGTTCCTTGTTCTTTAAACAATGTTGACATGCCAAAGTCTAGGACCATGCGCACTATATCAAAACAATACCAGTTCCCCTGGCTCTTGGCCAGGAACCAATACAATGCCAAAGTCCTAGTTCAAAAGTCTTACTATTAACAACAATTTGGCAGATTTATGAATCTAAGTAACGAAAATGCCTCCCTTCCCTTCCACCCCTTCTTGCCAATATTTATTAATGATTAGTTCAGTATGTGAAAGGTTCTAAAAGGGGTAACACACACAACTAATCTCAGAGGTCCTTGGAACCACTGAGATAATTCTGAGGAACTCCTCTCCAAACAAAATTGTTTTCCACTGAAAGATTGTTCACATGCAATGAAGAACAAGAAAATAAAGAACTAATTCAACGAACTAATCACTAAATTTCCCCCAGCCCAGCTGCTGGATTTAAAGTTTTGCATGGACTTCTCTGACAGGGTTTCTTTGGTACTACATTATATTTCCTGAGCAACTAAGGAAGAGAGTCAATGTATTGCCCATTGGAGAACTATTTGGCTCCAAATTGTTACCTTTTACTTGTTCTACAGGAAAGTAACAGTGCTAACAACAGCATAAACTATATGATACACTTAATAGTACCTGTATGTAGCTGCTGCATGTTATTATAATGGACTACACAAAATAACGGGAAAAGCTTTACTTGCTTGACGGAGTAGGAATAAATCCAACTGTCAACTCAGATTTATCAAGACTCTCTGGGCTATTAATGTTTAATTTTGTGCAATCATTTGAAAATTAGATACTTTAGTAACACAGAAGTGAAGGGAAATAATCCACAATGGTAGAAAGCTTTCAAGAAGAGAAGAGAGCACATTAAAATATTACAGGTCTGAGAAATGAAGAGCTGAAAGGAAGTGTTTCTTTATGACATTAGATGGGTTATACATGCAACGTGATTTACAAATAGTAATGTATAAACAACAAAATGGGTTGCCACTTCTGTTTATTTATTGGGTGATATGTGTTATTTAAGATGGGGAAATACCCATTAAAAAAATAAAACCATCATTGTAAGTAGCCATAAGGACTGGCCAATGAACTGTGCTTATCTTCTGGAGACATGAGTAAAGTGTCCCTTTAATCTGCAAAAACAGCTCATGTGATGGACACTTACTGTTTAAAGCAAATTTGCCTAACTCCTCAAAGATAAGTAGAAGAATGATTTACAAGTGAAATGTTCAACAAATAGTTTTTGGGGTGTAATTTAAAAGGGTTGTGTATGCTTTGTGGTGTGGGTTTCTTCACCTTTTGATCATCCACATCACCTTCTAACTGAAACTTATTCATGACTCTTGACTGTTAACACCTCTCCATTGAATTTCTTTTACAAACATGCCCTATTTTGCAATTCACAGCCTCCAATACAAGTGTCATCATGGAATACACATGCAAATACACAAATGAATATACATGTTATCCCTTCCACTGCAGTAAGTCAACCTGCCATTATAATGCAAATATAATGGCCTCATTAGCCAGTAAACAACACCCACTCACCTGCTTTTACTGAGGCTAATGATTCCTCATCTCTAAAATTCCTACATTTCTGGTTTTAAGATAAATTATACAACCACACTGCTATTCACTGTTCCTTTTCTCAGTTGCTTATCATGTAGTTCTATCACAGTGTTCATTTGCATACTCTCCATCATGGAAAATAATCTCATAATGAGACCTTTGGTTGAAACATTTCAGTGGAAGCCTACTATATACCACATCACTTTTCTCCCCCACTTCACACTTTGAAAAGGAAAACTGCTAAGCAGAACAAGGACTAGCTGAATTTCCAAGAATCAAAGAGCAAGCAAAAAAGCCTCCTTTTTACCAAGGGTATGAAAATGACTGCAAAGGCTGGAGGAATGGTTTAATGCTAATAAAAACACAATATCAGGATCTAGTGATGTCAGGTCTGAAAATCATATGTTTTGGATTTTTTCCCCATCAGACTGTAGATACGTGCCTTACCTGGCTAAAGGCATTTTTAAACTAATGTGCATTATAAAGCATTTTTTTTAGTCACATTGTGTAAGTCGCCTAGATCACAAGATTTAACAAGGATGACAAAGATCATCAAGAAAAAGTAAGGCCTTGCTACAAATCTCTTCTCCATTTCTCTCTTTCTCCCCCTAGGATTGAGTTTTTTTTCCTTCAGTGCCCCTGACCTTGTAGTCCTTAAACTCCACAATCCTTCCCCCTCTTCTCCCCCTTTGACTGCGCTTGCCTTTGTGTCTGTCTGTCATTCACCAGCAAACCCAATGAAAGCTGATTCATGAGAAGCACAAAGCCAGAAAACAGACTTTCCACGTACAAATTCTCTCACAGATATTCCCCCAAACTAGCCCGAACGCCCAGGCTGTAGGCACCGGATCTATCTTTATCAGAAAGGAAGAGTTTTCTTTTTGTCCAAAGAAACTATTCCTCTCCTGCTCCCCCGTTCTCCCCCATAGCACCAGACACCCCTTTTGCATTAAATAAAACAACAATACATGAAAGCTAGATGCAGACAATCCCACCAGCTATCACATTCAATCAGAAAAATCCTCCTGAAGTGGAAAAAGAAAACAGGAATCCACCGCAGTTTTAAAACACCTCCCGGGGCTCTTTAAAGAACACAATAAAATGCAGTGACAGACTCGGCGCAGGAAAAGAAGGAAACCCACTGAAAGGGAGGAAAGTGGGGCAACAACTGATCATAAGAATCATGAAGTCTTAAAAAAAAAGACACGATGAACACACGTCCCTGCATTACAAAACGAAATAAATACACCAGCCAGTCCGAGGTGCTGAGAGGAGCTGAAAAGCAAAGTTTGGGGTGAGAGCAGCGGCCCAACCCAGCGGAGGAAAGCTACCAGCTCACTAGTTTTTAAACATTTTTAAAACTATATTTGTCAGCCATGTTGGAGAAGCTTCAGAAAAATTTCCTTCCCCTCTTTCTACTTGTAGATCAGGCAGCGGAGCCCGGCATCCCAGCCCCCAGCAGCACGCTAGCCAAGCCCCGCTGAAGGAAAGGGAGAGTTTCGTGGCATTAAGAGAACCGCTCTGACCTCTTTATGTCCCTCAGCCTTGCAGCAATCCAGCAAATGCAGCCTGCTCCCCTTGCTAACAAATCCTAAAGGGCAGCCATCTTGCTTCCTTCTGCTCCTTTACGAAAGCAACCCGAGCCTCCACATCAATATTCATAAGGCCCCTTTGACGTCTGTTCTCATCACTTGGTGAAGCCCCAGTGTTGCTGTTCCCCGGCTCCCGGCAGCGGGCGTGACTCGCATGTGAACTGGCTCCGCCGCGCCGTGGGTGCTGCTGCGGCACCACACCTCCTGGCTCGCTCGGGCGCTAGCAATCCCTCCCGAGGCTTCCCACACAAAGCCTGGCAATGTTTTGGGGGCTGTACAATGGACGAGCAGGACAGGACAGGGCTGCCCTAAAGCTATGGAGTGGAGTCCGAAAAGAGAAGGGCCTGGATGGCTCGCTCTCTCTCTCTCTCTCTCTGTGTGCTTCTTTTTGTTGTTGATTCCCCTGTTCAGCCCCTTTCCAACCCAGTGCAGCCAGAGGAGCTGGCACCCCTGCCCTGTGCTAGGGATCGCGCCCCTCCCCCACCCCTTATTTGGCACCCCTATGACTCCCCCACCCCCGTTGGCACCCTGCTCCCCTGCCTGCAGCCTACGGGGGAGGAGTGGTTATCTGCTCCCCCATCTCTGATGTTAGCTCCTGCTCCTGTCCCTTCTCCTTGGATGACAGGGGAGAGTGCAGGAGGTGCCCCCCTCCGATTGATGTCGTGCCCTCCCCAGCTTACTCCCCCATCCATCCGTGCGGCTACCACTTTGACTGCTGCTGCTGGGTCCATTGCCAGCGCCCCCACTGGGACACCGGCAGCAGCGGTCACGAGTAGGGACTCTGCTGCTGCCACGGCTTCCACCTCTACCACACTCAAGGGAGCTCCTCAGCCAGAAGAAAGGGCCAGGGGAAGAAGACGGGCAAGAGCTCCGCCTGGAAGGCAAAGCCCCCCGTAGCGGGGATCGCTCCCCCCGCAGCGGCCCCGCTTTCGGCCACGGCTTCCTTTCCCTCTGCTATTCCCTCCACCAGCTCTGGGGGCACCTATCCTCCAGCCCCCAGAGCGTACGCCCAGGTGGCCACAGTCCTTCTGCCCACCGCCCTGTCATCTGCCCCTGCCTCTGCCCTAGTTCCATCTCTGGTGGCCGGGGCCCTTTTCCCACCCTGACCAGGAAGCATGGCGTCCATTGCCTCCTGGTGTCCGCCTTGACCCACAGGGAGACATACATGGGGGCATTGGCATGGGTGGTGGGGCCCACAGCCATTGTGGCAACCTCCAAGATGTACGGGAAGGTTGTCTTCTTCCTGGCATTGGAAGCTGCTGCCCAGGAGGTGGAGAAGAAGGGCCTTGCGGTGGGGGCATCTATGTTCCCCTTGAACCCCTGGAAGACCTGGGTGTATGGGTGATTTTCACCTCTGTCCCACCCTTCCTCCACAGTGCTGCCATGTTGCCCTTCCTCTCTACCTTGGGGAAGCCTTAATCTGTCATCAGCCCTCTCCCGTTGGGCTGCAAGGACCCCGCCCTCCGCCACATTCTCTCGTTCCACCGGCAGGTGCAAATCCAGCTGCCGCCAGTGGTGTGTGATGGAAAGGAACTTGAGGGATCCTTCCTGGTGCCATCAGGGGGCCCAGTACCTGATACATTATTCCTCGGTAGGTCCAAGGTTTCCTCTGCCAGGCAACGGGGCACATCTGGAACCCAGCATGGAGAGGCTCCGGGGATCCCCGAGATCTGGGAGGGTGCCGGCCCCATTACCACTGGCAACTCTGACTCCCTGGTCTCTGTAACCACGCCTCCTTCTCCTTTGCTCATTGTCGCTTCCGCTCAGGCCCTGGGGGTAGCCCCCCCCATTGCACCCAGATGAGCAGGCTGGCCCCACCACCGCTGTGCATAGGAGAGGGAGAAGAGGGCAGCAGAGCTGTCACCAGGAGAGGGCCCGCCCCAGGGGAGGATTCCCCTTTCCCCCTGTTTTCCTGCCCCCCTGTTTGCCTCCCAGACCCCCCCCCAAACCATCAGCCTTGTCCCCTGGACCCACCCACGCTGGTCGAACCTCCACTACCATCTTGGGGAGCGGGGTGCCTGTCCAAGGGAAGTGCAACAAGTGGAAAGCGTGGGCTCAGCACCTCCCACTTGGCATGGAAGAGGACAGTGTTTTCCCCAGGAATTGATATGGGGGGGGAGTGTTCAAATTTATGGGGGGCGGGGTCAGGACCAATGAGGGGTGAGACCGTGAGGGTGAAGGTGGACTGTATGGCACCATAGTAAAAACTGAAAAATGTTTCATGACCATTTTATTAGATTTTAAAATCATCACACAAATCAAAGTTGGCTACTCGAGCCTTCTATGAAGCACTACATCTATATTCTTTTGTTCAATCCTGCATCTGTCTCCTTCGGGAGATGGATTGTGTCTCCGCTTCCTCTATGCCCTGGAGAAAAAGAGGGGGGCTAAGAAGCACGTCACAGCCTTTTGGCAGAGGACTGCACCCCTCTCACGGATCTGGTGGAGATGCGTGGGAGAGCCAGGGCCTTCTACACCAGCCTTTTCTCCCTGGATCCGACTGACGCTGATGCCTGCAGGGTGGTCTGGCATGGATTCCGAACGGTCAGCGTGGGCAACCAGGACCAGCTTGGCTGGAGCTACCTCTCACTCTGGTCAAGTTCTCAGAAGCCTTCTGTCTCATGGCCACTAACATGGGTGGCTCATCGTATAGGCAGGGGAAGTCTGTGCCTCCCCAAACAGCCCGGCATGGCCCCACCCACGCTCCTCCCTGAAGCCCTGCTTGCCTTTCCCCCTTGGCCCCTCTTCAGGGAAGCAGCATGCTAGGGCTGGGGCTAGGGCTAGGGTGGCCGGGACTTGGGGTGGCTGGGGCCGCCCAGCGCTGAGGGGCCCCCAGCCCTGGGGTTGCTCTGCCTAGCACTTGGGGGGGGGGTGGAGGTGCAGGTGCTGCCTGCCCTGTGCTTGGGGGGGGGGACCAGTGGGGACCGCCCGCCCTGGGCTCGGGGACGGGGGAGTTGGCAGCCACGGGGATGGGGGTTCCAGCGGGGGAAGGGAGCAGATCCTTGGGTAGTGGGGAACAGGCTGGGGGTTAGCCTCTCCCAACCTGCAGTTCATCTAATGTTCATCAACTAATAAGTCATTGGGCATGGTGACCGAATCTTTAGGGAGTGGAGTGCTTACCCCGTCATATAGGCGAGCTGTGCTCACCTTGCTACCAAAGAAGGGGGACCTCCATGACCTTAGGAAATGGTGTCCCATCTCGCGCCTCAGCACAGATTACAAGGTCATAGCAAAGGCCATCCTGCTGTGCTGGGATCCATGCTGGTGGACATGATTCACTCTGACCAGATAGCTCAGTAGTTTGAGCATTAGCCTCATAAACCCAGGGTTGTGAGGTCAATCGTTGAGGGATTTAGGGATCTGGGGCAAAATCAGTACTTGGTCTAGCTAGTGAAGATAGGGGGTTGGATTTCATGACCTTTCAGGGTCCCTTCCAGTTCTATGAGATAGGTATATCTCAATTTATTATTATACACTGTCCTCGGCCGTATCATCTTTGATAATCTTTATCTGGTCCGGGACCTCCTAGAGCTTGGGAATAGGGATGGTCTGTTGTTTGCCCTCCTGTCCCTGGACAAGGAGAAGGTTTTTGACAGAGTGAACCATGGATATCTCCTGGGCACTCTGTAGGCATTTGGCTTCAGACCCCGATTTGTGGGTTTTCTCCAGGTGCTGTATGCATCCATGGAGTGTCGGGTCAAGCTCAACTGGACCCTGACCAAACCTGTCAGCTTCAGGTGAGGGGTGCGTCAAGGCTGTGTGCAGTCAGGCCAGCTGTATACTCTGGACATTGAATCTTCCCCTGGAGGAGGAAGGACAGGGCCTGGTCTGCCTTCACAGTCAGGTTCATGTCTTCCACCTCCAGGCCCTGCAGAGACTACTTTAGGGTGCAGGTAGTCCAGCATGGAGCATGTTGGCACATGCCTTCCTCCACCCACCTCCAAAGACTCTGATATAACCGGCAGCTCTTTTTTCTTCATCTGAGAAGTTTTCCATGAGACCTCTCCAAGCTGCTGGTCTTCTAACAGGACCTTCTCCAGACCTGGAAGCTTGTCTCAGTGACCAGCTCCATGGTGGTCACTGAGGGAGTAGATATCCTCATGGAGCCCCCTGCCACACAGCTTGGTGTGCAGGTGGTGGAGTCCCCCTCGGTGTGCCAGAGGTTGGTCCCTGGCAGGAGCCACCAGAATCAGAGACCTCCTGGACTACCACTGTGGGGAGGGGCTGGGGGGACCTCCTGGCACTTGGTTGGTGCATGGGGAACTACATCCCTCATACTCACCAGCGTGTACTCCAGAAGGTGAGGGCAACCTTACCACCTGCCTCTCTGGCTTTCCTTTAGTGGATATGTGGGAGGGTGTTCCCTGCCTGCCCCTCACCCGTGGCCCTCCAGATCTTTTTATTGGGCCCCTGCCCTGCGAGTCCCCCCTTCCCTCAGTCTCCTCCTCCCTGTAACCTGAGTCAGCTATGCAATTTGCGGCCAGTTCACTTCTGAACTGCACTAAGGACACATTTGTACACACTCGTGCTCCACACTTTTCATTTCCTCACCCTTGTGTCCCAAGTGGCGGGACCTTTAGCCATCTATTAAAACCAAGCACACTGCCCATGCTTGTGTACTGGAAGAGAATTGCATGTGGAAATTTTGGGGAGGGATTTCTTGCTGAGATGAGATGAGGATGGCAAGGAGTTGCGAAAGTGGGATAATCCTAATTAAAGCGTAAGTATATAGCGTGATCTAGAATGCCAACAGAAGAAAATTCTTCTGCGACAAGTGAGGTGCCCTTTTTGAGTGCCAGAAGGAGGGAGCTGACACAGGACTTTCTCCACAGTCATTGCCACAGTGTAGCTGCAGTGCAGCAGAGTAAGCAAAACATTAAACAACACTACCACCACCACCAAAAAAAACCCCCCTCCAGGCCCTTGTCTTTAGCGCAGCCCTGTCCTAGTCCTGCTCGTCCATTGTACAGCCCCCAAAATATTGCCAATGAGAACAGACGTCAAAGGGGCCTTATGAATATTGATGTGGTTGGTTCTCAACCTTTAAAAGTCATTGAGTCATCATTTTCCCCACACAGTAGCCGATGCCCACCTCCTGTTTACTCTGGCCATGTGAGCTGCAGAGAGAGCATGACAGTCCCCTTCCACAAAACAGAACTTTAACTTTAGTCTTCCTCTGACTTTCTCCTTAAACATTTTGTGACCATAATAATAATAATAATAATGGATAATATGGTACCTAGCCTCTTCAACAAAAAATCCTGTGTTCTCAGCATTTCAGTCCATGTGCTGAAGCAATGGATCTGGAGATAATTAAAAAAACAGGGAAAACTAGATCTCTGGCAACATGAGCTAGATAAACAACCACTTTCACTAGTTATGCGACCCCCGAGCATGCTCTAATAAATTTGTTAGTCTCTCAGGTGCCACAAGTATTCCTGTTCTTTTTGCGGATACAGACTAACACGGCTGCTACTCTGAAACCAATCACTTTCACGCATTTCTAAAATCTGTAACTGGGTTACACAAGTGACTTTGGTTGCTTTCTTTGTGAACGAGACTCACTATAGCACTCTGAAACGATAACTTTATTTTTCTCTGCTAGAGGAAATGATTCCATGTGCACTGACTGCTTGAGTCTTGGAGCCAAATTCTGCTTTTGGTTACACTTGTGTAATCCCACTTACATCAATGGGCTTCTATAGGAGTAATCAAAAATGGAATTTGGCCCTTGAATATTTTCTTTTTAAAAATAGTAAGTCACTGATTACTTCAGGGCTCAGTTCTGCAAACACATATGCGTGTAAGCAATTTAACTCACATGAGTAATCCCACTGAGCTCATGCCACAAAACAGAACTTGGACTCCATGTGAGTAGTTACTTATATTTGTATGTGATGATTACAATCAGGCCCTTAGAGTTCATACCATATCGGCCCAGCTTTCAAACAGAGGTCTAGATCCTCAGGTTGGCTACTCAATATCCAGTGCAGGATTCAAAGGAAAGGAAAGCCACCTTTTCACCCCTTATCTTGGGGCCTCAGGGTTGCCCTAATCCATCCTGGCTAATCATGGTCCCTAGGGGCTGTTACATAGCTAAGGATTGCTGGAGTGAAGCAGTATTCTTGGCCGAGCCCTCTCAAATCCAGAGGTGCTTACTACACCGGTGAGAACAGAAAGAGGTAGCTTAGAGCCAGCTATGGTAGACAGAAGGCCCTTATCTGTCCTGTTAGGCTATGAGCATGGAAAAATGCAAAAGGAATTTATCAGGACAGAAGATCTGGCTCAGTAATTTCAGTGAAGAACAATTTAGAGGTTATTTTGGCAATAATTCCATAACAAATCATTTTATTGCACGTTCTCTGGCGACCGGAACATGCACAGAAGAGAGCTGCCTCTCACCCATAGTGCACCACATGTTCATGGGGAACCTGGTGCTAAATCATTCATAGGCAACCTGATTCTGGGTCAGGGTTTCATATGTAGCAGAGCAGCTACGTCACTGGGATCTATTGAAATCCAGCTCTTGTCAAAAGCTCATTGCTTGGTACTTTGATAGATTTTTAAAAACATTTCTGCAATGTGAAAATCTATGTAGTGAAAGGTAAAAAAAATGAAGAAAAGAAAAGAATAATGAAGAAAGATTTTTTTTCTTAATAACAAGGAGGGACTTGTCCAATGTATCACCATTTTTGTTCTGTGTTTGTGTAGCATCTAGTGCAATGGAACCCTGGGCTATGACTGGGGCTTCTAAGCAGTATGATGATGATAGTCATCATACTGAAATGGTTTGTTTAAACAATGTCAGAACAGTATGTCCGTTTCATTTTTAATGTTGTTTTTTTTAAAAAAACAGAACCAGCAAAAAAAAGCTAGAATTCTTAGTTCTGTGTCGTATGGAAAGAAAATGTCCTGGAAAGTGAGATCTTTTTGTTTTCAAAGCCTGGACACGATTCTCCTCTCACACTGGTTTTATAGTGGTGTGAGATAATTAACTTCAGTCGAGTTTCACACAGTTTAATATCAGAATGAGGCTCTCTGCAGACTAGCTTATCTGAAGATAGAAGTTTTTCATTTTGTTTGCCAGCAGGTTTTGTCCTTTCACTGCAAGCTGCAGTTGCCTAGCATCTACCAATCTTTCACCAGTATTTCAAGCTGTTTAAATTCTACATATTTATTAAAACAGAGAGGTTTTCCCCTTCTTGTTATCTTCATGAGGCTAATGATATAAAGAAGAGAACTATCTAACAGGCTACAGGCTAGCTGGTGAACACCGGTGTCACTTCATTGAATTCAATGGAGCTAAGCTGATTTTATACCAGCTGCGGTTCTAGGACTCTATCTTTTGTATCTCCTCAGTTTGCCTAATGAAGATACAACATTTACATGTTTAAATTAGGGAGGCAAGATGGGTGAGGTAATATCTTTTGTTGGACCAACTTCTGTTGTGAGAGAGACAAGCTTTCGAGCTTACATAGAGCTCTTCTTCAAGCATTTCTATCTGCATTGTTCTTTGGTGTTTGCATTATGTTTGGTAAAGTGATCCTTAAGGTCACCTCTTTTTCATTTCATCTTTAATATCTCTCCCCACCTCCTTCCACGTCCTTCTCTGTTGTAACAGGTGGTTCTTGTCGGCCTGAAATCTTCTCTGGCTTGCACCCAGCTTGGAAACAAGCCTGGCCTTTCTTGCCAACTCTCTCTCCCCCCCCCCGCCACTTACTTCCACTATGACATTTGTTGATTTTAAAAAAGGAGAACACATCCCCTCTTTTCCTCCACACTAGCAAGCAACTGCAAACATGGATAACTTGAAGTTTACAAAGAAAACAGCAGGTTCTGCATAATGAATTTGTATTTATTTTTCTGTCTACGCAGTTAGGGCAAAAGAAAAGCAAAAGACAAGGCACATATGACCTACTCCGAAAGCTAGTTGCAGTAAATGGGTGCATTCTTAAAATGCTTCCTCTTATAGGTGTGGTTAACTGCTTTTGCTCTTTTTTTATTTGTGTGTGTGTAAAAGATAATTTACTGCTGTAACAACAGTCTGTTATAATCAAGTTCCTCACAGACTTGATAAAGCCAGGATCAGCACTTCTGATGAAACAGCAGCACTTTCTTTCTCCACAAAATGTAACCCACACTGAGCAGTATCCTCTGCTCAGTTCTGCTGTTTTAAACTACCATGACCTGCAGGCCTCCTGGCTGACCGAGTGCCCCTGTCACATGTTGATAGACAGCAGCTATCTTTTGGCTTTCAAATCTACTGCTGTCCATTACACATGCAGCTGTCAAGTGCAGCTTGCTTTACAATGCAAATCTCCTGACTTCTATTAGCAGCCTAATAGGAGGCATACAGAGCCAAAATTCTCTCCTGGAGTCGTTCCATTGACTTCAATGGATTTACACAATCAGAAAATCTGACCCATGTGTCTTGACCTATCTCCGCTTATAAAATAGGAAAAATGCTTCAATTAAAATGCTCAGATACCATGGTGATGGCTGACCTTTAAAAAACCTAACTAGATAAGAAGGAAAAACAAAACAAAGTCACAACTGGTAGCCAGTTCCTATATTTGAAAATGAAAATTGAAATCATGATGCAATGTATTTGCATCCATTCCTCGCTTCCAAATGCTGATTCCTGAAAAACAAGAGACTAAAACATATGCCACATATTTATGGGGTAAGTGACCTCTGTACAGTACATCAGTAGTTGTTGTGAAGGATGCCAGACCTGCTTGTTTCTTTTGTCTGATGGCAGCAGTGCTTGCAGAGTTAAAGAGCATGTTAAACTCAGCAGGAATGCTGGAGGTCTCGGAAAAGTTATTTTTAAAGAAAACACTCCCTCCTCATTAAACTTTTACAATTTGGGCATAAAGTTCTAACCTGAAGTTATAAAAAAAATTGTGATGAATATTTTTCAAACAGGATATATTTTTTTTAAAGGACACCCAACTTTACTAGGTCTTTAAATTTACTTAGCTCAAAAGTTGTTTGTTCTGCCTTTCTTTAGGCCTATTTTTTGATCTATCTTTTTCTTCTAATAAATTGATCCTTGCAGTTGTGAGAAATGCAAATGATTAAACATATGGCTTGTGAATCCTACAGATAAAGCAATATCTATACATATACTGTTGTAGTGGTTAGGAACATCTTTTGCTCATTTTGGGACATAATGAATTGGACAATGTGACTTTTCAGAAAAAAATGTGGTCTAATGGCCTGAGCACAGGACTGGAAACTAGAATGTTGTGTGGGCTATCGTGGCACTGAGATTTAATAATTCTGTGGCCTTGGGCAAGTAATTTTAGGGTAGCATTTTAAAACTGTGTGCTGAATTGTGAGCGTGTTTGGACAAGCTGCTACCATAGTTATATGTGCAAACTGGAAAACTGAATGCACAGATGATCAATTAGAAGCATTATCAGCCATTTGCATTTCCGAGTATGACATTTGCCTATACAATTGAAGTAATTGCAAGTACATATTAGGTGAATAAGTGTGGCCTAGTAAGTGGTGCACTAAACAGGGACTTGAGATGCCTGTCTCCTATTCTCAGCTCTGCTGCTGGCTGACCTTGGGAAAGTCTCTCCTTTTTGTGGCTCAGTTTTCCCATCAGTAAAATGGGGGTAATGATACTGCCCTGCTTTGAGATTTACTGATGAAAGGTGTTCTATAAGTGCTAGATAGTATTATTTGTAAATTTCTGATCCAACCCTCCGTGTCCTTCTCATTTCTATCATTTTATGAATGGCAAAAATGTTTGTGAAGGATGTCAAAGCAGTTTGACAGAAATCCAAATTGCGAGTGAAAGCCCAAAGTTCCCCAGGGTCTTCAAAAGTGTCAGTGAGCAAACAAGGCTCTAATTTGTTGAAGGGATGCCGTCAACGGGAGGTTGGGACCAGTAAATGAACTAGATCCAGTGCCCAGGACAGATGCTCCCATGTGTCCAGTTAAGAGGGTTAAGTTATAAAGGATCACGGAGAGACCTAGGCAAAGAGAGACCTAGTGAGTCAAAGCAGATGGGTTCAGTCAGGGACAGGTATGAGCTGCCTGAGACCAGGAGGAAGTTCTGGAAGGAGGCAGAAAGCATTTCCTGGGGGAAGGATGAAGGCAAGAAAAGCAACAAGAGATGAAGAGCCTGGGTTGAAGGTGGTAGTGACAGCAGCAGCAGAAGGCATTATCTGCTGTCTCTGAGCTGGAGAACCGGACTCTAGGTTTGGAGAGGGCTGAAGGCCTGGGAGCAAATAAGGGTCTTACCCACAGACATCTCTAGAGGTGGAGAGCTGAATCCTGAGGAACAGTGCCAGGGCCACGGGGAGTGAGGGATGTTCCCCTGGTAAAGATGATCTCTCAGCAGAGAGGCTGTGAAGAGCAGGATTGCACTGCAGCTGGAAAGTCTGGTGTGGCTGTCATGGCAAAAGAATGGAAGGGGATAGATTAGGGGTGGGAGAAGACACTGGAGGATGGTGGGAATGCGCTCCCAGCAGAGAGGCTGGGAGTGTTTCCCGCTGGGAAGAGTGGGGTTTTAAGGACTACGTGCCCTGGAGGTAACAGGGACTATGTTTTGGGACTCTTGTTATGGGTTGATTTGCATATGTTTTGTAGTGAAGTGGCTCCCAGGAGGGGTATTATTCAAGCAAGAGAGACAGTGTAGAATCCTGGGGTTACCTGAAAGGGGAAACTGAGGCAGACCTGCCTGTCTTGCTGTGGACTGCTCCAGGGTGGGTAGTAGTGGATCTGTTTGTTACTTATGTAGGAGGAGATAATGAGTTATATGAAGTGAATTCTTTGTCACACTGTACTCTGTTAAGGTAAAATGTTGCTTATTTTAACTGTATACAGCATGCAAGACCAAATTCTGTGCTTCTTAAACTTCAGTGCAAACCCCTTTGAGTCCAGTGAAGTTGCACAGAATGTATGTCAAAACAGAATTTTGTTCATTGTATTTATACCCTTACTCAGCCTATGGCCATTGTTGTGTTCATGAGTCCATTAATGTGTTATTTAGAATAATAAAGAGTTTGAATAGGGAGGGAGGAGTAAAATAACCAGAAAATACTCATATTCTGTCTCACCTAATAGGGGTGCTGGAACAATTTGTATAGCGGGGGTGCTGAAAGCCATTGAACCAAACTGTAAATCCTGTATATGATGGAAATCACTTTAAGCCCTAGCACCCTGAGTTCCAGCACTTATCTCACCTAATCATTTTATTCCCTGGAATCTAGAAAATTAACAAATACAAATCAGCAGACCTTTACATTCTCACACTCCCCTTTATCTCTCTCCTTTACTCAGAGGGTATATCTACACTGCAGCTGAAGGTGACATACCCATGCTCAAGGCCTGAGTTAGGTGCAGGCAACCCAGGTGACCACCAGGGGTGCTAGGCTTGGGTGGTGTCAGGCTCAGGATGCTGTCGTTGTTGTTAACGACAAAGGGGAAAATAGAATGTTTGAAGTAAAATGTTTCAGGTATTCCGTATGTGGATTCATTTATCACTAACCTCCTAGAATTTTCTGGACCTTTGTAGAATCTCATGGAACCTTGCAGACTTTCTGAGAACTACATTTTTCTCGAACCTCCTAGAATCTTGCAAGGATCTCTGCTGTCTGAGTAGGGAGCAAGCAGCTAATGAAAGAAAGGTGGAGCAGGCTGCCAGAATATCTGCTCCCAGAGGATGAAGTGGGCTGCTAGTGGTTGTTCCATGAGAAACTCTGTCCCTGCTGAAGAGGCCTAATGATGGCCTATGTTCAACAGCTTGTAGTAGTAAAAGTTAGTGGCATGTATCACCTTCAGTTCAGTTCATTTAGACATTAATCATCACTGAAGAGCTACACAATCACTGACAATTCCAGATCTTTTACAGAACCCCGCAATGTAACTAGTGCAAGTGTCACATGGATGGATTTATGTCAGATTTGGCCCATCTTCTCCTCGATGTACTTTGGACGTAAGTAGCCATTTGTCTGTAGGGCTCTTTGAGAGAAACTTAGTGTGTGATTACTACTGAATGGCTCTGATATTGGATCAATTTGTTGTGTCAGTCATTAATTGCATTATTTTTAGATTATTTAAAAGTCTGCCCATGATTTTTGCCATCTGGAGATTTTTACTGATGGATGTGTGAGTGAGGAAGTAGATGCCTGGGGGAAATGAGCAGGTAAACAACTGTATTCACAGTGTTAAGAACGTAACCTGTAGTTCAAAACTATGTCCAAGATCATCTTTGTTTAGTGCCACTTTCACCATGTCTCCTACCTTCCTGGGAACGGGGTACTGGGAACCTTCTTCTTTAAAATTCAGGCTCTTTCTCCTCAACTTCAAAGCTCTCCATAATTCAGCTACTGCCTTCATCTTTGTCCTCATCTCCTCCTCTGTTCTCTCCTACTCTTTGCACTATGCCCAACCTAGATTCTGTCTTGATTGCTCCTGGCTTCATGTCTCTACACCACCCCTGTTATCTTGGAATAATATTCAGGAAGCTATTAGAGAGCAGGGGACTGGTGACAATGTTGCAGGAAAATAAGGGACCCGATTGGTGTACTCACATGGAAGTTTCCCAGCATTGGACAACCATTATGGTGCAACTCAGTCAAATATAGGGCAAGAAATGACAGCCACGTCCCTATGTAAGGGACAAATATAGCACTCTGGTTCTGCAAAGGCAGTTCAGGTTCTATAATACATGTCTGACTTATCAGTATGTTGCCATTATTTCCATGAACTGTGACATTGTCACTGTGACTTCTCCATGACTTTCTCCATAATTTGCCATGAGAAACTGACAGCTCTCACCATGGCTTAAACCAACCATCTCTTCAATTTAACAATATCAACCAGCAGACCAGAATGCATTGTGAAGAGAGATTGACACACTGGTCTTACTTGAATGAAGAACTTGTGTGTTTGCCAGAAGAGGAGGTTGCTGTATTTTAGGATGGGTGCTCATACTTCCTTTATAACTGAGCATTGTTTTCCAGGGATCTCTTTATTAGCAGTCATTGTCTTTTTTATAATGATTGTGTGGGTGTGGCTTTTTCCATTATTAGGTGTACTGATGAAGTCTTGAGGAGGCGTGGGTGTTTGATTCAGGATGCTATCTTTGCTTTTTGCACTGCATTCTCCTGCCTCTACAAAATAAATAATACATTGCATATTTGTTCTCTATGGCTGTAAAAACAAACTCAGTGAGAAACAGATGGGAATATACATGAGAAGTAGGATGCATTTAAGTGGGAGATCTGTGGCACCTGGGTTTGGAATATGAACTTCAGTATGACATTTATATCTGTTAGCCCCTACATATACT
The DNA here is from genome assembly GCF_011386835.1 of Chrysemys picta bellii. NCBI lineage: Eukaryota > Metazoa > Chordata > Testudines > Emydidae > Chrysemys > Chrysemys picta. The sequence goes on along the minus strand of NC_088795.1, from coordinate 31,666,675 downwards.
TTAGCTATACTAATTTAAATCAAATTGTGTGTATGTGTATGTGGTGGTGATGGTGGGACTTTAAAGTGTCATTTTGTTCTCTGAACCTGAATGTCACTTTTCAGCCAGATGCAAAAGAAAGGGAAACTGTTAAGGCTCATAGTTCTAAAACTGACTTTTTTTTAGTGCTCCCATATTAAGAGTCTCTTACTTTCCTAACTTGTTCTAGGTGTTCTTCTTTGAAAATTGATTTATGCTAATATTGAAAATATGAATAGAAAACAAAGGTGTGATTTAGCATTGGTCTCATATGGCATATTTGCAAACTTTTTGGTGCCTAAAGTTAGGCTCCTAAATCTATATTCACACACCCAGCTAAAAGTGGCTTTATTTTCAGAGGTACTGAACCCCTACTAATCCCAGTGAAGACTTGCAGGTGCCTAGCACATCTGAAAATTGCGTCACTTTTATTTAGTTGCCTAAATATAGATTAAGACCCAGGATTTAAATTTTGGTCATAGTAAACAATTTGCCACATATGTACTAAGGGTGGAGGTAAAAAGGCTTGCCATTTACAGGGAAGTGCCAAGAATATATGGAGTGTGCCACTGATTACAACACAACCTATGACTTCCTGGCAGATTTGAAGACTAGTTCCTGTAGCAGAGTTAGAGAACAGCTAGCAAAAGAAAAACTGAACAGGATAAGCAAGAAGAGATGAATGAGACAGAGAGACCTATCTCCAGTGTTGTTTTTTCAGATAATTACTGGCATTTGAAGAAATCTCAGCTATAAGTCTGTGGGGACTTTGTAAGCCCTCCTGTTCGTTTTATTGTTTTTCTCTAGGGTGTCTTGAGAGTAGAGTCCAGAGACATAGGAGCTCTAAAAAAAAAAAAAAAAAAAAAAGGAGCTCTGACTGGCTCTAGGGATTGGTAATGGGCTTTGCCTTTCACCTCGAGATTATCAATTCAAACGCAAATATAATTTCTTTAACAATCTACTGGGAATTTTGTTGGTTGTTTTTCCTTTCTCCCTGTGCAATTAGAATTAAAAACCTGAAAAGAGGAGTTGGTAGCACCTCTCCCCCTTTCTCTCTTGCTCTCTCTGGCTTTGTCTACATTAGAAATCTTGCACTGCCAGAATTAAAATCACTTATTTCATTAGGTTCAAAATCCTAATATAGACAAAATTAAACCTGTTTGTATTCTGTTTAAACTAATTTAGCTTCATGCAGTAAGCATTACCTCATTATGACATAGCATCAATATTCCATTCTATAACAGAGCATTTCTATTTCAAACTTTCTTTTTGCATACACCAGATCCAGGTCTGGAACTAAACATTGTTTTTGGCTCCGATCTCTAATAATGTGTCAAGACAAAATCCAAAACATACCAGAACTCGGGAGAGTTTGTATGTGTCCAAACTTTGGGACTGATCCACCACTTATTCACACAATTTTTATAGAGTTGTAACTGTTGTAATCAATGGAGTTACCTCAGTGTCAAACTCCTGTAGCAGAGTGGAGAATTATGTGCCATGAGCACCTCTGAAAGTAAGACTAAGTATTTCTAAGCTTGTAGTGCACTCGTAGCATCACAGTCTTACAGCATGAAACCATAGTTAGCCAAGGGGACTGCTCACTTCCTCCAGCATTATTGTTTTCTAAATTGATATTAATCTCACTCATACTCACAAGCCAAAGTGAAAATTATATTTAACCTAAGTTGTGGGTATATATGCATTTTTTTTAAAGCAAAGGTTGTTAGTCTGTCAGAACAACCCCTCCAATCCCTCTCTATTGTGAATAACAATTTTTGGTGGGGAGTTGTTTTTGTTTTAGTTTATGATTTTTATGGCAAGAAAGAACAAACTTTGGACCCAATTTTACTTCCATTGAAGTCATTGGAAGCTTTGTCTTTAGTTTCAATGGGAACTGTTGTTTAATAATTTGTTCTAATAGATTGTTTATAAGAAACAACCCTGCCTAAAGAAAGTGTCCATTTCCAGCATGTTCATCAAAGGCTGCCTACGAGCAGCTCAGGCTCTTGTATAGAAAACACAGGAGGGCATGTAAGGAGACTGATGAATTCAGGATTTTCAAGAGCAAGTGTGAAAATATTAAACTAATAGGAAGATCACTGAACTGAGAAAATGACTGAGAGGTGAGGGAGTTTAATTGTAGTTTAACAAAATGACGGGGGGAAGGGGAAGGAGAATTTAGCAAGGGGAGACTATTACCAGGGGAGAGTTTTATGAGATTTTTTAGCTCAAATAGGAGTGAGAGCTTGAATAGCAGGTAATCAGGTGATTCTTGGGTGTTGCCATATCCCTCCAGGGCAGTTAGAGAGCAGATAAGGAAATATAAGAAAAACAGTTCTTAGTTATTTTCCCCCTGAAAAACATCTGAGAGAGTGAAAGCCACTTTAGTTTCATATGATAGAGAACAACAAGGTCATCAAAATCTAAAATATAACATGTATTTAAATGACTTTTCCCCCTCTCAAGAACTTTACTTTGTTTTAATTAAAAATGGATATTGGCCAAAACATTCATATCTGGATTTGGATCTGATCTTCCTCAAAGCTCAGGGTGTTGGATCTGAGATAGTGACTTAGCTCAGCTAGCTATGAAGGCTGGAACCGGATCCGAGTTCAAACTTCTCCAGAGTTCAGGAGGCGGGAGAGTTGGATCCGAGGCTTTATCCTCTAGTTGTAACATATCTGACCCCAGAAAGGATAAAGAAAGAAAAATGGTCTTGTTTTGAATCAGTGATTCAGGTCTTTTATTTAGTGAAAAATGAAAATCATGATAGAGAAAATAGGCCTCGGCCAGTAAAGCAGATGTTATACCCACAGATACTGTGATAACAACCATACCAGAGTCAGTTAGGCAGCTTATCACACTAGAGTTGCACAGAAATGTCATGCTTCCTTTCATGAAACAGACACAATTTAACAGCACCATAGGAATAATAAGACAAAACTGACTGAGATTTATGGGTAATGGTGAGCAATGAAACATGCAAAAGGAAATGATCAAACTCCAGTAACCACCAATACGTACAGCATGCTCTCAATAGTTAGGTCAGGAGGGAGATAGAGCATATTATTATCTAAAAACCTCTCATCTTTTTCTTCATTCAGGTATTAATAAGCTCAGGTCTGGAGCGCCCTCTGCATTCTGTGCCATTGTAGGAATGTAGGAATTGCCAGACTGGCTCACATCCATCCAGTTCAGTATCCTGTTTCCAGCAGTGGTCGGAACCATATGTTTCAGAGGAGGGCATAAGAGTAGGGTGATGTGAAATAATCTGCCCCCCCACATTAGTTCTCATCTTTGGTCTCTGGTAGTTACGGATTGGTTTGACACCTAAGCATGAGGTTTAATATCCCTTTCAAAAATTTTATTACCATTAATTGTAATCCTGGATATTCTCATCCATATAAATATCTAATCTCTTTTTGAATCCTATTTAAATTCTTGGCCTCAATGACTTCATGTGGCAATGAGTTCCATGGCTTAATTGCACATTGCCTGAAACAGAATTTCCTTTTATCAGTTTTGAATTCCCAACGTTCAATTCAATTGAATGTTCCCTTGTCCTTGTGTTATGAGCAGGCAGAACAGAATCTATCTTCTCTAGAGCATTCATTATTTTATATACTTTTATCCCCCTCTTATTTGTCTCCTTTCTAAGATAAACAACCCCAGTCTTTTCACTGTCTTTCATACAGTGGCACCTTAGCCCTAGACCTTACAGCAAGCAAATACTATAGCAGCATAAAATAAATAGAAAAAGATGGCTCCGGAAATTGGCAATGGGCTCTATAGCCTTTCACTTCTAGGTCTCCAGGTCAGCAGAGTTTGGAAGTTGTTACCACGTGTAAGCCGTTTGATGGCCCTTGTGAAAGGAATGGGTGATCTGTGACTAGTTTCAATTATAGAGGTATTCACATCACAAATGGCACTAGCTGACAGTGTCAGGACCTGAGCTATGTTTTCTCTTCTGAAGGACAGGACACTGGAAATAATATTATCGTTCTAATAATTTATTATCTGTATGATAGCAGTACCCAGTTCTGCTATGCACTTTACAGATATCCAGGAAGACACATTTCCTGCCCTGCATACAACCTAAATAGACAAATAACAAAGTGATGGGGAAAAGGAAAACAATGCATACAAGCAAATGTGGTCAGGCTGACATGTTGTTAGTTCAGTATTTCATACAGGTAATAGATCACTGCACACTTTCTTTTATCAGACTCTATTTCAGGTGCTTGGCTCAGTACTACTTGCCCTTTAATTGCTGATTAGTTGGTAGCCTTTATCCAAAATTTAAAGTGTCTTTTTCTCTGATCCTTTTCTATTTGTTTGTGTGTGTGTGCGTTCAGAATTACAGCTATACTGGTTCCTAAGGACAGACAGGAGTCACTGAAATAGGAACAGGAGCACTGTTATAAAGATCTCATTGAACGGGCAAAATGTACACAAGATATAGGGTTATATTGTGCCCTATTTGATTCCGCTGTGTAAAGGTGCAATAGGGAGTAAAGTTTCCTCCCATCTTGTTGTGTACCTCAGCAAGGCTTCCTAAATTCACAGCCTATGAGATTTCATCAGGGGAGTGTAGAGGCTGCATCCTAGCTTGTTCCCTCAGGAGCAACTGAGCAGGGAGTTGCTGGGGACGGAGAGCAGAGGGGTTTGGGTAGTAGGCAGAGCCATGTCAGTCTGTTCCACTTCATTTTTCTTGGATATGCTTCCACAATAGTACATGGTTGAAAATGGGGAGCAGATGAGTAATGGTGAGCAATGAAATGTGCCCTTTCATACCAGACATAAATGCCATATTCCCTATTCCCAATTCTTTCCCCAGACCCGCAGAAGGGCTCTGTAGTGCTTGAAAGCTTGTCTGTTCCACCAACAGAAATTGGTTCATTAAAACTAAAAGATATTATCTCACCCATCTTGTCTCTTTCGTGTTTCCTAAAGATAATCACAGCTGGACAAGCAGTTATGTGACATTTGCAGCTGATTTTCAGATGTGTTGTTTAACTAAGGGCCTTTCCCACCGGAGAAGTGACATTTGGATCATTTTGCATGGCAGGGTTTGGCACAGGAAAGAGAATGGAAACAAGGGAATAAATATCTCAGCAGGGAGTCTATGTCCCAGGCAGGCCCATAGTATAGCCCATTTGCACAAATGATGTAAAGCTGAGCAGGGGAACATCTTTGTATTGCCAATCCCCACCCCCATCATGGAATGCCCAGAGGGGAGAAAGAACTGGCAGGGCCATTTTCAGGGCCGGCTCCAGGCACCAGCTCAGCAAGCTGGTGCTTGGGGCGGCAGATTGTTGGAGATGGCATTCTGCCCAATCCTAGGGTGGGGCACGGCCGCTTTTTTTGTTGTTGTTGTTCTTGTTCTGCTCCGGACGCCCTGTAGGGGGCGGCAGTGCGGAGAACCAGAGCGCCCTGCAGGGCAGTCCTCTTCCTTTCCTCCCCGCTGACCGGAGCGGAGCCCTCGCGGCAGGCAGCAGGAGGCGGCGCAGCGGGAGGGGCCGCGTGGCAGCGCCCCTGCTGTAGCCCTGGCCGCCCCCTTCTCTCGCGCTCCGGCCGCACCGCAGGTTTTTTTTTTTTTTTTTTTTTTGCTTTGGGCGGCCAAAAAGCCAGAGCCAGCCCTGGCCATTTTGTATCCTCTTGAATCTGGCTAGGGTCGGGGTGGTGGATGAATGGCTTATGGTCTCCCTTTTCAGCTGAAATCAGGAGAGAGCTGGAACTTTCCCTCTTTGCCTCCTTGGCTGGCTGGGGGAACCAGCAGGGGGACAGAGAAAAGAAGACAGTTAAGAAAGACTCTTAGCTTAGACAGTTCTTCTCCTATAAGATGCCAGTGCTGCTCCATCTACTGGTGGGAAAGGCCATAAGTCCCATTAATTCCTCAGGCAGACACCACCTGGTCCATCTGTTGCTCCCAGTTCAATTCTCCTGTCAGCGAATAGGCAGAAAGAGGGGGGACTTCCCAAGCCCAGGAAGGGAAAAGTCGGGGGAGCGCTATACCAGCTTTAGCAAAGGAAGGGGAGGTGTGCTTTCTGAACTCCCTCTTCCTTTAACCTCCGCTTAATAAGAATTAAGGGAGTTCATCATCCTGTCACCTTAGAGTATGTGCAATATGTCTCAGGTGGCACATGACCAGGATTTATCACTGAATTTGGTCCGCTGGTTGGATCATTAGCTTCCCTGGCCTGGGCCAGGTACTGACGGGATGTGCGATGTGAATGCTGATCCATGTCCCCCACCATCCCATGAAAGGAGCTCAAGCACTCTGTAGGATGGGACCCTAAATCTTGCATTTTCAGCCACGTGGGGCTCATGTTGTACTCCCATTGATTTCACTGGGCATTGGATCGAGACCCTAATGCACTTCTATTGCCAAAATTGTACTTGCATTAAAAGGATGTGAGTTTCTAGTGTTCAGTCAGAAGCGTTACATAGTTTCACAGTCTTGAACTCAGTATGACTCTTGGCCTCGCTATTGGGCACAGTCAGAAATAACTAGTAAGTCACTGTAATTTTTAAAAATGAAATTCTGTTTCAGAAGCTTCTTTTTAAACTATTTTTTTAAAAAGAGTGGAAAAAATGTTTGTCTTCTGTGTCTAGTGGCAACATTGGCAAAGTTACTAGTTTAAATGTGAAATATTTCCTGGAAAATTCTGTCTGAAACCACTGCCTCTGCAATTCCGGTGTCCCTTTTCTCCTATCACTGAGGAGCACAGCTGCCTAGCCAAAGAATAGGACAGCATGATAACAGTAGCAGGATGCAAACAAACACTGCAGTGCTGTTCAGCATACTATGGGAGTGCACTGTCCTTTTCTTCTCCATTGATGGGGACAAAAGCCCTCAAATTCAACATCTGATATGAATCACTTTCTCGTTATTAACTCAGCAGATATGTCAAAAGGATGGTTGATATCTTGACAGTGAAAAAGTGAGTGGTGGTAAGCCTTGAACCTGTGTCCTGGCACATTTCCACACGGGTAGTGCCTCACTTGCATTATCCTGCTGGCTGTCAAATTGAAAAATAGCGGTGATGTTACTGAACAGTGACAGCCTGCTCTGTCTCCTCCTCCACTTAATAGAATGTTGAAAGACCAAGGCAAAAAATTGTTGTGAAGCTGACAGGAACCAAAAACTCGTAGCTGCTGGGATGATCCGTGTGTAGCTAATTTCATCCTAAACAGGGTGTGGAAAAAACTAGAAAATATTTTGGGGGCGGGGGAAGTGATGAGAAAGGGAGAATAGCTTTGGCTGTGGGTTCTTGAGACCAGTAGATACAGGTGCTGAAACTAGGGGTGCTGCTGCATCGCTGTCTGGAAGTGGTTTCCTTCATATACAGGGTTTACAGTTTGATTCAGTGGCTCTCAGCAGTAGACTAAAAGCTGAGCATGTTGTCCTTTCTTCCCCATCAGATAATGAGTGTCCTAAATTTTCCAGTGACTATGAATTCTGTATACCTTAGTTTTTGTGTACTCAACTTGAGACACTTTAAAGGGGCCTGATTTTCAGAGGGGGATACTCAGCACTTCCTGAAAATCAGGGTCTTAAGTTACCTCAAGTTAGGGAACCAAAAATCACTAGTCACCTTGGAAAATTTGGGTCAGTATGTGTCAAATTATCTCTGACATTCTCACAAGCATTTAAACAACTGCTGCTGCTGCTAATAACGGCAACAACATAATGTCTGTTCTCATGATTTTTATCGCAAATTGCATGATATTTGGTGTTTTTCTTAAAACCCCAACTCCTAGAGTCAAGTGATTGTCAGATTTTTTTTTAAATGTCAAGTGTCGTGATTGCAGAGAAAAGGCTGAAAACATGACCTGATTTTAAAGAATCAGAAGCTAAAAGACAAATAGGATAACCCAACTGTGATGCTCCCAACAGTGATGTAAGAGCGTGAGTATAAACCTCAGGGCAGACTGTTAAAAATCAGGGCACAAACTCCAAACTGGTTGTGAGTTTGAAATTTAGATTTGACCAACCAACTGCACCACATGTGTAGACTCCTCAGGAACTTTAACAGCCCTAACATGGAGTCACAGACAGTTCCCCAAGTATTCCAGTTTGTCTTGCCAGATGTCTACCCAGGTGAGCGTCTTTCTGTGATAGATAGCCTTTTGCACCAAGAATCACAGGAGTATTTAGGTTATTCCTAATCTCAAAGGACCAGTCACTTACCCCAGGGCAATTGCACCTTCGATCTCACACGAAGGACAACGCTTGTAAGCCAATCCAGTAATAAACTATATGACGTTTTATTAAATAGGAAAAGGAAATTAGAGAGTTATTTACAAGGGTAAAGCAACCAAATATAGACACACAAATGAGTTACCGTCTTAGGTTTTAAAAGGTAATATAGGCTTCTATAATCACCAAGCTGTATTTGTCCTTTAGGGCTAATCCAGGCTAAGCATCTGGGGATCTTTTGCTTATGCCTAGAAACACCTTGCCCTCATCAGAAGCCCAAGAAGCATAGAGATCCTTAGCTCCCTTGATTTGGGGTTTTTATCCCCCTCTTGCCATGTGCTCTGAGCTGCAAACACAGCTGATGGGAGGAATCCATTTGCATGACTCATCTTCACAGGGAGAAGAGCAGAGCACAATATGAATCTTTAGTCCTTGTGTTGATAATTCCTCAGTCCAGATGTGGGGAGTTTTCAGTTGCAAGATTCAGCCGGAGCGTGTCTAGTATTGATAGGTCTCCTCTTTTAGAAGGGGCGTAACAATTTCTGTAAAAGAGCAGCTCTTCATGCTCTCCTATATGTCGCTCTCCTATATGACAATTCCTATAGTCACAGAGACTCACAGTACAAACTGCTCAAATATTACATTATAGTATGGAACACAAATATTACAAATAAGATTAATGCACACAGCAACTCAGAAGCAATAGATACAGTCCAAACACTAAACACATGCTTAGAATTCTAGTATTTCTTTTATCAATATTAACCCACAAGTGAGCCAGACAGATTCCAGCTATGTAAGTGTCCAGTTCAGACATGCGGACCTTGACATGGGCTGGTACATGGCCAGCCAGTGTCACACCAACATGTATTACTCTGAAAAACTTCATGATTTTTAAGCTAATCTCCTGATTTTTTGAGGCTGACCTTTGAATTTGAATGCTTGGGGTTGCAATACTGTAATGATATTTTGTATTTGCAGTTACATAGCAGCTTCCATCTGAGTAAAGTGCTTTACAATGATGGATATGTATTATGTTTGTTTATAGGGAGGGAAACTGAAGCACAGGGGTGGCGATGGTCAAATTGTGAATCCTTAGTACAGCTGGGAATAGGTCCCAGGTCTACAGACATACATCTGCTCTATCCATAGACCATGCTGTCTCTCTAATCCATCTATTCATCCTAATCATTCTTCCTTCCAGACTCAACTACAATATACACTACATGCTAATTGCTTTGCTTTAGGGCAGTGGTGACAGTTGCTTGAAAGAAGTACAGTGAGTCCTACCTACCCATCTCAGATATAGTAAAACCACTGACAGTGAAGTAGAATGAAAGTCTCATGGCATTTCTATGGACTGCAATGTACAAATAGAAATTCTAATTCTAGAGAATTTTCACTTCTAGGGTGAAATCCTACATTCCCATGAACTAGATGATCTCCTGAGGTCTCTTCCAACCCTAATATTATATAATTCTATGATTCCTTACTAAATCAAAGTCCCCCTTGAGTAAAAGTTGCAGGATCTGCCCTTCATTGAATTACTCTCTGAAAAGACACATGATTTTAATATACACGGGTTCCATTGTAAAACAACTCTACAGGAGAACCTGTGCCATTGGGAAGCAATGAAAACAGGAAGATGTTACATTTTAAAGTAATATTTGAAAAATTTAATAATGATAAAATAATGGTTTTACTTTTAACATAGAAATCGGGTGCCTTATTTAGACCTTGTAGTCTGAAATAATGTGAATATTATGAATCTCATTAACTATAATGTTGTTAAGACAAACCCCTCTCCAGAGTAGTATAAAAATAAGTATATATATTTATTCTTTTATTTTTAAATGCTAGGTTCTCTCTTCAGTTAGGAGACGATTCGGTGCAAGCTGTGGCTGGACCAATGGCATCTTGTTTATTCCTTTTAATTTAATGAGAATGGATTAAAATGGGTGAATAAATCTGAAAAAAAACTAACGTAGTTAACCATTTCTGACCCAGCCTCACTGGTTTATTCCATCAGTCCTGCCCTTTTATAAACTTCTTAATCACATTTGCCTCCTTCAGATCTAGTCACTGGTTTTTAATTCATTCCAGTCAATTTAAAATTAAGAGGAGCTTGAAAACCAAAGGAACCTTCAAATAAAATGGCCAGGGATGCAGAAACAATCCTATCAGCTCACAATTTTTTTAAATATATTTAAAAAGAAATGAAGTAGTAATAGCGCATAAGAGAGTTAGGAGCCTTTGTTTCCTCTGGAAACGCCAGCCTGAGTGAATACTTTAAAAACAAGTACAGTTAGTATGATATCTTTTCTATGCCATGCTTCTCTTGTACTTATTCATTCTATGTCTCCCAAATTCTAATGATTTGATAGGCATTCCAAAACCAAGTTATGAATAAAAATTCTGGTGACACCACACTTATCATACTTTAATCAAAGTAACGGAGCATATGCCTTTGATTCATAGATGTTAAGGCCAGAAGGGACCATTAGGATCATCTTGTCTGATGTGTGCAACAAAGGCCTTAGACTACTACCTAGCAATTTCTGCATCAAGCCCATAACTTGTCTTCTAGAAAGAGGCCACCAATCTTGATGTAAAGATTCCAAGTGACCAAGAACCTACTGCTTTCCCAGGCAAGTTGTTCCATTGGTTAATGACTCCTATTGTAAAAAATAAAATAAAATAAAAATCTGTGCCTTTCTGATCTGAATTAGTCTGGCTTCAGCTTCCACCCACTGGATCTTTTTCTGCCTTTGTCTGCTAGATCAAAGAGCCCTCTACTATTAGAAGTCTTCTTCCTGTGTAAGTACTTATAGGGCATGTCTATGCTACAAACTTTGGTTGATACAAGTTACATTAGCATAAAGCCACTGTAGTTAGTGTATTGCTTATGTGTGTGCAAACTTTGTTCCTTGCGTCAGTGCTGCACCTGCTCACCAGGAATGCTTGTGTTGATGCACAGTGCGGTGCACCAGGGGTAGGGATACCAGTGTGCAACCCACACCGTCCAGCGCAGTGTCTTTTGGGAAATTTTAGCAATGCATGGTGGGACAGAAACGAGTCACACGGGGAGTAACTGGGAGCAAGGGGTCAACTTCCCTGTGTGCAACTGTCTCCATCCCATAATGGTATCTATATCCCATAATTTTTGCACCTTTTCAAAAATCCCACAAACCCATGGAGCCCTCCTCACTGTCTACAGTCTGACAGAAGCATGGAGCCCAAACAGCTCTGCACTGTTTTCTTAAGCATTGCAAACACAGGACACACAATCCTCTGGTATTTGCAGAACTGTATGAAGAACCAAATCAGCGGGGAACAAGAAGTTTTCTTGAAGGACAGATTGCTGTGGGACATAGCAAGAACCAATTCAAGGTTGTTGGTGGCATTCATGGAGCAACTGCAGATGGTGAAGTGCCGCATCTGGGCCTGAGAAACGAGCACTGATTCTGGGACTGCATCTTAATGCAGGCTTGGGATAATGAGCAGCGGCTGCAGAACTTTTGGATGCTCAAGGCCACATTCCTGTATCTCCGTGCCAAGCTTGGTCCAGCTCTCCAGTGCAGGGACACCAAGATGAGAGCTGCACTGACAGTGGAGAAGCAAGTGGCAACACGCTATGGAAACTTGCAATGCCAGATTGCTACTGGTCAGTAGGAAATCATTTTGGAGATGGAAAATCCACTCTGGGGGCCATTGTTATGCAAGTGTCCTGGGCTATTAACCATCTCGTGCTATGCAGGACTTTGACTCTCAGCAATGTGCAGGACATAGTGGATGGATTTGCAGCAATGGGGTCAAACTGCAGTGGAGCAATACTTGGCCTGCACATCCCTATTTTGGCACCAGACCACCTTGCCACAGAGTACAGCAACAGAAATGGCTACTTTTCTATGGTTATGCAAGCACTGGTGGCTCACTGGGGATGCTTCATCAACATTGGCCAGTCAGGGAAGGTGCATGATGCTTACCTCTTTAAAAACACAGAACTGTTCAGAAAGCTGCAAGCAGGGATTTTCTTTCTTGACTAGAGAATTATCATTAGGAATGTTGAAATACATCCTGGGGACCCAGCCTACCCCTTACTTCCTTAGTTCATGAAGCCATAGACCGGCCACCTCAACCGCACTAAGGTGAGAGTTCCTTGACAACACTAAGGAAAGATTTAGCAGGTGCAGCATGACAGTTGAATATGCTTTAATTTTGCCCTTAGAAGTGACTACTCCCCTTCGAGAAGAGAGTGGTTAATTGATTCTTCACAGCTTTGTTCAAATATGGTAACAGTTTGTACTGTGCACAAGCCCACTGGGAGAGAGAATTCTCCTTAATAAAATGGATATATTTAACAATGGAGATTCTCTTTATGAAAGAGAATTTCCCTTATAAAATAATTAATATTTAAGCCTAATTATTTATCCGTGACCTCTGCACAATGTAAATATCCATTCTTTAACTTGCCTTATTTGCTACATTTTAAAGTGGTTGCTATAGGCCATGATAAAAGAGCTTGTTGGCTAGAAAAACCCAAAGATATATGGCAGCTGCTAGAGTGGTGAAAGTTTACCATTGGATACTATGTAGGGATTGCTTTCTTCTTTTTAATGTTTACAACCCATTTGAAGGAGAACAGCAACGGCACAATGCTAACATTTTTCCAGTTAAATGAAAGATGACGATAAAGTGAATGATGAGGAACAGGGGAACATGATCTAGAGATAGGTGGAGCTAGTAGATCCAGGTGGCAGATCCAGTGAGTGACTGAAGCACATTTTAGACCTAGCCAATATAAGACGTCTGGTAGCAACAAATACATATTAAGATTGTGAGTGTATATATACATATATATATGTGAATAGAACCACACTGCATGGGGAAAAGGCTTAGGAGGAGATCACTGTGAAACAAGCCTCAGTTCCAGTCAGCATACACAGGATTTGTTATGAGGGGAAGCTAAAATGTTTGCATATTATTGCTGAGGCACAGTCATTCCTGAATTTCCCCTGGGGGATATATGGCTCCACACCTCCTACTCTGGCCAGTGGCTAAATGCCGCAATTTGGCCTTTCATGTACAAAGATAACTGCCTAACTTACGTTTCTGCCTCAGGGAGCTAAAGTGGAGTTTCCCATTGAAAACAAGAGGAAGGTGCTTAAAAATTGATGGCCTGAGGTGTCCTTCTGTATTGTGGAAATGTTTTCCCTAGTCAATGGATTACAAAAAGTTAAGGAAATGAAAATGAATTTAAAGAGAGAATTTGTTGAGGTGGTGGTGGTGGTGGGGGGAGGCGTGGAAAGCAACTCTGTAACACACCTGAGATTAATGGTACTGACAGGTCTCTAGTAAAATCTCTACTGAAAAGAGATTCAAACACAAACAATGGCTTGTGAGACTGGAAGTAGGAGAAAATAAAGAAACCAACGCTGACTAGAGAATTTTCTTGAGTTCCCAGAGAAAAGAGGAAGGAAGAAGAGCTTCTCTGCATCTTCTGAGTCTACATTTGTTTAGGGAAAAACAACTGTACAGTCAAATGGGAAACTTAACACTGAGGGAAAAGGTTCTGATTACAGGCAGGTGACAGCTTGAAACTCCCTGCTGAATTAAAGCTGATCCATACAGATGAATAACGGATGCAAGGGCAATGTGACCGTAAGATGGTACAATTTATCTAAAACCCAGGCTGATGGGATTTTATCCGAAGATAAAAAGGAAGGAATTCCCTGTGCAAGAGCAGCCTAAGAGGTACTCAGAGAGAGAGCAGCTGCCTATATGCTCAGGTGGCTAATAGAAGGGTACGGTTCTATTACACTGTGTTATCTCACTGAAGAATCAAATACGGCCTATGGGTTTAATGGGGACAGTGTCCATATATGTCTTGGACAGAAAAAATAAAAGTTCTTCGTTATAAATCATTTCTTTATAAGCATCTTTTTAGATTCCTATCTAAACCTCTGTCCGAACTAAAACACGAACAAACTTAAACAAATATAGTACTTAAGACTCCCTCAGGTTGCTTTAACACAACCTTAAGATGTCTTGATCAGTCTTTTAGGGTGTTTCAGCAATCCTCCTGAACTGCTATATTGCAAATCCTCTTTAGGCAAGTCCTTGTCTGTAACAGACTGTTCAGTCTCATAGTCAATAAGAAAATCAATTTGTGAATTATTTTCAATTTTTCAAGTATGTCTGCTCTTACTTCACTTGTCTCTGCCAACTCCTTAGTCTTGAGTAGATGCTTACGACTCCTTCATAAGATTTTGCCTTTATCAGTGATTACTGACTATGAATGATGACTCTTCTTTGGTCACTCTAGCTGGCCAGTGCCCATCTTGTCAAATTCTCACCATCCCTGGAACTGACAGCCAACTGCGACCGAACATCATCATCAGCAATGAGGACCGGAAGAAGATCATCCTGGTGGATGTCACAGTGCCCTTTGAGAACAGGACCCAGGCTCGAGCTCGAAAGGTGGAGAAATACGCCCCTCTGGCCAACACCTTGAGAGCTAAGGGTTACCAGGTTCAGACAGATGTGCTGATCTTTGGATCATGGGACCCCAGTAACGAACGAGTTTTGAGAGAATGCAGAATCGGTCAGCACTACGCTTGGCTGATGCGGCAACTCATGGAGTTGGACGCCATCAAGTGGTCGAGGGACATCTACATAGAACACATCACTGGACATCGGCAATACCAGGAGGGATGGGCTGGAGTGCCGATGAGAAGCACAGTGGGGAAAGTAACTGAAATAATTTCCTCATGGATTGTATTTTCCAAATGGACAATCTACTCTAAATGCTCAATTACTGAAGGACAATCTATACTCATCCCTATATTTGCTTTCTACAACCAACTCTCTGTACAACTTTTCATGAGTGATGTACCCGAGTGTTTTGGATACTAATATCTAAAGTGTATTTTTAAATTTATTCACCTTAATTTGGGTTATTGCTGATTTATGCACTATATGTATCTTATGACTTTTTAAAACATTGTGGATAATCTAAGCACTATACCCAGATGTACAGACACTCTTTTCTTAACTTGTGTACTATATAATTTTTTTTTTAACATTAGGTTTAATACACTTTTTAATTCCTTTAAATAGTTTAGGAGCCCAGTTGTGGTGCTCACTATGTTCTGTGCTTCAGTAGCTGCCAGAGCAACCTCACGTATGTAGCTAGATGTGGTAAAGTAGTGATGGGTTAACTGGGTTACCCAGAATATTATGGGATGGAGCAATGCTCCACCCTGTTGGGATTCCCTCTGAGACCTTTTCCACTTGTCTTACCCAGAACACCTCATCCGGTTCTGAGAGAACACTTTATCCAATTCTCTGAAATCCAAGAAATCAGTTAAACTCCAGACTCATCACTGAAGATTCTTGATTGGCATACAATCAAACTAAACTTGAGTTGATCAAGCTCAAGTGTAAGGGGTGGGTACAGGGTATAATACACATCCAACATACATAAATCATGAATCAGCTCATGTATACACTTACACTTTATACTATTAGTTAATATTTTGTATCACACACTATGATTTGTCTATTAATTTTTGTAACCAATCCCATGAACTATTCATGAGCTGCAAAGTATGGTAGTAAGCAAAGAGGCAGCTGCAAACTTATTACACATTACTCATCTTACCATTTCTATATCTACTAGCTACATGTTATTTACAAGGCCATTTATGACTTTATTCTTTGTCTCATGTTAACCTGTTTCTCAACTTCTCTTCTTTACTTCTTCGTGCATTGTTCATACAAGGTCTACACACCCCACTCTAACTTCCTGTTTGATTCAGTGGAAGGTGCACCCATACTGTTTGTGATGCAGCTGAATAAAGCAGCAAGTTCCCAGTCTTCAGTCCTGTGAGTAGGCTTTATTTTCATTGTTCTTATTTTTGCACTGAGTGGTCCTTTTCAAAACTAGGGTTGGCATGTTTGTGTCTGTTTAGTAAACATGGTTATTTGGGACGCAGCTATGTTCCTGTGGTTTCCTCATATTGTTTTTTGTTGTGTAAAGAGCAAAAGACACAATATCCATCCGCCATTCAAGATGCCTTGTTATTTGGCTTTGCTGTGGCGTGCCCTTTCCCTTTGGACATTTATCTCAGACAACTTCACCTGACTCTTGAAGAGCACCTTTGTTCCCCCCAAAAGGTGTTTTTAATAAGATCACTGTTGGACCTGTAGTCAGTACCTTTCCCACCTCTTTTCTCTTCTCTTGTATATTCCCTCACGTTTGTTTGGAATTTTAATGATGGGGCGATTGTTTCATTTATTATTAAAATATTTTACTACACTTTAAGAGAACTGAATAATTCCACAGGAGGGTGTTAACAGGGATGTTGTGAGGAGGATTGGCGGAGGGGAGTGATACGCTACAAAAATAGTTACTAAATCCTGACATGGAGTGCCGCTCTTCAGTGATCTTTCTAATCTGCTCTTCAAAGAAAAAGGTGCTAGGAAATCACACAATTTGCAGTTTAGGTCTTTAAAACCTTATAGTTTGGGGAGTGGGGTGAATGGTCTAGGATGAAACAATGGAATGAACTCCTACATGCAGCTCTACATACAGATAGGCACTTTTATGGAGAGAGAGGATGTAGGATACAGTAACAAAGCAAAGAGGAGCGGCCATGTTTTTAAGAACAGACTACATAAACAGCTGTCAGGGATGGTCTAGGTTTAGTTGGTCTTGCCTCAGTGCAGGGGCTGGACTTGACCTCCTGAGGTCCCTTCCTGCCCTACATTTCTATGATTTGGTGTTTGTGCTAAGTGGCACTCTCCAGACCAGCTAACGATTAGGAAATTATGCAAAAGGTAATTGTACTTTGTCAAAGTAGTGTAACTAGTGTGGGTTTTACAGGTCATCATCCTGTGGGTAAGTAGAAAATGAGTTTGACAGCAAAAGTGGTATGTTTTTAGGCAAGAATCCTACAAAGGCAGATTGAGAAGCAGACTGCTGCAGAACTTAGGAACATGAGTCAGGAAACCAGGGGCCCAATTCTCTATTGCTCTGCACATTGTGCAGTCATTTAAAGTGCAAAGTGGGTGTAAAATGCTACCAGATCAGAATGGTAGATAATTTTCATGTGTTTTCCATTCACTCTGCATGGGTGACTGCAGAAGGTTCTGGATAATGGAGAATCAAGCTGCTAGGTTCTATTTCTGATCCTGCACTTGACATCCTTTATGATCTTGGGCAATTCACTCAAGCTCTCTGTGCTCTGTTTCCCCATTTGTAATAGGGGATAATATAACACTAGCTTTAAGTGCCCTGATTTTTGCAGGTGAAAAGTGCTCCAGCAGCACTAAGTATTTTATTATCACTAGGAGGACGACAATTCCACTTCATGGCAGCTTCTGAGGTTTTGAAATTTGGTTTCTTTCTGCACTGGAACAAAAACAAAACCATTTTAATGATTTTGCAGAAATTGAATTGTCTCCATTTCCATTTTTGGATCAAAACCTGAGCTTTGCAATTTGGGAAGGCATATGTAGCCAGGTGGCTAAGGTACTGGCTAGGGATATGGGAGGCACAGCTTCAAGTCCCTCTTCTCCCTGGTTCAGAGTCAAAATTTTCTTTCCAGATCATTCTCAATCAGCCAGAGAAGGTTCTCTTCTATCCCAAGTCCGTACCCTGGCACAAAGCTACAGAGTGTGAGAGCATCGCTTGCTCTCCGGCACTGTGCCCCAATGAAAACGTCATAAAAACCGATATGTTTCTGCAAAACATTTAGTCTTTGATGAAATAGCATATTTCAACAAAATGAAATGTCATTGAAAATGTTCTTACCAGCTCTATGGCAAGAGACCGGAGCAGAGGATCAGATAAGTTGCTGCCACATTTAATTTCTATGAATGAAGTGTAAAACACATAGAGGAGCAGCCTTGAATAATGCACCATTCATAATTCAGACTAAGTTCTAGACCCGTCGTTGTTCATCATACAGCTCGTAGCCAAAGATTTTGTTACTGAGAGCATAACAGCTGATGCTAATTTAGATCTACAGCCAAAGACAATGGCTAGCTTCAGGCCCTAGGCAACCTAAGAAAAGCACCAGGGACAGCACTGGCATTCTGGAAGGACAATTCAGTAATAACTCTTGAGACACAGGAGCTGTCAGTCCTGATAGATTTATTACTATTTGTTATTGTTTTTGTGGTTTACAATCCCCCTCCCCTTAATTTTTGGGCTGTCTTTCTGACAATGTATTTTGGAAATATTCTCACACGCTGTCTGGTCTCCTCCCGAAGGAAGTGCCAAATTGGAATTAACAATTATTCTATATTTGAGCCCCTGAAGAAAGCATTGACGCTTTTCCTGCTGTTAAGCAACAGACAATAGAGGCTGATCTGTCATTATTTACCTTGTGTGCTCTAATTACACTCCAACGCACACAACACACATACAGAGTAAGTTCATCCATTCAGGGGATGGGGGTGGGACGGGAGAATGGAAGAAAAAGGAGTGCTGAACCAGTCAGCCAGGCACAATGGCTGTAGGTACTAAGGACTTGCCGTTTGTTTGACTTCAGCTGGCATTGGGGATGCTTAGCCCATCAGAGGAACAGGAGATAAATCCATAAGAGATCCTCAGCTGCTGTCAATTGTGCCCTGATTTATGGCAGCTGAGAATGTGGCTCATTGTTCTTAATGAATACCTCTACCAAATAGAGCAGTTGGCTTTGTTGGCTAAGCTGTATGCAGGATTGGTACTTTTCCTCAGTCTCTACAAGAACATGCTTGAATTTATAAACATCAATGTGTGTGTTTGCTTTAAGTATGTGGTGTTCTGATAGGATCTTTTCAGAGAAATCTCCCTTTTGCCTCTTGTTTTATACCCATCATCCTTCATGAACTTCTGCTTCAATCAGCTTTCTTCCATCTGAAGATGAAGTTCCTTTTGAAGCCCTGCAGATCAATCTAATGGAGTTAGTAGAGGCACATGCCACCCCACCAGAGCTCAGCTTCCTGCTTGTGCACCCAGTCTCTGCCCGTCTGGGGTGCAGAAAGGTAGGCCCAGAAGCAAATCTTTGCGTAGCAGGTCTGGAGTGATAGAACTGGGAGACAGGAGAGGAAGGTAGGGGAAGGTATCTGAGGAAGATAAAGAGATTTTCTTGTGGTTTTTGTTAAAAATAAAAATTGGAAATGTTGGTTTTCAGCAACCAAAAGCCAAAACATTTCCACTCATACCTTCCATTTTCCAGTTGCCAAAAGTCAACATTTTTCAGTTTTAGGGGCTGAAATTATTGGTTTTCAGTTGCAATGATTCTTTCTCTCCGTTTTCTTTTGAAGGCAACATTTTAAGGACATTGAAAATGTTTTCATTGTCATTTGTTCCTAGGACCAAAAAACATTTCCCAACCAACCAGCTGTACTGAGGACTAAGCTATGCCATTCAGGCACAACCCGTTATTGGGGGGCAGTGTGGAGTCACATTGCAATGGGGGAACTTGGGGAAGGATTTCCCCTGGGAAAAATACAATTCCTTCCTGAACATTGTGCACTATCCTTTTTTTTTTCTTTTTTTGGTCTCCTTCTGAAACCACTGCTCACCCCAGTCCCTTAAAATAATCAGTTGTCCTAGTATGAGCAATGCTGTACGGACCCAAGCCACAGACCTAATGGTGGGCTCCCAGAATAGGATACAGCTGCTGTATCTGCAGTGCAGACATCAGTAATGTGCACCTTTCATCCTCAGGCAGTGCCCAATAAAAGCACACTTGTATTTTTTATAATGCTCAGCAACTGTTTGCTAAGTCTGGTCTATAGCAACGAGTTTCTATAGAGCAGCTGAACAGAAACCTTTTGTCACTCTCATTTTGCTATTTTTAGCAATATTTAGTCTGCACTAAATCTTAACAAATCGTCAAGGTTTATTCCACCTTCCAGAACAATGCACTAGGATAGAAAAGAAAGATTTCTGGGAACCATCCCACACAGAAAATTGGTCCTATTTTGTGTGCACAATTTAGGGACTCTCATTTTTCTTTTCATTTATTTTTTTAAGGTAAATCAGGTAGTGAAATATGTATTTTTTAAAAAAGCAGTCTTTGCAGATATAGCAAATTCATTGACAGTTTCCCCCAGTTTTAAATAGAAAGTGTTGGTCTCCACATATCAATGCCAGCACAAATCAACACAAACAATTGTTAAGTCATTAGCAAAGACTGTGAACACCAGTAGTCCTAATATTAAGCCTTCTGGTGCTCTCCCTGGAATTGTTTGACTTGATTGCATCCTGTTACATTTACAATCTGTTTTCTCTTATTGGGAGATAGGTTGACAGCCATTTAAATTCTTATTCAGAAAAATCCAAGAGCACCCACCTTTTGCTCTCAAAAGGATGAGTCACTGAAATCAGTAATTGATGCAGGGAATTAAAGATAAGGGTCCATTTCTGCGAGGTGTTGAGTACCCTCAACTGAAGACAACACCTCACAGGATCAGGCCATTAACTATTATGAATGAATAGCCTAGTAGAACAGCCTGGGAGAGATGATGACTCTCATTTTGCACAGTGGAGTGCTATCTGCTCCATCCATTAAAATGGAGCAGATTGTTCCTTGTGGCTGCTCACCAGGCCTGTATGGAGTGGTGTGAGATTGTCCCAAATAAGGAGAAGCAGGAGTGAGTAGTTCCTGTGCTCCCTGAAGAACACACTGTTATTGCAAGTGGCCCCCCAGTGCAGCCATTCAAGGTGGGGGGAAGGATAGAAGGAAGCTTCTTACTTGCCTTCCTGCCCCTGTGTGGCCATGAAAACTCACAATCAGGGTTTTAGAGTCTGAGAGAAAGAGAGGTTCATGTTTCCATGCAGTGAAGATTTCAGTCCTTGCTTGTAGACAAATCCAGTATGAGGTGAGAAAAGCAATTGAAGGAATAGGTAGTTTTAACATGTATGGAGAGTTCCTAACTATCCAAACAGTCTTTAATTCCTTATTTCACTCTCATGATCCACTTGACATAAAACAAACAAAGCCGATAACAACCAAGAATGTTCTATTCTTGTGCTGACTCCTTAGACGGATTGAGACACGTCCAGGATGCAGAGTAAGTCTAATATACCCTCTAGAGCTGGTAACACAAAACAAACTTTACTAACTAGAGTTAATATTTCTTCAGTTAAATCTTATCAACCAAAGAAGTGCTCATTTTAACAGTGATTGCTTTGGGTTCTTGCATTTGGTGAGATGCCTTTTAAGATCATTCTAATAGTGCACTGCATTATGATGCCCCAGAAATATGTTCAAGTGGTTCCTTTTTTGCCTGTGTGTTTCAGTTGCTTTTGGAGCATACTCTCCCTCTCTCTGCATCCAAAGAAGGCCTTCACTAAAGTTGAGTAAGGAGTAAATGGGCTGGGGCAGGACTAGGGAGATGCAAATTATACTGTCATTAACTCTACCTGTGGGAGTGGGAGTTGGGAAGGAGTTCCTACAGGAAGCAGTAATCAGGAGCTTGGGTCTGTTGGAATCACCCTGTTGTGGAGGTGGAGAGAGAAGTGGAGTCTTGTAGCACAGGACAGTCACACAGATGGCTTTGTACTGGTGGAAGATCTGCTTGGCTCCACACACCTACATGGTCATTCTGTGGAGTGCTGGGGTGGGGCAGGATCCGGTCCTGTTGTGCTGACTATAGTAAAGTGGTTATTAAGGGGTTAACTGGCTTACACAGAGTATAACGAGTTGGAGCCAAGCTCTATCCTGCCTTACTTCCTGTTCAGTTAGTGGCCATTTTCCTCCCTACTCTGTTTGTCATGTAATTGAATAAAGAAGCACGTTCCCAGCCTGCAGTACTGTAAGTTTTGTGCATTGAGTAGTCCCTTTACAAAACTGACAGAATTCTCTGGAGGGAACCCTACTGAATTTTTCTCACCAGCAGCCCTGCCGGAGGGCAGTCTGACCCAGCAACTGTGTACCAAGTCCTGTTTCCACTGAAGTCATGATAAAAACCACCACTGACTTGAACAAGTTCAATATTTGGCCTACAGTCAGTGTAGCCAGCTGATTTGGAATTAGGTTCTTCTCCTTTCTTTTCCCTGAGGGATTTTTCAACACCTTGTTACTCTGTTGTGCATGTCAATAACCCCACTTTGTTTCTCTCAGTATGGGATATGTGAGAGCAACACTTTCAGTCATAATATACTTTTAGATTAGTATTACTCTACTAATACAGAGAATGAAGGATTTAAAAGTGTTTACCACAATTGTGTTTAGACAGTTTCAATTGTGTTTAGACAGTTCCAGAAACAGGAGTCACCATTCGCTATGGCCAATTGGCCTTTAAGTCTATCAAAAATTGACAAAAAATTATACCCTTTCTTAAATCTGTGCAGTCCCACTAATGTGGGTGTAGATGTAATTGAGGGCTGGATTTAGTCCAAATGTTCACTTCAACATACAGTATATGAAGGAGAGTATGAAGAACCTTTGGATATTGTTCTGTCTTAATCTGCCAGGTCAAAAGCTGTGTTTCAAGAAAAAGCAAAGTCTGAAAGAATATATGTCAGGTTTGCTTATTGGTACTTATTCTTTCTGCTGCTAGACCAGTAACTAACCGTTAAACAAATGAATGTGTGTCGTGTTCAGTCTATCAGAACTGATCACAATTGTATTAAACACTTAAATCCTTCATTCCCTGTATAACCTGTAGACATTAAAAGTTCCCCTAGTTATAGTTGCAGACAATTCTCCCTTTTATATGTTTGAACAGTGATATGCCAGACAATTGGCATTTGGACAAATGTTGTGGCTCATGTTTCATCTTGCATATCTCATACTTGAGAAGCAGCCAAGAGAGATGAGCGAGTATCAGAGAGGGCTAAGAGTACAGCTGGGAAATCCTCAGGAGCACTGGGGGACAGAAGTGGCACAGAGAACAGGTGGGAGGTGCTGACAGTAACAGCGAAGGCCAGTTGTTCAACTAGGAGAGTGGTGGAGCTCTCGGACACCATTCCAAAATCTTTCAAACTAAATCTATTCTTCCTCCTTCCTGTTCAAATGAATAGCAATTTTGTCATTGGCTTCAGTAGGAGCAGTATCAAGTTAATATGCAACTATGTTCTGAAAAATATTTTTAATTTATGTTATTAATTGTATATGGGTGTATTAACTTACCCAAACAGTATTCATTATGCAATAGTTTATGTTCCTTGATAACGTTTAGATACGACTGCCAGTATATTGCATGATCCAGGTCTGCCTAAGCCTGTTACATGCTTCAGGTATTTGCTACATACAGTCTTCTGACATTCTCTTTAGATTTGTACAAGCTAGCTCCTGAGTGTGTATGGATATCAAATGATATTATTATTATAGCACAAAAACTGAGCTAAGGACGTTGTACAAAAGTTTAAAGACAATCCGTGTCATCAAGTGCTTACGATCTAAATATCCCCAAGCTGTAGTCAGATCATTAACAGTAGTGAATGATGCTGGGCTCTCAAACTTTTTCGAAGTGTGCATCATATTTTAAAAGAGGGTCTCAAAGATTTTGCACTTGCATTGGCCATCGTCCCTGACATTAGATGTTTGGATGGGGCTATCAATCGCAAGAACTGAGCTCACGTGGATTGTGATGTGTGATACTTGTTGTTATAAAATCCAAATAAAAAAAAATCCATTTCCTCTTTTCATTCTATTTTCCATCTACATTTTCCATTCTGCCTCTTTCTTCTATGCTCTGATTTTTGCTTTTCCTTTACACCTCTCCTTTTCCCCTCTCTTTCCCCCTTTACTTAGACTCCCATCTTATATTCCTGTTCCTCTCTTTCCTTCCCTTCCCTTCCTTGATATCTTCCTTAGGGTATGTCTTCACTACCCGCCCTATTTGCGGGTAGCAATCGATTTATCCGGGATCGATATATCGCGTCTCGTTAAGATGCGATATATCGATCCCCGAACGCACTCTCCGTCGACTCCGGAACTCCACCAGAGCGAGCGGCGGTAGCGCAGTCGACGGGGGAGCCGCGGCCATCGATCCCGTGCCGTCTGGACCTCAGGTAATTCGATCCAAGATACTTTGACTTCAGCTACGCTATTTGCGTAGCTGAAGTTGCGTATCTTGGATCGATCCCCCCCCCAGTGTAGACCAGCCCTCAGTTTTCCTCTAGAGTAGTCTCAAGTGAGCTATCTCCAGGTCAGTTCCCCTCAAATGCTCTATGAATCATTTCAAAGAAAGAAAGATCTTGAAAATCGACACATGCCCTCTCCAATGAGTGACAAGTAGAACTGCTTGGAAAATGGTCTTTTTTGTGGCAAATTTAGAAATAATTGAATTTTTTTTTCAAAAATTTCACAGAACTTTTTTTGTTTTTTTGACAAACATATGAAAAACATTTAGTTTTTTAAAACCAAAAACCAGAAAAAGTCTAAAGAACCAACAGTTTTCCATCAAAATGTTGGTTTTGAAAGGCCGTCTTTTGTCATAAAATTTTTGATATGAAATATTTCAATCAGGTGTAGTTACAAAATTTGTGAATAGTAACCATGTAGATTTGATTATAGGTTAAGATTTATAGGAAATGGTGTACATTTACCTACAATACTACTACTTGTATACACTTTCAGACTAGGGTCTCAAAGTACTCGACAAACTTAAGCTTCACAATACTTACATGAGGCAAATATGATTATGCCCATTTTACAGATGTGGAAAACTGCAGCCCTGAGGAGTGAAGTGATTTGCTCAAGGTCACAAAGTGAGTCAGTGGCAGTGCCAGTATAAAATTCAGTTCTGTGCTTTAACCATTAGACACTGCCCCCCCTCTTTTTTCGAGTTAAACTAGATAGTGAAACTGGGAACAGAAATGTCCTGGGGTAAAATCATTTTATTAGAAATATTGTTCAATTTAACTTGTTTTAACGAAACAAGCAACATTTTCAATTCTTCCCACAGCCCCTAATCCTGATATTTGAACAGACTACCTCACTTTCTACTACAACTTTGCAGCTGAATGAGTCCTTTGATTTCCTGTTTTCACCATTGCCTACCAATCAAGAGAAATCTGTGGTTAAAAAGCAATGTCGACAGAACAGATACCAAGACTAAAATATATCATTCTGTTTCCAAAAAAGACTTCTACCCAAGCAGGCACTTTCTGTTAAAGTAGAAGGAGTGTATCTGGAATAAGTGCATAGAGTGTAGCATCTGTGATTAATAAAATGTCTTATCTCCTTTGGCCAGTGCACATTTTGTAATTGGTTAGGAGCCAGGGTGACGTTCAGTAAGGCAAACAAGTGCATGGAAACAGGACAGATTTTGCAGTTCACCAGAGAGATAGCCCTATCATACATCAATAACAGATGGCACTCCAGTTGACTACAGGAAAAATATGACTCAGCTAATACAAAATGGGAAGTTCCAAGGCTGGATTTAAGCAAGGTTGGCTGCCAACTCTCACTGTTTTGCTGGTAATTCTCACTCTTTAAAAAAACAGAGGACATAAAGACTCAGGGATCTCACACATAACCTAGCCAATAAGCCTTGTTGTTAATGATAGCTAGGAGGAAATTACAGATATTTACAGTGAACATGATAGGGGCCTTGGTAGGAAAATTGTTATCCAAAACTGAGAGGGGAAACTGGAAAGGAAAGGAAAAGGAAAGGCTGCAGAATTACATGATTCTCTTCTTTAGGAAAGTAACAAGGCACAACAACATCCTGAAAGAAGCAGTTAAAATCCCTTAGCTGCCATAAATGAGGAGTCCAAAGAAAGAATGGATCAGCTATAAAAAGTGCAGTCACAGACAGACACTTTTGCACTTCCAAAGCAAACTGTTCCAGGTCCTTGCTCAGCTCCCCTGAGCCATGTACCTTTCCCCCTTTCTCTGAAGTTGTCAGCAGGAACAGAAAATTCTCATAAGCAAGAAGAGTGAAATAATGGCAAGTCTTGAAAAGTCAGAAGGGCCTGATCCTTTTCCCTGTTCCATCCCATCTGTGCCAGTGCAGATGCACAGAGGGGATAGTAAGATGGTTTCAATTGCAATCTGGGTTTGTTTCCTTTTGTGAAAGGGAATCCTTAGGTCAGGTAGAGCTTGGGCAAGGAAGGAATCTTTCAATAGTCATGAGGAATTTGAGGGAAGCATGGGAAAGAATATTTTTAAGTGAAGGCATCAAATCTGGGGTCTGCCAATCTGGACTATGGTTATTTAATCATCCTAATCCCTTGCATGCCCTATTTAGGCTACCCAGACCTTGGGTCTCACCACCTCTGTTCTTCAACCCATACTCATTTCTTATCTTTCCCTCTTCTGTTATGGACAGAACTGGCCTGGCGTAACCCTGCTCCCCACTGCATTTCTCTTCCTTTGACCCTTGTTCCTTTGCTGAAAAAGATTCCCCTAGTGTTTTCTTCATCATTTTATCTCTGGCTGTGAGTCCCATGCAGAAGGCTTCAAATGGTATTTGTATACCTAGCGGAAAATCTTGTTCTTCATTATAGCTGATTGGGGGTTCGGGGGGTAGGAAGTCACTTTTTTAATTAAGAAGGGACATTTTCCTGCAAAAAAAATGGTGACAATGTTCCCGTTTTTCTACTAGCATTGTTCCTCAGAATTTGGGATCTGTGGTTTCTGTGGGACAGTTTGACAAACAGTTGGTGATGTGATGAAGTGGCTGAGCAGTGATAGGTCAACAGAGGGCAGTATGATAAATCTGCGGGGGAGGGAGGGGCAATGTATGTGTAATTCCGCTGCTACTTTTTCCCTCCTGCTCAGGATGGTGATAGGGTTACCAGCAGAAGAAAAATTGATGGCAATTCAGGGACAGCTGGGTGGAGTGATGCACAGAAGCAGGTTTGAGAGGAACATGATGCTGAAGGCAGTTGACAAAGTGTGAACAGGTATCCATTAGGTGTTGGGCCCCATAGAGCATTAGCCCTGACATGGCCACAACACTAGCCTGAACCATTGAACAACTGGCAGGCTATCAGGGACTGTATCAAGTTAAAGGCTGGCACTGAGGTGCTCCATGCCCCCACAAGGGACCCTTGCTTACATTATATTAATCAAAGGTGAACTTTTATACATAATTTTGCAGTAGAAATTCACTCTTTGGGCAAAGCTGTGTATTTTCTCAGCAAGTTGCAATTTTAACATTTAAAACTCCCTTTTCTTGCCTACAGCAGTGACTTTTACCTAATACTTCGTGGAAAGATGACCCCCTACTAACCATCACATGCACTTTGGGCTGACTTTTGCAGTGTTTATTCAAGCTAAGCTCCCACTAATGTGTGGTGGATTTTTTGCCTGTGTTAGGACAGCAGGATAAAACAATTGGTTTAGTTGGACTTTTATGTGAAAGACAAACTTTCTTCCTTCATCTTGCAGGTGATCATCATACGGTATAAAACATGAGGATGTTAAATTTTTCTACAAGGTACAAACAAGCTGTAATATATAAATGACACATATTTTGGTATTTATATGCTACTGTGGTAACAAATCTAGTGACCTCAATAACTTTTGCATTAGTTCCTAAAATGTGTGTCTCATTACTGAATTCATAAGCATTTTTTTTATATACAGCTCTTAAAAGAGTGTTTTTAAAGAGAAATTTCTGCTAGTGAGAAATTCTGACAGCTTGACTTGACAGCTCTGGAGCCTAAAATGTTCAGTTTATCCACAAGACAGATACAGCGTGGACAGTGGCAGTGCAAGCTTCTCCACCCCTATGCTTCTTTCCTATTCTGGAGGGGCCCCCGAAGAATCGACTCAATTTTGATTGATGCTCATTCAGTACTAGGCCTCTCTGAGGCTGCTAACTAGGGTGCCAGCCAGGCCAACTGTGATGGCTGGATACATGTCCACTATGAACGGGGCCAGCTCCAGGCACCAGTGCAAGCAGGTGCTTGGGGTGGCCAACAGAAAGGGGCGGTATGTCCGGCGGCGGGTCCCTCAGTCCCTCTCGGACGGAAGGACCTGCCGCCGAATTGCTGCCAAAGGCTGAAGTGGCGGCGGTAGAGCTCCCGCTGAAGTGCTGCCAATCACAGCTTTTTTTTTTCCACTGCTTGGGGCGGCAAAAACACTGGAGCCGGCCCTGACTGTGAATTGGATTTAAACCATCAGTTCATTAACATATACAACTGAATGCAGCCAGTTACTCCAACCTGATCTAAGTCTGAACCAGTGGCCTGCAGATGAAATGCTCTGCATCCCCTTACTATTCCTATGAACCACCCAGCTCCATCTCTTGACAGCTTTTGCCCTGATTCTGGCAAAGGGCTTGTCTGTGCAGGGACACTCAGGCAAGTTAAGACAAATCGACTAAAGCTATGAAATGAATGTGCATAATTTAAAACATTAAACCTTGGTGTGGATGGACTTACTCAGAAGTGAAGTAGCCTTTTTTTGCTGTAGCTTAATCCTTCTTGGATTCACTGCCATGTCCTTGGGGTATTAAGCTACAGTGAACTAAGGCCACTTCTGAATGAAAGCATGCACATGGGTGCATGCACATGCACATGTAATGTGCATAAATGAGAGCACATTATTTTCACAGCTCTAATTGATTGGTCTTATCTTTCCTGAGTGTCCCTCAGTAGACAAGTCAGCATTGTCTTGTGTCAGAAGTTTCTGCGAAACTAATCAAGAGAGAGACAGAAGAAGAGTAGCTCAAAAACCTGTACCTTCCACCAACAGAATTTGGTCTAGATAGTACCTCACCTACCCTGTCACTCCTACATTGTTTTGTCTCTCTCATATCCTGGACCCAACATGGCTACAGCAACACTGCAAAAAACTAACCATTGGTATATTCTCTGTTCTGCTTTGCTTGCTGTTGAAGCAGGTGCCAGATGATTCATCACTAGAGTCATTATGACTTTCATTTACGGATTCTCAGGTTAGATAGCTTACTATTTTTTCATCTCTGGATGATTCATCTGAGTAAGTTGACACTTTTATCAGAGGCTTCCGTCTCAGAACCATTGTCTTCTGTGGTCTCCAGCTAGGTGGTTCTAACTGCTCACTTTCTAATCTAGTTGCTCTTCTCTTATGCTGCCCACAGATCTCTGATGAAGGAGATAATCTTGGCCTTTTGTAACTCTGCTACATGTTCTCTCATATAGGGCTAGATTGTGACTTGGACTACATGGTCATAGTGGGGAGCCAATCCGTATGTGGTTATCCAGATCCTGGGTCCAGGCAATTGCTTACTCCCTCCCCAGAGCAGGGAGGTGTGGGAAATGTGTGAAGCCCGGCTTGCACCTCATCCCTATTCAGGAAGCAAGACTGGGATTAAAAGAGGGGTCTATCTTCAAGGATAAGAAGATGAGGAAGAAAAGTCTTGTTCCTAGGCCATTCCCTGACATTTTCATGTGTCCAGATCTCATTTTCTGAGAAGACATGCAAAATTGCTGTTGTCTTATCATTTGTAGATAATCCTGTGGATACAATTGGTGGCAATAAAAATAGAGACCTCCTTGTGTCATCATATTTTTATACTGTATATGTATATATTCTGTAAAATGATTTATATCTATCTAACTTTACTTTCCGTCTGGTTGTCTGTTACAGAGCAATATGTCAGTAATGGAAACACCTTCTGTAATGAGAGACAGTAGCCATACTAGTCTTATATCAGGTTAAACTTTCAACCATCTGGGTAAGTGGTAGAACATTCTTAGTCTGGTTTTGATCTGGCATACACTTTCCTTAATTTATCTTTTCAGGATTTTCTATCTTTTCTTCAGCCCTTTTAAGCCTCTTAATTTAGGAGACAACTTATATTTTAGTCAGTGTTATATATACATTTCATTTTACTGAGCACTTCGCCAAATAAATACATCCAAAAATATTGTAACACTTCATTACTAAAAATACCTTTTTCTAGCAGGTGTGAAATGAGTTATTTTGGATACTCTTTCTCTGCTTCCTTTCTGTCTAAAAACGAGTACTGCAAAAAACCCTATGTTTTAACTGAATATGTGTGCAGAGTATGAAGGTGTAGTCTATTATAATTAATGCTAATTAATTATTACATGGTCAAATGAGCAAGAAATGCACATGCAAAATCTTTAATTATATGAAAATTGGATAATCGTGCATTCAAATACATGTTTGAGCATGCATGTACTTAGCACTTTAAAAAAAGATTAGTTAAGATAAAAAAGGCATGAAAATAAAACACTTCCAAAAATACTTCCTACCATATATGAAAGAAACAAAACAAGCAAAAATAGACATAGTTAAGAAAAATAGGCCACTTCAAATATAAACCATCTTCAGAAGAGAAAATATTTACATCAGCCAGCACACTGTACAGTAGCCATATAGAAAGGACATCAAGCCAGTTCTGTGATTCTCTTCATCCAGTGTTAGTCCAGTGCAGATAGTCCCATTGAAACTATGGCAATGCAAAGAGACAAGGTTGCAGAATGAACTAGTGAAGCCATTGGGGCAGCTTGTGTAATAAGGTAAATCTTGATGTAAGTAAGGCTGGCAGAATTGGGCTCACATAATAGGCACATGTGCTGCATAGAGTTAGCAAACCTGTAGAAATAATCTGTTGTTACATACATGTATGGGGAACACCCAGGGGGGGTCAGAACCTGAATTTTCTTGCCATCCTGATTTTATTATTCTCACATAGCTTCATGCACATGTTTTATAAAAGCCCCTCCCACAAGAGCAAAGAAGAAGATTTGGAGATAGTTGGTTATTCATTAAACAACCCATCAGGATTGGTGAAAACAGAATGGGAAAGGCTGCTGCTCACAGTAGCATAGAGATAGGGCATAACAACATTACCTGGAGCCACAACATCCTGTGGGATGAGCTATACTGCATCCATAAGTACCTGGAATTTGGGTTTATCAGACAGTATTATCAGAGACATCCAGAAGTGAAAGGGGAAGGTGTTTGTAGAGGGAGGAAAGAGGAAACTGGCCACTGCTGGGGTTGTGACCATCAGAGGAGATGAAAGTTCAGAAGTACAATACTGGCAAACAGAAGCTGCATTGGAAGCAATGCCTACAGGCCTAAATAGCAAACACAACATGGACAGAACAACAGATATCTGTGAATTACATGGTGATTATTTTATCAAACTTTCTGGCAATGCATAAATCAGAAGAATAAAGCGCAAGTGATCGTATGAACAACAGGCCTCCAAAGTGGACTTGGTCTCACAAAATTTAAAAATGTACAATTAAAGTTATACAATGGATGGATTCAAGTCCACTACAGGCTACTTCCAACTCCCTCCATTCTGTGCGCCTCCCTCTAGTCTACTCTCCATTGCTTCTCTCCCTCCTACTGCCATACATTCTCTGCCCAATCTAGCAACCTGGCTTCATTGCCTTCATTCTTTTTTTTTTTTTTTGCTGTGCGATCACCCATTCTGCTGTTCTGGCTCATCTTTGCCAATGAAGTATCTCACCTGCTGATCTGGTGGTCTGGCCCCTAGCTGGGAATGCAAGAAGTGAAGGGTCATTTCCAACTGATGGACTGTTGAATGGGAAATGAGTGGACAGTCCATGCCACTTCTATAGCTGTCACTAACTGGGACTCTTATTGGCAATCTCAAAAAAGAGGGTAAGGATTACGTGGATGCTGAGATTGAACTAATTTTTCTTCCCTAAAGGTGGATCTGCCAATTGAGATTTGAGGGTAATGAAGAAGCATTATTGATGCTCTTGTTGAACTGTAGATTGTTCTTGGACATTGTCATAACTATAAAGGGAAGGGTAACAGCTGTCCTGTGTACAGTACTATAAAATCCCTCCTGGCCAGAGACTCCAAAATCCTTTTCCCTGTAAAGGGTTAAGAAGCTCAGGTAACCTGGCTGGCATCTGACCTAAAGGACCAATAAGGGGACAAGATACTTTCAAATCTTGGGGGGGGGGGGAAGGCTTTTGTTTGTGTTCTTTGTTTGGGAGTGTGTTCGTTCTCGGGACTGAGAGGGACCAGACATCAATCCAGGTTCTCCACATCTTTCTAAACAAGTCTCTCCTATTTCAAACTTGTAAGTAAATAGCCAGGCAAGGTGTGTTAGTTTTCCTTTGTTTTGTCAACTTGTAAATGTACCTTTTACTAGAGTGTTTATCTTTGTTTGCTGTACTTTGAACCTGAGACTAGAGGGGAGTCCTCTGAGCTCTTTAAGTTTGATTACCCTATAAGGTTAATTTCCATACTGATTTTACAGAGATGATTTTTACCTTTTTCTTTAATTAAAAGCTTTCTTTTTAGAACCTGATTGATTTTTCCTTGTTTTAAGATCCAAGGGGTTTGGATCTTGATTTACCAGGAGTTGGTGGGATGAAGGAGGGGGGATGGTTAATTTCTCCCTGTTGTAGATCCCAGGGGGGTTGGAACTGTATTCACCAGGAGTTGGTGGGAGGAAGGAGGGGGAATGGTTAATTTCTCCTTGTTTTAAAATCCAAGGGGTTTGGATCTGTATTCGCCAGGGAATTGGTGAAGGTTTTTCAAGGCTTCCCAGGGAGGAAAAATTGATGGTGGCAGCGGAACCAGAGCTAAGCTGGTAGTTAAGCTTAGAAGTTTTCATGCAGGCCCCTACATTTGTACCCGGGCTGACAAACTGGAAACTTTTACCACATTTAATTTGCTTAAAATTGTATGTAATGTGAAACTTTGAACAGAAAAATCTATTCTATCTATCTATCTAATCTAATCTATTCTGAGTCAACTTGTGGGCTACCATACAGGGAAAAGGTTCACAGATTGGATTCTTAGATGTAGCCTCTTGTTACCTGGTCCTGTCGAGGGCTGC
Organism: Chrysemys picta bellii; assembly: GCF_011386835.1. Taxonomy (NCBI): domain Eukaryota; kingdom Metazoa; phylum Chordata; order Testudines; family Emydidae; genus Chrysemys; species Chrysemys picta. The sequence goes on along the minus strand of NC_088795.1, from coordinate 31,633,701 downwards.
AGAAGCAATGTAGTCAGCTGTTTGTGAGAAGGTTGAAACAAATATTTCTTTGGCAGTGACTTCTGGGATAGTGTCATTGATGAGTGCTGAAGGATGTAATCAACTGTGAAACAAAACAAATATTAAACTGGCAAACTATTTAATATGCTTTTCCCTATAGAGTGGGTTGTCATAGAAGCCAGAAACATAAGAGAGAAAAAATCACCAATTTCCTTGCTCGGGGTAATATAAAGCATGTAAATAAAACGATGCAGAAATATGAATGCCTTTCACAGTCACTATCACTACGCTAAACCATTCCTGATTTTACACCTTCACCTTAATGTAATAAAACAGCTTACATACCGTTAAGACCATGAACACCTGTAATTTGAAAAATAGTACATTATCTCACTAGGAGCTGGTTTGGACTATATGCCGTCGTAGGGGAATAAGAGGAAGTAAAAACCTGCCTCACTCCCCTGCAGAGGCTACTTGGTTTCAGTGGGCTAGAGCTGGTTGGAAAATGGGCTTCTATTCCTCAAAAATGTTGACCAAACAAAGCCAGACAAAATAATTTTAATAGAGATTTTCCATGGAAAAGTTCAACTGTTAGGTACAAAATAATAATAATAAAAATATATTTTGGCAGAAAACCAAAATATTTTGATTTGGAAATGCTGCCATGGTGCCTCTGGGAATTGTAGTTCAGGTTCCTCATGCTTCCATTCTCCTTAATAAGTTGGGCTCACTGTTTGGACTACATCTCCCATGATGCACTATGGTTTCCCTTCTGGTGAGGGGAGATGTAGTCTAGCTGGGGAGTCGAGCCTATAATGGACAATGAGGACCTGAGGAAAGCAAACTACACTCCTACAGTCTCATGAGGCATAGTGGCAGGATATCAAATCAAAATATTTTTTTCAGCCAAAATATTTATTTTTTGGACAAAATAGTTTGGTGTTTTGTTTGTTTGTTTGTTTGTTTATTTAACAAAGAATCAATATTTTCCATGAGAAGCAGACACTTTAATAAAATAGTTGAAAACCCAATTTTCTGTCGAAAAGCAGTTTTGATGGGCATTTTTTTAACAGCCCTAGTCTAGGCACATAGGTGTAAGCAGGCATTCCAAACCCTTCTGCTTATTCCTCATCCCCTAAAAACTAGTGGGTGCAGAGTATGCCTTGGCTTTTTCCCATGGAGTGTGTCATAATTTACTGTTGGTATAGGCCAGCAGTATACTGCCATCTCTCACCCCTGGGAACAAGGGAGACACAGGGAGGGAATTGTACTTCAGAGAGGTAGCTATAATCACAGTGCTTCCTAGGGTCTACTTGGAGGGTGGTGAAACTTGCTCTGTGATGTGCCTAATGGCATAATCTAGTCCTAAGAATGTAACTGTTATATATTTCCTGACCCTGAAATGTATCAGCAGCGCTGATTTGGGATTCATTGAATTTTTAATCCATTCACAGACTTTAGACCAACTTCAGGGAACAGAATGGGTGAGTGTTCCCTTTCCACTCCTCCTCAAAATGCTTAATGTGACTTGTATTAAATTAAAAATAACTAGTTAAGCCCATATCAATCCCCAGTAGTCAGAAGATCATTGCCTATAATTGATTTTCTGGGGCTTTATATCACTTGGCATAGAGGTTTTTTTATTCTATCTGTTCCTTGGTAATTAACTGCATAATTCCTCTAGCAATTATGTATGCTCATAAATGATGGTCTCATAATTTCAAACTTTCTAGGAGCAGCTTTAGTTTATACTCTTGTATTATTTGCTCTTTTGGATCAATTCTACCTCTGTTTCTACACAGCATCTAGCCCCTGTAGAATTTATAACCCACAGCTCTCACCCTCTCCACATTCTTCTTCCATTGTGGATTCCCAATCAAGTTCATGGATTACTATGTCATTTAAATGTTAGAACTACATTACACCTTCTTTATTTTTAATTTAAATGAAAGACTGCATGGCTTCTGCCTCAGACCTCGTTCAGACACCAAATCTTGTTTGTCATGGTTAAATCATAGTTACCCCTGACTGAAGTGTGGTTACAGTCTGTGGTTATTTCAGGCATGTCTAGCCTTATGAATCAGGCCTGACCACTGTCTGTCTTTCCACATTATTGTTACTATATAAATAACAAATATTAAACTGCGAGTATGGTTAACAGTGACAGATTTTTAAGATAATATGTGGCCCAGTGTATAGGAAGATAATATGTGGCCCAGTGGGAGTCAGGAGACCTGATTTCTATTCCTGGCTCTTCTATTAACCTTCTGTGACCTTTTGCAAGGCACTTCACCTCTTTACATTTTCTGTTTTCTGTCCTACCCTTCTGTTTGTCAATTCTATTTAGATTCGGGATAGGGCCCATCTAATACTACATGCTTGTACAGCGCCTAGCACAAGGAAGCCCAGATCTCAGCTGGAATCTTTGGGCACTAATACAACGAACGTATCATTTTCATATGAATAACAAAGATTAACGGTTTGCTGTCAACCATATCAAACATAGCTTAACTACTGAAAAGAGCCTTAGGACAATGTTTCAAACATGATTAGCAGTGTATCACTGTAGAAAAAAAAATTATGGGGATTTCTGATGAGTCCTTGAAAGCACTAGTTTTTACCTCACATGTGAGCAAACTGTCCTTCAGAGGAAAAAATTATAATTAAAAAAATAAAATTATTGTTTCACAATAAGGTGATTTCCCTCATAGGCACTCAAGCATAGGTGATGTCTATCCTGTTCTATGCTGGCACTGATTTTCCTCTTCTCTCTGATTCCAACTGTGTTGCTCTCTATCCTGTCTCCCTCCTACGGGAAATAATGCATCTTATTGAAATTAATGGGAGTTGAGGGCACTGAGATTCACAGGATCTGGAATAAGGTACTGAACAGAAGTGTATTCAGCCTACTTTCCATTTCCTTTCCTACCTCCATAGAGACAGACAGTGGATATCGCCAGGAATTTCATTTCTTCTGTGTTTCTCAAAAATGGTCCTTCTCATGTCGTTTCATGCAAAAGGGACTGAGAGCATGATGTTTACTGATGTTGGTGATCTAGCAAAGTTCCCACATAAGAGATGTGTGAATTGGTTCTCTTTTCTAAGCAGTTATAACATCTTGTGCTTGTAGTTTGTATTTATAATTAGTCATGTAAGGAATGTACAAACAGGCTTGCGGTGGAGAGCATTGCATGGGCAGCAGAAGAGGAAGTCAGTTGTGTGGATGTAGCAATAGCATTGACCTTCATGGTCCACTTTGAAATAGTGTTACAATTGCCAGTTTACTGAAGATGATGGAGATCTACAGTTATATTTGTTTCAAAATTGTTTACATAACTCTATGAAAATAATAGAGGGGACACTTTTCTTTCTTCTCTGTCAATGGGAGCTGCTAGAGTGCAGCATCTCAGAAGAAAGCCATTAACTTGAGAGCATACCACTGAGATAAGTCTTCATGGCCACTGGCCAATGACAAATGGTAACAAACTAGCAGGAACACCTACTTCCTCTAGTGTTTTATAAACCAACTAATTATCCTTTAGCTTTGATGTGTCATCAATGCAATGTTGGCTTGTCAAGTTGGCAGGACCCCATCTAGTTTTAGCAACAGGAAGTTTCTTCTGTGAATGCTTAAAACTTTTGATCATTATTTACTAAATAGGTAGAATGGGAGTGGGGATGATACAGAAATGTTTGGAGCTTCTCAGGAGTCTTCCAGATCCTTTGAGATATTAGCAAGTCCAGCTGTAAAGTTATTAAAATGAATAATTTCCTTTAATTCAAAGTGTTTGACTATCTACCTTACTCTCTCTCCTTCATGTACCTGGCAAAATCCCTTTCTTGCTGAGTCTGTTCACTCTTCCTTTATTTTAGAAAATATAAACTATTTAATTCTATAAACTGGATCCTAGCCCTGTGATCTTGGTGGAAAAGATAGAAGAGCAGAAGTAAAATCACACCACCTTAGCTTATTCCTAGGGGTGAGGAGTTGCTGCTAGTCCTGAGACAGACACAGATACTCCAGTAATTAAAGTTAAGTGCTTTTGTTTGATCTGTATAATAATTTCTGCGTTTTCAGGTAATTTCCCTTATGTGCTCACAAGCAGGTTGGAAGAGACTGTTTGCCAGGCTGTATTTTTTTTCAATTCGCTCCTTTACTAGCTAATAAATAGATTTCCTCTCCCACATTTTTATGACCTTTTTCTCTCAGATTTAGCATAACTCAACAGAAAATATGTATATCTATCATTTTATGCGTTACATTCCCTCCAGATAAATTAACTATCCCTTGGCCTTTACTCTCTCAGTAACACATTATAGTATTGAAGACTTTCACAGTGATCCAACATATGGCAAGTGTTTACTACCACAGAGTTTTAAAGTCTCTCTCAGGATAGGGGTTTCATTGTGCTGGGAGCTATACAAATTCTCCTTCTGAAAAGAACCACCAGTGGTGTAAATAACTGGAACCTCTGAGCCTAGCATACCCCATGCCTCTCACTCGTATCATCTCAGATCCTCCAAAAAAACCTGATAATGCAACTTCCAGAAAAGGTGTGTTCAGGGATGATGATACCCCATTGGTTACCATTCGCCACATACACCCTCCTTCAACACATACCTGAAAATAAACATGTGACCACAGTCAGTATTAAGACAACTAGAAGAGATGTTCCAAAGGGCCAACATTTTCAAACGAGGGTGCTTATACTTAAATTGGGCACCAAGGTCCATAATTAGGCACCTGATTTTTCAAAAGTGCTGAGCAACAAACAGAGCCAAACAGGACTTGTGTGCATAGTATAAAAAAGCAAGTTACACCAGACCTGATTCCATGATGTCAGTGTCCCTCCAGTAATGGCAATCATCCACTACCTGGCCAACGGCCAATGATGCTTTACACATATTGCTCCAAATTAATCCTTCGTGCAACACCAATGACTTCAGTGGTGTTCCACTAAAGATGACCCTGGTCCTTTGTTTCTTGCCAATGAGAAAGGAAAATCTTGGTGCTTGAATGTGTCAGTCTATTTTCCTCCAGAACAGAAATTACACTAACCAGGAGAAATGACTACTGATGTAAGATAGCAGTGGGCCAGATTTTCAGCTGTTGTAAATCCTTGTGGCTTCACTGAAATCAAATGAGCTACAACAATTTACATCAGGATATGAAATGCCCAGAATGTCTGAAAATTTGGACTTAGTATCATGTTGGGAGTAGCTCTTCTAGCACATTCTTGTTCTCCTCTAACATTCACAGATGCTCTCGGTCCCGCTCTCAGGCTACCTAACCCATTCTGACTAACCCTTACTAGACTTTACCTTTGCTCTTTTTGCCCTCCATGCTTTCTATGGATATTCTCTTGGTCTAGGCAAATTGAGGACGATATAACATGTGTCTGGACTAATGAATAGTTAGCAGAATAATGTTTGACAGCATAATTGTGTCTGGAAGTGAAGGAACACTGATGTTTAACTGTTGACCATGTTAATGTCAACTAGGTGTATAGAGAATGAGTGACTAATAAGTATTTGACATAGTTCATTATCAGTTCTGGTAGATTAAACAACAAGACATACATTAACTCACTTAATAATTAGCTACCATCATATCAACTTGATAAAAGAGTACCATTAAGCAAGGCTGACATTGTATTAATACAACCTTTTAATATTTATTTTTTTCAACATGGAAGATTAAGTTAAATCAACTGCCAAGGATTATCCCAGTATACCTTTTCCTTTTTCTTTGAAGTAAACACATTTTTAACAGAGTTAAAGGCAACTGGAAGTAGTTAATGTTAACTCCTAGTTTTGGACTCTGCCTGAAAGTATTTCATTACGGACTTTACAAAAGTGTGACTCATACTATATTTCCCTGGAAAAGAATAAAACTGGATATGGACCTTAGCAGGGACTATAGCTCTTATTTATGTAAAGAAAGCTTCAGGATATGGTAACAACATTAAGACAACACAAGGTCACATGTGGGGGGACTCAGTAAGAGGAAGGATGGTCTTGTGATTGAGGCAGTGGGCTGGGGCTCAAAAAATCTGTGTTCAGTTCCTAACTCTGCTGCAGACTTCCTTGGTTACCACAGCCAAGTTACTTCATCTCTCTGTACCTCAGTTTCCCATCTGTAAAAAAATGGTGATAATATTCCTTTCTTTCTCCTCCTATTTATCTGTCATGTAAACTCATGGGGACTGGGACTTGCTCTTACTGTGACATGATGATAGCTAATTATTAAGTGAATTGTGTTTGTCTTGTTATTTAATCTACCAGAATCAGGGCCGGCTCTAACTTTTTTGCTGCCCCAAGCAGCAAAAAAAAGCGCCGCCCTGCTGAGCCCCCACCCCCGCTGAGCGCCACGCCGCCGGAACCCCCCCCCAGCGCTGCGCCCCCGTGCCGCCCCCCCCGCCGAGCGCCGCACCGCCGGAGTGCCCCCCCTGCAGAATGCTGCGCTGCGCTGCCCCCGCCGCCCCAAGATTGGCCGCCCCTTACCAGGTGCCGCCCCAAGCATATACTTGGTTGCCTGGTGCCTGGAGCCGGCCCTGACCAGAATGGATAATGAACACCTTGGTGTACAATCTCTTATCACTGACCATGTGGAAAGTGCTTGTTTATATTCTGAATATGGATAAACATTGTACCTGTGGTTGTTGCTAAACTTAACCAAGTTGATTTCTTCTATCATGTGTCATTCTGATAGTGAAATACAAATGGGTATTTTGACGAGGATCAGTTGCCTCACTTATAATTAGGCTTCTGATTTTCAGTTTTAATCAATAAATACTGACCAACACCCCTGATTTAAAAAAATGAAATTGGTTTTTATCCAATAAACACTGGAAATGGTTACTAGTATCTAAGGGCTTGTCTACACAGAGCAATAATGGGGACTTCGGGGGTGTGATTTCTAAAGTGCACTAATGTGTTGTGCTTTAATTGGTCTGTGTAGATCCTCTTGTTGTGCACTAAATGTTCCCTACTGTGCTTTAATATAGTGCTGTTTGAAGTAATACTATGTCAAAGTGCACTAGGGAACATTACAAAGAGATTGCCCATTACAGCAGATATATATATATATATATATATATATATATATATATATATATATATATATATATACAGTATATATAAAGAGAAAGCCCTAACTCCCCCCCAGTTTTTGGACATCTACAAAAAACTCAAAAATTGCTAAAAAAGTAATCACCCAAAATGAAATTAATAAACTCAGAAAAACAGAAGCCATACTTATAATCAGTCTGGGTAAACTGGGTATTCAAATTTTCTATTTTCCACTAGTTTGATTATAGGATCTATTGCTAAAATTTATAGCCAATACTTTGACTATTCTGGTTCAATTTTAAAAATGGGTTCAAGAGACTAAATAACCAAGCACAGCCAATTTATTGTCTAAAGACTAAGCAGTACAGTACAGGAAAGAAAGCTAATATGTTATAGTCTTTCTAGGAAACAGTTTCTCCCAGTCTGTTCAGTTCACCTTACACAGAAGGCGTGCTCCCAAAACTACCTCTATTTGTACCAGACCTGTTTTCAAGTTAGGAGAGCTTTCCATTCATCACTGTGTTCTAACACACCAGTCCTTGCAAGTTTTGTACCTTTCCTTATTTCTTGTTTTCAGTACATTCCAGGTACCAATAGGAGTGAAGCCATCTCCTAAGCATGTACCAGGGCAGAAATTCATATATCTTGTCTTTGACAGGTTTCCTGTTTTCTAATGCCAAAACTGATTTCAGCTTTGCAAAGTGGTGTGGGATACTTGACATGTGTAAACAGTACTGTGGGGAGAGCTTAATACATTCACTTGATTTAACTTTCTAACACCTACATATACGATATCACAATAACAATATGTTAATATTGTGCACATAATACCTATTAATGTGTATGTAACATCTATATTGGCTTAATCATTGTGTTTGCTTATCTTTCTAGTAAGGCTTTTTCTTTCTTGTGCAATTTAGGTGGTGCATAAATTCTAGCATTCCTGTCATTTCATCTTATTTGATTTTGATTCTTCAGCCCAGTTTTAGAGAACTAATTTATGGAAACCAAATGCAATGGTGTGTACTTTCAAGGCCATAACACTATTTGAGGCTTCTCTTGTGGCATTAAAGGGACACACCATTACATTACTTCTGGTACGAAATTTGGAGACATGGAGAGTTGCTCCATGTCTATCTTAAGGTCCATCAAAGCTAGATTAATTTTAGAAGCTAGATTTAAATATCTTCCTGGTAATGAGATGAAGCCAGATCCTAGAGCTCCTGATTTACACAAGATGAAGATCTGGTCCATTATTCATTATATGCCACTTTAATATTTGTTTTTATTGTTTAGGTTTATGCTGGTGTTAAAGTTTGAGCTGTTGTATTGTAGAGGAATTTGAGGTGCCTTCATGGAAGGTATTTTAAAATATTGATATTAATGCATTCCCCAGTAGATATTGAAGTAATGCCAACCTCAAATAGTCTAAAATCATTTTGGGCCCTGAAAATCATGATATTTTAAAAAAAACTTTTTAGTTATTTTTCATTTATCTTCTGGTTTTTGAGACTATAATGTTCATGTTTTTGAGCTTTTTTCTGAAGCCACAAGGGCTAGAAACTTGCTTTTGTAATAATTAAAGCCAAGGTTCTCATATTATCACCTGACTCCAAGAGCTGAGGCTTTATGAAAAACAAGAAATGTCACAACACTGATATTGTGATTTTTGAAAATATCTATTTGTATTGGATCAAATTTCTAAATAGTTGGGCGGGAAAGAGGGTAAATTTATATTGAAATCACATGAACAAAGTTCAGACAGGAAAATGAACTCTTGATGGGAGGTACTAATTATTATTAATTAAACAATTTACAGATGATAGAATTAGTATTGACCCAGAACATTAAAACAGTAAATTACTTATAGAGTAGGCAAGATTACAATAAGGGACATTAAATAAGTTAATAAATCAAAATTAATGGGTGTCTGAAACAATTATACTCATTAATGGAAATGTAGTCACTTTCGATATGTAAAATGAAGTCCATAGGAACTAATAATGTTATTATGCAAAAGAAATTCATGTGGTAAAAGGAGGAGATATAGGCCACATTCTTCTAAACGGGTGACTAAACTTAGGCATCTAATTTAAGTGGCCCGATTTCAGAGGTGGTGAGCTCTTGTGGCAACCACTGCAAGTCAGAATGTGGGTTGTTTTTTCCGCTTGCTTTTTATGGTAGCTCGTATAAAATGCTTCTGAAGCCAGTGAGAGTTGTGCTCTCAGAATATGTCAGGATCAGACTCTTCTTGATATGGCTTTTCCCTAGGGATTTATAAAAATATACACTAGCTAATTAATAAGGTCTAGATCCTGCTTCCTGCACCATATCAAAATAGGCAGGTTCAGTGCTTAGTGACTCAGGGAGGGCTTAGGGGACAGAATGCTTTTCCACAGGTCATGAAGCCACTCTGTGGAGGCTACTACAACTCTGAGGCAGTAGTCATCCTTGCCACTAGTGGTTCCCAAATGCCTAAAAACTCAGATTGTCCCTGTTTCACTCCCAGACACTGCTTCTGTGTAATGCAACTACACCAACTTGCAGCTCTAACTCCTTTGTGATATGTTCCAGTTCATAGCTCCTTTGGCTAGAAAACCTACTGCACTGCTGTCCATACTGGAAACAGAGTCTTTTGAGAAGGAATAATGTCTACAATAGGGCTTCGTAGACTGCTCTTGAAATCCTTTCCTACCCGTCACAGAATTTCTTACCAAGGGGACTGCTAACATGATGTAGAGCCTTGGAATGGGATTTCTTATATATAGGAAACTGAAAAACAATCAAGATCAAATTGAAAAAGGCTTATTTACATACACATTTTTGGGGTCTACATTTGCTCCCGCAATCATTGCAATTGCACACACAAATCAGGAAGTTGAATGTGCAGTTGACACCTGCAGATACCCCACTTGCAAGTACGATCACACATACTTTGCACAGAAGTGTACACACAAAAATATGTCTGTATTTTGAACCTCTTTTTTTTTTTTAAATTAGCTATGAAATCCTTGCTCCATTGAAGTCAGTGGCAAAAGAATTTCCCCAAGGTCGCTAATGATGGAATCTAATATATTGCTGTGAACTTTCTAACAAGGAAATGTTCAGTCTATATAAATATATATCCCATATAAAGAGGTTTAGATCCATAGCTAAAGATATGGAATTTGATTTTTGGTTATGTTGAACTGCCATTGACTTTTTAATTGGAGTTGTGAGTGCTGGACACCTCTGAACATCAGGCCTTTGTAGCCTTTAAGTTCAAAAGTAAATTAACTTAAAAAAATAGTGGGGTGTTTTCAGGTACGAAAAGAGACACAAACAAATTCTGAAGTCAGTACAGGAAAACAGAGGTAATGTGTTATGCCTTTGATCTCCCTTATAGCTGTCACACCATATTGTTAGCTTATTTGAAAATGCAATGATGCATTAAAACACAATAGCCAGGAAACTGAAGACCTACAGCCATTTCATATCTAGAAGGAGAGCTGTATAATGTTACTGAGGCAGATTTAATCAACAGGAACCAATGCTGGAGGGCAGTGATAGATAAGCAAAGAAATAAGTCCCAGAGTCATTGTAATTAAAGACATCTGGGTGATGTCAGTATGCATAAAAGGCCATTTCAGAAACAGTTTATAAACATTCCTGAAATGTTCTCACTAAATGGGCTGTGCAAGTCTTTACATTGCATGCCACTGTACATATTTTTTTAATGCACAGGAATGCAAGATGAGTATTCTCACCATCCCCTGCTGTTTTTATGTTTGAAAGGCATGGACACTTAGGAATTTATAAGGACAAATTGGTGGCCAGACACTAGAGCAGATGGAAACATTCAGCTGATTCACCTGTCTTGTGAATGAACTAATAATGAGTGTATCTTGCTGCTTAGATTTGAGCGAAGACTCTTGTGATCCATAGGCAATAATTCTCTTATATGAGATCTCTTACCAAGCCAGTAGGAACAATGAAAAGTGCATCTCTTACGCTCCCTCCTCTGCAGTTGAACCTGCTCTGCAGAATGAAATTCAGGTGGTGGTTAGAGCTGACAAACAGCAAGATTATAGAGCTTAATTTTCTTCCTAGGATGTAATAATGCTGTGTTTAAATAGTTGACTCTTCACCCGGAAAATGAATGTTTAATGTGGGAAGAAAAGCTTTGTAATTTTCCTCAATAAGGTAAAGATAACTACGGTAGCTTGAAGTCATAGTTTAAAGTACAAATTGTTTGAAACTGAGACCCAGGCCCGTTAGATTGCTGAATATTTTGGGAATTTTCATCCACTGTGCTGGACCTTGAAAGGAGCTGAGCATGCACTTAGATCTGCTCTCTTTTTAGATCTGCAGGCTCTACGAATAGAATGAACAGAGCCAACCGAATACAAAGTAGAACTCTCCATCGACCCTGACTAGCTACCTAGGCTCAAAATCCCTCTTTTCAACGCCATCCTAAGGCGAGGAAGAGGGGAGAAGAGTCCTTATGCCCCTCTCCTCTTCCCTTTCTTTGCTACTTTACCCCTTTGCACATGTGTAAGGCTGGCCTTAAAAATAATCTTTGAATATTCTCTGATCAATATACACCTAAGGTAGGAAAATATGGTTGTTTATCAGGGGTGAAAGTAACTTACAGGATTTACCGGTACTGCCGGAGTCCTGAGGGGGGCGTGGCCTCATCGGAAGAGGAGTGGCCTCAACCGGAAGAGGCGGGGCCTCTCAAGATTTAAAGGCCCTGGGGCACCGGCTGTGGCTGGGAGCTCCAGGGCCTTTAAATCAACCCGGGGCTCCCAGCTGCTGAGGTGGCTGGGAGCCCCCGGGGCTCAGGGGCAAATTAAAGGGCCCGGGGCTCTGGCCGCCGCAGAGCTCCGGGACCTTTAAATCCCCACCGCAGCTCCGGCTGCCGGAGCTGCGGGCGGGATTGAAAGGGCCTGGAGTTCCTGCCACTGTGGGGAGCCCTGAGCCCTTTAAATCCCCGCTGTGGAAGCCGGTGCGGTCCGGCACTGTGTACTGGCTCTTGCCGGTACGCCGGACCGGAGCAGACTGGCTTACTTTCACCTCCGTTCTTTAGGCAAGTGTATTGGGTGCAACTGTAAGGAGTGACTTATGAGTGACAAGCACAAACACAGAAGGAATTTAGGCTGGAAAACTCATGAGAACAGGAGCAAGTTCTTTCTGGTACCAGTCAAATCAGAAATATTGCTAGAATTTCTTTGGCTAATGTGGGAAATTATAAATGAGTGCAAAAGGCAGGAACATTTTATTTTTTAGGTTAGTTAGATTCTTTGACCCTCCAAGCAGGTTTAATTTGTGTTTGGTATGAAGGATGGTGACATTTAAAACTCATTTCCTATTTTATCCAAACGGATTTGCCTATTCCTAATAATTATGGTTGTGTAAGGAAATTTATGGATGATCCCTCATTTCAGGGGTTATGTCATTTTCCTTTCTGCCTCATTAGGTGCTTGTTTGCCTTTTCACCTGGAATCAATTGATTCCTATTTCCGAAGGATGGGTTGAATGCTAAATGCTGCAGAGAGAGGAGCAGGAGGATTAACATCCTTAATTGCTGAAAGGGTTTTTATAGCTGCAAATTTAATTGCTGGATAATTGTGATTTTTATCATTTGTAACTTGTGGTGACTTATGTTGCCATTGTCAATAGTTAAGTTTAACAGCATATTGCCTTGTTTAATGATCTCTGAGTGAAGAACCTCATTCTCATTAATGTTAACATGGGACTGTCAAATGAAATGGAGCTCAGTTCTTTTTAAGATGGTCTCCTTGTCATTTTATGCGTTCTGAGGTGGATGATAGATGCCACTAAATAAAACCCACTGCCCAGTAGAGAACCTGTGTGTGGAAGGGAGACAGTTTAGGGGCATTGCTAATTATCATCAAGGCATGTTTTATTTACAGTATAGTGTCACCAATGTCTCCATTAGTGGGAGTGGTGTAGTCAATTACTTGTTCTAAAATTAACCTAGGTGCTATTGTGCATATGTGCAATCAATCTGTCTGTTTAGGTATTTATACCACACCAACACTGGGGTATCTCTTCACTTAACAAAATTCTAAACACCCATACAAGTAGTCTACACTTAAACCTGAATTTTCTCTGTGCTACCTGTTTCCAAGAGCAGGTAGAATTTGGATTGCCAGTATGGTGCAGGGAAAAGGCCATTTAAAAAAAAAAAAAGTAAAATTCAGTGTAATAGAAGCCAATCCAAACATCACTGAAATCAATGAGATTTTGAATCCCTAAATACAGTGGCATATTATATCATTCCTTGTTCATGTCTCTAACCCATGCTTTTTCATTTGGCTTGTCATATATTGGGCCAGCATTTTCAAAAGTGGCTTCTAATTTTCAATGCTTTCATTTTGGGTTCTCAGATTCAGAATCTTTGCGATTCATTTTCAAAGTTGCTAAGCACTCTTAGATTCCACTGGAGTTTTGAATTTTCGGCACCTCTGAAATTGGGCCCATCAGGTCCCAAGTTGGGAACCCAAAAATTGCAGCACACAAAATTAGAAGCCTTTTAAAAAAAATGTTGGCCTCATTGTTCAAATGTGTTTATCAAATAGGCTCCATTCATCTAAACATGGTTGAATCACGTGGTGGAGCACTCACAAGGTTCTTGAGATAGCAGGGGATATTTCAAAGAGAGAAATATTGGTTTACTTGTAGAGCTAATTTTCCTGACACTGGATGTGTTAAAAATATTAACAATATTGCATTAGTACATGGCAGATTTTTACAAAGAAGATATGTGTATATTTGACATGTATGTGAAAGGAACACTTATCACACATTCAAATAGACATAGTACCTCTTTGTTTTTATTGAAATGTGTAATCACTTAAAGGAAAGCAACTCCATGCATTTCAGTTTGTGGTGTCCAGATATATTCCCACAAAGATAGCTTCCATAAACGCCATTTAAGAGCAAAACTCACCCACACAAATCCCTTAAAAGCAAGGAAATGACAAGTGAAGGGAAACCTCTTTGCCATACCTTAAACATCCAAATAGCACAGACTCTGCTTTTCCTCAGGGAATTCCCTTCCCCATCTAGCAGACACAGAAACACACCCAAATTCATCTAGCTCGAACTGTTATGGGAACCCTTCACTCCAGAGATTTCCATTATATGCCTCAGTTTCACTTTTTCTCTGTGTATAGCAATGTACAATATAGCAGGGAACACAAAGAGTAGGATGAGTGGGTTGATGCTGAAGTATCAGCGCAGCTCTTCAGTCAGTTTCCCTTGCTGGCAAACCGTCTTCGGTTTGCTGGCAGTGAGACTTGGTCTGACGAGCCAAAGGAGGCACAGCAGACTAGCGTTGCCAATAGATTCATACATGTTGAGGCCAGAAGGGACCATTGTGATCATCTCGTCTGACTTACATAGGATTTCTCTGAATTAATTCCTGCTGCAAGTCCAATAACTGTAGTTGGACTAAAGCTCATCTTTTAGAAAAACAACCAATCTTGATTTAAACATTTCCAGCGAAGGAGAATCCATCACAACTCTTGGTAAGTTGTTCCAGAGGTTAATTAGCCAGCAAGTTTCCTAGACGCAGGGACGCATAAATAGGAAAAGGGGGGTTATTGATGGGAACACTGGAAGGGGGGCCTGGATGGAAGAGTTGTGATGGATCTGGGCAGGGATGGCACCCAACGTCTCCCATGCTGTTGGGGGGATATGGAGGGAGTGAGGATGTTTTGGAGGGTGGAGGAGACAAAGCTTTTCTTTTGTGCCAGCACTTGGTTGCTTCCCCAGTTACTGCAGGAGATGCAGTCTCTCCTACCTGAAATTAGGGGTTTAGAATGGCAATGTCTTTTCAACTATAAATATAGTCATAGTGGGTTGCATTGCCGAATGTTGCATAACTGAGAGCGTAACTGGATATATTAGTGCAACACCATTAATAATTTCCCCCCCCAGTGGGGTGTGTGTATCAGTGTCTGCTGATTTTATTCCCTGGCAAAGTAGCAATATATGTGCCAGCTAAAGATGAGACATACAGACATAACTTTTGCCATCTATAGAACCTTATAAAATATAATAGGCAAGATCAAAGGCCTGAGTAGCTTAATAGCTACCTTTATTCTTACTGTTAGCATTTTACTAAGACAGTACTTAAAGTGTAAGCCTGAAAAAACAGGTCAAAAATGGAGTCACGTGGTTCCAGGGAGAATCATGTTGCACTTTTTCCCCCAAAACCAGGAGAGAAAATCCTGAAAACATCTGCAGCGTGCTTATCCAAAACCACACCCAGTGCAACAGATTATTAATTGTCAGACATGTACAAACCTGATGGATCTGCTGCTTCTGTGAACTGGTATGTCTTCAGTTCTTCTGTGGCAGTGTATTATAGTGCAGGGAAAAAAAGGGCTGTCATTTGTACCTGTAGCATTTCTAATGCTAATCAATCTTACTAAACCCATTCAGATTCACTGGGCCAGATCCTCAGCAGGTGTAAATAGTTGTAGCTCGATCTGGTATCTGGTTCAACATTTTAAATTGTGAAGTGCCTTTCCATTCAGGACAGTACAATTAAAAGAACAAATAACACACTCATCGGCAAAATTTAATATAAACATTTATACCAGTATGTTTTGGACAGTGGATTTCAGACAGATTATAAAAGTTAATATTAGATTAATAAAAGAAGTATTCATATTCCAAACATAATTTTGATTAAATGCTATCATGTTCAAAAATGTGGATACTGTAACATTTAGGGCCTGATTCTGATCTCATTTATACCCGTTTTACACTGGTAGGACTCGAGTGAGGTCACTGGGTTTAATTCAGAATAACACCAGTGTAAGTGAAAGGGTACTCTGCCCTAATATACTCTGATAGCTGGATAGGCGCATTTGGATGGTTTTTTTTATGTCAAAAGTCTTAAATCTAAAGTATTTCCAATATTGTCTCTAGGTTAGTTTGTCCTGTCATGCTGGGTATAAATGGTGGAATTGTCAGAAATGCTTGAGGAAGGGAGGCCCCCAATTTCCACTGAAAATGAATGGGAATTAGCTGTCTTAAGCGGTTCTGAAAATTCCATCCACATGTTACATAATCTGCAACGTAAGATAATTTCCACTTGGGTTTAGCTCACTGTAATGAATTAACGCAAAGACTGGTTGAATACCACAAAACATTTCCCATGAATATTCTTTCTAGTTTACAAATGAACTTACTTTGACCATTCTCACAGTTCTTTGATGTATGCTAGGTGGGTAAAATTCACCCCAGCGTGGAGAGCTAGTATAAGGCCTTTGATCCATGTAACTCTCACTTGTGGGTCTTAAGCAGTGCTTAGGTCTTGTGCTGACACTTTGCACAGGGGTGAATTTGACTCCCAGTGAAGATTCATGTGATCAAGTTTTGCTCACACAAATACGTGTGGAAAGCAAATCTTGTACCCTCATGCTCGCAAACAACATTTTAAATCCACATGTGCAAATATGTGCACCAGAATTGGCACATTTTATTTTATATGGGATGGGAATGCTGCTTGATGCAGCCTGGGAACAGATTCCCAATTCCCCTGGCCAGTGTCCTGGCTCAGAGACAGTTAGCTGAACCTGAAGAGATAATGACCCATCTCGATTAGCATTGCAATTCACACAGTTACCTTGTGGGAATATGGTAAGAGAAAATCAATAAACTACATTCAGTCAAAAACTATTACACTACGTTTTCTAGGAATAGAACCTCAGATAAGGCATATGTGACATGGAAAGGAAAAGGCTTCAAACTTTTCAAAATTCCCTCATCCTATTTATTTGGTACTTCTCCCTGAGAGCTTCAATGCCCCAGATGGATATCCACCCTTTACTGATTCAGGGCTATAATGAGAAGGAAAGTTCTTAATCATGTGTATTACTTTGTCCATGAATAGTCCAGTTTATTTCAATGGGACTACTCATATGGTTACAGTTATGCATGTGCTTAAGTAATTTGGTGCATCAGGGCCTAAAAAATTTCTGATCTTCCAATCAGAGAACAGACACAGTATCATGAGACTTATGTGATCAATCCCAACTAAACAACAGAGGTCAAATTTTGACTATCGAATAAAAGAACCTCACCAAAAAAAATCACTGAGTAAATCTGAATAACAAATACACTTGAGAAAAATGGCATTGTCAGAAGTAGAAAAATAGGTACCTTATATACTCATTCATTAGCCCATTCATTTATAAGGCTGCAGTATTGACATCAATAAATGGGTCGACAAACTTTGGCTCCCGGCCTGTCAGGGTAAGCCGCTGGTGGGACGTTTTGTTTACTTGGGGCGTTTGCAAGCACGGAGCCCCTCAGCTCCCTGTGGCCGCGGATCGCCGTTCCCAGCCAATGGGAGCTGCGGGAAGTGAAGCCGAGGGGCTCCAGGACTGCAGATGCTCCAGGTAAACAAAACGACAATGTATTAGATATTCAATTCAATGATTCCATGGAGTTTAAAATCATCAAATTTTGGTGTAGACCCATTTATAAGCCAACCCCTGCTGTTTGAGGTGTCACTTTTTTACCAAAAGTATTCGGCTTATGAACGAGTATATACAGTAATTTATTTACTTTGAATTATTTTTTCAGCTGCAATTTGTAATATCTATCTAAGGTACCTATTTGGCCGTCATCACTGTGGTAGCTGAGAGCATCCTAGTGTTTAATATATTCATATTCACAGCACCTCCAGGAGATAAGGAAGTGCTATTATCCCCATTTTACAGAGGGGGAACTAAGGTACAAAGGGTGGGATCCATGCAGGAACTTAGGAGTTACAACACTGAGCAACACAGTGACTGACTTTTAGGTGTCTACAAAATCACAGGAATAACACTGTGATCCACAAAGCTGAGTTAGGCACCCAGGGTTCCTCTAAAATACAGGAGGAGAGATAAGTGCCTAAGAATGTGATCCACAGAGCTGGGCAGCTTCATGCCTAAGCTAGCCAATGGGAGATGCTGAACAGAGGGGTGTGTACTAAGCTCTGCCCCATCTCAGAGATAGGTGTCTAAGTCCAGGCTGCAGGGAAATGCCTCGATCAGCTTAGTGATTTACGAAGGGGAACCAGCCACCTTCAGTCAGGTGGCTTAGGCGCGTATGCCACTTTTTGAGGAATGAGTTAAACACTTCCTTGGTCCACACAAAATGCCTGGAGGAGATGCTCACCTTGTGACTTTTAGCCCAGTGGCTAGAGCACTCACTTGGGATTTGAGGGATACAGGTTCAATTTCCCCATCTTTGCTGGAGGGGAGAAAGGATTTGAACAGCTGTTTCCCACCTCTCAAGAAAGTGCTCTAACCACTGAGCTATGGGATATTCTGATATGAGGCTCCCTCAGAATCTCCTGTTGAAACTCTTCAACGTTGGACAAGTGATTAAAGAATGGTTGGAGCTAGAGGACTGGACCCAGGTCTCCCATCTCCCATGTGGGTGCCCTAAGCCCTGGGCTACAAAGTCATTCTCTCATTCTCACTCTCTCTCTCTGGCCCAGTGACTAGTTCAGTTTTTATCTATAATGGAACATGACACTCAGCACTGCAACACCTAAGTGCCTTTGTAGATCCCACCCAAGTGACTTGCCCAAGGTCACATAGCACCTTTCTTCGGAGGAACTCAAAGCGCTGTACAAATGTTTAAGGAATCAAGTCTCACGATACCCTTCTGAAATATGTATTATTAGGTTAATTTTACAAATAAGGAATCTGAGGCATAGAGATGTTAAATGACTTGCGCAAAGCCACACAACAAGTCTGTAGCACAGTGGTGACCACAAAACAAATTTCTTGAGTCCCAGTTCTTTGCTTTTAACCTCTAGAACATACTTCCTCAGTCTTCTTAAATAAAAGGCTTAAGAAAACAAAATGAATAATGATGCTCATGTAACATCTAACTTTTAAAATTAGTAATCTCAAAAGTACTCAAGTAAAATGTTCAGAGCACTACTGAAAAATATATTTTATAAAGCCTGCTAGAAAATACCTGTGTTATGTGTATATGGTCAGGTACAGTACATGTAATTTTGGAGGTAACTGGATTGTGGAAATTCTGTCCGTCAGTATGGAAGGCACTTAGTTGATGAAAACAAATAAAAGCATGTCAATGAGTTATGGTGGATGCTACAGATGAAAGGTTTATTAATATTGATAGCAGTTGCTCTTTCATGACATACTTCAAACTTCAGGCTAACCTTTTACAGTGATGGTTCATATCTTATGGCCCAGAGTTTCTGGTCAAATAAGCACTCTAGAGTCTATGTTGTTATCTTAATCACTTTGGCCTGGAGATCAGTCTAGAACTAGAAATTGTACTGAATAATAATCTTACACTTAGACAGTATTTTTCCTCCTGGAGAATCCCAAAGCACTTTATAAACTTTATCATGTGGCACCACTGAAATACAGCCACCTTCGGTGTGGGAAGGTTGCAACCATGCAAAAAAAAAAAAAAAAATAGTGACCAGCACTGCACAAATTGGGGTAAGGAAATTGTTTGCCAAGGACACCAGAGAAAACCACGACTCTTACAAAAAACTGAAACAGACAAATATGGGAACTTAAAGGTCTATGCAGAGCAGTCAGGACATATGTATTGAAGGTCAGCATTAAACCTGGCTCTTCTCCCTTCCTCCCTTGATAGTTCTCAGGTTAACTAGGTTGAAGGCTGTAGGGCTAAGTTATGTCTGACAAGATTTTTGGTTCCATACAGTATTTCAAAATGGTTGTTTATTCCATTAAGAAGTGTGTTGGTGTGGGGGGGAGGGAGGGACACTGAGCAACTGAACAAAGGTGCTCTTGCATAACTTCCAGTACTTTCTAGTTTTGGCATGGTTGAGTAGTATGGAAATTGTCTCTGGTGATATTCTTGGATGCCTTTAGGAGCCAGCACTGATGACATCATTTCCTTAGTCATTTGTCAGTCAGATCAGGACTGGCTAGTCATTTGGGGCCTGCTCCTACTCTCAATGAAGTCCATAGCAAAACTTCTATTGGTGCATGTTCGAGTCATATTGGCCAAATCCTCAGCCCACACCTAGCCCAACTAGGTGATCTGGGTTCTGTGCAGAAGAGTTGAAGGAAAGGAATGCTTTCCCTAGGATGCAGTGCAGCCATGGAGTCGCTATGCTGAGGCTACCTCAGCCTAATGGCTGGAATAGTGCTCCACAGAAAAGAGCATGAACAAGTGATAGATCCTCTGTCTCTGTCCTGTCTCAACTCTGCCTGTCCTTGACCAGTGTACTGTGCAGAGAGCCCCCTGCAGCCGGGCCGTGCACCATGCCATGTGCAGATCCTCTCTCTGCCGCCCCAAATCCATACCCCCATCGCCACAGAATGACATCAATTCTGGTGCCAGAGAGCAGGCAAGGTTTCTCTGCGTGGTCTTCAGTTTAGCTACCAAACATTGTTTTTATCTGATGAATTCAGCTTCACTGCGTCAACCTTTGCTGCTTAAATAAATACTATTAATCATACAGTGCAATGTTACATTTTTTGTGCTCCCTGTTCCCGTTTGCTCATAGCCTGTCACACATTGAAACTGTTCGAAGAAAGGTGAAGCTAAAATGGTGAAAGTGTAATTATGTATTGGGTGTGGGAAACGAACCGCTTAGGCAAGCATCTTGCTATTAATAAGCTTATTATAAATTTTGCTGTCATGGCTTGTTCATATATAGTGTATTTATATAACCCAATAAATTAGGCCAGAATAAAATGCAGCTAAACAACATGCTTAGCAGCAAGAGCAAAATACAGGCTATAAATGGCATCTTATGTCCTTAGTTTCAGATAGACAAGTTACTAGACACAGCCATAATGTCATGTCATGATAGCATTAGTTTATATTTACAAAGGCCAAAATCCAGATCTCACCTCTCTGGGCTCCGAGGGTCTCCAGGAAGTGGAATTTGTGTATTTCCATTATGTAGACTGTGAGGGCAGGGGCTGAGATGTGAGAACTACATGGGAGGGCACACATCGCCCACATAACGTGGGAGACCACATAGACATTTACGTGCCACAGGCAGTCACAAAACCACCACTCCACTATTGCCTAACCTTGTAGGTATCTAAAATTCTAGGTGCCTGTTTCCACTGGCAAAGTTCCCATGGCACCTAAATTTGTACCAGTGGGCATGCAGACATCTGCCTCAGTCCTGCAATCAGCCCCAACACCTCTGTGCCTACCTCATGTCTAAGCCTCAGTGGGATTCACAAATTAGGTGTTCTCCTGTCTATCTGGGGTCCAAACCGGTCAATGTGCTCAAAGGCCACCTAAGAGCTTGTCTACTGGAGTGGGTCCTGCACAAAACATCGCCAGGGGAGGTAGTGGTAATGCCCCCCCCCATACCCAATTAACCCAATGTTTAGAGCACTCATCCAGGATATAGGAGACCTAGGTTCAAATACCCCTGTGTCTGATGTACAGCAGGGACTTGAACTCATGTTTCCCACATCCCCAGGCTATAGGGTATTCTGGGGTGGGTCTCTCAGTCTCTCCTGTTGACGTTGTTCCACTCTGTATAAAATACTTAAATATTCACTGGTACATGGGCTGGAACCTGGGTTTTCCAGGTGGGTTCGCTAACCATGAGTCTATAGAGTCATTCTTACTGTCCCTCTGGCCCCTGTGTGAGTCTACTCCTAAATTTGTAAGCTTATTTTTTTAACGATACTACAATGAATATTAGAGGGGTAGCCATGTTAGTCTGGATCTGTAAAATGATATGCATCTGACAAAGTGGGCATTCACCCACGAAAGCTTATGCTCCAATACCTCTGTTAGTCTTAAAGGTGCCACAGGCCCCTCTGTTGCTTTTTACAATGAATATGTTGACATTATTAGAGGAAAGATTTAATAGATGATAAGGAAAAGTTCGTAGGAATAATTTTTTAAAAGGACAGAACATGTAGTCTGCTTCCAACCCCACCAACTAAAAAACTTTTTGCTTTAAAACATCTTATCAAGTTGAATACAATCGACAGGTCATGTCTCTAGGAACTGAGCCAATTTTTTTTCTATGCTGGCGTAGTCTTAACCTTGAGCAATGCAGCTGAATGTAATAGCCCCCAAAGCACCATTATTTTATTTTATGTGTTGCTTTTAAAAAATCCTAGCAATTTGGCACCAAAATATGAGTAAAACATTCATTTTCTCCGAGTGCTATAAATAGACAAAGAGCATCTTGTAAAGGTACCTGAAAAACAAAGATGAGTTTAATCAGTGCTCCTATGCATTAGTCATATTTTTGCGCAATGAAGTTAAAGGCCTTGGTTATTCAAGACTGTAAGACAGGCCGTTTATAGTTTTTACCTTTTTATCCTTATTTTTATGGTAGCACCTAGGGGCCCTCATGTGCTAGCACTGTACACATGTAATAAATTCATTTCCTGGGGCAGATCCTCAGCTGATGTAAATTTCCATAGCAAATAATATGGGGCTATGTAACTATGGCAATATACACCAACTGAGAATATGCCTCCAGCCTCAAGGAGCTTACAATCTTAACATATGATTCTCTATACAAAAGCTACCTAAGATTGCAAACAACTGTGCTTTATATGCCCTGATGCAAACTCAATTTTTTTCAATGCTCAGTTGAGTTACGTTAATCAAAGACAACACAAAGCTTTTTCTTCCCTTTTCAATGCATATCTATTGACTATACACCAAGATTTTCAAAAGTGTTTAGTGATTTTGCACACCTCCCTTTTTGGATGCCAACCCTGAGACACCTTAAAGGGGGTCTGATTTTCAGAACATACTGAGCATCTGACCTTTCTATGGTTTATTGTTTAACCTTTGGAAATTGCCCGTTTTCTGTCCCTGATTCAGCAAGGCATTTAAGCACACACTTCACTTTTAAGCACATGAATAATCCCATTGAATTCAATGAGAATACTCTTATTGAAGTTGGTGTGACTACTCACCCATTTAAAGTTAAACACATGCTTAAAGTTACGCACATGTTTCATCACCTTGCTGAACTGGGGCCACTATATATGTGTTATACACACAATAAATCCTGACCTGATTTATAGATGTCACTGCAATTGTGAATCGTTAATTGAGAACAGAATTTGGTCTCTACTCTGTTAAGTACTTTTGGATCTTACAGGATGTCTCTATGAACCTAAATTATTATTCTTAATAATGATTATCATAATTTCCAATGTGGGTAATATAAATCTATCAGTTAGTCTATCCCCTCATAAAGTAGACAATGACGATAACTTCACTATCTGATATAGAAAGGGACTCAAGTGGGATCAGCCTTTAAAATGTAAAATTTGAATTATTCTCTTCTCCATGACAATGGAAGAGGCGTGTTTAAAGATAATAAACTCTCGTGATGTAAGTAGTATCGTCTTTTCTTATCAAAAACCACAGGTTCAGATTACAGAGGTTGAATGGGCCCAGTGGAGAAGTGTCTTCATTTTAATCCTACCAGACTCTCTAACCCATGATATGATGTTGAATGCAGATTTAAGAAGGGAGAATTAAATACATTATCTTGACTAGTTAAAAAAAGACCATTGCAGTAATCGAAGAAATTATATAACTGTGGGGAAACTGTTTAAATCATAGTTGACAACAAGCTAAGCAGAAATGCTAAGAGCCCATAGGAGGAGCTCAGAATTGCAAACCTGAATAAGGGTGTTGGATTTTTTTGGACTTTAATGGTCAATGGGTTGTGAAATCTTCATAAAACAGTTAAGCTCATATCATGGTTGATATATGATTCTCCTATTATTTGGGACTATACCAAGGGGTTCAATAGTTAGATGAATCCTATCTTGTCTTAGAGCTATTGAATTAAATGGGAACTACCACTGAAGATTAAAACTTCCCTCAAGAGGGCAAGTGATACTAATCTAGTCTGTTAGGCTTAAACTAGTTTTTATAAACATTACAGTACCCCATGTGATAAACATGTGATATACAAGTCTTTGTTTTCTGGCAAGAGACTAATCTTTATTTCTTGGGTCTAGTCATGTAAAATGGATCAATGTTACAACAGGTTAATACTGTAATGGACCTACTGGCTTATTAATGTACTAGCCAGTTAACACTCAGCCAGTGGAGAGCTTCATAATCCTTTTGATACTAGAAAAGGAAGTACAATCTGAAGTTAGAGAGCACCAGGCTTGGAAGGGCTGCAGGCTAAGAGCAGGAGTGGCGGACTTGAGCCTGCCTCCTGGTAGCTGGCTGAGGAGGGAAGGCCAACCAGCTGGTAGCTAGGGAGCTGAAAGGCTCAAGGTTAGGCTGATGCTATGTTGCTAACAAGGGGGCAGCAATAGGGAACACAGGGCAGTCAGAAGCAGTCTCAACATGACTCTTCTGACTCCATACAGGACTGCCTTAGGGCCTGAGTTAGGCATTGTTATTTGGTCTTGTAACTCTTAAAGTAATTGTGCCTAGGGTATTTGCACCTTTTATTTCTGGCAACTTAGTGAAACGATTCCTCAGCTTGCTCAGTGAGTGTTCATCATAACCCACTGAGTACTAGAGCCCAAAGAGTCGACAGGACTTGCTCACTCTGAGCTCGTGGTACAGAGTATGCCACCACACATCTAGAGCAGTGGTTCTCAACCATGGGTAGGTGTTCCCCTGGAGGTACTCAGAGGTCTTCCAGGGGATACATTAACTCATCTAGATATTTGCCTAGTTTTACAACAGGCTACATAAAAAGCACTAGCGAAGTCAGTACAAACTAAAATTTCACACAGACGACGACTTGTTTATACTGCTCTATATACTATACACTGAAATGTAAGTACAATATTTATATTCTAGGGCTGTTAAGCGATTAAAAAAATTAATCGTGATTAATCACATTGTTAAACAATAATAGAATACCATTTATTTAAATGTTTTTGGATGTTTTCTACATTTTCAAATGTATTGATTTCAATTACAACACAATACAAAGTGTACAGTGCTGACTTTATATTTATTTTTGGATACAAGTATTTGCACTGTAAAAAAACAAACAAAATAGTATTTTTCAATTCCTCTAATACAAGTACTGTAGTGCAATATCTTTATCATGAAAGTTGAACTTACAAATGTAGAATTATGTACAAAAAATGCATTCAAAAATAATACAATGTAACATTTTAGAGCCTGCAAGTCCACTCAGTCCCACTTCTTGTTCAGCCAATCACTCAGACAAATAAGTTTGTTTATATTTGCAGGAGATAATGCTGCCCACTTCTTGTTTACAATGTTATCTGAGAGTGATAATTCTCATGTTGTAGCCGGTGTCACAAGATATTTATATGCCAGATGCGTTAAAGATTCATATGTCCCTTCATGCTTCAACCACCATTCCAGGGGACATGCGTCCTTGCTGATGACAAGATCTGCTCGATAACAATCCAAAGCAGTGTGGACCAACGCATGTTCATTTTCATTATCTGAGTCACATGCCACCAGCAGAAGGTTGATTTTTGATGATTTGGGTTCTGTAGTTTTTGCATCGGAGTGTTGCTGTTTTAAGACTTCTGAAAGCATGCTCCACACCTCATCCCTTTCAGATTTTGGAAGGCACTTCAGATTCTTAAACCTTGGATCAAGTGCTTTAGCTTTCTTTAGAAATTTCATATTGGTACCTTCTTTGCATTTTGTGAAATCTGCAGTGAAAGTGTTCTTAAAATGAACAACATGTGCTGGGCATCATCCGAGACTGCTATAATATGAAATATATGGCAGAATGCGGGTAAAGCAGAGCAGGGGACATACAATTCTCCCCCAAGGCGTTCTGTCACAAATTTAATTAACACATTATTTTTTTACGAGTGTCATCATCATGGAAGCATGTCCTCTGGCATGGTGGCCGAAGCATGAAGGGGCATATGACTGTTTAGCATATCTGGCACATAAATACCTTGCAATGCCAGCTACAAAAGTGCCATGGAAATGCCTGATCTCACTTTGTAAATAAGAAGAGGGCAGCATTATCTCCTGTAAATGTAAACAAACTTGTTTGTCTTAGCGATTGGCTGAACAAGAAGTAGGACTGAGTAGACTTGTAGGCTCTGAAGTTTTACATTGTTTTGTTTTAGAGTGCAGTTATGTAACACAAAAAAAAATCTACATTTGTAAATTGCACTTTCATGACAGAGATTGCACTACAGTACTTGTATGAGGTGAATTGAAAAATACTAATTTTTTTGTTTATCATTTTTACAGTGCAAATATTTGTAATAAAAAATAATATACACTTTGATTTCAATTACAATACAAAATAGAAAGGTTGAGAGCCACTGATCTAGAGGGACTTGTACCACAATGTTTGCAGTAACATCCTACAGTGGGGTCAGTTCCAACACTCTTGCCAGACATGGCAGGGATCAGAATTCACTGACTCTAGTGGCTTCTGTTACATTTTGCCTTTTACAAAATAATTGTAATGAATCAAAATTCTAACTAAAAACAACCATCACCACAAACGAATACAAATAAAACATCTCTACTTTGGAGGTTAGTGTAGGTAATCTGAAGACCATTGACAAGTGACAGGATATTATATGACATCTGTCAGTAACTTCTCCCTTTGGATCTCAATGATTTTCTGATGACATGACCTGATCACTTCTTGTCTTCAAAACAGTTCCTTCTGCAGTGGCCTTTCAAGTGCTGAGGTGATTCAATCACCTGGAGCCTGCGGTGCCTGATGTTTTTCACTATCAGTAACTGTCAGTAGCATTCTGGGTGTCTTCAGGAAAGCGAGAGCCAGTGTACTCCTTGAATGTGTTTAGAAGTCTTCTGTTCCTCCTAGAGGGATGACCTTATGCATTGGTTATGACATATCAACTTGGTCTGAATGGTATAGCTTTTACAAAGGTCAGTTGGCAGCTGTTTTCTGTTTAGAATTTTAAATTCTCTCTTTCTGCATTTTTGTCATCTTTCTTTTGTTTTAGTTTGCTCGTGAATAGCTCTTTTGAAATGACTTCACAGTTAATTGTCTGGCTCAAGAAGCTTTTTAGATGCTCGAACAATTAGTGTCTGAACTGGCAACCTTAAAAAAGCACTGTGAGGTATGTTTTCTTCCATGCATCATATATTATTATTAGTAGTAATAGTTATTATGTGAGTACTGGACAGTGACTCCATAATCAGGATTGTATTCTAAAATGGGGCATAAATTCCTGATTTCTGTAAAAGGAGATAGTCAATTTGAATTTTCACACAGGGCTAGTTGTTGTGCCCCTTGAATTTTCTGTGTAGATTTTGTTTTGTTTCTCTTCATAAACTTTTAATAGGAAATATTTGAAATTGGGCTGTGGCTGCAATTTGTCCTGCTTTTCATGGGGGAACTAATCTTTTTAAAAAAAATTGTCTTATTCAAAATTGGTAGAGGTAGATCCTGAGTATATCTGATGTGAGGTAATTTTAAAAGAAAATCATTTTTAAGGTAATTTTAGCCATTATTCACATTATAGCTGACAGCTTATATGATATGCAGTAAAACTTGAGTGATAGGGGCCCAGTGCACATAAAATCTTCTCTATCAGATAAGATCTTGTCCATCTGAAACTCCACTATTCTGCTGGATTTTATCCTATGGTAGAATAGCTATGTGGGTTGGATCATCAGCTAATAAAATCTGAAGGATTTTGTTAGAAGCCTCATACTGCTAATACTGTACATGAAATGATGTGTTATTAATTGTATTTCGTTCTGTCTTTCCATAATTTTTATTTGTTTTTAACTTTGGGACACTGAAACATCTCATGTGGACTCTGGGCCTGGTTCTTACTAATGCTGGTTTTACACTGCAATAACTCCAACGGGCCAGATCCTCAGCTGCTCCACTGACTTCAGTGGAGCAATGGCAGTTTACACCAGCTGAGATCTTGGCCTATTCACTTGAATGGAGTTACTTTTGATTGACACCAGCATAAGTCCAGTCAAGACCCAGTATGTTCCAATAAATTCTCAGACCAAGATCCTGATGTGATGTAAATGGATGCCCTTTACTTAGAGCTATGCACATTCACTTTTATACACTATCACAATCAGCTAACATTAGCAGCCAGATGAACGTATTAAAAGAGAAAATTAACACTGCATCTCAGTGGTGACATTCAAATACAAAGTCTCCATCATTTTCTTGTCTCAAATTCTGCAATTATACAAATTAGCCTATTACGGGCTTATGATTCTTTAGACTGTAGAGCAACATTCTATCAATAAATAAATGAAAAAGGAGTAAAGCAATAATGAAACTGCATTTTGTATTCAAATAATGTTTGACACAATTAAGTATAATTCATATGCATCTAACCTTCAGATCCATTCAAGTGCTTGACAACTGCAGATACATTTTTTTATTATAAAGCAAAGTATATTTCCCCACCCCCCATGAAATGTGGTTAGTTTTTCTCTCCTGTTCAGAACAGACTAGAGAGCTCCAGGTGTGCTTTGTGCTTTATTGAGACATTTAGGGACCGATTTGCAGATCACCAGCTGCTCCCATTATCTTCAGTTGGAGCGGTGGGTGCTCAGCACCTCTGAAAACCAGGGCCTAAGCTGCTGGCTGAACAAACATTTCTGGTTTAAAATAGAATGTTGATTATTCTCTGAGTGGGCAGTGGCCATTTTAGGGAAATTAAAAATGAAGTCACATTACATTTTTGATCATTTTGTTATTTGTATTACAAATGTAGCCCCGAGAATAAGAGGCAAACAATCTTTTCAGTGAAGTCAATCAGGCAATGGGTTAATCTATCTAGGAAAGCTGTCAAGATACCTTAACTTAATGGAGTAAAGAGAAAATTAGGTTTAGTCCTTGGAGCCAAATTCTGGACCCCTGTGCAAAGCCTGTTGTAAATGGGCCATGCACCGGGATTCTCCACAGGTAGAGATGAGGATGGAGTGACTCTAAATACAGAGCACCGATGCAGCAGCTACTGCAGCCCATGGGTTACAACTGTGTCCATACCTTCTGCACTCTTCTCTACATAGGGATTTGGCTAGTGTGTCTATGCAGAGGTGCATCTCTTAGCTATTCCCCTGATCATCCATATGCTGGTGGAGAGAGCTATGTGGGGCATTGCTCTGTGTGGGCAGCAGGGGTAAGTTCTGTTGATAAATTCAATAGTCAGTTGCTTGACCATACATTAGTTTATGAACTATATTAAAGAGACCAAATAACCAATATTTGTCAGGTTTATTGCTATAAGCCAATAATAATACGGTACAAGAAAAAGGTTCAATACAATACCCATCTCTGGGAAGCCATCTCATGCAGTGTTATTACATTCATCTTACACAGAAGGCGTGCTACGAAAATTGCACCCCATAGCCATCTTTTATACCCTACCTTTTTACAAGTAAAAGGTACTGTGCATGTCATCTGAAAGTAGATTTAACCAATAAGCTTTCTACCTTGTTTTTCTGGTACCATGGTGTACCCCTTATCTCTTTGTTCTGAACACATCCTTTCCAGGTACCAAGAGCGTGAAGGGTCCTCCTAGGTCTGTGTCAGGGGAAAACAATCGTATGGCTTGTCCTCTTCCATGTGACATATCAGTACAGGCCTGTGAGAGTAACTCCCTTTCTGTTGGTAGGGTAAAGCACTCCTCTGTCCTAATCTTGACAGCACCCCTATTTGCTCTAAGCCAAAACTTACTTCTGTGAATGCAGTGGGTCATGGGATATCTCACGCATATATATATATATATATATATAACCAGCATATATTAGTCAACAGTTCCCCATGTGAGTGCCTCCACTGTACATGCAGTAAAGGTGTGACCCAGTGGCACACATTAAAGTCAGTGGAAACACTCCCATTGACTTCAGAGAGAATAGGATCCGGGCCTAAAACTGCTGCTGGTTTAGGGCAAGATGTGTCCACAGAACAAGTAGGGTGGTGGAATTCCTGCATTTCTTAAACAAGACTGGGGGCTGATAAGCCAGAATGTACCTTTCCATCTAAAAGATAAAACTCCTATGAAACCCTCTTGCATCCTTCTCTTCATCGCCTCATCAGCCCACTTTTTTCTAATGAGGAATCTCAAAGGAATATTTGCGAACAAAGTCATGTTGATATCGTTTTAATAACAAGTGAGCTCCTGTACAGTATTTATAACCAGCTTTCGAACCAGAGTTACAGAAGTCAGAGTGAAAAGGAAGATGAAACATAATTATACTGAAAAGTAATTTAAAATGCAAATTCATCAGAGAAACTGCAAAACCTAATTGTAGTTTTCTCTTCTTATCAGCACTTCAAAAGGGCTGTGTGTTACTTCCTCCCTTTGGGAAGGCCCAGATTATAGCTGCACTGCCACACTCCGACCTTTCCGGTGAAATACGTTTGACCTGAAAAAAAAAGCACAAAAATCTTAACCCTGTGAAGAAACAGAGTGAAATTCAGTGATACATGACAGTCCTGCTGTTAATTCACAAGGAAACGTGTCTGCCTGAGCCTGGAGACCGTGGTAGTATATTATAAACAAAAGGCTGCTAATTTGTACATCTGGAAAGCATTAACCTATCATATGCACTTTCAGAGCAGTTTTGAAGAGACAAAGGCTTTTATAATTATACTTTGTGAGACATGTTTTATTGAGACAATTGAATAGACTTCAGTTATGGACAGGCCTTTATGTACAATACTGTGAACAGATACTTTAAAAGATAACTATTAAGCAAAATAGTGGTAGGGTTGGTGAAAGGTATCCTTGGGGACTAGAGTCCTCCATCTATCAGTGGAACAGGAATAGCAGCAGTGTAAACTTCATCAGTTGTAGAGACCAGTGGGAGAAAGGAGTTCATTCTCCAGGCCTGTTTAGTCTTTAACCTTTGCTGAGTCTGTCAATAAGAGTGTCAGTTAGTGTCAGTGTCAGTTAGTGCCAACCATTATGTGGACATATGTCCACTGGCAATAGGAACTAGACTATCTCATATCCCAATGTCCACTGACTTGCATCAGATGGTAAAGAGTTTGGGTGCAATCCTGGCCCCTGTGGAAGTTAGTGTAACTGAGACTGGGATTTTTTTCACTGAAGCAACTTCAGTGGAGTTGCACAAGTTAAATTTTAGCTAGAATTTGGGGCCCTTCAGAACGCGAACAAGGAGAAAGACTGAGAACAGAGAGAGTGCTTGCTGCAGGACAGGCCAAAGGACCAAAAGGTGATTGGGAAATGCACCAGGACATAATAGGGTTGCTTGGGCAACAAACACATAGGTTCAGGGGTGAAGTAACTTAAAGGACTTACCGGTACGCCGGAGTCCTGAGCAGGGGTGTGACCTCAACCGGAAGAGGCGGGGCCTTTGGGGCTGGGGCTGGGGCTGGGCGCTCCGGCTGTGGCTGGGAGCCCCAGGGCCTTTAAATCATCCCGGAGCAACCAGCTGCAGAGGCGGCTGGGAGTCCCGGGGCTCAGGGGCGAATTAAAGGGCCCGGGGCTCCGGGTCCTTTAAATTACCGTGGGAGCCCAGCTGCCGGAGCTCCGGAAGCGCTTTAAATGGCCCGGGGCTCCCCACATTGGCCAGAGCCTCTGTCCCTTTAAATCCCCACCTGAGCCCAGCTGCCAGAGCTCTGGCAGAGATTTAAAGGGCCCGGGGCTCCCCGCAGCGGCAGGAGCACCGGCCCTTTAAATCCCCACCCGAGCCTGGCTGCCGGAGCTCCGGCGGGGATTTTAAGGGCCCAGGGCTCCCCACAGCCAGTCCAGTCCGGCATGCCGTCCTGGCTCTTGCCAGTACACCGTACTGGACCGGACCGGCTTGCTTTCACCTCTGCATAGGTTGCAGAGCGTGGTTGACCTTCAGTCCCCAAAATCCTGCAATCAGCAGTAGAGCCCTGTGCAGATACAAAATTTGCATCCGCATCCAATCTCTGATCTGCAAACATGGTCCGTGGATATAAAGAGGATATCCGCAGATTTGGAGGGCTCTACTCAGCTGCTTTTGTAGTCCTTGGAGAACTCTATGCTCCACACTCTCCCAAACATTCCTCCTGGCACCGCAGTGTACATCCTTACCACTACCACTCAAAGCTAGGGGACAACAAAGAGAATCATAGCTGCACGTAAACTGTCCTGTGAAAACCACAGGGTGGTGTGTATGTAATCACAACAGATGGCATTGAACAACATACATAGACGTAAATGTTTGTAGTTTACTTCCGTTTTCACTTGGGTTTGTTGGCAAAAGGTTTTTTTTAACCTTGTATATGTTGGTTTGCAATTTACTTTTGTCAACTGCTGTTTTGCACACAATCAAGTTCCTTTTTGGAAAGCTAGAATATATTAGTTCACAGCAAATGTTACAGAATGCATATGAGGCGAAGACCCAACCATATTTATATATGTGCATAACGTACAAAACACTGCAAAAATGTCCCAAAAGGCATTGCGCCAAATGGTGTCGCAGGACACACTTTAATACCTATCTGCAGTGCACTGCTCTGCACATGAATATTACACCAAGCACCCCTGGGGCGTATATGCAGTGCCAGTGCAACCTGTTAAGTGTGCATGCTCCTGAATGATACACAGACTTGGTGACGCTTTGCCAACGTAACTTGTGTCGACCAAACTGTGTAGTGTAGACGTGGCCTGTGTCACTGCATTATTCTGTCTTTTCTAGCCTTCCATAAGGCAGAAATGAAACCGTCTCTTTGTTTTTCTTTTCTTTTTCTTTTGCCCTTTGTCCTATCAAAAGGACACATGCCATAATTGGAGGGTCTAGTTGGCTACAGCTCAGCCAAAGAAAGGAAGGGAGATTACTGTTTTGTGGGGAAAGTGGAAAGAAAAGCATTTAGTTTTATTTGATTCCTCTTTATCAGCCTTGAAATAGAAGGTGTATTTTATCTAACAAGGAAATGCCGGCGGCTTTCTCTCTAAATAGTTTGTCCTACCATCTATCTGCTCATCTCCTTCCCTAAACTGCAGGGAGGGATCCCTGAGAGCCATCCTCAGATCTCTGAGGATTCCCCCCTCCCCACATTAACTTTGCCTCTATCCTCACCCGAAAGATTCTTGCTTCATAGGGTGGGATTTCCAAAAGCGCTCACCATTGGCCTCACTCCGCTCCCCTTGCAGCCAATGGAAATGTTACCAAGGGGAGCAGAATTAGGCCAACTCTGATTACATTTAAAAATCCCACCTATGGTGGCTATTCCCGAACCCAAGGAGGGCCAGACACAGCTTCCCCCAGAGCCCATCAGTGCCCCTCCCAAAATATTATCAGGGAAGGTTGCTGAAATGGGGTGCAGAGGGCCAGGAACTCCTCTGTCAATGCCTTAGTGCCTTGCATATAGTGTTTGTTTGACTAAGGACTACCAAGCTCTGGAGAATGATTCTTTATAGCAGGAGGATGTAATCACTTCAGCCGTGCTCTCTCATTACTATATATTTCTCTTTCAACTCTCTCCTTTTTTCAGACAACTAATAATTAACAAATGGGGTTGGGGGAGGGGAGGAAAGTGAAGCCGTATTCTGGCATACTGAACTGTACCAGGCCTCAAGCTAGATGATAATGATTCAATAATCACAGTTCTCTGTGCAAATGTGCCAGAAATTCAGACATCTCTGGCAGCTATCACTTCAGAGAAATGAAGTTTGAGAATAAACAGAAAGATAAACATCTCTTCAATGCCTGTGGTAGGGGGGGAAAAAAGAGTCCAGGATTTTTGTTGTTGTTGTTTTTTTCTCTAGAAACCTTCATGGGCTTCAGCCAAGCTCTGGGCTTCGCTACACTCTAAGTTACAGTTAATGGGTGTGATTTGCCTCTCACTTACAGAGGCAAAACTGGGGTAACATCCCATGGAGTAACACTGGTGCAAAACTGGTGTGAGAGGAGAATCAGGACAATCATTTCTTGTGGTTACCTTTCCATTACCTTTATGTAAATGAAATGAGAAGTAGCCATCATTCCAGCTACACTGGAGAACTTTGGTATTGACACCATTGGTTTGACCACCTAGATCATACATGAAATTATTTTTGTACACAAACTGAGAACATTTTACATGTGTTCCCAGTACGGGCAGGACTGTCCGAGTTCTGAGCAAGTCTCCACCTTCACTAGTTCAGTTTGAATGTTGCAGTGTTAGTGTAAACAGGTAATGTAAGTGTTGCAACTGTAAGTTCTCCGGGTACAATGTTAGAACGCTACTGCCTAACCCATAGGAGCAGTCACTTGGAGGAATCAGGTGTCATGTCACCCCAAATTTTTTCCTAATCTACTGATGTCTCTTTCATTGCAGTTTCAGGCCTTGTACATTTTCACTCAAGGTGATTCACTGATGGCCCAAACTTCAGTGACAGCTCAGAGCACTGGTTCTCTTACTCTCCCCTCCACCTGACAGCATCCAAATGGTACTTGCCCAGTATAATTTCTGTCTGGTGCCCTCCAACTTTTCTCATTTTGGAAGATCTGAGAGTAGCTGAAGCAACAATGAGATGCTCTTGGCTCTGTCCAGTATGTTCCTAATATCACAGTCCCTCAATGAGTAATACAAGTCACAAAAAACAACAACAAAAAACCCAATTCAGAATATTACATTTTAAATGTCACTGTGTGAGATCTGAAAATGAGACAGTGAATAAACTAGGCTGGATAATATGGGCACATTAAACCATTTCAGGAGCACATAAACACTCAGCTGTGATGTTTAACCTTGAGATGGTTCAGATGTCTAGTGGGGAAAGGATGTGAGGGTGGTCTCCCTCAAACTTCCCTGGTACTTCTTGGTCTAGACTCACAGGGGTTCTAAATTAACAAAAATCTGAGGCTTGTCTACAGCCTCTCTGCATGTCTCCTGCAGGTTCAGCTGATCTGAGGTCAAGATCCTAGAGCAGGGACATTTCAAAGGTTCATTTCAGGGAGTTCCAAAGCATCTGGAGCAGGCTCAGGATCTGGCCCTCAGACTCTCACCTTTAGGGACCTGTAGTGGGGTGGCTACCCCACTCCTAAAATAGCAGGTGTTAAAAGCAGCCCTGCAGAGGGCTGCAGCTCTAAAAGCTGGGCTGATTGTGGAAGCAGCTGCAGCTGGGCCATGCCCCAATCAGGCCTCAGCTGGCCTGTATAAAAAGGCTGGGAGCCAGAAGCTTAGCAGTCTTTTTCTAGCTGTAGAAGGAGATGGACCTGGATGTAGGGACCTGAGTAGAGTACCTGCGTGGAGCAAGGCTGGAGAAGGGTAGAGGGGCTGGTGAGGCTCCAGCCTGGAAAGCCCCAGGCTGTGGCCTAGCTGAAGGCCAAGGGGTACAGGGGGTTGCAGAGGGCAGCCCATGGCTAGCAGAGGCAGCAGGTCCAAACCAGATCCAGAGTGACTAGAGAGGGACAGAGGCCTGTCTAAGAGCCCTCCAATTTCTCTGAACTGAGGTTATATACAAAAGGGAGGTGCCAATTTCAACTCAGCCTTCCACTAGAGATAACAAAAATAGTTTGTGTTGCCACTTATTGTTATGAGCCAGGTCCAACCACCTTTGTTTACCTGGATCAGTACTTTATTCTGAAAATAGTCCCATTTTTTTTTCAGTGGAAGTACTTAAGTTAATGCTTAAAATGAACATGGTTAGAAGAATCTGGCACTTCATGCATTATTACTATTAAATAAACAAG
The DNA here is from genome assembly GCF_011386835.1 of Chrysemys picta bellii. Taxonomy (NCBI): domain Eukaryota; kingdom Metazoa; phylum Chordata; order Testudines; family Emydidae; genus Chrysemys; species Chrysemys picta. The sequence goes on along the minus strand of NC_088795.1, from coordinate 31,598,037 downwards.
TATGGTGCACCATTACTTTGCATGGGATCCCTGCCACATAATGTGGGTCCATGGTGCCACATAAGACATGGCTTTTTGCTTAAGACTGTAGCAATAGCAGAGAAAAGCTGTACATTGAGTTTGATGTATGTTAATGATTCTCTGTTTCTGGCAGCACCCGCAAGGGGCTAGGCATTGTACAACACACAAATAGGAATAGGCCTTTCCCCTAAAAGTTACCGTATATCATTTCTTTAATCCGAGGATCTCAGAATGCATTGCAAATATTAATTAATAGGACTCATGATATCACTGTGAGATGCATTGGTATTATAGCCAAACTTTTCAGGGCCAGATCCTCAGCCACTGTAAATTAGCACAGTTCTTTTGAAGTCAATGGAGGTTTGCTGGTTTACACCAGCTGAAGCTCTGACTCTCAAACTTTGATGCCTAAAGTTAGGCATCTAAATCAAAATTTAGACAGAAGCCTGATTTTCAGAGGTGCTGAGCATCTGCAACTCCCACTGAAATCAATGGGAGCTGTGGGTGCTGATTAATACTTGACAATTCAAGAGTTAAGCAAAAGCTTTATTTGTTTTAGTCTCCCAAACTTATAATGACAAAATCCTCTGACCTGCTCTTTTCCATGCTGATTGATGATGATGAAAAAGTGAATGAGATTTGTTACCTTTCAAAAACAAAACAAAAACAGACCCATCCTGGATAAGTAGAATTATGCAAGTCTGATTTTGCCATGGGCCCTTGTTAATAGATATATATTTTTAAAGGACTTCTTTTAAAACAAAACTGGGTAGTGAGTAGGAATGCTTTCCTGCAGGCTGGCAGAAGGACGCTGTTGGTATCACACATTTTAGCAGCTGGTGTGTTAGAGACCATTTTTATTGAAATAAGATAAATACTATTAACATCTGTGGACTCCCAACTGATTTCTGAAGCATTTATTGAACTTCAAAAAGTTCTTCGAGAATCAATTACAATATTTTTTAGAGTCAATAGACAGAAAACCAAAGAATAGTCTGTAGTCACATTTACACTTATCTGAACTGAAACTTACCTCTGTGTAGCTGACTTTAAACAGTTTCCTCTTTTTAAAATTTGTGCTCCAAATAATGATAAAAACGGTGTCTTTGAAACAGTTATAACGTAGTTTTAAAAACTAATAGTTTATTGTTGTTCTGCTTTCCCTTCCTTAGGAAGATGGTTATTGTGTGTTTAGAGAATAGTATATGGGCTTCCATTATGCGATCTTTCTCTTGGCCATTTTTCTCAGTAAACTCTTACAAATAAAGTAATGGGAAGCAGATACAAAACAGCTGGTGAAAAAAATAAAAAAGTTTCCTGTCTAGAGTGAAAAAGGAGCTGGTATCAAACTTAATCTCACATTTTGACTTTTGAATGCAATTTTTTGAGTTTTAATTGATTGTCAAGCAGCCCAAAAGGCTAGTCTATTCTAAAGATATCACTATTGATCTTCTCATGTTGGCAATAGATCTTACACGACAGACCAAATTCCGCCCTATTGCATGTCAATGAAACTCCATTGGCTTCAGTGGAGTTTCATCAAGTTTCACTAGAGCTCAAGCTGGCCTTAATGCCTTTTGTTTAGTCTTCTGACACGTTCTGTTATCAGTAGGAAGGAGTAAATTATCCAGTGCTTTGATACTATGGTGATGGGCATTCTAGAAATAGCTAAAACAGACAGATTGATAGCAACTTTAAAATATTTAAAAAAATCAAACTGTGTTTTGAAGACTGTTAATCTAAGCAATACGTTAGATTGCAGTTGTTCAGTGGAGTCATTAGTTCAAATTATGGACTTCTAACCTACAAAATTTTATTTGCTTAAAAAACCTTTTTGGCATAAAAAGTCAACCATTGTCTGCAAATGTGCATAAAGGTTGTAGATTAGAACACATTAAAAATGATGGACCCCTTTAGCTGGAAGCAAATCTGATTGAATAGCTGAGCTATGGGCCCATTCAGAACTTCCAAAGTCACTGGTAGTTTTGCTTTAGTAAGAAGTGAATAAGGAGATCTGGGGAAGTTTGGGAGTTGGTGGAGGTTGATAAAGAAATATCGCCAGACTTTCAGGTATGACATTGCTGGCACAGTAGCAAGAAATAATGATTTTCCCTCTATCTGAAACTCACACGAAAGTTAGTGGGCGTTCTGGGTGTCAAAGAAAAACAGAACCAGGCCTGGTGTGTCTACAGTACATGGGAAAGGTATCATCATCATCATACTTTACATGATCTAAGTGCTACATAAACATTAACTCATTAATCAATCTTCACAATACTGATAATAGTTATTATCAGTCCCATTTAACAGATCCAGAGACCTAAGACAGAGTGCTGGTGATCCACCCATAATCACATAGAAAGTCAACTAGACTTAAAATTCAAGAGTTGCTGGCTCTCAGGTCTGTGTTCAGTTGACTAAACCACAGTGTATCATAAACATGCAATTATTTGCAAACTCTGTGCCAACCAAAACTGGGAACAGTTCTGCTTTTCTTATATGCAGAATCCAAAATTACCCCACTGCTTCTGGTTTCATCTCAGAGCTAACATGCTAATTGTTGGCCACAGTGCTTGTATCATCTTAACTGCTGCTACCAAAGTAAAAAAAGCCTACAACAAATACAAAAATAAAACAGTAGGTAATTCAAATAAAAGAACACTTACTTCATCTTATAAATATAGCCAAAGGCAGCTGATTTTGTCATCCTGCTTGAATCCATTCCCAAACTTTAAAAATAGAACCAAAGGAAGAAAAAAGGAAACCCAAAGAAACACACTGTCACTCCTGTGTTTTTAATAATAAACTTCCATTCCCCAAAATCGCCAAGCAGTCATAAAACCAGCACTTATGTGGTGAGAGTATGATACACAAGCAAGAGCAACTAGATCTCACATTTCGGGGAGGGAATGTGCCTCTCCCACTTAAAATATTTAAAGAAACAAATTAATTAACAATCTGTAGGGACAGGAGGAAATGGAAGAGGGAGTTCTCCTTGGTAAGTGTGAAAGTGGCTTATACTCTTTGGGTGCACTGACAGGAAGGCAGAAAAGAGGGAAAGCACCATTAAAAGGGATAGATAAGAAGACAGAAAATATCACAATGCCACTATATAAATCCATGGTACGTCCACGCCTTGAATACAGCGTGCAGTTCTCAAAAAAGATGATTTAGAATTGGAACTGGTACAGAGAAGAGCAACAAAAATGATTAAGGATATGGAACAGCTTCCAGCTGAGGAGAGATTAAAAAGACTGGGACTGTTCAGCTGAGAAAAGAGATAACTAAGGGATGGAGGGGGGAGATGTGATAGAGATCTATAAAATCATGAATGGTGTGGAGAAAGTGAAGAGAGAAGTGTCATTTATCTCTGCACATAACACAAGAATCAGGGGTAGCCCAATGAAATTAATAGGCAGAAGGTATAAAACAAACGTAAGGAAGTAATTAATCATACAACACACAGTCAACCTGTGGAACTCATTGCCAAAGTGTGTTGTGAAGTCCAAAAGTATAACTGCGTGCAAAAAAAGAATTAGATAAGTTCATGGAGGATAGGTCAATCAATGGCTATTAGCCAAGATGTTCAGGGATGAAATCCCATGCTCTGGGTATCCATAAACCTCTGCCTGCCAGAAGCTGGGACTGAAAGACGAAATAATTACCCTGTTCTGTTCATGCCCTCTGAAGGATCTGGCACTGACGAGGGCGTACAATGCCCTTTCCATCCCCAGTCCAACCACACAGGACCCATGTAGAATACAGACATTACTGCTTCAGGGAGAGGACCACTGGCTAGTATGTGTGCTACAGCACTCCAAGGCCCCACCCAGTTTGAGTTGAGCCCCACCCTGTCTGGCCGTGTTTGTGTCTGGCCTCAGTTTGCTGGGGGAGCACATTATGCTCCATCCTGCACAGGCAGCCTACCTCCACGAGACCGCTATAGCTCCACATACACCTGCACCAATGGACACACCTCCCCTCACCCAGTGCTCCAGACTGGGGCAAGGGCAGACTGACCCCAGAGAGAGAAACTATTTGATCTGATTTTGGATTTATTACCTGGCAGCACATTGCTGCAGCTACTGTTACTACTAAATGAATAACCACCTATCGTAACCAAGACTTTTTTGTAGACCCTAGTGCTACTCCACTCCACTGTCAGAGTGCTGTAGCCATCAGCAAGAGAAATAAACTGTCTACTCCCCTCTTCCTCATTATGGTTTTTGTCTCTTGCTGTATAACTTGTTCCTTGTTGCAAACTTTAGGCACACAAAAATGGGGCCAAATTCTGGCTTCAGGTGCACTGTACAGCCCCACTGAATTTAGTGACGTTGCATGGGCAAAACTCAGAGCCGATATGGACTACAGAGTGTGCATGTATGCAGAAATTATTTTTGGGAGGTGAGAATTTAGGAAAACTATATTTCACATCCTCTTGAGATTGAATGAATTGTATATGTCACTTGTTAAAAAAACACAAAATCAGAGGACATAGGTAAATATGATAGTTGTTTCATTACATATTATAACTGCGTGTTTGTTTTCACTATTTAGCATTCTGGCAGAATTTGATTTATATCATTGTTGCTGCTACATGTATATAATTAGATCAAACTTAGTTGTGTGCAAGTTTTTGTCCTGTACTGGTATAGACTGCATTGATTATTTTTCTCCTTTTTGAGGTGCATTACCTGTGCTTCAATATATGACTTTAGTAAGATATAGCCACTGCACCAGAGCGATGCATTGAATTAGCACCTCCGACCAATAGCCCTAGTGCTAAAGGCCTACAGGTCCACAATAGACACACCCCAGGTACCTGATTGCAGCACTCTCATTGGTACTTAGACTATATAAAGGCCTCAAAAGGAAAAGGAAGCTATTTGAGCAACAAACCATTGCTTGTTGGCTGTTCCATTGACTGCCATGCTTTGCTGCTTTGCCTGACCTTATCTTGCTGCCTTGTCTGACTTTACTTCCACAATGCACTGCCCCAGTCCCTTGAATTGGATTTTCTGGCTACTGACCCCTGCGAGAACTCTGACCAGCACCCTGGACTGCCTCTGATGAAGAGTGACCTGCCTGGTACCTGACTACCTGCACACACGTGACGACTGCTCTGGACTGCCCCCTATCCTGCCTGGGCCACCGGACGTTGCAGGAGATAACATGGTTGGAGAGGCCAGAATCCAGTTTCATTCCCATCTATTTACATACTACTTGCCTCTTCTACTTTATTCGCTACACATTGCTAACTTCCACATCCCTCTCCCTGCCCAAGCCTCTGCCTTTACCTATTTTTGTTTATAAAGTCTACCTTTGTCCATTTCTACTTTTTAAACTCCCTTTGCCTCACACATTTTGGTAAGAGCTTTGCCTTCTTACTCAACAGCTGACTTTAGCCCCTAGGAATGCTGGGGGTGCCCATGGTGGAATCCTCCAACACAGATTTAATTTCATTTTTTTTAAAGGAATATTTTCTAGTGGCAGGGACCTGCCCAAAGGAATCCAGCAGGTCAAGACAATCTGAGCCAACAGGAGCTCATTACAATTTGTCTTAAGTAGCAGCCACTGTCTGATCCAAGCACCACTTATGAAAATTGAACTAGCAATGGATGGAATTGCTGACTAGTATATGATCCATGGTAACTCCCGGGAGCTGTTTAAAAACCAGAGCTGGCTCTAACACATAGGAAAAGTAGGTGGCAGTTGAATGGCAGCAAAATATTTAATTGCAGTTTTATCATGTGAGGGGACATACATCTATTTGCCTCTGGCAAAGTGTACTCCAGAACTGGCACAGGTAAAGATTCTGTTCCTGATTACTCTGCCCTTTGACTGAGTCCTGGTCAAATGCCAGGAGCAGAAGGGGAAGTGGTCTGGTCCGGGACTTGCAAGGAGGGTTTCTAGAACAAATGGCTGGCTGAGAATGAGGAATCTGAGACACAGGGCCAAATTCTGTCCTGATTTACACCAGCATAGTCCAATTTGACTCATCATTTTAAAGATGGAATGAAAGGAAGCCTTTCTGGGAAGGATGGGTTTAAAAGACAGCCTGAAGACGTAGATAACCAACCATAATAAATGTGGAGGAGATGCAGAGAAATACCGAGCTGATGAAATAAAAAAATGAAAGTCAGAGTCAATCCCACCAAAACCAGACACATTGGAATTAGACCAGTCTGTGGCCTTGTGATGACTGTTGTTATTGAGCAATGGCATTGGACTCTGGCCCCAAGAGTGGGCTAGATTTTGTCTCAGACTCATGACTGCAGGGAATAAGAACTCCCCTCCACCCCTTACAGCCATACTCAGGATACCAAAACCTATTCACCTGCTCGCTTCTGCCCCAGATCAAATGAACAGGGAATATTTGGAGCATTGGCTCCTGCCCACATCCCTACTTGCTGGCCAGGGACTGGGTAGTTGACATAGCACTGGGTTGGGGGGTAGTAATTTGTAGCTCTCATAGATCAGCAGTAGCGTCCAGACCCTGAAAAGTATTTAGGCACCTAACTCCCATTGATTTCAGTGGAAGTTAGGAGCTTAAATACCTCTGTGGCTCTGGACCTAAATAACTAATCCCAACTCCCCCAGAAGCAAGGAGGAAGTAGGGGAGGGATTCTGACTCACAGTTGAGTCTCTGAGTCACAGTGCCTTACAGGGCTACTCCGGAGTTGGTGCAGCATCTGGACCAGCTCTTGCTCAGGGCCGTGCCTGAAGGCAGAATCAAGGAAGTATAGTCTCTGCAGGAGAACCGTAGGGCCCAGTTCTGTCAGCCTTACTCATGCTGAACAGTGTCTTACTCTGCCAGGAGTCCCATGGACATCAGTGGGACTCCTCATGGAGTAAAGCCCCTCTTGGCATAAGGGGGCCAGAACCTGGCCCTACAGAATTTCCTGACAATGTGCCTGCACCATACACCAGCTGAGAGTCCGTCTTCAAGCGGTTCAGTCGTCTTCAGGGGAATGATTGTTGAAAGTTTTTTTTTTTCAGAAGAAATGGTCTCTCAGCAGAGAAGGGTCCAAAATCAGAACCTTTTATCTGAACTGTGAACTGGAGCCTGCATCCTATTCAAACCTGATTTCACAAAAACAAGCCACAACTGATGAGGTGTGGCAAAATCTAAAACTTCCTTATCAATGGTGCTCACAAATATGCCTATAAAACCAGTTACAGTGAAACTTTTCTTAACTGACCACTCAAGGGACCAATGATCCACTATTAAAAGTGGAGCAGAGTCATATTCAGTATGTCTGAGACATTTAGGGTGAGCTCTTCCGTCAGGGGGCTACCTAATAAGATATATAATAATACTTAGCTCTTATATAGCACTGTTTGACCCAGATCCTGAAAAGAATTTAGGTGCCTAACTCCCACTGATTTAAACACAATGTATTATTTTTTAAAACATCATTATTTTTAGGTCAATCTCATTATTTGAGTTTTGAACACTTGCATTGTCAAGTCTGTTTTCTTCAATAAATAGTTTTTTGCCCAGTTTAGATATTTCTTTAAAAATAAAATGAGCAGGAATGTTTAAGAAAAATCTTCCAAATTAATTATTGACCATGTAAACCTTTTACAGACCTGTGCAACCTCAGAATGGTGCACATGGAATTAGAGAACTGCCGTGACTAGTAGCTGTAATAACTTGCCCAATTGTATTGTTTAGTTAAAGATAGTCATAATACTCTAGTTGTCTTGCAGATTTCCCACTCCTTAGTGAGACATCAATCCATCCCAGACCACTACATGATGCTGATAGCTGTTTATTTGTTAATAAATAATGAGTCATTGTGCAGTTCTTCCTACGACTTGTACAGCTGCTTTGTCAAGTTTTCCTTCCAGGGATTCAACATTTTCTCTGGTCGTCTGCCACCAAAGCTAAGGGAAATGATCCTGCTAGATCTCCTGCCTGCACAAACACATTTCAGCAATGGAATGGATAGAGTGAGTTATTCTATTTTTGTTGGGTTTTTTTTGCTGGAGTAGACTCCCCAACAATGAAATAATTTGCTTTCATTAATAATAAAATAACACTTTGCACTTAGGGCCTGATCAGGAAATCAACAGAAAGATCCCACTGACTTGAATGGGCTTTGGCTCAGACCCATAGCGAGTCTTTCATTCAAATATCTTAGAGCACTTCAATTATTACAGCTTTACAACACTGAGTTAAATATTATTATACTCATTCATAAATGGAGGCACCGGAAGATTAAATGACTTGTCCCTGATCACAAAATGGATTCAGTAGCAGACTCGGGAATGGAAGCTAGCAGTCCCATCTCCCCACTACCTTGCTAACAACATAACACACTAACCAGACCCCATTCCCTATCTTAAATATATAGGCATGAAATCCAGAAAGAACATAAAATGTATAGGTTAAGTGGAAATGTATTGGATAGATGGTAGTCTAAAGGACTGATTTCTTTAAAAAATATCAGCAAATGCTCAAATAGCCTTCACCTTGACACTGAAAACAACAGAGCGCGTGAAGGCTAGCAATCTAAATAGTTTATTTAAATAGCCAGAGACTAGTGGATTCTCTTTCCTTTTAATTTAAAAGCATAATCCAGTATGTGGCATGTCAGATGTTCACTAGGTCTCAGGGCATTGCTGAATGTTTGTGAATTTCTTATTGATACATAGCATGCAATCCAGTATGCCTGGATTGACTTTATAAAGATGACCAATAAAAAAAGATACTAGTCTATAATAAGTCATAAAATAAAATAGAATTCCTGATTTGATTAGTTTTTAAGCAAACTATCTTGCAACATGCACATGCAAAGTATTTCCTGTGTGACCTTGCATACCTCACGTCACCACTTTCTGCCTCCATTTTCCCGATTTGTAAAGTGGAACTAATAGTCCTTAACTCTGTGTGAAGTAATTATGTAAAAGCACTGAATGGATATTATCAATGTCAAGTGCTACATAGGTGCTAAGTATTATTTGTATTGCAGATGACAGGGCAGAGTAGTGGCTGAAGCTCCCTCTCTAACATATCAGGGCTGTGCATGAACTCGCTAATAGAGCTGACTGGAGGACAACACTTCTGTTCCTTGGCAACTTTTGAGGTTTCACAATTTGTTTTTGTTCCACATTGGAATGAGCACAAACCCTTACAGAACATTAATTTTCATGGTGTGTGTGAGTCACGCTGTCGCTGGGTGGTTACGGTACTTGCATGGGATGTGGGAGACCCAGGGTCAAATGTCTGCTCTGTAGGATTTGGAGTGATCTGGGATGGAATAAAACTCAGCTGTGAATCAGGCAGAGCACAGGCTTGAATCTGGCTTTCCCACCTCCTGGGCCTGTACCCTAACCTGCAGGCTATTGAGCATGAGCGAGTCCCTCTGTTGCATTCCTGGCAAAACTTTTATTGAAACAGATACATCTCTCTGAAATGATCCAGCTTTGATGAAGTTGCTTTCTTTCACCTATAGTGCCAGTCTTCAGTGACCGAATGCACCCCAGTATTCACACCCTTGTAATCTTTGTACAAAATATGCCTTGTAAGGTATCATTTGAACACTAATCACTTGCTGGTCAATAATATCATGGTGAAATGTATGTAGCAACATTATATGTAAATGTATGGATTCCCCCAAATGGTGTTGGTAGCACATGTTCAAACCCATGTAGCCCGAATTAGGCAGAACAAAGGCATGTGTGTTTACATATAAGTAAACAAGGTCCTTAAAACAGCAAGAGTGAGACAAGGCAAATCTGCATTTTAGCAAACAATAGCACCCACCAGTAAATGGGTGGACAAAATTACTATATACCAGTCAAGGGGCTGAAATATTTCTTCTCTCGCCCCTTACCCAAATCCCAGGTGGTAGATGGGGTTAATGAGAGAAACTTCCAGACCAGATCCAGATCCACACCTTCGGACAAAGACTCCAAATGCCTAAACCTCCTTGGTAGGAAGAGTTATTCGTTGACTGCCCTTCAGTTTCAAACAGTAAACTACCAAAAATGATTTTAATAACTATGCAAAGCTCAATCATTTTATTAATGATTTGCCACAGGACAAGGGGGATCCGTTCCCAGCCCCAATTTCTGAGGGCTAGCTGATAGCAATGACTTCTTTAAAGGCTGCCCTCAAGGCTGCTGAGACAGCTTAACATTCTTTAGCCACTGCTATTGTAAGGTACAAAACACAGTGGAAAACCGCCAGTTCAAAGGACAAAAGCTGTTCAGCTGTGATACTGACACCTCACTTCACTTCCTCAAGGATTCGAGGGCTACCCAGAGGTTGCTTGGAATCTACATACCTGGAAAAAAAGAGTCACTTCAGTAAATCCCAGACAGGACAACGACCCTGGCCATTCCAACATCAACAATACCAGGCTTATTCCAGACCTACAGAGCCTCCCAGAAAGAGATCATGGCCTCATAGGAAAGGGACAACTCCAATAACAACCTCCCTACTCAGGCCTGTCCCAAGCAACCATTCTGATGGCCTGGTCAAGGGCAACAAACAATCCCCTTCTCTGAATGTGATGTGCAAACCCAACCTCCACTTCACACATTTCATAGATTCATAGATTCATAGATTATAGGACTGGAAGGGACCTCGAGAGGTCATCGAGTCCAGTCCCCTGCCCGCATGGCAGGACCAAATTTCCTACCCTCTTGGAAATTTATCACCATGCACAGGTGGATTTCAGAGGTTGTTGCTACAAGTTAGTGTATCCATTTACACTCTTCCTCACTCCTTCCGCTTTCCCCTTCAGGGACCCCTCTTAGGAAAATCTCTTGAAACAGGAATTTCAGTCCCTCTTCAGTCTGGAAGCAATAGAGCCAGTTCCTCCAGAATTTGTGGGAAGAGGCTTTTACTCCAAATATTTCCTGGTTTCCTAACAAAACGGTGGTTGGAGACCAATTCTAGACCTCAGTAACCTGAAGACCTGTATCCTTTCACAGCCTTTCAGGATGGAGACTCTTGCTACCATAATCCCATCCCTAAACCAGGCAGACTGGTTTACTGTACTCAAACTTCAAGACATGTATTTTGACATCACTATACATAGACATAGACATTTTCTGTGCTTCGTCATTGGCTCAGAGCATTATCAATACCATGGCCCCAGGGGTTTTCACAAAGGTCCTCTCAGTAGTTATAGCTCACCTACATCAGGATGTCATTGCAATCTTTCCCTGCCTAGATGACTGGCTTACATAAGAATAGCCATACTGGGTCAGACCAATGGTCTATCTAGACCAGTATCCTGTCTTCCGACAGTGGCCAATGACAGGTGCTTCAGAGGGAATGAACAGAAGAGGTAATCATTAAGTGATCAATTCCCTGTCACTCATTCCCAGCTTCTGGCAAACAGAGGCTAGGGACACTTCAGAGCATGGTTTTGCATCCCGGCCCATTCTGGCTAACAGCCATTGATGAATCTATCCTCCATGAACTTACTTATTTCTTTTTTAAACCCTGTTATAGTCTTAGCCTTCTTAAGGGACACTTTGCTCCTGAAGTACTATCAGCAATCCACAGAGCCCACATCTTGTTTCAGTCTCTCAGCCTCCTTATCAACCCAGGGAAGTCCAAACTGACTCAGAGAATAGATTTTATTGGCACTACCCTGGCTGCCCAAACTGCCAGAGCCTATCTGCTGGGGAACAGGTTCTCCACCATATCCAATTTAGTCACTAACCTACAGATGAGGCCTCAGAGAACAGTAAGGGCCTGCCTTCAGATCTTATGTGGGCCTTAGCATTACGCCACATGAGAGACTACATCTTTGATGTCTTCAGGCTGGCTCCGAACTGTGTATACCCCATATAAGCACAGCCTTGCCAAATAAGTTTACGTACCCCCACAGGTTCTAGACTCCCTCAGGTAGTGAAAAGACCCCATGAAGATATGTGTGGGAGTCCCATTCTCTTGCCTGTCACCAACATGAATAATCACAATGGATGCCTTCCTCCTAGGGTGGGGAGTTTACTTATCTTTCAGTAAGTAAGTAAGTAATTTCCCATCCTCCTTCCCCTGTGCTGTGGAGCCTGCAGCTCTGTAGTGGAGAAGAAACTGGAGTGATGACGGGTCCGCTTCTCCTTCTGTGCCCTGGGGCTTTGGGGCACAAGGCTGCCTGGTGCACAGGTGCAGATCTGTGGACACTGCTAATTCAAATCTCCAGTCAAGAGTGTGTGGGCACATGCACATCCCACGGAGAGCACACACAGGGACAAAATGCCTTGAAGAACTCAAGTTACTGAAAGGTAAGAACCCTCTCCTTAGGCACCTTAATTATAGATTCCTTCCTAGACAGTCTCTTCCCATTCTGTATGTGTGAAACTGATTTTTCCTTCCTAAGTGGAGCACTTTGCATTTGTCTTTGTTAAACTTCATCCTGTTTACCTCAGACCATTTCTCCAATTTGTCCAGATCATTTTGAATTATGTAACCTTACTTTCAAGTGCCTGAGCACCAAGCAGCTCCCGTTTACTTCAATGGAGTTATTTGTGGAGTCAGGATATCACCAATTGGCCCTACCCTAGTTACTCTGTGCAGTCTCCTTTTTAGAAAACTGCAGTATTATGGAAAAATTACAACCAGTTTCCATTGCAGCTCTGAATGGAAGCTTATTTCATAACCTTCCTGCCTTCTTTATATATCTGTGTTTTAAAACAGATGGCTGCTCTGCTATCATGCCACTTGGGCTATGGAACTTGTGTGCTGGTAGGAGAACCCCGTTCAGGATCACAGATCTCCTTTGACCCTCTGCTGCTTTTCACTGTGTATGGAACAAAGTGGATAAAAATTGATGATTTAAAAAAAATTATTTTTTAATTTAAATTCGATTTTTATTTAAATTAGGCTTATTTTTAAAAAGAAAATTGTGTTTATCTAAAATGACATTTGAAATTATGACAACATATGTAAAATAATTTACACTAAATAAAAAAATGTGAGCAGTACATGTTTGCTGCTGAAGTTTCAAAGAAAGTCGAAGCACTGAACTGGTAGAGGTCATTGGCTAAGCACCTGGAACTAGAATGTGCTGAACTGTTAACCCAGTTTTTGACAGCAGTAACCTCTTCTGCAGGGGCAAGGATTATATATACTTCATATCAGTTTACTCAACTAGTTCAGTTCAATGACTTGTTCATTCAAAGTTAAGAAATCAGTGGGGAATTGAAAAAGCAGAAAACCTTGTTTTCCTCTTCCTATCTATGTATTAAAAACTAGGTGTGAGAGGATGAGATCTAAAATATTGAAGGACATTGTGACTAGAAAGAATCGCTTTTAGTCACTAACTACAGATCATACTCTCCTAGTTTAATAAATCAGTTAGTTTTAAATGCAAACTGTGTTTGGACAACTTTTTTCTCAGCACATTTAAGTAATCAAAAAAAATTAAAAGCTGTTTTTGCACATTTCTATTTGAATTCCAGTTTCCAGTCAAATAGAACTTGGCAAAAATCAGAAATGGTCATCATCTAGTAAATAAGAAATACATCACTCATCATTTTCTAATATCAAAATTTAAAAATTAAGAATTTAAACAAATGTATGTTAAGGTAAATAAATGGGTATAGCTATAGTGTAACCTCCTGGTTAGCAAGAAGTAGTACCAAATTTAGTGTAAAGGCTCTATTTAGTTGCAAAATCAGCACGTTTTAATGTTTACAAACCACTGAATATCAACTTTTGTTTTGTAAAATAACAAAAAAGTACACATGAAAACAAGATTAAAATTCATTATTTCAATCAAGGTTTTCTGACTGCAGATTTAAATCATGATTAAAATCAGGGATTTAAATAATTTTTTGTTTAAATTAATTCACCCTGTTATGGATACACTGTTCTACTGGTCTCATTAGCAAGAATTCTGGAAACAAAACACAAAGGGTCAAACTGAGTCTTCATACTCTCAGTCTGGTGAGCTCATTATCGCTCTCAGGTGGTGCGGTACTGGTTTGAGCCCTGAATGCTAATGCACTACACTTCTGTGTGAATCATACAATCAGGGCCACCCAGAGTGGGGGCAAGTGGGGCAATTTGCCCCAGGCCCCGGGACCTGCAGGGGCCCCCACGAGAGTTTTTCAGGGCCTCTGGGGCGGGGTCCTTCACTTGCTCCGGGGGCCCCGGAGCTTCTTCCGCTCCAGGTCTTGGCAGCAATTCGGCGGCGGGGGTCCTTCCGCCCTGGGACCCGCTGCCGAAGCGCCAGGCCTTCGGCGGCAATGGCTCCCCGCCGCCGAAGACCCCAGGCCCCCTGAATCCTCAGGGTGGCCCTGCATACAATATCAGGGGTGGAAGGGACCTCAGGAAGTCATCTAGTCCAACCCCTTGCTCAAAGCAGGACTAATCCCCAGACAGATTTTTGCCCCAGATCCCTAAATGGCCCACTGAAGGATTGAGCTCACAACTCTGATTTTAGCAGGCCAATGCTCAAACCACTGAGCTATCCCTCCCCCTAATAATTTAATGTTTTTTGATACAAAGTTTTTTTTCACTGACTGGGAATCGAACCCAGGCTGTGGTAGTGAAAATACCAAATCCTAACCACCAGGGACATGAAAAGCAGAATTAATTGTTGTTGTTCACCTTGATTTGATGAACTTGATTTTTCTTTCCCTTCCATCTTCTCAAATGCATGTCACATTTTCTCTTCTTTACATTGCAATGTGCAATGCAATAGGGTGCCTGTTATTTTTTTTTAAAGGGTGGAAGTTGAAAGTTCCTTTCCCCAAACTGATGTCTGATTACATGAACAAGAAGTGTAACCCAGATGCATTAATAACCCTCACTTTTCCTTTTGATAAAAATCAATTAAGGATTCGAAGTGCTGCCGGGCAGGGAAAAGGTGAGATATTTTAGTTATTCATCTAAACAATAATTTCTTGAGTCAGTCTGATGTATGAATTTCCAGAGAGAGATTCTGCCATTTCTTCACCAGTTTTTGTGATAAATAAGAGAGGGATTCAAAATGGAAATGGATCCAGATCCCAGTTTTCCACAAACTTTCAGAATGTTTGTATTTGAAGCTTGTATCTATCTTTATAAGGAGTTTAAACAAGCATCCTGAATCCAGTCACTTCTGAAACTTGAAGAAACCTGAGATCAAGACCTGAACCTCATGACTCAGGTCTATCTGTCATATAGAAATAGAAAGACAGTGGCCTGTCACTATGAGAATTGTGTGTGATTGGAAACTCTGAAAATCAGGCAACTTATTTAGGAGCCTAAATACTTAATTTAGGTACCTAGCTTTAGGCACCTAAGTCTGAAATTTTGGGAATACAGCCTGAAGATTACATACAATCCATGAATACAATCCATGAAGATTTAGGAGACATGGTCCTTATTTTCTGGAAAAGGTTTACTTCTCCGTCTCAATGGCCAGTTTGCTAACTGAGCGGAATTGTGAAAATAATTGAAGAAGGAGAATGGGCTTGTTGTAATAGACATCCAATGTCAGCGCATGGACAATTGTTCTTTCTTGATATATAGGGCATGATTTATTTGTATGAAGTCCATCTTGATGTGCGTGGAATTTTGTTTGACAACATGTTAATTCTTCCATTTTCTGTTTCAGTATTTGCAGCATTCTGTTGTTTTAAGCTCCTGAGCAATGACGAGTGAGATGTGAGCAGCACAGCGCTTCTCCTTCAGAATCACCTGCCTGACTCCTTCTCATTTTAAAATCAGCCTACTAATAAAAAAAATTGACTAATCTTTGCTTCTATAGATGTATAAGTCTAAACTTGGAAACATCTGAATAGATTTAGGAGCCATTTTGGTTTGGAACTAAGAATTCAAACATGCGTCCATAGCTTTGAGGTGTGTGAAAGAGAGCAGAGCATGTAGGAAGGAGGTTATCCTGGAGATGGGTCTGCTTCCATGTTATTCAGAATTAAACTAAATTAGCCACTTCATCAAGTAATTACAATAGCTCAATTGGAACCTCCCCAAGTAAGATTTTTGTTAGCATGGGTTTCACATTTTGACCTTCTGTTAATGTAATGTTTAATTAAATGTACGAAAACTAGTTTTCTAATTGCTTCTTCCTTTGCATGTTCTCTTGTGATCTCTACTGCAAACATTGTGTAAATGTGTCAGGATCAAAAATAAAGTTAACTAATTCAAACTTTGTGTTTGCACCTCCTTAACAGGTAGGAATATCATGAATATGGATTACTGTAATAAGAGAAATTCTCAGCATATTGATCAGTATGCTGCTGTCTGCTCTCCACTCAGCATATTACCCTGCTGAGAAACTATCTAGAAACTGGGCGGATTTACTGACAGCTTAAGTCTGGGTGTACTAACACTACTGTAGGCTGACAGTCTGTTCAGAAGGAGCACCCAGTTCTCTTGCTTGCTGACATAATGCTATTCTTCTGTCTCGGAATTTGGAGTGCTGTATGTCTCTAGTTTCAGATGTAACCCCCCCTTCCAGTTCTGTGACTTCATCTGTCCGTCCTGTACAGATTATGATAGGATTCCATTGGTCAGTGTGTCATCCCACCATATTTCAGAAATAACTGTTTATAGAGTCATAGTCATAGAAATGTAGGGCTGGAAGGGACCTCGAGAGGTCATCTAGACCAGCCCTCAAGCCAAGGCAGGACCAAGTAAACCTTGACCATCCTTGACATGTGTTTGTCTAACCTGTTCTTAAATACTTCCAATGACAAGAATCTCACAACCTCCATTGGAAACCTATTCCAGTGTTTAGGTATCCTTATAATTAGAAAGGTTTTCCTAATATCTAACCTAACTCTTCCTTCCTGCACATTAACCCTATTACTTCTTGTCTTACTGTGTGCAGACATGGAGAACAATTGATCACTGGCCTCTTTATAACAGCCCTGAACAAATTTGAAAATGGTTACCAGGTTCCCCCTCCGTCTTCTTTTCTCATGACTAAACATCCTCAATTCTTTTAACATTTCCTCCTAGGTCTAAAGCTTTTATCATTTTTGTTGCTCTCTTTGGACTTTCTCCAGTTGGTCCACATCTATCCTAAAGTATGGTGCTCCGAACTGGATTTAGCATCCAGCTGAGCATCTCCACTGACCCTTTCCCCCATTTGGCCTCCCAAGAAGTGAGCTACGATGGGGTGGAAAGCTGCACAGCCCTGGCCCTCATCTGCCTTACAGCAGCCAAGACAGTGAGTTGAGCAGTAGTGGGATCAATGCTCTGTTGCAGCAGGGGAAGCCAGTCCTTTCATGTTGCTCTGTTCAGCTTTCCTCAAGACGCCAGAACCCTCTCTCTGCCATCCTGGCACTGGGCAGATCAGCCAAAGGTGGGGAATTAGCTCTAGAGTGACCAGAAACCAAGTGTGAAAAATCGGGACAGGGGGTGGGGGTAATAGGCACCTATATAAGTTAAAGTCCCAAATATTGGGACTGTCCCTATAAAATCGGGACATCTGGTCACCCTAATTAGCTCACACAGTAGAACACTTACTTTGCAGCTGAGATGTAGGGGGATTGATATCTGAGCCCTCCAGACACGGAGGCAAGGACTCTCCCCCATTCCCTGTGAGGCAGCCAGCCCACATCTTTCCCCCTTCTGGGCTCCTGTCCCCTTAGCAGTCAGACAACAGTGCAACAACCACCCTCCAAAGGCCCACAGCCACCAAGGGCAATCAAGCCCACAGCCTTGGCATTATTAACATCACACTCAAACTAACCCCCAAGAAACATGCCTCCCAAAGTTATTTTGAGGAGTAATAAGCTGGCATGGGGGGACTTTGCAGCCTCTGGCACATGGGTGTGCCAGTCTCTTGTCAGGAGCATTAGTTCAATGGTAGAGCCCTTGCTTAGTGTGCAAGAAAGGGTGGAATTGGGGTCCACATTTTCCAATGGCAGTGCAGCACCAATCCCTCCCTTTTGCTTTTTTGAAGGCATTGCCAGCCAGGAGCCTGAGTGCCTCCAGTGCCCCCTTCCCCAGTCTCCCCACTTGGCCTCCCAAGAAATGAGCCTGTCAGGGTGGAAGGCTGCATGGCACTGGCCTGCATCAGCCTTGCAGCAGCGACACAGTGAGCTGTGGCTGAGGGCCTGGGGCATTACCTCAAGTGGCAGAGCGCTCGTGTTGCATGTGAGGGGATTGATGCCTGTGTTCTCCACCCTGCTCTACTGCAGTGGGGGAAACAGGCACATTCTTGTTGCTTCCCTCAAGACCTTGGGACCCTCTCTTTGCCTTACTGGCACCCAGTAGGTCTGCCAAAGTGATAGCGCCCACGCTTGATACATGAGCAATGGTAGGATTAATGCCTGCTTTGCCAGGGAGCCAGTTCTCACTTGGGAGGTGGCTGGCTTGCCTCCTTCCCTTGTTTTTGCCCCGCACCCCAGCCTGTGGCAGTCAGACAAAAGAGCAAGAACCACCCTACCAATACAGTATCATATCTACAACCTTGGCAGTAATAGCACCACCTGCTGACCAGCTGAGCTAGGCAATCCACCAAAAAATGGCTTTTCATGGCTGTTTTGGAAAGGAGCAACAAGCTACTGAGGGAACTTTGTGGCCTCTGGCATGACATGGGCAGGATGGGACTAGTCTCCTCTCAGGGGTATTAGCTAAAATGATAAAGCACTTACTTTGCATGCAAAAATAGCACAGATGATGCCCTCTGTCAGGACATGTGGCATTGATATCTTGTCTCCCTCCTTCGTTATTTGCCCCCCCCCCCGGCTATGGCAGTCAGGCAAGAGAGAAAATTAGCTGCCAACACTTGAACTAAGGGAGCCACCAAGGGGCACAAATCCACATTCTCAAGGGCTTGGCTGCCTCACTCCCCTGTTTTGGGTAAGTGCACATGGGTCACTGTGGCAAGAATGGAGGCAATGGGAAGCCATTCAAGGATCAGTGAGGGTGAATCTGGAGCTAGTTTGGTCAGGCAGGGGAAATTTGGAGGCAACCAGGGATCAATGAAGGTATGTCAAGAGGGAATGGGGGGTCACAGAGGGATCACTGTGTGATAAGAATGGCAGGAGTAGGAGGTCACAGGGGAGGGCAACAAAGGCGAGGCTTGAGCCAGTGCTGTCACAGAGAGCAAGGCTAGAGGGGTCAAGCAGGCGGTCAATTAGGAAAAACTTGAAGGAAATCAGGGTCATTGAGAGCAACTCTGCAGGCAGTGGGGTAACATGGAGTCATGAAGAGCAAGGTCATGCAAGGGCCAATGAGGATAAATTTGGAGGCAATTAGGGTCACACGGGGGATTCCAACGCAGTGGAGTCAAAGGAGGTCATGGAGTGCAGACTCCAGCCTTGCTCTTCCTGACCCCATGTGATCTCACTGCTTGCAGAGTTTCTCTCAGTGACCACTCTATGACACTGCCTTCCTCCAAGTTTTTCCTGCTTGACCCCACTACCTCCAGCTTTCCTCTCCATTACCCCATGTGACCCCCAGTGCCTTTGGACTTGCTCTCTTTGAACCCTTTGTGACCCTGAGCACGTCAAAATTTATCCTTATTGAACCCTGCATGAGCCCATAGCATCCTGTCTTGCTCTCCAGTACCCCATGTGACGCCACTGTATACAGAAGTGGTCTAATAGCCCACTGTGACCCTGATTGCTGCCAAACTTATCCTCATTGACCCTTGCATCACCCCCACAGACTCCAGCCTTCCGCCTCATAACCTCATGTCACCCCACTACGGCAGAGTTGCACTCAGTGACCTCTCTCTGACTGTGATTTATTCTCATTGACCCCTGCATAACCCCAGTACCTCCAGCCTTGCAATTCCTGCCCTCATGTGGCCCCACAGACTTTAGCCCTGCTCTCATTAAACAATCTGTGACCCTGATTGTCTCCAAATTTATCCTCATTGACCCCCTGCATTATTCCAGAACATCTAGCCTTGCTACCCGTGAACCCGCAACATTCAAAATTGGTCTAATTGACTCCTTTGTGACTCTAACTGCAGCCAAGTTTCTCTTGATTGACCCCAAATGACCCCACAGATTCCAGCCTTGCTCTTCATGACCTTGTTTGGCCCCAATATTTTCAGATGACCCTTCTGTGACCCTGATTTCCTCCAAATGTATCCTCATTGACCCCTGCATGACCACATTATCTCCAGCCTTGAAATTCATGACCCTATCTGACCACCCCCAGCCTTCAAAAATGGTCTAATTGACTCTTTTGTGACCCTAACCACAGCCAAATTTTTTCTGATTGACATCTGCATGACCCCACAGATTCCAGCCTTGCTGTTCATGACCTCATTTGACTCCATTTTCTTGATATGGCCCCTCTGTGACCCTGATTTCCTCCAAATTCATAATAATTTAACATTGCAAGACCCCACAGACTTGAGTCTTGCTCTCCATGACCCCATGTGACCCCCAATGGCTTCAGATTTCCTCTCATTGAACCCTCTGTAACCCTGATTGCCTCCAAATTATTCCCCCTGCATGATCCCATTACCTGCAGCCTTGCAATTCATGACCCCATGTGACCCCTCAGCCTTCATAATTGGTCTAATTGACTCCTTTGTGACTCTGACTGCAGCCAAGTTTTTCCTGATTGACCCCTGCAGGACCCCACAGATTCCAGCCTTGCTGTTCATGACCTCCTTTAACCCCATTTTCTTTATGTGCCTCCTCTGTGACTTCTCTGTGACCCTCATTTCCTCCAAATTCATAATAATTCACCCTGACATAACCCCCACAGATTTGAGCCTTTCACTATGTGACCCCCACTGGCATCAGACTTGCTCTCATTGACCCCCTGTGACCATGATTATCGCCACATTAATGCTCATTGACCCCTGCATGACCCCATTACTTCCAGCCTTGCAATTCATGACCCCATGTGTCCCCACTGCCTTTAGACTAGCTGTCATTGAACCCTCTTTGAACCTGATTGCCTCCAAATTTCTCCTCATTGACCTCTAGTTGACCTTTCAGCCTCCAGTCTTGCCTTCCATGACCCCATGTGACCCCCCACTGGCTTCAGACTTTCTCTCATTGACCCCTCTATGACTCTGATTGCCTCCAAGTATATCCTGATTGACTCATGCCTAACCCCACTACTCCCAGCCTTGATCTACATGATCCCTTTTGACCCCACTGGCATCAGACTTGCTTTCATTGAACCCTCTGTGACCCTGATTGCTTCCAAATGTATCATCAGAATGACAGTGAGAATTACAAAGGAGTCAACTAGAGGAACTCTGCAAGCACTGGGGTCACAGAGAGCAAGGCTGGAGACTGTGGAGTCATGCAGGGGTCAATGAGAATAAATATGGAGGCAAATAGGGTCACAGAGTGTTCAATGAGAGTAACTCCAAAGGCACTGGGGTCACACGGGGTCAGAGACAGCAAGGTTGTGGTCTGTAGGTTATACAGGGGTCAAAGACATGAATGAGAGGGACTTGTCAAGGCATTTGGGTCAAATGAGGTCATGGAGAGCAAGCCCGGAGGTAGTCAGGAAAAGCTTGGAAGCAGTCAGAGTTACAAATAGGTCAATTAGATCAGCTCTGCAGGCAGTGGGGTCACATGGTGTCATGGAGAGCAAGGCAGGAGTGTGTGGGGGTATGCAGTGTCAATGGCCATATACTTGGAGGCAATCAGGGTCACAAAGGGTTCAATGGGAGCAACTGTGCTGGCAATGGGGTCATAAAGAATAAATGTGGCTGAATTTTGAGGTAATTGGGGTCACCAAGGGGTCAATGAGAGCACATCTGAAGGCAATGGGGTCATATGAGGTCATGGAGAGCAGAGCTGGAGCATGTGGGGTCATGCTATGGTCAATGAGGAGAAATTTGGAGGCACTCAGGCCTTGGCTACACTTACCCGGTAGTTCGGCGGCGAGCGATCGAACTTCTGGGTTCGACTTATCGCGTCTAGTCTGGACGCGATAAGTCGAACCCGGAAGTGCTCGCCGTCGACTGAGGTACTCCAGCTCGGCGAGAGGAGTACCGCGGAGTCGACGGGGGAGCCTGCCTGCCGAGTGTGGACCAAGGTAAGTTCGAACTAAGGTACTTCGAACTTCAGCTACGTTATTCACGTAGCTGAAGTTGCGTACCTTAGTTCGAATTAGGGGGGTAGTGTAGACCTGGCCTCAGTGTCACAATGGAGTCAATGAGGGTGCATATCAAGGCAGTGGGGTCAAACGAGATCATGGAGAGGAAGTTTGGAGGTTTTTGGGGTCACGCAAGGATCAGTCATGAAAAACTTGCAGGCAGTCTGAGTTACAAATGTGTCAATCAGACCAACTCTGCAGGCAGTGGGGTTACACGGGGTCATGGAGAGCAAGGCTGGAGTGTGTGTGGTCATGCAAGAGTCAATGACTGTATACTTGGAGGCAATCGGGGTCACAGAGGGTTCAATGGCAGCAACTCAGCTGGTAGAGGGGTCACAAGGTGTCATAAAGAATCAATGAGAATACATTTGGAAGTAATTGGGGTCACCCGGGTGTCAATGAGAGCATGTCTGAAGGCAATGAAGTCATGGAGAGGAAGGTTGGAGTACGTGGGGTCATGCAAGTGTCAATGAGGAAAACTTTGGAGGCAATCAGTGTCACAATGGAGGCAATGAGGGTGCATATGAAGGCAGTGGGGTCAAAGAAGGTCATGGAGAGCAAGCCTGAGAAACTCTGCAGGCAGTGGGGTCACATGAGTCACTTAGATAAAGGCTGGAGGCTGTGGGGTCCTGGAGGGTTCACTCAGGAAAAACTTGGAGGCAATCAGTATCATATAGGGGTCAATGAGGGGGCTTATGAAACAGTGGGTCAAACGAGGTCATTAAGTGGAAGACTAGAGGTAGTGGGATCATGCAGGTGTCAATCAGGATAAATTTGGAGGTAACTACGGTCACAGAAAGCAAGCCTGCAGGCATGGGGTCATGGAGTGGAAGGCTGGAGGTAATGGGGTGCTGCAGAGGTCATTTAGGAAAAACTTGGAGGAAATCAGGGTCCCAGAGGGGTTAATGAGAACAAGTCTAAGGGCAGTGGGTTCATACGGGGTCATGGAGAGCAATGCTGGAGGTAATGGCAGGGTCACATATTGGTCCAGGAGAAAAAACTTGGAGACAGTCACGGTCATGATGGGGTCGATGAGGCCAAAATAGCCAGTTTCTCATTAGGGGGATTAGCGCTCACTTCATATGCAGGAAATACTAGGGTTGATGCCTGCATTCTCCAGGTGCTGGGGCAACAGCTCTCACCTGCTCCCTGGTTGTGGGGGGAGGGGGTTTGCCAACCTCCCACTCTTTTGGCCCTTTGCCTATAACAATCAGGGGAAAGGGCAAAATCCACAGCAATGCCCAGCTACAGGGAGCTAGTGACCACTAGAGAGACTCAAACCTGCAATGTTGATGTTAGTAATACCTTATTCCTACCAACTAAGCTAGTCTCCGACAGTTAGTTATGATACAAGAGTCAGGCTGCAATGGGATGATATCAGAGTGGGGCCCTGTTTTTTGGTCAGGTGGATTAGGGCTCCTTTTGCATACGAGTGGTAATGAGCTTGATGACTGCATTCTCCAGCCTGCTCTGCTGTGGCAGGGGGAGCCATGCCTTTCTTGCTGCTTTGCTCAAGACTCCGGAGCCATCTCTTCGTATCACTGGCATGAGACAAGTCAGCTGAAGGTGGGAATTAGCTCAAGACATAGAGTGTTCTCCAGGAACTGGGGAGAAGACTCTTGCCAACTCCATGTGAGGCAGCCAGCTTGCCTCCTTTCCTATTTTTTGGCTTCCCTGCTCAGAGCAGTGAGGCAAAAGTCACCCTTCTAAGGTCTGTGTCCATCAAGAGGCTCAAACCCACAACCATGGTAATAGCATCACATAGTAACCAACTGAGCTAGCCAACCCACAAGAATACCTCCCATAGCCACTTCAGAGAGGAGCAATGGGCCACCTCAGGGACCTCACAGCTTTTTGTGTAACTTAGGTGGGCCAGGGACAGATGCCAGCCAGGGGATTAGCATAAATAGTAGAGTGTTTGCTCCATATGCTAGCAGAGATGGGATCAAGGCGTATGTGGTGACCTGACAGCTGTGCTAACTGTGAGGAGAGGTTGAGACAAAAAGGGATTATCTTAAATGTTGAGAACTTTATAAGGGAAAACCCCAAAATAGTACCAGGAGCATAAACAATACAGAACATTACAAAGGACTGACTAATAAACTGTAGGTTACCAGCTCCTTTACCTTTGGGAGCCTATACGTGTGGTGCAGTTTGCATCAAATGCTTTGTTATTAACAAGAACATTATACTGTGTCACTTAGAAGAAATAGCTTTTCCACTCCTTGGCTGTAAGTCCAGCTCCACTCTTGCTGTCCCATTCTTTGCTTCTTTTGGCTTGAAGAGCTCCTTAGATTCAAAGTTCCTGTGGCTGCACCTCTTTTCACCAAGTTTATCCACAAGCTGGGTTTCTTCTACTAGTGGGCCCGCACTTGTCCAGGAGGCACCTTTGAACTGTCAATAGTGTTCAAACAGTCATTCTCGCTGTTCATATACTTCAGGTCCTTGGGGGGAGGAGCTTGTCATTTACCATTTTCAGGATCTGTTTTCATCTAACAGCTTTTTGATCAATTCCTTCTTTCACCAACTATATTTCCTTCCAGGTTTTTCCCCCTTGATACTCTTTCTCTGGTAAGTCTGTAGATTTTATTTCCCCTTACTTCCCTTCTCTAATTGTGCCTGCTCACATACCCAGATGTGACTGAATGCATCGCTGTATTCACACCCCACAATCTTTGTACAAAATATGCATTGTGAGGTATCATTTGAAAACTAACAACCCCCTGGTCAATATCATCATGGTGAAATGTCTGCACAAAATGCATATTAAGAATTATGAACAGAAGCTGAAATTATGACTGTGTTTACCAGACAAGTCTGGGGAGGGGGTAAACTCATTCCTCAAAGACAAAAGAGACACTGATGCCTCTAGCCAATGTCATCAAAGTTGATGGGAAATCACCAGTCAAGTGGCCATTCTTTGGCAGCAAAGAGGGGCAGGAACAGATTGATCTGCATTTTAGCACACAACCACATGGAACTTCTTTCACAAGGAGACTCCATGTCTCCATTCTCACAGGGAGAAAGGAAGATGAACTAGGTGTACCCCTCAGAAAAATGCATTTCAAAGGGTGACTGAACTATAAAAGTGAGGGGCAAAAACATCCCAAGCTCTCTCTCCTTATTCATCTCTCTCACCAAAGAAAACAAAAGAACCAGCCTATGGACTTCAGGTACAGATGTGGACCTGAACTTGGTCTGCAATGTTACTGGGAACCTATAGTAACAATCTCACCTTGAACCAAGTCTAGTTTGTTAAGTTTTGGAAGCATTTTATCTTTATTTCTCTTGTAACCATCCCTGACTTAAATGGCTTACACTTGTACTCATGTAAAATCTGTCTCTTTATAGTTAAATAAACGTGTTTTATTCTTTTATTAAAACTAATCCAGTCCTGTGAACAGTTTGGATAACTCCATTTAAGGTAGCAGACTGTTGTATATTGATCCCCTTAAAGGGACAATGGACCTAATATATATGGACTGTCCAGGAGAGTGCTGGACAGTGCACAAGACACATTTTTGGGGGGAAATCCAGGACTGGGAGTGTGTTGTGGTCACTCTGCAAGTAGTAATGAAGGCTGCTGGAAGCCAGAGTGTGGCTGGTGTTTGCTGACAAGCTTCAGGGGTCAGAGTCTCTGGGCCAGGGTTGTGGTTGTCTACAGACACTCAAGGTATGACCTGTGTGGTCTTTGTGAGGAGCACAGGTTGGGAGTTACAGAAGCAAAGCATTGTGAGGCACTCCAGTTTGCAGTATAGGTGGTGACAGAGCCTCTCATTGGTCTGGATTGCACTCTGCAATATCATACCCCGCACCAGGGCGACCTACTCTGTTATTTATAGATATTGTGTATCCTGGTTTTACTGTGTCCCATTGATTATCCTCACTCCACCAAGTTTCAGGGATGGCTATTATATCAATAACCTCATTTAATGCCAGGCACTCTAGTTCACCTATCTCAGTATTTTGATTTCTAACATTTGTATATAAGTACCTGTACATTTTGTCAATATTCAGTTGCTTGCCTTCATGTGTCATATTTAAATAAGACTCTTCTATCTGACTCTTCCTCACTAGCTCCTATCTGTAGTTTACCAACATCTTTCCAATATAGGCTTTTCCTTACCCAAAAGGTTTCCCAGTTCCTAATAAACCTAAAACCATCCTCCCTACACCCTCATCTCATCCATGCATTGATACCCTGCAGTTATATCTGTCTTTCTGGCCCTGTGCATGGAACTGGAAGGATGTCGGAGAAGCTATCATGGTAGTCTTGGATTTTAATCTCATACTTAGCAGCCTACATGTGGCCTCTAGGACCTCTTTCCTACCTTTCCCTATTCATTGGTATCTTCATGTACCATGACCACCAGCTCCTCCCCAGCACTGCACATAAGTCTGTCTAGATGTCTTGTGAGATCTGCAACTTTTGTACCCAGCAGGCAATTTATCATGTGGTTCTCCCCATCATCACAGATGTGACTATCTATATTTCTGAACAATCAAATCCTCCATCACTATTACATGGCTCTTCCTAGTAACCTGGTACCTGTCACATTCCTGGCCTGCCCACACTTCTCCTCTCTGGGCTTCAGCAAAGGAAGTCACCAAAAAGCTTTACTCTGTGGGTAGATAAGGGGACAGAGAATACTTCTGTGTAAGCTCATCACTTCCCAGTCCCATTAAAAGGGGCACTGGATGTTTGGGAAGGGGGGTCTGGCTGCGAGGAAACAGGGAGGTTCCCTGTTCTGAGCTCTCTAGGAGAGATGAAACAGCATTAAAGCAAAGAAATCACCCTTACTCAGCCTCAGTGTTTTTTGAGGGGATGGGTTGCAAAATACTTAGTCCTGCCATGAGTGCAGGGGACTGGATTAGATGACCTCTTGAGGTACCTTCCACTCCTACAATTTTATGAACATTTGATTTGTTAAATAGTTTTCAAAAATATGATAATTATAAAATTAAATCAGTCTCCTCCCATTATAAATTTTATGTAGCTAGCAGTTAAAAATAAGTGATTATCTCATAAATACCATTTTAATAGCCCAGTCAATGACATGGCCTCCATCATTCTGAGATTTTATCTAAAAAAGGGTGAGAAAATCCTTTTCTGTGAATTTATATTGCTGCAGCAGCCGTTGCTCCTGCTCATTATTTGGTGAGTAATTTTTTAGGGAAAAATATTCCTCAGATGTAGTCAGCCGGTGAGAAGTGAATACCAATGCTGATAAGAGCTAGCTGGACTGCACTGTTTCCTTTAACTATAACCGGAGGTGCTTCTCTGGGAGGGATAGCTTAGTGGTTTGAGCATTGGGCTGCTAAACCCAGAGTTGTGAGTTCAATCCTTGAGGGGACCACTTAGGGATCTGGGGCAAAATCAGTACTTGGTCCTACTAGTGAAGGCAGGGGGCTGGACTCAATGACCCTTTAGGGTCCCTTCCAGTTCTAGGAGATAGGATATCTCCATTTCTTATTTGAAAAGAAGAGTTGTTCTGTGCTGTGCACGTTGGGGCTCTGAAACTGCTGCAGTGTGTCATCTAGGCTCCTAGGAGACCCCCCTTTGGGAAGGGTTTTGCAGCCACAGTTTAATGTTTTACAAAGTATATCATGACACATGAAGGTCTTGATGCTGCTTTAAAGTAACCATTGCAGAGGGCTGTGGACCTGAAACTTGCTTACAGCACATGCACTTTTGCCACCAAACACTTTTTTGTGTGTGTGTGTGTGTAAATTATACCTGCGGCATTGATGGAAAAGCCACAAGGCAACCATATTGCCACTACCAATAGCTACAGTGGCATCATGTGAAACCTTTAGGAGTACTTCGAGAGGGGACGAACTGCCTGTACCCACTTATCTAGCAGTGAAAATGGTCATTTCTGCTCACCAGTTTTCCTATGGAAAATAATAGCTTTTGGTTATTGTGGGCCGATGTGACAGGGCAGTCAATGCCACACCAGCTAAGAAATCACTTGCAGTTACAAAAACAGTAGTACCAGAAAATGGCTTCAAAAGTAGCCAGTGTTTAATTTCACTATCCCTTTATTTCCCCTAAGTATTATTTTGTTCTTAATATGCTCCACATGGCTTCCTGTAGGAATGAGTGTAGATATGAGTTTCTATGCCCCTTCAGTTCTTGGTTTCTCTACTGAACCTGCCCATATGGATGCCTGTTCTGATGGTAACCTTAGTGAAGTGAGCATTTGTCCACTATGGCCTACATGTAGACCCTCATCTTATTTTACAGCTGCCTCACGGTAGCAAGTTTTGTTCTCTGCCAACCCAAAGTGGATTCAAACCCATGACCTGATAGACAGCCGTAGCTCCATGTCTCATTATCAATGTGACTAGTTACCTCAGTTAAGTTACATCTCAAATAATATTTGGAATTCAGTTCCTCTATAGATTAAACAATAAGGCTCCACAAACATTCTATAGGGAAATGTCTGAGATGGTAAATGTTTTATTAAAGTTATATTTGTTCAGATATATTAAAAAA
The DNA here is from genome assembly GCF_011386835.1 of Chrysemys picta bellii. Classification (NCBI taxonomy): domain Eukaryota; kingdom Metazoa; phylum Chordata; order Testudines; family Emydidae; genus Chrysemys; species Chrysemys picta. Next base: position 31,569,505 of record NC_088795.1, on the reverse strand, counting down.
GATTTGTTTTTGTTCAGATTCTAGCATATCTTTGGACACAAAAAAAGTTTCAATAATTTTTTGGCTGCTAAATGATTTTCCTTTTTGGTCAGGTTTCAGAAAAGTCTGCAATACTTTACAGTTCCAGCAGGGGTCAATATGTTTTCATCATTACAAGCCAAAAGCTCAGCGAGAAAGAAGCAAAAAGTGTTGATCCTAATTGGAGCAGACACAAGGATCTTCTATAATCCTCTGACATCCTTTTCAAATAATAATTCTTAGGTGGGTGGTGGGCTGGTGGCTGCAATGCCAGTGCAGACTTTTCTACAATGAAGCCTAACCACTGTCAATTATTTTTGATGTATGCTAGCTTAACGGAAGGATCCTTCTTACAGGTTTTTCTAACCCACAGAAGGTAACTCCTCCTAATTATTGAGCCACAATACAAGTATTCTATACTAACTGTGTCTTATAAAACACTCTTTCCTTCATACATACATACAAGTGGACAGATAAACAGCTGAGTTACCCTCTGATATACTAATAAATCTAGTTGCATTGTTCCAAATGGTTCTTTTAAAAAAAATTATGTCAATGCCAGTATTTTCCAGACAAATGACTGAACAGGAGTATGTACAGCAAGTATCTCTTTACATCTAGATCTACAGCACCCGGAAGGGTTAGTAATTAAGTTAAAAGGGTTTTTTTTATTGGAATACTGGCTAGCTTGGCTGTTGTGTGCAAACATTGGCATTGTTTGTATAAATATTAAAGAGTATGGTAGCTGCTGGAGACAGATTCCAAACCCAGTGATAAAACCCAACCCTCTAGGCTCAGATGAAAAATCTGTGAAATTTATTTGTTGATTTTTTGTTTGCACTGAGCCAAGCCCTGGTGGGGCACAGGAATCTTTTCCCCTTCATTCAGGACAGAAAAACAACAAAGAGATTTTCAGAAATCCAATTCTAGAAAGCTGATGGGGTTTTCTAAATAGAATCCAACCCAAGTGAATCATATTCAGGGATATTTAACAGCTTGTGTGCTGCTGAACATACCTGGTATGTGGAGCAACAAACAGAATGGATGCTGACCCATTTATATGGTCATGGTGAAAGGCAGATGCAAAGAGGGTTAAGCAGGAAGGCCCAGATTTTTAAGGGTATTTAGGCACCTAGTAGTATTTTCAAAAGCAGCTAAGCACCCAACTACTATTGAAATCAATGGGAAACAAGTACCTGGGTGCTTTTGAAAAATCCCACTAGACACCTATTTCCTACTGATTTCAATAGGAGTTGGGTGGCATTTTCAGACTCAGCTATCTGCATCTTTAGGCGCCTAAATACCTTAGAAAATCCTGCCCAAGGTTACTTGCTGGTATGTTTCACATCTCTCTTCCATGGTTTACCTCAGACCAGAGGGGACATCTCTTTTAGGTCCTGTCAACACTGAGAAATGTTTTGCATTGTAAAGGACATTTAAAAAAAACACAACCTTAATGGTGTCAGTTCTGGTGACAATTATCCTGGCCAACATGGATGGGAACAACCATTAAAAAAAAAGCCATGACCCATTCAACACCAGTTTAACCACTGTGTTATTTGAAATCTTATATTTTTAGGGCATTGTCAGTTTCACACTGCAGACACGGCCCTAGTTATGAATAAAAGTAATTTGGATCTTGGAAAGAAAAACAAACAAACAACGGATATAGATTAGAGCATGTTCAAGTCATATGCAAAAAATCCCCATTCTGGACTCTGCTCCTAACAACAATTTAAACGATTAAAACTGCATTTTAAACAGCTTGTTTATGTTTGTTTACTTTGCACCCTTTGCTCAGCTTAGACCAGGGGTTCCAAACTTTATCAGTGGGGACCATATCTCAGAGATATTGGGCTTGAACTTTCTCTCGCACAGGGCCAGATCACACCTTTAGGGTTAAGCAAGAAAGGTGTGTTAACTGCACCACCGCAGGAGAGTTGTGAGAGGCAGTGTGCCTCAGAGATGCCCTCCCTAAACAACAATTCATTCTCTGCTTCCCCCTTGCTCCAGAAAAGGGTGTAGTAATTTACTGTTGGCCTGTACAACATCCCTTCACCATGCCAGCACAGGTGCATAGGCCAGTAGAGGGGATGGGGGGGGGAGAGAGGGGCGGCCAGATCCAAGGCTCCAGCACCTGCTCCTGGGAGGAACTAGCCTAGGGGTAGTCAATTGGTCAGCTTCCTTCTTCCTAGTGTTATAAGCTCCCTAACCAGGCACCCCAGAAGGACTCCCATGAACCCATGGAGACATCAAGGTCTTCTGAAGTCCTTTCCCTGGTTCCATAAAAGGGTCTGGGTAGCCACTTGTATCTGGATTCATTCCACAGGATTCTACAAGTTTTAACACTATGTTTATAAGCAGAGCCCCAGTAATCTGCGGCTCAAGTCCAGAGCTCCCGCACCTCCAGCAGTGTAACAATACAGTGGTCTTAAAGAGACACATTGTTACATAACTCCCACAGTGCTTTATAACAGGGGTTCTCAACCTTTTTCTTTCTGAGGCCCCCCTAACATGCTATAAAAATTCCATGGCCCGCCTGTTCCACAACAATTCTTTTTCTGCATATCCAGTAGGTTAAAAGCCAGGGCTGGCACAAGGGGGTAATAAACTGGGCAACTGCTTGGGGCCCCACACTACGGGGGCCCCACAAAGCTAAGTTGCTCAAGCTTCGGCTTCAGCCCAGGGTGGTGGGGTTTGGGCTTCAGCTTCATCCCCAGGGCCCAGTGGGTCTAACACCAGCCCTGCTATCTGGTTTATTTTGACAGACCCCCTGAAACCTACTTGAGGCCCCACAGTGGGCCCCAGACCCCTGATTAAGAACCAATGCTTTATAGTCTAGCTAAAGGCCAATGAAACAGCCCTCTCTAGCAGGGGTGGCTCTAGCTTTTTTGCCGCCCCAAGCACGGCAGGCAGGCTGCCTTTGGCAGCATGCCTGTGGGAGGTCCCCGGTCCTGCAGATTCAGCGGCATGCCTGCAGGAGGTCCGCCAGTCCCGCGGCTTCGGCGTACCTGCCGCCGAATTGCTGCCGAAGCCGCGGGACCGGCGGACCTCCCGCAGGCAAGCCGCCAAAGGCTGCCTGACAGCTGCCCTCGCAGGGACCGGCAGGGTCCCCCCCCGCAGCTTGCCGCCCCAGGCACGAGCTTGGAGCGCTGGTGCCTGGAGCCGCCCCTGCTCTCTAGCTTTGTTTTCTCAGGGTGAAATTGTGCCATTGAGGCATGCCATGTTAAGTCTTGAAAGGCGCACTGAAAGCACTCTCCATCTCTCAGGTGGAGCACATACACTTTACCTTTAAGGCACATATCCTACTCCCCACTGCACGGCTAGCCACTCTGTTGGTCTGCGTGCACAAGCATGAATGGGGTGGAGTAAAGGCATGGTTCTACCTTGTCCTGTTCTTCCCCTTTGTATTGCTCCCTGTGCTCAGGTGCCATCCCAGAGATGACAATTCTTGGCCCCTACATGGGCCATAAGAGGAGGGTGGCAGGGGAGGCCTTGTGCTCTCCTTATCTCATTGTATTTTCATTAGGGAATGGGTAGACTCTAGCCCATAAGACCACTGCCATTCTCAAAGTCCTACTGAGTTTTGTCTTACTGCTTTTTCCACTCCCATCTGAAACAGCATTACAGATGTCTGCTCTTCAGAAGTTTCTAGCTGCCTGCTGAATTTCAACAGCCTTCCTGGATTTTGCATGACTTTTATCCCCATATGAAGCCTCTTTGTTTCTTCTCTGATATCCCAGAATCACCTGAAATGGAAGGCAGGATGTATATATTTATCTTTGCTGTTATACTGTCAATGCACATCCAACATTCCCACCCCCAACAGTTTTATTTTCTCTGTGTTTGTGTTTACTATTGGAACTTCACTTGCACTCTGAGCCCCTGCATGTTTTAACACCTGTTTAGCAATTCTCTTTTGGAAATCCATCAAGTTTTCCCTGTGTCTTCTGGAGTTTTTTCAGTCTCTTCCTTTTCACTCTGCAGCTGTTTGAAGTCCTGATTCTGCTTTGTCATGGTGTCTTCCAACTGCTTTGTGTTGGCTGACAGTTGTCTCTTCACAGCCTCACTCTTTAGCCTCTCCTTTTGCACAAATATATTCCAGACAATGTTGATAGCAAACCTTGAAAGATCTCTTTTCCAGTTCTGCTTTCAGAGCACTGTAGCTTGGACAGGTGTAAGCTTTCTTCTAATCGTGTAAATAAGTTTAGCTTTGGCTGAGACAGCAGTGTCTTCCCTATGGCCGTTGGGTGACCAACCTGGAGTTCTTGCACCTTGGCTATACGTCTACCTTGTCCATAGCATATGACTTTCCCTTTATCTGTGTAGCCAATGATTTTAGTTTATTATCCATTTATTGTGTGATATTATGATTAATCAATGTGTTATATTTAGGATTGTCAAGCAATTACAAAAATTAATGGTGCGATTAATCGCAGTTATATAATAAAATACCATTTAAATATTTTTGGATGTTTTTCTACATTTTCAATTGTATTGATTGCAATTACAACACAGAATACAAAGTATACAATGCTCACTTTATATTTATTTTTGATTACAAGTATTCGTAAAATAACAAAAGAAATAGTATTTTTCAATTCACCTAATACAAGTACTGTAGTGCAATCTCTATCATGAAAGTTGAACTTATAAATGTAGAATTATGTACAAGAAGCTGCATTCAAAAATAAAACTGTAACATTTTAGAGTCTGCAAGTCCACTCAGTCCTGCTTCTTGTTCAGCCATTCGCTCAGACAAACAAGTTTGTTTACATTTGCAGGAGATATTGCTGCCCACTTCTTGTTTACAATGTCACCTGAAAGTGAGAATGGGCGTTCTCATGGCACTGTTGTAGCCGGCGTCGCAGGATATTTATGTACGAGATTCACTAAAGATTCATATTCATATGTCCCTTCATGCTTCAACCACCGTTCCAGGGGACATGTGTCCATGCTGACGACTTGTTCTGCTCGATTCAAATCAAAAGCAGTGCAGACCGATGCGTGTTCATTTTCATTATCTGACTCAGATGCCACCAGCAGAAGGTTGATTTTCTTTTTTGGTGGTTCAGATTCTGTAGTTTCCGCATCGGAGCGTTGCTTTTTTAAGACTTCTGAAAGCATGCTCCACACTTCATCCCTCTCAGATTTTGGAAGGCACTTCAGATTCTTAAACCTTGGGTCAAGTGCGATAGCTATCTTTAGAAATCTCACATTGGTACCTTCTTTGCGTTTTGTCAAATCTGTAGTGAAAGTGTTCTTAAAATGAACAACATGTGCTGGGTCATCATCTGAGACTCCTATAACATGAAATATATGGCAGAATGCAGGTAAAACAGGGGACATACAATTCTCCCCAAGGAGTTCAGTCACAAATTTAACAAACACATTTTTTTAACAAGCGTCCTCAGCATGGAAGTATGTCCTCTGGAATGGTGGCCGAAGCATGAAGGGGCATACAAATGTTTAGCATATCTGGCATGTAAAGACCTTACAATGCCGGCTACAAAAGTGCCCTGTAAATGCCTGTTCTCACTTTCTGGTGACATTGTAAATAAGGGTATGTCTACACTACGAAATTAGGTCGAATTTATAGAAGCCGGTTTTATAGAAATCGGTTGTATACAGCCGATTGTGTGTGTCCCCACATAAAATGCTCTAAGTGCATTAAGTCGGCGGACCGCGTCCACAGTACCGAGGCTAGAGTTGACTTCCGGAGCGTTGCACTGTGGGTAGCTATCCCACAGTTCCCGCAGTCTCCGCCGCCCATTGGAATTCTGGGTTGAGATCCCAATGCCTGAATGATGCAAAACAGTGTCGCGGGGGGTTCTGGGTACATGTCGTCAGGCACCTCCCCCTCCGTCAGAGCAACGGCAGACAATTGATTTGTGCCTTTTTACCTGGGTTACCTGTGCAGACAACATATCACGCCAAGCATGGAGCCCGCTCAGCTCAGCTCACCGTCACCATATGTCCTCTGGGTGCCAGCAGACGTGGTACTGCATTGCTACATAGCAGCAGCTAATTGCCTTTTGGCAGTAGATGGTGCAGTATGACTGGTAGCCTTCATCGGCGATCTGGGTGCTGACAGACGTGGAGCTGGCAGACGTGGGGCTGCATTGCACACAGCAGCAGCCCCTTGCCTTTTGGTAGAAGATGGTATATTACGACTGGTATCCGTCGTCGTCGTACTGCAATGGCTGTCAATCATGGGCACCTGGGCAGTCTCGACGATGATGGCTATCAGTCGTAGTATGCTATTTTCTGCCAAGCACCCAGAAGATGCCGAGGGCTATCAGTCATGCTGCACCGTCGTCTGCCAGCTTAAGATGTAAAAAATAGATTTGTTCTGTATTCATTTGCTTCCCCCCTCCCTCCGTGAAATCAACGGCCTGCTAAACCCAGCGTTTTGAGTTCAATCTTTGGGGGAGGGCATTCTGTGTGACAGTTGTTTGTGTTTCTCCCTGATGCACAGCCACCTTTCTTGATTTTAATTCCCTGTACCTGTACGCCATGTCATCACTCGCCCCTCCCTCTCTCCCTCCGTCCATCAGATACTAGTTTCGCGCCTTTTTTCAGCCCAGACGCCATAGCACTGGGATCATGGAGCCTGCTCAGATCACCACGGCAATTATGAGCACTATGAACACCACGCGCATTGTCCTGGAGTATATGCAGAGCCAGGACATGCCAAAGCAAAACCAGGACCAGCCGAGGAGGCGATTGCAGCACGGCGACGAGAGTGATGAGGAAATAGCCTCTCACAAGGCATAGGCCCCAGCAATGTGCAAATCATGGTGTTACTGGGGCAGGTTCATGCCGTGAAATGCCGATTCTGGGCCCGGGAAACAAGCACAGACTGGTGGGACCGCATCGTGCTGCAGGTGTGGGACGATTCCCAGTGGCTGCGAAACTTTCGCATGCGTAAGGGCACTTTCATGGAACTTTGTGACTTGCTTTCCCCTGCCCTGAAGCGCCATAATACCAGGATGAGAGCAGCCCTCACAGTTGAGAAGCGAGTGGCGATAGCCCTGTGGAAGCTTGCAATGCCAGACAGCTACCGGTCAGTCGGGAATCAATTTGGAGTGGGCAAATCTACTGTGGGGGCTGCTGTGATCCAAGTTGCCAGGGCAATCAAAGACCTGGTGATATAAAGGGTAGTGACTCTGGGAAATGTGCAGGCCATAGTGGATGGCTTTGCTGCAATGGCATTCCCTAACTGTGGTGGGGCGATAGACGGAACCCATATCCCTATCTTGGCACCGGAGCACCAAGCCACCGAGTACATAAACTGCAAGGTGTACTTTTCAATGCTGCTGCAAGCCCTGGTGGATCACAAGGGACATTTCACTAACATCAACGTGGGATGGCCGGGAAAGGTACATGATGCTCACGTCTTCAGGCACTCTGGTCTGTTTCGAAAGCTGGAGGAAGGGACTTTCTTCCCGGACCAGAAAATAACTGTTGGGGATGTTGAAATGCCTATAGTTATCCTTGGGGACCCAGCCTACCCCTTAATGCCATGGCTCATGAAGCCGTACACAGGCACCCTGGACAGTAGTCAGGACCTGTTCAACTACAGGCTGAGCAAGTGCGGAATGGTGGTGGAATGTGCATTTGGACGTTTAAAAGGGCGCTGGTGCAGCTTACTGACTCGCTCAGACCTCAGCGAAAAGAATATCCCCATTGTTATTGCTGCTTGCAGTGCGCTCCACAATATCTGTGAGAGTAAGGGGGAGACATTTATGGTGGGGTGGGAGGTTGAGGCACATCCCCTGGCCACTGATTACGCGCAGCCAGACACCAGGGCTGTTAGAAGAGCACAGCAGGGCATGGTGCGCATCAGAGAAGCTTTGAAAACGAATTTTGTGACTGCCCTGGCTACGGTGTGAAACTTCTATTTGTTTCTCTTTGATGAACCCTCCGCCCCACCCCCCCACTCGGTTCACTCTACTTCCCTGTAAACCAACCACCCCACCCTCCCCTCCCCCTTCGAGCACCCCCTTGCAGAGGCAATAAAGTCATTGTTACTTTACATTCATGCATTCTTTATTAATTCATCAAAGAACTAGGGGGATAATTGCCAAGGTAGCCCGGGATGGGTGGGAGAGGAGGGAAGGAAAAGGACACACTGCAGTTTAAAACTTTAACTCTTATTGAAGGCCAGCCTTCTGATGCTCGGGCAATCATCTGGGGTGGAGTGACTGGGTGGTCGGAGGCCCCCCCACCATGTTCTTGGGCGTCTGGGTGAGGAGGCTATGGAACTTTGGGAGGAGGGCTGTTGGTTACACAGGGGCTGTAGCGGCAGTCTCTGCTCCTGCTGCCTTTCCTGCAGCTCTACCATACGCTGGAGCATATCAGTTTGATGCTCCAGCAGCCGGAGCATCAACTCTTGCCTTCTGTCTGCAAGCTGACGCCACCTATCATCTTCTGCCCGCCACTTGCTCTGTTCATCCCGCGATTCAGCCCGCCACCTCTCTTCTCGTTCATACTGTGCTTTTCTGTAGTCTGACATTGACTGCCTCCACTCATTCTGCTGTGCTCTGTCAGCGTGGGAAGACATCTGGAGCTCCGTGAACATGTCATCCCGAGTCTGCCGTTTTCTCCTTCTAATCTTCACTAGCCTCTGTGAAGGAGAAACATTTGCAGCTGGTGGAGGAGAAGGGAGAGGTGGTTAAAAAAGACACATTTTAGAGAACAATGGGTACACTCTTTCACATTAAATTTTGCTGTTCACATTACACAGCACATGTGCTTTCGTTACAAGGTTGCATTTTTCCTCTTATATTGAGGGCCTGCTGGTTTGGTGTGAGAGATCACTCACACAGTGCCAGGCAACAGATTTCGGCTTGCAGGCAGCCACGGTAAGCCACAGTCTTTTGGCTTTTTTAACCTTCTTAACATGTGGGAATGGTTTCAAACAGTAGCGCCCTCATTTCCCATACCAAGCGCCCGTTGGGTTGGCCATTTAAAATGGGTTTGCAATGTAAAAGGAGGGGCTGCGGTTTCCGGGTTAACATGCAGCACAAACCCAACTAACCCCCTTTCCCCCCCACACCCAATTATCAGGGATGATCACTTCACCCCTCCCCCCCACCGCGTGGCTAACAGCGGGGAACATTTCTGTTCAGCAGAGCAGGAAGGGGCACCTCTGAATGTCCCCTTAATAAAATCGCCCCATTTCAACCAGGTGACCGTGAATGATATCACTCTCCTGAGGATAACAAAGAGCAATAAGGAATGGATGTTGTCTGCATGCCAGCAAACACCGGGACCATACGCTGCCATGCTTTGTTATGCAATGATTCCAGACTACGTGCTACTGGCCTGGCATGGTAAAGTGTCCTACCATGGCGGACGGGATAAGGCAGCCCTCCCCAGAAACCTTTTGCAAAGGCTTTGGGAGTACATGAAGGAGAGCTTTCTGGAGATGTCCCTGGAGGATTTCCGCTCCATCCCCATACACGTTAACAGACTTTTCCAGTAGCTGTACTGGCCACGATTGCCAGGGCAAATTAATCATTAATCATTAAACATGCTTGCTTTTAAACCATGTGTAATATTTACAAAGGTACACTCACCAGAGGTCCCCTGTGTGCCCTCAGGGTCTGGGAGCACGCCTTGGGTGAGTTCGGGGGTTACTGGCTCCAGGTCCAGGGTGATAAACATATCCTGGATGTTGGGGAAACCGGTTTCTCCGCTTCCTTGCTGCTGTGAGCTATCTACATTATCTTCATCCTCATCTTCCTCATACCCTGAACCCGCTTCCCTGTGTGTTTCTCCAGTGATGGAGTCATAGCACACGGCTGGGATAGTGGTGGCTGCACCCCCTAGCATGGCATGCAGCTCCGCGTAGAAGCGGCATGTTTGCGGCTCTGCCCCGGACCTTCCGTTTGCCTCTCTGGCTTTGTGGTAGGCTTGCCTTAGCTCCTTAATTTTCACGCGGCACTGCTGTGCGTCCCTGTTATGGCCTCCGTCCTTCATGGCCTTGGAGACCTTCTCTAATATTTTGCCATTTCGTTTACTGCTACGGAGTTCAGCTAGCACTGATTCATCTCCCCATATGGCGAGCAGATCCCGTACCTCCCGTTCGGTCCATGATGCTCTTTTGCAATCCTGGGACTCCATCATGGTTACCTGTGCTGATGAGCTCTGCGTGGTCACCTGTGCTCTCCACGCTGGGCAAACAGGAAATGAAATGCAAACGTTCGCGGGGCTTTTCCTGTCTACCTGGTCAGTGCATCTGAGTTGAGAGTGCTGTCCAGAGCGGTCACAATGAAGCACTGTGGGATAGCTCCTGGAGGCCAATAATGTCGAATTCCGTCCACACTACCCCATTCCGACCCGCTAAGGCCAATTTTATCGCTAATCCCCTCGTCGGAGATTGAGTAAAGAAACCGGTTTAAAGGGCCCTTTAAGTCAAAAGAAATGGCTTCATCGTGTGAACGTGTCCAGGCTTAATTTGATTTAACGCTGCTAAAGTCGACCTAAACTCGTAGTGTAGACCAGGCCTAAGAAGAGGGCAGCATTATCTCCTATAAATGTAAACAAACTTGTTTGTCTTTGCGATTGGCTGAACAGGAGGTAGGACTGAGTGGACTTGTAGGCTCTGAAGTTTTACATTGTTTTGTTTTTGAGTGCTGTTATGTAACAAAAAAAAATCTACATTTGTAAGTTGCACTTTCACGACAAAGATTGCACTACAGTACTTGTATGAGGTGAATTGAAAGATACTATTTCTTTTATTTATCATTTAACAGTGAAAATATTTGTAATAAAAATAATATATTTTTGAAAAATTTGATTTCAATTACAGCACAGAATACAATATATATGAAAATGTAGAAAAACATCCAAAATATTTAATAAATGTCAGTTGGTATTCTATTGTTTAACAGTGCTATTAAAACTGCAATTAATCACGATTAATTTTTTAAATCACAATTAATTTTTGAGTTAATCGTGTAAATTCACTGCGATTAATGAACAGCCCTAGTTATATTACATATATTCATTGTATTTTGATTAGAGTTAATTTGTAGGATTATAAAAGTATAAGATTGATCAGTATTTAGAGGAACCAAGTATTAGACATGAGTAAGACAAGCTGAAAGGCAAGAACCCATATGTTGAGCTCTGCAAGACTTTAGCTTAGCTATTTTAGGCCTTGGAGACAAGCAACGACGACTTAAGTCAATGACTGAGAGCTAACCCAATGCCCTAAGATTATGGGAGAAGAGGTACCAAGTGGTAATATTGTGCAAAATTACCTAGATTAATATTAGATCATAAAAATACTGTAAAGGTGCATCTGTCTCAGACACATGTCTTGAGCCACGGGATACAATCAATGCTGATGAGAACAAAGGGAACTTACACAGCCTATAGAAAATTGGGGTCCCTTAAATTTCCAGGGGACAGAGACCAATAAGAGAAAAGAGGATTGACACTTTTATGGACATGCACAGAATGTAGGTATAGACAGAATCACATTATAAAAAGGGGATGCCCAGAACGTAAAAATTGAGCTCCCTGTGGTAGACTCCAGCAGGAACCATCCCTCTACTGATGATCAAGCCATGAGAGACCCATCAGACTCTAACACTATTGTTAAGGATGTGAGTATAACTGTATTTGTAATTTGTGCATAGGTCTTTATAGAATTTCTATATGCTTGAATAATCATAACTTTAATTGTAACTTTAATAAAACTTATAAAATAGACTAGACTTTGTACTGGGAAATTTATGTGAGGTCACTACTTTTGGTCTTTATGTGTTCCTAGAGACTAACTCTAAAGAAAGTAGCAGAGGTGACTTTCACTCTGTTAAGCTTTAAACTGTAGCCATCAGAGCCGAACCCACAGTGGTATAATACCACATTACAAAGTTCACTTGAAATGAAATAAAAGGCTACACCTGAATTAGGATTGGATTCTTACATCTGGCATAGGCCATTGTGCAAGGAATTGTTTTTTAATTTCCCATATTTGACACTCATTTCCAGATGCTGGACATACTGAGTATCATCTTGGATATGACCCATCCTTCTGTGAATGTTTTGTAACCTAAGCTCACTTCCTGAGGCTTGGCTTGCAGGAAGAACAGGCTCGCATGCCTTTAGCACACACAGGTTGTACACAGTTTTCCATAGTCAGAGGCAGTAACTATGCTATATATATATATTTATATCCTGATCTCATGATCCAAATCAGCAGACTCACATCTGAGTGCTAGCTGGTGGAATCTGGCCTAACAATTGGTCAGTGTCTCACCTGGCTCTTGTCTGGTTTCCCATACAACACATTGCTTTCTGGAGAAAATTGGCCATTTAGACACTAAGGGCTTTTACAATCAGACCTTCCTCTTTGGCTGTGGTTTTGTTGGGCAGTGAATTATAGATGTCATTTACCTTCTTGTCCATATAGTGCAACAGGTGTACAACTTCTATTTTGGATTGTCAGTTCTGAGTGCAACCCCTAGACTTCTGAATTTTGCTTGTTTTTTTCTATCATTGCTGAGCAACTGTCCTATCTTCATGGATATTAATTCACTGGCAGGTTGGTGGACGCAAGTCAGACCGTGCTGCTGTTTCTTTTTGTTATTAAACTCTTTTTTGTTATTTTTCCCTATTTCTTTATGTCCAACAAAGCTAGTTCACCCAGGAAGGCTCTTGAAGCCAATCAAGCTCTCAGCAAACTATCCAGCTACAAGGCCAATGTGCTGAAGAGCTGATAGAGCTCTATAGTCAACTGAAAATTACAATCCTCAATGCTTTGGCCCCAAACTGCCCCCTGTAGCGAGGCGGTGGGACACCCCACAGCCCCGCTGAGGGCCGAACCTCCCCTAACACCAATGTGGGCAGAGCCACCAGGTCTGGCGCCCACCCCTCAAAGGTCACGGCGCCGACCCAGAAGTATAAAAGCCCGCCTGCAGAGCTTAGTGGAGAACAAGCCGGCAGAGAGAGCAGACGTCTATGGCCGAGCTCCTGCTTGGGAGACAGGAGCAGGCTGCGACCGGCCTGCTGTCTAACCGGGCCAGCCGAGCCAACCGCTCGCCCGGTACCCTGAGGAGGACTGGCTAAGCCGGCGCCTTTCCAGTTACCCCGAGGAGGAGCCGAGCCTGCCCCTTGCCAGTTACCCCGAGGAGGAGCCGAGCCTGCCCCTTTCCTGCTATCCTGAGGAGGAGCCGAGCCTACCCTTCGCTACCTACCTGGAGGAACCGATGCTGGTGGAGAGCACCGAGGACACTAGTACAGCCCAGGTACCCTACGAGGGGGAGTGTGGAAGTAGCCCGGGGGCAGCCGACCCCAGTCTGGCTGCAGCACTGCCAGAGCCTATGTCAGTGTGTTGCGGCCAGGATCCCCACTGACAGCAGCAAGTTTCCGCCGCTGCTAGGGCCCCGGGCTGGGACGCAGTGGAGTGGGAGGGCCTGCATCCCCCCTGCCACCCACTCCTTGGGTGGCAGACTCCCCCTTTCTCCTGGCCTAGAGAGGCTGGGACCTCTTGCCCACATTTGACTCAGCCCCTGCTTAAGGGCCTGGGTTCCCAAACTATTGACTCAGCACCTGCGTGAGGGCCTGGGCTCCAGACTGCGTGGTTGCTGCCCCACCCTGACTGAGGGCCTGGGGCTTTTTCTGACCTAATGGCTCAGCCCCTGCTTAGGGGCCTGAGCCCCTAACCATGCGTTTGCTGTCCCACACTGCCGCTGGACCAGGACTGACGGCGGACCAGAGTGAGGTGGTGGGATACCCCACAGCCCCGCTGAGGGCCGAACCTCGTCGGAGACTATTACACCCCCTCACTAGCACCAACTGCCAAGATCACCACTAGCCGCACTTGCAAAGGCCCTGACTTGTGGGGTCCTACAACATTCCATCTTGTCCCCTTCAATATCTTCATGATCTCATCAGGTTGTGACACATCATGGACTTTGCTGCCAGCAATACCCAAATGGCACCTAACAATATATCTCATTTTTCACAGATACAAACAACAGGATATAACAGTGGCTACAATACAGCAGCTCCTGGATGAGGAGTTGCTACCTCAGACTAAGGTTGGAGAAAAACCAAAATGTGTTAGTTGGAAGTGGGAAAGTACTCTGATGAACTAGCTGGGGCACTGCCCTACTCTTCAATCAAAGGCATCTATCTCCTCCCCTCACCAATTCATTCGAGAACTGAAAAGCCTGGCAGTTCTGTTACTTATGCTATGATTAGGTGGCATCCATGGTGTAAAAATCCTTCTTCCATTTCCAGCTTGCTAGGAAACTTTGTTCCTTCTCCCCAGACCTGTGCATTTGTTACCTCCAGATTGAACTATTGTAACTCACTGGAGCAGAATAGGGAAGCAATGCAAAGGTTCCAGCTTGTGCAGAATGGAGCAGTCTGCCCCCAAATGGACCGGGCAATTGTGAGCATATCACCTCTGTATTCCAAGCTCTCCACTTGCTTCCTACCTTCTTCAATTCTAGATTAGGACTAAGGCCATGAACTGACAAAGTTAGGAAAGGTCAAGACATTTTGTCTGTGACCAGTCAAGACAACTGCACTCCGCAGCAATGGTAGGTCACAAAGCTCAGCTGTGAAACAAGCTTCCTGAGCACACCAGCTTAACCTAGAATTGGATATTCTCCTCCTTGAGAAAGCATTCCCACCATAACCCAGGATGGAGACTAGCCTATAAAATATCTGTCCCACGAATAACTCCATGAAGCCCTGAACTAAAAACCTCATCATGCAAAGCTAAAGTACTGAGGAAGTGTTTTGATATTATTTTAATGGGAACTATAGAAAACAAGTAGGCAGGCAGACAGACTGACTAAGCTATTAATATTATTTTAGGCAACTTTCCCTCTGAGCAACAAAATCCACAATAAGCAGGGGCAATAGTGGGGCAGCAGCCAGTGGGAGGCTACAGGAGCAGCACTCCTGAACAAGTTGTGCTGTCATGGTAGGCCTCAAGAAGTAGAGGGGAGGTATGGGGTTCTGAGCAAATGAACCTTGGCCTCACAGATAGTTGCTGAAAAATGCAACATCAGTTGTGAATTTGGGTCAAATTCAGCAAGTAGATTCAGAGGAAAAATATATTTTTTTAAGTCAAAACATTTTGTTTGGACACTTTTGAAATGAAGTGTTAGCTTTCATATTGAAACACTGGTTTTTTTTGTTTTGTTTTTTTCCCCCCAAAATTTAGTTAGATTCATTTCTTTAAAAGAAGGTAACAATCTCAAAATGAAATGAAAAAAAAATTACATTTCAGGTCAAATGAAATAGTTTAACTTGAAACAAGTTTTTTTGTTTTTTGTTTTGTTTTTTCTTGCCAAGACAACTTCCATCTTGGGTGGTCCCCAAAACAAACACATATTGGAATGTTTTTATTTGGTCACTAAACTGAAAAAAAATCAGTTATTTGCTCACCTCTCTCTCTCTCTCTCTGTGTGTGTGTATAAAAGAGGGAAATGGAAACTCTTCATCAACCACTTGTTGTAGAAGGTGATGCTGATGGAGAAGCAGTAATAGAGCAGTAATACACACACACACACACACACACACACACACACACACACACACACTTACTTTTCAAGATTTCCCTGAAGATCTCAGTGCATCTGTGTATTATGAGAGTCACAGCTCCTGCCCCCTTGCAGGGGAAGACAGAGGGTAATCCTGTTCAACACAGCATATATTTCCTGGACCGTACATGGCTATTTTCCTCATATGGGGATGATCTGGCCCTGAATCACAATGGCAGGATTTATCCCTGTACGTTTGCTTTTCTTTCTACTGGTTATTTCTTCTGATCACAGTCCCCTCCCCCCCACAATTCTCTTTCTGTAGATTCGTTTATAATTAAATGCACCACTTTGTTTGCACCAACACATTTGAGACTCATGAAAGCTGCTTGGCCTGCCAAAATGAAAATTTCAAACTTGCATCTACATATTTTGTACCAGTTTGAATGTGGCAAACCAGTTTCACTTGCACACAGATTTTTGCAGGTACAAATACACATTCAGTTACCTGATTTGTCCATGCAAATGCTCATCATCATACATCGCTATGAGTTTTGTGCCCGTAAAATCTGCGTGCACAAGTTTACAAGCCCACAAAGTCTCTACACCCAACATTGTCACAGTTGCTCTGCTCTTCCAGCAATTACAATCTTATTAGATCCAGCATTCAAAACTGCCTCTAGCATTTAAACAAAAGTAATTTAGTGCTAATAAAAGTGGTAGATTGACAGTTCGAAAGATTGAAGTCCTGTGTTTATCCACAAATCACATCCAGCATAGGACACAGCAATGCAAGATTCCCTATGCTGCCGTGTGATTCAACCTTGACTTGGAATGACTAACTCTTGCAGGGGAGCACATAGGTCATTTTCCATAAGTCTCCCTATTAAGACTACCAAGAAGGGTGCTAATTATTGCCAATAATTATGATTTTTTTCTGTAATATGGATCCTTTTCCACTAGGAAAAAAAAGACTGACTCATCGCATGACAGCCACCAGACTGCCCTTATCTGACAACAACTTTTAGTAACTCTGACGTGGTCTGGATTGGAACTTCAGACCAGGTGCTGAAGGGCTCTGCAGCCTATTACTAGTCAAATCATTCAGACTATTGCATGCTAGCCACCGGACTGAGATTACCAATTCATTTAATAAAGGCCAAGCATGTAAAATTCTCTCAAACTAGCAACTGCTTGAAGAATCAAAAGGTATCTGATTTTGGAGAAATATCTTATTCTGCTGCTGAATTTTTTAAAAACTCTCCCTCCTGATAAATGAGACTTTGATGCAGCATGGAGCCAGGGCAAAAAAAAGCAAGCAGTTCAGCGGCAGGTCCTTCGCTCCTAGAGGGAGTGAGGGACCTGCCGCCCCTGAATTGCCGCAGGTGCCGCCCCTCTCCCTTGGCCGCCCCAAGCACTGCTTGTTAAGCTGGTGCCTGGAGCCGGCCCTGCATGGAGCTATTATTGCATAAGGTTGTTCCCTCTATTTGCCTAACTGACATGCAGAATTCCTCCACTTCCAGAGGTGGGAGTCATGGCTAACCTCGAGAGCACTTCCAAAAATAAGTAGCTTGAGACTGGGGCTGGGCTTACCAGTGGCATTTCCTAAAAGTTAGGCTGCTGGGCCTTCACTTCCCATTGCCCCTCACCAGCCACTCCTCCAACACCTGGACAGCCTGCCTTGTGGTGGGTGGTGACTCAGCCCCACAGCCAGGTCATAAGTTTAGCTCACCCACTTCCAGGGTAGCAGTGTTCAGAGAACCGTAGAGGAGCATCCTCAGGACAGGGAAGGCCCTTCAGTCTCTCTCTTGGCCTATGGGGCTTGTCCTTGCCACAGGGTTTTCAGCATCCCTACCCTCTTTTTGTTTCTGAGAAGATGCAGAAGTAAGGTTTATACCCATCTACAGTCAGGGTGTTAGGTAATGCACGCCAGGCCTTCCACTCCACCTGGCTCCAACCCAGGGCCCTATGAAAGGCAATAAAGTCAAGCACCCTGGAGTGCCTCCAGACTGGCTCCCTGCGCCAGTTAGGCTTGCCAGGTGTCGAGTTTTTGACCGGAATGCCTAGTCAAAAAGGAACCCTGTGGCTCCGGTCAGCACAGCTAAAAGTCCGGTTGGCCACAGCGGCTGACTCTGCGCGGCTCTTGGAAGCGGCCGGCATGTACCTCTGGTTCCTATGCGCAGGTGTGGCTGGGGAGGGGGATCCATGTGCTGCCCCTGCCCACGGCACAGGCACTGCCTTGAGCACCAGCTCCGAAGTTCCCACTGGCCGGGAACTGCGGCCGATAGGAGCTGTGGGGGCAGTGCCTGCGGATAGGGGCAGTGCCAGCGGATGGGGGCAGTGTGCAGAGCCCCTTGTCTGTCTGTGAACCTAGGAGTCGGAGGGACATGCCGGCCACTTCTGGGAGCCGCCTGAGATACGTGCTGCCCGGAGTCTGCACCCCAAACTCCCTCCTCTGCCCAAACTCCTAGAGACCACACCCCACACTCCCTCCCAAACCCCAACCCCCTGCCTCAGCCCTGAGCCCCCTCCTGCACCCTGAGCCCCATCCCCGCCCCCCCCCAGAGCCTGCACCCCCCACCAGAGCCCTCCCTCCCTCCCACGCCCTGAACCCCTTGGCCCCACCCCCCAGCGCAGAGCCCCCTCCTGAACCCCAAACACCTCATCCATGGCCCCACCCCAGAGCCTGCACCCCCAGCCGGCGCCCGCACCCCAATCCCCAGGCCAGTGTAAATGAGCAAGTGTGGGGAGAGTGAGTGACAGAGGGAGGAGGGATGGAGTGAGCAGGTGACAGAGCCTCGGAGAAGGGGCGGGGCCTCACTCAGCAAGGATGTTCAGTTTTCTGCCATGAGAAAGTTGGTAAACCTAGGGCCAGTTCCTACCATTCACTCGCTTCCTTGGTCTCAAAGTCCAATGCAAGAGAGCAAAATAAGAAAAAAGAGGGGGTAACAATGTTCTGCCTAGCTAGGTTCAGCTGATAGGCCCTTCCTCACACCAGGGGCTTCTATGGCTGCTTCGTTCAGACTTCTCAGCATAGACCACTTTTCCTCCCCTGTCTGCCCCCTACTGCGCTGTCTGGCTCCCTTTTAAGCTCCTTCCTCCAGCTACAGCATGCTCTGCAGGGACAGGTGGGGCGGAGAGTCTAATTTGGTGTTTAAGGTATCAAACCTTAAGAGGCACATAGAGGAATAACTTGGGCTTGATTGGGAGGGAGAGAACGGTGAATTCACTCTCATTAGTTCTCCCTTTGAGGTTGCTAGACTCATCTGCTGTTACGACTGGTAATCCGAGAGTAGGCAGATGCTGGATATTTTTCTTTCTTTTCCCCCTGTGTCTACACTGATTTTTTTTCCACACTGCAAAATGCTAAAAAGTCCCAAAACTGCTGTGAGAACGGTGGGTGGTATTTTCAAAAGCACCTAAATCACTTAGGAACAAAAGACCTTTTGGCTTTCAATGAGACTTGTAAGTTGTTGAGGCACTTTTAAAAAGCATTTTCTCTGTCTTTGTTTCTCATATCAGACATAGGGACACTGATAGTGCGTGTGCTGGCCTTCTGGCCTGGCTTCTCCTGGTTTGGAATTCAGTAGCAGCAATCAGTACTGAGAGGATTTATTCTTCATGTTTTTGCATGAGACCTTCAAAATCACTATCCTGTCTGTTCTGGCTGAATATTGAACATCCCATTGTACGTTGCATGAGAGTAAAGGTTCACTCTGATACCTTTGCTCAAACATTTTCTTTCTCTGACCCCTCATGCGTCCAGTTTGCTAGCTGACAACAACTTTCCACTCTAGAGTTGGAAAAGGAAGGAGGATCCTGTGGAAAAAGCACTAGATTTAGGTTCAGGACATGTGGGTTCACTTTCTAGCTCTAGGACAAACTTCCTGTATGATTTCACAATTCCACATCTGTAAAACAGGAGAACTGAAACTTCCTTTCTCCTGCCTTTGCCTGTCTATTCTGTTTGGAATGTCCACCCTTTGAGACAGAGACTGTCTCTGTATGTATGTACAGTTCCTAGCACAGTGGGCTCTTGATCTGAGTTGTGGCCTCTGGGCCACACATACAAATTATCTGTATAAATAATAATACAGAGGGCAGCATTTCAGTGGCTATATAAAGCACTTTGGGATCCTTTGGGATGAAAGGTGCTATACAAATATAAAGTATTCTTGTGTCTAATGTGTTTATATAATCTTAAATTCCTTCCTTGGCACTTCATTATGCATCTTAGGACATAGCAGAGCTTTCTGGAACACTCACTGTGTCTAAACAGTGCTGTGCCTTTTGCTTAATTGAAAACAAAACAAATATTTTAGTACAGAAATGAAAACAAAACTTGACCTATACAAGGCAGGCCTTCCTGCTATTTTTAGAATGAGTTATCCTAGACTCCATGTTCATATTTCACAGACCTGTGTATAATTAATGATGTGTGTCCTTCCTTCCTCTGCTAATTGATGCACAATCTTTTGGGAGGTGTATGTCATTATTTAATGTAATCATGCAAAAAATGTGGAAAGAAAGAAACATTTAAAAAACCTTTAAGTCTTATCTCAGTTGAATCGGGATTTTCTCATTACCCCATTAAGTTTACAAGTTCAGGACCTTATATGGTCCCTGAGATCCCCACTCTTTGAATATCTTTGCTCTTAAGCAAAGTAAGCAGTCATGGGATAAGAGGGAAGGTTCTCTCATGGATTGGTAACTGGTTAAAAGATAGGAAACAAAGGGTAGGAATAAATGGTCCATTTTAAGAATGGAGAGAGGTAAATAGTGGTGTCCCCTATGGGGTCTGTACTGGGCCCAGTCCTATTTAACATATTCATAAATGATCTGGAAAAAGGGGTGAACAGTGAGGTGCCAAAATTTGCAGATGATACAAAACTACTCAAGGTAGTTAAGTCTCAGGCAAACTGCGAAGGGCTACAAAAGGATCTCTCAAAATTGGGTGACTGGGCAACAAAATGGCAGATGAAATTCAATGTTGATAAATGCAAAGTAATGTACATTGGAAAACATAATTCCAATTATACATATAAAATGATGGGGTCTAAATTAGCTGTCACCACTCAAGAAAGAGATCTTGGAGTCATTGTGGATAATTCTCTGAAAACATCTACTCAATGTGCAGTGGCAGTAAAATAAAAAAGTGAACAGAATGTTGGGAATCATTAAGAAAGGGATAGATAATAAGACAGAAAATATCATATAGCCTCTATATAAATCCATGGTACGCCCACATCTTCAATAATGTGTGCAGATGTGGTTGCCCCATCTCAAAAGAGAGATATTGGACTTTGAAAAGGTTCAGAAAAGGGCAACAAAAATGATTAGGGGTATGGAACGGCTGCCATATGAGGAGACTGGGACTTTTCAGCTTGGAAAAGAGATGACTAAGGGGGGATATGATAGAGGTCTATAAAATCATGACTGGTGTGGAGAAAGTAAATAAAGAAGTGTTATTTACTCCTTCTCAGAACACAAGAACTAAGGGCCACCAAATGAAATTAATAGGTAGCAGGTTTAAAACAAACAAAAGAAAGTATTTTTTCACACAACGCACAGTCAACCTGTGGAACTCCTTGTCAGAGGATCCTGTGAAGGCCAAGACTATAACAGGGTTCAAAAAAGAACTAGATAAATTCATGTAGGATAGGTCCATCAATGACTATTAGCCAGGATGGGCAGGGATGGTGTCCCTAGCCTCTATTTGCCAGAAGCTGGGAATGGGCGACAGGGGATGGGATCACTTGATGGGTACCTGTTCTGTTCATTCCCTCTGGGGCACCTGGCATTGGCCACTGTCGGAAGACAAGATACTGGGTTAGAAGGACATTTGGTTTGACCCAGTATAGCCGTTCTTATCCTTAGTTCTCTAATGGCTCTAGCCCTCCTTTACTTATAATCACTTAATTGGTAAAGGTTTTTTTCATGTTAATTATCTCTGTAGCCATCTCCCCTTGCATCTTGGGCTGTTCCTTCACAGTCTGCTGCTCCACAATCTCCATCATCTTCCTATTTTGGGTTGCAAGGTAGCTCTGTTGTCATTTGGAGACCACACATTTCTTTGATCCCTGTCAAGACTAGAGGATCACAATGGTCCCTTCTGGCTTTAATATCTATGAGCCTATGAATTTAGCTTTCGACGTGGGTGTGGCATGCAGACTGTACCTATCTCTGTAGTAGAGGGGTAATGTAGGTGATGAATAGTCAAGTGTCCATGCTGACTTTTTTAGATCTCTCAGAAGTTTTGGTTTTGTCAATTCCCACTTGCAGGTCTTGGCTGGGTTGGACAGGCTCACAACAGTGGCTCTGTTCTGTTGTCCCGGAGAGAACCCAAAGGATAGTGCAGGGAATGCTACAAGACACACAAGGCCTCTCAGTAATGCTGTCCCTAAAGGTTCCATTCCGTCACCACTTCTGGTCAATGGGCATGTCAGGCAACTGGGAGGAAGAGAGTGAGAGGATTTGGGGTGTATTGTAATCAGTAGGTGGATGACAAACAGTTCTATGTCTGTTTATTATCTAACTGAAATGGCGCAGTCTGTCCACTGTTTCAGGTTCTCTCTAGTTCGTACCCTACTTGTTGCTCTTCCGCTACCAATGCGCACAGTAGATAGGTAAGATTGATAGGGAACATTAAATTGTTCCTTCAGCTATTTTTCCCCAGTGTGGCTCCTCCATCTTCAGCTAATTTGAATCATACTTAAAGTACGTCCACAACTACGTTTAAGCAAAACCAGTTACCATAGTAACACTGGAGGCTTTCTAAATGCAGTCTATGATGTAAACAGCTAAAATGACTATCACCCCAAATAGTTGTTTATTTCTTCTGCATAGTTTTAGTATTTAAATCTGTTGTAGCACACACAGATTTACTAGTTTTAAGTATAACTTAGAAGAGTTGTATATTTCAGCAGATCTGTTTCCATGTCAACAGCTCACATTGATAAAGAACTGACATTTCCACTGCATTTGGAGGTACCGGGTACAAGGTGACTACTAGGAGAAATCAGTATTCTTCATTTTACTGATTTTAGAGTTTGAAATTCCCATGCACATATATAGAAGCAGCTAAAGAAACTGTTTCTTAAGTCTGCACAGAAGTGAGAAAGAATTCTCATAAGAATTGACTTTCTTGCAAGATTTTCATTCCTTTCTGCTTACAGACACAGAAATACTGAAAGAACAACCTCTCTCCCTCTCTCTGTTTTGGCAAATCAGCTTCCAGTACAGATGGAACCCAGATGCGCACAGAATGCACAACAATATTAAAATATGACAAAAGAGAACCACATTTTTGGACTCTAAAATTGTTTTGCTTCAAGTTTCAAGTTCAAATTCGGTGTTAGAATAGGGAGGTTCAATTAGGAAAATAACCAGAATTTTACTCATGGTAAACATATTTATTCTTGAAATCACAGAGAGACACAACAAATATGGAGGCCTAAAGTGCCATTTTCTAAAATAGAGTTCTGTTCAGAAAAGACCTGCATTTTCACATTATGTGCTTTGAGAGCAAAATGGGCTGGTACTTTTATCCCTGCAAGTGTAAATGACAGTTTGCCACAGGTGAGGTATTATTATTATTTATTTGTATTACATTATTGCCTGCATATTGTAATGTATTACATTATTCTCTGTGGGTCCAGGGACAGAATAGGCCCACTGCTCCTCCTGCATGTCGTAAGGGGCAACTAAAAGGGGGCTGCCTGGAGAGGGATGGGCTCCGCCAGGTTAGAAATTTGCCCAAGATGCAGCATATGATGAGCAAGTCAACCATGTCCATACCAGATTGATTGCAGCCCGGGTTAATAATGACTGCGCCATCCGTCTCCCACCAGGGTGGACGCGACAAGGATACTACTGGTGTAACCCCAACAAAGAGGATCCGTGGAAGAGATAACATCACCATAGCCACATGGAATGTAAAGACATTGAGACAAATAGGGAGGTTGAAAGAACTCACGTACAAAGTGGAACAATACACCTTGCACCTCCTAGGAATCGCTGAGGTCAGATGGAAGAACTTTGAGAGGTACTAATGGAAGAAGGCTATGTACTCTATTACAGTGGAAAGGACAAACATGTCAATGGCGTAGGATTTCTTGTGCATAAAGGTATCAAGAATTCAGTATTAGGATGCCACCCAATGTCCAGCAGGCTTATTTTCATCCGTCTAAAGACAGTCCCATTTAATATCACATTGGTACAAGTCTATGCCCCTACAACAGACTATGACAATGAGCAAATAGAAGATTTTTACAATCAACTCCAAGACATCATAGATAAGGTACACAAGAAAAATATCCTGATTGCACAGGGAGATTGGAATGCTAAAGTGGGTACTGATGCACAGGGAGTTTGGCAAGATTATTGTGGCCCTTTCTGTAATGCGGTAACCAATGAGAGAGGATTGAGACTTTTGGAGTTTGCCAGCTATAACAATCTGGTTCTTGCAAACACATTGGGAGCACATAACTCATCCAGACGATCAATGTGGCATGCACCTAATGGTCTACATCACAGCCAGATCGATTAGATCATGGTGCAAAACAGATTTCATTCTGGGATTAACAGAGCTAAAACAAGGAGCTTCCCCAGTATTGATATTGGAAGTTATCATGACCTTGTGATGCTAAATTTTTGGCTGTGACTAAGGAAAATCATCAGGCCAAAGTTCACCAGAACCTAGTTTGACTTAGAAAGACTCAGAGACTGAAACATTGCAGAGTCATTCCAATCAATGATCGGCATAAAATTTGCCCCACTGCTTGCTCTAGAGGAAGAGATAGAAACAAATGACCAACAATTTAAACACGGTTATAAATGAAGCCGCAATGGACATCCTTAGGAAACATCGTAAGAAGACAAAACCATGGGTCACAAATGAAATACCAGAAATGTGTGATACTAGAAGAGAACTTAAGAAAGACAAGAACAGCACCGAGGGAACTGATAAATACAGAGCAATTGGAAGAAAGGTCAAGAAAGGAATGAAGGTGACCAAGGAGATATGGACTGAAAAACAATGCTCTAAAATTGAAGAGTGTATCAATAACAAAAATAGCAAAATGAGACTTCCAGGTTGAAAAAGATCTGACAAAGGAAAGATGGACCAAAGCGAACGCAATTCAAGACAAAGAAAGGAACAGTCTTACAGAAGAAAGGTACATCATCAATAAGTGGACAAACTACTGCTCTGATCTATACAACCAACAGACAAATGGTCTGCTTTATTAACGGACAACACAAACAACAAAACAACAAAACAGCAAAACAGCTGGCTGTAGCTCCACAACTTACTAACAAGGAATAATAAGTTCTAGATCCCACTACTGAACAAATATATGGAGCCTCCAGATTACTTTACAAATTGTACCTTCCATATTTCTTTACACCATTTCCTACCCCAGGGGTGCCCAAACTGTTTGCCCCTGGAGAACTGGCTAGCCACATGGTACTGTCTTGTTTTCACCTGCTAAATTGCATTAAACAGCAGACAGCTAAAATATATTACATTCTTCCCTAATATTACTTTCCCCTGTAAGCAATTGCTCTCTTTACCATAGGGATGTTATTTGACTGCCAGCATGAGGGGAGGTAGATTATACAGTCATGAATGGAATGGAAGATGGTCCACAAGACAATATTTCGGTGACAATGTGGTCCATATTGTGAATCAGCTTTGGAAACCCAGACCAAATCAATAGTAATCATGTTCTAAAGAATAAAAGGATGTTTCCAGACAGTTTTGTATAAATGTTAACCCCAGACACGACTAATGTGGGACCAAACACAGAGTTCAACCAAAGAAAAGCTGTAATCTGGGCCCAGAAACACTGAATTAAAGATGAAATCATAACAAGAGAAAATGAGCCCCATTCTTGAGACACAATTGAGAAATAAATACTCTTTGTACAAAATAGAGAGAGCAGTGTATGAGCTATGGATGTCAAACTGTATTTGGCTATAATTGGATACATCATGAATGTGGTTAAAAAGTCAGCCTAATTCTGGCCCAAATCTGAAAAACAAATCTTGCTTTCCTAACCTAGTAAGATTGTTCCTTCTAAGCCTAGCTGACCTGCAGTCAATAATTGGAAATAAAATTAGGGTGACCAGACAGCACGTGTGAAAAATCGGGATGGGGGTGGGGGATAATAGGTGCCTATATAGAAAAAAATGCCCCAAATATCAGGACATCTGGTCACCCTAAATAAAGTATAATAATAGTTTAATAAACCTTTTTGTCACAAAATGTTGTACAATAGCAGAGGGGGAGGAGGAAGAAGACTGTTAGTCATTAGCTTTTCATATAAAAAGCAATTGGGTGGGAAATAAAAATAAAAGTAGGTTCTTTAATAAAACAGGTGTATAAACCAGTAATATCTTCTGCCCTGCTGAAATAGTGACAACCTCTTGCTTTCTTCTAACAGACAACATTATCTTGTGGGGTTTTAATGGCATTATAGTGGTTATTCCCTTGCATATAGGGCTGATAATGTAGCAAACATACAGGTTGTTACTCACAGCTCCAATTGGGTTCACTTATTGTCTGACTAGCCTTCAATGGGGTGCAGATCCCACCGAGTGAAACAATGCTTACACTGTGCAGTGAATAGATGCCTAGAAATAGCAGCATGCTGCCTAGACGGTACCCCAGTGGTTAACAAAACTAATGAGCATGCACATTAATAACAGTGACTCGTGGCCACTTTTCATGCACACGAGTGAAGGCAGTGTTTCAGATTACTGAAAGGACACGGTAAATACATGTCAACGGTACTTTAGACCTGGTTAGAACATGCAATCTAACACGGGATTTCTATTCCCTCAATTTTCATTCAGCAACGGGGGGTTAATTGAGACATCTTCTAGCCACCCTGCACATCAGTTTGACAAACTGACCCCCATCTTCCCCAGACTTTGAGTAGGACCATGTTCTACATGCAGGAGGCCTGGGATGGGATGTGCAACAGCTGGGGCTCCCAAAAGTTCCAGCTAAATCAGCCAGCATATTTTACAGGGTTTCCCAGGGCAGCACTCTGGAGCAGCAGTTCTGTCGCCCTACTGAAGGGTTCAGGACCCAGATCTGCAAAGGTATTTAGGCTCCTAACTTCCATTGACTTCAGCCCAGATTGCTCACCACTCTCTGCCTGGCCAGTTCTGGTGCTGATAGGTGGACAGACAGGGCCATAGCTTCATCCCATCCTCTTTCAGACAGCTGGGATGCCTGGGGGTGCTAGCAAAGAGCAGGCGCTAATGGGCCAACCCATGTGCTAGGGCATAAGATAATTCAGATACTCTTTACGTCCTTTTTTCCCTGTTTAGCCATACATGGATCAGACAGTATCTGGCCCTTTATTTGGAGTTCACGGCAGAAGAACCAGAACTAGGCAGCTAATCATTATCTCGCTGGGTACTCTGTCCATTCTCACTATCTGCATATGATTAGGAAACCCCTGGTTGGAGGTCTTCTGTGGGACCACACATATAATACAGGGCCAACACCCTTACTCACCCTTTAAGGCACTTTGATGGCCTGGCTGGAAGCTCCTCTGTCAGTTGCCTCCTCCTCCTCAGATTTAGCAAGACTGCTGTGGCCTGAGACTGGGTTGTAACTGCAGCTGTCATCTCAGTGTTAAATGGAGAGTCATAAAATACCTCCCAGCACAGCATTTATTATTTTAAACCCATCATGGGACATATAAAATGGCCCCCTTTTAGTAACATTTATAAACTACTCAGAAGCATAGAGGCATTCCCCTTCTATTGATTACACTAGTCTAGTTTTAGGACTTAATCAAAGGGAACAGTCACATTTGTAAGCACATACTTTCTTCATCAAAGACCACTAATTTTAACACAATGCAAAGGATAAGATGACAGGTATAATAAAGGTTCCCCTTTTCAGATTAAAAATATGTGGGCTTGATTGTGCCCTCCTACAGAAATACCCATAAGAGGGGTCTGGGGTGAGGAAGATCCTTGGATTGTTTCAGGATTGAGATTGTCCCCAGTTCTGCCACAGAATGCACAGGGGGCCACAGCACTGTGAAACCATGGTGTGGGCCTGTCAGATAGGGCAATACTCAGGAAAGTCCTGTGAACAAGCCAGATCTTGGTCCCTCCTGCTTCCAGGCAATGTTAATCCATTGTAGCTACACTGCTGGGAATACTCCAGCCAGTGACTCTGACTGCCAGAAGTTGGGACCGGATAACAGGGGATGGATGACAGAGACAGAATACAGGGTTAGAGGGAACCATTGGTCTGACCAACTATGGCTGTTATGACTCCTAGCATGAAAAAGTGAACGTGCTTTCGGATCTTTTCTACAGGAGAAAGTTGCACCAATTTTACTAAAGGTGTGATTTTTAAGCTGATTTAGTAAACTGGTGCAATTGGCTGTGTGAACACTCTCCTTACATCAAATAGGCTTATTTCAATTTTGTTGATTGGGAATTGGTTAAGCTAAACTGAACTAAGCCCCTCATAAACCAAAATAAGAGTGTCCACACACCAGTTTAACTCAAAATTGGTTAAAATCAATTTAAGTTAAACCAGTGCAACTTTCTCATGTGACAAGGCCTCAGCAAGCATTAACTTTTCTGTCTTTTTCACACAACATAGGCCCTGATGGCCCTCTTTGGCTCTGCAGGATTTATAATTTTATAGAATAAATGAGAGTCGCCCATTCCAGGTATTAATGAACCCTGCAGAGGGCAGGGACTAAATGGGCTAAGGAAAATGGTGAGGAAAGGAGGCTTGCTGGCATGCAAGCACATGCCATGAAAACAATCCTTGTAGTTCCTCGGAATGTTTGTAGGACCAGTGCTTCCTATGGACTGGGCCAGCTGGAGAACCTAGTTCACTAGACCCCCAACTGTCACTTCTTTACCAATTTTAAGAACAAAGATGCCTTTGCCATTACAGTCAGGGCACACTGTGGGAGTGGGGCTTTGGGAGATAGAAGAGGCCACTGCCTTGATCATGCACATAGCTGGTGAATGTGGACCTCTCCACCTGCTCCCCTCCCTGCTTACAAGGGGACTCCTCATTGGATGATTTGCATAATCTGTAACAGGCAATGGGATTGGCTGCCTGTGAGCTGAAAGAGTCTATTATAGGTCTGGCAGGGAGAAAATAGGTGATTTCCTCTTCCCCTTGTATCACCTCTATTAGCTGATAAAAAGGAGGATTTGGCTTCTCAGTGCATGAAGAGCTTGCAGGATTTGCTCTAAACACTTTTGCACACTGAACTGTGAAATTCAGGAGAATAAAATTAATAAGTTGTACTAGATGGTATCTTAAATTTACCCCCTTGAAGTAATTTTGATGAGTGTTTATAAATTGCACACGCTGAGGTGTAGCAATTGCTGCTGAAGTTACGTGACGTTGATACTTATCTTTAAAATGTTTCCAGTGTGGAATAATCCACCTGTGTGAACTTAAATGGCAAGTTTTGCGGTACTGAGATTTTATATACTTCTTTTTCCATCATAGACAAGGCCAGATACATAAATGTTACTTATTGTTATTTGGTACATGTCCGCTGCATACTTCAACTGCCAACCATGAACACGCTGAGTGTTCCAGGTTATAGACGGGAAAACACTGTGCAAAGTGGGAAATGGTGTTCAGAACAGCCCTTTATAGGATTCTCTTGCGGAGCTAAGTGACTAAGTCAGGTGCATGGAGAAGGATCCTTCTAGAGACACATTCTTACCTCCAGCCTCACCAGGAAGCCACATGCCATATGAGGGATGGAATTTGTTTTTATCTATTCAAGAACAAGATTCTACATCTGTTCCTAATTACAGGTAGGGGTCTCAAAGGACGCCTGAGCTACAGTATATGTGGATATCAAAATGCATAACTCATTACTTGAATAGATAAATAATTTTATTCATGATCTGTGAAGGGACGTAGACAGCATAGCCCAGGAGATGCTGACAATTAACTGCAATCTAGTTTGCATTACTAGCTACTGATATCTTCAGTGCCTCTTAACAGTAGTTTAATGCTGAGCAGAGACAGTTTACAGAAAAAGGGATTAATGTTTTATTTTTAAATAAAGCTTTTGTAAAATATTTCCGTTTTTAACTGACAATGCATTTACATTGTTCTTTTCCACAGAAATGTTTATTTGTTTCATTACTTTTCTGGTGGGGATGGAATACCAAGAACCCTCTTCAAAAATACTGACACCCCTCAACTCACGTTTGACTTCATTGGGAGTTGAGGCTGTTCAGCAACATCTTAAGATCATAAGATCATTTCCCACATTCGGGATACATAGACTCTCTGGAGCCACAGATTAAAGGCTTGGAAGGGTCAATTCAATTGCTCATCCTTCTGAGAGAGACAAACTGAGTTCCATACTATATATCATGAAGATCCCATGGCTCTTTTATAACTGCAGAGATTTTATGTCTTAGGATATGTCTTTTTTTGTAGAATGGAATCCTAGTCTGAATCAGGTAGAGCAGTCTCCTTCAGCTCACTAGGTTATTAGCTATGCTAGGATGGGACACACTCATTTTGACCAGAAATTCCATCCAGAATCTAAGGCCCTTTCCCAATGAAAATTTCACTGAAACTGGTATGTTCCTACCAAGGTTTCAGTTTGGGGATTTTCTGACAAAAAAAATTGTCAAAAATTTCCCCATCAGCTAGTGATAACTCAAGCTGTAGACCATACCCCCCTGACAGGCCAGCCAACTTAAGTAGAAGGCACCATCATACTCAAGGGGTTGTGTGTGGACGGTACACAAATTAGGGGCAACACTCAAGTTAATAGTCTCCTATATCCCAGGTAAGTGTCACCTAGTGCACTGGTTATTCTGGGGTTGATGGGTCTCTCTTTCCCTTTTCAACAAAAAACAAACAAACTTGAAAAGGTCTTGATTTTGTCCTGATGCAGGACAGGAAAAAAAATTGGAAAGCTCCAAAATTTTTGTGGGGCAGAAAACTATTTTCCACCTAGCTCTAGCTACCACAACTTGGCAGCGGCCAATACAACCAATCTATATAGCTCAAATGTTATTTCCATATATGTGGCTGCTCTCATTCTAGCTAGGCTAACTCAAGGTGAGTTAATGCAAATGTAGGCAACTGGAGCTAACTCTGCATTGAAAATTTACCATTAGTCAGAAATTCCACACTCACCCCAATACGGTGTTTAAGAACCATTAGATTTCTATCAATGTAAAATATTATGTTCATATTATTTGGATTGCTAAGTGTTTGTTGGCACAAACAGCAATTATTTTTAAGAGGACAGAAATGGGACAGCTAGGCAATTACAGACCAGTAAGATCAAGTTTAACATAGTACCCAGTAAGTTGTTGGAGCCGTTAATAAAATGATCAATGTGGAAGCAGCTACAGGAAAATAAAGTGATAAATAGCCAGCAACCAGGGATGTGTTAAAAGTCCAAACTAAGGATTTCTTTCTCTGATAGGATAAAAAGCTTAGTAGAGAAGGGAAATGCCCTGGAGGTAATATATCTCAACATTTGTAAGACTTTTGATACAGTTCCATACAGGGCTCTCATAGGGAAATTAAAAATGTGAATTAGATGTAACTTTTATAAAATGGTTACCCTTTAAATGTAAGTCTTAAATATGTGTGTCTGAAGTATATCTGAGGCATGTCACGTTGGTGTCTACCCATATTAATGATTCAATTTCAAATTAGAAGGGAGTTGTCTTTCAGGAATCAATTCTCTGTCCAATACTAGTTAATGGTGCTCTATTTTCATTAGTGACTTTGGAGGTGGAATTGAGAGTTCACTAATTAGTTGTGCAGACGATACCAGTCTGGCTGGGATTGCAAATATTTTTCAGGTCAGTTATAGTTTGATTGATAGATATACCCACCATGCCCAGGGGTCACAAGGAAGCATGCAGGTGATTAGGCCATCTGGAGTTTCATCCATAGAAGGCAAACCTCTATGTGTTATATTAGCTGGGGTCAAGGAATAGCTATCATTACATAAAAAACTACATTAAAAGAATATTAAGGTGGCAAAGTCAAGCACTCAAAAGTTAGGATATGCCAGATTGAGGTGGCCTGCACCACCCTACCCATGTGCCTGTGCATTCTGATGCAGTCTTTAACTACAAGAGCTCATACAATTTTTTCAGCAGAACCCCTTGTGGTGGCCTTCTGCACAGGGGTGAATTTCACCCACAGTGAATATTTTTTCCATCAAATTTCACAAAAAAATCTTCAATTTCATTCCAGGTCACTTTGCATTCCCAAAATGTCTGGTGACTTTTCGGGGGGTGGGTGGCTGGGGGGGCAAAATGGATGTTTTTCATGTGAAAACTTCCAATATATTAATCTCAACATTTTTGAAATTGTAGATCATTTTACTACAAAAACCAACTGGTTTTGAGTGGAAAAAAGGACATTTTGCAGGGTATTTGTGGAATGTGACTGTTTTTGCCAAACCACATTGAAATATAAAAACTTAAATGTTTGAGTTTTACTGTATATATTTTGCATGGTCCTAATTTGAAGTCACAATATATATCTGTATGCACTGTAAATTTTATTCCAATGACTTAAAGGGTTCACTATTTGCAGTAGATTCACAATAATTAGGCATTTTCATCTCATTAAAATAAATTTTCATATTTTTAAATGCCTTTTTAATAGTATTCTTTAATTAGCATATATTAAAATATTGTATTCCTCCTCCCTAGAAACCTATTTTCACTAATTTAACCTGGGTTTTTACTATTATACTTTTGATAGGGAGAGTGGAAAGTTGTTTGATTGCTAGCTTGTAGTTTTCACATGGCTATTTGTTGTACCAAGGAATCAAGTTTGAAACATGAAGCTGTATTCTGTATTTATTTACACCAAGGTAAATGAAATCAGTACCTGGACAACTATTTTCTATTATCATTATTATTGTTGTTGTTGTTGTTGTTGTTTAATACTTCTATTGCAATAGCTCCCAGAGGTCAAAGTCAGATCCCAGTGTGCTAGGTACTGTACAAACCAATAGGAAATTACAGTACATTTCCAAAAGCTTAATTATTGGGAAACTCCAGGATCTGATTATTATTAATTATTATATTATATATGTATTATATATGAAACTATATCTATGTATTATACAAATAATTTAATAGAATGCATACAGTGCCTGGCACAATGAAGTCTTGTGCATGACTGAGGCTCTAAGGTGATATCACAATACAAATAATAAATAAAAATAATAGTAAATGAAAGAAAACAAACATTAGTAATTTCATAGATTTAGCGGACAACAGTTTTTGTGATAGTAGGTGTATTAGAGTCTGAAATAGTTCTCATTTCATTAAAAAATTAGAAAAACTTTTAAAGTAACTCATCAACAGGAATCAAAAGGCACTGTAAACACTTACCAAATTGTTCATATTCAAATATAGACGTCACACCTACAATGGAATTTTCAGAAGTGCTCAGCACCCACTTAACTCTGCTCCCACTGAAGTCAATAGAAATTAAGCCAAAAATGAGTCCTTTTAAAAATCTCACCGCTAGAATCTGCACACCCATCCAAGTTCTAAGACACTTATCCTTCATGGGCTTCCAAGTTATTTGGGATTCCAAGTTTGTAAGGGAGATTTTCAATTGTACCTAGGGATTTAGGAACACAATTCAATTGGACTTTCAGTGAGACTTGTGCTTCTAAATAACAAGCACTTCTGAAAATTTCCCATTTTGTATGTGTGCAACTGATTGTTCCTTCCTAAGTGGAGTACTTTGCATTTGCCCTTATTGAATTTCATCCTGTTTACTTCAGACCATTTCTCCAGTTTGTCCAGATCATTTTGAATTTTAATCATATCCTCCAAAGCACTTGCAACCCCTCCCAGCTTGCTATCGTCTGCAAACGTTATAAGTGTACTCTCTATGCCATTATCTAAATCATTGATGAAGATATTGACCAGAACCAGGGCCGGCTCCAGGGTTTTGGCTGCCCCAAGCAGCCAAAAAAAAAAAAAAAAAAAGCCGTGATAGCAATCACGATCTGTGGCGGCAATTCGGCAGGAGGTCCTTTGCTCCCAGCGGGAATTGCCTCCGAATACCTGGACGTGCCGCCCCTCTCCGGAGCGGCCGCCCCAAGCACCTGCTTGCCAGGCTGGTGCCTGGAGCCAGCCCTGCCCAGAACCGATCCCTGTGGAACCCCACTCGTTATGCTCTTCCAGCATGACTGTGAACCACTGATAACTACTCTCTGGGAATGATTTTCCAACCAGTTATGCACCCACCTTATAGTAGCTCCATCTAGGTCGTATTTCCCTAGTTTAGCATGCTGGGGAGCAAGCTGCTCCATAAAAAGAGGTGAAGTACTAATTCCCCAAACGGAGTGAGGAAGGAGGTTTTGTGACTTGGAGTCACAATTCACTGTGGTCTGCTCCTGGGGCTGTGCAGATATGCATTGCACCTTCCTCGGGGCTGATTGTAAAGTTACAGTCCAGCCCAGAATGATAACAAATACCAAACATTTATTTCGTGGCCTAGGAAAGGGAAAATGGCTGGAGCATCCCTTGAGGCCATTTGCATGTTGGTGCAAATCCAGGGGCTCTAATTTGGATCACCTTTGCATACACCTGTTTCGCATTGCTCTCAGCGTTCTTTGGCTGGAGATGAAGATGAGGGGTACTTTGTATACATGTACTACTAACGGGAAATAGCAGCATAGGGTGTTCTCTTTCCTGATGTAACCATATACTGTTAAGTTTTACAAACCAACACACACATTTACTAGTACTTACCAGAAAGCAGGATGAACAGGTTGGCAACTGCTCTGAGGTATGAGGAATACACAGGCAATTGCTCTGGAGCACGGGGAACATACAGGTAATTCAATTTCCCCACTGGTTTCCAGGCAGGTGCTACCAATTAAAATTAAAAGAATAAAAGGCTGAAAGCTTGGGACTGATGATATGCTCTGGAGAGAGAAGTTGCCAGCAGCTAGCACTACAAAGCTTTTTCACTGGATTTCAAATGGTGAGAGAAACTCAGGTAACAGATCATTCTTTTCTTCTGGTTTCCCTGATTTTGATGTACTCAGTCATGCATCCAAAATTTCTACAAAGAGACGAGATTGTTCCCCGTGAATTCCAAACAGTGAGCCAACCTTTCGAGAGCTGGTGTGCTGAATATGCCAGCAGTCAGCTAAACATTGGAAGTGAGGTTTGGAACTGAGCCTCAAGTCTCTGAGCACAAGCAGCTGAATGCTGTATGGTGTGTTTCCAAGCTAAAGCCATTCAAATGATCTATTAACAGGAGCACCGTACACAGATTTTTAAAAATTGCGTGTTAGATTAAAAGATTTTCCTGATCCCACATGTCTGTCAAATTCATTCCTTTGGCAGAACTCCCCTTCTCGAGGAAGAGACTGAAACCTAACTAGGCAAGATTATTAGACATCTATGGGATCTGTCCAGCCCAACATTTATACTGTGATACCGGAGCACCTGAGGAGGCAGTAATAAGTGGGAGAGTTGTAACTGTAGTCACCGCAGGGCTTGGGAAGTCCTATATCCTAACCCATTATTAGTTGCTAAGCCTAAGCATTCTTCCCTCATTTTCCTAAGTAGTTTCATTAAAGTTAATGAGCCACTCAGATGAGTAAGGACTCCTGGATTTTTACATAAAGCCCAGCTGCTTGTTAATCATAAGTTTGACAAAACATGAAGGAACAAAGGCCAGTCCATACTAGAAGACTTTGAAGTTACTGGAGTCTCAACAAGCTGCTACTAAAGCCCAGCAAAAATGTGTATCACCCGAACTGGCATCAACCATAATGGAAGCAATGTGAATGTGTTACCTACCAGCTGCTGGTGGAAGTGTGTGACTCTAAACATGTCAGGAAGACTGGATTTGATGACAGACACCAGGAATGGTTTGTATTGCGCCATGCAATTTTATCCAGGGGGGATTTTTCTTCCCAAGCTACCTATTAAGGAGAAATAGCTGCAGTGACCCCTGCCTTTCAGTTCCCTCCTGATAGGCACATTGCATGTTTATAGAATCACCAGGCTAACATGCCCACCTGGTAGCAGCACTTTAAAGTCATCTGAAGTACCTTGCATCAACAAAATTCAGCAAAATATAGGTTTGCTATCTGAAGAATGCACAGTGTTCCTTTCCGATCTTCTCCGAGAGCTTATAGCAGGAACTGTACTATCAGGTGAAAAATGACATCATTCATTATTGCTTAGTTGAATAAACTTCATCTTAAATTATGATGACAATTACAATATTGAATGGAAAGGTTAAGTGGACATTATAAAACTGTGCGGGAACCAGAATTTCCATTCCACGGGAAATACTATGATTTCAAAACCTGTTTTTGTTCTGAATCTGAACAATTTTTTTATTTTTCCACAAAACTAAACACAAAACAATTTTGATTTCGACTTTTAAAAAAAATAAGTTTCTAAACAAAAAGTCACTTCGAAACAAAAAATAGTAACATTTAGTTCTAGTGAGAACAAAACAGATTTTGATGAAACTGTCTTTTCTGATGAAAAAGCCTTCCATCGGGATATTTTCAACCAGCTCTAGCCATTATTGTATTTAGCATTTAGACCGAATTGTGACCTTTTTACACTGATTACACAATAGGTCAGACTGGTTATTTTAAAACAACAACATTAAATACATTGTTAATTTCAGAAACACCCTGGCACTTTACTTAATTACTTAGATTTTGAACTAAAAATCAAAGACACTCCGCACAAAAGGGTTTTTGGAGTTCTCATAGGTGCTGGAAGTAGGGACACTGGGGGTGCTGCCGCTCCCCCGGGCTTGAAGTGGTTTCCATTATATACAGGGTTTGCAGTTTGGTTCAATGGCTCTCAGCACACCTACTATACAAATTGTTCTAGCACCCGTGGGAGTTCAGGTCAGCCTTAACATATATTTCAAAACAGAATTCAACAGTTACAACATCAGTGCAATAAAATATCATAGTATAGCAAAAATATATTTATATCCATATTAACAAGTTTTACAGAATTATACTGACAGGATAAAAATGTCTTCTCTGCCCTCCTTTCCCTCCCGCCCACCCAAACAAGCAATAAAAACATTTTTGCATAAACAAATTCCAAATTATAACTAATCATAGGAAAGCTGACAAATGTATGCTATGCTACACTGTGAAAATACTAATCAAAGCAGCCTGTCAATTGTTAAAGTTAATGATTTAGATATGCAAAGCTCTGACTAAATTTTTGTGGATAATTACATAATTACGCCTGGGTTAACACAATCAAAAAATAGCAATTGCATGCTCAGTCTTTAAATCATATCATGGCAGCGCACTCCTACTTTTTAAAGACCTATATGCTCCCCGTCACAGTGTAGTGTGGAAGGAAGCAAACTGAGAGAGGAAAGGGCACTATACCAGATGCTTGCTCCTGCCAAACGTATCTGTCACTTTACCCTCTGCAAAATATTCAAATAATCATCAGAGCACGAGTGAGGAGTGGGACCAGGAAAAGGTGGGAGCTGTATACAGCTACTGCAAGCAACATGTTCTCCCTCTACAATGGATTCAGAGTTATTTGAAAACAATCCTTCCCTTTAGGAGGGCTGTCAGATTGTTACTGAAGATTAGGCAATGTCTTCACAATTTTTAAAAGGATTTTCATGATGTGACTGATCTCCTATAGTTCTGGAGTAAGGCTAGGGTTTCAAAGGGAGTTAGGCATCCAACTTATATTGAATCACTTAGACTTCTAAGGCCCATTTAAAAATCCCAGCCTAGACGTTTGGAATTTTAAGTTACAGTTATGGCTTCTCCCTTTCTCCCAGTTGGATTGATGGACTGTTATTACATTAGTTCTGGCAGATACAGTTTAGAGAGTCCAGGTATCAGATAAAAAGGATGGAGGGGAATAAAATAAATGTTGGGCTCTGTGCTGGATGACACTCGTTGGTTGGCAGGACAGGGGTGATGGTGAATATGTGTTTTAAAAAATGCTCTGTCGATGGGTTCTCATTATTTTTCTTTTTATCTTTGCTCTCCTATGCAGTTGTCCATTAAATGAACAAATTAAATAAAAATGTACTTTGAAGAAAAAATGGAATATTAAATCCATTCCAGTCAAGAGAGGCATAAAGAGCCAAGGCCCAGCTTTTCAAAAATTGGTGCCTAAATATAGGCTCCTAAATCCACACTTAGATGCCTAAATATGCTGATTGGTTTTCAAAAGTGGTGAGCAGCCAGGCACCACTTGTGCACCCAGGAGCCTAACTTTAGACATCCATTCTTAAAAAATAATTGACTCAAGTTTTCAAAGTGGCTTCACAGTAATTAATGTCATGGTGCCAGTTATTGTTTTGATTGCATACTCAAAAGAAACTCAATAAATTTCCTTGACTGGCTGATCAATCTGTAATATAGGCCATGTCACTAAATAATAGTCTATTTCAGTGTCTGAATGGGACTTAAAATATCCTTTTTTTGGAAATGCAGAAAGCACCAGAAGCGCCAATGATTGCGACTCCATAGATGCTGGAACTAGGGGTGCTACCACACCCCCTGGCTTGAAGGGGTTTCGATCATATACAGGGTTTACAGTTTGGTTCAATGGCTCTCAGCTCCCCCACTGTACAAATGGTTCCAGTGCCCCTGTCAGGGTCTGAAAAGCCTTCCTCCAGTCTACCTACAGACTATTTCTGTAGTGCTGATGGAGGCAAAAACACCAGCCTTCCTATGCCTAGATGGATTTAAAACATTTTCATACAAAACCAGAAACCAAATGGAATATTTTCACAGCTGACACCAAATGTCACAGGTTTTGTGGCTCCTGTGATACTGTGATTTATACAGGGACTCTATGATAAAGCAACCCAGAATTGGGATCCTCTTGCTACTTGCCACTCAAGCTTTTGAACACTGTTTAGGTCAAGGGACTGTATTTGCTGTGTGAAATGTGAAGTATCAGAGGATTTAAATGATAATTTTACAACATGCTCGTTTCTGCATCTAGACACGAAGGAAAATGTTAAAGGTACAGTGATCCAAAATGAAGGAATAAGATTTGTTATTTATGCCTCATAAATAATCATTTGTAGAAACAAAAATTCTTAAATCAGACAATGAGCTCAAAGCTATGCCTCATTCAAGCAGTCAATAGCTCAGTTAAATAGCTCATTTTCATGCAAACTTAAATCAAGAGGACATTTTATACAAAAAGTAATACTCAGCAATTCATTTTCTCTATTCCCTTTACTATTAATTCAGATGTTTATGTCTGACTCAGACTGTTCATCTTCATCCAGTTTCTCCCGATCCTATGGAGAAGTCACGATCTTCTGTTTTTGATACAATTCTCTGTTGCCAGATGTAGTGGGCCAGCTTACCTGTATATTCATTGCTTTGTTATTTTGCTTTATTATATTTAGTAGTAACGCAAGGAACCTACAGGATTTTATCCTGTAAGATTTGGCTTTAGTAGATAGTGAGAGGCTTGAGGCCTATAACCTTTGGCATAGATAAACTTAAGTAACGTATAAGTTATGGGAAACTGAAAATTGCATGCCAGAGGGGGAATTTTGTCCACAATACTGACATCAGCCACCCACAGAACACAGCTGACACTAGCATAGAACATAGCAGACACCAGCATCCGGAAGGTTCTGGACAGAATGTCTGACCGCAATGGTACCATGACAGCAAATTGACGTGCATGCTAATAGGGTAACATCATACATAAACTAACCTATAGAAAACAGACACCTTAAGGGGAGGAAATACAAATAAGGACCTCTATTGAATATGCATTGGATGTGGCAGAGTCAGCGTAACCTACTATAAAAGTAACATCCCAGGGGCAGCAGATTGGCCTCTCCCAAGGTCTACATCTATCCAGCCTGAATAATGGCCACTGGGGAAGATGAGGACGATGACCGTGATGAGAAAGATAATGGTTAACATTCCAGGGTTTAAATATGGCCGTCCAAATGTACTTTCTGTATTATCTCTATTTGCCTTGTTGAGTTTAAGTGTGTGTATAACTTTGCTAAATTATTATATATTTGTAAATATATATAAAGAGCTCCTATGATGTGAGTGTTGTACCTGTACACACCAGGATTCCCAAATTATATAATAATTACTGGGTCTTATCTTGGGACAAGAACCTGTTAATTCTCAAATTACAATTATATATATCCAACTTTGGGTCAGGCTACATAGAAAAATTAATGTGATGCCACATATTTATCTTTACAGTAAATTTTCTGGTATAACTCCATTGCAGTCAACGCCAGCTCAGAGTTTGGCCCAATGACATTCCTGTAAGATCTCACTTACACTTAACATTTAGCTCCACCGAGCTGTGCTACTCAGGGGTGTGGAAAAAATTAAGCTGAGCTAACCCCCAGTGTAGATGCAACCAGACTGACAGAAGAAAGAATGATTCAGAAAGAGGACAAATGCACCTGCCCATCTGTTAAGTCGGGCAGTCACTCATTGGGGGTGGGGGGGTGTCACTCACTGGGCGGAGGGGGAGAAGAGTCACTCACTGGGGGCTGGGCGTCCTGGCTCTGTCCACCAGGGGGTGGGCGAGGATTCCTCCCCAGCAGTCTCTGAGGAAGGCCATGCCCTCTTGCTACAAAGATGAAACAGAAAAAAATGTAGAAGTATTTCCACATCTGTGGTTTTTATTACCAAAATAGTGTAATGTACCCTACTGATGTGTCTCCAAAACCCAGTTTAGTTCTAGTGGCTTCGGTTAGAAATTAGCATTCAGACAAAACAATCAGTGATAACAAATGTAAAGAATTGGGGGAGATAATTACAGTTTTGAATATTTTGTACATATTTACAGTCTAGATTTGAATGGGGTGAAAAGTGGATTGGATGTTAAATAAAAAGATGGTAATTCTCTAATTTTTTCCCCTTTGACTTTTTTTTTAAAACCTCTTTTTAAACCGTCTGCTCTGTGTACAAGAAATCAGTCAGTAGATTTCAACAGTATATTTGTGATCTTGTTTATGTCCTAAATTCAACAGTTTTAAAAAGCAGAATGTAGATTTGATATTAAGATTAGCTTGTGCTATTTGAAATAAATCCACATTCCACTAATTTCAAAATCCCATTAGCTCAGAAAGATTTTGGAATTTGTGCTAATCAATTCTCACTTACCATGCAGGAGCAGGAGACTAATATTCAGTCCTTCCTCCAACCAACAAGACAGCAGATGAAATTCAGGAAATCTATTTTAGATATAGCATTGTCGTCTCAGGCCAGGCAAATGTAGCCTGATCCTGCAAGGTGCTTCCATAGACTTCAGTGGAAGACAGTTCTCACTAGGCATTTATACCCTAATTTGGCACAGTGCACAGGGACATGCTGAAATTTAAGCACATGTATAGTCCATTTGAAGTCAAAGGGATTACTTTCCTGTTTACATGCTTTGCTGGTTTGGGGCCTTCTATTGGTCTTCTAACATTTGAAGGCACTCTCAGCACCTTGCACAATAGGGCTGCTTGTTTAGGGCCTGATCCAGTCCCACTAGGATGATCAGATGTTCTGATTTTATAGTGACAGTCCCAGTATTTAGGGCTTTGTCTTGTATAGACCCCTGTCCCGATTTTTCACTATTTTTGCTATCTGGTCACGCTGAGTTATGCATGAAATAAAGGATGTCAATATCCGACCCATAGTCCATTGGGATTTGGGATTCAATCTGGCTCACTGTATTTAAGTAAATAGTCTCACTAGCTCATGTGAGTAAGGCAGGCCAGATTTGACTCAGCGTATTGATTTTTTACAGACCGAACAGATTGCTGAGCTATCACTTCATGGGGATTAATGAATTCTTGTGCCACAAAGTTTATTCCTCTGGGCTGGATCTGATTATTTGATAAAAATAAATTATCAGTTTAAAGAATAAATTACGTGAATCTTGTTTTCTTCTTTTGTTGATCATCTTTGGTGCTTCTTTTTGTTCAGTAGCATAGTTTGGACTTTGGCATCATATTTTTATATTTTTTCATAGTTCTCTGGGATCTTAGAAAAGTTAATTGAAGAGCCTGGTTACAAGATAGGTGCTTTTTCATTCACAACAAGTTTTGCTGCAAAGTCTTTTAACCATCATCAAATGTTCTGTCTTATCACTATTGAATTTGGGAGCAATTTATTGTACATAAATTAAAACTCTCCATGCTGCTGCTAATATATTGTATTTACAGGGGCCTTTCATTATTTTCTTTTCCACAGATGATCCATTTTAATTGCTGTTATTTTTCCGCACAATGTTGTTATAAATACGATCTTCTAGTTAAATTACACCACCAGCTAATGCAAGGCATCTGGTGTCTATAACCTAACCTATTACTTTAAGATGTGCAGTAAGAGGCTAGGCTAAAAGTAATGGCAATATCCTTTATCATTTCATGGGGTCCTCTAAGGAAAAATGTGCCAATTTTATGGGGACTTCTAGGGAAAAATTCTGATTTCATGTGGATTCAGGTGAAAAAGTAAATTTCATGGGATTGCTAAAAATGGCTGGATTTCCCTGAATCTATTAAATCTATGACAGCCATGGAAAAATGCACAGTTGTTGTCATGGAGTAAATTTTCATTGCAGTTAGCAAAACTTTATTTTCCCCATGTACATCCATTCTTCTGACACAAAGTATGCATTTTGGACACTTTCCTCATCTTGTAGGCTCTTCCGATGAGTCTTCTACACTCCTTGATGGGTGCATAGTGCTCGGACATTCAGATGATAGAAAGCTATGACTGCCTACTAAGGTAGCAGTGGGTTTGTTGTGAGCATAGAAAAGAGGAGAATTTTATGTGTGATCCTGGGAATTCCATTTTTCATTATGACAATGCCATCTTATTTTATGCAATTCAGGAGAAAATAGATTAGGAATAGGAATGTGACTGGATTTCCCATGTATCATATTTAGTGTGATATTTAAGCAGTGTACTCCCAAAACTAACGAACTCTCAATGTGTGAAATTCAATCCTATGGAGAGGACCCAGAACAAAGCTTAAGTACCATCTAAATTCCACTTAAGCCTTCAAAATAGGATGATTCTATTGTGGCATCTCAACATCTCTTGTAAGTTATACTTCCTCTGAGTAAGACAGTTCTGTAACTTCTGCATGCTCACCCTGCTCTCTGCCTTGAGAGAGGCAGCAGTGCTGTCATGCATCACACTTTTTCAAGGAGAGAAAAATTAAGACGCAAAAGCAAAGGAGAAAAGAGAAAATCAATGGTGAGATGAGGTAGGGTTATACAAAAAGGCAGCTCCAGGAAGTGCTGAGAAATGACAAATAAGAATCAGTGCTAGATGAATGGAGGGAAGAGAGAACGGGAATAAAGTGTGTGCGATAGATTAAGCTAAATCTGTGGATGGTTTTAAAAAGGAAGAGAACAATTTTGGACTCTATATTGAAATGAATGGGGAATGAACTGATTGGCTTAGAAGGATGGTGATATTTGATGACCTCCTTTCTACATCTGAGAAGGTGGCAGCATTCAGAGCAGGCCACTGAGAAGGGAAACATAGTGGCCAGGGTGAGAAAAGATGAAGGCATGTGGGAAGATGTCACCACCATGCAAGCTAAGGCTGTAGTGTGCCTGGGTTTTGTGGCAGAGGCAGGAATGCTTGGAGACACAGGAGAAGGAAAGTTGAGGTTCAAGGATGATGCCATGTAATATTACTCTACATATTGTTTTAATTTGGGCAGCATAAAGATGAATTTTAGGCTATATGTTTGAAGGAATAACATGCCTGCCTTGGACTGTGTTGAGAGAACACAGTGGTGTTCTCAGAGGCAGCACGAGTCAGTGAATAGGAACATCTGGTGTAAGTGAGATTGCAAAAGTGAAGGCTTGCCAGTTAACTTCAATGTACACAAGAGACTTTTATTATGTGTTGCATTGCTCTTTATTACCCATTACCACCTTTTTTGCTTGAACCTAATATTTTACTGGGGTGTGCATTCCCTCTGGCTCTGTTTTGCAATTGCCAAAAACAGTTCTGGCATGTGAAAAAACTTTTCCAAAGGAAGTATCAGCATTTTTCATTTTACTATTTTGAGGGAGTGTTGTGGGGCCTACTGGCATCCTCCTTTTCTCCCCCTCAGAGGTTCTGCATCACACCTATGCTCCTCCTCAGCGAGAAGGACTAGCTGCAGAGTCTGTCAACACCTCAACTAGGAACCAGACAGGGTCACTCAAGAGCAATTCAAAACACGCTGCCTCCACCCCAGTCTTGGGGGAGCAAGGGAGTTTGGGATTAATCATCTTGTGGTTGGATCCTCAGAACAGCAGTATA
Organism: Chrysemys picta bellii; assembly: GCF_011386835.1. Lineage (NCBI taxonomy): Eukaryota > Metazoa > Chordata > Testudines > Emydidae > Chrysemys > Chrysemys picta. The sequence goes on along the minus strand of NC_088795.1, from coordinate 31,525,635 downwards.
TGGTTGACCCCTCATGCAACTTTCATTACAAATCTGTGAACTGTAAATGTGGCTCTGTCTTCATGAGAGAGATTTAACTCATTGTGAAATAGGAGTTTGCTTGTTAATATGCTTTGTATTCAGAAACTAACCTCCTCAGTTGTGCCATTATTGTACAGGACCACAAATTAGCTCTGCGGTACAGGGTAGCTTTTTTTGTTTTTTGCTATCTTGAGGTGTCTGTAATGGAAATGCACAGCCATGACCCTTTGATGGGAGATGGTATGCCAATCTTTTCCCACAAGCCTCCAGGGCACCCAGTTCTGTGTTCTATCTTGCCATCTGTGAGGGGTGTCCACCCCACACACCCCCTGAAGGGGTTAATGGAGGCCAGGATGGGCCAATTACTTACTAGGTTGAAAGGAAAACCTTCATTAGAAGAAGCTCTCCTAGGCACAAGCCTATATAAGCCGGGAAGCTGGCAACAGAAGGGGCTGCTGGAAAAGGGGGCAGTCACTCCCTGAAAGAGGGAGGAGTGTTTGGAGACTGCAGAGAATATAGCCTGCAGTTGCTCCCTGGGAGGAGGGAGCAGTGAAACTGGCAGACCAGATGAGGAAAGGAGGAGAGCCAGAAGGTTAGGAAAGGGCTCAGGGAAATGCAGCAAGGTATGGTGGAACAGATGCTGACTGGAGCATCCCTGAGCTAGAACCTGAAGTAGAGGGAGGGCTTGGGCTCCCCAACCAGCCACTGCTGAAGTGGCAATGGCAGGGCAGTACATAGGAAGACTGCCTGAGCCTGACTGGGTGAAGAGATTCCCTTTGCCCTGGAAGGGGAAACCACAATAGTGACCTAGCCAGAGGACTAAGTCACAAAGAGGTCGCAGCAGCTCCAGGAGTGAGAGAGTGGTGGCAGACAAAGAGACAGAGGCGGAGGGATGGCTTGCAACAACGGGGAGAGGCATTGACCTGGTGAGCTATTCCTCAGAAAGGCCAGGAGGAGGCACCATACCTGTGGTGAGTAGAGCACCCCCGTCACATCATCTATCTGTGCTTTGTCTCCTGACTGGAAGTCACCTTCCTTCAAGTGCCTCTACTCATCTTCCTCAGGCCCACACTGCTTTCAGTAACTTGAGCTTCAATCATTTCTGGTCTCTAATACAGCAGTAAGAAGAATGCCTGGTATAAAGCTCATGTATTAGCATGCAGCTACCTGGCCAGAGGCTGACACCAAAGCCCTGGTTGACCTTTCAGCTAATGTGAGCGAAATCCATGCCTTTGGGATCCAGAAGTGGAATTCTCAGCAGAATGACAATATAGCTCAGAAACTGGTAGATCATAGGATTGACCAGACTGGGTAGCAACGCAAGGAGAAGATAAAGGGGTTCAAGGTAAGCAGCTGGATGGCCAACGGAAACCATTCCACATCTGGCATTACCCCAATGAGCTGCCCATTTTACAAGGAGTTGGACTCCATGCTGAGCAGTGCCCTGAGCAAAGAGCCCCATTTCAGCCTGGACTCATCTATGAAGTCAAGATGGGTGCAGATCTACAACATGGATGTCTTCAAGGACATGCTATGTAAAATCTGGGAAAAATCCCTGCTATCATTTCATCTGTAAGGTCAGAATAGTATCTCTCTCTACAGCTATTTTTTAATTCCTCACAATTTTTTCTTTTACTATACTGACTTTGGAATTTTCCTGCTTTGTTTGTTTGGTTTTTGTTTTAGAGGGATAAGAATGAAGAGCGTTAGTTTCCTGGTATGTTTTGGCATACGGTCTTCTTATTTCTCAGAAAAAGTTCATGTGACATTTTATCACACTTCCTCTACCAACTGAATACTTTTGGACATATTCTACAATCTTTACTTATGTTGAGTAGTTCTCACTCATTAAAACAGCCTCATCAATGTCAAGGTTTCAGAGTCTGGCCATAGATTATTGCATTAACACATTAAATAAAAAATATAGATGCGCAGTACAAAGGCATGTACTGGATGGTTGGTGTGTGTGTGTGTGTGTGTGTGCGTGTGTGTGTGCGTGTGTGTGTGTGTGTGTGAGATTAGTGTCATCACATAATCTTACCTCTCAACTCCTTTGCCAGAGTTTCAGGGATGGAATCCCAGAAGATCCATGAAGAATCACCAGAATTTGGGATGCCTTATTTGCATATACAAATATGCAAATTACATTTGAAGTTGTTGTTGTTTCCCTTAATGAGGAATTAGATAGCAACACAGGTATTTTATGTGTGGTCCATGCCTTTCAAAATAGACAAATTCAACTGGATTTGATGAGCATCTGATGCCCTGCTGTTTTCATTTTTCTGATATCATAATTTCAACAGCAACAGTAGCTGGCAAAATTAATTTAATTTAAAAGAAATGAAGCATTTAGACTGAGCCTGACATTTTCAGGATTCCAGGACATTGCGTTCCCAGATCAATATGTTGATTTAGTAACATAACTTATACTTAGGCAGGCCACGTGACCCACTACATCCATCCATCTTTCTGACTAGCATTTGCGTTAGAGCTGTGCAAAATCCTTTTCCGTGTGATTTAAAACAGATTTGAGAATTTTCCCATTAGAAACAGATCATATGTATTTAAAAACACTGAAGTTAAAAAAAGTGGATTGAAAAAACTTTTTTCATATGAGAGTCTCATTTCAAGCTCTTAGACAAGGTTTGCTCCATATCATGTATATGTCTCACAGTTTTGCAAGCATTCAAACACATTTTTACATGTCCACACAGGTTTGCAGAAGGAATTGCTATACTAGGCACACAAACATAAATGGCAGGCCTCTCTAGGTATAGCTTGACTATAGATTTTGCTGCTGTTTGAATTGCCAAATAAATTCAGTTAGCTAACACCTTGTCAAATGCTAATTTAGACACTCCACATGTATTTGTTCCAGGACACTGCAGGACTGCATGTGTCCTGCATCCCTCCCCACCAGTCTTGGAGGGAGGCCACACACCCTCACTCAAGGGTCCCTAGCAAGGCAAGGGTTATTGGGGAATTAGCAGTCTCTAAGTCCCTGGCTTTCTAGGCAGGCTCGAGCAGCAAGTAGTCCAGGACTCTGGTTCCAGGACTCTGGGCAGAGCGACAAACAAACATCTGACATCCTGGCTCTGGCAGATGGCAGGCCAAAAGAGGCCTGTATTTGTCTAAGGTGGGTAGGCTAGTACCCAAGAGGTGGGGTTAGTAGCAGGGGGTAGGGAAGCCCAGGCCCACCCTACTCCACTGGGTCCCAGCCCAGGGCCCTAACAGTGGCGGAGGGTTCCGCCACTGGGTCAGCAGGGATCCAGCTGATGACCTGGATTCAGGCAATAACACAACCAGACTACAGTCTGGTGTCCTTGGACTGCTTCCTACACTCCCCTTTTGGTGTAACTGTGTCTCAGGATTGTCCTCTGTCTCCCCCCAGGATACATAGCTAACGGCAGTCCCAGCAACTCCTCAGTATCCTTGGTGGCAGGCAGCTCCGGCAAGTTCTTGGCACTGCAGGAATCCTCCTCAGACTCCAGCCCCAGCAGCAGGCAGGAGGTGTCTATCTCCCTCCAGCAGCTCCATCCCCAACTGAGCTGCAGGGCCTGCCTTTTATACTTCCTGTCCCGCCCCTCTGCTTCCGGTAGGAAGGGCATGATGTCCTGGCTCTGCCCACCATGGGTTTGGCAGGGGTTCCTCCCCATCAGTTGCAGAGGGAAGCCACGCCCCCTTGCTACAGACACAAATATTAGTGCATTACCCTAAACTGAGCCCTCAGGTACAGGGCTAACAGAAGTAAAATGTAGTAAAAATGTATTTTTGTCAGTAAATTAACAGATGTGGCTCTGAACATATACAGAATACAGATCTGATGAGTAAGAAGGTGCCATTTTCAATTGTCATTTTTCAGATTAGAATGTGTACTTTAAGAAAAATTAAAGCAGACTAAGGCCTGGTCTACACTAACCCCCCAATTCGAACTAAGGTATGCAACTTCAGCTACGTGAATAACGTAGCTGAAGTCGACGTACCTTAGTTCGAACTTACTGCGGTCCAGACACGGCAGGCAGGCTCCCCCGTCGACTCCACGTACTCCTCGCGCCGAGCAGGATTACCGGAGTCGACGGGGTGCACTTCTGGGTTCGATTTATCACGTCCAGACAAGATGCGATAAATCGAACCCAGAAGTTCGATTGCCTGCCGCCGAACCAGCGTGTAAGTATAGACAAGCCCTAAGTGCAGATACTCTCTCTTACTTCTATTCAAGTCAGTGGTAAATTTTGCCATTGACTTCAATGGAACAAGGATCATGCCCACAGTTCTTAAATTTGCCTGTACTAAAAATAAACAGGCATTTACTGTCTTTGGATCATTTTGACTTCTAATGCATTATGAGAGAGAAAAACAAGGTAGGTGAGGTAATATATTCTATTGGACCAACTTCTGTTGGTAGAAGGTACAAGCTTTCAAGCTACACAGAGCTCTTCTTTATTATGGTCTTTCCTGTTTGATGGCTATGGGCCAGCCCTGCTCCGCTTACCCATATGAATAGTCACAGTGAAATTAATGTGACTACTTGTGTTCGTAAGACTGACAGTAATTTAGGGACCAAGCTTTATATTTCTGCAAAAGTCTGAAATATTTTGGAAAAATGAAACAATTGCTTCTACCCTCTCTCCTTAGATCTCTTACATATACAACACATACACTTATAGACATGTGAACTCTCACACACAGAGCTGACAGTTGTCATCTCACGAAGTTTTTAAAATATTTTGCTTTTAAGTGATATTTATGTCAAAGTGCATTATAAATGGAAAAGATTTCATTTAAAAACAGTGAATCATCCTGTAGAACCTTTTCTTAACAACAGAGAAGGAATTAACTTAATCATTTATATCAGGCAAGGTTGCCTGCCCCATAATCCAAAAACATTTATTTTAACATGTTCATCCAATTTTGCTTATTTCCTAGTAAGTTTCAGAATTTCTCAATACCATACTATCAACCTATAGGGACACCTGCTGGGCTGTCACTTTAAAAACAATGCAGCAGGAGTTCTGTTTCTATACATGGAATAGCATAGAATTTGGTTTTATATACTGCCTTCCATATTCCAACTATCCAAAAGCAATTTTGAAGCCACTAAAAATGCAGCATCCATTATTTGCTCAGTAACAGCTCACGCACAACCTTGAATATTAGAACCCTTTTTACTGAGAGAGTAAATTGGCCAGGGTATCAGAATTAGATAGTTCACTAAACAAAGAGGCAAAGTTTTTACTGTTCTACACACAGCACTTATTTCAGTCAGGCGTTTTCAAGGTTAGAGTGTTTCTTTTAGCCTACTAGTTGCCAAGTGGCACAGAGGGTGTAATATAAAGTATGTTGTAATCTTTTATTTTCTAAACACAACCCAAACTGTTGTACCACAACCAAATAGCACCTCAAGGAAGTTCCTATGCCACAAATATTTATTGAAGTATATTAACAGTCAAAGCCATTTAAAGTTATGTGGTTAATTGGGACAGCTGGCTTAATGGGCAATGTTGGGTGAACAGATCTCTCTCTCTCAGAGTATTAATGGTGCAGCTTTGTTTTGTTGGTTTAAATGGGGCACTAATTAACAAAGTCATGTATGCAGGTTTGGACTGGTGATCTATTTCCCCATATCATTTGCAATTAGGTAAGTGATGTGGCACATGGTTTGAATCATGTCAATAAATTGTAGTAAGTTTCCTTTGACTAAGACTCAATATTCTTGAGGCATCAGAGCCCTACTGCTTTCTTGTCTCCAATTACCAATCAAAGGAGCACCTCCAAAAGCCAAATTGGTTATATTAGAATAAAAATGAACAGATAGGGTGTTTAAGTCCTGTATATCAGCCATTGTGTTGATCAGTTTGTTTAATTTCCATAAATTATAGCCCTTCAATTCCTCCTAAAACCTTCCCCACCTCCTGCATCTTTCAGCCTCTCTGCTCAGGTTCTTGCCAACATTCTCCTTGACCATTCTACCACTTTGGAGTCTGAAGATCACAATCTCTTGCTTGACACTAGTCCTCCTTTGACTTTCACAAAATTGTGTTCTCCCAGTTCTCTCCTGTTGCTGTTCCATTAGCCTCTCTTTTGATGAATTCTCTTCCTCACCTCTACCATTTTCTCTGGAAATGTGTAAGAGCTCTCTCCTAGGTCTCCTCCTCTTTTCTCACTAACTTTGAGATCTTAACTGTTCACAAAGCTTCCGCTGACATGTCTCCTTCCATCCAACCCCACATCTCAGCCCATTTATCTGACATTACTTGCTGGATGTCTCACTATTAACTCAAACTTATAATGGCTAAAATTGCATTTCTTATCTTTCCTCTAGAACCCCACCCCCACTACTTCCCGCACCATTCTCTGTTGCTGTTGAGCACACCACCCTCATCCTAGTCACTCAAACCTATGGGTATGTCTACACTACCTGCTGGATCGGCGGGCAGTGATCGATCCAGCAGGGATCAATTTATCGCGTCTAGTCTAGATGCAATAAATTGACCCCCCGAGTGCTCTCCTGTCGACTCCTGTATTCCAGTGCCACGAAAGGCGCAGGCAGAGTCGACGGGGGAGCGGCACCACGGTAAGTCGAAATAAGTACGTCGACTTCAGCTACGTTATTCACGTAACTTAGATTGATCCTCCCCGGTGTAGACCACGGCTATAATGCGATCACCTTCAATTTTTCCCTCTTCCTTGCTTTACACATCCAGGTGTTATCCAAACCTTGACTGACACTTCTTCCTACACAAGATTTCTCAGATTCATTGTTTTTCTCTCTGTTTATGTTCTAAAACTTTCATCAAGGGGCTCATGATCTGTCTTGATTTTCTCCCCAAATAATAGGTTTTTATCATTTTTCCTCTTTAAAAAAGACATTAAATTTAAAAACATTAAGAACTTTATTAAGGTTGCAAAGTCAAGCACTCAAAAGTTAGGAATCATAAGGTTTACGATTACCCATGCAACTTCAATTCTGCTCTTTTGCACATATGCATTATTATATAGTCTTTAATTACACAATCACATACTATTTTTTTTCACAGGCTCTCTGCCTCATGTGCTGTACAGGAAAGATACACAAGGGGGCATAATTAAGGTTACATGGGCTACCATAAATTTGGCATTTCCTATATTTTGAGTGCTTGACTTTGCAACTTATAATAAAATTATATATAAAAATTACATTAATCTTATGAGTTAGCTAATTTATATGAATGTGGGGGTGGTATGTTGAAAGGGACAGGTATAAGGACACTGAAACTGCTGGGGATTGCTATGTGGCAAAAGGTGCAGGGAAGATGCGGAGAGGGAAATCTAGTAGGTGTAAACTGAAAACAAACCATTCACAAGCTTGTAACTAATGAGCTGCATACCTATCATCATTTTGCTTGCATGTTGCATCCCCTTAGCTCCTTCCTTTAATCTTCTAGATTAAAACTTTAGGCAGATAGGTTTGAAAATAGTCACCATGATTTTTATATTGTAAGTTCTTTGGGGCAGGAACTGTCTTATTTGGTGTTCAGTAGAGTGCCAAGCACATAATCAGTACTTAATTAAATAGTGATTACAGTAAAAATATTTTCTGATAACCCCATAAAATGATATGATCTGCAGACAGTTATGCTTTTCGTCTAAAAATGGGCAAATCTGTTTGTGGCATTACTGAGCCAGTCACGCAGGTATATTTCCAAAATATTCAGTACATCTCTGGAAATAAGGAACCAAAGTCACACTCATTGTAGCTACTAATGTACCAGAGATTAATTTGGCCAAATGGAAAAATTGGTTACAAAAGAAAAATACTTTCAAAATACTCTTCAGCACTATGTAAATTATTCTTTCAAAGTAATCTCATGAAAATGGCATTGTTACTGTGATCCTTGGATTCCTGTATTCAATATAATAAATATAAACCAGCTTAGATAGGCCCATTGAAGTCAATGGGGATCTTTCCATTTAGTTCAGTGGGATTTGGATCAGACCTTGAATGAACATCTATTGGTATCCTAGAACAGGATCAAAAAAGGTTCATATTTAGCTGATTGGGAAGACTTCTAGAAAATAAAATAGGTTGGAAAGTACTCCCTAGAGGAGATCATTCACACCTACCATTCTGTACCCACTTGTCTCAGAATGACCTGAATCACTGGAAGACTCAATGTCCAATACAGCTGTTGAGATCAAGATTTGGCCAAACCAAAAAAGTGGCTGCATATACAAAATGGATTCTATGAGCACCCAAAGAGATGCACCATCCTCACAAGATTCTACAGGAGGCAGCTGACTGAAGCATTCAGGATTGGGGAGAATGAAAGAATTTGTGAAAAAAACTATGTCAAACATAAACCACAAAATTAATGCATCATATTAATTTCACACTGCCCCTACTTTGGGCTAATTAGCGCAAATTACATCTTGCACTTGTCAGCCTTAACAGTTTGTACAACATGTATTGCATTAAGATTATTTTGGAGACACACAATGTGAAAATAGTGTGAAAATATTTTTATTTCAATTAGTGGTAGTTTTACAGTCATTAAGAGATTTCTTTAATAGGCTTAGACTCCCATGGCCTGCACAGCTGCATGAGGTCTGGTTTTATTTAAAGTTAAAAACACAGTCGGAAGGGAGATATTAGGCTGATTGACTTTACCTAATTACCCCTTTCTCCCCATTGTAAAACACCAAACCAGTCTGACTTTATCCATCAGAGGCCAATTGTCTGATTACAAAGAAAATCCCCAATACTTACAGATTCAGAAGCCCATTAGATTTATTTCTGATGAACCAGGAGGCACCTTTAACAAGGATTCAGAGGTGAATTAGATTAGACAATACTGACAGCTATCAAAGGATCAGATTCTAATACTTTGACTTGCACAGAATAGAAACTTCCTGCACAAATAGTCCTATTGCTTTCATGGGGACTGTATGATGGATAAGGTACTCCCCAGTGGGTCAGATTTATCCTTAACCACCTTGACTAGTATTTTACCACTCAAATATTGATTTCAATGGGATGGATTGAGAATTAAATGCTACTGAAGGTGACAAAGGGTATCAGAGTCCACCCCACTGTGAGTAAGGATAGCCGAATTTGGCCCTAAGGGGGCAAAGGGCGGAAACACGGTATCTACTGGGCTGTGATGAAGCCATGAGCAGGGTTTTTTGCCGCCCCAAGCAAAAAAATTTTGGCTGCCCCCCCACCCCAGCCCTGGGCTCTCACCCCTGCCCCCGTGTCCTCCCCCACCCGCACCCCCTGCTGCCCCAGCCCTGGGCTCTCTCTCCCCCCCACCCCCGCACCCCAGCTCTAGGCTTTTGCTGCCCAAAGCAAATTAAGAAAAAAAAAAAAAGATGGCCGGAATGCCGCCCCTGAAAATGTGCCGCCCCAAGCACGTGCTTGGTGTGCTAGTGCCTAGAGCCAGCCCTGGCCATGAGATAGGATAAAGGATGGGATTTTTAAAGTGCTTAGAACAGGTAGGTGCTCAACTCTAATTGACTTTGAATGGGAGTTGGGTGCTTTAGGGGCTTTTGAATATCCCACCCTATATGCAGATGGGGAGGAGCACATCAAAATAATCTTGCACCAGTGGCAGAACTAACACTGACACAAAACACCAAGCAAGGCAGCTGACATTTGTTTTGTAATGTTGACAGAAGAAAGCATAAAAATGGGATTTCCTCCCTACATTATTTATTTCCAAGCTACCTTAAAACATGTTTTAAAGTGTCTTCCAGTCCTAAGCAATACTGTCAGGCTGGAAATTTTTGCTGAAATATTAAAAGTCAAACAGGACTTAGAATTTAAATATAATGTTGCAGCTGCTCACAAGCAAGAAAAGAAGAAGATTAAATATTTTAATGAATTCAGCAAAATCATGAAATAGAGCAGGACATAAAGGGTATGTTTACACTGCAGTTAGACACCAGTGGCTGACCTGTGTCAGCTGATTTGGGCTCACAGGGCTCGGGCTATGGGGCTGTTTAATTATGGTGTAGATGTTAGGGCTCAGGCACCCAACGAGGCACTGTATCCATATATAAGAGAGACAGTCCCTGCACCTACAATCTAGTGCATGTGATTTCACCATCACCCAGAGTCTAAGGGCAGGTCTTCACTACCGGGGGGGGGGGGGTCGATTTAATATACGCAAATTCAGCTACGCGAATAGCATAGCTGAATTCGACCTATCGGAGCCGACTTACCCCGCTGTGAGGACGGCGGCAAAATCGATCTCCGTGGCTCCCCGTCGACGGTGCTTACTCCCACCTCCGCTGGTGGAGTAAGAGTGTCAATTCGGGGATCAATTGTCGCGTCCTGACGAGACGCGATAATTCGATCCCCGAGAGGTCGATTTCTACCCGCCGATTCAGGCAGGTAGTATAGACCTAGCCTAAGGGCTGGTCTACACTGGAGGGGGGAGGGGGGTCAATGTAAGATACGCAACTTCAGCTACAGGAATAGCGTAGCTGAAGTCAACTTATCTTATTTCGACTTGCCTCGGGTCCTCACGGCGCGGGATCGATGGCCGCGGCTCCCCCGTCAACTCCGCTACCACCGCTCGCCCTGGTGGAGTTCCAGAGTCGACGGGAGCAAATTCGGGGATCGAGATATCGCGTCTAGAGGAGACGCAATATATCGATCCCCGATAGATCGATTACTACCTGCCGATTCAGCGGGTAGTCTGGACGTACCCTAAGCAAAGGCACAGTCTGACTCTTCACTTGGATTTTTCTTTCACTCCTCGGTTCCCTGTTCCTTCAAAGAAACTGCTAACACATGACCCTCTTCATTTCCTTTAGGTAGGAGGGTAAATAGTACAAAGTGGTCCAAGATCAGAGTGTTTTATTCTCCCACAGGTCAGTACCTCTGCCCCTGGATTTCTTCTGTAATTTGCCTTCTCCATTGTCTGAAGTCTCTCCTGTTCTATTCTTAAGTTTCTTAAACTGGGAGTTGATATTCTTTGTTGAGATCATAAAGATCTGTAGTCAATTTTTTCTTAATTGCAAAGTGGCCACTAATATACTATCCTGCCACAGCAGTTCTAATATTGACAAGATAGGACATGGGTGGAATAATGGGTAGCTGCATGGTTTTAAAATGCCTTTACCCTTTGAGTGAAATGTCTGTTACACCTTCTGAAAAGAGACTGGGCCTCTAAGGCACTCCTCTCTTCCTTTTTACCTCCATGATTTAAACTCTTCTATGGGAGATAGCAGGTGTAAACTGATTTACACCAATTGAAGTGCAGACCTCAAATTCTTAAAAATACATACTATCTGCAAAGTATATTTGCATTCTCTAGAATCTTGTGTATACCAGCTTGAATGTCTTCTGGGGCCATATGTTCCTGTTCCCATTGTGACTTGTTCTTTATGGAGTCAAACAATCTCCAATCTGTCCATGGGGAATTAGCACCTATCAAGTCCCATTAAAGTTAATGGGAGTTCCTACATAAATCCCCTGTACACAGAGTGGAAAATGGGCTCCTCTGTTTCAGAGGAAGTTGCTGGATTTGTCGTCTGTTGTGGGATATAGAGGAGATATTTTCCACGTTACAGACATATGTTTACCCCTTTAAAATTAATAGACCTTTCCTCTTTCATATTCCTTTCTAATTGATTTTAAATGACCTCAGCTGGTTTATATTTTTCAGTTTCTCATCCTCAACTGCTTCGTTTTTTCAATATATGTTCTACTCCGCACTCTGCTAAGGCCCTCAATTAGCTCCTTTTGTATTGCATTATATTGGGCTGGATTTGACACTTTTACTCACAGTAAATAGTACTTTTATCTGTAATTGGTGCCACCGAATTTAGTGCTCAACATGATCAAGGGTATGAGAATCTGGCCCAATGTTAATAAGAAACTTTGGGAACTCCTTTTTTATATTTGTATAAACTCACTTTTTCTTCCAAATTCATAAACTCCATGGAATTATATCCTGCTCAGCATGGTCACTTTCTGGAGAGTGATACCATATAAATGGCATCTTACATTTTCATTTCTTTCCAGTCTATCCACCATATGTTTTCCTTGTGTAAGAGAAATAAAATACCAGCATAAAGCTTCTTCCTCTTGAACCTAGTCTGAAGCACATTTATCAATGAATCTTCTTTCATGAATGTTTCGTCTTGTCTCAATAAACCAACAATTCCAAAGAATACTGTAATTAAAATATCTTCAAGGAACAGTGGTTGTCATGGTACTATTAAGTATTCTGAGGAGTATTATAGGTTAATAGAATGAAGAAATCTTAGTGTGTTGTCCTTTGACCGTATTTGGACTTGTAAAGAAATACCCAGGTGTGCAACTCATCATAGATAAAATACAGGTATATAAGAGTAAGTTTCTTCAAAGAGATAATTTTTATAACATTTTCAAACAACCTCTGATGTTTAGGCATTGAATTTCAAGGAGTTTATTATTTTCTCTGATAGCACCTTTCATTCACAGATCTTAAAGAACTTTGCAAGCATTAATTAAAAAACTTTTAAAAATCCCGATGGGATGGGTAAGTACTATCATCCCCATTTTACAAATGGGTAAACTAAGGATCAGACAAGTTGAATGACTTGCCCAACTTAATACAGCATTTCAGTGGTAAAATGAGAACTAAAAGCTATGAGTCCTGACTCAGGTCCCCTACTCTAGGGCTTGATCCAGAGCCCACTGAAGTTAACAGAAAGATTAAATAGATTTTGACTCAGGCCCTTTTCTCAAGACTACTTGAAACAATTACCTTTATTGTTGTCTCCCTGAATGCTTTGACAGAAACCCTTTTCTCTGTTTGAGATACTATGCAAGATATAGGACCTCACCCTTGTCATATTGAATCAGTGGCTCATAATCATTAGCTGAGGAATGCTGAAAGTTCACATTTGACATAGAATTCTTGTATGTTCTTCCTGTCCCCACGCCTCCTGCCAGCACAGTAAGTTACCTATTTTATTTATTTGTAAGAAGCAAAAAGAATATACCTTCTACCATACATACAGGCTGCATATTGGATCTACTGCAGCTTTTTACAGAAACTGGATCACTGGGAATAAATAAAAAGCAAATTCATGACCCTCTACTGAGAAAATGACCTACTTGTTGTTCTCCTTTTCCTACCCTCTCACGCCTCCACCAACTGTTGAACAGTCCCAGGAAATGGCAACAGAAGGTCCCACCTGCCCTTAATAGCGGCAATATGGTAGGATTTGGTGTACTGGATCAGAATGGTGATCCATCTAGTCCAGTATCCTGTCTCTGACAGTTGCCAGCACCAGATGCTTCAGAGGTGCAAGAAGCCCCATAGTGGCCAATTATGGAATAACCTGCCCATAATATAAATTTTGTCCTAGCGCCTGTGAGATAGTGGTTGATTTATGCCCTGAAGTGTGACAGTTTATATCCTTTCTACATTTTTATCCTAACTGTGGATGCTCTTATTGCCCTCAAACGTCTCATCCTTTTTTGAATCCTAAGATCTTAGCCTCAATTGTGTTCTGTAGCAATGAGTTCCGCAGGTTAGCTATGCATAACGTACAGAAGGATTTCCCTTTAACAGTTTAAAATGGCACCTTTCCCTTGCATTTATAATATGACAGAGTAAACAGGAGGACAATTTACCTTGTCTATCTCATTTATTATTTTGTATACCTCTGTCATGTCTACTGTCATCTTTTCTCTGAACTAAAATAGTCCCACTCTTTTCAATCTTTCCTTATACAGAAATCTCTCTATGCCTCTAATCATTGTGACCTATTTCTGCTATACCTTTTTCAGACAGGGGACCAGAATGGAACACAGTGAACAAGATCTTCATCGACTTTAAAGGAAGTTTTCCTATTTACAACAGCAGTATTCCACGTGAGGGCATACCATTAATTTATGTAATTGCATGACAATATTATTAGTTTTATTTTATATCTCCTTCTTTATCTATTTTGTTTGAGGTTTTGAATGCTGCTGCATACTGAGCAGTGGTTTTCACTGAGCCATCCACAATACCTGCATCTTTTTCCTGAATGGTTACAGTTAATTTAGAACTCAGTAAAATATATGAGCAGCTCAGATCATGTCTTCCAATATGCATTATCTTGGACTTGCCTTCACTGAATTTAACCTGCCACTGTGCTGCTCATTCACTTACCTTTGTTGGGTCCCTTTGAAGTTCGTCATAGTGTTTTTTAGTGTTGACTAAGCTAAACAAGGTTCATCTGCAAATTTTGCCATTCCCTTGTTTCCTCCCTTTTCCATACCTTTAACAAATATATTACATTAGACATATCTTAGTAGAGATTTTAGGGACAATCTGAGTTTACCTTTTGCCATATTCCTGCTCTTTGTTTTCTGTCTTTTAGCTAGTTTCTGATCCATGATAGTACTTTGCCTCTCTCCCCATGCTATACAGCTTCCTTAATAACCTCTTGTGGGGAAATTTGTCAAAAGCTTTTTGAAAGTCTGGTAAAGTATGTCAGTTGGTTTTCCATGGTCTATTGTTTTGCTGGAAAGCTCAAAGAATTCTAGTAGATTAGACAGACATGATTTTCCTTTACAGAAGCAAGGCTGGTTTGTCCTAATCATATCAAATTCATCTAGGTGTTTGGTTGAAAAGATAATTGGAAATAGATTTATCAGTCTTCCTGGTATCGAAGTAAAGCTTACTGGTCTGTAATTCCTAGAATAACCTTGAGCACCTTTTAACAAGACAGACAAGTATTGGTACTCTTTGGTCCTCTCATATAGCTGTTTTTAATGAGAGATCACATATTTTTGTTAGCAGCCCAGCTCCTTCATTCTTCAGAACTCTGATGTTATACCATTCAGTCCTGGTGATTTATTTGTTAGTTTGTTCCATCACTTTCTCTTTTGATACCTCTCTCTCTAACAATATCTCGTCTTTACTATCTGAAAATAATAGGTGTCTCCACAACATTCTCTGTGGTAAAAATAGATGCCAAACAAAAATTTTAGCCTCTCTGCAATATAGATAATGGTTGTGTGTGTGTGAGAGAGAGAGAGAGTTTGTGTGTGTGTGTGTGTGTGTGTGTGTGTGTGTGTGTGTAAGTAAAAAATAATATGGCCTACATTCTGGAACTTCTTGCCGGGAGGCAGGCTGCTGCACCCACTTGGATCCCCCCTTGAAGGATTGGGGCCTATGTGATAATCCTCTAAAATGTACACAAAAAATCAAAAGAGAAAAGGCAAAGGGGGTGGAGATGGGAGGAATTACCAGGGGACTACCTTTGGAAAGCCCAGACAGACCCATAATTCACAAATCCCATGATAGAATTTATTGCATAAGAGAAATCTAGACTGAAGCTACTGGAAAAACAAAAGATGGAAAATAATGGGGAAAAGGTAATTTTCAAATGCACCTAAATGACTTAGAAGTCCAAATTCATTGCAAGTTTTTTGTTTCAGGATTTGTAAACACAGGTTGAGGTCACTGCATGTTAGCCTCAGACACGTGAGCTGAGAGCATCCAGGACCTTAACAGACAGATATTTTCTTTAAAACATGAACACTTTGATTTTATAGAGCTAGAAGGCAGCATGAAAGAGTTGCTGATGTGCTTTGTGCTAGCCCAATCCTAGCTCTGACTGTGGTAGCTGAATAAGACTGTCCGGTAGGGGTTTGGTCCTGCAAGGTGCTGAACACTCTGGCTCTGATCCAGTAAAGCATGTAAGTATATGCTCAATTCTGAGCACCTGGATTGATTTCAGTGGGACTTTTACAGTGTTCAAAGTCAAGCATGTGCATAAAGTCTTTGCTGTAATGGGATCTATACCAGTTTAATTTTTAAGGCCCATGATTTGGGGTCAATGTTCTCCATCTACACAGATTTTATCATGTTAACCTTAGTTATTTCAATCTTCAGGTTCTTATAACAACCATAATGTACATCCTACTGAGGAAAATAGAAAGGAGCATAAACTCCTGCAAGTCAAGTATAAAAATATAATTAGGCATGCCAAAAAAAAAAAATTTGAAGCGCAACTAGCAAAAGACTAACACCAAAATATGTTTTAAGTACATCTGAAGCAGGAAGCCTGCCAAACAATCAGTTGGGCCACTGGAAGATCAAGGTGCAAAAGGAGCATTCAAGGACGAAAGGCAATTATGGAAAAGTTAAATGAATTCTTTGTGTAGGTCTTCATTGCAAAGGATATGAGGGAGATTCCTACATCTGAGACATTCTTTTTAGGTGACAAATCTGAGGAATTGGCCCAGATTGAGGTGTGAGTAGAGGTGGTTTGGGAACAAATTGATAAATTAACAATAAGAAGTCACCAGAACCCAAGAGTTCTCAAAGAACTCAAATGTGAAAATGCAGAGCTACTAACTGTGGTATCTAACCTATCACTTAAATCAGCTTCTGTACCAGCTGACTGAAGGATAGCTAATGTAATGCCAATTAAAAAAAAAAAAAGTCTCCAGAGGCAATCCTGGCAATTACAGGCCAACAAGCCTAACTTCAGTACCAGGCAAATTGTTTGAAACTATAGTAAAGGACAGAATTATTAGATGAATACAATTTGTTGGGGGCAGAGTCAAACCTGCTTTTGTAAAGGAAAGTCAGGCTTCAACAATTAGCATTGCTTGGGCAGGGGGGAGAGAGGGGGGAAAATAAACAAGGGAGATCCAGTGTCCCTAGGCCTCAGAATGCCAGATGCTGGGACTGGACAACAGGGAACGGGATCACTTGATTGCCCTGTCCTGGTCATTCCCTTTGAAGCATCTGGCATTGGCCACTGTAAGAAGCCAGTACACTGGGCTAGATGGACCATTGATCTGACCCAGTATAGCCATTCTTATGTCAAACTTAAAGTTTTAAAACAGAGCTTATTTTGAGTTATCCAGGTGCAAAAAAACCACCCAACAATCCTACACTCAAAAACTGGTTATAAAACGCTTTCCAAAAGTATCCATTCTGGATCAATACCAAGAAACAGAAATTTCACCAGAACCAGCCATATTATGAAAAAATTATAAGCAATTGAAAAGATGAATGTAGAATGATAATGCTCTCTTAACCATGACAATCGTGGTGCTGCCATGACTCTACAATTATTTATTGTTACAGATGTCACCATAGAACCCAAAATATTTTAAGGAATTTCAGTTATATATCGCAGCAGATGATCTTGGAAAGTACTCAGATTTACTAGCTTTTGGGAGACTAGAGAAAAAGTGTGTAGCAGATTAAACAAACATTATGAAAAGCAGTGAGTGATGTAAAATGTTAAATTAGAATTATCAGCTTTTTATGTTTTTTGTTGCATTTTAAAAAGCCTTAACTATAGAAAACCTTAATACACAGTATAAGGGAATATTATTTTACTTATGAGTTCTGGTGACATTTACAGACAACTCAGACTTTGCTCTTATGGTTTATATTGTAACCAGAAAAAAAAAATCTTACACTTGGGTATAGTTTATTTTCTCTATATTATATGTTGTATGTTATGGATGTGTTTTCTGGACTGTGCATATGATCAGCATTTCTCTGCATGGTGAGCCTTTAAATTATTGAAGTTGTTATGGGAGTCCAATAAAGAAATGAAGATGCTACATCTATTACTTATATCTACAATCAATTGTTCTGATAGGTATTCAATTACTTTGGGCTAAGGCAAAAAAAGAGATATGCCCTATGCTACTACAGCTGACAGCCAGAACTCATTGGGACTGAGATTTCATATGATTATTTGTTATCCATGGTGAAGTACTTGTGCTACATGGTATATATGACTATGAAGTTTAATGTTACATATGTTATGGTAAAAATAAAACATTTGGGTCATCTCTGGGTCATCATAATTGGACTGAGTCGATAACTCTGGCAGTTTAGTATCAGAGGGGTAGCCGTGTTAGTCTGGATCTGTAAAAAGCAACAGAGAGTCCTGTGGCACCTTTAAAACTAACAGATGTATTGGAGCATAAGCTTTCGTGGGTGAACACCCACTTCGTCAGATGCATGTAATAGAAATATCCAGAGGTAGGTATAAATATGCAGTCTGGAGATAACGAGGTTAGTTCAATCAGGGAGGGTGAAGTCCTCTGCTAGCAGTTGAGGTGTGAACACCAAGGGAGGAGAAACCTGCATATTTATACCTGCCCCTGGAAATTTCCATTACATGCGTCTGACGAAGTGGGTATTCACCCACGAAAGCTTATGCTCCAATACGTCTGTTAGTCTTAATGGTGCCACAGGACTCTGTTGCTTCTGGCAGTTTAATAATTGTTTTTCAAATGGAGATGAAAAGGGACTGGATGGTTTGATGGACTGGTAATGAGTTAAAGGGGGCTTTCATAGCTAAGTTACCACTTTGAATTCAGGCAGTGGGTAAAATTTTCAGAAGCGCCTAGGTGACTTAGGAACCCTATTGACTTCAATGGGATTTAGGCTCCTAGATATTTCAGGTACTTTGTCAGTGATCACCAAAATACACTGTAATCTGATAACTGTGTAGTGGTCTATATGTGTATGGCCTAAGTAGGTTGTCTCACGTTATGTCCACGAGGGGTGCTGGAACAATTTTTGTAGTGGGGATACTGAGCGCAGCAACCACGTATTTGGGTTATTATTACTGCAAGCCAAGGGGTGCAGCAGCACCTCCAGCACCAGTACCTATGATGTCTACACTTAGGGTGACCAGACAGCAAATGTGAAAAATCTGGACAGGGGATGGGGTGGGGGTAATAAGAACCTATATAAGAAAAAGACCCCAAAATTGGGACTGTCCCTATAAAATTGGGACATCTGGTCACCCTATCTACACAGAGTGCGATTGCAGCTCTTGTAGACATGTCCAAGCTAGCTTTTATTTAGCTACCTTGGGTACTGGCAGCAGTGAAGCTGCAGCAGTGGGCACGTTAATGTAGACTGTACAAACCTGCCATGCTCAATGACTTCATGGGGGCCCCATTGTGACGGGTTGGATCACAGAAACCCCCTTGGGAGCTGCCACCCAATGTGCCAAGACTACCCCTGCTTCTGTTTTCCCTGCCAGCTCAGGACTCCAGCACCCTGTCTTGCTGAGCCAGACACTCCCGTCTGGCTCCAGACACAGACCCAGGGTCTGAATCACTTGTCCCAAAGCTGCAAGTTTACCTGAAAACAGCTCACAGGAGTGTGCTTGTCTTTAGCACTCAGAGGCCCAACTCCCAATGGGGTCTAAACCCAGATAAATCTGTTTTACCCTGCATAAAGCTTATGCAGGGCAAACTCATAAATTGTTCGCCATCTATAACACAGAGAGAGATATGCACAGTTGTTTGCTCCCTCAGGTATTAATACATACTCTGAGTAAATTACTAAATAAAAAGTGATTTTATTAAATACAGACAGTAGGATTTAAGTGGTTCAAAGTAGTAACAGACAGAACAAAGTAAGTCACCAAGCAAAATAAAATAAAATGCGCAAATCTATGCCTAATCAACCTGAATACAGATAATCTCACCCTCAGAGATGCTTCAGTAAGTTTTTTCTCAGACTGGACACCTTCCAGGCCTGGGCACAATTCTTTCCCCTGGTACAGCTCTTGTTCCAGCTCAGGTGATAGCTAGGGGATTCTTCATGATGGCTCCTCTCTCCTTTGTGTTCTCTTCCACCCCTTTATATATCTTTTGCATAAGGCGGGAACCCTTTGTCCCTCTGGGTTTCCACACCCCCCCCACTGGAAAAGCACCAGGTTAAAGATGGATTTCAGTTCAGATGACATGATCACATGTCACTGCAAGACTTCATTACTCACTTGCCAGCACACACATATACAGGAAGACTCACAGGTAAATACAGCCATCTGCAGACAATGGGAGTCATCAAGATTCCAAACCATCCTTAATGGCCCACACTTTACATAATTACAATAGGCCCTCAGAGTTATGTTTTATATTTCTAGTTTTGGATACAAGAATGATACATTTCTATAAATAGGATGATCACACTCAGTAGATTATGAGCTTTGTAATGATACCTTACAAGAGACCTTTTGCATGAAGCATATCCCAGTTACATTATATTCACTTATATTTTTATAAAACCATATAGACTGCACAATGTCACACCCATATTTGTCTGAACTGACCCAATTTCTCTCACTACTCACATGGAGGATATAGGCAGGATTTGAAGTGCTGCATGGCCTGTATTTTGTATTATTAGCAGCAGTGTTAAAAATACCAGTTCCAAGTTCTGCTTTCACTAATACCAGTGCTTCTCTGAAGTTAGTTGAGTGGAGGAAAGGTAGCTGAAAGCAGAGTTTGGCCATTTATTTCTCTAAGTCAGAGTTCTTAATTGTAGGGGCCTGATCCTGTAAAGTGCCCAAAATCTCAGCACCTCTCAGGAGACATTCAACCCTCCGCAGGATCAGGCTGCGAGATAGTAATTAATTCTAATGAGGGCTAAGTAGGTTCAGGGTGCGATATTATTAGTACGGAGGTAATTGGGTAATGCACTGGAAGAATTTGGAATTGCTGGCTCTGTTATCAGCACTGGGGACGTGGCTCATTCATCCTTAAATACAATCTTCCCTGCCTGTTACTAAGCTGCAGAATATCTACCAATGTGATTGTTTGTAAGTTTCAGCTCTCTCCACGCACCCCTCCTTCTACTTCACCATTGCACCCTGTCTCCCTTTCAGTAGATAGGACAGTCACTATAAAGCATTACTTTTCTGCTCTATCTCTCTATGTAGAGCACATGTGTCAAACTCAAGGCCCGCGGGCCACATCCGGCCCGCCATACAATTATATCCGGCCCGCGAAATCGTTTTATATATCTGTTTTTAATGGCCCTGTGATATGACGCCCCAATAACACACACTACAAATCCCATGATGCAGTGCAATTGCCGCCAACGGCAAGCCGCGGTTCAAGTTCGCGGTCTGTTGATGTATACAACGCTAATCTCAAATCAAAGCTAGACCCCAACAATGGCCAAGAGAAAAATTGATTCTGAAAACCGAGGCTTTCAAAGCCGGTGGGAGAATGAGTATATGTTTACTGAAATTGCAGGTAAACCAGTGTGTCTCCTTTGCGGGAGTAATATCGCTGTAATGAAGGAGTATAACCTAAGACGGCACTACGAGACGAAACATGAGAACAAATTCAAAAACCTGAGCGCAGGACAGAAGCTACAAAAGGTAGAGGAGTTGAAGAAGAATTTGACATCCCAGCAGACGTTTTTCACCAAAGCAAAAATCACAAAGTGAAGCTGCTGTGAAAGCAAGTTTCATTGTGGCCGAAGAGATCGCCAAATCAGGACGGCCGTTTACCGAGGGGGAATTCGTAAAGAATTGTATGATGAAAGTGTGCGACGTCCTTTGTCCAGATAAAACGCGAGCGTTTGCAAATGTAAGCCTCAGCAGAAACACTGTTGCTAATCGGGTTTGTGAGATGGCGACTGATTTGAAAACACAGTTGATTGAAAGAGCAAAAGATTTTGTTGCATACTCCCTTGCCGTGGATGAAACTACTGACGCGACTGACACTGCACAGCTGGCGATATTTATCCGTGGTGTGGATTCCAATTTGTGCGTAACAGAGGAAATACTGGACATTAAATCGATGCACGGGACAACGAAAGGAGAAGACATCTTTGGAAATGTATTTCAAAGTGTAACCGACATGAAACTGCCGTGGGAAAAACTCGTTGGACTTACAACAGATGGCGCACCTGCTATGTGTGGTGAAAAAAATGGACTGGTGGGAAGGATGCGCTCAAAGATGCGGGAGGAGAACTGTGCCGGTGAGTTGACAGTGTATCACTGCATCATACACCAGGAATCGCTGAGTGCTAAAGTCCTAAAAATGGATCATGTGATGAACACTGTAACACAAACCGTCAACTTTATCAGAGCCCACGGTTTAAATCACCGCCAATTCCAGTCTTTTCTGCGGGAAATAGATAGCGAGTTTGGCGATATGCCATATCATACGGAGGTCCGGTGGCTAAGTCGGGGAAAAGTTCTCAAAAGACACTTTGAGCTGCGAGAGGAAATCTGCCAGTTCATGGACAGTAAGGGGAAAGACTGCACAGTTCTGAGGGATGAAAAGTGGAAATGTGAGTTGGCGTTCCTGGCTGACATAACGTCGCATCTTAGCGCTTTAAACCTTCAACTCCAGGGACGGGAGCACATAATAACCGATATGCATGATGCAGTGAAGGCATTTCAAGTGAAGCTGCGCTTATGGGAGACACAAATGCACCAATGCAACTTGTCTCACTTTCCCTGTTGCCAAGTAATACGGAACCAAGAAAGTGCCACAGTTTTCCCAAATGCCACCTTTGCTGAAAAACTCAGCGCGCTGCGCACTGAGTTCGCACGGCGCTTCAGTGACTTTGAGGCACAGAAAAGTAACTTCGAGCTGCTTCGCAACCCATTTGCAGTCGATGTGGAAACCGCACCTGTAGAAATGCAGATGGAGCTGATAGAACTGCAATGTAACGGGACACTGAAGGCAAAGTACGACACTGCGGGGCCAGCACAGTTCACTCGCTTCATTCCTGAAGCGATGCCGCAGCTCCGCCAACATGCGGCTCGAATCCTGTCCATGTTTGGCAGCACATATCTGTGCGAGCAGCTGTTCTCTGTGATGAAAATTAACAAAACGTCACACAGGAGTCGCCTCACTGATGAACACCTGCAATCGATCCTGAGAATCTTCACAACACAGAACCTAACCCCAAACATAAACGAACTTGTTGCAAAGAAAAGACTCCAAGTATCAGGCTCTGACTAAATAGGACAAGAAAATGGAATGTTATGATTTGTTATGATTATACTTTTGCTTTAAATTCAATTTTTTATTTATATTTTCAGATTTTTTAATATTCCAGCATGTACAGATTTTGAATGTATTGTATTGACAGGATATTTTTTTATGAAGAGCAAAATATTTTAAGTTGAAATGTATTTATTTTGGAATGATATCCTGTATTTTGGTTCATATTAATGGTTAAAAAACATAAATATTTAGTCTGTTAAATAAATGGTTATACTGTTCGGCCCGCGAGTTTTGAGTTTTGGCCCCCTGTGCAATTGAGTTTGACACCCCTGATGTAGAGCAAGTTGTGACACTCAAAGATGTAGCAGGACTTGAACAGTCCAGATGATGCACCAACATTTTTTCCTGTAGAAGGACATCACTTGAGAGCCCTACTCTTAGGGGGTTTGGTCCTGTCTGCAGTGTTGTAACCCGAAAGAGGAAAAAAAGAGGGGATAAGGCTGGATGAACCAGGGAGGAAACATAGGAATGATCAGGGGATTCCAGGGAGAGAAGAATGAAACGAGAAAACTAAAAAAGAGGGAGGAAGGAAGAGTGAGTGGACAGATAGAAACAATGCTCAAGGGCCAGACTATGACAAGGGATTACGGGGGAACAAAACAAGAAGAAAAAAAGGACACAACCTGACTGTTGAGCCAGATACTAAAATGGGAAGTTGGATTGACAACAAACCTGTTGAAAGTGAGAGAACTGGCTGCCAGAGCACACAGCAGGGGAGAGAAAGGAGAGGATTTTGGTGGGAGAGGATGGGCTGAAGTACGGATCATAGCCAAGACTTTCAAAAGTGAGTCAATGAGTTCAGTAGGAGCTGTTGGATGCTAAGCAGTTGTGAAAAATCAGGCCACTTATTTAGATGCCAAAATATGGATTTAGGAATGTAATTTTCAGCACTCATTTTAAAACTTGGTCCAGGTGTCTGTCCATACAGTTGTAACTATTCAAAACAAAAACAAAAACAAAAAGAACCTCTTGGTAGAATTACAGCCACACATTACTCTTTATTTGTTACAGGATCAATATTTCATCTTTAAGAACAAAGGTCCATCATCTCAGCTGGTTTAGGGTGAAATCAATGGAGCGATGGTGAATTGCACCAACTGAGAATCTGGCTAAAATTCTTTTAGCTATGCCTAGGTTTGCTTTTTCTTCTAATAAATATGTTGACAATATTTACTCAGCAAGAAATCCTTGTTCCACTGTCAACTTTCTGTTCTGTTAGCAATACCTCAGTTATTTCCTATTTTAACTTACTTCTTCTGGACCTAACCAGCTCTCCTCTGGACTTTCATAGTCTAAAGTTCATCATGGATTTTATACAACTTTTTCATACAATTATCAATTTTTAAAATTCAATTTCAAATGTAAAAGTGAATATTAAAAAGGTTTTAACATTCAGGATTTCAACTCATTTGAAAAGCACTAGATTGAAATTAAGATAATAGGAAATAACATAAAATTGAAGTGGCTGCAATGCTCTTCTTAAAAATTTCAACCGGTAACTTGGTCATTTATACTGTTGTTGTACTGAATTTTACATCAGGAGCACCTGTTTGGATTGCAAATTGTACAATTAGAAAAAAAAAAATCACAAATGAGATCTCCATTCATCACAGTTGTAGGTACACTCTCCATGAGAGCAGATGACTGAATGACAGCAGTATATATACACTTTTGGATTCTGGTAACCTGAAGAAATCACTGAGGGATTGGATGGCACTCAGGACTGGAAAATGAAACAACTCTGGAGAAAATCCTGTTCGCTTTATGGGCCAGAGTCAGATAGCCTTACTGATGGTGAGACTATGCATGGAATAAGATCCCACTCGCCCTGAGTAAGGCCCGAATCTGGCCCACAGTAAGCTCCCCTGCAGTCAGTGCCGTTACAGAGGTCTGAATTGTGCTTGCTGCATTCTGAGGGGCTAATTATGTTTGTAAGGCAAACAGGATTTGGCCTCGTGTCATCAAGTGAAATTCAGCTTAGATTGGTGGTGAGTACTATCAATATAATTGCCACCTGCATGGGATGATTTGGCGGTCTTAGCCCAGTTTCATCACAAGAAACACAATCATATTTGTCACTTTTTTGGTAGACTCTCTCTACCAAAAAGTGAGAGAGAGAAGACAGAGTAACTTGATGTAAAGAATAAACTGCTTGTTGTTAAAGGTAGTTCCTACAGGTCAGAATGAAAGGTAATGGTAGTGAGAAAGGTTGGGCTGCAGTTGCCCTGTAGAGGGAATGCAATATACATGTCAACTTAATTAAATGTTTGTTTAAAACATGACCAATGATGTGTGACATTATATAAATTATTCCATAGAAGCACTGTTAATTAATATATTAAAATATGATTGAAAAGATTTTGCATTACTTTGTGACACACGTGCCTTTACTGTATAGACATTGATAGGAGCTCTCTCCCCCTCTCACTTCTTCCCCCCCCCCGAACCCTCCACGAATGGTACTTTTCAGCAGATAAACAGTTCATTCTAAAAGCTCAGGAGATTTTTTCAAAGGCACATATAACAGCTAGGTGCCAAACTCCCATTGAAAGTCACCTAGTGGCCTTTGAAAATCTCCCCCCAAGTTTTTCTAATATTCCTCATGTCACTTATCCTAAAACCATCACACATGCTGACTCCTGCTATAAAACTAAACTGGTGGAAAACCAGGCACATGGAGATCAGAATGCTGGATCTAATTTTACCCTCATATATGCATACATGATTCACACTGGAGTCAATGGGACTTCCAAGGCAGAATTTGTTTCACATTAAGAAAAATAAGAATTTTTTCAAATTAAGGCTATGATTCTGCAACTATTTACAATTCGATATGTGAATGGTTCCAATGAAGTTAATGGGACATCTACTCACATGCCTAAATTAAATACATGCATTTGTGTTTGCAGGATAGGGGACTAAACAAATATTTTGACCAATGCTGGCAAATGCAAATGCTGGCTAGTATATAGTTTAAGTGCTAATTAAATTAAGAAGGCTATACACCTCTACCCTGATATAACGCTGTCCTCAGGAGCCAAAAAAATCTTACCGCGTTATAGGTGAAACTGCGTCATATCGAACCTGCTTTGACCTGCCGGAGCATGCAGCCCCACCCCCCCGGAGCGCTGCTTTACCGCATTATATCCGAATTCATGTTATATCGGGGTAGAGGTGTATAAGAGTCCTATATTATTATATATAGTATTGACATTATTTACATGGTTATATTGAAAATAGATTTTTTTTTGCAACTACTATTATTCCACAAATGGTTTTTAGTAATAACTGCACTAAGGTCTAATATATGTTTGTTTTAATGCAGTCTTATTTTTCAGACACTTATCTGATGTCAGAATCTTTTGGATTTTTAACCCATCTTGAAATATTCTGTACAATATGGACTTAGGAGGCTCTAAGTCTTGAGAGGGAACATAGCTCATTCTAGTGATTGTGCTTTTAGTGTGTGACGTAGGAGACAAGGATTATATGCATCTAGTGCAGAAAGAACAATGAGCACTCTGACTAGCATAGGAACAGGAAAAAATGTAAGTGCATCAGGAATAGATTACAGCACATCTAACATTGGAGAAGGACCTTGGTGTGTATAACTGACTATAAAAGCATGACGTTTATACAACACAGGTAAGTTACAGATAAATGATCTGTAGGGGGATTTTTTTTAAATACAATCTAATTTGAGATTAGAATTCATGATTGCAAAAGTGAGCTAAGTACTGCATATACTCAAGGATAGCAATACTTACTTTTTCTTTAAATTCAGCAGTGAATCACCATGCCATGCCTGAGTTATTCACATGTGAAATGTAGGGTTGCCAATTCTAGCTGGATGTATTCCTGGAGGTTCACATCACATGACATAATATTAAATTAAAGATTAATCTTTAATTCCTGGAGATTCCCGGACAATCCTGCAGAGTTGGCAACCCTAGTGAGATGTCAGCGGCATGAGAGTTTATATCATATGCCATCCTGATGCATGGAATTTTTAAACCTGCTGTTGACAAGTCTAAATGAATCTGAAGGACTCAAACCTAGAGTAATTTACATGATGCAGTGTTTGAAGAGAGGTGTAACAAGAAAGGAAATACCCTCTTGGTTATAAGTAGGTATACATTAAAGGTTAGTCTATTTTATACCATATGATCTGCTGTAGGTGGCACACTTTAGACTCCTGCACGTTTACTTAAGAGATGTCTACACTTATGGCTGTGTGTAGAATCCAGACACTGCAAGCTCAGCTAGCACAGGTATAAATAGTGTAGATGGTGGGACAAAACTTAGGTGAATAGAGTAGACTATAGTGCTCTGCATACATGAACCCCCAGGGTATGTACCCTAAACTGCTCTCTATATGCCCAAGCAGTGCCTCCCCCATCTACACTGCAATTTTTAGCAGTGTAGAGTCCCAATGTTTCCTCCCTGCCAAAGCCTTTCCTTGCTGCAGCGAAAGACTCTGGCACTGGGAATCGGCTCTGGCAGAGGGGAGCTGCCAGAGCCTTTCCCTGCTGCTGCCGCCTCTCCCTGCATTAGCTACACACTGCAGCGACAAGTGTGGATGCAGCTACCTTTCTCTATAATGTGTAGCTTCATGGATAGTGCTCGTATTCTACACGCCACCATAAGAATAGACAAGGCCTTAGGGTATGTCTACACTGGCAGAGTTACATCGCCGGCAGTTACAGCGCCACTCAGAGCGCTGAAGGGAAACTGCTGTTGTGTGTGCACACTGTCAGCTGCCTGTGCAATAGCATGTTCACACTGGCGGCACTTGCCCCGGTATTCGGAGCAGTGCACTCTGGGCAGCTATCCCATAGAGCATCTCTTCCTCTTCTGCCGCTAGAGTTGTGGGAAGGCGGAGGGGGTCACAGGGCATCCTGGGTTCTGTCCCAATGCCCCGTGATGCATTGTTTTGCATCCCAGCAATCCCTGTGCTTCCGTCCACATTTGGCACCATCTTTCAATGGTTTGTGTACTGTTCAGGAAGGTGCAAGCAGGGATTCTCTTCCCAGACCAAAAGATCACTGTAGGAGAAGTCAAAATGCCCATTGTGATCCTGGGAGACCCTGCCTACCCCTTAATGCCATGGCTTATGAAGCCATACACAGGGAACCTTGACAGCAGCAAGGAGTGGTTCAATAACAGGCTGAGCAAGTGCAGAATGACTGTTGAGTGTGCTTTTGGCCATTTAAAGGCCTGCTAGCGCTGCTTATATGGGAGGCTGGACCTGGCAGAAGACAATATTCCCATTCTTATAACTGCATGCTGTATGTTCCATGGTATTTGTGAAGGGAAGGGTGAAAACTTCACTCTGGGCTGGACTGCTGAGGCTCAGCGCCTGGAGGCTGAATTTGAACAGCCAGAGACCAGGGCTATTAGAGGGGTCCAGCGCAGAGCCATAAGGATCAGGGATGCCTTGAGACAGCAATTTGAAGCTGAAATCCACTAATATTTGTTGCTATGCTCGGAACTGCAGTGCTTGTTATGCTAGGAAGTGATTGGTGCAGACGATGCACTGTGAAGGTTTAAGAAAATTGCCTGTTGCTTTATAGGGCTTTGTTTGCTTTCAATTAATGAAAAAGATTGCTTTCAAGCCAACACAATTCTTTTATTTAAAAACAACTGGAGGAGAGAGACAAACAAAAAACACATCAGCACCGTGGGTGATGTGGAAAGGGAGTGTCCCAGGAGGAGGTGGGGTCCCGGACGGTTAAAGATTTGTGTATGTCCAGGTATGATATGCAACCTTGTCCTTTAGAGTACAGTGCTATGGGTACTGTTCTTCAGCAGGGCTAAACTGCAGAGGGGCAGGTGTTGAGTGCAGTGGGTACTGGGAGCCTGCAATGCTGGACTGTAACCGGAGAGGAGTGGAATGCCACAGGTACAGACTGGAGCCAGGAGGTTGATAAGACTGTGTTGGTGGTGTCTGGGAAGCGCATGGGAAAGTTTTGTGACAGCGGCTGCAGGGGAGGGCGGGCGAGGAGCTGCTCGATTTGCAGTGCTAGTAGCTCCTGGAGTGTGTCCGCTTGGCGCTCCATAACTTTTAAGAGCCGCTCCGTGACTTCGTTCTGGCGTACCGCGTTCTCCTTTCAGTCCCTCTTCTCGCTGTCCCACCACTCCTTCAATTCCTGTTTTTCAGCTGTGGAGTGTATCATGACATCACGCGGAAAGTCCTCTTTATTTTTTTGTGGTGGCTTTCTAATTCTGCACAGCCATTCAGCCAGCGATAACAAAGAGGGAGGCTGGGCTCTGAAGGTCATATTTGTGAAGCCAAAATGCAACATTTTACAGAAGCAGTATTGTTTGCAGCACACAGACCACCGATTCAGTGATTTAAAACACAGTCAGTATTCACATACCTGTAACTAACTGGCTGATCCCAGGCAAGCACTCATGAGCCACAAGACCCCCAGAATGATGAGTAATCACAGGGGCAGGGGAAATCACTGTTCCAGGACCATATTGTGCACTGGGCACATGGCTCTTGGGGAGAGCCAGCACTGTAGCGGCAGTGGCGTAGCCAGGTCCTAAGTGCAGGGGGAGCAAACCTAAAAAAGGCACCCCCCTTTGGCTCCTCCTCTGGCCACGCCCCCCTTGGCTCCTCCTCCGGCCGCTCAGCGCCCCGCCCCGGCTCCTCCGGCCGGGCTGCACCCCCCCCATTGGCTCCTCCGGCCACGCTGTGGCCATGCTGTGCCCCCCCTCGGGGGGAGGGGGCCGGGGGCAGGCTGGCGGCGAGGGCTAGCTGGGGCTGGCGGCTCCCCCCAGCGGAGCAGCAGGCACAGCCTTTGGGGAGGCCGGAGGGCTCCTCATGGCAGAGGTGGGGGGAAAGCCGCACGGCTCCGGCCATGTTCCAGGAACCAGGGCCGCCGCCCTGGGGCCCGAGCCGGGCCGGAGCTGCTGGGGCCAGCCCGCTCGGCTGGAGCCGCCAGGGCTGGGAGTGGGCCGGCGCCGAGCCGGGCCGGAGCTGCTGGGGCCGGGACCAGGCCAGAGCGCTCGTGGGGAGCTGCTGGGAGTGGGCTGGCACAGAGCCGGGCCGGAGGGGCCGGGACCGGGCCGGCACGCTTGGGGGGAACTGCCAGGGCCGAGCTGGGCCGGAGCCGCTGGGGGTGCTTGGGCCGGAGCCGCCAGGGCCGGGAGCGGGCCAGCGTGCTCGGCCGAAGCCGCTGGGTTCGGGAGCGGGCCAGCACCCCAGGACCTGCGCTGAGCCAGGGCCGCTGGGGCTGGTCGGAGCCGCTTGGCCGGGGCCAGAGGGAGCCACTCGGCCAGGGCCGGACTGGGCCGCGCCGCGCGTCCCCCCACTCCCCGCCCCAGCTTACCTGCTGCTGCTGGCCTGCCCCTGCTTGTTTTCAGACTTCCCGCGAACATGTGATTCGTGGGAAGCAGGGGAGGGGGAGGAGCAGGGGGACGGAGCGTTCGGGGGAGGAGGAGGGGGAAGTGAGCTAGGGGGAGGTGGACAGCTGCGGGGCCCTTTTAGGCACCGCTTTTGAAAAATGTGATGGGGGAAGCGGCTGCTTCCCCTGCACCCCACTAGCTACACTAGTGTGTAGCGGGGGCTTTATAATCATTACTGTCCCCACATTTTCCACAGACTGTGTTCATTATGGAAGATCTCGCTGCTGAGGGTGAGCAGGGAATCAAGGGAGGGTCTTCTCCAAGACTGCGGCTTCTGCCCCGGCCCTCATGCAGCCAGCCTGTGTGCAGGAATGGTCTCCCACACAGTGACGGCTGAGTGGCATGTGAAAGTTACCCTTAATGGGGCAAGAAACAAAGTAGCTCTGCCAAAGAACCTGCAGCAGCAGATTGCCCAATATATCCATGAGAGTTTCCTGGAGATCTGAGGTAGATTCCTGTGAAGTGAGGGAGTCAATCAACACCCTGTTCCGCTGCTCAGACTAGGCATGTGGTGTTACACACATCATACAGACACAAGCCTGCTTTCTGCAACCCTCCTGCCCCCAACAACTTGCTTCAGCAATTCCCAAAATCAAAGCCACTTACCAGGGGCCTCCTCTTCAGTTTGTGCTTCGCCAAGCTCTGACTGCTGTGACTGGCTAGTCTCCTCCGGTAGAGAAGAGCTCCTGACTGCATGCATCTCTGACCTCCGAGTCATCCTCTGCCTCTGGGTCCCCCTCCCCCTCCTCGTCCAAGATTTCCTCCTCCTGACTCAGTCCACTCTCGACTGGCATGCAAGCCACCGAAGTATCCACAGGGGCCTTTGCAGTGGAGGTGGGGTCACCACCGAGTATCATGTCCAGCTCTTTGTAGAACCGGCAGCTTGTGGGTGCAGCACAGAAGCGGCGGTTTTTCTCCCGCGCCTTCTGGTAGGTGTTCAGCAGCTCCTTCGCTTTGACCTGGCACTGCAGTGTGTCCCGGTCATGGCCCCTTTGTGTCATGCATCATGAAATCTGTCTGCAGGTATCATAATTCCTACAGCTGGAGTGCAGCTGGGACTGGACAGCTCTCCCCAAATGCTGATGTGGTCCAGCAGCTCGGCATTGCTCCAAACAGGGGATCGCCCGGTGCGTGGAGCAGGCATGGCCACCTGGAAAGATGTGCTGAGACCACTGCACGTGTCACTGAGCAAACAGGAAGGGGACTTTCAAAATTCCCAAGGAATTTAAGGAGTAGGTCTCACGGTTGGTCACCTGAGAGCAGGACAGTAGAGTTCAAACCTATGACCAGAGAGGCGAGAACAGGCATTGCGGGACACCTCCTGGAGGCCAATTGCAGCACTGTAATCGACCAGGGTGTCGCTGGCACTGTGGCGCTGTAGCCGGCACAGAAAGCTGTATGTCTCTCATCGGGGTGCTTTTTTTACAGCGCTGCAACTGCGCAGTTTCTGCACACTAAGTGACTTGGCGGTGTGTATGCCTCAGGAGTTATACCGCAGAAAGCTGCTTTACTGCACAGAAAATTGCCAATGTAGACAAGGCCTTAGGCTTACCTCTGAATTTGTACCTGACTGACCAAGGGAGGAAGCAAGAGCTCATTTTTTCATAGCCTTATGGATATTTTAGCAATATTTTAGATTCAAATGAATTTGGTTTTAGACAGAATTATTGTAGAACCAATAGAGAAACTTTTTTGCATCGTATGCTGAGAAAAAACGATGCCACAATATGGACATGAAAAGAAATCATTGCAGCCTGTTAAAACAAATTAGGAAACATGCTTTCAAATCTTAATATAATTTCTAAAGAAAGGAGCCTGTTGACTCAAATGCTAAAGGTCTGAAAATGGTCAAAGAGCATCATAGAGCTAAGTGGGGATCCAAATTACAGAGAAGCAATAATGCAAATGTTAATACAGAGGGACCACTCAGCTTCTGTCTTTCAATAGCTGTGGTTCTGACTGGAGCACAGAAAAAAAATCAAAATATCTTTATCATTATTATTCTTTATTATTTGCATTACGGTAGTACCCAAGCCCCCAATAACAAATGGGATCCCATTTTGCTAGGCACTGTACAAACACACAGGCAGACAAGTGCCTGCCCCGAAGAGCATGTTTTTCATCTTACAGAGTGTTTACAGCTAAAACTGTTCCTTCAATGAGAAAACCGAAGCGTACACCCTTCAACGTTTGAATGTTTTGACCTACATATGTATAAAATTATGGGAATAAGAGGTAGGGAGACACAATAAAAGCCGACAAGTACTTGAAGTGTGTAACAAACATTTCTGATAGAGAAATTATCTAGCATGATAGCAAGATAACTAGTTAATAGTGGGATGAAGTTAATAAAGGAAAATTGAGGAAGTTTTTCCTGAGGTTCATCCTACACAGTGAAGTCTATTACACTGTGGAATGGTCTCCCAAGGGAAGTAACAGAAACCCCATTGCTTGGGTTTTTCCAAAAGCAGACTATAAAACAAAGATAATCCTGCTCCATCAGGGACATGGACTAGTGAGCTATTAAGCTTTCTTCACCTCTAGTCTATACAATTCTATGGGCAGGTCTGCACTACAGTTGACCTAAGTTATGCAGTTCTAGCTACATGAACAACATAGCTGGAGTTGACACACCTTAGGTCAACTTATTGCGGTGTCTACACCGTGCTGGGTCGATGGGAGAAACCCTCGTTCCGGTGGAGTACCGGAGTCAGCGCAAGAGCGATTGGCAGTCAATTTAGTGGGTCTTTGCTAGCCCTATGTCTATAAGCTTGCGTGACAATCAAATAGTTCCTACAGTAAAAGGAAATCTTTGCCCACAAAGTTGATCATTAACCCAGATGCAACGAACAAGTCTTTAGGCATGAAGGCCTACATTCACAAAAGGATTAAGCACCTAACTACCAGTTCAGGTCCTTCAATCCCAGAATCAGGCCCCACTGTGATTCACAACACTCCCACTCAGCTGCCACCGAACCACGTAGGTTGCTAAAGTCACTCAGCTCTTAAGTTTTTGCAGTAAAAATTCCCTCCGTGCCTATATCTCTGCCCTTGCACATATGCACTGCAGCTTCCCTCTAAGCATCCGGATGCCTAAGGCCTAGTGTGATGCATGAACCAGGGGAAGAGGCACTCCTCTGTCCAGCTCACCTGCAGGGCCTGATCTGGTAAGCCTGTTCAGAGCTCAGCTACTAGATTGGGCCTGTATAGGGAAACACACAAAGTGATGGTGGTAACCTCATAACTTTTAGCCTCGTAGTTAGGGTACTCACCTGGGATGTGTGAGACCCCTGGTTCAAGTCCGCCCTTTACTCGGGGGTAGAGTTGCCACCTAATTGCTAGTAACAGGACCCCAAAGGCTCTGTCCCCACCCCTTCCCTCGAGGCTCTACCCGCATCACTTGCTCCTGCTCCCGTCGCTGGCTGGATTATCTCAAGGAGCCTGCCCGCAGGTAGGAGGTGGCCCTAGCTGAGCAGGGGCTGTCATGGGTTAATGACCCGGTGCCTCCTCTGCCCCGTGGTAACCGGATTTTTGGTTCAGGTGCCGTTTAGGGTTGCCAGGTCCTCTTTTTGACCAAACTTTCTGGTTGAAAACTGGGTACCTGGCAATCCTAAATGGCACCTGGACACAGAAGCCAAAACACTGTCTAGGTAGAACCCAGATGGGTGGCAACCCTACCTGAGGGGAGATGAGGAGGAAGTGCTACTTCTTAGGAGAGAGCCCTAACCACTGGGCTATAGGATATTCTGAGTAGGGTGCTCTCAGTCTCTCCTGTTGAAGCTGTTCCACGGTCAATTAATTTTTAAATTTATCTGCGTAAGGGGACTGGAGCCTGCATCTTCCACCTCCAAGGCTACAGAGTCATTGAGTCTCTCTGGCCCAGTGACTCATTATTCATTTGCAGTGGAAAAGCTTCAGCCAGAGACACTGATGAAGCCCCACATCAGAATATCCTGTAGCTCAGTGATTAGAGCACTCATGTGAGAGGCTGCAGATCCCTCTTCAAATTCCTTCTCACCCTCCGGTGAAGCAAGGACTTGAAACAGTGGTTTCCCACATTGTACATGGGTACCCTAACCACTGGGCTAGAAATTATGAGGGAGGCCCATATCCTCACAAAAACTATGTAACCACCCAACACCAAGAGAAGGTTTGCACTGAGGCTCCCAAGCAGCTATGAGGGAGGCCCATATCCTCACAAAAACTATGTAACCACCCAACACCAAGAGAAGGTTTGCAGCTGAGGCTCCCAAGCAGCATGAGGCACCTCCCTCCAGCCCAGTATTAGGCGCTAAGTTCCTTGAGAGGGATGAGGCTTACGACACACCCCTCACCTTGGTTAGCTTAGGTGAGGAGCCACCTAGCGTGCTGACTTTTGTGAATCCCATTCCATACTGACGTGCCTATCTCTTCCCATTCAGTGTATAGAGCGCCTAGGTACCTAACACAGACTCTGGGAATCCCAGTGATTTTCTAGGTGCCCAAAAGTTAGGTGACAATCAACGTTGCCATGCCTAAGTTCCTTGGTGAATCTAGCCTGTAGTCAGTCTCCAGAGGAGGAAAATCAGTGCACCTTATGACTCAGCACCAAAAAGAATTATGGCTATCCAGGCTAAGGACACAAACATGCCTGCATACGAGATGACCAAGTTCTACTGAGGCACAAGTCCATGTCATAGCTTCAAAGAGTTTAAGGCCAGAAGGGAATCCTAGATCTTCTAGTTTGACCTCCTGTATGTAACACACCATTAAATTTCAGCCCCATGTTGAGAATCCATTCTTGATTTGAAGACATTAAGAGATGGAGAATCCATCACTTCTCTTGGTATTTCTTCCAGGGGCTAATCACCATAATTATTAAAAATTTGTGCCTGATTTCAAATTTGAATTTGTCTGGCTTCAGGCACTTACTTAGGTCTCCAGGCTGTGCTGGAACACCAAAGCCTGGACACAATCGATCTATAAAATAAAGTCCAGGAAACTCACGACAACTATCCACATACTTGTGTGTGCTTTTTAAAAAGAAACCCAGCAAGCCTGACTAAGTCCTCATTTGTGTGATCTGTGAGGCATCCCAGAACTTGACCTGCTGATCATGATAATGTCTATCTAAGCATATGTGCAGCCTCATAGATGTTGGTACTTGACAAAACTCCCAGAGTGGCATGACTTACATATGCCATGTAAGTCATGATCAGGAGGCCATCACCCTTCAAAGCAAACACATCAGACATCGGATATAAGCTGGGACAGGTATCTACATAACTGTGCTTGGAGTAGACACTTCATTAATAACTGCACAGGACATACCCAGGGCTATATTGCCCAGTGCGCACACACACGACTGCTGTATACCACTATCATTTTTACATTTGTATTGTTTTCTGAGTCAGGAATGGTTGGGCTGTGCACGGATGCAGACCACACCTACCTGCTGGGAGATGGAACACAGACAATCTCAGCCATACCAGGCTTTATTCCATCCACATCCTTTGGCACTGCCAATGCAAACACAACAGTCCTCTACTCACCTCTACTACAGAATCCTGAGGACACCACACAGAGATCATAGACTCATAGAAGATTAGAGTTGGAAGAGACCTCAGTAGGTCATCTAGTCCAATCCCCTGCTCAAAGCAGGACCAACCCCAACTAAAATATCCCAGCCAGGTCTTTGTCAAGCCAGGTCTTAAAAACCTCTAAGGATGGAGATTCCACCACCTCCCTAGGTAACCCATTCCAGTGCTTCACCACTCTCCTAGTAAAATAGTGTTTCCTAATATCCAATTAATATCCTTAGACCTCCCCCACTGCAACTTGAGACCATTGCTCCTTGTTCTGTCATCTGCCACCACTGAGAACAACCGAGCTCCATCCTCTTTGGAACCCTCCTTCAGGTAGTTGAAGGCTGCTATCAAATCCCCCCTCACTCTTCTCTTCTGCAGACTAAACAAGCCCAGTTCCCATAGCCTCTCCTCATAAAGTCATGTGCCCCAGCCCCCTAATCATTTTCATTGCTCTCTGATGCCTCAGTCTATGCAGGTCGGTAGCACCATGGTAAGTGATATCAGTATGGTTCACATGCCTGGAGTGACTGCTTTGTCACCATACCTC
The DNA here is from genome assembly GCF_011386835.1 of Chrysemys picta bellii. Lineage (NCBI taxonomy): Eukaryota > Metazoa > Chordata > Testudines > Emydidae > Chrysemys > Chrysemys picta. The sequence continues at coordinate 31,489,307 of NC_088795.1, read as the reverse complement.
ACAAATCATTGGTGCTGGAGCCTTTTCTCCTCATAAGGAGCAAGATCAGGCCACTGAACTCCTAAACAACAACCTGCTACTCTTAACTGCTACCTCCTGCTGCACCATTAAAAGGCCTAAGTGTGAGCTAGGATGGTGGTGAACAGAGTTATTGTGCTGGCTGGGTGAGTGAGAATTTCTTGTACACACCGAGACAGATCCCTGTTTGGCGCCTTCCATTTGGCAAGGATCCCCGACCCAGGAAGTGGTTCTGACAGGAAATCAAGGATGCCTCCCTTTATACTGCTTTTTCCAAAGAGAAGATGTGACTGTAACAACAGCACCAGCATCAGGAGGTGAGCTATGTCCCCATTTCTAGCAATAAACAGATACAGGGAGATCCTCACCCCCACACTAGCTGCTATATGCCCAGTAAAAGGAGCAGAGTGGTATAAAGGGACTCTCAAAGCCCTTGTCCCATGATGGGGTGGAGAGAATTACCTCAGTGGTGTTGGGAACTGTGCCTTTAAGGGCTGTGCAGACACCTGAGTCCTTTAAGAGCATTAGTGCTGAAGGTATGCCAAGGCTAGGGCTGGGAGGGGTGATTGTTGTCCATGCTGTAGCTCTTAGTGTTGTGAAGATTCTGGGCAGCCAGACACAAACTGCCATAACTTAGACAGGTCCCCAGGGCTGTCTAAGTTTCTTAGGAATTATGGAGAAACCAAGAACTGAGAGGCACAAAAGTGGCTTACAGCCATTATAGCCCCCCTCATTCTGGGCTGAGAGTTGTGTGCAGCTCCTCTTATAGCCACACTGCAGAATCTCAACCATAGTCTTCTGTTTAATGAACTTGTGCCTTATGATATTTTTCTAGGGTTGAGCCTAACTCACCAATAAACAGACTGCAAGTTCATGTAACAGGTTCACAGATCCAGATCTGCTTTTCATCCTGGCATATTTCCTCATTTCTAAGAAACAAGGACCGGGAAATGCGAGATCTCATCTTATTGCTCATTGTCTGGATGGCTGGTTGTCCTTTCCACAGTTTCTGCAGAGTGCAATTATTCTTCCTGCAGATGCCCACACTGTTTTGTTATCCTTGCCCTGTGTTATCCATTGGTCAAAATGAACATAGGAGTATTCTTTAGATAGGGGGAATGGCGAGAGTGACTTGGGGAACAGCTGCTGATAGGGCTCGTCAGCTATTGGGAAGTGGTTGACAGTGCTCTCAGCTGTTGTGGGTATTTCAATCTGTTTTTTATTCTCTGTATAGGGGTGAAGACTCAGTGAGTATGTATATAGATTGCTGAACCTCCACTAATATTTTAGAGGCCTTCATATATTTGTGTTCACATATTCATAATGATACAGAGTTTCTATACACAAACAAACTATATGTGGCTTATGTTCCCTGCATTTATATGATTTCTCTCCCAAACCACCTTCTGTCCTTGTGCCTTTTTTTCACATGCATCATCTTAGAAAGAAAGAAATTAAGCGCTGTTGCACCCTTTCTTCTGGTCATGCACTTATGGTCTGTGCCCTTTGCTCTCAGTTGTTAGGGAGTACCCATTATGTGCTTTATGGGTAGGGGTCTTACTCCTCATGCTAGCATGCTGTTTGTCACAGCATATAACACAATCTCCTTTCATTTATCTCTATCTCCTAGATCACATGTGTCAAACTCAAGGCCCGCGGGCCACATCCGGCCCGCCATACAATTATATCCGGCCCGCGAAATCGTTTTATATATCTGTTTTTAATGGCCCTGTGATATGACGCCCCAATAACACACACTACAAATCCCATGATGCAGTGCAATTGCCGCCAACGGCAAGCCGCGGTTCAAGTTCGCGGTCTGTTGATGTATACAACGCTAATCTCAAATCAAAGCTAGACCCCAACAATGGCCAAGAGAAAAATTGATTCTGAAAACCGAGGCTTTCAAAGCCGGTGGGAGAATGAGTATATGTTTACTGAAATTGCAGGTAAACCAGTGTGTCTCCTTTGCGGGAGTAATATCGCTGTAATGAAGGAGTATAACCTAAGACGGCACTACGAGACGAAACATGAGAACAAATTCAAAAACCTGAGCGCAGGACAGAAGCTACAAAAGGTAGAGGAGTTGAAGAAGAATTTGACATCCCAGCAGACGTTTTTCACCAAAGCAAAATCACAAAGTGAAGCTGCTGTGAAAGCAAGTTTCATTGTGGCCGAAGAGATCGCCAAATCAGGACGGCCGTTTACCGAGGGGGAATTCGTAAAGAATTGTATGATGAAAGTGTGCGACGTCCTTTGTCCAGATAAAACGCGAGCGTTTGCAAATGTAAGCCTCAGCAGAAACACTGTTGCTAATCGGGTTTGTGAGATGGCGACTGATTTGAAAACACAGTTGATTGAAAGAGCAAAAGATTTTGTTGCATACTCCCTTGCCGTGGATGAAACTACTGACGCGACTGACACTGCACAGCTGGCGATATTTATCCGTGGTGTGGATTCCAATTTGTGCGTAACAGAGGAAATACTGGACATTAAATCGATGCACGGGACAACGAAAGGAGAAGACATCTTTGGAAATGTATTTCAAAGTGTAACCGACATGAAACTGCCGTGGGAAAAACTCGTTGGACTTACAACAGATGGCGCACCTGCTATGTGTGGTGAAAAAAATGGACTGGTGGGAAGGATGCGCTCAAAGATGCGGGAGGAGAACTGTGCCGGTGAGTTGACAGTGTATCACTGCATCATACACCAGGAATCGCTGAGTGCTAAAGTCCTAAAAATGGATCATGTGATGAACACTGTAACACAAACCGTCAACTTTATCAGAGCCCACGGTTTAAATCACCGCCAATTCCAGTCTTTTCTGCGGGAAATAGATAGCGAGTTTGGCGATATGCCATATCATACGGAGGTCCGGTGGCTAAGTCGGGGAAAAGTTCTCAAAAGACACTTTGAGCTGCGAGAGGAAATCTGCCAGTTCATGGACAGTAAGGGGAAAGACTGCACAGTTCTGAGGGATGAAAAGTGGAAATGTGAGTTGGCGTTCCTGGCTGACATAACGTCGCATCTTAGCGCTTTAAACCTTCAACTCCAGGGACGGGAGCACATAATAACCGATATGCATGATGCAGTGAAGGCATTTCAAGTGAAGCTGCGCTTATGGGAGACACAAATGCACCAATGCAACTTGTCTCACTTTCCCTGTTGCCAAGTAATACGGAACCAAGAAAGTGCCACAGTTTTCCCAAATGCCACCTTTGCTGAAAAACTCAGCGCGCTGCGCACTGAGTTCGCACGGCGCTTCAGTGACTTTGAGGCACAGAAAAGTAACTTCGAGCTGCTTCGCAACCCATTTGCAGTCGATGTGGAAACCGCACCTGTAGAAATGCAGATGGAGCTGATAGAACTGCAATGTAACGGGACACTGAAGGCAAAGTACGACACTGCGGGGCCAGCACAGTTCACTCGCTTCATTCCTGAAGCGATGCCGCAGCTCCGCCAACATGCGGCTCGAATCCTGTCCATGTTTGGCAGCACATATCTGTGCGAGCAGCTGTTCTCTGTGATGAAAATTAACAAAACGTCACACAGGAGTCGCCTCACTGATGAACACCTGCAATCGATCCTGAGAATCTTCACAACACAGAACCTAACCCCAAACATAAACGAACTTGTTGCAAAGAAAAGACTCCAAGTATCAGGCTCTGACTAAATAGGACAAGAAAATGGAATGTTATGATTTGTTATGATTATACTTTTGCTTTAAATTCAATTTTTTATTTATATTTTCAGATTTTTTAATATTCCAGCATGTACAGATTTTGAATGTATTGTATTGACAGGATATTTTTTTATGAAGAGCAAAATATTTTAAGTTGAAATGTATTTATTTTGGAATGATATCCTGTATTTTGGTTCATATTAATGGTTAAAAAACATAAATATTTAGTCTGTTAAATAAATGGTTATACTGTTCGGCCCGCGAGTTTTGAGTTTTGGCCCCCTGTGCAATTGAGTTTGACACCCCTGTCCTAGATCACCCCTCTATCTACCTGCTTATGGCTTTCACTGTCTACCATGTTATTGATCCTCTTCTGCCTCCTGCTCTTTCCCCTTTCAAGCTTCCTGTCCCTTCCTCCTTTCTGAAGGCCTTTCCCTACTATATCCACACTCATGCATGTATTAAGGCTGGACAGCTTGGGATACAGTTTTTGGGAGTAACCCTCAGTCAGTTTATTTTTACATGTACTTTCACCTTTTGGTGATACATTGCCTCAGAAACAGAGCACCTGAGCAAATGCTTTGACAGCTTTTATTTCAGAGGTATGTTTTTGAAGCGTCCCTCTGCAATGTGTTCCTCGTTGCTGCTCTTCCTGCACTCTTTTCCACAGGCACATGTATGAGCAAAACCTACAGGAATTTGGTCCATGGAATGCAGAGCCACGATAAATGCCAGGGATTTATACTTAAATAAGATTGGTGGATCATGGAGTTAGCATTTAGTTGGCTGGAAGAGTTTTACTTGGCCCCTTAATCCAGATGTTCAACTTTCTGATTATTAATGTAAATTGTGAACTTGAGTATTCCTGAATTTGTGCCTGGGTGACTGTCACAGCCTTTGGAGTGAAATGGCTCCCTCCCACCCCCCACTTGGGGGAACTGCCTTTCAATGTGTCTATGGTGTTTGTGTGTTTTTAAACAAAAAACTGCAAAAAAATATTTTAGGGAAAAGTGTATTCAGGGGGAATTGTATATTTGTTGTGTTTTGTAGAGAGAAGAAAATATGTTTGCAGAGCCCCTCACATTGCCAGTCCTTTATTAAAATACTTTCCCTTCCTTTCAAACTGGGACGTTGTTTTTTAATTCCAATAATATTTTTAGATCCCCTGAAAAGGTTTGTCAGTTTAGCTTTTCTAAAGGAGATAATCCAGCATGTAATATACAGAACATACCTCAAGAACTTGTCTGTCTCTATTTATTTCTGCCTACCATTATTCCCACAGTTTTAGTGTTTAGCCACAGACATGTTATGTCCTTTGCCCTGGTCAGTATTCGATCCTGTGCTTCCTTTCCCTGCCTATGATTATATTTGCTCCTTAGCAGTCATTACCTTTCATTTTGCTGCACTGCATGTGCCTTTAGCTGTCTGTAAGCCTAATTTATTCAAATCATTTTAAATTTGCTTGCTCTGTGCACCATTCTCCACTTTATCTGCCATCAGCAAAAAATTCCACTTTAAAAAAATATATCCCCTGTAGGCCATTTATATAAAAGTTTAACAAAAAAAGTGGGCATCATGCTGAAATTTGGGAGAACTGTCTTGTTACTGTCCCTCTATTCACCCTGAACCATTTCGTTTTGCTGACATCCTGTTTCTTGTCCCTCAGATAATTCTGAATCCATGTGTTATTGCTCTCTTCCCATTCCATGCTTACTGACTTTGTAGATCAATCTTTTGTGGGGTACAGTACCAAATGAATTTCTCAAATCCAGATAAATTATGTCCACCATTTCACTTCTGCTTGCCAATTTAGTAATGTACTGAAAGAAATCAAGCACATTTGCAAGGGGTGATCTGAATCTGTGCTGATTCCCCTGCACCAGATTATATATTTCTACATGTTGCATAATCCTGTCCCTTATTAATGTTTCCAATATCTGTTCAGCAACCGCCGTTAGGATTACTGGTGAGTAGATTCCTAAATCCTCCTTTGACTCTTTTTTTAATACAGCTGAACTGGAGTAGCTACCTTCCAGGCAACTAGTCATATACCTTCCTCCTTAGCAAGCTATCAAGCATCATTACTAAAGGCTTTCCCATTTCCCTTGCTAGTTCCTTCAGAATTCTGAGATGCAGTTAATCAGGGTCTTGTGCCTTGTCAACTTTTAATAGTTCTAATTGCCTAACTATCTGCTCTGGTGTGATCATAAAACCTTTTAACATTTCACTTTTCCCCCTCAAGAAAATCTATCCCAGTTTCCGGGACGTGACCTTCAGCTTCTTTCGTGAATTCTCAGGCAAAGAATTCATGCAGGCTCTCAGCAATATCAGCCTCATCTGTCACTGACTTCCCACTCATACCCCTTAATGGCCCCACTGATTCCTCGGCTGGCTGTGCACTTTTAATATATTGAATGAAAGTTCTCACTTGATTTTCTTCATTTCCTTGCTATTTTTTAAAAGCATTTGCGACTTTAGTGTTTCCTGCCAGTGTTTATAATTGTTCAATTTTGGATGGAATGTCATTGTCAGACCTCCTAAGTAATGTAACACAATAAAGAAAACTGAAAACCATGCTAGGAGCCAAACCTTGCACTAGTGTAAAACTGGAGAAATTCTATTTACTTCAGTGGAGTTACTCCAGTTTTACCAACGGTATGAGTATGATCAGACTCTGTCCCTATGTAGGGAATAGCCCACATATTATCTGGGGCTTTATGGACAAGCACAATGCAACAGCAGTGCTGCCCAGCATTAACACCCGAAAAAGAAAGTTTTCTAGAGCATTCAAAAGCAAACCTGAAACTCACCAGAAAACCTCTTGGGAGATAAGAGGGTTGCTTCAGAATTTGTGAGGAATTGAATGCCTTTCCTTCATGAAAACATTCATATTTCTGTGTGTCTGTCTAGGTTCTTAAAATGGCACAGCAGTATATTTCTGTTTAACTACATGTTTCACATTTGATTTGCAGTCACCTTTAATTTCTGTATCACCCTCTTTTCACCTTAATTACTACATCCTGTGGGCCTGATTCTCCACTGATTTACTCTAGGATAAGACAGGAGTAAATCCAGTGGAGTCAATGGAGAGGGGAATCAGGCCCTGCATTTTGTCCTTGTCGTTTTAAATGTCACTGCTTTGTCTCAGCACCTCTAGGTGAGAGCCTCATCCCTGCTCCAGCTGCTTTACACGGGGTAAGAGGTCCCGCGTGGCATAAAGAAGCCCTAAAAGTCCTAGTTCTGTCTATGGGAGGTTTCCCTTGACACAGGCATTGTGGAACATCACTATAAAGCTGTCATCCAATCACCCACTCACAAATGCTCGCACAGGGGCCATATGAGAAGTGGAATTGGGACTGAGAGGGACATGTCAGGTGCAGGGCTGCAGCATTCAATGCTGTGGAGGTTCTGGGAAGCACTTTGGCCCATAGGGCAAGCCCAGGAGGCAGATGTAACTTAGACAGGGGCCCAGAGCTGTGTGTGTTATATAGGTGCCTTTCCAGCCCCCAGAGTAGTCTAGGATCGAGAAGCTTAAAGCCACCTTAGCTAACCTCTCCCACAGACTGAATTCTGCCCTCCAGGTCTTAGGGGCACAGCACAGAATCTTGCCCCTAGCTTCTGTTTTTGCTTAAAATCACAACCCAGCAAGCTTGCAATCACTACTCCCTATACCTTCTTCTACCTTCGTGCCCTAAATCATACTCTGTATGTTGCTCAATACTAAATCTGGCATTCTTCCCTTCATTGTCCGTTTATGTACACATTAAATTAGAAAGCAGTCCTGCGCCAAATCAAGCTTCACTTCCTCCACTTAATGTGCCTAGGTAATTAAAATCTCTCAATATTACCACTCTGGCCTTTTCCTTGCTTTTTTCCCCTTTGTGCAATATTTCATAGCTCTTTTCTGGCCAAGTTGCATGTAACATATGCTCTAGGAATTATTTTGGGAAAGTTCTATGGTCTGTGCTCTTCAGGAGTTCAGACTAAAGGATCACAATGGTCCTTTCTGGCCTTGGAATCTATACATTTGTGAACATAATCCTGTCAATATAGTCTCAATCTATATATATTTTCCATACTGCCTGTGCTACATGCTAGTTTATCCCAGGCTTCACCTTTCAAGAATCTTCACATTTTCCTTTACAAACGTGGCTATGCTTCTTTCACCATATTCCTGCCTCTTTCTTCTTAACAAGCAACAAAACTCAGTGGTCACTAAAGAGCATAGGGCCAAATCATAGCTGGTCCCGTGTAGAGGAGGAAAGAAGGGAGAGTGGGTGCAAGGAGCTCTCCCACCCCATGATTCCTTGTGCACCTATAGAGGGGACAGCCATAAGTGTGCTAGATGAGTGGCACCAGCCACACTAACCTCTCAAAGAAGGAAGGGAAGAGCAAGAAGAGAGCAGGACCATGGTTTCCCCCACACTCACACTAGCCATGAGACCTAGCCAGACACAAAAGGGTGTACATAATGCACCTTGCAAATGGATGGCAGTGACTGCTGCATCATGCCCTGCTCTGAGTTCTTCTTGGGCTCTAATTACAGCATCATTCACCCCACTCCCACCCCAGGCCTGTTCTTTAAAGGCACAATCAAATCCTTAAAAACATCCTATGTTTTGATGTTAAAAGAGCTTATTCAGTAATCACTGAAAAACTGAGTTCTGTGTAGGAATGAAGGTATGGACAGGTATGAAGTCACAACAGACCATTCTAGAGCGCATACTTCTGAGATGCTCTCACAAAATGGCTGCAATTTTAAAAATACACAAAGAAAACTTTGAAAACTTTACAGATGGATCAGGTTAACGCAGTGGTCATTCACCTATAGAGAACTGACCTTTAATCTATTTGAAGTCATGGCAAGTGATAGTCTCATGCTATACAGACATTGGTTCAAATGCCACATTTTGGTACAATTTGTTATGATTCACAATCTCTGCTGGGTGGGGGGGGGGGGAACAACACTGGAAAAGGAAGGGTGTAGGAAGCCAAAAATTAGTCATATTGACATTATATTTGGGGAAAACCACTGTGGCTCTAGCTGGGGGTTGCTCTCAGATTTAAATTTTAAAATGTTCCAAATTTACCTAAAAATGAAAATAAGACTTATAAAAATGCTGTGCTATTCTACAAAGCTATTTTCCAGCAATGTTTTCCCATCAGAAGATAAAGCTGAATACTTTAAAACTCAACATCAGGCCTACAGTTTAGTGAGTATATTCTCCTTTGTCAGCATCAGACACTAATAGTATCTTTCAAATATTATGAAAAAATGAGCGACTGGACTCTACATCCTTTAAGTTGCAACTCATTAACTCAAATTAAATTTTAAAAAGTTTTCCCCTCACCTTGGGATATATATATATATATAAATAGAAATTCATACATTAAAATAAGTACATTTATCAATGACACATAAGAAACCTTATCTTGTGCAGGTGATCACCATACTCTGAAATCCAACTTGGGCCAAAACCTTACTCGCCTTACTGAAGCAAATGGGACTATTTGCATGAGGAAGGTGATTTAAAGGATGTGGCCCTTTAAGTTTAGCAGTTCAGGATGGAATGAAAGTGGAAAAAGCATGGGCTTTTCTGTCTACATGACAAGTTATTGTGCAGTAACACAGGGTGTGATTCTACACAACACCAGATTGACATGCAGTAGATGTCCTGTGTGGGCATTGCTCCAGTGCACTGAAAGTCACCACGTTGCCCTTTGGGACTTTCACTGCACTACAGTAGTGTCCTCATGGTACATTATTGTGCAGCAAGCTGATGCACTGTAGATTCAGGCCCTAGCTTGCAGCACAGTAACGTGCCATTTAGATAAGATGCAACTCACATCACATACAGCTCAATATTCTTAGCATGATGAACCAACGAGCAGGCCAACTTCTCTACTTGCATAACTCCAGGTAGAGGATTTGGGTTAATATTTTTGTGATGATATCAAAGAGAACATTTATTTACATTAGTAATTTCTCACTAGAGTCATTATGGACTTGAGCACAATGATATAAGGTTTTACCTCTTCAAAAATAAGAAAAATATCAGGTGATTTAATCTAGTTAAAATCTCCAATAATTATATTAAAAATATTTTCAATCATATCTTTAATTTTTTTAAAGAACAATTTTCAAGGCCAACACCTCACTAGCAAATGGAAAAAAAAGAATTTCACATCCCTTAAAATCTAGTGTACCAAATTTCAGGCTATAAATAAAGCAATTAAACAATGTAAATGCTTAAAAGCACTAGCAAAATTCAGCCAAAATAAGGATCAGAAATTTATATCCTTATTACTGGTAATTATAGTCACATTCTTTAGTGAACTATATTCCCAGCCAACACATAAAAGTGTCCTTATCCATTATCCACTTAAAACTAAGTCACCCTTACACACATGTGCAAAAAAGAGAAGCTGTGGCTATGTGACCATGTTAGCACACAGAGCTCTGCATGCACTGCTGTAAATGTATCTGTCTACCTTTTAAGCAAAGTAGCTGAAAGCCCCTCAGGGTGTTCTTACGAAATGTAAATTCACTGAGTTGGAGACCTCAGCATAAAAATCTCTGCTTATACTGGATGGTAGTTTAACACTATCCTCGCCTTAAGAAAGGGAGAGAGAGAAAAGGAAATACAATCTCCTGGGTGCTATAACATATATTCAGCAATTTTTATTGGTTGGTTGGTTTTTTTTAAAAAAATAGAAGCATTTTAAGCATCTACTCAAAGTTGCTCTTTTTCAGCAATAAGTAATAAATCCTTAATGCCATTGTGAAAGAGCAACCTGCCAATAATTCATATTTGATATTGAGTAGAATAAAGTTAAGATGGAATCACAAGGAAAGGGGAGATGCACATCTTTAAAGACAGACTGGAATTTAGACTGAGGTGGACACATCCAGTCAGGACTATCAATATGCAAAAACATGGGCCAACATTTTCAAATCTGTGCGCTTAAATCACTGCAGGTCTTTTGGTATACATTTTAAATAATGTATGTATTAGACATCCCATGTTATGGTGTAAGTATTTAGACATCTATATAGAAATGGCCTGACTTTCAGAGCAGCAAAGCACCCTCTTTTCTTATTGACTGCAATGGAAATTGTGGGTGCCCAGCACCTCTGAAAATCTGGCCATTTGAGAATATAGATTTAGCTGCCTAACTGTAGGCGCCCAATTTTGAAAATGTTGGCCCATATTGATTAGGAAAGAACAAAGTATAGGTGCCCTTGGAGTGAGGAATGATTATTTCGAAATAAGATGCCAAGCGTGCAGGTAGGAGACAATTATGGTGTCTATGCATCTATTTAAGTAGCTTTTGCAGAGTTAAGACTAGATATAGTATACATACTATTTCTTTTGTTTTAATCCGAGTCCCTCTACTTATTCTTAATAAATAAATAATTGTTTTTAATGAGTCCATCTATGCCTTAGATTATTTTCTGGCAAAGTTGCTGTGGTATATCCTTGATAGGAGAACAATCTTCTGACCTCTTATTCAATATTTTTATTAATGACTTGGACAATGCAATGAAGAGTATGCTTATAAAATTTGTAGAGGGCATCAATCTGGGAGGGGTTTCCAGCACTTTGGAGGACAGGATTAAAATTCAAAATAAATGAGAGAATTGGTCTGAAATCAACAAGATGAAATTCATTAAGGACAAGTGTAAAGTATTTCATTTAGAAAGGAAAACAAATGCACATCTACAAAATGGGGAATAACTGGAACTGCTGAAAAGGATCTGGGGTTTATAGAGAATCACAAATTGAATATGAGTCAAAGTGATGAAGTTGTGAAGAAGGCTCATATTCTGGGGTGTTGTAATGGGGTGCTCTTCTCACCACCGGGATGGTGCCTCCTCCTGGGGATTAGCTTTGTGAGGTCGATGTCCCTTCCTCCAGTTGCATATCATCTCTCCGCCTCTCTTTCTCGCTTCATGAGCTGCAGCCTGCTCTTTGTGACTCAGCCCTTCAGCCAGGTCACTACACACATTTTCCTCTTCCAAGGTAGCTTTTCAAAGTCTTTCCTCAACAATCTTAGGCAGTCTTCCTATTCACTGCCTCATAGTGCCACTCCCTCAGTGACTGTCAGGGGGATCCAGGCCCACCCTCTAGCCAGCAGAGAAGGTATGTTCCTTTCTGGACCTTGCTGCTACTTTCCCAGGGCTTTCCCTACCTACCTACCTAGCTCCCCACTGGGTTTGCCAGCCTCCTCCTAGGGAGTAACTCTAAACTATCTGCCTCTGTAGTCTCCAAACACAACTTCCTTCTCCCAGGGAAAGACTGCTTCCCTACAGCCTCCCTCTCCTGTCAGCTTCCTGCCTTTATAAACCCAGCCCAGCTTGTTCCTCCTCAGCTGGGCTCCCTCATTCAATCAGGGGATTACTCAAGCCACCTCATTCCCCTCAGCTGTTGGCCATCTGGCCCCCTTCCTTGCCTACATTAGCCCTTTCAGGGCAAGAGTGAAGGGAACACCCCCCCCCCCCCCCAGGTATATTTACAGGAATGTGACAAATAAGATACAGGAGGTGAATGTCCTGCTCTATTTGGCACTTGTGAGGCCTTCGCTAGAGCACTGTGTCCAATTCTGGGCATCGGACTTTAGGAGGTATGTTGAGAGAGTCCACAGGAGAACAAAAATGATAGAAAGTTTAGAAGACCTAACCTATGAGGAAAGGTTAAAAAAACTGGGCATGTTTAGTCTTGAGAAAAGGGGAGACCATGATAATACTTTTCCAATATGTTATAGGCTGTTAAAGAGGGCAGGGATTGAGTGTTTTTGATGTTAAATCCAAAGCTGACTGTGAAGATTTACAAAGGGATGTCACTAAACTGGGCCACTAGGTACAAAAAGTCAGATGAAATTAAATAGGTAAGTGCGAAATAAAGCACACTGGAAAAAAATAATCCCAATTATACTGCGATAGGACCCACTCACCGCTAGTGGTGCCTCCTCCTGGTCACTCTGGAGATTAGCTCTTGCCCAGCATTGTGCCCCCCTCTGGTAGTGTCTCTCCCATCATCCTCTCTGTTACCCTCTGCAATGCAGGGTGTTCCCTCTTTGTGACTTAGCTGCCAGCCAGGTCCCTATGCATGTTTCCCCCTTCTGGGGTAATAAAGGGTTTCTTGACAAATGGGCTCAAGCAGTCTTTCTGCTCACTGTCCACCTGGTGCTACTTCCCCAATGGCTGGTAGAGGAACCTGCTGTCTATTCTGGGTTCCAGCTCAAGGGCCCCCTAATCAGCAGCCAGGGTCATTTTCCTTGCTGCTTTTCCCCTAAGCCTTTATCCTTCTGGCTCTCCTAAACTCCCTCCTCCCAGGTAACTGTAAGCTCCTCTCTGTAGCCCCAAACACACGTCCCTTCTCCCAGGAAGTAACTGCAGTGCAGACTACTTCCCTAGAACACCTTTCTGGTCTCAGCCTCTGGGCTTTATGCAGGCCCCTCCTGGTCCTGTCCAGCTGCACCTCATGTCTAATCAATCCCTGCTCCCTGGCTCCTCCTCCAGGTGCAGCCTGGGGAATTAAATGGCCTACCTGGCCACCTTAACCCCTTCAAGTCTCATATGGGGTGGACACCCCATCACAGTGACATACAAAATGATGGGTTCTAAATCAGTCATTACCAACCAAGAAAGAGATCTTGGCATCATCATAGATGTGGGTGCAGTCAAAGTGCGGTGGCAGTCCAAAAAAAGCTAACAAAATGTTAGGAACCATTAAGAAAAGGATAGATGATAAGACTTGAATACTGCATGCGGTTTTGGACATCCCATCTCATAGAATTGGAAAATGTGCAGAGAAGGGCAACAAAAATGATTTAGGGGTATGGATCAGCTTCCATACAAGGAGAGATTAAGAAGACTGGGACTGTTCAGCTAGACGACAAGGGGCAATGCAATAGAGGACCATAAAATCGTGAATGGTGTGGAGAACGTGGATAGGATAGTGTTACTTACCCCTTCATGTAATACAAGAACCAGGGGTCACCCAATAAAATTAATAGGCAGCAAGTTTAAAACAAACATCAGGAAGTACTTCTTTACATGATGCAAAGTCAACATGTGGAATTCATTGCCATGGAATGTTGTGAAGGCCAAAAGTATAAATGGATTTTAAAAAGAATTAGATAAGTTCATGGAGGCTAGGTCTATCACTAGCTATTAGCCAAGATAGTCAGGGAAGCAAGCCCATGCTCTGGGTGTCCCTAAACTTCTGACTGCCAGAAGCTGGGAGTGGATAACTGGGGATGGATCTCTTGATAATTGCCCTGTTCTGTTCATTCTCTCTGAAGCCTCTCGCCATGGCTTCTCTTGGCAGAGAAGATACTGGGCTAGAAGGACCATTGATCTGACCCAGCACAGCCATTTTTATGTTCTTATGTCCACCAGAAATAATGGACTTAATCTGCAGCACCGGATATTTAGGTTAGATATTATTCAAAACTTTCTATGAGTAGTTAAGTAATGGAACAGGCTTCCAAGAAAGGTTGTAGAATCGCCATCACGGAAGATTTTTAAGAACAAATTTGACAAACAACTGTTAGGAATGGTCTACGTTTACTTGGTCCTGCCTCAGTGCAGAGGGCAGGACTTGATAATCTTTGGAAGTCCCTTCCAGTCTTACATTTCTAGGATTCTAAGAATCTAATGTCCCCAGCTATGATTTTCATAATGCATACAAACATTACTGGGCAACAAGTAAACATACAAGAATATTAATTGCATGCAACAGTTCAGTCCTCCATACCTTACTCATGTGGGTAGATCCATTGTCCTAACATATTTCAATAAAATGACTCTTTGGGGAAGTATGAACTGTAATCCTGAAACAAATATATAAATCTGAATTTTAAAGTGTAGTTGTACTGGGTGTAAAAATACCTTCCTGGTGTCCTAGGTTTATTGCCTCATAATGATCTACAGATCAGTCGTACTCCATTTACAAATAAAAATATTATTTCCCTAATGTCAGTCCTGCAAGTTCACCCAGAGCTCCAAGACTCAAGCTTTTCCATCTCATGGATCATCATCATCATTGCTGTTATTGTTCATTAATTTGCATTATGGTTGTGCCAAGAGACCTCAACTGAGATTGGGGCCACGTTGTGCTAGGCACTGTACAAACACAGAGTAAGGGACAGTCCCAAAGAGTTCACAGTCTAAAAGGAGAAGACGGACAAAAAGCAGTGCCAAGGTGGTAATAAGGTTCTACAGGGCAAATGATGGGCTCTCAGTGACACCGGTTAAACCCTTCTGCCCTCAGTATATTTGCTAGTATAGCTCAACGGTTTAACGAATAATTCTGTTGATAAGGCACCAGATGGAATAGAATCTGCAGCTTACTCAGGGCCACTTACAAGGAAGGCACATCTCATCCCCCTGGTGCCAAGGCCCACATAAGGCAGCTACCCACAATTGCAGTCCCTGCACTCGGGGGTGTACAGGGACTGCTCCTTCTGTGTGCTCTTAGGGATGCACAAAGCCCAACAGGGTGTGGGGGGCTGAGGTAGAAGAGAAAGCGCCAAACAATCCACCATACTAGCATGCAGCATGGGTCATGTGAAATGGGGGAACAAACTGAACCAGCCAAATGGAGCATGCAGCCTTCACACCTACATGTACACCAAGAAACCCCCCCCACACCCACAAGAGCCATTGCCTATCATGCACAATCTGTTTCTCAACCTGTGCAGCAGGACTTTTGTCTCTTAAGCCAGGAGATATGACTGAATGCACACAGGGAGTAATGCATGGAGTATGAGGATGCCATCTTTTTATGTGGTCCCTTTTCAGAGCTGAACTATTCTTTAAATTGACAAACACAGAGTGACATCATTAACTAAGGTGTCTGTTAATACCCATTAACAATAAATGGAGACAATAACTTTTTTTGTATTTCAGTCACAAAACTATACTCAATATCTGCACTCAGTTTCCAAACACTGCATATTCCTCATTAATTACTGCCACAATTTGCAGAAATTATTCCCTAATTGTTTGGCCTTTAAAACACTCTGCTTTATCTCTCTCACATTTGGATAGTGCTATTCTAGCATCTTATTTTTTACACAAGTTCTGTGCATACTTTGCCAAAGACCTTTGAACTTGTCATCTTGGCAGATAAAAACATGACTCAGTAGCGGCTACAAGAAATGAGATAGCGTGAGAAGTTTTAGAAGAATGAAATATCACTGTTGTATGTAAAATTAATGTGGCATGTCTATCTTATAAAATCTTTCCCACCAAATTATAAACTAGTTGTACTTTAAAAAGCTAGAATGAAGATTACTTAATAATTTATGTAGCAATTTAAGAGTTTGGGTCAACTCCTCTAGAAAGTAGAATTTATTTCAACCAAATTGAACAATAACATAACTATAACTTGTGCATATATAGTGCTTTTCGTCAGAAGGATCCCAAAGCACTTTGCCAGCCCCTGAAATGCAGCCACCACTAGGGTGGAATGCAATGCCCATTCTGTGCCAGCTATGCCCTATGGAGCCAGTCCGCCCAAGTGCTTCCTGTAGGTGTTGGGTGCCCTCTGTCAATGAAGTCAATTAAGAATCGAGGACCCTCAGCACCTCAAATGATTGGGCCATACATTTATAGGAGAAATGAAGACTTATCTTCTCCATACAGAACCACAAGAGAGATTTAGGCAGGCAGAATATAGTTATTCAAGTTAGATTCTTTTCAATGGGATCATTAATAACTACAAATGGTCAGGATATTTTAAATCTCATCTGAAGACACATCAGTCACAGCAAATAGCATCATGCCCCAATCACAGGGCCAGATTTCCATAAGAACTCAGTGCCTTATTTTCAAGTGCTCAGCATTCGTATTTGGAGCCTGATTTTCAAATAAGCTCAGCACCCAGCAGCACCTGTTTTCACACTTAGCTCAGCAGCCAATATGCTGAGCTCTTTGAAAATCTGGCCATTCTTTCTGATGCCTAAATGGAAGCTGAGCTCTTTGGAAAATTTAGACCCCGCTATGGATGCTGAACCCTTCTGTAAATTCCAGCCACTGCCAGTTAGCAATCATACCAGGGTTCAGGGTACTAAATAAAAGAAAAAAAATCATTGTTCCCATAGCTGAATTGTAAATCTAGAGATGACAAACCTTGGAATAAAGCAGTACTATTCCCAGGCTAACCTATGCTTAACCCTCAACCTTTTGGAGGGGAGGGGGGAGAAAAAAGCCCTTAAGCATTTATGAGATTCCAGGGTGCATTTGGTCGCAGCATTACATTACACTAATGCAGAATTTAAGAAAATACAATAGCCATTCTCTTGAGATTCAATCTGTTCTGAGTAGGGTCCTGAATGCTAACTTCCAATGCACAATTAAAGGCTGTGAAAGAGAAGTATCAGGAATGGAAAAGAAAGCAGAATAGGAAGGGCTTTGTAGAGATTGGGGTAAAACGTTCAAAAGTGCCTAACCTGCGTAGGAGCCTAAGTCCCCTTTCAGTGGGACTTAGGTGCTTTTACAAATTTTACCCCATATGTATGCCTGAGCAGAGTGAAGGAACTGAACACAAGGAGCTATGAAATAAACCACGTAAATCAATAAATATAAGTCACTGAGTGTTCTGTAGACAGCCAGAGAGTGTTTGACCCTTTTTTATGACTCCCCATTGGCTGCCTCTCCTCCAGCACATCAAACACATGTTTGCCTTTAAAGCACTTTACTATAATCACCCTGTTTATCGGCTCTACTATCTTCTCAAGCCATCAACTCCCACCTTCACTCTGCCAGGGATGGCAGCCTCAATCACCTATCTACTTCTTCAAGCACCTCCTCACTTTCTACTGTGCTGTACGCTATGGATGGGAATAGCACCCTATCAAAATGACAAGCCAGCACCTTATCTTCCTTGAAATCTCTCCTAACAAACCTACCTGTGCCATGATGCCTACAAATTACTGCCACCTGGTATTGGTTAGGCAAGTGACAAGCTGAGTCCTATGCTTTTAAGCTAAACTGCTCTCCAGCCCACCCCATTTGTTTGTTTTGTCCACCTGCTGACACCTAGATTGTAAATCCTCTGGGGGAAAGACCATCGTTTTTGGTACATGTATGTACTGAACCTAGCACAATGACTAGGGTTACATTACCCTAATAATGAGGCTTTGAGTTATATAGTAGATACAGTTATGACTGGTTTTGGCTAAAACCTTTCTTCTGCATAATAATTTAAAAAGAAGCATCATGGAGGGGACCCCAACAGGAGATTGGTAATGGGTGCTGGTTCCCGTGTGACTCAGACTAGTACTAAGTAAAAATTGATATCATCGGCTGGCTGTTGGAGGCCTGTGTTAGAAGACAGAGTGGATGTGTGTCCACAACTAAAAAAAAAAAAATCACAGTCACAGTTGGCATTAACTAGCACGTCTCTGTAGAGCAACTGAATGGAGGCAACAGAGACTGAACTACCATCTCACTTTTAGGGTTGGCCCCACTAAGTCAGAGCTGGGGCACATTACACAAATAAATATGGTGGAAGCTTGTACTGTTGCTGACTAGGCTGCACCTGATTTCCACCTCCCCAATCCAGCCCCATTCCACTTTATTTTGGTTAAAAGAGAAGCTTTTCTGACGAATCTGTAACAGACATGGAGGGTTGTTGAGCATTACACTGATGTAAAACTGGATCCTATCACAGAAAATCACAGAAAAACTGATCCTGAGGTGCATTAGGATTTAAGCTTTGGAAGTAGTATTTGGTAAAAACAGGATCATCACACTAATTTTTCCAAGCAGACCATTAGGACTGTAGAATAGCGGGTAGGACTTCTAGGTGGATAAGCTTTGAAAGCTCAGGTCTATCTCAAAAGTTAAATATCTGAATTTTTGGATATTACAATAAAATATAGAGTTAGCTATTAGATTAACATATCTTTATATGTGGACATCTTTAATTAGAAACTAACGACAAATCCTGATCCAGGTTGGAGGACACAGAGACATACTAATGAAAGAAGAACTGGAGTGACTTCTATTAATACTGTGATACTCAGTACAGCTAAGGTATCAATGCAGGAAAAAGAATGTTTGCCCCCTCCCCCCATAAATTCCCTAATGATTTTGGCAGCAACATTGAACTTAGTATTACAAAGGCAGACGTGTGGATTGAATCTGGAAACGATAGGTACCTGAATACCTTAGGTGAAACATGGAAACACTGTCCTTTGTATTAAGTGGCAAAACCATGATTTGGAGAGACATCAGTAAAAAGCTAAATGTTGTCAGCTGAAGAAACGAGGTCAAAGTAAAAGAAATGTACTTTCTTCTAATGTTTAAGGAAGCAGAGCCAAAGTGTAGTTTCAAACTGGCAGAAAAAAAAAATAGAGGGATATAAAATGATACAGGGATCTGAATGAGGCTGCAGCTAAATCAAAGAGGTAGGAATTAATGATCTACCCTGAGGTATAATACGCATGGCATAGTTTAGGTGGCCTAGCAGAAACAGCAAATCAAGCTTAGTGAAGGATTTGGTATCCGGAAAAGTGAAAAAGAAAAGAGTGAGATGGTCAATGTACTGTTGAGGGCAAAGTTTATAATAAATGGGCATTACATTATAATGCAAAGGAAATCAGTAGGATTAATTAAATAGACCATTTTCTCTTGAATAAAATGAGTACCCAACATAAATAGCATTGCAACTGCCCCCACTGCATGTGTTGTGGAATACCATAGTGAGTGTTGTGGAATACCGGTCCCCTCTAGCAGTGTGGCATCATGCTCTGTGTACTGGAAGCTCAGAGGCAAGTACTGTAGGTGCTCAATGTTCTAGGCTCTTCAGGCTTCTGTCCTCTATGGGCTCTAGTTCATGAACACCCACATATTTTGAGTAACAGAGGATTACTTTACTAGGGCTGCCAAAAGCTAAAAAGTGCAAGGGCCTAAGCACAATAACTTCTCACACACCGTTATAATAAAAGATCAACAATTCTTAAACAAGCCCCTATGGGCAACCCAAGAGTATAAATGTAGCAGAATCTTGTTGGGGTCCTCTCAGCACTGGTAATAAGAATGGATGAGGTGGCCTCTGTGTATTACCGTAGTGACTAGGAGCCCAAGTCATGGATCAGGACCCATTGTGTATAGAGATATATATTGTGCTAGGCACTGTACAAGCACAGTACAAAAAGAAGGTCCATCCATCAGACAGACAAAATGTTTTGGGATCCCTACCCCCCATCTAGCTATTAAGAAAACTTAAAATCTGTTTGTAAACCCCATGGAGGTTGTTACATGCAGGTTGAGAACACCGGATGTAGGAAAACCTCAGGCATCCTGATACAGGAGTACCATATGGATGGGTTCTGAATGGAATGAAAAGATGGTCATAGTCAATAGAGGAAAATATGGAACAAGAACTTTAATTGAGAGGGTAACACAACTGAAGGGAAAACACAAATTAAAATGGTCATCTCTTCTTTACAATACATAGTGATGAGTATTTCTTATATAATTGATGAGTTTCATTAACTGAATTATACCTCCCACCCCAACTGAACAACATACAAGAAGAACTTAAAGAATGGAATAACTCTCTATCCTCCCTGGGTAGAAATAATTTGTTAAAATAAATATACAGCTATGTTTTCTATTCTGGTCCAATTCATCCTATGAAATTCAACTCTTTTAAAAATGCCCTCTCCTTTTCTATATATATTATCCACACACACTTTTTCTTGGGTCATAAACAACCAAGGATGATCAGAAAGACATGATATCTTCATTCTGAAATGGTAGTATTATGATGCCTGACTTTTATAGCTATTATGGAGCCAGCAGGCTTACAAGATCAATCCTATCGGCTTAAAGCTCTGGAAGAATTAAGTGGTATTAAAGACATAGATATATATGCAGATTCAAAAGATGCTATAGCACCCCATATATTCCAAGACTCATTCTATCAGTTTTGAAAACCTTCTACTATGATGCCTCAAGAAATCATCCAATTGATGATGCCTGGGTTGAACAGAAGTCCAGGACAGCTGACTATTTATAAAAGAGAAACAATATAAAAACAGATACAAAATAACAAAACCCATTTCCTTTGATTCAGAACCACCAAGCAACCTATGTAACCACAAGATCTTATTGCTATTGCCCATATTTCTTCCCCACCTTCCCTCTTATTGCTCATTACATTGCATTGTGTCTTAAATTAAACCGTTGCTATTCTAGTCAATGTCCCTGTGTAGACAAGCCCTAAGCTTTTGCAGAATTGGGGCCTTAAACTGTAAGTTTTTGAAGCAGGGACTGCATCTTCCTGTGTCAGTACAGCACCTAACACAATGCCTTCCCAATCCCAATTGGTGCCTTTGGACACTACTACACTATTACTACTAATAATACTACGTAAGTACTAGAACTGCCACACACCCTGTTCAAGCATGTATGCATCTTGAATCATGCTCTAGGAAGCAAAGGTTGATTGTGAGACTACTGATAATTTCTTAAGAAAAATGAAAGTTTCTGAAAGTGTTCTTCTCCTTAATGTCTGGAATAAGGGGAAGAAATGACTGCCTTATTACGAATGAGGATTTTGAAGATGATTGGTGTAGACTGAGGTTGATGAGGAAGGAGGAGCTGCAAGCAAAGCTACTGATGGGACTGGACCAGGATTCTGGAGGCATTACAAGAAGAGGATCTTTGAATAAAGTACAATAGCGCCATGTTTGAGACTGTAGGGAGCAAATGCATGTTAAGGTACAGAGTTGATAATAACATGAATCTAAAATGAGTTGCTAGCCTATAAAAAATATCCACAAAAAAACCCTTTAAATGGGATGCAGCAGGAAATCAAGAGGACTGATATTAATTTTAGGTGGAAGTAGTGGAGACAATGATGCATCTTATGTGGTATGAAATCACGTGTAAACTTGCTTCCTACTGTTTAATACTTCTGAAAATATACAGCTACACTTAAAAAGCTACAGTGGCACAGCAGCACAGCTGTAGTGCTTCAGTGTAGACACTACCTACACCAATGCAGGGGGTTCTCCAATCAGCATAGGTAATCCATCTCCCTGAGAAGCAGTACATAGGTCAATGGAAGAATTCTTCCATTGACTTAGCACGGTTTATAAGGGGACTAAAGTCATCTTAACAACATTGCTCCGGAGTATGGATTTTTCACATCCCAACTGATGTCGTTAAATTGACCTAATTTTCTAGGGTAGACTAGGGCTACATAAAAGAAGTGGAACTCTAAGGGCATGCCTACACAAGGAACACCCAGGAAAGTTTTAGGAGAATTAACTAAAGGTATGAAGTCAATGCTCATATGTTATAATATGTTCAAGAATGAACTAAGGCCTGGTCTACACTAACCCCTCAATTCAAACTAAGGTACGCAACTTCAGCTACATGAATAATGTAGCTGAAGTCGACATACCTTAGTTCGAACTTACCGCGGTCCAGACGCGGCAGGCAGGCTCCCCCGTCGACTCCACGTACTCCTCGCGCCGAGCAGGATTACAGGAGTCGACGGGGAGCACTTCTGGGTTCGATTTATTGTGTCAAGGCAAGACACGATAAATCGAACCCAGAAGTTCGATTGCCTGCTGCCGAACCAGCGTGTAAGTATAGACAAGCCCTAAGACACTTTACTCCCAAGCGAGCACATCCACATGGGGATTTAATGTGCTTTAATTTATGTGCGTTGACTCATACCTTTAGCTGATTCACCTTAACTTTCCTGGGTGTTCCTGTGTAGACATGCCCTTAGAGTTCCACTTCTTTTATGTTTTTTACAGATCTAAGATGAATCTAGATGTTTTATTGTTACTGCATGGCAGGAAAAGGAAGTTTGTCTACTTTTTTTTCAATTAAACGTCCCCTCTTTCAACTTGCTCTCTACAGCTGTCTGACTTAATCTGCCAATAACTTGATTCTGGTGAGTTTCAGCAGATAAGGTTCCCTGCACTGGTAGAGCAATGCTGAACAAGTACAACTAAGGAAGCAGTCAGAGTCCAACTCTGAGAATGAAGAAGATGCTTCCTCAGTGATGAAGTCTGAAAATGCTCTAGTAATTAAAACTCAAACATTCAGAAGTGTTCCCTAAAAATGAATTTTACACCTGGGCCAGAACAAGGCCAATGCATCACTTAACCTATGGGCTTAAGTAGGACTTAAGTGGTACATAGGCCTTGGGCGAGCCCCCTGCAAAGAAATATACTCCCCCCGGTTGTGTGTGCCTTAATATTTAAAGGCTGAACTGGAGACATATAGAAGACCAAAAGCTGCCGCTGACTTCAGTTACATGAAAATAGTCTGATTTCACAGAAAATGTGCAACACTTGCTGTTTCTCTCTCTCTCTCTCTATATATATATATATATATCTAATTTGCAATAAAAATGGCCCTAAAATTGTCCAATTTTTGAGATAATTGTTCAAAATTTCATTTGGACAAGGAAATTTTCTAATTTTTCTCATCTCCACTTGTATTTTTAAGTATTTTAAGTGCCTATTGACTGGCAGTTATAGTGAAATTCTGAAATTTGTGGCATGAATTGAAAGGAGGAAGGACACATTTATATTTTTGAGGCATATTTTGTTCTTTCTTCCTTGGTTGATGTATAATCAATAGACATATTTTAAGCAACTATTTATACACGCAATTATAGGTGTCTACCAATAAAATAGACACTAAACACTAATTAGGTAAAATTTGTAATTTGTCTAAAAGTATTAATAACATTCTTAAACAAAATTGTCAATGTCTGAGGCCTTTGACAACTGTAACACAATTCTTTCACAGGCTGCACCATTAATCAATATTAATTTGCACTAAAAATGGGGTTCATGTTTTCTAATGATCCTCTGAAAATGTTCTCTAAGAAAATATTAAGTGGTAACATTTGATGGGAGTACTAAATTTTAGGTAGCAGACATTTTTCTCGGGCTTTTTTTTGTAGACAACAACAATAATTCCCTCATAAATAGCTGTATAATGACTACAATCTGCAAAATTCAAAGTAATTTAAAAAAAATCTGCATTCAGAGAACATAGTTCTCACTTCTTTCAAATACTGTTTCCTTATTATGACTTTCTGCATTTTGATTGAGACAGATGCTGGCAAATTTCTTTTGGGGCCTATTCTTTAAAAACACAGGGCAAATTATTACCAGCAGCCAGCAGCAAAATAACATAACAGACTACAGTTTACTATAATCGTTTCAGAAAATAACTACCAGATTCCTTGTACACCCATACGTTATCCATATTTTGGTTGCTGAAAAACGGACAGTATTTTAAATGCAGATCCAGGGCCCAGATCTTCAGGTATGCCAGAGCTCAGTTCAGTGCAGCTATACATGGGGCACAGGGAGATTTAAGCCATATCTGTGCTGCTACAATCCTGGGACGGTTGGAGACTGGCTCAGTCTCCAGCATAATTCAGAGCAGCTGCAAGGTTGCTCCAAATTACATCTGGCTGCAACAACCTTCCAGAGCTGGGGATCTGCCCTCTAGCCATGCCCAGTCATGGTCCTCAGTATATCAAATAAGTCAGACCTTTCGTAAGTCTAAACCAGGTCTTTGAGTAGGGCCAAGTCTCTTACCAGCACTCTTATATGTTAAAACCTTATTACAACTGGCAACAAAAAAGCAGCAATAAAACCCAAATAAACCCAGGCGTGGCTACAAAACAAAAACAATCATTAACACAAAACTTTTCCACTATTGAGTGTATGTTAGTAATCACTTACTGGCAGATCCTCTTTTGTTATAAGTCTCAAGTAACCCATCCTTGCTACCACATGACATATACTCATTTTTTCTAAATATTTTGATAGCTTAATACTAGTCTTTTTTTTTTCATTAAGGCAATCTTTTATAGGTGAGGTACTGCCCTTGTGAAATGACAAACTGCAATAATTAAATTGCAGTGATGTATGCTGAAGAACACTACCTGAAAAGTACTTCCGCATATAAAGCTGCAGCAGAATTTACCGTATTACTTTGTTAGTTGTCAGCTGAAAACTTGCGGACTACAGAGCATTTAGGCTAACACTTTACAACTTAAGTCCATTAATTAACTGTGTACACTTGTGTAACCCTGCATAAGATGACACTTCTGCAGACTTGAATCAAGTGGCTCCAACATAACATGGACAACTACGGGACACTTTATTTCTTGAAAATTGATACTATCTCCTGGTCTGCCAATAGCATGTTTTAACAGGATCCCTGTAGTTCAGACATTGTTTCCTGCATTCTGCAGATGTACTGTAAAGTAGTTATATATTTGCTGTAGATGGGTAAAGTTACACCAAGAAAGGGTTTGAGTGCAACCTGAAATTCATTCTTCAGTCAGCATGTGTAGCAAAGAGAACTGCACAGCATGCAAGTTAGTGAGTGACGTGTAACAGGACATCCTATGTGGACCACCTCTTAATGGTGTAGCAATGGATACTGTAACAATGGGGTTGGCATTAACCAGCATGGTGGGGAGTGGAAGAACAGTAGTAGAGCAGGTAAAATTATTTGGATGACCATACATCTGAGACAATTAGCGTTGTGGGGTGTGCGACTCTGGGAGAGAGAGAGAGAGCGTGTGAGAGAGAGAAGGGATATCTTGGTGAAAAATAAAGTTCACTAATTTTCTTAATCACATTTTGTTATACATTTGTATATTTGCTCTGATATCCAGGTTCTTAAATTCTTCGTGGTGTAGTTTGCCTGTACCTCCTCTCCTGCTCTTCACAGCTTCTCCAAATACTTACTTTTCTGACCTCCTTCTCTATCCCAGCAACTTCCCCCCTGG
The DNA here is from genome assembly GCF_011386835.1 of Chrysemys picta bellii. Lineage (NCBI taxonomy): Eukaryota > Metazoa > Chordata > Testudines > Emydidae > Chrysemys > Chrysemys picta. The sequence goes on along the minus strand of NC_088795.1, from coordinate 31,463,798 downwards.
CTGAATTCCTGGCACTTGATGTGTTCTGCCTACCATCCCTCAGGATCTAGTGGACTTTACTATGACTGTGTTATTTACCTTCTGAATCAACTCTTCATTGGACATTTGCTGTGTGGGTGCCCCGATTGTGACCATGTGGATGGTATTCAAGGAACTGCTGTGCCAAATTTAGACATGACGAGGCTTAGCTTCATCTCAGATGCAATGGTTACAGACTTTTTCATGGGATGGATGCCAGCATTTGGGTGTCCTATCTTGCACAAGAGTGGCCCCCTTGAAGACTTAACCACACACCTGTTAGGCATCGCAGTCTCAGCATCTATCTGACCTTAATGCCTTTTAAACCACGAGTTGAGGATGTAAATGGTGTCCACACCATCATTAGCCTGCTGAAGCCTTTGTCTGACCTCTTATACTGCTACAGAACTGAGATCTGTATGTCCGTGAGTACAGAGGCTCCAATATTTCTAGCTGATCTCCAGCCAGGTCTGCACATGCAGTATGTGGAGTCCTGTTTTTATGCCTTCCGATAGCAATGCCAAAGGCTGATTAACGTGGCTTCAGGGAACGGAAAGGGAAATGACCATCCTCTCTGTTCTCATGCTAGCTGCCAGTCAGAAAGATGGTCTTTAAAAGGATACAAGTAGTTCTGGCACCAAGAAGATATTTAAATCATGAAAATAATTGTAATTCTTCCCAGTAAAGCCTTATCCATAAATCATACTAATGTGTGGAATTAACTTTTTGAAAACCAGAAGTTTATTCCAGCCTAAACCACATCTTGAACTGTAAAAATGTAGCAACAAAAGAAGGGTCAAGACTTTTGCTACGTTGGATAGTAAAATGTGTAAACCTTTGTCACAATGCTTATGAAAATTGATAAGGTTTTAACAAAATCTCTGGCCGTTTCCGTAAGAAATGCTATGTGGCCTCACACCTACAGAGAAAATATATTTCTCTAGAGAAAAAACTCATCCGTATTGTCTTTCTCTGGGATTTATCTGAATAAGATATTTTTCTTTAATTGTTTTAAGAGGCATTTGCAAATTGTCTTTACTTGCTACTCTAGGTTTCAGTAGTACACTTACAAAGGCTTATGGCCAACTACCATGGAAATCTCTGAGCCAAATTCCACATTCTGGAGAGGAGGATGCTCTAGTGATTATAGCCCCCTCCCCAGCCTGTCTCTTCCCTCCTGTCGGACTCACACTGTTCCCTTTCCCTGTTTCACTATCCTCCTTGCACCCCATGACTTGGCTCCTGCCTCTTCCCCAGCTTCTCCTATTCCCCGCAACTTCTGAGTCTGCCTTCTGTACTCCTTTGCATACCCCCAATGCCCCAGCTCCTGTCCTACTACTGCCCCTTCCTATCCAACTCTCCTAGCCTCCAGCTCCTTCCCTGATTACCCTCTGCTCCTTTACGAGCCCTTCATGCCCCAGCTCCTGTCCTCTTCCCCCACTGTTGCCATGCTGCACCACATCCTGTCTCTTTCTGCTTCCCTTCCTACCCCCTTGACCAATCAGCTGCTATCTACCCTTTGGCTCCTGCAAATTCCAGTTCACCTGTCCAAACCCTGGAGGCTCTGCATTCCAGTCAGTTAGCTTCCCCCTTCTCCACTGCCTGGGCTCCAGCAGGAAGACATTGAGAGCCCAGAAGTGATGGACTCTCTGCTTTCAGTGCTGGTGCCTGAAAGCCAGTTTCCCCACCTGAAGGGAAATTCCTTGTAAATGTAAGTCCTGCTCAGTCCTTGCATCCCCAAGCTAGAGCATGCCCAGTACAGATGGAATCTTCAGAGATTTTAGCTGCTAAATTCTAACAAGTCTCTACTGATTACATGTGAGTTGAAATTTTTCAGATTCACAATTTGACAAATTTGGGTGAATTTCACAGGCCTGGCATAGGACACATCCCTGACACCATGGCAACCCCCTGACCAAATTTCAAGTCTCTGTTTCAGTGCCTGGGAGCACTAGAGCTTCTCAACAAATTGATTGTAATTTTTTTTTAATATGGGTAAAACAATGTATTTTTGCCTGACCTTGTTGTGAGAAACAGCTGAACCATTTTAGCTGAAACTTTCAAAAAAAAAAAAAAAAAAAAAAAAAAAAAAAAAAATTCTGCCTCTGGCAGACCTTGAGCATGGAAAATTTCAGCCCAAACAGTTAGTCTGGCAAAATTATAAATAATTGAAAACAGGGTCTTATAATAGGATGTGTTGAACAACCTGAATTACAGACAATGGTACCAGTTCAACCTTTAATACAGCTTTGTGAGGCAAACAAGCCACACAAATACAAGCATGCTATTTGAGCAGCAAGCCAACCTGTCCAGGAGAAAGAGTGGTCAGATGCAAAGGCCCAGGAAGAAAACATAACCCCACTCAGCACTAGAGAGCATGAGGTTGCTTTGGTGAGCATATATAGTGAACCTCACCTCCAGTGTCCAATGAGGGGACTGCTTTATCATTAGTAGTTGCTTTTCCTTGCACGACACCACTGACACGTAAGAAAGATTAATTTTTTGTTCAGAGTAAAATCCATTCCAACCGTAGAATAAAAGGCAATTTTTTTAGAATTTATGAACAGACTAGTGGCTGGTAAACGATGGACCATACAACAAAGAAATCTTGAAATTCTTAGGCTAAACCCACCCACCTCTATCCCTAAACCCTCTCACTGTCAGATTTTCTAATGAGGTTTTCAATATTTTTAAATGTAAATGTGCCATGTGAGAGTTACACGGCTGGGAAAACTCAGCATACACCTATCCCACTCTTAGTAAAAGGGCCAGATCAACAGCTTGTCTAAATTGGCATAGCTCCACTGATGTCAGTAGGACTATGCTGATTTACATTAGTTGAGGATCTGGCCCCCTTACTAATGATCTCCAATTTTGTCAGCAAACTAAACTCTTGCCTAGGAAGTGGCTGTCTTCAAAAAAGAATGAAACCAGAATCATTAAAACTATGAAGGTATTTAAGCAGTCAACTTTTTCTGAAAATTGTTTGATTCATTTTTAATATATTATTTTAGTAAATATTTGTAGATGCTGTGAGTAGTAGAGCTAATTACTGCATTTTCTTTCCAAACAGAAGCAAGGAGAGTAATTTAATTGCTATTTGGTATGAAAAGCTATTTGGAAGTTTATTTTGTTTGTTATGTTCTAAACTCATGATCAGCTATCTGTTTAAAAAAAGTCCCCAAAATTCTTAGTTTTACATTTGTGTATTATCTAGTTCACTTTACGGTAGTTTCTTTTAGCTCTATCAATCTAGCAGAAGATAATTATAAATATTGTTCTGAAGTAGATGAAACCTTGGTATAGGTTTGAGTTCAAACCCCATTGAGATTGGTAGGTGTGAACTCACCCTTCAGATAACATAACTATACGCATAAGCCCCACCTAAGGCAAAAGGTGTGTGTGAACTCACCCAGGAGCTTTTGGCTGAGAATTGATTTGAGTAGAGGGGTGTTTGTGATCTCCCAGAAACTGAGGGCAGACAAGAACAGATGGAGTGAGGGACAGCCTGAAGGAACAGCTAAAAGAGTGTGGTTGACCCTGGAAGAAACACAGGGAGGATTTTTGGGTCAGCAATTCAGACTGGGAATAGTGTTCTTGGTGCTCTGAGCCAGAGAAACTATTTTCTGCTATTTGATTCCTTGTATGCTCAGAGACACATGACTTTGTACATTGATTATAAATAAAATTACATCAAAGAAATACCCGAATACCACCAATTTGTACTCTCAACTGGAACTCTGACAGGATCCCAACCTTTAGGTAATGACTTGGATCAAGAATATCAATGTAATGTTTAGTGTAGAGCTCAAACTTTCCTAAACTTACACAGCTTTGTGTATGTTTGGGATCTTCTGCTAAATGCTGATGTGATTTATATAAAGTTTTGCTAAATCTCATTTGTGTTGTCTCAGAGCAACTGGAGCTCAAATCTCTCTTTGCTTGAGATCACTAAGTCTTTTGTTGTTGTTAACACTAAGTGGTGGAACAGGAGAGTATCTGAACACTTCACTAAACTGGACTAGTCAACCATCTATATTTATGTCCAGTTGTCACACTATGCAATTGTAATCACCCCCCGCTCCCATAGTCCAGTTTAAATCTTAGGCCTTCAGCAGAGATTTTTATTACTAGATCTATAGGACTAAATCCATTATCAGGAAGTAGTAGCAGGCAGTTATCCTCAGTAGTTCAGCCACAGAGAGGGGACACAACACACATTGTACCAGAATGCGTGTCATTAACAGCATACCACAAAACCCAGATTATACACAAGATGGAGTGAAAGGAGCACATAAATGATCATTATTTTTTTATGGGAGTTTGACAGTTAAAAGGAACATAATGCTGACATGAACATTGTCAGTGACCTGTTGTGTCCAGATTAAAAAAAACATTTTATTTTTGTCAAGGCTGTCATAGGAATGGTAGAATGAATTATTCTCACATTGTGATAAATATCCAAGACTGCACATTTTGGGATTTTTGCACGTGAGTAAGACAAACAGGAGCCTGATCAAAGAGTTCTTATATAGGTAAAATTCCCAATCATGTCAATAGGAATTTTTCTCTGTGAAGTTGTAGCATCAGGCCACTGGTGAACAAAATTTGAAAGCTATAGAGTTAAGCCTTGGGCTGCATAGGAAGCGAAGAGAGCAGGAACTCAGCAACAACACGGATAAGAAAAAGAACTAAGTTGGTAGTCTCTAGGGAGAGCTTTTATTCCCAAAGAGATCATTAACTTCCACGTCTTTCCCCAATTTGGATACAATATCTATAATACTGATGGGCCAAAATGGATTTGCAAACATCAATTCAAAGGCATTCACCAGAGCTAATCACAAAGGGCTGAATGCTCAAAAGGAGTTAGACTCCTAATTTGAAATCAATAGAAGTTAGTAGCCTAACTGCTTATGAGCATTCAACCCCCCCAAAAAAAGAGTCCACAAAAATAAAATTTTAACAAAGAACAGAAATGAAATTTCACAAGTATTTTTTGCAAATTTGTTTTCTGACCTAGTATTTAAAAGGGTAGGGCATTTTACACATTCATTGTTATTGAAATACTCTTTTTATTTGCACAAGAAATGAGAAGTTTTTGGATGAAAAACAATACCTGTGATTTTTAATCTTTTGCTTTTCCATCAAAGTGTTTGTCCTTTTCCACTTCATCTGGATTTTTCTCTGAAACTTGTTGTGACAGGATCCACTCACCACAGCGGCACCTCCTGTTGGCTATCACGGGGATTAGCTCTGCCAGCCAACATGCCCTCTTCTGGTGGTGCCTCTCCCATCATCTTCTCCACCTGTAAACCACCTCAATCCAAGTACCACAGCATCCTCTTTATGACTTGGCTCACTGGCCATGACACCATTTGTGTTTCCCCCTTTCAGGGGTAAGTATCATTGTCCACCAGTCAAGCCACTTTTCCAGTAGCAAATGGGAGAGGGGGGAACCCCAGACCCACCCACTGCTCCACATCCCAATTCACAAACCCTGTATATAGCAGTCTCCAGATGCATCTCTTTAACTTTGTTCAATGTTGCTTCAATGGGCCACTTCCCCAGAGCTCCAGCACCTTCTTTGCCTTTACCGCAGCTACCAAGGCCCAGCAGCCAGAAGCATCCTATTGCTCCCCCAGTCCCTGACAGCAACTGCACTGTCCAAGGTACTACCCTTGCTGCAGCCTGCTAGGAACACAGTTCACACTCCTTGGGCTCCCTGCAGTAACTAACTCTGCTCTGCCCTGCAGCTCCTTTTGTACTAGCCTGCTGGGCCCTGATTGGCTGCTTCATGCATCTGCCCTCCAATTGGTTGCTTCCTGAGCAGCCTGTCTAGGCTGCTTGGAGGACTCACCTCTACTGCTCCTTTCTGGGATGGGGTTTGGCAGGCCCATGAAGCCTCCATTAATCCCTTTCACTCTAGTGTGGGGTAAACACCCCATCACACTTGCCATGAAAAACTGCAGTCCTAATGTTGACTGGTTAACTCACAGTTATTAGGAATTTTCCAGTATTCCACTCCCCCTATATTCTTACTCTAACTGTGAAGAGATAAGTAAGATAAGATATACACCTCTACCCCGATATAAGGCGACCCGATATAACATGAATTCGGATATAACGCGGTAAAGCAGCGCTCCAGGGGGGCAGGGCTGCGCACTCCAGTGGATCAAAGCAAATTCAATATAAGGCGGTTTCATCTATAACGCAATCAGATTTTTTGGATCCCGAGGACAGCATTATATTGGGATAGAGGTGTACTCATATATGAAAACAAAACAAAACAAATAAAGGCTGAAAAAGGATTTTACAGAGAATCCTTAAGAGTTGAACCATTCCAAAAATATTGAAAATCTTTCACAAAAGAAACAAAAAAATTACATACTGTGTTTTAATCTACTTCATATGATAATTAAAGGTAAATGGAATGTTCCTTTTTATGCATGAAAAAAGTTAACTGAGTTTTTCACTTTTCCTATTTGAGGTTATTAAAAAGTATAACTCATTCAAAGTAATAATTTAACACCCAAAATTATGTTTACATGAGATTCATGTTGTGATGACACAAAGTGACAAAAGCAAGTAAATTCAAAATTAAGAATGATACCATGCCTGAAACATATACTGAATACTGATCAGATATGGCAATAACATTGCCTTTAGATCCTTGTAATACCTAGAAACAAAGTGACAAGGACTGAGAATGAATCTTAATCCAAAATGCCCCTGAGTTGTCTATGTCAATATTTAAATATAAATTGTTTTCATTTATATTCCTTTCCCCCCCAAAAGTAACAAAATAAAATAAATAATACTTTGAAAAGTGCTGTAGAGTTTCAAGAGAGACCATGTAAATCCTTTTCGGTTGGTGAAACATTGACGCAGCCACTGCTCACGCTCATAAAATCCATGTGCTATAATTCCTCGTGAATTTTTTTTTGGAAAAAAGTTACTGTGCGTGTACAACTTTTCTAAATGTAGTTTTTCCTATGAAATATCCCAGAGCATTAGTTCATATTAAAGCTAAAAAGACTAAAAGATTTCAGTTTGATGATAAAGCCTTCATTTTCTTACATGAGCACAATAAAGCAAATGAAATGATTGCTTTTCCTTCCTTTCCCACAATATATAAATGGCTAAGATGTTTTTCTGAAAATTTTTAAAAATAATCATGTTCCATCCCCATTTATGGGTTAACTGTTTAGTTTCTATGCTCATTTGCATTAAACTGGGCAAGGTTCCTTTAAGTGTCAATGTTCTGTTAGAATGTTAGCAATTCAGTATGGCTGAAAAACTTGTGATGCATAATTTATTCAATTAATTTAGCCCTTTTTTGTGTTTGCAAAAAAATCTACAAACAGGCTGTGTTTTTACAGATATGTTAGTTTTCAAAATTATTAGATTTGTTCAGATGTATTTCAGCCTGTGGATTCCTCTTGAACAGTGTGCTGAGAGCATTATTTTCGCATTTTTCATAGTCATAATTCACTATCCAAGCTATTTTGATTGGAAACATAGATCAAATGGTCTATGTCCGTGGCCTGTTTGGATGACTAACTCAGAATCAGGTTTCTGGTGGAAATACTCATGATTACAAAATTAAATTTAAGTAATTCACTTTCCATGACTGCTGAAACATTTGCTTAAAACTCTCTATTTTGCTGACTATTTCAACCAGCAAACTTTTCCTAAAATAGTCATGAAAAGCAAACATTAAAGTGGTATGAACCCAGCTGAAACAAATTGGTTTAAAATTTAAACCAGATATTCATGGTCATAAGATGTATATAATTTTTCACTATTCACTTTATTTACCTATTTAGGTTTTTATTAGGGCTGTTGATTAATCACAATTAACTTATGCAATTAATTCAAAAAAATTAATCGTGATTAAAAAAATTAATCGTGATTAATTGCACTGTTAAACAATAGAACACCAATTGAAATTTATTAAATAGTTTTGGATGTTTTTCTACATTTTCAAATATATTGATTTCTGTTACAAAACAGGATACAAAGTGTACAGTGCTCACTTTATATTATTATTTTTGATTACAAATATTTGCACTGTAAAAATGATGAACAAAAGAAACAGTATTTTTCAATTCACCTCATAGTTCTGTAGTACAATCTCTTTATTGTGAAAGTGTAACTTACAAATGTTGGGTTTTTTTTGTTACATAACTTCACTCAAAAACAAACAAAGTAAAACTTTAGATCCTACAAGTCCACTCAGTCTTACGTCTTCTTCAACCAATTGCTAAGACAAACAAGTTTGTTTACATTTACAGGAGATAATGCTGCCGAGTTCTTATTTACGTCACCTGAAAGTGAGAACAGGCATTTGCATGGCACTTTTGTAGCCAGCGTTGCAAGGTATTTACATGCCAGATACTTTCGGCTACACTTCTCTAGTTACAAACTATAGAAATGATCCCTGAAAGTATAGTCAACGTTTGTATGCCCCTTCATGCTTTGGCCACCAGAGGACATGCTTCCATGCTGATGATACTCATTAAAAAAATGTGTTAATTAAATTTGTGACTGAACTCCTTGGGTGAGAATTGTATGTCTCCTGTTCTGTTTTACCTGCACTTTGCCTTATATTTCATGTTATAGCAGCCTTGGATGATGACCCAGCACGTTTGTTTTAAGTACACTTTCACTGCCGATTTGACAAAATGCAAAGAAAGTACGAATGTGAGATTTCTAAATATAGCTACAGCACTAGACCCAAGGTTTAAGAATCTGAAGTGCAGTCCAAAATCTGAGAGGGATGAGGTGTGGAGCATGCTTTCGGAAGTCTTAAAAGAGCAACACCACCAAAAAGGAAAATCAACCTTTTGCTGGTGGCATCTGACTCAGATAATGAAAATGAACATGTGTCGGTCTGCTCTCCTTTGGTTCGTTATCGAGCAGAACCCATCATCATCATTGACGCATGTCCTCTGGAATGGTTGTTGAAGCATGAAGAGACATGAATTTTTAGCACATCTGGCATGTAAATATCTTGCGACGCCAGCTACAACAGTGCTATTCGAACGCCTGTTCTCACTTTCAGGTAACATTGTAAACAAGAAGTGGGCAACATTATAGCCTGCAAATTGTAACCAAACTTGTTTGTCTGAGCGATTGGCTGAAGTAGGACTGAGTGGACTTGTAGGCGCTAAAGTTTTACATAGTTTTATTTTTGAATGCAAGTTTTTTTATACATAATTCTATATTTGTAAATTCAACTTTCATGACAAAGAGATTGCACTACAGTGCTTGTATTAGGTGAATTGAAAAATACTATTTCTTTGTTTTTTACAGTGCAAATATTTGTAATAAAAATAAATATAAAGTGAGCACTATACACTTTGTATTCTGTGTTGTAATTGAAATCAATATATTTGAAAATGTAGAAAATATCCAAAAATATTTAAATATATGGTATTCTATTATTGTTTAACAGCACAATTAATCATGATTAATTTTTTTATCACATGATTAATCGTGATTTTTTTTTATCGCTTGACAGCCCTAGTTTTTATACTGTGCTCTTCACCATAGTATCTGAGTGTCTAATACCACATACATGGGGTAGCACTCATGGAGCCATATCTTGCAGCATTTAGACACAATCTGAAGTGAATGGGCTTTTTCCTAAGTAAAGGCTGAGTAAAGTCTGCAGGATCTGGTCTTAGGTTTGTTCTATACCCCACAACTGGAACATTAGTTATCACTGATGTGATTAAATTTCAGATCCAAATAAAAAAGAGCCATGCTGCAAACCCCAAGAAAAAAAATGGTTAATAACTCAAACACTGACACAGCCAGTGCTATGGTTCCCTAAAAAGATACTTACCTAATAAGCATATCTCATGCTTTCACTGTTGTATACCTCATTCCCCACCCCCACTTTTGGTAATTCCTTTCTGTGCTTTGTCTAACTTAGGCCCTGAGATACCTACTGGAGTGTAAGAGTCACTTGCATAGATCCCTATGCAGGATTGGGCCCTAAGAATGTAAACTTCTTGGGATAGGGACCTGTCAATGTTCTCTCTCTAAGCATGCATGCTGATGAGGCTAGATACAAATTCCATGATCATCAGTAATATGATGGCATATATTAGATTCCTGCATGGTAAAAATGTTGAAAAGTGCTGTATGTTAAATATAAACTACATGATGATACACTAGTGGATGCATGTTCAAAGTATCAAAGTTTTTAAATAGTTTTACTTCAAGCCACTGCCTAACAAATGCAAAGCAGAGACTTTTGCCTACTTGTACTTACAGTCCTTGCATATCACAGGTAAATCCTATACCTACCTACATAGATAGACATAATATGTTAAAAGTCAGTAAAGAGCATGAGAGGCAAAACATTACAATATTCATTTTAGACCCTAGTCTGGTAGTCTTAAGGAGGTTTAGATGCATTTGCGCTGGCAGGGAGCTGAATTGGATGATATGAGAGGTCTCTCCCATCTCTTGACTTCAGAGATTCAGGCTATGTTCATTTCAATGCAGCTATGAAAAAGCAGACTTCAGTGCAGCTGTTTCTCTCCTCGTCTAAAGCTTCTCAAGAGAAACTGCTCCTTCCAGGCGGCCGCCTGAAAATGGTTAAGCAGGGGGTGAGGTTGGGTGCTCATGAAAAGCATCCTTATAACAAGCAAGGTCCTTCCCACTTCATTCTGCGGCGCGGCTCTGCCTGCCCCCAGCAGACAGCACAGCCCCACACAGAGGCAAGTTTGCTGGGGAATCAAGGGGCTAGAAGCCTCTGCCAAGTGCCTGCTCCTTACAAATGATTCTCCAGGAGCCCCCCCGCCCTCCAGCACCCCCACCCACCGTGCGAGCCCTCCTGTGCAGCGGGGATGGGAGACGAACGTGGCTGGCTCCTGCGCTGAGCAGGGGATTTGTGCAGAGAAGCAGTGGCCCGTGTGCGCCTCCTGTTCCCGGTGTAATTTGCAGCCAATCATCAGTAGGTGTCCACATCCCTGCATCCTCCTCACCTCGGAGCCAATCACCCCCTCCCCTCTTCTTCTCTCTTCCCTCCCCTCCCCCAGCCACCACCACCCGCACATACACACACACAAACAGAGAGAGAGAGAGAGGGAGAGAGAGACTCCCTGGCTCCCTCCCTCCCTCGCACACAGCGACTGGAGACGGACCGAGAGCAACGCGCAGGGAGAGGAGACCACCGAGCACACAGCCAGGCGCTCTCACACATACACGCACACACATACTCACCCAGTGCCTGCTCTTTCCCCCCCCTTCCTCCTCCTCCTCCTTTTCTCTCTGCAACCAGGGGGGGAAAGCCACTTACAGGTATTTGTCTAGTGGCTCGGCGTCTTTATTTTTTCCCACCCACCCCCCTTCACAGTTTGTTTACAAGTATCAAAGTTGTAATTGAGGAGCCGCCAAGACACATCTGGATATTTCTTCTTCTTTGTGCTAGGGAGTGATGTGCAACTAATTAAAGGCAGACAGGCTGGTAGCGTCTGCAATTTCCAGCCCCCCAAATAAAGAGACTGGTAAGTGATTGTTTGGTTCTCTTGCTCTCTCTTTTTGTTTTTCCTTCTGGGGTTTTTTATTTTGGGGTTTCTTTGGTTGGGTTTTGGGGAGGGGGGATTGGTTTTGTTCCTGTCCTCTAGGATCGTAAAAGTAGATTAATGCGAGACTTGGGCAATAAAAGGCGCCGCTGTATTAATTTATTAATTAATCTGCACCCGCCCCTCCTCCTGAATGTTAAATATGACCTTTGATCTCTATGTCTCTGGCAGACCAGACATGCAATATTGAACATGTACAGGCACATTGGCTTAAGCAGGAACCAAATCATGCAGTCTGGATAGCTATTTTTATGATTATTTTTAAATGTGGACTATAGTTAAGAAAAAATCAATAGCTGCGTCTTAGGTACCCTTTTCATGCTCCAGAGATGCATCGATTAAACAATAATGACCTGGTTGGTGGGCACCATCATTTTCTCCTTTCTGATGGCAATAAACCTTGAAGGGGGATAGGGGTGGGGGATTGGAGAGGTAGCAAGAAAAGAAAGATTTTGTGCAGAATAGCCACTTTAATACTATGAAAATAAAGCATAAAATGCGTGTACTATTTAATATATCAAATTAAAGGCTAAAATGTTAACAAATTTCCCTCCCCAGTTGTGTGGATTTACTACACATGGTTGGCAAAACTAGTTTTATTGAGTAGTTGTTATTATGGACATGCGGTTACAGTTTCATTTATAGAAACTAGAGGTCTTTGCTATGTGCAAATTCTTAGCCTTCTTTTCCAAGTCTATGTTTAGCCTGGAGCTTTTGGGGGCACCCTTTTTATTGCCATCAGACCCCTGAAGGGAGCAATAGTCTCAGTTTTTCCTGATGTGAAAATAGAGGTGGTTCATGTGTGATTAGGGTCTTTATGTGATTGAAAGATGCATGCTAGTTCCTAATCCAGCCAAGGGTGAGGTTCTTTATCTAGATTTATTCTACCATAATCTGGATTTGTTTACATAAACCCTGCTTTTTAGAATATAACATCAGTAGATGATGAAGTTTTTGCACTTGGTAAGTTGGGCTATAAACGGTTCATTAATCTAATTATGATCCTAATTACTATAATTGATAACCATTTGAACTAGACATATTTTAGCCTGAAACAGTACTGGGCCACATTTGGTGTCCCGGAAGTAAAGGTTTCTGATCAATATATATAAATCTAAAAAAATGCTAGAATAAGTCTAAAATAAATATCCAGGTGAAGAATCTAGAAAACAGAGACTGATAATAGAATTGTGTTTTAGTTAGGTTTTGTTTTACTTTCTAAAGACAGAAATAGTGTGTCTTTTTCTCTATTATAAACTAAAATATCCCTCTCCACATCATAAGAATGGCCTATGAGACATAAAAGGCATAAAAATCCTTATTTCTGCATTAAACTTTTAAAAAATAAAATAATAAGAATAACAATGAATCTGTCAATCCCACTAATGGTTAATTCAGCAGGTAACCATATACCTAATGGAGTCTTTTTTTTTCTTTTTATAACCAATGTATATTCCTGTAATGCCTGCAGGAGGTGCTTAAAAAAAAACAGTCTTGTGCAGCCCCCATGGCTTGGAGATGGAAAAGAGCCTCCAGAGGGACTGGGGATGTTCAGCCCAGCTGCAGGCTCTGAGGTCAAAAACTGTGAAATTGCCTGGCTTAAATATTTTTATCTCCTCTCCTTTTTCATTTTTTAAAAACAAGCAGAACACCACCTTCTCTACCCCACAAGCACCACCACCATCAAATGGCTTGTACAATTGAGATCTGTCCTTGGTACATAGAATTAAGACCCTGACAGAACCAGCTGTGCTGGGATTCAAACTAATGACCGTCAGACACAGAAGGACACTGTGGCAGCTGGTAGTTCTTCCCCCCCCTCCCCATTTTTTTCTGCCTCTTTAGTTCAGCTTGTTTGTGGGCAGGCTCTTAGTATTGTGTGTTGCTTACAGTTTATTCTCTAATGCATTGTGGACTTTCTCAGTACTTCATATCCTGTTCATTTGCTTCTTCAGCCCATCGCTGCTTTCTGCTTTACTTGACATTTGCATGCCCTGGCAACACTTGTTCACACATTTCATATGCCCTCTGGTTATAGGTATTAGAGCCCTTCCACCCATCGTTTGCATGTCTTTAGCACTCCAACTGGTCCCTTTCCCTAGGCATTTGTCAGCGCCCCTCCCCAGGTATGCCCAGCTATTAATGCATTTACTCAGGGGGAGGTGAGGCAGAATAGACCGGGAGCGTGGCGGTGGGCTCGTGGCTTTATTGGTTCGCGTGCAAACGCTCTGGAATTGCTGCTGAGTGTGTCTGTGTGACTGTTTCCTGTGCCTTGACATCTTTTTGGAAATGACTTTCTTTATTTTAGTTGTCACAGTTCCTGGGAGAATGCAAACGAAGAGGCTGCCTGACAATTTGCCGTCTGCAGAAATGTACCCCAAAGAGGATTAACACCCCCCCTCCCCATCCATCCAGCACCCGACCCCATCCATCCCACCCAGACGACGGCTCCTGTGGCCCTCCGCCCTGCCCTACCCTGCCCTGCCCCTCACTGGTGTCCCCCCCCTCCACCCTTTCTCCCCCTGTCACCCCAGCATCCCATTGCCACCATGAACACCAACGTGTGCGTGGAGAGCGGCCCCAACCCCGAGGCCCCGGGGCTGCCCAAGGATAACCACCTGCCCGAGGGGGCCCTGAACAGCCTTGTGGATTACAACTCGGAGATGGAGCGCTACCGCTCCTTCGCCACCTTCTACAAGACCAACGGGGGCGCCTTCCCCCAGGCGGCCAAGATCGCTCGCATCACCACCCCCATCTTCCCCAGCGCCGCCGCCGCCGCCGCCGCCCGCATCGGCATGTCCCCCTGGAACTGCGATACCGCCACGGCCGCCGCCGCCACCGCCATGCTGTGGGGCAGCGGCGGCGGCGGCAGCAATACGGTCCCAGGCGGCGCGGCTGGTGCAAGGAAATCCTCCTCCGCCGCCGCCGCCTCCGCCTCGCTCCACGCCGGCAGGAGCAGCATGCACCATCGGAACGAGTCCCAGCGGCTGGGCAAGCCTGGCTGCGCGCCAGCCGAGCAGCCCGCGTTGCAAATGGCAAATAATAATTTCCTCTCCACCTTATCCCCCGAACACTGCAGACCTTTGGCTGGGGAATGCATGAACAAGCTCAAATGCGGCGCTGCTGAAGCAGAGATAATGAATCTCCCCGAGCGCGTGGGGACTTTTTCCGCTATCCCGGCTTTAGGGGGCATCTCATTACCTCCAGGGGTCATCGTCATGACAGCCCTTCACTCCCCCGCAGCAGCCTCAGCAGCCGTCACAGACAGTGCGTTTCAAATTGCCAATCTGGCAGACTGCCCGCAGAACCATTCCTCCTCCTCCTCGTCCTCCTCCTCCCTGGGAGCCGCCGGAGGAGGGGGGGCGGGAGGAGGAGGAGGAGGCGGGGGAGGAGGGGCAGGCAACCCTGCCAAGAAGAAGAGGAAAAGGTGTGGGGTCTGCGTGCCCTGCAAGAGGCTCATCAACTGTGGCGTCTGCAGCAGTTGCAGGAACCGCAAAACGGGACACCAGATCTGCAAATTTAGGAAATGTGAAGAGCTAAAGAAAAAACCTGGCACTTCACTAGAGGTCAGAGGAGATGATTTCTTTTTCCCCAGCCTCCCTCCGTCCCTGCTCAACCCCCTCCCCCCACCCCTCCAGTGTTTCTTGTCTAGCTTCAAGATGCAGCATCCCTTTTCTGAAGCCTCATTCAGGTTGTAAGGGTTATTGCATATGTGACACTGGTTTCCCTCACTGGCACCTGGTATGAACCCACCCTGAAAGTAGAGGGTGGGGGATGCTCTTAAATAAGAGTGCGAAGGAAGTGGGGGAGGGGGGTGGGGAATCCCTTTGACATTTTTATTTTGGTCCCTGGAAAAATCACTATAGTTTCATATAGTAACTAACATCACAGAGGATGAATTAAAATCTTCGTTAAGAGGGTTCTTTAACACCTCTGCACATGCTGGGCACATCCACATTGATGTGAACAATCTCTGTATGCTTATCTGTTATTTTAAAGAGTTCTGTCTGGAGACATGGAACAGAGTTTTACTTATATGAAACCAGGGGTGGAGGGTAAACACTTTTAAACCTGAAAGCAAATGGGGTGTTTATTTATTTTTTCTAACTTAATTGTTGCCATTATGAGATCTCTGTGCTTTATCTACTGTGTTTTCTATCTGACTGGTAATTATCTTTGATTTTTGGTGGAGAGGAGGGGGAAAAGAGCAGGAAAAGAATGTAGCTGAACACCTGACTTTTTAGTGGTCAGCGGTTCAGAACAAAGTAATAGCTAGTTATTTTCAGGGTGACTGATGGCAATTTGATTCAAGAAAGACAATTAGTCACAGAGTTAAATAGTTTGGTGAAATTGTGCTACAAATTCTTTTTGGCAATGCATTTTACAACATAATCCTTTTTTTGGTGTACTAAAATGTGATGTAAAAATAAGCACAGGTATGACTGAAATTATGTCTGATTGAACTGTATATACATTTATTTTTACAATATGTCCTCAGAACTGACAAATGTATTGAATATCACAAAGCTGTAAAGACAGGTTTTCAAGTTTGCTAGACATACAAAAGACAGACAGATATGATGTTGTGGAAATTTCAGTTCATGTATTGAGTACAAGAGACAATGATAAAAATACAAAAATATATGTAAAATGGCTATTAGGTGATATTTTTAGACAAAGGAAAACAAGACAGAGGAAAGACTAGTAATCATATGTAATCCCTTGTCATTATTAAAATTATAGTGTTGCTGGTTAGATGCACATATCAGACGTGTCTGAAGGTGTCGGGGCGAATGGTAGATTTAGTACAGAGGAGTACTGTGTATACTGGGTGACAGATTAAGATTTACAGTCACAGAAAATAGCAACAAAGTGAAAAACTGCAACTTTCCTGTTTGCATGTGTTTTGTGGTTATTTTCTAAATCATTGGTTGCAGGAGTTTTCTCCAACAAAGGGTGGGGTCTTGGGGTAAAGAAAAACAATCCTTCAGTTTGTTTGACACCAAATAAATGAATACAGCCTTATTGATATTAATATTGCCACTGAACTGAAGGAAATTTTGGTTTTTTATATTAAAATTTTGCCATTGTGATTTATTGTATTATATTGAGTCCCATCAAAATATCATGTTCATTCCTCCTTGCAAGAGTGAACTATCTTTGTTGAAAGTTTGGTTATTAGCCCATTTTTATTACATTTTCTTCAGCTGCTTTTTGTAAGTAATCCAGTATCACAGAAATACAGCAAATTATATGGATTTTTTCTGGTGCTAGACATCAGCTGTTAACTTTTGATTTCACTTACTGTTTTTGGTCAACAATATACTTCTGTTATATTTGTAGAAAGTTTTCAAAGAATGTTTATAATCACCCACTCTGCAATAAACAGATAATGCTGAATTTTAATATTGATCCACAATTTAAAGAGAGATTACTTTTTTTCAGTGGCACTTGTTCGTTCAGCGACGTTGAACTTTGTTATACTACTTAGGCAAAAAGTTCTTTTTCATTAGGTTTGTAAACCAAGATGCCTCTGTGATTTATTATTTATGATAAATGATAGATCCCGATGGATTATTGATTTGTTCAGAAAGTGAAATATTTCTAGAGGAGATTAGTTTATATGTTATCAGACTTTTGTATGAGTTTGTGTGCATTTCTAAACACATTTCATGAATTTCCTTGCTCCTGACAAAGGTGTTCTACAGCCTTAAAAAATGTTCAAGCATGTTATGAGAATGCTACCCATTAAAATTGTTTAACTGCTGTGGCTAGTAAAAAAAACATGGTTTTATTAGCCACTTGTGTACTTTCATAACCACCTGCCTTCACTGCTTTTCTTCATTTTTTCTCTCTCTCTCGCTGTCACACACACCTCTGCTGCTATATTATGACTGGAAGGAAGCAGATTTCTCTCTCCAGCTGTAGAGATATCAGTAGACGTTCATTCTCCGTAGGTCATATCCAGTCACAAAGCATGTCACGGCGTGTGGCTAATATCCTTACAGGCATGTTATTTGTCAGTAGGAAAGGAAAAGTTCCCAAATTGGATAACTCTCTATTTTTGGTCATTTTTCTTCTTTCTTCTTCTTCTTTTTTAATTAAATAATAAAGAATGATAGCATGACTGCCTCAAGCACATGTGCAGCAACACTGTTCTGGTTGTAAGGCAACCAGCTGGAAGCATGTCAGAGAGTGACAGGGCCTACATGACTGAACTGAAACAGCAGTCGTGGTTGCAGGTGGGTGAGCATAGTCTGCTTGCTGAACTGGCTTCTCAAGCTAGCTTGTCTTGTGGTCTTTGTAAATCAACAGATCTCGTTAGGTGATACACTATGACCTAGGTAGGCACCTTACTGAGACAATATAATAAGAATCAAGGGTTCAAGTTCCATTATATACATATGGAAATTGTGGTTGTCAGTTACATACAAAATATAAAGGATGTCGTCTACAAAATATGGAAATGACTAAAGATTGGAAGTGAAACTATGCAAAAAAGTCAGTAAATTGGTTGAAACCACTGAATTCATCTTTCTTTTCCCCCCTTAAATCTGTTCTTGTCCTGGTGCAATGAAGGCATATGATATAACTCTCAAGGTTAGTACACTAAGTTTAAAACAGATTCTCATTAATGCTTTCAGATTACCTGACCCTTACATTTTTAATTAAATGCTTCCCTTCCAGCCTTTTTTTCAAACTGATTTTATTTTCCCATGTTTTTCTTATATTACCTGTGCTCTAGTATTTTTAACAGAATTTTATCATTACTAGGTGACTTTATGTATAGTATTAATAAATGTATGAAAATAAAATTGATGCCATGTATCACTCTGTATACTTGTGTATGTATACACTGTGTTCATTTAGATTTACAGTTAAAGAGGCATAACCATTTTTAGTCCAGAGAGATTACTTATTTTCCTCCCATTAGTACACATTTATATAACGCCTACTGTAAGTTATAAAGACTAAGAGCCAAATCTTACTTTGTGCCTTTCTCACTCTTTGAAGTCAATTGGCCTGATTATGAATTCACTAGTCAGTTTTATGCTGGTGTAACTCCATTGATTTCAGTTGCACCACTCCTGATTTAAACCAGTGGAATATCAAAATCAAGCACAGAGTCACTCAACTGAGTAAGAGTGGGATTTGAGCACAACATTAAGTACTTTTCATACTTGGGCATAGTGTTACAATATTCGGTGTAACGTACTTTATTTGTAAAAGATACATGTTAATTAATTGAGTTACTATTGTAAAAAAATAAGCATACTTATTTTCCATTCAAAAACAAGTTTTCAATATTAAAATTTAAATATGAAGGGCCTAATCCTGTTCCCTTTGAACTCAGTGTGGTTTTGAGATTGAGTTAATTGAGAAAAGGATTGGGTCCACTGATTTCAATGGAAGCAGCATTTGACCCTGAAAATGTAGCAGCATATGGCATTGCCACTAGGGGAAAAGGGGACCTGTGGGCAACCTCAGCCCTTTTGCTCCTTGTTTTGGTGGCAAATGTGAACATTGTTAAGGCAACACTATGGAGCTCGGTGGGTAGGGGTCAATTAGTGGGGCCTCAGAGGAGGCATTTTTCCTTATGTCTTTCTAGCTTTAAGTTACATATTTTGATGGGAATCAATAGTGTGAAGGAACACTGGAAAATTGAGAGGGAACAGGCAGCTAATGTGAATGTCAGGATGACTAACTGGAAAGTCAGATGAAAGTGCAAACTACTCTCTGTGTTTAGTGATCAGCTCACTGTCTGTGTTTCCTGTTGTGCACTGAATTAATTATTACTATTAGTTACTATTTGTGTTAGCATAGTGCTTAGCAGCCGTAGTCCTGGACCAGAACCCCACTGTGCTAGGCGTTGTACAAACACAGAACAAAAAAATAGTTGCTGCCCCAAAGATCTTATAATCTAAGCAATTGCATCAGTCTCTTATGGGCTCATTTCAAGAATTTGGTTATGAGCCATAAATCCCGCACCAGTCTGGGACTTTGCAGTTTCTTCCTCGTTGTACAGTTGTATTCTGCCACAATGCTCTTGTTTTTCCATCTCCATGACTGAACTCTTAGGGGAAGTGGTAGAACATTCTTAGGGGAAGGTTCTTGGCTCTGGAATTCACTTCTCCTTGCAATGTACTAGAATCAGAATCTGGTGATTTTATTTGATTGTTTCTTTGTTTTTTTAGAAACAGGGCAAGATGCATTTGTTTCTCTGTGTTTTCTTGTTTTCTGCTGCTTCTTCTTCAATTGAGCATGTAGCCAAAGAGGTATTTATCTTGTCAGTGGGTGGAGGAGACAGAGGCAGTTTTGCTGAAACTTTGCAATAGCTTTTTTAATTAATTTTTTGTAGCATTCACCTGTATATTACAATGATGGGTATGATAGACACGAATTAAATAATCAGTTCCTTTTGGCCAGCTGAGATCCCATCGAGACAATGCGCATCACAATGACTGCTGCTTCAAGGTATAGTTTGGAAGAGCTGCAGGCATCTTCACTCACTCTGGTTGACATACGGCTTAATCCTGCAGCTGCTCAGAAATCTCATTGAAGCCATTTGCAGTTCTACACATGGGACAGGGTCCTGCAAGGTGTGAAGTGTCTTCATCTTTCAATTAAGTCATGAGAGGCCAGTGAACTTGAGGACCTTGGAGAAAGCATTCAGCACCTTTCCAGATCAGGCCTGCTGTCCCTTTACTGATCAACAATTCTAAGGGGTTCTTGATCTTTAAAACTGTAGAGGAATTGGTACCTTCTTAAACAGAGATGGTATTTAATCTTTTTATTAAATTTCATATTTTCTTACTGTCTTTATGTAATTTTTAGAAATACAAACCAAACAGAAACCACACCAATTATTGGTGTACAATTCAACCTATTAATATAATAAAATCCCCAAATTTTTAGTTCACCATTGATGGGAGACATTCACAGACTACTGTTGATGAAATGCACTAGAATTTTGTGTTGTGCGAGATGGGAATGAATGCTTTTTAAAATGAAATGGACCACCACCAAAGAAGTCTAGCACCACCAAAATTAGGTACTAAATTGAACCTAATTTTAAGGAATCAGATAGACAGCCATACCTGGTTAAACTTTTTTTGTTGTTGCAAACTCTACTTTTTACTCAAAAATCATTTATATTAACTAGTCTAGTGTTGTTCATCAGTAAAATGCCTGAATGATCAGAGAGTAACAAGTTATGACAGTTTTTTGTATTTTCATTGCATGGACTATGTCTTTGCATACCTTTTAAAAATATTGTGTCAGGATTATGGATCAGATTCAATCCCGAGTTACAGTCATTTATTTTAATGAGGTTGCACATTGTTTAAGTCAAGATTTAATTTGGTTCAGCGATCTCAAGGTATTTTACCTTATATAAATACAATGGGTGAATTTTTGGCCCCATTGCAGTCAATGGGAGTTTTGAAATTGACTTCAATGGGGCCAGGATTTAATCTAGTATTGTGACTGATTCATCACTGCATTTTTCCAGTTTTACGCTGGTGTAACTCCCCTGAAATCAATGCATATTGATTTGGTGGGGTTGAACTGATTGGTTCACAATTTATATGGTAAATAAGATCAAATATTTGTTTGGTAGAAATAAGCGTAATAAGTAAAATTTTGAAATGGACCTAAGGGTCTTAGTAACCTAAACCCCATTTTCCAAAGTGACCTAGGCACTTAGAAGCCAATTGGAGTATGCTCCTAAGTCACTTAGGTGCCTTTGAAAATTTTATCTAGTGGTGTATTTGTTCAATGCTTGGATCATACAAATAACTACATTGTGTGGGCTATGAACTGCTTGCCAAGTAGTCTAATTTAAGTCAATAGGACTCCTTGTCTGAGTACCTCACCATACTGTTTATTCGGTGTAAGAGTTGCAGAGTTAGGGCCTAAATATTTGCATTTATATAAAGTATTAATATTTTATTTTAATCAGCCAGATCCTGAAGTTTATATTTATTACTTAGTCTTCCAGAACTCTTTCTGAGGTCAGTGGGAGTTTTGCTTTAGTAAGGAATGAGTTAAGACTTCAGCTGTTGGCACACTATGAATAGCAAGTATGTGGAAATACTTTTAAAATATATATATTTTAAAAAGTCTGCTTCAGAGACTTTGATAATAATCCCAGTTGATAAAAGCCAGTTACAAATTGCTGTACCACCATTAATGTATTTGTTGTATAGTGACCATTATGGTATTGATAGTGCAGTAAAACCAGGAACAAATCATTTCAAATTATACTAAAAAAAAGTATCAATGAAAGGAAAGTTGGTACCCTGAATGTGTAGGTTTTAAAGTTTAAGTTTGCTGAATAAAATATCCCTATGCAGGTAAACCTAGAACTCACAACTTTAATAAAATATTACAGAATCTGTTCAATCACTGGTTTAAATTTTAAATGGTCTTTGTGTAGGACATGTTGTGAAAGGTTTAGGGTAAAATTTTCAAAAGTGTCTAAGTGACTTAGGCTCCTAAGTGCCCAAGTCACTTTTTGAAAATGTTCCTAAATCTCATAAGTGACTCTATGGGACTTAAGTGCTATTGAAAATGGGATTCCTAAGTCATTTACATGCTTTTGAAATTTTTTCCTGTAGGCACAGTTATTTTTGAGGAATAGTTTTGTCCTCAAAAAGCATTCTCTGTTATTGTAATCTATATATTTTGGGGAAAATTCAATTTATCCACTTGTTCTTGTCCTCTTAAATCTCTCCTTTGAGTGCTCACACTGAACAATAACATTGTTTCATTTGACACTATTCCGCTATTTGGAAACTCAAAGCTACAGTGGCTTATTTTTTCTGTTTTGGGTGCATTTGTATTTTTTGCAGTCATATCTTGTTCCATCACATGGAAACACCTGTCCTAAAATTGAATTATTCTGCAGGGTAATCTAAAGCCTCCCCCTATTCAGCATCATATGTTTTCTGTTGTTTATTGAGTTATGTTGCACCATACTTCAGATGCGACAGCCATTTAATAATGTTGAAGCCTTAGCTCTGCAGGGGCTAAAAAGATCCCAGCAGGCTTGTTAACTTCTACTCTCAAACATTATGGGAAATATTTTCTCCTCCCTGGAACTCCTAGGCTTCCTCTTAATTTATTTTAAAACTATAAAAATCCATAGCCAGGTATCTATTAAGCCTACTGGATTTTTGCAGTTTTCTAGTTTCACTGTTACTTAATATTTAACCAGGTGCTCAGATACTACAGTGATGAGTGCAATATTATAAAAACCTACAACCTCAAGTCTAGGTTATACTTTGTGCCTTGTTCTTACAGGGTAACAAACTCATCAAATACTTGCTTATTTAGCTACATTAGTGTTTCTTTTTTCTGCTGTTACTGAGTACTTTTACTGAGATTACTGAATTCTGAACATTTCAGAAACCTTCTTGTTTATTGTCTCAGGACAGTGCATGTTTCAGCTCCATTCTGACTTGCAGTGAGTTACAATTTATTTTATGTAGCGTCTTTAATACTCAATATCATAAAACACTTTATTAAAAGAGCCATTTGTAAGGTAAGGAGAACGGAGAGGTTTTAAAGGGAGGAAATTATTCAGTGGCTTAAAGAGTGAGGAAGAGAGAGAGAGAATTCCAGATGGACAGGGCAACACAATGAACTCAAGACAATTACAGTGAATTTTGTAGGGAGTGGACACAGGGGAGTTCAAGATAGGTAGTAGTCAAAAGAGTGGAGATGAGGACAGATAGGTAGGGTAGAACACAACTACAGAGAGGTCTCACAATAAACAATTTTGATCTGGATTCAGAGCCAGTAGAAGCTCACAAAAGATCGGAGAGATACAACCTTCTTTTTATAGAAAAATAATAGCCTATTGCATTCGGACCATAAAGGAGAGAACTGCTGTAGTCAGGACAGGAAGTGACAAAAACTTGAATAAAAAATTCAACAGAAGCTGCATAAAGGTAAGGATGAATTCTTGCAATGTTTCATAGCTGATGTTAGAAAAATATACACATACTCAAAATATCCGAAAATATTATCGGCGTCTAGTATGACCCTTGAGGTCTCTGGTTGTGGGACAAAGTACAGATCTGATTTAAGGAGAATAAGAGCAAAATTAAAAACATGAGACAAACAGGATGTTTTATCCAGGAGGAGCACTGCTATAGTTGATGTATTCTGCAATAGAACATTATGGTGAAGCCAGGAGCTGACAGAGTCAAGATAGGCCAGTGAATGAAGTGAGATGGAGAGTTGGTCTGCAAGGTCTTGATGGGGAAAGTGGCAGTCAGACAGCCCAGAAACAGTTCAACCAGGGGAGGACAGTGCTGGAGATGATCATGGTTTAAAGAAGGGCAAAATTATTGATAATACTGAAAGCTGCATTGAGATCAAATAGTGCAAGAAGAAAGAGGAATTTGTGGTTGGGGCAGAGCGTTTATCATTAACTGCCCAAAGAGGCACATTCTTAAAGATGGTGAAAGGGTTAAAAACCAGATTCAAAGCAGTCAAAGAGTGTGTGCTGGGAAAGATGCTTAAATTGCTCAGAGTTTCCTGCTTTCTCCATGACTTTGCTGAGAGAAAGGGAGGGAGTGAATAAGAAAGGGTCTAATGAGACCTTTTCTGGTTTGTGGTGGTGGGGTAGTCTGCAGCTTTCAGAGCCGGAATAAAATCTCCAGTGGCATCAATGGGAAATTATGCCAATATAATATTGCAAGATGGAGGGGAAGGTTATGACAGCCGTTTTTTTGGGGTGGGTGGGGGATCTACTGAGGAGGTGGTTTTGTTCATGACCATGACCAGTGATGGTTGTAACTGGGACAGCAGTGGCCATTAGAAGTGCTGTGGAAGGAGTGCCGGTTGTAGGTGGAGAGAGGAAAAGGTGGCTGAGCTAAAAGTAGTGATGAAGTGACACAATATTTAGGCCATGTCTACACTACCCCTTTTGTGGGCAAAACTTATGTCGCTCAGGGGTGTGAAATAAAGACATCCATGAGCAACATAAGTTTCACCGGCATAAGCGCTCATGTGCACAGAGCTACGTCAGTGGGAGATGCTCTCCCGCTGACATTTTTAGATGGTTTAATTATGTCACTGCACGAGCCATCTTACAGCGGCATGGCTGCATCGGTACAGCTGTGCCACTGTAAGCTCACTAGTGTAGACATGGCCTTAGATTTTCAAAAGAAAGATGATAGCAAACACCACCTCAATGGAGAGGGGTTGCAGGGAGAAGTGTCAGAATGGAAAAAGGATTTGGATTGACACTGAATTCCCAAGACCCTGGATTATGATTGACAAGAGACACTCAGTCTTCACACACTAGAAGAGGATTTTAAAGATAGTGAACTGGTCTTCCACATGTCCCAGTGGATAGTGAACTCCAATTTATTCAACTTCTTTTCCATTGGAGATGATGTGGGTACCAGGGTGAACATGTGGCATGGGAAGCTATATAAGATTAGAGGAAGACAAGCTGATCAAGAGCTAAGGAAATGATGAAGTTGTTAGTACTGACAAGCTGATAAATGGAGGAAGGGAGATGATGCTAGCAAACGGAGGACTAAGATGATTCATTGAGTGGGCACTGCTTGGCCTGTATGTTTTAGGTTATTAGAGGAAGGTATAGGCTCAAGGAGTGCAATTTTGAATTTGTGGAAGGAGTGATCATCCTGACGCAGTGTCAGAGAGCTAGAGATGAAAAAGGGGGAGCTGGAAGTGGATTATGTTGAAGGTGTGATCTCCTGAGTGGATGACAAAACAAAGACAAAATGTATCAGGGAGGGAAAAAGTCAGAGGCAAGAAGATGTTTGGAGAGGCTATTAATATGAATAGTGAACTCACCAGTGATTCAGGGGCGGGGGACTAGATGAAAGAAGGGATTGGTAATGAAATATGAAACCTGTCCCCTGTAAATCACCAGTTCAGCCCAGCCCAGCCCAGGATGGTGATACTTATAAACTGTAATACGCCAGTGATTGTTTGGTGGCCTACTGTAAAATGAATTGGAGGTCTAAGTCTGGTGAGGGTGGACACCTCACAAAATCATGCCAAGTTGAGTGTTAATTGTCATTGTAAAGGAACTCAGAAGGGAGGCCAAGGACTGAATGGCCTTGGAAACAATATGCAACCTTTTAAAATCTAGAGGTGATCCTTCCAGTTGCGGAATTTGGCTTAAATTCTAGGGAAGACTGTGCTGCTGCTCTTCTTGCTGGACCTAATCTGTGGATATGTTGAGTTCACCAGGCTTCTGGACTGTCTGGCACCTTTAACAATCACTACATTGATTAAAAACAGTCCCTTGCTCCTGGAAATTGAAGATGTCACAACTAATTACTAGAGCTAGTTGTTATTTTTTTGACAGTTTTGCCACAAACAAGGAAGCCTTTTTGTGACCATTTTTTGACTAACTCTGCTACTTTCACAGTGTGAGAAATCCTAATGGATTAATTGGTCATGATGTCCTATTGATTAGATCGGGGTCGGCAACCTTTCAGAAGTGGTGTGCCGAGTCTTCATTTATTCACTCTAATTTAAGGTTTCGCGTGCCGGTAATACATTTTAACATTTTTAGAAGGTCTCTTTCTATAAGTCTATAATATATAATTAAACTATTGTTGTATGTAAAGTTAATAAGGTTTTTAAAATGTTTAAGAAGCATCATTTAAAATTAAATTAAAATGCAGAGCCCCCCGGACCAGTGGCCAGGATCTAGGCAGTTTGAGTGCCACTGAAAATCAGCTTGCGTGCCGCCTTCGGCACGCGTGCCATAGGTTGCCTACCCCTGGATTAGATCATTTTAGGTTCAGCGGTGTAGGAAGGAGGAGCAAAGGTTGCTCACCGGCAGCATAGTTCTAGGTCGAGAGAAAGGAAATATATATTTAGATTTGGTGATGACAACCATGCCTCATCTATGTTTTGAGATAGAGGTTTCTTAGAAAAAAGGTAACCTAGAGGACATTAAAGAGATGTCAAAGCTTGAGTGCTAAGTCGTGTTCCAGAGGATGATGTACCAACAGGGATTTCTTATTAATGGATTGAATGTTAACAAGAATGCCTGTGGGGGAGGGGGGGCCTAAGTGATAGGGACTGATGGATGGTGTTCCTAGGGATTAAATTACTATAGTGACAGACTGTGTGTGTGGAGGGAGAAGGGAGTTTATAGCTGTTAATTCATAGCAGAGTAGAATGAGAAGAAATAACAAGACAGATTTTAGAAGGGAACAGGGACAGAGCTGTAAATGGGTCATGAGTGGTTTTGATTTTTAGTATTTTTTGTAATATAACCTCTTGATATTTATATTATGTTGATGTGAAATAGCCAAATGCAGTGTTTAGGATTACATTTTAAACTGTTCTTAATATCACATGAGCTAAAGTAAATAAATTGGATGCTACCATATTTTAATGTGAACTGTGATCCTGAAGGTACTAATTCATATCTCCTCTGGACAGGTTAACATTTTTCCTAGCTCTCTTTACTACAGTGCTTCTACATGTCCCTTCTCCTTCCCTGAAAAATAGTAAATAGAGTGTCAGAGGCCAGTCAGAATAAACAAGAAACAATCCCTGATGCTGATTGAGGCCTTTGGGCTCTATTTATTAAATAATAAATAATAATAATAATAATGTCATCATAAGCAGCTTGGAAGCTGCCTTCAGCAGCTAATCAGCTCTGTCCTCAACTTCAGGTATAGATGAAAATCCACAGGAATTAAAAAATATTAAATGACATTCCTCTGATGTTGATTTCTTCTGATTCACCTTTGACAGAAAGCTTTAATTAAGGACTGTTGTTTAGTGCCAGATCATGGCTGCACAGTAACATAAAGGGAAGCAAGATCCCCACCACCATCTTGCACAGCCTTTCCAGATCACTGCTTTGGGTGCAGGGCAATGGGGAAAGCAGGATCTACAAGCTTGCTACTCCCCCTCATGAGCAGATGGGTGGGGAGACGCAGAGTCTTGGCTCCAACCCTCAGTTTTTTGGCCAGCAGAGCTGAATTGGCATAAGGGAGAGAGTGTGCTAGAAAGGGACTGTAGCAAATTATTCCCCAGCCCAGAAGAAGAAGGGCAAAACTGTTCCTTCCCGAAGCTCTTCCTGCTTCTTGGGGTGACACATGTACATGCCAGTGTTCAAAGAAGCACTGCTTAACGGCACAATCTAGCCCTTAAGGATTTAGGACCAGATGGTGAAGCACCTATTTATGTTGGGGAGATCTTACTTATGTGAGTAGTTTCCTTGAAAGCCAGTGAGACTACTCATAGGTGTAGGTGCTCACCAACACGATTAGGGACTCCATGATCTGGACCTCAATATTTCACGGCTGATATTTTTCTCAACGCTAGTTCTGGTTCCATGCACTTACTGATCTGTATTTACTAACTGTTTTCCACAGTGATACTATTCACTGATATTTTTAAAATGTTAAAATTCTTCACCCATTTCCCAAAATTTAATCTCATGCTTTTAAAAGATGTTCCAAGTAAATTCAAGTAAAAGAAAACGAATATATGAAACAAATAATGTCAAATACTGAATATAAATAAAGACCATATCCTATTATCCTTATTCCCATCGAGACGTACCTTACTTCATGAGTAGATCCATTTATTTCAATTGGGGCTACTTGCTACGGGCTACTACTGACCGTGAGTACAAGTGGAGAAATCTGGCCCTGTGAGGACAGGTCTTTAGTTCTGTAATTACCACAAGCCAATTCTGATGCCTTGAATTGTACTTCACGCCTCAAATAGCCCCTTTGAAATCTGTGGGACTGCTTGCTGTGTCAGGTACTGAAAGTGAGTTAGGGTATGACACCCTGGTCCAGTTTTTATTTCTATGTAGTATCCAGTGTAGTGGTTTACGTTTTGCTGTACGAACTTGGTGGCAGAGAAAGTCAAATGAGTTTCCTAATCTGGTCTGTTCTAAATCTGGTTTGTGTCAAATACTGCATGGAAGATATGCAATACAAGTGGAAAAATAACTGCCAGTAAAAAGATTCATGTCCTCTCGAAGCAAATAAAACTGACTTTTAACATAAATGTTAAATCTCATCCCTGGTATGAAGGAAGACAGGAATGTGGCTCAGGTATGGTAAGAGATATTTTAACTCAGATTGTTAAAATAAGCTCATCACTGAGTTTCTGACCTGAAGTACTTGTTCCACTTAACCGACAAGTCCAATCTTAAGTTGGTTGTTAGAGGACATCTGTTACAGTATGGTATAATTTATAATAAATAGAAAGACAGGGTCTGTGGATGGAAGGTAGCAGAACCCAGCAGATCCTGGCAAATGTGGAGAATGACAGCAGAACCCAGCAGATCCTGGCAGATGTGGAGAATGACAGCTCCATGGTATGCTTCCATCTTTGTCCAGATCCTATGGAAGCTCTTCTGTGGGGTTAGGACTCTGCAGGATTTTGTGAGGAGATGCCAGGGTTGGAGGGGGAGTAGGAGCTCCCTGTGGAACCAACCCCCTCCCCTCCCTCTGTTAGTCAGTGGATATTCATGCCTAAATTGTATTCATGCCTACCTGAGACACAATAACTTGTCTCTGTGCCAGCACAGCTAGCCTGTTCAATGGTAGCACAGCTCAGCAAGATCCATCAGAAGGGGTTGGGAACAGGGCAGAGAAATAGCTTGAAAAGGCAGCCTGTAGTTTCTCTTCTGTGCAGATTTCCAGGGTATGGAAGGTTAGGAGTTCACACACTCCTCTATGGTTCTCCAACCTCTCTAGCCTGAGGGAGAATTTCAGGGAAACTCTGTGAGTTGAATCTGGCATTTATTGGGTACCCCAAAGCCATTCCTATATTTGTAAGTATATTCATGGGTGGAACAAACTGGCTGCAGAGAAGGTGCAGATAGGGACTTCACACATGTGCACAGCACAGCTTAACTCTGTCAGCTTCACCTAGTCACTTTGAAGGCGACATTGAGGTGTATAGGTTACGAGGGTGTGAACCAAATCCCTGCAGAAAGCAGCACCAGGGTAATGGCCTTATACAGCTGCCCTGCACCCTCACCTTGGGCTGGGAAAGGATTTCTTCTTCCCAATCCTTGCATAGTATCCTGCACAAAGGTAACTTATTCTGGCTTTGTGTGATGGAGAATACACTCCATGTATTCATACCTACCTTGTCCCTACTCTTCTAAGACCTGCTCCAAGGAGAGTAGCATGAGGAGGAGGGCTAGTCTGGTGGGAGAGTGGGTGTGTTTTGGAGGATATAGATTTACACCCATTCCTGGACACGTGAGTAGCAGCCATCTTTTATTAGCCTTAAAAGAGGAACCTCAGGTAAAATGAAGCTTCCATCAGCTTGCAGCACTGCAGGTAATAGGTCTGGCTTAGTGGAATGGACAAGGGGGACACCACATGCCTGGACAGAGCTTCCTTGCCTCCTCAAATGTTCTGCTATTTTCTGGCTGCTTTGTGGATTTTGTAGAGTATAGTAGTCCTTTAACTAACTAATGCTGTGTTATTCATATATATAAGAAACCTATTCAGCTAGTTACTTAAGCAATAGTAACTGGTAGCCAGCCCCAGATCTTGGGCTGATAATGGATGCAAAATGCATTACATGCAGGAATTGTGATAATCTATCCTTGGCCTTGAAGACTAGCTTCTCCTTATCCCTCCAGTCACACATCACATGGCACCAGACTCTCCAGCTTGTGCTAATGTCTGGTAGTAATGACATAAGTCTCACTGGGCCAAATTGTGCCATTTTTCCAGTGGCCCAAGTACAGAACTGGACCTGTGACTTGGGGATTTCAGGGAGGCAATGTCCCTCACAGAGAGCCACTCCTTTCCCAAGCTCCCCAGTACACAGGGCACTGTGCAGAATGGTCCAGCCTGCTTTTTTTCTATGCAGGTTGGCCCACTGCACAGGTTGGTTTGGGGTCAGGAGAGGACCCAAGGGCCTCCATGTTCCATTTATGATACCTGTGTCTTTGGGGCATATTAAGGGAATAGTCCATGCACTCGTCCAAGTTCAGGGACTGTAATTGTGATAGGCCTTTGCACAGGCCATGCCAGTGAGGGAAACAGCTTCTTGTGTGCACCCCAAACTCTGTGCACCCCATAAGGGCCTCTCATGGCCTGGCGTGTTTACTTCAGTGGTACTAGTCATGTCAGTATATACTATTCAGCATGAATAAGGGGTTCAGAATCTGGCCTGCAAGTATCTGGGTGTGTGTAAAAGCCAAGATTTGAATTTGCTACTGTGCTTAAAGGGTTTTCCTTTAAAATTTACAAATACTCAGGTCATAACTATGTATCCTTCTCAAATACATTTCTTTTTTAAAATTTCCATATGCTGCTACAAAATTGTTTCCCTAATGCTCTATATAAAATAATAATAGAAATATGTAATCTAGCATCTGCAAAGACTTGTATCGCAACACTGTATTAGAGCTACACTCACAGCAACAGTGTATACAGAATACATTTTTAAAACGTCTGAATTCTTGCACCAAAAAAGTAGCTGAGTTCAAGTTAAAATAGAGTCTGTGGTGAAGAATTTAAAGAGTCTGTAATTTCAGTATATTTTGCTGTTTTGCTGTATTGGAAGCGTGTGTATGTGTGTATTTGTATAAAGGACCTGGTCTCACTAAAGTTAATGGGCATTTTTGCCCATGTGAACAGATACAGGCCCAATATATATAATTTTTAAAATGTTATTTTTGGTGTGTGTTTATTTAAAGGGATTTGATTGTGTTTCTCTTATCTTAAAGCCAAAAATGTAATTCTCTAGGCTGTTTATGTGAAGCTGACTTTAAAAATGCAATTAAAATATAATATTTCAAATGTTTGAGCTACTTCTTTTACTTATGTAGAAAATACTTTTGTTAGTTAAAGCTGACCCAAAGAGAAACAGAATAGAAAGTTTTAAGCTTGAAGGTCATTTCATATCAGGTTTGTTTAGAGATAAATTATCTGGAACACCATGCTTTATAGCATTACCTGTTAGGAGAAGCTGGGGCTGCAGGTTTTTGAGTTCCCTCCTGGGAATGAGGCTGCTGTTTGTCAGTATTTGCACCTGCATGAGCAGTGAAGGCTGCCTTCAACAATGCTGATCAACTCCAATTCTATTCCTTACTTCCCCCTCCCCCTAACTTCCAGGGGAATCTGTCTTTCCTGTCACTCAGGATAATGATTCCCTGCAAGCATAACCGTGATTCAGAAACTCACTGTAATCTCATCAAGAGTTTGATTCCCCAGCTGGGACTCTTGAATTTATATAACCAGAAGGTAGATGGTCATTGCACTTAAGCTTATGGATTGGTGTGCTGAGCCACCAAACTGGCAGAAAGATCTCTTTTCTACTGGCTATAGTCTTGTCCGTTGTGAGGGTAAAAATCAAAACATTTCATCCCATAAATTGGATTTGAGCTAATTTGATCCATCTATTCAATCCTCATTTTTTTTGTTTTTGTTTTTGTGTGGTTTAATGATTGAAAATAGTCACAGCTGATTCCCCAGTCGGTGGCTAGTGCAATAGATATTTAATTATATAATATATGTTTAATTATAATTTCCTATGCCGATGCAAAAGACCTTATCTTGTAGTTTTTCAGAAGCACAAATATTAAACAGCAGCTTTGCCCTTCAGAAATATTATTCTGTGTATTTAAAGGTCTGATTGACCTTTTAATCAGACACTGCACCTTTACTTCCAGCTGATACGACAATGTCTGACAGAGTAACTCAACTTGATGCTGCAAGAAAGTAAATAAATGCCAGCTCAACCCCAGATATATAAAAAAGTATTCATAGTGGAATATTTAAATGTCGCTTTCAAAGTCAATATGTAAGGGTAATACTTACACGTGATTAGCCATTCTTCTGAGGTTGATTTAGACATATGGTTGCTTGCTATTGTTCTAAACTCAGGCTTCTTTTATAGTCAACTTCTTTATAAATTATAAATTATATTATCAGCAGCCATCTTACAACCTACACAGAACTCTGTGGATAGTCTAGCAAGCATATCGTCTTTCTTTGGTATACCTTTGAAGGAAGCTTTGCTTTGCTTTTGTCATTACAGGTACATACCCTAGAACTGAGCATGTGTGACAGAATAGAATAGGAATTGTTAAAGGGGACATAATCAATACTTATTTTGGCACATACTAACAAAGAACACTCAAATATTCAGAGCATATTTATACAACAACCAAACTCGTTTTTGGAAGCTAATTTTCAGATGATTTATTAAACTTTAACATTCATAGATAGAAGTAGGATATTGAATAGTTTAGAATTCTGAGTACACAGCAGAAATTCTTTCTTCTCTGATATTCCAGTGGGAATGAATGATAAAGATAAAACAAGAGGAACTCTGGTTCCTTTTCATCCCCTTGCTATATTTATTAAACTGATTAATTTTAAGTATTTCTGCAAGGGGACCTGCATACTGTTTGAGCCTGGTTATTACAACTGATTACTTTTATGGTATAAAATGTTTGCCGTGGTAATTATTAGTTTTGTAGAACTTTGAAAAGATGCCTTAACTCATATAACTGATTGGCGGTGCCTCAGAGCATCTAGCGCTGCATCCATACAAATTTCTGGGTGTATGATTTATTAGCTGTATTTTGGAATGGAAACATTTAAAGGACCGCCATAAAAATATAGTTTAAAGACTGCTTCTTTTCAGTGGCATTCTTTAATTAAAGCTTCAACATAATCCACAAGAACTATTTCAAAACAATATTTATCTGCAATTTCCTTAAGCCCGTGTATTAGGTTTTTTAGTTACACTTCTTCAGATATGATATTTGCTTATGTGGATATTTCTTAATGAACCAAATACAGCAGGATGGAATAACTGATGTGAATTGGCATGTATGATTTAAGGGACTGATCTTGCTCTCACAGTAGTCAGTGTAAAATCATTAGCTATAGTAGGAGCAGAAATAGACCCCATAGTCCAATCTTTTGGGATGCGAGCACCATCAACCCACATTGAATGCAGAGGGAATTGAGGGCACTCAGTACCTCATAGAAAGCACTCAGCACCTTGCAAGATCATGGTTTAAGTCCTTCCCTGTATGTTCAAACTTGGGTGCCAAAAGCTGGGTGTCCAAGGGCTGATTAAGGCACTTAAGAGAGTGGTGCAATTTTCAGAAGTACTGAATGCTTGCCTGCAGTGGGAGTTGTGGGTGCTCAGCACCTGGGGAAAGTAAGCCATTTTTATTTAAGGCCCAGATCCAGGAAAGCATTTATGCATGTGCTCAACATTAAGCAAGTCAGTATTCTTGTTGAAGTCAGTTGGACCATTCACATGCTTCAAGTTCAAGCTCTAGTGCTTTGCTGGATCTGAACCTAAGTGCCAAAATATGGAATGAGATGGCCAACTCTACGTTGAAAATGTTGCCCTATTCTCCCAAGACATCAACACAGGTGCATCAGTTCACAGTGCACATTGTGATCATTAGATCAATGTCTTCATTATTCTTGCATTAAAAAAAATGTCTTGCCAAAGTGTGTGTCTGCAAAACCACCCAACTATAAGCATACACCCAGTAAATCAGTGGATAGGCAGAAACCTTTTCAAAATGGTATCGTTATTCTATGACTACTCTCCATTTTCCAGGCTATATTTACTAGATGTTTATAATTATGTTTTCATTTCCATGACTTTATTGTTTAATTAAAGAGGAAATAGATAGTACATAGTGTATGTATGTATAAAATCCTGAAATGGCACATTTTTAGAAGGAGGACATTTCTATTAATTGTTGAGTTATGTGAGGCATCATGTTATATCTAGATAACTAAAAATATGGCTGAAATGTAAAGGAAAAAACCACAAGAAGAAATCTTATTTTATAATGCCACAGAAAGAAAGCTTAACTTGTTTTCTTGCTTTTTTTTATAGAGAACACCTGTTCCCAGCGCTGAAGCATTCCGATGGTTCTTTTAAGCAGTAGTAGATCTTATTTTCAAGGCAGTCCGAAGTGAATGGCAAGCTAAAGTCTTGTTTTAAGAAACTGCTTAGTCCACCATTGAAGAATATACTCAGATACTATTTTCATTTATGTATAGGGGTTTCCTCAAAAACAAAATTTAAACAATCTGGGAGCCTGGGGAATTGGCCAGTTTATTCACATTCAGTACACTGAATCTTTATTTGATGTAACTTAGCTATACTAGTGAAGTTGTTGTCTATTTTTAAAGTGGCTGTAAAAATAAAAAAGTTTGGGTAAACCCCTGCTATAAAATCATGTATCTTTGAAAAGTAACATATCTATACTTCATTTTCAAATATATGTGTTTCAGTACTGTAAACTGTACAGATAGCAGCTTGTATTTTGTGTGTTTAGACACAAGGAGACAATCATGTCTGAGCATCTATGGAGATTAACGGTTTGTACACAACAGTGTGGTTCTGCAAGTTAAATCTGGAGCAATAAATTCTAGCTTTAAATATTATTTTGCTGGCTGGTTAGCAGCAGCAGCAGCACTGTTTTACCATGCATCCTTCCATAGAGACTTGATGCCAAGTTTTACAAGATTAAAAGATTATGATGCATCTAGCAATTACCTTCAGTTGTATTGTTGTAAGAGGGGAAGACAAAAAATCTAAGATTAATCTTTTTGAGCACTATTTTAGAGTAGTGGTTGTACACTTGCATTGCTTCCAAAAGAGCTTTACAGAAGGGTATCCCTCCAAAGTAACACACCATAGCTGACTTGCTTTTGACTGTGCTGTAGGGTGAAATGCACAGTATAGATGGACATGCGGAATCAGTCATTTATATATAGCATGTTCTAGCATACAAAATGAAAAAAGAGTACCATATCTGAGAAAAATCTATGACTCAATGTATTTACCGTCCCACTAAGAGTTGCTATGTAGGTTTTTTCAATAGACGGAATAAAATTTTTATAAAATATATGAAAATATTTTCGCTCCATGTGCAACATTTAGAGATTAGACTAGTTTATAAATTTAGACAGGCTTGAATATCTCCTGCAGTTGTGCAGGCCATGAGAGCCTGGGTATTTTTTAAGTATATAAGAAAACCCCACATTTTTTCAATGAGTGACTATTTGTCCCCACACATCTTTCTTTGTCCACTGATCTTGGGCTTGCTGAATAACTGGTCCCTTGGGCCTATAGTAGAATGCTTCACCATTCTTTCTCCTGTACTAGCTATGTATACAGAACATTTACTCCTCATAAAGGCAGAGAATAGAGTTATATAATTCAGATGTAATACAAGGATATGGAGGATACTGAGTTTATGTACACTTCATACAGATTACCTCATCACCTATTTATAGCTTGGCTTTGTTTTCACTCACATGAAAAGGCCACCCCATGAAAGTAAGAGAATGCTGTTATGCCACATATTATATATGTTTAGTATTTTATACAAGATAGGATGATAAATGCTAGTAGCATCACAGAAAAGCATGGAAATAACAGGCTAATGATGCAGAGAGTGTACCAATAGCATAGTATTTCAGCACTTTCTCCATTATCTGCTAATTGTTTCATACTGTTGGCACATGGCCACACTCACTTGCTTGACAAATATTGGGGGGTTAGGTGAGCAGCAGAGTGTGTCATCAGCTGTCTGTGGAGAGTCAGAGTTCTGGGAAAGTCTGAGGACTGACGAGCCCTGGCAATGGTCAAGCAACCTAAGGGCAGCAGATGGGAGGAGAAGCATCCTAGAATTGGCTGTGTAGCAGCAAGGGTCAGTAGAAGGGCTGGGACACAGTAGAAGAGCATCAGAGGACTGGTGTGTTGAGCTGGAGGAGATTGCACGTGCATTCTAAACGTTAGGGCTGACACATGTCCTGGGTTCCGTGTAGCACGACATCTTACATGTAATTTCAGAAAATAAATGCCATCTTTAATGTGCTCCCAACATGTGCCCCCTCTTATATTTTATTAAAGATCATTAATTAAACAATCATAAAATAAGCTTTACCTTCATTTACTTGGCAGCTTTGTACCTGATGTTATTTCATTTAAGACTTTCTGGTTAAGGCCTCCGTTATTTACTGCTGGACCAATGAGAGCTACATAAGGCCTTCTTTACCAAATTGTTAATTGATTTAAAAACTGACTGAAGCCTTATTTGCACATCTGGCTGGTGAGCTTGCCTTGCTTTTTGGAAAATTGTGATTGCTCTGACAGAAGTAGAGACAAAATTCAGTTCAGGCTACATTAGGTGTACAAAGATATTCATAGCAATGTACTTACTGTCTAATACCCTAATGTTGCATGTCTTGATGTGGTTTCTTTTTTTGTTTTGTTGTTTTGTTTTCAAGAACTGATGGATCTGTATATTGTAATTGTGGTGTTTTACGTCAATTCAAAATTGTTAAGAAAAGCAAACAAACCTGTTAATTATTAAAAATGAACAAGGATTGATTTTCGTTGATTCCCACATATGTCTTTTTTTTTTGGACATTGTTTCTTTATATCATCAATTTTCCATATTGGTAAAACAATATTTATATGATGTAGTGCATAGAGAGCATTTTTGTTTTTGATGTTTGAAGAAGGAAATTCCTTTTCTGGCCTCTCTCTTTCTCTCTCCTATACGTGGTACATACATATTTATAAATTAGATTATTGTCAAGTTCTAATTACTGAATTTGTGCTTTTCACAAGATCCTAAAATACTTTACAATATGAATTTTTTTATCCCTTTTTGTGTTCTTCATTTTCACAGTGCAAAAACCGCATAATATAACTTTGAAGTATTCTAGGTGTGAGCACTAAGCATGCCTAATAGAAAAAAATCTTTTTATCATACCCCAGATAAACCTATTAAATAATAAGGCTGTAAAGGAGGCACACATACACATTATGTGACTTAATAATAGACACTCCCTAGGAGAAAGGAAGTACTTCCTTTTGTCCAGAACCCCTGGTATGTAAGTAATACAATTAATGTTAAAGAATATAAAGTCTCTAAACGGGCTATATCTGTAATCAAATAATGAAGAAAGAAAGTAGTTAAATGAACATACCATTTAGGGTCGAATATATTCAGCAAAAAGCTGTAGTGGGTCTTTGATCATGGTTAGATGCATAGTGATATCAAACAGTTGGTTCTCATGTAGCAGCTAAATGTTTCAGATTTTTGTTTTTATTAAATTTGGCAGTTTCACACTGAGATCTACTCTATTCTTAGTGAATAAAAGACAGCTCCTATGTTAGAAAGTATTCCATTTTCACAAATGCAGGGAACTAGGAGATTTTTCAGAAACATGGGCCACAAAAATGTACTCCTTTCACAGTGTTCTCCTATTTCTGAACTGTGCAGTTATCTATTAAATTTTCTAAAAGATATTTGTGTAAGGTGTATGTATGCTTGTGCAATTATGAAAAAAAGCAGTTTTGGAAAACAGTGTATTTATTAAAAAAAAGTCACTTATGGGGCATGTACAAAACTGTATAAAAACATTCAGTTTGCCCAGTAAAGTTGTTTTTGTGATATTTCTGTGTTGTTGAATAAAGGACTTTAGTATTCAAAATATCTCTCTTTTTCCATAGACAGATTTTTGTTTGTGGGATCTTAAACACTGAAAACATTATCCTTAGAAAACTAATCTTCAAAATAATCAAGAAGATGCAAATGCTGTAACTGAATGAACACTACAAAGCTTCAGTACAGTATCGGCATAAAGTTTTTGTTCTCAATTGGCAGTTAATGGAAAAGTTGCATACATGGAGATGACATAGTACGATTCATTTTTTAATGACAGCAGAAAAAGTACATTTTTAATTTGAAAGATTGGAAATGTTATATTAGGCTTTTGAGAATATGAAAAAATTACTGAAATAGAAGCAAAATGGATCAAGGAAAAATAACTCAATAATACTGAAACATGTTTGTATGATGGAGGAAAGTAACGAGGTTGATACTTGACAGAATTATCTACATAGGAGAAAGTATGCACCAGTGAAATGTCATCCATAGTCATTAAATCCATCAGTAATCCCTGAGATTAAAATGCCATTTTGTTGCTGGAATATTTTGGACTATGAATATGGTTTGTTAGAGTGGCAATAGCACTTTACCCTCATTTTACTACTTCTCAGTACAAAGTTCTGCTCTTTGGTTGCCTCATAAACTACAAGAAGCAGAAGAAACAGGTTCCTGCACATTGTAAATCCTTATTGTGGTTACAGACATTGGAACAACTTCAAACAGTTTTAAATGTTCTTGACTGCAGAATTCAATGACAACATATAACCAGGTTTTTATGAAGTTTGGAATCATATTGTTCTGATAATATATTCTGATAAACATTATGCCTAGGCTACTGCATCAAAAACTGATTGTTAAAGGTGCAGAAAGAAGAGTTAGATAATTTGGTCTCTGAGATTCTCTGAATACCCAGCAATTTTCCAGCTAGATGTCAGTGTACTTGTTGGTTTTTTAAGTAAGCAACAAAAATGAAAGGAATAGAAGCAGATTTTTCACTGAGCCAGCTCTCATTCATTGAAATCTTTAAGGATATATGCTCTTGTGAGATTTATAACTCTCATTAAACAATACAGAGAGTGAATCTTGAATACAATTTGAATACAGAAAGGGGGCTGCAGGTTACTTGCAATAGACAGTGATCTCTCTAGACTAAATCTAGGATTCTGGTCAGGAAGGATACTCATTTGGTGAGATGGTTGATTTGGAACTGGGAAAAGGTCTCTCTGTTCCTATCCCTTTAATGCTGTCTGTTTGAATGTTAAAAAAATGTTTATAGCAGAGATGGGCATAATCAAAAACGTCCCTGAACTCCAGGGAAATTTTGAGCTTTGCTGTTTAGAACTGTGTCTACTTTTTGTAGGGTGTTTGTTTGCTTGCTTGCTTGCTTTTTTAACAAAGAAAGAGTAATGTTTCAAAGTAAAACTTAAACTCATTCATGATCCCAGTAATATCCTGTTATATGGAAGCTCCATTCTTATAGTAAGAGTTGACCATAATTTGTTTTAACCACTAGCCAGTTCAGCTTCTCACATATTTCTCCAAGGAACAATTCTGTAATTATTAATAGCCTGATCATGCAAGTGTCTGCTGTGAGGTTCTAATCATTCTCAAACTCCCACTGACTTCACTAGATACTTTGCAGGATCTAATTATAGATCACTTTCACTTAAAAGAAGATGATACATATTTTACTCATACTAACTCTAAGGGTGCACACTGTCACCAATGTGAAGTGGAGCTCCCATTCATGCCAGTGAAAGTTGTATGTGGTCCTAAAAACTAATAAGAAATACTTCTCACTGTCAATAAGCTGCAGAATATATAATAAATATTGAGATCAGTGGAACTACTTGACAGGGGAAGATATTATTCAGCATGAGAAAGGTGGCAGACTTAGGCCCTAAATTAGTTTTCAGCCTATTGGTTTCGCAGATACTATGGTGATAATGAGCATGATAAACACTGGTAACTGGCTAGCTAGGTCCTTCTGAAAAGTGATATTACCTGAGATACTGTCACTGTGGGAAACCTATTAGCAAACTAATCATTTGCAGGGCTGATTTAACAATCCTAAACAAGCTTTAATGTTCAAAAGTCAAACATTCCCATTATTTTTCTAATTGTTAAAACAACATTAAAGCAGGATGGACATTCTTTTACAGTTTCATAATTTGAGGGCTAGATGTGGCCTGTGATACTTTTTTTTTCTTTTCAAAAAAATGGTTGTGTCAGAGCATTTCCCTAAGGGGTTAATTTCCCAATGAAACTTGGATATACATCCTGACCTAACATAAGAATTTTTCTGTCAAGGGTGAGCAAAAGATATCCCATAATTGGAGCCCATGGTCTGTATAAACCTGTTTTAGTTTGTAAAGTCAAGGATTGTCTTTGCTAGAAAGGAATTCAAAACAATTCCAGTGTAAAAGTGTGCAGATACCATGATGTAAAACAGAACCTGAATTAATTATTCAGTGTGGTTCTGCCTAGCTCATAAGGCATAAAAAGTTCATCCAAGAAAAGAACTTTAACCTATACACCTTGTTCCCTTATTCCTTTAACAAAGTTAATAACAGGTGATTACACTAACTTTCTACACCTCTCCCAAAGAGCACAATTGGGAGAAATATAACTCTTACTTACCAGTAAGGGAGACAATTTATGTGGAGGGGTGGGGGGGAGAAAGAGAGAAATTAACCCAGGTCGGGGACTTCTGTTATTTGTCTAAACCTCCTGCCATGCATTCCCTCTGCACCAGATGTAACATGTAAGTGAAGCCGTAGCCAGAGAGTTCAGAGACTGTATACTGAAAAAGACCAGCACTGAAGTGGACAGGAACCAACACACATCCCTACCCCCATCCTCCTGACTGATACACATTCATACACGTTTATCCTGAACAGCAGTGATGGACATCCTCACCCACTCTCTCAAACACACTTTATTCTGGAAACCTGGAAGAAAGAGTTATGGATCAGGTCTGCAATTCACAAGATGCAGGAAAACTTCCCAGAACCTGATGACCATGTAGAATACTAGATGACCTTGATCAGGAAAGAAGGTACATTGCATTAATTCATAAAGTAACGCAAGTTAATGACCTAGAGCATTATCCCATTCAACATCTTTTGCATAACCCCCACATCCTAGCTCTGAACCTCTCAGGCCAACAGGCTCTATGAGAAACACCCTGGATTATAAGTATAATTGGCTTTCATGTGCCTACATTTTGCCACCCATGTCCAGAATTTAATTATTAGTTAATCTGACCAGCTGAAAGACTATATGGGAATGTACTGTTCGACACTGTAACTAAATTAGGAGAAATGGTTACATGTATCTGGTTTCCACCTGCACTGGAGGATTACTAAGTAAATAGTAGATTTAAAGAAAGTTATCACTGTGATTTGAATTATTGCTGGCTGATATTCTACTCTTACTAGTTTAGCCTTTTATGCTGATTGTTTGCATTTCTTGAACTGATTTGCCTCTTTTGATACTGTGTCATGTGATCTGCTGATATTTTGTGAGCAATCATAAATTCCAGCCTATGGCTAAATTGGTATATATTTATGCTAGACTCCATAATCATTCATTAATTTCTTATGATTAGCTTGTGGAGGAAGAGTTTTACAGGTTAATAAACTTGGACTTGATCTGGATTAAAAGTGTATGTGTGTCAGTTCTTTCCTGATTTTAAAACCCCACAAACATAAAGGACATCAATTAGGTGCAGACTTCAACTCAATTTAACCAGATTTCTGTAATTGTCCCCACAGCTGCTACCAGTGGTAAACTCAGAAATACCAATTGTAATTGAAAACCTTACTTTCAAATTCATTTCACATTTTCTTCAGGATGAGGAGTGTGTCTGACCTTTTTTGAACTTTCAGATTGCAGGGCTGAAAAAACAAGATTGGAGTTTGCTTTAATAGGCTAGCCTTGTACCTGTTTCATAGATCTTCTTTTTTAAATACTATAACATGCAAAGAGCAACTTCCAGCTCAGACAAATTTAGCAGAGCATTTGCCTACCATATATTTTGGTTCACCTGGTAGAGCTGGACTACAAGAGTTCTGGTTCAAGTATCACTGTAATGTAAAAGACACACACAAGAGGGCCTCATTTTCAGAAGGCAAAGGCAAAAATTTGTGCACCCTCCTGCACCTCTGAAGTCAGAAGGACTTCATAAAGTCAAGTAAAATTGTTGTATTGTAAAACTACAGTAAAAAAAAATAACTGCAGGAGGACTGGATAGCTCAAACAGGTAGTTTTGGCAGGTGTAGCTTTTTTCTCCTAAAGAGCTGGTTCAAACTCAGTCACCTTGGTAGTAATCAAAATTAATTACCATATAAAGGCTGTTCAGTGCTGTCCATTACTACTGGGAATAACTAATCAGGGAGGCTAGGGGTTGGCTTTCATAGAGATTAAATAACTTTCTCCTCCTTAGAGGTAGTGCCTCTAGAACAAAGTTGGCAAGGCAGATATGGGGAAACATGGCCTGACACCAATTATGCTGTATTTACTGTACCAATTCTGTGGATAAATAGAAATCTTCATTCTCTATATCTGTCAAGCTGACGTGTTTTATAAATATTACGTATGAAAAACTTAAAAGAATGTTCAGATTGAAAAGCCAACCACTCAAAAGTTTGGAAATACCCAGGCAACCTTAATTTGGACTCATTGAGACAATGCAGAATAACAGTCATGCCCAACATCACATAGGAAGCTTGTGGCAGAACTAGAACTTGGTTCTCCTGCATCCCAGTACAGTTCCTTAAATGCCAGAGAACGACCTTTCTCTTCTTGCAGTGATCTGCCTCCTTCACTGTTCATCCTGTGCACGGTATGAGGCAGGGTCCTGTAGAACACATTGATTAAAGACAGTATCATAATGCACATGAACGAGAGAGCAGTATTAGGACTGGACAGGCAGCCTTAATTCTGGCTTTTTCCAACGTTAGAGTATTAGATTTTACTATGTTAATGTTCTAGTAACAGTTTTTATTTTTGATTTCTTAGGTCTTTTAAAAAGCAAACAAAAAAACCCAGAAACTATGAAACTATGTTACCCCCTCCCCTCATGGTATGGGCTACCATCCAGATTTGTATCCAGGACCTTTAGATGCACAGTACAGCAGCTCTATCACTTGAGCTTCAAAGTGTAATCGATAGCAGTAATATGTTGTTGTCCTCTGTATGCCAACCGGCCACTACAGGAGAATATGATACACACTTTGCCAGTGGTTTCCACAACTCTTCATGCTAGACAGCACAGGAATATTGGAAATCAGTATTCCTGGATTTTGGTCCCTCCTCTGGAGGAGAATGTGATCCAGTGGTTATAGACAACAAAGCCAACCACATAGATTTGGCACATTCATTCTGAAAGGCAATGAGTCTAAGTGAATGCTGTATTAGAGACCTGGGACCAGATTCTCGTCCCTGTTTTGGCCCCTTTTTTGCTGCTCCAGAATTATACATTAGCCTTAGGGGAATTCTGCCAGCTCAGAAGCAGCATGGGTCTGGTGCATGTGGCTGTATAACATTATCCTCCCACTCCCAGCCCTTGGCATAGCAACATACTGAGGGTGGGAGTGGGCATGTTAGGGGCAGAGAGGGGAGTGGCTGACATGCTCTGATTTTTCTGGGTCCTGGATTCTATTTCCTGTGTTGCCAGAAGTGACCTGGCGAAAGCTTTCACTCACTCTGTTTGTAAACTGGGAATGATACTAAGGTATCATGTCAGGTCTTGCTTGATAGGTTTTTAAGGTATATTTACACAAGAGAGGGTGCTCTCCCTGCACCAGGCAAAGTGGAGGAAGCTGTGGGAGAGTGCTGCTCCCCTACACCAGGGAATGGAAAGGGAGCCCGTCTTTTGCTTCATCCCCTCCTCACTTTAACCCTTACCTTCCTTAGGCTGAAGGGGCAGCAGCCACTGCTGCTAGTAGTGCTGTATCATCCTCCCATCTGGGCCTCCAGCTGCTGGAGCACATGCTCAGTGTGGTTCACAGGTTGGGGAGCTCTGTAGAGCTGCAGGATACACAGAGTGATTGGTAGTTAGCAAGCTCTCTGAGACTGTGCAATGCAGATGGACTGCTCAGAGATTTTACCAGGATGGCTCTATGAAGCACCAAGCATTTGAAAGTGGCACTGTTCTGTGGCTAATAACTTAGCCAACCTGAATGAATTTTCATGCAGACAACATAAGGAATATGTCTGAGCAGAGGACTGCCCCCTGCCAATCGTCAACCCTGGAAGTGTTAGAAAACTTGAAAAATATTGTACAAAATTAACATTGGCAAAATTATTTGTTTTTCCCTAATCTCATTCTTGGAAATAACTGCTTTCACTGAAACTTTGAAAACACATTCAGCTTGAGTCAGACAACTGTCATGGAAAATTTCAGCACAAAGAGAGAGGGTTTTGCAAAGTTATAAACAAATGAAAACAGGGTCTTGTAATGGAACATGTTAGGCAACTTTTACTGCAGGTGTCACCACCAACTCCACACTTATTAAGTTTGCTATCAATAAAAGAAAGTAATACAAATGAAAGTGATAACTTTAAGAGCACCCTTAGTGTAAGAGATTGTGGTGTTTTTTTTTTAATTAAAAGTATTATTTCTTGGCACTAAAAATTCCAAAAAGTCTCACCTCTGTAACACTACACTGCACGCACAATTCCCACCCCCCTCGAAAAAAGGACCAAAGAGAACGAACAAACATAACAGATGTTGGTCACATTGCTTATTGTGCTAGTGGAAGGCACTCAGATACTACAGTGATGAGGGCAGTAATTGAACCTGTATAGAATAGAGCAGAACCTCTTTTTACTCTCGTGGCAGCTAAATAGCTTCTGATAATTGTTTAATCAAACATCACCAAACATATGGGGGCGGATGTTCACACTGCAAATATGC
The DNA here is from genome assembly GCF_011386835.1 of Chrysemys picta bellii. Lineage (NCBI taxonomy): Eukaryota > Metazoa > Chordata > Testudines > Emydidae > Chrysemys > Chrysemys picta. The sequence goes on along the minus strand of NC_088795.1, from coordinate 31,418,803 downwards.
TAACTGTTCTTTTACTATTGTCTACGTCTTCCTCGTTTTAAATGACACGGTGCTTCATCCCTTCACTTTCTCTCCCTCGTGCAATATATAGAGGCAGATTACATCCAAGATGGTTGTTTGAAGAAACCTCCTCCAATTGATAGTCACACTGCAGTGTGAATTGCATTGGAGCACATCACAAGCCCTCTACTCAGACGTGGTGTGCTGCTGTGTTTTGATGTGGTATTTCACTGTTATTCTGACACATAATGGTAGCCTCTATAGTTATTACTCTTTTCTTTAGCTTTATGTTAAAACAAGTAACATATTTAGGTATTTATGATAGCTATTTGTATAAATTACTGGGATTTTTTTCTCATTATCAGTAATAATTCACGTATTATTATTTTAATGGATTTTTTTCTCCACTGTGTATTTTGGCTTCCACAGACTCCATTGCAGCCTGTGCAAATTACAGCGAGGAGGGGTTAACGTGCTGCATTGTGTATAAACTGCTTCTTAATTGTACAGATTGTCACTATTCATCCAAATAGCTCACATTATAAGGAGGTTGGGATTGAAATATTCAATATTGTCATGTGGTGATTTTCCCCCAAAATATTTATCTATGAGGATGTTCTACTGTCTTCATATAAATTGTGGCATAAAGGGCCTGCTTCTGCTCCCATAGAAATCAATGGCAAATTGCCACTGATTTCAGCGCTGCAGAATCAGCCCATTTGTCACATCACTTGACCCATCCTGCAATATTTTTCCTACTTTTTAAATGTTTCTATTCAACCCATGCTGAAGGGATTTGAAAATGCACTGAGCTGTGCCAAGCCTCAGTGCTCCTCAGTGCAGCCTCAAAGCACCAAAGTGTGGCCTGAAATAGAGAACTGTTCAAAAACAATCTCACCAGCAGTGACGGCTCAGTTTTTTCTTGGGTTAGTGGGAATGCAAAATATCATTTGCTTTCACCTAATATTTTTTGCAGAAACAAAAAACAGTTTCCACAGACAGGAAAATGTCCTTTTAAAAGGAAAATGTTGAATTTCTGCCTGAGCAAACTCATGATTTTAACCCAGGATATATATGCAGTTTCTACTTTAACTTGCTTCTACCTATAGTCTCCTGTTAGTTGCTTTTGCTGCTGCTTGTTTCTCTTCTGCTCTCTTGGTATGTAAATTACACCATCTTAGATTCCCCTTACTACACCACATTCAAAGGTGATGTATAAGCTGTCAAAAGTTAAATATGGATAAGTGGATGTGAATCTAGGGGAGTTTAAAAGAGCCTCATTGCATCTAAACTGGTGTAATTTACACGCTGAGCGGGCCAGATTAAGATTCAAGTTACACCAAGTTAGACTCACCTCTGAATTTGGCCCCTAGAATATATCATACTGGTTCCGCTCATTTCTAATGCATACTTTGTCAGGTGCCCATTGTGCCAAGGCATTTCAAAACAAGGAGCATGATCATCCCTACGGCTGTACCTAGTCACAATGAGGGATTATGGAGGGAAAATGAAATATTTTTTAGTTTCCTTAATTTTGTGTTTGAGTTTCAACTCAGTTTTATTTTTAACATTTTTCACATACTTTATTCATTAGTTAAATAAACGTGAGGATCAGCATCACACAATAATATGGCCAAAATGCTTTGTATCAAGTTCGAGGAGTAGTGGACAAGTTTGACAAGGGAGAAACATGCATAATCATATCTACAAAGTAATGACTAATGAAAAAGAATGACCCATCTCCCAAACACTGAATTATTTATCAGTGGCCATGACAATCAAGGGAGCCCACTGTATTTTCATGTACTTCTTAGAACCATGGTCAGTTTTCTGTTGTCACCAAGCCCACAGTACTGAATGAGTTCTTTTTTGAAAGAGGAGGGACTAAAGGAGAGAGTGGAGGTACAGGTATCTTTGTCTGTAACAGAGCCTCTTGATTCACTATGGAATTTGCCCATGTCCTCTATAAGGCAATGTATTATCTTGTCTCTGGGTAGTGTTGTATAGTTTACTCATCCCAATACTTTACCCATTCCAGAGTCTCTTCAACAACATCCTTTTTAATGCAAGCAGGTTATTATGGGAAAAGGGTTTATTTTAGACTGTGTTCTCCACCATATGTAAGGCAGGCATCCTTCTACCACACCCTGTGTATGTTTGATTTCCTGGCTCTTTCCCTGTTGTCGGTCAGCTAGTGCCTTCCAGTTTTTAGAGCAGACTCTTAACCACTTAATGGAGAGCCCTTTGCAGGAGTTGGACTTCCTGGATGTATATCATGCATGGTATTCCATACAACAACTCTTCAAGGGAGCTCTGTTAAACTTGCCTCAGCTTGTCTCCACCTAAATTGTTCTCAGTCTTAGAGGGGAACTGATGTGCAGAACTTTGTCTTTCTTTCTCTGACCTCAGATTTCCCATTGATCAACCGCTCTACTTGCCAAAGGCTGTAACCTGATTGAGCTGATCTAACTGTCCGCACCCTCTCTTGCAGAAGTAGCAAGGAAACTGGGAAACAAACAGCTAGTTCAGACTGTGAGGCCTTGTTTAAATAATGGTCCAACTTATGCACTGATTAAATAGAATGTCCCCAGATTTACACAGAGGTAATGGAGTGCAGAATTTGGACCTGTATACTTACAATGACCACATTAAGTGGTTACCAAGCACAGTTTTATTAGATCCACACTGGGCAACTGTTTTCCAACTCTGTGGCTGCTGCCAAACTTGGAGCACAGTTTTTCCATTCAGTCTGAAGAGATTTTTTTCCCCTCTTACAACCCTGCTAGCAATTGCCATATTTAACCCTGAGCCAGAAAAGCCAAATCCAGGGCAATACCACACAGCCATAAGAGTGATAGAAAAGGGTGCACACATGATGTTTCATAATTTTGTTTCCATTTTCCATTTTGATTTGGCTTGTGTGTGTGTTTATGTCCCACTGGATAGCTGTCTGATCGCTTACTTGTATTCTATCCAGTGCATTTGGATGTATACTTGAAGTTTTTTTCTGTTTGCTGTGCCAGTATCCTAGGCAGCTCATAAGCTCAGTGGCATGAGCTCTTACACTCTTCACCACTGCTGAACTAATGGATGATACCTAGGCCCACTGTGATTCTGTGTTTGTCTTTATGCATGGAAAGTGCTATCATTAACATAAAGTGCTAGGTTGGAGAGTGGGCCTGTTTTATTATTCATTATTTTTCTTTTCCTACTATTTAAAACATACATGACTCAATAAATGTTCTATCTTTGTTTTCCCCTGGGTGTAAATGATGGTGTGTGAGAGCACCTGGTTAATATCTACTTGCCCTTATATGGAAAACTAGAGGGGATCAAGGGCAAAGGGCAACAAAAAGGGTTAATCCTTTGCTGCTAGTCCAAAAAAACACTGTGAACTACCCACCGAGGAATTCCATAGCGCCAGGCTAGGCCTGGCTGGAAAACTACGTACCTGTTTTCTAGTGAGTGAGCAAGTGCCAGTGTAGAAATGGCTGATATTTTTTTATTCCCATGTCATGCTTCTGAGGATTGTCTACTCTAACACTTACATTATTGCTAGCTCCACAGTCAATTACTACTAGTAATTACTGAACCAGTGGGATTGCACCAGTGTAAATAGCTATGGTGCATTTTACTCACAATAGCCATCTAATTTGGGTATAATTCTGCCCCCTCTTCACACTCAATACTCTGCGCAAGTTTTGCAGGGTTGCTTATCCCACAGTACCTGTCATGGCTTCCTAAAGCAGTGATCTGTAGGAGATTTGGAAAGACCTTCTGGAAGCAAAGGGAATTGTGGGAGAAGGGTTTGAACACTGTTCCAAAATATAGTCTCAAACTGGGGAATCAGGCTGAATGGCCAGAGTTTGCTCTTTCATCAGAAAAACGATTGGCTGTGGGAGGTCCTGAAAAATGAATCATTCAGCATCTCAGGAGCGTGGGGAGAATGTGACACCAATACATGCAGGCAACCAGAGTCAGAGGCAGCAATGCATGGAATTCATTTGGCAATGCAGTGAGAGGGGCTTTGTCTTCCTCTATCCCTGACCAAATTGGCATCATGATGTGAGTTAACTGGAGGAGCATTTTACCATTTGGACCATGAACACAGACTTGTGGGGCAGAGGTGCATTGTCAAGACCTGGGATGCACGTCAGTGGGTGCAGAACTTGTGAACGAGGAAGGAGACTTTTCTGTTGTGAGCGCTTAGCAAAGAGATAAATGGTGAAATATAACATCACTTAACACAAAAAATTCAAGCCAGCTTCACTGAGTAACCAGTGCTAAAGAAAAACTATACAAAATGTAGTTCACAGGGACAGGAAATGCATTTTCTATGGTTCCTGTCCTCTTTCCCCCCAACATAGGCAAGTTTGAAGTGCCATGGGATGGGAATGACCAAAAGGATACAGTAGAGCAGGGGTCGGCAACGTTCAGCACGCGGCTCGCCAGGGTAAGCACCCTGGTAGGCCGGGCCAGTTTTATTTACCTGCTGACGCGGCAGGTTCGGCCGATCGCGGCCCCCACTGGCCGCGGTTCGCCGTCCCGGGGCCAATGGGGGCGGCGAGAAGCGGTGCGGGCGAGCGATGTGCTGGTCTTCTGAAGTTCATCTCTTGGTCTCTACCTCTTGGAAAGGAGCACTGTGACCCCAATGCCGGATGCCTGGTGTGTCTCTATTTCCAGATCCTGGCTTTGGTGAGCAGTGGTGTCTGACACGGGAAACAAGGAGAGGGCTAACAGGTATATTAACTGCTATCCCCGAAAACCAAAAAAGTAAGATTTTCAGTTCAGTCTTGATCTCTGAAAGCACTCTGTTCTGGGATTCAAGCTAGTGAGCACATAAACCCCCATGGGCTGCCTAATATTTAATTTACTTTTGTTCCCCTAATGGTGTTTGAGAAGGGTATATTGAGAGGGAATGGGGGTGTGTATACTGCAGCACAAAGGAGTTACATTGAGTTATTGCAGAATGAAAGGTGCCTGGACAGAATCTCTCTGTTGAGGTTTCCTGCAAGGGAAAGGAAGTGCCTGTCTGAAGAGTTCACTCTTGAGTTATTTTTTTCAGGTAATAACACAAACATACCACAGAGCTGGAGAGGTGCAGAGAGGGTAGGAGAATTAGCATTGTCTTGTAATGTAATTGCCAAGTTGGAGCACCGGTTTTGCTGGAGATTTTCTGAGATTATTCCTGAGGATTTGGGGCAAAAATTAAGGCTAAAATAAACTAGATTGCTGCTTCAGCCCTGCAGGCAATTGGACAAGGTGATGGCCTCGGCCGCTATCTGTGGTTGTTTTAGACAAGAACACTGTCTGACATAATATTTATGGCCGTGTTTCCTGCATTTCATAGAAAGGTGGAATGAAAGCCATTGGAGCTACATAGGTGCTCTGGTGTGGCCCTCAGCAGTGGCATATGGGCTAAGTGATACAACATAATGTACATGATGGGGCCATGGGGTTTACTGCAATAAATGAATCTGCTTTGTCCTTTCCAATATTGTTTTAGTGACATTTGAAGCTTAATTTTTCCCCACTTGGCCACCACTTTGAATCCAGTCCCGTGGCATGGCTCAGCTAACTGCTATGCCCTGCTTGCCCAGCATTTCCATTTCAGCCCTCACTTAGATCAATGGTTCGTACTGTAAAACATGGATAGAATGATGGGGGATGGGCTATGGAAAGGGAAGTATCCGAGAGACTGCATTGTGTTGGTGGGGGATGGAGGACAGAGCTATTGCTTCATCTGTGGCAATGGAGCAGCGTCGGAGAGAGGATTTCCACCCTCACATGAACGTGCATCCACCCATTTCACCAAAATAATGGAAGCATTCATGTGAGCCAAGAAAGTCACTCTCCCCAGCCCCAGAGCATGCAGACAAAATGCACAGCAGTAAAATAACAACAGTAACTCACCCTGTGCAGAGGTTCCCTCATCTGAGTTCTGCTTTCTAACTATCATTGCCAGATCTTCAAAGCTTCTGACTCTGAAAAGAGGTCTTGGGACCCCAGTATAGTGCATATTCTGATTCTGTGACTGAACCTCCGTGGTCATATCCTCTGCCTGCTCATCCTAGTATCTCAACAGCATGCTGTAAGTCCCTGAGGGCAGTCTAGAATGAACTCAGCAGCCACAGATGCCCTATAAAAGGGGCAGATTTTCCTCCCTGCCTTGGAGCAGCTGTTGGCACCCTGGGGTTTGTTGCATTGGAATTATAGACCTATGACTATCTCCTAGTCACCCCACATGTTTGCCTGATGTCTGCCTCTGGCCACCCAGCAGCAAGTTCGCATGATGGCATCTTCTGCGCCATGCTCCAAAAGGGTAATTGTTACAGCCTCCATAAGCTTCCCCAGCTGGGCACTCATCAGGTTGCTGTCATCAACTTAAACCGAAGGTCCCAAGAGTTCTTGTCTTGATGAGTCTAGACAGAGTTTAGGGCCTGGCTGAATGGCTGTGGGCCTCCAGACACCTACTCCAGATGTAGGTCCTGTGTCTGACACCCCTCTTAGCAATGAGGACACCCTAGTCCAGTTGCCTACACCTAGAAACTACACTGGCTCTCCCAAGTTTCCCCAGTAGCTGCTACATGCTCCTAGAATGGTACTGCAGCTGTAGACCCTCTGGTTTACTCCTCTTCAGGGCTGTGTGACAATGAATGCAAGTATCACTCACACTCTGCAAAGGATTTCTAAAAACAAACTCACTTTACTTATAGGGAAAACATGAGATTAACAGATCCTTGCAAAAATAATAAACATTTGCACTAAAACCCTCCATCTGATGTGTTCACCACTCTGAGAGCCTGTGGGTTTTGGTCAGTCCATTCCCGACACCTCCACTCCTCTTACTTCTCCCAGCTTCTTGTTTTGGTTGGAGAGAGAAAGCTATTAAAACCAGACCTTATCCTCTGATAACAGTTCAGTCCTCTCTGTCATGTGACCATCCTGGTAAGCCATGAGGTGATCAAGTTCTCCTGTCAGGTTACCCGTTGCTTGATTATTACCCACCTGAAATCCAGACTGGAAAAACCGATTTCTTGCAGCTTAACTACCCTTTTAGCCAACTCACTGTATGGGTAAGGTAAACCTATTGAAACATTAATGCGCTTTGATGTTCCTGTAAGAACTGTCTAGATAAGGTCCATCCTGTATAAGAGACAGTCCCTGTTAGCAAACAGCTGAGTCAAAATACTTTGAGGCATAACAATACAGAGAGTTCAAAATATCAATCAAAACTCATAAGTTTTACATCAACAGATTTTCCAAATTGTCACAGTGATACAGTGATTGCAAAGTGGATGCTGGCAAGAAATACCACACAGTGAGATCTCAGATGTATGCAGCCCAATTTGAACATTTGAGAAAACCTGACCTGGACCAATAGAGTAGAAATTGGCCACAGAGGCCACCTGTTAAGTGATTGATACATTGTAGGATAATGGTGGGAGGACTAGTTGTCTGCACTTGCTGTACACACCAGTGGAGTTACATCGATGGTAGTGCTAGCATAGACAAGGTGCCAGCAGCCACTGGTGTTTTAACTTCTGTGTCATGTGACTAGGGTTAAACTACGGGTGGCCAGTCTGTGCAACTGGCGGAGTTCCATGGAACCCATTTTAACCAGTCTCACAACAATGTCTCTTTGTAACACCCATGTTATAGAAAAATGAAAAAAAAAACATTTAAAAAAAATTTATTGCAGTAGAAGCTGTAAAATTTCCATTCAGCTACAAATTTTATCTAC